>NC_143053.1:101712500-104212500 GCF_052426305.1 Pelodiscus sinensis
AAATTAATCTATTTACAGTCAAGAGTTTAATGAATTCAAAATTACAGTTTTTGAAAATCTAAGGAAACAAACTATTTTCAGCTTCTCTTCTCTTGCACTATACTTTGTTTTAAACAGTTCACTCTTTCAGGACAAGAAGATCTAAAATCAATCTTGAAATGCAAACAGCCAATTTGTTTGCATTCATTAATATTATATTTCTGCCACAGAAGTTGATGGAGAAAATAATCATAATCACAAGCAAAAGTTGTAATCTTTTTGATACACAGGAGAAAAGACAGTTTTAATAAAAGATTCCTACCTACTGGCATGCTAAGCTTTCCCAGTGGCCTATTTCCAAAGTGGATAGAAGAGGAGCTACTTCCTGTAAATAATAGTCTGTAGTCGCTGGGCTTTTCCCACATATACTTTAGGAGGGATAGAGGATGGGAGCTCCCAGGCCATAGTAAATCCACTAAAGTGAAGGTCTTCCTCTGCTCTTCCTAAAAAGACTGCTGTTCAGGGAGATTTCTATGCCTGGTGCATAGTTTCCAGCCCCTTTTTTATAAATAGAATTTCCATATACTATTTTTTTAAAATGTGAAATTTCATCCAAGCATTCGGGTAACCATAACTCTGACCCTCAAAAAGGTTACAAATATATATGTCATTAATGTAGGTGTTGATGAGTTCTCAGTCAAGGAGTCCTAACACTTCAGGGGACAGGGTTCTTAATCATGTCCCTCTGGGGGCTGGGGTTGTGAAATTTTTTTCTAATGTGTATGCTTTTAAAAAATATCAGTTTCATTTTAAAGGTTTTTTTGGAAAGAACTATGAATCTTACAGGTTTATGAAAACTTCTCAGAATTCCTCTGTACATTTTGACTAAGTATAGTAATAGAAACAATAAATGTGTTAAATCATTCTTGAAGTTCAAACTCTATTATGTGGACCTCATTGAATAACCAGTACATTTAATTTTCTGTATCTAAAGATAGGAGTTACTTGCAAAACTTGAAACTGAAAACTAATATTTGATGCCACAGTTTGAATTCAGGTGTAAATTCAGAATACAAAAGCTCATACCACCATCTACATGTTTTAGTAATCTTTAAGTTACTGCTAGACTATTCGTTCTTTAAGTTTTTCCAGTTACAGACTAACCCAGCTACCCCTCTGACGCTTTTCTTCCAGAGAGTTACCTTAGATTTTTACTATTAACTAGTACAGGCAGTCCCCGGGTTACGTACAAGATAGGGACTGTAGGTTTGTTCTTAAGTTGACTCTGTATGTAAGTCGGAACTGGCGTCCAGATTCAGCCGCTGCTGAAACTGACCGCCAGTTCTGACTTACATACAGATTCAACTTAAGAACCCCAAGCTTCCCCAAGTCAGCTGCTGCTGAAACTGATCAGCGCTGATTCCAGGAAGCCTGGGGCAGAGCAACTCTGCCTCGGGCTTCCTGTAGTCAGCGCTGGTCAGTTTCAGCAGCGGCTGACTTGGGGACGCCTGGGGCAGAGCAGCTGGGGTGCTGCTGTGTTGCTCCAGTAGCACCGCTCCTCGGCGCTACTGGCCCAACCCAGCAGCACCCCAGCTGCTCTGCCCCAGGCGTCCTGATTCAGCCACTGCTGAAACTGACCAGCAGCGGCTGAATCAGGACCTGGGGCAGAGCAGCTGGGGTGCTGCCGGGTTGGTCCAGTATTGCCCAGAGCGGGCGCTGCAGGACCAATCCGCAGTGCCCCAGCTGCTCTGCTCCAGGGTCCAAAACAAAAGCCTGGTCTGCTGGGGGGGGGCACACTAGCCGCACCCCCCCCCCCCCCAGCAGACCAGGGACAAGGGGAGCAAAGCCGCAGTGGCAGCGGGGTGCCGCGCCTCTGAGGCTTTGTTCTGGCAAAGTCTCAGAGGCGCGGTACCCCCCCGTGGCTGCGACTTAAGTCCCGGTGCCTGTGGTCTGCTGGGGACCGTCCCCAGCAGACCACAGGCACCGGGACTCAAGCGGCAGCAGCAGCGGTTCCCCGCGCTTCTGAGGCTTTGCTCTGGCAAAGCCTCAGAAGCGCGGGAACCCGCCCGGTGCCCCTGGTCTGCTGGAGACGGTCTCCAGCAGACCAGGGGCACCGGAGCAGCTTACGAATGGGGCTTTCTCGCCCCGGAGCTCGCAGGTAGCAATCCGCTACCTCGACCTCCGGGGTGAGAAAGCCCCGTTCGTAAGTGCGGATCCGACATAAGTCGGATCCGCGTAAGTCGGGGACTGCCTGTATAATGGGTGGGAATCTCTTGGAGGAGCATAGGCTACATAGTTATTTGTGTGTGTTGTATAATTTTTGTATTGGCTAATGTTAAATGAAAAACAAGCTAGCTAACATTTATATTAAACCAAATGAGCTCATATGTAATATTGTTTTTCTTCAAAGTAATTGGTTCATTATTTAGCTGCTGTTAGTTTTATTCATCCAGATATCCTAAACTCCATTCTAACATCATACACATTAGACCCAATTGTTTCATCATTCTAGTTTCACACCTTTGTAAATTCCATTGACTTTTGTGATACTATTATCAGGCTTTTTAAGTGTGTACCCTGATGTTCTTACCCCCTGGCATTTGGAAAAAAGTCATCTTCTTTAACTATCCCTTTAAACAGTTGGCCTTTGCTCATACTTTTAAGAGAATTGATGAAATATGCGAGGGTTTCTGTGTATGATGAATTTTAAAAGGATTTGAACTATTGAGTAATGTGAAAATGAAGCTCCAGAAGCAGTTAACAGTATGTATAAAATGTGTGAATATAAAGTTACTAAAAAAAACCAAATTGGGGCTGAAAATTTTTTAAGTTATTTGTTTTTAAGAATCTAGATAAAAGCAGCCTGAGTTTGAGGTTTGGAACAATCAGTCTCACACATACAGAATGGGAAGCGACTGCGTAGGAATGAGTACTGCAGAAAGGGATCTAAGGGTTATAGTGGACCACAAGCGAAATATGAGTCAACAGTGTGGCACTGTTGCAAAAAAAAAGCAAACATGATTCTGGGATGCATTAACAGGTGTGCTGTGAGCAAGACATGAGAAGTCATTCTTCCACTCTACTCTGTGCTAGTCAGGCCTCAGTTGGAATATTGTGTCCAGTTCTGGGCAACACATTTCAAGGAAGGTGTGGAGAAATTGGACACGGTCCAGAGAAGAGTAGCAAGAATGATTAAAAGTCTAGAGAACATGACCTATGAAGGAACACTGAAAGAATTGGGCTTGTTTAGCTTGGAAAGGAGAAGACTGAGAGGGGACATGATAGCAGTTTTCAGGTATCTGGGTGTCACGAGGAGAGAGAAAAAATGTTCACCTTGGCCTCTGATGATAGGACAAGAAGTGATGGGCTTAAACTGCAGCAAAAGAGGTTTAGGTTGGACAGTAGGAAAAACTTCCTAACTGTCAGGGTGGTTAAACACTGAAATAAGTTGCCGAGGGAGGTTGTGGAATCTCCATCACGGGAGATATTTAAGAGCTGGTTAGATAGACATCTATCAGGGATGATCTACATGGTACTGGGTCCTGCCATGAGTTCAGGGAATCGGACTTGATGACCTCTCGAGGTCCCTTCCAGTTCTACTGTTCTGTGATTCTCTCCTCAAGTTTCATTGGATTTAATGGGAAATTCTGAAAATCAGATCATTTTTATTTAAAGTACCTAACTTTACACAATTAAATTTGAAAAATTGAAGCTAACTTAATTAGATTATATAAAAAAAGAATGTTTTGCCCTCTGATTGCATTAAATTATATTGAATGTTGTGGTTTTGCATGCCACTAGATAGCTCAGGCAATTGAAGTAATTATTCAACATTGATGAGTAGTTTTGTGAAAACTATCTACAATTAATTGCTTCTAAAAGAGCAGAATATTTTCTTAACACAAAAGACTTGTACAGAGTTTTAGAAGATATGTACATTTTTATCAATTGTTCTAATGTGTAGCAGTTATGTTATATTATGTTAAAATTAGGGATGTTAACAAACGTGTATTTGTGTAAACATGTAACTGTTGGATTTTTTTAGCAACTACAGGTTAGCACGTGAGAGGGAGGACCAGCTCCTGCCTGCCCCTGTGCTACTGGCTCAGAGGGGGGTTGAGAGAAGCAGGCGGCTTCCACCTGCCCTTTGTAGCAGGCAGCAGAGGGAGGGGACAGTCAGCTCGATGGGAGCCAGTATGCGTGGGGGAGCTGGCTTGAAAGCCAGCTTTCTGCATATATGGGCTCCCCCATGTCTCCCCGCTCACTATTCCACAGGGAGCTGGTGCTCCACAGCAGGCTCCATGGGAGCCAATGCTGCCTCCGTGGGAGGCAGCGATCTGGGAGGGGGGGAGCAGGCTCTGTGGAACACCAGGCACTGGCTCCTGTCTCCCCCATCCCCAGCTGCCTTTGATATAGAGGCAGCAAGTGCGGAAGCATGCAGGTAACCATTATGATTAACCAATGAGCCTAGGCTTATCAGTTAACTGTGTAAATAGCTACACACTAACATCCCTAGTAAAAATAGTAGGGTATCAATGCATAGCACCCACTAATGAAGAGTTTACTTGTCAAACTATGGAGATTATGTTGTAACTTACTTTTGTTTAGAAGAAAATGTAATTACAGAAATACAATGAAGTTTCAATGCAGATTTGAAAATGCATTAAAATAAAGTCCTCTGAGTAGCGTTTCAAATATAATAGTAAAATGAAAATGCTGTCCATTGTTTTAGCAGCACTGTACTATAACTATATGGCTATGTATGAGCCAGTAAAGAAACACAGCTGTTTAACTTGTACAGGATTACCAGATGAGAATTTTCTAAAAGACAGAGGATAGCATCAATCTTGAGCACCCTCTGCTGACCAAATTGTGATATAACAGCCCTCTAGGAAATTGCTTGCCTGTTTCTTAAGCTTCGAAGCACACCGTGAATTGTGGCAAAATATTAAAATCTATTATTATTAAAAATAGTAAGGCAACAAAAGTCATCAGTAAAATTGGGTTTTTGTAAGATAATAAATTCAAGAGTGTCTGGAGATAAGGCAGATAAGCTTTTTTCAAGTTGTGTGGACTATTAGAAACAGTAGAATACAAATAAAGTTAAGATTCATAATCCATTGTGTGGTAAGTATGAGTTATCTTTCTTTTGGTTAAATTCACCTTGATTTGTTTTTTTATTTTCTTTGTAAAAGCTACAGCTTATTTGAACATAAAGTAAATAGTATTCTGTTATAATTAAGCACATCACATATTTGAAAGAGAAGGAATTTTTAAAAAGTCATCAAAACTATGCCGGTGTTTTTAAACTTGGGTGCCTTACTTTAGGAATCTTAATCCCTTATGGAGGCATCTAAATAAAAGTCACATAGAACTCCAATTATAGTTCAGCATTGCTAGTCATATGCACATCTCTGAAATTCAGGCCACTTTTTTATATATGTATTTAGTTGTCTGACTGTAAGAATATATGACAATGAAAATCAGTTGTATATTTGAGAGCGCTAAAGAGGAAAAAATGTATAAGTTTCTATTTTATATTCCTGAGCAAAATTATAAATATTACTTGATACCAAACCGGAAATACCTTTTTAAAGAGATGATTGTATTGTTACTAAATTCAAACACAAGTGTCATGCAGATTACAAAAGTTGCTCATTAATATAAAAGAAAATAACTGAGTGACATTGTTCTTAAAATGTGTTAATTATCCTTTGTGGGAAAAACATGTCTTTTTTTTTTTAGGAAACTAGCATTAACCTCTTGTGTAGAGCTATAAAAAATTAATCATACAAAATATTTTGTAACAAAATTAAGTGGATAACATGTATAATATTTTAAGGTATTATTACAAATCCAAAATGTAAAAGGCCTACAGTCAGTATTTGACTCCATACTGGGTTAGCTTAACTATTAAATTCAGGTTTTTTAAGAAAACAATGAACCCGTTCAGCACATTTCCAAATAATAGCTTGCAGTACGAAATTTTGTGTGAAGAACAATGTAAAAGTTACATATATTTTTACTAGAAAATTTATACAAATACACTTGAGGACCCAGATTGGTGTTTTCTGGAACTTTTGCTATAAATATATGCTCTACTAGAATATTTTGTTGTTGTTGTTGTAAAGGCTAGCATAGTGCTCACCAATTTGTATGTAGTTTGCCAATAAAGAAAAAGGCAAATTATCATAAAAGTGCAGGACTTGTAATAACTTTGGAAACACTTTGGGGAGTTGCTTCCTCTTATGATTAAACAAAGGGCTGTGATGTATTTAAAAACTGGAAAAAAAACCAGAGGAAGTGGCTGATAAACTTTTTTCACTAAATGATCATTTTAGAAATTGCATTTGTTGTCGATTTTTTTTAAATGTTTGTTTTCTCTTGGCTTCGTATATACTCATTAAAAGGATCAGGAAGATATTGGTGCAAAATATCATATTATACAACATTTTACACTGGTATTAATTGGGCATAATAAGATGACTTAAGGGGAAAAGTGTAAATTTAAATTCCTTTCTTATTGGCTTGAGTCAAAATCTTAATATCAGAATTTTTTTTAATCAGTTACCCAGTGTACTCCCTTTATTTAACGAATTAGTGAATACTATGGGAGCTTATGGATTGTATCACAGGAGTTTCTTTGAATTTATTACAGTTAATAGCAAAAGTACATTTTTATAAACTTTGAAATCTGAATTTATAAATACATATTTAGTAGCAGATTAAAATTTGAAATGGGATTGCAATATTTCAGTTTATTATTTTATTTAGGAAGCCTTTGAAGCATAAGTTATTGAACCAATACATATTAATGGTAAAAATATGTTAATTTAACAGTTGATTGACATGATAAACAATAATGCTTTGGATGTACCTGTCTAATGTGTACTAAAAACATACAACACGTGTGTGTATGTGTGAGAGAGAAAAAGCTAGTGAAAGAATGAATAACTGTATATGAGCCATTTTCTAAATATGCTTTGTTTCTTTATAACCCACAATGTAAAGAAAGGAGCTGAGAAATGTGGATTGGGAAAATTGTGAGAGAGAGAGTGTACAACAAAGTATCTGAAATTACTAAATTATGTCTATCAGCCTTTCGTGGTATTCCTAATACTTTAATAGATATTTCTTGAATGAAAACAGTTCAGTTCTGAGTCTGTTTTAGTAGTCAGGACATTTTGAGCTATTGAAATGCAAATGAGGTCCAAATCTGTCCTCTACTATAGATGCAATGAAACCCTATTGCAGTCAATACAATATTAATCCTTGCAGAATCTGACTGATAACAGAACTATGATTACTTTTTAAATAAAGTTTATAGAAATACATACCTCAAAAATGTGTCTTTTCAAAAAAGTTTTATAGGTCAGGAACTTTTGTATATTTAGACACGTTGAAAGAATAGTAAGTTGAAAGAATAGTAGTGTAACATCTGTGAAAAATGTTTTTGTTAGCAAACCTATAAGGTTTAATCTATACATCAAACAGTTTTGCTTTTGTTTAATCAAAGTTTTTGACACTTTCAGTGTTCCTTGCAAAAAATTAAGTTTATTGATGCAATAGTGTGACTTATGCCTTGCTTGTTGATATACAATTATAGTGAAGATTAGACCCTTTAATCATTCATTGACTGAAATGTAAATAAATAAAATTAAAAAGTAAACTAATAGATTGGGGTGGGGTCCTGTTTTGTTTAAGCAGAATACCATATTTATCCTTTTTTGTTGGTATAAACCATTATTTTACTGAGAACCATTAGCTATTTAAAACTTGGTACATAAATTAAAGAGGAGCTAAATGGATTTGTGATTGTTGCCATTAGTAGCATTTTAGATTATACAAGCAATTATTGTGTTCATTATCCTAGAGCAGCCCCTTTGCAAAACTATTGTGGCTGTCTTAGACATTATATACAAATTTTCCCTTGGAGATTAAAATTTCCAGTGGCGTATTTAATTCTGTTATAACACTTGTTTCAAACAGGACAAATATTAAGACAAGCAGATGAAATTTGTTTTACAAATATAGGAAATTGCAATAAATGTTGAAATATACTTAGTATACTTATTTCACCTTTTTATTTAGACATAATTACTTAATGCTGCTTATGAATATTTTAGGGGCTATGCAGGTTCTTATGACTATGGAAAGCTTCATTTCCTCATTGGTAATATATATATTAGAAGTCTCTTGGTAAAAGCACGATCAATGAGGTATATAGTGATATATGATCTTACCTAATTCACTACATTACAGTACATTTTTTAAAAATTAATTACGTTTTTCTTCAACATGTGTGGCCAGACTCTTTTTTTTTAAACTACCTGGATAAAATAGCGAATAATTGGATTTCAGGATCTACTGTACATGTAAAATTACAGTATAAAACTTTTTACATGAGGGTGTTCTTCCTCTTTTGGGTGATTGTTGACATGTAATATTGACTTAATTGTGGATGGCAAATAGAAATGTTAAGATTGTCTAATAACAGTAATGCAATATGCAGCCTACTGGGTAAGGGGGAAGTTAACTTGTATAACAACTAATCACTACACCTGAAAGAAGAATTTGTGTACTTGAAAAAATATTTTACCTCAAAGTTTTCTTCTTGATTTTAAACACTGTTCCAACAACATTGTAGTTGGATTTCAAACTCTTATGTTCACATCCCCGTCTTTGTCAATTAGAAAGGTATTAATGCTTTGAATTAGCTACATATCAATGTGCAGTGGGCTACATTTAATGTTTCTGTCCTATGAGTGGCATTTTTTTTCAAAAGAAACTTTGTATTCATTTCTGTTAGGTTTTGTCTTGGCTTTTACAGTCTTTCACTGCTATGATACAGGAAAAAAACCTGAGGTAGTGGTTATGCATATTGCAAGACAGTGATTCTTTATTTTATTACAAAAAAAGACCAACTCTAGAAGGCCAGATTAAATCATTCCTTTCACTTTTTAATGGGATTTGGATGAATAGAGTAAAATATGCACTTTGCATTCATTGATAGCATCTTTAGGTTGAGGTAATTGAGTCTTTTTTCCCTGACTGAATGAATAATGACTTCATCTGATCCTCAGCGAGGCCTGAAACTTAGACCGCCTTTGTCAACGCAAAAAGATCTGGGCTTTGAAACATGCTCTACTTCCCTGGCTTAATTTTTCTTCATTTTAATCCAAAAACCTATTTTTCTCAATAATTCAAGCATAAACTATGTAGTAGTTGAAGCAGCGGAAATTGCAAGATATTTGTCCTCGTTGTGCTGCTTTTTAAATGCAGCTGATAAATCAGCCGCTGTGGTCTTCAGCTGCCTAGTTCTCAAGGGAAGGGACAGCCCATGCTCAGGCAAGAATGCTGGAATTTTTAAGAACTATTTAAATATAGTTCCTTTGCAGATTGTTTGTTATCTGGAAACTGTTGTGTTTTACTATCCTTGTTGGCAGGGTCTGAAGATAAGAGTCTCTACAATGGGGGTTTTAGGCATGCCTTGCTGACACAATTTTCCCACATTTTCTGACTAAAAGATGATCCAAAAACGTGGGTTTCAAATAGTTAACATACAATAGACATTTATCAGAATAGTGGGAGTCTTAGTTACACAGTTTAAAGCATCTCTTTTAATTAGGAACAAAACAGCTAATTGGAGATCTACTAATGTAACACATGATTTAGGATAATCCTTATCAGAGACTGAATTTTCATTTTTACTTATAGAAAACCTGGTTTCTATTTTGCCATTTTAAATAATAATTAATATTTGAAATGTATTTTTATTATTTGTCCCAATAAATAATATCTCAATATTTATGAAAAGCTTCTTTACTAGTAAGAGGGATTTGATAATAGGTATTTTATGCTATGTTTTAATCTAAAGATTTGGGGGGGGGGGGGGAATTGATGAAATAAGATCATATTTCCAAAATGGTATTTCTTCAGTTATAAATTACAGGCAGTGTTAATGTTGCTCATATCTTTTGTATTACTTCATATCTGACTCTTAATTCTGAACTTTACCAAGACTGGTGGTCTTATACCAGCAAATTAATTAAGTAAACCATTCTACAGAGAAATCCTGGAGATTCAGTTGTTTTGCTCAAAAGAAGCTATAGTCTGAATATGTGATAGAAGGAAATAATTTCCATCCAGCCCACACATACGCACACCTCAAAAAGTGATGGTCTCCAAGTCAGATATAAGATATCTCAAAAGGTATTTGTTGGACAGTTTGCACTGTGACTGTTAGAATTATGATTGGCCTGTAAACAGAAAACTTCCATCTCATGTAAATGTGGAAAAAGTATTCTGATTTGGTTATTCAAATTCAGTTGAACATAATAAAAACAGATTTCAAAGAACTATTAATGGTTCTATTAATGGAAACTATTAATGCTAGTTTCTAATTGAATAATTGCATAAGGTATCAATATGTGAATCATTTATGGTTAACTTATATTTACTGATTTGTATTGCTTCCTTTAGGTTGGTTTACTGGACCTTGAACTGAATCAACTGACCAAAGCCTTGTTTTTGGCTCTAGTTGCCCTTTCAATTGTTATGGTAACCTTACAAGGATTTGTAGGCCCTTGGTACCGCAACCTTTTTCGGTTCCTCCTCCTGTTTTCCTATATCATCCCTATCAGGTATGTATAAAAACAAGAGAGAAACACAGATGTCTAATTTCACTGAATGAGGCTTTCTTGAAATTTATACTCAGTTCTCATTGTGAAGGAAATTGATCTTATCAGGAAGCTGAAGGAGAAGGTGCCAACAAATCTGCTGATTCTTGAAGCATCACTCTACAGAAAACAATACTGTTGTATTTTTTTGTATTAATGTTCATCTTGCTGGAGTAATCAGGTTATCTAATCCTTTTACTAGCATAAATGTATTAATAAGGTACAATCTTGGTATATCAGAGGATACAATTTTAGAAAACATGTGTATCTGAATGAAATATTTGATTTATTTTGGCATTTGTAATTTCTAATCCCTTTTCAATTATTTAAAGTGTTCTAGCCTTTCTAGTTAAAATACTGAATAAAAGCGTACCTTTTTTCACTACACTAATAAGATTGACTATAACTTAATGGCTATATAATCCAGGTGCTCTTTTGCAAGGGCTTTTTTAAAAAGAAGTGGTAGGTACTATAACTAAATAGAAACTTTTCCTAAATTAATTAGTTCATTAAGCATGAGTATAGTATATTGCAACTGCAGATAAACTAGTTCACATGGTATGCATCTACATAGCAAGGCTAAAGTCGAATTAAGCTACGGAACTTCAGCTACATCAATTGCATAGCTTAAGTCGAAATAGCTTAATTCGGCTTTTGGCTCTGTCTACAGCAGGAAGTCGAAGGAAGAACACTCTTCCTTCAACTTCCCTTACTCCTCATGAAATGAGAGTTACCATGAGTCAGGGTAAGAAGTCCTCTAGCTTGACGTTATTTCAAAATAAAGGCTTGTAGTGTAGCCACACACTATATTATTTTGGAATAATGTCAGTTATTCTAAAATAATGCTGCTATGTAGATGTACCCATACATAAATATTTGTTATCTTGTCTTCTATAAAATGTAAAACTTGCAACAAGAAGCTTTATGTAGCTAAGAATAGTTTTTCCTTTTCTGATAGTTTGCTTTAGCAGAAATAAGAAATTCTATCTGTGAGTTAAGATAAAGATAATTGTTTAGATGATAATTTGTTAATTTAAGCACCAATGATGAATTCACTGCTATTCAAGGCAAAAAAAAAATGTATAGTCACTATCTGGGAATTTCAGAAAACTGGATAAATTCAGGTTTAGTATGCCACTGTATGTTCAAGGAGAGCAAAAAAAGTTTGTATAGTATAGAAGGAGATAAAGGGATTCTATGGGTATTCCATCCTTGTCCATAAATGCCCCTGCCTTATAATGAAAGTTCACATACGTTGATGGTTGGAATAGAGTCAAATAGTTTCTCACAACTGCAGCAAACATCCAATTTAAATATCCTCACATCCAAACACAAGTTCATCTGCAGCCTTAGGGGAAGCAGGCAAGGGGCATAGGTGGTGGCAAGCAGCGCAAGTGCTGACTGGAGGATTCCACAGGAGCAGGGGAGGTGGTAGCGCAACCAGCAGCTGGAGAGGGGAAACCACTGCTTCTATTCAACCACTGGCTGAATAACCTCCCCCTGCTCTTCTAGAGTCCTCTGTCCCATACTCACGCCACTCACCACCTCCTGGTGAGCCAGGGCTGGGTGCAGTGCAGAGGAGCAGGAATGGCCAGGAGATGGGGGCTGGCTTCTTGAGGCCAAGCAAAGCCAGCAGTGTGGGAGTGGGGCAGCCCCTGGATGCCCAGAAATCCCCTTCAGAATCTCCACTTACCTCTTCATCCTCCTCTAATTAAACCTGCCTTTCCTCAAGTACCAGCATTCAAGGTTAAAACAAAAACTATTTCTACTATTTTTCATTGCAAATATACAGTATTTCAGCTATATTATGAGTTAAATAAGCTTTTGTGGGCTAGCATGGGAACCTCACTGGTATTTATAACATGGTTTCTATGAGAAAGTATGTTCCGAATTCAAACAACTGACTAACAAACAATTTTTTGGAACACAGCACATTCATAAGTCGGAGGGACTAAATATACTTATCAAATGGAAAAGGGCACAGATAGAGAGGGGGAAAGTATTTTCTAGATTTTAAAAGAATATTGGAAGCAGTGGAAATTTGGTGGTTCTTTTAAGTATCATATAAACTAACATTTATTCTTGACAGTGTCTCTTTATTGTGCTACAAAACTTCTCTGTGTGTACTTGTGTGCACAGTTAAACCATCTATTTATGTGAACAAATCCTTTAAACCAGGATTCTTGAATCTATTGCTGCAGGCCAGAGCTGCTGCTGTTAAATTCATGATCTCTAATTAAGGAACTGAATTTATAGGAAAAAAACTGAAGATCCTTGCTAATCTTCAGTAGAGCTACTGTATTAATCTTTCCCAGAATTAGCAGAGGCCCACAAAAAGTGTAGCATTGAACCAAGCCAAAAAAATAAGTTTTAAATTTTGAAGTATCCTGCAAAGTTCAACTATACATAGCAATTAAACAGAATTTCTGCTAACTTCAGTGCAGTCAGCCATAGAAACCAGAAGATGCATGTGAGTATTAACAAGCTGGCTTTCTATCCTTATCTGAGACATTTTGAAAGTGCAGGAGGTGTCTTGTTTTGCTTTGTAGCCTTTCCTAGGAAACTCCACTGCCACTGACCTTCATCTATTGTTCCTAGTGTCAGACATACTGACTCCTTCTGGTTTGCCTGTTAAGTTATCATTTCTGTCCCAAAAAGTTCTACTTCTCTCTCTAGTTAAATTGTTGTTTGTTGTCTAATCATTACAATTAAACTGACATTTCACTGTAAATGTACATTTGTGTTCTGTACATGTACTGGCAAAAGTGGAGTGAAATCTTTCAACTTTTTGTCAGCCAAGCCTGATGATTTGCTGTCATACCCAAGCCCTGCTTTGTTTCTTTGCAAACCACTGGCTATTACCCGACCCCCTTTTTCTTTACTGTGAATATTTGAACTCTGTTTGAAAGAGTGGTGTTGTAGAATTGAGCAGGGGGTGGGGCAATCTTTCTGTTTATGGATTGTACAAAACAGGCCTGGGCTAAGTAACCTCCACAGGCGGGATCTGGCACACAAAGCCACCAGATATAGCCCATGGACACAGCGGGGAGCCTCAGATAGACTTACTGTGAACCCCGGCATGCTGCTGAGAAAAGCGGCCATTGCGAACTTGCAAGGCTCTGTTTGAACAGCTGTGAGCCCCGGGGAGAGAAGAGAGGCTTCAGGCTCTGTTCCTGCCCCCAGCACAATCCCATTGGTTGGAAACCAGCCAGTGGGAGCTGCCTCCTCTCCCCTCAGGCTCTTAGCTGTTCAAAAACCACATGGCGTCTGCAGCCAGTGTGAGGGTGGGTGAGGAAGGGAGTCTCCCAGACAGAGCCTGCCTCTAGCACCCCAATCCTTTGCCCCCTATCCCAAACCCTCTGCCCTCCTCCTGACCCTATATCTCTTCTCAGATCCTGTACCCCGATCCCCTGTGCCAGGTCACAACCCAAACCTCTGTCTCCCCTCCTACATCCCAGTCCCCTTCCCAGGTCACAACCCCCTCTTGCCCAAGATCACAATACAAATCCCTTCACCCTAGTCCCCTAACCCAGGAAACAGCCTCCTTCACCCAAGCCTCCTTCTCCTCCTTCTTCTCCCAGACCTCACACCCTCTTCTCCACCCCAATCCCTTACTGCAAGCTCCCTTCTGCACCCAACCTCCATCCCAGAACCTGCATCACCTCCATTAATATGGAAGTGTGTGGCCCTTGATCCCACTTTCCAAAATTCTTGGAGTGCCCCTGCTCCTGCATAAAAAATTATTGCCCACCACTGGTATAAAACTCTGTTATTTCTTGAGTGGTACCACTGTATGGCATGTATTAATTTTCTATTACTGAATATTAAAGGGTTTTAATGACCCAACTGAGGTAAAAAGTCCAGTCATCTGAAGAAGTGGGTTGTGCCCTCGAAAGCTTATGATACCATCTACATGTTTTGTTAGTCTTTAAGGTGCTACTAGACTATTTGTTATCTTTTAAGTTTTTCCTGTTACAGGCTAACTTGGCTACCCCTCTGAAGCTTTTATATTTTATTGTGGATGTAGGCTGTCATCCCTCTCTGAACATGCAGAAAAAAAGGTTTGGAGAAGTTCACAGCAGGTTTTCTGCTTGGAAAAAGAGTTCAGTATGTTACTCAGAAGACCCTACATTTTAAGTCAAGGGTTATAAAAATATAAAGGGGGCAAATATATTTTGTTGTAGGGTTGAACTGAGAGGTTTGCTTTAAGGACACAAGTGAGTAGTTGACTACCCGATAAGCCTAGTCAAGCTAACTGCTCACATTCCACCCCCACCTTCCTGCCTTTGTATCAGCTTTTAAGCCGATTCCCTCCGCCTTCCCCCCCACTCTGCGCTGCTGCTTCTTACCACGAGCAGAGGCTGCTCTGTATCACATTGAGCAGTCCCTGTCTGCGGGGGTCCCAGCAGACAGGGACTGCTCCTGGAGCAGCCTCTGTTCATGGCCAACCCTAGCCGCCATGGGCAGGGGGTGCTGGACTCAGCAAGCCCAGCTCAGTCCCAGCTTGCACTGGGTCTAGGAAATATCCCTGTTACCGGGCTTGCTTGGCCCCAGCTTGCACCAGCTCCTAATACATTTAAACTGTGAAGCCCAGCATGGGTAGCTCCTGGACCCAGTGTGAGCCGACTGAGCACATTCCCTTATCAACTAATCATTTAGTCCAGACCTGGGCAAAATACGCCCACTGGGGATGCAGCAGGAAGCCCCACACAGGCTCCTCTTCTTGCCTTGCAGCCCCACACATCACTTAGAAAAGTGGTGCGAGGCTGTTCTCTTTAAAAACTGTAAGCCTGGAGGAGGGGAAGGTGGAAGGCTTCAGGCATAACTCCCAACCCGGCACAACCCCATCTGGCATCTGGCTAAAAACTGGTCAATGGGAGCTGCCTGTTTGAACAACAGACAGCACACAAAGCACCACGCCTCGTTCTCCTCTGGCTCAGTTATTCACACAAGCACATGGCCATACAGCCTGTGCAGGCACAGGGCAGGCTGGCTGGCTGAGAAACTTTTTAAGCTCTGCAACCATTTTGCTTTGCAGACTGGTGGCTAGTTGGGCTGCTGGATGGTAAGTCTCCTGTCCAGAGCCTGCTTCTGGCACCACAGTTTCTCTCTTCCCCAACACCCTTCCCCCCCACTCAGCATACCCAAACCCTTTGCCCTCCTCCTGAACCCATATGCCCTCCCAGATCTGGCAGCCTAGTCCCCTGCCCCAGATCATAATCCCCTTCTACCCTAGGTTCCAATCCAAACTTCTGCACCCCAATTGCCTCCCCTCAGTCAGAAACCAAACCCCTGCATCGCAGTTCCCTGCCCTAGGTAACATTCTAAAACCCTGCACCCCAGTCCTCTTCCCTAGGTCACAGCTGTCTCTTTCACCCAAACTCCCACCAAGACCCTACTCTCCCTCCTGCACCCAATCCCTTACCTCAACCTCCATCCCAGACTCCGCACCTCCTCCATTAATATCCTGGAAGAGTGCGGCTCTCAATCACTTTCCAAAATCTTGAAGTGGCCCCCCCATCAAAAATTATTGCCCTCCCCTGGTGTAGTTGATACAAATTGTATCGTCTACACAATTTGCTAATTACCCACCTCTTAAAATCCTTAGTTTGCTTGTTAACATCCTGAATTCCTGTGTACTGACTCCCGGCTCTCTTCTGTGAGCATGAGTGGTCCTGAATGAGGCTGAACTAGAGAGGAGCACATACAGGGTGTGAATAAGCCTTCTGGCAGTCAGGTGGTAACTTGATGGCAGTTTTTATCAAAGGCAAGATCTGTTTCCCTTCATCCCCTAAAAGAGTAGCTTGTGTGCTTGCAGTAGCACTGTAGAGTGGCTCTGTAGTAACTCAATTGCTTGAAGATCGTTCTGTCACATCTGCCCTCCTGAAAGGCCACCTGTTATAACTACATTTTCTCAGCCAGGATGGGGGAACTGCTCCTTTCATCACCAGGTAATAGACTTCATTTTCTCCATTTAAAATATGCTGTCCTGGCATATCACTTGGAATGATATTTTTGAATGACTTTTAATTAACTTTTCTGATTGTGTGTAAGAATTAGTTCTATCAGGTACATGAGAGAGTCTGGCAAGAAAAGCTTCAGGAAAGATACACAACTGAAATCTGAGATGTGACATATTGATATCTGAAGAACAGACAGGAATCTAGCAGAGAACAGACTTTCTTTTCCAACATACACGTCTACTCCCACGCTGACTTTTTTTAATCTTGAGTCAGCCTTGTATAAGGTCACCACCCACTCACAACAAAATAAACAGCTCAGATCATACTGTTGTTCAAATGTCACTACACTTTTCTTCCTCTCCTCAGGATGTTAGATATGGAAGGTGAAGACCTATTCTCAAGTTTGTTATTTGAACTGTAAAACTCCTGAGATCACAATTCTGAGAATAATGACAATGAAGAGGTAGAAGTTGTCTTCTCTTCTACTGTGTGATGCTTTTAAAACAGTTATGGGAGGAGGGGAATTGAAGTCTTCTCCCTAGGTAAAGGAAATCAGTTGAGGGGAAAATCTAGCTGTTACAAACAGAACATATCCATACTGGGAAATGTTCTGGTATTTCTATAGGTTAATACAGAGTGTTTATACAAACTAAATGGAAAAATGTATTTGATTCATCTGGCCTAGAGCAGATTTTTGCACTGCAGCAATTAAGCAGATTATCATCTACATAAGAATAGCCATACTGGGTCAGATCAAAGGTCCATCTAGCCCAGTATCCTGTCTTTCAACAGTGGCCAATGCCAGATGCCCCAGAAGGCGTGAAGAGAACAGGTGATCATCAATAATCAAACAGGACCTTTCCTGTCATCCATTTCCAGTCTCTGACAAACAGAGGTTAGGGACATCATTCCTACCCATCCTGTCTAATAGCCATTGATGGACCTAACCTCCATGAATTTATCTAGTTCTTTTTTTGAACCCTATTAGAGTCCTAGTCTTCACAACATCCTCTGGCATGGAGCTCCACAGGTTGACTGTGTGCTGAATAAAGAAAAACTTCATTTTATTTGTTTTAAACCTGCTACCTATTAATTTCATTTGACAACTCTTAGATCTTACGTTATAGGAACAAGTAAATAACTTTTCCCTATTCACTTTTTCCATACCTGTCATGATTTTATAGACCTCTATCATATCCCCTTCAGTTTCCTTTTTTTAAGCTGAAAAATCTTCTCTTTAATCTCTCTTCATATGGCACCTGTTCCAAATGCCTAATCATTTGTGTTGCTCTTTTCTAGATCTTTTCCAATGCCAATATATCTTTTTTGAGATGGTGACTATATCTGTACACAGTATTCAAGATGTGGGAGTACCATGGGTTTATTTAGAGGCAATAAGATGTTCTCTGTCTTATTCTCAATCCCTTTTTCCAGTGTACATTACTTTGCATTTATCAACATTAAATTTTATTTGCCTTTTTTTGCCCAGTCACCTAGTTTTGTGAAATCCTTTTGAAGCTATTTCTCCAGATCATTTATAAATATGTTGAATAGAACTGGTCCCAGTACGGACCCTTGGGAGACAACACTAGTTACTTCACTCCATTTGTGTTTTATCTATGGCCATATATCTTTGACGAAGGGCACATAGATAAAACAACAAGGTGAACAGGGTAGAAGAGACAGATCCTTGAGAAACTAGTTCAATACTGAAAGAGCTGTCTAGTCTTTTCATTGACCTCCTCTATTGATACAAGGTGGTGGAACATATGGGAGATGTCAGGATTCCACTATATCTTTAGGCCCCCTGTCCCTCAAAGGCAAACAGAGGGACATTAAAATACATTGTAGATTTCTGTGGAGTCATTGTGAACATTACTCTAAATAAAATCCTTGTTCATTCTTTCTTTTTGCAAGATCTTCTCAGAACCTGTGCTCAAGTATTCATTGTGGTTACTGAGGCCATTACTACTTACTTCCATAGAAGGAAAATCCTCATATGTGAATCTCTACCACAGTCATGTTGCTATTTATCTATAATCTTGATATTATCAGACTTCTGGCCTTTCACAACAAGATCTTAAGTGAATGACATTCCCTTCTGTTTTGAAAGTATTAACAGCCTTCCATAGTTTTTTGAAGGGTAGTGGGCAAGAACTGGGTTCACTTTTGGTGAATGCTATATGACTGCTCCTTGAAACTGGAAGAAGTTACTAAAGTTTTGGTGCTGCCTTTAAATGACTTCATACTTACAACTTGACTGACTGTTGTCCAGTATCTATTCTTCAAAGAAGCATTTATAGAGAAGTTTTTCTGTTGAGTAAACTAAATACATCTGAATGCCTCAAATCTCTTTGATCCTTGTGACTCTAGGTTTAGACTGGGATATGGCTCAGGTGGCTTTTGTCCCCTTGAGCAAGGTTTTGGTATGGTTTTATTTTTTGTGTGAACCATTAGTATTATTTTGTTTATGCCTAGAGATCATGGAGACTTATTCACTGAAGACTGTAGGCAACTTATTTTAAAGAGGACTAGTAGTTTTGTCTATTTAGTATAAATGAAAAAATATATAAAAATGTAAAACAACAAATAATCTGGTAGCACTTTAAAGACTTACAAAATATGTAGATGGATCATGAGCTTTCGTGGGCACAGCCCACTTCTTCAGATGACCAGAGTGTTGGATGTACAGAACTAAAATAAATGGGGGAAAGGGGAAAAAAATGAGGGGGGCGGGACAAGAAGAGGTAGTGGGTATAAAAATATCAAGGGGAAAGCCGAGCTGGAATGTAACAGGAAAAACAAATAGTCTATAAGCACCTAAAGACTGGATAGTCAAAAAGAGGCAGATAAGAACCATTAGTAGGCAATAGAGAAGAAGAGTACTAACACCAGATACAATACAGACAAAGAATCATTGGCACCTTCATTGTTTGGTAGGTTGATAATGTCCCAGGCATCCGGTATTTTTATTTAATCCATTAGCATGAGTATCAAACTTGTGAATGAATTGTAGTTCCAGTCCTTCCCTGTGTATTTCACTTGTGGAATTGGTCTGTAACAGAACAGCCACTTGAAGATCTGTTAATGAATGCCTAGGTAGATTGAAGTGTTCCCCAACAGGTTTTTGTATGTTCCCTTTCCGGATATCTGATTTGTGTCCATTAATTTTTTCCCGTAGTAACTGTCCATTTGGTCCAATATATATTGTAATAGGGCATTGCTGGCATTTGATGGCATAAATTACATTCCTGGATGTGCAGTTAAATGAACCTCTGAGTTGGTGGCTTATATGGTTGGCTCCAGTAATGAATTCTCTTGTATAGTTATGTGGGCAGAATTGGCATTGGGGCTGATTGCAGGGCTGGGTTCCTGGATGTTTATGATGTAGCTGTGTAGCACGGTTACCAGAGGGAATTTGTTTCAGGTTGGGGGGTTGTTTGTAAACAAGAATAGACCTTTCCCCCAAGGCCTCTGAGAGTGAGGGATCATTTTCCAAGATAGGCTGTAGATCGTGGATAATGCATTGGAGGGGTTTAAGTTGTAGGTAATGACAACCCCTTAAACCTCAATAAACCATTGGAGGGGTTTAAGTTGTAGACTGTAGGTAATGTAGTTGTTTGTCTGTCTGTGGAATCGGAGCAAATCCAGTTGTATCTTAGGGCTTGGCTATATACAATGGATTGAGAATTGTATCTGGTTGGAAGCTGGAGGCATGAAGGTAAGTGTAGCGGTCAGTGGGTTTCCAGTATAGGATGGTGGAAATTTGTCCACTATTTAATTGTACTGTAGTGTCCAGGAGGTGGATTTCCTGTGTGGACGGGTCCAGGCTGAAGTTGATGGTGGGGTCAAAGTTGTTGAAATCCTTGTGAAATATATGTTACTCTCATTAGGTAACACACATGGCATTTATATGAGTTGAATGATCCTGCCTCTAATCAATCCTCAACAAATTTTGTTTGGAAGATTTTTAAATGCTTGTCAGCTCTGTATGTAAGATCAGTTGCCGGCATGCTGCTGAATAAAGGGGTTTTTGCAGTTCTGTTTCCTGTAGTAACTGAGCCATTGGCAGCCACAATTAGAAATTTTGGAAATGAAGATTTCTAGATAGCTAATATAGAGGTGTTGAATTAGGTCTGTTTTCTGATTTTTATTTCAAATTCTGCAAGTTCTCATTTTAAAAAATGCACTTCATATTCTGTGCCACACTTCCTTGGTTAGCAATTAATGTATTACAGAGCTAGAAAATTCCATTGGCGGTCTGGAGCAGCTCTAGTCATATTATGATTTCCCCAATGGCAACAGGTAGTGCTGGGTGTTATCAGCTATACAACACAGTGTATATAACAGGGGTGGGCAATAATTTTTGATGGGGGGGGGGCCACTCCGAGATTTTGGAAAGTGGTTGAGGGCCACACTCTTCCCGGATATTAATGGAGGAGGTGTGGGGTCTGGGATGGAGGTTAGAGTAAAGAATTGGGATGCAGGAGGGAGAGTGGAGTCTGGGAGGGAGTTTGGGTGAAAGAGACAGTTGTGACCTAGGGTGTGGGAATGGGGTTCAGTGTTTTGGAATGTGTCCTAAGGAGGGAGTTTTGACCTACGGCAGGAGACTGGGGGTGCAGGGGTTTGGTTTGTGACTGAGGGCAGGCAGCTGGGGTGCAGAAGTGTGGGTTGCAACCTAGGTAGAAGGGGATTGGGCTGCCAGATCTAGGAGGGGGAATAGGTGCAGGAGATGGACAGAAGGTTTGGGTATGTTGAATTAGGGAGCACATGGTTGCGAAGAGAGGAACTGCAGCGCCAGAGGCAGGCTCTGGCCAGGAGACTAACCACCCAGCAGCGCAACCAGAGTGCCAGTCTACAGAACTAAATGCTTGCAGAGCTTAAAAAGTTTCTCAGCCAGCCAGCAAGCCCGCCTGCCCTGCACCTGCATAGGTTACACCTCCATGTGCTTGTGTGAATAACTGAGCTGGGGAAGGGCGAAGGGGACGTGATGCTTTGTGTGCTGCCTGTTTTTCAAATAGGCAGGTCCCATTGGCTGGAAGCCAACCAATAAGATTGTGCTGGAGGTGGGAGTTATGCCTGAAGCCTTCCCCCTGGGCTCACAGTTTTTAAACAGAAATGGCCCTGTAACTGCTTCTCTGAGCAGCGTGCGGAGTAAGCAGAGGATCCTGCCTGTGGCTCCTCACTGCATCCATGGGCTGGATCCGGTGGCTCAGTGGGCTGGATCCAGCTTGCAGGTGTACTCTGCCCAGGCCTGGTCAAATGTAGGTGACAGCTGTGGCATTACCATGGCCTTGAACCCATTAGCCCAGAACAACAAACAATCTCTGCAAATGCTGCTCAAGAGCTTCTTGTCTTTCCTTTATATTTGATTTCTCCTACAAGTCCTGTTTCTCCAGCAGATATCTCCATGGTTCTTCAGTAACAAGATGCAGCATTTGACTCCAGTTTAATTAATGTCCTGTTATTTGTGTGATGCCTGTTTTTCAAATTCTTGTGCAAGAAATTGGACATAACCATTGAAAATGCCATGGAACTAAATAAGCTTCAGCTACCTAGTCAGTTGGAGGAAATATTAAGAATGCCTGAGAATAGTGATAGGAACATCTCAGTTATCATGTATGCTTTTATTAAGTCACATTTTATTCATCTCTTGAAATTAAAGGGTCTGTCTTTTCAGTCTCTCCTAATATGAAAGTCTTACCATGCAGCTATTCATTGTCATCCCTTTTTGAACACTGACTTTTTGGGTTTTGGTTTTTTGGATTTTTTTTTTTATCTTCTTTGAGATCAGATGACCAGAACTGGGGAAAAAATAGGGGAGAGTATACCAATGCTTTAGTATAGTATATAAAAATTGTTTATAAATGTCATTCCTCACTTTTGTTTGAGTTCTAATGGCCATGGTACACTGAGACTAGGTCTTTAATAGAGCTGTCCATGGTAATGTCTGTCTTGTCATGGATATAGAATGTATTTGAGTGCTTGCATTTTTTTCAATCTAATGTGCATAATTTTGAATTTTCCAACATGGAATTTCATCTTCAAGTGTATTATTCATTCATATAACTTGGTTAGGTCTCAGAAGTTGCTCAGTCTTTTTAAACCTAAATATTTTTATCATCTGAAAACTTTGCTACCTGTTTGCATGCTCTCTTTTCAGACCATCATAAATATATCAAACAGTACAGAACCTAGTTCAATTTATAGCAACCTGCAGTTTCTTTTATCATGATTAAGTTGAACCTTTGTATTTCTGCGTGACATTTAGCCATTTCCAAATCCATAGCAATTTTGCCTCCGACCATCTGATTATTCAGTTTCTCCAGTAACTTTTGGGGGAGTGTATAACTTGTGGAAAAAAAATACCAGGATGTGGGCTCATTACTCAGCAAGTAAAGGACAAATAGCAAACTAGAGTTGTGGAATAGCTCCAAATGTGTTTGGTCCATGGTCAGCATATAGATTGTTCAATAGAAATTAAAATAAAATTATTAAATATCCATTTGTTATATGTAAGCAGTGATTCTGCCTTTGGTAATTTAAGAGACTTTTAGTTTGGTCTGATCAGTGGCGCATATCATCAAGGTGAAATTTAAGTTGATTAGACTAATTCTTTTAGTCTTTTACATTTGTTTTACAGTTAGATCATTTAAGTTAGGTCTTTCCGTTATTTCTACTATAGGGCTTTACTTGTCCTTTGGCTAGGGCTGGGAACTTCCTTCCACACACTTTCACTACAGATTATGAGAGGAGAGATTCTAAAATTACAGAAAGCAAGGAATTTTTCTTAGTTTCTTTCCAATATCAATTCATAGTACCTTTTTATGTTTCTATTTCATTTGTTAGCAAAATTCACCTTAGTCTGGGCATACGTATAATAAAAACCACCCACAGAATTTAATATTGTAATCATTAAGTAAGTTAGACTTGCCATAATAAAATGGATATAAATAAGCCCTTCACAACCATTCATGTTAAAATTACAATTTGTATTTTGAATAATGACCTGAAGTTGGAAAAAGTCACGTTTTATCAGGCCAGTGGAGATTTCAAACCTAAGGACCTTCTACTAAGAACTGTCTGTACCCAGCCTCTAGTATACAACCCTAAGAACTATTTATCAGCTTACTTCTATTTCCATGAAGAGAACTTGATGGTGTATTCAACTGTAGCACAGTAAATACTAACCAAACTAATGACAACACAGAATCCTAAGCGTCCGAGGTGGGACTGACTTCAGCCTTTAGTGCATCTACTGCCTCAGGAATAGCTGATTGTAGTTATGCATAAATACACTTGGATGTGATTCAGAAGCTAGACAACCTACCATAAAAATATGCTCAAAAATTTAAGGACCAGGTAGAGGGTATTTTACAAAGAGGCATAAGCAACAAAGAACCTGTATTAGTATTTCATTCCTCTACTGCCTTCTGCTATAGAAAGTGCAGCATGAAAATGAACCTTTTTGGAAGTTTACAAGCTAGTGTTCAGATAATTGACTGAATTCAAAGTTGCCTGATACGATCCTTTTTGGGACATGCTTGGCCTCAACAGCAGTAGAAACTGAAGTGTCCAAACCCTCCTTTCTTTAAACACTATAAGGCTCCATTGTGTATAGCCATTCCATCAGTGCTAACAGCTTCACAGGATTTCTGAGGGAGACTTTTGGCATTTTACTTTCAAATGCCTAATTTGAAAGGCCTAATGGTCACTAGAGCCTTCTAATGCTTAAGTACAGACAGAGTATAGGAGTGGCAGAGGCAGAAATTTTCAAAGCAATAAAGGACAGACACAGTTTCCATTAACTTTAAAAGAAAATATGTCAGCCTTCCAGACTGTTTGAAAAACTCAATTAGAACACATAAGGACAATGATTTTGAGACTTGACAGTTGTTCAGTGGAACTGCAGGACCGTATTTTAAAGAATCCTTCAGATTATGAATAGTTATCATTGCCTGCCCATCTCTTCCTGTCAATTATGAGAGTGCCTTTGGGAAGCTATCTATATGCAATTCATTCACTCCTAACAATCACAAAACATCTGCTTATGAGAAAAATAGGGTAAGGGGTTTTATTCCAGGTACTTTCTCATATTCAACATTCAGAATAGCTCAGGCCTATCCTAGATATCACTAATCTATATGTGGTTAAAAAAACAAACAAACCTTGATGATGCCCTGAGTACCATCCTGCCTCTTGTAGTGACTAAATTCAACTAACAAAAAGGACTATATCAGACTGTCCTGCTTCTATGATCTGGCAAGTGTGCTGTTAAATTCTCTCCTGGCTCTCCTGGCAAAGGAGCTTCTAAAATATGTATATATGAGTGACCAAGACAGAATGCATGATGAGGTTATGTGGTTATGATGTTGTATTGTCATGAGAATGACATGTCCACAATACCTGAGATGCTTTTCTACTCATGAGTTAAGCAAGCCAGCCCAATGAGTTTAAGTGAACCTTTATATCACTCCATGTTATGCTGTGTTCTGTATATTACATATGTTTTATGAAAAATTAATTATACAAAGGTTTTAAGTAGTTATAACTAATTTTGTATTTTCCCATCTGTGGCCTAGGTCACTTAATTGTAGTACTGTGAACCTTAACTATACAGGGTTTTTTGGGGGGGGGGGGAAGAGGGAGAGAAAAAAATCATGAATGCAAAACTCCTCTATGCATAAAAGTGCCATGATTTTAAAATAGTATATGTAAGGGCTGTTGAGAGCTAAAGATATATGCCAGATTGGCTGGATATAAATTCTAAATGTATTGCATTGCAAAGCTGGAAATCTGTCCTTTCAAGTGATATAACATTTCAGTTCCTAATCCTATAGGATATCCACCTGGAGAGATGGAGAAAAGATTAATAAAGCCAGGTGGATACCCAGAAGTTGCATACTACAGGACTGACCCAACAAAAAAAAGCAACAGAATGCCACTAGCCATTACCTATAGCCCCTCAGCTAAAATTTCTCCTACACATCAAGAATCTACAATATCTCATTGATGACAATCCCTTGCTCTCATAGACCTTGGGAGGCAGACCAGTCCTTGCTTACAGACAGCCCCCAGTACCACTAACTTCACACCTCACAACAGAAACACTAATCCAGAAACCTATCCCTGTAACAAAACCAGTTGCCAACTCCGAACACATCTATTCTAGTGACACCACCACAGGACCTAACCACATCAGCTATACCATCAAAGACTCATTCATATGCATATCTACAAATATAATATATGCCATCATGTACCAACAACGCGCCTCTGCCATGTACATTGGACAACCCAGACTGTCTCTGCACAAAAGAATTAATGGACACAAATCTGACATTAGGAATGGCAACATCCTAAAGCCAGTGGGGGAGCACTTTAACCTCTGGTATACAGTTCCAGACTTGCAAGTTGCCATTCTTAGACAGAAAAATATCAAAAACAGCCTGCAGAGAGAAACTGCTGAGCTGGAATTCATATGTAAATTTGGCACCCTGAACCAAAGTCTAAATAAACACATAGGGTGTGTCTAGACTGGCAAGATTTTGCGCAAATGCAGCTGCTCCCTACCAGTGGACCCCATGCATCAGTGCCTCCCATTTACCATGATCAGCTATTTCATGATATTCAGGAAGATGACAGGAGAGGGGAGAGGATGTGGTGTACTCAGGGGAGAGGATGGAACTCGGGAGGTGGGACTTGGGAAGGGGTGGAATGGGGATGGGGCCTGAGGCAGAGCCAGGGGTCGAGCACCATGCTCCCCTACCCAGTACTTTTGAAATTCGGTGCCTCTGCTTGGAGGGTGCTTGACCCCAGCTCTGCCCAGACATTGCCCCCACTCCATCAAAGCCCCAGAAGGTGCCCCCTGCTGGACAGAAACCCCAAACCCAAGCAAATTTGCCCTAGCTTTTGAATGTTTGAAGATTGTCATACATGGCTCAGAGAGTGAGTTTGACCACTTCAGTACATACCTTATGTATTCACTGTCATCCTCAACCAAAAGTTTGTCTTTCTCAAGAGGATGAATCTTTCTTGGCGAGTCAAGACTTTTTTTACTTCAGTACTTACAGGAAACACTGAAACACCTGAAGGAAGTTAAATCACTTGCCTTTTCACTCAATTGCCATACAGCAAAGAGATCTCTTTTTTAATCTAAAGCCCTGTCCCTCTTAGATCTTTGAAGTAAACTTCATCAAGGGGCATCAAATGAAACCATAAATGTTGTTTTCTAATGGAGTACAGTATCTCTGTGTGAAAAGAACTCAAGAGTAATCACAATTATTTGTACTGGCAAAGCACCGAGAAGCCTTAGGACTTCTCGGTGCTTTGCCAATACAAATAATTGACCAGGACTCCATTGTATTAGGCACCGTACAAACACAGAAACTGTGTCCTGTTTTCTTGGAGAATCATCCAGCCCATTTGCTTGGAGGAGAGAATTCACTATAATAAACATGTGCTAGAGATCATTTACAAATAAGCTAGCCATTTCACTTCCATACCTCTGTAACCCAAAGTAGTCCTAGTTTGGTGACCTTAGGACACTGGAATTCCTATTTACTTTTCCTAGCTGGAAGAGATTGGGAGTTGAGAATGTTAAAGAATGTAATTATTATTTGAGCAGTTGGATTGGGTATGTTAATTGTTTGATAAAGAGGGTTACTGGAGTAGGCTGTTTTTATAATTGTATTTTTAAAATGCATTGAGGTGTGCTTAAAGCAGAAACTTTTTTAAATGCCTATATAAATTAAAACAATTAAGTACATGCTAACTTGTTCCCTGTCTCTCTCAAGCAACTTCTGAAAAAGCAGGGCCACAGCATATTTGTGTCTATAAATGCCAGGCAATGGTTGCACAGAATTGCAGGCTCCTGGAAATCCATGCGTATCCCTACTTGGTCCTCTGGCTCTTTAGAACCTCTGCATAAGTTGTGTTCAGATTTTTCAAGCTCGTGGTCAAATATATTATTTAAGAAAGGCCAATGGCCCTCAATTAATACTTGCAGGCAGATTCTCTTTTTGGTTCTATTATTCCACTCAGGTGGTACAAACACAGCAGAAACTACCTAACACATACTGCTGAAAATTCCCCTAGCATTTCAGGAAACTTGGCCTATATGCCTTCCTCCTCATGAATCCTGGTGCAAAGGGACTTGATGGAGTGGGAAAGAGAATGGATAGAGCACACCGTGGTTATTAGCTAGTGTGCAGCAGCTAGGGGACTGTTGCCAGCTGCTGCTAGTTAAAACAGTCCCAAGCTACTTTTACCCATACTGGTCTTTAGGAGTTGTACCTGGTGAGTGGTTTTCAGCCTCTCCTATTTTTCCCCATTCTGGCCTTCCCATCAGTGGTTGATTGGAATAGGGGAGCTATTCTACACTAGGCCAAACTGCTTTCTGAGTCTCTTTGACCCCCATAGTGTAGCAGGGAAGCAAGCAATGAAGCAGACAGAGCTACTGTTTTCTCTCTGGCCTGTCATGCAACAAGTAGCCAAAAGAAGAAATGCAACAGAGGAGAAACAGCAGCTGCTTAGAGTGCTTCCATTGACTTCTCCCATCAGCTTCTCCTGGAAATGCTTGGGAAGTGATAGAAGGCCATTGGGGAGGCAGTATTGGGAGGCTAATTAAAAGTTTTCAGTTTAACCCTGTAGGGTGTGATTCAGGGAACACACTCCCCTTTCATAATCAGATATATACTTTCCTCTTATCACAGTCTCCCTCTTGCACCAGAGTGGGCAATAAGATGGCAGTGGTTCACCATGGTTAGTCCCTGGCAGGCCACTGTCACTCTATTTACCTACGTAGCCACAGGTGCTGGTGATGGCAGCTCCTGTTGGCTGCAGATTGCCGTTCCTCGCCAATAGGAATGGCAGGAAGCAACGCGGACTAGGACACCACTTCTCACAACTCCCGTTGGTTGGGAACATGATCCACAACCAACTGCAGGAACTGTGATCACTAGTACCTGAATCAGTGCAGGTAAATTTAGTAGTGAGGGCCTACCAGGAGATAACCCTGGTGAACCAGATCTGACCCACAGGCTGGTATTTGCACAAACCTGCTCTAAGGCTACAGATTAACACCCTGGCTATGTACTGCAAAATCTCCCTGGTTACGTCCTCCACTTTTTTCCCCACTATTTGAAACAAAACTCTAATATATTCAAAGAGCTTACTGTAAATTTTGCTGTGTTACTTTTCCAGCAGATGTCCTGTGTAGTTAGTCTTCCATTACTATCAGGTTTTAGAAATGCCTCATCCACCACCACCTCCTGATTTGGTGGTCTATAGCAGACCATTAAATGTACCATGACATCACCCCTACTTTTTTTTTTTTTACTCCTTTTATCTTTACCCCAGGACTTCCAAGTGGTTTGCTTCTCACCTCCTTCTCAAACTCAGAACAAGTGTGTACATTCTTGATGTACAAGATAACACCTGCCTTTTAACTTGCCTGTCCTTCCTGAACAAGCAGTAATTCCATTTGTAATTTAGCTGTAACTTAGTTTCTATACTAGTTCTTCTTGCTCATTCCCCATGCTCATATCATTTATATAGAAGCCTTTCAAATCTTGAACATATTTACAAGTTGATATTTCCCTCTCATTGACCGTATTCATAGAATCGTAGGACTGAAGGGGGCTTTGAGAGGATCACTACTACAGTCTTCTTCACTTACTACTGTTGTAGTTTTCCCTGTTCCCCCAACTTCTAGCCCTCTCTTAAGGTCACTTTTTTGTTGATATGTGCACTTTTGTCACCTGCCACCTTTTAGGTACTTTATCTTAAATTCTAAAGTTCAAATCTACTATATATTTGAGAGAGTTTGTCTGTGAGTGTTTTTATTCAAGAACTCCTCCTGAACATGTAAGAGTTAGGACCACCACATTTGATATGCAGTTTCTCTTATAACTTAAAGCAAAGTAGGGTTTGGAAAGATTAAAAGTAGTATTTATAAAATTTATAATTGTGCTGAATTATGCATATTATGTTTTAATAAATATTTTCAATATAAATATTTTCTCTAATCTTTGCACACACTTGCAATTTCATAATAGTTCTTTGAAAGGCCAAGTAGACCTATTAATATATATTTGTATTGTGGTAGCACCTAGCAATCCCAAACTCAGCCCCATGTTTTAAGGACTGTATAAACACGGAGGGGAAAAAAAACCCTGTCTCTACTCCAAAGAGTTTATAATCTCCGTGTGTTTGAAGTTCAAATAAAAAGCTGTTTTTCAAGACTTTGCTGATGTTACAATAAAAGCAGTTTTTAGTTCAATTTTCAATTACGTTTTTATGTTTCTGATTTTCATCTTTTTATGATGTTGTCTTGCGTTTACACTGAGTGTGATTATATGCTTTCTTTGCAGCTTACGTGTAAACTTGGACATGGGCAAAGCAGCCTATGGATGGATGATTATGAAGGATGACAATATTCCGGGAACCGTTGTACGAACCAGCACCATACCAGAGGAGTTGGGGCGTTTAGTATATTTACTAACAGATAAAACAGGTATATGTGTCAATAGTTTTGCAGTGTCATCAGATTTTTTTTATATTTGATATTTTTTCCGTATGTAAACTCCATTTTTTTCCTTGTGTATAACGGGATAAACAGCTGTTGATTTTTCTTAAGTTAAACATTCGGCACGTGTTTACATATTTTGGTGAATAAGGACCAATGGACCTGAATCTGAAAGTCCTTATTACCACACACAGAACTTATATCCATGAATAATTCTCTTGATTTCAATGAGACCACTCAGTATAGTGAGCTATACTTGCCAGTGTTTGTAGGATTATGTCCTAAATCACCCATGTGAGTTACCTCAAAAGATGCTATATGCCATTTTAGAGTATGGCCAGACTCTGTCAGAGTATGGAGCGCAGTTGTAGTCTATCCGTACCCTTAGTCTTTATACTGCCATATTCATCTGTGCATCCTTGCAATCTCATTCCCTTGAAAATATTTTAAGAAGACTCAAAGTTGGCACTGGGTTATAAGAGAGCAAGTCTTTGCCAAAACAGCTAGTCATAAAGATCATCTTCCAAATGGTAGTTTTTTAAGGGAGCACTGAAGTCATGGTCATCTGTTATTACTTCTGATTCTCCATTTTTCTAAGACCTGTATATCTGTTTTCTTCTTGAGTCTCTATTGGCCTGTGCGACTCCATTTTCATATTCCAAGTTTCTCTCCCTCACTTTAATGTGATGTGGTATGTTCAAAAAATTAACACAATCATACACACTAACCCTTAACAGAACAATTTGGAAGGAAGACAAGTACAAAAAGTGTACATTTGGGCCTGTGCTCTGTTCTTATTGTCTATTCTGTTGCCCTTCCGCTCCTTTCATGGTCCACAAAATCCCAAATGACAAGCCCTGCCAAACTACTGTCTGTTATCAATGACCAGATAAACATGTTCCCATAATATATCCCGGGGTGGCCAACCAGTTAGAGACTAAGAAGCAAAATAGCTGTGGATAGAGTGCAAAGAGACATATATTTATTTTTATATATCTATCTATTTAGTACACAAAATGTAGTAATAAAAATAACATTACAGGACATTTTGGACAAAAAACAATACAAAAGTCTCTAGTCACTTAAAAAATTCACAGACAGTCCATAGATCTTCAGAGAACTTGACACAGAACAAATATCAAATTTTAAAAAAACAACTTTGAAAATAGTCATATTCTCAAACTAAAAATAAGCATCCCCACCATGTATTTTAAATTTAACATGACTGCCCTATTATGTCCTGTGAGATTTTTAAAATAAAACTGAGCTGAGAAGTAAGTAAGCACAATTTGAAGTGCCTGTTTCACTCCAGCATATTGATCTCTGGTATGGGGTCCTCATTTTTTTTTTACTTGTGAAGATTATGGCTTTTTTATAGTTGTAAAAATTCAGATCTGTCCCAAACTGCATATATGACAGGTTCAAAAACAATAAGGGAGAGACTCATATCTCAGAATAATTGCTTCAGCCTGGCAAACAATAGCCTTTGAATTTTCTTTAAAGAAACACAGTGTAAACCAGGTACGTGCTGTTTCTTTTTTTGCCCAAGAATTTAAATATGACATCTGTGTTGGCTGACTTATTCTGTATCCATGAATACTTTGAGTTTAAGGTGCTTCAGCCCTTCCCCTCCCTTTCCCCGCTCTAACCCAATGTCCCTCCCCTCCCCCAGAGCCAGGCACCCCCAGCCTTCCTGCTCTAACCCAATGCACCCACCCCTTCCCCAGAGCCAGCACACCCAATCTCCCCCCCCACTCTAACCCAATCGCTGGGTCTCCCCAAAGCCACCACCCAGCCATGTGCTTCTCCCTCCAGGTGATGGAGAACGTGCGCAGAGTGGCCATGACCAGTTCTGGTGCAGGCTTCAAACTAGCAAGAGCTGCATTTCTTTGAACAAAGAGCTGCAGGTTGGCCACCCCTGATATATCCCTATAATTTTGCAAAGAGTTGAGGAACTTTGTTATAATCTTAGCTGTCTATTGTAGTGGTTGAATATTGTATAAAGCATTATTTCATTGGCTTCATTTACTCATTTTTTAGTTCTCTGGGATAGAATTAATCAATCTGCTAAAATAGGCACGTTTATTTTGTGGAGATATTAATTACAATATCTTTTAAATGATACCTTTTCTTACTGTAATAGATAAAAATGTTTGAAGAGTTATAGCCATGTTGGTCCTGGGATATGAGGATATGTCTATACTAGCCCCCTAGTTTGAACTAGGGAGGCTAATGTAGGCATTCGAAGTTGCAAATCAAGCCTGGGATTTAAATATCCCGGGATTTATTTGCATGTTACCGTCCGGTTGCCATTTTTAAATGGCGCTAGTCAGGACTAACTGCCCGCGGCTACATGAGGCAATTAAACGGTAATTCGAACGAAGTCCTTAGTTCAAATTACTTGTTACTTCTCCTGGAATGAGGTGCAATAGGTAATTTGAACTAAGGACTTAGTTCGAATTACTGTTTACCTGCCATGTGTAGCCACGGGCAGTTAATCCCGACTAGCGCCATTTAAAAATGGCAACCGGACGGTAACATGAAAATAAATCCCGGGATATTTAAATCCCGGACTTCATTTGCATGTTCGAATGCCTACATTAGCCTCCCTAGTTCGAACTAGGGGCTAGTATAGGCATACCCTGAGAGACAAACCTTTATTAGACCAACTTCTGTTGCTGGAAAAGTCAAAATTTCAGGCTGCACAGAGCTCCTCTTCAGCTATGACTCCAGACCTGTTCTGCTTGAGAGCTACTTTTTTTTCAGTAAAGTTGCCATCTAATAACTTCAGTTGAAGATCCAGTAAGACATTTAGCAGATTAACAAAATGAGTCATAAAGGTTATTATAATTGAAAATGTTTATATAAATACATTGTAAACGCTATGTGAAGATGTAAAATACTATTTTATTAAATCCAGAAAAGAATGTTTAAAACCCATATTTGAATAGTCATTTTAAATAAAGCCCTACATTTTGCATCTGGTTGACTTTGCTTAGACCATACCACATCATACAAAATGCAGTCACGCGAGGCTTGATTTATTTTAGAAAAATAGAGGCCACTTGGGTGACAGTCTTTCACTGCACATTTAATACTGGAATGTATTTGTGGCTAAATAGGTGCATATTTAAGGATATTAGCACATGAAGACATAATTTGGAAGATAGCTGTCAAATCAAGGGCTTATTCAAACACTATCTCCAAAGTTTTGAAAGACAGATCAAAGCTGTAATTCAGGGGTTCTCAACTTGGGGGGCAATTTAGAAGCTGGCTTGGAGGTCCATGGAAATTTTAAAATCAAAATGGGAGTACTCGGGTTGCTACAGTTTGAGAACCGCTGTTGGAATTAAATGATGTAAAAGGTTATAAAATAGCAATACTATAAGGAACTAAAAAAGTCAATGTGTTTGGCTAACTTTAAATTGTGTAATCTGGGTAAAAGGTGCATAGATACAACTATCAGTACCTGGAGAGATCATGGTGAGGGTCCTTAATCCAAGTTTATTATCCAGATTTCTTACCTAAATCTGGTATTTGGTATCTCAGTCTAAGATTTAGCCCAAGCATAAACATAGCACTGAGTTAATGAATTAAATCTGTATATAATTGCCTTTAGCTACCATTAGTATGGTTATAAATAGTTCAAAAGAGCTGTCTACAACAATTGGTATTTTCATTTTAACAAAACATTATTATTAATTTAATTTGTTAAATAACTCACTTTTTAACTTCCCCTTGAAGTTTGGATATTTACGGTTTAAAAAAAGCACAACAATTCTAAAAGCCCACCCAAGTGACTGCTCTTATAAAAGCAGATCTAAAGGGGTGGTCCTATTTCTATACAAGCAAAGACCTCAGGTTTCTCAATATTGAAAATGAAAAGAGAATACAGAAAGCAGCTTGCACAAATCTTATACTGTGGTCCAAGCTTTACTTGGAATGATTAAGAATTAGTTGTTGAGTGTAAGGAGCATTACATTACTAACATAATTGCAAGGTAGTCCTTTGTATGATTGTAAATTGGGTTTGTGCTTCATCAATAAGCTTTTTGACAAGAAGCGTCCATCACAGTGGCTCTCTCATTTGCCACAGTAGAATAGAAAATGAAGTATCCCAATAATTGCATTATAGTTTCCTTATTGTGGGACAAGAAAGCAATGTGGTATAATTAGGTTTGATTGGAGTGCATGTTTCCGGTAAGATCTGAAATTAATGATGTTGCTATAGTGACACATCTGCGGCCACCAGTGCGTGAAACATAAAGTAATTCATTCGACAAGAGAAGACATCTGTTAACTGCAAGGATGCAGAGCATATTGACACTGACCAGAAATACTAGACGTTATGTGATAAATGAACAAATGATGCTGAAACAGGAGGACAGATAATTTGTACTTAATCTGCTGGGAGAACTTTAATCTTCTCACTGGTTGCATTTGACAATGCCATTGTTTAAAGAACAATGCTGCAGAGAACTCATAAATTTTAAAACTTAACTCAGGGTGCAGCCTATTAAAGCAATACATTAATTCCTTTGTTAGGGAGTTTTTATCTTCATGTAGAACAAAGCCATTACTAAGAACACCCACTAAAACAACAGGTTTTTTAGGACTCACATTTTAATTATAGCATCCATTACCCCAAATGCCATGTTGTTTGGACTTGAATCACATATAAGTTTGACAGAAAGGCGTCATCCATTATGGGGGGAGAGGGGGAATGCTGTTTCCAATGTTTTCCAAGGGCAGCTGAGCATGATATTTTATCCTCTCCAGGGTATAAGAAAATCCTAATCACAAGGGGAAAACAAAGATATTTGGCTATATTTATTGAGCATTTCTGACATTCAGAATGCAAAACTTCAAGCTTTCTGCCATTCATGATGACAGCCAGAGTATACATTTATAATAAATGCAAATAGTCTTTCTGGTATACTTATTTATGTATTCATAGACTTACATTTGAGTTCTGTAATTAACATTTTAGGGTATTTTTGATCAAATCAGATACTTAACCATAACAGTTGAACAGGTGCATAGAGTAATGAGATTCATAATTTTCTGGGAAAGCCCTTTGCTTAGAGGCCTATGTATTAATATGTGTTTCTTTTTAAAGTGTCTCCTGTACAGGTGAGGTGATATACTTTAATATTAAAAGAATAGTTTAAGCAATTATCTGTTTACAAATGAATCTTTTGAATTATTTGCAATGCTCCTATCTCTTCTCCCCCCCCTTAATTCCATTTGATTAGTGTAAAAATGCATAGAGACCCAAGTAATAACCAAAAAAGCCAACAATCCTATGGGATTAAATGTGTCCTTTTCAAGATACATGCTCCCTGCACAATCCATGGGTCCAGCAAAGATGCATTATGAACAGAGAGCAGGGAGAGAAGTAGCTGAGAACTGGAGAATCCTCAGAGGTTGGAGTTCTACAGTAAACTTCAGTTCCAACTTAGTGGATTCGCAGTCAGACCAACAGGACCCTTCTTTCATGTTTTGTGTGTGCCCACCCACCACCTCCGCCAACACCCTCACCAGAAGTGAAAATATCACCAAAGGATGCGCATACTACCATTCACTATTCTGCTGGTTGCATTCTTGTGTGATCCCACTGATAGGAGTGAAGAGAACATGTTCCATATAAAAGAATGGCTATTCTCTTGACTACATCACATGCTATTTTCTTTTTTCCTTAGTTCTCAATGTGCCTTAGGCCATACATAGTTTATATGAAAGATATACAGGTTCAAGGAAAAGGGGAGGAGGTATTGCATGTCACTGCTTCCTAGTAGCTTTTTCTGTTGTTTCTCTTTCCCTCCAGTAGAGGCCAATATTTTTCTCTCTATTTTCTTCTTAGAATTTTGTCTTTGTATATTTATTGCGGACAAAAATTCACCATTGAAATATTGGGCCAGATAATCACCTGGATGTTCTTCCATAGAACTATGCAGATTTACAGCAGCTAAGGATCTTCATCTCTTAAACAAGTGTATCTTTCAAGCAAAATACACACATTGCATGAAAGGTTATATGTTCTTCTAACTCCTGGCAAAGTTATTAATGCTTATATATTGCAAGTACTTACTTGCTGTTTTATTGTGGCCTTTTAAAATGTTGGTATTCGGCCAAATTACAATCTAGTAATATTTGATCAGAAAGCTCTGCATCTGCTTCTCAAAAAAAGAATTCTTCACTGCTCTGTTGTGAATCACATCTGTTGCCACCCAGGGAATTACGCCTGCAGGACTTTTTCCTTAGAAATTAATTTCCTCTTTGCCTGCTTTGCTCAGTGTTTAATGATACGATTGTAGCAAAAACTCTGCTTCATTAAAGAGCATGCTGAATTTTTCTTTAGGAATCACACATTAACTTTTTGTCAAGATATTTTCCTTATGTGGTAACCACATTCAAAAACAAAGTTAAGAATATACTTTGATGGAGGCTTGTATGATGGCTGCCATGTTTGAAAAGAACTTTGCATTTCTTCCTTTGTTTGCACGCTTTTCAAATTAACAATTCATAGCCTAGTTATATTTTTAGAAATAGTTAAAAGTGCATTCACCTCAAGAAAATTCTGAAAATCAGATAAAACCCCATTTGTAAAAGAATGCTGTTAAAACTAAACTTATCAGTAAATTTATCTTTACTGTTTGCCCCATTATCCATCATGAGAGACAGACTACACCAAACTAACTGTGTTAGAAACACAAATTATAGATATTTAAAATGCTCATTGTCAGCAGTTGTACAGCTAAAGGTCTTCTACATTGGCAAGACTTACTAATCTAGGAGACTAAATCTTAAAATAAAACTATTGGAGAACTACTGTTGTGGAAGTAGTATGAGATGTCTAATTGGCATCATAGTCTGAAGAGACTACTAGCAAGATATTTTTTTGCCCAGTTCAGTGTTGTGACCATTCATTCAACCAGAGGAACTTAGAAACAAAAATTTAATGTAGACAAGGGATGGACATTCGACCTCAGGTGGTCTACTGTAATGTACAGGAAGGTGTCTGAAGCACTTTTGGGAGACAAGAAATAAAGATATTGTATTGAAAAGTTGACAAACTCTTCTATTTTTTGGCACAATGGCAAGAATTTGCAACAATCTACAGTTGTATGTGGAGCCATACATATTAGATCTTGGGAACAGACATAGTAAAAATTATATCCATGCAGCTTTAGCAAGTTGTAATTATAATTTTTTAAATTTTCTTCCATCTGGATTAGACTTTTGAACAGACACTAAAAATTTATCTAATACCTAAAAGTAATCTGCCAAAGATTGTTTTCCTATTATGGTCAAAGAAAAAGGATGCTAGCAGTTCTTCTATAACTAGTATGAGAAGGGCAAAGACTGTTGGAACTTCAGCGCCCCCTTTCTATGTGTTAGAACTCAGTTTTCCTCTTTCATCCTTCCCTCCATCTACCAAATCTAGGGTATTGTTAATTTCACTCTAAGCTTGTATGGGCACTGGAAAGGTACTGGCATCATCTATCTACAGATTCAGGAAGATAACATGGCAAGTTTACAGTTGCAAGTTTACCTTTTATAGCCACAGAGACAAGAATCTTAGCTTTTTAAAATGAAAATTTAAATTCTTCAGAAACTAATGTCTTAGTCCTTTACGTCTTATAGCATAACATGATTGTATATATTTTGAAATTCAATATAGCTACAAAAAAGCTCTTGGTAAATATGAATATTTTGAAGGGAGAAATATAAAATAAGTATTTTATTTTTATTTCATGAAAACTAGACCATAAAGAATGAGAGCAAAATAATTTCTCATTACTTTCCTCAATCATTATGAGTTTCCTTGCAAACCATTCTGTAGATGACAACCAGATGACAATGAATGAGTTACACATAATTTTTAATGGATACTTCAAGATTTTATTCTTTGTGTGCTACTTTCCAACTATCTCTGGAAATGTTCTATTTCTCATATTAATGTTCTATTTTAATTGCATATAAATTCTGTAAAAAAGTCTACACTTTTCACAAATAAGCCTTTAAAAATTCTGTCCCTTTTTAACTTTACATAATAAAATGGTTCTGGATAATATTTAAGCAAAACTGAGTTTAAATATCTTTCTGGTTAATTTTGAAGGAAAATACAATTTATTTGGAATCATTATCCAGTGTGTAATGTGTATGTTATAATGAGTGATAGTCTAGCTGTTACGATGCTGGTATACAAAAATTGAGATTAAATTTCATTTTTTGTGTATTATTAGACAGGGGGAGTGGTAGATGTGCTGTGTATAAATGGGAAAGATTTATGACTGTGACAGCGTGACTATATCTGTGAAGAACACGAATGGAAGTACCCTATATCAGATGCATAAACTGGATGTTAAATGTCTAAACAAGTTCTAGTTTCTAAACACTAATTATAGCGTGTCTGATGCGTTTAACTTGCTCTTTTCCTATGACTTGCTGTTTTGTACTGTCATACTGGGACAAAGACAGGCTATCAAAAATAAGCATTTACAAATAGGAATAAATTTCAGTGTGAATCATTCCTTACTATATTTTTAAATTGTTTGTGGATTTTTAGTCCTCTATCATCATCATACAAAAATGATTTTAAAATAAGTATTATTTTTCTTAGACTTTTAACACAAAAGTATTGTTAAATTGCAAGCCTCACAAGAGAGGAAACTTAGGGCCGTTCTTTAAATACTCACAAGAAGCAAAACAGTGTATAATGGCAGTATCTGCACACTGGATTAATTTCCATTTGGCTGACTAAATTATCAAAACCTAGTTTTTTATTCACATTCAGTAAGGATTAGATACAAATAATATACAATCTTTCTGTGAGCTTAAAAGAAGAACCAAGTTGGTGGTGATCTCTCTGTGCCCTGTCATGATTCATCATGGACCCTGAAACACCCACCCTTCAATTAGAGCTTTCTAAAAATCAAGGATGTCAGTGGTGAACCAAAGTGTCACTCCATGACTGACACCCCATAGTTTCTTACAGATGCAAAGTGAGCCCTGAAAACATACTATTTATGTTGATTCTGAAATTCCAGGCTTACTCTGGTTACAGGCTATATTTGTCAAATTCGGAAACAATGTTAATTTCCAGTGACCTATACTAGACCACTTTGATTCTCTCTATTTGTCAGAAAGTCTTTCTTCATATATATCATGGAAAAGTGTTAGAAATATGAAGTAAACAACTTTTGACACAAAACATCCCTTTTTTTTTTTTTTTTTTTTTTTTTTTACCCTTTGGCCAAATGCAAAGTGTTGCAATTGACTTTTTAAAATGCAGATATCTCAGGATTCTATCTTTTTATCTTTGAGGATTTATGCAAAGACTTTCAGCTGCACATTCTTTTTCCTTTGGTGACTGATTGTCACAGAAAATGTAACATTTAAACACTGGATCTCTAAGCAAAATCCATTTTACGTTTTTTAAATTGTGTTAGTATATTATCATCATGAAGGTCCTTACAACTAGAAAGATACTGTGGTACAGCAATTGCAGTACTGGAATGAATAATTTGTAGGCACTCCTCTATGATTTTTTTCCCATTCCTATACAGGTTGAACCTCCCTGGTTTGGCACCCTCAGGACCCAACTGGTCCTGAACCAGGGAGTTTGCCGGACCAGGGAAGGTCAATGATCCCCTGCTGGCTGCACCACTCCCTTGACTCCTTTCCTTGGGGCTTCTGTCCTACTACCCATTCTGCCACCAGAATTCCTTGGGGTTCCCCTTGCCAGGATGCCAGCTGCTGCCAGCCCTGCTTGGCTGCCACTGGCCCTGCAGCCACTGGGGGTTCCCTGGCCAAGGGTCTCCTCCTGCCGCCTGGTCCTGTTGCCGCAGGGCATTCCCTAGCCGGGGACACCCAGCCCTGCCTGGCCTCTCTGCCACCGGGGATTCCATGGTGCAACCTTGCCCTGCTGATGTGGAACGTGGGTTCCCGGATGAGGTGCCAGCCACCCCAGGCTGCTGCAGCCGGGGAGTTTCCCAGAGTTCCCTGGCCAAGGCCACCTGACTGCCACCGGCCCCACTGCCACTTGGGGATTTACTGGGGTTCCCTGGCCCAGGGCTCACCCACTGCCACCTGGCCCAGCTAATGCTGGGGGTTCTCTGACCAGTTCGGGAGCTCCCCATTGCCTGCCTGGCCCAGCTGATGCCAGGGGTTCCCCAGGGAAGGGCCAGGGCTCCCCAGTCATGGCGTGGCCCAGCTGCTGCTGGCCCAGGCAGAACTCTCCTCCCCTGCTGGCTCCTGCTCCTGGGCTCCGGGGCTCTTTGGTCCAGCAACATCATTGGCCCTACTGGACCACGGATGTTGCCGGACCAGAAAGTCCCATATTTGGGAGTTTCAACCTGTACTTTCAAAGCACTAATCACAATGTTATCTGGATACCAAATACAAGATGGCCAAGATTTCCATGTTTTCCTGGGAGGGCTGTCTTCTCTGCCTCTCTCCTGGTGACATTTTAACATATGGGTCTTTTGGGGGAGGCAGTACGTTATTTGTAGACAAATGTTAGGATTCTGCTCCCCCTGTAGACAGAAGCCTGAATAAAACAGATATTGTGCTCTACAAAGAGATGAGATTTGAATTCATCCTGACTTCCTATGGTCAGGAGTTCTATAACTGGGTGACTTTTACCAAAAACATTTTCCCCAATTTGTGGGCTGTTTTGTGTCTCTCCTTCCTTAGCATAGTTGAATTTCTCCTGGCTGTTTCTCTGGGTTATTGGAAAATGGTTAGTTCTTCCCGACTCCATGACATTATACCCTCCGTAATTTTAGAAAAGTTATCAGGCTTCTCTGTGTACGATAGTGCAATAATACTTTTAACATTAAGGCTGATTGCTCGGTAAAACCATGCAATCTTATAAAAATTAGCCTTCCCTTCAATAGTTCCCCTCCCTTTTAACATATTAGCAGTGGATTTTTCCCCCTTCCCTCCAACATCAGATACCCAAAGCAAAAGCATCAGCAACATTAACATTTAGCCACTTTGGTAAATCTACCTACCCTGCTATGTAGAGGGGAAAAGTCAGAAGGAAACAGAAAACATTCACTGTGGAATAATCCTTCATTTATTTCCCAGCAGTGGCTCATTTGGGCGCATATCCTTCACTAACCAAAGGGAAATTAGTTTCCCCTTTGCTTTTTTTTTTTTTTTTTTTTTAAAGACTTATATTGAAAACTACCTTTCATTTTCATTTTAGAATGAAAATGTCACTGCTTTACGCAGGCCTAGATAATTTCCATCAGTCCACTGGGGGCAAATATCTAGTTGAGTTGCTTCCAAATTGAAGCTAGAAGCTGTGACTCCTCCAGGCTGACACACCCTGCTTTTTCTGCACTACATTTCTTAAATTAACTGAACTGATTGCAATTCCTGATGACTCATCTACCCAAAAAGGACAACCTTGGCTTGTTTTGAGGTGTTCTCTGGTGTTTTTGTGACATACCTGAGCTTTATGTCTGACCCTAGTATTAGTCTCTTCTTTCAGTGCATATAGGTGGGAATAAAAGGTGGTAATTTACTCTGACCCTCATCTTGCTTCACTCACCAGTAGCCTTTTTTGCTGTTAAGGAAGATCCTTGATGGTCTTCAATGGGATCTTTTCTAGTTCCCTTTGTCAGCAAATACAGTAGCTACCAATAGCTTACTGATGACCTTTCCCACTTCGTTGTTTTACAGATTTTAGAATAATCATAATCTGCTGCACTCCACCCCCAAAGGAACAAAATATTATAAACTAATCTCTTATGTAGTACCGTGTCTTTTTCCTGATCAGTCTGATATTTTTATTACAGGGACACTTACCCAGAATGAGATGATATTTAAGCGCCTCCATCTAGGTACTGTGTCTTATGGAACAGACACAATGGATGAAATTCAGAATCACATTATCAATTCATATTCACAGGTATCTCATTTTACAACTTATTTTCCTTAATATTGGCAAGTTTTCTCAGGATTTTGGGGGCATTCCCGTGCTTGGGGATCTAAAAATTGAATTATGAAAGTATTACCATTTATAGAATTTTTTCCCTTAAAGGGATATCCTCTGTGTTCTAGTTTAGGGCAACAATTTGGCCTTCTCTAAAATTAATATATTGTAATGCCTGCCTGATTCCAAATGTCTCTCATAGCCCACTGTCTCTCTAGGAGTCTAACTTTTTCTATCTAGTACTATTAATTGATGAAAATTCAATATTTTTCTCTGTTGAAGCATAGACAGACATCAGAAAACTGACCCAAAATTGCAGATAACACTGTGTACCTAGAACAATGCTGGTCAGATTAATTGCATCTTTGAAGATACTCATCACAAAGACACTTGCATAAGCAGTTTAAAAAAAAAAAGGCTTGTCAAAAGGATAAGGATGGAAGGATAGGGAAAGGAGTGCTCTTCTAAATTCCTTAACAGGGATTACAAACAGCATAACATTTAAAAAAAGAAGAAAGTGGGGAAACTAACATATTTAAAAACACGGTATTTGATCAAGTCCCTGCAGGATAGTTCCAGCTACATTCAACAGTGAGTATAGTCTATTATGTGTATCCCTTTTGTATCCCTTTTGAAACTAAATTGTGCATGTACACTCCAATAGGAGAAACTGTGGATATGCTATGAATATTACGATGCCTCTTCCTATCTTCTGGTATGAGAAGTGAAGGTTGTTGATTGGACCGCCAAGGAATGGCTAACCCTTGACGGTCCTTTTTAGAGGTAGCATGCCTCTGGCGCTTCCCTTTCCTTTTCTCCACTTGCCCAGAACACATGTGGAAATTGTGCTAAGGTACAAAAGAGAAGAATTCTACCTCCTGTTGCTATCCAGTGGCCATTTTGGCAGATGGCATAAGGAAGTAGTTTGCTCCCATGAATGCCCATACATATTCCCTGTCACCCATCAAGTTTAAGCACTCCTGGGTTATACAGCATCAAACCTTGCTGCTGAAAGCCACTCTGCTCATTTTGCCTTATAGTGTTGTTTTCAGAGCTGATTTTCCAGGCTTGTTGTGGGCTAGTTTGATCAATTTGGGGATCGGGAAAGATATCTTTCCTCCTGTGGGGAATATTGGCCCAATTTTGGTGACTGTTGTACAGTTTTGTTTTGTCTTCCCTCCCCCCTCCCCCCGCCCTTGTTCACAGCATCATGGCCTGGTAGGAAAAGATAAGAAAGATGAAAGTACCTTAAAAAACTTAGAAGGGGGGAAAGCAGTGATTAATAAATGCATGTCAGTATATGCAGTGTAGTAGCCATGTTGGTCCCAGGATATTAGAGACACAATGTGGGTGAGGTAATGTATTTTATAGGATCAATATTTGTTGGTGAGAGAAACAAACTTTTAAGCTATAAAGAGCTCTTCTTCAGGGACGTATGCCTCTAGTACCTTCATTTCCTTTCTCCACTTGCCCAGAATACACACAGAAATTGGGATATGGCAAATGCAAAAGACTGTGAAGTAGAATTTCTCCTTTCATAGGGGAAAATTTTATTTAGTAGATTACACATTGTTGTCATAAGCCATAAATCTATCCTTGCCACAATGGGCATTATTGCACTATGCACCAACATCCCTCACAATGATAGCATAGCTGTCCATCTCAAATATTTACAAAACATTGGACATCCCAAAAAAATCACCAAACTCATTCATTTTATATTCAACAGCAAACATCCAAACTATGGGTACTAGGATGGGCCCCCCAAAGCATCAGTGTCTTCATGGGCCACGTTGAAGAAGAATTTCTGAACAAATGCACCACAAAGCTAATTATATACCTGAGATACATGTATGATATTTTCATCCTCTGGTCAGATGATTAAACTCCCTCATAGATTTCCATCACAACTTCAGCAACAACCAACCAGCCATAAAACTCTCTCTGGAATACTCCCACATGAACGTCAGTGTCCTGGACACCATGAGCAGCTTCAGCAGTGTAACCCTACAAACAATGATATACAAGAAACTCACAAATCACTAAGCCTACCTTTACAGATGCAGCAACCACTCCAAACATACTAAGAAATCTCTTATCTACAGCCAGAGACTCAGATTCCAGTGAATATGCTCTGAGAAGAAAGTACATTGATATGGATGGGTCACTTCACCTTCAATGGTCCCTTAGAATATGTGCTAGCTACTTATGCTAAGCTATCTGTTCAATCTTGTAGTTAGCACTGATACTATGAATACCTTTCCCATACCTGAAGAAGAGTTTTGTGTAGCTTGAAAGCTTGTCTCTCTCACCTGCAGAAATTGGACCTAATAAAAGGTATTGTTTAACCCACCTTGTCTCTGTCAATATATATTGTCAAAATTGGTGGCTGGTATGCAGTACAGGCCAGGGCTCCCAAGGGGCCAATTCCAGGGTAAATCTGAGCACAGGATCAGGAAGGTTTTTGTGGACCCTATAAATTGTACAGACTGAACCACTCCTCATCTGTATCCTCATTCCCCTTTGCTGCAGGAAAATGTTAGGATGAATCATGTAGGAGAAGTTTAGGTAAGCAAGGTAACCTTAGTTCCTTGGTTGTGTGGTGCAGAACCATTTAATATCATACTGGACATAATTAATGCCTGGTATGGAGAAACAAGGTAGGGTGACAAACGTCCTTTAAGATTTAAACAATAACATTTTTATTATTAACATGTTGTATAATGTTTTAATATTAAAACAAATAAAATTGTGGTCTTTAGCATTAAATCCATTCACATTACTATATCTTTATTCTCCTGTATTTCCTGGTCAGTACAGCCACTTACTTAGCTGGTATCTATGTTAAACAATAGCTTTCTTATGGAACAATACATCTTGGAAATGGGATTTAGAGCTTTTGTTCCTTAAGATCAACAGTCCAAATTCAAACTAGAATAACACTGACTGAAAGTCATTGTCATTTAATGGCTGTTAGGTGATTTATGTAAAAGAATTGTTTGTCTTAGTGGATCATGTTAGGTGTCTACAGTAACAGCAATAAAACAATTACAATTGTCAGTATCAGCAGAGTCTCCTAAGGCTGACTGGGTATGGAGACTGAACTATTATTTTAACCTAGAGGTGTATTCATAAACATTAATTTCACTTTGGGAAAAATATATCTCTAATTAAAAAGAACTGCACACTGCATAAATGTTTGCTTACCTAAAAGGTTAGCTTATTAATTTTACATTGTAATAAACTTTTAATATTTGCTGCTATGCAACAGATTTAAATATTTATAATTGTGAGGCATTTACCCTTGAATTTTAAAAAAGGAAAAAATAGTTTATTTTTCCAGTATGGACAAGGATTTCCAAATCCGGATTAGCAGTTATTAGCTGGTGGAAAGCAACTTTGCTATTTTTCTAGAATATATTTCTGTATTTCAGTGTTGTGTATTGTAACCTAATATTTAAATAATGTTTTAATTATGTTTTATATTGCAAGCAACTACTTCAAACAGAAAATAAAGCAACCCCTTTACACAAAATAAACTATTGAACAATTGTTTCAATCAAAAATGTATAGTGAGGCTTTTTATTTAATTTATGGTAATAGAAGCTGCCAGCTAGACAGACACCGGTTCTTATGTGACATTGATTTTTATCCCTTGTTTGTGTTCTGTTTTATTATTAAGATGACAATAGTCTAGTAGGTTCACTGTAATGCAACACACAAATCTATTATAACCTGATTATATTTCCCCACTGGAAGCATTTTGTGATAGAGGGCATAATCTTTAATGGAATTTGTGTGAAATTAAATTATACAAGCATCAATAAACATAACATAATTCAGAAGGAGTAAATCAGCTTAATTTATTTGCAGCTGTAATGCCATCAGTGTTAGCAGAATGCAAATGCAGAGGTTTAAAGCAATAGCTGAAAAACAGTGCCAGATGAGCAGAAAGTTAAACCCTTTATTAGACAGCACTGTAATTTGATGGGCAGAATGTTCACGGTTCAGCAGATCAGTACATGCAGTCGGGAGAGAAAAGGCTTGGTTTGTAAAAAGAATATCTGAGTTACTCTGAAGCGAAAAGTGTCTGATTGTACTGGTGAGATGAAAAGAAGTTATTTCATAATCTAACCAAAAAATCCTTTTCCAAAATAGATTAATACTGAAATCAAATATAATCAGTTTCACTCCCAGAGATGCAGTTAGGTTCAGCTGAGCATGGCTGGAGTATGACAAAAATATGGTGTTAAATCGGTGGTTACTGTAACAGCAACATGATTTTAAAATGAAATCGGTATTCTTATTTTTTTTTGCCACCTGCCAAATGGGTAGCTTTTACATTGTTAGATTTCTGTGCCCTGCCAAAACCAGAGAAAATGTTCATGCTGTAAAGCAACTGTTACATGAACTAGATTAATTGATAAAGAAATCTCTCATTAATAGGTAAAAATCAGTGGTCTACCTATAGTTCCAGAGGTGTATATTTTGCTTTGGAGATGAAGAAAGAGACATGGGCCACGATCCTCAAAAATGACTAGTGATATTTTTAGGTGTATCGTTTTTGGAATGTCCAACTAGACATGAGTTAAAGGGACCTTGTTTTCAGGAAGTCCTCAGCATCTACCCTCTGAAGAGCAGGCACATATTAAAAATATTGGTCATAGTCCCCATCCTAAAATACTTAAAGTCTTAATTGACCATGGAAAGACTGAGTTGTAAGAGAGAAAACAACATGCATGGGAGAGAGGAAGAAATACTGGGAAAAAGTTTATGGTTCTGCGCCTGTCCAGTTAGTTACTGGCTTAAAAGCAAAGCTATTATGTAAAATGATTGAATTATAGGCTCATTATTTGAGAGACTGTAGGAAAAGGTGGGTCTTGAGAGAGGTTTTACAGGAGAAGAGAACTCTGCAGCCTACAGTATCAGGGATATAAGCAAACACTATTTAAATATCCCTTTTCATTAGGTATCTGTTTTAACATTGTTGACTAAGTGGGTATTTTTAAGTCCTGTAAAAGGTGACTTGTAAAACTATAATAGATTGTTACAGTATCAGAAGATAGAGCAAATTCATTTTTCAATAATCCTCTAATGAATATAGACTCAAACTAAAATGCATACAAATTAAGGAAGTGATAGGTCTGGAAAGAGAAATGCATAGTAGGTTGATGATATGCTATAATATGCACATTGCTCTGTCAATATAGATCAGGACTGAGGTACAACACCCCTTGCATATTCCTAGGTCTCTTCAAAGCCAAAGACTGCCAACTTCTGTATTAGAACTGTGGTTTGATTACAAGCCTAGAACTCCTAAGAAGATTTAAAACTAGTTCCCTCATGTAGTTGTTTTCAAAGGGTGAGTGTTTTAGGTGTGCATTGCCATTCATCTAGTTTCTTTCTTTCATTGAATTTATCCACTATTCATTGCCTAGGATGTTTGTTTTTTATATTTTAAAGATGCAGTCCCAATCTAGCGGAAACAGTACTAGCTCAACACCTTCCAGAAAAATTCAGTCCTCAACACCCAAGGTCCGCAAGACTGTCAGCAGTCGGATACATGAAGCAGTGAAAGCTATTGCTTTGTGTCACAATGTGACCCCAGTTTACGAATCTCGTGCTGGAGTGACTGGAGAAACAGAATATGCAGAAGTGGATCAGAACTTCAGTGATGAAAATCGAACTTATCAGGCTTCTAGTCCTGATGAGGTTAGTATGCCATGTTAAAATGTTTTAGTTTGTGAGTAACATTGAGTTTCTTTTAAAAAAAATCTTTAACCTAAGAGCAGAATTTTGAGCCATTTAATGTTTGGAGGATAGTCTTCAAGAAAAAAAGTTGATTACAAACACATGGAGAAAATAAATTAATATGCTGATTAGATGAAGGATTGACCTGTTTGACTGACTCAAGCTGTGGAATCAGCTTCGTGGGTTTGATATGAAAGTACTCTACTTGTAAAAAATAAATAGTTGAGTATATAAATTGGTTTTCAGGACCTTGCTCTAGAATATAGTAATGCAACATATGTTCTACAGGAATACAAATGTTCATTCTTAATGACAAAGAACCAGATTACCCTTTACAGACATGGGTGAAGCAGTGGATGACACAATTTATTAGGTGCATGAGTGGATTTTTTTTTTTTAAATGTATGCATAAAAGACATTTAGTTCAAGCAACCCTAGACAACTTGAAAGATTTGAATTATAATGTTCAGCACAAATTAAAGCTCAAAAATACAGGAAATGACATAAGCACATGCTTAACTTTTGAGTGTGTGTGTAAATTCCATTTAAATCAGTTAAGTCAAGCACAAGTCCCATCAATGTCAGTGGTACTTTACATATTATCAAAGTTAAATACATGCTTTAGTGCTGTGCTGAATAGGGATGCATTTTTATATCATGGCCTAAATGTATCATTCATGTTAGCTGATTAAATTCTTAAAAGAGTATGCTCATGGGAGTGACACACAGCTCAGGATTCAAAATTCCACAGAAGTAAAGTAACCCATAGAATTCCAGAAGTATTTTTGTTGTATCCTTTCTGAGGAAGAAGAATACAAAGTAGCATGTTTTCAATCCTAATTTGGATTTCCATAAGCAAACACGTGAGCAGTCAAATATGATTTGTGTGTTTAAAGATGAGTTTAGCGTGCTTAGAGCAGGGTGGAGAACCTACAGCCTGTGGGCTTCCTTTGATCTAGCAATCCACAAGGCTTGGGCTTGGCCCTTTCCCACACGCAGCAGGCAGAAGCAGCAGGCAGCCAGCACTAAAGCCCCTGCATGATTGGCTCTGCCTGGTGGGAAGGAGGAAGCAGCTCTGCACGTTGATGTTCCTCCAGTCCCCGGCTGGGGGAATGGCATCATTGGGAAGCACTCACCTACAGGTTTTTCCACCACTTCTCCTATTTGCTGCCAATGGAAGTGTCTGGGGGGCGGAGCCTGTAAGTGCAGGGCTCCACAGAGCCACCTGTGCACCCCCCAGAACTGTGCCAGGTAAGCATCCCAATCCACTACCCCTTTCCACACTGCCCTTCCCTCCTAGACCCCTGACCTGCTGCCTACTCCTGCACCTTTGTTCCTGCCCAACCCTGCACACCATACCTCCAGCCTGCTCCTGCAACTTACCTCCCACCCAAAACCTGCACCCCACTCCCAGCCTGCTCCCACACCCTGCCTCCTGCCCAGGTCCTGCACCATAACCCTCAGCCTGTTCCCTAGCAGCCCCCACCCACAAACCTAACCCCTCAGTTTTGGCCTCACCCCAAAGCCTAGAGGGACCCACAAATCTACTAGCCCTGGGCCCTCAGAAGAGGTAATCTGGCCATAAGGGGGCTAAAGATAGATGCTTTGCTTGCTGAAAATGTGGAATAAATATGAAACATTTGCCATATAAAATATTAGTACAATCCTGGCTCCTCAAGCTGTACTTTTTCAACATAGACACAAATTACAGATTGTATTTCTAGGAAACGCCATCCCATTATATTTGTTGACATTTGCCTTCATATAGAGCCAAGTAGGGTTATGGGTATTTCATATGCAATAATTACTGTCCATAGGGTCTAGGAACTGTAAAGTGAATCCATATGAATAACTGGCTTAGTCTTAAATTATTAAAATGGCAGGCTAAGTCAGTCATCCATTGCTTTACAATTAAAATCTAGATAGGAATTCAGAAAGATACAGTAAAATGTAATAATAAATTTTTTTAGATAAGCAAATAAAATATTACTCGCAGATGACTTAAAGATTTAACATTTCTTTGACCTTGGAATCAAAGATTGACCTACATCAGAGTAACATATGCTCAGGTAGTAACACTGTGCAAATTGTGCTCACATGGAAGTTATGTGTGGAGCCTGAAAAACCTGCTGTAAAAGTGTAAAACTTAACTTTTGTCTAGTGGATGAGGGCAAGAGTAGGATAGCATGAAAGTGCTTGACTTTTGGAAGGAGGTAGGAATTTGACTTAGCAGAAAGGAAGAGCACTTTGGTGGATGCTGAAAAGATAAATGATAGATTTTTATATGGAGGGTTGAAAAGAGAAATTAGAGGAGAAAGGAAATCAGGAGCTTATCAGATTGATGCTGGGGGGCCTGAGCATAGAAGAAGCGGGCCCTGTGTAACTGATATGGTGCCTAAGATAGCAGGGAGTATGAACACAGGAAAATGTTGATACTGTGCCATCTGGAAGCTGATGGGGGAAACAGGAAGAGAGATTGTCCAGCTGAGGAAGAACTGGATCAAAATAACTGGCAGGTTGAGTGTGGCTGAATGGAGTGGGAATGGAACTTCATAGTTTGAAGGGGATAGGAAGAAGGAAAATAGTGCAAGGCAATATGAGTCTGGAAATAAGCTTGGTGCAGGCTGCTTTTAAGGGAGAAAAGGCAATGGTGTCCATCTTGAGAGTGCTATGTATTCAGTGACCCAAATTTGAGAATTCAAACTACAAACTAACGAAGCATAATCATTTACCAAATATCTTATGAAGGTACAGTCTTAAGAGTACTTTTTATCTTCTAAAGTTAATTTACCTCTCTTTCCAACTAGTAAAATTAGTATATCAAACAAGTGCCTTTTAATTTAATACACTATTGCTATTAGGTAAAATATCAGTATTATAAACATGTAAATAATGTAAACATTGCGTCATGACCAAAAAAAGTCTGTGAAGGAAGTCTTTATCATAATTTTTTAAAGATCTCTATTGATGCAATGTTTGCAAATCACTGGAGCCTAAGGAAAATAATGTAAATGGTTCATTGTTTAGCTTATTGAACTTTCCTGCAGTTAGGTTGACAGATGATGCCAATGTTTCCCAATCACCAAAGTACCATTTTAAAAGCATTTTTTATTGAATAAAGTGCTCTGAATATTGCACCCTGGAGCTTTATTTAGGGAAATGGTTCCGTTGATGTTTTCTGTTTAACCTCAGCATTGACCTATCACAACATATTTTGTTAATAAGCAACATTACCATTTAATAGATTTTACTAGTTTTATACATTGTACTTCCTCAGTATTACAATTGTGCTCTCTTAGATTTTGCTTATGGATCTGGAGCGAATGTTATTTTATTGGTAGTCTTCTGTGTTATAAAATCTAGTGTCATATAATATCTAATAGATATTATAGAACAGTTATATACCAAATAACTATAAAGTGTTCTTCCACGTGGGAAAACACATGAAATGTTTAACTATTCTAATGAAAACCACAGTAGAAAGTTAATGATGAATCAATTCATTTGAAATTCTTCATAATTCCATTTATATATGGTTTTGTGACAAAAATGCACATTTAGTAGTAGATACTTTCACTCTAAAATATGCAGTCATTGTGATGTTAGAGTAGCCTGAGATAACTGATTTTGTATTCTTAACATGAACTCTACTTGTACCAGGCTCATTGTTTCTTATGATAAGTGATCAATATTTCATTTTCTTTGAAAGAGTGGAAAGTTTCATTTGTCTGTCACTTCTGTCCTCTACAGCTACAGCATAGCAAACAACATGTACATACTGGGAAACCCTTTGACAAAATAAAACACAACTCTTGCTCAACTGTCATAAGTGTATGTTCACATCACTTGTGGAAAGCCAGTGCTAATCTAATGTAATGAACAATCATAAAAGGATATAAACTAAGTAGGTAGAGCAATAAAGTTCAGAGGTCACAGACCCAAGTAATTCAGAGGCATGCTATGAATGGGGGCCTTTCAAGACCTTTGGCCTCCTTTGGTCAAGAAAGATTGATTAGTCATGGTTTTTAATGACTGCCTACACTCATATGCTAGCTATTTATTGCTTATGCTTTTTCCTGCTTCCTGTTTGTATACTCACAGACATCTAACTCCAACATTTTGAATATTTAAATGTTACATTAAGATATGGTCAGTTGTCTCATTCAGATGTTAATATGGAAGAGACAATAGAGTTTCTAACATTAATTACAAGGACACAAAAATGATAATTTGAAAAGGGAAATGATATATCCATAGTGAAGCAGCTTTTGTGTTTACAAAAGTAAAGATGTAATGTATGAGACATGTTGCATTGTTTAATTCATTTTTGTATGTGTGCTTTTTGAAGCAAGACTAATTGTGGTGTTTTGTCAATGTATTTGTGAAGAGCAAATTATTCAGTAGCATAAACCCATCACTTCCATGACCTTCGAGACCCATAAAGAATAACTACTCTATGTCCTGTCTTGAATATTGACTGGCATTTTTCCAGCTGATCAAATTGTAGTTAATAATGTTATTATATATTACCGTGAATGTTGCTAATTAAATATAATAAAATACAAATGTTAGTCATTAACTAATCATTTGTAAATATAAAAGGAATACAGTCACTGAGTATTCTTCACTGCTAACCAAAATCATCTCTGAACTATTGTTGCAGAAAACAACTTGAACAATTGGAAACATTGAGTATTAGAGTAGTAGTGAAAACATTTTCCCCTGCTTCTACCTGTTCTACAAGAATAGTCTTTATTTAAAAATGGCATCGAACATACCCTGTGTGTCCTTTGTATAACAGGTTGATTTTGTGTAAATTGAAAATAACTCTATTGGCTTCAGTGAAGTTATTTGCAATTTATACTGATTAAACTGAAAGTGGAGTTTGGTTCATGGGCTATAAAGTACACTGAGTAAATATTATCTGAAAGATTTAGAGCAGCTACATGTCTTTCTTCAAAGAGCTATTTGAACATGGTTTCATAGAAACACATTATAATTTTCTCTTTGACAAGATGAGGCAACAGTTTATATCTGAGGTATATTGTACAGTTTACAGTATTAAATGTTTGATTCTGATCCATCCACAAGTTTACATGCATAAGTCAACTTAATTTGAACTTATTCAAGCTGTCTAGGGTAACCATAGTTCCCTATACTGACAATGGGACACCTGATAAAATTACTTGTATTCAAGCAAGTTCAATAGCAAGAAATCATACAAATATTCAAATTAACATAAAGTTGACTGAGCGCCTCTTAAAAAGAAAAACTGCATAGCTGGGTTCTTTTTATTTATCTTCTTATCTTTAAGGTTTTATGGTTTGATAAAGGAGGGGTGTTATACACGCGTGCGCGCGCACACACACACACACACACTATGCCTGGCTGGGCTCTCAGGATGGACCCACTTCTCCTTGTACCTGGCACAGCATCTTCCTGAGGTGACATGGGGGGAAGGAGGAATGCAGGGTGACATGCATTTCTGCCCAGATTTCTGCCAGGGTTCGCACTAGAATGTGACCAGCAGCAGCTTTTTAGTAATGTGCAGGAGGGAAGGGATGGGAGCTGCTTCCAGGTGCAGGGGAGGAATGGGGGTGACAACTTCCTTTAAAAACCCAATTGCATTAGCACAAGTTTAATATCACATCACTAATAAAAACTAATCACTTAAAATGTGAAGCGGGATAGTTAATCCTACACAATCTCCAGAACTAACAAATAAATGCATTGTTTGGGTTATAAATGCGTTGTTTGGGTCCCCTGTGTCCCCAGTCTCAGCAGGTACTGGGTGTTTGGATGAATGCCTGAGGAATAGACAACTCCTGAGTTCGTGAGAAGAAAAGAGAAAGGGAAAGGCAGGCTCAGTTGCTCTGAAGCCTTCCTCTCACCTCTTCTTCTCAGAATTAATATGAAGATTATGCTTTGAAGATGAAAAGAGATGAGGCTTCCCTGATTCTGCTTCCCACCATTGAATAGGCTTTGCACTTAAAAATCGCTTCCTGGATCTGTTGCATTCTGAATATCTTGAACATTGCACATTTCACCAAAACCTTAAGTCTGACTAATACATTTTTGATTTGAGGCTTGTTTATTTAAGTATCTTAAGTTGTTAAGATATATTAGAAATATTATCAGTTGCTAGATAGATAGATAGATAGATAGATATTAATTGGCATGCATAATTTTGCAGTAAAGAATGTTATTGCTGTTTCCTAAGAATAAAGTTACAGATGAAGTTTATTGAAAAAATTTTAGAACATTAATGATAGTAATAAAATTATGTAGATTGAGTTTCTCAGACTGATCAGTATGACTGTTCATATATGTGCACATTTTATTCCTTTTTTCAAAAGGCTATATTTGTATTATGAGATTAATGAAAGAATAATGTGAATTTTAGATTAGAGTTAAGATAGCTGTGTTATAAAATTCACATTTTTATTACTTGATTAGAATAATTTGTTTGGTTATATGTGCAGTGTAAGATTTATGATATCCTTAACCATTCATTTTCTTATCTTAAATAAATACTAGAATCTTGTGACTGATGTGGTAGGTAACTACATTCTTCTCATTTAGCAACCTTACCTATTTTTATGCAGTTTTCTAGAAACTTCCCAGTTTAGTTTTATATTTTTCATTTTGTGCTTTTGTTAGGGAAATGATTATACAGTTTTTAAACAGGATGACTAGGTGGCCATTAAATGAAAGGACTGTGTGATGTTGTGCAAACTACTAATAGCTGTTGTTGGGCGCTGCCTCATTTTGCATGTGCCTCACAAGATGTGCACATTCACTGTCAGCCAGCCAGTCATGCACAGTACAGTCTGCCTTTACTCCTCGTGTGGGAAAAATATTAAATCTCCTACTAAATTAAATACCAACTTGAAATGCAGGTTTCTTGATAATCCGGTAATGCCTAATAGATTAGCCCATTCTACTGGCTGACCAAGTCATTGTATGTAGCATAGCACTCAGTGTAGTGCATTTTTCTTATGAAAAATCTCATACTACTTACACTTTACAAAATGAGGTAAGCATAATTAGTCTGCTTTTGCTGTTCTTGCTAAGTACAACTGTTATAAAAATAACTGATATGAGAGTTACTTTGTACATTTGCAAAATAGGCTGTGCATATACATCTGTAACTTATGCTAATATACGAACTCCTAAAAATAGGAGCCTAAAGTTAGGATACTAATTTAGTGAACTGATTTTTTAAAAGTGATAAATCCCAAGCAGTTCCTCTTGACATCAAAAGAAAATAGAGGTATTCAGTATGTTTGACTATCAGACCACTAATTTAGGTGCAGGAACATTAATTTAGGAGCCTAAGATTAGACTCCTATTTTTTTAAATCTTAGCATAAATGAATAAAGTATCTACTTTATATTTCAAATGTAGAGCGTGTGTGTCATTTTAAGGTTGACTTACTAATATTTATATACGTTTTAACTTGAGAGTGTATATTTAATATTACCACTTTTTAAAAAGAAACCAATTATCTGATCCAAAACATTTGACGTGTATTGTTAAACACAACTGAGACTAACTCAAATTATTAAAAAAAAAATGCAAACTGCAAATTATTTTACAAACTAGGCTGGCCATACCGTCCTATTTCTTTCCCTGGATAAGCGTTCTTCTCCATTTTGAATGACTTTTTGCAGCTAATGCAGGCCTTTGATGGTTATTTTGTAATACATCAGACAGAGTTTGACACTTTCCCCAAGGATCCCAGGCTGCCTAGGACTGAAACTCAAGTACAGATTTGGAGCAAATAAGAAGAGTGAGGTTAAGCCATCCTTTGATGAAAATTGGTCCTTAGTACCAAGTTAAGGCATGAGATCTTGCATGCACAGAACAACATTTGAAGAATCAGCTTAGGAATGTTGGTCAAATGCCTGTTTTATCTGGCTGGTAGCAATGTAAATCTAACATGATTATCTTAAGCTAAAGCCTTTCAACCACATAGTTGACTCTTGTGTCTTATAACCCTGTTAGATAACAGTAACACTAGTGGTCAATTCTAAATAAACTTTTAAGAGTGGTAGCCCAGGTATAATCTAAAATGACTGTGCTACAAACTGCTAACTCAAATTCTGTGAAGCCAAGCATGAACTAAATAATAAACACATGTGAGTCACCAGATATAGAATGCTTAAGTCCTAGCTGCAAAAGGACACAAATGAGATGATAGGGTATTAACAGAAAGATGCAATTTACAGGTCAGACTGTAATACTAACCTTTCACTGTGAAAATTGAAAATTAACCTTGGGAGTATTGGATCATTTGCAGCTTATATGCTAGTTTTATTGGAGAAGAAAATCTTTAATAGGTTTTCTTTGTGATTTTTGGAGCTAAGAATCTTGTTTTTAAATGTTCTTCTCCTCCTCCAGGAGCCATCTCTTCCATGTTTTCATTTATTTGTGCCGACAGTGAATTTAGACATAGACAACATCCTGTATTAATCTGTTAGGATACTCAGGCCACCGCCTTCTAATTTAACTTCCAAAAGGGGCTACACAGAGTGATCTATTTATTTATTTATTATTTATTTAAAATATTTTACCCAGCCCCTCTATTTAAAATATTCAAGGCAGCTTACAAAAAAATTTAAACACAATACAAATATATATACAAAATTAAAAATCTATGTACCTTGGGGCAGATTCTCAGCTGGCATCAATTGTGACTCCACTGAAGTAAATGGAACTATGACAATCAATGCCAACCAAAGATTTCAGTACTGGTTTAACTTTTGGAAGTGAAATTGACCCTCAATGCAGAGGCCCTATACAAAGACACACTTACATAGGCCCCTAAGCACAATAGTCAGGTTCATCCTTGAAAACCTAGGGCTAGATTTTTTTGAAGGTATTTAGACATCTAATCCAGCTCCTGTTTGATAAATGGGGAGAAAGTTTACGGAGTAGAAATTTGGAGAATAAATCTATTAACATAAATTACCGATTGAATATGTAAGGAATTTTTTTGTGATAAAGTAGTTTTCCTAAATTAACGGGGATTTTGCTCAATATTTTCAATAGTCATTTTAAGACTGTTGAAAAATAGGATACAGCAGTATGTAAAGGGCATTGTCCAACAAAACAAAAGGTAAGTAGCATGCTACAAAGTTTAGTAACTTTTCAAAATGTTGCTTCTTTGGAAGAAGTCTATGAAGTTCTCAGTAATTCTTTCACTCTTCCCTAGGGTGTGTATTTCTGATGCAATGAAATTAATTTTAGACAGTGTTTATGAAATGTGTACATTGCAGCAGTCTCCACCCTCCCATCCCCCACCCCCATCACCCGCCTAAGTAAAATAAACTACTTCTCTGAGCACTTTTGGTTGATCTTGACTCATAGAGTTGTTTTACAAGTGGGTTACAAAGTAGAAACACGGGTATAGTACATTTTATAGGAAACATAATCAACCTGAAGGTTTAAGAGATTATAGTATACTGAAAAATACTTTAATACACGTTTTTTTATTTGTTTGTAAAAAGTAAACATGTATGAAATCACAATGCTGCAAAAACTGCTTAACTTTGAAATAGTCCAATTATTTTGTATTCATTTTGTATTAATATTTTGTGAACAGTGTAGAAAACAGTTGTATTATGTTTTGCATACACCCTCCGATATGTCTTCTGTTAACTCTAAATGAACACATTCCTTTAGAAAAGCTAATTCATTTTACTACTAGAACTGTTAATAGAAAATATTTCTGCACACTACACTCTAAGGATGGTACAACCTCTCTTCAGTGAATAACTTTCTGTGTATGAGAAATAAATTCAAATAAACATGTTTATATGCTTTATAGTGAGTTTATAAAAATACATACAGGCAGTCCCTGACTTACGCGGATCTGACTTATGTCGGATCCGCACTTACGAACGGGGCTTTCTCGCCCCGGAGCTCGCAGGCAGCGATCCTGCCACCTCGACCTCTGGGGCGAGAAAAGCTGCTCCCGGTGCCCCTGGTCTGCTGGAGACGGTCCCCAGCAGACCAGGGGCACCGGGAGCAAAGCCGCAGCCGCGGCGGGTTCCCGCGCTTCTGAGGCTTTGCTCTGGGGCACCGGGAGCAAAGCCGCAGCGGTGGCGGGGTCCCGCGCCTCTGAGGCTTTGCCAGAGCTCCCCGTGTCCCTGGTCGATGTTGCATGCAATCAGCATGCACCTCACTTCACGTGCCCTTGTTTTATGTGAGTGTCACTTTAGTAATACCAGTAGGAAAAAAACTATACAGAGGGAAACCAGTGGAATTTGGCAACCCTGAAAAACACAGATGGTACTTAAATATTACTCTTAAGTTCCCTGCAGCTAGTGTGCCCCCTCCGCCCCCCAGCAGACCAGGCTTTTGTTGTGGACCCTGGGGCAGAGCAGCTGGGGCGCTGCCGGTTGGTCCCGCAGTGCCGCTCTGCGCACTACTGGACCAACCCGGCAGCACCCCAGCTGCTCTGCCCCAGGCGTCCCCAAGTCAGCCGCTGCTGAAACTGACCAGCGCTGACTACAGGAAGCCCGAGGCAGAGTTGTTCTGCCCCGGACTTCCTGGAATCCGCCGCTGATCAGTTTCAGCAGCAGCTGACTTGGGGACGCTTGGGGTTCTTAAGTTGAATCTGCATGTAAGTCAGAACTGGTGGTCAGTTTCAGCAGAGGCTGAATCTGGACGCCAGTTCCGGCTTACATACAGATTCAACTTAAGAACAAACCTACAATCCCTATCTTGTACGTAACCCAGGGACTGCCTGTATACCACTATCGTTGTATTGTCATTTTATAAAAAATATTTCCCTGTTTAAATTATGTACCACCATGCACGAGGTTTGTTTTTTCTTAGTGACCTAAAGTCAATTGCTTGGCTTTAGAGTAGTTTATAAAAGGATATAATTGACCTTTAATGCTCCAACGTGTTTTTCTTTCTTTAGGTAGCTCTGGTGAAATGGACAGAGAGTGTTGGTCTTACTCTGGTTAACAGGGATCTGACCTCAATGCAACTGAAGACTCCAGGAGGGCAGATTCTAACGTATTATATTCTGCAAATTTTCCCCTTCACATCTGAGAGCAAACGTATGGGAATCATAGTCCGGGTAAATGTTTTGAATATTCTTTAAATTCTTTGTTTTTACTAAGAGCTTTTTTTATACATACCTAAAACTTGGAAGAGGTAAATAACACTAGTTTGTCAACAAAATATTCAACAAGATACTTTAGAAAACTAACACAAAGTCTCTGCTGCAAGATGCTCCATTTAGGCAAAACTCAGCAATAGCATGGGGCCATTTCAATACTTCATGCATAGATTAGCTTCCGCAAACAGGGCCAAAAATGTCCCCATTGTATCTATTATAGTTCTGTTAAATATTACTCTTAAGTTCCAGACCTTTAAGTACCATCTGTGTTTTTCAGGGTTGCCAAATTCCACTGGTTTCCCTCTGTATAGTTTTTTTCCTACTGGTATTACTAAAGTGACACTCACATAAATCAAGGGCACGTGAAGTGAGGTGCATGCTGATTGCACGCAACATCGAATGTGAGAGCTGTGTGCTCTCTCTCCATCCAATTAAAGCACTGCTATGGTTCCGTCAGCACACCCCACAAATTGTAGGTACACAAGCACAGACAGCAAAACTATCTTATCCCAGGAGACTGTCTTGGTTATAACAACCTTATGACCCACTGAGATGAGGGAGGGCCAGTCCTGCGGCCCACTCACTACCCTAGGTTGCCCATTGCTCCTCCAGGAATTTATCTCTTGCCTACACTCCAAAATGGTCCTCAAGCCAGGGGAAGATGGGCATTTACCCACCAGCCTCATATACAGGGTCCAAATCAGGTAAGCCTTCTAGAGTGAGTCGTCCTGAAGGGCATACCTTATGACTTATAGCCCACTTAAGTCACATAACTTCACATATGTCTACACTTAGGCAATTCTGCCTGAGGGGGCAGAAATGATGTCTCAGTAGGAATAAGAGTAGGAGTCTCCTAGTCTTCAGGAGAATGTTCTAACAACTAAACTATGGGATATTCTGACATAGGACTTCCTAAATCTCTCCCATTGAAGCTGTTCCATTTTCAGGTATGGATTGCAGCATTATTCCTGTGTTTTCCTAGGCACCTAAAAGGTAGGCATTTCAGAGCTCAGTATTGCAATACCCAGGTCTCTCTTTGGATCCAGGCCAAAGTGCTGGAAATAGAGGCTCATAAGGGAAATGTTGAAACAATTTCTGCCACAGCAACAAGAAATGCTCCATAATAATGCACAAAAGAATAAATTGAATTTAGGACTGTTTTTGTAATTGGATGTAATTGAAAATACTTTGATAGCAAAAGGACTGATATCAAAAGCTGGCAATTCTTGTTGTCTATTTTTTGTTTTTTGAGCCTGGTTGTAAAATATTGTATTTTACAAAAATGGGCCTAATTTAGCAATGATTTGTGGTCATAGAGTTTAATTGGTAATTATATTACTACTCACTCTTGGTGAAATTCATCTGCACAAAAATATCTTTAGACTTCATAAAGTCATTTGTAAATTGTGGAATAACAGCTTGTGAGATATAACTTTGTATTACTGTATATAATCATATCAAATGAATTTTCATTAAAACATAATGCAGCTTCTTCAAGAAGTATATAATATCTCCACCCGTCCTTTCTATTGCCTAATTGGGTGGAAATATTATTCTTCAATTGTCCATTCGTATGTATTCCAATGGAAATGTGTAGCTGCCGGAAAGTTTTTACCCTTGTGGCCACCCATTGGGTCGGCAGTGGAGCCCCCGGGGGTGGTATCAATGCAATGCTCTAAATATATTACCTTCCTGACCCAACAGCCCCTCAGTTCCTCTTCACTACCAGTGAGAGCTGTTGAAACTTTGGCTCTCTTGCACTGCAACACCATTCATCCCTAGCTTTGTTAACTATTATTAAATGAACTAATAGATAGCCTTGTAGCAGCGAGAATAAAGGGGTTTCCCCTTCTCTCCCATGTTCCCTCTGGGACCTGAGGCATGCCAGGGTCCCAGGGATTAAAGCCCTTCTTGCCAGAAGTCTATGCCAATGAGCAACACCCACGACTCATGTCTTCGGGTGCCTGAGGGAAGCTCACCAAGCAGATAAGTATAAGATCTGCAAGGCCTTCAAGCCTCAGTCCAGAAAGGAGTGAAACTTTCATTTTAAGCAGCTTCTTATGGAGTCCACCTTTCAGCTTCAAAGGCAAAACATGACACCAAGAGCTTCGGTGCATTTCACATCACCTTTGGCTCTGGGTCTGGCAGCGAAAAAGGTCTCTTGGCAACAAGGGTGTTCACTCAATGTATGGAAGTAGTAGCAGCCTTCCTCAGGCTTACCTGGACAATTGGCTCTTACGAGACTGCTCCCATCAGCAGATGGAAGCTCACATCACCTTCACTCAGGATACTCTGTTCCTGGGCCTGCTCCTCAGTCCTGACAAATTGACCTTTGTGCCCAAGCAATGGATCAAGTTTATAGGAGCGGCACTCGATGCCACCATGGCTCAAGCATTTCTGCCAGAGCAGTGGTTCAAGGCATTGACCCAGCTCTTGTGATCACTTGCCAACTTTCCAGTGACCATGGCCTGGATGTGCCCCATGAATCCAAGGCACATGGCGATATGTACATACATAGTCCCATTTGTAAGGCTTTGACTCCTTCCTCTCCAGTCTTGGCTGGTGTCAGCGTATTGACCAGGGTGTGACAACTTGGTCATGATGGTCACAGTGCCTTATCTCACTATCCTCTCCCTGCGTTGGTGGTTGGATCCCTGTTTGGTGATGGTTGGAGTACCATTCCTTACCCTGCAACAGATGCTTTCTCTTACCACAAACTCATCCAGTTTCAGTTGGGGGGCTCCCATAGGGGACCTCCTCATGAACATGATGTGAATAGCAGATGAACTGCAGCTCCTCATCAATGTTCATGAATTCAAGGCAGTCAGCCTTGTGTGTCTCGCTTTCTGCCACATCTTCAGGGTCGGTGTGTGGTGGTCCAGACAGACAATACAACTGCTATGTACTGCATCACCAGGCCTCCAGGTCCTCCCCGTCTCTGCCAGGAAGCCCTTCACTTGTGAGAACAGTGCATAGCCCATGCTATTCGCCTGGAGGCTTTGTACCTTCCGGGGCCTAGAATTTGCTGGTGGATTGCCACCGCCGCTGTTCTTCACCCACAAATGGTCCATCAGACTGGATTTTCTCCATACCAGTTTCTAGAATTGGGTGTTTCCCCAGCTCAACCTCTATGCCATGCAAACCAATCGGAAGTACCCTCACTTCTTCTCATTCTGGAACCTCAGTCCAGGGTAAGTAGTGGTGGTTCTTCGAGTGGTCCTCGTGGGTGCTCCACTGATGGAGTTGGGCTTGTCCTGGCGCCGTAGCTCGGAGATTTCCAATAGCTATGTTCAGCCGGGTTGCGCATGCGCAATCAACAGGTCATGCTGTTCGCGCCCTTTGATTGTTGTGTGCACCTGGCTCCCCGCTCAGTTCTTCTCAACTGTCCTCAGCCTCAGATGGAGCTCTTATCTCCTCAGCGTGCTTTCAATCTCCTCAGGTGAACTGTAAAAAAAAAAATAGTTTGTAAATAGGTTACCCCCTTGTTTACTCAACATTTCTTTGTTATTCCAAAAAAAGAGGATCATTAACAAGTTATTTGAACCAAAGCTTTCCCCAGTCAGCCGGTAGCAGCTTTAGCCACGGTCTGAAATTGACGAGAAACCTGACAAACACCAATAACCCAAGGATGCCTGGATCCCCAGGTTTTAACAATTGCGCTCTGTGTAGGGAGCCCATGCCATGCATACGGTATTTAGGGGAGGCTCACATCCCCCCCAAAATGTGGGCATTGCTTGAAACTGACAGCCTGCTCCCGCCGGGACAGAAAATGCTCTCGAAAATGCTGCTGTTTGACAAGGCGCTGGACCCAAGGCTAATCAGCTGCAAAACAACCAGGGGGGACATGGAGAAGAAGGGTCTCCTCCCCCAAGCTGGCTCCACAAAAGAAAAGAAAGGCGTCCCCGGTGTGCTTATTGCTGCCTGATCCTTTAAATAGAATCAGCACAGGAGATAAGCCAGGGACCTCTGGCTCTCCCCCACGACCCTCGGCACCTGGATCGGGCAAAAACAAAGAGGACGCCGGCCCCTGGGACACCTCCCTCGGCACCAAAGGCAGTTTCAGTGCCAACAAGTGGCACCCATGCTTTAAAGCCACCGGCACCGCACCATTCAACCCTGCAACAGCCACCCTCTACAGCAAGATCGGCACTGAAGGGGACTCCACCAGCACCAACAAGCTGGCACTGATGCCAGCACCACAGGATGATCCCACGGTGCAAACAGCTGCATCACCAGCAGAGAAATCAGCAGAGCCGCTAAGCAGGCAGGAGCCAGCACCGTTAGAGAAGCCGGCACTGACGCAAACAGCAGCACCGGCTAACGTGACTAGTAAAACACAGAGACAGGGGAGTCCCCGTTCCCCATCTCCAACATTCTCACCGGGTCCCTCCCCTTCGCCTCCACTATACTGATCACCACTTCAGCATGTTTACCTCCAGGACAGTCCAAGACATCACTACTATAATAGGTCTCACTACTCGCCATACAGAGCTCGCTCTCATTTCCATGATCACTACAGGCAATGATCCTACTCTCCGCCGCACAGGCAGTCACCACATTACTCTTACTCTCCGCATCGATCCCTGCATGCCAGTTATGATAGGCGATTTCCAAGTTGCAGATCGTCCAGGTACTCGTCACCTCACCCATTTGACTGATACTACGACCACCGTCATGACTCTCCTTATTCTGCATGTCATTACTATCACAAATGCACGTCACCAATCTCCACGCTCTGATCCACCACCAGCACAACATATGTCACCGCAGTTACCACATAATCGCCAGCCGTCCCCACCTGTACGTAGACCAGGCTCAACCAAACAGCAGTCTGAACCTGAAGAGGGCCAACTGTCAGAAGTGGAGGACCAACAGACAGACATCCCAATTCCTGACTGTTCGTCTTCCTCCTCTGATGAAGCAGTGTTCCCAGGGGATATGTCTCTGCTGGATGACTTCAAACTGTTTCGAGACCTTTTCAAATGGGTGGCCCAGTCCCAGGAGGTCCAATTAACGAAGGTGCAAACAAAGCAGTATCGGCTATTTAAGAATCTTCACCGAAGACAGAGTGCAAAAGTTTCCATTCCTATCAAAGAAGCCATTATGGAGGCTGCAGAAGTCATTTGGCAGACACCAGCGTTGGTCCCACCTACCAGCAGGAGACGGGACAAGAAATATTTTGTTCCTTCCAAAAATCTGGAGCTCCCGTTTAATCACCCACAGCCAAACTCCTTGGTGGTGGACGCAGCACAACAGTGTGCCAAAATACCACAGGACAAGACGACGCCAGATGTGAAAAAATGAGACATATTTGGTAAGAAGATATATTTTTCCACAACCCTGCTCTTACGCATAGCGAATTACGCTGCCATGTTATCTAACCGCAACTTTAATAACTATGAGAAGATAGCTCAGCTGCCTCAGTATTTACCAGAAACCAAGCGCCCTTTCTTGAATCCTACGTGCAAGAAGGTTTCGCAGAAGTGCGAGCAAGCTTACAAATTTCATTGGATGTGGCAGACACAGCAGCCTGCACCACTGAGACAGCAATAGTGATGAGACGCTCATCCTGGCTTACCTCTGCAGCAGTCCCCAAGGAGCATCAAACGAAAGTGGAAGGCCTGCCGTTTGATAGAAACAAAATATTTGCGGAAAAAACAAATGAGGTCCTCCATTCAGGAAAGGATTCCCGCTCAACGCTCCGCACTTTGGGAATGTATAACCTCCCTTTAGGCGCAGAAGGTACTATCAGAGGAGGTATGACTACCTCTTTTAGAGACAACATCATCAAGAACGACCTATAGACCTGTCGCGCGCAAGTCAACATCCACAGCGCAGATGATCCCAACCACCCCATACAGCCAACCAGCAAAATTAAAGGAGCAAGTTTGACTTTTCTGTCGAGGGCATGCAGCAAGTCCTTCCAGTAAAGGTGAAACAGCAGGTTACCTATCTCTTTCACCATCGACTACGACCTTTTCAAGCTCAATGGGCGGCTATTACAACTTGTGTTATTCGGGTTCACCATCCCCTTCACGACCATACCACCGACAAATCCACCAACCCCGTCTCTCTTCAGGGACCTATCTCACAAGACCCTATTGAAGGAGGAGGCTCAGCATCTGCTGTCCATAGGAGTTATAGAGGCCGTTCCTCCCCAGTTCAGAGGAAGAGAGTTCTATTCATGGTATTTTCTTACAGAGGAAAAAAACGGAGGGTGGAGGTCTATCCTTGACCTCAGGAAGTTGAACAAGTACCTCCACCATCAATGGTCAAAATGGTGACCCTTTCCACGATAATACCATCATTGGACAAGGACGACTGCAAGATGTGTATTTTCATATAACGATCCGTCCAGCTCACAGACGTTTCCTTCACTTCACCATTGGCGATGATCATTTTCAATATCGCGTTCTACCGTTTGGACTTGCATCCTCCCCCAGAGTCTTTTAGAAGACTCTGGCAGTTGTAGCAGCTCACCTGCAGCGCAGAGGTGTGATTATATTTCCATACCTCGACGACTGCCTTATAAAAGGCCAGTCGAGGCAAGAAACATTACATATGATCACAGTAGCCAGACAAACATTCCAGTCGTTCAGACTCATAATCAACAAGCAGATTCTACACAGATAATAAATTTTATAGGAGCACGCCTAGATTGCACCACCGCTCGTGATTACTTACCTTGAGCATTTTCAGATTATACAGGAGCTAGCCACAGTCATCATCCAAGCCCCTACAGTGACTATGCTCACATGCCTCCGCCTCATGGGTCATATGGCTGCCACCACCTTTGTGGTTCACCATGCAAGATTCCACTTCCGCTGTCTGCAACATTGGTTGGCATCAGTATATACCCTAACAAAACACAGCACTCACAAGGTGATAAATCCAACTGCTGTAGTTCGCAGATCATTAGGTTGGTGGTTGAACCCTCAAAATCTTCTAGCGGAGGTTCCATTCCAACGTCAACAGCCATCAAGCCAACTGATTACAGACACCTCCCTTGTTGGCTGGGGCGCACACATCAGTGGCATGTCCGTGACGGGGAAATGGTCTTCAACACAGGCCGTTGTACATATCAATATACTGGAACTAAAAGCCATATTCCTCGCTTGCAAATATTTCCAGGCGCACATTACCGGTACGACTGTCCAGGTTCTGATGGACAATATAGCCACTATGTATTATATCAGTCGTCAAGAAGGAGCACTTTCCTGACTGCTCTGCGCAAAACCAGTCCACTTATGGAACTGGCATATGCGGAACCTCATCACCCTGATAGCATCTTACTTACCAGGCACGAGCAACATCATGGCAGACACACTCAGCAGACATTTCCCTCACGACCACAAATGGGAAATACATCCTGATGTCCTGAACCGCATCTTCCACACTTGGTGATTGCCTCAGATAGACCTTTTCACTACCTACGACAGCAGAAAATGTCATCTATACTGTTTGAGACGAGGAATAGGCAAAGGGTCCCTTGGGGATGTGCTGCTAGTCCACTGGGATGGACTTCTGCTTTATGCGTTTCCACCGACGGTGCTTATACCGAGGGTGATGCAGAAGATCAGAGAGAGTTCAGCTCAAGTAATTCTCCTAGCACCGGCTTGGGCAAGACAACCTTGGTACCCGTTTCTCCACAGAATGTCCCTACAACCACCGTGTCCTCTGCCCCCCCCCCAGATCTTCTCTCTCCGAGCCACGGCTCCCTGTTGCATCCGAGACCGGAGACCCTCCATTTGACAGTGTGGCTTCTAGCTGGTTCAACATAGAGGAGCGCTTTTGCCCAGATGGGGTGAAGGCGGTTCTTTTGCACAGTAGAAGAGAATCTACAAGGAAGACTTACTTGGTAAAATGGAATAGATTCGCAGCTTGGTGTAATAACAGCAACATCAATCCATACTCTTCACCGATACATAAAATCTTTGATCAAACATGTTTCTCTATCTCTACTCTTAGAGTGCACTTATCTGCAATTAGTGTCTTTCACGGACCCATCAACGGGCATTCAATCTTTGCTTATCCACTGACTAAGAGATTGCTTAAGGGAATAGCAAACCTCTCCGAAGACCCCAACCCCCCTCTTGGAGCTTGGACTTGGTACTAGACACCTTGATGTACCCGCCTTTTGAGCCTTTAGTCACAACATCACTATCCATGCTCACCATGAAGGTGGTATTTCTATTAGCACTTCTGTCCGCCCATAGGGTCAGTGAACTCACAGCACTAATGGAAACACCACCCTTCACAGTTTTCAACAGAGACTCGGATTATGTTACGCACTCATCCTACTTTCATTCCTAAAGTTTCTTCACAATTTTATGTGAACGAATCTATCGTTCTGCGGGTCTTTTATCCAAAACCACATGCCTCCGCTCGAGCATTGCTACTCCACACCCTGGATGTACGTAGAACTATAGCTTTTTACATCCCCAGGACGTGGAACTGGCGCAAAACTGATCACCTACTAGTATCCATAGCAGACCACTCCAAGAGCAACCAGTTCTTCTTCCAGCATGTTTCGAAGATCATAGTTTCTTGCATCAATACCTGCTACTCAATCCGCAACAAGCCCCTTCAGGATTTACCTAGAGCACATACCACCAGGGCAGTAGCAATATCCACTGCCTTTGTCTGCTGAGTCTCACTGCCGGACATTTGCAGAGTGGCCACATGGTCCCAAATTTGACCTTTATGAACCATTATGCAATAGTGCAGCAGTTGGCAGCAGATTCCTCAGTGACTTCAGCAGTACTTTCAGTCACTGACAAACCCTAACTCCAGAAATGCAAAATGGGGTACTGCTACATAGTCCCCATCAGTGGAGCACCCCGGGGAGCACTTGAAGAAGTTACTCACCTTCATGAAGTAACTATGGTTCTTTGAGATGGGTCCCCGTAGGTGCTCCACATCCTGCCCTTCCTCCCTGTTCCAGAGTTGTTTTTCTCTCTTTCCAGATATCGAACGGTGGGAGGAACTGAGTGGGGAGCCGGGTGCGCACAACAATCAAAGGGCGCAAACAGCGACCTATTGATCGCACATGCGCAACCCGGCTAAACACAGCTATTGGAAAACTTCGAGCTGTGGCGCCAGGATGAGCCCGACACCATCTCTGTGGAGCACCCACAGGGATCCATCTTGAAGAACATAGTTACTGCATGAAGGTGAGTAACTTCTTTGTGCCATCCTGATTCTGTGGGATACTGGCCTCCTGTATGCGTTTCTCCCATTCTTGTTGGTCCACAAGGTGCTCCTCCACCTCTGCAGAGATGTGTGAATATTATCCTGATAGCCCTGGCATGGGCTCAGGAGCACTGGTACCCCACTCTCTTGGAGCTGTGGGTACTACTGCCTATTCTGCTTCCTCTGCTCCCAGACCTCATCATGGGTGCCTCTGCCATCCAGACCTTTGCTCCCTCCACCTCACAATATATCAGCTTCGTGACTAAACCCAGCTGAGTTGAGCAGCTCATAGCAAGTTCAGCACGTCCTCCTTATTAGCAGAAAGTCCTCTACTAGTCTCACTTACTCTGTGAAGTGGAAGTATTTTTCATGTTGGAGCCTGCAGTGCAGTCTGGACCCTCTATCTGCCTCTGTACTTCAGAAGCTGGACTACCTGATGTCCCTGAAGCGCTCATAGGTCCTTCCTTTGAGCCTCGAGTCATGTGCTCCCTGCTTTACCTTTCATAGAAAGTATCCTTTCTGCTTGTGATTACCTCTGCTTGGCAGGTATGGGAGCTTTGCGCCCTGATGTCAGAATCCCCGTAGGCTGTCTTCCACAAGACAGGGTTCAGCTTTGACCTTACCAGGCCTTTCTTCCAAAAGTTAGCTCCAGTTTCCACACTGGGCAGGACATTTTTCTCCCCATGTTCTACCTGAAGCCTCACCTGAATTCCCTTGATGTGAGGAGTGTACTCGCTTTACGTTGACTGGACCAAGCAACTCCCAACAACTTTTCCCCACTGTTAGAGTAACCAGTGGTGGCAGATCATGTGAAGAGATTACCTGTCTCTTTGCAATGCATCGTGCACCTCACACGTGTATCCACTTGTGTTATGATCTCTCTAAGGTCTCCCCACTGCCTCTCATGGCACTCTATATAAGAGCAAGCTTCTTCAGAGGCTTTCCTGGATCATGTGCCCCTCAAGTAATTCTGCAGAGCCACGACTTGGTCCTCAGTGCATACCTTCATGTCGCACTATACAATCATGCAGTAGTTCAGACAGGATGCAGCCTTTGACTCCACGGTCCATGGGTCAGCCACACTCTGACTCCAACCCCTCCTCCTGGATAAGACTTGTGAGTCATCTCTAATGGAAGACACATAAGTAAGCACTCGAGGTAAAAACAGTTACTCACCTTTGTAACTGTTCTTTTTCGGGATGTGTTGTTCATATCTATTTCATACCCCCACCCTCTTTCCCCGCTGTTGAGTAGCTAGCAAAAAAGGGAACTGAGAAGCTGTTGCTACAGCAGGGTCGTATATAGGTTGTCACACCAGCGTCACTTGAGGGGGCTTCACAGCTAACCCAATAAGTAGCATGAGTAGCAGCTAGATAAAAACTTTCCAGCAGCCATGCACATGGCACACACGCACCTCAAAGAACAACAGTACAAAGGTGAGTAACTGTTTTTCCTCTTTACCCATCCCACATTTTATAACAATGATTATGATGATGTATATGGCTTCCGTTTTTAAGGGCTTCATTTATTTTTGAAATTTTTGAGTTTTAATTAGATGTCCATAATTCGGGCCTTTTTCATAGTATATACATTGATGAGTAATAGATGTTTCATTCAATCCACTCTATCAATTTGTAGATTTTAATTGTATGTTTTCACCTACAGACTAAGATGTGCATATTTTATGGATAAAATTAATTAAATTGAGTGATAAAACTTGCCTACCTTTTTGTAAAGCATTTTGACAACTTTTATGAAAGGTGGTAGGTTTATGCTAAAGGGAGATCATCACTGCTACTGGCTGTTTCAAATTTATTTTACTGTATTAAAGTACGATCAGATTATTTTAAAAGTGTGGTCATTTTGTTTTAAACAATATGGACAAAATATTTCTTCTACTGTTTTTCTAAAATTCCAGGATGAATCTACTGGGGAAATCACTTTTTATATGAAAGGTGCAGATGTTGCAATGTCCACCATTGTACAGTACAATGACTGGCTAGAAGAAGAGGTAACAAATATAATTGAGAAACAATGTTTAGTAGAAAATTAAGTAAAGAAGTCTGAGTACTTTATTTTGTCATGGAAAAATATTTTATAGCTGACATTTGCAAAGAACAGAAGGAGAAACCACATTGTCTTCTTTACCACAGATGTTATTGGAATAGGTTCAGAAATAGAAATTCTGAATCAAAGCAATAATGAATTGTGAAATGCAATTAAGTGTATCATGAATAGGTTTTAAGGAATTGCAATTGTTTACAAATTTTGTATAACTCAGAAAGAAAAGTAGAAGTAATAGTTTTGCTCAATAACATAGTGACCTGAGACTAAAAACATGTTTGTTAGGTAACATATTCCTTCCAAAACAAATATACACATAAAACCTAAATATTTTTGAGAAATATTCTATATATAGCACCTATTAGTCTCTTTATTGTTAAATTGTACAATTGGCTAGGAATCCTGAAATATTGTCATGGATGTAGCTAAAATGAAATACATTTTCTTAACCATGTGTATATAAACATAATTTTTAGTAATATTAGCTCTATGTATATATTTATTTACAGACTGCATTTCAAAACTGCTTAAATATTTTTCACTGTGTTGCTGCACTAGGCACCAGTAATCATCCTAAACTGACCCTGCATACAGACAATATGGTAATACAATGATCACACCATCTATGTTCATAATGGTATTGGCAATATGAATCAATATCTGCTTCAGGGCAGTTTGATTTAATCAGGGACATGAATAAATTAAACTCCCTCAAGACCTAACAAAATGTCATAAAAATTACTTTTGGCGATAATGATACACAATTAATTGTAAAATACTTGTTTAATTTATTTAACATTATGAGGTCAAATCAATAAGTGTTTTACACCAGACAGGCCAGCATCAGGCTTGGTTTTCATTAAGACAGTTGTTGTATGCTTTTTTTTTTTTTAAGATTCCTTTTAGGGTGTAATCGTTTTGATCAGCAAGAAATGCTTTTGCTACAGAGAAATCATATTTCCTTGACAGTCATGTCTTAGGCTATGTCTAGACTACGCTGTATTTTCAAAAGAGGATATGCAAATTCTGTGGGAATTTGCATATCTTCTGATCTCACTTTCGAAAGCGGGTCTTTCAAAAGTGAAAGTAGTCTGGACACAGTTTTTGGGGGGAACCCCTTTTTTGAAAAAACACTCTTCCTTAAAAAATGAGGTTTACATGGTTTTTCAAAAAGGGAGGGGTTCCGAAAAAACTGTCCCCGGACTACTTTCACTTTCTAAAGAGAGAGCGGAAGAAGTGAGATCCTGCAGAATTTGCATATCCTCTTTCGAAAATATAGCATTGTCTAGACATACCCTTAGCTCTATTGCATATGCTTTAACCATCTAAAAAGTTGTTTTAATCAATGCTAAAACTTCAGTCAAAAAGATTAGCAGGAAGAATCCAAATGACCTAACTAATGATAGCATACTGTGTTATCATTTAGTTAGGAAAACCAAAGTGAGAGGGGTCTCCCCACCCCCTGATTCAGTCCCTAGTTATTCCAAAAGAGTAAATACTGGGAGCACATTAATGATGGTTAAAGATGGGGGAATGTTAAATTCTGTTTACTGTAGTACATCTAGCAAGAACAAGAATGTTCTGTGGCCAGACACACATTTTGCTATCCCTCTGCCACCACCTCTGAACCCCACAGACTCACCAAGCTTCCCTCCACCCATCATCTATGGTCCTTGCTGCCTCTCCCGGTGCTTATTTTTTCTAAGAGACCCACTCTGCATTACTGCCATTATCTACTCTATTGTCTATTTTCAAGTAGGAATAAGAGATCCTCCGGAAAAGAGCTTATTTTCCGGAGGATCGCGTCCAGACTGGCGCTTTTCTCCGGCTTATCTACAAGCCGGAAAAAAGCGGCAGCCATGTTAATGCAAATGCCGCGGAGGATATTTAAATCCCCCGTGGATTTTCCTATTCCAAAGTGCTACATTAGCATCCCTATTACGGAATAGGGGCCAATGTAGACACAGCCCTCCAGTGATGAGATTCCACAATCTCCCTAGGCAGTTTATTCCAGAGTTTAACCACCCTAATAGTTAAGTTTTCCCTAATGTCCTACCTAAATCTCCCTTGCTGCAATTTAAGCCCATTGCTTCTTGTCCTATCATCAATGGCCAAGGAGAACAATTTTTCTCCCTCCTCCTTTTATCACCCTTTTAGATACTTGAAAACTGTTGTCATGTCCCCTCTCAGTCTTCTCTTTTCTAAACTAAACAAGCACATTTCTTTCAGTCTTTCCTCATAGCTCATGTTTTCTAGACCTTTAATCATTTTTGTTGCTCTTCTCTGGACCTTCTCCAATATCTCCACATCTTGAAATGTAGTGCCCAGAACAGGACACAATACTCCAACTGAGGCCGAATGACTTCTCGTGTATTGCTCACAACACTCCTGTTAATGTAGCCGAGAATTATGTTTGCTTTTTTTCCAACAGTGTTACACTGTTGACTCATATTTAGCTTGTGACCCCTAGATTCCTTTCTGCAGTACTCCTTCCTAGACAGTCGCTTCCCATTTAACAATATATTCTGCCCATTTTAGGCAGGCCTCTTATAACAGAAAACAGAGTTGAGGGAGGCATGATTGGCTTCAGTTTCCTGAAGGGGAACTTAACTATCAAGAGTGGAGAAAAACTGGGCTAAAATGCCATTTTGTCAGGAAGATTTATCTTATATTCTGACTACATTTAAAAAAAATAAGATGAATCTTATTACTTCTACTGATAGCTCTGCATATCACATGCAATAATCCCTTCCTGCTTGTCGTTTACATGCATCCTAACTAATATTTTCCTTCACCTTCCACATTTTAATATTCATCTATCCAAATATACATTTTAGCCCTTTACCTTAGCCTTTTTTGCAGTCATACCATTGTAAATTGTTTCCCGTTGATTCCTTCATAAATTTTGAATATAAATGTGAAATAGTACTTTTTATACACTGATTCATGCATAACTCTTGGGGCACCTTCCTCCAATTCAGCACTTTGCCATTTACATCACAGCCGCTTAGCCAGTTTTTAATGTACAATATATCATTTTTATCAAAGCTGATTTGAATTTCCTTTTCAACTAAGAGTTCATGAGCCATGCATGGCATCAGATGCTTTTCTCAATGTCTGGTGCTCTACAAGGATCCAAATTGCTTATTTGTCTCAGCTTGGCAAAGGAAAAAAAAAATGAGATAAAGGACTTATAAGACTGGGTTAAAACCACTATGCTGAATACTCATAAGAAACTAGTCTCACTATCAAGCCCAAGCAGCTACAAGGCTTGTTGTGGTGCAAGACAAATTAACATTCCTGTAACTCTGTACTAAGTCTTGTGACTTTCTTGAGGGTGGTCCAAATGACAGTCTGCACTTTAGCTCCCTGAGTATGTAGATGGATGTGTTATATGCAGGAAAGGGGGAGATTAGTTATTCCTATAATTATTTATGGTGTCAGATTCAGTTTTTTAATGGAAGCAACTTCATTCAAACCAAGACTCTTCCACCTCCCAATAAATCTTAATCTTGTCCTGAATACTATTCCTTGCTCATTGTACTTTCTGTGATTAGTTCATATTTTAGTAGATTTTGCTCCCCTAGACCTGTAACCTTGTCAAAAAAGGAAATTAGGTTAATTTTGGCATGATTTTTTTTCTAGATTTTATCCTCTAGCGGTAAGTCTATACAGCAACATTATTAGTAGTCCACATCTACATAGCAGGCAATAATTTCGGAAAAATGTCAAAATACTGTCAAGCTGGAGAACGTCTTACTCCAACTCCTGTAACCCTTGCTGTACGAGCAGTAAGGAAAGTCAGCGGAAGAGTGCTCTATTTCGAAATAAGTGCTGTGTAGACACTCCCAATTTCAAAATAAGCTATTTCAAAATAATCTATGCAATTGACATAGCTCAATTTGCATAGTTTATTTTGAGTTAAACCCTGCAGTATAGATGCAAAGGAGATTAAAAACTGATTGTTTAATAATTTGTTCCAATATCATTCCAAGTATTGAAGTGAGGCTGACTAGTCTGTAATTCCTCTCTGTAAACATAGGTACTACATGCCAATCATTGAGCTGTAGTACAGAATATCATGCTATTTTACCTACATTAGTCTTTTGTATTTTTATCTATCCAGTGTGGCAACATGGCACGCGAAGGATTGCGCACTCTAGTGGTTTCCAAGAAGTCATTAACAGAAGAGCAATACCAAGATTTTGAGGTATGAAAATAGAGGAATCTGTGTTCCAGGCATAGCTCTTGTGCTCAAAGAAAGCAAAGCACTTTATAAAGAATACCGCTATTTATATTCTATGAAGGTGACTTGAGAATCAAATTTTAATTTAAACAGGGATGGCTCTGGTATCTTGGTGTGCGAGAGGCACCCAGGGGAAGGAGGCAACCAGGTATCTGCAGGCCACAGTACAAGCCCCAGAAGGCCATAGGTTGCCCACCACTGATTTAAAATATTGGTAATAACAAATGTGTTTAAACAGAAATGTTGTGATATTTTATCATAGCTTTTGACGTTCCGTGACAAAATCTCTTTCACATGATATTGTATAGTTTTGTTTAGGATACCATTGGATGATTGTTATACCTAGGGCCCTACTAAATTCATTGTCTATTTTGGTCAATTTCATGGCCTGAGGGTTTTCAAAATGGTCAGTTTCATGGTTTCAGATGTTTACATCTGAAATTTCATAGTGGTGTAACCATAGAGGTCCTGAACCAAAATGGGATTTGGGAGTGTGGAACGGCATCTGTGCTGTATTCCCAGCTTCCTGCAGTTAGAGGTTTCCCCAGAGGTAGAGATGGGTAGGATTTCCCCTCTGCTGTTGGGAGCACCCCGAGTGGGTGCTCCTAGCTGCTAGTCCACAGTAGGGACAGGTTAGGACAGGATTCCTCCCGAAAAAATGGATACCCCAACCCCAGAAGAAGCTCCATGGCTGAAGCCTCTACCAGGCCACTCTGAGCCCTTGCAGGAGTCATGAGAGAAGAAGCACTGAGCCCCAGCTGCAGCTGTGGGGTTGAAGACTCAAGCTCAGGCAGCCTCAAGTCCTAGCAGAGCAGGGAGAGGATGGAAGCTCTGAACTGGGCTGACCTGGTTTGGTAGGCTGTGTGTGTGCAGAAGCTCTGAGTCAGGGCTGTTCTGAACTCTAGCTGAAGCAGGAGGGTGCAGAAGTAGCTGACGAGTCAAATCCCAGCCCTGGGAGGAGCCGCTGAGAGAGGAAGCCAGACACCTGGAAAACCCCCAGCCCAGGCAGCCCTGACCCCCAAATGGCATGGCAGGGGGCAGAAGCCCAGAACTCAGACTGCTCTATCTGTAACCACCACAAACGAAAGCTCTGCACCTGGATCTGGAGCTGGTAGGAGCTAGGGATGGTGGTAGAGAGGGGATGGTAGCCCTGAGCCCAGCTCTTGGAGGTTTGTCTGAGCTGTCTAAGAGCAGCCATGGAAGACAGCTCCTGTCCCTCCCCAGAACAGCTGGACTAGCATCTAGGAATCCTCGGCTCCAAGCAGCAGGGAAGATCAGATTTCCTGGGGGAGGCTGATTAGATGATCTGTGACATATTTTACATGGTTGTGAAATTGGTATGGCAGGGCTCTGGTTATACAGCTTCAGAGATCCTAATTTAAATTTAATTTTAAAATGTCGGTATAACATAAAAATCTACTAGTTCTGAAAGACAAGGACAATCACTACTTAGGTGTCATGAGGCCTGCTTTTTATAAAGTCTGCTCATTCACTCTGTGTCATGCTAGGAAACTTGCACTGATATACTGATTGGTCAGTGGATTTTATTTTTCATAATTGCTAGTTCTTGGATTTAAAATATTTAGATACATTTAACATGGTGCATGATGCGTTGTCATTGTCAACAAATACTGACAAACTGAAGATTTATTTTCTCTTTGAGTGATAGTAAACTCTCCCTAAAATAAGGGGCTTGTGTTTGTGCAAAAACAGAATCGATATAACCAAGCAAAGTTAAGCATACATGATAGAGCCCTTAAGGTGGCTGCTGTTGTGGAGAGTCTGGAAAGAGAAATGGAATTGCTGTGCCTCACTGGAGTAGAGGATCAACTGCAAGCAGATGTTAGACCAACTCTGGAGATGCTACGAAATGCAGGAATAAAGGTATTAAATCCATACTAGCAAAAAGCAATTAGCATTTTGTGGATGTGCATTTTTTCAAAACAGATTTATTTAGTATTGTATTTATAAGTATTTAGATTTGTACAGAATAAAAAAGAACAAATCCCCCAAATCGGTAGGTGTAAATTGCAAAAACAAATATTAGTGATCTGCAAGCAGAAAATACAAACCCCCTTTCCTTCCATAAATTTGATTCCCCTTAAGTGTCCACCTCTTCAGCAGCCTGTGCAAAGAGATGAATTTATCTAATATTATTTTGCCATTCATGCTCAAGAGTTAGTGGATCTACTTAGGTGTTCACATCATAAAACCACTGTCAGAATTGCACTAGTTTCATAGAATCGTAGAATACTAGAACTGGAAGGGACTTTGAAAGGTCATCAACTCCAGTCCCTTGCCCTAATGGCAGGACCAAGCATCGTCCAGATCAGTGTTTCTCAAAGTGGTCTGCAGATCCATTCAGAGAGCTGTAAGCGGGCTGCTCCATTTTGTTTATTTACCAGTACTGTAGCCATGGAGCCATGTGGCAGCCAAGGGGAGCCGTGGGAAGTTCTTTCAGTCATCCCTCATCACTCATGTTTTCTAGACCTTTAATCATTTTTGTTGCTCTTCTCTGGACCTTCTCCAATTTCTTTATCTTTCCTGAAATGTGGTGCCCAGAACTGGTCATAATATTCCAGTTGAGGCCTAATCAGCGCAAAGTAGAGGGGAAGAATCACTTCCTGCATCTTGCTCATAGCATTCTTATTAATGCAGCCGGTAGTTGGAGTCAGGTGTTCCTAGTTGACCTCAGGTAACCCTTTCTTATAGGGAAAAGGATCTTTATCATTCTAGTGCTAATATATTGCTTTCTAGCACACTTTTGCATCTGTCTTTGACATAATATCTCTTATGAAGAAGAGTACCAAGACATTTGTACAGACTTGGCCTTGGTTAAACTGAATCAGATGCATTGTCAGTTTTATATTTGTTACAAAAATTGAGATAAATTACTATTGCGTTCCTGCAATAACATTAATTAGCACTTCAGTGTCTTGCATACTGACGAACATATGTATAGGCAGTCCCCGACTTACGCGGATCCGACTTATGTCGGATCCGCACTTACAAATGGGGCTTTTCTCGCCCCGAAGCTCATGGGTGGCAGGTCGCCACCCGTGTCCTCCGGGGTGCGAAAAACTTCTCCCAGTCTCCCTGGTCTGCTGGGGGGGTCCAGCAAAGCCGTTGGACCCCCCCAGCAGACCAGTGACACCCGAGCAAAGCCACCCAGGCAGCGGGACTCCCGCCGCCTGGGCGGCTTTGCTCCTGTCCCCCTGGTCTGCTGGGGGGGTCTAGCAAAGCCACTGGACCCCCCCAGCAGACCAGGGACACCCGAGCAAAGCCGCCGCCTGGGCGGCTTTGCTCCCGGCAAACGAGCAAAGCAACCCGGGCGGCGGCTTTGCTCCTGTCCCCCTGGTCTGCTGGGGGGGTCCAGCGGCTTTGCTGGACCCCCCGCCCCCAGCAAACCAGGGGGACAGGAGCAAAGCCGAGGATCACGCCCGCAGCGGGACAGCGCGGGCACGCATGCTCCGCGGCTTTGCTCCCCGTCTCCCTGCAGACCAGGGAGACGGAGAGCAAAGCCGCTGAGCACGCCCGCAGCGGGACAGCCCGGGCGCGCTCGGGCTGTCCCCCTGCGGGCGTGCTCCGCGGCTTTGCTCCTGTCCCTCTGGTCTGCTGGGGGGGGGGGTGCAGCTAGTGCCCCCTCCCCCAGCAGACCAGGCTTTTCTTGCCTACCCCTGGGGTAGAGCAGCTGGGGGCTGCCGGGTTGGTCCCGCAGCGCCGCTCCAGGCCAACCTGGCAGCACCCCAACTGCTCTGCCCCAGGCGTCCTGATTCAGCCACTGCTGGGCAGTTTCAGCAGCGGCTGAATCAGGATGCCTGGGGCAGAGCAGCTGGGGTGCTGCTGGGTTGCTCCAGTAGCGCCGAGGAGCCGCGCTACTGGAGCAACCCAGCAGCACCCCAGCTGCTCTGCCCCAGGCGTCCCCAAGTCAGCCCCTGCTGAAACTGACCAGCGGCTGACTACAGGAAGCCTGAGGCAGAGTTGCTCTGCCCCAGGCTTCCTGGAATCAGCCGCTGATCAGTTTCAGCAGCAACTGACTTGGGGATGCCTGGGTTTCTTAAGTTGAATCTGTATGTAAGTCAGAACTGGCATCCAGATTCAGCCGCGGTTGAAACTGATCAGTTTCAGCAGCGGCTGACACCAGTTCCGACTTACATACAGATTCAACTTAAGAACAAACCTACAGTCCCTAACTTGTACGTAATCCAGGGACTGCCTGTATAGGAATAATACGTTCTAATTTGAGTTTTTCCTTTTTTACTACCACCACTACTACTTCAAATCCCAAGTCATTTTTACTGACATTGGGAGCACCACTGACATGGGGAGCACCATTCATTCCTGTCCATAGCCTGTTCCTCTGTTAACAACAGCCTGGCCATGTCCCTGTGTACAACATCCCACCATCTGGCAGCTAACTGGTCAGCCTTTAGATTGAGCTGACCTTGATTGTGTTTGCATTTTTTTCTTTTGGCAGTCTATAACTATTTACATTTCACAGAATTCCCACCATCATAATCTTTTCGATTGCAGCCAATCACGTACCCTGAGTTTTACCTTCTAGTTTCCTAGCTTCTTTGATTGTCTTAAAATCATTACACTTTCCATGTTCATCTTCAGAAGAACTCCCATCTACTTCCAGCCATCTTGTATTTGTCTACAGAGCATTTTGGAGGGAGCAGGAGGAGCTTCTGAGCTCAGGCCAGTGGACTTGGGCTAGCAGGGCTCATACTAGTGCTTTGAAAATAGCACTTGGAAGTTATAGCTCAGGCTGAAGCTTGGGCTCCAAAGCCTAGGGAAGAGAGTAGGCTTCAAAATCCAAACTCTGTCATGAGCAACAACTTCAAAGTGCTGTCTATACAGTCTTTTCAGAATGCTAACATGAGTTCTGCTAGCCCAAGTCTGTTGACTTGGATTGGAAGGTGTGCTGGTACTCACTCCAAAATGCTGTGTAGACATACCCAATGTCTGCTGCCAAACGATAGAGTAATACTGTTAGTATGTTGGTTTAATACATTTTTCACCTTGGTACCAAATGCAAAGTTTATAAGTTCATAATTTCATTAACTTGCACGTGGCACTTATTGCTAAAACACATCTTCTTTAACGTTAGCATCATCCGCACTGATCAAGTTTCCTAATTACACAAGATTTTACTTGTTCTGTGACTTCCCCAGCTGCTGTATTGCAGCATACTTTTTATTGTCACTTTTCCAAGATGCAACCATCTTGACATTTTATTCTAAATCCATATTGACTACCACAAAGAGTATCTTCATTCATTCAAACAGATCTCCCAGTTATATAGTGTCATCTGCATAAGCTAAGGAGCTTAACTTTTGATCGTTCACTGTCAAGCTCTCCTACTCATGTAATAATCTTAATGTTCAATTTAAAAACTTGATGAAACACCACCTTGTTTTACATTAGACTTTGACCTGAACTGGTTGCTCGGTCTTCCGCCTCCTCTTACAACACTACAGGAATCTTCATACAGTAAACTTCTGATAATATGGCACCTTTAGGACCCAGGAGGTGCCGGATTATCAAATATGATGGACTATTGGAAGAGGGGGCTGTGAGGGGTCTGGGGTGGAGGGGGGGATGCGCCCCTCGATGCTGCAGGACCAACCCGGCAGCACCCCAGCTGCTCTGCCCTGGGCTTCCCCAAGTCAGCCGCTGGTCAGTTTCAGCAGCGGCTGACTTGGTGAAGTCTGGGGCAGAGCAGCTGGGATGCTGCCAGGTTGGTCCCGCAGCTCCGAGGGGCGGCGCTAGGGGACCAACCTGGCAGCACCCCAGCTGCTCTGCCCCTGGCTTCCCCAAGTCAGCCGCTGGTCAGTTTCAGCAGCGGCTGACTTGGTGAAGTCTGGGGCAGAGCAGCTGGGGTGCTGCCAGGTTGGTCCTGCAGCGCCGAGGGGCAGCGCTAGGAGACCAACCTGGCAGCACCCCAGCTGCTCTGCCCCTGGCTTCCCCGATTCAGCCGCTGCTGAAACTAACCAGCAGTTGACTCCGGGTTCCCAGAGTCAGCCGGTGGTCAGTTTCAGCAGCGGCTGAATCGGAGAAGCCAGGGGGCAGAGCAGCACCAATTATCCAGCACTTCCGGGTTCCAGATGGTGCCGGACCATCAGGAGTGCTGGACCATTGGATGCCGGACCACTGGAGTTTTACTGTATATAACTTCTATAATTGCAAGAATTACATGTGATTTAGTATTTTCCATAATGCTTCCCTCCAAACCAAAACAAATGCCGTTTTGAAGTCAATGAATGCAACAAACACCTTTCATACACATTCTCATTTTTTCCATCAGATGTTGGCTTGTGATCTAAAGCCATATTATTCCTTCTCTGCTACTTCCTCTTAAACTTGCTTTACGCTGTGGACAATTATTTTCATCATAATTTTTTTTCTGTTATTAATGGTGAGCTTACTCCTCTAATTATTTAGACCCACAGAATCTCTTTTCTTCGGGATTGGTACAACATTTGTCTTTAAGTTATTTAGTGCAATTCCAGTTTGTCAGGGAACCAAACCCTCTGCCAAAGGAGAACCTGCCCTGTATGTCTGCAACCTGAAGGTCACAGTAATTAATCTGGCTGCAGCTCTCCAACGGATCCTCATTGCGATCTGCAGAGACCACCACTTGTGTTCTTAGATAGATAGATATATGAGTTCCCTCCCCCACAGCATGCTCTCGTTTTGCTGTTTCCTTCTTGCAGCATCTCAGCTGCTGGTTCTGTGTCTAGTGGCTTATACGCCCTCCCCTCTATTACTCAGAAGCCTCCCCTCTATTACTCAGTAGGCTTCCATGGAGCTCCCTGCCTTCCACTACTCCCAGCTATTCTTCTCATAAATGGTGTCAAGTTGATTCTCTCAAGGGAGCGAAGGGAAAACAGCCCTTTTCCCCTTGTGTGTCTGCACAATGATCCCAGCCTATTTGGCTGCATGGGTGTACTCTGGGAACACCAGACTTCAGCAGATTCCACCCAAACTAAAGTATATGGACTGGTATAGTAAAAGCAGCACTTCCTAGAGGTGGGCCTGATCTATAGACACTGTAAGCCAGATAGCTTGGAGCAATAGAGCAGGGCTTAAGGTGTGGGCAGGACCCCTTGTCACTACACAAATCCAACATGTCCTAGTTGAAGACTTCTCTTCCCCTTTATACCCATGAAGTAATTCATCCTTCACATCAGAGAGGGTCTTTACTTTCTGCTGATTGTTTGCTTCAGTCTCCCTTCTGCTTTCTGCATCACAGTCTCTCTGACTCGCTCAACTCGCCAACTTTTCCTCCTTTGTCTCTCCATCGCCTCTTCTCTCTTTTCCCCTTGCTGTTTGGGGGGAGATGGTTTATATTTTAAGAATAGCTGGCATCAGCTAAGTAGAGGAGCAGAGGGGATAGATAGTAAACATAAAGAAAAGAAAAACAACAAAATATGTGCCAATCCTAACTGACATTTTAATTGTATTTTGTATCTGTAACTATAGTCTTTCAAATTGTAAGTGTCTGGGTTGTTCCCATGTAACTGTATAGTGCCCAATGTATTCTGGATGATTTCCTCATGCTGGTTCCAGCCAATTAGATTAAGAAAACTAAACAGCAATCTGGAGGGGAGGGAATAGTCTTCCTGCACAGGAACTGTGGAAGAGACATAAGGCTACCACCAAAGCCTCCTCAAAAGCCCCAATAGAAGGGTGGAGAGCAGCAGGGATATGTTGAGAGCAGTGCCACTGTATGTGTGCCAGAGATTTTAAGTAATGCTGTAGCCCATGGGTCAGCACCAAGAGTCTGCTATAATTTAGGTCAAGGAGCATGTCCAGTTCTTGGAACATCCCCAGACTGGGCAAATGCAAAAGTGGTTTAAATCTCCATAATCCATCCACCTCCTTTTCCCCCTGAACTGAGTTTATGCTGTGCCTAAATGGGGACACCATATAATCTCATCCTTTGTGTGCAATTGTCGTGAAAATATGTCTGTTACTTTCTTTCATTTAAAGGTGTGCAGCCAGTGCATTCTCCTGGTTATCAGATTCAACAGAGCAGTAGACTAAGAAATGGATATCATTCAGCTTTTGAGAACCGAGCTAATGTTCAGCAGAATTAACCCTAAAATTCTTTTGCAGATATGGATGTTAACAGGAGATAAACTGGAGACAGCTACTTGTATTGCAAAAAGTTCCCACTTGGTATCTAGAACCCAAGATATTCATATTTTCAGACCCGTAAGTATAATTCCCGATAGTATTTTAAGACTGGCCTCATCAAATAGAGTGAAATACATGCTGCCTAACACATGGCCATTGTTACCCCATGAATATCAAATTAACAATTAATAGGATTGGTTATACTAAGTCAATGTGCTGTTGTTATGGAAGTCATATTACAATTCCATAGAAACTGTATTTTAAGTTGGTGACTAAAGATGGTAGATTATAAAGTATTACGTACATCATTAAAGAATCTTCTTCCAGGTGGTACACAAAGGACTTCTTGTCCTAGTTAGGGATGGAAGAGACTAGTTGACTAGTGATACAACTAGCCACTTCCCCCTCCCTCTCTGCTCCCTCTATAAGAGAGAGGCAGCAAGGAGGAAGGGAGCAGGAGCCGGTCCTGAGGAGAGCCGGCTTAAAAGCCGGTTCCTCCCCAGCACTATCTCCATGGGGGACAGGGGCAGCGGAAACGGTGCAAGCAGAGATTGAAGCAGTCTCCACTTGCACTGCTTCTGATGTGATTCTGCTTTTGAAAAGTACAAGAGCCTTACCAGGGCTCTTGTACATTTCAAAAGCAGAAGCCCTGCAGTGAGCGGGAGGCAGCAGAGGACTCCCCGCTGGCCCTGCGCTCCCTGTGGGGCTTCCTTTTGAAATATACAAGTGCCCCACCAAGGCTCTTGTATATTTCAAAGGCTGAGGCGCCATAGGGAGCGCGGGGCCAACGGAGATTCATCCCCGTTGGCCCCCCATTCCCTGCGGGGCTTCTGCTTTTGAAATGTATGAAAACCCCACTGGACCTCTTGTACATTACAAAAGGAAGCCCCACGCTCCCTGTGGGGCTTTCGCTTCTTGCTACAGTTCAAAGGAGGAGGTGCCCTTATACACTAATCAAATAGTCGATGAAAATCCCATCAACTATTCAATTAGTTAATTAATCTAAATTTAATGTTCCTAGTCCTAGAGTACTGGTTTTACAGTAGTATAACTCTATTGACTTCCACTGAGTTACTCCTGAATTACAGATAAAAGCGAGAGTCCAAACACATTTCTTCTGTAGAACAAGGGTTCATACTAAAAGCAGAAAACCAGACGTGTTAGTGTTCTACACTCTTCAAATTAAATACTTGTATTTTCTTATTTGTCTCTTTAAAAAAAATTATAGAAATCAAACTTAATATCTGTATTTATATAAATTTTGTTATATTTTAATAACTTCAACTGTATTGAATTAAAACAAAAATAGATTCCCTAAGCCTTGATTTATGGTGTGTGATCAGACATATAATGTCTGTTTGTTCTAAATGAGCCACTTGCACCTACAGAAATAATTATTTCAATATAATTTACATGTAAATTTCAGTTCTTATGAAGCATCAGAATGGGAAATTAGGCCCTGCAGACTCCTATTTGCAATTAAATTATTAATTCTTCTGATAAAACTTCAGATCAATTTTTGTTGACCTTTCCAGTTGTTATACTGCAAATTAAGTCTTCCTGAATAACATCTATTTAGTTTGTTAGATTATTATTTTCATTATTTAGATTAGTAATATGAGATCAACTTGGAACTATTAATTTAGAATACATGAAGTTTTAAATTAGTTAGAATTCTATATAAATGTATTTTCTGTCTTGTCTATGCCATTACAACAAGTTTTAACAAAAAAGCTTTTAGCATATTACAGTACTTAAATCTGACTGGCAATTCAAGTCAATATTAAGTTGAACATAATCAATTTTGGAGGAACCTGAAAAATCACAAAAATATGGTATGTCCATGGCTAGACACAATAGTGGGTCCCAGTCCCTGGTGCCAGACAGAATAGGAGCTAGGTTCTCTTCCTTCCTCACCCTCCCCAAAACACACTTAACTTAGAAAGGAAGGAGAAATAATTCCATATTTGTATTTTCGGACCATGCTGTTGAATTGCATCATAATATCCTTGCAGATCTCTGTATGCAATTAATCCAATACAAAGTGCTGTATGCTAACAGGACCCAGACCTAGAGTTCCTACTGTTGGAGAGACAGGTTCAAGACTTACAGCCTTTGATTGTGTCTGTCTTAGACCAAGAACAGTGTTAGCCCCCAACTGAATTAAAAACCTGTTTAGGCTCATCCATTTTCCTATCTGAAGCCCTGGAATGGGCAGGCATCAGCCCACGCACTTCTCAAAGCCCCTCCCCCAGCCTTGTGGGCCGACTAGACCCAGGGCCCAACTAATATCGGGGGAAAATGGGAGCAAAGGAAACAAAGGACCCATCCATTTTAAATTTGATTTGACCAATTTCTGTTAAAAGGACCCAAATCACAAGTGAAACAGTTTAGAAATTTTGTTTTACACTAATAACTGCATTTTGTATGTGATAGTTCAGAAAAAGTCTACTTGAAAGTTAACATTTTATATTTATAATTATATTAGTACATTTGAATATGGTTATATTGTACAGGCAGTCCCAGACTTACGCGGATCCGACTTATGTCGGATCCGCACTTACAAATGGGGCTTTTCTCGCCCCGGAGCTCATGGGCGGCGGGTCACCACCTGTGTCCTCCGGGGCGAGAAAAGCTTCTCCCGGTCTCCCTGGTCTGCTGGAGGGGGTCCAGCAAAGCCGCTGGACCCCCCCAGCAGACCAGGGACACCCGAGCAAAGCCGCCGCCTGGGCAGCTTTGCTTGGGTGTCCCTCGTCTGCTGGGGGGGTCCAGCGGCTTTGCTGGACCCCCCCCAGCAGACCAGGGAGACAGGAGCAAAGCCACACGGGCGGCGGGGTCCCTCCGCCTGTGCGGCTTTGCTCAGGTCTCCCTGGTGTGCTTGGGGGGACTCCCCCCAGCGCCCCAGGGAGACAGGAGCAAAGCCGCATGGGCAGCGGGGTCCCTCCGCCTATGCGGCTTGGCTCGGGTCTCCCTGGTCTGCTGGCGAGGGAGGGGGCGCAGCTAGTGCGCCCCCCCCCCCCCCAGCAGACCAAGCTTTTGTTGCGGGATGCCTCGGGTAGAGCAGCTGGGGTGCTGCCGGGTTGGTCCTGTGGGAACCTACCGGGCAGCGCCCCAGCTGTTCTGTCCCAGGCTCCAGATTCAGCAGCTGTTGAAACTGGTCAGGCTGATTCCAGGAAGCTGGGGGCAGAGCAACTCTGCCTCTGGCTTCCTGTAGTCAGCCCCTGGTCAGTTTCAGTGGCAGCAGCTGAATCTGGAGCCAGTTCCGACTTACATACAAATTCAACTTAAGAACAAACCTACAGTCCCTATCTTGTACGTAACCCGGGGACTGCCTGTAAATGTTGCAAGTTCAGTATTCTAATGTGGTCCTTTCAAAATTATATTGTGTGCTCATATTGCATGTCACAAATCCGATTACATATTGTAATATATTATGTGAAATACGTTACTGTATAATGATATTCTCTGACCCCAGGAATAGGTCATGATTTGTGTGTATTATATGACTCCATGGTACTTATTCATACCCAAATTAGTCTTTGTATTGCATACTTAGGAAAACTTTATCAATTGCAAGTTTCTAAAAGGATTAATACCAATAATTGTATTCCTGTGCCTCTTGAACTTTTTAGGGTTTTACTTTTTCTCATCCAAATTAATAGAACCACTAAAGTAGCCACATCATATTTTTCTATATTCATAATTGAACAATGTCATTTTTGTAAATTAGAGCGTTTATCAAGAATTACCAAACCTGAATGACTTAATCCCAAATAAAGGTTTGAAGAGATTTTATATGCATAATTTGTGCATCCTTGATACACTTTGGTGAGGCACTGCTTGCACAAATTTGCCTCATGAAAACTGCTTTCACATCTTAGTTCTTTCACACAAGATGGGAAAGAGACACTCACAGGGTGTATGTCTACACTACAAAGTTAATTCGAACTAACAGCCATTACTTCGAATTAACTTTCATAGGTGCTACACATGCAAACCGCTATTTCGAATTTAATTCGAAATAGCGGAGCACTTAATTCGAACTAGATAAACCTCATTCTACAAGGAGTATCACCTAGTTCGAATTAAGTAGTTCGAATTAAGGGCTGTGTAGCCACTTAATTCGAACTAGTTGGAGGTTAGCCCTTCCCAGCTTGCTCTGGTGGCCACTCTGGGCCAAACCAGGGGAACTCTTCTGCCCCCCTCCCAGCCCCGGAGCCCTTAAAGGGGCACGGTCTGGCTACAGTGCATGTGCCAGTTGCAATCCTGCCAGCACCCAGCCAGCAGACCCTGCACTTGGCACAACATGAGCCAGCCACCCGCTACCACCCAGTCCTCAGCCTCTTCCCCGGACTAGGCTGGTGGCTCACAGGAGCCTGCCCGGGGTTGCAAAAGGCCAGTGCCCACCTGGTCTAGTACGGAGATCGTGGACCTCATTAAGGTTTGGGGGGAGGCCTCCAACATCCACGATCTTCGCACTAGGCACAGGAACGCGGCCGTCTACAGCCGCATGGATGCCAGCCTGGCCACCAGAGGCCACATGCAGACCCAGGAGCAGATCCGCTGCATCAAGGACCTGTGGCAGGCCTACTGCAGGGCCTCCCAGCCAGGGGCCGACCCAGAGGCATGCCCTTATTACGAGACCCTGGATTGCATTCTGGGGGCTCACACAGTCCATGCCTCCCGGGTGGTGATCGACCCCAGGGCAGAGGGACCCATCCCTGACACAGAGGAGGAGGAGGAGGATGCCAAGAGTCAGGAGCCTGCCCAGAACCCAGGACCTCTGAGGCACCCCACAGAGCACATCGGCTGTGTCGTCCGAGGCCGGGGAGGGCTCCACATGTGAGTGCCATCATGCTCCTCTTATGTGTATGGGGGGTGGGGGGCGAGGGAGCCCAGGTACCGTGCGCCTGGGCCTTGCCCACCATGGAGCAGCAGCTGGGTGTCATGCAGGGGCCCCTGGCCCGTTCCCCACACGCCGACCTCACCCTGCAGAGGGGGGCTGGGTTTCACCCACTGTGTCCCCAGAGAGAACTGACCACTGCTCTTGTTTCACCACAGCCGCAGCACCTGGGACTGAAGGGTGCACCACTCTGCCTGCAACAGCCACCCGCATCCGGGCCAGCAGGCGCACCAGGAACCTGGAGAACTACCAGCGGCAGCATCTCCGGCTACTGGAGCATCAGCTCTGCACCCAGGACTACTGGGTCCATGAGGACCTGCGGCTGCGGCAGCGGAGCTTGGAGACGCTGGAGGAGCAGAGCCGTGCCCTCCGAGGTCACCTCCAGACCTTGGTGGACAGGTTCCTGCCTCCTCCTGCTCCAGCCCCTGCGACCACCTCAGCTGTCGCTCCTCCTCCCACCTCTACTCCCCCTCCCGCTTCCTCCGCACACCCTGCCCCACCCGCCACACCCACTCCCCCCCCGACGCTCCCTCACCCGCAGTGCTGTGAGACGGGAGAGCCAGCAGGACCCCCAATCTTGAGCTTTCCCTCCCTTTCCTCCCCCTTCCAGCTCCTTCCTCCCAGGTTTCCCCCTCCTCTCTCCCACCATCATTCCTCCTTCCCTCCACCCCAGTTATGTACAATAAAGAGAGGTTTTTTGGCAAAACAGGTGTTTTTATTTTACATTAGAAAGGGGAGTTAGGGAGGGGAAAGGGGAAGGAGGGGAGGGTGGAAGAAGGCCCCAGTGGGGCATGCAGGGAGAGTTCAGTCCTCCACCTGAAAGCTCTCCCACAGGGCGGCCCCTCATTGGGCCTCCCGGACGGCGGCAGTGCGGGGCTGCGCGTACTGGCCAGCCACGTGCTCAGCCTCAGCCATCCAGGCTGGCAGGAAAGCCTCCCCCTTCCGCTCAAATAAATTGTGCGGCACACAACATGCTGCCACCACGAGAGGGATATTGTGCTCGGCGAGGTCGAGGCGGGTGAGGAGGCACCTAAATCGGGCTTTCAGTCAGCTAAAGGCCCCCTCGACCACAATGCGGGCCCTGGTGAGCCTGGCATTGAAGGCCTGCCGGGAGGGGTTGAGGTGTCCCGTAGAGGGCTTCATGAGCCAGTGCCGTAGGGGGTAGGCAGCATCCCCTACTAGGCAGACGGGCATGTCCACATCCCCGACCCTGATGTGGCAGTTGGGGAAGAAGGTCCCGGCATGCAGCCTCTGGCACACGGAGGAGTTGCAGAACAGCCTGGCGTCGTGTGCCTTGCTGGACCAGCCCACATTAATGTCCGTGAACTGGCCCCGGTGGTCAGACACAGCCTGCAGGAGGACAGAGAAGTACCCCTTGCGGTTGATGTACTGGAAGGCCTAGTGTTCCGGGGCACGGATGGGGATGTGCATCCCGCCGATGGCCCCCACAGTTGGGGAACCTGAGGGCGCTGAACCCCTGGATGACCACAGCTGGGTCGGCGTGGCGGACCACGCTACGGAGCAGCACCTGGTTGATGGCCTTGACCACCTGCAGAGAGAGACAGCAAACTGTGAATCGCTGGGGCGCCCGGGTGGCTGGGAGTGTTCATTCCCTGGCACTGCCCCGCGCCCCACTCCTGGAAGCAACCCCCGCGGGCGGCATGTAGTACAGCCGGGACAGACCAAACCCTCCCGTGTGAGGCACTTTTGCCGCCTCCTGCCCCCCCATTTTCCCTGGGGCAGTCCATCCCCTCCTTGCAGCCCTCCTCCCCCCCGGCCCAGTGGCCGGTGAGTGCCGTACCTGCATGAGCACTGCTCTGACGGTGGATTTCCCCACACTGAACTGGTTCCTGACAGATCGGTAGCTGTCCGGCGTGGAGAGCTTCCACAGGGCGATGGCCACACGCTTCTGGACGGGGATGGCGGGCCTCATGCAAGTGTCCCATCGCCGCAGAGCAGGGGCAAGCCACTCGTAGAGCTCCAGGAAGGTGTCCTCCTTCATCCTGAAGTTCTGGGTCCACTGTTGGTCTCCCCAGTGCTCCAGGACGATGCGGTACCACCAGTTGCTGCTGGTGTCCAGACGCCAGATGCGGCGGGGCACGCTGGCGTCCGGACGCTGCTGCGGCTCCTCCACGGCCCCCAGGGAGGCTTGCAGCAGCAAGCTCTGGCTCCATGGTGCCAACTGTGGCGGCGTCCCCAATGGGAACCACCGACACAGGCAGACAGAGAGGAAAACGCTTTGATGTCCCTCTGCGAGGTAGGCTGAGAACCGGCTGTCCAGGAGGTCCCTTTAAGCACGAGCCTCAGACAGCAGCCACACAAAGCAACTACTGACCTGATGCCCTGCCGGAACCGGTTTCAGCTGCCCTTAAATGCGACCCAGCATCCAATCAGTGTGGACACGCTATTTCGAATTAGCAAAACACTAATTCAAATTGGGTTTCAATGTGTTGTTTCGAATTAGCTTATTTCGAATTAACGAATTTGAATAAGTTAGTTCGAATTAGCGCTGTAATGTAGACATACCCTGGGGTACAACACTTTGAAGATCAGGGTTTTTTTGGTCTTGGTTTCTCTAAATAGTTTCTCTGATATTTCAATTCAAACTTATTTAACCATTTTTTTAATTTTGATTGTGTATTTTTATTGAAGGTAACAAGTCGAGGAGAAGCTCACTTAGAACTTAATGCTTTTAGAAGGAAGCATGACTGCGCTTTAGTGATATCTGGAGACTCTCTAGAGGTATGACCTCAACTTCTATCAAAAGTAATTTGGTTGCACAATTTCATATGAAAAGGAAAGGGTTGTTTATACTCTGTTATTTTAAAATGTTTCGAAAATTACCTCTGTTCTTTAAACCATTGTCAGGATTGCTGTTGTGTTTAAGCCATAAATCAAGAACACCTATACTAGAAAACCAAACCTTATTGTTTTATTGGCAATTGCTTAAGCCAGGTTTACATTAATGAAATGTGTAAACAATATGATTTGGTACTGTGAATATTTGGAATTTTGTGTCTCGTATTAGCACTAATGAAACATCTCTAAGAGTGATAGTTTACAATAAAAAAAAATCAAGGTCCAGGGAATGTGAGTAAAATTATTTTGTTGCTGTCACTCAAGCAAAATGATAGCAGAAGGAGGGATTTCCTTTTCATTCAAGTGTCTCTATTAGTGAAATGAACCTATATTGTGATTCTTGTCATAATTAAGAACAGAAGATCAAATAGGATGAAATATGTTGATTTCCATAGGTTTGTCTGAAGTACTATGAGCATGAATTTGTAGAGCTGGCATGCCAATGCCCTGCTGTCGTTTGCTGCCGATGTTCACCCACCCAGAAAGCTCATATTGTGAAACTGTTACAGCACCACACTGGAAAACGAACATGTGCTATAGGTGAGTGCCAGACCTAGTTTCATTCAAAATAACAAGAACTGGATAAATTTGGACAGTAGATGGCAATAGTGAGAAATAAATGCTGGTTATAGCTCAGCATTTCAAAGTATTTCACTTCCAAATATTACAGTTTCTTTACAGTAAAAGATGATCCATTGAAAAGTTTTTAAAAAAATGTTCAAACAAATATATCTTGATCATTGACATTATATTTATTTTAATCTGCGTTCAAATTGCAAGAACTTAATGATACTACATTACTAAAAAGTGCCTAAAGAGAGGGAAAGAGTTTGAATAACTGCATATTGCAATGGCATTTTCCAGGTGATGGAGGAAATGATGTCAGCATGATCCAAGCAGCAGATTGTGGAATTGGAATCGAAGGCAAGGTAACTTGATCTATTTTCATGTACATAATCCTACATGTGATTTCAATAGTATTGTACTATGAGCTTTCTTTTTAAATTGTAATTATGCTGCAGCCTGATAGTGAAGACATTGGTATAGTTCACACTTTTCAATGTAATATAAATAGTTGTTTAAGTATTTAAGAGAAATGTCAGAAAATCTATGTATTAATATTTTCTTAGCTATAGTCTTTTTTCTTATCTTGTAAGTAGAAACGATTAAGAAAAGCACAATCCTTGTAAGTAATTTTGTACATATGTTACACTGAAAAAAAGTCAGGCTTAGGTGATTGTATATCTGCAGCAGTCGTCAGTGACTGTTCAGAGTATTCAATATACTGTTGTTTATATCTTCAATTAAATACATCGTAATGCTGATCATTAAGATGCTTTGCTATTAAGATCATGTGGAGATGACAGACTCAGTGATTTTTTTCCAAGACTTCCATGATTTCTGCGATGGCAGGGCTGGTGCAACTGTCGCTGCCGAAACAGCAGCAACAGAGCTGAACACCCGAAGGGGAGGGTTAGGTCAGCCCCTGCTGCAGGAGCAGTGACAATGGCAAGTCCTGGGGCTGCCAGAGCAGTAGAAAATGACCAGCCCCATGGGCGGAGCGGTGGCCCCCAAAAACGACTGAGCAGTGCCCCCACTGTTAGTCTCTCCCTCCTTCAGCATATCTTTAGTAAAAGTTAGGCACAGGTCATTGGCTTCCATGAATTTTTGTTTATAGACTACAGCCTGTCTCTGATGTCTACTAAGTGACAGAATCTTAACCTTATCTATTATAATACAGGAGTAATTTTTGAAGTTACAAATTGCTGCTTATAATTTTGAAATCTGGATTTTTTGGTTTATTATTAATCTGTTGAGACACTTTCCAAGATCCTATTTTGCATGGAATGTAATACTTTTAACATGTATTTTGTTTTTGCTTTAGGAGGGAAAACAAGCTTCCCTGGCAGCTGACTTTTCTATCACACAATTTAAACACATTGGAAGGCTGCTGATGGTTCATGGTCGAAATAGTTACAAAAGATCAGCAGCACTTGGTCAATTTGTCATGCACAGGGGCCTTATTATTTCAACTATGCAGGTATTCAGTCTTTTCTGTTTCTATAATGCCGATATGTCATTGCAGGTAAAAATATTTATTGTGAAAGTTTTAAAATTAATAATTTAATTTGAGTTGTAGTTAATTGCATTGCTTGGAGAGGAATTGTTATAAAGCAACTAATAGTTTTAAAATGTGTTCTTTTTTTCAAGGCTGTATTTTCTTCAGTCTTCTATTTTGCTTCTATCCCTTTGTACCAGGGATTCCTAATGGTAGGGTAAGTTACAGTCAATAGTTCTAATACCAGGTAACATTTATTTCAGTATAATTTCATTTTTTTAAAGAAAATACTAGTTTTTGCCACGTTTTTCTTGCATTTGTGATTGACAAGCTAACAGGTACTTGTATGTTCAAAACACCATCCATTTAGCAGAGGGTCACAGAGCAACCAACCTCCTTTACCACTCCTCAGTGCTGAAACTCTCAAAAGTAGCACAAGATACCAGGTATCCCATTGGCAATGCCTTGTAGAAATAAAACTAATCCTTTAAGAAAAAAAATCCCAAATACTAAGGTGTATGAGTAAAAGTAAAAAAAACTAATTTGATTTCAACATCAAAGCCGCTGATCCAAATGCCTACATTATGGCAACTGCAAAAACAAGTGAGCTGCACATAACTGGGCATATCCAGCTTAGTGAAGCACCTCAGTTGTAACTGAATGTAACACACGTTTTTTCCTGTGGACCTTTTTCCATCATCAGTTTCCAGTTTTCCACTTTTTCCACCGTAAAAGATCTTTCTGAGGCTGGACTGTATGTACTCTGTTCTGCTGCCCACATTTGAAATTTACAAGTATAAGTGGGGTGAAAACACAGTGCTTTACCTGACCGAAATCATTGCTTTATACCTTTTGCTTGTGGAGTATCTGAAGGCCTCAAAGCACTGTACAGGAGATCACATGCTCAAGTCACAGCTCAGGTTCAGGCATGATTGGATCCTGTGCAGTTGTAATGCAGAACTCCTCAAAATGTTGCTGCAACAAGTCCTTTTACGTAGCATATGACATATTTAGATTTATGTGCATCAGTATAGATTTAGAAGTTTAACTATAAGCTCTTGATCTTGAAAATCTTGGCCTGAATTCAAAGTGATTTTGGAGTGCTTGTGTTTTTAAATCTTTTAAGTTATTCATAACTTCTGATGTTGCCTTCCTATGGAGACGTGCAGAAAGGTCAATGTAATCTCATTGCCAATTGTTTTCTTTGGTGGCCTTCAGTACATGAGAACCATATGATTCCTCTAGTCCAGCAAATGACTAACTCTTGTGCTTTTCATTTCTTCTCCTTGGTGGCCATGTTCACTGCAGCCTATGACTAGAGCAAGATTTCCAGCTAGGCACAGTAGGCATGTGCTTAGAGGCACTTAAAATTTAAAAGTAGGTTAAAAGTTGGAAGGTTACATACAGCTCTCCTATGGGTGTCCAGACTCCGGGCATAGGTTGATAGCAGCCCAGCATGTGGGGCTGAAGCAAGGTGAGTGTCTCAGCCACCCAGCCAGGGGCTGCTGTGAGTTACTACCTGGCAGGGTGCCTGCTGAAGTTCCTGGGAGCCTCCTAGCCCCTTTCCAATCTTGGTAGCCTCTGCTTTAGCGCCCCATTCACTTGCATGGGCAGAGTGGGAGAGATAGAAGTCTGCTGAGGGCCACTCACCATGGAGAGAGGTACAATCTTCCCCCACCCACACCTTGAGCTTTGCATGGGGTGAATGGATTACATCCCCGCTCAAGCTGGAAGCTCTGTTGATGGAGGATCTTGTGTCTTCCCAGTGTGTGTATATTTCTTTTAATTGCATTTGTAAGGAAAAAAGGTAGGTCAGGTATAGGCGAGAGAAGTGCTAAAGAAACCGTGCCTAGATTTCACATAAGGTATATATCTAGGCCTACCTTTGTTTCTTGACAATCACTTTGACCCTTTTGTTGGCAATCGCTACAGCACATAGGTTTGCCTGTTACTCTGCAGCTACTGGATTATCCATTAATACCCAGGAACCTTCTTTTGGCCCATCTTTCTGATTTACAGTGGTAGATAGGCCTTGCCTACACTTGCGTATGCACTGATATAGATATGCACTCCCATAGGGAAACCCAATCTTGAGTGCTGTCTCAAAGAAGGGGACTTCTCAGTCTGTTGTAGCAGCTGTGTTTGATGTCATCTGCAGCCCTCTTGAGCTGTAGAACCCTGCAAACCTGCTTTATATCTGCAAGTATCTGCATCCATGGATGAAGATGTAGATATCCACAGCTCATTTTTTTCAAATGCAGATTTTGTATCTAGAAACTTATATCCACAGTTCATTTGGTATCCAGACAGGGCTCTGTCAGTCTTCCTATTGAAGTAGGGGGTTCCCGTAAACCAGTTTTCAGCTGGTGGTCTGATTCCTCCCCTTACCCCCAAACCTCCAAGTGAGAATACCATAGTCTTCTTGCTGCTAAAAATTGAAACTCTTGCTAGTGGTCGTGAAGTTTTCCCATAGAGGCTGTCTCCAAATCAGCTACACAGTCTTTCTGTCTCCTGCATACACTCAGGACTGGAAGCATCCAAGATGGCCTTGTTACAAGGAACTGATTTGTCAGCATGTTTTCAGGATTTCTTTTCAGCAGCAACCATGCATTGTGTCTGTCTTAATCTCCTGCCCTCTTCCCCCTCACTTTTATAATTATTATTATTATTATTATTATTATTATTATTTTTAATACAATAGCATCTAGAGACCCAAACCAAATCAGGGTCCCATTACACTAGCCACTTCATAGACATACAGGAAGTTCTCAAAGAATTTACAAATCTTCTAGAGTACCATATCAAAAGTACATGATTTGTGGTCTTCAAATCCATTGGTCCTAAGACAGCATATGTTTATTAAAAACCCAGCTGTTGAGATCTTTTGATTCACTTGTGCCATCTTTCAGTAATGTGACAACACTTGTTTCCATATTTGTTTTTCATATTGTATTACAAAGATGCTAACAATAGGAGATGCAACAGTGAGTTTGTCTTGTCTGGTTTCAAAATTGAATTAAGTTTTGTGACTGTAATAAATTAGGTGGTAGGTTTGTCTAAATTTTTGTTAGTGTATTGGTGTCCCACAATTGTACACAATTGGCAACTCTCAGAAGAAGCCCAGGATCAGGTAAATTAGTATTTGCAAATGTGTGTGGGTAAGTTACCCCGCGCTGACAGGTACAACTTTCACTAAGCCAGATTTACTCAACTTTAAAAATCACTATTTAAGGATTATTTCATGTTAATAGATTTCATAAAGAGTACAATTGAATGATTTTCACATAGACTGTTTTTTTCCCTAAGGTATGCGACCATATACACTATGTTTCCAGTCTTCTCTTTAGTTTTGGATCAGGATGTGAAGCCAGAAATGGCATTGCTATATCCAGAACTTTATAAGGACCTCACCAAGGTATGAATATGCAAAGTGTTCAAATATAAATTATATTTATTTTGACTCTGGTATGCACAAAAATCATTGCAAGTTATATTTACAATGAAGAGATGTTTCAGGTAAGACAAACTCACAATTAGGCCTTCTGATTTCCAAGTGTTCTTCCATTGTTAATACTTTGTCATAATATTAATAATGTTTATTACTACTACTACTTAAGTGAATATATAATGCAATATAATTTATGGCAGGTTTTCTAAGTTTACAATTGTGTTTTAATTTTAGAAATACAATTTTAAGGAGAAATTCAGCTTTTTTCACCATGTTAGATAGAGTTGGATAATCTTTTCTGGTAATATGACAACCAGGCATTTTTAAAATCTGTGGTGGTCTGGTTTTAGCTTTAGCTTCATTAACAGATTCCTTATTCATAATCACATTACTGTTTGTGTATAGTTCTCATACCTTGCTTTAATTAGTGTGCATTTTTCGCCTGTTCTGATAAATAAGACCCATTCCAAATATTTCAACCGCAGAAGAGCTCTTCAAACCAAATTATTTATAAAAAACACTTTTCAAATGTACTGAACTAGCTGTAATCTCAGTGGTTTCAACTGGTGATAAACCATACTGTTTTGTTATGCAAAACTTTAACATAATATTAAAAAAGGCAAGCATAGTTGCTGAAAGAAGATTTCATCCATATTTGAAAATAGTTTCAGGATTTTTGTTCCTTAGGCCAATGGAGATCATCATCGTGGCAGTTCTCAAAGGATCATAATCTACTTGCAGACCAAACACCTCCTGGTTCAGTCTCTAGCTAGGTCCTTAAGATGTTACGACTGGATATTCAGATTGACCATTACTGCGAATCTTACTGTCTCTCTAGGGCTTTTTGGCAACCATGTAGCTGTCCATATAGCAGCATTCATTGGCACAAACACTTCAGAAAACATTGATCTTTTATGCTAGTATGTCCATTCCAAGAAAGCCACCAAAGTCAAACTGTGCTGATGGAGGCGGTTGCTGCATTTGGCCTCAGCCTCATTTCTGATCTGTTCTGCCACTTAATATGGAGAGGTTGATGAAGATAAGAATAAAAAATGTCAGTTTGGTGTCTTTCATTCTTCCTCCACACCCACATTTCACTGCCAAACAGTTACTATAAATGGGGTTCTGTAGATACATGGCTTTATACCAGGCTTAATGTCACAGTAGCCCACAGAGGCCTCTCATGGTCTGGGACATAGCAGAAGCTATACAAATGTCCATATCTGTCAAGTATCCTCCCGTACTGTCTTGGTCACTGGTCAAGTTTTTGACATTTGCCACCTATACGATGTCCCATCCATAATGTTAATGCTGAATAGATTATAAAATGGAGCTCAAGGCTGATAATGGACAGGGAGTTAATTTTTATCAAGGTTAGACTAATAAATAGACCAATACATGTTGCTTCTTACCCGATCAGATTGTCTGGTTCTGTATTGGCTAATGGCATTTTGCCATTGTTGCAGTATACATTCCCAATAGTATCAAGTCCAGTAATGCACTGCAGATAATTTTTACCAACAACTGCAGACAATCCTTAATGAAACTGAGAAAAGATGTCATCCTGATTATGGGCAACTTCAGTGAGCTGGAAGTAAAGGATAATGATCTCTGGACAAATATACTCAGGAATTTTGATATTATGTAGAACAAGGACCGGCAGCAACTGCTAGAATTTGCATGGTGATTGCTGATTTGCTTTTCTGTCACCAGAAGATTGAAGGTAGACCTATTACAGGCCAGATGGATTCATTAGGATGGCAGTCAATGGTCATGGATATATGCATTCAGAAGGGGTGCTCAACTTGCCACTGACCATCAGTTCCTACTGACAAAATTGCACCTCCAAAAGAGTGCAGGCACATCACAAATAAAAATCACGGTATCTCCAGCTCTGTCAGCTGTACACCTCTTGCTGAAAAAAGACAATGTCTCCTGGCCAGGGGAAAGCTATTTGGAATACTGTCCCAGAAAATAGTAATGGAAGAGAGAATAAAAATAGGGAAAACATTAGTTACAGACTAAAATTTCTATTTTTCATAAAGTTATCTAATTAATTTTGAGGAATCTAGGGGTCTGAGATTAGTGTGTCAAATTGTTCCTCTGAGTCTCTGAAATTTACCACCAAAATCTGGATTCCAGTTCACTGGATTGTGCCTTCCTTTCAACTTATATTTTGTAAAGTATCTAATGGATTTGCAGAACTTGGCTTGCAATATAAACTGGTGGCTCCCTTTGGAGTATGAACTTCTCTTTTGAACTAGAATGTCCTTTACATTGGTACAATCAGCCCTGGCTTTCGGGTTGCTACAAAAAGTCACAGGAAACTTGCAAATTTGGCTTTTTCCTACCTATACACGGAGTCTAATCACACTCCTGCGTCCCTCAGAAAGCTACAAAAAGTCTGGGACCTAGCATTCATTATTGGTCAGGTGAGTCTGAAATAACTGTAATCGCTTGGGATACAGTGAGATCAGTCCTCTCTAGAATGTCAAATTCTCCAGACACCTCTACAGAAGTTAATGTAACTGTTTATGGATCTATTCTATCAGCAGCTTGTCAGTGCCTGATGCACAGTCACTTCCAGTTGCTTTTTTTCTTCCAAAAGTCTTTAGATCCATTTTATTTTCAATTTTATCTCAGGCTTGGGAGTCTTGGAGAGCAGGGGGATTTTTTTCTCTTAGCTGTTTGAAAGTCCCACTCTTGTCTCCCGCCCTCCCCCCCCCTTTTTTCAAATTAGCATTTCAAGACATTGAAATCTTCAGCTCATGATAGTTTTCCACTCAGCCCCACTTGCTGCCAGTGGTGGTCTAGTGCTTTTTTTATATATTGAATGTTGTTGGTGTTATGTGAAAGAGGCTCCTTTCCAAAGAGTAATTAATGCAGTTAATTTAGGGCTTGCATACTTGAATATTTAGTCTGTGGATGTTGGGGTATGAATCTAGCCTGCAACAAACTATCCATGTGGACCATGCTAACATGCATTAACAGTTGTTTAATGCACTTTGATCTAGTCTCCTTTAGACTAGAGTACGTTAACCAACTGTTAATGCACATCTGTAGGGCACATGCAGACAATGCCTGTAGACTAGTTTGGGGTAGTTTCACACCCAGCTTTTTGCAAATTAAGTGTTTATGTAGATGAGACCTTAGGCTCTGTAACATTGTGCAATGGTTTTGTGAAATACAGACTAAACTTTTGTTCAAGCCCAAATCCAGTGTTTAAATAATCTGAGTCAGAAGGTTCCATGGTTTGGCCCCTACAGCACTGAATTTCAAATAATAGAGCCCAGAGAACAGTTTTAGGAGGAAGAAACTAAGAATGTGAGGAGACTTGAGAACTGTATTGTCTTTATAGAGAAAACCTAGTCAATGTGTGGTTATGGACCAGTAATACTCCGCTGTACAGAAGAGTAACTCATCCAATACAGGAAAGACACATGAAGGAGAAGTACCATTCCCTGGTCTACTGAGGGATCCTGGACAAGTGGACAAAGCTTAGAATGTAGGTGAAGGCTGCTAGATATGGGAGGGGCCAGACATCCAAGTGAGAGAATGTTTCAGCATCTTTGCCAGCATGGAGTCATAAAATAATGCTGTGATGGAATTGTTTCTTGTCCCCTTCTGTGATTGAATCCCTACTTCTGGTGCAGATTTCCTCCTCTCTTGGGCAGATTCTAAACCTTCAGGGCTGGTGAATCAAGCTTCAAGAGTCCATTCCCCCCACACTTTCAGAAATAGCTGTCTGCTTGTAACCTGTGGGCTAGAAGAGTCATGGTCCAGTGCTAGAGCAACATATCCTGTTCAGAGGGAAAATTCTGAACTCCATAGACTATTTTTCTTAAATTATTTAGGTTTGCCTTTGACTTAGATGTGTATTTTGTTCTGGCTATGAAATCATTTGCATAATTTTGTTCAGTGTGTGTTCTTAAACATATTTTAACAGGTTTGTTTGCCTTACTTGGGACCAGTATTCTAGGCAATTCTAGGCAAAGGATAAGGAGTTGATTAAGACTAGGATAATATTTTTAGTCTCAGCCTATATCAATAGAATGGGTTCATCACTGTCTGTGCCCAGGCTATTTTGAAATCCATTTCTTTGCTGAATGCAGAGTCACATCTGTGTGGGTGTAATCAGCTCTTTCATAGGCAGAAACAGATGAGTTTTTTTATGCCTGCTTGTATTTTCAGTGCCTGCACTTTCTTCTAAGTCTTAACGAGTTTCATAAATCCATTCATAGGATGCATGACACACAGGCATATACACATGCAAACTAAATTATATGTTCTTTGATTTATACATGTGTAAGCCAATTAATTTTGATTAGGCCCATGATTTGTTTACTGCCACGGGAAGACAAAAATTATCGGGTAAGGAAATAATCTATAAAAACTTTTAAAGTAATAAGCTTTTATTGTTTTAATGAATACAAAAATGGGCACTGTGCCTTAGCAAATGGCTACCTGACATTTAAAGGAATATGCAGTGCTCCGTATCAGTCCCAGGATACTAGAGACAGGGTAATATTGTACCTTTCTGCCACTGAAGAAGAGCTCTGTGTTGCTTAAAAGCTTGTCTCTCTGATGAGCAGAATTTGTCTGTTTCAAGGGACAGTTAGCATGTACTATACCAATTATGGTCTTGTTTGGTATCTTTGAGACTCAGGACTGCAGTTCTAAACTATTGTTTTCTTTCATGCATATGTTAAAATGTAACAAATAAAAGTCCTTCCCAAAAATTTAAAAGCAAACCAAGTAACAATTTTAATGTAACTAGAGTCTTTCTAAAAGAGAAACCAATAACAGTGAAAAATAAAATGCCTGGTTTTTCTTTATATTCAACTGTTGTATTCCCAACATTATGATTTTTCAACACAAATTTCAAGCTAATCTGTAAGATTCATGTCTAACAAAAACTTTGCAGCCCATGTCACATATAAAAGTTCTCTGTGTAATTGTAAAATTAACATTTGCCTTTGACAGAGTAATGCTACTCCGAAATCTGCATATCAAGTAGATTTTTCTGCTGTATTTAACTAACTTTTCTTCTTTCCTCTAGGGTAGATCCTTGTCATTTAAAACCTTCCTCGTCTGGGTTTTAATCAGTATTTACCAAGGTAGGAGAGTTTCCTAATTTTACTGAAGTTTTTCTGTCTGCTGTTAACAATATTGTTTTTCAATCACAGATTAAATTTCCAAAGTTTAAAATTTCATTCATCGTTATACAAATTGCTTTCTGTTTATCTGTGAATCAATTTTCAAGCAGTGTGCCAGATCTGTTCAGGATGTGGTGTGGTTTGGTATTTTTATTGATAGATGTTGCCTAAAATCTTATCTGTTTTTAATTAAATGTTAATCCAAAAATTTTTAACGAGCACTTATCATATTGCAAACACTCCACAGTGGTTTTCTTTCATTGCATGATAGAAGTACTGTTTAAGAAATCCGAATTATCTAATCTGTTACAAATTGTTGTTCACATTTTGTCTACTGCTACACATAAATGAGAGATTGTTGAAAATACAATTAATTGTTGACCAGATACATTACACTACATTGTGTTTAATATTCTAATAGTAATTTTTTAGTTTTTGACAATCTCATTTCAATTCTTCTGTTTTTATATACATGATCTAAAAATAAATGTTAGTGTTGCTCTTTAATAAGAAAATTATCTAGACTGTTTTCACAGTAGCTAATACATTTTCAACCTGCATTTGTAAAGATGAATTCCCCAACATATAGTTACAGATTCACTGTGCAAATTTTTTGTGGTGTGTGTGTGTTTGTTTTTAGGTGGCATTCTGATGTATGGAGCCCTTCTCCTTTTTGAATCTGAATTTGTACATGTTGTTGCAATTTCTTTTACTGCCCTAATTTTGACTGAACTCTTGATGGTTGCACTGACCATACGAACATGGCACTGGTTAATGGTGGTGGCTGAATTCTTCAGTCTTGGCTGCTATGTGGCCTCTCTTGCATTTCTAAATGAATATTTTGGTAAGTAGCTATGGAAAATCTTTCCCTGCAAAATACACTTTCTAACATACAATTCTTTGTAATTTTTTTCTCATGTTAGGTTGCAAATGTGTAGTAATATAGTTTGTGAAAGAGCTTCAACAAGTAAAATTTTATTTTAATTTGAATGTAAAGACATGTTTAATCACAAATTGCAAAATTCTCTGCCGTGTTTTTCTTTAGGATTTGTAACTTTTTTTATACAGTTTGTGACAATTTTACTCAAGTAACATAAGCTTATTTTGTTGTCAGCTTTGTTTCAGGGACAAAAACTCAAACTGCTTATCTCGAATCAGCTTTGAGTAGTTATTAGACATATAATACTGAAATTGGATATAATGTAATGAAAAACCATTCCAAAGTACCAGCTTCCAAAACTCTTTGGCTGCGTCTAGACTGGCATGATTTTGCGGAAATACTTTTAATGGAAAAGTATTTCCATGAAAAGTATTTCCTCAAAAGAGCGTCTAGATTGGCATGGATGCTTTTGCGCAAAAAGTGCTTTTGCGGTAAAGCATCTATGCCCAGGATAGACGTGCTTTTGCGCAAGTAAGCTCCGATGGCCATTTTAGCCATCGGGCTTTCTTGTGCAAAAAACTAAGGTGCCTGTCTACACTGGCCCTCCTGCGCGCTTATCCCTGAGCGGGAGCATCAAAATATTTGCGCAAGAAGCACTGAATTCTTACATTAGAACGTCAGTGCTCTTGCGCAAATTCAAGTGGCCAGTGTAGACAGCTGGCAAGTTTTTGTGCAAAAGCGTTTGCACAAAATCTGCCAGTCTAGATGCACCCTGTGGGTGTGTCTGCACTGCAATAGAAGACCCATGCACATGACACTAAGGCAGAAGGGCTATAAAATTGCAGTGTAGAGATTTGGGTTGGGGATAGGGCCCACACCCAAATGTCTACATTGCCATTTTGTAGCCACTTAGCCTGAATCAGCTGTCTGAGCTCTGAAACCTGATTCCATATGTTGCATTGTGTGTGGTTTTTTTATTACAGTGTGGACATACCCTTAGTGCTGGTCTGCTGGTTTATCCTTAAAAAGCTGCTATACCAATGGGAGAGCTTCTCCTGTTTGTGTAATTAGGGGATGATGGCTATGTCAGTGGGAAAAACCCTCCCAGCTGCATAGCACTGCTTACACTGGGAGTTAGGTCATTTGTTGTTTGTGGAGGGGTAGTTATAGTGATATAAATTTGTAGTTTAGACCTGGCCTTATGGCTAATCTACACTACAAAATTAAATCTGATTAATTTCCATCAGCATAAAGCCACCACAGTAACTATATCGCTTGTGTATGTCTGCAGTTGCCGCCTTGTGTCAGCAGTGCACATTCTCACTAGCAATGCTTGCAATGATTGAACTGTCAGTACGGGGCATTATGGGATGGCTTCTGAAAGCCAGCAACCGTCCATGAGTCAGCAGTGCAGTGTCTGCATTGACATTGTGTCAACCTAACTATATTGACTCCACACTTCTTGTGGCGTTGGTGTCCCACGTCAGCGGGAACAAAATTTCAATGTAGACGCTTAGTCAGGTTAATGTAAGTTGCCTTGCTTTGGCCTGACTCAGTTGTGTAGTCCAAGTCTTAGGGCTTGTCTCCACTACCCGGAGATTGAAGCTGCAGCAATTGATCCACCAGGGGTCAATTTAGTGGGTATATTAAAGACCCGCTAGACACAGATTGCTCTCCCAAAGACACCAGTACTCCACTGGAATGAGAAGCATTAAGGTAAGCCACCAGGAAAGTTTCTTGCGTCAACCCAGCATGGTGTAGACACTGCAGTAAGTCAACCTAAGCTATGTCGACTCCTGCTACATTATTCACAAAGCTGGAATTATGTAACTTAGGTCGACTTTACCCCATAGCGTAGACCTGCCATTAGAGTCATATAGTGTAAAGCCAGAAGGGACCACCAAATCATCTAGTGTGACCTCATCAATGTCACAGGCCCTGACAGCACCCAGCCACCCTCACTCCAAATCCAACAGCCATAATTAGGCCAAAGGAATACATTTCTGAGAGAACTATTTGCACCACAGGTGGATAACAGGAAGGACTAAGGTGCATCAATGTCTCAGGCATCTGCAATGGCAGGGAAGTGTTTTAGTGAGATAAATCCCAGTGACATATCAACACTTTACACCTGTAACATAAAAAGTTTTACAGAAATATACATGACATTTATTAACATGTTGATTTCAAGTCTCCAGATAGTAGTTAGAATGCATTTTAATATTTCTGTATATAATAATCAAGCCTATTTTATTAGGTGGCAGAAACAATCCAAAAAGATATTCCCAGTCCTAATGATCATTTTCTTGTATTGAATAAAAATATTTGTTGCTTGTACTACTAAGGTAATGTCCATAAATATATTACTGCTGGCCAAAGCCTGGTACAGTGATGACTACTAGCAGTATTCAGTGTTCTCCATGCCATTTCTCCCTGTGCAATTTAAATATGACCTATCATTTAATTCTCTTAATTAAAATATTGTAATGGGCATTGCTGAAGCTTGAATTACAGCAACATCTAATATTGTAGACACATTCCAAACCTGAAAGTCTCTCCCCTAAAGCCTTTGCAATGAAATATTCAGTAACAAATGTATAAATTTTATCTTTTGAGACCTAATTCAGATTTGAAACCTGGCCTGTAAAGTCAAACTTTAGTGTACTAAGAAGGCATTTTGTCCATGTGTGTAGCAGACTTTGCATAGAGCTGAAGATTTATTCTGTTGGTTTGTGGAAGTTAGTTCCAATGAGTCTCATTAGATCTGATCCAAGAACATATAAGGATTTGTGTATCACTAAATTATAAGGGATTACAATGTGAAGCAGAAGACATTGTTCAAAAATCCTTAAATGGCAATTTTAGAGGAAACTCAGGCTAAGATTTATTTTTCTTATATTAAACTTCAATTGCCCTACATTTTGTCCATGTAGTACTGCTGAGGGAATTCTGCACCAAAAAAAATTAAAAATTCTTCAGAAAAAACTGCACAATATTTTAAAACTATCCAATTAGCTCATCATAAAATGGGATTTTCAGTCTCTCCTCCATGTCCTATTCCCTTTCTATCTCGGTCTTCTCTCCTGCGTCTCTGATCTCTTGCTCCGTCTCTTTCTCTCTCTCCCCTTCTCCTACTGTCTCCCCTCTCTCTCTCAGCTCTCCTCCATCTCCTGCCTCTCTCTCCATCTCACTTTCTCTTCTCCTCCTCCTCCTGCATGGGGAGCGCGGAGCCCAAACGGCTGTTTGCGCCACTTGCTCCCGCGCAGCAGCAGCCCGGCTAAGCGGCTGCCTATGAGCTCCAGCTGCCCCCCTGCATCGTTTCCCTTCACCCCAGCACTGATCCTGCACCCTCCCAGTTGTCCTCCATGTCCCCCTCCCCCTTGTTCCCCTACCCTTCCCCCCAGACAGGGTCTGTTCATGGCCAGGGGGCAGGGCCTGGAGCCGCTGTCATGCCGCACATAACCACCCCCCTTCGCCTCCCACTGTGGTGCTTGGCTGACTTCTGTGCCGCTCAGCCAGGCTGCTGCGGGGGAGCAAGCAGAACAAGCAGCAGTTTGGGCTCCTCCGCGGCGGCCCAGCTGAGCGGGAGGCAACAGCGCCCCCCAGAGGGAACATCCAGCATTTCAACATTACAGAGTCTCAGACATTGGGCTACTATATATATATATGATGCTGCAAAATTCCACATCATTTGTCAATAAATAAATGTGGAGGTTCCATCGCAGCAATGGGGCACACAGGTCACTGACTACACAGAAGTGGGAAATCCCCCTACAACCTGTCTCCCACATCTGAACACAGACTCAGCATTGAGGCTGCACCCAACCCTGACACAGTGCAAGGCCTGGGCCTGCCCCAGAAACATCCCAGGTTCCTGAATCCCCATACCAGGTGCATAAAAATAGCAAGAGAGAGGGACAGCATCTTGCACATGCACCCATCCAGGTGTGAACAGGTCGGTTCAGCATAGCAGGATTCAAGTATGGAAGGACTTAGTGTAAGGGGAAACAGGTGTGAGCTCAAAGGGTTCTGTATGGGGTAATCTGGGTATGGATATCTCAGTGGAGAGACTGGGAGGATTTGGAGGTTCAGGGGCTTGTTGGGGGTTTGTGAGTTCAGTGGATAGGGGCTTAGGGAGAGTCCAGATGTGGGCGGGTGAGGCTTCGCAAGGAGGTCTGAGAGCAGAAGGGCTCTAGATGCAGGTAAGGTGGGTATCTGGGGGAGGAGGAGAGGGAGGCTTCAGATGCAGGGGATGAGACTTGGAAGCATAGGGAGGGGTTTGGGTGCAGGGATATTGTTGGGGGAGTTCTCAACGTGGGGGCTGAGGCTCAGCAGAAGACGTTATGGGGCAGTCCAGATGCATTGGCATTGGGAGCAGGGCCGGATTAAGCGGGGGGTAGCCAGGCAGCTCCCCGGGGCGCCAACCTATGGGAGGCGCCTGATGGCAGCTGTAAAAGGCGCCGCGCTCCCAGGGCCGGGGGCCACACGCACCGCACGCCCGATTGCAGCTTTAAGGTGCACAGTGCGCCGGGGGGGCGGAGCCGCACACGTGTTGCATGCCCGCTGCCCAGGGTGCAGGAATGGCTCAAGCCAGCCCTGGTTGAGAGGACAGGGAGCAGCTTCCCATGCCCCTTCCACTGTAGCTGAGGAGTAATGAAGGCAGGAAGCGAGAAGGGTACAGAGCTTCTTGTAGCCAGATGAGGCTTTTGGGGGTGGGTCTGTGCCAGCCTCTCCTTGCATGTGAAGAGCTAGTCCCATCTTCTCCTGCTCCCAACACAGATGGGACTAGCATCTGAGCCTAGTACAAGGCAGGAGCCACCAGCCATGGCTTCCTGAGCCCTCACAGTTATTTAACTCTGCTGGCTGCTCAAAGCACCTAAAACAATGTACCTGCACTGTTTGGGGCAGAACTCCTAACTGCTCTTGCAGGTTCTCTTTGGTTCCCAATCAGAAAGTCATTTTTCTGAAGGGAAGCAAAAACATTTGTAGGGGAGACAGGAATTCTACATACACACAGTGGTGCAGCGTTCCCCAGGCAGGTATCTAGGAAAATGATAAATACACATTTGTATTTAAAGTTCAGTTTTCTGAAATATAGCTGTGTCATGTGTGCTCAGTTTAGAAGGCAAAGGGGAATAGAGGATGGGCAAAACTGAATTGCAAATCCCACAAACCTTCACTAGAATCTGAGAGTTTTTCCTTCTGACTGATTTTTCAGATCAAATTATTTGCTCAGTGAAACCTGTGTAATTCAGTTAGCCGTCAATGTGATTTCACAGGTGTAATTAGCAGGAATTTAGAATAGAATCTAGCTCCTTCTCTCTTAACTACATTGTCTCTGAAATGTTAACTGGAATAAATGGCACTAAAAGTTGATTTTTGTCATGCAAGTCAGCAGATATCTCTCTCTCCTACGGTTTTCTGTAGCTACAGCTGGATACTCACAGGAAACAAATCTGTTTGGTCTGAAGGTGCCATTAAAAAAGCTTCACCTCTTGCTCTTGGATGCTCCTGTTACTTTCTAGATGTCAGGAGAGGTGCATTGTAATTATGCCACCATGCAGATACTGAGTTGGACATTTTTACTCTGCATCTTTCTGGATCTTCCCTTGTTGGGCTTTCTCTTTGTAGGCAGAGGCTTTAAATGGAAGGTAGTGGGTTATCTACTGAAATGCCACAGAAGGACTGCACATGGCAAGGCACCAGTGAGAATGGAGACAAATATCTTCAACTTTTGATCAAATGGCCACAATTTTGCTCAACACCAAGAAAGGATTTATTATGGTTTCCGCTCAGGGCAAGTGTGCCTGTATTCCCCCTCTGTCATCCCTTGTGGGCACTCTAGGTACCTGTCTCCCTGGTCATCACCGCTCTTGGCTGGACACCCCGGGTGTGTCTCCCTCCTAACCAGGATTTATTCTCTGCCTAAACTCAATCAGATGATGAAGTTTTTGCATACCATGTACAAACAAGCCATGTCCTCCTCTATTTTTGTATGAATAAGAACTTTTAATTAAATAAAGGCTTTTTAGATAGATTGAGCATGTTTAACCCCTAAAAGTCATAAAAATCACAAATTTGGCAACATGTGAACATTGGAAAGATTAAAAACTAAAATATTTGACTGTATCCTACCTTTTAAGTTGCTCATTGCTGAGGAGTGTTGAATTGTGCTCATTATGCATATCTCTACAACAAGAGCATACAGACTTGTGAGTAGTTAAGCAGACTTAATGCTAAATCCTATATATTTTGCAAGGGACATATTTTGACTAATGATTAATAGAATTACCAGAGCATTAACATTTCTCATGCTGCATCTTTCTGAAGTGAATTTGAACTCAGTTTTAAACTTGTAAACTTCATTTGATTGTTGATATAGTAACTTACACTTTTTAGTTTTTTTCAAATGATATAACTTGGGTACTTATGCTTTTAAAGCATGCTTAATTTTAAATAGATACTAAATGCCAAAATGCCAAATTATTTCAACTCTATTGCACAGCATGAAATTATTCAAATTATTCTGATTAATACCACTTATAAAATCTTTCTGATCTCTCTTACCTGTTTCATTTTGTATAGCTAATCTTTTCTAATTTCCTTGTTTTTCTATAAATCTGTCCCTTTCCTATTTCCTTTCTTTGTAACAGGTATAGGCAGAGTGTCTTTTGGAGCTTTCTTAGGTAGGTTGAATTACAATTTCCTCAAAGATTAAAAAATACAGAAACAAAGCCAAACTCATTAAATAAAGACATTACTGTTTCTAGTGTTCATGGATGAATAAACTAGGGCTTCTTTCATAAGCCCATTATAAATTATACGCAAGTTAACAACATGTTTTTCCAGATACCTGGCTTTGTGGTGTTTGTATATTATTAGAATATAATCTGATATTTATAAATATCAGTAGAATTTCTCTGGCAGTTCCAAAATGTCACAGAAGACTAGAAGTGGGATGTCTAGTATGGCTGAATAATAGGAATAATATAAATCCTATTTCTTCCAATAATTTAGGTGCGAGGGTAGGGGACCAAAGTAATTTAATTCTTCTAACTTGATCTTCATTTCTATAATCAACAGCTCTCAGTTGATGACACATAGAACATGTGTCTCAGCTTGCTGCTATTTATACAAGTGGTGATATTAAATGCTGAGTTTTCTCCTATGAATGTTTTCTATTTTTTGGCTAATTTTCTCTTCTAAACTTAAATGAATATTGGGGCAAGGGAGGGATACAAAATATGTTTTCTTTTTTTCTCTCTCTCTGACATACATACATACATACATACATACATAAAGAGAAAGCGGCCAGAGAGAGGGGGTTGGCGAGCGTAACAAGCACAGCGCATAACCCACTAGTAATATTAAAATTTCTGAATGTGAATTTGCATTATCCCTTGGAAAAGACATTATAAGAACAAGAGAAACCATATGAAAATGAAAAGAAAATCCTAACTCTTCAGTGGATTAGTGCGTTTAATGGGGGGTTTTCCTGGTGAGAACGTGTTCTATACCCAAGAAAAACTGACTGCAATGTCCAGTAGGAATCAATGGCAAAACTTTTTTGTAACAGTGAAGCAGGACACGCAAGAGTCTACCACTTTGTATATTGGAAATATTCTGAGTCTTAGGGGGAGAGCTTCACACTCATTCCAGCCACTTTACACAGAGTAGAAGAGCTGGAGTGACAAAAGAGGGCCTAAAAGCCCTATATAGGGCCCAAATTGATTAGATAACATTAACTAATAATAATAATAATTAATAATGGAGAACACTTAGAGCTTATAATTGTATTCCTCATTTAGTCAGCATTAATTTGTAGCACAGTTTTGAATAATAACTTATGAAAACGGTGTATAACTATTTAATGTCTTTGCACCATGTAAGTCTAAGAATCTACACCAGCGCCTCTTCTAACGTATTTTCTTATTTTATTGCTACAGATGTTGCCTTTATCACGACTCTGACCTTCCTGTGGAAAGTGTCAGCTATCACTGTTGTAAGCTGTCTTCCACTTTATATTCTCAAGTACTTGAAGCGTAAATTTTCTCCTCCAAGTTACTCCAAGCTTACCTCGTAAATGTGACAGTATTTCTTCAGTTTTTTCAACCATGCCACTCTGAGAATTGCTTAAGATCACAAACTGTGTTCAAGTGACAACATATTTTGGTTGGACTAAAGAAAGAAAAACTTTTAAACAAATGGCATAAACACAGCACAAAAAGAGGAGGGAATGTTTGCTAGATAACATAGAGAACTACACTTTACTGATAATACTATCAGAAGTAAAATAAACTTCATTTTCTTCATGTTGATTTTTTTTCAGTTACTACAAGTAGAAAATAAACTCAATTTACATTTGAGTTGGCAATGCTGGTTGCTACTGTAAAGGGGTTTTTTTCAACTGCACTGTTCTCCTGAAAGTTGAATAGAAAGTTGAATAGTAAATAATTTCCTAAGAGGTTGCTTATTATTTCCTTGTTGCTTCTATATAGGTATATTCATTCCCACTTACATACAGTATAAAAAGCCTAGATAATGTAAATGCCCATTGTCTGTATTTGCTGCTATATATTGCTCATCCTCAAACATTGATAATATGCACTATTTGAATGATGTACAGATGTCTGCATAGCACAGTATTACTTTAGGGGTTGTTGTCCTTTTTTCTGTATTCTCCATTCCTAACACCAGTAAATATTAACAGATACACGAATTCTGTGACATTGACAGCTGTTCTTTAAATGCACATGGAAGCCAACTTGCACAAAATATGTAAAAATTTCTGTACATAATTCCATTGCACTTGCTGATTTGTACAGAATATCAGACATTGCTGTTCAGTAAATATGTTTTAAAAGTTCCTATCTAGTTTGTATATGTAAAATTGCAAATAGTGTCAAGGTACATTTCTATATATCAAAAGTCTAGTAAACATTGTATTAGCTAATATGTTTAAATTGCCTTGTAATCTGTTTACTTCAGTTACTCAGGTAAAAAGAAAAAAAATAATGTTACGGTAGGAAAATCCTTCATCTTCCAACAGGCATCTTATGTTTTTTTATGAACCAGATTGTTGGATACAAAATTTGTAAAGAACAGAAGCAGAGATCCTCAGCTGGTATAAATTAAAATACATCAGCTTAAGGTCTGCCCCAGAAAATGATACAGTCTGAGAGGTCTAAATGTTCTGTACTGTAACACATATGTTATTTTTATTTCCTGCTGTGTGTAAGTTTGCTTTTTCAAGAAACATGTAAAAAATTATTTGGTATAGTATTTCATCAGCTGAAAAAATCATAGCTAATCCATGCTTCTCTGTTAATGAGATATTTGTACATTTTTAAAAATACTTTATATTCATCTAATTTTTATCATAGATGTTTTATGTTTGGCTATGTCTTTGCAACATAAAATATTTACTGTCTGATAATATGCCCCTGTGTCACACACATTATATTGTATGAATGAAACTTTTGAGATGATGAATAACCTAACCACTTCCAGACAATGAGACTGTTGCCAAGCTATTTGGACTGCAATTCACTCCATTTATTTTGGTTTTTGAAGGGTTTGGGGTTTTTTTGTCTTGTAACAGCTATTAACTGCTTTTTTTACAGTTACATTCTTCATTATAAAAGCAATAAAGCCTAATTTCTACCAAATATTACTGATATCTGTATTGAAATTTTGTAGCAGTGTTTCTTTTAAGTACATAATCATTATAATCAAAAAATTTTGTTGTGCCCTTAGGAAATATCATTTCTATATATCTCCACAAGATGTCACTGTTTTGTATTTGCAGAAACCTCTCCTCTTTTTATGTGGCAATTGCCAAGCTATTCTGTTAGTTTATATTTTGTTTAGTTTAAACAGCCATATTTAAATTTGCTAAATATGGCCCCCTTTTTTTTTTTTTGCTAATTTGCTTTAATTTCACCTTTCCTCCGATAAAATATCAGATTATAAATAACAGTTTGAATTAATCAACCAATTATTAGCAAAGAGTAGTCCTCAATATACAGCCATTGTTAAACTATAATAATGACTTCTATTGGGAGCAATCAAAAAGTTAAATTGAATAGATGAGCAAAAGCTTACATATGGTTGTTCATCTTGTCTCTCTCCCTCTACTATACATAAATTATGTGTACATATCTTTGATGTGAAGGAGAATAAAATCCTAACTCTAACTAGTTACATACTACAAGGAATGGTGTTCTCTTAATGCAGCTATATTGAAAGCTAATTTATATATGTGCATATTTGAATGTTTTTTGTATATATTAAAATATTGAATGTTAAAACTGCAAGGTTAGTGTGATAGTGGCTATGTAAAATGATCATACAGATAGGCAAAGCATTTCTTGTAGATAAGTTTATTAGACCAAATGCAACCAAACTGAAATGCATGACAAGTGAAATATTTGATCTTTTCAGAGTGTTCTGTGAAAGTCTGTCCAACACAAGTTCATTAGATACAAAATTGCTTTACATCAGGGTAAGAGTTTACAAATGCTATTTATTTTTAAATCATACACTGATCACAAGAGAAAAGAATAACTATCATACACTTTAGAAACAGACTAATTTTTTCTCCAGTGTGGTGGGTATTTTCATGCATATCCAATTGCCCTCTGTTATCCTATCTTAGTTACTCTATCTTAACCTCAGCTTTCTTGGGGCTGTTCTACTCTGTGGTCCACATCAAAAGAAATAAAGGTCTCTCTGTACTACACTATTTCTCAGGCATAGTCTTGATGGAACCAAAACTCAACAAAATAGTTTCAAAAAGTATTGGCCCTAATGGCTACTTGGAACTTTTCAGATTCAGGCCTGCTTTCCTTAAGACATTGTTGGAGCAATAAGATGCTTTCCCTGTAGAAGGTAAATAAAGGGAATGTTGTGCTCTTTTGTGTTACTCAGCCACATTTCATTCACAGTGATATCCAGGTAGCAATATTGCACAAAGCTCAGAAAATACTGTTACAATGCTTAAAACAAAGTATTGGTGTATTATGAAATGAATGCAAAGTGAATAAAACGGTTTCTGCCCAAGGTTGCCATTATAAATCAATCCATTCACCTCCTTGGTTCTCTTTCCAAGTCTCACTAAGCCCTGGGGAAGTCTCGAGTTCATACAGTTGTAGTAAGGGTACTGTTTTACCTTAAATCATTCTGGAACACACCCAGATTGTTTGTGGCCTTTGATAATAGAGTTTAATGGGATGGCCTGTATTCTCACAGAGCTTGCCTAAGAATTTTTTTGCAGCTGAACAAGAATGTGGTGTGAGTTAACCAGGTAAGAACTACCTAGCCATAATAGAGCTTGTTCCACTAGAGCTAAGGAAGACTCTACTCTGCTGCCTCTTTGAGTAATGTCTTTATATCCAAATTATGTAGATCAGCTATGTGGAGTTTAATCCATACATTTATAAGATACTGTTCTTACTAGAGGCTTCCTTATTGATGCCAATTTTGGTAGAGCTACCCTGTAGTTATTTTATAAGGACTCTTTGTATATACTTTCAAGCAATTATCCCACTTCTTATTGGTCCCCAAGAGGGAAATCTGTGTCACCAGCACAGCTTGAAGAACCACAATTACTATAGGGCAAGTAACCCTTTTTGTGTTGACATATAAATTATCTCTGTACATAGGCCTGATTCTCCTCCCATACACACCAATTATAATTATTGGTGAAACTTCAACAGAATTTCACCTTTTTCACACAGCTGTAAGTAGAAGAATCATGGTCACAGGCTGCGTGAAGAACTTTCTGGAATAATTTCTTATTTATGCTGATTGTATAACCCAATTGAAAATTAAAAATACTCAAAAAGTCTTACCATTTCCCCCCACCCCGCAGAGAAGAAAATGAACACAGACAGTCCATATTGAACATTATATGTAAACAAACAGGAGGCATAATATCTTTAACAGTATGTTAAATGGTATAGGAGTTTCTTTTGTAAACACCACACTCAAAGCAATATACTTCCCAATAAATATTAACTACCCAACAAATGCCCTCAGCAGGGTTCACAGCTGTTATTGTGAGTGGGAATTTGCTTAGCCAATTGCTAATAAAATCTTCCTCGAAGGGTTTTGAGTGTGATTCCCCCTATTTGCCATTCCATCAACCGAAGGCATAGTTTCAGTCAAGATGTTCTACAGCAAGTCTTTATGAACTGATACCTTGAAGAAATAAGGAAGGAAAGCTCCGCAATAGTATATAGCCTCCAATTCTACAGACTCTTCCCATCTTGGTAGAGCTGAGATAAAATTGCAGCTAAGCATTCCCCTTGTTCAATTTCTACCTCCCCCTTGCTCCTCCCTGCATCATTCCTGCAATTCCAGGACACACTTTGTACCACATTTTTCTAGCCAGGGACTGGTCCTTGAAATACGGGGGCTCTAGGAATTACAGCGATACAAATAATGGAAATGTCCCCAGTCATGCCAAAAAGAGGTGGTTCTTTTAAATTGCAGAGCATTACAAATATTTGTTTCCTTGCTTTCGTTCTTCCTGGAGTAAGCAGCTACTGTATTTGTTATCACTGTTGAACTGAAAGAAACACTCAGGGAGGCTCTCGTCAGGGTGTTCCGGTAACTTTAAACAAAGAATTAAATTGTGAATTGGGAGTGCAGAATCATTACCATTCTTCCTCTATAGCACTCACTTACATTTTTTCCATGGTCTTTGTTGCATTTTGTTCCTAAGCATCAGCTTGCTCTTACAAAGCGTGCACTGGATTGTAGTTATGCAAATCACAGGCAACTGCATCACAAGTCTGTTACAAATTGCTAATTTTTCTCCATAATTCGGGTTGGGAATTTGTAATATTCCCTGATTGGGCTTTCCAACACGAAGCTGGAAAGGAGTGAATGTGGGCCATAGGAAATGGACAGCTGCCACTGCTATCTGGAGGGAAAACCTGAAGGTTCTTTGACCATACTGTTGTTGCTGGTCATCCCTGAAAAAATACGCTCTCTATCTCCAGTCAGTGGAAGAAACTGAGCTGCTGCCTTCTCCTACATGCAGTCCCCCACAGCAGCTGCCATTCTGTCTCCTTGTCAACTGCCTCTTCAGCTCTTCTCATTCCCCACTTTGGTAACCTCTCCCAGGTATGTGACACTGTCTGAGGGATGGATATAGGAGAGGTGGGCGATGAGAGACTCAATATTGCCAAGTGGTATAATATTTGGTGTTTGGCTTGAAGTCCCAACGCCTAGGTCATGTGATTCCAAGAGAACAACTTTCATTAAAAAAAAATTAATGCCTAGCTCTTACCATGCAGAATGATGCTTTAAAAGGTTTAAAGGGTCAAAGTCTGAGATGAGACCCAATTAGGCCCCACCTTTATCTGTTAAAATCCTGAGGTTTGGGAGGCCTGACTTTTGGATGTCTAAGGATAGCAATGTTGGGGAGTAGAGGGGGATACTGAAAGACTGTAGATGCTGGAAAGGGACTGGAGAGGCTGAATGGCAGAGTGAAAAGACAGAATAGTTGAGGGCTTAAATGGCTGAGGGAGGGATTGATTTTGAGTAGTTAAGGGAGCAGAAGAATTTGGCTGAATGCACTTCAGGGCACATCAGAGCTGGTGACTCAAGGGAATTAAGGTGCTGTTGGATATAGTTTTTCAGGAGGAAAGGCTGTAAGAAGTGGGAAAGGAGAGAGACCTCAAGACCCACAGAAGAGGGTGACTCCCAGTGGTAAGGAAAAGAAGGGGAAAGAGATCGAGAGAGTGTTGTAAGATCTTGCAGGAATGGACCATCTTTTCTCTCTATATTAAACACTTAGCATGACCATCCTCCTGACTCCCCAGCCACTAATATGCAAATAATGATCATCATACAGATGCATGGCTGGGGGAAGGACCACTCTGGGGTTTAAGGTGGAAAGAAAGAGACAGCAGAGATGGGTTAAGAAAAAGAAAGGAAAGAAGCCACCGAAGAGGAAAGGGACCCTGAAAAGGAGAGACAAAATAAGGACATAGCTAGAGAAGATACAAAGGATAGGGCTGCCTGGAGAAAGGAGGAGTCCCTAGGATAGAGGTGCCATGAGTGGAGGGAGGACAGATAAATCACAGAATGATGGGGGAAGGGAAAGAAACAAAGGCAGAGAGAAGAGAATGGTTCAGTGAGGGTTAGAAATGGATGAGAGAAGCTACCCAGGCATCTGCTCAGTATGGGTATGTCTACACTGCATTCCTCTTTCGAGAGAGAAATGTAAATGCAGTTGAGCAAAATTGCAAATGAATTGTGAATTTGAATTTCCCACGCTTCATTTGCATAATTGCGTCCGGGCGCTATTTCGAAATACCCTATTTGGAAAAAAGAAACACTGTGTAGACACGGTTATTTTGAAATAAAACCCTTGTTTCAAAATTACCCTTACTCCTTATAAAATAAGGTTTAAGGGCAATTTCAAAAGAAGGGTTTTCTTCCGATATAACCGTGTCTACACAGTGTTTCTTTTTTCAAAATAGGTTATTTCGAAATAGCGCCCGGATGCAATTATGCAAATGAAGTGTGGGAAAGTCAAATCTGCGCTTTTTTCAGTTTCACTGAGCTGCATTTGCATTCCTCTCTGGAAAGAGAAATACAGCGTAGACATACCCTTTGTGTCACAGTGTCTGGTGGTGGCTGCCTCGTTAACTAGCAGATTGAATCCTCCTACTTGCCTGGAGCCCAGCTGACTGCATGAATTCAGCTCTAGCTGTGGGGTATGAGTTCTGCATGTGTGAGTGTCATGTGAGATGTGTGAGGGTGACGCTTGCAGGTCTGGGCTCCGGCCCGTACGCAGGAACTTCTGGGAGTGGGAGTGGTTTTTTTGTAAATGTGGCCTGCAATATTTTTAAATATAAAGGAGCTCAAAATAGTCATGCAATGAGTGTGCATAAGTGAGGTTAATGAGAAATTTGAGTGGAAACAGTGATTGGTAAAATGATTTTGTTATACTAAAAATGTATCCAGTAATAAAGGTTTTATAGAAATTACCTTCTGGGATCTTGCTGTAATACTGTAAGTGAAAAACAATATTCCAGAAACTCCCAAGAGGCCTGAGGCAGTATCAGCCCCTGTCTGGCCCGGCTGCAGCAGCCCGGCCCAAGCCATGGGAAGAGCTGGTCGGTGCCTGTCCTGCTCCTGCCATGGCAGCCCAGCCCTGCCCCTGGCCTCGCTCCTGCGGGAGGGAGGTGGAAATCAACCCCAGCCTTCCCCCAGCCAGCTGGAGCATGGGGAAGGAAGGCTCAGGCAGTATGCCACTCCTGCCTTCCCCCAGACAGCTGGAATTGGCCCCATGGGAGATCCATGGGGTGGGGGGGTGTTCAAACCCTTCACTCCCATCCGCCGTGTACGGGCCTGGGACTAGTGCACATTTGATGCTGTTGCACCAGACTCTGAGCTACCACCTGCAGGTTCTCAGCCCCCTCCTCCATGGCTCCAGCTAAGGGCTGGCTTTTGGGATAAACTTTTTGCTTTGAAATGTTCTAAAGACTAGTAAAATACAGGGAAGTGTTTAAAAACATGCTGTCAGGAGACGCACCAGATCTGAATATTGGGTCCCTGTGTGGAAATGGCTGTTTACGGTCTTGTTTTGCTCCTTTGTATAATTTTTTGTATGATGCTTAGAATCGGGATCTGAGGTGAATTGGAGAGTTGTATATGGATCAGAATGTCCCATCCATGTATAGGGAAGGGGAGGGTATTGGGCATTATAGACATGGGCTCCAAAGGGCAGGTATATGGATCCAAGGGTCCACTTTGAGCATGGCCTATCTATATTCAAAATCTGCCAGTCACCAAGAGAAATTTTGAAGCCTATCCCATGCAAACAAAACACATTTGGAAATAATAAATGAAAATCATTGTCTTGTTTACTGAGCTGCCAGGAATTTAGTTCAATTCCTTGTTCCTTTGGTTGCTGATAGCTTATGTGGTGTTTGTGGTGCCACCAACTCGGGCGGGAAGGCCAGAAAGCCTAGAACTGAGATCTTGGTGAGGAAGAAGACATTTTTTTAAAAAAGTTCAATTTGGATGTAGTCATTTTTTAAGGCTACGTGTATTCTCCTACAGTTAGAGCAATAGAAACACTGAACAAACTCACCAACATTTCACATGGGTGTTTCAAACACTTAGACACAAAAACAAATTTGAAATGTGTTGGTGTAAATAGGCTTATTTTTTTCAGCCAGCTCTAGGAACAAGCCTTTCCCTATAAAGTTATGAGCCTTATGCAAGCACAGACTTTCTCTATCATACGCTGAGATCACTGGCGGGATACATGCCGACCTAACAATAAAACAGCAATGTCAAACTGAAACCCTGCAAATTCTCCCCTATGGTAGAATATTAGTCCATGTGTGTTTCCAAGTTGCCTATAGAGTATTAATTGCACAAATTTGTCCTAAACCCTTGTTACATGCAGGGAACATCTTGGGATCAATAGACATGAATGCAAGTAGGCCCTTGTTGAAGAACTTCTGTTGTTAAACTGATAATTAAGTCCTATATAACTGGGCTGTGATGCTGAAATGGAAAAAGCACAGAGAAAAATAAGCTATCCATGTTTGACCAGAAGCAGATTTCTTTTGTCAAAGAGGAAGAAGAGCCAAATAGCTAGTCACACAACCACACCACTCGCCTGCCATCTGTCCAAAAGCAATTACTTGCAAATGGCAGGTGAGCTGGGCAGAAAGAGGTTATACCTCAGCTGTAGCGCAGAGCCAGCCATAGTCACTGATCTAGTACGTGGTGGTTTGTGAGTCTCTTTTCTTGACACCGAAGTAACTCATTCTGCCATGGAAGACAGATGAACAAAATGAGCAGAGGAGTTCACCGGAGGGGAATGAAAGGAAGGTTTCTTACAGGAAAGTCTGTCGTGCTGGCGGATACATCAGTATATTGGCGATGTGTTGTGAGACATTGCAGGCGCAGTTCCAGGAAGACTTTGGCCATCCACAGGAAACAGGCGAGGGATGAAAGAGTGGGGCACATCACAAGTGATTGTAAATCTGTTTAGTTTTGTAAACAAAACTAACAAAAAATCAAAGTGCAGAGAAAAACATAAATCTTGTGACAGCTCTAGGCCAGAGCAATGCTTGGCTACGTCCTGCTCTACGGCTGCCACTGTGAAAGGGAGAAAGGCCAGCATGTGAAGGTCTCAAGCTCCATGACCTAGAAACTTCTTGATGCAAAGGGGTTGTGTAAAATTTTACAGGGCACCCTGACTCGGGGAATAATGCGCTGTAATAATTCACCCTACATGAGGCATGTGAGGATGTCTCTATGAAGAGCCTGCGGTCACCATATTCACTGCAAAAGGTATGTACCATTGTTGGTTTAAGGCATTATGTAGCGGGGCTGCAAATTATATTCTTCAGGTATGTGAGTTAAGGCAGGTCACCAGAAGGTGACACACATGATCCTGTCAGGTAGGAGGGAAGAGATACTTGGCTCTTTCTCACAGGGAATGTGAGTATTGCGCACTTCCCAAAGGCAGCCAGTTTGCATTACTGAGCCTGATGCTAATGACTAGCTTGCAAAATCACAGCAGAGGAAAACGTAGGACAAAACCAAAATGGAGGGGGCAAGGCATTAGGGGGAGAGGATATTCTGTTTAGGCAATGGATTTGTTGGGGGGGGGGTATAACTGGGAATATTGCAGCATGCTCTGGATTCATGGAGGACACGATCAGTATGTTCGCTCTTAAGAGAAGACATGCATCTGACGAAGTGGGTCTTTGCCCACGAAAACTTATTCTCCAACACATCTGTTAGTCTATAAGGTGCCACAGGACTTCTCGTCACTCTTAAGAAAGGAGGCTCACAGCCGGGCTGACTAGCAACTGCTGCCAAGACTTTGAGTTAAACTTCATGAGACAGAATATGTCATTCATTCCTGGCTCTAGAGTGTGTGTTTTGATTTGATTTTATATGTAACCTTCCTTTTCACAATACTTGGTGCTTCTGGAAGCTCTCTACTTTGTGAAATAATCTTGTATTTCTTTTCACTGTAAACATACCCAAGTGCTGTGTGTTAAGTGCAGCTGTGATCAAAGGTGAAAGCAGAGGGTACTCTTTCTTGGGGAAACAGCAGCCCTGTGAGTTCTGTGATTGCCCAGTGGACCAGAAGCTGGGCACTCCAGGAGGGCTCAGGGAGCTGGAGCATAGCTATTGCTAAACTTCAGGGGTACAGCACAGCCTATGTAGGCTAAGAGGGGAGAGCTTGTGTTGCCTGTGGCTGGCAAAACCAGGGAGCTGACATCTTTCAGGTCCAGACAAGGCCTCCTCACACTAAAGGCAGGTGGTAGCGAGGTTCCTCTCATCCCAAAGTTCCCCAGGAAGTGTCACAAGTCCCGCCTTCTTCCTGGGTTACTTCCGACCCTGACAACCTGTCAGCTACCTTGGCTGCTTCCCTATCGTGTATTTATTAGGAAAATGGGGCCAACACCTGACCTCCATCCCACAGACCTCTTGGAGAGAGGGAAAGCCAGAGTCTACCTTGCTGACTCTCACCGGCTTAAAAAAGGCCCACACCAAGTTCTTTGTCAACATAAATGAACACTTTATACAAAATGTATTGTCCTCGAGCAAGAGTGAACAGACAGGTGTCTGGCCACAGCAGACCACTTGGAGCCACCTCCGGGATCTCCACCAGTGTGGTGTCCATCATGCCCCAGGCCTTTTGGGAGCTCTGCTGTAGACCTCACAGCTGCCTCAGTCTCCCCCTTAGCATCTTCCAGTTATTCCTGTCTCAGGGGCTATGTTCTGAGTAGCTCTGTCCTGTGAGTAATCAGGACACCCATAAGCTCCTTGAATTTGCAGCAGGCTGATCTCGGAGCTGTTGACTCAAGCTCAGTCACGTCTGCGGGTGGCTCGGTGTTGGTGACAATAATTGAGTGCCAGCCAATTTTAAACAAAAGAAGGAACAGCAAGTAATTCCATCACAGACCTAATCATCCGGCCAGCGTGTGGTGCGGGTGACTGAGCAAAGACTAGTGGCCTCGGTTCCTCTCTTCTCTTTTGGCAAGCTGAACTCAGCTGTGAACTCTGCACCCAATCTTCTGCTTTGGGTTTAGGCAGAAATTTTGGAGGGAAACTCCAGATAAGATGCACTCTGACCATTACAGGGATACAGATTAACATAAGAAAGGCAAAAAACTTCCTGCAGTTCTCTTCTGTTACCCTCCCTTGTCTTTTTTGGGAGGAGGGGGGCCTTTCAAGCACCTCCTTTCTTTGCTGCTTTGGCTGTTTTCTACTTTTCTACTTCAGCAGTTCTCCAAGTCACAGGAGATGTGAGAGCTTTTCAATATCCAAAATAGAAAAGACTGGAGGGTCCAATGTAGTTCAGAGAGAGAAAAGGTCTCAGGCAACTTGTAAAGACAGAGCCAATACTCAAAAATATGGTGCCTTTCTTGTGTGCAGGGCAGTTGGAGTTGGGAGAAGTAAAACCTTTCAGAATAGATTATCTGCTCCCACACTGTTAACTTTATTATTGGTTATGTTTTTAAAAGATGGCCAGTGATTTTTGGGTGCCTTCAGTTTTGGGTGCCCAACTTTGGAGACAGCGGCTGATTTTCGGAAAATGGTAAGGCACCCACTCTGTGAATAATCCTTTTAAATGTCTCAAGTAGGATATCATTATGTATGGGTTGAGGTAATGTCCAGAGGTAGCCAACAAGATTTGGACCCCACAGTTCCAGGTGCTGTACATACACGTAGGGACAGTTACTGCTTTGAAAAATGTATTCTATCCTGGGATGAGATGCAGCAAGTGAGTGCAATGAACAGAAAGAGGCAAGCAAAAGAAGAGACAAAGGTAATAAAAATGTGTCTCTCAAAGTTGGGGGGGATTGAGGAGGGCTGTGAAGGAGAAGTTGGTAGGTAGTAGCTTTACAAATGAATTCTGAAAGAGTAATTCAGAGTGTGGCCTTCAGTGTTCCCTCTGTTTTTTTCCATTCGTGTGCAGAATACATTTTATGTGGCACCACCAATAGAAATACGTATTGCCGGCTGCTGCCAGCTATAAGTGCTCTGCTAATCATCTGGGGGGCTTTTGAATCTGTCCTGGGTGGCCTCCCAAGCACACAGCTTACAGGGAACACTGGTAGCCTTAGGCATTATCTGAGAAATTCAAAAGTGCAGCAGGAAAACAAGAATGGAACAAGGGTGAAGGAAGTAGGGTGGGCGTCACCTGGGTGGGGACAAATAAAGTGAAGACAAAAGGATTGAATAGGATGGTCTTAAACTGGATTCACCAAGGGGAGTGAGGTAGTCAGAACAAAAAGCCCAGGAAAATGATCCTAGGAGCTGCATTGTGAATTAATTGGAGGAAGGAAATTGTGCCTTAATTTGGGTTACAAGGAAACAAACCATTATCTTTAAAATTGTAACCCTGTTAATTTTAGACCTGCAAATGCTTTTGTGCGTTGTTTGACATTTATCTTCTCCGGATTATTCACAGATTGAACCAGTAACGTGAGCTTAATAGACAGAGTTGCTACCACGTCTTTTCTTAACTGACTGCTACCAGCCTCCTGCACACAGAGCTGCCCAGTGCCCATGCCTTGTCCCAAGTTTACCAGCAATGCGAACAGAACTGCAGGATCTGTGAGCAGTGTGGCCTTTTTGCATGGCAGAGAGGGATTGGAATGGAGAAGCTAAAGCTTCCGGGTACATATCCTCAGCATATACGTCTTTGTGGTGAACAGTATTTTTATTTTGAACTGGGGTAACTGGTATGGCTCCTTCAAATCGAATTCATTCACTATAGGAAACACAACATGGTGTATTATAAAATACAGGAGAGGAGGGTGGTGAAGCACTGGGATGGGTTACCTAGGAAGGTGGTGGAATCTCCATCCCTAGAGGTTTTTATGTCCTGGCTTGACAAAGCCCTGGCTGGGTTGAATCCTAACTAAATCATCCTGCTTTGGGCTGGGGGTTGGACTCGATGACCTCCAGCCCTATGATTCCAGCCCTACGAGTCTACGAAATACCTTCACCATGTTATGAAATTGCACCTCCGTATAGAGAGCCCTCTGTTATGTGATGGATGGCTCCTCAACCCCAGCTCCAAACAGCTGGCTCTGCACAGGTCATGGGTGCAAGCCAGGGGAGTATTTGTGTGTGGGCGTGTCCTGAAGGCCATTGCTAGAAAGTGGCTGCATTGAAGCTGCAAACCATGGCCAACCTATGGTTTGGGGAGTCAGGTCCATTCTCCCAACCTACACGGAGCCTGGTTACTCAAACTTTGCCCCCATCCTTTTGCATGAGCTACATGAAAATATGTCTTTAATCCTAGCAGTGGAAACTATGCTTGCACTGTTTAAGTTAATTACTATGGAATTGAATTGGTTCTCATTAGCCCAAGGTATAGAAGGCAGCAAAGTTAATTAAATTAACTGGTTTCATGTTTTACTGTATGCAAAACAAATTTCACATCTCCTGCCAAAATGCTGCCTGTAAATTAGTAACAGATCACATACTGTTGTTACTCCCACAGCGTCCACTGTCATGCCATTCTCTTCTCTTGGCTTAGGGTGTCCAGTTTGCTTCTTTATGGTGTTTCCTGGCATTTGAGAATGGGGAGGAAGAGTAAATTCGAGGCACAGCCAGATACTGATTTGTACGTGAATTCTGAATCATATTTTCTGCAGGCATTAGAAAGTATCAGGGTCGTTCTGCTGTGAGAGAGGTTTTGATGTTTAGCACACGGTGCACAATGATGCAAAGAGCATAGATACAAAGAGGGAAAACACTCTAGAATGACACGCTAAATGCAGAAGCTCAGCAGAATAACAGTGCTGGAGAGAGAAGGCCTTTCCAAATCCACCACACAAACCTGTATGTTGTAAACAGTACATCTGCCACAACCTGTAGCTACTTTTCATCTAATCACAAAGATTTTCTCTAAATGCAATGCACATACACTTCTAACATAACATTGGAGTTCTCCAGAAAGGGATATCAATTCCATTTGAATTATTGGTACCTGTAGGAAGGTCTTCTTTATATCAGTTTTTACTTGGGTCTGAGTGAAGACCACTAACTATATTTTACCTTAGCCTTGGCCTGCTGTGTACCTTACAACAGTGTCTTTTTTCTAATATTGGTTGCAGTACTCTTGTAACTGTGTCAGTCCCAGGATGTGACACACACAAGGTAGGTGAGGTAATAAGAAGTTGGTTTAACAAAAAATATTACCTCACAAACTTTATCTCTTATTTATGACAATAACAATTCAAAGAACAGTTTCCTTGTTGAGAATGCAATCCTAGCAGAGTCCAGAAGGGGGCGATACAAACTAAGAAATAGACTAGAAGTAACAACAGGCAGAAGTAATAATAACTTGAAAAACAACAAATAGTCTGGTAGCACTTTATTTCTTTGTGTATTTGTTGTTTTTCAAGTTTATCATTACTTCTGTCAGTGTTACTTCTAGTCTACTTCTTCAAAAGCTTCAGGGAGTAGCCCAGTTAGTCTGTACAGGATAAACTTTAAAAACACAAATAGTTTGGTACCACTTTATTTCTTTGGCTATGTCTAGACTGGCCAGTTTTTCCGGAAAATCAGCCGCTTTTCTGGAAAAACTTGCCAGCTGTCTACACTGGCTGCTTGAATTTCCGCAAAAGCACTGACTTCCTACTGTAAGAAATCAGTGCTTCTTGCGGAAATACTATTCTACTCCCATTCAGGCGAAAGTCCCTTTTGCGCAAAGCTTTTGCGCTAAAGGGCTAGTGTAGACAACCCAGATTTGTTTTCCGCAAAAAAGCCCCGATTGTGAAAATGGCGATTGGGGCTTTTTTGCGGAAAAGCGCATCTAGATCGGCAAGGATGCTTTTCCGCAAAAAGTGCTTTTGCGGAAAAGCGTCCGTGCCAATCAAGACGCTCTTTTCCGAAAATGCTTTTAACAGAAAACTATTCTGTTAAAAGCATTTCCGGAAAATCATGCCAATTTAGACACAGCCTTTGTGTATTTGTTGTTTTTCAAGTTTATCATTACTTCTGTCAGTGTTACTTCTAGTCCACTTCTTCAAAAGCTTCAGGGAGTAGCCCAGTTAGTCTGTACAGGATAAACTTAAACACAAATAGTTTGGTACCACTTTATTTCTTTGTGTATTTGTTGTTTTTTAAGTTTATCCTGTACAGACTAACTCGGCTACTCCCTGAAGCTTTTGAAGAAGTAATGATAGCAAGCAAACAAAAATCTGTTTCAAGATAACTTCAGAACTATTTAACTCAAACATATTTAAGTTGCTTTGTAAGTAAATGGTCTCTTGATACTTCTTTCACACATCTGCATATTACTGAGGTTTGCTCAAGCAGAAATCACTGCTCCAAAAAGGACTGTTAAAAATGTAATTATCAAACAATATCTTCTTTGTACTGGCATGAAACTCAGACATATTCTACACTTTGGAATCTGTTTTTTAAATATCTCAAGAGATCGGTAACGGGAGATGAAGGTTATTTTGTCAATGGCTTGACTCCAGCCCAGGTAGACAGTAACCAAAAGTCTTTGGCTGTTCAAAGCCTGTGTAGGAAATGAATCTGGGTCCTCAGTCTATCTTTTAATGGAAGAACATCCTCACCATGAAGCCCTTACTGGAAAGCAGCCAATGTCCTGGTGGGAGACTGGTCAACCCTCAGGATCAGGTCTGAGGTGTATTTAGGGGATAGCATCAAGGATGGGTTTTAACACTGTCCCCCATTCACAAACCAGTAATAAGCAGTCAAGAAATGTGTTACACTGTGGTTTGAATCTTTGTGTGTGGCTTATCTCGGCTGCAGCCTATGCTTCACCATCAAATGCAGGCTTTCTAGTGGTGGTGGAAAAACAGCCTGTCTCATTTCAACAAGACTTTGTATCTCCTCGTGTCAGTTCTTGATCGTAAGAGTTACTAATTGTTTTGCCAGACTTGGGAGGGCCCTTGTAACAATTCTGTCAGCCCTGCAACTAGAAAGGATTCCTAGGCTTAGGGTCAGTTTTCTAAAGCACCCCAAAACACCAGGAAGATTTTGGGGTAGCTGAATAAGATGATGCTTTGGCATAAACCTTAAATTTAACTGAAATGTCACAATTCTCTCTTCCCTCATGCCAACCTTAACCCTATGCTTGTCTGCTTCACCAATATCTGTCTTTGTCTTTCCTCATGACACCTGGAACTCAGTCCCCAACCTGAGCTATGAAGCCACAACACTGTTCTTCCTCAAATCTCCCCACAAGACGCATTTTGAATGGAGCCAGCTTGAGATTAGCCACGCCAGCTAGTAACTGCTAAATCCAGGGCCAGCTGGGGGTAGTTGGTATTGCTAGGAAATGTATATTGACGATATACGTGCTTTGTGGCTGTAGCTTGCCATAGGTTTGGACAGCACCTAGTATGCTGCACTCTATCCATGATGATGTGTATGTAGCATGTGAAGACGTGGGTGCATGTACTAGGTGCCTCTTTTCCCCGGTTCCTGCAGTAGGAGAAGCGAAGCCCAGTGACTTGTGTTCTGGGTCTGGGCATAGCTGCCAGCATTTAGAAAAGACTTGTGAGGGGCAGGTACTCTGAGGTTGTGAGAGCTCCTGGGTGCCCAATCACTGAAGGTGCTGTGGGGAATGTTAGAGTTTATACATAGTACTTTGCAATCATTAGATGTTTGTCTGTTCTAGCCTCTCCTGGGATGAGGAAATACGGTGATCCCCGGTTTGCAGATGTGGGCACTGAGGCCTGGCAAGATGAAGGACAACCTTTCTAAGCGTGGGTATATAAAGTTAATAAATGCAACCTGATTGTTCTGAGGTGCAGCCAATAGCAGGGGCAGGTGTTCAGCACCCTGATTTCAGTGCCTGACCCTCCACTGAAAATGTTTGATTTCTGTGAGGTGCCAGAGACCATACAGAGAATTAGCAGCAGAGCTGGAATGTGTGTCTTGCTCTCATTCCTTTGTCAACAGTGCCTTTCATATTACTGAGCAGTGTGCGTCAACTCAGCTGTTCAAGGAGAGGATCTGGGTCAGTAGAGCATTTGCTGTGGCCCTCATGCCATAAATGAGAGGCTGGATGGCACCATCTGCTCCTTAGCTGGGGTCACCCTAAATATATAGCTACAGATTTCATGGCCCCTGAAGCCCATGGCTGGTTGGCTACAAGGGACTGGAGAGTAAATCAGGAACATGGTTTCATTCCTAGCAATTGGCTTGTACTTTCAAGGCTGCCTTCCCCGGGAGAAGGGCTCAAAACTTTTTTTCTACTTAAATAAAGGCTAAAATTCTCCTTTATGCTTCTAGTTTTCTCAAAATCAGGGAGACTTTGTAGGCATATAAAGGCAACCACTAAGTGTGTGGGAGATTACTCTGTCTTTGTTGTACCCGTTTTGTAGCTAGCCAGAAGGTTCAATTGCCCAGGGCTTTGTGTTTGTGTATGTTTCTTTTGCCCTTTTATCAATACACACCAATACTTGCCAAGAGCATCTTTCCCATACAGCACATTTGGAAGGTCTTTTTCCTTGGGGGCTGCAGCTTACAACTCACATTAAAGGCACCTTGTTTTTATTTTTTCAAAACAAAGATGAACCGACTTGTTTGGCAGGAAGGGGCGGGGGAGGGGGGGAGAAGAGCAACTCCCTTGGGGCTGAGGAGAAGAATTTGCATATTCGGACATTCTAGGGGACATCTCAGATGCCTTCATTTTGGCATTAGTTTAAAAAGGGAAACTGTGTGGGAAGGAGAGGGCAAAACAGAGTTTGGATGCCAGGGAGAACTGAGCATCATGCTGTCTTGATACCTGACTACATGTCACTGCAATGCAATCCATGAAGGAAATCTCCCAACCAGATGTCCAGGATCTCCCCAGGTCCCTTCTGATGCCCTGCAAGGTTATTGGATGAGAAAAGTGGCTCTCTGGCTGTGCACAATTGACAGCTACGTCCAGGGCGCCGAGAAGCCTGACTCTGAGCTGGGCGAGCTGACCCTGCAAAACATCTGGTGGAAAACTTATCCAGCACACACAATACTCAGCAATACACTGCACTTGTTGGTTAGTGTCTCACAGTTCAAAGTGAGAGCCTGATCACGTTTAAGAATGTTCCCTGTCCCAGCTGCATGGAGATTCTGATTTTCAGAGACATTTTCAAATGTGATCCAAGAAGAGACAGATCATTGTGAGTCCTTCCAGTTCTGTGTGCTCCCTTTGGAGAGCATTCAGTGCATTTTAATTGTTTGTACGTGGCATTCTCTTCACAGGCACCTGTCAAAAATGGATTAAGCTAGACTGCATTCATGCAGGCTGCTAATGGACAGACTTGACTCCCCAACATTTGTATCTTCTTTATTCTTGCTCCATTAAAAATGCCACAGAACTTGAATTCTTTCATTGCATAATATAACAAATCCTTTGGGCCTAGCTCTTCTTTCTACTCTATCATACCCAAGTCAATGCAAACCAGCCCCACATTTAGGGCCTCAACTGGCTCCATTCTTGACAATGGGGATTTTGCTATGAACTTCTAGGGGAGCAGGAAAATGGAATGAAAAGGAGAGGGAGGTGGTAAGGTTGAGGTGTGGAGGTGGTGGGTTATATGATGGGGTTGCTGTAGTAGTGGTAGCAGAAGACTGGGCTTGGTGACCCAGAAGATCCCCTTCCAGTCCTGTGTTTCTATTGGGCTGAAGCTTACCATTAGATCCAGCTCTCTAAGGAGTCCCACTGAGTAGAGGGAACCTTCTGAAGCAGTAGAGCTGCTGAAGTGATCCTATGAAACACATCCTCCTAGAGTGCATTTCTATGATAAAGGTCTGACGGGATGCAGCTACAGAAGACCCTATGGGGGCTGTTTCCTGGTGTGTTGATAAAGCCACTTCCACTCACCACCTTGCTCTCTGGGGCTTCTCACCACGCTGGCCTGCTGGGCTAGATGTCCTGGTCTCCCACAGCCAAGGCACAGAGCTGAGATGTACCCCTCACCCTCCAGCGCCAAAGAGCAATACAGATATTGAATCACTTCAGGTCTGAGGAGAATGCAGTTTGGGGCACACCATCCAGAAAACCAACCCCCAACCAGAATCAGACCCCCAAATAAACTATTCAAGCAAGCCTCCTTCAACAGTGAAAGGAGGATGTACACAATGATTGCTCCCCCAAGTAACGATTATTTACACTGGGCTTGATAGTAAATAAAAGTAATTTTATTGTGTACAAACAGTAGGATTTAAGTGGTCGCAAGTGAAAACCGAGCAAAGTAAATTACAAATAGAAAATGCATAGCTAGTTCTAACACATTAAAGTTTATTGCGAACTTACCCTAAAACTGTTCTTGTTTCAGCTAAACCTCCAAACCAGGGAAGATTTTGTTTCCCTGGGGTCTCTGGTTTATTCTTTGGGGAGTGTCATGCCAGCCACAGACAAAGAGCCTGAAAACTTTGCATCTTAAATAGCCTTCCTTTTGGGGCAGGAATTCTTTGTTTCTACACTCTTCCCTTCCGTAGAAAATTACATGGTCAGACCCTACCAGTTCTGGTGATCACATCTTCTGACGACCAGCCACAGCTTAGACATAAAGGACAAAAGATGCTGTTTACAGGTGATCACCACACACCCTTGATGGCTTTCATTGGCACATTTAAAACCATAAACCTTTTCATACCCCATATTTCTAACTTTATGTACAAGAACGACACACCAAAGTAAGAAATACTGATCCAGAGGACTGAAACATTAAAGCTGATAGGCTGCGGCTAGACTGGCATGATTTCGCACAAATACTTTTAATGGAAAAGTTTTTCCATTAAAAGTATTTGCGCAAGAGAGTGTCTACATTGGCACAGATGCTTTTGCGCAAAAGACATCTTTTGCGCAAAAGCATCCATGCCAATATAGACGTTCTCTTGCGCAAGAAAGCTCCGATGGCCATTTTAGCCATCGGGCTTTCTTGCGCAAGAAATGAACTTGGCTTTCTACACTGGCCCTCTTGCATAAGAATACTTGCGCAAGAGGGCTTATCCCTGAGCGGGAGCGTCAGAGTATTTGCGCAAGAGCCACTGATTTTGTACAGTACAAAGTCAGTGTTCTTGCACAAATACTCGCGGCCAGTGTAGACAAGCGGCAGGATTTTGCACAAAAGCAGTCGCTTTTGCGCAAAATCTTGCCAGTCTAGACACAGCCGTAAGTTACATGAGGTATTTAGTCCAAAGCATCTTCGGGTTATGCATATTTGTATCCATAAGTCAATTTCATAAAATGGAGGGGGGGGGACCCGTTACAAAAGGGAGCTCCTTTTTGCCCCAATTATCCCCCAAAACAACCTTTATAGGCCTGGGCAGCCAATGCAGACTACAGAAGCCCTGAGGCTGCTCTACTTACTTTATACTAGGGATTGGATTAGCAGCCATCCAGCTGCAGATCAAGTCATAGGGGTGGTTGTAAACTGCTTTGAGCTATATCAAGTACCGTTGACACAGCATAGGATAGGGGCACTTCCATATAGTAATTTCTGTCACTAGGAGATTAATGAGTTCTTTAGGAGCCACTGGGTTAAATCTGCCTCGGCATTTCCAACTACCCACCCTCAACACACCCTCCCTCCACTTTCAATGTCTCACAACTTGCTGTAACTTCCATCCAAGAAAATGAAAAGATCCAAGCCTGTGGAATACTTTTTTTTTTGGAAGGGGGGAAGATGAGTGTTTGAGCAGTTCAGCAGATTTTTAAGAGCAAGGAGAAAGGGGAAATAATACACTATTCTCTATTAGAGAATGTTCAGGCATTTTTACCATATTTGAAGTGCAATGTCAAATGGAAATGAAAAGTTATCCAGGTGCCTCACCATATTTCAGTAGCTACATCTCCACACACACACACACCCCTCCCACCCCCATGTAGATCTAGTTGGCAAAACCTAACTAAATTTCACTTTTTTTCCTCTGTGCTTTGTTTCTCCATCTCTAACATGGGCATAACAATATTTTCTTCCTCCCCCAGTCTCACTCACTACCCTGGTCTATCTTGTCTATTTATACTGGACATTCTGGAAGAATGGTCTCTTACTGCATGTCTGTGCAGTGCCTAGCAGAGTGGTCTCAGTTGAGGCCTTTAGGTTCTAGTCATCAAGCTAATTCATAAGCATAAGTTTCAAGCCAGTAGACCGAGAAAAGAGAGGGAGGGTGAAGTGGTGGTCTTGCATCAGTGCCAGTGCTGGCCTATTGGGCGCCATAAGCAGAAATATTTTAGGGGGACTCTCTACACTTAATAGGGGGTCCCCTTAAGTTGCTTAGGGCCTTGAGCAATTGCTCAACCTGTTGGTGCCTAAAGCTGGCCCTGCCTTGCTTTTCCTGGAGTTTAACAGTGTTTCTGATTACGTATCACAAGCAAAGTTAATGAAGAGTATCCAAGTTAAGGTAGCAGCAAAACAACAACCCATGGGCAGAGAAATGAAAGAGAGAGAGAGAGAAGTAGGCCCGTACGCATGGAAAAAGCGAATCAGTGGGATCCCTCAGGGCTCTGTGCCGAGACTTGTTCTCTTTAAAACTTACATAAATGAGCCTGAGGTTGGATCGAGTTTCTGGGTGTCCAGACATAGATGACATCATGATAGGAAGGAGGCTGTTGATAAGTTAATAGGAATGCACCAGACTACAGGAGAATTTGAAGACACTGGGGAAATGGGCTAATACAATGGAATTTGCTATTACACAATGGTAGGCTGTGCATTTAGGGAGAGCCGACAGCACGTTTCAATACAAGCTTAATAAAACAGAGCTGAAGTGAGCGAATGAAGAAAGCCAGCGGGAAGGGGGGGGGTTGTGGTGACTAATGGTAGGAAGGTACGGGAGAGAAGGGGGAAGCAAGCAATAACAGCTGCAAGAAAAGCAAAGAAAAATGTATAGAGAGAGGAACAAATTCTGCTGCAAAGGAGATAACGACTCCACTGCTTCTGGCCCTTTTCCGGTGGAATCCTGGTGCTCCAAGAACTAACCTCGGCATTCAAAACAGGGCAGCCGCAGGCTGGAAAACGTGCATGGCAGGGTGATGAGTCTAGTGTAAGGACTGTTGGGTCTGCATCCCGAGAAAGGGCTTGGAGGGTAGAACGTGCTCAGCTCTGGAAGGAGGCCGCTAAACAGCAATCTGGCGATGGCACAGGAGTGCCTAAAGGAGACAGAGAAGGCTCCATGTCTAACTGTGATCCTGTGCAGGGTGAAAAAGCCTAAGATTAAGGAAGGCAGGTCTCAGAAGCAGGATTCTGCAAACAGAAAGCTGGACTCAGCCTGCTTTATTGCACTGAATAGCCCCTTTCTCCATTGATGGTCCCCTGACTTCGGTGGGATTCCCTGTCAGTGAGGTGAGTGGTAAGGCTGGCCCTACATTCTTGGAAATGCAGGTGCCCCCATTCCCCTTGTCCCTGCCTCTCGCCCCAGCAGACCTGCAAAAAACAAACACCAACAGCAGCCTGGACCAAGGGCCCTCCATCTCCTTGAGCGGGGCAGGGGGGGGGCCTAGTCTCTCTCTCTTTCTAGTCCCTTAGCCCCAGTGGAATGTCGGCATCAGGAGAGACTCAGGGACACCTGCATCAGACTGCCCCACAGCTCACTGGTTATGGCTCACTTCTGACATGCAGGAGACCCCAGTTCAAATCTTTTCTCCCCTACAGGCAGAGGGGGGACTTGGGCCTGGGGCTCCCATCTGCCTGGCAATTCCTTTGATGGCTGAGCTAAAAGTAATCAGCTGGGTGGTGCCACTTCCACCTGCTGGATTTTTAATGGGACCCAATCCAGTAGACAGGTGAACTCCAGTCGTCTTCTGGCTCATGGATCAGGCTGGGGCTTAGGCCGGAGACAGGCATCTGAGTGCCTAGAATAAGGCAGTTTGGGGGCATTGCAGATGCAGAAACACAGACACCTAGGGAAGTTTTACCCTGAAACCTTAGGCACTCAGGGAGATTTGGCACCCATAGGGGTTAAGCAAATTTTGTGGATTTTAGTGGAGCCTAAAATTGGGATTAGGGCTCCTAAATCCCACCTTTAGAGACAGGAATATGTTGGTGGATGTGACCCAGAGTGACACGTGTGTAGAAATGCCCTTGTCAAAAGAAATATCAGAGCAAAAAAAACTGGGGTTGATGAGTTGAGGTCAGCCCTTAGATGGTTAAAGCCACCATCAGGAATTCAGCACCAAAGCAATGAGATTCCACGAAGGAGATGTGGATGCTGCTTGTACCAGTGACTGACTTACTGAGGCTACGTCTAGACTGCAGGCTTCTTTTGGAAGAAGCTTTCCTGGAAGAGATCGACCAAAAAAAGTCTTCCAAAAGAGAGCATCCACACTACCAAAGCACATTGAAAAAGCAATCTACTTTTTCGAAAGATAGCGTCCATTCAGTGTGGACGCTATCTCCCATGTAAGCTGTGATTGCTATGGGCGGAGTGGCCACTAGGGCACTTGTGCATTTTCCTCTTTCCTCTTCTTTCGAAAGAACTCCCTCTTCCCCATCCACATGAGCCTTTTTCCAAAAGAGCTCTTTCTTTTCTTTCGAAAGAATGCAATTGCAGTGTGCATGGAAGTGAAGTTTTTTTTGGAAAAACAGCTGTTTTTCCGAAAAAACTCTGTTGTGTAGACATAGCCTGAGACACCTTAAGTGAGTCACTTCACTTTCCTGTGCCTTGTTTTCTCCATTGTGAGGTAGAAATGGTAAAATGTAACCATCATTAGAAAGAGCTTTGAGATTGGCAGATGACAAAGACAGAAATGCTAAGTATTTTTGTGTCAGGAATCATAATATTGCCAGAGTTCGCTTCTCAGACCTTCTTAGCGCTCACAGCTCCCATAGTTTAGCTCAGGGTTTCCCAACCTATGGGTCGGGACCAAAATTTGGGTCACCATTACATTTCAAAAGGGTCACCAGGTGTTTCCCCAGGTAGCTTTTACGGAACCATTCACACATTTTTTGAATTGCCCTGGATCACCAAGTCTTCCTGGATTGTCAGAATGGGTCCCCATCTGGAAAAGGTTGGGAACCGCTGGTTTAGCTGGAGATATAGGAGCCCACCAGCCCTGAACAGTACTCTAATGCCAAAGCTATCCCAGCATGACTTCTGGTTTTCATTCCCTTTAGAAAGTCTTAACAAATCAAAACCCTGTCACTTGAAATGTCTCATGTTTCGACTCAGCCCCGAGGTGGGCTGTTCTGGAAAGTTGTGGCAAAATAGGATGAGACATTTTTTAATGTTGCCCTTGTGGAAAAATGTACATGTCTGGAGTTTAAAAACTGTCCCTTTTTCTATAGCTTTAAAATGGCATGCTTTAGTAAGTGTGAGCTTGCCATACAGTAAACCCTTGATGAAGACAAGTACATGTGACCTAAGAATATTTTGTTTAAAAAGGAGAAAGTTAGCATTTAAATACCTTGAATTCCTTAAATTATTAAGGTTCATCTTCTCTGATGGTTCCCGTTGGTGGTTCTCCATACTTTTAGAAGGGTGCTGCAGGTTTTGTACATTTCCTATACAGCAAATGATTAACATTATGGATGTGAGTTGTTCCACAAAGCGACCAGAAACTTGGCTATTTTAGCAACGTACATGGCCTGTTACTATACTATCTGACTGCCTCTCAACTGTCCATGTGTTTATCCTCACAGCACCCCTCTGTGGTAAGGAAGTGCTATTATACCAATTTTGAAGATGGGAAACCGAAACACAGAGCAACAGATTAACTGAGCGTCACACAGGAATTTGGTGATGAAGCAAATTAACATCTTCACCACCGCATCGTCCTTCTCCCTCTGGTATTGACTACAATAAGCAGGGTGTGCTGTGCAAACAAAGTTGTCTTTCATATACTCTTATCTACTGGCTATAATATCACATGATCAAAATACTGTTCTCCCTTGGCCACTTACCTCTGAGAATAGATCAGCATCCTTTTTTGTTCTGTGATCCATAAATTACCAGAGAGAGAGAGAGTAAGCTGCAGCTTAAGGGGTTGCTAGTGGTTGCTTGAAAACAGAGTCTGAAAGTCTGAATTGGTGGTGCTTGCTTGGTGGGCAAGTGGGAACAGCTAACGCAGTCAGCAGAGTCTGTGGCCCGTAAGGGGTTGGCCATCTAGCAGAGAAACATGACCAAGGCTCCAGCTGACCTAAACTGGTTGCCTCTACAATGGCAGCAGGGCCTGGAAGAACCCACAAGGCTGCTACTGAGACCAGCGCTAAAGAGCACCTCAGGGCACAGTGTCCTCTCAATCCCAAATTCATAAATCATCTTGCTGTGCACCTACAAAATGGCCAAAGGACTCCCACACCTTAATTCTTCTCTCACACTCCCAAGTGCTCCTCAAACTCAGAAGACTTGCACCTGGTGAGTTCAGGGATGAATTTTCATGTGAAAATGGTTGGTGTGCTAGATGTCTTGCTTCTCAGTGATGACTAACCCTCATGCTCTTCTCTTATTCTTGGCCTGCATCTATCTTTCTGCCCCTTACACCTAGAACAGCCCCACCCCCTTTTCTACCCCCCTTACTCTAGCTTGCCATATGCCACCTTAATATCCATGTCTGATTTTAGAAATACTTCCCACCTTTTCCTCTTCCCTCAGAATCCCACCACATCTTGCCTATTCTGAAATACAGCTCAGTGTTTTGCCTTGCCTTGCCCATCTTACACTAGGGGTGTGGGGAAGATACCTTGCTGTGTTTCTAAAGAATTGTGTAAATGCATGGGCACAAGGAAGATGACTCAATAAAAGCGGATATACATTTTATTTCAAACAACGTTTTATTCCTGGTGGTCTAATGGGAATTATCTTTATTTGACAATACATAGGAGAAAGTGTATGTTGGAAACATGAGTTTCATTCCTTCTCCCATTATCTTCAGTCAATACAGATAATAAAAATCTCTCTCCTGCCCTTTGTCATCTTAGGTGATCAAAATATCTGACTTCATAAACTGAGCAACTGTGGATTGGATGTTATGTCTCTGGAAACCTTGCAAAGGGGGAAAGAGTTTGTGAAACCCGGCTGTCTTGGCTTACCAAACTTCACCAACAATTTCAATTCCTGTGGAACATTCTTCTGCAGTCTGAGTTGAAATTTCTTTCCCTCAGCAACTCCCTCTTCTGATCCTAGTAAGGAGGGTCAGGTTTGATGTTTGTCTCTAAAGTTGAGGAGGGAGGACTAGCTGAGCAGCTAGTAGAGTGATGAGTTGAATTTACTTTTCACTTTTCTCCAAACCATATGTACTACTTTGGTTTCAATTCTCTTGAAATAGAAATGTTGTTAATCATATGATAATAGGACTGGAAGGGACCCACCCCAAAAGATAATCTAGTCCAATCCCCTATATTCATGGCAAGACAAAGTATTATACAGACCATCCCTGATAGGAATTTGTCTAACCTGCTCTTAAAAATTTCTAATGTTGGAGATTCCACAATGTTCCTCAGTAATTTATTTCCTTGCTTAAGCCACCCTGACAATAAGGAAGTTTTTCCTAATGTCAAACCTAAGCCTCCCTTGCTGAAATTTAAGCCCATTGCTTCTTGTCCTATCCTCAGAAGTTAAGTAGAATAATTTTTCTCCCTCCTCCTTGTAACAACTTTTTAGATACTTGAAAACTGCTATCATGTCCCTTCCCAATCTTCTGTCTTCCAACTAAACAAACCCAGTTTTTCAATCTTCCCTCATAGGTCATATTTTCTAGACTTCTCATCATTTTTGTTGCTCGTTTCTGAAATTTCTCCAATTTGTCCACATCTTTCCTGAAACGTGGTGTCCAGAACTGTATGAAACACTTCAGTTGAGACCTAATCAGTGTGGAGTTGCATGGAAGAATTACTTTTTGTGTCTTGCATACAACATTTCTCATAGTACACCACAGAATGCTGGGGGTTTTTTTTTCCAATGGTATCACAATGTTGCAGTCGAAATTGTCGGGCTGATGACATTTAGGCATGTCCTTTTCAATGGTATACAAGAGAGTAATGTGGCAAGCATCACATCTAACAACATTTGAGTGCCCTGAGCAGAGAGATCAGGTACCCATTTTGCAGCTGGGTCAAGCAGAAGTGGCCTTTCAAAATTACTTCAGAATTGTTTGAGTGCCTTAACCACAGGCTTTGCACCCCTGGAACTTGGACGATTATTAGAGCTGAGCCAGAGCTGGCCCAAGCTACGGGCTGACCGGGCTACTGCCCGGGGTGCCACCGGATCGGGTGGGGGTGGGGCAGTGCATGCGCCGCACTCCCGGGGCCGGGGCGCACGAATGGCTCGGGCCGGCCCTGAGCTGAGAAGTCTATCACATTTTGCCTTCCTTGCATTCAGTGCGAGCAGAATGTCATGAATCATAGTCTGACTTGTAAAATTGAATCATGGGACTCTGGAAAGCATGGGTAAGAATGAATCTGTACGAAAGGTCTGAATCTCTCTAGGCATCAGTAATCTATCCTCTTCCACCCCCTCACTCTGCCGCCCAGGGACTGGCTCTCCTGCCAGTTTGGAGGCCACATTAAAATGTACCATGTCTTCACTCAATTAAACAATGTAAGCTAAGGCCAAAATATTCATCCCATTCACTTCATTAGAAAACAGAGAACTCGAGTAACAAACGGAACTATCCTGGCACTAGTAGCATCCAAACCCTTCTTATTTTTGCTTTGTCATATGAGCTAAGAAAAAGTCACCGATACTACTAATACTAATTCATAATAATAATAATAATTCCCACCTATATAGCATCTTCATCCAGTGATCTCCAAGAACTCTGCAAAGGAGGGTTAAGTATCAATATTTTACATGGTACAAATGTTTCATTTCACAGATAGAGAAAGCGAGTCATGGGGCAGGGTGATCTCTTGAATGAGGTGAAGGGCCAAGGTCACATTGTAGGTCAGTGACCAAGTTAGAAATTTAGTCTAGATCTCCTTACTCCTTGTCCAGTGCCCTGGCCACCAGAACCAGACTGCCTCCCCAGTTGTAGTTAATCAAAATGTCACAAGATAAAAAAACTATGGATTTTTCACTGGTGATCTGCTGAATACATTATGCTTGTTATGTCTGTAACCCTGATATTTGGAGCCAATAAAATGTATACCCCCCTGCATGGGTTCTCAACCTGGGGATTATGAACTACTGATGACAGGGACATGCAACCTCCCAGTTCTTCCCAGAGGGGACCCTGGCTAAATCTTAGCTGGATGGGAGGCAAATGCTGGAATGGGAGTCTACTGTGGAAAAGGGAGGGCTAACATGGAAAAAAATGAGAACTGCTGAGCACGAGAGTGAGATCTGTAGAGTGGATATGGCATGTTATATTGTTGGAACACTAGACAAAAGAGAAACTACATCTGGAAATAAAGCTAAATGTCCCCTTCTTGCCCTCACATCCCTAGGATTCAGTAAAAATGTGAGTATATTTTATGTCTATGGAATTATTTCTGTGAACCATCATCTCTGTCTAATTCACTCTCCCTTTCTCTGGATGTGGATTTGGAGTGGTTGTCGGATGTCTCTTTATTTAAAAAACCAGTGTCTGAATGAGCAGCTATACCTCCAGAAGGGTTTAGGGTCTGTTTGCCTGCAGTGCCTGGCTGTGTTCCTAAACAGTCATTTTCAAAAAAGCCCACTAAATCAAAAGCCAGGTAAATCAACAGAGCACTCTGAGTCGTAATGAGACCAGTTATAAGGTAAATTACAACATTATTCAAGCACACAAAATTCCTCCTCTGGCATTTGTCCTGGTAAGTTTAATGCACCTTAAAAGCGGTAAAATGTTTTCTGGCAGCCTCTGAAAGAAGCTGTGTCTGGAGAGATGGCAGGCTGCACTGAGCCTGTTGGTTTTCACAGTTTCCTTACTTTTGTGACATTGCAAGGCAGTTAGACAACCTTGGTGTGTATTTGCAGGGTGTTTGAAATGTGCAATGATGTGTTTGCTAAATGATGTTGTATCAGCTACAAAAATCAGCTGCACATTCTCAATTTCCAGCAAATCCTGTTAGCAATTTTCAAAGGTGGAGATTAGAAAGCGTTTAATGGGAGCTTGGCTGGGAGGTTTGAGACTTTGTACATTTTTGTTACAATGTATAAACTTCTGGACAGTTGCTCATGTCTCAGAAGCTGCCAAAGTTCAAATGGTGGAAGCAAGGACCTAAACAGGGTGGCCACTTAAAATGTAATAGACCATGAAGCCTCTAGTAAAGTGTAATAATTCATATCTGTACCATAAGAAACATTTCCAGATCTGTAGCTTTTGTTACATAGTTCAGCACATTCAAAGCAAATACATGTGAGACAGAATGAGGAAGGTAAATTTGAATCTAAAACTAAGAAGACTAAGTTCTTACAGAACATATGAACTCCTGGATTTTAGAACATTTTACAAAATTTTACAAAGGAATGTACATATTAGTAATCCCATTTTACAGATGGGGAAACTGAGGTGAAATGACTTGTCCTCGGTCACAGAGTAGGCCAGTGACTAAATCAGGAATAGAACAAAATCCAGTGTGTGATCCACTGGACTATGCTCCTAAAACAAGGTCTCTCACAAAGAGATGCAACTGAAAAGATAAAAGCTTCTAAACTTGCCTAAGAAGTGCTGTCATTATGTTGTACTTGAGGGACCAGACATACTTCTCAACCTGCCAAGACTTTAATGACGCATACATCTTGGGAAGAGAGAAAGAAGAGAGCAATAAATGTATGTGTGTGCACGCACGCATGCACGCACGCATGCACGCACACACACACACACACACAAATAAGAGTAAATGACTTAACATAATGTAAAAACAATGAGTTCTGTGGCACCGTTGAGATTAATCTGTTCAATTTAAATTTAATCTGTTAGGCACAACTACACTACACTACCATTGCTGCAATGGTCAATTTTCCAGGATTTGATTAGCAGGTCTAGTGAAGCCATGCTAATTTGAACTGAGAGGGCGTTCCCGTTGACACTGGTAGTCCTGCTCCTGCACGGAGTAAGGGAAGTTGAAAGGAGAGTGAGCTCCCGTCAACCTCCCACAGTGTGCACGGCACCAATATTTGGTTTAAGATACTTCGGCTCAAGCTACGCAATTAATGTATCTTAAAACATCTTAATGTATTTTAACTTGAGTCGAGTATCTTAATTCAAACTTATTCCCTAGTGTAGCCCTAGCCTTAGTCTCTAAAGGTACATCTATATAGAAGGGCAAAACTCAAAATAAGCTACGCAACTTGAGCTATTCTAATGGGGTAGCGTAAGTCAAAATAGCTTATTTCAAGTTTGAGCACGTCTACACAACACTTATTCTGAAACAGAGCACTCTTCCTCCGACTTCCCTTACTCCTCATAAAACGAGGAGTAAAGAAGCCCTCCGGCTGGACATTATTTTGAAATAACTGCTTGTGCGTAGATATGCACTTCGTTATTTTGGAATAATGTCAGTTATTCTGAAATAACGCTGCTGTGTAGACGTAGCCTAAGATGCCACAGGACTCTTCATTGTTTTTGCAGATACAGACTAACACAGCGACCGCTGAGACTTTTAAAATAATGTGATCTATATTTCTTTATCATGAACAATATTTCTCTGTAACCTCAGTGCCACACTATAGCTGTTCCTATGTAAATATGTGGCAGTAGTAAAAATGGGATCACTTTGCATGAGGACTGAGAGTAAAGGGCCAATTTATTCCTTTACCTGCAAAGATGCCCAGAAGGGGGAAAGCCAATCAGAAGCTCTGCCCTGTGGAGTTTGACTCATTCTGCCTTCTGTGGAAGTGTCATAGAACCATGGAAACGTAGGACAGGGAGGACCTCATCTAGTCTAGTTTGTGGCACTCGTGGTAGGTTAAATTTTATCTAAACCAGTGGTTTTCAAACTGTGGGTCAGGACCCCAAAGTGGGTCACAGCCATATTTTAATGAGGTGGCTGGGATTGGTGTTACATTTATTGCAGTCTGGGGCTGCAGCTGGAGCACTACTGCATGGCCCTGATCACTCAGCAGGCACCCATAAATGCCCCGGTGGGCGCCGTGTTGGGGACCACTGCCCTAGGCAATTGATTCGAATGCTCAATCACCCTGACAGGAAGCTTTTCCTAATGTTCCACCTAAACCTTCCTTGCTGCAATTTAATCCCATTGCTTCTTGTCCTATTCTGAGGTTAAGAACAATTTTTCTCCCTCTACTTTTGTAATAAACTTTTATGTACTTGGAAATTGTTATCCTCTCAGTCTACATCTATATTACAGGCTTCTTGTGCAAGAAGCCTTTTGTGCAAGAGTTTTTGCGCAAAAACTTCATGTGCAAGAGCACATCCACACCTCATGGACGCTCTTGCACAAGAAAGCTCTGGTGGCCATTCACAGAATGGTCATCAGAACACCTGTGCTTTTTCGGATAGGCTGTATTTGCGCAAGGAACTCCTGCGGAGCGTCCACACGTACTTTTTTGCACAACAGCTGTAGCGCTAAAAGGAGTTATGCCATTTTACTGTCAATTTCCTTGGGCAAAAGCACACTTGAGGTGTGGACGCTCTGCGGGTTTTGTGCAAAAACACCCATGTTTGCGCAAAAACCTTGTAGTGTAGACGTAGCTTCTGTCTTTACGTCTCCAGACTAAACAATCCCAGTTTTTTTCAATCTTCCCTCATAGGTCATGGTTTCTAGACCTTTTTTGTTGCTCTTCTTTAAACTTCTCCAATTTGTCCACATCCTTCCTTAAATGTGACACTCAGAACTGGACGTAGTACTCCAGTTGAGGCCTAATTAGCACAAAGGAAAGCAGAAGAATTACTTTTTACATCTTGCTTATAACAATCTTCTCAACACATCCCAGAATGTTTGCTTTTTTTTGCAACAGTGTCACACTGTCGACTCATATTTAGCTTGTGATCCACTATGACCCCACAGATCCCTTTCTGCAATACACCTTCTTAGGTAGTCATTTCCCATTTTGTATGTGTGCAATTGATATTCCTTCCTAGGCCAAGAACTTTGCATTTGTCCTTATTGAATTTCATCCTATTTGCCTTAGACCATTTCCCCAGTTTGTCCAGGCCCTTTTGAATTTTAATTCTATCCTCCACCGCACTTGCAACCCCTCCCAGCTTTCTGTTGTCCACAAACGTTGAGTGTTTTCTCTATGCCATTATCAGAATCATTGGTTATGATATTGAACAAAACTGCAGCCAGAACTGATCCTTGTGGGAGCTCACTGTGGCTTTTTTCCCCTTCTATGTCCATCAACCATCACCCTGAGGTTGACCACAGGAAGCTAACATGCTTTAAAACACTAGTACAAGAGCAGCCAGCCCTCAGTGACACTTGAACCTGCAGTGAACCACCCTGGGCATGCCACACTGCTCCAGCAGTGATTTATATGCCCCAGGGTTGTTGCCCTCTTTGTCCTCCCACCCTCACCCCCTGTCTGTGTGCCTGCACTGGAATCTTTATCTCTTCTAAGTGCTGACCATTGTTCTTTAACATAGGTTAACAAACACTCCTTATATTCCCAGTGTAGACAAGGCCTCTCCCTGCTCCTCATTCCTGGGACAGCTGGAATAGTGCTCATACACTCTCAATGAGGTCAAGTCCAGTCCCCTGCACTCATGGCAGGACCAAGCACCATCTACACCGGAGTAGGCAATAAGGTAGTTCACCAGGGCTAGCTCCTGGTGGCCCACTAGAGGATTTATTTACCTGCATATCCACAAATACAGCTCCTTGCAGCTCTCAATGGCCACGGGTTGATGTTCCTGGCCAATGAGCACAGCAGAAAGCAGTGACCCAGCTGATGCTGCTTCCCGCAGCTCCCATTGGTGGGAATGCTGATATACGGCCTACAGGAGTTGTGAGCAACCGTACCTGCCAATGAACAGCTAAATAAAGCATCTGACGGCCCACCAGCAGCCAACCTAGTGAGCCACGCCCCATCTGTAGGCAGCTTATCACCCCTTCCTGTTCTAGATCATCTCTGACAGATGTATGTCTAGCCTAAGGAGAATAATTTTTCTCCCTTCTCCTTGTAACAACCTTTTAGATGCTTGAAAACTGTTATCATGTCCCCTTTCAGTCTTCTTTCCTAGACTAACCGAGCCCAATTCTTTCAATCTTCCTCTCAAACATCATGTTTTCTAGACCTTTAATAATTTTTGTTGCTCTTTCCTGGAACTTCTCTAATCTGTCCACATCTTTCCTGAAATATAATGTGGCGCCCAGAACTGGACACAAATATGCCAGTTGAGGCCTAATCAGTGCAGAGGACAATGGAAGAATTACGTCTCATGTCTTGCTTACAACACTTCTGCTAATGCATTCCAGAATGATGTTTGCTTTTTTTTAACAACAGTGTTACACTGTTGAGTCATATTTAGCTTGTGGTCTACTATGACCCTTAGATCCCTTTTTGCAATATTCCTTCCTACACATTTATTTCCCATTTTGTATGTTTGTAATGATTGTTTATCCCTAAGGGGAGTACTTTGCATTTGTCCTTCTTGAATTTCATTCTATTTACCTCAAGCCACTTTTCCAGTTTGTCCAGACCATTTTGAATTTTCATCCTATCCTCCAAAGCACTTGCAACTTCTCCCAGTTTGGTATGGTCCACAAATTTTATAAGTGTACTTACTCTCTAATGCATCATTAAATTGTTGATGAAGATAATGGATAGAACTTGGGCCAGAACTGATCCCTGAAGAACCCCTCTGGTTATACCCTTCCAGCATGACTGAATCATTGATAACTTCTCTCTGGGAATGATTATCCACCCAGTTATGTACTGCCCTTACAGTAGCTCCATTCAGGTTGTATTTTCCTAGTTTGTTAATGAGAAGGTCATGTGAGATTCTATCAAAAGCTTTGCTAAAGTCCATTAAGGTTGACAGCCTTGCCAGGCCCCGGGGCAAGGTGTGGGGGGAGGGGAGGTGGGAGGGAGGGGTGGCTCTGCAGCCTGGAAGGAGTGGGGCCAAAAGCAGAAGGGGCGGGGCCAAGGACAATCAGCCTTTAGACTGCGATGTCCCTCTCTCCAGCTCTCACAATCACGCACAGCTGTGCTCCATCACTCCCACAGCATTCAAAGAGGCCCAGGGCGCCAGCTGCTGCCATTGCCACAGTATCTTCTGCAGTGACAGATGGGATCTCTGGGCCCTTTTGAATCTCCAGGACCCATTTGCCCCTTCTCTACGTGCTCCCCCTTCTCCCCCCCCCCCGCCCCGCCTTCAACAGGTCTGCTAAAGTCTAGATATTTCACATCTACCACTTCCACGATCCACACAACTTGTTGTTCTGTCAGAAGAAGGCACCAGTTGGTTTGACAATAATTGCTCTTGACAAATCCATGCTGTTACTTACCACCTTATTTGCTCAATTTTCTTTCCTGGTACAGAAGTTAAGCTTACTAGTCTGTAATTCCCTGAGTTGCCTTTATTTCACTTTTAATAGATGGGCACTCTGTTTGCCCTTTTCCAGTCTTCTGGAATATCACCCATCTTCCATGACTATTCAGAGATGATAGCTAACAGCTCAGATAGCTCCTCAGTCAGCATCTTCGGTATTCTTGGATGCATTTCTTCAGGTCCTGGTGACTTGAAGACATCTAACTTGTCATTTTTAAGCCACCTGGAAGCTCATTTATCTAAGGGGAGAGAGGTAGAGGGACCGACTGACTAAAAAGCACCAAGCAAGGGAGTGTTTCTTGCTCTTACATGTGAGCAGTCCTCTGGTAGTCATTCATTTTTCTGCTTGGTCTTCTGTACCCAGCAGAACACAGAGTGCCGGTGTCCGGTCTGTAGCTTAACCACAAATGATTAGGCTTCCAGCAGGAATTACCAGGTAAGGTTTTCAGGCCTCTGTTATGCAGGAGGGCAAAGTAGATGATTGAAATGGTCTCCTCTAATAAACTCCCAGTGCTAGGCCAATAGTTTGTAAGTATGCCACATTCCCAAACCACCATCAAGATGGAAGTAAGGGGTAAAGTGCAGGGTAAAGAAAAGTCAGATCTCTCTGCAGCACTGTGCTCATCTTCATCAAGCCTTCTTCTGCAACCTGAGGAAGCACAGAACTCTTGAGCCAAAGCTAAACCAGGAGCCATCTATATTCTCTAGGTGAAAGTGCTACAGAAGGTCCAAGCACTGCAAGCAGAGAAAGAGAGAGACTAATTCCTCTGGATGACCCGACTTCACTAGAATTGCTTTGAATGTCCCCTGCTTGGCCCCTTCTCTGTGGAAAGCGCTGTAGGGTTGTGTATTGCCAACACCAAATTAATTAAAACCCATTGTATCCATAGCAATTATGGGTCTGATTTAGCCATTTGATTTGGAAAATGAAAAGCAAAACAAACAAAAATCCCAACCCACCAAACCCATGAGCTTGTGCCAGCTGCAGGAGCTGGCTAGGCCTCTTGTGTGTTTCAGCAAGGGCCCAGGAGAAAGGACTTGGCCTCTGGAAGTGGCTTTAGAAATGCGGAGGGTGTATTTGCTACAGTAATCCTTTGAAACAACAGCTGTCTAAAAATAGGGCTGTTTTCTGTACTAAGCTCTTTGTTAGTCATCACCCTCTCCTAAAATAAAACCCGTGTAACTGTCGCTCCTAGTAGCGCTGTAAACAAACTTGGGGAGGAGGGAGGAGAAGGGAAAAGCAGCAGAGGGTGGAGTAGGAGCAGGCCGTTGCCGGAGTGGCAGCCGCGGGCGCCAGAGCCCAGCGCACGGGCAGGAACAACTGGAGCTGGGGCCAGCTGCGAGCGGCGCTCTGGGTTCTCTGGGCTCGGGACCAGGCGGCCACGGCGAGCTGGCTGCAGGGTCTGCTGCCGCCGCCGCCGCCTTCGAAAACTCCCTCGGACTTGGAGCGCGGCCACGGTGGTCCAGGCAACGGCATTAAACAGGAGGAAACAGACTGGGGATTCCGTCACTGCAGAGGAGCGGGGGGAAGGAAAGCGCTGCGCGCAGGCAGGAAAAGAGGCAAAGCCCGGGAGAGCGGCTCTCGAGCTTCGCGGCCGTGGCCCCTAAGCGCACCGAGAGGGGCCGGGCCCCAGAAACCCAGAGCGCCCTGAGACTGGGGTGTGTGTGTGTGTGTGTGTGTGTGTGTGTGTGTGTGTGTGTGTGCTGGGACTGTGTGTGTGTGTGTGTGTGTGTGTGTGTGTGTGTGCTGGGACTGTGTGTGTGTGTGTGTGTGTGTGTGCTGGGACTGTGTGTGTGTGTGTGTGTGTGTGTGTGCTGGGACTGTGTGTGTGTGTGTGTGTGTGTGTGTGTGTGTGTGTGTGCTGGGACTGTGTGTGTGTGTGTGCTGGGACTGTGTGTGTGTGTGTGCGCTGACGTTGCTGGGATTCTGGATACTTGTGCGTTACACTGCAGTGTGTGTGTGTGTGTGCTGGGACTCTGTGTGTGGGGGGGTGGGGGGGCTGGGACTCTGCTTTGTGTGTGTGTTGCTGGGACTGTGTGTGTGGCTGAGACTGTGTGTGTGTGTGTGTGTGTGTGTGTGTGGCTGAGACTGCGTGTGTGTGTGTTGCTGGGACTGTGTGTGTGTGTGTGTGTGTGGCTGAGACTGCGTGTGTGTGTGTTGCTGGGACTGTGTGTGCTGGGACTCTGCTTTGTGCGTGTGTTGCTGGGACAATGTGTGTGTGTGTGTGTGTGTGTGGGGCTGAGACTGTGTGCGTGTATGTGTGTTGCTGGGTCTGTTTTCTGTGTGGTTATGTGGGTGTGGGTGTGTTTTGCTGGGACTCCGCTTTGTGTCTGTCTGTGCTCAGCAGAGAGTAACTCTTCACTCGCTGGGTGTCTGCGTTTTCTCTACTTTCCTGGGAAAGGGTCTCCCTGCTCCTCCCACCGCTGAGCAAGTGCTCCTAAAAATCAATGTGCCATTACAACGTACAGCGGACGCGTTCAGCAAGGGAGGCAGAAAATAAGCACTTTGGTTGACCTTACGCCTCCCTAAACCTCTTTCCACAGCACACAGGGTTGGCGCTGGCCCTTCCCATCTGCAAAGATAGCTCCAAAAATTCCTTTGGCAAAGAGAGAGAGAGATACTAAAGTAATAGCTGCGATTTGTCATCCGCACTTACCGTGTGGCTCATTTGTCCCGCTGCTCCCCCTCCCTAGAAGAAAACACCCCTCTTGCGACGAGCCCGGGTATCATCTGACACTGAAAAGCACAAAGTCCCCCACAAGCAAAGACAAACTCAAAATCAAAGACTGTTCGTTGCTCCCGAAGTGAAGGGGGTTGGAGTAAAAATACCGTGTCCCTTAACAGACTGTTTATGATTATCCCTACACGTGGTGTCACAGTCCCCTGCTATTGTAAATGTTGTATTCTAGAGAAATATCATTTGATGTAGCACCCATGTGGTTTACTAGTATTTTTCTGCAAAGAATGAGAGGTGCCCGACTAGGGAGGAAAACTTCCAAAACTCCCAACTTCCTCCCCCCTCCAAAAAAAATTGGCGACTATTCAGGGCCGATTCCATCCATCGCCCACACGTTCAGTTACCATAGTGATAACAATATTTAAAAAAACCTAGATAGATTAGACAGGCTTCTCCTTGGATTCCTAAATGATTTTTCACTTTTGTGAAGGCATCTTTAATATGTGGGAAAGTGATACTTGAGAGTACAAGAAATAACTATCCCAGCCTCCCTCCCTACAAGTATACAGAAAAGTATATCTAAATCTTCTGACACACACTTCCTAGCTGGAAGCCTCTTACGTAACAAATAGATAAGTGAAACAATCAGATCTTTGCTCTCTCATAATTAGTAATTTGGTTCCATTTCTTATAGGAGTAAATTACTTGAAGTTGGCTAGATTAAGCAAACATTGAGCTCCGTTGAATTTCATGTGTATAGATGGATACAATCCCCCTTAGATTCTTGACAGAAGTCTTTGAAAAGTCCGCCTTGAAAGAAACGTCTTCCTCTTTGTATCTGAATGGACAGTTATTTTTCTCGGGACTCATTGTTTGAGGTGGAACATTTTCAATAATGACTTAGTACAATCATTGGCCTCAGAGTCTCTTCTATGGCCTCCTGTTCCCGAGAAGCAGACAGGATTTCGTTTATATTGGGTTTATTTTAAACCGCATCTGGGTGTCATGCAGCAGATTTATGATTTTTTCATACCCCAGCTATTTTAACCGCTCCACCGCTCCGTTTGCTGCTGTCCAACTCCAACAAGAAACTATTGCCTTTTTTGCCAGGTGTGGGGGCAGAGGAAGAAGGTAGGAGCTGAAAGGCAAAATGCGTTTAATTTTAAGAAAAGGTTTAACTAGACCCCCCCCCCTCCCCCGCGCACTTTCAAAGCCTGTCACTCCCAGTTACTTGAAAGTTCCTGCGAACTTTGAAACTGTCCTGTTTGAACTGAGGTCCTGTGGGACGCTATTTGGGGCCTGTGGATGGACCCCTCTGCGTGGGGGGGGGGGGCTCTTTCCCCCGGCTCCTAAGATATGTAACGAGGCAACCCCGTGTTGCTCTGCGAGTTACAGAAGAAATAAATAAACGAATAATAAAGCCGGAGCGGCTGCAATCAAATCCGCCGAGTCTGTTAGTAATTTAGCAGAGTGGGATTTTCCTTTCGCTTGCCTGCCAGTGGATGCGCTTTTCCAAATTTCCACAGCGAGGGAAGCCTGCGATTTTTTACATAATGATTTCAGCATGCAGGGCTATTTCTCCTCCTCCCCTCCCTCCCTCCCTCCCTCCCCCGGCTCCTTTTCTTTCAGGAGCTAGATGCGATGCTTACTCATTTGAAACAGGCGCAAACTTTTGGAAAGCGAGCGAGGCTGCGGGAGGAGGAGGGTGCGGGGTTCTAGGGGTGGGGAGGGACGCGCAGTCGCTCCAGTTCACACAGAATCCGAAATAGGAGAGAGGTGTGTGTGTGGGGGGGGGAGGGAGGGGGTCCGGCTTGGACTTTGCCCCCTTGGCGCTGAAGCCCGCAGCCTCCCGCTGGCGGCTCGCGAGCGCAGCTGAGAGGAGCTGGCAGGCCCCGTGACATCACGGGACGGCTGGGCGGGGAGAGGGGCTGGGACGGGAAGGCGGGGGGAGGGGGGCAAAGGGGGGGTGTTTTCCAGCTTTAAAAAGGCAGCCGGACCGCGCAGCCCTGCGTCAGAGCGAGACTTACAGACCCGTCGTGCTCACTGATCACCCCCCTCCCCACCCCCGCATAAGAGCCCGGGAGGGAGGGAGCGAGACGAACTTCCCCAGGGCTCCCTGTCTCCCAAGCCGGGCCCGCCGCAGCGCCAGTGCCCGGGCGATGCCCGCTCTCCTGAGTGCCACTGCCCGGGGGGCGGCGGCGGCCCAGTGACGCGCGCCTTTGGGCTTGGGGGAGGAGCTGGGGGGGTGACACACCTCGCCCCAGGTGCCGAGCGAGCCCGAGCGCGGGGGAAGCGGGCAGGGAGAGGCAGCGCGAGGGATTCCCCCTTCCCCGCCCTCCCCCCTCGCTGGCCGAGTGGATGCCAAGCCCTGGCCTGCCCGCTGCCAAGCACTTTGTAGCCGGACCCCCGCCGCCAGCTCGTGGGAGAGCGACCTCGGTGGCTCCGCAGCGCTCGTCCCGCCCGTGCAGCGGCAGCATGAAATCAGCGGAGGAAGGTAACGCGCTCGGCTCTCCCGCGGTCGGCGGGTTTTGCGCCGTGGGGAGGAGGATGGAAGGGACCGTGCCCGGGGCCACTGGGGTGGCGGCGGCGGCGGAGGACCGGCCGGCCGCTGCTGGCGCGGGCGGCAGTGATTGGGAGGCGGTGTCCCCCTGGTGTTTCCCCACAGCAGCCTTGAGGTTTGACTGCGCCTTTTTGCCAATAGGTGGCTCCTTTCCCTCTTGCGCTGCGTGCACTTGGCCCGGGCTTCTGGCTCCTGGAGCCGGGCTCCGGCTGCACCGCGCAGCACAATGGAGCGGGCTGGGGCAGACCTGTCAGAATCACATGCAGGGGCTGCTTGGGTTTCAACAGCCCAGCGCCGCCGGGGGCTGTTTGCCTGGTGGGTTTAATCTGACTAACGCAGAGCCCAGTGGGGCAGGTCTCTCTTCCGCTAAAGGCATCCCAGGATCCCGTGGAGTTGTAGTACGTCTGAGTGCGCGCTGGGTATGCTAGTGTTTCCAACCGAGTTACAGAGCGCAGGGCGCGTGTAGCTTGTTGAATCACTTTGAACCATCCGATTCTTAACATGCAAATAGCGACTGGATTATGATAAAGTGGGATATAGTTTTCTGCTAGAAGCCACCCTTTAATTAAACCCATGATTTGTAAGCTTTCAAAAAATTAAAACCCCTATGAAAACAAAACAAAAATCTCAGGGTAATCTGAAATCTCATGACGATGATCCCTCCTCCAGGGTATCAAAACGAACAACTCCAAAGTTTTTACTACTTTATTCTTCCATATATACCAGCGGGAACATCGTCTCACACTTACTATACTTTAATTCATAACATGAGATTCTATTATAAATTATGCTATTCAAGACAACTCATTTCCTTTTGTTGAGTGCTCTTTAGGTAACCATAGTCCCAACATGTATTAAACAGGAAAATACACCCGCCACGCTAACTGGAAAAGATCTTGTGTTCGGGATTTTCGAAATATTTTACTGGTGGCCCATATTTAGGGTTGCAAATATAGTAAGCACTAAGTGTTGGGGATTTTTTTTAACCAAGGGCTTGATCCAATGATCCAACAGGTATTCTAGTCCCAAGACATTTTCTTACCGAAGGCGTCTTCCTCTCTGCAGTTATAAAATTATTATTTTACAAAGCAGTATTATAATCACAGCCTTTCCGTGGAATGGTCGTTCTTTGTGTTAAGAATGACAGACTCTTTTGGACACGGTAGGACCAATAAGTCACTTTCATCTCTTGGCAGGTGTAGTGTACTTTTCAGGTTTCTGTTTTGGAATCAGCACAGTCACCGTGTTCAGTATACACTCAAGCCTTCAGTCTTCAAAATGTGGGAAGGCGTTTGATACACCGCTCTTCAGTGTAATTAAAGCCAAACATCTTTAAAAGGACCAAGTGATAAAAAAAACTGATAGTGAAATTTATCAATAGTGTTTATTCCAGCAGCTCTGAAGTAGGGAGCATGCCTCTTATTTTCTGTGTCTTCACAGGCATGTTTTAGGCTAATCTTCAGTGGCTACCTTTTCTGCACAGCTGGTTTCACTAGAGAGGTTTATTTCAATTGAAAGGACCCTTTCCGTAAATAGCTACAGGTGCTGTTGAATTATTGGACTTTGAGATTGAAATCATGCAAACGCCGCTTTAGACGAAAATTACTTATTGTAATCTTAGTAAATAACTAATATTGTAATATTAGTAAATGTTTGCCTTCTTGAACTTTCAAAAGTGGGCTTCCAAAAAGTTTAACTTCAAAGACAATTCATGTGCCAACTTCCAAAAAATAATCCCGAAGACAAACAGGCAAAAGCATAAATGGGGGAGTGTAAAAAAGAAATAATCAACTTTATTTCTATGGCTTCCTGCTTAATTACTTTTTTCGATGCCTGAGGTAAACTGTCACAAGCTATCTGCCATAATTCACTTTTTGTTTATACTATTAGGGGCTAAGAAATTAGGCCAACAGAAAGAATGATCTAATCCAGTAAATACATAGACGAACTCTACAAAACTGACTTTCTGCAAATAAAGGTTTACCGCTGCCAAGTAGCAACGATCAAAATATATTGTTTTAAAGTTTTACTGTGAAGAATGTATGGCATCAGTCAGGGTGGGGGGGTTTACTAAATAAAGTTTTATCAGCACAATGATCCTTTGGAGCCTGAGTCTTTACATTAAAACTAATTCATACTACCGTTATTTAAAGCTTAAGCCGTCGTTCAGACTGTAGTGAACTCAACTGCGGTGAGAGCCTCAGCTAGTTTTAATTGTCATTTTGATTTAATTGAAGTCAATGGCGTTATGACAGTTTGCACCAGCTGAGGATCTGCCTCAAAGGTGGAATAGCGTGGGAAGGGGAGTATAATGCAACCGTGCAATCATTCATAGAGCTTTTCTTTCGAGAAATAGAACAGGTTTCCCCACAAGCAATCTGGAGCTCCCCAGTTGAATAGCATTGTTTTAAGCCAGGTTAATAACAGACAGGACACATTCACTCACTCTTAAAGCATTCTCTCACCTGAGTTCTGTATTCCTATACAGTACAGTTCTTCTGGGGCCATATGCCAATCTCAACACTTCACCAGTAGCGGGACACTAGTATTTGTTGGCTTGGCAGAGCAAACTTTGTGTGAATAGCTCTGACCCGTCGATCAATATCGAAGGCACCCAGGGTGTAGAGCCAAACATGAAAATGATTGGACAAGAAATGGAAGTAGCGGATATTTTTTTATTACCCCCTCGTCCTCGTTGTGCCCCATTGGCAGGGGCTGAGAGAGAAAGCAAGTATCAAATTGTTGAAGGTATTTCCTTTGTAACAGCAAGGTGAACCGGTCGGAAGAGAAGCAAAACTGGTCATTTGTAAGAACGATGTTGTATTTACGGGATGTCTTCCCTTAGAATGAAAACCAGTGGCCTAATGAGTTTTGGTTGGGTTTTTTGACCCGGGAGTAGATTTCTGGTTGCTTTTAGCTATAATTCGGAGCCGAAAGGCTACCCAAGGTAAACATTTGCTTAAGAATTATTTCTAAATTAGAAGCCGAAGCATAGCTGGGTGAAAAGAAAATGAAACTCGCAACATGTCGGCTCCAGGCGAAGTTTTGCATAGGTTGAGCGGAAAGCAGCAACGCCTATAAAGCAATGCCACAAAACCCAGCATTTTCAACCCAAAGGTAGACACCAAATCCATATGTAGGCAGCAGTTAAATGGCCTGATTTTCAGTCGTGCTGAGCACTCCCCTGGCTCCTCAGCCTCTTTGAAAATCAGGCCTCGGTTTGAAATGCCTGAATACGGATGGAGGTGCCTAACTTGGATAGCATTGGCAACAGAGAAAAAAGAAAGAGGGCTGATATATTAGCGTCAGTGGAATAAAAACTCCATTCTCCACCTCAGTGATCCTACTTAGCGAACCTTCCAGAGGTTTGTTTTAAGTTGATGCCAAGGCCTTTCCCATACACTGGTGATTCAGCCTTGCTGCTTAGAACAAACAGCTGGGAGCAAAGGCACAGCAGGTTGGTACACCAGCATTGCACAATGGCTTAGCAGTCTGTTCTGCCAATCCAGGGCCCAGATGTGCTGTGGCACATCTGTCACAGCCCGCTTCTCTCCAAAACGCATCCCCGCTCCAAATTCTGGAGTGTTAAGTCCAGGGGATAGAGGAAGAGGAGGAGATGTCAGTGGCTAACAGTATTTGAAACAATCATGTCAGAAGTCAGAGACTTCCACAAGTTCACAATCAGCGTAGTAACTTGCCTGAGGGCAGATGTTTGCTAGCACGGTGTAAATCATGAGAGACAGTGTGTTACTGCCGCACAGCACTGCGGTAGAAAGAAAAAAAAAGTAGAAGGTATTCTGATGCAATGTATATAGTTTTTTCTTGGCACTTTGTAATGGAGTTTTCAGCCATTCGCCTGGAAAATGGTATTCCCTGAGCTTATAAGGGAATACCGTTTCCATGGCTGCTTTTAAAATATGCCTTTGAAATTCAGCCTTAAAAATGCTGGGAGCTCAACAGTTTCAGACTCAGTGCTGGCTGCTAGGGCGGTGAGGTCATTTGCATGTTGTAGTATTTAAAACCGGTCTGTCTAATCTGAAATACATATATTTCCAAAGCGAGAAGAACAACAGTCTTGTTCAGCTGTAACTTTTAGAACAAAACAAGGTAAAATGCCGCAGGCACCATTCAAAGAGCGCTGCAACTGTTTCTGGCAAGGGGGGCACAAGCGACGCTCCTGCTTCTCTTGTAGATTTTCATTCAACAATTTGCACATTCCCCTTGGTCTGAACTTGAAGACAGGAGATGGGGAATGTCCTCCTCCACCGCCCCTTCGCAATACAAATGATTATACTAAAAGTCCTGTTGTCGCGTGTGTGTTATGGCTGTCGGCACTAGTGGGTGCTGCAACTAAACACAAAATGTTACGGCTAGCAACCCCCCCTCCAATAATAAATAAATATTGGGGGCACTGCTGCGAGGAGAAAACACCATTCGACTGTAGCCCAGCTTTATACTGCAGCCCTGACGTCTTCAGCCCACACAGATTGGCAAGGCAAACTCGGCATCAGCATCCTCCGGAGGCCCCATCATTAGGGCTTGTCAGTTAGCCAAGAAGAGAGAACTTTTTTCTCCCCTGTTTTGTAATCAGCGCGGTGCGGGAAACTTGAAACCGGTGGCAATTAAAATGTGTCTGACGATGTGGGGGAGTGAAACAGAAACCCCTTCATCCCCCAGGTTCTCTGGGGGTGGCTACTCCCATCCCGGCAGGGATCACAAGCCCCCCGTCCATTACCTTGGAGCTGGGGGGTTTGTGATCCTTTGCAGCCTTTTCGCTTTGCTCGAAGTTTATTGAGTCCCAGGGCTTAAAAAAATACCACCACGGAGTTCAGGGTCACTGCAAAAACTGGGGGTGGAGGAGAGGGTTGGATGCACGCCACGCAGCCAGACACACACGAGAGAGAGAGTTGGTTCGCTCTGGCTGGAGTGGTAACCACAAGCGGCGGAGAGAAGCACTGGGTGCTGCTGTCAGAGGCGCTCAGACACGTGTCCCTAGGACGGGGGAGGAAGGGCGCGCGGGTTTCAGTTTTACTGCTCAGATTAGCAACATCAACAACAAAAAGAGGGCGGGGGAAGGTGGGGACCGAAGGGAGACATCAGTCTGCGAGGGCAGCAGAACTGCCCCCGGAAACCAGGAGCGCAGCGAGGGCCCGCGGCTCGGCCTGCTCCGCTCACCTGCCCGAGGCAGAGGGGCTGGACCGCGTCTCTCTTGAAGCCGCGCGGAGGGTTTGTTTGAAAACAAGGAACCAGCCAGAGCCGCGGGGTTATTGATCCGCACCCGGAAACATCCACACGGCGAGAGGGAGGGTCCCCCAGGCGCAGCCCGGGAGAGACAGACGGGGCGGAGGGTCACGTTCCAGCCCGGGAGCCGCCTGCGGGAGCGGACCTGCTGCAGCGAGCCGCGCCGGCCGGCGGCTTCAATTCCCCGCGCGCTGCAGCGGAGCCCGGAGCCTGCTGCCCCAGCCCCCGGGCCCGCTGACTCACAGCCACGCGGGAGCGGCAGCAGCAGCCCCTCGGCTCTGCCCCACCCCCTCCTCCTCCTCCAGCCGAGACCCAAGGCACCGAGCCTGAGAGAAAGTGCTGCCTGTCTCCCAGCTGGCGGGGCGCCGCGCCGGGGACATGACTGGCCTGCAGGAAGAGCCCGAGTTTGACTTTGACGTCCTGTTCGAGTTTAACCAGGGCGATGCTTGCGCCGCTGGCAAAGGTTGGTACGGAGACTAAGGCAGCCCTTGGCCGCTGTTTGCAGGGCTGGGACGACGTGTCCCCGCTGCTGCAGGCGGCGCGGGGCCGAGACGCTGCGTGACCCCCCCCCCCCCCAGCGCGGGGCTGCCTTAGGGAGGCATCAAACAAGTAGTGGCGGGAGGGGGGAGGCAGGAAGGGGCTTGTATGTTTCTCTCTCTGGCCTAAACACAAGAGGGGGAGGGAGGCACGCACGCCAGTGCTGCTTCTGCCAGACCTTGCTGCCCTCTGGGTCTCCGGGGGAGGCAATGGTTGTGCGTGTCCTGGCTTAGGAGCTGGTGTGGGGCGGTGGCACCACATTCGACTTCTCAGGGATGCGCAGTCCCGCAGGAAAAGTGTTATTTAAGGAGTGTGCAATCTACTGACCTGTCCCCTGTACAATCACAGAATGATTGTCTATAGGAGTGGATCGTCCAAACAAGAGAAAAGCCGAAGACCCCCCCCCCCCAAAAAAAGAGTGCTCCTGTAGCATCTCAGAGACTAACAAAATCATATAGATGGTATAATGAGCTTTCCTGGGCACAACCCACAAGAGCAAGAGAAGTGGGTTGTGCCCATGAAAGCTCACTATACTATCTATATTTTTTTGTTAGTCTCTTCAGGTGGTATAAGACCACTCATTTTTTTCTTAAGTTACAGACTAACAGGGCTACCCCTCTGAAGCCTGTAATGTTAAGATCCATGTCTGAATTTTATATATCCTGGAGTGTGGGGATACTTGTATCTGAGGGTCTTGGTTCTGACTTGTCAAAAAGTGGTGAAATCTGGAGCTGAGTTGGATTTCAAACCTTCCACCCCTCCTTAGGGGCCAGGTGTGTTCCGATCCAGATTTTTGCTTCAGGCTTGTATTTAGTTGGTGTTGAGTTAGACAGTTGGATGTGGACACTATGAGACATGGTTTGAGAATCCAGTGTCATTTTTTTCACCTTTGGGATGACCTGTTGTTTGGCACTGAAACTGGCTTGTGGAGGGAAGAGTGGTGTCACTGCTTCCTGAGGAGATGTCACTTGCCACTTTTTCAGTGCTGGAGTTACTCCCAGTCTCACTACTGGATCCCACACTGGAATCTTGGAGACACCCACCCTCCGCTTCCCAGAGCATCACTAAATGAAGGCCAAAGTTCTGACTTTAAATCAAAGCAAATCTCCATGTTTATTACTGCAACTCTTCAATGTGTTGGTTTAATGTGCTGCATTGGTCTTACCTACATCTACTGCCCCATTCTCTGGGGTGGATGTGCACAATATCCAAATGCATTAATTAATGATGTGTCAATGCTTTGCAAATATGGATGTCAGAAATTAGGTATTTTAAGGCTGAGGTTTTGAAAGGGACCCAAAGGAATTAGGTGCCCAAATCCCATTGAATTCCCTTAGGCTTCTTGAAAATATGGATCTAAGCATCTAAATAGAAATGGTCTGATGATCAAAAATCCTTTCTTAGACTCTTGGTGAGTGTCTCTTGCTCCCATGTTCAGGGTCTAACTGATTCCCAAATTTGCAATTGAGAAGGAATATTCTCCCAGATTTGAAGTGCAGGAACCTAGGTGGTATGGGTGTTCTCTTTGGGGACTGATTTTGGACAGTATGCTAAAGGCTGTACAAATATAGAGGATTGCTCTCTGTAGGATCTTAACATCAAAATGGGAGAGGGAAAGGATCATTTGCTATGGTTTTTTGGGGCATACAATCTGACCTACTCAATTTCCTGCCCTTGCAAGAAACTTAGGCATTGGTGGCCCCTTGGTCTTTCCTGTTTTGTACTTGTGGCCTCCTGAGAATTATTTTCATTTAAAGTCACTGGACTCAATATAGGGGTGCTTGAGAGAAATTTGATGTAATATGCAAAAGGTCACACTAGGAGCCATGGTCCCTTCTGGCCTTAATCTCTATCAAATCTGTGAAAAGAGCTTGAATAACTTTAGCTCCCCTTGATGTCTATGTGAAGTGCCTGGGTTTGTCACCCTTTAAACAACAATGCCACCAACAAAATCAAATCCATGTGTGTGTTCAACACTTTTCCAGAGGCACCATGCACTTTGCAAGATCAGGCCCCTAAGGCTGTGTAGAAGGATTGAAATCTATTATTAAAACCGGGAAAGGAGAAAAGGGTATTTCTAAGTGAAAAGCAGTATGTTTAGTAGTCACAAAACAAGGTGTCCACTTTCAATCTTTGCTATATGCTAACATAACACAAGCTTCAATATTATGCAATGCCACAAATTCCACACAAGTCAGTGGAGGTTCAGGGTTCTCTTCATGTTTTTTGCATTGGCTGCAGACTGTTAAGCTAATTTCCAAAATGGTACCTTCAAAGCTGTCACTATCCACCATGTTAATTCACTCCACATGTCAAAGTCTATATGAATTTTTTGTTGGACATGCACTTTGCATGGTCAGAAGCCACTCAAAGATATAATGCCTTGATTTTCTTTGTGGTTTAAATATTTTTTTTAAAAAACTAGGCACAAAGTTTTTGTGTCTATTAGAGCTTTATGTATCAATGATGACCAGCTTGCTATAAATCAGATTTATTATGGATTCCAAGACAAGTCCTTAATTATATTGGCTAAAATTATATTGGCTTAAAAGCTATGTTTCTCAAATGTCCTTTTTTGCATCTCACCAAGACTTATTAGCTAGGTATTATTATTACTATTATTCTTTATTAGCCCTTTTGTTGCATTGTGGGAAGAATCTTTTAACTAGTTGATGAGAATGATTTCTGACCACAGAAGGAAATTATTTCCTGGATGTAATTTATTACTAATTATTTATTAAAATACAGTACTGCCTATGGGCCCCAACAGAGATCAAGGTCTCATTTTGCTATATGCTGTACAATGCTTAGTAAGAGCTTAAAGTCTAAATAGAGAAGACAGAGGGGAAACAGGCAGGGAATGGCAAAGTGATTTGTCCAAGGTTGCATAGCAAATCAATTGCAGAGCTGGGACTAGAACATAGTGTCCTGAGTCTCAGTCCATTGTCTGCCAGCTCTGGACCATGCTATCTTATGCTAGATGCAAATCTATTTACAAATTACTCCTTATCATTCAGATTACTGGTTAGTGTAATATAAACTAAACTTAGGCATGAAATAAGAACTATTTTAAATAATGTAGGTAACAAGATTTATTAATAATAATGAGGAACTATTTTAACCTTATTAATTGAATGCTGCTGGGAAGAAAGAAGAGGATAACAAAACTACATGTCTTTGTGAATGGTGACACTATGGTTAGTTTTCTTTAATAGCATATTTCTTAAACTCGCTCCTCCCATCACAGTATTTGGTTAAAGTGTTGACTAGAATATATTCTGAAAAGTCCTGTTTCATCTGTAACATGTTCTAGTGTATTTTAATGAACCTCTCTTGGTAAATAGCCAGTTTCCTAAGGGTAAGTAGAAAGTGATTCAAATAGGTGTCAAACACATTAATAATGTCTGACATGATATAAATCAGCTTGAACATCTATCAAAGAGCTAAGGAGTATTAATTGTATGTAAATATAATCTTCCTTTGAATCATTGTCATTAAGAAATATACAACATAGCTGGATAATGGCATTGAACTGAGTAGAGATGATAAACAAAAAGAACAGAGTAAAGCAGGGCACTGGTTCAACAAGCTCATTTGCATATTCGGTGCTACTGAGGATTGGGTCAGGTTGGGAATAACAGCTGTGGAAATTAACAAAGCTTTTTCCGGATCTCATCAGGCAAGGTAAGGCATGATCACTGCCTGGGGGATTTGCCTCTGGAGAGGGAAGGAAACAAACACTGTATGCAAAGGGCTGCTGTTGTGGGGATGCCTTACTACTTTATTACTATCATTCAGGAATGAAGAAGGTAACAAAATTCTTAAAATGCTGGTGCACTGAAAGTGAATAGATATAGTTGTAGTTTGTTACTCAGGAAATTAAACTGAAAGCAAAGGAGTGTCTGAACTCAAAACCAGGGGCTATGTTAGCAAGGCTTTGTTCTCTTTTCCCATTATGGGGCCAGATAGTGTTTGTAAGAGTGCTGGGGAGTTATGCCCACAGCGGCATCTCTCACTAGGGCGGAGTATGCATTGCCTTTGGTTGCAGCCTCGTGTGATGGGGAAGGCTGAGGCTGCAGCCCCACAAGGGCACTAGCACAGAGCAGTATGACAAATATCCCTGACTCCTGCACAGAGATATTGTGAGTGAGAGAGAGACTGTACAACCTTCCTTCCTTTCCTTCCTCCAAGTCTCAAACCTAAGCACACCATGTGAGAGCAAGCACAATGTAGCCCTTTGTAACAAAATAGACAGAAGCCCCTGACTTTTAACTGTATTTAGGCATGGTCATTCAGTAAGCCAGTGATTCAAATGGAATTGTTTGAGATCTCTGACTCTCCTAGATTTCTGATTTCTGCCCAACTGTGTCACTGGACCAGCACTTCAAAAAGTGTCTTGTAATTAAAGTTGTGGAGTGAGACAACACAGTCAGTGCTTAACCAATAAGAGGATTATTGGACATTATTTAACTAGCCAATTAGCCCGTCATAAGACTAGATTTTCAGATCTCTCCTCCACGTCGGTCTTTTCTCCTGAGCCTCCGGTCTCCCTCTCCATCTCTCTTTCTTTCTCCTACTGCCTCCTCCTCTCTCTCAGCTCTCCTCTGCCTTCTGCCTCTCTCTCCGTCTCTCTCTTTCTCTTCTCCCCCTCTTGCCTCTCACTCTCTCTCTGCTCTCCTCTGTCTCCATCGGGGATGCACGATCATCCAGGCCCCACTCCCTGGGCATGTACATCACTACCCCGCTCCTCTTCACCTCCCGTTGTGGCGCTTGGCTGACTTGTGCACCACTCAGCTGAGCCACCATGTGGGAGCAAGCGGCGCAAATGGCCTCTCTCTCTCTTCTCCTCCTACTGCCTTGCCCTCTCTCTCTCTCAACTCTCGTCCACCTCCTGCCTCTCTCTTCGTCTCTCTCTCTTTCTCTTCTCCCCCTCCTGCCTCTCACTCTGTGTTTCTCTTCTCCTGCTGCATCTCTCTCACTCTCTCTCTCTCTCTCTCGCTGTCCTCCACCTCCTCCGTTCTCCTCTCTGTCTCCTCTGAGTCTGCTCTGCTTTCCTCCTTTTGAATCCGGCACCCTTTCCTGATGACAGACGCATGCTTGTCCAGGCCCCACCTCCTGGCTGTTCCCTCTGGGTGGCACTGTTGCCTCCTGCCGTGGCGCTTGGATGACTTCTGCGCCGTTCAGCCGCTTGCTCCCCCGCAGCGTCCTGGATGAGCAGCACAGTAGTCAGCCGAGCACCACAACAGGAGGCAACAGCGCTGCCCAGAGGGAACAGCCAGCATTTCAGCGTTACAGTGTCACAGACATTGGGCTACTATATATATGATGGAATTCCAGTGTATTTCACCACCAAGTGAATCCTTTACCTCAGAACTACTCAACTTTGGAAGCCCAGGGGGCCACAATGATACTCACAGCACATTCTAAGGGCCGCCCCTTAAGTGTGGTTGTATTTACATCCAAATATATATGCAAACATATGCAAATAGCTTCTTTCACACTGAGAGGTATATATACAAAGATTAAGGCAAGACTACACAACACCCAGGCCCCATTTAAGTCAGTTCTGCTAATATTAATAAAATGAAATATTTACCCGATTTCCACCCATATGACAGCACTTTTAATGAACAATGACAGTCCAGGAATTTAATGACTAAAATGCATATCAACAGAAGACCATTATATTGACTTCTTTTTTGTTTTGGCTCCCATCTGCGGGCCGCATGTGGCCCATGAGCCACGTGCTGAGTAGCCCTGCTTTATGTGGTTTCTGCAGGCTTATCCCAGAAACCAGAATAAGCAAATAGACTCGTTCTGTTCCATAAACCAATTGTTAACTGGAACCAGTTGGAAACATATTATAGTGGAAACATATTATATTCCAGTTGTATGTGATTTCAGTGAAATGTTTTTGATCATGTTGATTGTATTATATTCTTTCCACCTTGGGTATTATTTTAACTATTATTGATTTTTCTCTGGGGATCATGGCACACACCAAAGGCAAGTTTCTGTCTGCAGTACCAGTGCAGTCTTTCAGCTTTTTGATTAGAAGGCAGGATTCTGCTATTTAGGTTTGTATCTAAGACTGTTCAAAGAGAATGCCTTGGAAATCCAGAAACTCAGTTTCCCCAGAAATGGTTTGCCTTGTTGTGCCACCAAGATACCAACATTTTCAAAAGTACCAGCCTCTGGTATTTGAACTACTTCATATGTCTGCATTGTAGACTGCTCAGGAAGGCCAGTGTTTTCATGGGCTTATAGCATCATGCTCCACTAAGACTCAGTAGGCTTTTAGGGTAGTCTATTTGTGCAACATCCTCATGTCATTCATTTCTGTTTTTATTTTTTTCAGAACACTATAATTATGCATCTTCAAATATAAATGCCGGTTTGCCTCTAAATGTGGCACATTCCTCATTGTCAGCTCCATGTCATGGCCTTCAGACATCCAATCCTGTCATTTCAATTGTCCCATCAACAAATCATCCTTCTGGATATGGAGGACACATTGACAGTGGAGCCTCTGGATATTATCTGTCTCCCAATGTCAGACCTAATGGAGCTCCAGCACTAGAAAGCCCCAGGATAGAGATAACGACTTATCTGGGACTGCACCATAATAACAACCAGTTTTTCCATGATGCTGAGGTTGAGGAAGCGATCCCAAATACTAAGCGATCACCTTCTACTGCCACTTTGAGTTTACCAAACATTGAGGCTTACAGAGACCCATCTTGCCTGAGTCCAGCAAGTAGCCTGTCTTCCAGAAGTTGCAATTCTGAAGCTTCATCCTATGAATCCAATTATTCTTATCCTTATACTTCGCCACAGACATCTCCATGGCAGTCCCCATGTGTGTCTCCTAAGACCACTGACACAGAGGAAGGATATCAGCGTAGTATGGTGGCCTGTACTTTACTTAATTCACCAAGACATTCTCCATCTACGTCTCCCAGAACAAGCATAACAGAGGAAAACTGGCTAAGTGCTCGCAACTCAAGACCATCTTCTCCCTGTAACAAAAGAAAATACAGCCTAAATGGCAGGCAGACTTCTTACTCACCACACCACTCTCCGACACCTTCTCCTCACAGTTCTCCTCGGGTTAGTGTAACTGATGATACATGGCTGGGAAATACTACCCAGTATACCAGTTCTGCTATAGTTGCAGCTATCAATGCCCTTACCACTGACAGCACAATAGACATGAATGATGGGATTCCTATTAAGTCTAGAAAGACTGCGCTAGATCATACCCCATCCATGACACTCAAGACTGAACCAAGTGGTGAGGACCATGGGACCATATCACCGACGGCTGATTTATCACCAGAAGAATTTTCTGGGTTTCAGCACATCAGGAAAGGAAACTTCTGTGATCAGTTCCTTTCTGTGCCGCAGCATCCATACCAATGGGCCAAACCAAAGTCTCTGTGTCCCACATCATACATGAGGTAAGGCTTCCTGAATCTATGAGGACATTTGAATGACATTTTTATATGCACTGTTTCTCCTTTTCCTGTTCAGTTGTGTTTTCAAACATCATCCCACCCACTCCTCCGCCCACAAAGATTTAACAGCTCTATGTTGCCACTTTCTAATACTGCTTCTTTGATGTATGGAGTGACCCGAATGAAAATGCAGTTTGAAGAGTCCCCCATGGGGTGGGGAGATGTTAAATTGGCAAGACAATAGTCTTTTCCTAGAAGACTAGAACCCTATTGCTGGCAGTCTAGAGATAAGGAACTGTGTACATTCAAAGGAATGTACATTCAGAATTGTGGCTCAGTCAGTAAGACAACATGGTGCTGCTACACCATTGGGTTTACTTAATTTTTTTCCTTGTGAAATAATGGTATGCTTCATAGATGTGCCTGCTATGCTAAACGGGATCTTTCAATACTTTTTCCACTACAGCTTTTTATTCAGGGCATAAAAGCACAATATGACTTGGTTGTTTTATGCAGTACAATACCCAGATACACTGAGCTCTCTTCACCTGAAAGCTATTTCTGCCTTCCTTTGCTATGTGCCTGACAAAGCTTTTTTCCTGACATTGTTTTTTCTATTTTATTTAAAAAAAAGAAAAAAAAAGAGAGATCTTATTGGAACTATTAACACAAAATAGATCAGTCTCAGGCTAGGTTTACACTACACCTTTTTCCGATTTTTTTTCGGAAGAGGCTTTTATGAAATTTGGCCCATCTACATTGGGCCAAATTTCAGAAAATCCCTCTCTTTCAGAAGATCCCTCCTTCCTCATAGATCAAGGAAGACAGGGCTTCCGAAAGAGCACGTTTGCTCTTCTGCAAAAAAAAGTGGAAGAGCAAACGCGTTCCCTGGATGGGGCAGAGTTTTTCCAGGATACCTCTGGTATCCCCAAAGCCCCCCCACAGTCTAGACCTACCCTCAGAGGGGTAGCCATGTTAATCTGCATCCTCAAAAACAATGAGTAGTCTTGTGGCACCTTAAAGACTAACAGATTATTTGGGCATAAGCTTTCATGAGCAAAGACCCACTTAGTCAGATGCATCTGACAAAGTAGGTCTTTGCCCACAAAAGCTTATGCCCAATAATCTATTAGGGTATGTCTACACTTGTACTCTAGTTCGAACTAGGGATGCAAATGCAGGCAGTTGAAATAGTCAATGAAGGAGGGATTTAAATATCCCGTGCTTCATTAGCATGATCTCACTGGCTTGCTAGTTTGAATCATTTTTTGAGGAGTAACGTTAGTTCGAACCAAGGGGTTTGGTTCGCATCAATTCATCCCGGCATGCACTTCCTGGTTCAAATCAGCTGTGATTCGAACTAGTGCGCCAGCGAGATCATGCTAATGAAGCGCGGGATATTTAAATCCCCACTTCATTGACTATTTCAACTGCCTGCATTTGCATTCCTAGTTCGAAGTAGGGTAGATTCCTTGTTGTTTTTACAAAATACATCCTGTCCCATTTATTTATCACTCACTAACAGAGTATTTGTCAGCAAAAAAATGTAAAGGAAAAGCCAAATAATATTCAGACTTGTAAAGAGTAATAACCATGACCTGTCATCGTGTACGGCATTTCATTCTTAAGCTTTCCTAGAAAAAGAGTGAACACAGAGGGTGATGCTCCTTGGGATAATGCAGTAGGAGATTGGCTTTCAAACAGTTCAAATGCTAGTCCAAAACCTCTAATTCTGATAATAAAAGTCAATGAATTTGCAGGCACAACAAGCCAAGTGTCTTTAAATGATGTTAAAGGGAAAAAGTGAATATGTAGGGAAAACAATTGTCCCCACCACTCTCTTCTCTCCCCACTTCACAGCTTAATCAAGGCAGCATCTTCATATCAGTAGCTATCTTCAAAACCCAACTAAACAAGTTGTGGCACGTTGTATCACAATAAACCGTACTATGCCTCTTTAGCCTCAAACCTAGTCTTCTTCCTCCTTTATAGGTCTGCATAATTCAAGAATGACCTAAAGGAGCATTTCTCAAATGAGACCACCGTGGCCACATGCGTCCAGCAGGGGCTTTTTGTGTATCCATAGCCTCCTGGGCAGTGATATGGGTGAGGGGGACAAAGCAGTGGCCCCTCCCCGGGAGCCATCAACAATGGTTGGGCCCCACCCCTCTTCTGCAGACTCAAGTTGTAAGAGCAGGCAAGAGAGTTCCACACCTTCCCAGGGGTGATGGGATTGGGCTTCGACTCTGGGATGGTGGGTGGCAGACCCCAGTCATGGGGCTTTGGGCTCTGTCCCCAGGTCCTATCCCCTGAGAATGGGGCTTTGGGCTCAATTCTCGGGCTGCTCAATGGCAGGCTTTGGCCCTGATTTCACTCCCCTTCTCCCCTTTGGCCCCTGCTGCCTCTCCCAGTGCCCCATCACCCTTGACCCCCTGCCTCTGTAACCACCTACCCATCTAGTTCATAGTTTGTCTTCACTATCAGAGGCAGCAGCACAGCAGGAGTGGGAGAACAGGCAGCTCCACAGGATCCAGTGCTCATGGGGAGCTGGCTTAAAAGCCAGCTCTCCTCTTGGCACTGGCTTCCACCTCCTCACCCACTTGCTGCCTCTGATATAGAGGCAGGAAGGCGGGTGTGGGTGTGTGTGTATTGTCAACAGGATTAACTGATAAGCCTAGGCTTATCAGTTAATGTGTCATCTGCATGTTGACATCCCTATCCTGTACAGTGCTGAACGAATGCTAGGAGAGGCTGAGCACTCTTTGTTCCAATGAAGGTACTGATTACCTTCCAGGATTGGGCCCTAGAGCTGTTTAGTACTAGACAAATCCCTTAAGGCCTTCTTGCATATTTAAAAAAGCTTTCGTGCTGTCCCTCCAAAAGTGTAAACTAGTTTAAATTAATTGAAAGGTACAGGATTCTTTTTGTTTAAAATTTCAAGGGAAATAATACAATTTGACAAAAAATATCTTTCAGTTACAGAAAGCCTCTCTTTGCATTTTATCATATACAATCAGAATGCACATAACATTCCTATGTGCTAATGCAAACAAAAAAGGTGAAATGTACAAAGCGGAGCGTCCGTATGCTGTGTATTTAACATTTTTTCCACTGTTTTGGTCTTGTATAAAATATGTTTCCTGGTTTGCAATATGTTTCCATGTGATCTCATTAACTTATGCTCTGGGGCAGCTGGAAGCTACCGTAGAAATGAGATTTTAAGTTATTTCACCAATCAAATACACTGACCACGCTTCCTTCCACAAAAAAAATCCCTCTCATTTTATGTATATGAAAGAGTGCTGGGCAATTGAACAGACGTCAACAGGATCACAGACTACGCAATAGAAATTGTTATTTTAAATCTTTCCAAAAACTGGATAAGAATTTGTCACAACAGATCTGGATTTTTTTCCTGTTATTTTACACATCTGTTCTATTTCAAATGTAGGGATTGTAGGATTAGGTTCCAACAAACAATACACATTCCAAAATCCACTCTGTCATACGGATTTTTAGATAACCATATTTAATTATCTTCTGTATCTCTTCCTGAATGTGTATTATAATTTTAATAAAAAGAAAAGGTGATTTGGAAAATCACTGGATTTCTTTCTTTACTTTTCTTAACCCCTAATTTATTACTTTTCTTCAACCAAGCTATTTGCCAGTGCTAATGGCCACATCCCTGTAGATTTATCTACAGAGGTCCTTAGACAATAAAGCAAACCATTTTTTAAAATTGTTTCTAAAGTTGGTGACACTTTTACACTCATTGCAATTAAAACTAGTTCAATAATTTTATAGGTTATGGGAGAGGGAGGGAAAGGAAAGAAGGAGAGAGAGAAAGAAGGGATAGATAAGCAGTGAGACTAATTCTTACCTCAACCAAGCTTACCTGATCCTGTCATCCTTGTGTTCCTAAAACTTCTGTTAATTGTAGTATGGGTTCAAAGCATGCATAGAATTGCAGGATTGGGACAATTTAGACTCTGATTCTGAGTTTCATGATAAAATTCCCATTGCCTACAATGGGAACACGATTGTTTGGGTGCACAGACCCAAATCCTACATTAGGATGTGATAGCGCAAAATCTTGTGTTCACACATAGACTCACTAAAGTCCCTGGAACTCTGCATGGGGTACTATGGATCTCAGTACAGAATTGGATGTATCTGCATAGAGTCCCATTCAAGACATGTGTCATTACAGATTAATTTGAATCTGCCCACATGGCTCCCTCTGCAGAATCCGGACCTTAGCCTTTAATATTATGTGCTTAGCTTTAGTATGTAGAACATATTTTTAAGGGAAACAGATATTTACAAGATACATGGTGATTGATAAAAAAATGCAGCAAAATGGAATGTCTGCTATCTAAAGTTCTTCATCTATGTTGGAAAATACTATAAAGGTAAATTATTATATGGAGGGTAAAGAAGAAGGGAGAGAAGATAGATATTATGAAGATCACTTCCTAGTTTTTATTCCAAGATCTTTGTTATTAGGCTGTCTAGTGCTTATCTCACTTTTATTGCATTAGTGATTTAGCTGTAGACCACATAAGACAAAGCAAACATAAAAACGTGACTCAGCCATCCTCTTGAATTGTACTATCACAACAATCTGTAGAAAAGGATCATCTTCCATTTATAAACCCTCTTCTAGAGTAAGTGCAATATATAATTATAAGAAAACACTTGTATCAGCCATTTATTTTGGAAACAGGTATTTTTCTATATCAGGCATAATATTTAAAAATGTGTTAGTGCTAATGTGCACGAAGGATGATAAGTTCAAAACCAAACTAGAAATACTAAATTTTATTTCACTTTTAATCATGGGCATAGATAAAGGCAGTATTGTGACCAAAGAGTGTTTAGGATTTTTTTTTACAAAGATTTAGAAAATAAGCTTTAAAATAAGTTTTGGCATGTCCAAAAATTCTCATTATAGTATCAAAAACAACTGGCATCTCATTTCACAAAAAATCCAGATTTCTGAAAACCTTATATAAGGTGTGCTTTTTTGCCTCTTGAGCTGATAGATCTGTATGTCGGGACTATATAACATTTGAAGTTTCCTAGAGACTTTACTTGTTGGTTGACAAGCTCCAGCTTCCTTTGGTATACCATGCTTCTTTTTTAATCACATGAATCCCCAAAGTGCGAAGGCCTATAACATTTGTGTTTGTATTAATTATAGGGCTGTGTAGTATTGCTAGGTTCACTGGTCAGATGCATGGTATGTATGAGGCGTACCACATGAAAAGGAGCTTCCAGGAATGGAATATCAGTTTCAGGTGGGCTTATAAAAGCTCCCTAGGATGGTTTCTTGTATGGCTTTCCCCCCCAAAGGTTGAAAGATAACTTTTGAGCTGCAGCTTCAAATTTTCAGTCATAAAAACATGCAAGTGCTTGTGCCCACAGAAATGCACATTCATGTATTTTTACACATAGAAGCTGTAATTTACAAACACAAATTGGGGCACTGGATGCCCATCTACCTGAGTGGCAAACGCACTTTTGGTCTTTGTGCTCGGTTACATTTTTTTCATTGAATTGATGTTAAATTCTTAAGCCTCCTGTTTTGTAAATCCCAAGTGTTCAAAAGTTACAAATAACTCCCCCTCCACGCTAAATTGTAAAGTAATATATTTGGGATTTTTTTTATTTACCTTCCTTCTTTCTCCTTGCATCGTACAGGTGAGTCAAGCAGAAGTGTAGCTGCTGTGCTTAGGGGAGTGCATGGTCTTTTCCATCAGAAAATATTGCATCTCGGGGTCACAGAGTCGGGGAGACCATGGTTCCATCCTATAAAGATGAGCCAGTACTGATGCCCCCTGGGGCTTAGTAACACCCAGCAGTGGGGAGTAGCAGTGGCCACACAGTCTCTGTGTGCATGAAATCTTTGTAGCTATGCAGCCTACTCCCTATAACAAGGCATCTGGAGGACTGGTGTCAGTTCTCATATAACCACGTGTTAAGTTTGTTGTTTAGGTAAAATTGATTGCTACGGTATCTTGTGTGGCTAAAGTACTGAGCTTGTTCAATTGTTGTAATACGATGCTGAGGCTTTAGTAAAACTGAACTCTTCTCTCCCCTTGTTTTGAATGTGTTCATACTCCCTTTTTTATTAATGGCCTTTGTTTTGTTTTTTTGATGGCTAGTGTTAGCATAGTATAATATTAAATTCAGAGCAGTGAGGGAGACCTTCCATTTTAACTGAGCTGGGTTTTTTTAATGAAATATTCCTTTGATCATTCCATGGTCTTGTCTAAAAATCAGTGGGACTAAATTTTTGTTTATGCCAATACATTTCTGAAGCATGGATTATAGGATGCTCAAATTCATAAGCATTGCCACTGAGCATAATAATGTATATTTACATACTACCGTTCATCATGAAGAATCCCAAAATACTTTATGAACTAAAAACAGGAGTCACTTGATTCACATGCCAAAGAAATGCGGCTACTCTGGAATGGAACATAGCATCTGTTTTAACAGCCTACGGCTGCACTGTTCAACTGTGTAAGACAGGAAGTGAGAAAATTTATGCAAATAAACCTACAAGGGGAATAGACAGTAAATATATTTCTTGTGTTGCAAGCACTTCAGGACTGGGACTGTATCTTCAGAAACGAATCCTATGAAACTTCCATCTTCATTGTCTTGGAGTTCTAGTCAAATATAAATATTAATAATAATTATAATAGGTACGCCAAGAATAACTGCTTACCACACTAGAATCTACCAAGGGCATTGGTACTAACGTCCCTATTCTTGCAAAAAAGTACAACAAAATCTTTAATAATTACTAGCAGTCAAGACCTTCCTTTTAAACCATAGGAAAGGCTGAACTGCTGTTTTAAGGCTTAATATTGTTGGTCTGAGGGTAAAGATGCAATGTAAATTGGTCATTTAAAAATCAATTGTCATGAAACTGAAGCTCACCATAGAAATTGGCATTAAGGAAGAAAAACGTTTCTCTTGGCATGATATCAGAGATCTTTCCAAAACACTATTAACTGCTCACATATAAAAATACAAGACCGTTAGAAGGACAACACAAAGGTTTTAACATAGGCCAGGACATTCCAACTCGATGACCCAATAACTACAGAAGCTTCCACATTTGGGAAATTTTAGTCATTGGAGCAGGCTTGTTGAGCTCAGTGGGACTAATTGCATGAGTAGATTTACTCAAATGAATAAGTGTTTGAGAACAAAGGCACTAAATCTGCCCAGCTGGCCTAATTCTCCATAGCACCTTTCCAGTGTTTAGGACAAGGATGGGTGTGAGGAGAAGAGAAGGTGTCTTATCAAAATGATGAAACGCACCTTAGCATTCTCACATGCTGAGCTGTGCAGAGGCAGGACTTAGGCTTTACATCCCATGGTCTCCTTGCAGACACTAGTCATGGTAAAATACATTCCAGCCATGTCTCCTATGCTGGGGCTGGAGGCAGGGCCAGTGCAGAGCCTTTACACCAGTTCTTCAATGGTTAGGAAGACATTTTGCACTAGGGATGTTTCAGGGGTCGTTTCCACCCACTTTGGAACTCCATTATACTATCAGAGTGATAAGAAAGATTTTATAAGGGCCTGATTCTCAGTCACCCTGTCCTTGTACTTAGGCACTGGAACACACTTAAGGCTTGATTTGCAAATACATTATTTTTACATCGGTGTAGCACCATTGACTTCAGTTGGTTACTCTTGATTTACAATGATACACAAGAAGTGAGATCAGAATAAGACCTCATGCAAGACCAGTCACAATGCTGAGACCCTTAAATGTAACAGGGTCCATTAAAGGGTAAAATCTGCAAAAGATTATGAGCATTAGCTCCTCTTTGAAAAGCGATGTAGGCATTTAGAAATCTGGATCCCATTGATTTTCAGTAAGACATAAGGATTTAAAAGCCTAAGTCACTTTTGAAAATGCAGCTTAGGCCCAGAGATCACTTAGGAACCCGTGAACATTTTACCCAACATCTATTTTATTCCAACTGACGTGGTAACATACTGCTTTTTATATATTCTTTGTCCACTCAACTCCGCTTTTCTATTAAGGACAGAGATCAGTCAGACTGGCTAATTTGTGATTGTGATTGTGTAACTACAATTGATGTAATCACATGGTTTATCTGAACAGGTTAAATAAGTCACTATTCACCAATCTTGTAGCCTGACATATGTCCCACTTACACTGAGTTAAGGTGATCCAGTTTTTTTTAAAGTTAACACCAAGTTGGTGAACTGACTTGAAACAAGCAGGCCTGCTACTGGCTTTCAGAAGGATCACAGCTAGATTTATCATGTCACAGAAGAAAACTTTCATTCTTGCAAATGAGCATCTGGTGTAAATAAGTCTGTGGTGTGACACCAATTTACACCAGCTGAGGATCTGTCTCAGTGTTCTTTTCTCAACTCCGATGGGAGTCCCCCAGCTTGTAGAGTAGAGCTCTCCCAAATTGACTGGGATCTTTTCAGCACTCAGAATAATTTTTTTAACACTAAAATATTTGCTTCATGATTTGTTTTCCTTTAATCATACTATGCTGCAGGAAATTAAGTGTATGATGAAGATAACCTAAAATAGGAAATCGTTCTGACAGCCACAACCCATGAAACTGTTAATTTCATCACTCTGCTTCCTTTATCAGGAAAACTATCATTAATTGTCAATTTATGATCAGTCAGGATTCATAGTGGAATTTTGATGATCGGAAGCGAACAGCAAACCAGATTTTTATGACTGGTGTTACTTTGGGATTAGTAATTTTCCTTTGTAGTTTAATTCTATTACAATTTTATGTGCTATTTTAAAGATTTTAAACAAAGAAAAATCAGGAAAGTTGAGATAATTTACCTATTTTTTTTATTTTATCTTTGTTGTCCTTTTGCATTTGAAGAATCTAAGCTGTCTGCCAGTAGTTGGATTAGTACATTTTCAATTTAGAGGTAAAATGTCTTAATCTGATAGAAGCTGTGTCCTCAGCAGAAGAGGAAAAAGATCTATTAAATACGATTATACCTAAAACCAGAAACATCTGTTTAAATATGTGTGCTAATCATCAGGAGAAGATATGCAGGTGTTTTGCTCTGGTCTTTGTTACTTATTGTTACAGTCAAATAGAGTTTCTCCAGGAAGTTTTCCAGGAATCTTTCAGACAGAAGTATATCCAGGATACAATATGTACACAACGGTGGTCTTAAACACTTGCCAGCTGCCTTTCAGTAACAAAGGGCCAGGTTCTGCTTGTATGAATGCACTGTACTGGGGGCGGCCCTAAGAAACCCTATCATTCTTCATCTCCTTTTTCCTTTTGTTGCCTGCATAAGAACCAGACAGAATAGCAGTTCCTATGCTTGCGTGAGCTGCCCTACTCTTAATGCCTCAGGGATACACAGTCCCCCCTAAGTGTGTAGGCAGGCCACAGCCCTGATGCTAGCTGGCTATGTTGGAAATAGTAAGCCAAAATCCCACGAAGAGGTGTAGTAGCAGCATGTTACCCTTCCACACTGAGGAGCTCTAGTAGGGTATGTCTACACTACCACCCTAGTTCGAACTAGGGTGGTTAATGTAGTCATACGAACTTGCAAATGAAGCCCGGGATTTGAATTTCCCAGGGCTTCATTTGCATGTTGCCGGGCGCCGCCATTTTTAAATGTCCGCTAGTGCGGACTCCGTGCCCACGGCTACACGCGGCACGAACTAGATAGTTTGGACTAGGCTTCCTATTCCGAACTATCTGTACGCCTCGTTCCACAGATAGTTCGGAATAGGAAGCCTAATCTGAACTATCTAGTTCGTGCCGCGTGTAGCCGCAGACACGGAGTCCGCACTAGCGGACATTTAAAAATGGCGGCGCCCGGCAACATGCAAATGAAGCCCGGGAAATTCAAATCCCGGGCTTCATTTGCAAGTTCGTATGACTACATTAACCACCCTAGTTCGAACTAGGGTGGTGGTGTAGACATACCCGTAAGCACTTTGGAACTCCACCATGCAGTGCCCTTCAAGGGCAGGGCAGCTCCAATCCAGTCCTTAGTGTGTGCTGTGCATGTAGCCCAACGTCTTCATCTGCCCCTCATGGTATTGAATGGCAAACCTCCCATTGGCTTGTGGAGTGCAGGGTTCGACCAGAAGTATTCACAGAGAAAGAACTTCAGGATTGACAGTTTTCAAGATATATCCTATAGTAAGTATAAAAAAGTAACAGAGAATCTTAGCTACCGAGAGACCCATGTTTGTGCAGCACCTAGCCCTAGGGAGCCCGGACCCGTTGTGGGGGCTTCTAATTGCTACTGGAATACAAATAATTTAATGCTAAATTGATCTTCAGGAAAAGTGGCAAGTTAAGAACAACTATAGTAGTTTGTGTATATATAATATCACAGTCATGCGTGCAAGTTAGGTGATGCCAGATTTAAGATTTTCTGTGCAGAAATTGAAAAAACAGAAATGCCCAGCACGTGGCATCCTATCGACATCTACATCCTATTGACATCAGCGGGAACCTTTGATGCTGATCTCTGGCACTTGAGCTAATGGAGTAACTGATAGCAGTAGATTGTCCTCCTCTCTGTGTACCAGCACTAGTGGGAGATGAGACACACACTTTGCCAGATAATTTCACAAATATTTGCTGACAGCAGGGGACTGGCAAGGCTCTGGACTCTCTGGGGTTTCATTGCAGGCTCTTGTGCATGAAGGCATGGATTGATTGGAGTAATTGGACCTGGGTGAGGCCTCATTTCATGAGAGACAGGTTGACAGTGATCAGTGCAGACTCTTTTGCTCATTTCCCATAAGCGTATCTCCTTCTGCCTTAAATCTGTCCGAGTGCCGTCTCTTCCCTCCTGCCGGCACTCTTTCTCCCAATTCCATTCCTTAGCTTAATCTCAGTGTCCATTCCTCAGGCTTCTCCCCATAGTCCCAGTCCTTCAGGGATCTCATTCTGACCCCATTGGTATTCTCCCCTGCTCTTTGTCCCTGTCTTCTCCCTCCCATTCCAGTGCCAGTCTCTCCACTACGAGTCCCAATCTACTCCTTTCCAGTTCCCCACGCTGCGGTCTGTCTGCTTTGCTTTTGATTCAGGCAGCTTCCCCCTCCTCAGGCTGGAACCCAGGCAGCATAGAGGGTCATTGAGAGGCCAAGAGAGACAGCTCCCTGCTCTCAGGTCCTGTGCCCCTCCCCTCCCGAGTCTGTAGCCACCTTTGACCCCAAAGAACAAGGCTGGAGCATCCCCTGTGGGGTTGGTGCATCACAGTCCAGTCGCAGGAAGGACCTAGGAAGATCTGGAGAATGCTCAGTTGTGCTGTGGGGATGGCGTGGGCATTCTGGTCACCACTGCGAGATTGGTGTCTGCACAGCAAAGAAAAGCCTGCAGTGGCCCATGCAGCTGACATGACTTGCAGGGCTTAGGCTGTGGGACTGTTTCATTGCTGTGTAGACATCTGGCCTTGGGCTGGAGCCTCGGCTCTAGGACCCTGTGAGGTGGGAAAGACTATAGGTTAAAAAACACTCTTATGGAGGTTAGGCCCATCAGTGGCTATTAGCCATCATGGGCAGGAATGATGTCCCTCACCTCTGTTTGTCAGAATCTGGCAGTAGATGACAGAGAATGGCTCCCTTGATGATGACCTGGGGTGATGTGGAGGCAGGCGCAAACGGCCACATGCTCCCTGACACCATTTTGTCTGTGTGGGGTGGGGGGGGGGGAGCGGGAAGGCGCAAGGGACCAGCAGCTGTTGTGCAGAGCCATCTCATCCTATGGACAGTTTGTCCATCTGCTCTGAGCCCTGCACTTTGAGGGGCCCTGTGGAGTCTGGGGACTGGTGGGTGGGCTGGTGCCAGCAGCTGGGGTTGAGCCTGCCCCCACCCTCACTGGTGGTGGCAGGAAGTGGAGTGGCTCGGCTCCAGCTTGTTCCACTCCCTTGGCTCCCAGACCTGTCGTTCGAGGGAGGGGGCTGGAGGAAAGGATGGAATGAATTGCTACCCCACACCTACCGGCAGCAGGAAGCAGAATGATATAGATGGGACCCAAGGGATTGGAGCAGGCTGGGGTCAGATCACTCTGCTTGTCTCCACTACTGCCAGTGTTTTTAGGGGGGAGGGCAAACCCCTGCTGCTGATGTCAGGCCCCCTGCTGATCCGTGGGCTGCATTGCTTGCAGGAGGAGGGAAGAGGTGGAGTGGAGGCAAAGCAGGGGTGGGAAGAGGTGGGGTAGGGAGAGAAAGTGTCTGGGGTGGAGTAGGTGCTGGTCCGGGGCAGGAAGAGGAAGGGCCATCCCCCTAAGCTAGGGGGTGCAGGGAGGAGTCATGTCGGAGGTGGTTACATGGCCAGTGCCCCGGTTGTAACACTCCCCAGCAGTCGCCCCTGATCCTTTTCTGTTCATTCCCCCTGGGGCACCTGGCACTGGCTACTGTCGGCAGACAGGATACTGGGTTAGATGCCCCTTTGGTCTGACCCAATATGGCTGTTCCCATGTTCTTATATTGACTCTGCCCAATGCAAAGGCATCTTTGGAGATTTTAGCTATTAAGCGAAAAAGTCTCCTGAAGTGTGATTTTCCTTTTTTTAAGTTTATGACTTGGCCATTCCTGCTCCAAATTATGGCAATAATAGAGCTGTTCAAAGTAAAGGTCACCAAAAAATGTTTAACATGTGCAAAACAGTGTATTTTCCCCAAGCCTCATTCTCAGAAATGGCTGAATCATTTTGATGACATTTTCCAGAAAACAGTCTCAGAAGACACACAGCCTGGAAAATTTTAGCCTAAATGGTTAACATTTGGCAAAATTAAAACCAACTGAAAATAAGATCTTATAATGGGAAGTGTTGGGTAGTACAGTGCTACTAGATCTGCCTATAATTATGGACATGTGCTCAAGGTTACAATTAAACATGCTAGTAAAGAGAATGTTTCCGCTAAGATTTTCCATCTATGTGTGGAATAAATTTTGTTATGCACTCCAAAGCATGTGTGAATGTGCACTACCTATAGAAACACATGCTGCTGGCTATGATCAGCTGCAGGCACTTTGCCAATCAGCTGGGCAGCACCTGGGCAGCTGCCCAAGCGCTCAGCTTCCAGGGAACACTGGTGAAGAGGTACTGAATAAAAATGAAAAATCAATAAGCTTTTGTAGCATATCTAGAGGAAGGTCCCAGCTTTGGAAAGACTTGTGACTAGTCTTAAAGTTCAGGGTCAAGGGGACAACTCCCAGTGGCTAAAGTTAAGCAAGTTTATTTCTGTAAAGAGTCAGGTCCTAAATATAGGGTACATCTACACCGCAGTGTTATTTTGGAATAACTAACGTTATTCAAAAATAACAAAGAGCACATCTACACTACAAGCCTTTATTTCGAAATAACGTTGAGCTGGAGGACTTCTTACTGTGACTCCTGTAACCCTCATTTTACGAGGAGTAAGAGAAGTCAAAAGAAGAGTGTTCTTCCTTTGACTTCCTGTTGTGTAGACGTAAAGCTGAGTTAAGCGATTTCAACTTAAGCTACGCACTATAGCCCTGCTATGTAGATGTGTCCTATTAGACAAGGGGAGGAGGATATTGGGTTTGTGTTTAAGGGGCTTTAGTGCTGACGCAAATGACAAACATTTTGACTGGTTTGTGGAGTCGCCAGAATTCGGAGATGTAATTTTCTGCCTCATATTGAAAGGGTGTTGGTTTGTACACTATGTGGAACCTCGCTTGCACTTTTGGCCTCCATAGAGATTAAGATGACTCATTTCTATGCAACGTGATTTGAAAATAAGGAGAATGAACTACATACCCACTGTATAAACTCCTCACAATTGTAATTCCTTAACTTGTTATAGGGGAAAGGTTTTGGTTTTTTTTAAATATATTTTGTTCTCACCTTTGATGGATACCATGGAGCCGTGTTTATGTCAAAGGCCTCTTGCTGACTACGCAAGCAGCGGAGCCTGACAGGGTTGTCAAAGGGATGCTCATAGTTAATTGGTGTAATGTCATCCCCGTGTATCTCATCTCATTTATAGCTTTGCTTTTAGTGTCTCGGAGTTTACTGAGCACTATGTATGTGTTATGATATTTTAAATTAGTGGTTCATGTCTGATGATTCATCATTGGCTTGTCTCTGCTGTATACCCATCTATACTTGCCTCTTTGTAACATAAGCCATCCGAAGGCAGGGTATCTCTGGTAGATCACCTAGTGTTAAGTGGCAGAACTTCACAGCATTGCCCCATTCACAGCATTGCTTCCCTCTCCTCAAATCCTGGCTGTAGCATAAGAACATAAGAGCGGCCATATTGGGTCAGACCAAAGGCCCATCTAGCCCAGTATCCTGCCATCTGACTGTGGCATTGTGGTCAGAGCTGGCTAATTCCAAATGATACTCCATCATACAGAGACAAGGTGGATGAAGTAATATCTTTTATTGGACCAATGTCTGTGGGTGACAGACACAAACTTTTGAGCTTACATATAAGGGTATGTCTACACTACAAAGTTAATTCGAACTAACGGACGTTAGTTCGAATTAACTTTCATAGGCACTACACTAGCGCTCCGCTAGTTCGAACTTAATTCGAACTAGCAGAGCGCTTAGTTCGAACTAGGAAAACCTCATTTTACGAGGACTAAGCCTAGTTTGAACTTACTAGTTCGAATTAAGGGCTGTGTAGCCCCTTAATTCGAACTAGTGGGAGGCTAGCCCTCCCCAGCTTTCCCTGGTGGCCACTCTGGCCAACACCAGGGAAACTCTATTGCCCCCCTCCCGGCCCCGGACCCCTTAAAGGGGCACGGGCTGGCTATAGTGCCCATGCCAGGTGCAAGCCTGCCAGCACCCAGCCAGCAGACCCTGCACCTGGCACGCCACGAGCCAGCCACCCGATGCCCCCCAGCCCTCCGCCTCTTCCCGGGACCAGGCTGGTGGCTCTCGGGAGCCTGGCCAGGACTGCAAGAGGCAGGCACCCGCCTGGTCCAGTGCAGACATCGTGGACCTCGTCCACGAACTCCGCACTAGGCACAGGAAAGTGGCCATCTAGGGAAGGAGAGCTGCCAGCCTGGCCACCCAGGAGCAGGTTTGCATGAAAATCAAGGTGGTCCATTGCGACCCCCGACCCTGGGCTTAGAATGGCCGTACTGGGTCAGACCAAAGGTCCATCTAGTCCAGTAGCCTGTCTGCTGACAGCAGCCAACCCTAGGGACCCTGGAGGGGATGGACCAAAGACAGTGACCAAGCCATTTGTCTCGTACCATCCATCTCCAGCCTTCCACAAACTTTGGGCAGGGACACCATTTCTACCCCTGGCTAATACCACTCCATGGACCCAATCTCCATGACTTTATCTCACTTCTCTTTAAACTCTGTTCTAGTTCTAGCCTTCACAGCCTCCTGCAGCAAGGAGTTCCACAGGTTGACTCTTTGCTTTGTGAAGAACAACTTTCTCTTACTAGTTTGAAGCCTGCTACCCATTCCTTTCCTTTGGTGTCCTATAGTCCTTCTATTATGGGAACTAATGGAGAACTTTTCTTTATGCACCCTCTCCACACCACTCTTCCTTTTATAGACCTCTATCATATACCCCCTCCGTCTCCTCTTCTCTAAGCTGAAAAGTCCCAGTCTCTTTAGCCTCTCTTCATATGGGACCTGTTCCAAACCCCTGATCATCTTAGTTGCCCTCCCCTCTCCCAGCCTCTTCCCCTCTCCCACCTCTTTTTCCCAGTCTCCCCCAGTTTTGTTCAATAAAGAGAGATTCTATTTTTTGAACACACGTTTTCTTTATTTTGTACATCAGGAAGGGGGGCTAGGGAAGGGTAAGTGGAAGAAGGTGAGGGAGGAATGGGGTACGCACCCCCGATGGGGAGGACTGGGCTGGCTCTGCGGGCTTCTCGGGGTGGAAGTTCTCCTGCAGCCCCCCGATTGCTCCCTCCCCCCGGATGGCAGCCTGTGGCAAGTGCGGCTGGGCCGATGGCCGAGTGCTGTGATGTTCCGCGTGTGGGCACTCAGGGCACTCCAAGCCAGGACTGCTTTGCAAGCGGGGAACCCTGAGAACTGTCTGTCCGGGGTGGGGGTCGGGTCCCTTTAAGCACAGCCCTCGGCTAGCCTGAGACAGCAGCTCCACGCTCTAAGTCCTCATCTGATGCCCTGCCGGCACTGCTTCCGGCCATCCTTAACCTCTGTTCAGGGTCCACTCAATGTGGACATGCTAGTTCGAATTAGCAAAACACTAATTCGAACTAGTTTTTAAGTCTAGCTGCGCTAATTCGAATTAATAAGTTAGTTCGAATTAGCGCTGTAGTGTAGACATACCCTAACAGTCTCTTGTAAATTTGTTGTACTGTTTGAATAATTGATGGTATGCTTGAACGTCACTCTGTTAAGAGACTACCAGTTTCAATGCTTTGAAGGATTATGCAGTCGACCTAAAACTTATTATTCCTATCTGTGGCTTGCTTTAATTTTAAGACCAATTAAGTTACAGTGAGCCTAAGCCTTTCAAATATAGTTACAACCAATGGTTTTATTTTCTGACATAAACAGTACACTTATTTCAGTAATGCTCTCTCGACATTATTTTAAAGTGTGATTCTCTGAAAACGGCTCTGTAAAATCTTTAGCTTCTTCTTGTTGTATTCAGCCATGACTGTTCAGTGACAAAATGCCTCTATTATTTTTACTTCTGTTATTATTGCAGAGTCAATATGGAACTAAGAGCCTGAACTGGATTCTATTCTGGAAGTATATAATCATCAGCAATGTAATTCTTAATTCATTTCTGCTTGAAGATCTACACTGTTGATGAAATATCACCCAGAAAGAACCTTGCTTAATTTTGAGAATCCAGCATAGGTTTTCAGGCACGGAAGTTGGGAGGTGGAGGTGTTTTTTCTTGTAAATGAAGCAGATTTGGTCTAGTCACTGAGATACATTAAATGTAGAGCTTCCAAAATGTCAATGTAATAGTCTTTTTCAGACTAGAACCACTCTTTAAATTCCATTGTATCCACCTTTGTCCTTTGATTCCACAATCAATACACTAAAGCGTTTTTAAACCATGCTTAGAAAATTTTCCATTTTGTTTACAAATCTGATAGCATCTGGCCCATCAATTATGCTTTACTCATAAATCTTCATAAAATAACCATTGCCTTTTAAATTACTTATGTCATGACATCCATATTGATGAAATTTTAAGTGTAAGATGATGAAGGATGAACTGCTAAACATGGTCTCTAAAGTAATAGAACCAGATTCTTGTGGTCAATGATAGCATACTTGCTGTTAATATTTAATACACTTTCTCTTCCATTACAGCCCATCCCTGCCTGCCCTTGATTGGCAGCTGCCATCTCACTCAGGACCTTATGAACTTCGGATTGAAGAGCAGCCCAAATCCCATCACAGAGCTCATTATGAGACTGAGGGAAGTCGAGGGGCGGTGAAGGCCTCTGCTGGGGGACATCCTGTTGTGCAGGTATGGGGATTTGTAATAGCAAGGATGTTTGTTTATCTTGGCACACTGGTTAGCAGCCAAGAGATCATTAATGATCACAAGTAGCATCGTATATACCTTTAGTTCCATAGACTGGCTTTAGTAAAGCAAGACCTTTGGATATGATTGTTTTCTTCCTTGCCTTCTTACTGTTGTATCATATTAAGTAAGAAGACACAAATAAATGTGTGTCTTATCTACACATTGATTCCCAGTTTCACAAATATATGGTTTACACCCATGCAATTTGCATTGAAGTCAGTGGGGTTAATTCCTGAAGTTTATTATTATGATTGGGTCCAGGTGGATCTGTGAATGCTTATTAGAAGGCAGAATTGGGTCCAATATCATGGAAATGTGTAACCAAATAAATCAGAGATAGGAATGAAGTAGTAGAAAATGAAGAACTATTTTAGTTCATGTATCATGTTTAGATCTTTGTCCAAAGCCGAAGTCACCAGGGCGTGTATCTGAACTCCTAGTCTAGTATCACAGGTTCTGCTAAACTTTTTAGCTTCTACTTCTTCAGTATTTAAGAAAACAGTGTCATAAACTGGATCCTCTTCGTTTTACTCATGTGAGCAATCTTATTCATTTGAATGGGGCTTCTCTCAGTAACAAGACAAGCAAGATGAAACCCTCATAGAAATTTGCTGAGTTGCACAGAGAACTAAAGATCCTGCAATAGGTTCCTCTTTCATAGACATTTAAAAAATTATGGTACTTTGTGCTACACAGAGTGACAATGAGCAGGGTTTTTTCTAGTAAGATGTATTTAAAGGATTAGATAAGGATCTTCCTTCCCTCCCTCCTCCATCCCCAAACACATATTAAAGTACCGTAGAACCTCAGAGTTACAGACCCCGGGGGAATGGAGGTTGTTCATAAATCTGAGCAAAACATGGTGGTTCTTTCAAAAGTTTACAACTGAACATTGACTTAAGACAGCCTTGAAACTTTACTATGCAAAGAAAACCCCAGCTTTAAACCATTTTAATTTAAATGGAAAAGCACAGAAACGGTTTCCTTATCTTGTCAAATCTTTTTTAACTTTCCCTTTATTTTTAATAGTTTACATTTAACGCTGTACTGTATGGAATTTGCCCTTTTATTCCCCTCTTCTGCTGCCTGATTGCTTATTTCCAGTTTCAGTGTGTAACTTATGACCCATCAGTTCATAATTCTGGTGTTCGTAACTCTGAGGTTCTCCTGTATCAGAGCAGTTCTGTTTGTATTTTGATCAGACCTGTAATGAATTCTGTGTGTAAAGGCTCTTAATCCCCTTACTCCCACAATATAGTTCCCGCTGACGGCTGCTTATGTGAATAAGTCCAGCAAGGTTTGGGTCTATACTCAGAAAGATTGCCTTGAAGCAAGTTGTGAAGTTTGTTCTGGGAGTAACATCCTTTCCAGAGACCAGGTGTGGTGCTGGATGGCTTCAGATCATGTAAAGTCCGTGCATACAAAGCCTATATGTATTTATCAGCTTTAAAATCTATTATCTAACTCATTACTTAAAGGAATTATGCAAGTTCAAAATGATACTCAGGTATCATACTAATGGATTCTTCTAAACTTTTCAGGTTCTATATCTTCAATATTTAAGTAAATAGTGTCATACACTGAATCTTCTTTGTTTTACTCATGTGAGTAATTTCATTCATTTTAATGAAGCTTCTCTCAAGAACAAGATGAAGCCCTCATAATATTTTGCTGAGTTGCGTGGAAAATTAAAGGACCTGCCAAGAGTTCCTCTTTCATAGACATTTTTACAATGATAGTGTGTTTTGCTACACGGAATGACAATGCTTTCTATATTGTGTGAGATCACTAAACAGAGAGAGAGTGAGAGTCTGCAGTCATAGTTTGTTGTTTGTTTTTGCTAAAAGTCATTGGTGGCATGGGATTATGAGAGAGACCTGCTGAAAGAGGAGGGATTTTAGCATATGAACATTTGTGAATGGTCTTGAAGTGAGATTTGCAGCAACACAGTTGACGACAATGAATGCCTACTCTGTTAGCTGCTTGATGCAGAGAAATGTAGAGGGGAGGCATCAATCCACAGTGGCCAACTTGACATTTAAAAATTTCCAACTCGCGTAGTGGAAACACTGGTTATGCTGCCAACATTTAATTGGTCTACATGTGTCTGGGCACTTCCCCTATAATCTCCTGCTCCAGTATGCAGGGAATGAAGTATGTTGCCTCTGAATAGAGAGGACGGCAGAAAGGAAGGAAGGGGTAATCAAAGGAGGCAGACGAGTGGCAAAGGCAGGAAGAGGAAAGAATTAAAAAAAGAGTAAGTACTCAGCTTGATCTGTTGTTTTGATAAGGATGAATCTATTTTTCAATCCTTCTGTTAGAGCAGGGAGATTCAGTGCTATGCCCCCCCCCCCACCCCAATCCCCCACATTTGCAAAGGGAGTTAAGAGGCAAGCCTCCACTCTGATCACTCTGAGGCGGGTTAGTGCCCCCAGGCAAAGTTGATTGTGGTAATTAGTTCATCAGCTCCAAACAGACACAGGAAGCCACTGGTAGGAGAGAGAAAGGAACAGGGCTAGCTGAGCCCCCTCTTACAGAGACCTCAAGGAAGGAAGGTCCTGAGGTGAGGGCTGGAAACACAGGGTATATTGTAAATAGCCTGTTGCCCAGGACTGCAAGGATGTTGGTGGAGGGCACTCAAATAACTGGCACAGTGGAGCCACAGGCACTAGAAGGCAGACGATGACTGCCCCCGCTACATGGATAGAGAAGTGTTTCCCCAGATTAACACTCTCTTCATCCATCCCAATTTGTGCAGTGTCATCCATCCTATGGTGAGCCTTAGCTTACCTGGCTTGGGCCTGTGTTGTTTCTTTGTTTGGATTTTTAAAAATAAATTAGAGGTGGCCCCCGACTTGCAACACGATTGGTTCCCAGGGAAGCGTTGCAAGTCAGGGGCATCATAACTTGAGCGCCCATTTATGATAGGCACCATGCGTCGTCGTAAATGTGGGCCAAGGATGTAAATTGGAGTTTTTTTGGCTCCTTCTGCACTTATGAAAAGGGTTGTAAGTGTGGAGGGTCGTAATTTGGGCGGTCGGAAGTCGGGGGTTTCCTGTATATAAAAGAACCAGATAGGGTCAATGTCTGATGAAGTGAATTTTACTCATGAAAGTTCATGATCCTATATGTTTTGTTAGTCTCTAAAGTGCCATGCAACTACTCATTGTTTATATAATAAAAGAGAGAATTTAGAACTCCCAAGCATGGGAAGTGAGCACATTCAACCGGGCAGTAAAGTTCTCTGCAAAAGAGGGCTGCCTGATGAGTTGGGGACAGACCACAGTTGCAAAGTTCATATCTATATTCTGGAGTGCAGAGAAAATTGGATCTAGGTTTTGTTCAGACCAGCATTGATATAGATATAGTGATAGGACCAAGTTTTTACAGTTCACATACTCGTGATTTTTTATATGGTCTTTGGGGGTGTTTTGATCTGGGGTTTTGGTCCAGACTCTTCACTCTGATACAGTCTAGTGTTTTGGACTGTGATATGTCACTGAAATCCATTTTGAAATGCTGCTGACCTCCACTTCTTCCCCTGTACACTCTGCTTCCTATTTTCCTGCTCCAGGAGCTGTTTATATCTGTTCCTGTTACATTTGGAGGGTTCGTTTTTAAACTTTTAAAAAATCTTCCCTTTCCTTCAGCAATACAGAGGCGAAAAATACACTAGAAAAGACCCAAAGATGTTTTCCACCTTGAAGACATTTGCAGGGTGTGTTAGGTGACGGGGGAAACGGAGCCAGCGAGTGATCGCTGTGTGTGGTATGTCCCCAAATACAGGGGGTGGCAAAGAGGTTTCTCTTGTCTAGTGATGTTTAACTCTTTTCCAGTCAGCATTCACTCCCTCACAGTATTCGCTCCCCCAGGAGGAGAGGAAAAGGCTCAGCAGCAGCTGGGAGCCACAGCTTTTGAGGGAAACATGCTCACTGTCAGGAGAGAGTATGGAAAGAGAGCAGGATCCCCTCACAGATGTGAGAGGCTCTGCATGGTGTGAGCTTAATTTTCCTATAGATCCCCCCTTCTCCTTGATGCAGGGGAAATTGATCCATGCTTCAGAAGGCACCATTGAAGCCTTACATTGGGGCTACATGATGGGAATACAGGCAAAGTTGATGCCCAGTAGGTGCTTACCCCACTCCCACTGCATGCGGTAGGCATGGTCACCATCATTATTATCAAGCAATGGGTCAGTATGGGGAGGGGCTGCAAGAGCCGTGTTAACACTGGTCCACTATCCCACAGTGCCCCATGCAAGTGACATAGAAGGACTGTAGTTGTTGTTCCCTCCCATTGGGTTACAGTCCTGGGGCCCTGACTCACAGACTGGAGGGTGCTGTTTGCCTCCCAGCCTTCTTGCATCATCCATATAGAGCCTGCTTACTAGGGATTCCTGCAGGTAGTATGGATTTCCCCACAGGTTGTTGGCTTCCCTCCCTTCCATGCATTTACCTATGATTATTTTATTTTGCATTTAAAATTGCATATGGCGATGCTCACCTCTGAGCGTGCCTAATGCCGTGTTCCACTCCCGCATATTTGCCTGCTTGGGTGTGGAGCTGCCATGGCAGCCCCAAGCTATCATCAGTCTTGTTGGGAGAGCAGGATGAGCTGACACACCTACCAAGCTAATAATGCTTCAGAACACTGGCAAATCAAAGGAGCTGGTTAGTCAGTGGTGATGAGATAATGGTTGGCAAGAGCTTGTATACCTTGGCTCGTGGAAAAATGCCACCAGTCAAAATTGCCTTCAGTGTTTAATAGGTGGCAGTCTCCCCTCGGAGTCAGTGTTGAATCAGTGTCCCAGCCAGAGATCGGGCATATGATGCTCGTGGAGGTGCCATATATATTTCAGATGAATTTGAAAATTGAGAATCTGACTGCTCGAGAAGCAAAATTCAGGCCAGCAACACACACGGTTGTTCATGATGATTTTGCACTTTTTGCAAGAGTTAAGATGTTAACCCTGGGATAGTAATTAGATACTATGGTATTGGACATTATAGAAGACCCTAAGATAATGCATTAGATACTTCTGGACAAATTCCAGGTTGGGTGAATTGACTTCAACGGAGTTACACCAAAGTTTAATTTGATACATTATGAGAGTCTAAAAATGTCTTGTGGTTAGAGAGATTTCTCATTCTTCATTCTAAACATGATTGTTTAGTGTTGTATAACATGGATGCTGCATTCTATCGGGAGGTGGCTGCTTTTCACCCGCAGGTCAGTAATCTGATAGGTACTGGTTATGTAGCACTTGAGGGGAAGGAAAGATATTTGTAAGGTATATAGTTATGGGAGAAAGGCGTTTACATTATAAATGTAAGGTATTTGTAAGGTATATAGTTTGTTCTAATTAATAACTCCTCTTTAGAGAAAGAAAAGTATTTTGGCTGCTTCTAATGGCATTTTTACAAGCAGGGTGTGGTATATCTATGAGAGATAAAGTCCAAATGCTCAAGAATGTATAATTAAAGCATTTAGCTACACCCGTAATGGACTGGACTGAACTGTAAAAGAAAGTATTCAAACAAAATGGAATAGGTTAATAACTGCTTTCAAAATCTTATTTATTATCCGAATAAATAAATTCAGATAAGTAGTCTTATCTTATCTTATAAGACTACCTATCTTAGTAGTCTTAGTTCATTTTTAAGATAGGCAAACTTGGAGTTAGAATTCATATGTCACTTGAAAACCCATTAATATTAGAAACATATTTTCTCTATTCCACTCTCTATTGAAATTATTGTGGTTACACAATGTGCGTGTAAAGACAGAAGTGGACCTAATTCTGTAAGTAGCTGAGTATCGTCAACTCTCTCATTTTTCATAGCCAGAAAATGCCCTTGCCTATTCTTTTATGTCCCTGACCAAAAAGATTTCCATTCACATAGACTTTTCACACACACGATGGATTGTACTGCTTTGTGGTGAGTATTACGGGTGTTAAATGAACCCTTTTGCATCTGTCTATGCACTTTGGGCCAGTTTTCCAAAGGTATTTAAACCCCTACCTGTATTTAAAAAGAAGCCTGTCCAGAGTCAACTCCTAACTCCCATAGAAATCCATCAGTGCTGAAGAACTTTTGTCACTAGACATCTGTCTGCATCTTCAGTCACCTAAATACTTTAGAAAAATCTAGGCAGGTGACCTTCTTTAACTGATTGCTGTCCATTTTAGCACTTGTAGAGTGTTAGCTTTTTCATCCAAAATATTCAAGGGACACATAACCTATTCCATAAATGGTGGTTCAAAGGCTTCAGGGATCAAACTCTGACTGCAGGGCTGTCTAGATGACTTCAGATCTCAAGAATGCTTATTACCTTTGTCTCACGTTTAGCCAATAGTGAATATATTGTTTTAATTTTATGAGGTGGTGCCTGCCCAACCAGACACAAATGTATTTGGATCAGGCTTTTACACCTCAATATATCTTTTTTTTTTGATAGTATGCTTTTCACACAACTGTACTGTAAATACTTTACAGATTTAGGGAATAGAGTTGGAAAGTTAAATGCACAATATCGGAAGGAGAGAGAAATGAAGAGGTGTAGGATAAAGCAAAAAAAATTCAGACGAATTTGAAAAGAGATGAAGAGTTAATGAGCTGGCAAATTTCAGGAATGTTGTTCCAGGGAAAGGAGTTGCAGACAAATCTCTTACACCAAGGTTCTGATACATCACAGCACTTAAGTAAGTGCTTGTCTTTAAGCATGTGGCCGGTCTCATCTAAATCAAAGTTAAGTGTGTGCTTACTTTTCTGGATTGGGGCCCAACCTAGATAAGCTTTCTTGAAGATACAGAAAAGACTCACTACTGGATGAATCAAAGGAATTAGAGAGGCCCATGGGAGTAAATCCATCCTGGGTTTAACTCATGCCGATCCATAGAGAGGAATGGATATGCTATTTTATGCCACTGACCAAAATGATATTCATTCAGATAGACTTTCCACACATAAGCTGGAAGGTACTGATTCATGGTGGGTATTACGGGTGTTAAATGGTCCCATGTTAAATTGTTTGTTCCTCTTCCTCTCAAAAGAAAAGGCAATTTTTTCAAATTTCTGATTTCCTTTTTCAGATTTTACCAGGAGAGGATCAACTACCTCTATATGACTTTTTAAACTTCTGCTTAAAAGCAAGCACCACCCTTTCATTCAGATAGAAATATAATCCTTGCTTATAGTAAGAATGTAAGACTTCAGAAAGCACCTGTTAGCCAGGTGCAATTAATAGCACAAAGCCATACAACAAACCAGACAGGGAGCCTAGATTTTATAGCCCCATTTTAGACAGCCGGTATCACTCAAGAATAAATCTAAACTGAACAGCTTTCACACTTCTTGCATCTGCATAGTTAAAGCTCGTCTCAAACTAGCAAGCAGATAATCAAAACTGAAAAGTAGAATGATCTGGCAGATGTTTTACGGCTGCTATTACTTCCATAAATCTAACAAATGGGGGAAAACTTGTTGAAAGCTTTTCACCAATAGATAGGATCGAGGAGGGGGAGGGGCGGCAGAGGGAGTTGTAGCAAGAGGGCTATCTTTGGTTACGTCACATAATACTGCTCCCACAGGATTGCTACATAAGCATGGCTACACTAGTAGCAGCAATCCTCCCTGGAAGAGCATCTCCAGAGGAAAGTAATTATCTGTGTCCATGTGTCAGCCTATCAAGGTTTTCTGACAAGTTAAAGTGCTGCTTCATCTTCACCTTGAGACTTGGGTTTTAGAGACAGGCCTCTGTAGTTTGGAACAACAGCCTATTTAAAGTGAGGATCACAATTGCCACTTGCCATAAGTGGAGGATGCACTCATTTCTCTCTCAAAAATGCCATTTTCCCATGCTTACGTTGCCACACTGTGGCACATACTCCTGTTGCTAAAGGAGCCCTGCGAGTAGCAAAGATAGTCAATCTAACTGGAGGAATTTAACAAACCTCTTAGGTTTGTCTATGATCAAAATGCTGTTTCCATTAGGAAAAGACCATACAGCAGGATGATGGTGCTGAATGTTTAGGGTATTTAATGGCCATTGCTTTGGCAGACACCAAGGAGTCTCTACACAGCATCAGCTAAAGAGCTAAGCTGTGTTTCTGTGCATTCCCCTGCCTATGTCCATCTGTTGTCTCTTGGTTTATACTTAGATCAGGGCCGGCTCCCGGCACCAGCAAAGGAAGCACATGCTTGGGGCAGCACATTTTCAAGGGTGGCATTCCGGCCTGCAGGAGGACCAGACAGGGAGCCCCACGGAGATCACTCCAAGCATGTGCTTTCTCTCTGCTCTGACTGATGCTCATAGGAGACCATTAAGTAGCAGCTCTCTATTCCTGCCCTTTCCTTACCTTTCAGCCATCTGCTTATTGTAGGATACTTCTTGACTTACAGCTTGTGTCTATGGAGAGAGATTCTTCTGTTGGTCTGTATGATGTCGTGCTCTTTGCTTGCAAGATTGTGGTCATAGCAAATAAAAATTGACAAGCAGTTAACTGCATGGCCTAACAGATTTCTGTCTTTTGAGAAAACTATTCAGATTAATGTTGAAAAGTGGTCCCTGCATTGTACATAGTATTTACTCTGTAATATTTTCAATAAATCTAGGGTGATTAGAAATATTTGTGATCACACTTGCAAAATTAGAAGGCTCCAGTTCTGTAAGATTCATACAGCTTGAATACATTCACTGCCAACCCAAGGAAGCATTGGAAAATGGGCCTCTAATGTTGGCAGCCAGATTCACAAAAGAACCAAACCCTAATTCTACAACATGGGACTAAAGGCTAAGAGATCCTAGAAAAATCCAGCTGGGTAGCTTTTCTTGTCTTTCATTTCTTTGCACAGACCACTAGAATGAGTCTTTACCGATCCAGTTTTTAATGCAACTGGTCTCCAATGAAAGTAAAAAACAAATTAGAAGTACCCGAGCACTCAGTAATATGCTACATTTAAACGCCTCAATCGATAAGTACTGGAGTCATCAGGATGTCTTGCTGAGTAACAAATAAATGCTTTGGGCCAGATAGTGCAGGACTTCTGCATAGGAAAGGGCAGGACACAAAGAACCTTGCTCCTCCATTTTGAAAAAATCTTTGGACCAGCATACTGTTCAGGTAGCTTGAGTGGCAGAAGAGAGGTAAGGGGCTTCTGCATGGAAGTGCCTGTGGATCTTCTTGGGTCAGTGTTGATCTCTGGGGATCTTCTGGTCAATGGAGTAGGACTCCAGGCCTCATGACAGAAGAGTTCCTAGGATGTTCTGTGTGTTGAAATTTAGGTATGGTCTATCTACACTGCCAACTTCTGTAAGCATAACTGCAACACTTTAGGGTATGGAATAGGGACGTTGCTGTAAAGGTGTTTAAATGATTAACTGATAAGCCTGGGCTTATCCGTTAATACTAACAACTACATGCACACACACACTCCTTGCTGCCTCTGTGGAGAGGGGAGGTGGGAGCTGGTGCTGGGGGGAGCCAGCCTAAAAGCCGACTTCCCATGAGCAACAGATCCTGTGGAGCCTCTGTATCAGTGGCAGCAATGTGGGGAGGGGGAGGGGGAATCTCAGAGCAGCTTCTGTCGATGGGGAGCTCACGCCCCCCACAGACAGGGGCTGCTGTTGTCCCACATTGCTGCCTCTGTATCAGAGGCAGCAGCATGGGGTGTCAGGTGGTAGCTGGTCTGCATGGGGAAATGATTTTAAACTAGCTCCCCTTGAGGACCAGCTCTGCCTGCCACGCTGCGCTGTTGCCTCTGATACAAAGGCAGCAGCGCAGTGTAGCAGGGGGCTCCGCAAGAGTGGAGCCAGAGCCGGGAGCTCACAGCCTGCTCATCCTGCTTTCAGGGAGTATTTTAGTAATTGTGTAACAGATACAAAATTTTGCAGCTAAAGATTACTAAAATAAACATTATCCAAGATCCCTAGTATGGAAAATCCTAAGCAATGTAGTTATACCAATTTGACCCCCAATATAGAGAGCGCTGTGCTGATGAAAGGAGTTCTCTTGTCAAGATAGCTATTGCCCTTGTGGGAGGTGGAGTATCTACCCCAAAGGGAAAGGTAGCACTATTAGTAAGTGCTACCCTTACATGATTTCCTATGCAGGCAATTCCCACCTAGATAACAGAGTCCTTGAGCCTTAGTCCAGCAAGCACCTAAATACATGCTTACCTTTCAGTACAAAGATAGCCTCATTGAAGTCAATTGGTCTATTCATACACTTAGTTAAGCATGTGCTTAAGTGCTTACTAGATCTGGGCCTTAGTTAGTGTAGTGTTTTATGTAGTGCACTGGACTTCTGTTTTCAGTGGAGGGTTGGGTTCAATGACATTAAAATGGAGGTACAATTTCAGTCCTTTATATTAAATGAGTGATCCAGGACTCTGAGAGTTAGGTCAACCATTTAAGACTTATTTGCTTGCAATATTAGTTACAATTTAGAAATCATGATCCAAAGTTAAAAATCAGTAAATCTGCTCCCGACTTGTCAAATTATTCTGTGTCGACTTGCACCCACAAACTGAAATGAAACAGTTAAAATTGAAAAGTTCTGCCGAAAGCCAGATGCTTCTTTATGAACCATACTAGCCTACCTTCAAAATACCAGCTAACCTGCATGAGGCAAGTGATTAATTTTTTACAAGTCTGCTTCAGTAACTAGACATCTGTCCTCTATTCTTGAAGTAATATCTCAGGGCAAATGATTTTTTCCCTGCTCCCTACTACTAATTACATAAAGCATAATTGTCATGGGCTGTATAGTATATAGTACCATGTAAAAATTCATAATAGGGTCCATTTTCAGTCTCACACCAGTTTTATACCAATGGAATTTCATTGGAATTATTCCTGACTTATCACTTTTTATTTTTGAGCGGTTATAAGAATAGAATCAAACCCATAGGCATATTGTAATCTGTAAATATATTAATACAATGTCTATATATGTGGTCACAATATACATTTTCCTTTTATAATCAATATTTGTTCCAACTGACAAAAAACTGAATAGGTAGAAAAGATAGTGACATATTACTTCAGCTTTTACTCTGATTAAGGGTTTATCATTTCTCTACTCTTGAAGCACACCTTAAGAGATCTTCCTTATTATGAGCCATGAAAAAGAGAGAATGCACTACAACATCTGTTTTATAAATAAGCATCAGTAAAACTGTCCATGGAATGAAGTCAAACAAACTTACTCCACCCTATATGTATTTTAAGACATAATTGCAAGAATTGCATATTTTTTACTGTAACAGCTCGAATAGGGCAGTGATCAGTTTACTTGCAGGTGTTTAAAATACAGGTTGCAGAGAGCTATGTAATATGATTTTTAATATAGGTTTAATGGTTTAAGAACAGCTGTTTTTAATGTTTCATTATCCAGTCGAACTAAGGAACTCCTGCTTTTTGTTTCCACACAGACAATATGTACATTAGGGTTTAAAAGTCCAAGGTGTACATTTCAAATGGAAACCCATTCAAAGCAATAAACAACTCTTAAAGACACAACATCGTTAATTTCCTAAGAATTCTACAACACTACAGCAGTGCTGAATGATGGGGCACATTCTGTTAAATTCTGCTCTTTGTGGAATTGATAAATGTTATTGCCAAACCCTGGTCCCAGTGACATCAGTTTCCAAACTCCAGCTGTATTCTATAGAACAAGAACCTGGCTTCTGATGCTTGTATCTCATACATGCAGAAATGTTGATGTATCATCATTCTAGCAACAGAAAAAAATCTTAACATAAAAAGCTTAACAATATGACTTTTACGTTACTGTTCATTAGTACAATCTAGGGATATGCTTATGTCACAGTCAAATCAATTTAAAGTTCTGCTGAATGGGGTTGCTTTGCTGAATCAGACCTTTGTTGAGTTACTGATTTCTTTATGCCCCAGATTCCTTCTCAGCACTGTGTGGGTAATGATATTTCACCCACCTGAGACGCGTGTGATGAGACTCAATTAATTGCTTTTAAAGCACTTTATGGTCCTTGGATGGAACGTGCTATTAAAATGCAAAATATTAATTTTTACTGGGAGGCTTCCTAGGATGAACTAAGCTTAACATTTTAAAAATGTTTAAATTTTAAGTGGTGGTGGGTCTTATGAATACTGTGTATTTGTTTTGTATATCCCACTGATCTCTTGCAAGTCAGCCAAATGACTATTGTCATTACAAAGCAGCTCTGGACTGGAATCACCCAATGGAACACAAAGATGTCCCTATAATCTCTCCTGCACCAGAAGGCTATGTTGTCAGCCTGATTCTCAGATGGGTAGTGTTTCTGGGAATATCACAGCTTTTGGCTAATCAGCATTTCTGTGCTAGAGTGCTGGATTTTTAAAGTTCTTTCACCCTTACACATGCACAGATCTTGAATTGCACACTTGCAAGCTTGACACATGCCCAAATACATTGTCTACACATTTTATTTTAGGGTACAGTACTACAGAAAAAATATGGTTCAATAAGATTGTTCCAAAATTGTAGTCTTACTTCAAGGCCACAGTTTATTCCTCCTTCTCCGAAAGCTTAGTAAAACAAAAGGAAAAATATATAGCACTTTAAAGACTAACAAGATAGTTTATTAGGTGATGAGCTTTCATAGGGCAGACCCACCTCTTCAGGTCATATTCTGAAAGCAAATAGGCATGACCATATATAACAAAAGAATACAATGAAGAAAGTAAACAAATTATAAACTAACAAATCAGATATTAGAACAGAAGGTGGGGTTGAGGCGTTCCCCTAATATGGATCCCTCTTGGTTCTCGTACTATGTCTAAAACATTTCTTTTGGCGGGTCTACCTCTCCCATGTTTTCTGGGGACCTCTGCCTTGGTCTTCTCATTTTCTTATTCCACTTCCATTTTAAGGGTGATCTCATCCTCTCCTAAAGGTTTTACAACCTCCCGCATCATAATGACTCTCACATCTGCCTATCCACACCCAACTTGTCTCCAAGGCTGTGTCCAGACTCAGGGTTTTTTTCAGGAAAAGTAGCCTTTTCCCGAAAAAACTTCCCCTGCGTCCAGACTCAAGCCGCGTTCTTTCGAAATAATTTTGAAAGAACGCGGCTTTTCTTTCGATGGCGGTAAACTTCATTTCACGAGGAAGAACGCCTTCTTTTGAAAGTTCCTCTTTCGAAAGAAGGCGTTCTTCAATGTAAATAGGGCTTCCTCGAAAGAGAGCATCCAGACTCGCTGGGTGCAATCTTTCGAAAAAGCGGATTGCTCTTTCGAAAGATCCGCCTGCAGTCTAGACGCGATCTTTCGAAAGAGCCTCTTTCGAAAGATGCTTTCGAAAGAGCCTCTTTCGAAAGAAGCCTGCAGTCTAGACATAGCCCAACAGTCCAACTTGCATCTTGACCAGTTTCTCTCACCTCTCTTCCTTGATAGCCTGCCATGAAGATGAGCCAAATGTGGCCCAAACCAAACTCCTTATTTTCCCTTTCCGCTATTTCTTCCTCTACTACCACTGAAACTCCACCGTGCTCTCCATTACTTAAGTCTGTACACTGTGGATTTTCAGCTTATCTCTGTCCCTAGCCCTTTATCTAAGCCATGTCCAAATTCTGCTACTTCTTCCTTTTCAATATTTCTAAGATGGATCATCCTTTTCTCTTTATCTGTAGAGTAAGAGGCCTCTACCAACCCCTCAAATCTCCTCCTCTCTGTCTCCTCCCTCCCCGTTTCTCTTTCCTCCACATTCTAAAAGGATCTGCCTTGCCTGTTATTTTGATCTTGGCATGCTTCCTTTTCTCTTCCGGTGGAATCCCTCTAGTAGAGTTCTCCATGCACCACTAAGATTCATGTAATCACCTTCAAAGATGTGTGATTCTGAGTAATTAGGAAGTGGCACCCTTGTTTCTGTGCCCACGAAAGCTCATGATACCATCTACATGTTTCGTTAGTCTATAAAGTGCTACCAAACCATTTTTTGTTTTACTCCACCAATACTAGTCTCATCCACCTATTTATCAGCTTCTCACACCTCCCGTTTCTTCTTTCACACTGTTCCTTCTGCAGTCAACTCTCTCCCTGAACTAAGCCCCACAAACTCTATCCTTTCCTCATTCATATCCCTTCAGAGAACTCATGATGCCCCCTGGGAAACTTGAGGAGTAAGTGTGGGATCATTTGCATTTCTCTGTCCCTAGTTATTGAACATAACAATTATGTATGCTTCCATATATATACTTCTTCTGCTGAACCTCTTTGCATTTGTGAGAAGACAGTGACTTCTTTTCTGTTTGGGAAGTGACTATGGGAGCTCTAGTAAATAAACAAAGTGGGTTACAGCACATCTGTTTTAATCCTGGGGTGTGTCTATGTAGATTTGTTTGTTCAGCAAAGGGAAATGAAGCCGCGATTTAAATAATCGTGGCTTCATTTAAATTTAAATGGCTGCCCCGCTGAGCCTACAAACAGCTGATCAGCTGTTTGTCAGCTCAGTGCGCTAGTCTGGACACTCCCCTGCTGACATGAAAGCCCTTTATCGACCTCCCCAGTAAACCTCATCCTACGAGGCATAACAGGGAGGTTGATAAAGGGCTTTCAGGTCGGCATAGGAGTGTTCAGACTAGCACTGATCAGCTGTTTGTCGGCTCAGCGCGGCAGCCATTTAAATTTAAATGAAACTGTGATTATTTTAATCGTGGCTTCATTTCCCTTTGCCGATCAGCCTAATCTACATGGCTCCATTGATGGAGCCATGTAGTTTAGACACACCCCTGGAGAGCTATTCAAAACCTAGTCAGGGTAACCAGTGCAAAATGAGTTTGGAGCTTTCCTCTCATTCTCATGTGTCAATTTGATAAAACCATTCACTTGGACAGGATTCTCAGCATTGGCCCAAAAGAGGCCCAGGACCTGGCTGATTGCTGCAGGTAGGGACTGAGAAGCATAGGATAGGTCTCTGTGTTAAAGCTTGTGCAGCTTTTGCTCATGGTGTGTCTGACTCAAGTTAATGCTGCTAACTAAGGAAGTATTGGAACAGGGACCATTTTTCTGTTTGGTTGATACAGCACCTAGCACAACAGGGCTTTCATCTGGTGCTCTGGAGTGCTACTGTAATACAAATACTATGATTTATATTAATTTTCAACATATATTTGGGAGCTAAGAAAAGAAGCCTGCAAATTCCATACTCCAGAACAGTGACTCCCAACCTTTTTTATACCGCGGACTGGCAAACCAATTCACAAATTTCTGGCAGACTGGCATAATTTTATTTGCATATTTCCATATTCAATATGTAAATAATGAATATGCAAATAAATATTGCAGGTCCACCAAAAGCCCTGGCCCACCCAGCCTCCATAAACAGCCGGCTTCAGCTCTAGCAGTTGCTACCAGCTGTTCATGGCAGCTCTAGAGGCCACGTCTGTGGTACACCCCAGCCCCCTCATTCCCCAAGTGCCAGTCCTAGTTAACACCAGTAGCCACCTGCACCCACCTTGGTCCCCTCCCAGCATAGGTGCAGGTGGTGAGCTCCCCACAGCAGCCTAGGTTCCCACCATGGAGCACTGTGGCTCTACTTTCAGTCAGGCCAGGGGCAAGGCCCCGGGGGAAGAGGGCCCCTAACAGTGTTCACTCCTTGCATGGAGCTGACTGACTGGGCGGGGCTGATTAATCACCTGTGAAGCTGTGCTGCCCTGCAGCTTTGGGGGAGCACTGGCCCCCAATCTGCAAATGTGGGGCTAAGCCCTCTCTTTTGTACACTGGTATAACTCTGTTCACTTCAATGGAGTAAGTTCTGATTTTATGGATCAAAATCAAGCTCCCGGTATTTACATGGGAGACCTAAGGAAAAAACACTGAGATAATTTTGTCTGAAACTTTCACAGCTCTTCTCTGCATTGCACAACTGAGTTTATTTAACAGTAATGTGAAAGTCTCTCATGCTTCAGTTTCTAACTGCTGTGGATTCCGTCCAGATAAAAACACAGACAACAAGCTGGAGTACAAAAGCCACTAAAGGTCACATATGGTATATGTGCAGCAGGCCAAGCTATCTAGAGGAAACATCATCACGCTGCAGAGGGGCCAGCTGCAACCTACCAAGGAATCATGGGGCTGCTCATGAGGAGAGTTAATTTAAATGGGCTATCTGAGTCTAGTGGGCCCCAATCATAAGACTGTAAGAAGGGCCATACTGGGTCAGACCAAAGGTCCATCTAGCCCAGTATCCTATCTTCTGACTGTGGCCAATGCTAGATGCCCCAGGGGGGTGAACAGAACGGATAATCATCAAGTGATCCCTCTCCTGTCATCTATTTCCAGCTTCTGACAAATACAGACTAGGGACACTATTCCTACCCATCCTGACTAATAGCCAGTGATGGACCTAATCTCTGTGAATTTATCTCATTCTTGAACCCCGTTAAACCCTTGAACCCTTCACCAGGGACCGGTTCTTTATTTTCCACACCCTGGATGGGGAAGGCCATGCTGCTTTCAACTATTACAACTCTAGGACAGGAGTAAGTCCTCTTGCCCGGGTTGGCATGCGGAGAGGTGTGGCAGGGGAGGAAGGGAAAACTAGTCAGATTGCTGATGCAGCTAGAGACAGGGAGGGCTTCTCCTCAGACTGACTGGAAAATCTCTCCTCCTCCTCACATTGCTTTTACTGGCAGAGCAGAAGGATAGCAGACTTAAGTACTGGGTGTGTAGGGGCAAAGTGCCCAAAACTGCCTCCCCTTTACATGTGTAAATTGTCAAAGGAAGACTCCCCTGAGTTTAGGCATCATTCCCCAGAGTCTAATGACTTTGGAAAGAATGCAGGCTGGAGTGGTTGCCTTGTGCAGCTGCTTCTGGGGTGGGAAATCCCTCCTAGAAATAGGGAGCAGCTTCTGCAGCTGGTTAGCCAAGGAGATTCATGGATGTGCTGCAAGCCAGCAGCCACGAAGCCTGTTTTTCCTCTGGATGGAGACCTAAACGCTTAGTGAGCCAGTCACTGAGTGCACAACATCTCTATTACATTCAGATTATTAATTCCTCACAGCATATTTGCAGCTGGAAGTTTTATGTGGACCTTTATTCATCATGATGTGAACAGCTGCTCTTTTGCTGCACTGTCAAAGCAAAGTCCAAGTGGCAGCACAGGAAAGTGGCATATAAAATACCCTCCAGCTGTTTTCCATTCAATCTCCTCCTCCTTCTGCTCCCCTCCCCGGCACCCTACACCCACAGCGCAAGCTTATACCTTTGAGGATGGGAGCCAGCTTATTTTTATTTGTGGACCAACTCTAATATTTGGACACATGAATAATACATCTGGATTTTAAAACAAAGCTCCAGTGAACCTAGAAATATATGTTTAGTATATAAAAAAAATCCTACAAACAGCACAAAAACTCTAGGCAGTCTTACTACATTTTGTTTTGTGGGTGACCGACGAGATCACGTGTGTTATGACACAATAGAATGACATGAAATTACTTTTACATAATTATTCAAGGAAGTAGTCATGTAAAATTGAGCCAAAGATGTTGTGTTCAGAGGACAGCTTCAGATCTGCAAGAGCAAATTTGTTTTTTACTCTCAAATCTTCCTGCTTGGCTCTTTTAAGCTAGACACTCCTCTTTTATTATGCACATTCACCAAAGAACACATTGTATAACAGAGATGATATTTGTCCAAGGGTTGGCACCTCTACTTTTTCCAAAAGAGCCATGGTCTCATCAATTATGACAAATGGTCAAGACTTTAGTTTCATGGTGAATCTAATTTTGCAAAATTAGAAAGAAGAGTCTGGCTCCCAAGAATCGTCAACGCCCTAACCCACAGGAACAAAGTGTTCTGTGAGTTCTTCACTCAAAGTGCTAACCCACACTTAATTTTGTGTCAGTAGTGGGTTATCCCCAACACAAAGCTGTATGGCTCTAGGCAAAGGAAAAGGAGGGGAATAAATGACATCTCAGTGATGTAACAATAGCTGAGACACCATACACATGTAGAAGTAATGCTAACAGTTGAAGGATGCAACTGCAAAAGGAAAGAATTTCAGAGAGAACCTTCAGTGATTGCACACAACCCTGCAGCCTGGGACCCTATTGATGCTGTCATGCAATGGGCAGGTAGAAGATTGCCTGGGATGCATTTCATAATTTTCAATTGTCAGAAAAAAGTGAGTTTCTTTCAGCTGGACACTTACCTGTGCTCTTCCCATCTTGGGTTTGGATTACTCAAATGTACTCTGCCTGAGCCTCATTTAAAGACCATTTGCTAGTGCAAATTGTAGATACCCACCTATTTGGTGATACTGTCCAGAGAGAGGACCCTACCTCTGAACTCCTACATCTACACTGCTTGCTAGTTGATTATCAGGTGAATTTTAAGGTATATCTTTGATCTATGGAGCCCAAAATATTTTTGTTTCTGTCTTACAGACCATCTCCCTTGACCAGTGTTACAGCATTTGGTCCATGTCCTGTCCCCCATGTTGGTTTGTCTTCCCAACTTTTCAAGGGCCAAAAGCTCCATTATATCTTCTTCCCCCTCCCTCAGCTATATTTTGTGGGATCTAATATATACTAAATCAGTTGGTTTTTATTCTAAACCAAAGTACAGCGTTCTGCATATTGCTAGAACTTTTCCCCCACCAGGTTTTTTCTCTGAAATGATGACCCTGATTAGTGGGGGTAATTAAGGTAATAGGCCCCTGGTTTAAATAGAAGGCTAGTGCCTTGGCATCTGGAATTCATTCCTCCTTTCCATCCCCTACTGATGCTGCAGAGCTCTTTAAGGCTCATCTGTTCCCCAAGTGTTCCCTAGGAGTGGAGTTTGAGCAGGGTTATGCAGAGGCTGGATGGAGAAAAGCTTATTTTGATGGGTATGATAGTTGTTTAATAGTCCTTTTTGGCACAGTCGCAGTATCTGGCTTTCTACACAGAGGAAAAGATTGTGCAGTCTAGCGCTCTGGAGAGGCTTTAAACATTGAAATAATGTTTCACATATGGGAAAACTGAAGCATGGTTCTGCCATGACTTACCCGAGGTCACAAAGGACTTCTGTAGTAGAGAGAAGAAAAGTCCCATGTCTTCTGACTCCTATGTCTGTTCCTTTTAACCACATGATAACCATTGCCCACATGAGCACCCTTCTCTTCTTCCCAAAAGGGGCAAGGCTCTCTATTATTCTTTGGCTCTCTATTGCTGCATTTAGTTTGTTTTCTCAAAGTTCAGATTAATGATCCCGCATCATTAATCTGATGCTGAGTGTTCAGTACTAAATTGTGTAGGATCCATAACACTTCTCATGATACTGATACACATTTTTTAGATCAATTTCAAGATCAATTTAAGCAAATTGATCTTGAAATTCTCTTTTATATTGAAGAAATTGAAATGTTTGTATCAAGCTGAATATTAAAGATATTTTAAAAACTTGAATATTGTGTTGGTTATTAATCATTTGTCATGTGCAAATACTGTAAAAAGTCACACTGGCTGAGTGGGGTTTCAGTGAAGCAATATTGTACATAGCTCACAGTTCTGAGGCTTATATATGTATGCAGCATTTACTTTATAGGTCTTAGATTTAATTCCCTTGTTTACCTTTTTGCGAACAGATAGCTGCAAACAGTTTACGAAGAATCTCTGCATTTTTTTTCCATGTACTAGGTGGTCAAAAAAATCCTTTCTAAATCAAGGTATTAGTATTGATTATCTTCCTTAGAGGCCAGGTTATGATACCCTTGTGTTGAATAGCACTTTACTCCTTGAAAAGTACTATTTGTGAAGCTAGTAAACACATGTACCAATAAGTTGCTGTGTAGAATAGAGCAGTCAGCATTGCTTTAGTTATTCTTTCAGTCAAGTGTGTGCATTTTCTAATTCATTTCCAACTAAATCTTCTTCTTGTGTGCCTTTCAGAATGGGATCATTTTTTCAGATAGCTTTAGGAAGTCTATTTCTTAGGACAGGTAGTTTTCAAAGTATTTTGTCAGATACTTTAACATGCTAAAGGCATAAAGAGATTGGAAGGAAACATACAACATATTTGAACTACCTTTCTCAAAATAAACATTCCAGTTTAGATCATTGAAATGTACTTCCCAATCTTGAAAATGGCCACTTTTGCTGACGCAACATATGGCATATTAGGATAGGATAATGTCCACAAATCATTGCATTTTACAAAATATGACAGCTTGTGGTAACATTTTCAAGGGGATTTTTAAATGTTCCTATTCAGATAACTTGTTGGCCAGCCCTACTTGTAATTTTCAAATGCCATCATATTCCTTCCAACCCTATCATTGTGCTAATTAAATTTTGTAAGTTGAAGATGGACCCAAAATGCAGAGTTTGGATCCAGAAGTTCCCAAAGTTTCAGTATGCTTATTTTGAGAGGCTGGAGTTGGTCCCATCTTCTCCTCCAAAAACACTACCTTGTGATTAAAAGTTTACTTTCTAAGTAAATCTCTAAGGTTGGTGGGGAATTGCTTTGTTTTGTTTTTTGATATTGGTGCTAGTGTTTCCCTCATACTTCTCTGGCTCTTACAGCAATATCTATTAGCACTTAGAACACTCCAGGGACAGGATGTGCCAGTATTAGCAATACAATTCTGCATGCAGCACGTACTATCGAGAAAAGTTGGGATTTTTTTTTTTTTGGCACTGTCAAGATGAATAGCTGTTTATAAGTGAAAATCAAGATAGCTCGGTGGGAGAAGGTGTTGTGAAAGAAGTGACTTCAGGGCTTAGGAATTTAAAAGAAATCTTACTGCAGGCAACATTAGCATGATTAGCCAAGCAAAGTAATTTGCCTTCCAGTGTATCCTGTTTCTCACTGTTGCACAAAATTACATACGGTGACATAGGGCAAAATTCTGATCTCAGTCACACTTGGGTAAATTAGGAGTGACTCCACTGATTTCAGTGCCATTAGGTTAGTGTAAAACTAGCGTACATAAGGTCAGAAGAACCAATTTCAGCATCTCCAATACCAGGTAAAATTATACAGATGCAAATATCTGTTGATGCTATTTGATATTGTATATTAAAGGATATCTCTCAAAACTGAGAAGCACATATTAATCATAAATTAGTCAAAATGACAATAGAAGATGACCTATTTTCACTCCAAAACCAAAACAGATTTATCTGTGCCCTTAAGCTTTGTCTGCATCATCTACATTAAAACAAAGTTTTGAGGAAGGTACTGCACTGAATATTCAAATTTACTCCACAAGGGGGGAAAAATCCCTCTCCAAAATTTTGGGGTCTGATTCTCATTTTCAATAAAGCCTCTTTTATACTGTTTCAGCAGGGGATTTAAAATTAAAATTGGGCCCCTTAAGTGAAGGCATATTCATGCCAAATAAAGTGTGATCTATAGGAGAGCAACATTTTTATTATGATGAATGTAGCTGAGAGTAACTTTATTGCCACTGTTCAACCACTGGGGTATTAAGAGAAGAGCTTCTGCTTTGAGACTGTGTTGCAGAGGGGAAAAGATAAAAATAGGGTGTCTGACGCATGCATCCCATGCTGCAAGCCAGGATACAGAAATCTTTATAACCAAATACAGTATTCCAGAACATGCATGGAAAATAGGCACGTGTGTGAGTGTGTAAATTTTTTCCCTAACCAATAGGAATATTCATTTTCTTTCCCCCTCACTGCCTTCCCCTTTTACAGCCATCTTGTACATATTTCTTTTACCTGCTTACAACTGTAAAAGTCAAGTGACTCTTCTGGCTTTGTCTTCATTGTCTACCTGGTCCTTGTCACACTGCTGAATGTGACAACTCTTAAATAGTTAGAGGTGTGACAGGATATTCTTTCTTGTGACTTGTTCAGAGAGAGCAAAAGATAGGCCATTCTCTAGACATCTGCTTGCTGCCAAAAATTCATCAAAAGCCCAAGTCTGTCTGTCACAGCTATTGATAGTGGTTGCCTGATCTAAAATTAGGGATGCACCGTACGTGTCCTTTTTAAATGTTAATCCTTGCATTACATTTTGTTGCTTCTGTTGGCATAGGTGATTATGTGACATAATGCAAACGTAAATAACATGATGCAATGGATAAAATTTAACAGGAAATGAATATTTGAGATCAGATGGCTCCTACTGCATGGGTAGGCCTGACGGTACTTACCCAAACAAAACTTTCATTGCAGTGTATAACATGAAGTCAGTGGAAATTTTATCTGAATAAGGACTGTAGGTGAGCTCTGTATTGAGTGAGCAACCTATGTGAATTATGTATTTATATTTTTTCAGTGTGGGGGCAGTGGAGCATCTAATGATTTGTTGGGGCTTGAATGTCCATGTGCATTGGCTGCCATTAATGATATCTATTTTCAGATTGAGAACTAAATAGATAACAGGGAATAAGATTCCAAAGCCAGCTAGTAGTTCATCACCAGGTGAGGTTGTTAGGCAACTTTGATTTAAACAAAACAGTCTGGCAATAGCAGAGCCTGGTCTAAGGCCACCATTTTTTCAATCCCTTTGTCCTGATTCAGCAAAACAAATAAGCTACATCTACACTGGCATGATTTTCAGGAAATGCTTTTAACGGAAAAGTTTTCCATTAAAAGCATTTTCGGAAAAACGCATCTAGATTGGCAGGAAGCTTTTCCGGAAAAACACTTTTTGCGGAAAAGCGTCCGTGGCCAATCTAAACACGCTTTTCCGCAAAAAAGCCCCGTCGCCATTTTCACGATCGGGGCTTTTTTGCGGAAAACACTACTGTGCTGTCTACACTGGCCCTTTTGGGCAAAAGTCTTTCGGAAAAAGACTTTTGCCCAAACGGGAGCAGCATAGTATTTCCGGAAAAGCACTGATGATTTTACAGGAGATTGTCAGTGCTTTTCCGGAAATTCAAGCGGTCAGTGTAGACAGCTGGCAAGTTTTTTCAGAAAATCAGATGATTTTCCGGAAAAACTTGCCAGTGTAGACACAGCCATAGGTCTTAAGAATATGTTTCACTTCTTTTGCTGAGTCAGGACTTTGCCAGTTCTTCAGTCAGTCTCTCTTAACTAAAAAGTCACACTCCTTAATATAACTCCATGCATGTTTATTTTAATTTTTCATCATCCATAAAGAGTGAGTGGAGTTAGAAAAGAGAATCTTTAAAAGTAGCATTGTGGAGTTATACATGTCATCTCTTTCAGTGACTTCCAAATCAACATTCATTCCATTTACAAGTAAAAATATGTTTCTTGCCAGCCCTCTCTATTCCCCCTAGCACTCAAGCATCCAGCTGTATTCTTTCTACCTCTTACATTATCACCAGTTCTGCCCCTTACATTAATGCTAAGGTTCTCTGATTGGAAATGTTGATGAGGCATGAGGCAAAATAGAATTCAGATTGCTCTACCATAGCTGTATTCAGTCTGCTGTGGTAACTGTAGTAAACAGCATGCAGGGGCAGAATCACATTGAGATGCTTGTACCACAGGATCACAGCTTGTACTGGATCTTGAGACATTAGGAATTAAAGGTGGAACATTTCATTTTCATATACAGTATAAATGTATATACTTACAAGTCCTTTTTGTCTCTAAGGAGAATCAAGTGTTTTGTGTACAATACTCTTTTATGCATTTAATTGGACTGGCTATACTAATAATATAATAAAACTTTAGTAGCTATATACAAGATTAACAGCTGGAGTCAGATTCCTAAAGTAGGAAAAAACAAATCTATTCCTTTTAAACCTGAAAGACTGTGAGGATAATAATGTGTTCTGAAGCCCCTGCTAGTTTGATGGGCAAGTTAGCACAAGTGATAGAGAATCTTGGTAAATGTAGAATCAAACCAACAAGAAGCTGAGAATTGCTACAGTACAGTGATATACAACCTTCTTTCAGCTGTGCTTAAGTTTGTGGCATAGACCCCTGCTGGAAAAGTATATCCTTTGTTAAAATTTCTCTCTGAAAGTCTTGGAGCTGTAACTTCTTACACTTATTCAGGCAGCAAATTAGAAGGCCCCTGCTAATGTTAGTTTCTGATTCAAAAGAAAATAAGGCTTTTTCCCCTGCTGCTTGTGGCTGTTGAAGTGGTTAATTGAACTAAGGGATACAGACCATGCTACCTGTTTGAAGTGAACACTCAGACTTAGGTCTCCTTTTATCTTATAATAGTACTAGCATTGGCTTAGTGCCATGTACTGGGGGGGGGGGTTCAGAAGATTTAATGAAAATCATAATGCTTTAAATCTCCCCCATAATAAACCATGCTTACTTGCATTCAACCAAATGGGTTGTAGGCCACCTGTTGCTACATGCAAGGGCATAAGAGGGGCCAATCTAACTAGTTCTTTAAAGAGAGAGAAACGAGAGGAAGAGGAAGAAGTTAACTGAAAAATTCAGACTTTTTAACTAATTTTACTTCATTTACTTTTATATCTGGCAATGTTAATGTAAAAAAGTAGCATGCTTTTAAAACACTTCTAGCTCAGTCTGCAGGTGAATTGCTACTATAGCAATGCAGAATGGATAAATACTGTCGCTAAATTACTCACACTCTTTTTCCTGCCTCTATGTACTTTAGAGAGGAATATAAAAATTGCCATACTAGATAAAACCATTTGGCCCAACAATTCTAGTCTTGCCACTGCAGAAGGCAGGGGATATTTGAGGCTTCCGAGGAAGGTGACCAAATGCACAGTGCACTTGGCCGATGGTGTAAAGCTGCATATGGGAGCGAATTCCCTGACTGACGTTGTGGTTATGTTAGAACCTGCAACATGAAATGTGATGTAACAATATATAACATCTCTCTACTGGGAAGAGGGGTTCATGTTTGTATTTGTAGTATAGAGGATTGTTTTGCAATTCTTCAAGAAGGAATTGAGTGAGCCAAAATAGCTTGAGATTTTCTTTGCTAACAATATTTCAGTTCCCTGTATGGTAGCAATACCACAAGAAGACCAGACCTCACAACTGGTTTTCTGAGGTATTAACAAGAGCAAAAGGAGATAAAACACCAATATCTATTATATTGGACTTCAGGTTTAGCCATCTACTACAGTTTTCAGCTGTATTTGGGTTGGTGTTGCATCTGCACATGCAGCAACTGAAAATGGTGTTCATAAAATGACTACTTATAGCATCTGGGCAACTCTGTATGAACTGTTATTGGAGGGCACTAATCTTATACCCTACTGACAAACTCGGAAGATTACGTACCACCAGTGTACACCCAGTGCTCTCTAAGGTCCCTGCTATATCCTCAGTCATGTGGGCATGGAGCTTAGCAGCCAAAAAATTCAAAACCAGTATTTGTTGTTAATACTTTTCTGTGTCTGATTGGAGGATGATGTTAGGATTAGGAAATAAGCTAGTTGCGATGCATCTTGTTTTAGTGACAAAGCCATAAATAGGAGGAAATGATAGAGCCCTTTATGTTTGACTAACACACACTTTGTACACAGCAATAGGCTCTGCTTGCCATGGCATGACGGTAGTGGTGAAAGCCATCACCAGTTCTCCTGGATTCCTATCTGCCAGCTGGCATTCAGACACTAGGACACTATGGGAGACTTAACCAATTAGGACGGGAGAGTTCCTCCCACACTCTACACAGCCCTGCTGGCTGGATTTGCTTGATCTGAGTGTGCTGTGTGTTGTTTCAGCCAAAACTCTGATCTGAGACTCATAATCAGAAGGTGACAGATCAGCCAGGTGAGCCAAATCAGCAGGGGTTGAGCAAAGATTGTCTCCGTTTGAGGTCACCCTTTGCTTGACGGTAGCAATGGTCCACTCACGTTTGATCCCATTTTAGTTTGGTCTTCACTTAAATCTAAAAAATGTGCATCAGTATCAGGAAAGGAATTGCTGCTTGTGTTAGTGAATTTCTTGGAGTAAATATCTGAACTGTAAGCCAGCACGATGTATGGTCAGCTGCTCATGTCCCACCCCATTAGGTCAATTTCAGATCTCTCTTATATCTATGCAACTCCATCAGTGCAGCAATACAACTGACTTAATTCACCATGGGTGTGTCTAGACTACATGCCTCCTTCGACGGAGGCATGTAGATTAGCCAGATCGGAAGAGGGAAATGAAGCCGCGATTAAAATAATCGCGGCTTCATTTAAATTTAAATGGCTGCCCCGATCTGCCGATCAGCTGTTTGTCGGCAGATCGGGGGAGTCTGGACGCGATGCCCCGACAAAGAAGCCTTTCTTCATCGACACAGGTAAGCCTGGTTTCACGAGGCTTACCTGTGTCGATGAAGAAAGGCTTCTTTGTCGGGGCATCGCGTCCAGACTCCCCCGATCTGCCGACAAACAGCTGATCGGCAGATCGGGGCAGCCATTTAAATTTAAATGAAGCCGCGATTATTTTAATCGCGGCTTCATTTCCCTCTTCCGATCTGGCTAATCTACATGCCTCCGTCGAAGGAGGCATGTAGTCTAGACACACCCCATGGGTTGACACCAGTGTATCTGAGACCTAACTCTAATCCATGGGCCCGAGCCTGCTCTCACACCAGCATATGTCAGTCACAACTCTGATGTCAGTGAGGCTCATGTGTTGTGAGTGGGTGCAGTCAGGCCTATAGGCTTCAATGAGATCTGGGTGCAAATTATCCAAGAATCTGACACTTAGGTGAACAAATAATCTCATGCATATATTCTATCCCCAGTCTATCCCAGGCAGCATTCACCAGTATAAAAATAAATTGGGAAAAAAGGAAGGTACACAGACCACAATTTGCTAGTGATGGTGCAGGAATACAGGGAGTTCAGGGTTGAATTGTGATCATCCCTTCCAGTCTCTCATCCATTGGTTTTGCTGCCCTTAGTATTGCTGTGGAACATTGACACCATTGTTTTTCATAGAACACTGATCTAGAGAGGTAATATGAAATTTTTGAATGCATGCAGCAGGACTGTTCAAAGGCTACCTCCAACTAAAGTGCCTCAGGTAACTGAGAATAATGAGATGTTTTCTGAGTGCACCTTTTTATTGTACCAATATAATGTTACAGGAAAAAAAGGGGGCTTAACACTTAGCACCTGTCACAAGTTTTCTCCTTGAATGAGACTCTCTTGCTTATAAAAATTTAATTGATTCCCAACAGTTTATGTGGATGGTGCTTAGTAGGAGTTTTCTGTTCTCTTGCCAGCTACACGGTTACTTAGAAAGTGAGCCGCTCACGCTACAGCTGTTCATTGGGACTGCAGACGACCGCCTGCTGAGACCTCATGCCTTCTACCAGGTTCATCGAATCACAGGGAAGACTGTTTCCACCACCAGCCATGAAACAATACTTTCCAACACCAAAGTCTTGGAAATTCCACTTCTACCAGAAAACAAGATGAGAGCAATGTAAGGCCTATGCACTGTATCTGATTGCTTAGCAGTTTCCTCTCAGTCTACCCTCTTGAATTTTTTGTTGAGTGTATACTGCTGCTTTTTTCCCCCCTGCTGAATCTTATAAATAATCTAACTTCCGAGGAGGTTTTCAAAGATCTGTTTGGATGAATTGCCCCTAATCTGCTTAACCCCTCCTCTTCCCCAAATAACCCTTTGCAAATATTTATGACAACTGCTTAGTGCCATTCTAGAGTTTCAGTCAATGTCCTTATTTGCCATTTAAAATGAGTATCTCAGTTACAGGGCTGTAAATATCTTCTATCTCAGCTCCTGCATTTAGGTTCTAAACATGACACCTCTTTACTCCTGTATGCAGTACTACAAGAAACAGAGCCAGTTAATATGTAGCTGTGCGTTGGGGGAAACCTCACAAAGAATATTTCCAAATAATTTAGCATGTTTTTAAAACATAAATAAATAGAACATCTTTGATAAAGAATCCTTATTCTTCCACCATGAAATGTGTTTGAGTCAAGATGAAACTAAATGTGACAGTAGAAGCAAAACTTATTGGAACTAACGGTGGTAAAGATGCTCTAAGTGAGAAATAAATGTAAGGTATAACTATTCTTGCAAGCTCCAAGGATGAAATTCACTCCTGTGCAGAGGGGCCTATGTCTCTTTTAATTCCCAAATGAGGTCTTCATTGAGATGTGTAGTTTCTCTTCACACAGGTGAATTTCATCCTAGGACAATATTGAGAGAGTGAAATTCGTCCCAGTTCACAAGACTTGGATGAGGCTCATCAAATCTTTTACTCTCCAGCATTAAGGTTTCAAGAAATACAAAGAACCTTGTATGTGTCCTCTGCACTGGGGTGAATTTCACCTATATATATATATATGGGGTAAAATCCTGGCTCCACGGAAGTTGCTGGCTAAACTCCCATTGACTGGAATAGGGCCATACTGTCACCCATAGTCTTATATTTGTATATTTATTTACACATACGCTTAAAAAAATCAACATGCAGACAACAGAAGCAGCCACAACATGTATTAGAGATCTGAATTAACTCCAGTAAATCTTGAAAGGTGTAAATTAAGGCTAAAACTCTACGTTTAATTTATCTTATAACTGCTACAGTGGTACCTGTAGCAGGGCTAACAGGGACCAGATTGATTGCTCAAGATGTTGTGTCTCTAGACTTTCATTTTGCTATACAGTAGAATAGCCCTGCAACACTTTTGGTCAAATTATTAGGTGTTAATTGACGCAGCTATTGGAACTGCACCTTTTTATACCCGCAGGGTACTTGTTTGGCCCTCTCTTTGATTTTTTGACAAGTAAGAAATGTATTATTTTTTTCTGTTGCCATAATCATTATGTTAAAGGCGACTGAAATGATCTTGTGCCAAAACTGATAGATAATAAGACTGATAGATTTCGTACAGCAAGTTGTCAAGATTGTAATAAACAGAGCTAGGTGAATAATTGATTTTTTTGATTTTGTGGCTGAACTGAAAAAACAAACAAGGTTTAATTGGTTAAATGAAGCATTTCATTTCCACATTTTTTTAAACAAAACATTTTGGCTTTTTCAGAATTTCCCCCCTTCCCCATTTTTGGGCTAAAACTGTTTTGCTCAGTTCACCCCAAATTGGTGAGATGTTTTGATCAGCCCCCACATAGTGCAATTTTCAGTATAAAAACTATTCATCCAAAAAAAGTCACCCAACTCCAGAAATAAAGTCCCATCAAGCATCACACACAATGTTTTGACATTTATAGGACTTTATATCTCTATAGCTTAGGCCTCACACTCCCTTTGTGAAACCGTAACAATGGGGTTCAAGTGCAAGTCTTTCTTATGGTTATGTGCATTTAAGCACCAGTGCAGCAAAGCACTTAAGCAAATGAGAAATCCCATCCGTATTCACTAAAGTACTCAAGCACGTGTTTAACTTTAAGCATATGCGTATTCACATTGGCTTCAAATGGGTCAGCTCAGCTGCTTAAAGTTATGTGTGAGTTTAAGTGCTTTGATGCATCAGGGTCTCAAACTAGATCCTTAATTAATGGTTTGTTAAATTCCTTTGTTTTTAAATAGGAGCTAAGAAAGATCTTTGAATCTATGAACCTATGAATGACCTTTCAGTTTGCTCCTGAATAGAATTCTTAGATGTCTTGGGGACAGGGTGATCATATTTCCCAAAGGGCTTGCCCAACCCTGTCCCCCTCCCGCTCTGTGCATGGGGCTGGCCTATTCCCTGTCTCCCTTTCCCCCTGCCTCTCTCTCACACAAGGCTCTCTCATACAATCCCTCTCAAACCAACCCCCTTGCAGGGGTTGGTGTCGCCCCTCATCCGAGCTCTGCCCCCTTCCCCTCCATGTGGCTGAGGACACTGCTTTCTCCAAACCTCTCTCTCCCTCTTCCCTACACCCCCAGCTAGTGGTTACTGCTCACCCCAATCCCTGTTTCCACCAGACAACCCCTCCCCACAGAGGGCTGGCATTACCGCTCATCCCCCAGCATGTACTTCTGTGCCCACTAGGGCTACACCTAGACTGCAAGCCTCTTTTGAAAAAGTGTCTAGACTACAACCAGTACTTTTGAAAAAGCAAGCCGCTTTTTTGAAAGAGAACACCCCGGCAGTCTGGATGCTCTCTTTCGAAAAAGCACAGTTTGCATTACATAGTGCCTTTTTTCAAAAGAGCACTTTCGAAAAAAGGCGTTCTTCCTCATAAAATGAGGTTTTCCATGGCCGATAAAACTGCTGCTTTCTTTTGATTTTCTTTCGAAAGAATGCGGCAGCAGTCTAGACGCAGGGAAAGTTTTTTCAAAAAAAGGCCAGTTTTTGAAAAAACCATGTAGTCTAGACACACCCTAGGGGTGTTTGCCTCACTTTTCTGGCAAGAGCAAACAGAACTGACACCCACTTGCAGAAAAAGTCAGGATGGCCAGGACAAGGATTAAAAAAGGGACGGTCCTAGCCAAAACCGGATGTATGGCCACACTGCTTGGAAGAGAGGGGAGAAGTGAAACTGTTTGAATGTGCATTGAGTATTTTATTTAACTGCAAAATAAAACTGAACCCTATGCATATCCAGTATAACAAAATGTGTGCTAGAACTCCCTATCCAAAAGGAATATATGTATATAGTAAACATATGCCATTTTCATTTTGTTTTAGTGTATTTCTGTACCTTATGAATTAATGTTCTGTAATATTTAATTTTGATCTGTCAATGCAAATCTAGCAGGATTAGCCATACTAGAGGGTACTCCTACCTAGTAGGAATTCCTGTCTGTCCCAAAGATCCTATGAAGACATTAGACTGGGACTCAGGTTTTAAATAAATAAACAAAAAGGGGTAGAAATGTTGAACTTGTGACTTTCTGGAACCTGCAGTGAATTAGCTGAAATCTCGTGTGCCATCTTTTGAACAGCATTGACTGTGCTGGGATATTAAAACTTAGAAATTCAGATATTGAACTCCGAAAAGGAGAAACAGACATTGGAAGGAAGAATACACGAGTGCGGCTGGTCTTCCGAGTTCACATCCCACAACCCAACGGAAGAACTCTGTCTCTGCAAGTAGCATCCAATCCTATTGAGTGTTGTAAGTAGCAACAGCCTTCTTACTCTTGCCAGGTATTGTACAACCAATTGCCTGACATAAAGTCTGTCCTTGTCAGTATGATAAATGTTGTTTCATTGCATCTGTCCATCCTCTGAAATGTTCTGTTTGCCTCAAAAATGTATTTTACATGGCATGAAAAATGTTACCTGTTTCCTTGGCAAAACAATATCTTGTCCCCTGTGCATTGACTCCTACAGGAAGTGCTTCTGCAATACTTAAGGGCCATGTTAAGCTGGTGTTTGAACTTGAATTGACTTGGGCAGGTTCCTTTAAGCAGAGAGGCCCTTTCACAGGGGTAACTGCTGTTAAGAGTTTTGGAGAGCTCCCATCCAGCCTCATCTCTCCCACACCAAAACGTCCCTTTGACAAGGAGCCAGTGAGATATTTAAAGATGCCGCATTAGTTTTAGTTTACTACAGTTTCAGGAAATTCCTAGAATCTGACCTTCAGTCTTGGGGTCTTTTTAATAGAACAAACATCACTTTATAAACCTGTCAGATTTGGACATAGACTTTCCTGCCCCCCACCTCTAGACTCCCATTTCATTTTGCTCCATAAGCCTTGTAAATACAGAAAAAGACTGTCACTTCATTTAGCTTTACAGTTTTTGTCTAGCTGGGGATAATCAAGTTTCATTCTAATGCCTGTAGCTTTGACGGCTGGATGAAATGTCACAAGCTTTTGGAGGCTCTTTTTTTGGGCTCAGATTAGCAGCCACACATTCAGTTTCTAACTAACTGAGCAGTGATTCTCAAACTGTGGGTCAGGACCCCAAAGTGGACCATGACCCTGTTTAAATAGGGTTGCTAGGGATGGTACTAGACTTGCTGGGGCCTGGGCCTGCAACCCAAGCCCCAGCCGCTTGTTTAAGTTACATTTTGTGAAAGATCCCATTCTAGCCTGAAGTGTGTCTACAAGGACAGACAAAACTGAGAACAAGTATAGCCTGATCCTACCTCTCAATTAAATTAATGAGAGTAGATCAGGCTGTAATGACTCAGGGAAGCACATATCCTGATCTGCTCCTATGTGAAAATGTGCCAGATTTAATTAGCCTGTAAAAACTAGGCTGGCTATTTCTGTGTGCCATGTAAGTCAGGAGCTGCAGTGTAAAATACTGTGGGCTGAGCAGAAGTGCAGTGTAATATCTCCAAACAAAGCAAATATTCTTGCAGTATGACAACTACAAGAAAAGTGTGTTATTTCAAGTGTAGAAATCTGAAATAAGCAAGAGTTGAAAATTCCAAAATACCTTGGTGCACGTGAGGCAAGGAGGAGCCAGTAAAATGGATAAAGTATCACCTCATTCTCTGAAGCCCAGGTGAGCTAGCTGAATACCTCAACTGAGAATGATAAAAATATGTGCCATGAGGATGTAGGATACTGTTTGCATAGTCCATAGAACATTTGGTCTTCAGATCTTAAGGGAACCCTGCTCTCCAACCAGGGACTGTAACTATATGAGTAGTGTGTGACATTCTGCAGAATTGAAAACCGGGGATTCAGTAACTTATGTCTATTTTGGACCCAGAGGCCCTCGCCATATAAATGTTTGACAGATGTATCACAATATATGGCTTTATGTTTTGGACATGGGAAATTCCTTTTTAAATAAAACACACGTCACTTTTTAAGCAGCATAGAACAAACTGGCTTTTTAAACTGAACAGCATGTTATTTACATGATTCTTTTGAATTCATAGTATCTTACACAGTAAAAGCATTGTTTACAATTAAAGCCCTTAAAACCACTGAGTTTCCTATAGACCTCTTGAATTTTCTCAATTTTCTATATCAAATTCAGTTTCTAATAAAGTAAACATGGGGCCACTTATTTAAGCAATATTTACTGATTATCTCTGTGTGTGTGTGTGTGTCTGTTGGTTGTTTTTTCTTTTCTTCTCCTTTTAAAACTCTGCAGCTCAAAGATCAGCCCAGGAATTGCCTTTGGTGGAGAAGCAAAGTACTGACAGCTTTCCTGTGATTGGAGGGAAAAAAATTATCCTGTCTGGCCACAACTTTCTACAAGACTCCAAAGTCATCTTTGTGGAGAAAGCACCAGGTATTTTCTTTAAAAATAGACAGTCGGCATCCTTTTCTTCTTTTAAAGCCCAATGGGAGTTTGATTACTGAATGCTGATAGTGCAAATACTGTCATCCTATTTTCTTCTACATGTTTTCCACATCACTGGTGGGAGCTGTGTATGTGATCTCAGCTCTGGATCACGCTATGGTGTATATAATGCAATTATAGTTGCGGATGTGTATCATTGCCAGGTATACAATTGTGACAATGAAAGTGAGAGTTTGGAGTTTATATTTGTAGAAAACCACAATTGTGCCTGGCACAGTTTTTTAGTTATTCTAGTGAAAGGCATTCTAAGAATGTCATCACATTGAAGTGTGAAGACATGCAAGATGCTGCCGCTTCTTAAACATGTTGATAACTAGTGGGGAGATTACATTGACTACACCTTGGTGCTGTGGGTTTGGTGGGGGAGGGTTTTCTTTTTCCTTTTGTGGTGAAATTTTTTATTGACAATAGAGACCTTTAATCCTCAGTGCCAGGTTCTGTAGAAAAATGTAAGCCTTGAAGGCCTTTGATAATTTATTAGGTGTTCAGTTAAGAGGATTAACATTGTCAAAAGCCTGTCTGGTGTAGGCTGACCAGTATAGGCTCCGTCATTTCAAAGGAACAGTTTCATTTTGCCATTAAAAACCAAAGTTGTCTCACCCCTCCCCCCCCACCGCCGTCCCTCCTCACACACACTTTTATTCATCAAGCTTATAGTTTCTGGGGCTGACCTAGAATCTTGAGTGTCCCCAATTCACCGCCAAATCCATGGGAGTTAAGGGCAGTCAGCACCTTATGGGGTAAGGCCCTCTCTGAAGTTTCATCTTAAAGCATCTGTAGCGATTGTAGTTCATGTAATGATAATGCAAAATAGCCATCTAGCTCATCAGAAATAAAATGCCCTAGAGTAGCACTGTGCGTAAAAGGCGGGCTCTGAAAGGAGATTATTAAGGAGGAGGAGTATTCTTGTTTTGGAAAGGGTTTCCCTGGTGCTGGCACAAACTGTACATTCCACAGCTGCCTGCTGCAACCCCCTGAACAGCAAGCTGTCTTCTGAGCTCCTCGCACACTTAGCATCTCACAGTGCAGGCTTTGACAGTCTGTCTCTTTAACCCTCACCATGCATTCTGTTCCAGTGAGGCTGCACTTCCCTGCTGTGTGACTGTTGTCAATGCTGTGTGCTGAGTCAGGGAATCTCCCTAGCAAATCTTGTTAGCAAATCAAAATAGATGTGAATTTATTTCAGAGTGCTCCCTTCAGAACCGCCCTACTCCGAGAAACTTAAAGGGCCTGTCTGAAATTTCACAGTGGGGTTCTCATTTGACATAGCTTAGGGATTCAAAACTACACCTAAGAATATCTCCATTAATGGGAATGGCTCAGGTCCTCTGTTGGTGAAAATTGGCTCCACGGACTTCAAAGGGCTACTTTTGAGGTTACTGGAACGACATTGATTTCTCACCTGCTGAGGAGCTGTCCAGATGTGCCTGAGCAGTAATGCAACCATCTGTCTATTTTATAGAAAGTGGAAGAAATTCAACTTAAAAAAATGTTCCAAAGTCTGAGTGAATTGGGGAGAGGAAAGACAAGATGGTTTCATTATTATTTAGTCCTTATATGAAAATGGGTTAGAATGACATTTCAAAAGTGAAAACCTAGATTAGAGTCATTACAGGAAGGAAGCTGCCTTAAAGGTTGCCCTCTTTGATGCATATTTTCTCTGCTTTACTTTCTCACTGCATTGGAAAAATTTTGAAAGGGTAACTCTGAATATGAAACTATCCAATCATTGGCAGGTAGCATCGCTTGTGTATTTTAAGCTCCTCCCTCTTTTTTTTTTTTTATTTTGGTCTCTGCTGCTGCCTGATTGAACTTCTGGTTCCAAATGCGGTGTGAGGTGTGTGGTTGACCAATGAGTTTGTAGCTCTGGTGTTTGTTAATCAAAGGTTTTATTGTAAATGTAATTTTTAAAGATTTTTTAAATAAGAAATCAGTGTACAGGTGAGCATACTACAAAGTATGTAATATACTTAATGGCTACATTAATGTGTATGCTGAAGTGGAAGTAAATAGTAGAGTACTTCCACCTCACATAGAAAAACTCAGAGAGAGACTCCTGGACCACCTGGGATTGTGGGAAGAGGGAAATCCATAAGCTCTGGGTTCTATCTGCATGCGACTCACGTCAAAAGAAACCTTCCCTTCCCCCAAATTGTCTAAAGAATCAGGAGCTACTGTGTTATCAATGGTAAGTAGTCCATATATTTATATTAGAAAGTCCAGTCCCATTTATAAATCATAGTCCAATTTAAGTAATCTGGATAGGTTTGTTGTACTTATATAACAAAAACTTAGTTTGGTATATTCAAATGGCTGAGTCTCGCAAGATGCTGGGCAGCAACTTGAACGCCAACAAAAGTGAATGGGTATCAGAGGAACTTCCTAGTGACAGAATCTCCTTCAGATCCAAGATCCCATAAAAGGTAGCAAAAAGAGCATCTGCCTTCCACTGTAAAATGATGAACCTCTTCGACAAGATCATGGCTCTATTCAGAAAGTGACACTAAATAAGTTGTCTACTTAACTGATTTTTTCCTCTTGCTTCAGTTTCCTAGGCTCAGTTCCTCATTTGCTGCATCACCTAATGTAACATGACATTGAAACCAACTGAGCATGATACACTATTGTCTCTGTGACAAGCTTTTCCTAATTGTTTTTTCAGCAAAACCATTACATTTTGTTTCAAATTAAAAACAGACAATAATTTCAATTACTTTCATTCTTTCAATGGGATTAACTGGCAATTATCCCCCGGATCCTCCAACTATTGCTTGTAAATAAAAGTAGAGCAGGAAATGGAGTTTCAGTGTGCTGTCTCTCTCTTTTGTGCTCTTGCTCTCCCTCCCCTCCCCAAAAGTTAGGTCACGAATCTTTGCGACCTAAGACATTACTCACTTTTTTGTGATTATTGTTAAATCTGAATGTTGATCACATTTCTAGGGAGTAGCAGTTAACTACAGGGTTTCAGCTATTATAAATGTAGTGGACCTTGTAAAAAAATATAATAAAAAAATGTAGTAGTTACATATAATTTAACATTATGCTACATGTGCTCCATTCTGTAGACCCTACTCAGGCAAAATCCCTAGGCTAGGGTGTAGACCTAATGTGATTAAGATTGTGATATTCTGCATGTTTAATTGGTTAATGCCGGATTGGATTTTTTGTCTAAATCATTTTATGTCTGCTGAGTGGATTATAATCACTGAGCCCTGAGTTATCTATCTTTAACGGCTAACCCTCAGCTGTTGTAATCTCCTGAGGAATGGCATTATCCTGGCCTCTTTGCATGGGGAGTATATCTTTTAAATGACTCATACAAGAGGGAATCCCTGAAGAATGATCAAGTTGGTTCTTGAACTGAGGAGGCAGCAGTCCTGTTTTCAGTTAACCCCTTAATTACTACTTTCTCAGCAAAAAACGCATTTCACGTTGTTTCAAATAGTAAAACTGCCTATCAGGCACTGCATCTCTCATGGAGAAGAAAGTGGTTTGTTGAGGGGATTAGTTGTATTAAAAAGGGCTTGTTTAAAAGTAGCATTTCATGGTGACACATCACAGGATCAAGGCAGAAGTTATGATAAATAATGTTTCCTTTTAGGAGCGTACTTTAATTTGCTCAGACTTCTTCTAGTACCATAAAAAAGTTTAAGTGCTGAAATAAGTCCTTATTTCAAAGGATTTTGGTCAAAGTTTTCTTGCTTGCACATCAGATCATATTTTCCACTGATGAAAGTCTGTCTAAAACGTGCATCCAAGAAACTCAGCCATAGTAAAAGTAAAAATGTGAATGCTTAAGAAGTTTGACCTTTTAAATTCAGAATTCCCTTACATCAGTGGGTCCCACGATGACTTTGTTCATTGCACATTACCCTTATGTATGTTCTGCTTTTTCAATTTACCTCTCCATTTAATGTTTGCAGTTTCTTACTCCTGTTTGAAACAGAAAAGTCCAGGTTTTCAAAAGTGACGAGTGATTCTGGGTGTCTCAGTTTTTGATGCTAGACGTTAGACAAAGTAGAGAAGCCTGGTCTGTTTGTTGATTTTATTATCATCTTTAGAAGTCATGTGCTTGACACTTTCTAACAACTTTGGGCAAGATGTTTGCAGCACATGAGCACAAAACAAAATAGCTTAATATTTGTGTACAAGCATTTGCACATTTTATTTACTTAATTTGATACAATGAGGAACATATTTGCTTTCCAAAGAAGTACGCTTGGCTTACAAGTGACAAAATATTTCCTTTCTGATACAATAAAGCCAAAGAACATAAGTTCTGTTCTAATGTTACAATGGATGGCGCCGAGTAATTTGTTTTCCAAAACTAGTTTTTAAGTTGCAGCATTAATTTGCAAGTTGTAGAAGGCAAACACAAAGACAGTACTATACCAACCCTGAAATCACAATATTGGAGATTATACTGCTGCTTTACCTTACAACAATATCTTTATGGATGGTGTGGCCCCAAAACTGAGTGTATAGTTACTGTGACAGAAAAATAACAGCTTCGCTTCAGAATAGCTCACAAAAAGTTTCATAAGGTAACCAGCCAAAAAAAAAAACAAACAAAAAAAACCCCACCAAGATCTAGAGCACCAAAGGACAGCAAAGACTAATAGATCAGGTTTAAGGAACTGAAATGCTCATTACTGGCAAGTGATTTTCCAGACTTTTCAGCTATGATGCCAAATAGTTCTTCATGGGGTTACATGTGTATTCTTTATTCTTTTTTAGTAAGGCAGCATTCCACTAATGCATTTTAAACCCCATTCACACTCATTTGGTTCTATGCTTACTAATCAGATCAGGAGGTACGTGAGTTAACAAGCTGAAAGGTAGGAGTTCACTGACCAAGATTATCTAAGAACTGTTTTTTAACAATAAGAAGTTCAATCCAAAGTTCTAGTTTTTTACCTTTAATGTATAGAGGTATCTCTTTCTGGAAAAGGGTTTAGATTTGTACTTTCTGTGACAAATGTAAGTGCTTAAACATTTCCCATGCTTCTGTCATGGATATTAGTAAATCTCACAAGATAGTATTACTGTATTTCTGCATGACTCCAGTGGTTTTGAAAGTGTTGATTCCTAGCACCTACATATTCTAAGGCCCAACTACAAGACTGTCTGTCCATAGATATTATGCTTGAGTCTGTGAAGTCTAAGACGCCAAAGAATGTCATTTTCTTTTTTCTTTTTCTGCAGAACAGGATTTTTTTAGATGTAGTCATTACTAGAAGCTATTAAACACAGCTTTTTGTAAATATTATTTATTCTCTTACTTGCTATTTCAAACACTTACTGTGTTGCTTAGCTGTGATTGTTTCTTTTCCCTGATAGGACAGGTAAAGCTCATAGAGAAGCTACGCACTTAGGGCTTGTCTACACTACAGAGAAGATCGACCTTCCGGAGGTCGATCTTCTAGTATTCAATTTAGCAGGCCTAGTGTTCGCCCCCAAATCAAATGCTAAGGGCAGCCCCCACCTGTGTCCTGTACTCCTCATTCAGTGAGGAGTAAGGGAAGCCAATGGGAGTGCATGCTCCCATCAGCCTCCCACAGTGTAGATGGTGCAGTGGCTCAGCTGAAGGTAAGCCCAATCCAGCTATGCAAGATGGCATAACTTAAGCCGATTTGTCTGGACTAGTGTAGACCAGGCCTTAGATGCCATGGAAATGGGTATAGTCAAGCAAAAAAATATTTTAAAAAAATATTTTTGTATTTGGTCTGGGAAATGAACTAAAAACCTTAGGGTGAAATCTGCTTATTTTCAACAGAAACTGATTTTTTTTCTGGATGGAACAAACTTTTGTTTGGATCATGTGAAAGACTTGGAATGTTGATCTGAAATGACATTTTCATGTTTGATTTAAAATGAAATATCAAAAGAGTTCATTTGAAAATATCAAAGCAAAACATTTAGACATTTCACTTTTCCCTTCCAAACTGTTTCCCAAATTTGACCTAAATTCACTAGTAGTTTTGATGCCCCCAGAGATGCAGCTGTTGGTAAATTTACTATTCACCAGAAAATTTTTGCTCGGCTCTAGTAATGGGAGCTGTAGAAAAGATTTAAGATGGTTAAAGAATATCAGGTTTAAGATTGTTAAAGAACACCAGAATTTTCTGGTTCATATGCTCAGAAAAAGCACATTTTAAATTTGCTTTCAGCGAGTATTTCACCAGGTATGTTTAAATTCACCTATTGTAAACATTTGTGCAAGTAAAAACTGATCAACTAAATGTTCACAGACAGCAAACACTAAAGAGAAAGGTCTACAGCCAACATACCTTCATTTAGACATGTGAACAAACATTGTTGCAGATTTTGTTTTTGCACTTTTCATGATCTCTAGCAAAGAACAGAACCAGGGTGCCACAGTTGCACAGTAAAACATCTGCCGAAAAGCATAGAAAACTAGTTGGGAAATCTCAGCTTTGCCTCCTGAATATTGCCCAAACCAAAGCTTCTTCATACAGCAGGCATTCAAATGCAGTGTTGTTGCATGAGGCCAATAAGTTTACAAAACATCGGATAACTGACATGTTCCTGAAGCCACTTTGCACGTAATGGACAGTATTGAGGAATCCCACATGCTTTTCATTTGATCTGATGCATCGGAAAGCTCATGTTTTGAGTCTGTTTTGACGAGATGTGACGTGGAGACTGGTGACCAGAATTTTGGCAGAGCGCCATTCAGTAAAGGATCCTGCGTTCTCAGAGATCTTTCCATTGCTCAGTAGCAGTCACAATTTGGGAGGCAACTAGCCAAAAAAGGCTAAGGTTACACACTGGTAATCAAACTGTGGCTCATATAAGAAATAAGCAAGTGGCAGAATGCTCCTAGAGATGAGCAAACGCTACATAATTTTGGCTTTGTCTCCCAGTTTCTCAGAGGTCAGCACACACCTTCTGCTTAGTTTCTTCACTGAATTATGTGAAGTGAGATAAACTAGAAACTTGAGAGGCGTACAGGTGGGAGCAGAGAGCTCATGTGAAGGTCACTTATTCCTAGAGATATATTGGTAGCTGAAGGGGTTTCTAGCCATTGACTAGAAACTATCTTGGGCTGGTGGTATCATGAAGTGATGGGATCATTAGATGGTCATCTCTTTAAATGCATATGCAGGATGCGATGTAGCTTGGCAATGTCAGCACCTTTTAGATTTCCCTGGCTTTTTAGCCTAAGGAATGGTCAAGACAAAATGGGAGAGCAGCATCCGTAGACCTGAGATGGTAGCATCACTAAGCCACACCAGGGGGTCTTTGTCACATTTAAAAGCAGTATTTGTTAAATGCCTTTGGTCAGATGCAAACATTTACAGTGGAGGCAAAAGATGCATATTTGAGAAACAAAGCAGGTGCCTTGTGCATGGAATGGTGTTACTTGTGTTACTTGAGTGATCACCAGATACAGATGTCATATGCTTTTCTGGTTTCCAGGGGATTTTTTTTGTTTGTTTTGATAAGGCATATTTTTGACCTTACTGTTCCTCCTCTTAACTTTTGTGTGCCTCTAAAACCTTCACCTTAATGTAATCTTCCAGCTAAACTGCTGGTTTGATTCTTATGATCTCCTAAACCTGTAACTATTCAGCTTTGTACAATCTGATCCTTGCATACTATATTAATAGATAAAGTGCATCACTTTAATGTGGCCTCTGGTCTTTGATACATTTCATCCACAGAGCTAGCTAATAGTTCAGTGAGCAAAAGAATTGTAGATCTAAATAGTAAAGCTCAGAGTGTGGTTGTGGCAAAATGCCTCTTTAAAAAGATGCTGTATTTTCAATCATTTACCCAAGGTGTAATGGCAAACTCAGGTGTGCAGAAGTTGACTGCACTGAACAGGGGCAGGTTCTCTGATGGTATCTGTAGTTGGCTGTGCAGCATTGCCAGAATTCCTTCAGTTAAGACAACAACTTGGATACCACAAGTCCAGTTACCAGCCAGCAGTTTGAGCATTCTTGTGAATTTTAGGTTACATCTGTGTGAAACTGGCAAAAGGACTCTTTTCTCTTCCTCCCCTTTTCCTCACTCCCTACTACTCTGCAAACAAACCTGGTGGGTTAGGCGGAAGTGCTACATTTCCTTAAAAAAACTGACTGCAGAATCAGAATTTGGAGAATTAATAGTCCAGGAGCTATCCCCGCTGTGGCTCTGCAGTTTAAATGTAGTGGGAGCTGGGCATGCTAGAAGAGGCATCAGAAGCAGCAGTGTGGGGTGAGGGAGGTAGGGGAAGCTGCCGTGAAGCAGCCTCTGCCCATGGCAGTCCCAGGCCTGCCATGAGCAGAGGCTGCTCCACATCCTGAAGAGCTGTGGCCACAAAGCAGCTATCAGAGGCAGCAGCATGGGGAGGGAGGGGAGAGGGAGGAGGTATCAGGCAGCACCACGGAGATGGTGCTGGGGGAGCCGGTTTTTAAGCCGGCTCCCCCTAGCACTGACTCCTGCTCCCCCCCTTTCCTGCCTCTGTTCAGAGGCAGCAAGCAGGGGGAGGAAAATGTGAGTAGTCAAGTAATCAACTCGACTACCTGATAAGCCTAGGCTTATTGGGTAGTTGATTACTCAACTACTCTCTTACATCTCTAAAAGAAATATATATGATCTAGAGTCATTGAGAGGCATCAGACGTAGAACTCCAAATTCTGTCCGTTTTTTAGCAAAGAAACTTATTTAAATGATCAGTCTCAGAAGATAGTTAACTTGAAAGGCTTAGGTGAACCAAAAATAATGCAATGTGCTAGAATAAAGCTGACAAAAAGGAACATTTTATAGGCACCACAAAATGCTTTGTCCTCAGAAGTCAGCATGATGCTGTTGCTTTGTGTGGGTCTCAGTCTGAGAATCTCCCCATCTGAGAAAATTGAATGGGTTTGGTTTTCAGATGGTGGGTATCTACCCAGGCTGTGATACAGAGAAGCTGCAGCATTTTTATTACATGGCTTCTTGATGAGTTTGTATTATTGTTGTTCAATTAAGCTTTTTATTTAAACAGAGATTTGGAAGGAAAAAAAAAACCCTCTAGCATTTGCACCAAAGATTCTGTGTGCATTCGAATACAAAACTCAGCTCAAGCCTACAAAAAATACCTAGGAATAGGAACACAAGCTAAGCCTTATGTGGCAAAAATGTGTACACAAATACACACAAAAGCCAACCATTGTCATAAATATATACACTCCTAATGGTGTATATATACAATGTTAATGGTGGCTTTGAATTTGGCATCCAGAGTGCAGATACTTAGCAGGAGACCTGCTTGTTCTTTATCCCCACACAGATCTCCTCACCCCAGCTGGCCTTGATTTCTCTGGAAAAAGGCAACAGGTTGGGGAGAGTGTCAGACCAAAAGGGGAAATGGAGCAGATAAAAGGGTTCTTTCACATAATGGGGAGCAAAATGGTTGGAGATGCAAGAGACAACGGAGGGAATTGCAGTCTGGAGGGGTTTGTCGGGCAGAGCAGAGGGAACAGGTGGAAGGAGGGAGCATGCAGCTGGGTCCTTTTGACAGGGGGTGGGGGGGGGGGGGGAAGAGCCAATGGAGAAAACAGTTGAACCAGAGGAGAGAAGGGGAAAGATGATTGAAAGAAGCACTAGCAGATGATACGGGTATCAGAACAGAGCCTGAGCCCACATCAGGAAGAGGAGTAGAGGGAGAGACTGAGGTGGTCACAGGCAAGAGGTGCTGCCAGCAAGGGGAGAGGAGCTGATTGCGTGCAGAGGATGGAGCTGCTCTGAAGTTGGCTCTAGTCCAGCCCTACACTCTTTTGTTTACATAGATTAGGGAGGAAGGGAGAGGGAGGGACTTTTCAAACTTGCTACTCAGTCCCTATTAGTGAAGATCCAAGAAACCACTAAAGTAAATGAAGCCGAGTGTTGTTGGGGCAGTTGAAAGAAAGGCCCTTATTGTATATACAACAAGGCATTCTCCTGTGTAGCTCTAAACAATGTTTTCCCCTATATACCCTTCCAGAGACAAAACAGCTACTTAGCCAGTGCTCTTAATGTTTCTGTTATGTATTTGCCAACACACACCCCATCCTAAAGCTCTCTGCAAATGTAAACTGATACTCAGTCTGTAAGGTGGGATCAACGTCACCCACAAGTTATTAAGCCCTGGGGTATTCATTTATGTATAGGGAAGAATAATTCCCTTTACTGGAGGAATCACTAGGTTAGGTTCCCTGGCCAGTGTCATTCATGAGCAAGTCAGACGACATCGTGGGGGAGTTCTGTGTGTGGCCCAAGAGACATGTTTACCATTGCCCATGTGCAGGATTGCCAGATTCCGCTGGTTTCTGTCTTACAAGGTGAACTGAGCTGCCCAGGAAGTTATTTTTTCCTACCAGGATTACTAAAGTGACATGCCTGTAAAGAGAGGGCACATGAAGTGAAGTGCATGCTGACTGCACACAGCATTGACTATGAGCCATGTGCTTCCTCTGCATCCAGTCAAAGCAATGCTACAGTTCAGTTGGCTCACCCCACACATTCTAAGTTCACAAGAACAGTTTGCAAAACTGCCCTATTCTGGGAGACTGTCTTGGTTAAGACTATCTTGTGGCCCACTCACTAGCCTAGGTTGTTCATTGCTGTACAGGTTGGACCTCCCTGGTGTGGCACCCTCGGGACCTGACCAGTCCCAAATGAGGGAATTTGCTTGATCAGGGGACATCCCCTGCCACCGGCCTTCCAGGACACTGCCCCTCCCTCTGGCTGGCTCTGCTCCAGCTCTGGTGCTACAGTGCGTGGGCTTGGCCCCGGCCCACTGCTGTCAGCTGGATGGGACTCTCTGGGGACAGAGCTCCCCAGCCGCTGCAGCATCGCTTTTGTCCCACCCAGCTGGGGCTTCCTGGGGATGGGGCTCCATGACTGCCCTCCTGCTGCCACTCCCAGCCGGGGCTTCCTATGGACGGAGCTCCACAGCTGCCCCGCTGCTGCCACCCTGGCTCAGGGCTCCGTGGCTGCCCTGCTGTGCCATGCTCCCCTGGGACACCCCAAGAGAGGGCTTGCCGGTCCCGATGGTGGGACTTCTGACTGGCTTGTACTCCTGGGCACAGGGACTCTCTGGTCCAGCAACATCTGTGACCTTGCTGGACGAGAGAGTCCCAGATTCAGGCGGTTCAATCTGTACTCGATGACCCTAATATTCCCTTCCAGCCTTAGAAGCTAGGAATTTCTGAGCCATGAAATGTAGCCACTTATGGGGTGTGAAACAAAGCAACTGGTTAGCAGTATGGGTAAGACAATAAGGGGGTACTGTCTTGGAGAGAAGAGTGCCACCTTCTGAACCATCTGCATCATCTCCTACAGTTACTTGGTTTCTTTTGAATGTTTCTTATCCAGGTGCGCACCTGACCCAGCCTGCTTAGCTAGTGAGAACTGATAGTATCTCAACACAAGGCTGGCTGATTGCAGGTCTGAGAGAGAGGACTCCAACTTAATATCCATTCTCTTCTTTTGCATAGAAACCTACCCTTCCCTCAGGATATAATTGCAAATCAATCATTTCCATGTCAAGCAATAACATGAACACGCTTTACAAGGAATGAAAGTTTAGAAGATAAATCTAAAACATGTCACCCCTGTAATGTGGAAGGATTTGGACGGCCGTGAAATGCACATTTGACTTGAATAAATGAAGGGTAGGCTATATCAGTAGGGCACCCAAACATTAGAACACATGATCATGTCATATTCTGCTCAAACATTGTCTCACTTTGTATTCCAGTATTGCACAGTTTGCTGTGGATCTTCTACATTATAAGGTGAACTGAGCTGTTCAGGAAATCAGAGCTGAGAACAAACTGACAACAGTTAATCATACGACGGGTTCTTTAGGAGATCATAGTGCCATACCTTTGGTTGAAAGTATATCAGGGTAAAAACTACAGGCCCAATTCATCATTGCAGCCAAGCTTGGCATAACTCCAGATTGGAAGGAGGCAAAGTATAGGCAATGAAATCCTAGATAGTATCTGTTCTTTTCTATTCTTTGAGTGAGAATGTGCTTCTTGGGCAAGCTAGAATATTTATAACCAATTCAAGTAACGCAAGACACTGTAAGTGTCTAGAGAGTCTCCTGTCATGTCCATTTCAGAAAGGTAAGGCTAGAGTGATCACCAGATACAGATGTCATATGCTTTTCTGGTTTCCAGGGGATTTTTTTTTTGTGTTTGTTTTGATAAGGCATGTTTTTGACCTTGTCGTTCCTCCTCTTAACTTTTGTGTGCCTCTAAAACCTTCACCTTAATGTAATCTTCCAGCTAAACTGATTCTTATGATCTCCTAAACCTGTAACTATTCAGCAGCAATTTTCTAGCCTGTAGAAAGTAATCACAGTTATAGAGACATCTAAAGATAATTGCTGACTTAAATCAATGAGGGCTAAAAGACAACACAACAATTATTTTGGAAGTGTTTATAGCTCTTTGACTTTGTTACAATTGTGTGAAGAAAAATACTGAAGCCTAACAAACCACAACAATATATGTAACTGATACTGTGAGGTTTACTCAACTTCTTTTTAGTGCTTCTGCTCTGTTAAAACAGGCCTACAATGCCTTTTTTATGTGGAAATCTTCTAGTTGGGTGTGGTGGGGAAGCCGTTTCTGTGACTCATGCTGCAGGGAATTCCCTAATGATTTAGAATATTTTTACTTCTGGACATCTGCACAGTTTCCTTTAACTCTGCAGTTGTTAGGAGAACTACAAAGAACTATTCACTGCTAAGCCATTCCATTTTAAATGGGCGCTTCTATTTTGAAAAGTTCAAACCCCGCATGCTAATGAAGTAGGTGTATTGTGTTTTCATCACTAGTAACTCCAGGGGCTTACCATAGACTGAAAACGCATGATAAAGCAGAGGTGGATGAAGCACACTCAAAACCAGAACATGCTACAAATAACGGCACATCACAGTTATCAATTTTTAAATGTCAGTCATCTCAACAAATCGCTATGTCTTCAGTTGACAGTGACACTCAGCAAACCAGCTGGAAATGATGACAAACAGCACTAAATATTGCCCTTCCAGAGACAGTCCATTCTGACTAGAAAGAGCCAAGGGTTTCCTGCTCGTGGAAGACTCCCAGAGTGGAGCCAAGATTTCATCTCCAGTAACTTCCGTGGGCTTTGCTCAATGTTCTGTGTGGTGTGCCTCCCCTCCCAGTGCAAAAAACTTTCATGATCCAAAAGAGACACAAAACATCAGCTTTGGAGAGAGACTCCTGTGCGTCTGCCACTTCAATATACTGTAACAAAATGTTTTAACAAACACTTTGACTGAAAGGAGGCATTGATTTCGAAAGAGAATTTTAAAAATACTTTGTAAACGTGAATAAATAAAATAAGTCCCTTGGAAAAGAGGGTGTCTCTCTTTTTTTTTTGTATAACAACTGCCCATTTGGACACGGTAATTCCAGAGAGTAAACTTTAACGGGAATGCCTGAAATGTGTCTGCTTCAGCTTTGTGTTATGTCTGTAATTTGAATTATTTGCATTTTGGAAAGGTATAAATTGCTCTGGTGTACTTTTGTTGGCCCTTGGCCAGACAGGGAGTTGCCTTGGGCTCTGAGTCAGCCAGGCTGATGCAGATGTGGCAGACTTACAATGGAAACTTTTGTGGTTTATCAGTCTTCACTCCTCAGGCATATTCTGACAAGAGACTATATCCTGCATACTTGGTAGGATATTGGACATAGGTGGCACTGAGAGAGGCAGATGTTTCAAGTCCCCACAAATTGCTCCATTCCTGTTTTTTTTTTTTTTTAATTTCAGCTGAACTGTATAAACATGCAAAACATGTTTATTGTGAGGAGTTGACGTAGTGGTCTAAGGTTTCCCTCCTGGAGTTGATCCCAGTCCGTGGGCGTTGAGATTTCCTTCTCGGTTCACCAGACGTAACATGAAGAATTGTCTACTTTTTTTTGTCTCTGCTTCATAACAACTTCTCCTCATGTTTTGGTTAAATGAAATGTCACCAACTCTTAACGAGTCGTCTGTTTCCCCACCCCTTAAAGAACAAAGTTCTGGACTTTCTCAAAAGAATTTCTTATTGGAGCAAAAACTAGTGCTCTTATTAGTTTTCCAGTTGATAGCCAAAAAATAAACACAGGCTGGGATTATTTAATATATAACCATTTAGATTATATTGTTTAAAGTGTTTCTGAAAAAAACTCACTCTTTGTCATCATAAAAATTTCAAAAGCACATAATGGCAGCACTGCATGAGGTAATTGAAAGATTAGCCTCAGAAGGAGCCATTTTGAATTTTACAAAAGTATTGGCAAGAAATAAAAACAGAATCCTGAATCAGGTCATTCATTTCACAAGGTGGAGATTAAACATAACAAAAAACCCTGATGTTTGGTCATCCACTTACAAAGGCAACACAAGTTAACCAGACTGCACTTCTCTACATAAAAACACTTCCAAAGCAGAAGTTGCTGAGCAGACTGTCACTCCGAATGGCTTGTAGGGATGTCAAGATTCTAATCCTTTCAGAATCACGTTAATTTCTACTTCAGTTTAATGTTTTTTTTCTTCCCAGAGAAAAGATGGGTCCCAGTTTGAGGGATTGTGGTCAGATTTTCATATTGTCAGTTTAGAAAAAGCATCTGGTGGATTAATTCCGCAGTTATCCCCTGTACTTCTGCGAGGTCTGTTTAATCTTGGCAGTCCTAAAAGACCCTGCTAGAGAGATTTGAGGGCTGGTATAGAAAACTTTTCTCTTCTGTCTCCCAACCTACTGGAGAGATTCTTATTCTAGTTGATTTTTTTATTTGGTGGTATGATTTAAAATGGAGGAAAAAACCTAATGCATATGTGCTGATTTATTTTGATAGAAAAGCATTTCAAAATAGCTATGCTCTAAGTGTGTAGCATTCACACTGTGTGTCTTTATGTTAAAAAGAAACGGGTTCAGATTTAAAAACAATCACCAAAAGCCAATTCCACCCCAGCATTCCTTTCACAGTGGGAGTGCTGTACACACAAATATTATTTACAAGCATTTGTAATAAATCAGGCCATTTACAATGTGTCACCTCCATCCTTGGCATGAAAGAGAAGAGAGAAGAAAAAGAGCATTCACTGGTACCTTGCAGAGGCTGTTTTTTAAAACATGCAAATAGCTGTGTGGTGAAGTTCAAATCAACTAATCTTTGCATTTGCATGTCCCCATGCAGCAATAAATATACAAAAGAGATGACATCAAGTCTAATTTTCCCATTCACGCCAATGACATTGTATGTCCATTAAACCACAAGTGTCCCTGCTGCTGAACTCGGACAGTGATCAGATTGTGGCCATTTGTACATGTTTTTTCTTTTTCTAGGCTCAGGGAATAGAAACCTTACATTTTGTATTATTTTTCTCATTTCCTTCTTGATCTAAGTGGCAGAAACTTGAACAGCTTGTATCAGGCTGCTCATCTCAAAATAGAATATTGCCTGCTGGGACCTATTGAAGATGAGGACAGCTATAATTTGTCACCCTTCCTTACACTGCTCCTTTTTAATTGTAACTCTTGGCTCTGATAATATTTATCATTCATAATGTTTGAAATCTTTACAAAGGAAGGTAAGCATCAATATTCCCATTTTCCATATGGAAAAACCAAGGCATAGAGCAGTGATATGAGTTACTCATATTAGTGGTAGATTATTTTAAATCCCAATCTCTTTATTCCCATCCCAGTAACTATCAACTGAACCATGCTCCCATGCTTATAATCCAACTAAATGGGACCTGGCAAGTTATTTATGTGCCTTCTTGGTTGGGCAAAGTTTGAGCAGCCTGTCGACAGAACTATTTTCCTTCTTCCTCCACTGCAATAGAACTTCTATAAGCTGTCCATAGCTCTAGCTAGGCTCAGGCAAAAGGGGAGAAAACAAAGCATAGAATTATATTTATTTTTTTCTGCTTTTTGTATTTTAGATGGTCACCATGTGTGGGAAATGGAAGCCAAAACCGACAAAGAAATGTGCAAACCGGTAAGTGTGCTTTACATATTTTAACATCACAATTAAAAATATGTTTCATTTCTCTAGCACTTTTCTTCTCGAATAGGCTTTCCAGGACTTTGGCACTGTGCCCCAATCCTGAAACAGACCAAGTACTCAGACCTTCCGTTTTGGAAATCTTTCTTTTAATGGGAGTGGGGGCAGAAGGCCTAAATTGAAATCTACTCTGAAAATAAATGCATTCGAAAAGCATATTTTCAAAAGTTGGATAAGGCCAGCCTGTTCCCCCCCCCCCCCCCCTTCTTTTGCTGGCTCTATTCCATTTTGAACTCAGCAAAGAAGGAAATTCAATTCTGGGTTCTGCTTTTGCCAAAAAAACAAAACAACCCACCACACATATTTTCTCTGGCTTCCTTGTACCTTCTCCAAAAAGATTTGGAGACTCCTGGGGAGATCAGTCTCACCGATTGAGAAGCATAGATATTTACCAACTGGATCACTGAAGCCATCACTGAAATGCAGCTATTTATAGGAGGGAAGCATGGCTCCTATTCTGGTACACCAGTTCTACACCAGAATATATTAGGAAACACAAAGAGTAATTTATTCAATGGAAACTACAGGGGAAATGTGGGCAAACTGTTTAAAGACCTGAGTCTGAAACCAGCTAGGATACTAATCACTACGGGTACATCTACACTGCATGCTTATGTCAAAATAAGCTATTTCGGAATAGTTATTCTGAAATAGCTTATTTCAAAATAGCACATCTACACTGCAGGGAAGCCTCAAAATTAGTCTGAGACAGGCTTCCCTAATGTAGATGTTCTATCTCACTTTTGAGCCCCAAGAGGCACTGGGGAGGAATAACTTAGAATGGCCCTGGTAAGGGGCTATTTCAAAATAGCAGCAGTGGAGCATCTACACGTGTCTTATTTCAAAATAGCTATTTCAGAATAGGCATTATTCCTCATAGAATGAGGTTTACAGATTTTAGAATAAGCTGTCTATTGTTTCAAAATTATTTCAAAATAATGGAATGGCTGTGTAGACACTTGCATTGTTATTTAGAAATAATTCTAGTTATTTTGAAATAACAGTGCAGTGTAGACACACCCTATCACGCTTACTCCTTTAAAAAAATGCCAGAGTTTTTTGACGATCAAAAAAATAGAGCCACAGTTTAACTTTTGAGTCCAAAAGCTGGTGCCTTCAGCAGCTAAGTTTGTTGTTATCAACCTGTTGGAACATTCTTTCATTAATAAATGACAGAAGGGAGCAATCTAAGAAATCACCAGCAATACTTCGTGAAGCACTTAGGGTACATCTGCACAGCAGGGATAAAGTCGAATTAAGCTACACAACTTCAGCTACGTCAATTGTATAGTTGACGTTGAAATAGCTTAATTTTAGCTTTTGGCGCTGTCCACACAGCAGGAAGTCGAAAGAAGAACACTCACTCTTTCTTCAACTTCCCTTTCTCCTTGTGAAATGACGGTTATCATGAGTTGGAGTAAGAAGTCCTCCAACTCAACATTATTTTGAAAGAAAGACTTGTAGTATAGACGCTCACTATGTTATTCCCAAATGACGCTGATGTGTAGACATACCCTTAGTGTTCTTTTGAGATTTCCTATTCATGAATTGACTATGCCTAACATTCCTGGGGGGAGAAGAGCTGGAAAGTTCACCCTTCAAAATGACATGGCTGGAGAAAATGTGAAATAAAAATATTTTATTATGGAACATTGAAATATTTGAATAATTATATGACTGTTAATTTTCCAAGATAAGATGTTTTAGGGCGGATCTACCACCAAGTGGTTGTGCTTTGCCAAACTGGAGACCAAGGTTTGAGGTCTGACTAATGTTCCCTGTTAGCTGAGTGCTTGGGTGGCCACCTAGGAGATATGCAAGTGCCACCCAGCTGATTAGCAGAGCAGCAACAACTGGTAGCATGTGTTTCTATTGGTGGTGCATATCTGCCCATGTCTTGAGGCACATAACAAAATTTATTCCACACATAGTTGGAAAACATTGGAGGGAACATTGGTTCTGATCTCAGACTCTTGTCCTACAAGGGAAGGAATGGTTCTATCAGATATGTGACCCACTTTACTATTAAAAAGGAAAATCTGGGAAGTTCATGAGACCAAGAGTAAGCTCTAATCACGCTATTTAAAATTTCCTTAAGAAAGTTCTGTTCTTTCTAGAGTACCTATTCTGGGCATCAGAACAGACCAAACATTATGAAGAAATGTCACTCAGTGATGCCCAAACCTGATTTCATCATTCTGGAAACTACTCTTAAAATATAAATCCCTGGCAAGTTACACTTGCCAATATGATACATCTGGTACAGCTTTGGTTTACCTGCCCCCACACTTCTGACCCCAATAATCAAAATCATTGCTGAAGAAACCCAGACTGAGCTGCAGGAAGCACTAACCAAAAAGGGCCCAAAAAATTTAAAACTAACTGCTGCAGGCACAATTTTCAGTGCTACTAAGGCTTGTTCACCAGTCGGTGTACAGTGATACTATTTCTCTTTGGAAATACAGCAGAGACATTCACATAACTGATGTGCACATATTATTGTCTAGAGTAATGGTTCCCAAACTTTTCAGCATCACACCCCCTTTTTGATTTTTGAAAAACCCTCACGGCCCACCTTGCCAAAAATAGCAGCAAAACTTGTTGAGCAAAAAAAACCAAAAACCAACAACAACACACTGACTGGGGCAGCAAATCTTCATGCCACCCCAGGGGGGTACGCCCCCCAGTTTGGGAACCCATGGTCTAGAGCTACTATCTTAGCCATGTACTGACTTTCTCATGTTTGTTTTTTATAGAATTCCTTGGTGGTGGAGATACCACCTTTCCGCAATCAGAGAATTACCAGTCCTGTTCAGGTTAACTTCTATGTCTGCAACGGAAAGAGAAAGAGAAGCCAGTACCAGCTGTTCACCTATCTTCCTGCTAATGGTAACAATATATTTCTAACCTCAGGTGGTGGAAACTAGAGATATTTGCTAAAAGGTTACAAAGATAGAACGTAACTGATAATAATTCTGTATCTCACTTGAACAATTTAGGGCTATAATTATTGCTATAAAATAAAAAAATGTGGGCTGCCCCACCGAGCTGTCTCTTAATTTCCTGTCTGAGGAAGATACCCTCCAAATACAGTGTTTTCTTTTTGGTGATTAAAAACAATGGAGAATCCTGTGGTGTCTTAAAGACTAACATTTATTTGAGCTTAAGCTTTTTTGGGCCAGAACCCACTTCATCAGATGGCGGTAGAGACTTCTGAGCTCCCTATTGTTGGAACTAAAGCATGAGAAGCATTGCTTATGGTCTGTGAAGCCTGTAGCTTCAGGGAGCCTGAATTGTGCTTGTGTTTATACATGCTCTACATATAAGAGCTCCTCACGCGGCATGTGAGATGAAAGAAGGAATTCTGTGCCCATGAGCATCAGAAAGACTCTTTAAAGCATGAGATTGCTGAGCTGTCTCTCCCAGTTTCCCAATCCCAAAGGGCATATCATTCGAAATCACCCCACAAACTGTATTGTGCTCTGAACTGGACGTGATATGGGATTTCTCCTGCCACCTATCCTTCAGCTACCTGCCTTTCTGGAGTTGGAAACTGAGTCTCAAAGGGAGGTGAGACTCTCACTCAGGCTACGTCTACACTGGCCCCTCTTCCGGAAGGGGCATGTAAATTTCAAGAGTCGTCGTAGGGAAATCCGCGGGGGATTTAAATATCCCCCGCGGCATTTAAATAAAAATGTCCGCTGCTTTTTTCCGGCTTTTAAAAAAGCCGGAAAAGAGCGTCTAGACTGGCCCCGATCCTCCGGAAAAAGTGCCCTTTTCCGGAGGCTCTTATTCTTACTTTAAAGCGGCGGACATTTTTATTTAAATGCCGCGGGGGATATTTAAATCCCCCGCGGATTTCCCTACAACGACTCTTGAAATTTACATGCCCCTTCCGGAAGAGGGGCCAGTGTAGACGTAGCCTCAGTGTTACTTGTAGGCAACTGTGGATTCTGAACACCACAAGCTCCTTGAATGTGGAGGGGAGAGGCCAGTTCTAGCCTTGGGTTGTGTTTGGTTGGGGAGTAGTTAATGCTGTTTCCAGGACAGATGTCTAGCCCCATGTCAGAGATGGAGTGAAGTCTACAGTGTCTGTTTGCTGTTGGTCAGGTTGGTATGCCAGAGGGACCTATATCAGTGATTCTTTATAGAATGGGCCATACAGTGGAGCAAGAAGGGGCAGACATTGATAACTCATCTTTGAGCAACTTGACTCAAGAAGTGTTTTTCTTTCCCTTGAGAAAAACAAGCCCTTTTCTGAGTGCCCATTGCAATCATCTTTCCAGAATCTTCCATGTAAGAAATCTGTCTCCCCTACACTTGCTTAACGTTCAAATCAGAAGGTTGATTTCCAGCTGAATTCTTCTCTGGAGCACTGCTAAAAAGCATAATGGGAACGGAAATCAGATAGCTTCCTATAAAAATCTTTATGTATAGGAAAGGGTTGAAGTCTGAGGATTTTCACAAGTGTGGTAATCTGTGGTGTTTTGGAACCTCATGTTGACAAATGCTGGGAAGTGCTGGTAACCTACCAGTACTAGGTGTGTTCAAGAGAGAGGTGTGTGAAATCTGTATCATACTCCTGATAATTTGCATTTAGTTATAAACTTTAAAATGGCTCAGTTTCAGAGAACCCTTTTTGATGAGATATGAAGGTTTATTTAAAGTGAAATGACCTGGTTGTTAAGAGAAATGGTTTGGCAAGGAAAATATACATAAATTCACACTTTTCACGGGTTTCCAATGTGAAAATAACCATGTTGTGGGAGTTTTATGTACAGTAATATGTGAGTTTCATGCTACAGCTTGAGGGAAAACAAGCCTGAAAACATTTTAGATGAAACTGCATGAAATACAAATGTTGAATTTCACATAACTTTAGTTGGGTGCTAGTCCTGACTTGTATCGTGATTTTAATTCAAAATAAAGCATCAGAAAATAACAGGGAATTTGACAACAGCAAATTACTCCTTAAATATAATAGAAGGACTCTGCTGAAATAGTTGCCCCAGGTTTTATTGAATTAACGTAATTATGCAAATCTTCTCAGCAATATAGATATCTATGTGTATCTGAGGATTGTGTAAATCTTCCAGATGAAAAACTGAAGAGTTATCATTCTCTTATATGATACTTTCAGCAATAAATATCTGTTGTGATGGCCAGAGATAGTGCTTATCTCTTCAAGGACCTTCCAGAGATATTTAATACTCAAGTCTGTGCTGATTGCTATTAGTTACTACAACTCCTTTTTTCATAGAACAACATTCCTTTCTTTTTCATCTACCTGGCCCTGATTCTCCATTCCCCAGCACCTCTCTTGCCCTATAGTCATTTACACAAGTGCAAAGTGGGTGTAGCACTACCATTTGGATTTGATAGCTCTTCATAGTCTCTTTGCACTAGTATAAATAATGCCCCAAGCAACAGGAAGTGAAGAACGACCTCCTACTTTATTGTACTGAGTTCTTATGGTAGTGTCATTATTTTTAACATCATGGGCCTGACTCACCTCTCTAGTACTGGTGTTATGGCCCTGTAATGTCAAGGACTTCAATCCAGTGCAGCCTTGATTGACAGGTGTAGAACCTTGATTGACAGGGTAAGAGAGTAATACATCAGATCTGGGAGACCTGTTTTATATATAATGTAAAAAATGAAGAAACATGCTGATTTGTTTATAGTCTCCTTTATGCCTACAGAAGAAGGGCAAATATATTTTTGTAATCACCTGTAATTATTCAGAGAGTATATTTTTGTATTGGTGATATCTGTAGTTGTTTGTATCATGCCCTTTAATGGTAGGGATGAGATATCTTCACTTTTCTTACATATGTATATTGTGCAAAAATGAGACTAGTAGTTTAGCACCAGACTCAGTTAGCTAATATTCTATATTTCAAGAAGGCTTTTTTTAGGCTGCACTGGTTTATCTCATTTAATTCACCGCTTCTTGTAGTTTGACAAAATATTATAGAAAATCAAAATGATGCTCATCAAAAAAAAAGTTAACCCAGAAATTACTATGTTATCTAGATAAAAAGGTTTTAAAAACTTCAGCAGCAAGTATGTCCAGGTAACACCTCCTGACTCGTTCATACAAAATCCCACAATGTATGATTGTCAAAGTAATCATCAAGTATTAGATGTGGTTTTACACAAATCAAGTAGCATATCATGTATTCTTCCTGTTTTTATCCTTTGAAATGCTAGCATATTGACCGATTAGGTTGCCTTCCGTTGGTTTCCTTTTTTTCTGCACAGTAAGGATCCTTCACAAATTACATGATACATGTTATGTTTTACATAAGCTAACTATTCTCAGAGCAAGGTACAGCATGGTACCCACAGGGTACTAGCCTTGTGCTGGTACTTTCTGTGTGGTTAGATGGAAGGAACTGACATGCACTCACATGTCACAGGGTCACTTCCAGCCATTACCATATTCTCAGAGCCAAAGTATTTCTGGCAGGCCTGTCTCTCCCCATTTTACAGGGGTAAACAGGCAGTGGATCCAGATAGTAATGGATTCACTGTGTCACACGTGCTGTGAATGGCCCCGTACAGCACCCAAAGAGTACAACTTAGTAACATGTAGAGAGTGCAGACCACTCTGTAGGGCAGAATCTCTGCTTCCCTGCAGTCAGGGACTTCCTAGGCTGTGGTGGAGACATGACAGGATATTCCCGTCTCTTTGAAAATGGAAGCAATTGGTAGGACAGGAGCTTTCTTGGGGAATCATAAGTTTCTCCATCATGAAACTGTATCCCATAAAGGGAAAGTTTGTAAATAAAATAGAGGTTTTACAAAGGCGGGGAGAGAGGAGAAGTGGAGTTATGTTTTTGAAAAAGAGATGAGTCTGTCTGAAAACTCTGGCCCAGGCAGGCTCAAACCATGAAGAATTCAGAATCCAAGTCTGGTTCTGAAGTCTGTGTTGTGGATCCACCTCTGTGGAGGAGAGCTTATCCCAGCTCTCACTTTACAGAATTTCTCAGTGGTTGATCTTCGGCTCTTGGCATTTTTTGTAAAAATTTCTGCAGTGGTGTGCAGCACGGGGCTACTGTATAACTGCTTTATCCTATGATCTGCAGCCTTTCAACTTTTGATTCTGTCCCCAGGACATATCTGTCACACCGAATATAAGCCATTTCTTTAACCCTTTGATGTAGGGGAGTCCACGCAGTTCATTTTTCATGACCACATACCATTAAAATGTCCCAACTCCCCACCCACTGTTAAATGGTGGAAAATGTTAATCTCTGCAAAGAAAGATGAGATTACTCTTGAAGGGTCCACCCATTCCAGGCAATCTTCATGGTAACTTTTTTTCCAGTGTTTGCTCCGGAGGCTTTATTAGCATATCATGTAATGTTACTTGTGGAAAAGCATTAGCCAACTCTGCATGTGTATTGCATTTTCATCTAGAAATACCATTAGTAAGGGTACGAAATATTTTTCATTTTGCATTTGTTTTTGTGTTATAGCACAAGTGTGTTATAGCATTAGCATAATCATTTATGTTAATAGGAAGTGTCTTCTGAAATCAATGGGCATAATCAGTAGGGTTTGGGGAATTGTCTGATCTGAAGGAGATTGGAGGAGAAGGAAAACATTTAAAATGTATGCTACTGTTAAAATCCCGTGAGTTTCCATACAGCACATGTATGCGACTGTTAAGAAGGTGTAGATGTGCTAGGGTCCAGATTATTAAAGGAGTTAGACATCTAAATACCTTTGAAAATTTAGTCCTACTTCTCTGTCTCAGATGCAGGTTTAAAGGTGTCCTGTTTTGTGGAATTTTGGAGAAAGTTGAGAAGGTGAAATTAATTGGCTATTAGAGTTACGTCTCTGTTTATTCTGATTTCACTTGATCAGGTACATTTAAAAAATCATTGAGACCTTTTTAGGATTTTGTCTCTCACAAAGAGAGCCTTAGTGACATCTAAGATATCTGTGCTGTCTGCAGAGTACAGATGTCATAGAGGGGTTTTTAGTTCATCCAAAAGATCTCTCTTCCATTTCGGGTCACCATGTAAATGATATTTAACAAAGAAGGGGAAACTATCAATGAATTTATTAGTCCAGGAAAGGTTGTTATGACAAGGGAATACTAAGACTTCCTAACTGCTTCTGTAAATTATATCTAAAAATAGAAGCCAAATTCTGCTCCTAGCACAGACTATGAGGGAGTGAAGAGCAGTGTTCACCGAAGTGCCATGCTGGACATTTTCCATGTGGATGCTGCAGGAGTGAACTAACAAGATCCTAGTTTACATCAATGTAATCCTTTTCAAACAGGACCACATTACTGTGAAATAGGAACCTTTTAATTAATACCTATAGGGTACATTTACATTGCGGCTCTATTTCGGGATACTTCCAGTATCCCAAAATAGCTATTCTGTGTCTTGACAGCACACCCATTATTTCAAAGTATCTTTCAAAATAACGGGCGTACTATTCCTATGTCCCTGTCAACCTCATTACACGAGGATTAAGGGGCGTTTCAGAATAGCAGTTTATTTCAAAATTAACTCAAAATGAGCTACGTAATTTGCATAGCTCAAATTGCATAGCTTTTTTTGAGATAAGGGTGCAGTGTAAATGCACCCATAGTGTCCACACAGAGAGTTACAGTGCAGTACTTTGGAGACACTGCTATTAATACCCTAGGAGTCCATGTGAAGACATGCCCTCAGATAAGCTGGTGTGAAGTAAATCTGTTGTCTTTATTGAAATTATACCAATGCAGCTGAGATCACTGGTTGATCTTAAAGCGCTAACATATGTTTTAAAGTGTGTTAAATATAATAAAGAAAATGGGATCAATCAAACAGGAAGCTACCATTTTAAAAGTGTCATCATTTATTCTGAGACACAGGAAATGCCACTGTTGATCAAATTAAAAAAAGGAAGAGACTTTCAGAGTTGTAAGATAAATTTTATGGAACAGATCTTCTGCTAGCTCCATTGTTAAACACCCTAGTTTTTTTTACCCTATATTAAGATATCAACGTCAGAGATTTGGGGTGTTCAGTATAACTTCTCCAGTTTAAAAAAGATGGGTTTTTTTTAAGAAAATGTTGGTACTCCATGGGTGAAATTAATTGGAAGTTACACTGTTACACTGACCCCAAAAAACTTTGTACGTTGTTGCTGGCAAAATATATCTTGCTTTCTGTTTCACTTATGTCAATGCTAATGAATTAATTTAAAATAGTAATGATCCTTATAAATATTATCCCTCCCACTTGTATTAGTTAATTAAATGCTGGTGATAAAGCTGTATGATCTTCATTTAAAAGCTTAATAATATATTGGATCCATTTCAGGACATTTTGCTTATCCCATGTAGGACCAGTTTTCAAAAGAGTTCAGCTTCCATTTTGGCACCTAAGTAAGCACCCAGTGAGCTCAGCTCTTCTGAAAATCTGATCACTTATTTAGGTGCCTAAATAAGAGCTAAGTTCTTTTGAATATCTAATACTAGCTGTGAGTGCTATTCTGTTTTGCAAACCTGATACTTCATCACTAGATATATCTTATTACTGTATCAAAGCACTGCAGTATGAAAGTGATGAAAGTTCTTGTGTGCATCTGAAAATGGTGATCGGTGCCCACTGCACATTTTTTTTCAGCATCCTACTCAACTTCCTGCTTCTGCTCTAAAATTATCTCCTATGTTGCAGATGAGCACAATCAGCAGTTTTCTAGTGATTACATTTAGCAGTCACACCTCCAGTTCGCCTCACCTCTTCCGCCAGCAGCTCACTTTCTAAGTTAATATGTTACATTAGTCATATTAACTGAAAACAATAAAATGAAGATGCAAAGCAGTGCAGCTCTAATGTGACATAGAAAGCAGCTTTTACTGATAGTCATCTGACACATTTCGATTGGAACCTTTGGTCAACTTTCAGATCTGAGGCTGCCAGTTTTCTATGTCTGAAAACTGATCATAGTATTGCATTGGTTACATGGGCCAAATCCGATTAAAAGAGGTGATAAAAGAGTTATAAAAAGCAGTGGTCACGTAGCATAAGGTTATAAAGAAGAGCTATTTGTCAATGAATTTGCAAGAAAAGACAGGTGAATGTGGCATGCCCTGAAGAAGAGAGAGAGTGAAAGTGAGTGAGTGTCTTGAGAGTGAGAGTGAGTGAGTGTCTTGGAGAGCTGTAGATCGTGGCTTGCAGAGGTCATTAGCTACTGACTGACACAAGCAGCGCTCATGAGAGACAGGCAGCTAAACCCAGATAAAGCAAAGCAGAAAGAAAAAGTGTCCCTCACAGCTGCTTATGCTACCACACAATTGAGCCCCATAGAAAGTGACTTTTAGTGAGTTCAGGGCCAGAAAGTCAAAGAAATAGTGTAAATGAGCCTAAAGGTGGTTGTGAATTATATTTACATCCACTGTCAATCATCTTGTTACTGGGCCTACTGTAACTCTGAATTAGGGCCCAAACTCTCAAATTATATTAGAAATGATATTATCAGCATTGACAAGTATTCTGCTCCATCTTCTTTCTATAGGCAGCAAGATTGCTGCAAGGTGTGTAATAAAGTCTTCTCAAATCAGGGCAGAATAACAAGCAGATGGAATGGCGGGGGGGGGGGGGGTGTTTTACTTTACTTTTTTAAAGGTGAAAATATGAATCATAGTTGCTCATTTCTACACAATGTGCTGTTACCGTTTATTTCAGTTTGGCTGCTATGTGGCTGGATGTTACTTTTGACATTTAGCAATCCGACAAAAAGCAGGCAAGGCTTTGTCAGACTCCTCTTTCCACTTACACAGTGGATAAATTCACCCTAACTGGGCTATCAACTCTTGTTACATTCCAGCAGCTGAGTATGTTCTAGAGCAGCAGGAGAAGTGGAGTCTCACTCGTGAGTCTTTTTTCTCCAATATTACGCCTGTGGGTTCCTCCCCACCATCAGCTCCCCTGCCATGTATATTTAGCTGTAATGCAAGGGCTTCTGTACTTCGCCCAAATGAGAATCCTGTTAGCCACTGGCCAGAAGTCAATCAGCCACTACTCATTTGCAGACTGTGCTCATCCTAATTTTTAATAAAAAGATTTGGACTATGGACTTCGCTGATCCTAGTATGTAGTGCTTCACTTTGATCTGAATGGTCTCTTGCAGAGCTCACAGAAGAACATGTCAGGGTGAGACATCTCTGTTGAGGTTAAGGATGGTCACTTCCTACACTGAACTCCAGAGCTACATTTGACCTGTAAACTCCATCTTGGGGCCACTGGTCACAATTAAAAGGCGACAGTTCTGGCACCCAAATTCTCACTGAGCAGTACCTCGTTTAGCAAACAGTCCGACTGATGTCAAGGTTCTGTTCAGCCTGAGTTAGACTGGCAAAATCTGCCCTGTGGTCCTTATCACTGAACTATCCCCTAAACGTGAGCATTTGAAAAGCTATCATCTGCCACCCTTACATCTGGAGTATTCCCATTAGTATCACATGTGTAACTGTTACCATGGTTGGACCATGAGGTTCTTCCAATTGGCTTAAAAGCCAAAAAAGTCAAACTTCCATTAAAGAGTTGAGATTTCAAATCGTAAGGCCTAGATAATGTGCAGATTTGGTTTTGTTCTCCTGGAGTGGCTGATCAGCACAATTAATCTAGCCCTATGGTTGATCCTGAAGAGGATGCTGTTCTGATGATTGCATCAGATAAGACATACTTGAGAAAATGTGTAGGCTGCGGAGAAGAACTGTCTAATTCTCTGAAGGAGAAGGGTGAGTAAGAGTTAAAATGGAGATCAAGATGTGTTGTGAAGTGAGATGAAAAATGGCAGACTGGGATAAAGCCAGATTATGCTGCTTGTTGCTGATGGTAGAGCAGGAGTAAAAGAATTGGTGTTACATAAGAAAGTTGCCATTGATTGACCAAAGGAACCTTCATAGGCGCAAATTACAGCATACTCTGTGTGTTTATCTGTCATGTAGAGCCAGCAGCCTCTGGAGAGAGAGAAGGAGACCAAATAAGAAAGGGGAGTACAGTAATCCCAGGATATATAAATATTTATAGCAGAGAAAGTGAAGCTTGTGAACTAGCTGTTAATAATTCCTTTGTTTACATGATGAATAATATGCATGTTTGAGTGTGATTCTAATCTCAATCTATACAACTTCCATCAATAAATATTCTTTTAAACCAATAACCTCTTTGAAGATTACATCCCACACCGGTTGTACAATTCTGCCTATTTACAATGGGATGAATAAATTATGGCTACTCCTACATTAATGCGTTTTGGGCACTCTGCCCACAACTTGCATTTTAATATTCACAGCTCCTTGGAGGGAGAGCAGACAAAGAGGGGGGTGCAAGAGTCAAGTTAAATCTCTTGATGTAATGTTTTACCATATTGCAGCATGAGGGCCTGAATCTAATAACTGTGTATTTATTAGGGCTGTCAATTAACTGCAGTTAACTCAAATGACTAACTCAAAACAAATTAACTCAGTTTAAAAATTAATATTGATTCATCACAGTTTTAATCACACTGTTAAACAATAATAGAATACCAATTTATTTTTATTGTAAATATTTTGGATTTTGTTCTGCATTTTCAGATATGTTAAATTCAAATGCAACCCAGAATACACAGTGTATAATATTCACTTTATATTATTTGTTTACAAATATTTGCATTGTAATAGTATTTTTCAGTTCCCTCCATATAGTACTTTCTCTTTACCATGAAAGTGCTATTTACAAATGTAGATTTTTTGTTGTTGTTACATAACTGCACTCAATGTAAAAATTTAGAGACAAAAGTCCATCCTGGAATATTTCTTATTCAGCTAGTCACTAAGACAAACATGTTTGTTTACATTTACAGGAGATAATTCTGCCTACCTCTTATTTGCAATGTCCTCTGAAAATGAGAACAGGCATTTACATGACACTTTTGTAGCTGGTGTCACAAGGTATTTATATGCTAGACTCACTAAACATTCATATGCCCCTTTATACTTCAGACACCATTCCAGAAGACCTGTTTCCATGCTGATGCCACTAATTAAACTTGTAACTGAGCTCCTTGGGAGAGAATTGTATGTCTCCTACTCTGTGGTTTTACCCACATTCTGCAGTGTATTTCGTGTCATGGCAGTCTCAGATGATAACTCAGCACATTTTGTTCGATTTAAGAACATTTTCATTGCAGATTTGACAAAATGTAAAAGAAGGTACCCGTATGAGATTTCCAGAGATAGCTAATGCACTCGACTCTAGGTTTACGAATCTGAAGTGCCTTCCAAAATCTGAGAGGGATGAGGTATGGAACATGTTGTCAGACATCTTAAAAGAGCAACACTCTGATGCAGAAACTACAGATCCCAAGCCACCAAAAAAAGAAAATCAACCTTTTGCCAGTGGCATCTGACTCATCTGTGCTACTGTGGATCATTATCAGCCAGGGCCTGTCATCAGCATGGAAGCATCTCCTCTGGAATGGTGGCTGAAGAATGAAGGGAAATACAAATGCCTAACATATCTGGCACATAAATAACTTTCAGTGCTGGCTACAATGGTGCCATGCAAATGTGATTTACTAAACAAGATGTAGGACTGAATGGACTTGTATGCTCTAGAATTTTACATTGTTTTACTTCTGAGTGCAGTTATGTAAAAATATTCTCTGTATTTGTAATTGCACTATAACAATATAGAGCTTGCACTACAGTACTTGTATAAGATGAATTGAAAAATACTATTTATTTTGCTTATATTTGTATGGCGCAAATATTTGTAATAAAAATAACAATATAAATTGAGCACTATACATTGTGTATTCTGTGTTGTAATTGTAATCAAATTATTTGAAAATGGAGAACACATCCAAACATGTTTAAATAAATATTATTCTATTATTGTTTAACAGTGTGACTAATGTGATTTTTAAAACTGTGATTAATCATGATTAATCCATTAACTTTAATAATTTTACGGCCCTAATATTTATACGTATTGATACATTATGTCACAAAAACAATCACTTTTATCAGTGTTACCTTTATGTGCATAGTCAAACTTTCAAATTTAATCATCAGTTCATGGAACAAAATATTATACAGTGAAAACACCAATGAAATTGGCATATAGGCTGTGAAACTGAAAAGGAAACCTTCATGTCACTAAGAGAAACACATTGATGTTGCTTTTCTTGTCTAGTTAGGCTAAATAATCTTTCCTCCACACAGCAAAAAGGAACATTTGCTGTAAGAGATAATTGCAAGAAATCTCAGTAAGACAAGTCCTGTTTCATGCCTAACATTAATCTATTCCAACTAACCAGACACCTAGTCCCAACTCACTTTCAAACAACATCCCAAAATCTTGGGCCATATTATTTTTGATTGCAGCTGGGTCAGACAGGCAAAGGCAAAGTATTTGTGACCATAGAGATCTGAAAACAGTAAAGTTTTGTTTTTCAAAAAATTAGAAAGCTCTAACTTGTTTCATGTGTATTTTAAAATAATATTTTGACTTGACTTACCCTTTTCAAAAGTTGAATGATTCATTTTCTAGCATAAGACGTTAATCGGCTGTCTTAGAATTCTCTTTTCACCCCATATTCAAAGAAATGTAATACATACTCTCTCTTCATTATTAACAAGCATACAAATCAAATGTCCCTGGGCTATCCCTCCAGTTTAACAGAGTGCACATGTCTCTATTCAGGGCTGGAATAAGGGGTGGGCTAGCCAGGCAGCTGCCCAGGGCGCCCACCTATGGGAGGCGCCCAGCTCCCGGCAGGCTGCATCAGCCGCCCGGGGTGGGGGCCGTGTTAACCTCTGCAGCACCAGTCAGCAGCGCCCTTCCCCTTGCGGCCACAGGACCCTGCACGGCCAGGCGCAGCACGCCCCGGGCGGCCCTGGGCCGCGCACCATCGGCGGTGGCCGGGCCGACTGGACAGCGCATGTGCTGTGCATGAGCCCACGAGGCCCAGGGGTGGGCCTGCGCATGCATCATGCACCCAGAGGTGGGACTGCGCATCCCGGGGGTGTGCCCGTGCATGTGTTGTGCGTCCGGAGTCGGGGCCGTGCACACTGGGGGCGGCGCCGTGCACCTGGGACCCAGGGTGCCAAAATGGCTCGGGCCAGCCCTGTTTCTACTATATGTAGAGTCTTATCTTCATTTGAAGATGAACTGAAAAATCTTCTTTAATGGTTCATAATCCTGCTGGAAAGGCATAACAAGTGAGGTTCCGCAGGGGTCTGTTTTGGCACCGGTTTTGTTCAATATCTTCATTAACGATTTAGATATTGTCATAGAGAGTACGCTTATTAAGTTTGCATATGATACCAAACTGGGAGGGGTTGCAACTGCTTTGGAGGATAGGCTCATAATTCAAAATGATCTGGACAAACTGGAAAAATGGTCTGAGGTAAACAGGATGAAGTTTAATAAGGACAAATGCAAAGTACTCCATTTAGGAAGGAACAATCAGTCTCTCACATACAGAATTGGAAGCAACTGTCTAGGAAGGACTGCAGAAAGGGATCTAGGGACTATAGTGGACCACAAGCTAAATATGAGTCAACAGTGTGACACTGTTGCAAAAAAAGCAAATGTGATTCTGGGATGCATTAACAGGTGGATTGTAAACAAGACACAAGAAGTCATTCTTCCACTCTACTCTGCACTGATTAGGCCTCAGTTGGAGAATTGTGTCCAGTTCTGGGCACCACATTTCAAGAAAGATGTGGAGAAATTGGAAAAGGTCCAGAGAAGAGCAACGAGAATGATTAAAGGTCTAGAGAACATGACCTATGAAGGAAGACTGAAAGAATTAGGCTTTTTTAGTTTGGAAAAGAGAAGACTGATGGGGGACATGATAGCAGTTTTCTGGTATCTAAAAGAGTGTCACAAGGAGGAGGGAGAAAAATTGTTGTTCCTGGTCTCTGTGGATAGAATGATGGGCTTAAACTGAAGCAATGGGCTTAAACTGCAGCAAGGGAGGTTTAGGTTGGACATTAGGAAAAACTTCCTAACTGTCAAGGTGGTTAAACACTGTAATAAGTTGCCTAGGGAGGTTGTGGAATCGCCATCTCTGGAGATATTTAAGAGCAGGTTAGATAAATGTCTATCAAGGATGTTCTAGATGGTACTGGATCCCGCCATGAGGGCAGGGGACTGGACTCGATGACTTCTCGAGTTCCCTTCCAGTTCTAGTGTTCTATGATATGTGTTGAACAAACTAATAATTTAACAGCAGTTGTAAAGTATTTAGTAATTGAATTAGCTGAAGTACTTTCTAATCATATAATGGTGCTGCATGAGATTATATGCAAAATGAAATTATAGACAAGATGTAGGTATAGTGTTTCAGTGTATTTGGGTACTATGCTGATATATTAATATACATCAGGACCCTTAAAACACACATACGCATATGGGATGATCATGCTGACTAATTGGAAAATTGCTTTGAAATTAACAAGATGAAATTCAGTAAAGAAAAATGTGAAGTTTGTTACCTAATAAAGACCTGAAATTACAGACACTCCACCATTTACTCTGGTTCAAATCAGCAAACATCCCATGCTGCAAAAAAAGGGAAAATAAAATCTAACAACCAATATCACTGCCAATTTGACTGGCAAGAGAATTCCATCTTGAAACTCTCTTATGCTCTGAAAAGCCCAGCCTAAATTGTCCCTGGTGGAGAGACATTTATTCCCATAGTTCAAGAATTTTGGGTGTGTAAGTGATGACAAAAACATGTACTGTGTTTAATACAGCATCCAAAATTTGTAAATAGATTCCAGATGAATACATCAGTCTGCACCTAGAAGGGTGGATATTTTATTTGATATGCTCTATCAAACCGAGGGCAAAATAAATATATTTTATAGAGCGCTAAGTGTCTGGGCTGTTAATACACGTGTGGAAATGTGACTCGATTAGGTAACAGTTAATAGGATAAACATATGGGTAATTGAAATTATTATATTTTCTCAGTCAATTTGTCTTAATAATGACAAAAATGAAAGGTTTTTAATGAACCCATCTGGATAGCTAAAATGTAAAAGCAAATAGACTTGTTAGAAATTTCTATAAATGCACGTATATGTGTGTACATTTTAAAAGCTTTTAGGAACCTTCTTCTAAATGTGCCAAGTTCATTCTTCTTCTTCTTTCTTATTTTTCTATACTAACTTTTTACCTTCCAGGAAAAACCTTTCAGTTAAACCCAGGCTTGCAACACTAACTGAAATATTTTTTCCTCATTCAAACCCACACAGAGGGCCATTGTATAGTCTAGTGGCTTGATATGATGTCATAAATGCTGTTCTTCCTGAGCAAGAATTGGAGGTAGCTTTGATTTATGATAGCCAGCTCTGCTGCCAACACATGGATCTCAGATCTACATACATCAAAAGAGATGACACAAGTCCAGCAATCTAAAGTGACATCATCAAGTCATTTAAAAACAATTAGCTCAATTAAGATGCTTGTATTAATTTAGAAGTTGGAACATTATAATATTTTAATATTTCAAATTATGGACAGTCAAAGATCATCAGTAGACTAATGTACACAAAAGCAAGTATATTTAAAATAGCCAGCAATAATAAATCAAATATGTTCATCACACGATTGCACATTAAGAACTTGAACTTTGCAAAAGCTTGGGATTGCTCAGGTGAATAAAATTACTCTGATGCATGGGTCTTTGCAGGATCAGGTGTCATGTTTATTGCTTGCTCTTTTATAAACTCTGATCTCGTTGTGGTAACTTGTTATTGGTACACCTCAGAATGCAGCAAATGCAGTTTTAATTTTTTATTATGATCCGCTAAGAGACTGTAATGCAGAGTATTATCTTACCACTGCAAAGAGGCCCTAAAACAGCATGCTTTCTGGCATTTGAGGCTGCTATGTCAAATTAAAAAAATAGTCCAGGTCATGCTAAAAGTGCTGATAGATTCTGAACAGCTGCAGGGCTTTTTGTCGTTTGTCATTTTAACACTGTTTTGTAGCTAGAAGTCCAATGTCTCTTTCAGCTAGGTATCGTTTAAAGAAGACATTTGAGCTGACAGCTAATTTTAAATATTTAACCTGACAGTGTAAAATAGATTGGGTTAATGCTGTTTTCTGTTAAATATTAACTCTGAGGCTATGAATCATATTCATTGTATCACATGGCTTCTCCCCCCACATAATATGGAAAATATTATTGAAGTAAATGAAGCAAAACAATCTGAGAGACATAGTTCTCCCAAAACAGAATGACAGGCCTAGCAATTAGCTTCCTGGGAAAATATGCCTTCTGAAGTATACATTTGAGACTTAATACCCGATACCCGCCTTCAGGTTTCTAAAGGTTTGAAGTTAGCAGGAGCAAAAGGCATAAAGGTAAATGGTAAATTGTCAGATACATCATGCTTTACCACTACTCTCTTACTGGCTGATGACCTGCCACAGCCCTGGCAAAAAGAACACACTGGACTGGTCCATAGGCTAGAAGATGTCTTGAAAATTCAAGCTGATACTTAAAGGGTGTAGCTGCTGGTGTAAAATAGTGTGGTTCCATTGGGTATTAGGGATGTAAGTAACTAGTCAACTATCTGACTATCCCTCAACTAGTTGTTCCCTTCCCCCCCCCCCCCCCCCCGCCTTTGCTGCCTCTATAGGGGAACAGGAGCCAGTGCTGGGAGGAGCCAGCTTAACAGCCAGTTCCCCCCAGCAGCATCTCCATGGGGGGCAGGTGAGGCAGAGGAGTAGCGGGGACTGGGCACAAGCCGGGAATCAGCTGATTACTGGCTTGTGCCTAGTCCCAGACGCTGTGCAGCTTTTGCTCTGCAACTTGACAGAGCTGCCTAGGCTGGAGAGAAGCAGATACTGGACGGAATGTCACAGCTACACTGCAGTAGGTCTTGTGTAATAATTGGTGGCATTTCTCTCTCCTCTACTAGTCAAGTAATATTGACATCCATTCCTGTCAAGAAACTAAGGCTCAGTAAAAAAAAACCTGGAATGTAGTAGTTTTCATCAGCTCCTTTTTTCAGACATACTCATCTTTGCAAATGTGATTCTCACTTTTTTTGGGTCATTCCTTAAAAACAATGCTCCTACAGGGCTTAATTCAATAGACTCGTACCTGCTGAAGACATTTCTACTTGTATAGAGGTGGTATAGATTTGGTAGAATTTTTTACTTTCACTTTATGCGTGTGTAAATAACTGTAAAGGTAAGGCAGTGGAGAATCAGGCCTTTAGCAATTTCAGCATTAAGGCTTTTTTTCCCGTCTCCCAGTACAATACCTATATTAGTAATGAGATTAGCAGATAAGCAGTATTTAACACAGGGGGATTTAATAGTGATTTAGATGAACTCATTCAGAACCTCTCAGTACATGTCCAAGTAGTGACTATTTACCTGGAGAGATGTTGCTACCTACCACATCAAATAGTTCAGATTAGAATAAGAATGGGGGATAACAGAAGTTGCATGAAAGTTAGTGTAAATGACATGAGTAAATCTGTGTAAGTTGCATGCTGATGGAGGAAAAGGAGGAGGTGATATAGCAAGAAAAGTAACAAACTGGGCGAAAGATTAAGCAGGATCAAGATTGAAACTTTTCTGCTTATAAGACCTCTCTCCTGTAGATTACACCTGCTCATTATTGTGGGGCCTGATTCAACTCTGCATTACTCCAGTTGTATACCACTGACTCCACTGAACACAAAGTTAGCATGTCAGGGTCAGCTGATTCAAAACTGCCTTCCATCAGCTGTCTAACGGCACAATCAATGGAGTTACACCAGTGTGAAGTTGGAGTAAACCAGTGGTGAATTGGGCCTGCATTGAAAGCTGAATCCTTTCCCCCTCTTCTGCTACTGAGATAGTGCAAAGCAGTTGGAAAGCTAGAAAAAGACAGGTATGGATTCCCCCGATGAAAGGTAGCTTTAAGTTGTACAAAGCTGGGATAGTTAGTTCTATTCTCCTCCTCACCCCACCACACACACATGCTTCTGCATAGGGGGCATTTTGCGGGCCAAACCCTCAGTTGCCATGGCTACAGGCTGTTCTTAATTATTCTGGGGGCCTTTTCAGTCCCAGACTGGCCCATGATCAGAAGAGTGGAAGGGTACCCGGAAGCCCCTCTCCTAAGCTCTAGCAGTGATGAGGATTGAAACTGGACTTACCAACACATCACTTTCCCCACCATTTACCTTGCTACTGAATATGGCCTTGATTATGTTGCCCCTTTTAAATGTGCTGATGACAGAAACAAGGAAATATGTATCGACTGCTGAGTGAGGAAGCCAAGGTACGCTCTGCCAAAGGTGTGAGAGAGAACAGCCTGAGCTCAGCGAATCAGTGGTCCTTCCCCCCGCCAACCCCACGTGCCACTTCAACAGTGCTGCCATAAGATTCACAGAGTATGTCTACATCCACAGAAGTCAGGCTGCAGCCTGAGCCATAATGTCAACCCCACAGTTACACAGCCTCTCAGCCCGAGCCTCAGGAGCCGGGGTCATCTGACTTGGGCCAGGAGCAGGTACCTAACTGTAGTGTAGACATACCCACAGACTCATAGCTTTAAATGAATGAGATACTGCAAGGATTAGTGAGCCCTGAATTGTCAGTGGATTTATTTGGAATCATGTAGCACAGTTGTTTCTATAACTTTGGCATATTAAGAAAATTCAGCGATCCTCAGATTTCCAGCTGCTCCAGGCTTAGTGCTAGTACAGTGAACCTAATGTAGAACATGTGAGGACCTTGGAAAAGGCATATTCTTAAAGTTTCTATGCTTCTTTATTCATCAAGGTGTCTTCCTTTGGTCCTGTGCTTTCATAAAGGGTGTAATATGGGGTTTATAAAACTGCCTGAACTTAGAATCTCCTTTCCTGCAACCAGTACATTTCCAACCAGGCTAACTAGCATGCAGCATGTGAGCAGGTGAAAATCTGAGGAGGAGTCTGATGACAGTCCATTATCCACTGTACATGCGCCTTGAATGGCACTTGTGCATCTGTTATGTATTTGAGCATGTTTTTACTAGCAGACGTAGAAATCTTGAAGCGAGTGTTGCAAGCAGCTGTGTGAGAAACAATATAAAAGGAGCAAAGTTAACAAGAGACTAGAAGGTTGTAAAACAAGAGTAGCAAAGTGCATTCACCAGAACTAAATTTGGGAGCATTAAAAGCATTTTACTATAGCTAATATACACATGCATAGTCAATGAACTAAGGGTGCGTCAACAGAGTGGCATTAGCTCAAAATTAGCTATGCAATTTGAGCTATGTAAATTGTGTAGCTTATTTCAAGATAGTCTATTTTGAAATTTGGTGCAGTTTACACAGAGACAAATTTTGAAATAGACAATTATTCCAACAAATCCCTTAATTCTTGTGGGACGAGGTTTACCAGGACATTGGAGTAGCAAGCCTGTTATTTAGATTGCATTTCGAAATAACAGACATGCTGTTAAGATGCGGAACATGCTACTTTTCAGAACACTGGATGTAACTTGAAATAGCCCCTCTGTCTAGACGTACTCTAAGAGCTCTTTTAAGGGTTCAAAATCCTCAAACACACACATACACTTGGGCTACGTCTACACTGGCCCCTTTTCCGAAAGGGGCATGCTAATTTTACAGGTCGTAATAGGGAAATCCGTGGGGGAATAAGTAGGAATAAGAGATCCTCCGGAAAAGGGCTTTTTTCCAGAGGATCGGGGCCAGTGTAGACGCTCTTTTCCGACTTTTAGAAAAGCCGGAAAAAAGCGGCGGACATTTTTATTTAAATGCCGCGGGGGATATTTAAATCCCCCATGGATTTCCCTATTACGACCTGTAAAATTAGCATGCCCCTTTCGGAAAAGGAACCAGTGTAGACGTACCCTTGGAGTTCAATTGTTAGGTCATGGTATTTAGAGATATTTTATTAGTATCTACTCTACCATAGCAGAATAGTTGTTTTTATACCCAAATGGCTATGTCTACACTACAGAGAAGATCGAAGCTATTGCTGTCAATCTTCCAGGGTTCGAAGTAGTGGCTCTGGTGAAGACACGCTAATTCAAACTGAGAGGGGAGTCTGGTCGATGCTGGTAGCCCTGCTTCCACGAGGGGTAAGGGAAGTCGAAGGAAGAGTGTTTTCCATTCCATTTCCTGCAGTGTGGACAGTGCCAAAAGTTGAGTTAAGGTACTTTGACTTCAGCTGTGCAATTAATGTCACTTAAGTTGCGTATCTTAATTCGACCTTAGCCCTTAGTGTAGACGTATCTTAACAGATATCCTATGATTGTGTCATATATTTTGAGCTGCACATGCTGTTGGATAGCTAGGACAGGCAAAGTCCTCTCTCCCCTCTAAATGATCTTTATTAGCGAGAGGCATAAGGGGTTTGCAGGGGAGGAGGGGGTAGGAAAGAGGGGGGGGGGGGGTCAAAGGTGTGTTGAAGTAGCAAATTCTATACCAGTCGTCATATTTCAGAGAAGGGCTTTCTCTCCATGTCTGACAGGTAAGGCCTTGTTAGCACACCTTTGGGGCAGGGAATGAAAGAAAAAAGATTGTCCACAGCAGGACCAGGTTTCTTCTTGGTAGGCAGGGCCTGGACTAACATTCTCCAGGAGCTGGCACTGGTGGTTTGGATCCTACTTGTGATCTCTAGGAGATGATTCCAACTTGCTGAATATTTTACATCTATTGGCTGGGTGGTAAGGAGCAGAGATTAAACACGGTTATGTAAAGGTAAAAATAAGTGAGATTCCTGGTGTTTCAAACAAATAAAACCCTTATGATCAAAAACTCCTTGTCTGTAGCATGGTTGTCATTTATCTTTGCAGTTTTATTTTGGTTGAACACTCAAAGCCCCACCACGATCTTATTATACTTGGGTTTACCAAATGTGCAGACATTTATCAAATGGGCCCTCAGTAGCAGTAGAAATGCAGTAGTACATCCAAGTTAAAATTTTTGCTTTGATTACTACAAATCCATGGAGCCCTTGGGTCCAAAGCTTCTACTGCAGCACAGCTATTTGCAAATAGATTTTTATAGCACATTAGTGCTGAAGGAGAGTCCAAAGAAAATAGTCCTTTCAATATTAAAACCAGCTGTGACTTTCTTGTGCTGATGACTCATTCATTTTTTTTATAGGGTGGGAGAACTAGGCAAAAGACACACAGAGTCTTATTCAAGACGGTGTTTGTTTTGCAAAGGGTATCCTAGCCACAAGCCAACTTGATCATACCAATATGCAACTCATGTTTATTTAAAACTTTTTTCTCTCTCTCTTAACAGTTCCAATTATAAAAACTGAACCCAGTGATGACTATGAGCCTGCTCAAACCTGTGGACCAATGAACCAAGGATTAAACCCTCTCTCTAAACCATACTACAGCCAGCAGATCATGATGCCTCCTGATCCTGGTTCGTGCCTTGTGGCTGGCTTCACTTCCTGTCAGCAGCGAAACACTGTGATGTCATCCTCTCCCAACTCAAGCCCCAAGCTGCATGATCTTTCATCTTCTGCTTACAAGTGCATCACCAACCCGGGCCACAGTCACCTAGGACTTCAGCAGCCTGCTGGCGGGGTCCCTACCATACAGGAAGTGCCAAGGTCTATAGTTGTGCACCCAAGTTCTCCAGAGCAATCATCTCACATCATGCTGCAGCCGCAGGTGAGTCAACATCTGAGCAGTAGCTGTTCCCTTGGTTACCAACAAACACTCTATCCCAACAGTCCCTCCTCTCCAGTTCCATCTGTTACCCAAGAGCCAACCTATTTGCAGTCCTGCAGTCCAACTCACTCATCCATAATGGGTCAACAGCAGCACCAACTGCCGAAGGTTCAAAGAAATGAGTCTCCAACAAACCAACCACTCTCATTGCCAGAGTTGCATGAGGACAGTAATCATAATTTGGCCCCTATTCCTGTAATGATCAAGCGAGAACCTGAGGAATTGGACCAGTTGTACTTGGATGATGGTAAGTCTTCCACAGCTGTAGAGGTTTGCATTCAACCATATTGCTGTATCAGTGAGTTCTTTTAACCCCCCCTTCAGAATTCTGATGGAAGAAAGTGGCAATTAACAGCCTTGTGGAATGGTGCGGAATTTTGCTCTGATGTTCTCTATCTGAGAAAGAGCTCTTTAATTTGGTTTGCAATAACGAACCTGTATTTTTAAGCATCAAATGCTGTTAGTCACTGTAGAGCAAGCTGCATGACCAATAGCTACATTGCAATAATATTAACCATATGGTCTTGGTTTCTGCCTATGCCAGTGAGCTGTGGAATGGCAGTGAAAACATATTTAACATTGTCCTGTTTGTAATGCAGTGAAACTTCAGATACACAAATCTGCTAACTGGAACAAACTGATAAACTGCTCTACTTCAGCCGAGAAAACTCAAATTAAAATCCGAGGCATGTCCTTCAGCTCATAGCTTTTTAGTCTTGTGGCATTTGCAGTTACGATTGTTGGGTTTTTAGGTAGCCGATTTTTTTTCTAGTTTCTAAAATGTGTGTGTGTGTATGTGTGTGTGTGTATACATATATGCAGACACTGACACAAAACTCAAATGCTAAAATGCTGTGATGAATTTGTCTCACGTTGGTTTCCAAAGATTTAGTAGCTGAAGATAATAAAGAGAGTAATCTGGAAATTGATTATATGGCCTCGTGGGGCTGTAATTTAGCACTTACCGCTAAGTATCCCAGTAGTATTCTGAACCTTCACCATAATGCAATATGTGAGCTCCTTTTCAATAGCAATATATCTTTATGTGATATACTATGCTGTTTGGGAAAGGAATGTATTTGAAATGTCTATATTGAAACTAATTGATGTCAAGGAGCTTCTGAATATGATTGTCTTTCAAGGTGAAATTATAACAAAGACAATTAATTTTACTTTTTAAGTATAATTTTGTGACAGTTTTCATTTGATTTCAAATGGCATGATACTTGTTGAATTGGGATAAAAACATTAGTATTTTTTAATTTAAATAATAGCATTTTGCTTTTTGGTTTGGGAATACATATTAATAGAGATCCTAATCAGTTACATGGCAGACAAGTAAAAGAACTTTGCTTAACTTGGAGCACAGTTCATTAAAGTTTTATGTGGCTATTTCAAAACTTTACTGCACTTCTTTCTATGCTGAGGACAGGCAAGTCTTCATGTAAACATAATCTTTTTTCCCCACATGCATACTGCTTTCCAAAACAAGATTTAAACTGCTGCAATGTCCAAAATGAAATAAACAAAAACTAAGAAACAAAAAACAAACACACACAAGAAACCCTAATCACATGAAAGATTGATAGAAAGCAAAGATTATCCAGGGAGGGACAGATTACAAGTTTAACAGAATCTACATATAATAATATTGAAGAGTCAATCCATAGCAATAGTCATCCATGTGACCATTCCTCTAGAAGAGCAGAACATTACACCTCCACAAATTATAATCCATCATCCCCTCTCTCCCTTTTTTTGTTTAATACAATGTATTAATTTCTCAAAAATGAAAAGGCTTACTTTAGAAGGGAGAAGTATAGGAACATCCGAGCTCTCTCAGTCTGAGACATGCTTGATAGGCTGTGCAGTTGTTGCAGTCCCCTGAGAGAAGCAAACCTACCTCCCCCCAGGATTCAGAGCTGATCTATGCTGCTCTCCATTTGGAGGGGCATGGTTGAGACTCAGGACTGTTGGTTGCAGGGATGCACAGATCCTCTAGACAGAACCCCCTCAGTGAACACAAGTGCAGCAATCTCAGAACCTGCTTCAGCTCTTAGTGTGCCGTACATGTTACAGGGCAACAGTGTTGGTGCTCTGTTTTCTAGTAAAGAGAATTTCTTTTCTCTCCCCTCTTCTCCACCTCATTGTCTCTGGAACGAGGTGTACCAGTAGTTCGAATTAGAGATTCTAATTCGAACTACCTACTCCGTGGCGCGTGTAGCCGCGGGCATGGAGTTCAGACTAAGGGGGGGGATTAAAAATGGCGGCGCCTGGGAAGATGCAAATGAAGCCCTGGATATTTAAATCCCGGGCTTCATTTGCAACTCCGGTTGCCCTCATTTGCCTACCTAGCTCGAATTCCCGAGCTAGTGTAGACATACCCTGACAGCATAAATGACTTGGGCCCAGTCATTACTTTGAAATCACTCAGCATCACTATAGACAGATGATGGAATTCATACTTCAGTGTGTATCATGCTAGTTAAAACCATTCTGTGACTGGCCACGGAACTAGAGACAGAGAAACAATTCCTGCTTTTATCAATAGTAAGAGAAAATACATGTTGTTGCCAAACTCCCATGAATTAAGGAGCACTCTCTAAAAGCAGTGGCGTCATAATTCCTAATCCCAGAAATGTACTTGAAAAACTAACTTTTCTCACGATTATAATGTATGTCTTCTTTCTCTCGTCATCTCTTTCTTTCCAGCTGATTTACACTGTTTACTTCCCATCTGCCCATGGTATTTTTATTTCTGCTTATTATTTTTATTGTGCTCTATGCGCGAATATCAATCTATAGATTACACTTTACATTTTTTTTAAAAAATCGTATTTCATCAATGCTGCTTTGCAGACCATCACTGTGGTTCATCAGAGATTAACGTTGTAGTAGACGGCTGTCCTTTGGGGAATTACCCCGTCTTCCCTAACTTTCTTATAATTTACAAGTGGAGTGAATAATTTTTATGAGATTGTTTCAGTAAAGAGTCACCTTCTCATACCCAAAGAATGATTATTGAAGGGTGGAATTTTGACCGACAAGCACAGTTCAGAATGGTAGCTTGGTCATTGCAACATCCATATAGAGACCAACTTGCTGATCTCTTGGAGTTTCCCAGCTATATATTATTCACTGAGGGCTGATTGTGATAACCTGGCTCACAGTGCATTATGCATTCCATCATGAACTGTTTCACTGAAGTAACTGGAGCTAATTGTCAAATTAAGTACTAAATGCTGGCAGTGAAGATATCACACAGTGGATATGATTAACTAGGAAAAAAAACCTTTCGTTTGTTTTCGTTACAGGGCCGTAGTCAAGTTCAAATCATTGCCATTATTTCCCATTTGTATTTTATCCACCTTCAAGTGTTTTCTGTCTTGCAGCATTATATAGACTGTATTTATTTTGTAATAGTATTTTGAAGGTGAAAATATAGAATTCCAATCAAGCCAAGAAATAGAGACAATTTCATCTTTATTTTTAATAGATTGAAATCATCTTCTGTTTATAATTTAAGTATTGATTCAGTCATGTCTCTTCAGGCTTTTATAACTAACTACATTTTCTTTCTATATCTCTATGTGAATAAACAATACCGAAGCTGTAAAAATAAGTTAATTTTAATGCACATGATTTCTTCCTTTGGCCCAAAATTCAATATTCAACTCCCCCTCTCCCTAAAAGTAATTTAATAAAATCTAATCAATCAAAACTAAATGCCCTACTCTGTAAAAGAAGTACCAGTGATTCCATGTAGTCCATTAGCAACTTATTTGCTATTGATTTTATATGGGAGGTGCTCAGATACAACGGTGATGGGCGGCAACATAAAACCCTAAAATAGACAGACAGCATGCTAATATCACCACAGGACAAATTAAAAACCCAACCATGGTTACACAAAGTGACATTTCATTCAGAGTCTCACAAACTTGCCTTTTTTTCTTGGTTTGATTTATGTATCTCTACTGCTAATAACTTTTAAGTAATCTTGGACCTGGAATAAACAGAAGTTTTCCAGTTTCAGCCTGTGGGATCAAAGCAATATTCATTCATTTGGCCTGGAGTAGTTCCAGACTTAGGCCATCTACATCACAGAGGTTCTTGGAAAAATGCAGTCAGTGTGTTTATATAAATATATGCACTGTATATGATGTTTCAGTGTTGGTGTAATGATATTCGGCTAACATGGTATAAAGGGAAAACCCAAGGAGGCTTCTAGTTTGACAAGTAAGTGTTGGTCTTGGCAATTTCATTTTAAACAAAAACCAACAGTAGCCACCTGGGCCACTGATTAGATTGGTAGCCTGTTTTAATACATGAATATCCATCTCAAAAACAGTATAAAATCCTTGAAAAGCCCCTTGAAAAGTAATGTGAGCTTTATTGTGAATATATTCCTAATATTGAGATGTGTCTGGCTCAATTAGCATTCTTGTGTCAGACAGCACTGAAATTTAATCCCAAACAAGACTCTGATTGACTCCCAATGCTGACACCGCAGTAGTAAGGGCTGAGGTACTGTTCAAAGTGTGGTCTTTCAGATGAAAGAGGTAAAATGAGCTTTTATCCCTGTGTCTGGTGGCCATCCAGGCAATTCCATAGTTCCTTGCAAAAAGAAATAGGAGTTGCCTTCAAGACCCTGACCAACAGTCCTTACGCAGAAATGCAAGTGATAATGGCCAAGACATTGTGCGTGAGAGCAACTGCTGGTTGCCTAATGGCTGCTCCCTTTGCTTTTACAGTCACTGTATTAGCAGTATCAAACTTGGGGTCAAATCCAAAGCTCAATGAAGTCAAAGAGTGGTTTTGGTGTGAAAGGTGTCTTATTAAAAAGAAAAAGGGATGTCCTAAGCAGAGACTCCTATATTGGGAAAAGGAGAAGGCTCCATGAATTGCACAAGGCTCTAACTTGAGAACAACTCAGACACTAGGGCGATAAGAGCTATGGAAAACCCTACAAGACAGACAGCGAAAGGCAAATTCTATTCTGTTAAGCATTTTAAGAATCATTGATTATCAGCACTGAGTCTTGAGTACAAAAACAGATAAAATATTGTTCATGAGGCTCAAAGTCACTGCCATGGTGCTACCAGGAAGGAGAACAAGGCTCAGGAACAGTCGGCTATCATTGGTTTGCCAAGCCACTGGAGTATAAATGTGCTTTACAGCCATTTACAAAAGAGAGCAGAATTATCACTAACTAGCCAAGAGATCAGCTGCTTTGGGGAAATTAAGAACTGGCCCTGAACTTTTGCCCACCCATGGAACCAAACTTTATTTCATGAACTGAGATGTCAGTGCTCAGTTAATGTTTATTTTACATTTTTGTGTGTTTCTTTTTCTTGATCTGAGTCACAGCATGTGCCAAACAAGTCTATTCAGATGGAATTTTCAGTTCAGATTTGCTGACCAAGATGGCTCAGAGAATTTTCCAAACTTTTGGTTGCTTTACTAAGATGTTAGAAATAAGCCATTGTGGCCATAAGCAGCTAAGTAGAACTTATTTTGGGGACCAGAAAGGGCCTTGGTCAAATTCAGAATAAAAGAGGCTTAAAGTCATCTCTCCCGGGGCCCACTTCCCATTCCTGTGCCTAATGTAGCTTGGGTAGAACAAGGATTGAGACCAAATTTTCATATTGCTAGGACAGAGAGAATTCAATTAGGTGTTTTAATGCCAGGAAACATCATTAAGATGTTATGATTGGCACTCCCCCAGGCTGATACATTTTTTGAGCTGCAGCAGAATGACATGCAATTATGAAATTATTTTCTGACATTAAAAACATTAAAGAATTGACTTAGCATTCACTGGTAATGATACCTTCACAAGCAAGGGGGTAAAACATTGGTACCAACTAGAAAGGGATTTCATTGTGATCTGTCTTCTCAACATATGTCAACAGTTATTATGTACTCTTGCTCTTAGTTTTCATTTGAATTGGTACCTAGACAATAACAAATACATTTAATAAACAATATTTATGTTTTGAATAATGTTGTGCTTGAGCTACAAACCTAAAGTTCTGTACTTGCACAGCTCTGATGATTATTTGGACTCGGGGTAAAAATCTGCCCTCGCTGGTTTTAAAATGTGTTTCCTAGCACTTTCCCTTGGGTTCTGATTCCAGGTGCTATGGATTTTAAGAGCATTCAACAGATTCTTTGAAAGTTAATTCCTCGCCTCCCTCATTTTTTTTTTAAATAAAGGGCTGTCTTCTGATCTTGATGCTATTGGATGTATATGTTTAGCTCCCGGCATAGTGACAAAAATATATACATCATAAACAAAGAGGTGTCTGAACTTTTCAGTACGTGGCTGACAGCAGTTACTGAAAACACATCATCAGCTTCTTTTTAAAACAAGTAGGCTTTTGCCTCCATAATTATCTCGGTACAGCTGAGTTTTATCATACTTTGACCATGAATGCACTCTTTTCAACTTCTTTTTTTTTTTAAACTAAAAAGGTAAATTGGGAGCCTTAAACTCCCAATAATAAGCAAAAGTGGCAAAACCACAGGTAAAGTGTTACTGAAAGCTGCAGCCTCACCAGCCAGTTCATTTTAAACATCGCTCTTTTAAACATAATTTTTGCAGTAAAAGTGTACCTCATGGATGTAATATGAGCTATTGCTAATGTCATTCCCATGAATTGCTTATACTGTCGAACTGTTAGATGTCTGACAAGTCCATATATCTCCTATATAGTATTTATGAAATTCTGTTGCCTCTAAACCATATGTTCATTTTTTTTTATATTCCTGTATATTGCTGAAGTGCACGTGATAGGGTGATATAGTTTATTTGAACAGGAACTGTAGCAGACAGAATTATTCTTTTGCTGAAATGTATCCTTTTTCATACATTTCAGCTTTGTGATTAAAGTGATTGGCTCTCAAGGCCTTACGTTTAGTCTACTGCTGCCACAATTATGCCTTTGAAAACTTCTGAGTTCATTCTCTGATTTCCAGTAGTCCAGATGTCATTAGAACAACATGCAGGTAGTCTACAAAATGCAGTAATACTGTCTACACTTCAGTCTGGATATGAGCAGTCTCTCACTCCCTGTTGGCTTGATCGAGCAGCTTTGAGAGAAAACAAAAAGCTTTCCTCATGGAAAGTTTTACTAAACCTGGCCCCATGCCTGAATCAAGATCCTTCTCATTTCTAATGATAGCTAAAAGTGTACATGCTACTGTGGTAAAACATGCTGAGTCGTTAACATTTAGGATGTAGATTGTATGTGATGGGTAGGAGAAATAATATAAAGGACTCAAATACTTCATTAGGGTCAGACCTTTAGACCTGGAGTGGTAGACTACTGGTTGTACCTCCCTTAACCGGGACTCTCTGGGCTGGCAACATCCATGGTCTGGCAGGACCACAGATGTTCCTGGACCACAAAGTCCAGGTATAGGGAGGTCTGGCCATGAGGCAGTAGTGCGGGAGTGGGGGAGACTCATCCTGGAGCCCCGTGGGGGGGACACCGCAAGTTGCTACACCGCAACTGGGCTGTAGCAGGGGACCAGCAGCAGCTGTGAAGCTCCAGCCCTGGCCACGCACCCAGCCCCCATCTGCAGCCAGGAAGCTCTGACCCCAACCATGCAGCTCTGACTCTGGCCACAGCCAGGGAGGTCCAACCCCTGCTGGACAGCTCTGACCCCTGCAGCAGTGGGGCCAGTGGCATCTGGAGAGCTCCGGCCCAGGGAGTGACGGCCGGCCAGGCAGCAGTTGGGGAGGGGCAGCAGTTTAGCGGGCCATTGGGGAAGGGACCTCCCCTGGTTCCGCAAATCCCATTGTCCCAGGCCAGTCAGGTCCCGAGGGTTCCGTACCAGAGAAGTCCAACCTGTATTAAACTAAACCACACATGGCCAGGATATCAAGGTTGCCTTTTCACTCTCCATAGCAGTCTTTGTGAATAGTCCCTCCCTGGAGCCTCACAAAAAGAGAGCCTCCAAAACTGTAAACGACAAGAACAGGTGTTGCTTCCTGATTCCGCCCAGTCCAGCACATGCAACCTATTGATGTTAAACGTTTAGATGCTGTGTACTATGAAATCTAATGGTGAACTTTGTTTTTCTTCTTTGAACATTTACACAAGGTCTTTAAAAGTCCAATTCTTCAAGGCATTGAGATCCCTTCTGAGACTGGCTGAGTGCCCTCCACTCCCCGTCACATCCAGGGCTGCTGAATGAGAGTATTTTGCAAGAGCAAGGGTGAGCAGGCATCCAAAAAGGAAGGTCTCAGTGGGCAGTAACTTGCACCTATAGCTATCGTATGGTATTTTTAGTATTCAGGAAACAACACTTGCATTGTATGTGCCTTTGCATTAAACATTACAGGTCATTAAGTATTTGCTGAGGCTGTGTCATACCACGTTTCTTCAAACTAAATCCCAGTTCCACTCTGCAGCCCTGGTACTCCCTGTGCAATTAAATAAAAAAAAAAATCACGTCTCACTTCTACATCTTATTCATTCTCTTACTTCCATAGTAATGGATATTGGCATTGGTGTTTCAAACAGGAAGGGTTTTTTTTTTAAGTTTTCTTAGGTGAGCTGGGGAGAAGGACTTGCTGCATTTCAGCTTCAGTAACATTTACGTCTGCTTATAAGCCTGGCCTGGTGCCAAAGAAAATTTGTGGCTTGCAGAAGCAAAGACTTTCCTGAGAAAGCTTTGTTCGGATGCTAGCGCTCATTTTTGGAATATGATATTTGTTTTAAAAGATTTCTGAAGAGTGTCACTATTGAGCTGTGCAATGTTAGCCAGACAGGAATTATTATCATGTGAGCCACTTAAAGTCCCAGTACTCTGGTGGAGAAGCTGTTTCAGAAAGAACCCTTTTCTCCATTGACTTGAGTAAACAAAAAGTAACATATAAATCTCTGCTGAATATAGCAGACGTTAGAGTTCACAAACATGGAGCCCAATCCAGGCAACATCTAACCATATGAGCAAGTTTATACCCATAAAGAGTGTAATTGACTTCATGAATAAGTGAACTTTGCTACCAGTTAGCAAGGTATAATATTACTAGATTACTAAAAAACGAAAGATCTGCTCCTGTTCCTGCTTAAGTCAACATTCCCTTTGGGTTCACTGGGAGCAGACCAGGCCCAAAGCTAACAGTTAAAATGCATAATAGCCACATTCATTGAAATCTAGTTGTTGATAGACAGTCAAAGACTGGAGTCTCTTTGGGGAGAATTGTATGCAGCAAAGTTGATTGTTTCATCTACATCTGCTTGACAACTGTGTTTTTTCAGACAGAGCTTTGGTACAGTAATAGACCTTGTATGCTTGCTTTCTTTGTGGGCTTTATGGCAGCTTGAGCGTCAATTAGGATAACTCTTGTTCTTTCCTGTCTCAGAGTTTCAGAGGGACTTTAATTGGTTTGCCACCAAGGGGGAAATTGTTTTGCCTGTGTTAAGAGGAGGTTTATCATAATGAATCACCCCTTAAGCCTACCTCATCCTGCGCATCTGGGAGAGGCTGCACAGTCTTAACATTACAAATATCAGCAGATATGGCAGGCAGCGGGAAAGCATGGGCCTAGCTCTCTTTGACAAAATTAGTTCACAGACTTTGAAGTTGAAAAGGCCTTTTAATGTGGTGTGGGTTTGTTGCTGGTTTTTTTTTCAGACTTACCATAACTCAAAAGAGTATTAGGTGAAGCGAGATGATATTGAAAGAATATACAAGCCCATGAATTTTATAGTCCTGGAACCCCATATCTGTAGTTCCAATATTTGGACTACCTTCAGTGTTCTCTGGCTTACAATACACAGTTTCTAAACAAAATGTGAGGAAGTGGGCTACAGAATTCCCTGTACAGCCCCTTTTTTTCATACCCCTCAGCAGAGCTATGGTTGTTCCAAAGAATCTTGTGCATAACCAGATAGGAATGGTGGAGGCAGGATTTCAGTCTTTGTTCTTACTCAGCCAAACCTCACCTATCGTACGGACTTCAGGGAAACTTGGACTAAAGAATTCTGGAGTGTGGCCAGTGGATTAAATTCTGTCCCCGTGCTAGTCTTATGAGTTCTGTGACATTGAACATGACTGATAGTGGAAGGTGGACCACTTTGACCCATTGAAAACAGAAATAATGGATGTCAAATAACACCTCTTAGAGACTGTATAAGGCAGAGAGGGAAGAAATGCTGCTGCTGCTGCTTGCTTTTGTTGTTTTTGCTGTTACCTCTGAGGCTTGCAAAATATGAAAGAGCAAAAAGGTATTAAGAAGAAAAATAGAATGATTCCAGGCTATATTTATATGCTATGGAGAAACTTTTCCTCACTGATTTGAATGTGTATGTGGTGGTGTGTGTTTTTTCCATTCATGATTGACCTCACTGAAAATTCTCCATGTCTATTGAATGGGGTTTCTTGGAAATATGAGATCAGGTGGATACTCTGAACTGTGTACTTTCTGCTGTACTTAAACCCTTCCCAAACTGAACTGCAGGATTGCAGCTGTGAAACTGGCTCCAGGGTCTTCAGACGCAGTTGTCTGAATTACTGATGGTTTTTGAGACATTTGAGTATTTGCTAATCAACTATTTCCATGGAAAATACAAGCCAACAGTAAAGATTATTTTGTCATTACTATTAATTAGCTGTTTCAGTCTTAAATTAGAATAAATTTGAGCTCTACAGCATTCCAAGATTTAAACATAGACTGAACTATTTACTTGAGGACTATTACCTCTGTGCAACTGAATTATCCATTAATGATTTTTCCAGACAGAATTGCTTTATAATAGAGAACCATTGTATGAGCAATACTAGTGAGGTGAAATATGCTTGTCTTATCTAAAATGAGGGTGTATAACACTTTAATGTCAAAAGAGATTTCAAGGGGAACTGTTATTACTAATAATAACATATTTATACTGCTTGTTGGTTTTATTTTATATTTAGATAGACCGATCTTTCTCCACTCCACTAAATGTTCTGTGACACAAGATTATGCAGACCTGATTCTGACCTCAGACCAGTTTAAAGCAGGAGTTCCTGGGTGGAAGTCAGTGGAGTGATACCAGTATAGAACTGGAGTAAAAATTAGACCAGATGTCTCCTCTTTGGCAGGAGAATCAGTCACAGTGCTCAGAATTGTGTGAACACATCCTGAGTGTGTTTGGGAGGAGAGGTCTCTCAAGCACTGTAAGGATCTCTTTGAAAGAGGGCTTCTGGAGGAGCTGCCACTCAGGGAGACAGACCCACACTCACAGATTCAGTCCCAGCCTCTTTATGTCTATTTATACCAGAATAAGCGATGGGATTGTTACTTTGTTGCACATTAATGTCAGTAAAATTGGCTAGAAAACTTATTGGAAAAGAGAGAGAAGAAAAACTAATTCCAAGATAGAAAAGCTTTAGACTTCAGCAAGTATATGTGCTCCTCAATGATCATACATAAGCCAGCAGTAGCTGCTCTGGAGGACTTTCCAAAATTCCAGGAACTTCGAACAGCTGTTTCCAGCAATCCATGCTAGACGTGTAAAAATCTGATCAGAATTACTGAAACCTGTTCAAACTTCAGACTCAAAACTAGAAACAGTGGATGAATTTCTCCGTGGGTATGAATTGGTGAATGATGTCCATGGAACTGTGCTCATATAGATCACATGAACAGCTGGCCCATCTTCTGCTAGAATGGCAGAGACTGAGGAGAGCAGTTCCTTTTAGAGATGTTAATGCCTCTGTGTGCCAGCAGAGAACTTTAAATGTTGCAGAAAGGGTTGCAATATTTTGATGATAAAACTGCTGCAGACTTGGGAAAAAGCTTACAGTGCTGAAACCTAAGTCTAGGATGGTTTTGCAGAGGAAGCTGAAGGAAAAGACTGGGAACCAAAACATCATTTTTTATAATGCAGTGTAACAAATGGAGATATGCTGAAGGGAAGGCATTTCCTCCGTTGTTCTGGCAGTCAGGTTGGTTACAAATCAAGTGAAAGGCCAGCTCTTCCCCTGGTGTTTAGCATAGCTCCATTGAAACTTGCACCATAGTAGTCCCATTGAGTTAGTCAAAAGCATAGAAGTTTGTAAGATCAGATCTATGTGTAGGGATCCTTATAGTCAAGGGGAGCCTGACCAACTTATGGCTTGGAGAGAGCCACGATGGGACAAGGACCAATCTGCATGGCTGTAATTGCAGTAGCAGGCCCTTTTTTATGATGAGGGATGTAAGAGAATATGTGTGTATGTGTGGCTATATATATTTACTCTGTTTGGAAAAAACATCTTTTTCATCTACAGTACAAATATTTTTGCCGCAATGCTATCTAATGTAGATACACATAGTAACATTTGACATTAGAAGAGAAGGCTGGTTTGGCTGTGAAACTTCATGTGGGTATAATTAGAGGAGAAGTGAGAGAGGGGAAATACAACATCACCATTAAAAAAGATGAATAAGAAAGAATGAGATATGAGAGGAATAGGAAAGGATAAATATGTGTGTGGCAGGGGAAATGGATGTACATCTGAAACTACGCTAATGAAGAACAATAGCCCGGGATTTAACCGCTATGCAAAATAATATCTAGAGATGATCATTTCAGTGGATGGGGGGATGATGGGAGTGCATTGATCATAAAAGTGTTAAATTAAACTGATGGGCATAAAAAAACAGATTAAATTACTTTTATAGAGTGTTGTTGGGCTTAGCGTATGGGTGGTGTTGGTCCTCTGTATATTCAGGAGATCAGACTAGATGATCTTCTGTCGTTAAACTCTATGACACTGACTGACTGTCACTGACTTGGGGTGAGTCCAGGATGGATCATTTTGTCCCTGCTCTGGTCCCATATAAGTCACACAGGAAAAATTAACACAGCCAGAAAGAAGTAAGCATGGCCAGAGGGAAATCTCTCCCAGGAGTCTGTGGAGCAGCACTGCCAGCAAACCAGAGCCAAAGCAGGGATCCAGAGCCTCTGTACAGATGATTCTGGCCTCCTGAAGATATATGGGGATCCATGGTGTTAAAGTGAGTTTTCTATGGGGTAGAGAAGAGCAAACTTTCTCCTCTGACCCTGGCAGGATAATTTGGTGTTATCTTTGTGTGGATATCCTCTTGAGATATCAATGTATAAAGTTCCCTCCCACCGCTTTTTGGTAGGAAGGTCCAATGTGGCCCAAATAACTCCAAAATCTGAGTTAATCTGGAAAATTACTCTTTGAGCAAACAAATACTAGTACAGTATGGTCATACCTCACTTGCTGACAACCACTAAAATCAGCTTTAAGGGATTACATAGGTAATATTCACACAACAAACAAAGAGAAAAACAGAAAAAATAGATTTTTTTTTGGTTGATTAGATGGTTCACCAATTAGAAAACATGTAAAAATATTCAAGATGAGACTGCACATTGCATGAAAAAATACTGAGACAATTAGCCTCTGGAAAGGCAAAGAATGCTTTAAAATGTACTAATACAAGAACATATGATTAGAGGAATGAAATAGGAAATCTCCTTACTTAGCAGCTTTAAAAAGATGAAACTCAAAATGCAGTTAGGGCCTGATCCCAGCCCTGTTGCAATCTTTGCCTTCTTTGCAATGGGTTCTGAATCAGGGCCTTAATGTGCTAACTCAGGGACATCATCAGAAATCGTCAGAAATAAATGAATAGAAGTTTTGCAACATGTTATCATGCATAATTTTCATCTGAACCTAAGAATTCATTACAGAAGGATATTTAAAGAAGATAGATTTACCCTCCCCAGCATTGGCAGAGAACAAAATAGAACTTGAAAAAAAGTATAGCATCTGCTGAATCTTTCAAAGCTATACTTAATATTAACTCAGGGAAAGCACCTGGACCAAATGGTTTGCACCAGAAATTCATAAGTGCTTCCAGACCAAAATCACCCTGATACTTATTAAAGCATTCATGTACATAACTGAAAAAGAAAGCTCTTCTCAACAGTCAGTTTAACTACTACTGATATCTGTCTTTCATAAGCCAGACAGAGAACCAATGATATGTGAACAGTCTCCTTGAACTAGAACTGTAAAATAGTCCCGCAAATTGAAGCTTTAAGGCCTGAGAAGGTATTAACTAAGGCCTTCTTCTGCAAGCTGCTGTGTACAACTGGAGCCCTGTGTCCATAGGAAAGAGATTGCTGAATCAGGGCCTAGCCTTGTATATTCTGATCGCACAGGCTTTGTAGTCAGTACAAATTTATTGAATAATGGAAGTTACTAAGGAGGACTCAAGCAACAAGACGAAGGAATCTAAATGCCGAGAAGGCCTTTGATAAGGTGGAGTGGGATTGCCGTGTAACAACACTAAAACTTGATTTAGTTTTTCTTTTTAAATGAATTAAATCAATTTGTAACAAACCTGTGTCTAGAATTAGAAATATAAATGTATCATCCTGCTTTTGTTAGGAAGAGGGTTCAGCCAAGGCTACCCATTTCCTTTCCTTTTACTTATAACCTTCTTGAGAGCCTTTTGATCGGCTAATTTAAGACCATTCAACAATGTTTGGCATATTGGTGGAAGAATATGAAACAATGCATTTACTGTGGTTAAAATCGGCTTTGAGCAAGGGCCAATGCATGTCCTAAGTCTTCACTTATACTCTATTTAAAGTCAGGATTTAAGTGATTCATAGGGCTTGTGAGGGCCGCTGAATAGGCTGAATTTATGCCCTGCATACTTTCATTATTTGAAATTTTAAATTCATAAAGTTATCAGGATGCTGAATTAAAATAGGAAAAAGTAAAATGGTAAAATTAAAGTGAGAGGGCCGCACCACTGACAAAAAAACACAATTTTTTAAAAAATTATTTTAAGAACTCTTCTTCAAGATAGTTCTGTTTGAATATTTTTTCAAGTTCTAATTTTTTTTCTTTCCCAGTGATGGGGAGAGTAAATCTATCTGATTGCAAATATCCATCACTCTCACATACAGTGGGAGGCAATTAGAAATAATTCCACTGACATCAGTGAAATTACAGTGCTTCACAATGTGTGTAAAAAGAGGAGAATCAGTCCTCTTTACTTTTATTCCACTATGTGCTCTTGTATACATATTAAAATATTTCATATAACATGCAGTGGTAACTCACTATGCATATTTGCGTGTATTCATTAGAGGCCAGATCCAAATCCCACTGGAGTCATATTATGCTCATATATAAAGGTTAATAGCATATACAATAATCTGGAATCTAATCTGTGCACAATGGGAACGATATATGGGAGCCATCACTTTCAACGTCCTTAAAATGTCTTAATTTTTTTTTGCAATTTCCATAACACACATGAAGACTCCTACAGAATCAATGGGGTTCTAACTGTGAATAGCACATGTATTTTCGATGGAAGATACAGAGGCCTGATTCTGATCTCATTACACCAACGGAAATCAGAATTGATTTCTGACGTAAGTGGAGTTATGATGCATGTATTTTATACCAATGGTCCTGAGATCAGAATTATACCCACACCCTGAGGAATGTTACCAGGTCAAGGTCCATTAGCATTGAATAGTATGGGCATTAGTAGAATATAAGGCTAATTCGTTTCTCAAGTCTCTTGAATTTCTCAAGTCTCTTGAATTTTCTCGGCCTACAATATGGAAACCCTAATATTACCTTAACTTTTTTTTCCCCATTGAACGTGGGATTATTTGCGATCATTCCGTGCTCTATAATGTTTTCTTGCAAGCAGAGATCCTTATGTTATAGATGTACAAAAGCTGCATTGCAGCTATCTACTGCCAAGACAAAGAGTAACATTAAAGCCTCTAGCTCAAAACTTTCATTCTTGCTAATCTGGCCTGCAGAGACGTTAGCTAATCAAGACTTGATACTCGATACAATAGGACAAGTGCAGTAAAACTACCTCTGTTATCCTAGAGAGCGCTAAGAGTTATTATTCCCATGGCCAAATTACAGAGTTTGTTTTGTTCTGACAACAAGGCCCACAGCATACAGGACTATCAACCATAACAATGAATCTGATGTAGTGTGTGTGTTATCAACTCCCTAAAAACTGTCTCACTTCTTTTTTTTTCCCTTTCCCACCCCATTTGTGTGATTTTGTCCCCTGGAACTCTTCTCTATCAGGCCCCTGCAGCTGCTGTTATTTTAGATATGGCAGGAAGTAGGTACCGGAAAACAGCAAGAGCTCACAGCACTCAGAAAAATCTAGAAATTCCTCTGATTTACCCAAGGCTCTGGCTCTAATCAAAGCCAGTTTAAAAAAAAGAGAGAGAAGGAGCAAGCAGACAACCTTGTCTGGGCTCTGTATGTCAGAACTGAGGTTTTAGCCATCACCTTCTGCAGGGTACTCCAGAGTTATTTGATACGGCTGTGTAAATCACAGAGTACTTGGCTCAGAGAAAAGTTCCACTTCAGTTACACTGTAGAGGTGGAACTGACACGTGTGCAGTCAGTGCAAGCAGAGACTTCTGCTTGCACAGTCTTTAACCAGCTGAGAAAACCCCCTTTTGAGTCCCCAGAGACAAGTGCTTCTAAACTCTCATCCATTTTTATGCTATTCCCCTCTCATGTCCCATGTACACATAAAGAGGATCAGTTTACAGGTTTGTCCAGTGTGTTTCTCTAAATGCATTTAACATTGCTTAGAAAAATACACTGGCCAAGGGTACTGACGGAAAATACATGGCAAAGTTGCTAAAGCAGAAAACTTACATCACTATTGTTGTTATTGTTATTTTATAGTTTGGATGGAATACTACTTAATCTGTTCACGGCAGAAATTTGTAGCCATTTTGAATACATTCATTTTTGAATTAGGCTACCTCTAAAAACGGACTGGAAGGGAAAAAAAGAATGTAAAAAAGAAACAGATGGCTTATGGGTAGTCCCTTCCAAAATCTTGCAATTCAGCAAGGAATCTAGTTTTTAAAAATTAGCCAGCCTTTAGTCCTCCAAAAGATGTCACCTTTAGAACTGTGGGGTTTTTTAAATAAAGAAATCTTGATATTTGACATAGCAGATAAGAAGGAAGATGCCCGTCCACAGACATCTTACACCATTAGCAATCTAGTTAACATCTGCAAACGTTTTAGGGAGAGAAATTACATTTTAAAACATTTCTTTTTTAATTGCAGTCTCCAGATGAGATTTGTTAGAGCAGGGGAATGTATCCCGTAGCGACTGATGTCAATAGTGAGCAGTCCCTAAAGCCAGCCAGGACTGGGAAAGCCATGCTGTTTGCTGCTCTTGGCACAGCTCCCTGCTTTCACAATGTCAAATTTAGACCCGCCTTTATGTGCACTTTCAATTTTTTTTCCACAGTAGCTGTTGCCAGCAAGCTGTAAACTACCGTATATCACTCAGATTTAAGAACCTAAACTTTAAAACAAATTAAACTCTTGTTGACATTGTAATAAAAATCAGAATCGAATTGAACAGCTCAGTAAAAGTGCACTTCAATTATTTTATAGATTTAAGATTGTTTTCTAGGATTCCCAGACTCCCAATACAGCAAAGTTATTTCCTCTTGGCAGATCACTGGAAAAAAAATTGTTCTGTGGATAAAATTATGTGGCAGACACTAGGTTGAAGCCTAGAGGGAGGAAGTGGTGTCTCCCCAGCACCTGTAAATATTTGCTCTGTGTCTTGACCAGAAGAGCCTGTCATCTATACTCTGAAAAAAAAAATCAAGGTATTTATTTCACAAGTAAGCTCTCCCGCCCCCCCCCCCCCCCCCCCCAAAAGCTAAAAATGTTCATTTGGCAAAACTTGGCTCTTAACTATGTGTCTACGTGGTTTTTTGAAAGAAAATAGCAAAATGAGTGTGACCCACCCTTTAGAACTCTCTCCAAATGCAGGTAAATGCATGTAGTGCATTAACTCCCTATCTCTTCTGTCTCCTCATCTTTCATCTCTATACTTAGCAGTAATGTTTGATATTCTTTTTATATTTTTTTTCTATTCTGTAAACTGGAAACAATGGTGGTTTCCACTGGATTAAATGCCAGGTTTCCATTCTTTATAATGTTTCCTCTCAAAACAATTTGGAATGAAAGTATTTCAGAAATGTGTGTAGACAGAAATGACAGAATATAATAATTTGCTAAATTAAATGCTGTTTTACACAAGGCGTGGTGTACTAGGAATGCCATAGTATGGCGCAAACACAAATCAGCCTACACAGTCTTTGATCAAAGCCTTTTTTTAATCAACTTTTTTTTATTGTACCAGTAAAGTGTGTTCTTAGTTTTCTAGAGTCCACACCTGAACTATTCTGAGTTCCCAAATACTTGAGTGGGAGTTGAGGGTGCTCAGTATTTGATACGATCATGTTTTTACTTCCTGTCACCAGGTTATTTCTGAAGTGAGAGACAAACCGTCAGTCCTTGGGGTCTAGCACTATGTACCTAAGTCTATATTAAAGCACCTTACTTCAGTGTTCTGGTTTTCAGAGATGATGAGCACATGGGGATCTTATTGGAGTGTGGGAAACAATCAACACAATTTCAGGAAGCCCCAAGTTTGTCAATAGGGAGATTTGCCATGTCTGCTGTATTAGAAGCTGGAGGTGGTTATTATTACTTCCGGTTAAACTTGAGCCTGTCACCCCAATTGTCTTAGTGCTTTGATAGAGGCAGCCAGTTTGGCTCATTGCATAAAGAGGTTTTAAAAGTGAAAAGGCCACTCATATATTTTTAAAGCTCTTTCACATCATTTTATTGCCTACGCTGTCTCCCAGTCAACCAAACAGCATGTTGATTTCCCTGTAAGTTTGTGTGCACTGCAGAATTATAATTCTTGCCAGGGTAACCTGTTGAAGCTTTTCAGATCCCAACAGGGCGAGATGTTTGAGTATTTCCAAGTGTTCAAGAAGCAGCAGGACAAATCGTTGTGGCTGATTGCAAGTGATTGTTTAGAAAGTACCATGCAAGTGTTTTGAATTATGGTCCAGCTCTTTAAGTGTGCTTGTAAAATGAACAGTCTATGCCTCTCTTTGTTCAAGTACCTTTTTCCTAGCTCTTCAAGAGTGGAAGTCATGTAGCATGTTTGTCAGTGATTAGATCATGGGGTCGAATAAATCTCTCCTGTGAACACCAGAGCACTCAGCAGAGTTCTGTATGGTACTTGAAGTAGCCATGGTAGGGTGGTTATTTCTTCAGTTCTGTGGTACTTACTGAGTTTCTGAAGCCAGGTCTGGTCTTTACCGTATACCGTATGCTCTCCATAGCCTTGTCAGTTCACATGAAGGGGCCATTCCTTGGATCCAGGCAAGCTATTCTTGGCACAAGACCTGGGAGGAGGGGCCAAACCAAAGGTGTTTTACCTTCTATCCCAATTTCCTAATCCTGGGGTCTAGTTGGCCTCCAGAGACAATATGAGCCACTTCAGAGCTATTCTAATGTGTACCTGGCTGCCAAGGGGCAGTTTTGGTAGCCCAGGATAACAGAAGTGCAGCAATATTCTGGTCCTACACACTCTACCCTGGCTATGTCAGTGTGGAAATCCTGAACTGATAGCTTTAAAACCATGAGTATAATACAAAGGGACCTGGATAGACTGAGGATCTGGCCTCTAGGTTCTGATTCTGTTCTCCCTTATGCTGGCATAAATCCAGAGTAACTCCCTTGAGGGTCAATATTTGGGTCAAATCCTCTGGACCAAATTGACTACAATGAGTTATATTAGTAGAGAGTTTTACCCCGTTTAGTTAACCTAGATGTAAAACTTCCGTGAGCGCAGAATGAGGCCCCTGAAATCAGTTAATGCAGCTAGCATTAACAGAACATGTATGGCTCTTAGAATTCCATAGGTTTTTAGTAATTGGCCCATTTGTGGTTAAAACAAAATCCCATGGAATTAAGTATAGCTCATGTTATGGTAAGGGACACGTCATCTTGCCACAAATATTTCACCACAGACATCTGGTTTCTCTGACAACTCCCACCACATTTGTCACATGACTCTTTGTCTGTGCCATTCCCGCCAGTACATATTGCCAATTTTAACTTCACACTCCATTTTTAGCACTGGAGAGAAATGACATACCCATGACCAAATAACTGTGACCAAATGTTGTGTGAGGTTTTGTCAGCCTTTCCCCAACATGCTGAAAAGTGAATGGCTTCTGCTTCTCTGATACTCCATCAGCTCAATGATATTATCAGCCTCCTGAGACTTTTTCCTTAGGATAGCCCATGATTACACACCAAATTATCAAGGACTGTCCTCTCATCTTCACAGACAGAAGAAAATTTGTGCTGGATGTTGACAAACAGAATCAAGCCATCAGCATGTATTTCCGGTCACAATGACAACCTCACTCAGAATGTGCACATGGCATTTTGTTTACAGGCATCACACACTTTCCAAAACAGTGGCTTTGCTGGACCCCTCCCAGCAGACCAGGGAAACCAGAGCAAAGCCGCCCAGGCGGCGGGAGTCCCGCTGCCTGGGCGGCTTTGCTCGGGTGTCCCTGGTCTGCTGGGGGCGGGTCCAGCGGCTTTTCTGGACCCCACCAGCAGACCAGGGGGACAGGAGCAAAGCCGCCCAGGCGCGGGAGTCCTGCTGCCTGGGCGGCTTTGCTCCGGGGCAAACGAGCAAAGCCGCCCAGGCAGCGGGACTCCCGCCGCCTGGGCGGCTTTGCTCGGGTGTCCCTGGTCTGCTGGGGGGGTCCAGCGGCTTTGCTGGATCCCCCCAGCAGACCAGGGAGACTGGGAGAAGCTTTTCTCGCCCAAGAGGACACGGGTGGCGACCCGCCACCTGTGAGCTCTGGGGCAAGAAAAGCCCCATTCGTAAGTGCGGATCCAACATAAGTCGGAGCCACGTAAGTCGGGGACTGCCTGTACCTAGACCATCTCTCAGAAGTGTGTCTCAACTATTCTTAAACAACTCCAAAGACAGAGAGCCTTCTTTACGTATAACTTGGGTAACTGCCGTAAAGGCATCTAAAACTAAACTGAATTTGGGGCATACTTCTTAACTTGCCAGGGCCCAGAAGTGGAACAGATCCACGACAGAGCCTCAAGATGAGAGATACCAAAAGTCCTTATAATTCAGGAAGACCACTTCTTTTTTTAAATCCTCATCTTCATAATTCTTTAGGACTGTTGTAATTAACTTTCTAGAAAAAAAAGGGGGCACTGCTAAAATTTTTGCAGAATGAAGGTGATTTTGTGACAAAAATGAGTGAAGCTCCTTAAATGAGATCTAGTGGAAAGAAATGAGTTGGGATGAAAAGAGAAAACTTATCAGGGCTCTATGACACAATAACTTGTAAAGTCTCCACCATGATTTATGAACTCCTTGCTGAACTCTTTGCAGTTGCGGTATTATCAAGCCCCTGAATTTTGACTTCTGCATATCTACTAGCAGTGCTTTTTTTGAAAGAAAAAAGGTGCTGGTACTCCAGGCTCAAAGTTGTTGAGCAAAAAACCAAAACAAAACAAAAAGCCGCGCCGGAGGCCAAAACGCCCCTTTAATAACCACGGGTGTGTCTAAACTACATGCATCCGTCGACGGAGGCATGTAGATTAGCCAGATCGGCAGAGGGAAAAGAAGCCGCGATTAAAATAATCGCGGCTTCATTTACATTTAAATTTAAATGAAGCTGCCCCGCTCTGCCGATCAGCTGTTTGTCGGCAGATCGGGGCAGTCTGGATGCGACGCGCCGACAAAGAAGCCTTTCTTGATCGGCACAGGTAAACCTGGTCTCACGAGGCCTGATGTTGTGTTCACTGAATTCACTCAGAATTTTGCCATTGATTTAGTGAAAGAAGAAATGGGGCTTTTACTTGCACCCTGATGAGAAAGGACAAGGATACTTGATGAAAACTCACCTGTGATGCCAAGATCATTCTTTCACACTGCCTTTTATGTATATATGTTTGTATTTTATTCAATAGGCCTCAGCTATACCCAAGCTAGTCTTTTAAAAACACTAATGCAAGGCTGCTCATTGAAGAGTGTTCCTGATGATCACCAGGGGCCAACCTATTATTACATTGTCAATTAGAGCATACATGTATGTTCTGTGGATTTGATTTAGAACTAACTAAAGCTCCAATAATGTGCAATTACAAGAAACGTAACGACCCCTTTATATCAAATGCAACCTCCATGGCACCTAATATACTTTGATGAATTGCACATTATGTGCAATGTTAGAAAAGCTTCTATAAAGATTAATAATTGTATAATCAATACAGAAATTCAGTCTTGTTTGGGCTTTTTTTTAATTCTAAAATCAATAAGTCATAAAGATTATGGACCCTGTTTTGTTCCCCTTTGCCCTTGTGTACCCGTGGGTGTGTCATGATGATATTTTGTAAGGCTAAACCACTCCTTTGATTATAATAAGAAATCCTGATCAGTCCTTCCTAACACATTCTAAAATAGTTTTTGTCCTTTTTCTGCATATACTATTCTCCAGGTGTACCCAAGTGTGCCTTTTCCAGCTTTGAGATGTGATTCTGGATATGTGATATGGACAAATATTAAAGTGTTCTACCCAATATATCCATAGAGATAACACTGAAATGTTAGAGGTAATCAGTTAGTCCAACCTGTTTGGACCTCCTAAAGAAGAGTATTAAATACTCAAAGTCTGAAATAATCACTGAATATCTCAGGAATATTTCAGATTGAGTCATATATTTTCTCTGGATAATTAGGTATTGTTGCTATATGATAACTCTTGTGACTGACCAACCCCATCCATAATTCCTTTTGCCCAGGAAGGGGAGAGGAATAGTAGATATGCAGGATGAAATTACCCAGTTGCAGAAGGCCAACAAGAAGTCTTGTGCAGTACTTTAGCTCTGTTTTAAGGACTGAAGTGGAACATGCTGACCCTCTGCACAAGGATGACTTTCATGTCTAAGGAGATATAAAATAGAACAAGAAAGGAAAAACGGTGCTGGGCTTTGAACTTTCTTTCTCCTCACCACTTCTCGCTGTCATCCCTTACCTTCAGTCAAGCACAAGTAGCAAGTCATATTCTCTACATAGGTTAACAAAAGCCAAAGACAGTAGTTCCCAGATTCTAAACTTCAGCAATATGCTTAGTACCTTGGTAATCAGGGCCGGCCCAAGCCCTTTTGGTGCCCTGGGCCCGGGCACACGGCGCATGCGTGGGCCGGCCACAGCCATTGGTATGCAGCCCGGGGCCCGCCCCCGGGGCGCAAGGCGCATGCGCTGCCCAGCCCAGCCCAGCCCGGCCAGCGCTGCTGGCGCGCGTGCTGGGCCATGCAGGGCCCTGCGGCCACGGGGGAAAGAGCACTGCTGGCCAGCGCCGCAGGGCCGGCTCTGTGGGAGCCGGGCGCGCGGCGCCTGCTGGCAGCTGTAAGGGACGCCACGCGCCCCTTACAGCTGCCATCAGATGCCCCCCCGTCGGTTGGCGCCCTGGGTAGCTGCCCAGCTCGCCCATGCCTCAGTCCGGCCCTGTTGGTAATTGAGCTAGGCCCTCTCCCCCTCTGCCCCATGAAAATGATCAGTGTCATCCATTCTAGCAGTGGCACTGAAAATTGTTTTGATTGTGAGCAGGCAAGCAAGCAGATACAGAAGACTTGTATGATTTTCAGTGCCACCTCGTATCTATTTCCTGGCCTTTCTTTGGTGCTTCTGCAGCATCTCTAAGGCGTTGACTAGTTTGTTGTGGAGGAGGCAGGGTCTGAGGAGAGTTAGTGTCTTTCCCCCTCCTCCATGTAACTGCCTCATTCTCAGGAATGGCAGTCTATACCATTGTGACCATAGACAACACAGCCCCGTCTAAACATTACTCACATTTTCTTGTAACTAGTTTATATGAAGATTCATAAGAAAATACAAATACATGTGGAAGAAGAACATTTCGGTGGCCAGTTGTCTTTGTGATTGTCTCCCTTTTTAGTACTATCTTGCACTGGTGAATGTAGTTGTGAGCTAGGACTGTGAGATTTCACTGAGATGGGGTTTAAAGTGTGTGACAGCACCCACACAGAAAAACGATGCAAAACTAAAATGAGTCAGGATCTTATCAGTTGCTTTTTGTGTTGTTTGGTTGGTTGTTGAGGTAATTCCGGTACTGGGGACTTGCAACCTTGTTAAATAAACCAGTGCAATTTAGCTTGTGGTCCAGAAATTAGATACATCACGTGGTCATCTTAAAATTCTGCAAAAACAGCAAAAATTATATGATTGCAACTTTTAAAATGTGGGTGCCTCAAATCAGGGGCAGATGTCCATTTTGCAGGGCCTAGGGCAGCACAATTTCACGGGGCCCCCCTTTGCCACGGCGCATGCACGGGGCTTCTTGAAGCGCGGGGCCAAGGGCGGCCGCCCCGCTCACCCTGCCCTATATCCGCCCCTGCCTCAAATACATGTTTAGACACCTAAATAAAAATGGCCTGATTTTCAGAGATGCATGTCTCAATGGAAGCTGCTCGGATACTATGAGCATCAGGTGGCTTTTATTTATGGCTATTGTTTTGCTTGTAAAATGCTTTGAGATCCTTAAAGGGAAGGCTAATTATTTCAAATGTTGCCAGCTTATGATTTTATCATGAGTCTTGTGATATCTGGTATTTTTCTTAAAGCCCCACCCAAGGCCACCAGCAAGGAGTGGAGCAAAGGGGGCAGTTACCCAGGGGTCCAGCAATTTAAAAGGGCCCAGGGCTCTGGCCTCTTTAAATCACCACCAGAACACCCCTAGCACCATCCTACCCTAGTCCCTCCCCTTCCATTAGCAGTCCCGCCCCTTATAGAGGCCTGGAGCTGAGCGTTCCCCATGTTGTTCAGGGCCTGATGAAGTCTGTCACCAGCTCTGGCCCTACCTACTGGAATTAGAAGATGACGTGGAAATCCTAATTTTCATTTAAAAAAATGTAACAGTCATATGTAGGAAAGAAAGGTTAAAAACCCAAAGCTTGTGATGTCTAAATGCTCAGAAACCAGGAGCACCACATTTTGAAAAATCTCCTGATTTTTAAGCCAGGATGATGATATCATGATTTTAGAATCCTCGGGGACTGGATGTTGTTTTTCTGTACTAGAAAATAAAATGGAAGGTATCATTGATTGTCAATTAAGACTGGTCTGAGGAAGCTGCATCTTCTGTAGCTTCCATAGTCCCACTGGGGGTGAAAACACACCCTCTCGGCCATCCCACCCAACTTCAGTCCTCGCTGATTTTGAAATTCAGCAACATTATGTGACGTTGACGTGGTTCTTTTGTGGAGTGGAAATTCTGTATTAAACTTGCAATTGTGCCTATTTTGTTTCTCTTATGTATGCTCTTATGAATGTAAACACATGATTTTGGTTAAAATGTGGTTTATTTGTCTCCTTACTGCTTTTTGTGTTTTGTATGTTGGCTGTGGCTTGCATCATGTGGAGCCAAATCCTGTGGCCTTTTCTCAGGCAAAATTCCTGCTAAATTTGGGGAGTTTTGCCTGAGTGAAGGCTGCCAATTATGTCGGAGTTTAAACTTCTGCTATAAAAATAGTAGTGTCTGATCGCTGGATGTAGGAAAAAAGATTAAAAGCCAGACCCTAAGCTGGTGTAAATCAATGGAGCTCCTTTGACTTTAGTGCTATTCTGGCTCTAAGAATTTATTTAAAAAAAAGAGAGACACAAAATGCTCCCAGGCTTTCATCTGTGGTGGATAAAAACCATTAAACTAGCACGTCTTGCATGATGTGAGATGGTGAGGCTGGGGACTGGGACTCATTTAGAATGGGCACCCAATCAAAAGTCCCAATCAAGTTACTGCCACACAGTGCTGTCATCACACTTCAGTGAGGAACTTTCCCTGTTTAACCCTCCACAATGCTTCCACTATGGAAGTTTTTGCATTATTTGGAGTCACCAATCTAAATAAGGCAACAGGTGCTGCAGGTAGGAAAATTATTCCATGTTAATGGCTGACAGTCACGTCTAACAATACTATTCATCCATGCCAAACTGACATTCATATTGAGGATCATGTTTTATTAAAACCTGCTACTTGTTGTCACTCACTTGCTCCACCGTCCTATTCACTCTTTCCAAAAATAGCATGCCCTGTAGTGATGGCTTATTATGATTAACAGATAAAAATAACTTTAAGGGTTTATATGCATCCAGGACACCTGAGGTGTAATACAAGATCTGACTTCTGTATGGAGCGTGTGAAGTTATATTTTCCATTACTTCACAAGACTGGGGCTTGGGTGTTTTTTATGTCTTGTTTTGCTTTTAATTCTGTAAGTTTTAAAGTGATCTGGTGGTTTCACGTTGCAGACTTGTACCTCAGGAATTAATATCACCTCTTTATTATGATTGTTTTTTTCTCTGCGTAGCATAGTTCCTTTTTTTAAAACACAACTTCTAACAAAGACCATTTTTGCCAATCATTATTATATAATACTGTACAATGTGTATAGTGATGACATTTGTCAGTAAGAGAGAATTGTTGCTTATTAAAGGAGTGGGGAGGAAGGCTTTGTGGCAACAAAAGTGGACTCTACTGTTTCAAAAGAGTGCACATTAGAAGCTGTATCTATTTGCTTTCTGTCAATGTATTTATATTTAGCCACTGCTCTTTGAAAAAAAAATCAACAGGGGAGGCATTTTCCTTTCACTGTTTCTCTGTCCTACTTGTTAATTTGTGACTTCAGACTCCTTGTTGATGACGTTAATGTATGGCATTTGGGCTGCATAACTGTAGCATCTGCAATAAGGGTACATGATGGTACAGAAGCCCTAAGGATCTGGATTTGAAATCTCCAGTGGAAAATTCAAAGGATGGACATTGTAGGCAACAAAAGCAAATGCCATTATATATTATGTGACTAAAAGGAAACATGGTATTATAGCTATTAATTTTACTATTTATTTGCGAAATGCACACAGTTGGACTCGTTACTGTAGAGAAGAAATTGCTGTCCCTGCTCTGCAAAGCTTGTAACCGATGATCTACTGAAGTCAATGGGAACTGAAGACACTTAGCCCACTGAAAGATTAGGCAGTAAACTCAATACCTAGCAGAATCAAAACAAGATTTCATACATCTACAATACAAACAGAATGCATTGTTTGAGAATACCATCAGAGCCTTTTTTTTTCTTGGCATGATACATGTTCAAGTTTAGGTGGTTTATTTTGTTTAGGTCCAGTCAAAGAATTTCTCGGAGCTTTGCAATCTATCCTTGCTCTGTTCCATGTTAAAGGTGATGGTCCACACTGTTCCTAATTAAGCAAAATGCATATAGTATAACATAGATGGGCAATTCAACAGTTGTCAACAAAAGCACAATTTGAATATGAGATGATAGTCCTTTGAACGTGAGGTATAACCAGGACAAATGTCTGAATCGGAATGCACACGTATTAGTGACTCACAATAGGCATGATTAACTAAAGGCTTTTTGATGCCACTTTGTTTTAAATATATCAGTGTATAGTGAAACCCTCCCGATAGATATAAGCCCCCAAGCATTTCCTCTGTAAACCTCGATCAAGCTTCCCCTTGTAATTATTTTGTAGCCTTGCAGGTGCTTATGTAGAGTGGTACCAGTATGGGGAAGAAGGCAGCTAGAGGGTGCACATGGCAGCACGTGGAACAGGTGACGTACAGTGTGCACATCCATGCTGCAGTAAGTCTTTCTGTCTTAATAACCTGGAAGCATATGGAAGCCATTATGTTCTGGATTTAAATTCTGAGCAATATTAAAAATGTCAGGCCATGTTGCCTTTTGTAAAATTAAGAAACATCAACACCTTTACATTTGTAACTGCAAAGTACAATCGTGTATTTATGTAACATTACTTGTACTTGTACCTGCGGATGGGCGGAATCACTGAAAGTATCTTCTTGCTTTAGTAGTGGTTTGGGTTTTTTATAGGTAAAGTATGTAACCGGAAAGGAATGTAACTATAACCCAGAACCTCATTCATCATTCTGATGATACAAGACTCTCAGGCCCTGATCCAAAGTCTGCTGAAGTCAATGGAAAGTCACTGATTTCAGTGGGCTTTCAATCAGATCCATACTGCTGTCAGAAGAACTTGCTAACATCAATCCATCGGAAATTTGAAATGTAGTCAGGGAAGGAAAGAGAACAAAAGGACACTTCTAGGAAAGTTGTGTTTGTCACATTCCCCCTTCCCTACATCCTAATCAAGTACTTAAGTTTATTGTAATATAAAGAAAAAAATCAATGCTACCTATGTTACATCAGTATCAAAGTGTTAACTGGAGCTTTTTCTTACCTGCTGTGGGCTTCATCTTCCAGCCCAACTGCAAGCCATAGAAGGGCCTAAATGTAATAGGACACATTACAGTTTTGTGGCAGAGGCAAGAGCAAAGCAAAGAGGCCTCTCAAGAGGCAACAACATCCTCACCAAGCAGTGTAGAGCACAGCTCTAAAGTGGCCTCAGCTGAGGTTGTACTCAGGCAGTGTACGGGGAAAGGATGCCTGCACTTGCATCTACAGCTAAGCAAAGTAGTTCTGTGGCAGAAGAAATATTCTTGAGTAGGTGCATTGAAGACTTCATGAAACAGAAGCTAGAAAATCTAGGTAGGGGACTATTATTTAGAATAAAGTTCCTACGTATCAGGACACATTTTCAAAAGGGTCTGTGTCCTGGATTCTAAATCTATGGATGCAATTTTTTACATCTAAGTTTTGGCCACCTGTGGCTCTAATGCGAGTTGCTGTTTTGCAGTCTCTGTGGGAACATTTGTCCCTTGATCCACTGTATAATATTGGAAAGCCATAGATGAGTTAATCCAGCATTTTTTGTGCAGAATTTACCGCAGTAGTTTATGGACCTGTTTCACATTTGCATTATTTCCATTTTATGCCTATGTAACTCCTTTGCTTTGAGTGGAATGACACCACACACAGAGTGGTGTATCAGCACTGAGGCTGCATGTACAAGGAAAGCAGAACTTGGCCCAGGAAGCATAAATATTTTATTAAACCAACGGGCAATATTGTTCTCTCTATTCAAAGCAGTAGTCAAATATAAGGAAAGCAGAAGCTTGCAGAAAAGTTTTCCTTTTATTTATGTTTGATGTGAATCCACACTATAGAACAAAAATTTAAAAGATATTTCGTTTGCTATAAATGACCTATCGATATAAGGAGTCCATGTTTCTTTTTTATTCAATTATCCTGTTTAAAAAAGCAGGAACTTTATATTTTGCATCCATGAAAGGTTGATTTTGCTATTTAGTAAAACAAAAGTTTCCATTTCAAGGACATTTTAAAGCAAAGTTAAATATAAGAAGAAAAAACTCCTTATTAAACTAAATTGCGGTGTAACAGCTTACCACATCCTGCTGCAGTGGCATCTGATGTTTAGCAAAGGAAAGGTTTCTCTTTCAGGCTTCTGACAGGTACAGGGGTCACATGTTACCTGCATTTCTCAGCACTATTATTTTTTGACTTGTTGTCAATGGAAAAGCTGAACATGAAGATGGAAAATATCTGTTCAGAGAGGGCATTGTGGGAAACTGTAGGTGTTAGCTACCAAAGCAACAATGCCTACTTCTCTTTCCCTCTCTACCCCCCACAAAAAAAACATCAGAAAAATCAACTGAACAAATCTGATGACAAATGCGCTGTAAATCATCATACTCAGCTCTTTGAACTGACAGGAAGGAATCTATTGTTCTACTGGAACGATTGTTCTAGACTACGCATTGAAAGTGAAGAGTGTTTAGTTCTATTTCAGATCTGCCGCTGTGGCCAAGTCTACACTGCAGACTTCTGCCTACCTAGTTATGCCTACCTAGGGTATGGTCAAGGGTGTGCAGAGGTGTGATCCTTAACTGACAAAGCTCTGGCACAAGTCCCTAGTGCTGACACAGTCAAATCAACAAATCAACTTTGACAGCGTAGCCTGTTTCACTCATGGGGTGGGGTACAAAGCAACAAAGGAGGGACATTTGCCCAGTATAGTAAACCTGTATTTCTACCCCAGCAAAGCTCCCATTGTAGACATTAGCCTGAATTACCATATGACTTCTGGCAATGCACATAAGAGGGGTGTGATTTCTAAACTACACCAACATACTGTGTGCTAGTTTGCCCATATAGACTCTTCTGACACAAACTAAAATGCTCTAGTATGCATTAATATAAATGGTACTGCAGTATTGTACACTATCAAACTTTTAGTTCATGTTAGCAGGTCTATATGAGCCAGTTAGTGCACAACAAGGTACACATTAGAAATCACACCCCTCTCATGTACACTGCTCTTCTTTGAAGACAAGCCCTTAGATAATTCTGCCTTCCTCAGTTTCCCCATGTTTTAATGGGCATAATACTACATATTGCAATAGAGTTCTGTGATTGCTATTTTAATAGCTGTGTGTAAAACCATTGGTTAACATGCATTATGTGAGTGCAAAATACTGCTACTGTTGGGATGCTTTGACAAGTGAACAGTCATGTGCCCTGTGTCATTTGAATCCGAAGACCAAGTTGCCTTTAGAAATAAAACTCAAACAGAAGCCAAAATATTCATTTTGCCACTGACTGCTGTTCCATACACAGCATGCCACCTTGTTGCAATAACAGATTTGCAATCCACAACTTGCCCAGACATGAGAGCAATAGGCGACTCTCACTGAACACTGGTTGAGTGTTTTTGCTTGATCAGAGGTATCTTAGAGGGAGCAGGAGCCATTCCATTACCATCTGCATAGCAGGGAAGCATTTCCCTTGCTGCGTGGAGCTTGGCCATAGACATGTGGTATTGACAGGGGAACAGGGTTCTTAATGAAAGTGCTAGATGCATGTGGGTGGAGCAAGTGCCCAGATTCATTAGTCAATTGCAGAAAACCTCACATACAAGAGCATTCACTTTGGTTCTAGACCACATATACATGCTGAATGATTTCTGTTTCCTCCCACCCACTGAAGGGCATTCCCTTTCAGGCTCAGGTGCATTAGTGGGCAGCAAGGGAAAGCCCACTCTTAGCATATTTCTGCTGTTCCTTCTGCTTTTATCTTTTCAGACAGATGTTATTTTCCACTTGTCTCTCTATTGCTAGACTTGCAGTCTTTCAATTCTCATTGCTATGCAAGAGAGGCATTCTTCTGCATCAAGCCATCCTCTTATGTCCTTTATTCCGCCATGTAAACCTCATTCCAATACACACTTTAAAGGATTTATTCTTTTCGTTTATTGGCAGGCTTTTTTAATGAAACGAAGTAAAGAATCACACAGAAAAAGACTTGTGGACTCTGAATTTGCTATAGGTTACAGCAGACCAGAGCGCTATGGAACCATGCTGCCAGCTATTCTTCTGGTTCCTTATCCCCTCTTAGTTCCCTCATTTTGGCCATCTTATGGCTTTCGAACAGCAACGGCTGCATTGTAGGCAAGATTCAGCTGTCTCTTGAGTAGCTGTTGGCGCGGAGTGGCTGCTTTTAAACAGATGTGTTGCTCTAGAAGAAAATTGTACTTGACTGTCACACCTAAAAAAAATAGTAGGTCACCTATGGTAAGAGAATCATATTTTAGGTGAGCATGAACTTCAGAACTCAGTCCCTCATCCCGCTGGTCCCCAGTGACTTCAAGAGTGCCCAACTTTGGCCCTGAAACTACTGGGTTTCATTATTTTGAATGAGAAAAACATGGGTGAATGGCAGTTGTGATCTAGTAGACTAAGCATGGGGCCATATGATTTGTTGTGTACAAGTATTGCCAGAGATGCTTTTTAAGGTATCTTCCTTGACCAGAGTGTCATGGAAAACCTTTCCCGCTGCATATGTGTTTGTGTTCAGGGGACAGGTGCAGTTCGTAAAGCTGTTCTGAGCCTTGTAAATTGGTCTGTGGCATTATTACTGTAATAGGTTACATGCTGCGTACCTCCTTGTCACAGTACTTCCTGGTCACAGTGCAGGGGTTGGTTGCCTAAATTGGTTCCCTTTGATTATTAATATGAATGATACACTCCATGGCATGATCAAGGAGAGTTCTTATGTCTTTACAAGTAATTTCTACAATGTTCTTATAGTCTTTTTTTAAATGAATAGATAATCACCAATACCACTGCTATTTCGATGCGGAAGGACCTGCTCATACATTGATATCAGTCAATCCACTGACCACCTTCTGGGACACAAATCCTGACTGTGTCACGTACTGTTGTTATAAAATGTGCAATAGGTCTCATGAAAAAACATGTTGAACAACTAATTGCTTCAGGAAGTTGATTTTAGCCAGGCCTAGCTCTAGCCAACAAACATATGGAGTTATCTGGACAGCAGCAAACTGCAGCCCAGGAGCAAAGGGAAACTTGGGCTTTTCCATGGTCATTCCATGACGTGGGCATGTGTTTCCCTCTCCCTGTGATGTTAGGAAACTCAGCAGTGATGACAGCCTTAGTGATGGCATTTGGTCTATCTTCATGTAAATCAGGTGGTGGCAGTGGCTGCAGGGAGGTGGAGTGGAAATAGAAGGGATGTTGTGCAGTTCACTGTAGATGGCCTTTGCCAGGTTCAGTCATTTCCTGTCTGCCTGCCAAAAATCACAAGCTGATAAATGGACATAGGTTGAGTGTGGGAAACTATATGGGTTGGTGATCTTTGCAGGGGAGGAAGGAGAATGAAAGAAGAGTCACAAGTAAAGAAAACAATACTTGTTATCAGTGGAGATGCAGTCTGACTGACTGATGCTGAGATAATCTGTCTTGCTTGTTCTTTTCTTCAACTTCTGGTCAGGGGTTTACCTTGCTCTTCCCCAGCTCCTAGTCTTTACTGGTTTTTAAAAAGTTTACTTGTGCATGGGTGTGGATCATCATGAAAGGAGAGTATTTTTATTCACATTTCAGATACCAGAATGGGCACACACACACACGTTCCTTTTTTATTATTAATAATATTATTTATTAATGATAACACACACACACACACACGTACATTCCTTTTTTATTATTATTTATTAATGATACCACACAGTGCAAAAGTCTAGTTCTGCATTGTGGCTTCAAAGGCTCAGTTCAGCACTTGGCTGTTTTGTGCTTTGTGCATGCCACTTTTGGAGAAAGAAAGCTAACAAGTCGTCCTATCAGCTATTTGTATGAAGAAGAGAATGTGTTTTCAGACTTCCCAGGATTTGTTACTTTGAGCTTCAGAGCTTGTTCAAAGCAAGTGATATGTTTTTATTTATAACTAATTAAAATGTGACATATGCTTAATGCAATAAAAGATGCTGCTGTTCTTGTGTGGTGTATTTAGCATGTCAATAACCACAATTAAACCTGCTCTTTTGCACTTAAGTCAGCCTGTATCAGTTACTTACTAATGTTACACTTAGTGTTCAAAATGATTGCAAAACCATGAAGAAACTGATACAAGCTTCACTGAACATATTTTACAGCACAAGAAATAGTAATTGTACAGCAGTTTCATTCTAATCATTCTTTTTTTTCTTGTGTTCTTTCTTTACAGTAAATGAAATTATAAGGAATGACCTCTCCAGCACCAATGTCCATTCATAGCTTGCAATACTGGACTAGTTTGAATCCATACACTTTTAGCTCAGCTGGTATATCAGCTACAGCACAGAGCTGTCATAACTGAATAAACTGAAGACATTACCTGGTACCATTCTGGTCTTCCGCCTTACTGAATGTTAGTAACCGAAGATTTACCTCTTGCCTACAAAGAAGTATCTCTTCAACCAATGAAATATCTTCTTTAAGGAAAATCATCTCAAGAGGAGAAGAAAAGGGGAGGGAATAACCTCGAAGATGGCACGTTTCATGGGATAAAACTGGGAAACTCAACAAAAGCTGATTGCTTGTCCCCAGCACTGAGCCTTTTGGCACCCCTGGAATTCAACTCTGGAAGTGCCTTATTTTACTAGCTTGTGGCATCAGGACATTTTTAATAGGCTTTGAATTTTCTACCATAAAAAGTATTTGTAGGTGCCGAAGCTATAATGCTTGCATTCTGGCAACTGATATTTTAAAAATCATAAGACAGCCTCTTGGAAAGGGAATGACATCCCTACTTAAAGTCAAACACATTTATGAATTCCAGAATTTCTTCAGTTTTTCCTCTGCTGTAATATACAGCCTGTTGCCTTATTCTCAGTGCATTTCAAAAGCCTCCCAATTTGTCATCTCAGCTCTTTCTCTTTTTTTCATATACTGTCCTTATTATCTGCTAATGAATCATAGGATTGTTAGTCATAGCATGTTAAGATTTTGATTTTAATCTGGCTTCTGTCATAGCACAAGTATGTTGAATAGCACAAAATAATAAGGTTGATGGACAAAAAATTGAAATCTATCTATTAAACGATAGATGTATGTGTATGCATGTACATACATACTAGCATATATGCATATATTTATATATGACAAGTAACATAGATGATTGCCAGGTGAGGGCACTGACTTCAGCAATAATTTCCATTTCTGCAAATGCATTTCAGATTGCAAACAATGTTTCTGCTATTTCTGTTGGTTTGTTACTTCTAAGACAGGTATGCATTTTCTTTCCTCATGCAGTTAAGCAAGCACTTTAGACAGTCAAGAAGGATGCATACAAAATACATTTTATTTACCAAATGGCAAAATCTGAATTAAAGAAATTGTAAATACCATTATGAAAGAGTGTAAAATATTTGTTCAGTTATAAAATTATTATTCCACGGAAGCCTTATGACGCTCTGCTACATGTACGAAAAATAATACTACCAAAACCAAATGTTTAATATGCAGCGCTGTACAATGTTTTCAGATTAGCTAATGTTTATGGTGCACCAGATAAGCATGCAGAGTAGTCTTTAACATTGTATTTTGTACAATCAGTAGCTTATTCTATAGCTAGCAGTAACTTCTTATTTCATATAACCAAAAAAGAAAAGCATGTTTTAATTTAAAAATGTTTAGTGGTAATATTGTGCCTTAGGAATCAGTGACCCCTCCTGGAAGTATACCTGAACTACACCTCTGTGATGAGGTTGTAACTAATTAACCGCAATGTAATAAAAATTAAACAGGTTTCACAAAAAAGTGAAATTCTCCTAAACATTTTAAAATATATTATTCTGTACAATTGTCTTACTTTCTTTTTAAAAATATTGAAAGCCATATATGTCATATTTGCACATGACTGTGAAGACATGAGAATATAATATGGCTCTATGTACATATTATGCTGTTACTGGTCCTAATAGTAATCTGTAATTCCCAATGTGTTTAATCCCAGTTATTTACCCTGTATTTAGCATTGTAGAATTTGCATGACACATTTCTTGTAGACTGCCATATAAAAAAATAAAAAGTTTGACATATGTCAGCTTAATTTGTAGTTAGAAAATAGATCCAATAAAGCAAGTCTGGAAGCTAGTCTTAGAGTGGCTCATTTTATGCTACCTCTAGAAATCTTCCTTTCTCATATAAAATAAGCATTTTTACGTTATATACATATATATCACAAGCTCTTCTATTTGAAGCTGTTTGCACCCTGCTGCAGACAACTAATATACACATCTTAATAGAGGAGTAAATGTCTTTTGCCAACAGAATCACACTTTTTTCTCCTATTTTTAAAAGACATTACTGCCAAAGAAATAAAAATTTGTTGTATGATATAATTTTTAGATGCTATTCACTCTGTACTTCAGAAATGTCAATAAAAGTGTGCATGGAGGAACACAGGGATATGTCAAAGCAGTTTTGATTTATTTACAAAAATATCCTCAGTGAAGCTTTGAACCCCCTCCTTCCACTCACACAGTTTGCATTTCTGCAATAACTTTATCAAGATAATCAACTGTATGTTTTGAATATTTTGCACCTCCTTTGTCCTTAATTTTTATTTTTCTTCTTTAAGCTATTTTGGAAAAAAAAGAACTGTTACTTTTAAGCCTGGATAATGCAAGATTATGCATCTCTTGTATACGTATTCATAAAATAAAAAATGCAAGCGGAAATCTTTCCTTTACGAGATTGACCTTGTGTTTGTATGTGTGTTGTGGTTGTTAATTTTTTTTTAATGTTTTCACCAGTGTGGGTTTTTTGTTTTGTTTTGCTCTGTTCTGAATAATAGTGGGTCTGAACTGAGCAATTATTTCCCTGGAAAATAGTTGTAAAAACTTACAAAGTGCATTTTGCTTGTATGTTTAAAAAACAACACAATCCATTTTCATTTCTCTGTGGATGATTCTCACCTTTAAAAATCCATGACAGATCCATTTTTTAAATAAACAGTACAACATCAGTCTTGCAATAAAATATGTACATTGCCATTATATTAATTGCACCACATTCTGTTCTGTAACCCCCTGGAAAGCTTTCTGAAGTCTATTAGCTCCAGAGGGCAGGATTTGGCCCTGCTGTTTTTAATTCAACATATGAATGAGGTCTTTATGTTGGATTGAGAGTATATAGCACACACATGAAGAAAAACTCATTTCGCCGAACCTGTGGGCAGACTATCTTGCCAAGAGCAAGGATATAGAAACTCTGTAGTATGGTACCTTGCCCATCAATATTTTGTTTCTTCAGAAAAAACTAGGAGGATGTGAACTTAATCAAAACTTGGCTGACCTCTCTTGAGTTTCTGGGATATGTCATCGGATGCTGCATTGGCATGGAGCACTAGGTAACACCGACTGATCCAAATCACGGGGGGGAAATGGAAAAAGTTGATATAAGCTTATTTGTGTTTAATTGGGAAATATTCATAATGAACTAACACTCCACAGGCACTAGGACCCTTATTCAGTAAAGCATCTATACCCAGGGATGCTTTTAAGCATGCGCTCACACACCAAATTCATTTGGGCAACTTGCTTTTGTCACGATGCTACCTTACTTTGTACAATAGTGATAGAAATGTAGCCGTGTTAGTCTGGGGTTGCTGAAGCAAAATGCAGGACAATGTAGCACTTTAAAGACTAACAAGATGGTTTATTAGATGATGAGCTTTCGTGGGCCAGACCCACTTCCTCAGATCAAATAGTGGAAGAAAATAGTCACAACCATATATACCAAAGGATACAATTTAAAAAAATGAACACATATGAAAAGGACAAATCACATTTCAGAACAGGAGGAAGATGCGGGGGGGGGGGGGAGGAAGGAAGGTAATAGCTTCCCCAATTATCACCTCTAATACCATTAACTCACAAACATCCCACTCTCCCCACCTCTAATATCATCAATTCACAGACACTTACCTTCCTTCCTTCCCCCACCTCCCCCCCGCATCCCTCTCCTGTTCTGAAATGTGATTTGTCCTTTTCATATGTGTTCATTTTTTTTAATTGTATCCTTTGGTATATATGGTTGTGACTATTTTCTTCCACTATTTGATCTGAGGAAGTGGGTCTGGCCCACGAAAGCTCATCATCTAATAAACCATCTTGTTAGTCTTTAAAGTGCTACATTGTCCTGCATTTTACTTTGTACAAGCTTTCCTTTCTTTCTATTGCCACAAATCCCCTAGGGATAATGCAGGAGACCCAGCCATGCTGAGTACATCAGCCACATTTTGACCAGAATTCTTTAAGCAAAATAATTGTCTTTAACAAATGCTTAGCTGACTACATTCATTCATATCCAAAGCATAAAGTGAATCCCACACATGCATCTGGTACTATTTGACTAAACAGTCTTGCTGGAAGTACGCCTTCCCCCTACAGCTGAAAATGGCAAATTTCAAGGAGTTAAATTCCTTGGATAGCATCACACTGCCACGAAGTTAAACTTTCCTCTGCCATGTATGTGACTTGACTGTGTTTGTCATTTTACTGAATTTGTCTCAATGAAAAAACAAACATAAACACTCTAGATAGTTGAGCATACATAAATCCTTCTCAGGTAGTAGCCAAAGGGGTGTTTCTATACATTTTAAAAACATGCCCATTTTTCAACTTCATGTGCAGATAACTCATTGGACTGCTCTTCAAAACAAGGCAGCCCCCGTTTTTGAAACTCCTGCACATTTGGCCAACAAACAGATTGACCACTTGGCATTTTTTATTTGCCTGCATTTTTTTTTCTGCTGTTTCAGTGGCCAGGGATTATTTTTTTCTAACTTATTTGATCCTGTCGCATGAAAAGAAAGAGGTTTTAACTCTGTTCTTTGCAGGTAGCCAAATTCTACATTCAGAGCGAATCCGTTACAGATTCACATCTGGTTGGATTCAATTATCAAGCCATTCCTCACGCCAAAACCTGCTTTTTTCTCCTCTTTTTTTTGGCTAAGACTATATTTTTGGATTTTGCAAACTTGGGGAGATTTAACAGCTGGAAAGGGCTGAGCAGCCAAGATTTAAACCCACTGGTGATACTACTACTGCTTACAGTATGTCATGTGCACTATGGCTTTTACTCCATTAGCCACCTTAAATTATAGGGAATTAGCAGTTTACTGTGTAAATGTGCTGCAAATTCAATTTAGTCATTTTAAGGAATCTCAATGTAAAAAATGGGGAAAATATGAGGGTAGGGTTTCCAAATACTCACATGGCATCCTTCCAAAACACAAAACCTCCTTCCATCCCACATGCTGTTCCTGGGCCCTGCTTGTTGCTTCTGGGTCAATGAATAACAAACAAATTCAGGGAAGAGCATACATAACATGAAATGTCATAGAGCATATTTGCAGCAGACATCAAATATATCATTACCTGATTCATACATACTGGAGCAGATTTTCTGGTCTGGATATTGCGTACCTGGTGCAGCGTGGGTTTGATAGATGGCATTATTTCACCTTTGCTTGTCCTAGTTCTTAGGGTCTCTGCGTACTAGCCCAGTCCCTTGGCGAAATTATGCTAGCTACTCATATCCTTCCACCAGAGGCAGTTCTATATACTGGAAATTGGCAGGGTAAAAGATGGATACATCTGCCTTAATCCCTTTCCCTTCATCAGTCCATCTCTTCTAGAAGCCAAAAGAGAGATGGTGCAGGAGTTCCAAAGGCAGCCTTATACTGCTAGAGATTTCCGTTTTGAAGAGAGAATCCACTTAGTGCTCTTTATGTCAAAATAGGGCCAAAGAATAGCGTCTTACTACCACATTCAGAGTTGAGGTAACAGTGCAATTCCTCTTAGTAGTAGTGGAAGGTGGGGTTGTATCTGCCCGGTGTAAGAATGAATTGAAACTAGTTCCTTATCATAGTTCAGTATTTATGTTTTCTGTACAAAGACCATATGAATGAGACATTTTAAGGCTATTTTTACATATATAAAGGATTTTGAAAGAACAGAACCTACATTTCTAAATTGTTTGCTGCATAGCCCTGAAAATTTTTACTGAAAGGGTGCTATTTGAACACGTGTTTTTCATTCCCAGCATTTCAACAAGAAATGGGCCTGAGCTACAGAGTTGACTTTCAGATTCAGATCTGAATTCACTCAACGTACTGGACATTTTAGTCTTCAGAAATTGTCTTAATTCTTTCTCTATGTAACTTTCATCCTCATACATGATTATCAAAATAGATGTTGCACCTCGTCTGGGATTTCCAGTCTAAATGTTTTTCAACAGAAAATGGAATTTCTGCAAACTTGAATTTTGTCCATTTTCCACCAGCGAAATTTAAATGAAATATTTTGTTTTGGCCCAGGTTGACCAAACCCTAAATATTTTACTTTTTTCTAGCCAAATCAAATTCTCTATCGGGTAAACTGCAACACGGTCTTCTTTCTGACTGTGGTGCATCATGCAAGTCATGTGACCACAGCCTTTACTCCACACATCGATGGGCTGCTTTGCTGGAAACTCTATCATCCTCATTGTGACGGGGCGGTCCAGCCCCGCACTGGCCAAGGGGGGAGCCAGCTGGCCTGCTGGGCTGTGCAGGCCCCGCCCCCGCAGCAGTGTTGGGCATGCTCCAACTGCAGGCCAGGTATAAAGACCAGGGAAACAGATCAGTTGGGGCCAGCCTCCAGGGAGGAAGGAACTCCAACCCAACATCCGGAGCCAGAGCTGGCCTGGCTGCCGGAGCAAGAGCCACCAGGCCTGCCGCCGCCGCTGTCGTCATTACAGTCCCCCGGCCAAGCACGCCCACAATGCCGACCCCGGGGGGCAGCCCGCCCCGCCGCGGTGGACAACCCCGTCGCTGCTGCCACAAACGCTGGATCTGCCAACAGCACGGTTGCCACCAGCCCAGCGCCTGCAGGTGGGGATTCTGTCAGCCACAGGGCTGGGGTAGGAAGCAACCCAGGGCAGGGGGCAGGGAATCTCCTGGTGGCTTCGGCGCGTTTGGGGGAGATCTCCCCACCGAGCCAGTGGGGGAAACACCCACCACCAATATGGCCCTGGGTTGGGGTCGGACCCCGTCTACCCCATCCACCCAGAACATGGACTAGGCCTCAGGGCCTGCATTTGCTTTGAACTTGGCCTCAGGGCCTGCGTTTAACTGGGAGCGTAACGGCCCAAGCCCGGGGCCGTGCAGGGCGGGATGGGGCGCCCCACGACGCTCATGTATTTTTTCTTTTTCTCTGACCCCCTTCCAAAGATTTCTGTCTAGGTAAGAGAAATCTGATGTACTGTTTCAGCCTGCTAGAATCCTTTTTTTTTTTTTTTTTTTTATTGTACGCTCCTTTTATGTTTTGCCCTATTAAATAGATTGACTTTAGCCAGATAATGACAATATACCTTGGGGAATACTGAGTGAGTTTCAGTCATGCCTTTAGCTTCCTGCTGTGCAAATCAACATTACTTCCATCCTCATAAAAGCACACAAGGGAAATAGGTAGGCAATTCAGAAATGGCCTACTGTTCCATCAAGTGCTCAAATACCATGACAATACACAGTGTATTAAATCTTAATATATAGGTAGATTAGGCAAATAGATACCACTTCCCACAGATGTTTTCTGGCGTATTCCTTAGGCCATTCACAGCAACTTAAAGAAATACGTATTTTTTCAAATACTAGTGACTCTGTGAAGAAGAGCCAGTGAGACTTGAAAAGTACTGAAACCAGTTGGATGAATCAGAACTGACTGCCATGCTAACAGCTGGTAGTGGTTGTGCTTAACCCATGGTCCTGTGGTCTTGGAGCAGGGGGCTTTGAATTCCATCCTAGCTCCTGATGTGGCCACAAAGTACCAATCAATTTCCTTGCCCATGCAGTTGTTCATAGTACTATATACCTTAGCTCACATTGTTTGACTTGAGCTCAGTCAGAGAGAGAGGAAAGCAACCAAGGTTGAGACAAAGGGGGTGTGATGCTATCAGCAAATTTGTGCTCCTGGATACTAGTTTGACAATCTGACTCTGATGAACACAAAGGCTATGTCTACACTGGCAGGTTCTTGCGCAAGAACGGCCGTTCTTCCGTAGAGTGTCCACACTGCCCGCCCACTCTTGCGCAAGAAAATTTATAGTAAAGCGTGGTAAGAGAAGGCTTCTTGCGCAAGAGCTATGCTCTTTTCTAACAAGTGTAAGCGCTCTTGCACAACAGCTCTTGCGCAAGAGAGCAGTGTGGACGTGTGGCAGGGGTTTCTTGTGCAAGAAAGCCTTATGGCTAAAATGGTCATCAGAGCTTTCTTCGCAAGAGAGAGTCCACACTGCCATGGATGCTCTTGCGCAAAAGCACATGGCAGTGTGGATGTGTTCTTGCGCAAGGGTTCTTGTGCAAGAACCCGCCAGTGTAGACATAGCCAGAGGGACCAGGGCTACTACCCGTACAACAAAGGTGACTTGGCAGGTGCTTTGGCATTAGCAAACTCATGTCACAAGACCCGTGAAATATTCAGCGGACCGGATTTTCAGAAGGGCTGAGCCTCCAAAACTGCAGTTGAAATCAACGGCAGTTAAAAAGTTGAAACCCTGTTGTGACAATAAAGGAATTATACTTCCACGTCTTTTGAGACTCTGTTGCTCGTTATGAATTGCAACATGTCCGTACCCATCCAGCAACGCTGTTGTTCTCCTGCACACACCGCCATTGATAACTTCCTAATGACAAAGGAGACAAACCTGAGTGTGGACACACACCCAAAAGATGGCCTCTGGCCTAGATGATTACAGTGGTTCCTTCTGACTTAGAAACCATGCATGTGACTAGTTGAAAAGAAAAACACAAATGTGCTTTAAAATGTCTTCTACACTTCTTAAACTGTACAGTTCTTTCTATCAACATATTGTAACCATAAATAATCCAATGAGCCTGGTTCTACAGCCATGGAAGTTAGTGGCAAAATTCCACATGACTTCAGTAAGTGCAGAATTGAGCCCTGATAGGACTTAAGTAGCATCTGGGAAGTGAGCCTTCTATTCATGACACAAAACACCCTGGGAAAACGACAGCTGCAATTCAGATCTCTTCTTTCAACTGTGATAAATGCTCACTAGCTCTGAGAAGGCTGCTGTAATGCAGTGCTTCTTTAAACAGGGTGTAGTGGGTCAGCTGTGTTTGCCGACAGGAAGAGGAAGCTGGAGCACAGGAAAAAAAAAAAGCAACCAGGGCAGCGTGGGAGGAAGTGAAGAGTTGTGTGGCTGCTAATTGTGACTTAATCCAGCACAACATGAAGAAAGTGTAAGCAAGGGAGAATTTTATAAAGTACTCTCCACTGTGCCCAAGCAGAGACAGGAGCTGGGTGTAAACAAAGCCGAAATTGAAAGCAAGAAACTAACTCACTCCTATTATAAAGCTAGTTGTTTCCTGCCACAGCCTGGTGAGTGGGAAATGCCTGTGTGAAACTGCATGCAAGTATATAACAATCCTAATTCATTAGCAGTAGAGGTTCTTGATGTATGATAACTAGGAAAGTCCCATGTGAAAACAATATTCTAACAGTCTAAGTGAACTTTCACATCCTATCTGGAGCTTAGTGGCATGAGTTATGCTATGTCCTGAACTAACATTTGAAAGACCTGCATTTCATTGCAAGGCCCAGTCAATGTCCTCTGGTTAGCAGTGTTGCAGAACTAATGCACCTGCCTTCTGTAAGGGGGGTGAAGTCTAATGCTGCTCAGCATGGAGCTTACCCTGAGCTACTTAAGGAACTGTATTAATGAAATCTCAAGAGTCCTTTCCAAGAATGCTTCTTGGTCAGCAGGGTTAACTCTTCTTCCTCTCTAATGTTGCAGGTGTACTCTGAAAAGTACTAATATAACAATTGCAACTTTTTACACAACAGTGATAATACTCCCAGTGTTTATTACTGCTGTCATAGACTTGGGTGAAGCTATCTGCTATCTTTCTTTTTTCCTGGTAACATTGCAGAATCCACACTGTTAAATAGAAATGAAGTTGATTATGTTTCAGATTATATATGAATAGGCTAATTTGGTATGTTCTAATTTGACTTGCACAGGTGCTATCAAAGGCAGCATTTGGTCTGCAGATCCTTTGTCACTGGAGATGATGATAAATGGGAAGGAAAAAACTCAGCTTGATGCCCATATCACAGAGAGAGTTTGCAAGAGTATATGTGACATGTGAGTAATAAATGTTTGAACTATTAAATTGAGCACTGGTGATTTGCAAATCACTGAGAGACAATAAACTTAGAACCCCCATGTTGCTATTTCAATAGCTGCCATATTGTAGCTGGAGTGTGCTTTAAAGATGCAAGTATTTTTTTCTTTTTGCTCGTGGACACAGAAAGATACTATATGTTTGCAGATAGTTTCATGCAAAGTTAATCAGACAACTCCATTTAACTTCAGTGTGTGCCTTGGAACTGAAAATCTAAGCAGCTCTGAAAATATAAGCTAAGGTAGATATTTGTGGTTTAGTTTTTTTTCTGAACAGAATGCACCACCATTATATTAGTCAGTCACACTCAAGTGTGTACCCCGTACCATAAAACTTTGATTCTTAATGCAGCTTATTAGTCAGATATTTCATATGTTAACATTTATAATGGACATGTCTCAGTGTATTTAAAGAAGACCATATAGGAAATCTGAATTAAGACTTCTTCAGTGCTCATAACCAAAAGGAAAGGAAATGGGGAATTCTATGAATGTCTGTTAAACTGTGGCATGAGCTCCTTAAAATAAAGATAAGTCCTTGCTCATTTCCTCCTAATTTTAAATGCAGGTGCTGCAGAGAACAAATTAGTGAGTGTATGTATGTATGTATGGATATGTATCTACTGCTGCCCCCTCCTGGGTGGAATTAGGACTGTTCAACTACATGGCGCTACACTCTTAAGAGCAAAGAAAGTGTCTCCTTTACTCAAGAACAGTGTTTTTGAAGGAACTTCTGAATTCAGACTTTGCTTACTCCAAGATCAGTGTGGCCATGTTGGACAGTGTGAATGTTAGCTTGGTAGCTGCTATAAATTGTTAAGATTAAAGCTAGGTGGGAAGGGCAACAATGTGGGAGAGAAGTTACCTCTAGCTCAGGCTCATGGTGTAGTCACCTGTTTAAAAAATGGCATATTAAACCACAAGTGAATATTACACTAATATTTTTCAGTTAAAGAAACTAATATATTGCACAATGAGACAGCGCATGTTGCTCTCAGCACATGCAGTGTGTTGTAAAACCACATGCCCAAATAAAAACTCTGCTAAAGAACACAGGGTTACTCAAAACAAGGGCCAGTTCAGACTTCTCATTCTTCCACTAACTGCAGTAGCCATGTCAAATCAGCCAGACAAATCTGTTCCATTTTAGTAGGTAGAACTTCCATATTCAGTATTGAGATGTAAAATAAATTACAATAGCTAGGTACTACGGTGAAAGGCACATTCACTGTAGACAGACACTTAGCTATCATATATATAGTAGCCCAATGTCTGTGACTCTGTAACGCTGAAATGCTGGCTGTTCCCTCTGGGCGGTGCTGTTGCCTGAGTCACGTCCTTCGCCTCCTGCCGTGGTGCTTGGCTGACTTCTGTGCCGCTCAGCCGGGCCACCGCGGGGGAGCCCAGATGGCTGCTTGCTCCCCCGTGGCAGCCTAGCTGAGCGGCACGGAAGTCAGCCAAGTACCATGGCAGGAGGTGAAGGGGGTGGGGTGATGACATGTGGCATGACAGCGGCTCCAGGCCCCGCCCCCTGGCCATGAACGTCACTGCCCCGCCCCCCTTCTGCACTGCTTAGCTGGGCCACCGTGTGGGAGCAAGTGGCGCAAGTGACCGTTTGGGCTCCACTTCTGCCTCCTTGCAGGAGGAATAAGAGGTAGTTTGAATTACAGCTTTAATTCAAACTACCGGGTCCCTGCTGCGTGTAGCCACGGGCAGTTAGTCCGGATTAGTGGCATTTAAAAATGGTGACCAGACGGGAAGATGCAAATAAAGCCTGGAATATTTAAATCCCGGGCTTCATTTGCAACTTCGAATGCCTACATTAGCTTCCCTACTTCAAACTAGGGGGCTAGTGTAGACATACCCTTAATGTTTCCCCTTCTTCTTCTCCACAACCAGCATCATGAGATGTAGAAATAATAAACATGCCATATGCTGTCTTCTGACACACTGAAACACTGAGATTACAATACAACCCTGCAGAATATACATTTAATCAATGCTGTTGGGTAATAAAAAATGGAAAGAGGTCACTTCTTTCTGTGCAAAATCTTTTTCAGTGTAATGTATGTGAATGGTTTGGATTGAAAGAAAAGACACTGAGTCAGTCTGACCTCAGATTACATAGGTTTTGTACAAAAACCATTTGGCAGTTGTGCTCTGATGGTGGTCAAGGGGAATATCAGAAATTACAGGGCATCGGGTGTCTGACGTCCCTTTTAATGTTCTTGCTTACGTGTGAGACTTACTGCTGAGGCTCTGAGAGCTGCTCTGTTTTCCAACACAATCAAGGCACTCCCAATACCTGAAATGGTACTTTGTAAAATGCTTTAGGTTATCTTGCGTCTCAAAGACATGTGTACACCTAAATTCTAGTTTCTTCGTCAGTAGTTTTAAGTATACTTAAAGGAGCTGAATGCATGCCGAAGCCTCATTTGTTTTGCCAGAGCCCGATTGCTATTGCTAGAACTGCACTACTGACTTTGAGCATTTTTCATATCATCTCAGCCAGTTAATGAAAACTTTGGGGGTCCCACTGTGCGTCCGGATTTCTGTGCCTCATTCTGCTATGCTTATAGATGGGCCTCAGGCCTATGCTATCTCTGTGGTGGTAAAGAGCCCCTCAGACATCCAGGTGCCTGGCACCAAACAGCAAGTTAACTCCCATAACAGAGTTACTGACTGACCCCCCACTGTTTCAGAGACCTGGGGTCTCCTCCTCTCTGCTCATCTTCTCGGCACCTTCCCTGTCTGTGGTCTGGCACTAGGATGCAGGCTGGCAAGGCACCAAGTAAGCTTTCCTGCTTTTGCTGTTTATGCTCCTGGCTGGCTAGCGTATGTGCTCGCAGCCTTTGCATGCACTGCCAGATACGTTGTCATAGGTTTATAGAGTTTAGTGGATGGGGCCACTACAGGTAGGGAGGGAGCTAAAATGAAGTCCTGCCCACTCGTCTCTGTAGAGTGTCCCAAATAAACCTAGTGTTGACCCTGACCATAGAAAGTAGCTTTCTACAGCAGACCAGGATTTATGATGATGAATGTTCACAATGTGCTTGTTTCCTTGCCAGTACTCAGATAGCTTTTCCTATTCGTTGCTGTTTCACGGCAGAATAGGAATCTTGCTGTTAGAGGGCTAAACCTGAATGTTTGTGCACTGAAATCTTTGCTATCCGTGCCTTGCAAGTGGTTGGTTTTATTCACATAGAATGCTTTCCCTTGGGGAAAAAAGAACAATAGTTCTTACACTGTCTGTTCTCTGAGCAAACATTTGATGTTATTCAGGTGCTTTTAACATATAGTAACTACTACCTGGCAAATAAAACTAGAATTGGAAGAAGCCCCAGCATCACAATTTCCTCTACATGCCGTGAGGATGTATCCATCTCTGCTACGTACAATTTCAGTACTAATTAGAGCTGGGTGACATTTTTTGAATTTTTAATTTTCTTGATTGTTTGTCATCCCAGTTCCAGATATTGATGTGAAACCGGGATGATTTTTTCATACACTATTTTTCAAATAGCTGTAAGATCTGGTCATTTTTCTTGGTGGTCGTGGTGGTAACTTTTTGACAGAAAAAAGTTTTCATTTTTCCAAATAGCTCTGTTGCTAATACTATCAATTATTTTGTTCTTCCAATAGTTCCACAGATTTGCATGAATAAAAGGGAATCAGTCTGATTTGTTTTAATCTCAGACCTGTGTGACTTCACAGCTTTCAAAGGAGTTATTCGCTGAATTATGCCAGAGTTAGATCAGCATTTGGCCCACTGTCCCTGGTTTGAAGAGCTTATCAACATGAAAATGACAAGTCATAGGTATGGTGTACTTTAGGGATGGGGAACCATTTTGGGGTGGGGAGTGTCAGTGACCCACAGAAAAATCAGTCGGGAGCCAGGGGCTGTGAGGAGGCAGCGGGGGGGGGGCTGGAATGCCAGGGCAGACTCCCCAGTGCTAGGGGAGGCCCTAAGCCTTGGGGGACAGATCCAGGCAACCCAGGGGCTGCATCTAGCCCCTAGGCCTTAAGCTCCCCACTCCTGGTGTAGTGGAAAGGGAGGGCAAAGATTACAGTAATTAGATCAGCCTGGATGGCAAATGGAGGCAAAAATGTTCATTCTGGCCCTGTCTGAGTCCCCTAGTGGAAGGGACATTCTATCACAGCAGATTTTCTTCACAATGGACTTTTAGGGTATGTCTACACTATGCACTTATTTCGAAATAAGCTATTCTGGAAGAAATACTCCAAAATAGCTTATTTTGAAATAGCACATCTACACTACAGGGAAGCCTCAAAATTAGTCCAAGGCAGGCTTCCCTAATGTGACTCCCCTAACAGAGCCCCAGGAGGCACTGAGTAATTAGTTTGAATGGCCCTGGGAAGAAGCTTTCGAAATAGCAGCAGTGGAACGTCCACACTACAGCTATTTCAAAATAGCTGTTTCAGAATAAGTGTTATTCCTCATGGAACGAGATTTACAGAAGTCAGAATAAGCTGTCCGTTATTTTGAATGTATTTCAAAATAACAAAATTGCTGTGTAGATGCTCGCACTGTTATTTCGAAATAACATCAGTGCTGGGTAGATGTACCTTTAGTTACTGGAGGCTCAGCATGCTAGTTTGTACCAACTGAACCCCGCATCAATAGTGTGTAAATCTAGCTTGTAGCAAGCCTTGGCTGCAGCCCAGACCTCAGCCTGTCAGAAACATGAAGCGGAGTGGAGGAGACCTGATATGGACACAAGAATGTTTTTCAAAGATTTGAGATTTATTGAATTTATTTAGCACAAATAATACTGTCCATAATCTTATTCAGTATTTCACAAGTTCCCAGGCCAATGGATGCAGTTATCTAAATAGATACTACTTCATGTTCCTGTTAGTAGCTAAGCTCCTACAGACAGGGGATTGATTACAGCTCCTAGCAGGAGCCTTGCTCATTCATTTCTTCTGTTTGTTCATGGAAGATGGTGAATGCTATGCTCCATGTTTGGACACACAAGATCTACTCTAGGGAGTTCTGCTGCCCTAGGCATATCTGCAGATATCCATTTCTGCTATTGATATAGTCACCCATGTAGTTGCTGAGTTGTTTTGCTGGCTCTTATATTTTTACCGTCTAATAAGTTCTGCTGACATGGACTAGATTTGTTCTCCAGGCAGTATATCAGTCCTGAATCATGAATCCCTTCCAGTCTTTAACTCTCTGAAAGCTGTGTCGCATCTTGGATGCTGCAACAGCTGCAACTATTTTAGTTGCCAGTGAAGTGACTTGGCACAATTTAAAAAAAAAAAAGAAATCAGTGAATTCCTGTGAGGGAAGTGTTCCCATCCCTGTGCTCCTTCAATTCCTGGAGGGCCTTACCGTTTGTTCCAGAGTCCTACAGCTTCCAGTCAGAGCAAACAGGTGTGCTGAAGCTTACAGTCACATTTTCACTCCAATGCTTGGATGCAAAAGCAATAGGCCGGAGTCATTTTTTGAGGAATGGGGCGAGCAGAGATCTGATATTACCCACTTCTGTATTTTTCAGACATGAGGACCATGTTAACAGTTTGTAAGAAGGCCCGTCAGCTCAGGTTATCCTGTGACATTCTCTTCCAAAATTATTTCTAGTCTTAAATTCTACAGCATGTGTCACACACAGCTGGGATGCTTTATAGCAGTACAGAACGATACAATTGGAACGATTCCCTTGAAGATTGCTTTACTCCCATATATAACCCAGCCAAGACAAAGGAAGAAAAAGAATGTAAAGAAATAAATCCAAAAACATGTGGTTAGCGTTTTTCACTTGGGCTGGTTTTTGTTTTTTAATTTAGGAAAAGATTTTTCCCTAACTTTTATATGTATATTTTTCTTCGTGGGACACCAGTGCTGCTTGCTGAAATTTATGCCTGAAGCAGGTGTGTTTTAGAGTATAGGCTTTTCCTGCTATCCAGGCCCACATCTGTGTCCTCTCTGTATATACTTTTTTCTATATTTCTAAATGGCAAAGAGAATGATCCCAGAGCTCAGAATAGGAGATGTTCCCATACGGAGGAAGCTGTGTTTCAGTGCAATGTCTGGGTTTGTCGTGAGGGAAATGGAAAAATTAGTATTTACTGCTTGGGTGCATACAGAGTGAATTGCCAAATCACTGCCTTTAGGGTTTTGGTTTAACCCTTTCTTGTTACTGTGTGGGGATTGTCCATAAGCATGACAGCAAGTCTGAGAAGTGCCTTCTGATTTCCTGCTGGTCTCTTTTCCTACTCACTCTGCCTTTGTCCTTAAGCACAATAGGGCCAAGTCTGCTCTTTGGTACGTCAGTGAATCCTGTCAGTTGTGTGGGGGTAACTGAAGGCAGAACTTGGCCTACTGCATTTATGCCATGCAAGAAACAAAGGCCTAATAAATTCAGATTGCTTTGGAGTAGTGCTTTCAACCAACATGTAACAACAACAACAAAAAGAAGTTACAGTCACACTAGGAATTTTGTTTCACTCTAATTCACCCCTTCTCCCAAGTTCTTCCCCGCCCCAGTCCTTCTCCTAAGCCTTTGCCTCTGACCTATCCCTTCCCACATCCTCCCCCAAGCATACCCTGTTCCTGTTCTTTCCCTCCCTCCTGGAGCATCCTAATCACTGTAAATCAGCTCTTTTCAGTGCTCCAGAAGCCCTAGGAAGGTAGCGAAGGAGTTGGTCAGAGGAGCCACCAGTGGGGGAGAGCAAAGGAGAGCTCAACACCAGTGGGTGACCAGCACCCGCTAATTATTCCACATGGCTGCTCCAGACCTAGTGCATATGATGCAAGAGCCCCCAGCTTTCCAGCATGAATAAAGTGAGAGGTGGTCTGAGCTTTCTCTGACCACCACCAAGGATATGACCCTAATCACCTGAAACCCTTCCTCCATCTCCACCTCTGCCACCCTTCTCCCAGGGATCAAAGGCTTCCTCTGTTATCAGGAAATACAGTTAGTCCTCAAAGTGTGCTGCTGTACTAAAGGTTAAGTGTTCAAGCTGTGGTAATGGATTGGGTCCTTGCACAGAGGCTGACAAAGGGACAGCTGCCTTGGGAAGAGACCAATATGTCTACACTACACTGATATATCAAAAAAAGGTGCGCAAAATGCGTCCCTCAATTTGGGTACCTTTTTCCGATAGTTTTTTTGGAAGAGGCTTTTCTGAACTTTAGCCTGTGTACACTGGGCCAAATTTCAGAAAAGACTTCTCTTTCGGAAGAGCCCTTCTTCCTCGTGGCACAAGGAAGACAGGGCTTCTGAAAGAGCATGTCTACTCTTCTGCAAAAAAAAAAAAAAGCAGAAGAGCAGACGCGTTCCCTGGATGCGGTGGAGTTTTTCCGGGATTCCTCCAGTATCCTGGGAAAACCCTATAGTGTAAACATAGCCCAAGAGCCTAGAGAGCTCTGTGGAGCTTCTTATGCAAAAGAAAGTAGTGCAGGATCTCAGTAGCACAACTTGCTTGGGGGACCTAATAAAGTCCCGGGAAAGGGTCAGAAAAGCCTGAGGAAGCCTGGATATAAGAGGGAAGGGCTGAATTTTGTTTAATAATAATAATCTCAGGAAAGGAGACATTAGGGTTAAATTCACCATTGTGTTTGAGTGTACTGTGTCAGCCTAGAGGAAGAAGGGAACGTAGGAACTACCTTACTGAATCAGACCATGATCCAGCTAGTCTAGTACCGTGCTGCCAAGAAGGACTAGCACCAAAGGCTTCAGGGGAAGTTGTATAAAATTTCTTTGATAGGATAACGAGCCTTGTGGATAAGGGAGAAGCGGTGGATGTCATATACCTAGACTTTAGTAAGGCATTTGATACGGTCTCGCCTGATATTCTTATTGATAAACTAGGCAAATATAACTTAGATAGGGCCACGATAAGGTGGGTGCATAATTGGCTGGATAACCGTAGTCAGAGAATTGTTGTTAACGGTGCTAAATCCTGCTGGAAAGGGATAACAAGTGGAGTTCTGCAAGGGTCTGTTTTGGGACCCGTACTGTTCAATATCTTCATCAATGATGTAGATATTGGGATAGAGAGTACGCTTATTAAGTTTGCAGATGATAGCAAACTGGGTGCGGTTGCAACTTCTTTGGAGGATAGGGACATAATTCAAAATGACCTTAGCAAGTTAGAGAAATGGTCAGAGGTAAACAGAATGAAGTTTAATAAAGAGAAATGCAAAGTGCTCCACTTAGGAAGGAACAATCAGTTCCATACATACAAGATGGGAAGCGACTGTCTAGGAAGGAGCATGGCAGAAAGGGATCTAGGGGTCATAGTGGACCACAAGTTGAATATGAGTCAACAGTGTGATGCTGTTGCAAAAAAAGCAAATATGATTCTAGGTTGTATCAACAGGTGTGTTGTAAGCAAAACTCGTGAAGTCATTCTGCCACTCTACTCTGCACTAGTTAGGCCTCAGCTGGAGTACTGTGTCCAGTTCTGGGCGCCACATTTCAAGAAAGATGTGGAGAAATTGGAAAGGGTACAGAGAAGAGCAACAAGAATGATTAAAGGTCTAGAGAACATGACCTATGAAGCCAGGCTTCATGAACTGGGCTTGTTTAGTTTGGAAAAAAGAAGATTAAGGGGGGACATGATAGCAGTTTTCAAATATCTAAAAGGGTGTCACAAGGAGGAAGGAGAAAATTTCTTCCTCTTGGTTTCTGAGAACAGGACAAGGAGTAATGGGCTTAAAATGCAGCAAGGGAGGTTTAGATTGGACATCAGGAAAAAATTCCTAACTGTCAGGGTGGTCAAATATTGGAATAAATTGCCAAGGGAGGTGGTGGAATCTCCCTCTCTGGAGATATTTAAGAACAGGTTAGATAGACATCTGTCAGGGATGGTGTAGACAGAGCTTGGTCCTGCCTTGAGGGCGGGGGGCTGGACTCGATGACCTCTCAAGGTCCCTTCCAGTCCTATGATTCTATGAAGTAGACTGGGGTGATGTAATCTCATCCCTATAGTTAGAGCTGAAGCGCATGGTAGCATGTCCCTTCCTACATTTCGTAGCATTACTACTATAACCTCAAGTTCGGCAATGCATCCATTGACAGCAAGTGGCGCCCTTGTGTGCCGTGCAGTCTTCTATACTGCGGACTGCTTCCTCCTCCCCACCCTATTTGGGACTCACATTCATCTCAGGAGATGCTAACAGGCAAATGTTTGAGAACTTAGGGATTGCATTTGTGCTTGAGTGCCCGTGTGCACTGGTTGCAAAGAGGCATGAGGAAGTCTCCTTAGCTTTTCTCTTCCCACCCTCTACTGAGCACATGAGCAAGGATCAGGTTCAATCCAGCACTTTGAATTCCTGAGCCATTTCCATGATAGATGAGTTTGTAATCCACAAATGGAAGATTTGCTGACTAGCTGCAGGAAGGAAGAGTTGGGCCCTTCACCTCAGTTTTAATGTTTGAACTTGAGAGGAGCCAATACTGCAGGGCTTAGCTATGGAGCCAAACTCACCTAAAGTTTGGAGTGTTTGGATCTGGGGATTTGGTTTGGCCTGTGTTAGAGACAGATCTCAGCTCTTACATTTGGATCAGGACTCAAATTTACATTTCTGCAAAGGAAAGTGGGTGTTGAGTATTGTCTCCAGTTTAAACAAAAAGGTGGCTGGGTACCATTTTCCTCTTTGGCTATGTACTGGTAGTATTAATTAGCAGGACAAGTTTGGAGTGCTGCTCGTAGACCCACCAAACAACAGCCCTTACAGTTAAAACCCTGTATGCAAGCGTAAGCAATTCTTGCAGACAGAATATTAGTTGAAATACCTGAAGACACTTTATATTGCAGTGCTGGGCTAAGTTGTCAGATACGAGTAAATTGGAATCAAATATGTCTAGAAGTCAGGCTACCTAAAGATGGAATAATCAAAACCATCAAAGCTTGGTGCATAATGGTTTGAGACAAGTGGTCTGGCAAATATTGTTCTGATATCATCTTAACCGCAAGGGCTGCTCAGATGTGTTTCTCAAGGAGGCTGAAGTTAGCAAAGAGTACTCATCATTAATCTTTTATAATGGCTTTTGGGAGCCACAGTTCATTTAAACATTTTACATTTTTATTACTTATGTATGTGGGGCAGCAATTAAAGCTGTCGTGGTCATATAATGAAGACTAATGAAAGCAAGAGAAGGCAGGTTTTCATTTTCTGTCAACCTGAATATCCATCTCCTTCCAGAACAATAATTTTCTTTTTGCTTGAAAGACAGCTCCCTTGAAGCATCAGTAGGCATCAAGTTAAACACCCTCAGAATTGTACAAGATGAACTATGAAGACTGAGTGGCACCTTTTTTTGCTAGCAAGAATACCACTTGGTGATCACACAAGCACCCTAAAAGGCTCTGTCTTTCTCAGAGCGAGCAAAGCCAGAGTGATGTGATAACAGCATCCTGATGGTATGTTTTCTTGGCCACTGTGAAGTAAGAGTTTTGGAGGAAAGACAGGCATTACTCATCCCACAATTAGTCATCCTGCAATGTAGTTTTATACTTGAGAGATCTGATCTGTATTTCAGAAATGCTATTCTGTTACCAAGTGCCCAATTTTCATGTGTTTTTGCTTTCTCACATTATAATTAAGAAGGGCAAGGAGACGCAAAAAAAGTTGACTGTTGCAGTTTTCGGAGTCCTGAAAAGTGGGTCAAAGGGAACAAATACCATATCTACTTGTGTGTCAGGCCATTTATTATACTTAATTAGCCTCAATACCAGTTTCACATTTCATTTTTTCCTCTACTTCATCATTGCACATCAGTTTCCCCTTCTGTCTGTTGGAGACTCGTGAATATGGGGTTGCTTATGCAGGGATTTATTCTGAAATAGCTGCTCCTGATTAGCTCCATGTGTGGACATTCTTATTCAGGAAAAAGAATATTCACGTCTCTACAGCAAATCAGGCATAATCCATCAGACCTGAAGAGCTCTTCAGAGCTTGAAAGCTTGTCTCTCTCACCAACAGAAATTGGTCCAATAATAGGTGTTTCCTTACTCACCTTGAGTCTTTAGTCAGGAATAGGCTACCTGCTTTAAATTCACGCTCTCCTTTAGTCTGAGTTAATTTCCATGTGTCGGCAATATACAAACCTAATACATAACTCTTGCAAAGTGCCTATGTCTGTCACTGCTTGTCCCTGGAGGGCCCTAAGCCCCTCACTTCTGCTGCCTGTCTTTCTGGAAGTGTTTTTGTTATAGTCCGAATATCAGAAGAATTAACTGTATTTAAACTGGTTTAGTGCTCTAGTGCCAGTGCATGGTGCTACATGGGGATGGTCTAAATTTAGGAGTGGTCTCCCTCAGCATGCCTCCCAAGTGTACAATAAGCCAATTAGGGTTTGGTAAATTTAATGAGGCAGTGCTTTTTGTCACTGAATAATTCACTCCTCCCACACCTCTGATTAACACTGGCTCTTGATGGAATTGCTTTCTGTGCCAATAGAGTGCTCTCGGTGATATGTGGGTCATAGAAGCAGGAAGATCCCTAAGGGTTCTCTCATCCCAAAATGTGATGAACTGATTTGTAGTCTAATAATAAAGTACTGGGGTACCCAAACATCCTAATAGTTTGCAACTTTGTGCTGCTGTATTAGCATCCCTTCACTGGAGCTGTTCTGAGTTGAGCAGGCAGTACAGCTGGAGTAAGTATTAATCATAAATATTAAGAGGCAGAGATTAATGGGAGAAAGCTTTTAGCCCTTATTCAGGCAAAACTCCTGTTGAGTAAGGCCTGATTAAGGCTTTAGTATTTCACCCCATATATTTCAGTTGGTACGACTTGGCATTCTTTATCTGTCTGTCTGTCTGTCTTCAAGTTTGTCCATCTGTCTATGCACCTGTGAGTCCATTTGTTCTAGGGATGTCAGTGTGCACTCGACTACATGATTAACCAATAAGCCTTGGCTTATCAGTTAATCTTGTCAACTACATGCACTCCCTCCGCTTGCTGTCTCTCTTTATCAGGAGAGCGGGAGCTGGTACCCCTGAGGAGCTGGCTTTAAGCAGGCTCCTTGTGAGCACCAGATCTGCTTGCTCCCCGTCTCTGTGCTGCTGCCTCTGATGTAGTGCAGTTTCAGCCACCCTGGGAGGAGCCGCTGGCTGGGAGCACTGTTACAGCCTCCTGGGAAGAATCGCTACCAGAGTGTTCCACTCCTCACCAGTACAGGCAGTTCCAGTAAGCCCCCTCATCATAGCCCCTGTCCTGAGCCCCCTACCCTCAGACCTGCACCTCCCACCTGCCTTGACTTCTGCACCCTCACCTCTCTCCCCGAGCCCTCCACTTCCTTCCCCCTTGCTCCCCCACCTCTTTCCCCCTGGATCGCTCCACCTCCTTCCCCCTGCCCTGAGACCACCACCCCCTGCCTTGAGTCCCCCCATACACCTCCTAATCCTGGGCCCTAAGCCACCCACCCCCTGCCTCTTCTTGCCCCTGAATCCTCACTTCAGGCTTTATTTTCCTTTATTAAAAAAATACAATAATTGAAATAAAGCATGTGCATTCTTTATTTATTAAAACAAAATTACTTCGGTTAAACCCCCGAGCAACACTGGGTACATTGTTTAACCTCTCCAGCATCTCCTTTTTGCAGCATAGAAACCACCCTTCTCTGTCCCATCTCTTCTCCCTTCTATGACAGAGCCCACTGATGCTGAGTTGCCAAACTTTTCCTCTCCAAAATTGATTTTATGAGCACAGAAATCTGCCTGAAAATGAACATAAGATAATTGGTGTCTTTGGTACAAATAAAGCTAACCTCTTCCTGGCTGAGATACATCATGTCTGTTGTAACACACCAAAACAAGATATCAATATAAAAATGAAGTCTGGCAAATTGTGGGCCAAACTGACTTACAGCAATATTATAATAGATGAGAATAGTGCATTTCGTTTGGAAAAACAGCAGTTATATCTGTGCGGTAACTACTGTGCTTCTCCAAAGGGTGTATTCCCACACACACAGTCAAATTTAGACAAAGATAGCTTGGAGAAAGAAGGTGAAATTCCCATTGGCAAAATTTTTCAGTGATGTAAGTTGATCTGAAATCCAATATAAGTAGTAAAACAGTGTAAACTGCACAGGGTATAGAAAATAACTTTAGTGCACCTTATCCTTATCAGCCTTTTGCCCACACGCATCATCCTTAGCATCCTCTCATGCAAGCAGATGACAAGCACTGTGTTTCCTTGCCAAAGAATGCCAAATTGGTGTAAGGTAGGCAGGTCTCCATTAAAACGTCAACATCTAAGTTTAGAAAATAATTTCTGCACCCCAGCTGTCACTGTGCAGTGGCTATAGGTAGATGGTACAGGTTGAACCACTCTAGTCTGGCACTCAGTAGTCCGGCATGATCTCAGCCAGATGTCCATTTATCATGGGTGTGGCCAAGTTTCCTGCAGTCCCATAAAGTTTGTTTACAGCCACCAGTCCTGGCTCTCAGTGTTCTGTGCTGATATTTAGCTCTAACTTACCCCCCTACATGTCTAAGAGCAGTAAGCAGGGGAAGTGTTGGCAGTGCTGCTAGAAAGCACTGCCCTCCCGTGGTCCGGCACATTCTCTGGTTCGGCTCTGGTCAGGTCCCTAGGATGCTGGACTAGAGAGGTTTAACCGTACTTTCTTTGGCAATCACTGTGCTGCACATGTGTTTAGTGCCAAAATGATGTGAATTGCTCTTCTGCTTTTATAATCATTTTGTGGCTCTGCCACAGCCCTGCTTGTCCATTATCTGTGGCCTTGTGGATATTCGTGTTTAAAATGGCTTCAAAATGTAGTAAACTCGAGCAGACCTTGACTGTGGGCATTCTGAGCTGGATTTAAAGCTGGTTTAAGACTTTTCAGTACAGTGCTGTTGAAAGATGCACTTGCAGCTCAGTTGTACATAGCCACAGGCAGTATGCACTACACATCTCAGGCAGTGGCACTGCATGATGCTTCATGGCACCTCCTACATCAGGAGTGCTGCATCAGGAGGGGAAGGAGTGTTGCTCTTGCATTTGTTAATAGTCTAAGACCCTGATCTGGCAAAGAGCTCTGTGCAAGCTGACCCTGCTTCTGTGCAGAGCCGAAATGAAGACAGCAGGTTGCTGGGCAGGTGCTCCCACAAGGGGCTTATTATCAGCACCGTGCAGTAGTACAGATATAGGGTCACACTTTGCTCTTGATGACCCCAGGATGCGCCCAGAGTGATGCCCCTGAAGTTAATGCAGTTATCCTCAGTTACACTGGTGTAAATACCAGACGTGTCTGTGCTGTAGCTGGGAGCAAGTTCCTAGCTTGGGTAGACAGGCTTGTGTGGTGAGACTCTTGTTAGCACGTTAAAAATAGAGGTGTGGAAGATGCAGCAGTGGAGGCCACCTGAGCTTGGCCCTACCCAGCCCCAGAAGGCTGAACTTGGGCACCCAGTTTGAGCCAGTCCTGTTACATCCACGTGGTGATTTTTACTGTGCCCCTGCAAGCCCAATTAGCACTCGTCTGTCTACCTAGGCTGGGAAGCTCTCTCCTATCTGCCTCGTAGATGTATCTTGAGAACCCAATATGCTCCAATTTTTTTTTAAGTCCATGACAATATCAAGACTGTTCCTTTAATCTATGCTGCTAGATTCCAGTCTGTTTACAGAATGCAAGGAGTGGCGTTTCATTTTACTTTGCTTCTGCTGTTGTTGTAGGTCTCTAGTGCCAAGGGTGAGGGCTCAAACTTTTGTGGGTTTTTTTTTTTTCAGTCTGAGCTCAGATTTTGTTTCCCCGTATTGTTCAGCGTGGTATATACAGCGTGCCAGACTGTGCTCCTAAATCTGCATTCCGCTGTGGCTTCATGCTGAGATCCAGTTAGAACAGAATCAGGAAATGCGGCACATCCGTGGGCGAGTGGCAGTCCGTTCACAAAAGGGCAAAGAAATGTAAGGAAGACCCTGTTGGTGAAAATCCAAAAATGGTATTGCTGCCTGTCTCTCCCGCAGCACAAACAAATTCACCTCCCCCAAGCCTTGAACTCCTTATTGAAGGGAAAGAAAGGAGATCCCTCCAAGCCCCAGGTGTTTTTGTTAGCTGGAAGCCTGGCGAATGTTGTTCTGGTGCCAGCAACACCTCCAGTTGGCAAGCATGCTTGGCAAGCCGTAGTCACTAAAGCATAAGTTCTCTGGGTCATGTGAGATTCACCAAGAGGAGACACATTCCCATCAGACCTCTCAAAGTACTCCAGGTAGCCAACTGTGGCATGTTAGGCCCTTCAGAGTGAAAGAATGAAATTGCCAAACAAAAGGGATCTCAAGAGAAAACTAGTTGCCTATCAGTAACATCACACATTGTGGGCATCATTTCAATAAGTGAAGTGTGGGGTGTGCATAACATTGTTTTATTTTGTCATAATCTCACTATAGCTGCAAAGAATGTCCGTGTGAAAAGAGACATTGGAGAACAACGTAATAGGACACTGCCACCTGGTAGGAGCAAATTATCTAAGCAAAGACCTCATTTGTGCCATTTAGATACAGCTCTGTGTTGGATTAGTGTGGCTCCACCTTTGCTCAAGGAGGGGAGCGAGAGGTCGTCTGCTTTAGGGAATCAAAATACTTCCCTGAGTGAGCAAAGGCAGTACACCCTCCACTACATCCCGTCATGGCAAGCAGCATATTACCCTCTGTGGCCCACAGCTCAGCCAGATGGCGCAGAGGAGCGTAGGTATGGACCTATCTCCTCCTCCCCACGCCTCTTAGAGTGCTGCATGCTTGAACCCAGGTAATTCAAGTCTGCCCAGCCTCTGTGTGAATGACGAAAGCAGAAGAGGAGTCTCAATGAGCCTCTACCATCCTTATGCACCAACTTATGGGCCAGCCAGAGTCTTGCCCTAAGTTCTTACTCTGCTCTCATCACCACCTTGCATGAAGAGGACTCGCTCCCTTCTTATTGCCTGTCGAGACATGCTAACATTCACAAGCCCACTGGGACTCCTTTTAAAAAGGAACATTAGGAATATTTAGCATTTACACAAAGGCATTTACCTCTTCAAACATCAAGTAATTACCACTAATACTACTGAGTGAGGTAAGCACTGAGAGGCTTAGTTATTTGCCCAAGATCCCACTAATCAATGGCAAAGCAGGGTGAGCATTCAGGAGCGTCTTGAGTTTTTGCCCTATGCTCACTAGATGTCACAGCTTCCTTAGTGTGATCTAATCCCAGCATATAAAACTGAGCATGGTACATGTTTTTCTCAGTGCATCAAATGCCTCATAAAGAGTAATGGAAACCAGGCCTGTGGATCTGATGCTTTGTCCTTTGCAAAGAGTAACACTACGTGGCTCAGTGCTACATAAAACAGGCTGCTTGGCAACAATATTACACAAATATGTCCAAAATACAAAGTCTGAATCTATGAAAAGAGCCTGGATATGTCATCTGAAAACTCAGGCCCTCCTCAGCTGAGCTTAACAGAAACCCTGCTGTTGTCCTAAATCAGCTCCTCTTCATTGTGAACTGAGTGGTGACTCGCCATTATCTTGTACTGGGTGTGGTCATTTGATACTCGCTTTGCACTCGTGTAAACAACCTAATGCAGGCTGCGTGGCAATAGAGATTGAGATCCTCAGCCTGCATTAGTTACATTGGCAGTCTCTGGAGGTTGGCGTTTTCATAGGATGGTACGGGTAATCCCGCAATGAAGCAACCCTTATTGTGTTTCCTCCATGTCTGGCACTGAGTATGACTGGTATGGCCTTCTCATTTATCTCATGCAATAGCCATACCAAAAATATGGACAAAGGGAGTCTTTGCAGTTCTGTTCTACCAGGAAACAAGATATCACTGCAGATATTTTAAACCTGGTTTGGCAATTGTCTCGAAAGTGGTAGGAAATGCTCCAAAAAAAGAAATAGAAAAATAAACTCCAGACCACACTTATATCACTGATACACTGTTGAGAGCTGTAATTCAGGCAACACGCAAAAAAAAGGAGAGTGAGTAGTCCTAGCCCTGAGAGCAGCATTTACTTCTCATCTGGATTCCTCATGCTTCCCCCATCCCTTCTTCACAGACTCCCAAGGCAAATAGGCCTGACACACACAGTATGTGGCACACTGTGTTCTAAGGGGCAAAAACACTCAGATCTCTGTTGCTTTTCCCATTCTTTTTCTTATGGAGAAACGGTTCGGCAAAGCCATCTCTTCTCCATTCTGCCAGCCTTCCCAACAACCTGACCCAATCCAGGCAGCTGGGGTATGACCGCTGAAAGAGAGTCAGTAACTTGCTGCAATTACGTATGCATTTCTGGACTTAATCAAAAGGGGCTGGATAACAAGCCATAGTCTCCCAAGTGGAGCAGATTCCATTAACTGGCTCCTTAGCTTGAGTCACCCCACCAGCTAATTTACAAAAAAATAGCTAAATCAGTCAATTTGAACTACTCTTCCAGGCCTACTTGGCAGCCTCTCAGGAAGCCTGATCTATGCCAGCCTATTGGGTTATTCTTTTTCCTCTCTCCCTCTCAACAAGAGCTGCTGCAGTAGAGAGAAGGCAAAGGACACACAAGGAGAGCTCCAGTGTCCTTTCACATAATTATTTGAGCCTCAAAATGGGCTTTTTAGCCATTATTAGCCAGCTGCTAAATGGAGTTCATAGTCTAGTCAGACTACCTACATAGAAAAGAAACAAAGTGTGTGTGTGTGTGTGTGTGTGTGTGTGTGTGTGTGTGTGTGTGTGTGTGTGAGAGAGAGAGAGACCGACCGACCGACCGACCGACCGACCATATGGTTCAGAACCCATGAGGAGCAAAATTCTCTGTCTCTCTCTCTCTACTTTTCATGCTTATATACAGCATGGTTTCTTTTTTATTTTTTTCAAATGAAAGCCATGCATGGTAGAAGCTGGGAGTGGCTGCCAACTGTTCTGTACTAGAAATGCTAAAATGAGGCTTACTTTCCTAATGGAGTAGTCGATAGTTTTTTTTTTTTATCAACTATTCAGTTAATTGATAAGGGTAGGCAATTACAGAGCTCAGTCTGACTTGCACCAGGTCCCAGCATAACTTCCCCCACAGCTGGTCTGCATTATAAAGGACAGGGAAGCCGGCGCACAAAGTTGCTGGGGCAATCCCTGGTCCTGCGGGTCTCCAATCAGTCAGCATGTCCTCCCTTTCCCCCACTGCCACTCTTCATTATAAAGGACAGAGAATTCTGTCCTTTATAATGCAGAGTGGTGGTGGGGAAGAGGGGGAGGGAATGCAACTAGTTGATAGTGCTAATAGATAAGCTAAATTAGCTTCTGCTTATTGGTTAGTCGACTAGTCGCTTACATCCGACTAGTCGCTTACATCCCTATTGTGTACCAAAATAAAACTTAACACTCCCTCTCCTAGAAGTAGTTATTGTCTCCCCAGCTTAGTCATGACTGGATACCCCTACCCCTATTCATCCCTCAGAGCAGTGGCTACATTTAATAATGTGCTCACTTACCTTCTTTTTGGCTTTACATTCTGAAGATCAAAAGAAAGGCCTCTCTGAAGAACATGGAAGGTCTTTAGCAAGTGCATGCTTGGGAGCTGAGTTCCTGTTGCTTGGAGGTAAGTTAGGAATACTTACCCTATTTACACTCTGCTGAAGCTAAGAGAGAAGATCATGGCAGTGAGAGGCGCATTAGGCCCTCAGATATGCCAAGCCTAGCTAGGAGCTTTACAAGAACTACTTGACTTCCTGCTTTCCTACATTGTCCCTGTTACTGTGCTGCCCTGATTTCCAATCTTTCAATACCCAGACAGGAAGGAAGGCTTCACTAAAATAATCTGAATTTCTTAATACAAAAGTCTCTTAAGGAGCACTGGCCCCTTCTGTTGCATGGTGCACCAACATAGCATTTTCCTCCTCTTCCTGCTAAATCTCAATATATTCCTCTGAATTTAAGCGTGATTGTTGTTTTCAAAGTTCTAGGCCTTGGTAGTTCTTATTGTGGACTGTATGGTTGGCTGAGGGTATGTCTGTCTTTCACACTAAGCCTGGGCTCTGAGTCAAGTTTGAGCCCTCGTCTCCACGCAGACATCAGTCTGACTCAGGTCAGCCAGCATTCAGGACCCAAATCCTAGTTCCTTCTTCTAAGGGTGGGCCAGAGAGCCTCAGTCCCACTAGGAATCTGTTCCAAGCACTGTCATTTTGCAGTGTGGCTGCAGATCCAAGTCAGAAGGTCTGTGTAGTACAGCATGGACATGTTAACATGGCTGTGAGATTCTAGTCTAGCAATTCTAAACCCAGACAGAACAGTGCAGTGAGAATACCCCAGCACTAGACTGGAAACACCAACTTGAGAAACCCGAATCCCACTTACCTAGGCTGACTATGCAGTGAGGACATACTCCGAGTGTCTCTTCTGCAGAAGTGCAGAAATTGCACTTGGCTGGAGAGTGTTTTAATGGATTCTTGGGTGGAAAAGTTCTCCAATAGTGCCACTAGGGTGACTTTGCAGAGGCATGTGGTTCTACTATGTAGGATGGCAAATGTTCCACAATGGGTCACATCAATCAGTCATGCAGCAGACTGTCTCGAACCGTCAATGCGCTTGTAGTAGTTTTACCCTACATATTGAATGACTTGGGGTGGTTCTTGTCTTCTGGGTGATAGTATTAGTCCTACTCACAACCACCAGGGCCACTGACTTTAGGTCTAATGGATAGTAGAAAACAGGTGGGAGGCATGATCTTGAGGTGATCATGAGAGCTGTCTGCTGAAGATACTGGTCCACTTTCCTTTGTCAGGCGGAAGATGTGTCTGAGCCTGTGAGGTTCTGCTGTTAGTTCAGCAGCATGTTGATTTTTTTCCCCCAGCATAAGCATCATGAGACTGCGCAGTGGTGTTGTCATATGCCCTCAAGTTCCACAGTGGAGGGATATCTTTAGCGACACCACACACACAGTCCTTGGTAGTGTAGATGTACTTTGTGACATGGCACCCTATAATTTGTTTGTGGGTAAATGAGGGTGGTCAAAGTGCAGTTCATTCCCAGTCTGCAAGGTAAGCCCGCAAGTATGTGGCTGTAAATTGTGACACATTGTTGGCAATAATGTTTTGTTGGGCTGTCGAGTGGCCAAACAGCTCATCAAGAGTGCATATAGTTTCCAAGTTTCCTATGAAATACCATGAATGGCCAATTTTATCCAGTGCCACAGACTTGCATACGGGGGTACCTGTCTGGAAGCTGACTAATAACACAGTGGTAAGTGCCCTTGATGAAGATGGAGCTCTTAGCCCTGGTATCCAGCAGTGTACTCTGGCTACAGTGAGTACAAGATGCTGTTGTACCTTCACCTACCGTTGTTGCTGTGAGTTTTCAGAGTACAAAAGAGATCCTGTTAACTGCAATAGGAAACCTGTCCTCTCCTTCTGGGTTACAGTGTTCTGAAAAGATGGTAGCAACAGCCTCTTTTGGCTTCAGAAGCATTTAGCCAAGGCATTGAGATGGCAGAGGTCAATGTAACGATCTGGGTAACTAATCTGCATTTGCATCCCTGGCCATTTTAACCCCAGTAGGAACACAATAGTGCTGACCTAATTCTAGGTATCTATGTACTTACAGAATCACTGGGCAGAGTGATAAGACTTATGCAGGAAACTGTTTGAGAGGCAGCTAGCTGCAGATTAAACTGACTAATTATTGAGAGAAGAAGCTATTAAGAGCTGATGTAAAGATAAGGCAGAGAAAGCCATGTGCAGTTCACATCAACATATTTTATTGGTCTAACAGAGACTAGGAACTATGTTACAAATTCCTGATTGCTTTCTACTAGTACAGGCAGTCCCCGGGTTACGTACAAGATAGGGACTGTAGGTTTGTTCTTAAGTTGAATTTGTATGTAAGTCAGAACTGGTACATATTGTAGGGGAAACTCTAGCCAAACATTTCTCCAGAGCTCAGTTTTATTCTCCCACACCTCTCTTCCCTCAGTCCTTTATTCTCAAGCTGAGGTGTCTGCTGAGAAAAGCCGCTCTGCGTCTCCCTGGTCTGCTGGGGGGGGGGGGGGGGGGCGCACTAGCTTCACGTCTCCCTGGTCTGCTGGGGGGAAGTAGCTAGTGTGGGGTTGCCTCACCCCGTTTGTAAGTAGGGATCCGATGTAAGTCGGATCCATGTAATCCGGGGACTGCCTGTACCTTATCTATTCATCGCCTAGTCACACACTGAAACCATCAGCCTGGGAATCTAGGTTGCTTGCTCCATTGTGTCAATTTTTGCTTCCAGAGGAGATTTCTCTTCATTTGTGAGCACTGGAGGTGCAAGATCTTCATCATGTATTTTGCCTAAAGCAGACAGTGGGACACATTTCTTTAGGCCTAGGATGTAATGTTTAATGTATTTTTCATGAGCTCTGTATATGCTGACCAAAGAAACAGCATTGGCTCACTGAGATGTTTGAAGAAATAAGCTAGTGAATCTGAAGTTTTTGAGGTAGCAAATTATGCCACATGTGACTATGGTTACCAGTGTGTAGAACACCATATAAATATGTGTATAAGAGAGAAAAAACATATATGTCACTTCACCATTGAAATGCAGTGAGAAAAGCCACAAGTTAAGCCTGAAGTCTGGCTGAGAGAGAAGGAAATAAAAACCTCTCCAAAAATTGCAAACCTTATAAAGTTATTTTACAAGATTGATTTTTTTTTCTTGGCAGTGGAAGAGTTTTTTGTGTGTGTGGAAGGTCTCTCTTCCAAATTCTGCAGATGTCAGTCTGTTTGGGGAAGATACCCAAGGGAGGGGGCAAAAGGCAACTGTTTTATAAAAAATACACAAAAAGTGAGTGTGTATATATTGTGCATCTGGGATTTCCAGGATTGATTATCCTCTTCAGTTGCATATTGCAACAAATAGCGGAGTATTTACTGCAGTAGTGACTACAATGCAGTCTATGCTCTAAGCTTTTTTTTTTTTCTTCACCTTATATCTTGCTATCCACATTCTGAAGCAACTTGAACACAAAGCTGAGACGAAAATTTTAAATAACTGTTTGCTTCTTTGGAATGTGAAAGTTGTGGATATGTTGGACACTAATTCCATTTTTATCATTACAGCTACAACAAAATGGGGAACCAAACTATAGCTTTCCTTAGCAACCACACCTGATGGGCGGGGGGTTGTAGTCACAGTGGTCATATGGTTCCCACTGGTTTCATGGTAGGGTGACCAGATGTCCCAGTTTTACAAGAAGGCAAATAAAGGCTCCAATTATGCAATATTTCTTTTTAACAGGGGTTCAGTCAACTTGCTGGTAATTTCAATGTTTGTATTGTGTAGTTCTTATAGGTTGCCATTGCGCTCACTTGAATACAGGAAGTCCCTGGGTTACGTACAAGATAGGGACTGTAGGTTTGTTCTTAAGTTGAATTTGTATGTAAGTCGGAACTGGTACATATTGTAGGGGAAACTTTAGCCAAACATTTCTCCAGAGCTCAGTTTTATTCTCCCACACCTCACTTCCCTCAGTCCTTTATTCTCAAGCTGAGGTGTCTGCTGAGAAAAGCCGCTTCACTTCTCCCTGGTCTGCTGGGGGGGGGGGGGGAGTGCTAGCTTCGCATCTCCCTGGTCTGCTGGGGGGAAGCAACTAGTGCGGGGTTGCCTCACCCCGTTTGTAAGTAGGGATCCAATGTAAGATGGATCCATGTAACCCGGGGACTGCCTGTACAAGTAATTTTATCAAGTGTCCTGTATTTAGCATTGGGAAATAGGGTTCTCTTACTTCATGGGGGAGCTGCATGTTCCTGGTGGCTACAGCACCAGGTTTACATAGGACTCCTAACGGGGATTTAATTTGCTGTGTGTAATCTGTATCTCATTTGAATTGCTGTAGGGAGGCATGACCTGCAAAATTTCGACAAAGGTTTCCAATTTTTTTCAATCAACTAAAGCTTGTTGGAATTGTTTCATTTTTCAAAACAAAAAAAAAATTGACAGTTTGAAAATTAACCCTTCCCCCCGTGTTTTTACAATTTTACTTTTTACTAATAGCCAACTGTCCTCTGGGTGAAGTCTCTCCTCTCTCTTTGCTTACCCCACTGCCATAGGCTTACAACCTATTAATAAAGATCTGTTTCAAAAAGACAAAAGCAATGAAAAAAAGGAGTCCTGTAAGTGAACTATCCCAGCTACTCCTGCAAGCACTGCTTGCAGAGGCTCTGTGGGTGCTCTGGGCTCATCAATCAAATGTGAGTTGGAAGGACTCCCACTACCTTTCTTGCTGCTGTTCCTCTGGCCAGCATCTCCAGCATGTTCAACATCTTAAAAAAAACACCCCTTAAATCACAGCATGATGATAGTGCTGGGAGAGATCAAGACTGAGATTGTTAATGAAAAAAGGGGGCTTCAAACCTTTTGAAAATTCAGATTTGGGGCCTGATTCTCCTGTCACTTGCACCAGGATAATGCAGAAATAACTCCACTGGAAACAGTAGAGTGATAGCAGCATGAAACTGGTGTCAGATCAGAATCAGGCCCACCCTGAAGTTCTTATGGAACTTGTGTTTCTTTGGGGGCTGTACTTAAGGGCTGCTGGAATCAATGCTGAGAGGGCTGGAGGAAATTGGGATGATGGATGAACTGGGAGCTCTAAGCACCTTGCTCCTGAAATTTCAATTTAGTTCCACCCCTCCAGCAGGGGATATTAATTTTTTATAAGAAGGAATTGCTTTTTTGAGAGTTTAGTTATGGGAGGAGGACTTAGTTTGGATTATAATAGGAGTCATGGACTAAATCTCCTACTCAGCTTTGAAAATCTCAACTGGTGTGATTATTTATAAGAAATGCAGCAAATTCTGTGGAAAGGAGAGAGGCTTGCTTACTGTTTGGCTATGGTTATAATTCTCTTCCAGTTGTATTTTTTGCTGTGGATGTTCAGCAGCGGCAGGGAATTGAGGATGAATAGAAACAGAGGCAGCAACAACAACAAAAAGTAGCAGAATCTTAAACTTTGAAAGTGTTCCCTGATGTGGTTCTGCCTTAGAACAGGAAGGCACCCAATTGCCATAGGGTTGGTAAACATAGATAGCTAGATTTCTGGCTGGAAACAATGACCAAAATTTGAAAGATTGCCATCAAGAACTTGGGGTGAACAAGGCTGCTGAGACTGTCCACTTTAATCAACATTACACCAGTGCATTTCTTCCTCATAAATTTGTGTTCGCTTCCTAAAATTCTGTCAACAATGAGCTCAGCAGTCACCTAAACTGAGTACAATTGTACCTGTAACTCATATGCAACTATATTAGACCTCATGAACTTTAATCTGCAGGGTCATCATACTGGACCCATTTCAAAAACAAGACTACGGTACATTTAGCCCTCACAACACTGGAAATGTTATTAAGACAATGTTCATATTAACCAAAGAATTCAGTTTATTTTGTGTCCTTCAAAATTAGAGATGGGCCAGAACCTCTAACAGAAATCCTCAAGTTCATAGAGGCTTCAGTTTTATTTTCCTGCCCATATCTAGGCTGAATTAAAAACTAAAGATGAGATGTTAAGAGCCCAGACTTTTAGAGCTGAGAAGGAATAGAATGTTCAGTGTAAGGATGAGGTCCTAAGAGATTTCTTCAGGCAGAGTTGGGGTAATATAGGATAAGAGATGAAGAAAAGCATGTCCATCCATGAGAGACAGTGAGTCATGCAGAGAAAATGTCAAATAGGTAAGCCATTCTGTGACAGTGTCAAAGAATTAGAATCAATATACTGGCAAAGAAAACAGGCAACAATAGGCAAGGGTATACATGTGTAGGCAGGCAGATATGGGGGCAGACAACCAACAAAGAGGAAGGAAGAAGCTAAAATAAGTAATAAACGAACAAACAGGAAATAATATTAAGCGGTGAAAGAGATAAAGTGTGACTTAAAGGGAAATAAGAGAAAAGAATTACAAAGCTAAATCTAAAATTATGCAGTGGTTACTTAGGGGAAATTTCTCTGGTGCCCGATGCCAGTTTAAGAAGCATAAATAAAGAAATTAGCAGAAGTGCTGTTGAAGGGGATGTGAATAGCAGTAGTTCTGAATCCCTGACATCCTGGACAAATGAGAGATTTCTGAACCCCGGGTTATCTTGATCAAGTCATTTCACTTCTTTCTGCCTTAATTTCCTGACCTGTAAAATGGGTGCTATTTTTGAAGCACTTTGAGCTCCATTCTTTTATTTTAATGTCTTAGGACTTGTTCTCTTATTTACAAAACTACAATTCAGGAGTAACCACACTGACGCCAATGGAGTTGTTTCACAGGAATAAAACTTAAATAGAATTGGGCGCCTTGACTTTACTAAAGAACTACAGGGCAATGAAAAATCAGTTGGAATTAAATAAACTCCTTAAACCAGATACAAAATGAGAGTGAGAAGGGTCCAAAATCGAAAGCTTGACAGGACAGTAAATGAGAGCATAAAGCCTCTGCAAATCATTTATAGCTGCACAAAATTACATACACACAAGCAATATGTTGTAGGCAACCTAACTGAAGAAACAGCAAAATCAGCATAACTTTTTTGCTTTAGTTACACAGTGGCTCATGCAAACATTTTCTTTATTTTGGCTACATACACTCTCTTCCCTTCTATCATATTCCCTAAGGTTTGCTTTGAGTTCTAGATTTGAGCAAACTGCATGTAAAGCCAGTTACCCTTGTGGTTCCTGAGCCTCACTGAAGCTTTTACTGGGCATGTTCTAAATTCTGAGTTTGTAACAAATCCTGAAATCAAGCTAAGTGTCAACCAGCTCCGAAATAACATTCTGGGGAATTTCCAAAAATCAGAATCTGAGCAGCTACTCATCCATAAAGAGGAACATACTTTGTGAGACTAGACTATGCAAGATGATGTGAAAATGATCCAGGGCAGCAGCTTTGTTCAAAATACAAATTAAGGAACTGGAAAGGAGAAAATGGATGACGTTACTTTGCATAGCACTGTTGCCATGACTTGAGTTGTAGTGCCCAATTCAGCTCCCGGTTGCACTGGGGAAATCAATGGGAGTCACTTCCATCTCAACCTGGTGCACGTCTAATACAATCAAGGCTTATAGGTCTTTTACTTGTCTGAGCTTTTTGGTGATTATGATGTTCTGACGGTATGTTCAGGAGTCAGCACTGTACAAGACATCGATCTCAGTCTGTGCGCTGACTGCAGACCTCTCTAGAGTCTTTAACCTGGAGGAAGATGGAACCCATAACTTGTTGGCAGGCAGTGTGCTATGGTGACTTTGAGCCACCTTTGCATCTTCTGATCCTGAGTTGCTCTGGGGGCTAAAACAGATGGCTGTGGGAGTGGTCCAAAAGACGGCAGCCTCCCATTGTTCTATGGGCCACAGTGATGCCCAGAATCACCATGGCTCTAATTGTTCTGGACCTCCCCCAACACACCTCCCCTGTCTCTATCCACATCCGGGTATGCACCTCATGTTAAGGCTTCCAAGGCGACCCACAGAAGGCAGACAGACCTCTTTAGGGCTCTCTTCTGCAGTGTCAATGACAGTAGGAATTCAGTCTTCTAGAACAGGCCTGAGGATTTCACTCCTGATTTAAAAAAAAAAAAAAGATTTCTTATTGTTGTTGCTTCCCCAGTTTCTGTCATGCAACAAGAGTTCTCTTCACTAGACAAACATGGTGAGGTTTCGGGAGAGAGAGGTTATGCTATGTTTTCCACACCAGTAAGTTACTGAACACCTTAAAATAGCCACTTAATTTGGACTGTAAAGCGAAAACAAAACCAGGTTATCTTTTTCAGTTGCTTCCAGGGAAACCATACTGCAAATTGGAGTTATTTTTATTTGAAGACATTTTCTCCAAAATAATATACTCAACAACAGGTTTGAAGTATAAGCTGTTTTAACACCCCCTTTTTTTTTTCAGCAGCCAGACATGCATGTCCAGCTGTTACTTACTTCTTAGAGAACCTAAGACAATGGAACCTCACTCTGTCTGAGGTCTCTGAGTGCTGCTGAATTACAAACAATAATAATAATGAATAAATAGATACCACATAGAAAAAATACCAGCCATGATCTTAGTTAAATTAATTTATGGTTTGTGTCTAAAGATCAGAATGAATTAAACTATATTCTAATGTAAGCAAGTAAGTCAAAGTTGCCATTTTCTTTTTATCTTTTTAAACCAAAGCCATGATAGAACTACCCAAGTGCAAAATGACTGTCTGTCCCATTTTGGCCAGCTATGTCTTGGTTTTTTGGATGTTTTTCACAAAAGCAGGTGGGAGCAGATGATGAAATGGCCAGTTTACCAAAAAAATCAGTTGTGCCCATCTAAGGAGGCATGAAAGGACATTGGAGGGGTGGTGACATGAGATACCAGGCAGCAGGGCTCAGGAGTTCAGATTCTGCCCCAGACGGCATGGAGCTCAGGGGCAGGGGATAACTCCAGTTCTGGATGGCACAAAGATCGGGGGGGCAGCCTCAGCTCTGGGTGGTATGGGGTACAGAGCTTGCCCAGGAGTAAGGCCCAGGCAGTGGGAGGCAGATCTGGTACGCTGTATGGTTGATGGGGGAGCTTAGGCCCATTATTTTTTTAGGAAGTACGGTCAGCCTAAAAATACATCAGTTGTTAAAACTTCCATTTTCTTGCCTTAGATGTTTCAACTCTCAGACCCTTAACACAAATGACGAAGGTATAAGTAAATTTTTGAGCAAAGCATTTATTAAGGAGATGTGAGTGTAATTATGAAGTGATGATTAAGATCCTAAGTTGATGGGCAGTAAAGGCCAGAGATCAAATAGGTATCTGCATCTAGGAGTTGGCTTGTAACACAAAACGATTCTGTTATTGATGTGGTAGTGTAATGGCTGTAGAACATAGCTGAAGGTAATGTATATTTGGGAGGTGTATTTTCACATTTTTAAAGAAAAGTGGCTAATGTTTGATATTTCAAAAAGACTAGAGGGCATTCAGTGATCATTGTTATGTCCAGTAATTTTACGATAATCCTCAGGTCTGTTTCTTATCATAATAGTGTCAGGAGGAGGGAAGTTTCATGTGTGTGCATGCGTATGCTACAGTCCTCTACTGGAGAGAATTCAAACTGTTTCAGCTATGTTATATAAACTCTATATTACTAATACTTAACAAGCCAATCTCCTTTAACTCAAAGGACAGAGCCATGCAATTTGGAGAAAGGGGACTTAGGCTTTTCCCCCAGAGTTGTGAAGTTCGGAATGGCCCCAGTGTGCAGAACAGTCATAGCCCTTAAATTGTAATGGCAAGAGGAACCAGTTTTCTTTTGTGACTCGAAATGTTTACACGTCCAAGTTCACTTCCCTCTTGCTGCCTTCAGTTCACTGTCACTTGACAAGAGAATCATACAGGACCAGACACACTGCCCATGCGGACTGCATTCATGAATTCCAGAGGACACAATTCCAGTCTCTCTTTTGTGTTAACATGAGTGACATCAAAAGAATTCTGGTTTCCAGTCAAACTTGAGTTCACTTTTATTTCTGTGATGCAGTTAGGGTTGGCTAATTGATTCTGTCTTGTTCAATCACGGAACAATGGAATGATAGTCCAAGGTAACATTAATGCACTATAGCATTACTGGTGTATTGGTTCTTTTGTTCTCCACAGAGTCTGAGCTATAAGAGCTGTCTGTTGGTGAATGTGGAAAATGCATTACCCAGGCTATGAGAGATGGTGATCTGTCACATAAATAATCAAATCCAGAATATGAACCTGGTTTTGTTTACAGGGTACATGAAGATATTTGTTATCAGAAGCCTCCTCACATTAACACCCCTCCGTAAAGACACACACACACATGCACACACTAAGGCTATGACTACACTGCGGCTTTTACCGCAAGAGCCTATGCAAATGAAGCGTGGATTAGCATATTGCTGCACTTCATTTTCATAATTTATTCAAGCCGTTTTTGTGAAAGGCCTTTTTGTGCAAAAACAAGCAATGTGGACAGGTTGGGGGTTTTTTTTGTTTGTTTTTCACCAAAACCCCTTTTTGCGCAAGATCCTTATACCGCTCCCGGAAGAGCCACATCGCTTCTTATGGCTATGTCTTCACAGCAGCGTTATTTGGGAATAACTAGCATTATTCCGAAATAACATAGTCCACATCTACACAGCAAGCAGCTATCTTGACATCATGTCAAGCTGGAGGGCTGCTTCCTCCAACTGCTGCAACCCTCATTGTAGGAGGAGTAAGGGAAGTCCGAGGAAGAGTGCTCTATCTCAAAATGACTGCTGTGTAGACAGTGCCAAAAGTCAAAATAAGCTATTTCAACTTTAGCTACGCAATTAACAGGGCTCGACAAAGTATTGAATCTACTCGCTGTGTAGACATGCCCTATGGCATCAAGGCTTGAGCAGTTGCCCTGCTTGCTAACTCCCTAATGCAGGCCTTGGCACAAGTAGTCCAAGGAGAGGCCTCAGAAAGAAAAAGTTGGTGAGCCCCTGATCTAGAGCTAAAAGCATCAATCTCTGCAGCAGAAGAGCCTACTGTGTGGTACAAGCAAGGCAGAGTACACATAATGCATCCTGACCAATGACTTACAATAGCAAAATGCTGTCAGGGAGTTTCTAGGGAGATGTCCACAAGAGCACCATTTTTTGACTGAATCTCGCACCGCAAACCTTTAGATATTTCTTTAAATTAAGCCATAAGAACATAAGCCAAATTCATTTTACTGCTTCCCTTGGAGTTTGTAGCCCACTGGGATTTTATAAGACACTAAAGCCAAATCTAAGCATGTCTTCTGGAGCCACCTACTCCTAATGACCCCCAGAGAATCATATTCTATATTTTACTTCTGGATCATACAACTCAGGTCCTTGGTGAGTGCTATTTTGGTTTGGTTTATTTTTATTATAGTGGTTACTGCTGGTTATGCCTGTGGATAATGTTTCCTAAGACCCTCTCTGTAGCTCATAACTTTGTCAAACTCCAACAGTTCGGGCTGATGATTAATTTGTTTTGTTTAGCACAAAGAGACCCGACTACTGGGGCTTCATTGTGCACATTATACACATTGACAAGTCCCAGCTCTGAAGAGCTTACAAACTAAATAGACAAGACAGACAAAGGCTGGGAGGAGAAATAGAGGCAGAGAGACGTAAAGTGACTTGCTTAAGGCCAGACAGCGTGTTGGTGGCAGAGCTGAGAATAGAATCTAGATCTCCTGGCTTCCTGTACAGTGCCCCATCCAGTAGTCCAGACTAATTTAACAAAGCATAAAGCTCATTTGATAACCATCAAAAAATGAAAGTTATGTCAAAAATCCCAAATGAAAAGTACAGTTTCTTTCTTTTGATTGGCATGAATACATATCTGAGCATTTTGAAGACCTTCCTCTTTGAAGACCTTTCTTTTAACCTTAAGGGTGAATTTTTAAAGAGGGAAATAGATCTTGTACATAAAAACATAACAAGTAGCTCAAAAGATGAAAGGCCAGCCCCTGAGAGCCTATCACAAGGTCCTCACCTCCCTCTATATATCAGAGCACACATCCTCCTTAGAAGTGTTTCTGCTAGCATGTTAATGAGCACTTCACCCAAGGGAAGCTCTCTATTTCCTGGCTGAATATAGTATGGAAAATTAAATTTCACAGAATATATATATATATATATATATATATATATATATATATATATATATATATATAAAAATCCAATAAGCCTCTATAGCAGACACAATTCATATGGAGTGGCCAGATATTAAGAGTCGTTAATACATAGCAGAGATATATTTTACACATTGAAAGTGCTGTACAAATATTAACTAGCTTCCCTTTATTTTCTCCATACTCTTGCTTCTCTATTTCATTTCCCTCCTGCAATATCTCTTTTCCTTTTGTCCCTCTTTCTTAGTGTCTAGGAACTCCACCATTTCACCCGCTCCAACCATTATACTGAGACCCTTCTCCACAATTTCCCTATACAAACCATGTCACTGCAGCTGGGACCAATGATATTTGTTGTAGCAAAGCAGAGATCCACTGTTCACTTTTAGACTGAGAGATGACACCAAAAAGCTCCAAGTTTTTTCTTTGTCTATGGAACTTTTGTTTTTACTTTTGAAGAATTGTTTTGTATAAAAACGCTTCACTTTTATGGGCTTTGAAGGTTATTTTTTTTAAACACAGGGCCCCTAATGTTGGTGTTTGTTCTCTTTATAAGCCTTTTTTTCTCATTCTCTGCAATAAGAGCCTGAGCAGACTGGATGGCATAGTGTTTAACAGCAGGTTCTCAATTTGTTGTGGTGAAACAATTGGAGACAGCTAATTTTGTACAAGGCAACTTCTAATACATAAATAAACAAACTTTTTCCTGGCAGAGTAGAAAGAAAGCTGTGAATCAGGGTGTGATTAGCATGTGTTGGTGCTATTAACTCCACTGCAGTTAGTCATTAATATGTTTAGTGGCAGGGATGCCAACACGAAGCCCCCCAGAAATAGACGGCTGCTCTAGGCCTTAACATCACTGCCTTTTATTTTGTTTTCACCAGAGGCTTTCTCCAGTCTTCCTTTTATGGTTTTATGTAAACTCTGGGGTCCTACTGGATGAAAGTGCTCTCTGTTTTTCAGCAGAGCTGTGGTTTTTGGATTTTACAGCCCCAAAATTACTTCATGATGATCCAGAGCACACATCACAGCCCAGAAACCACACGGGAGTTGTCTTGGTAAAGGAAGCTGAGAGTTGCTGAAGTAGCCAGACTGAAATTTATAACTGTGACCTGGGCCTTGTCAGGCCTTTATGACACAGTGTAAAGTGAATTGCTGCTTAGTCACCAATTTGCTTGGCAAGATTGGTTGTATTAGGAAATACATAAAAGGTCAGACAGTAGGAGTTTGTCTAGACATCCTATTTTGGATTATACGCTCTACACGTTTCTGTGGTAACCTCTGCAAAACACTCATATTTTAGGAATATTTTTAAAGCACCTTTTTCTGTAATAAGCTGCAAAAGCTTTTGTGAACAAAATTAGCTCCATTCTTTACTGCATTCAGCTTGTGGCTATCAAGCTAACCATTTTAGAAATGGAGAAGAGGTACCTCTGCCAGTCTCTCTCCAGACTATTGGAGTTCCAGTAATGCCTAATTCATAATGAAAGGAGAGGAGATTCCCTCAGGGAGGAGTCTGCAACTAGGAGAAACGTGGAATTACCATAGATGAAAGAGCCAAGAGATAGAAATGGCATGTTTTCTTTTGGCTTCTAGCAGAAGTTAATTTACAGTTCATCTTCTTGTCACTTGCATAGGACCAGTGACAGGGGCATGGGGAATATAACAAATAAGCCATCAGGATCTGTACTTGTAAATAGAAAACCAAGTTTTGTGAGTAAAAGGTGAGGGAGAGCTACCCCAAATTTTGCAAGTAATAACTGAGAGCACTAGAATGCCAGCTGGGGTTTTTTGAAATCTAAAAAACTCTGGGGAAGAAAGTATTTTGTAGCAAAAGAGGAAAAGCAATCTGCCAAGCAAAATGGGCTTGATGGACTGATTTTTCTACTTCCATGACATTTTTATTATTATTATGATTACTCCCTTCCCTCCTTTCCCCTCCTCCAAATGAAAAATAGGAAAAAATCCAAAGTTAGGTCTTATGGATTTTTTTAACTCCATTTTTAAACTGAAAACATATATGTATACTCCTGGAGTTTCAATGACATTAATTGCATTTGGCTGGGCTTTCCAAGTGGAATCACATGCATGCCAATTTAAACTAAATAGAATGTAGCAAGAAGGCTTTTTATGAAAGCCAAAGGCAGATTTATATTGTCTACTTAACTAAAAATTAATAAATAAATAAACACTGTAGACAGTCCTTTTGACCGGGATCATTAAAATTAGTGTGTGTCTTAACATTGTGATTCCTGTCATCTGGTACCTGGAAAATTGTATTTAATATCCATTCTTGAAGGGCCTGATACTTATTAGGGTGAAGGTTTTTTCATTTTTTTATCATTATAATCTTCTGAGTAAATAACACAGTCTAAGAGATTTCACATTATCATCTGATGACATAGCCAGCACCTGGAGTTATGCGGTATTAATTTATTGGGACTATATAAGTTCTATAACAATATAATATTTAGCATTTATCCAGCACCCTGTCTCATTGGGGCTCAAAGAACATTCAGAAGTGGGCATTGTTAGCTCCTTTTTATAGATGATGAATAGATGGGGAAGAGTGAGGCCCAGCGAAGGAAGTGAACAATGTTTAAAAGGCAATGACAACTCACAGCTCCCTTTGGCTTTTATCAGAGCTCAGCACTTCTGAAACTCAAGCTGTAACTCAGCCAAAATCAACCTGGGAATTATCAACAGATCTGTGAATAGAACCCCTATCTTTTGACTCCTGACTTAAAGAATTAGCCACTGAACTATGCTGCCTTACAAGGTGCATTACTTAACAGCATGATTTTAATGGTGTGTGCGGGAAGAAGGGTGCCTAGAAAGTATTATTTGTTATGAGTTTGTTGTTCTCTAGAGATGTCTGGTTTATGCTCAATTTAGTTCTGATTCCTTTCCTTTTTCCTGATAGTCATAAAGTGTGAATGTTGTTTCTGTAATATATGATATATAAGTCTGCTGAGAAGGTGCATTATTAAGTTGCTTTGTTAATTTACCTACAAGACACTGCTCTGGGTTATGGTTTCGGGCTTTTAGGCTGACTGTAGGCTCTGAGTTACTGTATTGATCCACAAGTCTTGAAACAAGACCAGGAAATGCAGTGATAATACCCTACGCATTTGACACCTTGGACCCCAGTGCCTTCTAGTCAAAGTAGTCACTTTGTAGTTACAGCATCGCCAAAGAGACTACATGGAAGGCGAGCAGATTATCTGTGCATTTGAAGGAGTGTTATGACTTCTAATGTGGGTGTGTGACAACATGGGAATTTTCTGCCACACTTTATGACCCCTCCTCTGTATGCCTCAGCTTGCCCTATATTTTGCATGGTAAGCAAGTAGGGAGAAAAGGACTCTGTGTTCTTATAGCAAGCTTTGCATATATCGACACTTAACTGCTACAGCAGCACAGGTGTCTACACTCTGGTGTAGACACTCACTATAGTGACAGGATGGGTTCTCTCATTGCTGTCATTAATGAACCTCCTGGAGAGATGGTAACTAGGGCAAGAGCAGAATTCTTCCACCTAACACTGTGGATTAGGCTGGTGGCATAGCTACATCTCTCAGGGATGTGCATTTTTCACACCCTTGGGAGATGTAGCTATGCCAATGTTAAATTTTCAGTGTAGGCCAGCTCTAGGAGGCATAGGTATGGATGTTCCCTAGCTGACTAAGCCTGACTGGGTAATTATAAAGGACTGGCTGAGAGCTGACCCCGTATTAGTAGAGAAGACAATGGTAAATCCAGTCACCAAGATATTGACACCTGTTAATCAGTGGACCAGAGGGAGATGGAATTTCCCACCTCTCAGGGAGGAAGCAGAGCAAAATCTCCCAGCTGAGGAGCAAAGGGCTGGGATGGCAGGGAAAGAGACTAAGACTTGTTTGCTGGAAGGACCTGGGGATCCCATCTGGGAACTGATCAAGGATGTTAGCCTGCAGGAAAGACTGGGCCTGAACATGGTGTTCACTACAGTTTGGATGGGTCTCTGGGTTGATGAGAATGGACTTGGGCTATACTTTTACCTCAGTCTCTCTCGGCTAACCTAAGGACTTCCTATGCTGTATTCCAGCTGACTAATGACCCTACTGTTCTGAGAAGATCATTTGAAGGGCCTACAAATGTTTGGCAGGTGCATTAATCTCTGAAGAAGTCTCTGTCAAATCTACCTCAGCTGGACTCTGAACAGAGCGGATGGTGTAAAGTGGGAGTGCTGTAGCGCCAGAAGTTCAGACTTGGGAAGTGGAGAAGCTACATAGCCCATTGTAAAAGAAGAGTAAGTCCCCTGGGGGATCTCTAGACCCCACAGAGAGGAGGCGCAAAGGGGGAAATTGTCCTGGGGCCCGCAATTCAAAGGGACCTGCGACTCCCAGCTGCTACCGCAGCTACTGCAGTAGCGGCGCAGCATCTGGAGCCCTGAGCCCTTTAAATCACTGCCAGACCAGGCTAGATGTGCCATGCTCCAGGCAGTGCTAAGGGCTGCCTAGGGGGTCGTCGTGGTGCATTGAGGGTGGTGCTGAGAGCTGGAAGCCCTGCCCCATACCTTCCACCCAAGGCTGTGGCCCTTCTTTGTCCAGGAGTTCACAGAGACTGTCAGCTCCTATGGGGGTCTGGCACACTGACAGTACTCCTCCAAGAGATTGTGTGCATAGCACGCTGTGGGCATAGCACTGATCCTGTGGCTCTCTGACAGGCTGAGGGTGTGCACACTTGCATGTGTTCACACATGTATCAGCAATGTCCCACCATCATTTGGCCTTGTGACTCAGTGCTCCAAGAACAGTTACAAACACACACACTCTTCTTAATCTGCTTATTCCCTGAGAGGTCTAATTGGCAGCCTTTGATTCAAATTATTTCAAGAAACTAAAATAGGGAATGACGCAAAAGTTGTATGTGAGCAGGCAAACACCTTTCTGCTTCCAGGGTGTTTTAGATAGGTTGTTTCATTCGTGCTTCACTTGTATATTGCTTATAAAATGGAACTTTATTTTTGTTAAAAATAATGTGTAATACAAAGACTGTAGAAAGACATCAAATGTTCCTAACTTCCAGCACCAATCTGTTCTCTATTACTATGGTGGTTACTCCTATAGCGCTGTCCAGGCAAAGGTGCTCTGCAAAAGAACAGGTTTGCTAAACAAGTAACAGGTCCCTGCCCTAAGGAGCTTACAGTCTAAAGGCAATTTTGGCTTGATTTTCAAAGATGTTGAGTTCCCACAGTTTATACTGATTTCAGGGGGAGCCATGAATGCTTGGTACCTTTGAAAATCAAGCCAAATATAAATAATTACTTCTTCCAGTAGGATGTCTGGAAGTCATTTATAACTTTTTAATTAAAATATATTCTCGGATCTTTGAAGATTAGCTTTAATCCCTTTTGAAAGACTCTCCACATTATTCCCATCCGCAATTTGAGGAGAATCTGAGAATGCCTCCAGCACTAGGGAAAATCTCATTTGACAGTAATATCCACCTCCTGGGATGAGAGACATTCCTAGCTCTATAGGTGAGAGCAAATAGAAGGCTATCTACTGCTCAGAATTGAAAAGAATCCCCCACCCCCACCAGAACTACATGTCTCTAGAAACTTATAAGTACATGGCTGCAGTCAGGATGTTTTGGACATGGGACAAGATGTAGAGTAATCGCTCCAAACTATGCAAGAAAGATCATATTGTTATCTCCACTTTACAGATGGGGAAGCTGAGGCCCAGAGGAGTGAAATGGCTCATCCAAGGTCACCTGGCAGTCCAGTAGTAGAGTTAGGCGTAAAATCACATTTCCTGAACCTCAGTCCAGTGTTTGTGCCACTAGCGCAGCCGGCCTTCCTAAAGCTAAATTAAACTGAAGTGCAAATGAAAATGATGTTGAGTTAGAAAAGGGTAACAATGTTCCTAACAAAATAAGAAATGAGGTTTCTCTTACCCACCACATGTCTTGAGAACAGGAGTTTCTATCCTGTTGTAGCAGCATCAGCAATCAATCAGATCTGCCATTTGGCGCCACTTATCTGCTCACACAGAAAGACAACTGAGCCTTTCAGCAACCCTTCAGCCCCTTCAGCAGATGAACATGGAACTTTACTTCCATTCCACTCCAAAGCTCCACCCAGTTTGCCCTAAATGACATCCCTTTCCTCTCTGAAAAGCTGTTGGGTGTGTATCCTCTGCATTTTCTTGATAATTGGCATAGAGCTGGCATAAGATTCTTTGGCACTCATCCATTCATCCTCACGTTGTACCAACGCTTATGACTGGTCAATGGAGGGATGATAGGAGTTACTATAGAGAACTTTCTGGGTGTCTGGCTGATGAGTCTTGCCCACATGCTCAGGGTTCCGCTCTACTCTGTGCTGATTAGGCCTCAGTTGGGGTATTGTGTCCAGGGGTGGCCCATGACTATAGGCCGACCCGGCCGTCGCCTAGGGTGCCACCTTCAAGAGCACCTGATGATGACATCACGGGGCACTCAGGGCGCCTGATGATGATGTCACCCCATTGACGGTCCATTGACGGCCGGGCAGGTGGGGCGCCGATCGTGCGTTCCACCTGGGGAGCTAGCTGCTGCAGCCTGCCTCCGGCTGCTCCTGATTATGTTCAGTTCTGGGCATCGCATTTCAAGAAAGATGTGGAGAAATTGGAGAGGGTCCAGAGAAGAGCACAGAATGATTAAAGGTCTAGAGAACATGACCGATGAAGGAAGGCTGAAAGAACTGGGTTTGTTTAGTTTAGAAAACAGAAGATTGAGGGGGGGACATGATAGCAATTTTCAGGTATCTAAAAGGGAGTTATAAGGAGGAGGGAGAAAACTTGTTCATCTTGGCCTCTGAGGATAGAAAAGAAGCAATGGGCTTAAACTGCAGCAAGGGAGGTTTAGGTTGGACATTAGGAAAAACTTCCTAAGTGTCAGAGTAGTCAAACACTGGAATAAATTGCCCAGGGAGGTTGTGGAATCTCCATCTCTGGAGATATTTAAGAGTAGGTTAGATAAATGTCTATCAGGGATGGTCTAGACAGTATTTGGTCCTGCCATGATGGCAGGGGACTGGACGCAATGACCTCTTGAGGTCCCTTCCAGTCCTAGTATTCTATGATTCTATGATTTTATGAATATAGCAGTGTCCCATCAAACAGCAAGCACTGGTGCAGCTAACCAGGGGTTAGCAGCTGCGGAAATTCATTTAAATTCCCTAGTGTGGACAAGGTCTTGATGGTAGTTATATAACCAGACACAGACCAGCTAGGTTCATAAGATATTTTGAAGAGTTTTATTCTGCATTAGCAAGAGTAGTTCCACAGGTAGAAAGAGCTCCCAGACAGTGCTCCAGTTTCACTCGCTTATTTACAACTACCTCTTCCAAAATAAAGTTCTCAGGCAACAAAGCTCTGCATGATTGGCTGCTTATAAACCATAGAACTGACGTAGCAGTTATACCAAAATGTGCCAACCGTGTTCTGAGAACAATCACTGAGCATTCACTGTTATGGTGAATGCAAATATCTCAGTCTTTGCTGGACTTGTGTTCAGAGCCAAAATAAACTGAAGATTCTCCGCTCCCCACACCATTGAGGCCTGGCCTACACTGACCTAATTTCTCTACAATTTCCAGCTATCAGTAAAGCCCATGTGTCTCCACCCAGAATAGCAATGAGGAGAAAGGTATTGCACACAGGCGGCTGCCGTCAATTTTAAGAACCAGCTCATGCAAATATGTCCCTAGCAAGAGTAGGTGATAGGCTGCTGGAATTGCCTAGGACCTTGTCTATAATAGCTCAGCCACCATTGCTAGCACCTGTGGAAAATTTGTTGTAAAAAAAAAAAAAACCTAAACAGTGGGATCGACAGCCATGGTGGGCCCCCATGCAAGATGTGGGGGGATAGCTCCTTGCCCCCAGAAGAGGCAGGGGCAGAAAGGGGTGGAGCAATCGGCAGCCAGCTCATGGCACCATCTGGAGCAAAGCGCTGGCTCCCCTCCCTCCCTTCAGAGCCGTGTAGCATGGTGCTCTGGTGGTGATTTAAAGAGCCACCACTCCTTCTGAATCATTGGCCCCAGGGCAAATGCCACCTTTGGAACTCCCCCTGTTGTCAGGCTGGAGTGTAAAAAAGTCCAGGTCCTTTGGCTATTTCTGTCAAAGGAGCTGACCTACCTTTTGAGGTGTGGGTGGGAAACATCCCTAATGGCTCTTTGGGAGCTGGAAAACACCAGCTTCCTTGAAAAGTCTGTGGCCAGCTGTAAAGGTGCCTTGAGGTTTTATTGTGAACTGTTTTAAGAAAGAGTTGTGGGCAGGGGGGTTGGCGGGTGATTACTTAGAGGGTAAGTAAACAAAGTGTTGGTAAGTTTACATCAATTATATGCTTGGATTCTTTTTTTTCCTCCTCTTTCTGAATGTCAATTCTACACTGAACCACAGAAACCAATTTTAATCTTTGTCTTCATTAAAATATGGTGGCTTGTGCAATTCTGTTCTTGACAAGATGCCAGCAAAACACTATCATGAGATTCTGCTTGTAAGAGCTGGATATAAGTATGAGTTGTCCTCTTGGTAAGTTCTGGTGTAACCATTACTATATTAACACAGGAGCTAGAGTTCTGCACCTGGATGAAGACTACATCCTTTAAGTAGTGATCTAAGGGCAACAAATGCCTTAATTCCTTAAGAATGCCTGCCCCGGGTTCCTTATGTCTGTGGAATTATTAAACAGAATATAAATGCCAAATAAATCAACTTCCAAGCACTTTCCCATTGATTCCAGTACTCCCCCAGGAGGAGAAGAGTAGCCACAGTTGATGGAAGAGCAGCCTCACTGACCTTACCATATGGAAGACACCGCGGTAAGTACATCAATTTTAGCTACACTATTTGTGAAAGTCAGATTGATGGGGGGTGGAAGGTGTAATATTGACTAGGCTATTGGCTCCCAACCTTTTCAAGCGTATGGACCCCTTTTCAATCTATGAAAATGTTAGTCGCCCCAAAACAATATAGCTGTGCCTGCAGCCTGTACATCCCTCAGCCCACGCTTCTTCCTGAGCCACATACATTTATTTTAATTTCTATTTTAAACTTTCCACGGATCCCCTCTACAGTATCGTCACAGACCACCGGGGTCCGCAGGCCACAGGTTGGAAACCGCTCGACTAGGCCTTAGGTTTCTAAGGGGAAATTGTCTGCTCTCCTCACCTGATCAGTCAGAGCAAACCTTTTTCTTTAAAGCTTTGCTCAAACCAGTGGTGTATCCATGAGAATGACAGAGCCCCAGATTTAATATCCCCTAATTACTATGCTCTATTAAGATTAACAACTTCTGGCCTGTCATTGATACATGTCCATACAGTTAGGATAACTCCAGTGATGCTGGGAAGGTTTCTTCTGTAGATAAAGATAGCCTCATTGCTGTGAAAACCTACTTCTGTAAAGTTATTTTTTTCATGAAGAGTTCTGTCAGTGGAATTATATAGCATACTCATAGTCTTCTAAATTTAGCTGTTCCAATTTTAGGGAACCACATCTCCTAGAACTTGTCAGATCATCCTGTGACAGACTGACAATATCCTGTAATATCCTGGACAAACCTTATGGAATTAAGATCGATTTTACTGAAATAGGTTTAATGCCTTTGGGGTCTATTGTATTAAAAGTGTAACTGAGTATATTCAATTGAGGAATTGTATGCACTTTCTCTAGTAGGAGGGGGATAGCAATATACCTCCTCTGTTATGAGCCCTATAAAACCACCCCGTCCCCCAGAGAGATACACAGTTCAAATAGTGTTCTGCACCTACCACCAAAGAAAGGATTTTTGTATAAATAGCCTGGTTTTAAACTGCCTCGAGGCCTTCTTCCTGATCCAGGAAATGGACAATATCCCTGATCACAGAGACCCCTATCCTCAGAGAAGAGATGGAAGGACTAGGCCTGCTGCTACCCAAAACACTAGGTGCTAGTTCTGAGCTATGGCTTTTGGGACCTTGTGAATTTAGAAGAAACCCCCTTTGTGGGGTTTTGCAGGTCTGCTCTTGTTAGAGTCGGGGTGATCTCTGGTAACCATATGAGCATGCGTGTAGGTTCTTTTATCATTTTAATAAATTTTCTGTGTGGTTTTTTTAATCTTAAAAAATAAGCTTGCATAAAAAGAGCTGGGTGTTATCTGTAACCATGGGAAGTCACGCTGTTAATCGTTTTTGAACAGAAAGCAAGAGGCCTGCTTGGGCAGCCTGTCTCTGCTGGAAATAACACAGGGCAGGCAGAGAACTGTGCAGTCTGGAAATACTCCAGTCAGAAGGGAATGAGACATGGGTCTCCAGTGCCATGGCTGGGGAGCAGAAAGCTTGAAGGTGGTGCCTTTTCTGGACCACTGAGGGGAAATGCAAGTGCAGTTGCCCTTGACTGTGACACTGATTTTTATCAATAAAAATTGATTCTTCTTACTTTAAAATTGGTTTTCTATCTGAAATCTTGTCAATTCAGTTTTCTTGTCTCTTTACTGTCCATTTTAGTGCAAACCTACTCCCTATTTATGTCCCACAAACATAAAGGGTACAGCATTTTCAGTCATCTCTGCATAAAAATAGTGGATTAGGATGCACAAAATATGGATAAATTGACAGCAGCATTAAGCAAAGATGAAAGATTTAGGAGTAAGATATATATATAGAGCAGCTGGACAGTAATTCTGGTCATATTTTATCTGGCAATTTAAGGATAGTAAAATATTCAGTGATGATATTCAGTAATAATGAAATATAACTTCTGGACATGTGGGACTACAGGCAGTCCCCGAGTTACGCGGATCCGACTTATGTCGGATCCGCACTTACGAACGGGGCTTTCTCGCTCTGGAGCTCGCAGGCAGCGGGACTGCCCAGAGCGCAGCGGTCCCGCCACCTCGACCTCCGGGGCGAGAAAAGCTGCTCCGGGTGCCCCTGGTCTGCTGGGGACCGTCTCCAGCAGACCAGGGACACCTGGAGCAAAGCCGGGGAGACGGAGGGGTCCCGCGCCTCTGAGGCTTTGCTCCCCATGTCCCTGGTCTGCTGGGGTGGGGGGTGCAGCTAGTGCCCCTCCCCCCCCAGCAGACCAGGCTTTTGTTTTGGACCCTGGGGTAGAGCAGCTGGGGTGCTGCCGGGTTGGTCCTGCAGGGACCTACCTGGCAGCCCAGCTGTTCTGTCCCAGGCTTGAGATTCAGCTGCTGTTGAAACTGATCAGTGGCTGATTCCAGGAAGCTGGGGGCAGAGCAATTCTGCCTCCAGCTTCCTGTAGTCAGCCACTGGTCAGTTTCAGCAGCAGCGGCTGAATCTGGAGCCAGTTCCGACTTGCATACAAATTCAACTTAAGAACAAACCTATAGTCCCTATCTTGTACGTAACCCGGGGACTGCCTGTATGTTAAACCATTTCTAAAATCAATATACATCATGTCTACTTCTTTGTCCTATTCACTAGGCCAGTAATCCTGTCAAAGAAATAAATTAGGTTTGGCCTGATTTTTTCTTGACAAAATCATACTGGCTATTCCTTATTACCTATTATTTTGTAGGTGCTTACACATTTATTGTTTAATAATTGTTTAATAATTTCTTCCAGTAACTTCCCCGGGTCCTTTTTGTTTCCCTTTTTAAAGATAAGTACAGGCAGTCCCTGGGTTACGTACAAGATAGGGACTGTAGGTTTGTTCTTAAGTTGAATCTGTATGTAAGTCGGAACTGGCGTCCAGATTCAGCCGCTGCTGAAACTGATCAGCGGCTGATTCCAGGAAGCCCGGGGCAGGGGCTTCCTGTAGTCAGCCACTGGTCAGTTTCAGCAGCGGCTGACTTGGGGACGCCTCGGGCAGAGCAGCTTGGGTGCTGCTGGGTTGCTCCAGTAGCGCCACCGCTCCTCGGCGCTACTGGACCAACCCAGCAGCACCCAAGCTGCTCTGCCCCAGGCGTCCTGATTCAGCCGCTGCTGAAACTGACCAGCAGTGGCTGAATCAGGACGCCTGGGGCAGAGCAGCTGGGGTGCTGCCCGGTTGGTCCAGTAGCGCCCAGAGCGGCTCTACGGGACCAACTGGCAGCGCCCCAGCTGCTGTACCACAGGTGTCTGGAGCAAAGCCGCGGAGCACGGGGGCAGCGGGACAGCCCAGACGCGCCATGGGTGTCCTGCTGCCCTCGGGCTCTGTGGCTTTGCTCTGCTTTGCTCCCCGTCCCCCTGGTCTGCAGACCAGGGGGACGGGGAGCAAAGCGGCGGAACACGCGGGCAGCGGACAGCCCAGACGCGTCTGGGCTGTCCGCTGCCCGCGTGCTCCGCAGCTTGGCTCTGCTTTGCCTCCCTGTCCCCCTGGTCTGCAGACCAGGGGGACGGGGGGGGGGGCAAAGCAGAGCCAAGCCGCGGAGCAGCAGCCAGCTGACAGCCCAGACGCGTCTGGGCTGTCAGCTGACCACGCGCTCCGCGGCTTGGCTCTGCTTTGCTCTGCTTTGCCCCCCCCCGTGCCCCTGGTCTGCAGACCAGGGGGACGGGGGGGCAAAGCAGAGCCAAGCCGCGGAGCATGTGGGCAGCGGACAGCCCTGTCCGCTGCCCGCGTGTTCCGCCGCTTTGCTTCCTCTCCCTGGTCTGCTGGAGACCAGGGAGAGGAAGGGCCCCGTTCGTAACTGCGGATCCGACATAAGTCGGATCCGCGTAACTCGGGGACTGCCTGTACTATATTTGCCTGTCTCTGATCATCTGGGATGTCGCCCATTGTGCATGAGTTCTCAAAGATAATTGAATATGTTCTGCCTTTAATAATGTCTGAATTGATGCTAGTTTTGCAGACAAGTGGTGAGGTTAGCAAGTCAGATGGCCAATGCACATACAAGAGGTATAATGCTTATGCAATAGTACAGAGGATATGCTGCTCTATGGTGCACCAAATGTGACTCTTGTATTTGCGAGAGGCACGATATTGTGATAGTCATATTGTCCTTAAGAATATTATATAACTGTACAACTGGCAGTTGAGAAGAGCTAAGCCTCCTTTTCCCTTAGATGACAGCAGTTTGAAAGGCTCCATCAGCATAAAATTAACATTTCTGTCTGAATATTTTTACTTTTGTTATACGTAGCACCTAAGATTACTGTAAATGCAAGAGATTAATTTTTTTCCTCTATTTTGTTAGATGAATGTACTATGTGCACTTTGACATCACTTTGTCTAAACTCAGGCTAAGTCAAGACTGCACTGTTAAATTGGAAAAAGATACTTTTTTCATTTTACTTTCAAAAGAGGCTCTTTTGAAATTTGGCATGCCTATATGGCACCAAATTTCAAGAAAAAGTGCCCTTTTGAGCCATCCTTTATTGCTTGTAGAACGAGGTTTACAGGGATGTCGAAAGAGCACATCCGTCCTTTCGAAAAAAAATTGAAAAAGCGGATGCATTCCTTGGATGCAGCGGATGCATTCCTTGGACGCATTCCTTGTTCCTCCAGTATCCCGAAAAAGCAATGTAGTCTAGACGCCTCCGTTTTGTGGCTCCCAGGTATATAGTCAATGAGAACCCAGTCCTGCAAACACTCAAGCTCATGAATCACTTCATTCAAGTGAGTGGCCATGTTGACTTTGTGTTAGTAGGATCATGCCCTTAACAATTGTGCATGTTGTTTAGATTGGCCTTCTATATGTAACCAGAGGGATTTTATATTAAAAGAGGAAACGGTGATAATAAAACTACAAAATTGATGGGGAGCTAAGCAGTAAGGCCTGGTTCAGGTGCTGGTCCCAGCTCTCTTTGACTTTTTTTTTTTAAACTGACTAGATTTTAAAAAGAGGTTGCTCCTTTAAAAACACTGAGAGCCTGTCTGCATTTGAAAAGTCATTGCAGTGTACCGTTGCAGCTGAACTGTTCCACTACTTCAATGTAGATGCTACCTACCCTAATAGGAGAGGTTTTCCCCATTAGAATAGACAGTCCACCTCTATGGCTATGTCTCTTTGGGTTTGGATTTTTCACATCCCTGAAGAACCATATTAAGCTGACTTAATTTTCTAGTATAAAAATGCATTTTTTTTGTATTTTAAGTAATTTTCCATGTGCATTGTTTCATGGTTTTATTTATGCTTTTGTTTAAGTGGAGGAGGAAAGGTTAAAAAAAACTACGTAAGCTTGAAAAGGAGTAAAACCAAATGTTAGAGAGCACTTTTGCCAAAAGGCTACATTCAGTTATATTTTTCTTTAATAGGGTTGGCATAATTTCTTGAAAAATAGAACAAAATTCTACTGGAATCATTTATGCTAAAAGATTTCAAATCCATTTTAACTAGTAATTCACTGATATATAATGGAGCTTTGATAGTGATCATTAATTTATGGTAAATGGATCGCAAAGCCTGATCGTTACATTGTGTGGCTGGAAGTGCTTTGGGAAGAACTTGGATCATTCAAATATCATCTCAAAGAATGTGATTTTCTCTCACTGTAATTCTCAATATATTCAATTGGAGTCAATTATGATATTTATGGGGTGGGGAGTGGGAAGAAGCACAGTTGCCGCCTTCCTCTTTGTAAATCAAAACAGAGGTGTAGGGGGAATTTTAGATTATCTCCGTGGCCATAGATTATTGGAAAACATTTGTAACCATGATCTAAGCTGAGAACCAAAATTAAAGGCTTTTCAAGTAGAGAATAAAAATCTCCTGGGACCCTATCAAGTATTTTCCTGGAATAAAGACTACGAATTAGGCTTCTATTTTGTTCCATTGAAGGTAATGAATAATATTTAATAACCTCCTTATGTTATTGTTGGCATCTCTCAGATGGCTATACCCTGCTGTTGAACATGGATAATGGATGGTAGAAAAGGTGCTAGGCTCTTTGTATATGCCTTGGCTAGTGATTTTACTGTCCCCATTCAAGGGCGATATTGGTTTGTAAGACACATATGATCAGACAACTCTTTTTTGAAAAAGGAATTGTGGCTTACATTTAAGGCAGATAAGAGAGAACTGTGTGATTTGGAATTACTATCCATGAGGTACAGATAGGTGATAATGAGCTTTTTCTGAGTGTAATGGCTGTACAATCTAATCTGGGTAAATTCATTTGAATAAAATTCAACTTTATTTATGAGAAATAGGTAGTTTTCAATCAGGAGGGATGCAGACCTTCCCACACACCAAATACCCTCCATTCCCAACTTCAAATTGTAATGTACATACTAATAGATTAGAAATTTCAGACTGGTTTATAATCTAAGAGCGAATATTTTCAATTACAATTCAAGAATATTTAAGATAACTCATTCAGCAAGTTTGTAACCACTATTCTCCGAGCAACCCAACAAAATCAAATAAATCAATATACATTAACCTATTGTTGCTATTAAATTAAGCTTTCTGTAATGTGAGGAATAGCAATTCAAACCACTGCTTTACCTCCAGCCTCTGTTAGATTTCTTCTAAAATCTAGCATTTTCATCAAATCAACTCAAAATGTCCAACCGAAAAGTAAATGCTGTAATAATTTTGCCTATTCTGAATTTTATTTCCTTCTCTAGTGATCAAGCATATTTATAGGTTGCCTCAGATAGTGCAATAGACTTGCTTCTCTTAAGTGGGGGGGGGGGGAGGAAGTGTGTGCCAGGGTGGGTATACACTACACCGGACCAAGAGGAAGTCCCATGCCCCTGTGGGTAGAGGAAGTCCCATGCCCCAACCACACTGAGCATGCTCCAAGAACTGGAGTGGTATAAAAGGGAGCAATTCAGCTCAATCTGGGCTGGACCCCAGAGGAGAAGGACCTGTTGCTGGAGCTCCAGAGATACCCCCGCCGGAGACCCAGAGGAGGGGAGCCAGAGACCCAGGAGACTGCCTTGAGCTGCCAGTGCCAAAGGATCCTGAGGGAGACATTTGTGCTGTGGAATTGGGGGACCTGGAGACCATGTGGAGCATCCTCTCACCAACTCAGGGAGGAAGTGACCCAGAGGGATGCAGGAATGGTATCTCCTACCCGACTGAGCTCGGCGTATTGCAGTCGGATTTCCTTCTGAGGAAGTGGCCCATGGAGAGTGTGGGAGTGGTATCTCTCACCCAAGTGAGCTCGGCGTATTGTGGCTGGATTCCCTGCTGAGTGAGTGGTGGAGCCCTCTGCCACTAACAGGGCCCTGAGTCAGGGCCCATTGGAGTAGGGTGGGCCCAGGTCCCCCTACCAGGGCTGTTGCCCTAAACTACTGACTCTTGGCTTTAGGATGTGCTGCCCTGAACTGAGGGCTATAGCTATTAACTCTAGCCATTGGGCTGTGCTGCCCTGAACTGAAGACTGTAATTACTGACTCTGGCCAATAGACTGTGCTACCCGGAACTGAAGGCTGGACTATTGACTCTAGCCATTAGACAGTACTGCCCCGGACCCTAGGGCTCTGTTAAAGACTGTGGTCACTGAGCCACACTGCCTTGCAACAAGACGTACTTACGATGTGACACCCCCTCTACCCCTCAGGAGCTGCTGGTGGTGGTGGTCCAAAGGCAGCAGGACAATGTGCCTTCAAGGGGAGGCGTACTGAGCTTTCTTGCCCCATTTCCAGAGGCTTAGCCTCCCCAAGTCTCTTGTACCACGCCTGGTTCCAGATCAGTAAAATTGATACTGTCTGAGAATTATGGAGGCTGGCCTGTCTCTTGCCAGGAAGAAAGCATCACTTCATTCCAATGAAACATGGTGGCCGTGATTTGTTGAGAGGGATTCCCAGAGTGAAGCATCTAGCTGTATGAATCATGGCACATAGTTTGAGGTCCTTTCAGAGCTGCTGTTCCCCCTCCCCATGGATTGGCCCACTCTCAGCTGACACAACCCCAGAAATGTCCCCGGGGGTCTTTGCAATGGAGGTGTTGACCTACTGCCTCAGGAAGCTGGCAGACAAATGATAAATGTTAAAAGTGACTTGTTGTGGCTGGGATGGTAGGGACTACAGAGAGACAAAAAAGGGAGTGCATACATTCTATTAAACTGAACGCCCCCCTCCCCACTGAGAGACTCTCTTTGGATGTACCCATCCATCCAGTTAAAATGTGGATCAAATTCAGAAATGCGTGAATTTCATTGGTCTGGATCCACAGAGCAGTTTATGCACAGGCTGGTTTGTGGTGTTCCATATTCCCTGCATTCCTCTGTGAGTTTTAGAGTTCATTAAAACAAAACACTGCCACTGTCAAGTATAGACTAATTGGGGGTTGAAATCATGCAAAACAACTGAATGTTTTGCTTGAAACTAAAGATGAGTTCAAGCAGCATCATTCCGATCCAGATTTCAAACAGCTCATTTTTTTGCATGTGCAAATCCAGTTGTTTTGTTTTTGTTTTTTGTTTTGTCGTCCTCTCCTCCCCCCAGCTTATAATAGATCAGGGAATTACAAAATTATTATTAAAGACAGAAGCCAACTGCAAAACTCACATCTGGATCCAGGTTTGGATTTTGGACAGCTTGACATTCTGAAATGTTGTGGCCTGTGTATGCTAAATACTCAGCCATTGCTTGGCTACAGGGTGTGAGCCTGGTCTGAGTTTTGGGTTTGTAGTGGTAACCCAAACTTATCTGAATCTTTCCTGATTTTTGGTCTTTGCTATAAAAGTCTTGCAGAACAATGGGCTCATGCCCTAAGCAAGCAATTTTGTTATATTTAAAAGTTCACAGATCCATGCAGAGTCTGTAACTAAAAGTGAGGAAATCTCTTTAAGCATAACCCCAGTGTAGGTGTAAAGACTAAGGCCTTGTCTACACTAGCAAGTTATAGCACAGTAAATCAGCTCCCGGTGCTGTAACTCCTGAGGTGTCCATGTTAGCAAGGCCCATAGTGTTCACTAACTCTGCAGTTGCTGCACTCTAGGAATACCACCTCGATGAAAGGTGTAGTGCTTTCTTCACAAAGGTGCAGTGCCACTGGGGGTGCTCTGGTGTAGGACAGTGCTGTGACATCTGTTCCACAATGCCTGTTATTGCCTGTCTAGTCATCCATTTGAATTCTACTACCCTGCCCCCAGGTGACCAACCCTCAGACCCACGTTTGGAAAGTTCCCTTTGTTCAGAAATGTGTGGTGTGCTCTCAGCACATCTTTCCAAGTGACCATGCCTGATCCACCCACTAGGCAATCCTCTACTTCAGGGGTCAGAGGCTACTGACCCACAGAAAAAGCAGTCGGGGGCTGCACATAAGTGAGAAGCAAAAATACCCCAAAACAAACAGAAAAACAACCCCTCACTAATGTGGCCCCCAACTGAGAAGGAGAAAGACATTCCCCTCACACACCAGAGCCTTGGGGAGCCCAGGCTAGTAGATTTTATGTGTTCCAGCCCCACAGTGGATAGTGGGGAGAGGGGCTGGAGCACCAGCAAGGGCTCTCCAATGCTATAGGGGGCATGAGCCTTGGGGGCTGGATCCAGACAAGCTGTGGGCAACATCCGGCCCCTGGGCCTTAGGTTCCCCACCCCTGCTCTACTTAGAGCATTACTGAGGTGCTGGACCTCATCAGCATTTGGGGAGAGGAGACAGTCCAGTCCCAGCTGAGTTTCAGCCATAGGAATTATGATACCTACGGACAGATCTCAAGATGCATGACCGAAAGGGGCCATGACTAGGACACACTGCTGTCCAAGGTCAAAGCTGCTGCGGAATGCCTACCATAAGGCACACGAGTCAAACTTCTGCTCCCTTACAGTGCCCACAATCTTCTGGTACAACAAAGAACTGGATGTGATACTTGGGGAGGACGCCATCTTCATTTCAAAGACCCCCGTGGACATTTGTGGGGCTGTGCCAGCTAAGAGTGGGCTGATCCAGGAGAAGGAGATCATGGATGAGGGTTCTGAGGGTGAGGCAGGAAAGCTTGTCATGGACACTTCCACAATTGGTTAGAAAATCAGCATTGACTCAGGAACATTTGTATTGGTTTTAACTATGTCCTATTTAGTGAAGTTGTAATAATTCTAATCAATTACATTAAAGTAATTATACTTTAAGCTTGGTGCTTCAGTCCCTATTAGAATGTGTACACTGAGGCAATTAGCAGCAGGAGTTGAATGGGAAGGAGCTGATTAGTATGTTTTTGGAACAGCTTCATTAAAATAGTAACAATCTAATAATCTATCTCTAAACATCAGCAGTATAAAAGAATTCCTCACCTCAAAGTAGGTTGCATTGAATTATCTTAAGTAAACAAAATAGGATGTCAGAAGTCGGTATGTCTAGATATGATTTACAGCATGAATTAGATTCTTTTGTGGGATAAAAGATATAATTAAACTTCAATAGCAGCATGTCACACTATTGAATGACTTGGTGAAATGCTGATCTTTTAGAACCTAGCTCACAATGAGAAGTTTTTTTGCTGCTTGTGGGACATGCAAGCTGGCTGCATTGCTTGTTCAATGGTTAACCACATTCCCATATTGTTCTGCACGAAGGGGATGCAGTTTTACCCTTTGCAAGATAAACCCATAGGTACTATATCTATGAAGCAAGTAAAACACATTGGCCTCTATTTAAAAAACAAACAAACCATAACCATTTGCCTGTATTGCTTGTAACAGGAGAAAAATGTAAAGGGAAACCATGGCCTTACAAATCATATTACTGTCTGAAAATATTCTACCTACAATGTTGATGCTGCTTAAGACTACTGTAAATGGAAGAGATTAGAGAAAAAATGTCTTTCTCTTTTTTTACATTTGTTTACTTTGTGCATTTGAAAGGGCTTTGACCACAGTCAGTTTCGCTCTTTCACTTGTTTAGTTACTTTCCCGTGTGTTTTTGACACAATAAGGGTGTGTCTAAACTACAGCCCTCTGTCAGCAGAAGGATGTAAATTAGACGTATCGAAAGTGCAAATGAAGCGGGGATTTAAATACCCCTTGTTTCATTTGCATAATGGCGACCACCACTTTTTTTCAAAACAGGGCTTTTAAAAAAAACCAGCAGCTTAGACGGGGCATTTTTGACAAGAAATGCCCCATTTCAAAAAAGTAGGAGTATAGGATCTTTCGAAATAGGGCATTTCTGTCGAAAATGCCCCATCTAAACTGCCGGGGTTTTTTTTTTTTTTCAAAAAGCCCCTTTTCAGAAAAAAGCGGCGACTGCCATTATGCAAATAAAGTGCAGGATATTTAAATCCCCACTTCATTTGCACTTTCAATACGTTTAATTTACATCCCTCTGCCGACAGAGGGCTGTAGTTTAGACATAGCCTCAGTGGGAGAGAAACATTTCGATTTTGCTTTTTTGTTGGTTTTTTTACGGACAATGTGATTCCAAAACAAAACACAAACATCAGGAAGAGATGGAGAGGCTCCAAAACAGGTGAAGCATCTGAAACCCATGAGTGTTATGACTCATTTGCTTTTGGCAGTGCATAAGAATTGGGTAATATCTCTTTAAATAATTTAGGAGTCCTCTAGTGGACCTCCCTGTCTTCTGTTGCAGAAGCCATCTGAACCTGCCAGAGCAGCAGTGTATATTGGTAGCTAGGTCTTGTATAGTTAATAAATATGGTTAGTTGGACTCCAGCTCAGTCAATGTGGTTTCCATGTGGAATGTCGTGAGGAAACACAATACTTTTGTTTGCTAAATTGCTAGATTTCAGTTTGACTGCCTCTCTTTAATATTTGTTCGCATTTTAACAAGACAGGTATCTTTTTCATGTGACAGATAGAAGTGAGTAGTTTAATTCTTAGATGGTGATTGGTTTCCTCTAACTTAGGAAAACTTACACCATGATTGAATAACTTATTTAATATAATTTACTAATAGCACAATTTACTGGCATGTTAATCGACAAACAAATATCATTTCAACCCCTGACATCATGCAAACAATCAGTAGAATGAAACTAGAGTCCTTATTTAAACTCATTCACAAATTGTAATGGTCTTTTCCTTTTTCTCCTTTCTCCTCTTTCCTCCACTGCATCCATATATGCTCCCCATTATGTGTTGCACTTACAGACCCTACCGCTCTTCTCAGCCTAAAGCTTTGTCTATACTGGCATGTTACAGCACAGTAAATCATCTCCCAGCTTTGTAACTTCTGAGGTGTCCACACTGGCAAAGCACTTAGTGTGCACTACCTTGGCAGTTGCTGTGCTCTAAGTAAACCACCTTAAAGAGAGGTGTAGAGCTTGCTGTCCTGTGGCTACAGCACTGGGAGGCCAGTGTAAACACTTAAGTTGTTTTCTGTGTTATAACTGGCCTTTGGAAATGTCCCATAACCCCTCCAGTGGCCACTCTGCTCACTGTTTTGAACTTGGCTGGCTTCACAACCGGCATGCATGTATCCCTTTTCAAAGCTCCATTTTGGACAGCCTGCATGCTGTGCTGGTCTGCTGATCTCTTCTGGGACCCGAAGAGAGTGGGGGAGGACTGATGTCAGAGTTTCCCACTCCCCCTGCCTCAGGACAGGTTGTTTCCTGCCGCTGTCTTAATTTACAAGACAGCATGCTGACATCCTCCAAAACACATTCTCTATTCCCCACCCTCACCTCTCCCCCCCCCCCCCTCCCAACACACACACCCTGTCACACTTCCTCCCCCCGCTCTGCACTTCAGTTTATGTAGCAGAATGACCATGGAACAATGGGATTGAGAAACCTGCATCATGTGACGCTGTGTGTCCCATGCAGCATTGCAAACTCTTCCCAGGGTGCCCTGCAGTCAGCTGCACAGTGGAGTGTCTATCAGAATGCACAGCTCTCTGTGCTGTTGCAAGAGCAGCTAATGTGAATGCACTTCACTGTCACAAGGAGCAGAGTGTGGACACACAACAGTGGTTTCTCTGCAGCACTCTGCGAGCGGCACTCTAACTGCCAGTATAGACATACTCTTAGAAATGTTATTTAGCTATCTCACCATCACCTTGCTAGGGAGGGAGTTAAATAAAATCCTACTGCAAGGAAGTGACAGATAGGCTTCTATAATAACTGAAGAATACTGAGTCATAATTTTGTCAATATGGCATATGATCCAGTTGAGACGGTATAATTATATAATGGTTTGCAGAATGGTTACCATACACGTGTTCTTTAACTTAGTGGGGGTATTGAACAAATAAACGGAAAGGCAACATAATGTCTTCTCAGATAAACTCTTACATATGAAAGACAGTGGGGAAAGCCATTAAATTTGAGCCATTAAATCCTATGTTGTGTCCCCAGTGCAGAAGCAAGTCTTACGTTGCCAGCTTTGGAGCCTATAAATCAAAAGGACACTAAACAATTAAGCTCCTCTGAGGACAGGAAGCTGGGGTCAATTGCCAGGAGCCTCCATTAGAACAGGCTGACATGGTGGTAGGCTCTGCAGGGAGTCTGAAGAAACCGGACCTTCCCCAAACTCAGGGAATAGTAAGCCTTTAGGAATGCAACAGGCATGTGTATAGACTATTGTTTTAAGATCTGTTTTTCCTTAAATGTCTTGCTTCTAATAAATAATATGTTGGTTAGGAAGACTACCTGGTCATTGGTTTCCATTGTCTTTGCTCCAGTGGAAACAGAACTGCAGGTACCATAGATATGTCAGACCTGCTGAGGTTATCACAGCTGATTGTAGGGAATATCAGCCTAGCCAAGGCCTAGTCTGTGTGGGAGAATCATGTGATTTCACCCCAAGAGAGAGACCATGGGTTGAGGCCCAAGACCTGAGGAGGGGGTTGCACTCAAAGAATCCAGGAGAGGTCACAAGTGCAGTTAGCTCTGTAAATATGACAGTGCATAGCTATGTGATTACAGTCACATGTCAACTAGCAAACGAGCCTCTGAATTTAGCTGGTCCTCCATGTGAGGCAATGCCCTACCATAGAACTAGTGCATTTGACTAAGTGAGACTTACCAATGTATGCTGTTCCAAAGAAGAGGCAGAGGTAAGTACAGGGCAGAAAGGGAGGTTATTGTTAAATGGAAACACAGTTGATACCGTGTGATGTTTTCACTTCCCCCTTTTTCAGGTATCTGCCATATTTTATTGGTTAAGAGCTACTTTCTAAGATGAGACTACAATGGGAACTTTGTTTACTAGAGATCTGATAACAGTTAGCATTGCTGCTTTTAATTTTTTTTACCTTGAGTAGCAAACATTCAATATATTTGTGTCGGATACCGTGGCTGCTCACTAGGCTTCTTGCTGATCACCTGGCTCCTTTGTTCTCTTCCTGTTAAGTTTGTACTGTGCCTATTTTTGTCCCTTGACAGGAATCAGCTAAACTGGTTTTATAAGGATGCATCTCACCCATTGTTCCAAGAGATTTATTCCTGAATATGGTACATAACTCCAAAGAACCATTCTGTTGTATCTACCTGGTGCATATTTACTACAGGGCCTGTCATTAATGGTAGATCCATGGATCCACATTATATATATATATATATAAAGACACAGAGGCTAAAGCAGTTTTTCATAGTACAATTTAGCAATCTCAGAATTCATAAGCTGTGCAGATACAGTCCCAACTCATCACAACTTGTTTTTAAAACATGGACCAGATTCTTGATTTGCTGATTCCAGATTAAAGTGGGATAACTCCAGTGAAATTACTTCCAATTTATTCTGAATCCGTCCTACAGTCTTCCTAGGAGCAGGAGCAGCAGTTTCACTGTAGCAGAACACAAGCATTGTGGAACCTATACATTAGTCAATACAATGCACATTTTGAACAGTACCCAAGGGAGAGGTGGAATCACTGGGTTTCACAGTAATGAGGCCAGCAGGTCTCCATAAGTGCACTCTCTCTCTCCGCATGGTGCATGAGCTAATACTGAACCTCTGAACCTTAAAGTTGATCGGGCATTCAGCAAATTCAATTGCCACAATACAATCCTCTGCTGATGATTATGATCGATCTAATCCAAGCTCCCTGTCATGTGTAACTCAACAAAATAATGTCATTGGCAATCAAGCACTTTATTTCTACTTCATAATTTGGAAGTGCGTCCCACTCAGTTTGGAAGCATGATACGGTAAAACTATATGTGCCACTCAGTCTCCTTTGCAACATCCTCCTTGAAATGTGAATCCTGAAGCCCTGTTACATGAAGTTTCCATCTACAGACTCATCAGAGCTATGACTTATCATGGGCAGCATCGCATGATTGAGGGTCAGACCGAACACTTCATGGCAATAATGCTTCAGCCCCTTGGAAACTAAAAGCAGAGGGAAAGAGTGGTTTTGAAAATACACATTTCAAGACCGAGGGTTTTTTACTCCTGCACTGAAGTTTTAAGCATTTTAGGTTTAACTCAAAAGAGACTAGAAAGCTCTTTAGCAAAGTTAAAGGTGAAAGTAAAGATGGTCTCGTGCTTAAGCCAATGTACTGGGATATTGGAGACCTGGACATCTCACCTGTAGTTAGCCTGATGCAGGAGAGAAAATCTTTAGCAAATATTCTGTTTGCTTCAATATTGCAGGGAGACATCTTTCATACATTATTTTTTATCAGATTATATGAGGTAGTGAAATAACCAGTGGAGATACAGTTGCTATCTGCTTCTCATTCCCCTTTACAAGTAGGCAGAGAGGGCCCCGGGAACAGTTCGGTAATGTACACTGGCATGACCCTGGAATCCTCCATAGAGATCTCTAGGAAGCTTTTCTGGAGGTGGTCTGAAATCCTCTGCCAGTGGTTTCTGGGGAGGCTGCTTTATTTCTTCCACAGCAGTAGGACATTTTCCCACACCAGTCAGCAACTACTTCAGCAGGCGTCATTGCAACCCATGGGCTAGTAGCATACGGACCTGGACTGAGGTCAGGTGCATGCAGCAGTTGTTCCTTTCAGCCTCATGAGTGAGATATCTGCTAAAATCACCACTGCCGGTGGAGAATGGTGCCAGTATTCAGTTCAGCTGCCCTCACTTGGACTGATGCCTGAGTGCTACCCCCCATTGTTCCAGTTTCCCCTGCCCTAAAGCCATACTCACTATAGCTGGGACTGCTGTCATGCGTTATGAATCCCAAGGGAATAGTGAGATCATTCTGCTTGTAGCTTGAGTGGATCAAGGGGCGTGGATGTTCTCACAATAATATCTCCGTCCATTTATTTAGCAACTGAAAAAGTGACTTTCAGGGTCTCTCCACCCATGCCATGGAATGGCTCAGCCAGAAAAGGAGGAGAAAGCGGAGGACAAGGATGTCCTGCAAGCCTCTGGCACGTTGGATTATGAGCAGAGGGCTTGGAGAGTGAGAATCAGTGACATAATGCAGAGACTTAGGGAAGACCGAAGAGGATAGAGAGGACAGCAAGAGATGATAGAGCTTCCCAAACAGACTTGCTGCAGGCCCTGATTGAATATCAGGCTGAACACATCTGTGCCCATTTGCATGGGTGTGGAATAAAAGTCTGTTTTTGGAAACTTAATTCATCTTTATTCATCTGTATGAGGGATGGGACACCTATGGCCCACAGACTGAATCCATTCTCTAGCTTCCCTTGGCCTGACCCACGAGGCTTGCGGTTTTCTCCCCCCCTCCCCCCCATCCCAAGCAGCAGAGGGAAGCAGTACTAAGGCCCCAGCGTGGTTGGCTCTGCCTGGCCGGTGCGGAGGAAGTAGGTCTGTGTACTGCTGTTGCCCCTACCCTCTGGCTTGGGAAATGGTAGTGCAGGGAAGCACTCACTGCAGGCTCCTTCCCTGTCACTCTCATTGGCCAGAATCTCAGCCAAAGGGAATGGTGTGGGGGGTGCCTGCGAGTGCAGGGCCACGAGCCACATGTCCCCCCTGGGAAATGCCAGATAAGTGCCCCAGTCCCCTGCTTGCTCCTGCACTCTTCCTCCCCAGCTCCCTCCTGCATCCTACCTCCTGCCCGAGCCCCCACCCTCATCCCCTCCTGCACCCTATCTCCTGCTGAGCCCCCACAGTCCTGCACTCCCATCCCTAGCTGGCTCCTGCACCTTATCTCCTGTCCAGACCCCACACCCCCAGCCTGCATCTTGGCAGCTGCCTCCTGCACACTGAAGCCCTTGTTTTTGGCCCCACCCCAGAGGCTTTGCCCCAATCTCCTGTAACCTCCCTTCCATAAATGTTAACAGCAATCTTCAATTGCTTCTTTCCCTGGCTAACAGCCAGGCAGCCATGAAGGTATCATCATGAGACTCTCAGTTCAGGAAATACTGCAGGATCAGGCATGTTGTGTTCATAACACTCAGCAAAAAACTAACAAGCAGCGCAGGATTCATTTTTCTCACAGAAATGGCAGATATGCAGATTAGTGGGGCTTTTGAAAAGGAGCATGAAACATAATAAGTTGCCCATGGTATGATGGAATGGAAAAAACTGCATCATGGGATGCTGAACCCATGTTCCCAGATTCCCCTGTGTGATGCATTTGTGCCCATGAGGCATTGCAAACCCTTCCCAAATACCCCACACTAGATGGTGGTGAGTTGCACAGGGCCCTGCACTGCTCTGCATTTGACGCAAGTGCTGCTCCTGTGGACACACTCCAGCAACACAAGGACTGTAGTGTGTATATGCAAGAGGGGTTTAATTACTGTGACAGTTGTGCATCAGCACAATTTAAGCTGACTTAATTTTGTAGTGTAGACAAGTCCTCAGCCTGATGTTTTAACAATGCTGAATATCTTTCCTTCCCAGCAACTTACACTAGAATTCTTAGTGCCAGAACTTCATAACATCAAATAAAAAAAATAGAGGCTAAACAAAATCAATGGCCATTTTTCAAAATGTTGGGCTTTTCCTCTCTATCCCTCGAACTTCTCATCTGTTATATGAGGCAATATTGCTTTTCCTCACATGGGATATTGTGTGGCTAACCTTAATATTTGTGACTTGCTCAGATACTGCAGTGTAGAGTGGTAGCACAAGCCTATTAATTAAGAATTGTATTGACCGTATATATATAGTCCTTTTTATAATGTTCCATTGTACCATGTGGGTCCAAAAGATGTACATTCTAAGAGCAATCTTACCAGCAGACTGGTCACTTTTTATTATTTTTTATTCAATTTAGTCCCTTCCTGGTCCCTCAGCATATGGACAGTTAATGTTACATCATGTATACTTTGTTTGTTTGATCTGCATATCACTGGTGAGGTTACTAACATTATCACAATGCACAATGGTTTGATTAATCTGTTTTTTCCCCTACAGCTATTAACTGGCACAATTAATAATTAATCATTCATACAGTAGAACAAATATAAGTAAAAATGTGAGGGGTCATACAACCCATTTGCAGCTGTTCTACCAAAAACTCAGTAATTATGCAGAAGTCCATTTATAGTCATCATTGGTTTTGCAGTATTGTCTTAATCTATATATGAAATAGCCTTAAAAAATGTACCTAGCATACTTTGGAGCATTGCATAAATCCGGGGTCAAAGAATTATAGAACACTAGAGCTGGAAAGGACCTTGAGAGCTCATCAAGTCTAGTCCTCTGTCCTCATGGAAAGACCAACCACCATCTAGAGCAGGGCTACTCAACTTTGGAAGCCCCGAAGGCCACAGTGATACTCACAGCACATGCTGAGGGCTGCAACTTAAGTGTGGTTGCATGTACATGCAAATTTATATGTAAATATATGCAAACAGCTTCATTCACACTGACAGGCAGGAATACAAAGATTAAGCCTTAAGCTGTGGCGCTGGACCTAAACGTGGCCAATGTGAGCCAGTCAGCACCTCTCAGGCCCTGCCCATAAGGCTAAGCAGCTGGCACTTGCCACAATGCCCCAGCATTCCCAGCACATCCTCCCTGGGGGCTAGAAATGCCGACATCCTGTATCCTTCTGTTCCAGCCAGTCCGTCTGCGTGCATCTTTCAGTGCACAAACAGCCTGCGAGATGCCTCGCTGTTGTGAAGTGTGTTCCCAGTGGAGGTCATGTTCAAAGGCTCCAACCCGCGGGCCATGTGTTGAGCCTCGTGTAAACCCAAACCGCACCATGGGCCATAAACAAATGGGCCGTGCGCCACATGCAGCCTGCAGGCCACGTATTGAGAAGCCCTGATCTAGATTGTCACAGCTTACACTTCTGGTTCTGCACACGCTTCTCTTGGGCCACGGGAATGTGCCGACAGCAGCATGGAGCTACCAGCAGAAAGCCATTCTAGTCCCACTGCACTGGCGGTGGAGGCGGTGGGAGCCCCCAGCAGGTTTTTAATTGCCTGGGGGTGCCAGGCGGGGCCAGAAAATGCACCGTGGGAGGAGCACGCAGGCCAGCAGGAGGGGTTGCTAAAAGCACAGGAAGGGGGGAATGCACGAAGACTCCCAAAGGGGGGGTGCCTGCTGGCCCACTGGGAGGATTTGAGGACTGGCACTAGCCCTAAGGTATATTGAGTTTGAGACCCCTGACAGAAACAATTAGTAGCATTAGTGATAGTAGAAAATAAATGCTGAGGATGAAATCCTGCTCTGAATTACATCCCTTTAAATCTAGATATTCAATTATCATTAAAGGTAATTTGGATTTAAAGCAGTATAAATCAGAATAGAATCTAGACCCAGGATTCTAGATTCGGCATTAAGAATCTTTTCTCAGTCCATAATCTACCCAATTGTGCCTGCTTACTGAAGCTTTCGTAAGGCCCAGTTCAGATAAGGCTGTGGAGTTGCAAGAAAAAGGACCGACTCTTTAGGTCAGTATGCTAGTTCAGGGCAAATTTGCAGCCAACTCTCTGTTTTCAGTGGCCATTGAGAATAGTAGGAAGGCCACCTGCTACTTCTCTCCAAGGCTAAGTTTGGACCAGGTAGACCCATTGGCCATGTACTTAACACATTCAATTTTCACACCTGTTTTCTTGCAGAAACCTGCCACAGATATCATGCCTGCAGTATGTGTGGGGGCTGCAAATCCATTCTGACCCAGCTGTCTGCTTCCCTCATCAGCACCATAAGCACTGTTTGCTATATAGTCGCCAAAATGTGCTTCCAGTGCTGCCAAACATACTTGTGGAGCTTCCTGAGCCATTCATTTAAATGGTTGTTACACAGGAAACTGCTGCTGGAAAGTGAAGTGTTGTCTTATATTTGAATAAATAATGGGAACAGACAGACATAAGTGCCATATGTGATGTAGTGGAAAAATTGAATGACTTGCATATCCCACAAGTGTCCCATTGAAAACAATCGAGAAGCTATGTAACTCCATTAAGTAGATGCTGCTTTTTAATGAACAGACTAACATGGAGCCACAGTAAATGTGTTAGCCACTGGAGTTCTTCTGAAACTGCAGCCACTAGGAGAAGGGGATTTGCACAAAGGTAGCATTAATATTTTCTTTGTGATGGAAGGAAAGTGGTTATTAAGGCCAAGCATGCTTTATTTTGGCTGATCTGGGCTCCCTTTCAGCCGAAACACTCCGAAGGAGTGTACTGAAGGTCAAATAGGTTGCATATTTTAACTGTGAAGTAAAGAAGAAAACTGAAGAATTTTGGGGAAGTAGATTGATTATTTCGACAACAGAAACAGATGATTTGCCATTTTATATTAGATCATGTATCCTGGGCCGCCGATGTGGGTGAGAGGGCAAAGGGAACAGTTGCTCTGGGGCCTGGAAATTTAAAAGGGCCTGGGTGTCAGGATTGTTGCCCTGCTACTGTAACAGCAAGGTTGGCCAGAAACCTGGGCCCTTTAAAACGCTGCTGGAGCACCACATGGCACAGTCCAGGTGACACAGAGGGCTGGCTGCCCTTAGCCCCGCCCCTGCCACCTGCGGCTCCTTTTGAGGGTCCCAGAGCTGAACCCACCCTACAGATTGCCCGGGGCCCGGGGAAGTCGATCACCAGCCCTGCATGTATCCTGAAGAATTGGGCATCCACGATCTCCCAGTTGTATCTGTGGCACCCTCTTGCAAAGGCTTACATCGGCATGGTTTTGTGAGGTAATATATGTGTAGAAAAATCATTTAGAGGATGGGCAGTTAAAGGGGTGACTGGGCTGTAGACATCTAGGCCCTCAGCTGAGTACTTGGACTTGATGACCTCTTGAGGTCTATTCCAGTTCTAGTATTCTGTGATTCTATGGCTACGTCTAGACTGCAGCATTTTTCCGGGATACCAGAGGTATCCCAGAGAAGCAATGCCACATCCAAGGAACGCATCTGCTTTTTTGAAAAAAAAAATCAAAAAAGCAGAAGCGCTCTTTCGCCAGCCTTGTAAACCTCGTTCTTCGAGGAAGAAGGGATGTGTCAAAAGAGCAGGTTTTTCTGAAATTTGGTGCCGTGTAGACGCGCCAAATTTCGGAAAAGCCTCTTTCAACAGAAAAGTTGAAAAAGATATACAAATTGAAGTTCGCAGTTTGCATATCTTTTTCCGACCTACCTTTGAAGTCTAAACATAGCCTTTGAATCTACTCTGGGAAGGTAATAAAACAAGAAACTAAATTGCTGTACTCCTAACTCTTGATGTCCTACTGTAAGATTTTGACAAATTTGATTTTCTAGTCTCTATTTAAACAAGTCTGTCTATAGAAATTGTGCAAACCATGACTATAAAGTTAGGCAGGGGCTCCTCTGTTTGCCCCAGCCATTTTCAGCAATGTTGGGTTAGCTATCTCAGCCATGCAGTGCCCATTTTATCAGTAGTTTTCAGTTTGTGGGGGTTTCCCAGCATCTGCCTGGGACCTATGAACCCTTTGTCACTCCAATCTCCAGTATTCTATGGAAGTGGATTGGGCAGTTGCTTACAGTAGGTCCTCAGTATCTCAGTAAGCCACAGAAATGATCCCTGTAGCACCTCCTGTGAAGTGCAGTGGGAACACACAAGGATTCAGTGTCCTTCTACCAGCAGCTAAATGTGGCATCCCACTGTCAAGGAGGTTGAGGATCTCTGTGATGTGTGGAGTCTGTCTCCAGCCCCTTTGCATGTTGATGTAACAAGGTGAAAATAAAGGGGAAGCTGTGTATGAAATATTATCCATTAAAGTCCATGCTAAACATCCATCTTCAATTAAAACTACAGTGACGTACTGCAAAGGATACCTACCACTGGCCTGCACAGCTGCAAAGGACTTAAGTGAGGATTTTTCATGGCTTCAGCCTGAAATATCATGGCGGCCTCCCCGAAATGTTCTAAGATGAAACCAAGAAGTTTTATTCTAGCCTACCCTCAACAAACAGAAAAGATGGTGACTAGATATGTTGCAGAATGCCTTTCTTCTATTCAGCACTATCCAGTCTCTCCCACGCTCATCACCTCTCTTCCTGCTCTTTATACATGCTGCATTTAGGAAAACACAACACAAATTATATTAATATTAATAGTAACATTATTTTGTATAGGACTTATAGAAATCTAGAAACGAAAAAGATTACCATAGGTAGGCCATTATTCTGAACAAATTTTCTCTCTTCTTATAATTTGTATGTATTATAATTAATTGTCTAGGTTGTACAAGTTCAGCACAGAATATATATCTTTTTTTACTGGTTTGTTATATTGGGTGTATTAGTGTGTTGCAGACTGAAGACCCAGCTATTTATTTTGTTAATATTTTTGAGCAGATGCTTTTGAAAATCCTGCCTGGCCAGTATGCAATGTCCTAACTAAGTCGGTAAATTTCTAAAGAGGTCATCCTCTGCCAGGTATTCTCCATGTTGAATTGTTGCATAATGCCTATGCCCTCGCATCTACATTTTCCTGCTTTCGTTAACAGACCAAATAGGCTTTAATTCCCTTCTCTCCAGTGAATTCCACCCTGATTCCAAGACAGTCAGGTGAGGTAACGCAGCTGCAATTCATGATTATGACCTAAGAATGGTTTCTTTCTAAGATTTTGCCAAAAAAAATCAAGTCAAAATTAGTGAGTACAAAACACAGCTAAACAATGGAACACATACAAATTAAAGTACCCACCCACTATGTTTAATACATATCCAATGAGTCATGTCCAGAGCCAACTATGAGAAATCTGTGTGGGTGGGTTTTATTTAGTTTTCTTTTTGATTGCTATAGTGTTTGTCTTTATCTAATAATTATTGCATTCTGAGCTAATAGACACTGATTCTTTAAAACCAGCCTGTGAAGGGTTGTGCCCCTCTCCCTCCCTCCCCCCCCCCCCCTGTCGTGGGGCTCCCTCCTCTTAGTCCTCATGCCGGACCTTCTGACCACGTTCCCTCTCCTAGCACGGCTGTGAACACTTCCTTCTTCCCATGCTCCCACGCTCGGGGAGTTGAGGGGGGCTTGGGCCCACCCTCTCTCCAGGGCCCAACCCAGGGCCCTAAGGTGGGGGTCCTCCTTCCGGACGCCTCCCACCTGGCTGACGGGGCTAACCGCCTAAACTCACCAGCCCGCAAACGGTTATCCCTCCGCCTGCCCTTGGCCACTTCCTCACCCCTGAGCGTCCTGGCTTCCCCTTCAGCCTTCCGCTCCACTGCCCTCAGTCCCAGTGGTCCCCTCAACTCCGTCCACCTCCCCCCTTTGTCTCCCACGTCTTCCATTTTTATAGCTGCCGCTCCACCTCCTGCGCCTGCATCGGCGTCCCCTGCCTGGCTCCCTGACCCGCCCCCATGTCCTCACCCGACCCGCCTCTCCTTGCACCTGCGCCGGCATTGCAGCGTCCAGCGTCCCCGGTGCATGCGCAGCCTGTGCCCGGGCTGACGCTCCCCAGATCCACTCCAGCCGCTGGCTTTTCCTTTGCCGCAGCCGCAGGCGGGAGCGGATTGCCCCGCTCACAACGGAGGTCTAGTGGCCGGGACGCGCTCTGTTCCGTGGCCCTGTCACACTGCTCCCCCTCTAGAGGGTGTCACTGGGGTTCTTGGGTGTCTCCTGGTCCTTCTACGCTGCGAGAGAGAAAATCTGCATTCTGATGCACTGTTCTGGCCGGTGTATTACTCAGAAACAGTACGGTTGCAGGGCTAAATACCATTGCATTACCCTCGCGTTCGTCTCCTTCATGGATTGGATCCACTTCAAGGGAGCGTGGTCTGTAACTAGCAGGAAGCAGTCACCTAGGAGATGATAACGTAAAGTTTTGATGGCCCACTTTACCGCGAGGGTCTCTTTTTCTAGAGTAGCATAGTTCTTTTCTCTGGGGAACAGCTTGCGGCTAATATACAACACCGGGTGTTCTTCCTCCCCCAGCCCCTGTGACAGCACAGCCCCCAACCCTATCTCAGAGGCATCTGTTTGTACAATAAAGGGCTTTGTGAAGTCTGGTTGCCTCAATATGGGTGCCGATATCAGATTCTCTTTTATGTCTTTAAAGGCCTTCTTCCCCCGTTCCGTCCAGCATACTATCTGCAGCTGGTTGTTTCGGGTCATATCGGTTAAAGGGGTGGCTAATGTTGCGAAATCTGCTACAAACTGGTGGTAGTATCCCGCTAATCCCAAAAACTGCCATACCTGCCTCTTAGTTGAGGGTAGGGGATAGTCTCTTACCACGCTCACTTTGTCCACCAGCGGTTTCACCTGGCCTCCTCCTGCCATATATCCGAGGTAGGATACCTCCTGGTGTCCAAATTTCCTTTTTTTGGGGTTGGCTGTTAAACCGGCTTCTGCCAGAGCCTTTAGCATGGTACTCCCATGGTGCAAGTGTTGCTCCCACATCGAGCTGAAGATGATAATGTCATCGATATAGGCTACTGCGAACTGTTGATGAGGATATAATATTAAGTTCATTAACCGTTGGAAGGTCACCGCTGCTCCGTGGAGTCCGAACGGCATGGTCGTGAATTGATACAGCCCGAAGGAGGTTGCGAAGGCGATTTTCTCTTTTAGCTTCTGCACTCAGGGGAATCTGCCAGTACCCTTTGGTAAGGTCTATTGTCGATAGGTACTGCGCCTCCCCCACCCTTTCTAGTAGCTCGTCCACCCTGGGCATTGGGTAGGCATCATAGCGCGAGATGGCGTTAACTCCCCGAAAGTCTATGCAGAACCTCATTGTCTTGTCCGCTTTCGGGACCACTATCATCAGGCTTCGCCATTCACTTTGGGATTCCTCGACCACTCCCCACCGCAACATCATCTGAAGCTCCAGGCGTACCGTCTCCCACAACTTCCTGGGTAGGGGGCGGAACGCGTTATGGACCTTCTGACCTGGTTCCCTGCATATCTCATGTCTGGTCAGGTTAGTCTTCCCTAGTCTATTAGTCAAGATGTGTGGAAACGCTCTCAGTAACTGCTGCATGCCTTCCCTTTGAGAGGTCCGTAGCGTCTCTCTTAGCTGAGGGCATCCCTCTGGTTCGTTCCAAGGTCCTAAGTCCATCTCGGAGGGCTGAGGGTCTATCAGGAGGGCTTCCCAGGGTTTCCATTTTTTAAACAAATTTACGTGATATACTTGGGTGTCTTTTCTTTTCCCTGACAACCTAACTTCATGGTCCACCATCCCAACTCAGCGTATCACTTCGAACAGGCCTTGCCATTTGGCTAGTAATTTGGACTCTCCTGATGGTAGCAACAATAATACCCTGTCCCCCATCTCAAATTCTCTTAAGCGTGCATTCTGATTATACCAGGTTTCCTGTTGCTCCTGAGCCCGCTTTAGATTGTCCCTAGTGAATCCCCCCAAGGTACGTAGCTTTTCTCTCAGCTGTAGCACATATTGAACGGTGCCCTGGCCCCGCGATTCCTGTTCCTCGCTGTTCTTTTACCAAATCTAGTATCCCTCTGGGCCCTCAGCCATATAATAGTTCAAAAGGGGAATAACCTGATGACGCCTGGGGTACCTCTCTAACACCGAAAAGTAAAGCTGGTAATAACCGGTCCCACTCCCGGGGATCGTCCTGTATGAACTGCCGTAGCATTGACTTCAGTGTCTTATTAAATCGTTCCACCAGCCCATCCGTTTGGGGGTGGTAGACAAATGTGCAGAGGGTTTTAATTTGTAACATCCGGCATAACTCCCTCATCAGCCGGGAGGTTACATTAGGGCCTTGATCAGTTAAGATCTCCCTTGCTATCCCCACTTGGGAGAAGTTTTTGATTAACTCCTCTGCAATCACGAGTGTCGTGGTGGTATGGAGAGGTACCGCTTCTGGGTACCGCGTGGCATAGTCTATTATGACTAATATAAATTGGTGGTCTCGGCCGAACCGTTCTACGGGCCCCACTAAATCAAGTGCTATCCTCTCGAAAGGCACCCCGACTATGGGAAGGGGAACTAACGGGGCTCTCGCTGCCTGGGCCGGTGCCATCCTCTGACATTGGAGGCAAGAGTCACAAAAATCTCGCATGGCCCAATATATCCCCGGCCAATAAAACCTTTGCACTACCCGCTGCTGCGTCTTGTCCCACCCTAAATGGCCCGCCCAAGGGCTGTCGTGGGCTAGTTTGAGGACCCGCCACCAATACCGAGCAGGCACTAACAATTGACGCACTGCTTCGTGCCCCTCCCTGGGTGGAATTACCCAATAAAGTCTATCCCCTTGTACCTCAAAATGAGGGTTCTGATCCTGTTCCCTTTCTCCCCGAACAGCCTCTGGGGGTCCCCTCATCCGCTCCCAGGCTCTCTGGAGGGATGGGTCTTCTCATTGGAGTTGCATGACGTCCCCTACATCGAGCTCCAGGTTGAAAGGTGGGATGGGCTCGAAAGCCTCTTGGGGTCGTCCCCTCCTCCCCGGCCGTTTTTATGAGGCCTCCTTCTGATGCCTTTTCCCCTTGGGCTGCCATCTGTACCTTTTCCTCTGGCACGGCCTCCCGATCTTTACTGCCCTGCCCCCACTGCTGTAGTAACGGGCCTAACCCCGGCCAGTCGTAGCCAAGCAGGACCGGGTAGGACAGATTTGGGGCTATGGCCACCTGCCAGCATTCTTTACACTGTTCATCGTTAATTTGTACCCACGCCATTGGGTAGGGGCGGATGTCCTCATGAACTCACTGCATCCAAATGGGCTCCCCCATCGTTGCCCCTCCCTCTACCAGGTCAGCCCATATCATTGTCTGTCCACATCCGGAGTCCACTAGGGCTTCCACTACCCTTTCTCCTACCTTTACTTGAACCATCACCTTGTTTACCGTCCGCCCCGGCTGACGTCATTACCTTCCCAAAGGTGCAGTCCATCATGGGGCATTCTCGGCAAAAGTATCCCTCCTGCCCGCATTGGAAGAGATTAACTTGCCGGGGCCTCCCATTCTCCGTTCTGTTTCTCTCTCATCGGACTGAGCCCCCTTTTCGCTTTGTGCCTCTGTTATGGGGGTCCTCCATACTGGGGCCAGACACCTAACTCCTGAGGGGCTCGTCTCCATTGGCTTCCTCCGTTCACCACCTCCTCGTCCTCCCAGCCCTTTGCTTGGGTGGGGTTCCTTACAGGGTTATCTCCCCCCAGCATTTTTCCTTTCTCCTCCGCTCCTTCGGCTGCCATAAAATCCTCCATCAAGGTCATGGCTTCAGTCAGGGTGGAAGGGTGGTGTCGCTGCACCCACCATTGTCCTCCTGCAAGAGAACTTGCACAAACTGCTCTAAAATCACGGCTTCTGCTACCTGCATCCCTGTTTTCACCTCGGGTTCTAGCCACTGCATTCCTGCCTCTTTCAGGTGCTGCACGACCACCCATGGTCGTTCTCCCTGCCAATATTTTTCCTGCCTGAATTTCTGGCGATATGTTTCTGGGGTTATCCCCATCTGGTCCAATATTGCCTCTTTTACTTTATAGTAGTGTAAGGTGTCCTTCGTAGCTAATCCACAGTATGCTAATTGGGTTGGCCCTGATAGATAAGGAGCCAATAAAGTCGCCCAATGTTCCTCCGGCCATTTGGCCGTGGGAGCCACCCGCTCAGATGTCACCAGGAAAGCCTCCACATCATCCTCTGGCCCTAACTTCGCCAGACGGATTGGCAGTTGGGGTGCCCGGGCCCCATCTTCCTCACCTTGATGGGGAAACCCCCCCCCCCCGTCAGTCACCTTCCTTTGGCCGCTTGTTGGTGTTCTGTCAGTTCTTGTACCAACTACCCCTCTGTTGCTCCTGGAACTGCGACGCCAGCTGTTGCACCATCTGCGTTTGTTGTTGGTGTTATTGGTGTTGGTGTTCCATTATCCATTCCAGTAATTTTGGAAACTCCATCTTGGCATCTGCTTCTGGATGCTTCTTTTTAGTTTTGGAATATATACCCGTTAGGACATAAACCCCTTCCTCCCTCTCGGGGTGTCCCGCTGCCCACATTCTCCACCACGTGTGAAGGGTTGTGCCTCCTCCCCCCGTCCTGGGGCTCCCAACTCTTAGTCCTCGTGCCGGATCTTCCGACCGCGTTCCCTCTGCTAGTGCAGCCGTGAACACTTCTTCTTCCCACGCTTCCCCCCTCGGGAGGTTGAAGGGGGCCTGGGCCCACCCTCTCTCCAGGCTCCAACCCAGGGCCCTAAGGTGGGGGACCTCCTTCCGGACACCTCCCACCTGGCTGATGGGGCTAACCACCGAAACTCACCAGCCCGCAAGCGGTTAACCTTCCACCCGCCCTGGGCCACTTCCTCACGCCCGAGCGTCCTGGCTTCCCCTTCAGCCTTCCGCTCCACTGCCCTCAGTCCCGGTGGTCCCCTCGACTCCGGCCGCCTCCCCGCCCTTTATCTCCCACGTCTTCCATTTTTATAGCTGCCGCTCCCCCTCCTACGCTTTCGTCAACGTCCCCCACTCGGCTCCCTGCCCTGCCCCCCATGTCCTCACCCGACCCGCCTCTCCTTGCAGCTGCACCAGCGCTGCAGCGTCCAGTGTCCCTGGCGCATGTGCAGCCCGTGCCCGGGCTGCCGCTGCCCAGATCTGCTCCGGCCGCCGGCTTTTGTCTCGCCGCGGCCATGGGCAGGAGCGGATTGCCCCGCTCACGACGGAGGTCTAGTGGCGGGGACTCACTCTGTTCCGTGGCCCTGTCACACAGCCTAATAGTATATATTTCATTTGTAATACGTAGAAATAGATTACTGGGGAAATATAGAAGGATTATGCAGGGAACTAAAATATACTAAGATGACATGGAATGAAGGTTATCATCATGTGAGGTAAATGTTCTCTTGATCCATTCCTCTCCCTATGTAACCATGTTGAGGGGGATTTCTCCTTTAAGAATTTGAGTTCAGGGACTATAATGGAATGAAATACTGAGCCTTTAGCTATGGGCCACTGGTATGAACTCTCACCAAGCTGGTAGTGAGTGAAGTTACTGCTGTCCACTGGCTGTTTGATAATATATATAAAATAAGATTGGTGGCCTTACTTCCTAGTGGATAACTAGCCACATCACACACATCATGTTAGCAGGGAGGCCAAAGGAAGAACAGGCGTGGAGTCTTAATCATCTTCTCACACCTTGCAATAGTCCCTCCAGGTTAGGGTTGAGCAACCCAGCAGCACCCCAGCTGCTCTGCCCAAGGCGTCCCCAAGTCAGCCGCTGCTGAAACTGACCAGCAGCGGCTGAATCAGGACGCCCGGGGCAGAGCAGCTGGGGTGCTGCCAGGTTGGCCCGGAGCGGCGCTGCGGGACCAACCCGGCAGCCCCCAGCTGCTCTACCCCAGGGGTAGGCAAGAAAAGCCTGGTCTGCTGGGGGGGGCACTAGCTGCACCCCCCCCAGCAGACCAGGGAGACGGGGGTGGCGGGACCACCCAAGTCCTCCACGGCTTTGCTCCGTCTCCCTGGTCTGCTGACCTGGGAGACGCGGAGCAAAGCCGCAGAGCACGCGGGCAGCGGGACAGTCCAGGCACGCCGCAGCTGTCCCACTGCTGGCGTGCTCCGCGGCTTTGCTCCCCGTCTCCCTGGTCTGCTGGTCGGGAGACGGGGAGCAAAGCCTTGGAGCATGCCTGCAGGGGGACAGCTCAAGCGCGCCCGGGCTGTCCCGCTGCGGGCGTGCTCCAAGGCTTTGCTCCCCATCTCCCTGCAGACCAGGGAGACGGGGAGCAGCTTTTCTCGCCCCAGAGGACGGGGGTGGCGGACCGCGGCGCATCTGGGCGTCCCGTCCTCCGGGGCAAGAAAAGCCCCGTTTGTAACTGCGGATCCGACATAAGTCGGATCCGCGTAACTTGGGGACTGCCTGTAATCTGTAGTAAACTGGAGTTGAAAGCAACTAAGGAATGGAGGCCATTACAGGCCTTAATCACTCTTGTGTTATGCTTTTGCAAATGCCCCTGGGTTGTATGATCATACAAGAACCTGTGGTTTCACAAAACTTAGAACTCCCCAAACAATAGACACCTAGTATACTCTAGCTGGCAACAAATATTTTTACACATTTTTGGAGAACATTGTTTCAGGATAAATTTTAAGAAAGCAATAAAAGTTTGGAGTGGGATTTTCCAAAAGTGTTCGGTGTTGATGCATTGGCCAGAAAGATCTCCTAGGGTAAATTCATTTGTAGATATAATTTTCCTTCATTATGATTTCTTTGCTCGATTTTTTTTTTTTTTGCTGTCAGGTCTTCCATTTTTTTCTCTTCTTCTTTTGCTTCACATGCTCACACACCCATTCTCTCTATTGTGGTAGTATCCCTTCCTTTTTTTTCACCCAGTCCCAGACTGTATAACACATTTCATTTTCTGAGATTGTCCCTCAGTGTATTCTAATAGTACCGTTCTACTGCATTCATTATCTGCCATATAAGATAGTAAGGTGGTTACACAATTTTATTAATGTAAATCACAGTGGCATAGCATCACACCGTGGCAAGCCACAAAGACAGTCTGATTTTGTTTCCTCCCCCATTGGGAGGAATGGAATCACTATCTCCCTCATTTTCACACAATCTGCCTGCTCCCCTCTGACCAGCTGCTCAAAGAAACTTGCTATTTATTTGTACCCCTTCATAGTTGTTGTGTGCATTTACAGCTATTTAAAATTATCATACAACAAAGATAGTGATTTTTTTTAAAATAAACCCATGTAAAATGACAAAATAACCTCTCAATAGCCCTGGCACCATTTACTTCTAAAGAGCCTCAGGGAAAATATAGACTTTTAATTGTAACACTGTCACAATTGTGTTAACTTGGGCTCTTTTGACCCACTGACCCACAAAATAGGCTCTGTTCAGACCTGAGCCAACCCCATCCCCCGAAACATACACACTGCCTCCAGGGATACAGAGTGTTAAATGTAGTGTCTCAGCAAGAACACCACAGCTGATGTGAACTGCTGATCTGGTAAACATAGAAAGGTGTGAGTCACTTAGATTCCTTCCTCCGGTGTCAGGACTTAGCTGCAGTGAGTGCAAAGGAAAACCTTTATTCAGGCTTCTGGACCCAGATGCTTGCTTGCTTCCATACTGAGGAACGCAGTCAGTGCTGCTTAGCATCACCACGGAGATTCCTGCTAAGTGATGACCTCCTAGACTCAGTACATAAGAAGGGCCATACTGGGTCAGACCAAAGTCCATCTAGCCCAGTATCCTGTCTGCCGACAGTGGCGAATGCGAGATGCCCCAGAGTGAATGAATAGAATAGGTATACATCAAAGTGATCCCTCTCCTGTTATCCATTTCCAGCCTCTGACAAACAGAGGTAAGGGACACCATTCCTACCCATCCTGGCTAATAGCCATTGAAGGACCTAGCCTCCGTGAATGTATCTAGTTCTTTTTTGAACCCTGTTAAAGTCCTGTTCTTCACCACATCCTCTGGCAAGGAGTTCCACAGGTTGACTATGAGCTGTGTGAAGAAAAACTTCCTTTTGTTTGTTTTAAACCTGTTACCTATTAATTTCTTTTAGAGATCCCTAGTTCTTCTGTTATGGAAACAAGTAAATAACATTTTCTTATTCACTTTTTTCATATTAGTCATGATCTTATAGACCTCTATCATATCCCCCTTAGTCTCCTCTTTTCTAAGCTGAAAGGTTGCAGTCTTTTTAATCTCTCTTCATATGGGACCCGTTCCAAACCCCTAAACATTTTTGTTGCTCTTTTCTGAACCTTTTCAATGTCAGTAGTTATGGAAGGGGCTGCTTCTAAGACACCAAACTTTCTAGCCTGAAATTGACACAGACCTTGAAATCTTTGGTTCCAAATAAAATATCTCATCAAGAGGGTTTTTAATTCCTCAAAACAAACTTCTCCAGCTGATGTCTTGCACAGTGTGTGACTCTGTACATCTTCAAGGATTTTGGGGGGTATTTCAGTGAAACAGAACTCTGGTATTCAATAGAAGCTAAGTTTATTCCATTATATTTCCTTTTTGTGGCCAGTCTAAAATGCTCCTTTGAAGTAGAAAAGGTAATTCTCCACTTCACCCAACCTCCAAAGCCCTCTAGCTCTCCTGCAAAGGAATGGGATCAGAACTCTTTCATCTTTTCTTAGAGAGACTGTCTTGTGGAAAGAGTCTCTCAGCTTGTGATATACAGCACTCCTGTGGGCTCATGCCCTTTGTTGGCTTGTGACCTGCTATTCTCTGCCTGTTGTTAGATTCCATACCGAAGATCTCTCTATTGTACTGATCTTATTTACATGGGGAGAGGATAAATGCAAGCACTGTCTTAAAAACTTAACTTTAGTAAAATGCAAAACTTTCTGGCATGCACAAGTCAAATAGCCTGCAAGTTACTCCACTCCAAGTTACAAAACTCCCATTACTATTAGCTGTTCTCTTGGTGACTTCCTTCCTCACCTCAGGTAGAGATGCACACAGACTCCTACGGTCACCTGCTTCTCGGAGGAAAACAGGTAATTGAGTGTTCATGGTAGTTTATGTGGCTTTACTCCAGTTGAGCAGGGACTGGCAGTTCCAGGAGTCAGTCTCATCTGGAGCATAGTTCTCCTTGTTAAAATGATAAGTTTAATGTATTGCATATGAAATGAGTACAGAAGCAAAGGGATTTTTTTGTTTGTTTTTTTATTTTTTCATGTTAAGTGTTTTCCAACTGACCCCTGGAGCAATCCCGGTGAACAGGCCTTGATGAGATTATGGGGTGGTATTGGACTGTTAAAGTGTTTTCCAACTGTCCAGAATAAGATTTCACACCCACCAGATCACATTACTGACACGTGCTAGTTATTCAGAGTTCAACAGTTCACTAGGGACCTGATCCTTCAGCCACTAAAATTAGCTATTTTGCCATTATCATCAATGGGAAACAGAGGAGTCCTAATACTTGTTTTTGCAAATCAAAGTCTGCATTCTGCTGTCAAAAGGGAGTAATGCAAACCCTGTTAATATTATGGGAGCTGAGCCTATATGCCCACACAAGTACCAGACCCGAAGGACTGGAGATTAGGCTAATAGTTGGTTTCAGATTCAGACCCCTTGTTGGTGGGTAAATATTTTGAGATCTTAGGATTCAGATTCGAGAAGAAAAAATATAGAAATGATTGAGCTAAAATATAAACCATGAAGGGAAGGGAAGGGAAGGGAAGGGAAGTGAAAGCTGCAGCAGCAGTGACGGAAGAGCAGACAGGTGGGAGAAGAGGACTAATTTATTTCTAATTATGGATGTCTGCATCCTACACTGGGTAGTGGTGGGAGTAATGACGGATGCACACGGCTCTCTTAGAGCAGGTCACAGCAGCTGTATCAGGATATGAGACTAGCTAAAAGATAGGAGTCTGTACATTGTCACACATGAATATAGCATAGAGACTGAGAGCCCCACACCCAATAATGTTGTTGTGTGTGTACTGTGTGTGAGTCTAAACTTATTAAAAGAGCTAAAATGAGCTAGCAAGGCTGATTGTCTTTCTGGACCAAAAAGTATCTGAAAGCTGCAGTAATACACAGTGTGGCCAACAGTTTTAGCAACGCAGCCAGGTACAATAATTTACGAATATTGTATGAGTAGACAGCTTCAGTTGGGTCCCCTATATGCAACTTCAAAGACCCATCCAGCCATGTATCCTTCCTAATCCATGCCACCTTCTCATTTACTGCACCCCACTCATTTCCTCGTGACCCCTTCCACCAGTCTGTTTCTCTGGCCCTTTGGCATAAGCTGCCACGTCTGTCCCTCAATCCCCACTCCTGGCTGAGTATCCCCAGGAGGGCTCTGATCAGCTGTGCCGGGGGCTGTGGATTTAGGAAGGGAAACAGGCCTTCTTCCAGCAAGCTGCATGTCATTTTCACACTCCGCCCCAACTGCAACTGCACTGTGTAGTGGTAGCTGAGGGTAATGCAACCTTCTTTTTTTTCATATGGTGCCTCTCCTTTCCTTTCTTTGGTAATGTCTCTCAGTTCTTGCTGCCTGGCAGTTTTGGCCATATGCATTCCTGAAGCACTGGAAGTAGCGCACTCCGGGCCCTAATGCTTCATTTTTTTCCACCTCGAGCCAGTCAGTAGTGGGGATACAAATGCAAGAGAGCTTTTTGGTTACTTGTAATACTTTCCTAAGTCATACCCAAGAACCTCTGCCATTGACTATTGCCCTGTATGCTGACAGGTGGCATAACATTCCTTTTATTGGTTGAGGTTTTTTGGGGGGTGTTCTTTTGAATAAGATCTCCACAGACCAAAATAAAATAATACCCATTGACCTTAGCTAAGATAGCTCTTGACAGGTGTGAAAGGTTCAGGGTGCGATCACCCCCTCTCAGCCCGAGGGGGGGGGGTCTGCAGACCCTTTCGTCCTCTGCCTGCCCCTTGTTGTACCCCGGGTCCCTGCTATGGGGCCCGGGCCCTTGGGTGCGATTACCCCCTCCCAGCTGGAAGGGGGGCCAGTGAACCCTGAGATAGTCACCCGTCCCTACGGGATGGGGCCAAAGCCCTCCCCCCCCGTCTAAGTCCTCCCTGGCACGGGGTCCCAATTTGCGTTTTCCCTTTAGTTATGGTTGTTAGGAGCCGGATGCCCCTCTAGGAGAGGGAGGGGGACCCGGTCCCACCCTCTCTCCAGGTCCCAGCCCGGGGCCCTAACCGTCGGGGCTTGCTCGCGCCCCGACGCGGTAGACGGGGGTCACTCCGCCCGTAACCCGTCTACCCACGGCCGCCAAAAGTGCCTTGCCCCGGGCTCCTTCCTCCCTTCTCGCGTCTCCTGGGGCCGCAGCCCCAATCCCCAGGACCTACCCTGATTCAGTGGTTCGGGTCCTGGGTCATCCGGACGAGGTCTCCGGGGAAAGCTCCCTGGACAGGGTCCGTTCCCGGCTCGGCCGCTCCCTCCTGCTCCGGCGCGGTGGGGTTCGGCCCCCGTCGGAGGGGGGGCTGACTGACCGCCAGCGGTGGTGACGGTCCCAGTGGTCCCGGGACTGAGGCCAGGCCGACTCCCGGCCTTGGAGGCGTTTGGAGTCCGTCATGGGTAGCTCCTCCGCCGCGGCGAGGAGGCTGCCCCCTCCCTCGCTGGCGGCGGGCCCTTTTGAACTGGCCCGCCGTGCCGGACGCTACCCGGGGGCCCTCCCCTTCCAGCGGCGTGCCGACGTTCTCCCCCGCCGTACGTCCGCCTTGCACTGCCCTGCCCCCGAACGGCGGGGCCTTGGGGAAGGGGTTAATGTTCCCTTGCTGGTGCAGGCGCGGCGGCAGCGGGCGGTCCCGCCGGTTCCTCCGGCTTATGCCGGGGTAAGGCTGGGGGCCTTGGGGTTGGCCGCCGGCTGTCTGCGGGTGGTGGCTCCGGCCGTCCTCTCCCCGGGCTAGTGACAGCCCGTCACAACAGGTTACAGACTCAGAGCCCTAAGACTAATAATGTTACAGTGGTCTGTGTGTGTATGTGTATTATTATTATTTGTATTACTTCACTGCCTAAAGGCCCAAAATAATCTAGTAATATTCAAGATATGGATCTGGAACTGAGTTTTTTGCCTGGCCCAAAACTCTATGAGCTGAGCCATAACTCAGGTGTGGAACGCCACAGATCTTGTTGGTGTTCAAGGTCCACATTTGAATTTGGTGCAGCAGGCATACTTCAGTATGCTACTACAAGAAGAGAGGGTGCTGTGCCTATAGACTCCTACTGTAGGAGGGTAAGGAAGGCAGAGGGTGCCTAGGTGATGCCTCAGTATCCTGCTTCTCCCTCCTCCCTGCCATCCTATGGAAGCCCTTCATTGACTGCTCTACAGCGTTCAAGATCTGTGAGTGCTTGGGTAAGAGAGGAATCACTTGTTAACACTGAAGATTTGGCAAGTGGCTAGCAAGCAGTGAGCATCTAGAAAATGCCTAAATGTGGGAGCGTTTTCTATCCAAACAATGTCGTGAGATTCAAAAGTTTGCAGGAGCCAAATTCCCATTTTTTTCTGGGGGAGGGAAAGTGAAGGCAAATCTCATTCACACCTCTCCTGATGGAAGAATTATAAGAAAATTCTGTGAGTTAAAGCTTTTTTTGCATTTCCACTCCCTCTGCATATGGGAATAATCTATGAAGAAGAATGGGGCTCCAAAGGGAGAAATTCAAAATTAAACTGAGCAGCCAAAAATTATAGCAGCTGTGTTGGTTTTCCAAAAAATGTAGTACCCCTAATAATGCCTGCAGGAACCACAGCGGTAAGAAGCACGCACACACAAACTCAGCTCTGTGCCTAGTAATCTGTTGGTCTGAAATGACTGAGTGTCTTTCTACTCTTTCTACTTCTCTTTTCTGAACCAAAATATAAGGTTTTAGGGCAAACCCCTGGATCCAGTTGAATATGTTTGAGGGAAGATGGAGGAGGAGATTGGCTTTAAATCACCTTTGTTTCTCCTTCATCCTGCAGCTCACGAGGTTCTTAAAGATTGCCGGTCTAAGCTACACGAATAGGAACAGTGCCTGAATCACCATTCAGTTGATTGGAGATCACTGGAGTGCAGCAATTCCCTGCACTGCCAAAGGATCGCTGGGAAAGAGGAAGCAAGGGGAACAAGATTTAAGGGGGGATAGCTCTGTGAGAGAATTATAATTTACTGGCTACTTCGCAAGTGTTAGGTGACTCGCTCTTAGTCAAATGAAGATTGAGCTAAAAAATCCCATTGACTGTCTAGTCAAGGACCACTCTCTGTCATGTACCTGTCTCAATTAACTGGTTAATGTTTGACCCTATTAAGATTTAGATACATGGGCTGGCATGTCCATGCTTGTTGTCTTGCCTGCTCATGATTTTTTTAAGACTCTAATAACAAATAAAAAAAGAACATCTTTTTTATAAAAAACAAAATAGTGTCTTTTAGGTTTTTTCATTGGTTAAATATTTTTCTTTGGGCACGAATTCACCAAACTTCCTTCGGTCTACTTGGGATCCTGATTAATATATGATTCAAGTCACAGACCTTTCCTGGAAATTTTAACATCATAATTTTGCTCGCTGATGCACTTTGTTCTGGACTAGCTACTTCAGTGGTATTTGTCTAAGTCCATGACACACAGAGGTGATTAAACGTATTGGGGAAAATGTCACCAGAATGGTTGCATTTTTATCTCCTATTTTTAAATGGTTATGATCTTGTGACTACCACTAACCAGAATGTTTGTTCTTCTAAAGATGCGGGGGAAATGATTATTTGGGTAACTTCTTAATTGCCTGATCCTGCCTTACATATATGGGGAAAAATCACATTCTTTAAGTTCACTGGGATTTTCCCCTGAGTATGAAATGCAGGATTTGGCCCACAATTTGTGTGTTACTGGAGAGTTTATATTACTCCTAAAATGAATATGTTTATGATGGACCTTATCCTGAAATCTATACCTAGAAAAGTTCCCATTAACTTGACTGGAAGATTTGACTGGAGAAAGGCAATCCCTCCCCCCCCCCCCCCAACATTATTTGAAACAGTCCCCTTCTAGCTCTAACTTCCTAGAAAGAACTCTGCTGGTAAGGGTCAGAATTTATTAAAACACAGTAGCAATAGGCCAATCCAGGTAGTTATTCCAAGCCTTCATTGTTCTGAAAAAGTCTTTTATGGTCACTATCATTTTTTTTAGAAAATTAGAAATAACAATATGTAGAAATAAATGTTAAACAACATAATATCATTTTCTCACCCCAATGTGACAAGTAGTAATAAATATTATTTATCATTAGCAAAATAAATACAAGAAGAGAAAATCTCTGCCCCCAAAAGTTGATGGATTCAGACATAGTTTTACCTGCTGGCTGCTTCCACCTTCAGAAGTATGGGGGAACCTCAGATCCCAGAGGTATCCCCTCCCCACCTCATATCTCAGGGTATGTCTACACTGCAGAGTTTTTTTGGAAAAATGGCTGTTTTTCTGAAAAATCTTCAGTTATGTCCACATTGCAATCGTGTTCTTTCTACAAAAAGTCGAAAGAATGGAGGGGTTTTTCCGACAGCGGTAAACCTTTTTCTGTGAGTGTTTGGGTAGAACGCCTTTTCTGAAAGAGCTCTTTTGGGAAAAGGCCTGTATGGACAGGGAAGAGAGTTTTCTTTTGAAAGAAGAGGCCTCCAGGAAATAACACAGGTGCTCTGGTGGCCACTCCATCCAAACTAATCATAACTCTATAGTTCCTGTCTTCTGGCACCTCTTAAAGCTGCAGGCACCCTGGACAAGCACCTGACTGCGCAGCTCTCCCTGCTACCCACACTGTGAGCAATGGCCGAGCCATAAGTCCCCCGAGGCCCTCCCTGACCCTCGCAGGGAGCAAGACCAGGGCTCCCAGGACCCACCTGGGGGTACCAAGCAGGAGCACCCTCCTGGTCTTGAGCAGAGATTCTGTCCCTCCTTAAGCTGTGGGGGGAGGAGGAGACCTATAGGATCTCCGCTCCAGACGCCGCAACGCCAACATATACGGCTACATGGCCGAAGCCCTGTAGGAGTGGGCACACCCACCCCAGACCTTAGAACAGGTCCAGAGTAAAGTCAAGGAGCTCTGGCAGGGCCATGCGAGGGCCAGAGAGCGCAGCTTGTGGTCCGGGGCAGGACCGGACTCCTGCCCCTACTATCAGGAGCTGCACCAGATCTTGGGAAGTGGGGAAGCCCTTTCCCCACTCGTGGTGGTCAACTTGGGTCCAGTTATCCCTCCCGCAAGGCTGGGGGAGGGGCTTTTAGAAAGTGGGCGGGCTTTGCCTGCCCACTCTCCCGTGTTTCAAATAGGCTTGACACACCTGTCATCTCCTGACTGGGGTTCATGGAGAAGGAGGAGGATGAGGGACAGCAGGAGGAGGAGGACGACATGGCAACAACAGTGACGCTGTCCCTGGAGCCGGTACCCGTAAGCCTGGATGTGTCTCAGGCATCGTCTGACACCGGGGAGGGATCTTCAGGTGATTGCTCTCAGTCTGTGTCTCACACAGGGAAGGGAAGGCCGGTGCAGAGGGGATGGGGTGCGATCGTCGCTCAGCCCGTTCAGACTGGAAATCATTCTGAAGTCCATGCACGTGGAACCATGTGCAGCATCACTGTGCACCACTTGGCCTCAGGAGGCAGCCCCTGAGCACTCCTGGGATCTTGCTCCCAGGCTCAGGGGAGGCCACACATGTCTAGTCCTGGGGGGATGCCACATGTCTGGGCTGGGGGAGGCCACACACACGTCTGGCCTTGGGGGGATGCCCTCACACCACCCGCCATGGATGGAAACAGGCTAGCCACAAGGGCACAGGCACGACCCCATACACACTGAGGAGTGCCGCACACAGCACATGGGCATGCCTGCTTGCGTGAGACACCACCCGCTCCCGTGGACAGCACTGCCAGGTGCAGGGGTGTATGCGAAACCCAGAGAGGGCCAGGCTGCTCCCAGCTTCTCTCTCACCCATGGCCAGACACTTCCCTTGCCTGCTTGTCCATGAGTGGGGGAAAGTGGGCAGCATGGTCCCTGGACACCTCGGGCCCCTTTGAGGCAGGGCCTGCTGTGCAGCGCACACATGGCCTGGCTCCTGGGACATCCCCATCCTCTGGCCTGAGGACTGTTGGTCACTGCTAACACAGGAGGGCACGGCCTAGGGACAGTGTCTGCATGGATGACTGACCGCCTTCCCTCTTTTTATTGTCCACAGACGGAGCAGCCAGGACTGAGGGGCGAGCCATGCCACCCGAACTAGCCGCCTGACCCTAGGGGACCCAAAAGTGCTCCAGGGTCATGAGACAGCATGTGGGCGTCCTGCATGACATAGAGCAGACTTTGGCACAGAAGGTCCAGGAGGACACAGCGTGGCAGACCCGCATGTGGGACCAGCTTGTGTGGCAGGACGACAACGTGTGTCATCAGTGGCACACCCAGCTGCTGTCTCTGCTCCTGCCTACTACCCTCCTCCCCCCCCCCACTATGCTCATTCCCCCTCCTCCTGCCTCCCAAGTGATGCCTCTGCTCCCTCCCCGTGCTATGCCCATGCCCCCTCCCCCAGTCCCCCCTGACATTCCTGCCTCTGCTCCAGCCCCCCCCTCCTGTCCACCCTGCTGTGGTCCCAGGACCCACCCAACCCTAAGGTCGCTGAGGTCCCTGCACCCGAGGTGGCACTTCCAGCAGCCCCCCACACCTCTCCCAGGCCTGAGCCTCCTTCCCCTCCAGGTTCTGAGTGCCCCCCCCCCAGCTTTCTTTATTGAAAGATAAATACAAAGTTTGTTCTGTTGACATCAAAACAGGTGTGTTTATTCAGAGTTCAGGGAAGGGGGGAAGGGAGGGGTTGTGGTGGGAAAGAGATAGTGGAGGAAGGCACAGGCCCCTAGCAGGGAGGCCCTGGGGAGAATTACTGGGGTCCCTGTGAGAAACGCTCCCTCAGCGCCTTCCAGATGTGCACCCCCAACTGATGGGCCTGGCAGATAGCAACTGTTCACCACTGCTCAAAGGGTCCAGTGGCCAGCCTCTGCCCTCCACCCCAGGAGAAAGGCCTCCCCCTTCCTTTCCACAATGTTATGGAGGACACAATATGCTGAGACGACCTCGGGGATGTTGTGCTCCCCCACGTTGAGGCAGGTCAGGAGGTGCCTCAACTGTGCCTTGAGGTGGCTGAAGGCGCACTCCACCTGCATCCTCACCCGGCTAAGGTGAGAATTAAATTGGTCCCTGCTGTGGTCCAGGTGGCCGGTATACGGCTTCCTAAGCCACGGCATGAGGGGGTAGGCTACATCCCCCACAAAGCACAGAGGCATCTGCATGTCCCCAACTGCAAAGTGATGCCAGGGGAAGAATGTGCCCACCTCCAGCTTCCCATAGAGACTGGAGTTTTGAAATATGCAGGCATCATGTGCCCTGCCCGACCACCTGACAAAAATGTCCATGAACTGTCCATAGTGGTTAACCAGGGCCTGCAGCACCATTGAGAAGTAGCCTTTCCTGTTAATATACTGGGCCGCTTGACGAGTTGGTGCGCAGATTGGAATATGGGTTCCATCAACCGCAGTTTGGGATCCTCAGGGAGGCAAATCCTGTGACAGTCGGGTCCCAGTCTCTCAGGCGGATGACCCTGTGCAGCAGGATGGAGTTGATGGCCCTCTCAGCCTGCAGAAGGAGACAAACAAACACACAAAACAGAGAATGAGAGGGAGTGCCTGAGCCCTTGGGAGGTGCCTGGCCCCCTCCCGCCGCAACACCCAGAAGCCACCCCCTATGAGACCGCCCCCCCCTCCCAGCAGGAGGGCTGTGTGAAGATAGGACAGCACAACCACCCGCGGATAGGGCTTTCCTTCCTCCCCTCCCCATGCAGGAACTGCAGCCTGAGAGTGCCTTACCTCCATGAGGAGGACCCCAATGGTGGACTTCCCTATGCTGAATTGGTTGCCCACTGACCGGGAACTGTCTGGGGTGACGAGCTTCCAGACGGCAATTGCGACCCACTTCTCCAGGGGGATGGTGGGCTGCAGGTGGGTGCTGCATCGTCAGAGGGCAGGGGCGAGCCAGGCACACAGCTCCAAAAAGGTAGCCTTCCTCATGTGGAAGTTTTGGAGCTGCTGCTGGTCGTCCCACTGCTCCATGACCAGCCGGTCCCACCAGTTGGAATTGGTGTCCAGCCTCCTGGACTGTCTCTCCACTATGGCATGCGTTTGCAAGGGTCTTACTCCCATACACAGGGAGAGAGTCTCAAGAATGAACTCGGTGTCAAGTTCGTGTGGGGCCATGAAGGCAGCCTGCACAAAGTGCTGCAGAAACTGCAGCATGGCTGTGTGGGGCCATCGCGTGCCCAGGAGCAGCTCCAGCTCCATGGCAAAAAGAAAAATGCTGCGGTGTCCAAAAAAGCTGGGCAACCAGAGCACGACTGTCCGTCGGAGAGGTAGGCAAGCACACAGCAGAAGCAGAGAAACGCCTGTCCACATTAAGCGGGTTTCTCAGCGAGGCTTAGGTAACAACACTCAGAAGCATCTGCTGACCTAATGCCTTGCCTGAACTGGTTCCAGGTGGCCTCATATACGAGATAGCATCCAATCAATGTGGATGCTATCTTTCGAAAAAGCAGATCTCTTTTTTGACATGCTTTTGCTGTGCAGATGCTCTCTTTCGAAAGAAGTTTTTCCAGAAGATCTCTTCCGGAAAAGCTTCTTCCGAAAGAAGCCTGCAGTCTAGACCTAGTCTCAGTGATCACTATTAATGCTGTTCCCTGCAAAGAAATGCAAGTGGCGTGTGGAAGAGGGCTTCCTGGGCCCTCTCACCTGCTTGTATACACACATGCACCATCTGTCCCACTGTTAGTTAAAGTGTACTTGATCCAACGCCCATTGAACTCTGTGTGAGTCTTCACATTTAGCTTAATAGGAGACAGACCAGGCATCAATGCATTGGGAACTGGGGAAAACAGATGAACATATGAATACAGTACATATTTTTATTTTAGGCCAGAGAGTAGAAGGTGGTTAAAGGTGAAAGCTCAGCTCAGGCTTTACAAATACAATACAGAAGAATACATTCTCTGCGGTGAATGCAATAGAAACCCTTAAGACAAAACTCAATAAAATATATAGTAAGAAAAACTCAGGGTTGGTTTGTGAGATGACTGAGTAAGCATTAAGAATAGTGTGCTGGAGAGTAAGGCTGACTCAAAGCTGAAGGAGCAAATAGCAGCATGGACAAATGCGATAAATCACTCTGACAGACCCATCAATCTGTAGAAAAGACCACCTACAAGGCTACACACACTAAAGGAAGGATTCTCTGAGTCTGCAGCTTCTTTACTAAGTATTTTAGCTGGATGTACACTGCTCTTCATAGACTGCATAGACTAGTATTTATTTTGAACATGAATAACAATATTTCCCAATTAGAATAAAATAGCCATTTTCTTCCCATGAGATAAGAGAACAATTTTATTTATGCGACTGGCCTGTCATAACTCAACAGCGCAAAGTTATGAGGTCATTTAATTATCGTTTAGATTTTAAATCAGCTCGATAGCCCACTGACAAATTATTAGATGTGTTCTCTCACAACTTGAACATGCAGTGTACTTTTCAAAGAATTGTTGTGACCTATCAGGCAGATAAGAGACTTCCCTGGTGGGGGTAAAACAACATTGTTAAATGATGTACTGCTACAGCTTTCCAGCTGAAAGTTTTAACAGATAGTTTGGTAGGGTCAAAAAAAAATAGGAAGAGCTTATTCTTGTTACCCAGCAGTCGAGTAGATCTAAGGCAGAAAGTAATCTCCTTTGCTCTTTTCCTGTTCTGAAAGAAGCAGTCCACTTTTGGGGGGGGGGTGGGGAGTAATTGATTAAACTGTTTTTCAGGAAAATTCATAACCATGTTAACAAATGGCGGCAGCAAGTTCAAGTTTCTTTAGCTATAACAACATGCCATAGATCGGGGTGGGCAAACTGTGGTCTGAGGGCTGCATCTAGACCATCAGGGTTATTAATCAGCCTTAGGATTACCGGTTCAGTGGTGCAGCTGGGCTAAAGCAGGTTCCCTGCCTGCTGTGGCCCTGTGCTGCTCCTGGGACTGGCTAGCACGTCCCTGAAGGTTGTGGGAGAGAGGCCTCTGCACACTGTCCTCACTGTCAGGTGCCATCCCACAGCTCCCATTGACTGGGAACTGTGGCCAGTGGAAGTTGCAGGGGCAGTGTCTGCAGGCCAGAGCGGTGCATGGAGCTTCCAGACCCCATCCCAGGAATCACTGCTGGACATGCTGGTCGCTTCCAGGAGCAGCACATGGCCAGAGGAGGGAGGGAGCCTGCCTTAGTGCTGCTGCCACACACCAGGATCTGCCTGAGGTAACTGTTTGGAACCCACACCCCAACCCCAGCCCTGAACCCCTCCTGCACTTCCTCCTGCCTCCAACCCCCTGCCCTGAGACTGCTCCTGAACCCCAGTCCCCTGCCCTGATTCCTCTCCTGCACCCCAACCCCTGCTCCAGTCCTATATTCGTGGCTTGACATACAATTTCCCTACCCAGATGTTGCCCTCAGGCCATAGATCATGCATTGCAAGGCAGGACTTTGTCAAAAGAGAACACTTGTGGGTGTTTTCTCTTTTCTAGACTAGCAGACTTCTTATTGTCTTCTTAGAGTTCTGGTGCTACACTAGCCCTGGCAATGTCATCTTCTCTTTTTTAAAGCGAGATACAGAGTACAGCATGCCTCAAAATGAAACCTGATGAGCTTCTAGCTGAGTGATCATCCAGGATCCTCAAAATGTGAATGGGATTCTTTGTGAGTAGGTCATTTCTAGAGAGAGGTTATGTGGCGCCAAAGACTATGCTTTGTGTGGTACTGCTAACTAACGGATATGCAGGTTGGCTAGATAGAGAGGTAGAGCTGAGTGTTTTCAGTATACCCGTGATGTACATTACTCAGCAGCACCATGTTCCAGAGCATTTATATACTCTGGAATAAATATTCCAGAATATTTGTATAATGAATATGCAAACATGCAAATAAAATATTACTGGCCCATCAAAAATGTGTGACTGGGTTTGCCAGTCCATGACATAAAAAAGGTTGGGAACCACTTGCCTGCATTACACGGGCTTCTTCACTCCCACGCCTGCAATTTAGAACAGCCTGTATATTTCTGGTACTGTATTGCTTTCCCAGGGGTATTGGCCACTGCTAAGGCTAACACATTGGATTAGATGAAACAACGGGTGTACTCTAATGAAGTTGTACATACTGGGGCTGGGGAAAGGAATGTACAAATCAAAGAAACAATAGTTGAAGTGACAATTTTGTTAAGTGCTTTTGATTTTGTACAGCAACCCTTAGGATTATTTTTATTTACAGTAATAAAGATTTGAAGGATAAAGTTGTATACTTTCGGGAAAATGGACAAAGAGCATTAGCTACAGCAATAGGGTAAAATTCTATGGCTACATCTAGACTGGCATGATTTTCCGCAAATGCTTTTAACGGAAAAGTTTTTCCGTCAAAAGCATTTGCGGAAAAGAGCGTCTAGATTGGCACGGACACTTTTGCGCAAAAGCACTTTTTGCGGAAAAGCGTCCGTGCCAATCTAGACGCGGGTTTGCGCAAGAAAGCCCCAATCGCCGTTTTCGCCATCGGGGCTTTTTTGCTCAAAACAGTTTTTTGCTGTCTACACTGGCCCTTTTGCACAAATACATTTGCGCAAGAGGGCTTTTTCCCGAACGGGAGCAGCATAGTATTTGCGCAAGAACACTGACAATCTTACATGAGATCGTCAGTGTTCTTGTGCAAATTCAAGCGGCCAGTGTAGACAGCTGGCAAATTTTTTAGCAGCTGCTTTTGCGGGAAAACTTTCCAGTCTAGACGCAGCCTATGTATGCATGGACAGAAAAGTCAGCATCAGCCCTGCCAAAGAGGGCTATTGCCTTGGCATCTGGCAATACAAAAGAGCTGGAGCTCCCAGCCACCATGGCAGTGACTGGAGTCCCAGGCTCTTTAAACCGCTGCTGGAGAACTATATGGCATACTCTGGGCAACCTCTAGGGTTGCTTGGGGAGACAGGGGTGACACACAATGAATTCCAGGTAGCACTGTGGGTTGGCAGGATGGGGGGCAGTGTGCCACACTCCACATAGCACTGAGGCCTAGCTGCCCTTGCGCTGCCCCTTCCACCTTAGGCCTTCTCCCTCCAGGGGCATGGAGTAGGGCCCCCTTGCCTTGCCCAGAGACCTGGTGAAGCTGTTGCCCCTGTTGGTCAGCATGGTGCACTAGAGAAGTTATGGGCTTCAAAACCGTGAATCTGGCTCTGCTCCTCATTTGTTGTGTGACCTTAGGCAAATCACTTAACTTATGTGAACATCGGTTTCCCCATCATTGTACTGCATATAATTACATTTACTTTTCACACTCTTTGAGGTCTATTCCTTCAGGAGGCCCTATGAAATAATTATCTAATGAAAATGTTTTAAACTCAGTCTCCAAACTGATCATGCATCAGTATGAACTATTTGGGGGGTTGTTGGCCTTTCGCACTGGAAGTTGCTGCAATCTGTCCTATTAAAGAGGCAAACATATTTTTTGTGTTTGACAGGTCTTGGAAGCTCTTGTGGGAATTACTATTTTTGTTTCTTATCTGTGTTTTTTTAAGTGGCAACTTCTGTTTGTGTCTTGCTTTGTTTCTATCTCACTTTAGGAAAACAAAATTCTGAACAGAGAAATGAATGAATTATACTTGAGTAAGATTTGATATGCCATCCTCTTGGCTTAAGCAGTATTTGGCATCTTACATCAGAAGCCCATTTTCACATAAAAATTACAATATTCAGAATCTAGGAATAATATTTTTATCATTTACAGGGCTCTAGCTTCTCCTTTATAAATTGTCAATCGACACTAATGACACTTATAAAAATGCTACTGCAGAATTTTGGGCTATTCCTGCAATAAAAAAATAAAATAATAATAGGAGGCTTGCTCCCATTGATTTTAACGGAAGCCATACAGTCAAAACACTGGTCAGTATTATTTTCCTCTGAGAATAGTTTGAGTATTATAGGTGCTTTTGTACTCAAATGAATGTATATAAACAACTTATACTTTCTGCATTTGTAAAGTAGCCTAAAAGTGCTTTGTTTAGAATTAGCAGATCAGAAATGTATAAGAGAATGGATGAGACCATTTTCTGACTGTTTTGAATATCTATCTAATCTTCCAGCTATATAATGTGGTGGTGATGACTATGTAATCATTTGCATTTACCATGCACCGCTGAATGCCTCACTTGTACTTTGCTCATTAATCTATCTCCCATGGGACTACTTTTAACATTCCAAACCACTGAACAGCATCAAACAGATGCCATTTTTTAAAATCAAACTACCTCAAATATATTTTATTCCTTCCCTCATATGAAAATTCTCCCCACATTACACTTACCAAGGCTTAGGACCGGTAAGATTCAGATGTGAAAAAGTGGCATGCAAACCCTGCTGCTAAAAATGGGGACTTCATTCCTCTTGGAAGTTTTCTGAAAGATCTCAAGTTAACAGACCTTAAAATTATAACACTGCGTAAAGAATAGAGGTTTCTTTCTAAAAGAATTATTAGATATTTCTTCTCTCCCTCTGATCTCTGAATAGTCAGTCTCATGGTGACTGAAGCATCTGTGTTTATAGATGGAAGGATACGACAAACTAATATTTTTTTTGCTAAATGTGTTTAACAAACAGGACACATGATGAGTGGGTTAATTGGACCTCATTTTGGATGAGCTGCATTGATGCCCTGTGGTGTCTCCATTCTTGAGCTACTTGGGGTATCACAAACTCATTCTGATAACTTTTTTGTCATGCCACCTTGTGTACATGTTCCCGCTCACTTGCACACATGCATACACGCTCTCTCATTTATATATGTCATGGAGCTTGCAGCTAAAAGTGTTTATTGATTATGTTTACCTTTGTGCCCCAGTTATATGTTTCTTTCCTTAATCTCTAATTTTACTGGTTTTCTGTTTCTTACATCTGTTGGCAAGAAGAGTTACTGAGGGTATGTCTACACTGCAGTGCTATTTCAGGATACTTCCAGTATCCCAAAATAGCTATTCCACATCTTGACGGTGCTCCCGTTATTTCAAAATATTTCTCGAAATAATGGGCGCACTATTCCAAAGTCCCTGTAAACCTCATTCCAGAATAGTGGTTTATTTGGAAATTTGGTGCTGTGTAGACAGCATCAAATGACGCAATAAGTTATATCGAAATTGACTCGAAATAAGCTACACAATTTGTGTAGCTCAAATTGCATAGCTTATTTCGAGCTAAGGGTGCAGTGTAGAAGACGCACCCTAATTAGAGAGCATCTGAAAACATCACTGACATTAACACACACCGCTCAGAAGGAAAAGACGGACTGGATGAAAACATACGTTTACACTAAAGTACAATAGTTTGCAGTAACTTAAAGAGTACTACTTTCCCTCTCCCTTTTTTTTTTTAAATGTATCTCAGTGATTTATGATGGGTAAGTGCCAAAAGAATTTCATGCTGAAGAACTTGCAGGGCCCCTAGTGGTTGCCTAATGAAAGCACAAAAGAAAAACTTAAAAAACAACAAATAGTAGTAGCACTTCAAATACTAAAACATGTGGATGGTATCATGAGCTTTCATGGGTACGACACAAGTCATCTGAAGAAGTGGGTCATACCCATGAAAGCTCATGATACCATCCACATGTTTTGTTAGTCTTCAAGGTGCTGCTAGACTATTCATTGTTTTTTAAGATTTTCTAGTTATAGACTAATTCGGCTACCCTTCTACACAAGAGGTTTTGCTCAAGTGTGCACTGAGGAAGTTCTGTAGCTCAGCTCAAAAGTTTTTGTGTTGTAATATGTAAAACCACATCAAACATTGTCTCTGGATTCTACCTTTTTTCATTTTTCCCTAAGTTGTATTATTCAGCTGAACAATATGCTCTAATATGTTATATTTGCTCTACCTTTATGATACACAAAAAAGAGAAGAGGCTTAATAAAATGTGTCCTGGCAATTTTTTAATCATAACTGATCTCTAGAAAGATGCAGAGGATCAGACAGCTCCAAAAGTTGAAATGAGAAGGATTGAAGACAAGAGAAATATAATGAAACATAATGCATAAGGAAAGATTAAATGAATAGCCATACATGAGGCAGATATTTCTGATAAAAAAGAGTAGACATGGCATCTTGTGTGGTTTCATGACTTCTCATGATTAGAGCTGGCTACAAGTAGTAATGTTGGGATCCAGATCCCTTAAGATTAGAGTTGTTTGGGGGCAAAGCAGAGTGGTGGGTGTTGATGCAATATAAGAACTTGTTGATGCAATATAAGAACTGAGTGAAGTTTTTCATCCAAAACTTTTTTGGTGAACAGTGCAGATTCAGAAATATCTAAATATTTCATAAATGTGTGCCAAATTTGCCAAATTATTTCTGTCACAAAGTATCTCCCCAAAATTCCAAAAAATGTGGAACATTTTGTTTCAATATTTTCCAAACAAAGCATTATTGATTTTCCAATAAGAAATTACTTTTTGTTTTGAAATTTCCTTCAATTTTTTATTTTTAAATGTAAAAGTTTAAAAATGCCCAAAATTGAAACATATATTTTCTTTTATTATTTGCTGACAACTTCAAAACATTTTGGTTTCAGGTCAATTCAAAACATTTTTTTTCAGAATTGCCACTGAATCGAAAATCTGTTCAGCCTGGTCTACACTTAGAAAATTGATTGTGGGGGGCTAATTTCAGACTAAGTGATGCATCCACACTACCAAGCCCGTTATTCTGGAATAAGGTACTGTGGGATTCGAACTCTGAAGTCCTGCTTTTCACGAGGAATAAGGCTATTCCTGAACTTGTAAGTCCAAAATAACGTTAGTGTAGATGCTCCAGTGATGCTAATTCGAACTAATTGGCCTCCAGGAGATCTGCTGCAGCTCCCCAGAGTGTTTTCTGGGGCTCTGAGTTAGAGGCAGGTTCCATTAATGTGGGCGTGCTACCTTGGACTACAATCAATTCTTTACAGAACTTCGAATTTGTAAAATCGGGTTCCCAGAAGTTGACTGTAGTACATTTGAAATAATCACCTAGTGTAGACATGGCCTTTTTGTATAGCTATATTTGGGACCATCATTAATGTAGAAGTGTCATCTGACATTGGCTGACAATATGGGCTCCATTCTGCAAGATGCTGAGCAGTCTGGCCCCCAGTCCACAAAGAACATAAGTTTGTGCTTAGTTTTAAGCACATGAGCTGATCTATTGAAGCTAATGGGACAGTTCACATGCTTTGCTGCATCACTGCCAAAGTGCTCGTCTTCTTACAGGATTGAGTCCCAGTGCTCCACATGGTTTATTGACATCATAGTGGGAGAAAGAAAAGGAGTGAGTGAGAAGATTAAGGAAGAAGCATGGAGATGCAGTTGCTATGACATTTTGTGTTTTAAATGCACCTGAGAGAAACATTAATTGATCTCTCTTTGACATATAAACCAGGAATCTGTCTGTACCACTGTAAAGTTGTGGGGTCGATCACCAGCCTGTGTTAATTGTCATGGCTCAATTGAAATGAACGAAATGGAATTACACTAGCTGAAGGTCTGTCCAATGGCTGTTAAACATCCTCTTGGTTTTCTTGTCAGCTTTATCATACACCAAGTATTGACTCTATTTTGCTCTTTACAGGAATCCATATAATGCCAATTTGGAGTGAAAGCTGACAATGAGTTAAAGTGCATTAAACCTTAAAGTTGTCAATAAAAGCCAGACTGTCTAGAAATTGTTGCCCCATCTTAGTGATTTGTTCTCATCCTTTGGTTGGGCTTTTGTGTTCATGATACTCATGCTGCTCACTTTGTTTTAAGGCCCCAGTTGAGCAAAGCACTTAAGTTCTGAATTTGAGACACTGAATACATCATTCTAGTAAACAAAGCATTTAAGAATATGATTAACATCTACTATATATTTTAGAGATTCTGTCTGTCTGTCTGTCTCTGGGTCCATCTGTTTGTTCAAGGTCTCCTCCTTAATGGCAAGAGGTAGGATCACCAAATTTGGTATACAGCTTCCTCTTATCATAACTTAAAGCAAGGTCAGGGTTTGGTTGTGCCAGGAAAATGGAATGTGCCTGGAATGGGATTGTTTCTCATAAAACCATCCAGAAAAGAAGTCTCAGAAGGGTAGCCGTGTTAGCCTGTAACTTTAAAAATAACAAGTAGTTCTTTGTGGCACTTTAGAGACTAACAAAAATATATAGGAGCATGAGCTTTTGTGGGTAAAACCCACTTCATCAGATGAGGTCAGAAAAGCGACACACTCACCAGGCAGGTGAAAGGCGCTGGCTGGGGCATGCCCCTCTCCCCTGTCCAGGACTGCCCCAACCCCAAGCCTCCAAGTGTCCTTTAGAGATTGAGGAGCTGAAGCTCCCTCCCTCTGGTTCATATGGGAACATTGCTGGCTGTTCCCCTTCATCAGGGAGCAAGGAGAAAGCCACAGATTCCTGCATTCCTCACTCTGGCTGGGCAGTGCAGGGGAAAGACAAACCTGGACCTCCCCTAGCTGTGTTCACTGGAGCTATAGTGGCCAGAGAGTGGCGCTTCTCCCCTGGCCCCAAGTTGCTGCAGTGAGAATGGGATGGGATAGGGACACTCCCCAGGGCAGCCTGCATACTGAACCCCTCATCTTCAGCCCTACCCCAGAACAATGATTTCAATGAAGCATGTACATTTGAATTTTATTTTCTGAAAAACAAAAATTGAGTTAAGAACCCGAGTAATGCTGGGTTAATCTTCTAGTTTACTATAACAGGACTATTCACATGCTTAAGTTCTCTTTGCCCTAATTCAGCAAACATTCTTTTTTGCAAAGCACTTAAGCATGTGATTTTAAATATCATTGTCTTCAATGAGACCTACACTCCTGCTTAAATTTCACAATACACTTAAGCACTTTGACAAATAGGGACCCAAACATCCACAACTCTTTTCTACTTTCTACTGAATAACGTAGACCTTAATTCAGGCTTATGGTAATATAAGGTGAAAAATAACTGCTATACACCAGGGTATAAATGGGTGTGAGTCACAAAGTTTGGATCTAGCATGAGCTAGCTTTCACGTGAGTGTACTCTGCAGGTGGAAACTCAGGCTTTGTCTAGACTGCAAGCTTCTTTCGGAAGAAGCTTTTCTGGAAGAGATCATCCAAAAAAACTTTGTCTGAAAGAGAGCGTCTGCACTGCCAAAGCGATCTGCTTTTTCAAAAAATAGTGTACACACTGAATGGATGCTATCTCGCATGTAAGCTGTGATTACTATGGGTGGAGTGGCCACCAGGGCACCTGTGCTTTTTCCTCTTTCCTCTTCCTGTGAAATAACTCCCTTTTCCCCATCCACACACACCTTTTTCCAAAAGAGCTCTCTTGGAAAAAGGCTTCTTCCTCGTAGAACGAGGTTTACCAATGTCAGAAAAACCCCTCAGTTATTTTGATATTTTTTCGAAAGAACGCAATTGCAGTGTGGACGTAATTGAAGTTTTATTGGAAAAATGGTTGTTTTTCAAAAAAAAAAAAAAACTCTGTAGCATTAGACATACCCCTAGAGCCTCTTTTATAAAGTCTGCAAACCATCTCTTTCTCATCCAAATTCCCACTTATCAGAAAGCTTCATTCATCCTCTTGGTATAAACAGAATTTTATTATCAAAGCATCTGAAGTTGAGGGAAACACGTTTTTCATTTTTTTAATTCAGCGATAGTATTTATATGAATAAAAGTGAAAATTACTTTCCCGATCTGCTTTTGAAACTTCCAAAATAATCTTAAGTTACAGCCAAAGTTACTGTAGCTAAGTTTTCCCAGGAGAGTATCAGTACATGGTACTGCTGTGTGAAAAATTCTTGCTGCCAGCTAAACTGGTCAGAAATTATATTTTGGTGGTTTTGTAAGACAATAAAATATTTTGTGGCCTTGTCTCTAATCCTGGCTTGTTTCTAAAGAAAAAAGACAGTTTTTGTAGCTACAAAAATGAGGAAATAGTTTTGTAAAACAAAATTATGTTCTAGCCCAACATTAAGAACATTTACAATTTTGCCAATGGCAAAACAATACTGGGTTCAGCAGCTATAGAAACCTTGCTGTGTTTGCAGTGAAAGGCTATGTTTTTTGGAAGAGGTGTTTTCTACTTGATCAACTTTGTGAAAACTAGGGCATGTTTACACAGCAGGGCAAAAGTTGAATTAAGCTACGCAACATCAGCTATGTCAGTTGTGTAGCTGAAGTTGAAATAGCTTAAATCAGCTTTTGGTGTTGTCTACACAGCAGGAAGTTGAAAGAAGAACACTCTTCCTTCAACTTCCCTTACTCCTTGTGAAATGAGGATTACAAGAGTCGGAGTAAGAAGTCCTCCATCTCAACATTATTTCAAAATAACGGCTTGCTATATAGATGTGCATTTTGTTTTTTCAGAATAACATCAGTTATTCTGAAATAATGCTTCTGAGTAGACATAGCCTTAGTCTGGTATTTTTGCACAGGCACATTTACCATTTACATTTTTGCACAGACACATGTATCCAAATGCGTAATCCTGCAATGATGCTAAATACCCTCAAATATGAATAACTTTAGTGGGAGATGAAAGCATTAAGAACTAGAGCTTTGTGGATAACTGAATGTTCAGTTTCGGGAGAAACCAGAAAATTAGAAACAAATTGTTTTAGGTCAACCCAAAACAGTTTTTTATCCTTTTGGCAACCAAAAAGTTTTAAAAATCTATTTTAGTTCTTCATCTGATAATGAAATATTTTGTGTTTGTTTTCTGGGGGCTTTCGAACCCTTTTATTTTATGAAAGTATAGTAAAACTTGAAATGAAAAAGAGGTTTTTAGTTGAAAAATCAAAACATTTCATTTCACAGATGTTGAAATGAAATACTGTAAATGTTTTAGAATTTTTATTTTGACTGAAACTATTTACTTAATTCACTAATTTTTGGGGGTCAACGTGAATCTCCATTTTTTGCACAAAAAATTGCCTGGTTCTGCTTACAATTTCATCACCATGTCTCCTCACTACTTCATAATTCTTCAGTTTTATAAAGGAAACAACAAAGCTTTTTGTCTGATTCTGCATTATTTACTTCCCTGAGTAAACTCTTTGAACTATCACATAACCAAGTAAAAGTTGTAGTAACAAGCCTTTTATTTATGAGATGGTGCAAGTTATAGATGTTCTGACAAAAAAATAGAAACTGGGGGAGGTAATCAGCAGTATCTGCTCCTCAGTTTTTGTAATGGAGTGTCTTCTTACAAACAGACAGTCTTTTACGGTTGGATATGCATAATGTGGAAAATATTAAGTAGATCAATACAATAAAATAGAGAAGAAATTTGCAGTGGGACTGCTGTCAAATAGTTTTTGATGACATAGTTATTAGTAGTACACATTGTTTTGATGGGAAAGATACATACGTGGCATTTTTTTAGATTGCAATGTTACCCTCTAACTTTGGAAAAATAGCTTATGCCACATTTTGTGAATTTGGGCTCATGCATGAGTGCCTATTTAGTTGGACTGCTAGACGGGAAAACAAAATGTTGAATAAATGCTAGTGTTTTTCATGTAAAGCATGTCCTGAACATACTCACATTGCCTCTTATATGGGCAAATATGTAAGAAGCCTTATGACTATTGTTTAGCAACACTTTTTGTTAGTCTCAATGGATCACCTTTACCAGGTACTCATTCACAGAGAGAGAAATTCACCTCTATGTAGATCTTCTTAGGGTTGTTACCTATTATGGTGTCTGTAAGAGGGGCTGTGATTGAGGCAAAGCCAGGAATAAACTGCAGGTAATATCCTGCCAGACAAAAAAAGGTGCCTGACTTGCCTCTTCATCTGGAAGACAAGATGTCTCAACAAAATGTAGCATACATAGTGTCTGAGATACCACAAGGCCTTCTATTAAGGGAGGAATTTCAACCTGAGAGAATTTGGGATATTATAGGGGGTTGGTGGGCTCCCTGCCATGGGCGCGCACACACATACACCTGCTCGGGTGCCACTGTCTGTCATTTACCTCCTCTTCTCCCCCAGGCAGTAGCCTTTGGGGAATCTCTCTGTGGATTACCATCCATGGGCCAGTGGTTGGCTCCTGTTCTTCCCTTCCCTTTGCAAGTGAGGAAGGTCTGACTGGAATAGAGGGTTGCCTCACAGGTGTCCTCTAAAGAGGCAGCTCCAAGAACTCAACTCAGAGTCCCTTTCCCTTTTGAAGGGTTCATCTTCTACAATCTCTTCTTTGGTGATATTGCTCTACCATCTGCCAGGGCGGCTTTGAGAGAGGTGCATCTCACAGCTGGCTCCTCTTCAGATGGATTCTCTCTGTTGCCAGCAGTTCCTGGGCAGAGCATCATTTCTTCTTTCACTGTCCTGTCCTGTGGTAAGTTTCCCCCTTTGAAGCACTTTTCTCTTCAGGCTGAACAAGCTGTGCAGGTGTCTCTCATCAGTATGAAACAGGCCCAGAGGAACTCATTAGCTTTCTTAACACCAAGGTGAGAGAATGTCCCTTCACATTCTTCACCCTTCAAGATGAGAAGACCATTTGGGATTGGGGATGGGTCCTTTCCCACATGCCGTTGTACTGAGACACTATAAGGTTGTAGTGCAAGGTACCATCTCACAGTATGAGGGTTCATATTCCTCTAGAATGTAATGGGGTGTGCTCAGTGATCAGGGAAAAGTGGCTACCCAATAGGCACCCAAACCTGAGGACATCTACCACCCACTTCTATTCAATAAAGGAGTACAATTTTTCTCTAGGGAATAGCTTTCTACTTAGGTAAAGGAGTGGGTGTTCTTCCCCTTTGAAGTCTTGTGAAAGGATGGTGCCTAACTCGATGTCCAAGGCATCTGTATATAGTACGAATTCCTGAGAGAAATTGGGATGAGAGCCTGGTACAGTTGTGTTTTCAGTTCTTTGACTGCTTCCTTGCACTTCCCATCCCAATAGAGCTTCTTAGGGTTACCACCTATTATGGTGTCCGTAAGATTGAGGCAAAACTAGGAATAAACTGCAGGTAATATCCTGCCAGACAAAAAAGGTGTCTGACTTGCCTCTTCATCTGGAAGACAGGATATTACATGATGACCTGTATCTTACTGACCAACAGCTGCACTAGGTCACTTCATACACAGTACCCCAAATAGGCTACCTGCTTATATATACATTTTGCTTGCTTTCTTCTGAAGAAGTTTTAACACCTCCCTTATATGCTGTAAGTCGAGGGTTCTCAATCTTATTCTTTCTGAGGACCCCCAACATGCTATAAAAACTCACAGCACACCTGTATCAAAATAACTGTTTTTTCTGCAGGGTTACCATTAGGGGTTAGCAAGGACAACAGCTGCCCAGGGCCTCATACCTCAGGGAGCACTACAAAGCTATATTGCTAAACCTTCAGTCCCTGGGGGTGAGACTCAGAGGTTCCAGCTGCAGTCCTATACAGTGGGGCTTTAGCTTTCTACTCTGGGCCCTGGCAAGTCTGATTCCAGCCATATGTGGCCAGCCCCCTGAAACTTGCTTGCGACTCCCCGAGGGACTTCGGGCCCCTGCTTGAGAACCACTGCTGCAAGTGATCTTTCCAGGTGGAACTAGAGACGATGATGTCGTCAATGTAGCACATTGAGGGTGAGGGTTGAGAATCTTATTCATAAGCTGTTGGAAGCCAAAAGGCAGAGTCTTAAATTGGAAATATCCAAAGAGGGAGTGGGGTGGAGAAAGCCATTTTCTTTTGTGAGATAGAGGATAAGAAGTCTGCCAGTAACCCTTTGTCAGGTCAATAGTGCTTAGGTGCTTCCCTGATCCCAGCCATTTAAATAACTTGTCTATCCTGGGCCTTCCTCAAGTATGGTATACACTCCTATATTTCTGAGTTGCTTTCTTAACTGCACAATATATTGGGTTGTGCTTAAGGCTCCTGCATCATATTCTTCTCACTACAGATCAGACCGCAGTTGTCAAGCACACAGCAACTCAAATTGCAATAATTCTGCAGAGGTTTTGGAGACCTTCCTTATGGCAAATTGGAAGTAACCTGTCCCACTGCTTAGGTTGGTTGCTAATCAAACATTTCAACGTCTCCTTCAGGGTTTTATTAAACCGTTCTACTAGACAGTTGGTCTGCGGATAGCACACCAACGTCTTCAGGGACTTGGCCTTCAGAAGGGAACATAATTCCTGCATCAATTGAGAAGTGAAGTTAATTCCTTGATCCATTAATATTTACCAGGGAAATTTTCTGAATGGTAAGAGCTTCAAGAGCTCTGGAGCTATAACTGTCACTTGTGGGGAGTGGAGAATGGTCTCCAGATACTTGATTATGTAGTCTATGATCACTAGTATGTACTGATGGCCTGTGCAGTTTTTCTAAGGGTCCAACCATATTCACACGTATTCTTTCAAAGGAGGTCTCAGTCAAAGACAGAGGGACCAAGGGTGCCTGGTGGATCTATTGCTGCTAGTTAGTTGACGATCTGGGCAGGAGGAACAATATTATCTCACTTCATGATATTTGTCTGGCTAATATCTGAGCCACGGACTTTTCTCTCCCCAGGTGTCCCGTGCAAGGGACATCATGCATGAGCGGCAACATGGCTCAGCACAGTACAAGCATTTCTTCCTGAATGCAAAGTGTGGGTATGAACTGCTTCTCTGAGGGTATGTCTACACTACAGCACTAATTCGAACTAACTTAATCTAGACCCAAAAACTAATTCGAATTAGTGTTTTGCTAATTCGAACTAGCGCGTCCACACTGATTGGACCCTGGGTCGCATTTAAGGGCAGCTGAAACCGGTTCCAGCAGGGCATCAGGTCAGTAGTTGCTTTGTGTGGCTGCTGTCTGAGGCTATCTGAGGCTCGTGCTTAAAGGGATCCCCCTGGTCAGCCGGTTCTCAGCTTTTCCGCTTGCTTGCCTACCTCGCCGAGGGACAGCAAAGCGTTTTCCTCTCCGCCTGCCTGTGTTGGTGGTTCCCATTGGGGACGCCACCGCAGTTGGCACCATGGAGCCAGAGCTCGCCCTGGGCATGCTGTTCCAGTTTTTGCACTTGCTGCTGCAAGCCTGCCAGGAATGGCTGGAGGCTGCCTTGCACCATCTGGTGCACATCAGTCCCCTGCCTCTCCCCCTGGCCTCCCTGGGGGTCACGGAAGAGCGGCAGCAGCGCCCGGACACCAATGCCGCATCTGGCGTCTGGACACCAGCAGTGACTGGTGAAACCACATCATCCTAGAGCGCTGGAGACCAACAGTGGACCCAGAACTTCAGGATGAAGAAGGACACCTTCCTGGAGCTCTGCGAGCGGCTCGCCCCTGCTCTGCGATGACGGGACACTCGCATGAGGCCCACCATCCCCCTCCAGAAGCATGTGGCCATCGCCCTGTGGAAGCTCTCCACACCGGACAGCTACCGATCCATCAGGAACCAGTTCGGCATGGGGAAATCCACCGTCGGAGCAGTGCTCATGCAGGTACGGCACCCACCGACCACTAGGCTGGGGGGGAGGGAGGCTGCAAAGAGGGGATGGGCCGCCCCAGGGAAAACGGGGCGGGGGAGGAGGCAAAAGTGCCCCACACGGGAGGGTTCGGTCTGTCTCAGCCGTACTACATGCCACCCACAGGGGTTGCTTCCAGGAGTGGGGCGCGGGGCAGTGCCAGGGAACGAACACTCCCAGCCACCCGGGCACCCCAGTGATTCGCGGTTTGCTGTCTCTCTCTGCAGGTGGTCAAGGCCCTATGCTAATATGCACCAGTTAATTTTCTTTTGTTTGTGGTAAAAGCCTGACTCCCAGATACAAGCTGTGGTCACTTACACAATTCATTTATTGTCCAAGCCATGCAGATGTTTGAATGTTTGGCCAGTTTTGCTACCCAAAAGAACCAATGATTTATTACAAGACATTTACATTCACTAGTTTTAGGTTCAGTTTTTCCACAGATCTGATTCAGAATAAACAATCAATGCTTGTCTCTTCTGTCCAGTTGATTTGACATGGATACTTTATTCAAACACATTATTAGATTAGCTCTTTATTTCTTTATAAGAATGATGGGGTGAACTGGCCCCACAATGATGAGGTAAGAGTTAAGGAGCTCCTCTGGATGCAGGAAGCCATATCCTTCCTCTTTGTTAGACATGTTCCCTCTGGAGGAAGCATTCAAAATGAAGAGGTTGAGCTCAGTTGTGGTTGACAAAGGAGGAGAGCAGTTATGTGCATCAACCTCCTGAGGAGAAACCATTAGAACTCCAAATAGCCAGGACTAGGCCTCACAACCAAGACACTGGAGCCCTTTGACCTTGGGATCTCAGGGTAATAACTCACTACTGCTAGGGAAAGGGACTCTGGAGGCAGACCAGAGAGGATCTTTGGAGGGATTCCAAGATCAGTCTGTGACAACAATGGAGAGACCAGAACAAGGGAACATGTGTGAGGATAGCAGGCGCTAGGCCACATCTAGTCACTACTGTTTAAAGGGCTCTGGGTTGGAACCTGGTGGAATAGGGTGGTCTCAGATTCCCCTATGTGCCCCCTTTATGCTATCACTAGCAAGTCACCCTTGGACTCTCACCATTGGGCAACATTATCATGAACTGTACTGCTAGGCAAGGCAGACTTAAACTCTCATCACTGGGCAGCACTAACCATAAAGTAGATGGATATGTCAAGCTCTCAAGTACAGCAAGTCTGCATTCCAGATGCTAACTGTAAACGCAGTTCAATCTGTTTCAAATAATCCATGATTATTTATTTATTTATTTTATTTTATTTATTTAAATTTATGAAGCATAAAAATTAGGAGCATCCATTCCAAGCTTTTGAGACCATTCCAAACTCAGAAATCAGTGGGAGCAAGGTGCCTAAATACCTTCTGAATAATTTGCTGCAACCACAAAAATTACATCAAACTGCTAAAATCCATGGCTATTGGCCATCATAAGCACCTGACCCAAACCTTGATTATTTCATGTCCAAAAATTAAGCCCTCTCATCACCCCTTCTCCAAACGCCTAAGGGGGAAAAGATTAGTTTTAAGGTATATCTAGAAACTTAAAGTGTGTTCCAGAGTTGAGATGGATGTCACAGAGAATGTCCTGCTGGCAGATCCTACATTGATGGTACTCCAGCATGCATGTCTTCAGTGAGGTTGTGTCTAGACTACATGGCTCCATCGACGGAGCCATGTAGATTAGGGTTGTAGGCAAAGGGAAATGAAGCCGCGATTTAAATAATCGCCGCTTCATTTAAATTTACATGGCTGCCATGCTGAGCCGACAAACAGCTGATCAGCTGTTTGTCGGCTCAGCGCGCTAGTCTGGATGCTCCCCTGCCGACATCAAAGCCCTTTGTCGGCAGCCCCGTTATTCCTTGTGGGATGAGGTTTACAAAATGAGATGTGGTGGAGACATGAAATACATCCACCAAATCTACTTGGAAAGACTATTAAGGTAGCAAAGTCAAACACTCCAAAGTTAGGAAATGACAGAAATAAAGTTGAAACTGTGAAACTTTAGTTCAGACTCCTTTGGCTATGTCTAGATTGGCACAGACGCTTTTCCACAAAAGCACTTTTTGCAGAAAAGTGTCCGTGCCAATCTAGACGCGGTTTTGCGCAAGAAAGCCCCAATCACCATTTTCGCGATCGGGGCTTTTTTGTGCAAAACAATACCGCGTTATCTACACTGGCCCTCTTGCGCAAAAGCATTTGCGCAAGAGGGCTTTTGCCCGAACAGGAGCAGCATAGCATTTCCGCAAGAACACTGACAATCTTACATGAGATCGTCAGTGTTCTTGCAGAAATTCAAGCAGCCAGTGTAGACAGCTGGCAAGTTTTTCCACAAAAGCAGCTGCTTTTGCAGAAAAACTTGCCAGTCTAGATGCAGCCCTTTGAGTGTATGGATTAAGATACAGTCATTAATTATGTGTTCAAAAATTATGTTTTTATTAGCCCCTTGTATTATAATGAATGGTAGAAAGAAGGCCATTAAGGAGTGACACAAGAAGGCCATTAAGGACTGTAAAAGAAAATAGAATGTTAATATAGCTTGAATTAAATCTTTTCTTATACAATATGTAGTGTGACAGACTGCTGCCTAAGCCAGTGCTCTGCTCCTACAGCCTGGCTGAAAAGGCCAATTGCAGCCAGCTGAGTAAGCCCAGGCCTGAAGGACTAATGGAAGCAGCTCTGGGCCTCATCAGCCAGAGGACTATATAAGGCAGTCAGAGGGGAAGTGAAAGAGAGGAGCAAGGAGTCAGAGTGTGTTCCCCAGGCAGAGGAAGGAACCAGGGTGTGGCTGAGTGTATGCCTAAGCCAGAAGGAGAGGCTGGCTGAGTTAGCAGCTAGTAAACCAAAGCTCTGTAAATAGAAGGTGGTGGGAAATTGGCACTGACAATAAAAGACATGGGTGACTGCACCAGAAAGGGTCTCCGGTTGGTTTGCGACTCAAGAAGGGGTCCCAAGGCGAGGGGCCTGGGTGAGGACTTTGCCATAGTAGTTAAACTATGAAAGTTGCTGGTGCAGTGGTTTTTTGAGACATCTTTTGATGAGATAGGCCCCAATCTAAAACACCATGTTCAAGCACTTTAGACTATGGTTAAATTCATTGCCATATTTGAACCACCCCTTCCACAAAAAATGTATAAAGTGAGGCTCCAGGCCCAAACTTTGCTGGTTGGACCCATATATAATCTTGATGTGATTTATCTTTATCTTTTGAAAAAAGGATTAGACATATATGTGAACAATATTAACAACTGTACTTACGCTAGATAAGATTAAAGCACCATTGAAAATTTGTCCTGTAAATTTACTATTCTAGGCATAGGTCTACTTACCATGATTTTCTCTACTACTCAGAAATGAAAATAATAATAATAATTAATAATAACGTATTTGTCTATTCAAAATTATAAACCTGGGCTTTTTTCCCGAGCCTGAGAAAAACAACAACCCATAATGTTAATCAGTTCTTATGCTTGAAGATATGAACCGATCACCATTAGATAATATCTTGGGCCCCTGTGATACTGCTCAGTTAAACTGGTGCTTTATAGGGGTTTCACATCATCCTTTAAAGCAGAGTTGGGAAACCTTTTTTGGGTTGGGGGCCAGTGACGCACAAGAAAAGTCTGTCAGGGGATGCACACAAGTGAGAAGCCAAACAAACAAACCGCCACAGACGTGGCCCATGACAGAGAAGGAGAAAGACACTCCCCATATTCCCCTTGCATGCCCCAGCCTAGTAGATTTTGTTTACTCCAGCCCTGCAGTATGGCGGGGTGGGGGCTGCAGCGCCAATGCAGGCTCCCCAATGCTGCGGGGGGGGGGGAAGGGGGAGAAGTCCTGAGCCTCAGGGGCTGGATTGAGGAAAATGGGTGGGGCCACATTGGCTCCTGGGCCTTAGGTCCCCCACCCCTGCTTTAAAGTGTCCAGGACTGGCCACCATCAGAGAGAGAGTACAGACCGGATGACATGTTGAGGTGTTAAGCATGGAAGTGCCCGTGTGTGTATGTGTGTGTAAACTGTTGCCTAATTTGACAGAGCTGTGTTTTGTAATAAGTGTATTTTTGGTTCCATTTGGGCCAGAAAGTTTAGAAATGGAAATTGCATACACGACTTCTGAATTACATCTCATGTGACTGCTGCCTGGGAGTGCTCCAAGCTGAATTAACAGTAAGATCTTTAAGAGATGAAACAGTGTTTCATTTTTCTAAGACAAGGGTTGATCAGTTGTGGCAAGCTGTTAATACCTAATACAGTGTTTTATCCTTCACTTCAATCCAGTGACAAAGAAATAGTTTCTGTTCAGGGCAGTTAGTGAATTACTGGTTTATCTTTCCTATCGAAAGGGTGATTATCTGGATGGCTGCAAAGAGATTTTGGTTGTGTCTGCACAACAGATTGCTTCCATTATTTCAGCTTGTCAGAACATGAATTTAGAGCATGTGATAAGCCCACTCAAATGAACTTTATATGGTGCTAATTGCAGGAGACAAGTCAAATTTGTGTATAGAAATGTACATCTTATGCTACGTACAATTTTGTCTGGACCGTGGTGCCCTATGAATGTTGGCTTAACACCCATAATCTTCAAAGCTCTTTGACTCTTACAAGATAAATGGGTATTTCACCTGTAGGAAGCAATTTGCTGTGTCACATTAAAATTAATGAAAATCTTACTGTTTCGGCTGTGGTAGACAGAACAGTGGAAAAATATTTAGCTCTGGGGCTAATTAATAAACCAGGGGAGTTGAATGCATAGAGCCAAATTCATCAGGCATTGTTCTAACCAAATGATATAAATCATATATTTTGTGCTGATGATATTAAAGTCCCATGGAGTACTGTTATCTAAACACTTATGCACATCAAACACAGAGTCTTTTTCACCCACACGTACTCAAACTTGTGCTTAGTTCAAAAACAATTAACAAGATATGACACATCCTTTATATAAATGCCGGATTTTGCCAATTATTTTATGTTTTTATATAATGCTTCAGGGCCAGATCCTGCCATCTTTATTCAAGCTGAATAGTACTTACGTACATGGGAGCCAACAGCCTCAACAGACTCCTGGGCAAGGTGGGAGCTGGCTCCATGTTCCCCGCAGGGGTAGGGCCTCAGATGGAAGGAGCAAAGCTGTACCAAACCACAGCATTTCCCCCTGCCCGGTCCTCAAAGCCACCTGGACCACCCCAAGCAGCATTCTGGCAATGATTTAAAGGGCTCAGGGCACTTTTGAATCACCGGACCCCAAGGCAGTTGGCCCCTTTGCTCCCCGCCCCCAGCCCCACTGTAGGTGGGCCTCCTTAGATATTATTTGGTTACGTGAGCATAACAGAATCTGTCCTGTGCATATGGAAGCAATATATAAGTGATAAGTCTTTATTATTTCAGTCTGTGCAGGTGATTCTTATACTTAGGCCAATAGTAGACCTCTCTTGCCAGTCTGGAAATTTTCAGTCATTTTTTTTCTTCCATGGATTTTTTTAAAACTCTGTGAATAATGTGAAACTGAAATGAGAGTAAATATTTTTCAGTTCTACGCTATATTTAAAAACAGAAGCAACAAATTTAGGGTGCAATGGAGGGGTTTGGGCTGGCCTAATCGACCCCCAAAATGGGAAGGGAGCTAGCTAAAAATGGGCATTTTTATTTTACCGCACTGATACTGTCTCAAAATTTGCTGAAATGAAGAGCATGACCAAGTAGAACAACTGTTGCTTAAACAGCCCCCTAAAATGTGGATTGAAGGCAGATGGATGGACACGTGCATATTCCCATATACAATAAGAGCAGTTAAGTAAAGGTAACATATGAGACATTAGCAATCCAGAATTGCAAGCTGGCTGTTGACCGTCCCTGGAGTCTACATTCTTCAAGACCTTATGAAATCAGGTTGGCAGTTTATGAAAAGTACAATGCTGCTCCCACGTGTCTAATACAAAACTTCAGGAAATTGCGCTCATGTTTCTGACGCTAACACTCACCAACAAGACTCACTTTTCAGTGGAAAGGCATTCAGAAACACATATTAAACAACTACTACTCTCACATGGGCTAGGATTTCACAAAACTGAAGTAGAGTCTGGCACATAAACCCCAGAATGCCCGTTACATTTCAAAGCAAGATCACCAAAATATCATGCAGTGCTCCATTGCATCAAATCCAGGAGAAAGGGCAACTTGCCTCCTAAAGCTTAGGGGAATGAAAGATAAGAGGAGAAAAGCAGGCACGCCAGTCATCCTATAGAAATTAGCTAGGCCAGATTATGGAGAAAAGGACATCCAGCCCCTATGTGACCCAGTGCTATAGAAGGTTGGGAGACTCCTGGACTTCTCCAGGAAAAGGGATGTGAGGGCTCTTACGCAAGTGGTCTGTGCCTGTGAGTATGTCAATAGATGTGATACCAGTAGCTGCAGAGTCATCCTTAGGCATAGGCAGAATAGGCAGTTGCGTAGGGCACCAGTATTTCTGGGGCACCACTCTGCCAGGGTGGTCAGGAAGCAGTGGAACAGTGCGAAAAGCCAGCACTCCCCCGCCTCCTCTGAAAGGGTGTGTCTAGACTACCTAGTTTTGTCAACAAAAGTGGACTTTTGTCGACAAAACTATACCAGCGTCTACACTACCGCTGAGTTCTGTCGACATAAAGTCGACAGAACTCAGCAGTTTTGTCGACGCTGGTAAACCTCATTTTACGAGGCATAACACCTTCTGTCGACAGAACTCTGTCGACAGAAGGTGTTATTGCCTGTAACATTGCGTCCAGACTACGGAGCAAGCTGCTTTGTCAACAGAACTCAATGTGTCTGGACGCTCTTTGTCGACGGAAGTTTTGTCGACAGTATCTGTCGACAAAACTTCTGTCGACAAAACGCGGTAGTCTAGACGTACCCAAAGAGAAAGCGCTGGCTAGCCAGCTGCTTAAAGAAGCAGCAGACTTGTTTCCCGTTCCTCCCAGGTAATGCAGAGGCATAGGCAGGCTGGGGCAGAGGGAACAGTTACTCCCGGCTGGCACACCAGGGGATGCCACACAGGAGTGACTCCACGTGACCCACAGTGGGGAGGGAAGCACTTCCCCTCCCCACAGGAGCCGGCACGTGCTGCCTGAACAGCTGGGGCTGTGGCACCCGGCTTCCGGGGCCTTTCTGCGTGGTGCGGGGAAGTCAGGAGACCCAGGGCTGTGCAGCACCGACTATGCAGACAGCAGGCTCTGCCCTGGGACTCCCCGCGCCCTCCCCCCCCTCGCAGGACAGCATCGCGGAGGTAAGTTGCTGGGGTGCAACAGCCCCTGCTGCTCAGGCAGCATGCACGCCAGCTGTTTGGGGAGGGGGAGTGCAGTCACACACTTCCCAGAGGTGCTGCAGGATTGCGAGATACTGGTCCCAGCTGCCCCTGTCCCCTGCCCAGACCCCTCACAAGTACCCTGTCCCCTGCCCCCATCAATACTGTCACCAGCACCCAGCACCACCCTGGCCCTGGCTCCAGCACCCTGCCAGCTGTGCCAGCATCCTTGGGACAGCATTAGTGAGGCTTGGGGTTTTTGGGGGTTTTTTGGTATCTCACTTGTGTGGCCTCAACTGACTTTTCTGTGGGTCAGTGACCCCTGACTGAAAACAGGTTCCCCGCCCCTCTCATATATAACGACAATGCTAAAACCTTTTGAGTTTAACATAATATTTTATTTAAAAATGAAGCCTGGCCAACATGCCCCCAACTGGGGCCAAATCCCCATCTCACTGCAGCATCATAACACTCCTGCACCACCTGACCTCAAATCTGAGCCTATCATACACTGGAACCCCCTGTCCTGAGCCTCTTAAATCCCCAAACTCCTGCATCCCCACATCCTCAGTCTTCTGCCACCCCACTCCTGCACCATCCACACATGGCAAAGAGCCCATCAGACTCACAAGCTCCTTGCCCTGAGCCCCTCACATATCCAACACAAACTCCTGCACCCTCACATCCACAAGCCTGTGGCTTGCTAAGCACCCCAACCTTCCACCTGAGCCCAACACTCCTCAGCCTGGAACCTCCTCCCTGAGCCAGCATCCCCTTCTCCTGCATCCAAATTCCCTCCCAGAGCTTGCACTTCTCACCCCTTCCCACCCCCAAATCCCTCATTCCCACCCCAGAGCCCGCACCTCCTCTCTCAACCAAGTGAGAGCATATAATGGCTGGGAATAGCAAGTGATGGAGAGAGGGGATTGGCTGCTGGGGTCTCTGGGAAGGGGAAGGGGAAGGGGTAGAGGTGGAAGAGCAAGTCAGGCATAGGGGCACCAGTTTAATGATCCCACCTAGAGCACCATAAATCATAAGGACGGCCCTGAGTGGCTGACACTGTCTCCCACCTCCCTTCCCTTTTTTCCCCCCTCTCCCCTCCCCTTCTCCTCTCCTCTTTATTTTGAGTCTGCACATCCTAAACTCATAACTCCAGTCATCTGAAGAAGTGGGCTGTGCCCACGAAAGCTCATGATACCATCTACGGCTGTGTCTAGACTGGCAAGTTTTTCCGCAAAAGCAATTGCTTTTGTGGAAAAACTTGCCAGCTGTCTACGCTGGCCACTTGAATTTGCGCAAGAACACTGATGATCTAATGTAAGATTGTCAGTGTTTTTGCACAAATACTATGCTTCTCCCGTTAGGGAAAAAGCCCTCTTGCGCAAATGTATTTGCGCAAGAGGGCCAGTGTAGACAGCTAAAAACTGTTTTGTGCAAAAAAGCCCGGATGGCGAAAATGGCGATCTGGGCTTTCTTGCACAAAATTGCATCTAGATTGGCACGGACGCTTTTCCGCAAAAAGTGCTTTGGCACGGACGCTTTTGCGCAAATCTAGATGCTCTTTTCCGCAAATGCTTTTAACGGAAATTTTTTTCCGTTAAAAGCATTTGCAGAAAATCATGCCAGTCTAGATGCAGCCTACATGTTTTGTTAGTCTATAACATGCTAACAGACCATTTGTTGTTTTTTTCTGTAACAGACTAGCTCAGCTACCCCCTGAAGAAACTCAAGAATATGTAGCGTAGTTTCTGGGTCTTGTACAACCATTTAAACTTGATGTGTGCTCTATAGATGGCTTCTTTTTTGCAGCTTTGAGAGTGGAGCAATCCCCCACAAGGAGGAAAAGGAGGGGACTGTTGGGTGTAGAGTTGCATCTATTGTGTGTTTCAATGTTTGGTTAATTCAAAGAAGCTTTTGATACACATGCAGACAGAGACAATCCTTAAAACTTCCTGAGGGCTACCTGTCCTCACTGCAACACAACCCAAAAACACTGCAGTTCTTCTTGCTTTGTGTTTTAATGACACCTCCTAGCTACAGTGAACATAACTTATCTTTTGGTTCAACAGAGAAGTCACATAAGCACAGGTCTATGTTTTACATCTTTCATTTTATGGACAACATTGTCTGGATAATTCATTGTGTAACAACCTTTTGGTCTTAGCTGATTGGTCAGTTCAAATATATGTGCTTCAAGTAATAATCTCATTTAAGGAGGACGTTCTGTGGACTTTGAGGTAAGAGGGAACTAAGAAATTAGGTCTGTGTTTGCTAGCTGGAGGAAAGTGTCTTGACAAATGAGCATATGCACAGATATCACCCAACCTTTTAGCTGAGCACTAGCCATACACAGAGAAATTTCAGATATGGAAACCCCTTCTATTAGCCAGAGATGAATGGCAGAGGGATTCAAAACATGATCCACTGCACTGTTTGGCTATGTCTACACTCCTGGCTTCTTGCGCGAGTAATATGCAAATGAGGCTAAGCATGGAATATTGCCGAGCCTCATTTGCATACTTAATGAGCCACCATTTTTTTCAGAAGAGGCTCTTGCGCAAGAAGGAGCATCTACACTGCCCCTTCTTGTGCAAGAAAAACCCTCTTGCACAATGCCGTTCTTCCTGAAAAGTAATAGGTGTAACGGCATTGCGCAAAAGCCGCAAGTGTAGATATAGCCCTGATGTTTGGAGATCTGCAGGCACTGGAGTTAGTGTAATGGTATTCTAAATGCCCAATGAAATATTCTAGTTCAATCACAAATTATTGGGCTCTGTGCAGGAATTGCTGAATAAAGGAGGTCTGGCCTGTTAAAGGAGGTCAGACTACACAATCTAATGGTTGCCTTTTGGCCTTAAACTCTATCAACTCAAAAAATTTTCAGTACAGGTTGAACCTCTCTAGTCCAGCACTCTCTGGTCCAACAACATGTGTGGTCCAGCATGATTTTAGTTAGACGAATGTCCAGTTATCAGGGATGTGGCCATGAAGTCCCATAAAGTTTGTTTCCAGCCACCAGTCCTGGCTTTCAGTGTTCTGTGCTGTTATTTAGCTCTAATTTACCCCTAAATGTCTTCTTAGAGTCCAATAAAGCAGTGGAAGTGTTAGTACTGCTGCTAGATGATATTGAGCTCCTGTGGTTCAGCAAATTCTCTGATTTGGCACCAGTCAGGTCCCAAGGGTGCCAGTTCAACCTGTACCTTGAAATGCTTTAGAAAACCTCCCAGAAAACTGATTCATAATGAAGAATCTTTGTGTTATCCCCATGATTTCTATGGGATGTACATGAAGCAAAATACACCTCTGTGCTGCCTGATGTTGAGAACTCACCACAGTCCTCTTCAAGTGCCCGCATTCCGATGGAATGGTCTCAGATACCAGAACACTGAGGCTGGAGCAACCAGCTGTGAAAATGGTGGTTTGGTTTGGCTTGGTTTGGTTTTGAAAAGAAAGCTCATTTCAGAAAAATGCACTGACTCAAATGTTCAGTTGGGTTCATAGTTGCATGCAGGCATCTGGGTTACACACCAAATAAAGCTGGCTTCAAATTGTTTGTCCATGGCTAAGGCCTTGTAGCAAACTGACAGTGCTGCACATTCAGCCAAATGGTAATTTGAGCCTCACTAGGAAAGAGACTGAACCACAGGAGACGGATTTAATTTACACATGGAAAAGGCAACAGTTTGCATTAGAAGAAACACTAGAAAACAAACTCTCAAACCTTTGTATATTCCAAAATGTTTTAAAACCTGCTTGTAAGGGTATGTCTACATTGCAGAGAAAAACCTATGGTGCCAAGTCTCAGACTTGGGCTTGCAGGGCTAACTATAGCAAGGTAGACATTCCCATTCAGGCCAGAGCTGAGACACTGAAAACTGGCAAGAAGGGAGGATCTCAGAGCCCATGCTCCAGTCCAAGCAGGAATATCTGTTCTGCTATTTTTAGCCCCAAAGTCCGAGCCTTCTGTGAGTCCAAGTCAACTGATCCAGGCTCTCAGACTTGTTGGCACAGTCATGGGTATTTATTTGCACTGTAGATAGATCCTAAGATGTCAGTGTTGGGCTGCAGTTTTGCCTGGTGAATCCTTTCTTGATTTAGTCAGAGACCACACAACCTGGAATCGGCGTGGCAGCCAGAGGAAGGTTTGGAATGTGATTCACTGCCTTGCTCATGATCAGAGACAGTTGCTCAGATGACATGGTGAAAAGCATGAAATAAATACCTTGATAGATTAGCGTGTGCCTTTTCATATTCAATAAAAAGGGACTTTTTGTTTTGGTGGCACAGCTTTGTACTGATGAGGTAGCTGGCCTGCAATGAGTCCTCACTTTTTTTCCACTGTTGCCTATGGAACACTTACTATGATGCCTGTGTGCATTCTACTTGCAACAGAGACTAAAATGGGACAGTTTGTTCCAATTATTGTTGGAGCCATTCATGACTTAAAGCATCTGAATGCCTAACCCAATTCTAATTAAAACTAGTAATTCTTTAAAAAGCAACATGACCCAGGAAGCAGATCCTAAAACTGGCATAAATCTATTTTATATATCTATTTTATCTTATACAACCTTAATTACCATAGTACCCGAACATGTTAAAAAAATCCCCAATAATCTAACACCACAGCAACCATAAATAAACCCTTATCATGAGCTTCATATAAATAAAGGAGTTGGGAAGCAAAGAAGAATGTAAAATCTTTTGGGAGTACACTGAGAACAGCATTCAAAAAATCACTGGATCTTGTCGAAGAAGGCTGTAGTACCTGCCCTCTGAAAATGACATTATAAAATGGCCTGAAATTTCAACCCCCCTGATCTTAAATGCCACAGCAAGTGGTAGGGCAATAAGCAATACCACAGACTGGTCCTATATTGTTTAAAGCTTTAGCACTACAATGGTCTTAATGTGCCCCCATTGGCATCCAGTCATTCAATGTGGCTTGCTAAACACTGCCAGCATCAAATGCCCTTGAGCAGTCAGACTGCCATATTCTGCATTAGCTACTATCTACACATTGATGATTGCAATCTAACTTGCTGTAATATGGGTAAGCACTACTGTGGTCAGACATTTTCCTGGATTAAAGATTGTATATTCCAAAATATTCAGAGTTGAAAAAAGTTCCCTTCTGATCACCGATAACAAGGGCTTCTGTGTTCAATACACAGTTAAACAAAACCCCACCCCTCACACTGTAAATTCAATTAATCTCCTTGGCCATGTCTACACTGCCAGTTTTTGTGGCAGAAAATATGCTAATGAAGGACTCATTAGCATGAGTCATTACATCATTAGGATATTTTCTGCCGATTCTTTTTGTGCAATGGGTTTTTGCTCAAAAAGAAGCAGTGTAGCTGCTTCAATGCGTAAAAGGGTTTTTTTGTGCAAAACGGAAGAGGCTACACTGCTTCTTTTTGCCCCAAAACCCCTTGCGCAAAAAGAATCAGCAGAAAATATGCTAATGATGTTGTGACTCATGCTAATGAGTTCCTCATTAGCATATTTTCTGCTGTAAAAATTGGCAGTGTAGACAAAGCTCCTGAGACAAATTACTTCTATAGCAAGGGTTGCCACCGAATTGGTGATAACCATTGGACATTTTCCTCCTGACCACAGCTGTTTCTCTAAATGTATCGAAGTTGAGTTCAGCTGCTTTAGATTTACTCTGTAGTCTTAGCTAGCAACAGAATAGCACTTAGACAGAACTGCTGAGGTCAGGAGGAGGATAGTACAATTCTGGGTACCATCAATGTTCTGATGTTAACTCAGGCCCTGACTCTGAATCGGCTCTCTGTGTGCATTTATATGCATAATAAACAAAGATCACAAAATCCACCACTACTGTATAGAAAGGGCTCCTGGGATAAATGATTTATTACTCCATATCACTGAGTGAAACCTCCTGTGAAGCAATGATAAGAACTCTAAAATGACCTAGTGCAACTCAGTTAATTGAAGCAATCAGTTCATCAACACCATGTAGTCAATTATATCAATAGCAGCTTGATGGATCTGATGTTGCTTATATGGAAAACTGGTTCTCAGACAATGTCATCCCAATTATCAACCTGTTTGTGCAGTATTGTGACCTGAAAATAGAGCGGAAAAGGTCAATGAATCCCATTTAGGCCAGATATTCCTGCAGTTGTTCACCAGTCACCTTCCTGATCACCTTCCTAAGAAACGACAATGTAAAACTGAACAATAATTAGGCCCTCCAAACTAAATGATGGTTTCTTAAGTAGAAGTTGGCAATTGGCCTATTTCAGCTGCTCTGATGCTTTGCCCTACCTGAAGGAAGCACGTGGTGTGAAATTCACCTACCAGGATAATGCATCCACCAGGATAATGCACAAGCCAAGAGAGGGAAAGATCTTGGCCATCGATCTGAATTCCCAAGACACTCTCTAAACACTGTTAAGGCTTTATAGAAAGGTAAAATAACTGTGAGCTTTTACTCATCATGTCTGCACTGTATGAGCATCCGCTTACCACTGGTTAATATCCCAAAGTTCTTTCCAAGCATGTAATGGGCTTAGTGTGTAACTATCAATGGCTTTCCTGGGAGCCCTTTCTTCATTGACTCTTTCAGTGTTCCAAAGTTCTTTCTAAAATGTGGCATGCATTTGCCTAAGACATTACATTGGCCTGTCTGGAGCAAGTGTCAGAATTGTAGGGAGGTGATGCAGAAAAGCTTACATCGACCATTGCCCATGCCATACCTGCACTGTGGTTATACGAAAAATGTCAGTTTTAAGAGAGAGAGGTCAATCTATTGCTATCGCCATTACAATACTCCTTAAGAAGGAAAATACTTTTAGGAGAAAATATTTTCAGGGGCACCTGTGGTCTTCCCATCATGTTGTAGTGTTCACTATAATAATTATTTTTAGTGGTTGTGTTTTTCTGTTGCTCTTAAAAACCTTTCAGCAGTAGACAGCTCTAAAAGTGCATCTTTGGCTGGGGTGTTTATTTGAGCAAGCTCTCTCTTTCCCCCTCCTATTAAAACTATCTCAGTGACATTTCAAAACCATCAGGGGCTTTCCTAGTCTAGTATCTTACAAAGGACATTTCACCAACCACAGAGAAAACTATTTAAAGAAAAAAGGGAAACAGCCTGTTTAGAACAAGATGAAAAAATAAGCATGATCTAAACTTCTCCTTTTTTTATTCAAAAGTGTATCCTTCCCATATTTTTAAGGAAAACATGCCTATGTTCAATAATATATAGTGCCTATTTGTTTCTGAAAGGAGAAAATTCTTTAACGGTAAAAAAAAAAAATGACAAATCTTTCCTGTTACTCACCAAGACTGAAGTCTTGCTGATGATTAGTGCACAGTTTCCTGAGGTATCACACGTGCATTAGTTAGAGCTATATTTCCAGATTACAAGGTATCTGACTGATTTTGTACTTAATTTAGTGCAGAATATTTACAGCTAGCAGATGAGTCAAGTCTGAGAGAGCTTCTTCATGTGCTAACAGTTGTAATAAACTGGGAACAGGAAAAAACCTCAATAAGTGTCTAATGTTTAAAGTGAATATAATTAAAAATGGGAAAATATGCAGCAAATATATTTAATAAAAATAAGTAAGGGGAAATTTTAACAAACTAATTAGGAAAATGTTACAATTTAGTAATTTTTTAAAAATTTTTTACTCATTTAAATTATATAGTTTGTCATCACATTTTTTGTGTATTTTTTATCTTTTGTTATAGCTTCCATCTGTCACTTTGCTCTGTGGTGGACATCACACAGAAAGGAGTTTGGTTAGAACAAGATTGTTGGCAGCCAGATATTCTGGGCTCTGTTCTCTGCCTTGCCACTGATACTGTGTGATCTTGGCTAGCCACTTTGAATTCATTGTGCCTTGATTTCTCTGTAAAAATAAGCATTCATTTAATATTTATGTATTTCTCAGAGGTTTTGTATGACCAGAGGTCTACTAGCTCACAGCTGTAAACGTGTTGACTTAAACACTGATCCTGCACAGACTTATGCACAACTTTAACTGCTATCATCTTAATTCAGCAGAGCATGTAAGCATGTTCTTTAAAGAGCACTTACTTAATTCCAATTGACTGCCATGGGATTGAATCACATGCTTAATATTAAGCACTTAATTTAATATGCTTAAATGGTTGGCTGAATTGGAGCCTGAGAATAATCCCATTGAAAACACCAGGGCTGTGTCTACACTGGGCCACTTATTCCGGAAAAGCAGCCGCTTTTCCAGAATAACTTGCCAGCTGTCTACACTGGCCGCTTGCTTTTCCGGAAAAGCAATGACGATCTACTGTAAAATTGTCAGTGTTTTTCTGGAAAAACTATGCTGCTCCCGTTCGGGCAAAAGTCCTTTTCCGGAAAAACTGTTCCGGAAATGGGCTAGGGTAGACAGCACAGTAGTCTTTTCCGCAAAAAAGCCCCGATCTCGAAAATGATGATCGGGACTTTTTTCCGGAAAAGCGCGTCTACATTGGCCACGGATGCTTTTCCAGAAAAAGTGCTTTTCCGGAAAAGCATCCTGCCAATGTAGACGTAATTTTTCCAGAAATACTTATAACGGAAAACTGTTCCATTTTAAGCATTTCCGGAAAAGGGTGCCAGTGTAGACGTAGCCCAGGACTAATCACTGGTTCCAGTACTATGCCAGAAAAGCAAGTAAGCACACGCTTAAATGAAGTTGAAGCAAAGCTGCAAGCATATTTGTGCCCCTCTTACACTTTGTTAGACACCTAGGTACAGTCAGGTAGTTCAGACAAAAAATGCCTGGGCCTGATACTTCAGAGGTCCTGCGCATCTACTGCTCCCATTCATTTCAACTAAAGTGGTAGATGCTCAGCATGTTTGAAATTCACTGCAGTATTAAGACCGAGCACCCAAAATTAGTCGACTTTTTTTGAAAATGGTGATCTAAATATCTAAAAGGATGCAATTATGGGCACATTTTCTATCCAACTTGATTTAATTTCAGCTAAAAAACTGTCCCCTCGGTGCTTCAGGCCTTTTCTGAGGTAACCATAAGACATACACAGCACTTAAATATGTTAAAATATTTAATATCTACTTCTACAAAAAGACAGGGTTTCAGTAGGAGCAGCCAACTCCGCCTTGGGTAGTGTCTGTTAATGCTCATTTTGGATGTCCCCAAAAATGAGGAAAACTTCATCATATTCACTGACCATAGTGAAAGACTAGAATGGGAAACCTTTCAGGAACTCCACCCACAGGAGGAATCTGTATCTGGAACATTAACTGCATAGAATTTACAACAGACCAATTCTAGCACAGACTTCTACAATAGTTTTGGGAGCCTGCTTAACTACTTTTGAAGGTAACATACTTGACAGGTTGGGCATTAAAATCGAGCCTTCTGCATGTGGACTTATTGTGAAAGGCTTACTCACTAGCCAATATATGTAGTGCCAAGTACAGTTGAGCATTCATTTGTAACCCCCCAAAAAGAGAATATCTGTTTAGATTCCAGACCTGAAACAAATGACAGCTACAGTAACTGTTTAGCTTTTTCTGCAATATATTTAAAAAGTAATGGTGATGTAAAGAATCAGATTGAAGGAGGCAAGAGAGATATATATGCTTCTGATCTATGTCAGTACCTAAGAAGAAATATAAGCCAATGATAGGGGAGATAATGAAGCTATTAGTGAAGTGTCAAGGGAAACAAAATAGGGGAGGATATGTCCTGGGATTAAGAGAATGGTAAACATGAGGTCTGGTCAGAATTTTATTTTCCCATGAAAAATTTTAACTTTTTGGTAAAACTGAAATATTTTGACTGAGAACTAAAACGTTTCATTCAGAAATGCCACTGCAGTGCCTCATGGCATTCCAGTGCCTCATGCTCCCATTCTCCTCTATAGATCAGGCTTCTGGCCTGATTTTGTCATCCATGACGCACTAGAATCTCCCCTCTGGTGAGAAAAGGCAGTGAGTGCATCATAGTAGATGAAGTCAGGCTGGGGAGACTGACCCATAGAGGAGAATGAGGACATGAACCCATCGACATGAGGCACCAAAGTGACATATCCAAATGAAAATGTTACATTTTTCAGCTAAAATGTTTCAGTTATGGTTTTCAGGTATCCATTTGTTCATAGAGTCACAGATTTCAAGGCCATAAGAGAGTATTCTAATCTAGTCCAGTAGTGGACCCCCAGGTTGAAAACCAGATTTAGTCTGACCTCCTGTAAAAGACAGGACATAGAACTTCCCCAAAATAATTCCTAGATTATATCTTTTAGGGGGAAAAAACTTCCACATTTGATTTAAAAATTGTCAGTGATGGAGAATCTGTCCCAACCTGGTAAATTGTTCCAGTGGCTATTTACTTTCACTGTTAAAAATGTATGGCTTATTTCCAGTCTGAGTTTGTCTAACTTCTACTTCCAGCCACTATGTCATATTTTACCTTTCTCTGCTATACTTAAGAGCCCATCATCAAATATTTGTGTCTCATGTAGCCAATAGACTAGAATCAAGACACTCCTTAACCTTTGCTGTGTTAAACTAAATAGATTGAGCTCTGGGAGTTTGTCACTTACTATAAGCTATGTTTTCCAGTCCTTTAATCATTCTTATGGTTCTTTTCTGAATCTTCTCCAATTGATCAGCATTCTTCTTCTACTGCAATACCAGCGCTGGAACCAGAATTCCAGCAGTGGTTCCTTTTCTCACACACACAAACCCCTGTTTAATCAAAAACCCAATTTTCCACCAAAATCAGTGGTGACAGTAACTTTTCCAACAGCTCACATGTATTTTAAAATTAAGTTTGCTGAGAAATTAAGCACCTCCTATTTTTTTCAAATGATTTCCAAAAATCATTTTTCAAAATGATTTCTGATGAGGAGAAAAGTTATTTAAAACCTTTATATATGAGGAATGATAACATTTTTGAATTTTGTTCAATCAACACTATGCAGTAATGGCATGTCTATACAGCAGCACTATTTTGGAAAAATGTCAGTTATTTCAAAATAACTTAATGTGCATCTACACAGCAATCCCGTTATTTCGAAATAAATTCTTACTCCGACTTCTGTAAACCTCATTGTATGAGGAGTAAGGGAAGTCGGGGGAAGAGTGTGCTATTTCAAAATAAGTACTGTATAGACATGCCCAAAGATGAAATAAATTATTTTGACTTAAGTTACGCAATTGACTTAGCTCAAATTGTGTAGCTTATTTCGAGTTTAGCCCTCTTATGTAGACATGCCCTAAGAGCCCCTACAGATAATCAATCAGAAAGTTGGTTTTAATTGACTACCCTGCTGATGTGTTGCACCATTCAGGCAATTCCAAACCAATTGTAGCAGGAACCAGAATCTGGCCTGATGTGTTTTTTGGTAAATACATTATTGTGTGAATAACTAGAGTCCTACAAATCCATGGATATCCACTTTATATTGCGGGTATCTGCATCCATATCCATGTCTCTTTTTTTGCAAGTACGGATGAGGATACAAATTTTGTTTCTAAAACCCTACAAATTTGCAGATATCCTCTTTATATCCACAAGTATCCACATCCGCAAATGTGCATGCAGCTATCCACAAATCATTGTTGCAGATGCAAATGAGGACACAATTTTGTATCCATGCAGGGCTCTACAACATCAACATCGTTTTAATTAGTATGGAGCAATTTATAAATTACAATGTGAAAGAGACTAAACAAACCAATTCTAACTTTTTTTGCTCTAAGAACTCTTGCATTTGTATGTACATTACTCAAAACTTAATGAGGTCAATGTGCTGTCACCAGGTCATTTAAATTGTAGATTTTCCCCATTGTTTGTTGCCTTGCAAACTGCTGTGAAAACAGACTCTGCCACACAGAAATGGTCTTGAAGCTATGTATGTTGTATACCATATGTTGAAAGGATTTAGCTGGTGAGAGAGTGGGAAGTGAAGCTGACAGTTGCTTCTCTACTTTCTTACACAACTCCATCAGAAAAGTAATCTGGACCTGATCTTTGCCCTGATACTAATCTAATAGCTTGTTTTCCCTCCTCTGCAGTGATGGGTTAGTCCAGTCATTCCTGGGATTCACGTGATAAACTAGAAAATGTTCTAACCTACAACAGAAATTCCAATGTTTCCTTACTGCCTTTTGCTTTTAGAGGACTGTGTTAATACTTGATAAAATGGAAGGAGGAGGTATTATTTGTGTTTTGCTTGGAGAGAATTCCTTAGCCTCACAGGTATGGTCGAGTGAAAGTAACTGATCCTGCTGCTATTTTTTTCCCTTTTAATTGCAATGCTAAGATCTTATCTTTTTATTACTCCCTTTATTGTGACAACTGCTCTAATGGTTCACTCTCCACAACACATGTACAACTAGGACAGCAATTCATTCCCCTCTCCCCCTTTCCTTAGCCTTAATCATTTGCCTAATGATTGAATTCTGCCAAAGTGGTTCATGAAACCCTTCCAGTGCTTCTGTCTCCTTCTCAAATGCCTGTTCTGTGTCTGTCTACTCTGTTTCTAGTTTTCAGGCACAGAGCAGGCATATGACTCCTTAAATTACTGCCTGAGGTGTAGGAGACCATTTTATGGGAATTCAGGGAATTCATACAAGCCTGTGCTAAAATAACAGTAAACCATAAATTTGCAGAGGAATCGAACTACTACATGTGAGACATATGTCCACCTCACCCTTAACTCAGCCTCATCATGGCTTTGCATAGCAGTATGTTTAGCAGTGTAAGGAACAGTACGTGGGAAAGATGGTTTTGTGGATAAAGCAGAGAATCCAGACTCAGGAAATCTGGGTCCTCTTTCCAGTTCTGCTACAGACTTCCATATGTATGTCACTGAACCAGTTTGCATTCAGTTTTCCAACCTGAGCAGTAAATCCAGTGGTTTCTCCTCCTCCCTCCACATAGGGCCACTTTAGCAGCCGCTAGGAGAAGCTCACAGGGGGCAGAATCTGGAAATTTCCAGACTCTTTTGGTGTTCTCAAAGCAACCAGCACAAGGGGTAAGTAAGGAAGTACCTTCAAGGTGTCTCTGATCCCTCTCTGAATCCTGAAAGACCAACCTTGGACATTAACCCCTCTCCGTAGCAACCAGGAGGAACATCATAGCCTCCTAATATCATGATTCAATCAGTTCTGAACTTGGTCTATGGAGAGTGCATGTTTGTGGGTGGCCCGTGTATATATGCATGCATAATTGTTAGTGCCCTTTCTTATGTCCCTCTCCCACCACTGCAACACCTCAGCTGGACAGCTTCTCTCTCTCTGGGCTTTGTGTTTCTTGCTCTCCACTGTTCCTTTTCTTCCTCCCATTCACCTCCATATCCCTCAGCTCTTACTCCAGCAATCCCTTCCCAACTCCACCCCCAAGCACTCCCACAAAGTCAAACTAAAACATTTTGAAATGGAAATAACACAAAGGTGAAAAACAAATACATAGCAACCCTGAGTTTGTCATCACAGTAGTCACTTGGCTCATGTCATATTTCTTTCCTCTCCTTTTGTCTGGTTTTGCTTTTAGATGGTAAAACTTTGGGAAAGGAACTCTCTCTCCCTATGTCTTTGTACAATACTAGGAAGATTGGAGCTCCAATACTGAGAAGAGCTTCTGGGCACTACTGAAATATAATGGGGATCAAAATATTTTCCTGTTTCACAGAGGCTTTGTGAAGCTTCACTCATTAACAATGGCAGTGTATAGACTGACCTATGAAATGTGGTAGTATGTAGCTAGGTGGTGTATGTAGTTAGGAAATTGTGGTTTGTTTTTGGAGTACTGTATCTTTGAAGGCCTTTGCCTCTGACAGAAAGAGCAACTGTTTTGTTTTGAGACCACCGTCTGTTTCAGATGAAAATGCACACTGTGCTCTCTCATAGAGTTTTTACTCTTGTTCTTTTAAGCTGGATGCCATAACCCAAAATAAAATTAATTCAGGCTGAATACATAGTTCTCTTTTGTCTGTGAAAGAAAATAACCCCAACTATTATATAGCCAGGAGGGTAACGGAGGGAGGTGCCTGGAAGAAAAATTCTTCTTTTTTATAGATGCAAATGAAGTTTATTTGCAGCTGTTCTGCAGAGAGAAAATACAAGATTCCAGTAATTTTGTTAATATTTGCTGAATTCCCCAATACCCAGTCTAACTGGCATCCAGTATCCTGTGTCCTATAAAATATATTTGTCTCCTTTCAAGTCCTGCAGTATACTTTCCCATTACATGCAAGCTGTAGCTGAAGGCAACAGAGACCATGTCACAGACATTAGAGACCCTCTAGAGAATGAAGTTGCTCTTCACAGGGGGGAAGTAAGTGCTGCCTTTGTGTTTTGTGTCGCCTCTGTTATATGCCAGCAATGCTGCTTGTGCTGTAAATTTTATTTATTTAATCTTTCAGTTGGTTTAATTTAATAATTGGAATCTTTGAACACATTGTACATCAATTTAAAAACAAAAAAAATCTAATAACAAAACTGATGAATAGCTACCACTAGAAGAATTCCCTTCACATCGTAATTAAAACTCAAACCATGTGCCTCAAACCAAAGTCTGAGTAATTAGATGAGCCATGCTTATGTCTTGAGTGTAATCCAAATTGGGCTTTTTTACCCAAGGTGGAGGGGAGGTACCATAGTTAAGGTCTGAGCAGACCTCTGTTGTTGGGGTGATGCATCAGAAGAATGTTGCTAATGTTAACAGTTCAAAAATCATGACTCAAACCTGAAAAAAAATCTGACTTCTGCTGTTGGCTTTATACAGTGAAGTTTTTTTTTTTTTAAATTGAATTCTTTTTCATTTGCCTTCTCATTTTTGAGACTCGAAAGTTCACATTTTTAAGCTGTTCAAAGCCATTTGAGGACTAAAATTTGCTCTTTGTAAACGAAAGTTGAGATTCTTGCACAATCACAGGAGTTAGGCTTTAAGAAAAACTAGAATAGGTTAGAATAATTCTGACAAAACAGTTTTGTATTGAAATTCACTGATTCATCTTTAATGAAATGTTCTGTGCAAGGATTTGACAATGTTCATTTGGAATCCAGGAAACTTGTAAAATCTTCCTGCTTCATTTTCTGTCAGCCCACTGTGGTCCTTAACTTCCAGGGCAGCCAGCCATGCGAATTGCCCACAAGCTGGGGATCTCAGAATCAACATAAATAGAACCTGGAGCAGAAAGTTTTCTAAACCTACTCATTAAACAGAGGACGTAACTTTGGAAGCTAACCCCCAAATTCAAAAAGCACTTGGTAGCTGCAGTCTATATCAGTGTTTCTTAAAGTGGTCTGTGAGCCTGCTTTGGGAAAGCCATTAGAGGGCCCGTGTGTCTTCGTTTACCTAAAGAGTCCATAGCCACTGAGTCTCACAGCTCCTATTGGCTCTGTTTCACTGTTCATTGGGTCCATAGCCATGCCGCTTCCCGCAGCTCCCCTTGGCTGGAAACAGAAAACAGGAGCCACGAAGCTCCGTAGCTACTGACCATTTAGGTAAACAAAGTGGTGCAGGCCCACTAATAGCTTTCCCAAAGCAGGCCCACGGCTCACTTTGAGAAACATTGATCTATCCAGTCCTTACACTGTAATTTCAGGTCTCTGCTTACATTAAGAACCAGTTCATACAGTGAGAGTTGTAACTGAACAATTATATAGTCCACAGAGATGCTAAACTCAGGACTGAGATGCATTACTGAGACATGATTTTTCATGACAGGATCTCAGAGTCAGCAGCAACAAGGAGCACTGCTTCCCTGTTCCATTAGGGATATTATAATCCAACCGTATTTGAGAGGAGTCTTTTGTATCTTTGTTTTCAAAATGGAAAAAGCATCACTGTTTTTAATTTTCTGTCTAACTACATTGCCACATGCACACAAGACACGTAGACCCACCACAGAAATCCAGAGGCAGAAAACTAAAATCTTACACTGCCACCTTGTGGTGAAAGATAAAATGATAGTATATTGTCCAGCTCAGTAGATTATTTTCTATAAAATGTGAACATTGGACTGCTTTGGAGGCCTTGAGGCAAAGTTACAAAGAGCTCTGTGCTGAACTAGTGATCACGGAATCAATTTCTTACTCCTTGGAAGACTAGACTGGAAGTGTAACGAAGGTGTGACACCTTCAACTTTGTATGAAGGGACAAGGACAGGCTTTCTAATACTCTGGCTTGCTTTATGTTAGGATCTTAAGTCAATAGGGGCACGTCTACACAGCAGGGTTAACCTTGAAGTAAGCTATGCAACTTGACCTATGCTAATTGTGTAGCTTAAGTCAAAATAGCTTATTTAGATTTTTGGCACTGTCTCCCCAGCAGTTATTTTGAAATAGAGCACTCTTCTCCTGATTTCCTCATACAATGAGGGTTACAGGGCTCAAAGTCAGAAGCTCGTTATTTTGAATTTATTTCAAAATAACAGGCTTACTGTGTAGACGCGCAGTATGTTACTTCGGAATAACTTATGTTATTCTGAAATAATGCTGCTGTGTGGACATAGCCTCTAACTCCATAATTCAGTGCTATGCCAATGAGAACACTTCTCCCATTGATACAGCTACTGCCTCTTGGGAGTGTGGAGCACCTATTAATGATGGGAGAGCTCTTCTGTTGGTATATAGGTAGTGTCTTCGCTGAGCACTGCAGGGGCAGTCACACTGGTGCAACTGCACCACTGCAGCTTCGTACGTATTGACACACCTTCAAAAGCAATCTCCACCCTAACACTGTTGTGCAAGGATCAAAACTTGCTGGTTTAAGCATGATGGTTACAAATCAACTTCTATAGCACTATATGCCTGACCATTGTGGAAAGGGAATTATTTTATATTTAAAAAATTGTAAATCTGTGACAATTTTAGAAAAGTCTCTGCCCACACTGTGTAGAAAAACTATACTAAAACCTTATTGGTGTCACCCATGCACACAACCTAGCACATTTCTGATCTCATTGTGCCTGGTAGAGGCTGGAGTACATTCTGCTCTCAATTATGCCAGTATAAATGCAGAGTAACTCTACTGACTTCACTGAAATTACTCCAGATTTTATACTAAGCATTGCTGAGAGCAGAATCTGGGGGTAGTATTTTACTCATTTAGCTCTGGTTTTGTAGTAGCACTTAAAACCTATGCACCTTCCAGCCATAGAAGACATGTTCTCTGCATCCTGAGGAGAGTTTAGTTAATTTGGGCAGGGTATGGTCATGTGAATTCAGTTTTGTAAATATGTCATACATTCCTGTTCACTGGATTATTTTCCAATGAATCAACATGGGGCTTTAAATATAATTATTTTTTAAAAAGGGAACAAACCAAAAGGAAAAAAAGCCATAAGTCAGCCAGCAGGAGGAAGAGAGAAAAAGAGATGTTATTCAGCTAATTTGCAAAATATTCAATAGAAAAGTAGAATGTTTACTAGAATCTCTGGTCCATAATTGAATGCTGGACCTGGGAAAGTTCTAACTTTTGCTCTGACATTTCAGATATGATTTTAGTCTGAAGCCTTTAGTCCACAATTTACTATTTCAGAAAAATGTAGTTAGTTTGGTGAGCACTATACCTTTGGAGATTCTTTTCTCTTTCAAGCTGTGGGATATGAAAGCATTTTAAAAAATGTAGACCGTACATTTATCTAAGTACTTGACAGCTAGGTTTGACACAGAATCCCTCTACTGGCTTGCCCACTCCTCCCCACTTCTCCTTCAAGGTACTGATCTTATAAAATACGTAATAAGTTTGGACTGTGTTAACTCAGAAACTGCCTCTCCGTCTACATTGTTCTGCGGGAACTACGAGCTGCTGGCATGTAGTAACTGAGAGTATCTCAGTAAAACTGCCAAGAAACAGAGGCAAGATGATCTCAACTTAGGGTCCTGAGCCACAGAGAGCAGCCTATCATTAGAGATCAGGATAAGCCCAAGTTTTGCTGTGTTCAGGGAATGATGCAAAACTCATCTTTTCATAAAAGCTTTCCCCAAATAATGGTGTGGGAAAACATCCAGCAGCATTCTGTGGGAGACTGAATTTATGGCTAAAATTAGAGAAAAGAAAAATTTAGATCCCATTTTAGGAAGAACTTGTCATTCTCAGTGTATGAATATATGATAATAGGTTCCTTAATAATGAAGCTAGATTAGAAAAAACTCACTCCTACCATGTCAGACACTCCTAGCTTTACGGTCTCGAGCTATTGTTTGCAGGATATTACATTGCTACCTTGTGAACATTCTATATTAATCCTGCAGTTAGTATGTCATCTCTAGTCACTCCTGTAGGTATACACATATCCCCCATCCCACTTAAAAATACTGGTATCAGCCTTTTTCTGAAAGGCAAAATCCTCACCTGACCATTCCTCACTTGACCATCCTGTTACCAGTCTCTTTACTGAACAAGAAATTGAAGAAAATACTCTTCTCATATCACCATTCTCAGCACCGCTTTCTTTTAATCCCTTGTGCTTTCCTTCATCAGGTCTCCTTCATCAGGTTTCTCACTCTAGGACAGTGTTTTTCAACTTGTGGTCCATGTACCTCTGAGGTACTATGTCTAAGATTTCCAAAAGAGTCCATACCTCAAAACACCCTATGAACCACTTCAAATTTTACCTTGAAATCTTCCTGTTCAAATTAGTGGATGAGGAATGTTTTCATTTCACTTGTTTCTTTAGTCATCCCTCACTGTGACTAGTATAACCAGTATGCTTACTTTTTCCCAGTTAAGCATTATTTTCTTTTGCTTTGGCCATTGTTCTTCATTGTTTTTTCTCTGTGTATAAACAAGAATTATTAGACCCAGTATTTTGCAACTTCATGCCTCTCTGTTGAGCATTCTGCTGCATTTTGTGCAAAGGAGCTACAGACAAATACTGTACCATATGCAGACTTTTAAAGAAGTCTATTTGTGCCACCTTGTGGGAACAGATAATAACGTAAGCCTCGGTATCCAGCTGCACTAGTGCCATCATCTAGTCCTGAATGTGTGTTCACAAACATTTCTTTTTCATATTTAAAAGAAATACGGTCTATCCAGTGGCCTGTGGCAGAGGTCTGTAAAGTATTTTGTCTGATTAATTGCATCTTACTTTGTGAAAGGTCTGCTCATTTCTTTAAAGCATTGTAGTTAGGAGGAACTCATGGTAGCAGACTGTAGAAATTTCCCCCAACCATTCTGGCTCCTTCACCAACACATCCATAACTGTGGGTGCAAAGGATATGCCGGACCTTTCCCTTATGCTCTTTGGCTCCGTCTATGTCAGGATAATTTCCCAAAAGTCTTCTACTAGTTTAGCAATGTTAGGAGCATTAGGGTAAACAGTCCTTTGAAGCCTGACATTTCTATGTCTCATGTCATCTAATTTGTTCAGAGCAGGTCTACTAAAGACAGTGCATCAAATGGTGTGGGCTGCTGGCAGGATGTCTTGTATTCAGCTGGGATGTCTTGTATTCACCATGATGCTAGCTAGCACTGCTAATACTGGTGAAACTGAATGAATTTTAGACTATTGTAGACATGTCCTTTTTTGGCTAATGAACTTGTCAAGAATTTTAGAGACACTGTCCAGTGATGCCAAAGGAGTTTCTATCATGAGCTGCAGCTGTCTCCCCTCTAAACTGAGGAAGGAGAAAATGCTGAGTCATACATCTCCACCCTACCAAGGAGAGTGGAAAACTGCTGTGTCACCCACCTCAAATAAATTTGACCTTCAAAGTCTTAATGCTAAATCCTAAGAGTCTCATGCAAGTAGCCCGATGAAAGGCTTTTATGAACAAGAATTCCTCCCATAAGGATTTACAAACTCAGGCATTAAGGACTTGCCTGCACTGGGAATATAGTTGTAGCTACATTCATGAAGATGCATTCATGCAGTGTAGATAAATTGTACCTTTTTTAAGACAGGTAAGCTGCACTAGCAAAAGTCAGTTTTTACACTGTTACACCTTATATACAGTAGGGATTTGCATTAATGCAGCTACATCTGTGCACGAAGCCAAGTTGGGATCGGAGAGGGTGTGTCTACACTGCCCCATTATTTGGGGATAACAAGCGTTATTTCAAAATAACAATGTGAACATCTACACAGCCATTCGGTTATTTTGAAATAATTTCAAAATAACAGATGGCTTATTCTGAAATCTGTAAACCTCATTCTATAAGGAATAATGCCTATTTTGAAATAGCTATTTCAAAATAAGTCATGTGTAGACGCTCCACTGCTGCTATTTCAAAATAGCCCCTCACCAGGGCCATTCTAAATTATTCCTCTCCAGTTTCCTCTGGGGATCTAAATCGAGATAGCATGTCTACATCAGGAAGCCTGCCTTGGACTAATTTTGAGGCTTCACTGCAGTGTAGATGTGCTATTTCAAAATAACTATTCCGGAATAGCTTGTTTCGAAATAGTTGGGCATTGTAGACGTACCCTTAAATGCTACTATTCTTGGATCCATTTCTTTTTTATCTATTTTGCTTTCAGGTATTTTTAAAAGAAATAAATAAAAAAGAAGCTAAACTAATCTCTGATATGCTTCCACACGAAGTCCATAAAGTTTCACCAAGGGTGATTTTGCAAAGAAACCACGCTAACTCAGCAAGGAGGCTGCATTTTCAAACACTGATACTGAGGTAGAATAAAAATTAAGATTCTTATAGGGTACGTCTACACAGCAACATTGTTTTGAAATAACTAGCGTTATTTCGAAATAACTTAGTCCGAGTCTACACAGAGGGCAGTTATTTCAAAATAATATTGAAATACGGTCAAGCTGGAGGACTACTTACTTCTGTAATCCTCATTGAATGAGGAGTAAGGGAAGTCAGAGGAAGAGTGGCCTGTTTCAAAATAAGTGCCGTGTAGATGTTCCCAATTTCAAAATAAGCTATGCAATTGACGCAGTTCAATTAAGTCACTGATGCGGCACATCTATAATATTTATTACTATTATTTATTGACGCTGTGTCTAGACTACATCCCTCTGCCGACAGAGGGATGTAAATGAGGCACTTAGAAAGTGCAAATGAAGCGAGGATTTAAATATCCTGTGCTTCATTTGCATAATCACATCATGATGTTTTTTCGAAAAAGCACCATTTTGACAGTAAAACCACGGTCTAGACACGGTTCTTTTGAAAATGGCAGGCTTTTGCGAAAGATCCTGTATACCTCAAACCTCAAAAAATGAGGTTTACAGGATCTTTAGAAAAAGCCTGTCGTTTTTGAAAGAACCACATCTAGATCACGGTTTTACTTTGGAAACGGAGCTTTTTCGAAAAAGCACCATGACGTGACTATGCAAATGAAGCATGGCATATTTAAATCCCTGCTTTATTTGCACTTTCGAAGTGCCTCATTTACATCCCTCTGCCGACAGAGGGATGTAGTCTAGAAACAGCGTAAGAGTTTGTTCGTTCTCCCTGCGGCAATACCAAAGCTTCTGTTGACTTAAGTGAGATCTGGATTGAGTCTCAAATGTACATTTTATTTATACAAGGGAACTGAATGAGTGCAGACTCTGCACCTGTAAAATTGGCACAAACCTTGGCAGAGTCTATGGCTAAGGAGAAGCAAGGGAGGAATTGCAACAGTGGAAAGCATCTGCAACTTCACCTCTGCTGGAGGCTCAGAGTCAGCCAGTTCAGCTTCAGTATCAGATAATGTAAGCTGCATAAGAAGTGTGGTTAGAGTGGGGTTGGGGGATCATTCACATCTCCTTTGAATCGCCCTCAAGAGCAGATTGTGTGGAGCAGCTTGCTGAGATTAAACCTATCTCCCCCTTGAAAAAGTCCCAAGGCAAAGCATGTGGCAATGTTACCGTTTGCCCTTCCTAGGTGAATCATGCCAGGAGGGAGTTAAATTGGCTTGATATGTGCAATGCAGGTGAGGTAATGCTACTAAGAGAACAGTGTCTTTTGGACAACCTAATGCTGTGTTCATATGCTTAAATGTAGCTAGTCATTAAGCATTTCTGCACTTAGCCCTCTGCAATTTCCCTAGAATCACTACAGTAAGGTATCAGTGCAATTGAAATGTGCTATGACAGATCTATGCAGTGGAAGTCACCCAATCTGAACAGAAACACAGACACCATTTAATACACTTCAAGATTCTTGAAGGATAAAGTGCCTAAATCGGGGTGAGGTGTGTTTTATTTCAAGGGAAGAGGAAGTCAATTTAATGAGATAGAAGCTAAAATAAGTTAACAGTGGAGTTTCTTTTTTACATTCTCAGAAACCAATTCTGTATTTTAAAATTCCTTCAAAGCCTTCACACACTTATCATTTGAAAACCTTATTTGCTCAGAGGACTGTATCTACCAGCCCAATGCTTTACCAGCAGCAGTCCTACGAAACTGATATCTACAGCATTCGCCTTTGTTCATGTTAGCAGTTAAATAAGTGGGTGTGGTTAATTCTGATGTCTTTTTCTAACTGAAGACTGGGGAAAACATCTGCTTTTTAATGTAAACCATCTGCTATTACCAGACACAGAGTCAAGCATTTTAACACAGCATATTCCTCAGAATTACACTTGCTGAACAGAACAGTTGTACAGATTTCCCTCCCAATGTTCTCATCACACAACAACTCAGGGATTTTCCCTTGCACCTTATTTGGGATTGATCAGTGCAATTATTTTGTAAAGGTCTTTGTCACTGAATTCAAAATAACTAGAAACAATAATTATTATTATTTAGGATTCAACTTGTAATCTTCCAGCTGAGATGCTGCCTTAGCTTTGCACAGATACAGGTGCAGAGAAAGTAAAAAATTGTTTTTATGCAGTTGTGTGTGTAGAGAGGGTGGGGGTGGGCAAGAGGTTGCTGAGCTAGTTCATTACTATTTGACATGTGAAATACTCATTTAAATGCTTAGCATTGTTGCAAAAGCTTCCCTGCTGAGTTTTACAGAGGTCAGGAATTTGCAAGCATTAGAGTATTAGGAAGAGTGAGGGAGGTTTTTCTTTCCTTACCCAACATTGACATTTCAAGCCCAGCAGGGCCATGACATATCAGACTTAAAGCCATGACAATTTTACACTTGCAAATCCCTGTCACTGATGAAGGTCTGCATCTTGTCAACTCTAGCCCTCAGGAAGGTGTGAATCTTTTGATGGTGCAAAGAGGAAACCTTTTTGTATTAAGTTCACTTTTTAAAACTGGCAGTGGGTTAGAGTGGCTTATGCTTTGCAATGTTAAAATAAATATTGATGGAAAGGAAGTAATATGAAAAGATCAGGTGAGGCAGTCAAATATTCATGATAAATTAATTTATCACATGGCTCTGCAATTTTCTCAAATGCATCCAGACACTGCAGTAGCCCCTTATAACAGAAGTCAATCTGACAAATTACTTGTTTAATGGAGATGATCTAATGTGGAATAATACTCATTGGGTTTTGGGATACTGTATGTCAGGGGTGGCTAATATGCGGCTCCTTACATTGGTACCAAATCCAGGGCTGGATTTACAGGTGCCAACTTTCCTCTGGACTGGAGGGTGCTCAGTGTTCAACTCCCAGGTTTGCCCTAGGCACTGTCCCCCTCCACCCTTTCTCCTTAGGATCCTGCCACTTCCTACCCTCTCCACCGAGCCTGTCACTCCCATGCTTCCCCCCTCCAGTGTCTCCAACTGAGAAAGAGCTGATCCCAGTGGGCAGGAGGAAAAGGCACTGATTGGTGGGGCTGCCAGTGGGCAGGATATGCTGAGAGCGGTGTTGGGGAGATGATTAGGGCTGGTGACATAGAACTGTTTCTCTTTGGCAACGTGCATTGGTAAATTCTGGCTCCTTCTCAGGTTTAGGTTGGCCACCCCTGCTGTAAGTGACCTCTTTAGACAAAAGGTTGCCTAATCAGGATTGTTGCTACGGGTGAAAACCGAACAAATTACTGCCTGAATCAAGAGCTGTTCTTGGGTCACGACTCCGCACTTGCAGCAGATCCAGAGGACATTGTGGTGAGCTCTTTCCCTTTCCCCCATGGGATAGAGGGATTTTGAATGGCACTCCACCGTGCTCTAGTTTGTCTTACTGCTAAACCCAAGGAAATTTCCTGAACTGTTCTCTTGCTCCCTGGTTATATGTGTTTCCTTCTCTTTTAGCTTATTGGTCTCAACAACCTGTCTCTTCATGGGAGCCCTTTTATAATCCCTTGAGCAGAAACAAGAACATCTGAAGAGAGAGGGAGAGGATCACAAACATGAAGAACAGGTCTGTGCATCCTGCCCATGTACAACTGCATTGGCACTTTGTGCTCTCTAGTACACAATGAGAGGCAGGGAGGGAACCATACTGAAATGAGAGAGGAAGAAAAAGGGAATGGGAGGCAACAATTAAACACACAGTAGAATGAGAGACAGGAGTCGGACTCTTGAGGCCAGCACAACCCTAGAAGTTCTTCTGCACTGGGGCCTGGAGTCTCAGAGTACAGTCGAGTGAATTCTTTTATTCTCATTATTTGTATAGGTTTTGATTTCTCAGATGCAAAGAGCAATATATGGATATTTCCGTCTTGATTAACTTTTATTTCCGATTAAAACCAATGAACCCCTAAAGTCTGAGGGATGGAGCGTGTGAGAGGAAGAAAAGAGTTTCACTGTGTAATAGTCTGCATCTAACCTGAAAAACCAACTGCCAGTTGCTTCCTAGCTACCTCAGCAACAGTCAGGCAAGACTCCTGTACATTTTAAAGGTGTTGTATACAAACAAACGAATGACCACATCTTCTTTCAATGATATAGCTATACTACATACACACAAGTTATGCTAGAAAAACATTATTAAGATTGTAAAATCAAGCACTCAAAAGTTAGAAATGCCAGAATTCAGGTTTCCCTGCTTTAATTTGGCCCCCTTGTACATGTTCCCGCAATGCAAAAACAAAGAAAAAAGAAATAGGTGTTAATGCAATAAACTCTAGGAAAACACTGGAAATGGTTACTTGACTCTAAGGGCTTGTCTATACAGAGTAGCTATGGGGAAATAATTTCTAAAGTTCACTAATATGTTGCACATTAATTGGTCCATGTAGACCCTATTGGTAAGCCTAACTGTTCTCTAGTGCACTTTGACATAGTATTGTTTAAAACTGTACTATGTTAAAGAGCACTTTGGAATATTAAAAGAGATTATTCATTATATTATACACTGCTGTAATGAGTAACGAATATAACATACATTACTCATTGCTGTATATAGAAAAAGAAAAATGTGGAAAATCTAAATGATTTGGACCTCTACATAAAACCCTAATAGTGATAAAAAGAAACCCCAAAAATGAAATGAATAACTCCCCCCTTTCTAAAGAAGCCCAACTTCTAACGAGGCCAAATTTGGGCAAAGGGCACATCCCTGACAGAAAGACCACACTCCTATCAAATTCCCAGTTCTTGCTTGGAAGGGGGGGGGGGGGGGGGGGGGGGGGGGGGGAGAAGAGGAGGAGGGGGCAGGTTGCAAAAGCACTTGAAAGAGAAGGAAACAGAAGATTTTGAACATGGGCAAAACGACATATTTCCTTCCCTCGTTCTTTATTTAATGGCTGAACATTTTTGGCTGAAAAATTCAACACAAATATGTTCAGTGTCAGGCAGATTGCATTAACTGACCCAGGCAGCAAGGTTTGGGCTGCCAGCCTTAGGTGGTGAGGCTGACAACCAGAGTCCCATCTTATGGGAAACTAACATATTTTTATGTTTCTTATTCTAATCAGTCATGATCAAGTGCCAGATATTTTGACAGTGAACACAGTCACAAATATGTTCTATGTTTGAAACAGGAAATAATATTTCCATTCCTTGTTAATTATGAAAAACAGTCTGAGCAATAGTGGCAGAACATTCAAATGAAGAGCTAGAAGTTCCACAGAGAGGTTGTTTATATATAGAAATTATTTTGATTTTCTTAAATAAACTTAACAAATGATGAGAAAAACTTTGTTTCAGCAAACCTATGCAATGGAATTCTATTTTGTTGATCCTGGTTTCTCATGATCATTTGGCTATTTGGATCTAATCTGACCTTTTAAAAGCAGATTCATATTGGATTTGCACTTCACTCATACCAATTTTCAGTTTTAAGAGTCAGAGTGAAAATGATTTAATTGGTACAGAATTTCAAAGAGAATCTAAAAGGGATTTAAACACATGCTCAACGTTAAGCACCTAATTGAGGAATCAGGCATTCTGGACTAGAACTCTGTTATTTCCCAACTCTGTCACAGGCTTTCTGTGTGACCTTCATTTGCATTCAGATTTTCAGAAGTGTCCACTAGTTAATGGCACATACATTTTTTGGCTGTCCAGCTTGAGTCACCTTGGATATTTAAAATTGAGTATGCAAAGTCAGGGGACACTTTGAATCTTTTAACCTTAATCCCTCAATGCCTCTATTTCCCATCAGTAAAACAGAGTAATTAAACTTCTCTCTCTCACAGGTGTGGTATGATAAACTAATTATTCTATGTGAAGTGCTCAAATGATGAAGTTATAAGTTCCACTGATGATCATATACACTTATTTAAATATACAGTTCACTGGATTTAAAGGATCGTTAACCTTCAGTAGTTAGTCTTCAGTATTTTTTAATATTACCATTTAAAAAGGTAAATATTGCTAATGATGGCCTATGCTGAGTTATTTATCTTTGAATAATTCTGGAATCAAAATGTAGATGGATTTTACTATCAGGGTTTTTAAAATATACATAGAAAAATATTAATGTTAAAATTCTATATAACTCTTATTTTTGTTCAGACTCAGAAACATTAATGTTTTCAAAAACAATCAGGGTATTACATAAAAATCTCTGTTAAAACTACACATCTAACAAAATATGGGCTCAAATGTATGAAACTTACATAGGTAAATAACCTTCAATAGTACTACTCACATGAATAAAGTTACTCATTTCCATGCTTGCAGAATCAGGTCCCATACTGGGAATATATACACAAGTGCATTCATGGCCAAATCCTGTATTTCTCAAACAATCAAAATTCCTATTGAAGTCAGGAGGGGTTCAGCCTGAGGAAGATGACAGCATGATCCTTCAGTCCTTGGGCCGAAGAAAATGAGAGAATATTCAGCCTTATCCACTACTTCCTTATGCATCTGTAGGATGACCGTATATCTAAAGTAAAACCAAGACAGCCTCGGCTTGTCCAACTGTCCCTCCTTTTCCCACAGGAGTTACCAAAACCACCCCACACCCCCATGAGACCTGTGGCTGTCCTCCCTTCCCCCTAGCCTAAGGCCCATGCTGCCTACAGCTGGGGATGACAGAGCTCCCTGAAACTTTTCAGCAGCACAACCACTCTCCGACCGGATGCTTTATGTCTGTGGGAAATGCTGCCATGTATCACAAACACAACCTTCCATGAGGGCTGCTTGAATAAAGAATTGAGCTTTGAATGTCTAAATAAGAAAATACCAAACAGTATTTCATAATTTATATTTCCCAAACTCTGTTATTTACATGAAAGGCCAGTGGGAACTGGGTTTCTTCTGCACTGCAGAAAGTACACCATTTGTTATAGCTTCCCTAAAACTCAACAAAGAGATGTTGAAACTGCAACTTACAGAGATACCACACATGGGATGCCTGCTGACTTCACAAGATTTGTGACCAGATTCAGAAAAGGTGAGACCAATACAGCAAATGCCCAACCCTTCAAACACCAGTTCCTGCAACGACTACTAGGATTTGTAAAGAAACTGGCCAAAATTCTTCCTTGTTTCTCAGGGGTATGTGAGCCTCTTAGACACTTACAGCATACACGTGCAGTGTGGACTTGGCTACACCAGCAACATGCAGTCCTCAAATACATTTAAGTGCACCACAACTTTGTGCTAAAATATTATGATGTGAAAGAAACAGTTACTACAGGGCTATTCAATATGCGGCCTGCAGGTCGCATGCGGCCCATGACCCGTTTGTTTGTGGCCCACAGTGTGGTTTGAATTTCCACGGGGCTTGATACGTGCTCCGCGGGTGGGAAGCTTTGAACACACTCCACAATGGCGAGGCATCTCCTAGGCGGGGTGAGCACTGAAAGACTCAAGCAGATGGGCTGGCTGGAACAGACAGGTACAGGGTGTCGGTGTTTCTAGCTCCCAGGGAGGAGGTGCCGGGAACACCGGGACATTGTGGGAAGTGCTGGCTGCTTAGCTTTGTAGGCAGAGCCTGAGAGGTGCTGATTGGCTCACTCCTGGCCACGTTTGAGTACGGTGCCACGGCTTAAAGCTAATCTTTGTATTCATGCTCCTCAGTCTGAAAGAAGCTATTTGCATACATATTTGCATTTATATGCAACCACACTTAAGTTGTGGCCCTTGGCATGTACTGTGAGTATTGTTGTAGCCCCGGGGCTTCCAAAGGTGAGTAGCCCTGAGTAACTATATAGTGTAATGCCAGTGAAACTGGACTCTGAGCAGTTGTGCAAAAAACACAATAAGTCTTTGCATGAAAGTCCTTATCTCTGACAGAATGACAATATGCTCAAGTTGAAAGAAAATGTCTAGCAATACTACTTGCCTGTGAAAAAAATAATTAGCACATATCAGGTCAAAAATCCATACATATTGAAATGATCATAAGCCACATGAAGTCATTTTCAAGAAATTACTGCTATCAGCACTTAAACACCTCCAATGTATGCTATTAAACTACAACATTACCACTTAGATGTATGCTATACATCCTACCTGTATAGGAACCAAAATGTATATGGAAGATTTCGTCCCCTGAGAAGCTCTGGAAGTAAGATACAAGCGAACAAAAAATCCTTAACCTAATTAAGGGAAACACAAACACAAAAAGAAACTACGTATTAATCAAGCCAGCTACATTCATATTTCTCAGCTAGGACTGTAGAAAGTCCCTGAGCATACACTACAGAATAAAGAACTACGGTTTCTGACAGCTGTTATTTTAACAGGATTGCTAGACACACACAAGGCTCTCAAGGCATTTTTGAATATTGGCATTCTTGTGATGAATTCAGTGTGAAGGACAATGTACTCAAAGGCAACCAAATACCTAGAGCCTTAAGAAAAGAGACCCTATCCCAAATACACCACAACCATTCTGGTACTGTATAGAAGTGGTTCTATGAAAAGCTAGAGATGTAGGATTGTGATGGGATCCCTGGGCTACAACCTGGAATAGGAGTACAGTTGTGCCCCCTGAACACTCCAGGTTGGGCTCTCTCTCAAAATACTTTGCTAGCAACAAGCAGCAACCCCCAACAGGGGCTATTGTCACTCAGTATGGGTGAGTCTACACAGCATCCAAAACTCGAAATAAGCTGCGCAAATTGCGTACTTATTTCGGAATAGCTAATTTCATCATTTGGCGCTATCTACGGATTTTGAAATAAAGCACTATTTTGGGCCACTCCTTACTCCTCGTAGAATGATGGCGAAATAGCATGCCCACTATATTTCAATATAGCAGACACATTTCAAAGACATGGGGCAACTATTTCAGAATACCTCTGGTATCCCAAAATAACTTTGCTTTGTAGACAGACCCCATGACAGCATGTGGAGCCTCTTGCCCAACTTAATTGCATGAATGCTCCCTGATGCACTCACAAATCACTAAGAGGACGTCTACACTGCACGGCTATTTTGAAATAAGCTATTATGTCTACACTGCAGGGAAGCCTCAAAATTAGTCTGAGGTAGGCTTCCCTAATGTAAATGTGCTATCTCCATTTAGAGCCCCAGGAGGCACGGGGGAGGAATAACTTAGAATGGCCCTGGTGAGGGGTTATTTCAAAATATCAGCAGTGGAGCATCTACATATGCCTTTTTTCAAAATAGCTATTTCAGAATAGGCGTTATTCCTCATAGAATGAGGTTCACAGATCTCAGAATAAGCCGTCCGTTATTTCAAAATTATTTCGACATAACAGAATGGCTGTATAGATGCTTATGTTGTTATTTCAAAATAATGCTAGTTATCTCAAAATAACAGTGCAGTGTAGATGCACACAAAGAAAAAGGCACCAGCAAATCTCCCATGGCCCCAGCTTTATACTCAGGACTATACTTGTCCTGTCCTGGTCAGAAATTTGTCTGCCACTCCCTCAATGTGAAGAGGACACACACTAGCCTTTGTAACCTTAAGTGACTACAGCGTGTAGTCAACCTGTGGAACTCCTTGCCAGAAGAGGCTGTGAAGGCTAGGACTATAATAGAGTTTAAAGAGAAGCTAGATAATTTCATGGAGGGTAGGTCCATAAAAGGCTATTAGCCAGGGGATAAAATGGTGTCCTTGGCCTCTGTTTGTCAGAGGCTGGAGAGGGATGGCAGGAGACAAATCACTTGATCATTGTCTTCGGTCCACCCTCTCTAGGGCACCTGGTGTTGGCCACTGTCGGTAGACAGGATACTGGGCTAGATGGACCTTTGGTCTGACTCAGTACGGCCGTTCTTATGACTTGATAAGGGACTGCAATGCATGTGCAGATTTCCAAGCAAGTCAACAAAAGGCAACTTTGAAGATATGTAGCATTCCTCACTGATCCTGGAGCAAGGTGACTATGGACCTCAGCACTGCTGACTACTGATCTTGACTTTTCGGAGCTAGATGAACTATCAAACTCTACTGCAGCAACAATAGAGAAAAAGCAACAGAAAACTTTAGTAGGAATGGCATACTGGATTGTATTATCTCTGATAATGGACCACGATTCACCAGCAAGGAATTTGCTAAAGATTGGATATTTAACCACATTACAAGCTCCTCTAGCCTCTGTTTCTCTGGAGGAGGGACAGGGGAGGGATCACATGAGGATTACCTGTTATGATCCCTCCCTTTGGGGCATCTGGTATAGGCCACTGTTGGCAGACAGGATATGGGGCTAGATGGACATTTGGTCTTACCCAGTATGGCCGTTCTTATGTTCTCTACATTACAACAGTCAGTTCAATGGCAAAACTGAATCAACCATCAAAATTGCAAAAATTCTCTTAGGCTGTGTCTACACTGCCGTTTGGTGCAAAAAATATGCAAATGAACTGAAGCATGGAATATCACCACATCTCATTTGCATAATTAATGAGGCTCTGTTTTTGCGCAAGAGGCTTTTGCAGTGTAGACACAGCTTTAAAGAATATGGAAAACAAGTGGCAAGTTATCCTAAAATGAAGAAATACCCCCACTGATGGCATGACCAGCAGCTGCTCTCTAGAAGCTTTAATATCCAGGTGCACATGCACATTGGTACTTAAAGTCAATGTGTATTATGTCCTGAAGTAATGGAAGGAGTCACAACTCAGAGAAACAAAGCTAAAACTAGGCCAGAGCCTTTCCAGAGCTACAATGTGAAGAAACGGTTCAGTGTGTGATTATTTCCTTAAACCAGATTCTGCAGATGAAAACAGGCAACATGTGTGGAAATAGATAAACATCCATTCCCATATTATTGTGGTTGATGAACATACATATCATTGGAACAGTAAATTAATCTGTCCAATACAGTTTCCTATAGCTAGAGGAAACCTGATATGAGGTGAGGAGAAAGGCAAGATCCTTCTAACCGTTATAATTGGATAAACTTAAAAACAACAAATAGTATGGCAGCACTTTATAGACTAACAAAACACGTAGATGGCATCATGAGCTTTCATGGGCATAGCCCACTTCTTCAGATGACTGGAGTGTTGGAATTATAATTAGAATACACTGAATTCACTACCTAACAGACACATGACAGCAGTGGGACCACTAGAACATGCCATCCAGCACCATGAAAGGACTATCAAAATCAATAAGAATGACATTACAAACACATTAGCCTTTCCTGGCACCATGAAAAGTAATTGCACACAAAAAGACATCAAACCTCATAAAGTTAATGGTAAATCTTAAAGACTTTAACTCTCCACAACTACATCATCAAATGTCATTGCATAAACACAGTCAAGTTCTGTTTTAATATTTGTTGTGTTCTCAAGTTTTATCATAGAACCACAAGGTGTTACTGAGATTTACTGTCCTAAACAAACGTGACAAAGGGAACATTATGCAAGACAGCTTTTCACCCACAAGAGGGAGCTGCAACTAGAATTTCCAAGGACCTAAGCTGTAAAATCTTATATAACAGGATGTGGCAAACAAGTCTCCGAGGGATATGTTTGTATCTGCTAAAACCAGGAGTCCTTTGGCACCTTAAAGACTAACAGAGTTAATGCATGACCTTAGTCCAGATCACCAAATGCATCTGTACTTTTTATTCACGAAAATTTATGCCCAAATAAATCTGTTAGCTTTTAAGGTGCCACATTGCCAAGTCCTCTCTATCAGATCAAGAATCACAAAGCCAATTGATGGGCAAGCGTCAGCTGCAGCGGGTTTACCGCAGTGAAGATACTGCAGTAAGTAGATCTAAGTATGTCGACTTCCGCTAGATTGTTCACACATCTGAAGATGCCTTTACGTTCCTAGATTGACAGGCCAGGGCGGTGTAGACTAGAGGGCTTGTCTACACTGAACACATGCCACACAGCTGGGGCGATTGTAGACGCCACTTCTGGCGCTACCCTGAAAAAAAAATCCACTTGTCCCAGAGCTGGGCGCCAGGTCAATAGGAGAATTCCTCTATCAACCAAGCGCTGTCTCCACGGGGACTTCGGTCAGGTTAACAACCCAGCTCGGAGCGGGGGTTTCACGCTCCTGACAGGTGGAGTCAAACTGAACCTAAGTTCCAAGGGTAGCCCACGCCCCAGCATTAAGCCCTGGGTGGCCGCACACATCGGCAGAGCGGTGCAGAGGGGCGCCCGTTCGCGTCCCACCAGCCGCACTTAGCGTGCAGCACCCACCCACGTTGGGCTGCAGGGGAATCGCGGCGTCCTCCTTCCCCGCTGCAAACTACAGAGCCCAGCATGCAACGCGCCTTCCCTTAAGGACCCGTCGCTCGGGCTCGCCCCAGCAACTTTAATGCGAGGGGACGGGCTCGGAGCAACGCATGCTGGGAGTTGTAGTTCCTGACGTGTTGGGAAGGTCTTCGCCTGCCGGGAAGAGTAGTTCTTTGGTCCCGCACTGTGTGCCGGGATTGTCTGCGCGTGCGCGGAGCTCAGGTGGTTAGAGCACCTATTGGGTTCCGGAAGGGGAGCACGCGCTCGCTGTTGAGTGTTGACTGTGAGGTCAGCACAAGGTGCCGGAAGTGTGGGCCTGGGGGGCGTGGCTGTCCCTTTCTCTCCCTGGAGCGGGAAGAGTCAATGCGCGTTGTGTCTTTCCTTCGCTGGCTCCTGGGAGCGAGTTCTGCGTTACTGTCTCTTTAAGCCCGGACAGGCGTGTGCGTTGGGCGCGCCCTGCGCGTGCGTATCGGGGCCGTGACCTCGCGCCCAGTCGGCGCGGCTCGTGACTGTTTAATTTTTTTTTTTTTGAGAAGGGGAGGGGGGGGGAGAATGAGAAAATAACAGCTCAGCGTTCGAGGCTATTATTGAGTTAGTGGCGCGAGCGTTACCATAGCGACCTTCCCCTCGGCGGCCTAGGGCCGGGACGAGCCGCCGCGGCCGGAGGAGCCATGGAGGAGACGGAAGGAGCAGGGGCCGCCGAGGGCCCCGGGACGGCGGTGACCGAGATCCGGGTGCCGGGCCCGCGGGCGCTGCGGCTGCTGGAGTGGAAGGTGTCCGCGGGAGCGGCGGTGAAGATCGGGTCGCTGCTGGCGCTGTGCGCGCCCCTCCCGCCGCCCGGCCGCGCCACCACCCCCCCGGCCCAGGGCCCCGGCGCCCGGCCCCCGCGAGCGGCCGCCGAGCGCCGAGTGAAGGCGGAGCGGCCCGGGGTGGTGCGCGAGCTGTGTGCGCGGCCCGGACAGGTCATCGCGCCCGGGTAAGAAGGCGGCTGGGAGCGCGGCCGCCCTGACCGCGCCGGGGAGGCGGGCGAGGGGTATGGGTGCAGCCGCCCCGCCCCGGCCTCGCAGAGGCCGCGCCGACCGGCCGCAGCATCGCCCGGCCCGGCCGAGCCCGCCGGGGCTCGGGTAGCGCATCCGCGAGAGGTGTCGGGCCGGGCGGTGAGAGCCGCAGAGTCTCTCGAAACCGAGCGTGTCTCCGCCGCCCCCCGTCCGCTTTAACTTCGTGGCTGCGGCTGGCGGAGCGGCCCAACAGCCACCGGCTCGCGGCGCGAATGCGCTGTGGCGGGTGTGGGAGTTGTTCTGCTGAAGGTCTGGTTCCTGAGACCTCCTTTTGCTGTTTGCTCCGCTGCGTGTTTTGAGCGCCTCTGCGCAGTGATCACCAGTTACACTGAGCCTCTTGCATATGTTTTTGGTCATAGCCGCAGTCCAAGTAAGCTAGAGACTATCAGTCTCATCCCGTCCCCGAATTATTAAATTTCTCTCTCCCCCCCTCCCTCTCAGACTTGGCCTATACCTCTGTAGTTCACAAGGTGCAAAAGTCTAAGTAACGTTCAGACACCAACAAGTTTTAACGGAAATTAACCACATACATTTTATTTGGAAAAAGTTATATTTCCAGGAAGGCAGATCTCAGTGTAGCCGCTGTTATACCACGGATATATAAACACAGCAATAGAAGGGATTTTTTTTCAGTCGCTGTAGTAAAAATACACCTCCTAGAAAGATGGTAGTTTGGTCTATGGAAGAATTCATTCCAGCAGAAAACTTTCACAGTCTCAGTGATGTAGTTAGGTCAGTTTAAATGTTAGGAGTACATTAGCCTAGTGCTTGATGCTGCCAACACATATTAAAGGGAAGGCAAAGGTGAGCTATAGAAACAGCTTTCATAACCTCGATATTTTCCTTTCTCTCTGCCTCAAATTCCTTATTTGTAATATGGGACACTAGTATTTCTGTAACTTGTAGGGTTATTGTGTGACTAAACTATTTCATATTTATGAACTGCTCAAGTCCTATGAAGATGGGTGGGATAGGAAAAAGTTTATAAAGACTTATGTTAATGATATATGCCTGGCGGAGAAAGGGATAACATAGTCTAATGGCTGGAGGTAGAAGATAGACACATACATCCTCTGCATATGCTCTAGAATGCCACTGAAATAAACAGCTGTCATGGGTTATTATTTAGTGTTAATACAGAAGTGCTTTTAACACAAAGGTGTGCAAATAGGTGCATTCCGTTTTTATTGTATTCTTGAAGCAGTAGTTTCCTGTTTGTTTTGTGTGTTGTGGGAGTGAAGATCAAATAATGAAGGAATCTAACAGTTTTCTGCTTAACAGAATAAGAAAGGAGGAAGTTTAATCTAGAGATCAGATTTGCTGTAATAGAACTTTTATTTACAACGACATCATTGCCATACGCTCTAAAATATGTGTATACCAATCCTATGCATTTTAGTGAATAGCTCTCAATGTGGAGAGATATTATATGACACATATTTTCCAGTGTTTAATGGTATTCATATAATCTTCTGTTGATTGACTTCTGACTTGTTAAATATGTTGTCTTTGTGTTCCCAGCTGGTGAATAGCATGTTTCAGGTCTCTGGGTTAAATTGAGCTAATGGCTTGCTACCCTACACTTCAAACAGGTCTTTCTCGACAGGAAGCCATTGAAACCTTCTACTTCCTTTGTTTTATGATGGCAAGTTATTTTCTTTTATTGCAGTTCTTTTGATATTTAGGTGGATGCAGCCAGGCCTGAACTTTCTTTATTGGAAATCAGTGGTGTATCTAGAACATCTGCATCTTTTCTAAGATCCAGTAAACTAGTATATATAAACAAGACTTTTATCGGTCAATAAAAAAACATATAAAAAGACAGTTGAGTTCTTTTAGTAATTTTTATTCTTGTGATAGAATTGTGGGGGAAATCGGACTACAGGGTTCTACAAATGCTACTTCAGGACTAGGCAAGTATATTTTAAAAACCTGTTTTGTCAATACTAATCTGGAACAAGTGTATGCCAGAAGTTTCTGCTGAAATTGTCCCAGGGCTTTGTGGCGGGAAAGATACAGAGAGCATATGAGGACTAAAATTATGAAATGGTAAATTGGTATCTAGATGATGTAGCAGAGATGCAATTATTGTACCTTAATCAAAATCAAGAACATTTTTGCCATGCTGTGTTGGTGCAAATATTTGTCGTTCTCATTTCTAAGTCATGGTTAAATTAACAAATACATAGGCTTATGTGACTTGAGACAACTTAATTTTTAGAGGGCTTGCACATATTAAAAACAAGTGCAGTATGGATCTGATACTTAGTTGCCAGGAAGTATAAACATTTTGTGTTAGGGTATGCACAAAAGTTGTGCACAATTGTGTGCTGAACTCAGTTAATGGTTGTCTCCTTGATTGGAATTAACAGATGTTTATATGAGACCCTTCAGAAAAGACATACACTGGGTTGTTATTCATTCATAATGCTTTAGTTGCCATGTAAGCTGTGCTTGGTGTTGTAATACTAGTTTGGGATACGTTTTTGTTGTCTTCTGGGGTTTTGAATATTGAGCTAGTACATTTGTTTGTAGGCTGCTGTTACTTTACAGTATGTTATGGATAACTGTAGGAGAAAATTGATAACCTGTAGCAGAGAAGGAGGATGGTCCAGTGATTATGGCTCTAGTCTGGGACTTGGTGAGAAAACAGATTCAGTTTGCTACTCTGTCACAGACTAAAATGTGATGATAGCGGTTCCCTACATCACAGGAATGTTTGAAGAATAAATAATATTAAGGATTATAAATCATTCAGATACTAAAGTAATAGGGCCACATTAATACCTATACAGAAAAATTACATGCCTATATATATTAGGGACGTGAATGTATAATTGTATAAATCAGTGGTTCCCAATCTTTTTGATACTGGGGATCAGTAAACAAGCTTTTGGAGGACCGGTAACATTTATTTGCATATTTACATATTCGTTGCATATTATTTCTGGTCCGCCCAAAGCACCCAGTGCCAACAGGAGTGGGCCTGGTCGACTGCCCTGGGCGGTTTCCCAACCCCGAGATACTGGTCCCAAACAGGGGTGAAGAAGGTAAGGTTAGAAGGTCCCTCTCAGGCCTGCCGAGTGACTCGGCTCATATGGGCTCTGGAGGTTGGGTGAGTAGCCCCGTGTCCTCTCCCCTAGTCATGCCTGCATTCGTGGGTGAAACTGCGTGCCGCACCCTCCCCCGGAGCGTGTTGCTGGCCCTACCTGTCCAGCGGGTTGTTCCGCCCCCGCCTTCCTGGTCCCAATCCCGGCCGCTTTATCGGCCAGCGCAGGCTCCCCCGGCTGCATCCGGAGTTCTGCTTCGGTGTGTATGGCGCCCGGCCTTCTCCCTGGATCCTAGTGCCCATTGGATCTAGCCCTGCAGCCTGGGAGCACGCCCAACAGAGATGCTGTGGCGGTGGGCTCTCTTCCAAGAATCGTGCGCAAAAAACTTTTTTCTAAGGACTGGTACTGGTCCGCGGATCACACTTTGGGAAACGCTGATATAAATGGTTAGCTGGTAAACCTGGCTTATCGGTTAATGTTCACAGTTACAAGAAGGCTCCTGCTCTGCTCTTGGATAGCTGGCTGCCACCCTGCACTGCTGCCTCTGTATGAGACAGAGTAGAATGGGGCTGCAGGTGCGCGCCGGCTCCTGGAAAGCCGTTGCAAACCCTGCACTGCTGCCCCAGAAAGCTGACTGGGGGTGCACGTAACCACTAAGATTTTCATAATTACCTGCATTTCAAAATCCCTAGTACATACAAATCTTAGTGTTGGATGCGATTTGCTGATTTATTTATTTATTTGTGATGAGTACAGTTGGGTAAGATTTATCTTCCAGCTTCTTTTGTTTAAAAACCCAAGATATGTAGAAAAATATCTATGCGTTGTTTCTGAAAGTACTTGTGGAAACAATTAATAGAATTTGTATTTAAAAGTACTGTAAGAAAATATTGTTTACTGCCTAAGCACTTTACAGTTGAGAGAGTTCGTGACAGTTTAAAAGTTAAATTGCTTATTCTCTTGTTGTCCAGGTTCAGAAAACTACAGAGTTAACATAATAACCAATTTAGATTGTTTTTACAGTTCTTTCCATTTTAATAATTCTTCCGTTTAGAGATGCTTAATGAGAAAACAAGTAAGGGCAACTTTAATGTGAATGTCCCTTTTTAAGGAAGGTACATTGGCAATTTCCCTGTTTAACTGAGTGTCAATGTACTTTTTAATATCGGCTGTTTCCACTAAGATTAATGTTAAAGAGGCTGCTGATACGTCAGGGTATTGTACTGGAATATTGTTTTATGAAAAGTTACATAAACAAAAAAACAAAGTAAACTTTGTAATGTAAAGCTGTTATTCCATCTTTGGGTCCTGCTAACTACACAGACCATTTGAGTTCACTTTCATGATTCGTGTTGGCAAAACCCCTTAACAGAATTACTCTCTCATAGTTTGAAGATGCTTACCTTCTTTATCTTAATATTTGGCTGTACTTATTATGTTATACACTATAAATGTATCTTAGTTGTACCATTCTCTGTTGCTGAAATGTTTTTAAGACTCTAGTGAAACAGATATTTAAGAGGTGACAGATTTTTTGATCGAAGGGAAAGTATGTCTGTGGCTAAAAATTATACAGTGTAAGGTGTGGATGTTTGGATTTTTATTTCATGTATAACTTGGCATTAAGAAAACTTAAGGAAGAGCAGGAATTGGGGAAAAAAAATTACCTGACTCCTATTAGCTCAGGACTAAGGACACATCTTTTCTTGTGGGTAGCTTGATATTGTGGCAGTTGAACTTCTGGCATTCGATTTAGCGGGTCACTACGAGTAAGGCCAGTCAATGGGAGCTTTTTCTCCCATCAACTTCCCTCTGTGAAAATGATGCTAATATTTGAATTAAAATGTCAACTCCAGCTATGTTATTTACATAGTTGGAATTGCATACCTTATGCCAACCTTCAGCTGTAGTGTAGACCTACCCTTACTTAATACGCTAGCTACGGTCAAAAAAATCTTTGCCCTAATTCCATGAGAGATGCACATTCTACATTTTAAAAGAAATACACAACAGTACACATACATTTTATTATGGTTTAGTTTAACAATCAGATTTTAATAACACTTTAATGAATAATTTAAAGGCTACAGCTAATCCTATAGAAATACTTCCTACTATATTGATCAGTACAGTTCACTTGAATGTATCAAATATTTGTTTAGTGCTGATTGAATATTGCAAAAAAGTTTTTGTCTAAATGTATCTAAAGTGAAGAGGCTGGCCACATAATATTTAACAACCACGACATACTACATCTCACCTACTTTCTTCTAGCTTCATTCCTTTTTTTTATTTCCAATAATAGATCACAATATGTATCATCTTAGGTTGTTTCTAATGTCTCCTATCTCCCTTCTCTCCTACCTTATTGTGTACTCTTTGTTTTTCTACAAGGTTTCCTCTGTCTTTTTCTCCCTGTATCTTTTTTCCTGTTCTCCTCCCTTCTCCCCATTTACCTTTCACATCTCTCTCGATGTATATCATCAATTTTTACCTCTCATGTTCACCATTTGGTCTTCCACTGGACATTTTGTCAGGTGTTTGTTAGTAGGCTAAACCTAACAGCCATAAATAGGTAATGAAAGATGGTGGTGACTAGGGATGGAAAAAAATATAAAAAAGCAGCTATGTAACCTATAAAAATGTATCAGTTATACAGTTAAAGCTATTACCTGGGCATGTAGTGGTAGGGAAGAAAGGGTACTGGAGGGCTACCAGCCCCATGAGCAGCTGCTGCCTCCTGGCCCTGAGCTCCCTAGCAGAGTTTGATCATTAACAGGAACTGCTAAGCATCAATGTATTGATTAAACTCTTACATTCCTAGTGGTGGCCCTCTAAGAGAGGGCTGGGGAACCTCAGGCCCAGGGATTGCACGTGGCTTCCGGCTTGCCTGGATCCAGCCCCTGAGGCTTAGAATTGGAGAGCCTGCTCTGGCGCTCCAGCCTCCCCTACCACCCAAACAGGGATGGAGCACACCAACTCAACTAGCCTGGGCCGTCCTAGGATCTGGTGTGCAAGTGGTAACTGGGGAGTGTCTTTCTTCTCTTCAGTCAGGGGCTTCTCACTTGTGTGTGGCCCCCGACTGATTTTTCTGTGGATCCGAAGCCCCTGACCTCCAAAAAAGGTCCCCACCCCTGCTCTAAGAGATAATACCACTTAATAAATTCTATTCTCGGGGTTGGGAGAAATCAGCCCCACCCTTGAGACTAGAATTGTGGCAGTTAGGATTCTTAGTAGGACACTGTAAGTGGAGTGCTTTCCATTTTCTACTCCAACCCCTATCCTGTTGTTGTTGTTGTTGTTTTACCCTCCATAGTGAATATAACCCTATATTTTGTGCCGCTGCTTACAACTTCACTATGTAGTCTCAGATGGAAATTAACTTGATACTTGTCAAGTATTGTTATTCATCTGAAGAAGTGGGTTGTACCTACAAAAGCTCATGATACCATCTACAATGTTTTGTTAGTCTTTACGGTGCTGCTAGACTATTCGTTACTAAGTTTTTCCAGTTATAGACTAACTCGGCTACGCCTCTGAAACTTTTGATACTTGTCAGTTAAGCTGCTCCCAGTGAGATTCTGGATAGTATCTGTTAAGAATGTAATAGTGTAGATGATTTAAACTATTGACTGATGAGCAAAAGCTTATCGGTTAATGCTATTGACTCCCCCCACCCACACACCCACCCACTTCCCTGCCGGTAAATTTTTTAGAGGGCCAGCTCTGCAGGGAAAGTAATTTAGTAGCCAGGCAGGCTGGCTCAGTCCCGGCTCATGCCGGGTCCCAGGAGCTACCCCATTGTGGGTCTGCAAGTAAAGTAAATGAGGAGCTAGGCTGCCTGTCCACCCAGCTCCTCAGTGACGTATTTTTCAGAGCTGCAGTGGGGGTAGTTGCTGGATCAAGCAGGAGCCAGGATTGAGTGTTCTCTCTTATTGATTAATCATGTAGTTGACAGTTTTTGTCAACTACATGATTAATTAATTACACGCTTCTTAACATCCCTAGTATCAGTGAATTATAGTCAGTTTTCACTCTGGTGTAGCTTGGCAAACCAATGCCAAGGAGGGATGTAAGCGACTAGTCTAATTGTTGACTACCTGATAAACTTAGGCTTATCAGGTAGTCAAGTGAGTACTCAACTAGTTGATTCTCCCCCTCACCCACTGCTTCTATATCAGAGGCAGCAAGGGGGCAGGATGAAGCTGGAGCCAGCTTAAAAGCCGGTCACATCCCCCTAAGCACTATTTTCACCGTATGGGCCAGGGGGTAGGGGAGGCAGAGCTGCTTCTGGGAGCTAACCCTACTGTGGCTCTGCACTTGAAATGCAGAGCTGCAGCAGGAGTACCCCCACCATTGACTAATAGTGTAGTAGATGGAAATGACATCAACTACTCAATTAATTAACTGATACTTAACGTCCTTAACATCTAGGAGCATTGGGGAATCGTCTGTCTGCACATATAGGAGGAGAGCACTGTTTGCTTTCATATTAGGAAAGTTATTTTTGCAATTATGGAAAAAAAGTAAGCTCCTCGGAAACTGCTTGAACATATCCATGAAAACTTCTTGGTTGCTTTAATAGCAGGTTGTCCTGAGGGCCAGTGTGACTTTTTTGGGGGTATTGTTCAGGAGTATACATGTTGTAAAAACTATGACAGTGCTTCTACACTGCACAAGTTTATGGAGAGTGTCCTTACATTTTTAATGTTTTCATCTTTTCTTTGATTTCCTGATGGGAAGCTGTGATGTCCCTTCCCTTTTAGGGGTTGTTGTTGTCTGCAGTGTTTTGTGTCTGTTATAGTTTACTGAGATTGATTAGGCATGAAGTAGAGCTGACAATGAATCAGTACATGAATATTGAAAATAGCATGTAGCTGGAGCCTTACACATCAGTTGGGAGGGATGGAACAAACCCAAAAGTTAAATAGACTGACATTAAAATTAGAATTAGGGTGGTGTTTATACACCTCTCCATTTCTAACTCATAAAGAAATAACAAATTATCATTGTTAGAGATGATAAAGGGGTCAGCTCAGCCTTTACTTTTCACTCATTTCATGCATTGTGATAGTCTTTAATTAAATGCTCTTGTATCATGGAAGAAACTTCCTTCTGCTTCTTTCTACATGCAGACTGAAGACAAATGCTGTGTCCCCTGAACTCTTGCCTTTATTGAATGTGATCTTTACTCAAGCTCCAGATACTTGTAGCACTTTTAATTGACATAATTATCCATGGCAAATTAGATGTTTCACTCTATCTTACACCTGCATGTATGGAAGCACAAACATATTGGGAGATGTTTTATTTTTAAAATGTTTAGTTTGTTAAAAAGCATCGTGTATGCATAAAATCCATTTTTACTTGGAGTCTAAAAGTGATCTGTGTTTTCATTGGCTTCAGAGAAGTATTTGATTTGTTTTGGAGAGAAGCATTATGTGCAAAATCGTATGTGTTGAAATAAGAAATTGCAACTATAAAAGCCATGCCTAAGGGCCCCTGTAGTACCATAGGAAGTACTCAAAAATCAAGCAGCTGGTTCAGTCAAATTATGATATGAAGCATGGGAGCATAGTATCATTGTCTCATTGTCACTTTTAATCTGGTTCTTAAACTAGGCTTTACAGTATTAGAAATAGATAGTGTTGCATTGCAGCAGTAGTGAAGATGTAGACCAGAGTGGGGAACCTTTTTTGGGTCGGGGGCTGCTGACCCACAGAAAAATCAGTCAGGGGCCTCACATAAAAAATAAGAACCTGCCCTCACCCCACCTCTCACTGATGTGGTTCCTGACTAAGGAGGAGAAGACACTCCCCACATTCTCTTCACACACCCAGGCCTAGAGGGGATCAGGCTTATAGATTGTATGCTCCAGCCCCATGAGAGGGCGGGGGGTCTGGAGTGCTAGTTCAGGTTCCCCAATGCTGGGGGAGGGGGGAGCACTGAGCCTTGGGGGCTGTATTCAGGAAACCCTTGACAGACCTGAGGTACTCCACCTCTGCTATAGGCCAAGTAGAATCTTACGTGTATCTAAAAAGCTTCATCAGGTTTGATGGTTCCATCAAAGCTGACATTAAAAGCAGATGTGCCTTAGCCACAAGTGCTGCACAGAAGCTAATGAAATTACGGGCTGGTAACAACACATCGAGTGTTTGCTCATATGCATTCCACATTAGGTGTGCATGCTTTCCACATGCACTGGTGCTGGAAGTTTTCCTTTGGCAGAACCCATGGGGGAGAACCTCTAGGCAGTGGTTTCCAACTTTTTTACATCCAAGATCACTTTTTAAATGACAGACCAAGTCAAGATCTACCGCCCCGCCCCTTCCTTGAAGCCCCGCCCTCTCTTCTCCTCCTCTCCATCACTTGTTATCCCCGATCTTTATACTGCTACTTTAAAAAAAAAATTCCCACCATTCCTGTGCTGTTGCTCGGTGAGTAGCTGCTCCTCAAATGAGAAAATCTAATGTAAATGTACTGTGCAGGCGCGCAGTTCAAAGAGGGCTCAAGAGCTACTCTAAGGGTACGTCTAGACTACCGGGTTTTGTCGACAGAAGTTTTGTCGACAGTATCTGTCGACAAAACTTCTGTCGACAAAGAGCGTCCAGACACATTGAGTTCTGTCGACAAAGCAAGCTGCTTTGTCGACAGAACCCTGTAGTCTAGACGCAACCCTACAGGCAATAACACCTTCTGTCGACAGAGTTCTGTCGACAGAAGGTGTTATGCCTCGTAAAATGAGGTTTACCAGTGTCGACAAAACTGCTGAGTTCTGTCGACGTTATGTCGACAGAACTCAGCGGTAGTGTAGACGCTGGTATAGTTTTGTCGACAAAAGTCCACTTTTGTCGACAAAACTCAGTAGTCTAGACACACCCTTAGAGCCTCCGAGATCTACCGGTAGATCGCGATCTACTGGTTGGTGACCACGGCTCTAGCGATCCCTGGAGTAGTGCCTCTGTGGTGCCATATATATGGAGTGATGCACTTTCCCCCTGTGGGTAGAGCGGAGCATCCCAACCCACTCTGCTCCTTCATCCCCAGATATGAGCAGGGCCGTGAACCTCATTCAGGTGCCAGCCACCCAGGCCTCTCTGACTCCGCTCTCTTCAGGGCAAGCTCAAGCTTGGTGCAGATAGGTTCCTGTCACAATGGCACAGGACTCCATTGAGAGAAGAGTCCAGGCATCGATCCCTGGCATGTGACTGCCAGGAGTCAACCTAGAACAATCCAGCTCTACTAACCCTCTTTGTCGGACTGGAACCCAGACACAGGTGCTTGCGGCATGGCTCTCTGGCATGGGAGTGGAATGCATCCCACTCCAAAAATGGGGACACAATCTTAGAGATTGCTTGAGTTCTCAGTACCTACTTACACAAGCAATGTGGCTCCTCATATGGTTGCCCCTCAGCTGTTGACTCATTGCAGGTGCTGATAATGCGCCGCCTCATGGTCCAAGTTGTTGCACTGCTCGTGAAGAGCAAGGCATAGATAGTTGGCCACTGCAGGGGATCCAGGTCCTCAATGTTGACAGCTCTCAGGTCTTTACCAAATCGTGGTGGTGGTGCCTTGCCTCCTGCCTCAGGGCATCCAGATCTTCACATACTTCGATTGGCTGGTCAAGGGCAGCTACAGGTCCCAGGCACAGAGCCACTTGCGTTCCTGCTGTCTGTGTGCCATGCTCTAGACCTGCTAGTTAACAACAAAAAGTCCATGTTCATATCGGAACAGAGGATAGAATTCATTGGAGCAGTACTAGATGCTGTGGCCACCAGGGCATTCCTTCATAGGAAGACTACTTTAGTGGGGACTCCAGGTTCCCCATGACAGTCAGGGTGTGTCTGCACCTCCTGTGACACATGGCATCATGTACTTCCGTTGTCTACCATACCAGATTTCATGTGTGTCCTCTGCAAATGTGGTTGTCCTGTGCCATCTTCTAGTCCAGAGATCACTTGGACAGGATTCTCACTAGGGATGTTAAAATGTGTTTAATTTGCTAACTGTATAACTGCTGAAATTTTCAGCATTACCCATAGGACAGCAGCTAGCTCCCTGGGAGCTGATGTGCATGTATCAGAAGCAGCAGTGCAGGGCAGCAGCTGGCTCCCTGGAAGCTGGACCAGAAGCCGTAGGTAAATATTTAGGTAACCGATAAGCTCGTGCTTATTGGTTACTGGTTTAAACGGCTACACTCTTAGGCTACGTCTAGACTACATCCTTTTTTCGTAAAAGGGATGTAAATTAGACGTATCGCAATTGCTAATGAAGCGGGGATTTAAATCTCCCCCGCTTCATTAGCATAAAAATGGCTGCTGCTTTTTTCCCCGCACGGAGCTTTATCGGAAAAAAGCACCAGTCTAGACACTGATCTTGCGGAAAATAAAGCCTTTTCCAAAAGATCCCTTATTTCATAGAGGGATAAGGGATCTTTCAGAAAAGGCTTTATTTTCCGCAAGATCAGCGTCTAGACTGGCGCTTTTTTCCAACAAAGCTCCATGCGGGGGAAAAAAAAGCAGCATCCATTCTTATGCTAATGAAGCGGGAGAGATTTAAATCCCCGCTTCATTAGCAATTGCGATATGTCTAATTTACATCCCTTTTACGAAAAAGGGATATAGTCTAGACGTAGCCTTACATTCCTAGTTCTCACTATCCACAAAACCATACTTACCTCCTTTCCGTGGTGCACCTATCCATTGAATGTTCCTCGCAGACAGTGTTATCTCAATGTTCTATATCAGTAGGCAGAGGGGAGCCTGTTCTTTGGCCCTCTTCCTGGAGGCCTGCAAGTTAGGGCTGTTGCTACACTTCAAAGGCGAAAGCGCCGCATGGAGCCTGGCGTCATGCTCCTTGTGGTGTTTCATAGCGGCAGCACCATGTGGAGCCTGGGGACTGGCCCCAGGCTGCACACAGCGCTGCTGCTTTGAAGTATCCTCTCATCTCCCCTCCCTCTTGCTGCCTCTTTTTGATAGAGGCAGCAAGGGTCAAGGAGAAGCGACTAGTTGACTAGTGTATTGACTGTCTGATAAGCTTTTGCTTATCAGATAAGTGACTAGTCGACTACATCCTTACTACCAACTAGTAAAAGAACACAGGCAAGGGGCAAGAAAGAAACAAATAGGAGGATAAATGGTATTGAGCAAAAGTAACCAATACAATTTCTTTACTAAAAGAACAACATTCTATCAAAGAAAGATAAATATATATTCCAAGTAAATGATTTCCAGATAAATGTTAATGGATTGATTCCAACGATGAAGAGAGCTGGACTGTACTATCCAGAGAGTGGAAAGGGAAGTGATTTACAATACAGTCTTTCTCTAATAATGTGGTCTTCACTATGAAAATATTGACAATCCTGACTTGAATGATCCACCTTTTCCAAAGGGAGAGAAAAAGTAACCTCATTAGCATACTGGAATCTGCAGTATTATCTGCAAGTCTATTGACGTAAAGTGACTGGGAAAGAGACCATTAAAATGCATGACTTTGTTGAAGTAAGGATATGTAGGTGTCTAAACAATAATTCCTTGTTGGGATTCGATAGCCCATAATGTCTGCACTCTTCTGAGAGAAAATCTGAGTATAAGAGGTTTGAGCTTTGAGTAGATACTATTTTATTGTGGCATAGTTTCAAGGCAAAGAAAATGTATTAGTCAAAATATATACCGGAAAATGCACGGTGTTTTAAGAGCTGCCATATTTTTTCATCTAGTTAATACAAGAATAAATTAAGTCCTAAAATGTTCAGGATATACATTGGAGGCCCACTGTCATGAGCAGGCATAGGGGGTTAATTTTTTTTGTCTGATTTCTAACTCTTAATTGGTATAGCGGTTTCCAATCACTGATTTAATTCCTTAGAGGCTGTTGATGAACTCCAAAAAAGCTCTTGTATTTCAGCTCAAACCACTATGTTTTAAAACTCTTTTGAATCTTAAGAGTTGCTTTATGAAGTGCTTTAGACACATCACAGCAGAGTCTGCCTGCTGTGTATGCAAATTTCCTGTGTTGTAGACAGGCTTTGGTCTCAGAGGTAGACAAAGGTCTCTTCATTCAAACTTCACTTTCTATATGTGTTTTGCACCTGTTGCTTAAGAAGCTAAATGATGATGTGGGTATTAGATTTTAACTTAAAATATGCACACAATCATAGAATTCTAGAACTGGAAGGGTCCTCGAGAGATCATTAAGTCCAGTCCCCTGCCCTTGCAGCAAGACCAACCACCATCTAGATCAGCCCTGTTAGATGTCTATCTAACCTGCTCTTAAATATCTCCAGTGATGAAGATTCCACAACCTCCCTAGGCAATTTATTCCAGTATTTAACTATCCTGACAGGAAGCCTAATGTCCAACCTAAATATCCCTTTGTTGCAATTTAAGCCCATTCTTCTCCAATCATCAGAGGCCAAGAACAACAATTTTTCTCCCTCCTCCTTGTAATAATACTCTTTTAGACACTTGAAAACTGCTATAATGTCACTCCTGTCTTCATTTTCTAAACTAAACAAATCCAATTCTTTCAGTATGATTATCAGATGCACTGGTATCATAAAGGAAAATAATTACACACACAATTGAACCAGTAGATGTTCCTGACCCCCAAACAAGAAAATAATTAACCACAGTTTAGTGAGACACTGTGTGTAAATAGCAAACTGTTATTTGAGAATAAATATTTTCCCAAACTTTTGTTTGGTTAATATATTAGGGATGTAAAAGGTTAATTGGTTTAACCAGTAAGCATCACATTAACTGGTAAGGGCTGGAGCAGCTCCCTGTGTTACCATCTGTGTTACCATGCGTAGGGGGCTGCTCCAGCCCTGTGGGGCCTACCAGAGCAGCCCCAGTCTATGGTGAGCCTGCCCCCTACACCGTAAGTTATGCTGGGGGGGAGGGGCTGCTGACCCTGCAGCGAAGCCTCCCTGGGAGCAGGGCTGGGAGCCCTTTCTAGCCCCCCTCCTGGGGAGGGCCACCTCCTAGGAATGGGGCTGCCAGCAAACTCCCAGAGAGGCTTCACCATGTAAGCTTTATACTGCAGAGCCTGCAGCCGTATAACTGCTATGATTTTTAGCAGTTATACAGTTACATTTTAAGTCACATTTTTATATCCCTAGCCTGATCTAGCTAATGCCATTGTTTTAAAAAAAGGCTAAATTGAATAAAATGCAATCAGAAATACCGGTTGACCCTCTCTAGTCTGGCAACCTTGAGACACTGAATGGTGCTGAACCAGAGAATTTGCCAAACCACAGGTTGTCAACCAGGCCCTGTGGCTCTGATGTCACCCCCAGCTGTGGGTAAAGTGGGTGTGAGGACATGGGAAACTTGATCCTTTCCATAATAAGTAGACATTTTGCTAACTAAAATACCAGACCAGATAGGTTCAACCTGTTCTTAATTGGCCTCATCTTTAACTTTTGAGCCAAAGTATGTATCTTTTATTGAATGGGCCATCATCCAAAGTAATTTTGAATCATAATTGAAATGTATACTTAAAACTTCATTAGGTTTTTGGATTTTGATGAATTGGTATTAATTTAAATGTTTCATAAATCAGCATTTATTAAAGAAGTCAAGGGTTTTTGTTTTGTTTTCAGAGGCATTTTGGTGAGACTGGAAGGATGCAGCCATCCTGTTGTTATGAAAGGTTTGTGCGCAGAATGTGGCCAGGACTTGACTCAGTAAGTATTATTTTCATTTTTTTCCATTTACACTAATACAAAAATAAGATTAAAAAAAAATCTGTGATTTTTTTTTGATTCCCTTCTTTCCCTGTCCCTACTAAAGCTCTTGGAATCTGAAAATATTGTAACTGTTGATGGAGAAATCCATGTAATTGCACTCAGAATACTTCAAAATGGGAAATTTGACCCTCTGGAACAAAAAGAAACCAGTACACATTAGCCTTTCTAGATATCACTGTATTGATGAGGAGTAGAGAATAGCAAGTTAATGCCAGTATTTCAGAAAATGGAATTTACTATAGCAGTGTTTCCCAAATGGTGCTTTGCGCAACCCTGGGGTTCCGCAAAGTGAAAGTAAGGGTTCTGCGACAACCAGAACGCTCCCCCGCCCTTAAAGAGACAGAGGAGCCTGGCGCGCAAAGACTCTGGCTCCTTCTCCGGTTCCCCGCTGGGCTTTCTGACACTTTCTCGTCCCTTGCTGCCGCTCTGGTTTTACCAGGGGACCTAGCAGCAGCAACAGCTGCTGGTCCCACTTCTCCCCGATCAACCCAAGATTCTTCCCCCCCACGCCCGTTCCCTGCTGCCACTTTGCTTTTACCAAGGGATCTAGCTGCCTTCTATGTGCTTGGGTGGTGGGATTTTTTTTTGCTTGACAGACTTTTTTCCTGGCAGTAGAGGTTCCTTAAAATTTTTCCAAGTTTAAAAGGGCTCCATGGTCCAAAAATAAAAAATGGGAAACACTGTACTATAGTATTTAAAGCATTGTATAAACCTGATTTCATCCTGAGTTGATATTTGTACTACTAGAGGTGCACATCTGTCAGTGTAGAGCAACTTGTTAAACAAACAATTTCTTTCTTCCCTTATAGGGTCACATATAACTACAGTAGTCACAAAACCCAAAAAAGTAAATGGTATTTATTTCAGCTGTAACTTTAAAAAGACAATATGATTGCAAAGGATGTTAGTTGCCTTAGAAGATTATCTGTAGTCTATAGTCTAGTTAAGGGGTGGGCAATAATTTTTGGCTGGGGGCCACCTCAAAAAAATTTTCTTCAAAGTGCTGCGTGCTCCTCACAGGGCAAGAGCAGGGCGGAGGAAGCTTCGAGCACTCCCCCACCCCCAATCTCTGAAGTGCTACACGCTCCTGACAGGACTTGGGGGCGGGGGAGCGAGTGAAGTCTCCTCCTGCCCTGCCACGAGCGCACGGCACTTCAAAGTGCTATGTGTTCCTTGCAGGGTGGAGGAAACCTTGTGCGCTTCCTTTGCCCCCCGATGCTAATTGGTCTTGGGGGGCTGAGTAGTGACAGGGCCTCCATGGTCTGTATCAACCCATTTGGCGGGCCGGATCTGGCCCCGGGAGGCCCTTTTGCCCACCTCGGTCTAGCTAATGCCCAATGGCTGACATGTAAATCTTTGTAGCACACTAGGCTCCTGCATATTAACTGTTTGTGTGTCACCCACTGTTCTCTGAAAATTCCTTAGTGCACTTTTGATCTATCAAAGTGTATGTCAAGTTTCATAATTAAGGCTAAGATTTTGGCACAGGTATTTTTATAAAAAGTTAGACTATGAGCAATAAACAATAAAATCAAAGAACTGTATGTAGGGTTGACGTTAAGGGGTAGGAAGCAGGGTAATTTATGTGGAGTTCCATGCTACATGGGCCCCTGTTATAGGTAATAAGGATCAGGGTTGGCCATCAGCCTTTGGAGGTGGGAGCTGAGCTACTAGAATTTTGAGTACATTGTTAAGGTCTCAAAATCACTGAATCCGTGACTGACTCATAGTTTTACTCATAACTAATGCAGGGTTTAAAATGCCCTTTTATAAAAGGGTATTAATTCGTTGTGTTAATTAACAAAAGATATAACTGCTTTTCTTAATTTTAAACATTGGTGAACAGTTTGCACGTAGCCGTACCCTGTTAGGAGTCTTAATCAATTATATTTATTTCCTCATTAAATTCATATTCTTGTGCAATATATAGCCTAAAATTAGTTGTAATACATTTTTAGAAGAGAGACGAGATATCTGTACAAATAAATGATTAGAGGCATGCTGAATGTGAATCAGATTGATGAGGCAGGAGAGACAGGGTTAAATGCACCTTTATAGATTGGGTAGATGAAGGGCTAGATCATGAACTTGCCTTTGATTTTGGGAAATCAATAGCATTTTCAAATAATACTTAATGAAATAAGTCAAAAAAATTTCAGAAGTTCCTATTTGCATTAAGGCTCTCAAGCATTTAAAAATTCACGATTGACTGTGCTGTTAATAATGGAATGCCATTTACTGTAAATGTTTTAGACATGTTCTGTTTTAAAAAATATTGATTTTAATTACCACACAGAATGCAAAGTATACAGTGCTCACTTTGTATTCTTATTACAAATATGTTAACTATATAAAATAAAAACATTTGGTACTTGCATTGGGTGAATTAAAAAATAAAGTACAATCTCTTCATCATGAAAATTGAACTTAAAATTGCAGAGTTAAGTTTAAAAAAAAAAAACAACAACCAAAAAGTAAAACAATGTTAAACTTTAGAGCTTACAAGTCCATTCAGTCCTACTTCTTGTTCAGCCAATCATTGAAATAAGTTTGGTTACAGTCTTCAGGAGATATGCAGGCAGCATTCTTGTTTACAGTGTCACCAGAGAGGGAAAACAAGTGGCATTGCAAGATATTTAAGGCCAAATCTGCTAAGCATTTGTATGACCCTTTATGCTTCTGCCACCATTCCAGAGGACATTGTTCCTTGTTGTGGATGTTTGTTTAAAAAAATTCGTTTATTAAATTCCTGACTGAACTCCTGGAAAGCGGGGGGAGGGAATTATGTCTCCTGCACTCTGCCATATATTTCATGTTATAGCAGTCTTGTATGGTGATCCAGCATGTGTTCACTTTAAGAACACTTTTACAGCAGATATGACAAACACAAAGAAGGTACCAATGTGCGATTTCCAACAATAGACTCTGCGTTCGATCTAAGGCAGTGGCTTCCAACCTTTTTACACCCAAGATCACTTTTTAATGTCAGGACAAGCCAAGATCTACCCCCGCTTCCCCAGGACCCCACCCCTTCCTTGAGGCCCCACCCTCTCTGTTCCCCTCCTCTCCATCACTTGTTATTTCCAGCCCGTATACCAGTGGTCCCCAACCTTTTTAGGTTGTCGGGGGCCAGGGGGCGTGGCCGTTTGCCCGCCGGGCGCCAGGGGGCGGGGCCCGGGGGCGCCCCCCCATCCACGTGCCCGGGGGCGGGGCCCCACCTAGCCGCGCGCCCGGGGGCGGGCCCCCCCATAGCTGCGTGCCCGGGGGCAGGGCCCCCTCCAAGGGCCGCGCGCCCGGAGCCGGCGCTCCCCCTTCCCCCCCCGCCGAGTGCCGCGCGCCCGGAGCCGGCGCTCCCCCTTCCCCCCCCCCCGCCGAGTGCCGCGCGCCCGGAGCCGGCGCTCCCCCTTCCCCCCCCCGCCGAGTGCCGAGCGCCCGGAGCCGGCGCTCCCCCTTCCCCCCCCCGCCGAGTGCCGAGCGCCCGGAGCCGGCGCTCCCCCCCGCCGCGCGCCCGGGGCCGGCGCTCCCCCCCGCCGCCTCCCACCGAGTGCCGCGCGCCCGGCGCTCCCCCCGCCAAGCGCGCTCTCCCCGCAAGCGCCCGTGCGCCATGTGCCCGGGGCCAGGCCAGCCCCGAGCACCTGGCGGGCGCATTGAAATGCCCCTGCGGGCGCCATGGCGCTCGCGGGCACCGTGTTGGGGACCACGGCCTTATACACTCTCAGGGTACGGCTACACTGCCGCTTTTTTTTATCCTTCTGTCGAAAGAGGTTTTTCCGACATTTGGCCTGTCTAGACTGGGCCAAATGTCAGAAAAATCCCTTCTTTCAGAAGGCCCTTTATTCCTCGTTGAATGAGGAATACAGGGGCTGCAGAAAGAATGTGTTTGCTCTTCCTCTAAAAAATGCAGAAGAACAAATGTGTCCCTGGATGCGGAAGAGTTTTTCTGGGATACTTCCAGTATCCCGGAAAAACTCTTGTAGTGCTGGGGCAGGGAACAGGGAGTCCCCAGTGCATGTTTCCTTCCAGGACTCCTCCACCTCCCACGCACATAAAGGCAGCAGAGGAAGTCCCTGGTGTGCACTTTGTCCCGGGACTTGTACTCCCTCCCTGTAGGGGAAGTCCCCGGCGTGCGCTTCCTCCCTGGACTCATACACCCCTACCCCCACTCCTGGCGCAGGAAAGCGGGGGGGGGCGCGGGGAGGGAAGTCCTCGGCGCACGCTTCGTCCTGGGACTCTTCCCATCAGGAAGGCAGCAGGTGGAAGGAAGTCCCCAGCGCACCACAGATCCAGCCTTTCAGGTACCGTGCCGGGTGTTTGGGGGATGGGAGAGCAGCCTGCGCGCTTCCTGAAACCCTGGAAGTGGCACACAGCTGCGGGACTGCCCCACCCCCACCCCACAGGAAGCTGGCGCTATCTCCATTGTTGCTGGAGGTAGCGTCGGTGGGGGCTTCTTGAGGGGTGGGGGAGATGGGGGTGCGAAGACCAGATGATCGAGGCAGAGCCCTCCTGATTGACCAGTTGATCGTGATTGATGGGTTGGTGACCACAGATCTAAGACTTAAGAATCTGAAGTGGCATCCAAAATCTGAGAGGAACAAGATGTGGCACGTGCTTTTAGAAGGCTTAAAAGAGCAACAATCCGATACAGAAATTATAGCACCCAAGCCACCAAAAAAGAAAATCAATGTGCTGCTGATGGTATCTGACTCCCAGACGAAAATGAGCATGTATCAGTCTGCACTGTTTCAGATCATTATCAAGCAGAACACATCACCAGCATGGAAGCATGTCTTCTAGGATGATGGTTAAAGCATCAAGGGACATAAGAATCCTCAGTGCATTTGGCATGTAAATATCTTGCAGCACCAGCTACAACAACTCCATGCAAATGCCTATTCTGTGGTGACATTGTATGTAAACAAAATGCAGGCAGCATTATCTCCTGCAAATTGTAACCAAGCTTATTTGAGTGAGTGGCTGAACAAGAAATAGGACTGAGTGGACTTGTAGGTGCTACATTTTTACATTGTTTTGTTTTTGAGTGCAGATATGTAACACAAAAATCTAAATTTGTAAGTTATTTAGTTATAAAGAGATGCACTACAGTACCTGTATGAGATGAGCTGAAAATACTATTTGTCATTTTCACAGTAAATATATATGTGATATAAAGTGGGCTCTGTACACTTTGTATTATTATAATTGCAATTGCTATTGAAAATGTGGGAAAAAATCAAAATATTTAATACATTTCAATTGTATAACATATTTAATACATTGTATAACAATGCAATTAATCATGATTAATTTTTGAGATAATTGCATAAATCAATGGCAATTAACTGACAGCCCTAATTTGCATAATTCTCTCCAAATGCTTCAACAGAATACTGATTCAGTGGGATTAGATTAGCTTTATGGAGAAGCTTGCACAGACTCTGTTCACCTTAATCGTGGCTCTGTCTGCTGAAGTTCTATATATCCCTTGTGTACAACAGTTTGTCAATAAAAATGAAGGGGTAAATAATTGTTCTCTTGTTTATTGATCATCCCTTAAATTTTGTTCTAATCTTAAAAGGTCTATTTAAACGTCTATATATGTACGAGTTTGCTTTTCCTCTCCTCTTTTTTGTCCTTTTATGTGCTTAACCCAAAATGCTCATGGGAGAGTGAACTTAATTCTGGCTCCCGTTACAGTACCAGATTCTGTCCTCATTAACACCCTTGGAACATAATTGAAAAGGACAGGGTGAAATTTGGCCATCTGAATCTCTGTTACCGGTGTTGAGGCCTGAACCAGAAATATAGGGGCTTGACATAGATATTTCAGGATGAATTTGCCAGTCTGGCAGTTACTTGTAAACTAACACACTTGGTATAGAAGTTATGATGATAACATGCTACCTTGTGTCACTCCTTGATCAGTTCTCAGTGAAGAGTTTTACATTGTAATCTGTTTGTATAAGGTACCTGAAGAGAGAAACAAGGCATGTAAATATATTTCTTTACATTCTTTGTAGAAAGATTCAGGTTATGCAGCCATGTTGCTATTGGTATGTAATACCATTGCTCATAATCTCAAGTATATGCATACAAGTCATTGTGTGCTTCAGGAAATGAGTCATTTTAAGTAACTTCAAACAGCTATTTTGGAAAGAGAAGTTTAATCTCATACCTGTTGATTTAGTACTGTTAATCATTCAAATAAACTGTTTTGCTGATGTCCATTTAAATCTGTATTCAGTAGTTACAAAATGTGTGTAATAGAGCAAATGTAATATATGTAAAACTTAATAAGATAATTTAATCGATTTAATCTTTATATTTTATATATTAGATTTCTGAAGACATCTCTTTAGGGATGTAAACGATAAACCAATTAACTAGTAAGCCTTACACTTAATGGGTACATCTTACAGGTTCCAGTTAACTGGTGCAAGTTGGGAGCTGGAGCAGCTCTCCTCCAGCCTTGAGCAGAGGGCTGCTCCAGCCAGGCAGGGCCCACCAGAGCAGCTGCTGTCCATTGTTGGCCTGGCTGCCCCTCCCCCGCTTGAGATTCCATATTGGCTCCTCAGGAGTGGAGCCAGCAGCCCTTGAAGGTCCTACCCCCAGGCAGCTGGCTGCAGAGCCCACAGTGAAGCCTCCCTGGGAGCAGAGCAGGCAGCAGAGCCTCCTCCCCAGGAGCAGGGCTGGTAACAGACCTAACCCTGCTCCCAGGGAGGCTTGGTGGCAGAGTCTGCAGTATAAATAAAGCTTACTTAAGCTTTATACTGAAAAGCCCACAGCTGTGTAACTGCTATGATTTTTATCAGTTCCAAGTTACATTTTTAACTGCATTTTTACATCCCTGGTGTTCTCATCCATTTTGTTCGGTAATTGTCACTTTAATGGGGCCTCTGAAAAAAGGTGCACCATACTAAATCGTTATATTGAAACGAAATCATGATTTTTGGCAGTGGCTGGTTTGTCATTGCAGTTATTGATGATTAACCGCTTTCATTGATGAAATAGCACTGAAATGTACCTGAATGAAACTTTTTATTTTCTTCCCTGTTTAATTAGGCTACAGAGCAAGAATGGAAAACAGAATGTGCCATTGTCCACAGCAACTGTATCTATGGTTCATAGTGTTCCAGAATTAATGGTCAGCTCTGAGGCAAGTGAATCACACTATTATTCCACAGTTTGAAGAACCTCCACCTAAATGAAATCTCAGAGGTGTGCCCATTTAATATAAAATATTAGATTGGCCTCACTTTGAGGAGAAAGCTCAGATTTCAATAAATTTAATTTAGATCTGTATGGGTATGTCTACACTACATAGAAGATCAAAGCTGCCACTGTTGATCCTCCAGGGTTTGAATTAGCAGGTCTAGTGAAGACGTACTAATTTGAACTGGAAGGGGCGTGCTAGTTGATGCTGGTAGCCCTGCTTCCATGAGGAGTAAGGGAAGTCAAAGGGAGAGTGTTCTCCCTTTGACTTCCTGCAGTGCCAAAAGTTGAGTTCAGGTACTTTGACTTCAGCTACGCAATTAACGTAGCCGATGTGTGTCTTGATTCAACCTTTTGCCGTAGCGTACTCATACCCTAAGTCTGCACTATATACATGTATTGAATGAATTATTCATATTTTTCTAATAGTGCTAACATGTACTAATATAGATTATAGATTTACGTTAGCAATTGCCTGTCATTCTGCAGTATTGTTACTTATTACAAGGCTATGATCTTCTGGTGGTTGCTTGAAACCTTTTGCTTTCCATGAGATATTTCTGCCTCTTCAGAAATAAGCAATTGATGCAAGTCTTATTTGCACCACTTACCATAAACCTACAAAGGCTGAAATGTTTCTGAAATCTAGTTTTTTCACATACCAAGGGAAGAAAAACAACCCATTCTTTCCAGTAACATTTCAGTACCTGTGACATAGATTTTGTATTTGAACAATTTGTGAGGCCTAAATATTGCAATAAAACTTATGAGCTGTGAAGATGTGAAAATAAACAAGAACGTTCTTGTCACTGGCCTTTCTTTGAGAAAGAGAGTTGATTATGTTAAGACAAAACACATCCCTCCCATTTCTCTTTTTTAACCAGCTTTCCTCACTTTTTTCTTTTACACTAATTCTCTTCGTTTTTCTCTAGCTCTTCTCTTCTATTCTCTTTTTTTCTATCCCCGCCCCGTCCCTCCCGCCCTTTTCTTATCTCTTTCACTTTTAGAATTCCCTAAGTAGTTTAGGGGAAGATACCACCGTCTAAAAATATGCCAATTTTGATGGAACTCTCCAAGGACACAAATTGTGGTTAGGCACCCAACTCCCATTTGTGCCTTTTAAAAAAACTCAGACTTAACTTACATAAATTATTTGCATACTTACATGACTGGTCTGCTCAGCATTCCAGTCAACTAACAAACCCAAATAAGAAAATATAATTAAACACAAATGATCTTCTAATGTGTGATATACTTCTAAAACTTGTAAGCATATTAATACTTGTATATTGGAGAAATAAATTGATCTTTTTAGTTCAAAGAAATGTGATCAAATATGGCTTTTCATGGTTAATTTACTAGCCATTAATTTTAAATCTCCACTTAGAGCTTAAAATTATATGTAAAATCTCCCATTTGACAAATATCAGTTTTTCCCTTTAGTACTTCTGCTCTCTTTTGTAGCACAAGCTAAATAGGACTTCATTTTGTTTCTTCTTTTAGTCATTTGCAATTTACATATTTTCATCTCTTAAATCTTACTGTTGAAGCTGTATTGGTGTAACTTCTTTCTACCCAGGATATTGATAGAAAAATTCACTGAAATGTAGAGGGTTAATTTATTTTTAATTAAGGCTGTCAATTGACATGTGTTTAACGCTTGCAATGAACGCAGGGCAGGATTAATGCGTTAATGTTTTTAACGCATTAATTGCAGGCATTAATGCTGCGCTGCCCCTTTGAAGTGCCACTTCGGTGCCTCAAAGGGTCAGCACAGTATAGAGCCTGGGATCAGCTGGGGGGTCCCCAGCTGACCCTGGGCTCCACTGCCCCTTTGAAACACGCAGAGGCAGCATTTCAAAGGGGCAGCCGCCTCACAGCTGAGCCGGGGATCAGCTGGGTAGCGGCTGCTCCTTGGAAATGCTGCCCCATTGAAATGCCACTGCGGCATTTCAAACAGGACACGCATGCAATTAATCGTGATTACATTTTTTTTTAATCACTTGACAACCCTATTTTTAATTTGAATACTTTATTCTATAGGCACGGGATTTTTTTGGAGAGTTATTAGAAGTGACTCAGCTTTTGAGTGCACAATTTTAGTAAGGCACCCTGATTTTTTATTTTTTTTAATGTGCTCAACTTTTTTTCTGAAAATCAGAATCTGCTAATGCCTCTAAAGTTGTGCACCAAAACTAGCAGTAGTTGCTTTTGATAATATTGGCCTTTAGTGATTTTTTTTTTTATGCATTGTTTCCTTTCAAGAAAGGAGAAGTGGTGTTTGATAGATTTCTGTCAAATATTAATGGATTTCTTTTACTGAAAAATTGCTGGCAAAGCTAACAAAAGTAAAGTGGGTTGGTGGCAAAATCTCTTCAGAAGTTACTGAGTTACTGGTGAGTCATAAATTTGATTTATTTATGATTTCATTGATTTGTTTCAGATTATGCTTAATCTGTGAATCTCTTCATTATAGCAAGCTGAACAGCTAGGACGGGAAGATCAACAGCGACTTCACCGAAACCGAAAACTTGTGCTAATGGTAGATTTGGACCAGACGTTAATACATACGACAGAACAGCACTGCCAACAGATGTCTAATAAAGTAAATACTATTTAATATTATGTTCTTGTGATAATTCTGGTTTAAAAGGTTTTCTGTTCCGTTCTAATGAAGTGATAGGTCTCTAAAAATGCATTTTGTACATTAACATGTAAGACAGTGGTCTCCAACCTTTTTAAGTACAAGATCACTTTTTGAATTTAAGTCAGTTCAGGACCTACCTCAAACCCAAATCCGCCTGCCCCACCCCTTTGCCAAAGCCCCGTCGTCCTCATTCTGAGAAGATGAGGTACATGGGAGGGAGTCAGTGACATCAACGCCTCTGCCTCCCCCACCCTGCAGAACAAGCAGAAGGCTCCCAGAGGGCAGTTCTGAGGCTCAGTGCAGAAGCAGCAGAGCAGTGTGGGGAGGAGCAGCTGAAGTGCTTACACTTGATAGCCTCCCAGCCAAACCAGTCAGGATCACCTGTCAGAGGCTCCAAGATCTACTGGTAGATCCCGATCTACTGGTTGGTGACCACTGATGTAAGAGAAAAGCTAGTCAAAGAATGAAAATACATAAGAGGGACACTCAGCATAGAAAGTATATTTCAAAAATTTGTCATTAGTTAATGAAACATCCTGATTGTTTCATTTGAAATAACTTTTAAAGTAACTAATTTACTTTACACCATTTATATAATTCTGTGCCTTCCATTTTGGTTAGGTAGGACAACAAAGCTAAGTCCGTCACTTTTAATTCTTGCTTTTCATGCAAATAACTGTGTTGCTATTTCAGGTTCATAGGCACTAGAAAAAATAGCTGAATAGAATATCTTTAATTAAAAGTAAAATTAAGATTTCTCTTCATATTATCGAACTTTGCCCTTTCTCATACTGTGTTTAACTAAACCTACCATAAATCTGTAAAATAGGCTTCTAGTTTTTTAATTAGTGGGGCATTTTCAGCTTGAAAACTGAGTAAATGAGTTTCAAGTATCTTGGGTGATACACGAAAAAAAATGATCTCATACGTTGAAAAATGACTATATACGAAGTAAACTACCAAAAAAATTTCTCTTAAACCTCTTAGTTCTAGTGTTACTGCTAGGTTATACTTGTTAATATTTTCCCTTATCAGAGAGGGATTTTTGCCTTTCAAAGAGAAAAATGTACATCAGATTGAATACATTTTCAAATAAAAATAGTATAGCTGAATTAACTGAATTGGGCTGAAGTAGGCATTTTTATTTTTGTACTAAATTACTTTATAAGTCTTATTATGGGGTTATTTATTCTCTTCTAGGGAATATTCCATTTCCAGTTAGGTCGTGGTGAACCTATGCTACATACTCGTTTGCGTCCTCATTGCAAGGAATTCCTAGAAAAGATTGCCAAAATGTATGAATTACATGTTTTCACCTTTGGTAGCAGACTTTATGCACATACAATTGCAGGTAAGTAGCATGCTACTTTGAAAACTTGAATAATGTTGAGAACACAATCACTTGATACGTGAGGGATCTGTAAATTTGCCTGTTTCCCCCCCCCCCCTCCTGCACCTCTTGTTTCAGTGTATTATTTTGTTAATTTCTTTAGATTTTGCTTTTAAAAATATTCTATTATTTTTAGGATCAAGTGAATGGCAACTAAGTAATTCATTTGTTTGTGACCCTAGTGGAAGAAATAAAAAAACATTTCTGTGTCTCAATCTAGCGAATGTTGTCATTGAGTAGAACTGCTGTTATCCATATCAGTTCCCTTTCAGTCCTATTGTACTTGGCACTCTAAAAAGACATGATACAACAGGACTCTTTATTAAAGCATTTGGGTCCTGTCTACCTACCAGTGTTATATGTTCTTCATAAGAGATGATAAACTCTAAAATAGGGGATTTTGTAGAGAATTTTGGTCCAAGTAAAGCATTGAAGGTATACTTGGTGAAACTTCCTTTAGACCGAGGCCATAAATGTAATTGATTATAGGGGACAGGAACTGTCTTTAGTGCATAGCACAGAACACGATTTTATGTTAACACACACCCCTTTTGCTGATGGAGTGTGGTTCTGGTTTGTTCAGGGAATGAGGAAATGGAGCGTAAGCTTGGTTCTCTTGCATAATAAGCTTAAGCACTTGCTGTGATATGTGTCTCTAGCCTTTGTTAGTTTCTGCCGATATGTGGTAAAGTGGTAGCCAAACTGCAGTAATGTGAAACTAGACTTAGTCTGTGCTTATGTTGAACGCTTGATGGCAGTATTGTTCAGAGAAATCATTTTTAGTGGGAACCCTTCAGTTAGTATTTAAGTAAGGAGGTAGTGGATAGCTAAAAAGGAATAGGTGAGACAAGGGACAATACAAGATGAGACATGGGGATCTTTTATTTGTATGGAAGAACTTAATCCCTCTGCCTCATCAGGTTTCACGTACACTTTCTATATGGGTCCTTGGGCAAAGTGGGGGAGAGGGGGGCAGCTTTGCACTCCTGGAAGGGATGAGGCCTGTGGCAGAAGGGGTAGGGCTGAGGGCTAGCCTCCCCCCACCAGCCCTTCAGTACCTCGCAGGACTCCGACAGCAGCTGGAAGCTCAGACCCCTTTTGAATCACCAGACCCTGAGACAGTTGCCTCGTTTGTCCCTGCTCTCCTTACCCCATTGGTGGGACTGAGCACAGGCCAACATAGCAGACATGTTAACTACATCATTAGTGTGTGAGTGCAGGAATGCCTTTGTTCAAATGATGTTACTTCCTATACCATATTTTACACCGGGGTCAGCAATCTTTCAGAAGTGGTGCGCCAAGATTTAACTTACTCATGTCTATTTATGGATCTCTGGGCCCCCAAACCAAGCCCCTGTGAGTACAAAGGCCCATGAGAGCTAGTCCCACCCCGCTGGGTCCTGCGTAGCCTAATCTGCAGCCGCGAGAGCAACCGAGACAGACGTCCAGGGATGAGTGGGCGGGCCATAATTATTCATGCAATTGCAAAAAGTTAACATTTAATATTAAATTTATATACATTTTGTGATTTTATTTGGAAATAAATAAAAATCAAAACATTAACAAAATATCCTCTTCCACTCCCCCAGAACCAGGCACTCCCATATCTCTTCTAACTCAATTCCCCTCCGCTCCCCCAGAGCACCCACCCTGTTCTAACCCAGTGCCTCCTCCCTCCCCCAGACTCAGGCACTCCCAGCCCCCTTCCCCCCCCCCCCCCCCCTAGCTAATTCCTGGGTCCCAGAGCCAGTGTCACTGCCGCCAAACATTTCTTCCTCAGACGCTGGGGAGGCATGAGCACAGCAGCCAGCTGTGAGCAGGCACTTGATGCCTGTGCAGAGCAGCCCGGCCAGCCATGATCTGCACTCGGCCATGTGCTCTGAGCGGCCAGCGGGCCACAATGTTGTTCTTTTATAAAATGTAGTGGCAGGCCATAAAAAATGTCAATTGGGCCACATGCAGCCTGCCAGAAGCCTGTTTGACATGCCTGATATATCATGAGCTTTTGTGGGCACAACCCACTTCCACCCACAGAACCTCATGATACCATCTACATAAGAGGTGGGCAATAATTTTTGCCCGGGGGCCACTTCAAAAATTTTCAAAAAATTTTTGAAGTAGACCTGGGTCACCATGGAAGGGGCGGGGCCTAAACAGGAAGGGATGGAGCTACCCAGACCATGATTAGTTTGGGGTGGGGGAGCCCCTTTGCCCTCCCCTACCCACTAGGCACCCATGTCTCTGGTAGGGCAGGAGGAGGCTTTGGGCACTCTCCTACCCCCTGGCCAATCAGGGCTTGAGCATGGGAAGCCTTCTCCTGCCTTGCGAGGAGTATGTGGCGCTTGGAAGCTCTGTGTGCTGCTCGCAGGGTGGGGACAGAGCAGAGAAAGCTTCACGTGCTCCCCTACCCCCAAGCCCTAGTTGGCCTGGGGGCAGCGGACCAGCAGGGCCTCCATGGACCGGATCCGACCCACTTTTTCCTCTCTCTGATCTACATGTTTTGTTAGTCTTTAAAGTACTACTAGACTGTTTTGTTGTTTAAGTTTTTCCTGTTATAGACTAATTCAGATGCCCCTCTTATTTAAAAAAAAAAAAAAAAGTTCTATTCTATACCATTCCTTTTTGCCTCCCTGTTTCCTTTCTTCTTTGGCGAATTGGGCAGGCAGGAGTTTTGGTAAAAATATATCAGACGTGCACACAGTGCCCGCTCCACCTCAGCTGGTGCTGGATAAGAGCCTCAATTCTAAAGGAGTTGGAATTACTGAAGTGATAGATTACCCCACGTTTTGTTGCAGGTTTTCCATCTCCCAGTCATAGCAAAGACTTGGGATTAATGTGGTTTTCTCAACTAAAAGTCTTATGTTGATGCTGTGATTGTGAACACCTGGAGAGGCAGTCTGCTCAAGGCAAAGTTGGCCTTGAATCTTGATGTAAATGGCTTGTGTGAAATTTGGAAGAGCAGCTCAGAGAGTCCTCTCCTTTACTTAAGGATAGAATCTCATGGCAGCCTGAAGGAAAAAGTCCTCATGGCAGACAGAAAGCCACTCTTGCAGGGTATCCTCAGCCTTAGGCTACTTACTTTTTCTAGTGCCTTCAAGAAAGTGAGGGTGATTCTTGTGTTGTGTGTGTGTTGTATTTAAAAGTTTTTCAAAGTGTTATTTTAACAGGTAACTTAATCTTTTACATTCATAACTCTCATAGTTTTTCGCTGTATGATAATGTGAAACAATTAGGTTAACTAGGTAAGTAAATGGGCAGTTAGGAAACATTACAGATTGCTTACAATACATTTATTAGGTATCTTGTTAGTCTTTAAAGTGATACATAACTTTTTTTCTTTGTTTTACCAAGATCAGACTAATACATAACTAATACCAATACTAATACGTATTGTAATTTATCTATTACAATAAATTTGATATGCTCAAAATCTTTTCTACTTTTTATTCATTAAAGCAATGTGCTACTCATTTTCCTATAACAGTGGTTTTAAATGCTTGAATGAAAGATAGTGATGAAATTCATATTTAGGTTGTACAGTATAACATTAATTTATCTCGTGTTTATGAAACTTACATATTTAGGGATTTGACATTTTTTTTTATGTAAAAGACATGAACCTAATGAGAATGGCATATGAACAAATTAAAGAGAAAAAAAATTTAACAGAATATAAAGTTTTCTGGTTTACAATTTCTATTTCTGTATTTAAACTTTATAATTTATATGTCTGGTCTGCAGGGAGACGGGGAGCAAAACCTTGGAGCACGCCCGCAGCGGAACAGCCCAGGCGCGCCCGGGCTGTCCCGCTGCGGGTGTGCTCCGTGGCTTTGCTCCGCGTCTCCCTGGTCTGCTGGGGGGGACCTCCCTCCTCCCCCCCCCCAGCAGACCAGGGAGATGTGGAGCAGCTTTTCTCGCCCCAGAGGACGGGGGCGGCAGGACTGCAGCGCATCTGGGCGTCCCGCCGCTCCAGTCCTCCGGGGCGAGAAAAGCCCCGTTCGTAACTGCGGATCCGACATAAGTCGGATCCGCGTAACTCAGGGACTGCCTGTACTTCCTAAGAAGAAAAATGTGTGTGCATTTTAACTCTTATTGTGAAGAGGAAGAAAATATTTACAAATGAGCTACTACAAACTTTGTGTTTAGTCAGTACCTGAGGATGGATCAATTGCTCTTTTTGTTAATACATGGTCTAGCCACTAGGTGTCTCTATCGGTCTTTTATGGAAGAAATTCATTTGATAGCTTGTACTGGTGAAAAGTTCTATTTTTTAAAAAAAGATTTAAAGATAGACTTTTTTTAAACAAATTAACCTTATTCCATCAATGAAATATTATGTGCCTTCTATATGCCATTTCTGTGAAATATGTAAACAAATGGCTATTACACTTTGCTTTTCCATTAGCTTGGCAATGTTTTAGAAAAGTAAATTTGATGAAGTTCTTTAGTAAGGATTGGTTTTTGGTTACTTAGTGTACTACATTCAATTTGACAACAATCTGTAAAGCTTCACTAATTTTTTTTTAACTACTTTATATTGAGCTGTATTAGGAACTAGTAAAGTCACATGAAAGCTTAAATTTTGGTTTTTTTTCTTAAAGATGTACTGGACCTGACTCTTACAAATTGAGCCTCCAATCTGTGGGGGCAGTTCTGCATCTGAAGTTAATAGTGTCCTTGGTTTTCTTTTTACCTGTCATCAGTTGTCGGAAAAAAGCTTAAATGAATTAGGCCTTGACCAAAGCCCAGTTAAATAACTATTTTTTTCTGCATCTTCCATCATTTTTTACTGAATTCAATGTGACAGTGTAGCAGTTAGGGATGTTAAAAAGCATGTAACTGTGCAATGGCTGAAAATCTCAGCAGTTACATGGTTACACACACTCCCCCAGCTTGAGGTTGCAGCCAGCATCCCAGGATCTGGTTCACACCAGGAAGTGACTTTTAAGCCAGCTGCTGGAATGCGTCAGCTGCTGCCTGCCGGCCGCCACCTCATGCTGCCACTTCTGATACTGAAACAGTAGCATGGGGTGGTAGCTGGCTGCTGGGGAACCAGTATGCACTGGGAGCCAGCTTTTAATCCGGTTCCCATCTGCAGCCTGCTCATGGGGAGCTGTCTGTCACCCCTGCCCTGCTGGCAGCTGCTCCCCAGGAGCAGAGCAGGAGTTTGCATATAACAGTTAACAGTAACCAATAAGACCATGATTATCAGTTGTCTGTTAACTGTTTAAATGGTTATACTTCTACCCTAGTAGCAAGTCTTGATTATGGTTTCACTGATAAATTAGGCAGGAATGTACTAATGAGAATGGAAAGTTTTTCTTTTATGCAGATGACTGGCAAGAGGGTAGAACAGCTAACAATGACACTTGTACAGTAATAAAATGTAGTGTATGATTTACATACAGTTTGTCTCCATGTGTAGCTATGGTTCTATAGTTAATATTTTCAATTCATTATGCCTAGGTACTGCAAGGGTCTCTCTACAGGGGATGATTCTACATGCGTTTGCTGCAATTCTTAAGCATAGTCGGGTGAGTTAAGGTTGAACCTCTGTCCTTAACTCAGAATTTTTTTGCTTTTATGGGTTAAGTTATTCCAGTTATAATTACACACACACACACACACTTTTAAAAAGTTTAGTTTGTACAACTTGAGACACCTAAAAGGGGCCTGACTTGCAGAAAGTTCTTAGTACACACACTTTGAAAATTTATAAGGCCTCTGCAGCTTGCCTCAGATTTGCCTTCCTGAAATCAGTAAGTCACTTCTGAAAACTTGGGTAATAGAATATAACATGGCCACCTTTTTAAAATATTGTTTCTGAATAAATAAGTAATAATTGCATTATTGCAGGAGAAGTAAGAAGTTCAGGCTAATCTCAAAGCAGGTTATAATACAATCAGTTCAGCAAAATGGCAAATCCAGAGTATAAGAAATGCTACATTTTTCTTTCAGAGCAGTTATGAAACCTCAATGTCCCTTTATGATGAAAGGTTAATTATATTGACAGAGAGGTCAGTTACATTAACATATCTGTATATGGATGAATTTGCCATTTTGCCAAACTAATTGTATCTTATCTTGCCCTTAAATTAGCTAACCTACCTTCTCGTATTCCTTCTTAACAAAGCACAGTCAGCTCAGATCTATGTCAATAGGTCTAACATTTCTTATTCTTATACAAGTACAAATGCACTAAAACAATGTTTTAGGTACAATTTAAAACCACAAATGCAAGAGTTGAAACTAAAACCGCTCGTTAACTTGCCCATTATGCTTAAGCATTGCAGTACTTTGCTAGTTCACATGAGACATCTCTGCAGACCCTAGGTACAATGTGCTATGGACAGAATTTAGTCGTAAAGAACATACTATAATATTATAAGTGTAAGTTGCCAAACTTGATTTAACTGTCGCCTACTCTTAATTCCTTTTGCCTTAATTACTCACTGATGCCACAAGTTAATTTTTGTAACTTCATTATTGCTCCTATGTTAAAGGAACTTGGATTAGATTTTTAAAATAAGTACCACTGAATTAGTGACAGGTATCCAGTCTACTGTTTACACTCTTTATGTGGTCTATAATGGTAATAATGGTATATAATGAATACTTTTGAAGCCTAAGTATCTCAGTGTGTTTTTGATTACACCAATATCCAGTTCCATTGATGAAATGGGTTTTACCCACCAAAGCTTATGCTGTAATAAATCAAATTATGTAGAATGTTAACAGGGAGGAACTGTTGTAATGAATAAATATTAACTTCAAACTCTTCTTTCAAAAGGATTTTTGGACCCTGAAAAGAAACTTTTTTCACATCGGATACTGTCAAGAGATGAATGTATTGATCCATTTTCTAAAACTGGGAATCTTAGGTATGTATGAGGAATTATGCAGGACAGGAAATGAAGGCAGTGTGTTGGGATCATAAGTACAGGTTGTGCCTCCCTCATCCGGCACCTTCCGGACCTGATGGGTCCTGAACAAGGGGATTTGCCGAACCAGAGGAGATCCTTCCCATAATGGCCTCTGCTGCCACGCTGCTGCCTGTGAAGGCATGGCTCTCCCTAAGCTGGAGCTCCAGGGCTGCCGCCAGGGCTGAAGTTTTGCATCTATTGCCACTGCCCCTGAGCCGGGGCTGGAGCTCCACGACTGTCGCTGCCAGTCCCCAAGCTCTGCAGCTGAGGTGGAGCTTTGCGGCTGTTGCTGCTGGCCCCCAAGCTCTGCAGTGGGGCTGGAGCTTTGCCACTGCCAGCCCCTTGCTGCTGTCCAGCCAGAGGAGCTGGAACTCACTGCTGGTCCTCTGCTTCCTCCCTCTCCCCTATACGGGGCTTCCGCTCCTGCCCCAGCCTGATTTTCCTATACCCACTCTGTGGTCCAGGAACATCCATGGTCCTGCTGGACTCTGGATGTTGCTGTACCAGAGAGTCCTGGTTAAGAGAGGTACAATCTGTATTAAATGGAAACATTGTCTCTGTCTCCTGTATCCCATAAATCTACATCTTTACAGAGTAAAATAAAACTGAGTACAGGCAGTCCCCGGGTTACGTACAAGATAGGGACTGTAGGTTTGTTCTTAAGTTGAATCTGTATGTAAGTCGGAACTGGCATCCAGATTCAGCCGCTGCTGAAACTGACCAGCGGCTGACTACAGAGAGCCCGAGGCAGAGTTGCTCTGCCCCGGGCTTCCTGGAATCAGCCGCTGATCAGTTTCAACAGGCTGAATCTGGACACCAGTTCTTACATACAGATTCAACTTAAGAACCCCAGGCGTCCCCAAGTCAGCTGCTGCTGAAACTGATCAGCGGCTGATTCCAGGAAGCCCGGGGCAAAGCAACTCTGCCTCGGGCTTCCTGTAGTCAGCGCTGGTCAGTTTCAGCAGCGGCTGACTTGGGGACGCCTGGGGCAGAGCAGCTTGGGTGCTGCTGGGTTGCTCCAGTAGCGCCGCTCCTCGGCGCTACTGGACCAACCCAGCAGCACCCAAGCTGCTCTGCCCCAGGCGTCCTGATTCAGCCACTGCTGAAACTGACCAGCAGTGGCTGAATCAGGACGCCTGGGGCAGAACAGCTGGGGTACTGCCGGGTTGGTCCAGTAGTGCCCAGAGCAGCGCTACGAGACCAACCGGCAGCGCCCCAGCTGCTGTACCACAGGCGTCTGGAGCAAAGCCGCGGAGCATGGGGGCAGCGGGACAGCCCAGACGCGCCGCGGCTGTCCTGCTGCCCACGTGCTCCGCGACTTTGCTCCCCGTCTCCCTGGTCTGCTGGTCTCCAGCAGACCAGGGAGATGGGAAGCAAAGCCGCGGAGCACGCCGGCAGCGGGACAGCCGCGATGCGTCTGGGCTGTCTGCTGCCCGCATGTTCCGTGGCTTTGCTCCGCTTTGCTCCCCATCTCCCTGGTCTGTTGGTCTCCAGCAGACCAGGGAGATGGGGAGCAAAGCCGCAGAACACGCCGGCAGCGGGACAGCCGCGGCGCGTCTGGGCTGTCCGCTGCCCACGTGTTCCGCGGCTTTGCTCCACGTCTCCCCAGACTAGGGAGACGGGGAGCAAAGCTGGGGAGCACGCGGGCAGCGGACAGCCCAGACGCGCTGCGGCTGTCCCGCTGCCGGCATCCTCAGAGGCTTTGCTCCCCGTCTCCCTAGTCTGGGGAGACGTGGAGCAAAGCCGCAGAGCACGCAGGCAGCGGACAGCCCAGACCCGCCGCAGCTGTCCCGCTGCCGGCATCCTCAGAGGCTTTGCTTCCTGTCTCCCTGGTCTGCTGGTCTCCAGCAGACCAGGGAGAGGGGCAGCAAACCCCGTTCGTAACTGCGGATCCAACATAAGTCGGATCCGCGTAACTCGGGGACTGCCTGTAGTAATAGCTGATGCTTATAGGCTCCATTTACTTGGTACTTCAGTTAGCTTTGCAGCCTGTAATGTTCAAGCAAAATAATTTAGAGTTTCACATTCATTGATAATCTCCTTTTTCAGATGTTTTATGCCTTCAGATAATTGCAACTCAGGAAAAATCTGCCCCACAGTGCTACACCACTGCAGCTGCCAATGGCATAATTACTCCACCTTCTCAAGATGCATAAGCTACATCGGCAGGAGAGTGTCTCCTGCCAACTAGCTCTGATGTGCACAGCGTGAAATTTTCATCACTAAGGGGAAAGAGAAGCTCTTTGTCACTCCTGGGCAATCATTAGTTAGATAACTTAAGTAGTCATATAGGCCTGCCCTACATTTTTTTTTTCTGACATGATTTGCAAGCAACTGGCCTATTTCATCTTGTGATTCATTTCATAATAGTATTTGTGCATTTTTATATTGTTGAAATTTAGGCCAAGATTTTCCAAAATAATAGCCTTCAGCTAGACTCCTAAAGCTGTATTTAGGTATTTAAATGGCCTGACTTTTGAAAGTGCTGAACACTGAACAGTTACATTGATAATCAGCATTCTTGAAAATTACACATCAGTGCTTAAATTAGGCTCCTTAACCCATATTTTAGGCTTTAGTTTTTGAAAATCTTGGGGGGTTTTTTGTTTAGCTTGTGTTTAAAAAAAAAAAAAATAGGATTACCTGATATTTTAATAATAGCTATATTGGAATTCTTATGTGAAAAGGAAGATTGATCAACTCAAAGCATATTTTCTCTTACCCTGGGTATAGTTTTGAATTTGTTGGGAGTATTCTCCTTTCAGGTTTATGACTATTAAATACTAAGGCTATGTCTGGACTACATTCCTCTTTTGAAAGAGGAATGTAAATGAGGCAAATCGAATTTGCAAATGAAGCACGGATTTAAATATCCTGTACTTCATTTGCATATTCACGCCCAAACGCATTTTTGAAAAAGGGTATTTTGAAAGTGAAAGTGCAGTCTAGATGTGGTTCTTTCAAAAAAGGGGTATTTTTCAAAAGAACTGCATCTATACTGGGCTTTCACTTCCGAAAAACCCTTTTTGGAAAAAGCGCTTGGGCATGAATATGCAAATGAAGCATGGGATATTTAAATCAGTGCTTTGTTTGCACTTTTGATTTGCCTCATTTACATTCCTCTTTTGACAGAGGAATGTAGTTTAGACGTACCATAAGACTTTTTGTTTAGCTATAATCTCTGGAGGATGAATATGAGACCAAATTACTACAGGCAGTCCCCGGGTTACGTACAAGATAGGGACTGTAGGTTTGTTCTTAAGTTGAATCTATGTAAGTCAGAACTGGCGTCCAGATTCAGCCGCTGCTGAAACTGACCGCCAGTTCTGACTTACATACAGAATCAACTTAAGAACCCCAGGCGTCCCCAAGTCAGCTGCTGCTGAAACTGATCAGCAGCTGATTCCAGGAAGCCCGGGGCAGAGCAACTCTGCCTCGGGCTTCCTGTAGTCAGCGCTGGTCAGTTTCAGCAGAAGCTGACTTGGGGACGCCTGGGGCAGAGCAGCTGGGGTGCTGCTGGGTTGCTCCAGTAGCGCCGCTCCTCGGTGCTACTGGACCAACCCAGCAGCACCCCATCTGCTCTGTCCCAGGCGTCCTGATTCAGCCGCTGCTGAAACTGACCAGCAGCGGCTCAATCAGGACCTGGGGCAGAGCAGCTGGGGTGCTGCCGGGTTGGTCCAGTAGTGCCCAGAGCGGCGCTGCAGGACCAATCGGCAGCGCCCCAGCTGATCTGCCCCAGGGTCCAAAACAAAAGCCTGGTCTGCTGGGGGGGGGGGGGGGCACACTAGCTGCGCCCCCCCCCCCCCCCCCCAGCAGACCAGGGACACGGGGAGCAGAGCCGCAGCGGCAGCGGGGTGCCGCGCCTCTGAGGCTTTGCTCTGGCAAAGTCTCAGAGGCGCGGGACCCCGCTGCCGTTGCGGCTCTGCTCCCCGTGTCCCTGGTCTGCTGGGGACCGTCCCCAGCAGAGCACAGGCACCGGGACTGAAGCGGCAGCAACGGCGGTTCCCCGCGCTTCTGAGGCTTTGCTCTGGCAAAGCCTCAGAAGCGCGGGAACCCGCCCGGTGCCCCTGGTCTGCTGGAGACGGTCTCCAGCAGACCAGGGGCACCGGAGCAGCTTACGAACGGGGCTTTCTCGCCCCGGAGCTCGCATGTAGCAATCCACCACCTCGACCTCCGGGGCGAGAGAGCCCCGTTCGTAAGTGCGGATCCGACATAAGTCGGATCCGCGTAAGTCGGGGACTGCCTGTATATGAGATTGCTCCCGCTCTTTTGTTTCCAAATTATGTGTTTTATTTAGGTAAAAGAACCTAGATTGAAATTTGGTGTAATACACAATGTATTCCAAAATTTAAACTTTGGCTGGCTCATCTTTTTTGCTACTGGAACTAAAAGGGACAAACAAAATGTAATTGCTATTTTTTATATTTTAAAGATTTTTTGTAATTAACTTGAAAATTCTTTCTAATGATCATAAAACTTTTTTTAAAAAAATCCAGAAAGGTTATTGCTAAAGTAACAAGTAAGAAGCGCTGCAAATTGCATGCCAGCTGTTATAGGTAAATGAGTAGACTCACGCATTGATTTTTCAAAAATCATTCATGTTTAGCATTCATGCACACACACACAGTCAACCCAGAGTATGTTTTAAATAGTAATTTTAATAGAAAATAAAAACAAACCACTTTTTTTCTTTCAGAAATCTCTTCCCATGTGGTGACTCCATGGTGTGCATTATTGATGATCGAGAGGATGTTTGGAAGTTTGCACCCAATTTGATAACTGTAAAGAAATATGTATACTTTCAGGGCATAGGAGATATTAATGCACCACCTGGATCAAGGGAAGCTCAGATGAAAAAGAAGGGTAACTTCAATTTATTTATAAGCAGTAGCTACTAGCGAACCAAAACCATGCTAACAAAGTGTTGCCTGAGGCTATAAATCCCGGAAAAACTCTGCACATCCAGGGAATGTGTCTGCTGTTCCATTTTTTTTTCAGAAGAGCAGATGCGCTTTTTCGGCATCCCTGTAAACCTCGTTTTATGAGGAAGAAGGGATGTTACGAAAAAGGGGTTTTTCCTGACTTTTGGCCCAGTGTAGATGTGCCAAATGTTGGAAAAGCCTCTTCCAAAAAAAGAAGTGGAAAAAGCTACGCAAATTGTGGTTCGCAGTTTGCATAGCTTTTTCTGGAAGAACAGTGTAGTGTAGATATAGCCTGAGACAAATTAATAGTGGGAGTTTCAGTGTCTACCAAACTCATCCATTTTGCATTGGATAGAGAATTTTATAGCAGAGCTCAGGCCCCCCATGGGCAGTGGCTGCTGCCAGACACCAGCCTCTATCTGCAGCCATATCAGGCCCCCGTGGAAAGAGGCTGCTTCGCAGCAGCCTCGCCTCCTTTCCATCCCCCTGGTAGTAGCCTCTATCCACGTGGAGCTCGGACCCCCACAGATAGGGGCTGCTGTCACTCTACACTGCTGCCTCTATCAGAGCACCTGGTGGGCACAGGGAGATGTTTTTTTAAATTGGCTCCCCTCGCAGACCGGCTCCTGGGGACTATCAAATAGTCGTGTAACCAATAAGATTTCATACAATTACATGACTATTCAATTACGCTATATCTAACATCCCTAACATAGACATGTTTCATTATAGGTCAAAATCATTTAATATGTGGAAGAGAGGAAGGATGTTTCTGGAAACATAATTGAAAGCTCCTCCTCTTGGGAGGATAAAAAATGGAAATGTCATCTTTTATTTTTGTGTGTGTGTGTGTGTCTTTCTCTCCAGTAAATCATTCTTCAAAAACAACTGAAACATCTGATCCCCCAGTGGTACCAACAAAAGATTCTGAAGAAGTGAAGAATGTTACATGTGCGGATGAACAGAGCAATGGGCTTGGGAAATCTACAAAAGAAATGTGTACTACAAATGGTAGTAACTTTATGAGCAGTGAAACTTCTAACTGGGGATTGAATTCCAATGATAAATTAAATGATAGAGACTCCGTAAGTGATACCATTGATTACAAAACAAATGCTGCAACCATTAATGATTCAACAAATGTTAAGGAGTCTCAGATTTCTTCAGAACTAGATAATCGGACAGTTACAAAGAAGCAGCAGACCCAAGACAAGGCAACAAATGACTTGGACTTTGAATTATCTAGTGATAGTGAAAGTGACAATGGATTAGATGCTAGGAAGTCCTCATCCTCTTCCTCAGATAGTGACAATGAGGGTAAAAGAAGCTGGAAAAAATCAAAGCAGCCTGTACAAGATGATAATTTGCAGCAAGAATGTTGCATTGATGTGAGTGTGGGGAAGGATAGTCAAATGAACCATTCAGGGGAGGCAACAACTTCACCAAGTGTATATGCTCATGGCAAGACAGTTGATCTTGAAATGCAAGAAGAAAGTGAACAGGTCAGCCTTTGTGATTTAGGAAATGGGTGTGCAGACAAGAAAGAAGCAGAGACGGAGTCACAGAATAGTGAGCAGTCTGGGATTACAATGGGCGAATCTTTAGATCAGAGCATGGAAGAAGAGGAAGAAGAGGACACAGATGAGGATGACCATTTAATATACCTCGAAGAGATCCTTGTTCGGGTGCACACTGATTATTATACCAAGTATGATAAATACCTGAAAAAGGAGATCCATGAAATTCCAGACATAAGAAAAATAGTACCAGAATTGAAAAGCAAGGTATTGGCAGATGTTACCATTATATTTAGTGGACTCTATCCAACAAATTTCCCAATAGAAAGAACCCGAGAACATTACCATGCTACAGCACTTGGAGCTAAAATTATAAAGAACCTAGCACTGAATGCTGATGATCCTAACAAGCCAACCCATCTGATTGCAGCAAGGGCAGGTAAGTAAGTGAAATTTATCAGTTTCCTCTTAATAAAATAATGAGTGAAAACAGTATTTTCAGTAATACAAAAAGTTGGCTGAAGAGTTGAAAGGACTTCATATATTTGCTGTCTTTCATGTTGGCTTAAATTATAATGGAAAATAGCTGAAAGATTTACTGAAAATCATTTTAAAAGGTCTTTGTATCCTTTTTGCTTTCATAGCATTAAGCTCTTGTTTGTTTTTCTAAAAAAAAAAACAAACAAAAAATTAAAACAATTATCTGGTCTTTCCTGGTCTTGAGTGTGTCACATGGAAGTGTATTAGCTTTCACCTTTGAAAGGGGAGAGGTGTTGCTTATTCAACTAAGATGATGATCTATAATTAGGTATATTTTAAACTAGAGTAACTGAAATGAAATAAGTGATAACCAGTCTTGACTTAGAATTCTCGTCTCACTTGCCCAACTTTCATTCCTCTTCTTGTGATACTGCCATTTCACTTCATTCCCAGCTTTTCCTTGTCTTCCAGGCTAGACAAGACCCGAATTCCTAATGTGGTTAAGAAATAAATCTAACATGCCTTTTAGTCCCTCTTTATACACAATGACGAAGCAAAGAACATGAGTCTAGTCCAGTGGTCACCAAACCAGTAGATCAGGATCTACTGGCAGGTGATCTTGACTAGTTTGGCCAGGAAGCTATCAAGTGCTGGCATTTCAGTTGCCCTTGCACCCACTGTCATGCTGATTCTGGAGCTGCAACACTGGGAGCCTCCTGCTTGCTATGCGGGCTCTGGGAGGGAGAGACGGAGGGGGCACTGATGTTCCTTTCCCCCCTCACTTCTGTACCCTGTTGCCACACAGAGAGAAGGGGATGGAGGGAGCTTGGCAATGCAAATCTGTCACTCTCTCACATTGTGTCTCTGTCATTCTCACAATCTCACACTATCCTTCACTCTCATCTCCCTCCCGAACACATACATGTGGGGTTGTTGTTACTTTTGCTGCTTGCAGAGGGTGTTATTTTTGGTTTTTGACTGATCAGTGCATTTCATAATTTTGATTTCTCATGCTTAAATTTAATTCTTTGAGTAGTGAGTTCTCAAATGCTTAACCTGTCATGTCTGGAGTAATTATCCTTCTGGTAATTGCTGCTCCTGGAAGTGGCTGGCAGGTCTCTTCAGCCCTTGAGAAAGGCAGAGCAGGGGGTCTCTACATGCTGTCCTTGCCTGCAAACACCACTCCTGCAGCTCCCATTGATCAATAGCGGGGAACCGTGGTCAGTAGAAGCTGTGGGCTCAGTGCCTATAGATGAGGGTCAGCACATGGCACCATGGAGTCACTGCTATACATGCCAGCAGTTTTCAAGAGTGATGCAGGGTCAGGGCAGGAGTAAGCCTACTTTAACCCCACTGCTCCACCACTCAGAAGCCATCTCAGTTAACAGTGCCTAGCCAGAGCCTGCTTCCTGAACCCCTGTCCCAGCCCTGAACTGCCTCCTACACCCAACCTCCTGCTCCATATGTGAGTTCCCCTGCAGCCAAACTCCTTCCTAATGTTTGCACCCTGGACCCCAATCTCCCACCCTGGGCTAAGCCCGGAGCCCCTCCAATATGCCAAACCCCTTGGCCCAAGACCAGAGTCTGCACCCCAATTCCAGCCTGATGAAAGTAAGTGAGGATGTGGGGAGGAAGTGGGATGGAGTGAGCAGGGTGAGGCCTCAAAGAAGGGGTGAGGCAGAGACAGGGCCTTAAAGAAGGGGCAGGAAGGAAGCAGGGCAAGGGTGTTTGTGTTGGTGGTAGATCTTACGTGCATTTAAATTGAAAAAAGTAATCTTGTGGTTAAAAAAGGTGGAGACCACTGGTCTAGTTTTTTCAGTCACTTTGGTTTATTTTCCTAGCCTGACAAGTTTCTTATAAGATTAGAATATATGCAAGAAATAAATATTTTGTTTTAAAGGCTTGCAGTGTAAAAATATCATAGTGTATTTTTGTTAATGTGATGAAGATTTTTCCACCCAAACCTATAACTTCAGTTCAAGCTCATAATATAATTTCCAATTTAATAGTCCAACCAATGTAGTCTTTTCTTGAAAATAAATATTTTTTTCATATTGATCATGAGTTCTGCACTGAAATAATGGTAATTTTCAGGTCCCCAGGCTTTGATTTTTTGGCACACACTGACAATTTTTTTTTCTGAACTTGATTTCAGTGATTTAAAAACTATTTTTTTTGTCTGGATGAAAGATTATTGAAGTCTCATCTTCACTGCCAAAAAATAAGTGTTACTGGAGTGGCATAACTACCTTAGATTAGCTATCTCATTGTAAAACCCTAGTGGAGACAAGGCACAGGTAGCTTTTACTGTGGCATAGCCAAGTAAGGTATCCCAGTGGACAGGGTGGATGTGTGTAGTGTTGATGTTGGCTAGCTATATTGAGGTAAAAGCTGCTTGAGCCTCATTTTCACTAGGGATGTAAAATCCCATTTTACTCATTAAATGATTTAAAGGATACCTTCCCTCCTCACACAGAGGACAATGGCCATCATGGCTGGGCTGGAGAACCTGGCCTGGGCATTACACCAACAGGGACTGCCTACCAGGCTGGAACACCTCCCGCCCATGGTGGTCCCATGGTGGGTGGGGCGCTGCTCAGGCCCCACCAGTTAACCAGAACAGGTGAGCCTTGCCTGTTAAGGGTGAGGCTTACTGGTTAACCATTCACATCACTAATCTCCACTAGACTTTTACAATGAAATAGATAACATTAGTTATCACGCTTCAATACAAGTGAAGTGTGAGGATGTAGCCAAAGTGTCCACATTGGGAACAGTTTTAGATTGAGTAGAGTTGGGATCCCCAAGCCTGCAGGTGTACTAGTTGGGATTGTGCATTCATATAAGTATCATTTTGTGAATGTGTTTGATGCACATTTTGAAAGGTTGAGTCACAGTATTTTATGATTCCTCAGGCTCTGCTGCAGTTGCTCTTGAGCAGATCTTATTCTGGGAATTGTGCTGATGTCAATGCAGTTCTATCAGCTAAGAATTATTCACAAAATGTGAATTGCATTCCATTGGAAATGTAAAGAACTTAATGGTATTGTAGTCACAAAAATCACTAAACTAATCTCTTGTGTGTTTCTTCAGGGCTTTCCATTCCTGATGCTAAATCATAAAATGTCTCATTTCAAAGAGGCTTTGCCTCTAATGCCACTAATCTGTTTTGTTTTTTGCATAAAGGCAATAATCTTGACTTTATGACCAAAATAATTCCATGACAATTTCGCTCAAGATAATTACACACTTGTGCTTGCAGAATAAGTAGTAGTTCGGGCAAGAGAAAATAAAGCTTGTATGTTTGACTGAACAAGTATTAAAGAAAGAATACAGGAAAATTTTATAACTTGATTTTTGTATATGTACTTGTCTTTTTCTCTGGTGGTGCAAAGTAAATCTCAATCTACTGTAGTAGGAAAACCTAGTTTTGAAAGATTACTTGAGTGGAGAGAGAAACTATTGGTGTTGTAATAATTAAGGATGTTAACTAACAAGTAATGTACTAATTGAGTAGTCGATGGAATTTCCATTGACTACTTGACTAGTTGATAGGCATTTCCGCATTCTTCCTTTGAAATGTCACAGTGAGGGCTCTTGTATATTTCAAAGGAGGAATGTGGAAGTCCGTGTGCAGTCTGGGGCCAGTGGGAAGTCCCGCTGACTCCGGGCTCCACTAGGGTGCTTACCCTTTGAAATGCACAAGAGCCTCTGGGGACCCTTGGGCATTTCAAAGCAGAAGCATCTGCATAAAACCCAGAGTCAGCGGGACTTCCCAATGGCCCCGGGCTACATGCAGCATGCCAGCTTTGAAATGTACAAGCATCCCCAGTGGGGGCTTTTGCCCATTTCAAAGCAGAAGCACCCTCATGGAGCCTGGGATCACCAGGGGACTCAGAATCCCCTGCTGACCTCAGGGTCCATGCTGCGCTGCCACTTTGAAATGCTGCGCTGGAGCCTGGGATCAGCTGGGGAGTCCCCAGCTGATCCTGGTTTCTATGGAAATGCCGCTTGGTGACCAGGATCAGCTGGGGATTGATCCCAGGCTTTGCACGGCATTTCCACAGAACCTGGAGTCAGCTGGGGACCCCAGACTCTACGTGCTTTGAATGGTTCTGCGCTGTTTGCTCGGCATTTCAAAGCAGCAGTGCTGCACAGAATCTGGGATTAGCTGGGGACTCCCCAGTTGACTCCAGGTTCCGTGGAAATGCTGCAGGGAGCTCGGGGTCAGCCAGGGAGTCGCCAGCTGACCGTGAGCTTCACTGGACACTTCTGCTTTGAAATGCAACCACAGCATTTGAAAGGGGCAGCACCACATGGAGCCCAGGGTAAGCTCCATGAGGCGCTTCCACTTTGAAGTACTCTTCTTCCTTCCCTTTGCTGCCTCTATCTGATGGGTGGAGGGAATCGACTATCCTTAATATGCTTAGTAATAATATACATATTCTGACATGGATTTTTTTGCTGTTCTGTACGGATGAAGAGTAAGGGAACTGAAGATTCAGTTTTCTGGAAAACATCCTTGTGTATATTATCATCTAATTTGTAGACCTAGGCATAGAAACTTATTCTGCGGGGCTATTGTTCGTACCTAAAAATATTTGTATTAGTGTTTGTTGTTCAACAGCGCAATTAAAACCGAGAGTAATTTTGACTGCTTTTTAATTGTGATTTATCTTGTTAATTGTTTGACAGCCTTAATTTTATATGAAAACTTCATCTGCAGAAATAGATGGCTTGTGGCCCCACACTCACCAAATAGAGCTTCTGTTCTTCACTAGCAAGTGGATATTTTTAGCCTCATCTGATTTTTTCAGATGAGTATCTAGATCCTCAGACTCTTACTCAATAACATTATTTAAAAACCAACTAACTAAAGTTATTTTGACTACATTGGTGGTTTTCGTTACTTTGCTCTCAGTATTTCACTTACCTCAAGTGAAATATCTCACTTACCTCCCTTACAAATTTTTACTGCAAATTCTAATGCTATCTTTTTGCATGTCTTCGAAGACTTTAAACTTACAAGCTTATGAGAGAGAACGTAAGGACAGTCCTGCTGGATCAGACCAATGATCCATCCAGCCCAGTATCCTTTGAATTCCCTCCAAGAACTCTAATAGATTGGTGAGGCATAATTTCCCTTTACAAAAGCTGTCAGTTCTTTTCCAATATGATGTATTAATCTATCTGTCTAATTCAGTTTTTTTACTGTAGCTTCATCCAGTTTGCCTGGTACTGAAGTTAGGCTTACTGGCATGTAATTCCAGTATCACTTTTGGAGCCTTTTTTTAAAAATTGGCATTACATTATCCCCCAGTTATGTGGTAGAGAGGCTGATTCAAGTATTTGTTATGTACCACAGTTAACAGTTCTGTAACTGAGTTCTTTTAGAACCTTTGGGTGAAGAGAGTACAGTGTTTGGGAGACTGTTGGGGTTCTGGAGGGGATGGGGAGCCAGAGGCAGGCTCTGTCCAGGAAGCACTTACCTAAGCAGCTCTCAGTCAACAGCATGCTCAGGCAGGCTTCCTTGTCTGTCAGCAGCCCCAGACAGCTCAAAGCAGCTGGCTCTTTCATGTGGTTGACTCTCTGCACCGCAGGGGGAGCCTTCATACACTGCCACTGTCCCCCCAGCAAAATATTTCAGCTCCATTTGACCAGAAGCCAATTGGTTTTGCGCTGTGTAAAGCCCCCGCCTTCCCATCTGCAGCACAGAGAGCCACAGGAACAGCTAGCCACTTTCAGTGGTTTTGCTCCATGTCACAGGGGTAGCCTGTGGCATGGATTAAAAGGCTTGGCAGGCCAAATCTTGCCCACCCCTTGATTAGTTAAATTATCTTGCAAGAGATAATATCCTCCTTTGTGTACATACAGTGAGCCCTTAAATCTTGTTGGGGCATTTGGTCACTACCAACATGCAAATGAGACTTTATTTCTTGTATCCTTGTGTACAAATTAACTTTACATATAGTACAGCCAAGAAAATATTTCTAAACTCTCCACAAAATTGTTTCAGAAATATGCATTAGTTTCAAGTTCTGGTGGTTCTTGCAAGGAATTGTGCAGATAGTTTCCGGATATGTATATTATGTTGCTTTGTAAAATTGCCCTCTGTGGATATATTTTTAGCTCTTGTTTTTCAAAAATACCTGTATTTTACTCAATGCTAGCTGAAGAGTAAGGCTCAGAATACACAGAAAATATTTTGGAAGCTTGCTTTTTTGTTTCCGGAACGTAGAATTTCACTACTAACATGATTTGTTAGGAGTAGGGATATAAGCAGCTAGTCGAGTAGGTAGTCAAATGGATACCTGACTCCTCATTTCCCCCCCCCTTCTTTGCTGCCTCTGGCACAGACGCAGCAAGGGTGGGGGAAAGCAGGAGTCAGTGCTAGGGGAGATGACTTAAGTTGGTTCATCCCAGCAACATCTCTGTGGTGCATGGGGTGGGGGTGGGAGACCAGGGGAGGCAGAGCTGAAGCAGAACAGTCCTGGCTCATGCTGGCCCCAGAAGCTACCCCCGCTGCAGTTCTGCATTTTAAATGTAGTAAGAGCTGGGTGGCTCTTTCTACTTTTAAAATGCAGAGACACTGGTCCAGGACCTCGTGCAAGTCAGGACTGCTCACGCCAGGTCTGGGACCTACTCCTGCCACAGCTCTTCAGTTTAAATAAAGTAGGAGCCAGGCTACTGGCACACCCGGCTCCTACTACATTTAAACTACAGAGCTGCAGTAGGAGGACCTGGTGGGAGCTGGGACAGAGTACCTCCCCTTATCAACTAATTGTGTATTCGATACTGTACCAACTGCATGATTAGCCAGTTACCCACTTCTTAACATCCGTAGTTAGGAGTGTATGGTGTAAGGATGTTAAGGACTAGTCAGTTCTCCCTACTTGTTGTGTTACGTTATGGGTACACTGAAGAAATTTTGCCGATCTGTCTTTTCTTCAGGCAGTCCTGCCTCTTTAACACTTTCTACACGGATACCATATGTCTTTTTTACCACTCTCATAACAACTATTGACAAATGTACCAAAAGACTACCTGAAGAGAGCTGCCTGGGGGATTTACGGATAATTGTGGCTAGCAATTAGTTTGAAGTACAATCCTTGCTCCTTACATGAAATATATCAAGTGACAAAACAAATAATATGCTTGGAGGCATTTTGTGACAAAGTCCATGACACACAGCAACAAGAGATCCAAGGGTGTCAAGAGTCTAAAACAGTGGTTCTGGGCCATAGACCTCTAGCTGCCTGGTCGCGGCAGCACTGGGGGCTGGGGCTGGGGTACACTGCTCCTGCCATGGCCGTTGGGAGAGGCGTGTCCTGCCCTGCCTCTCAGCCAACCAGCACTGGGCAGGGACAGAGTCTCTTCCCGGACACAGAAGAGTGCTTTGCTGCACAGCGGGAGGGCCATGCAGAGCCTGGCATGGCAGCCTTAGAGTAGCCATGGCCTGGGCAGCAGCTCTCAGCTGGTGGCTGGGAGGTAGCACAGGCCTAGTGAAGGGGGCGGGGCAAGCACTGAGGACTTGGAGGGTGGGGCTCTGGGGATGAGGCTAGTACTAAGGAGCTGTAAGAGGCTGGGGGCTGACAATGGGGGGCACTGTGGCATCTAGGTTGGGAAGCTGGCAGATAGGGTGCTCTGAGGGTGGGACTAATAGTGGGGGGGCTATAGGGGCAGGGCTAGCCCTGGGGGGTTTTGGAGATGAGGGTTAATATTGGGGACTAGGGACTGGCACTGGGGAGGGCTTGGGGTGGGGAGTTGGGTGCACTGGGGTTCTTGTGGTGAAGGGCTTTAAGGGGTAGAGGGCTGGCACTGAGGTGTTTGGGATGGTGGGCTGGCACTGGGAGGCTCTGAGGGCAGGAGGCTGGCACTGCGGGGGTTGGGTGCAGGGGACTCTGGAGTCATTGACTGACACTGGGGGGATAGTGGAGGGGTGGGGAACTCTAAGGGTTAGGGCTAGCGCTAGAGTGTTTTGGGGTCGGGACTTTTGGTGGACCGGTAATATGTTGTTCACATGTTTACATATTCATTTGTATAATAAATATGCAAATAAAATGTTATTGGTCCACCAAAAGTTTGTGAATGGGTTTGCTGGTCCCTGGCATAAAATTGGTTGGGAACCATTGATCTAAAACTTTTAAGTTGTGCACTTTGTTAGCATTTAACATCTTCATCTGCTATCACTTATTCTATCTGGACTTTTGTTTCGTGCGTACTATGTTCTTGAGACTGCAGCACAATGAGAATTTCATCCTTTCTTAGATTTTAAACTCTTTGGCACAGGCACAGCCTCTATTTCTGTCTCCATAGTTGTATTACAACTAAACTCTGTTCCAGATCAGGATATGTGGGTATAAAATAATGTAAGTATCCACCCTTACACACAGGGACTTTAGTGTGTTTCTTTACTGTCTCATAATATCTGAGACAGACAGCACAAGGGACATCCCCTTGCTATTTCCCACATAGTGGTAGAGCAGTAATAAGCAGAAAATTTGAATGTCCCCTTTTAAATATACAGTGGGTTTCTATGCTCTGTGCTGTATAGTCTTGATAGCCCTTTTCCTTTTTTTGTGGACATATGTTCTGTTTGAGCTTATCACTTTAGGTAAAGTTCCTGTTCTAGCAGGATATCCATTTTAACATGGGGGAAAAGGACTAAAATTAGTATTTTGAGTTAGAGGATCAATTACAAATGCTTGTCGTTTAAGAACCACATGAATTTTTAAAAAGGGCTGTAGAGGTGATCCTGGCATTTACAGACCGGTAAGTCTAACATCAGTACTGTGCAAATTAGTTGAAACTATAGTAAAGAATAAAATTATCAGACACGTAGATGAACATAAATTTGTTGGGGGAAAGTCAACATGGTTTCCATAAAGGGAAATCATGCCTTACTAATCTAGAATTCTTTGAGAGGTCAACAGATATGTGGACAAGGGAGATCCAGTGGATATGGTATAGTTAGATTTCCAGAAAGCCTTTGACAAGGTCCCTCACGAAAGGCTCTTAAGTACAATAAGTTGTCATGAAATGGGGGAAGGTCCTTTGATAACTGGTTAAAAGACAGGAAACCAAGGGTAGGAATAAATGGTAAGTTTTCAGAGTGGAGAGGTAACTAGTAGGGTCCCCCAAGGGTCTGTCTTGGAACTCATCCTATTCACCGCTTTCTCTAGATAATTTATAAATAAGTTGAACAGTGAGGTGGCAAAATTTGCAGATGATACCAAACTGCTCAAGATAGGTAAGCAAAGCAAACTATGAAGAGCTTTAAAAAGATCTCCACAAACTAAGTGATAGCAAATGAAATTTAATATTGATAAATAAAAAGAAATACACACTGAAAAAAATAATCCCAGCTCTACATACAATATGACGTACTCGAGAGGGGGATCTTGGCATCATTGTGGATAGTTCTCTGAAAACATCCATACAGTGGGCAGTGGCAGTCAAAAAGCAAATACAGTAGACTTCCAATAATCCAGAACCTTTGGGACCTAGGTGGTGCCGGATTATCGGATATGCCAGACTATCAGGAGGTACTATAAAATGGTTATATATACACTGTATATAGTATACAGGCAGTCCCCGGGTTACGTACAAGATAGGGACTGTAGGTTTGTTCTTAAGTTGAATCTGTATGTAAGTCGGAACTGGCGTCCAGATTCAGCCGCTGCTGAAACTGATCAGTTTCAACAGCGGCTGAATCTGGATGCCAGTTCTGACTTACATACAGATTCAACTTAAGAACCCCAGGCATCCCCAAGTCAGCTGCTGCTGAAACTGATGAGCGCTGATTCCAGGAAGCCTGGGGCAGAGCAACTCTGCCTCAGGCTTCCTGTAGTCAGCGCTGGTCAGTTTCAGCAGCGGCTGACTTGGGGACGCCTGGGGCAGAGCAGCTGGGGTGCTGCTGGGTTGCTCCAGTAGCACCGCTCCTCGGCGCTACTGGACCAACCCAGCAGCACCCAACCTGCTCTGCCCCAGGCGTCCTGATTCAGCCACTGCTGAAACTGACCAGCAGCGGCTGACTCAGGACCTGGGGCAGAGCAGCTGGGGTGCTGCCGGGTTGGTCCAGTAGTGCCCAGAGCGGGTGCTGCAGGACCAATCTGTAGCGCCCCAGCTGCTCTGCTCCAGGGTCCAAAACAAAAGCCTGGTCTTCTGGGGGGGCACACTAGCTGCACCCCCCCCCTCCCCCAGCAGACCAGGGACACGGGGAGCAGAGCAGCAGCGGCAGCGGGGTGCCGCGCCTCTGAGGCTTTGCTCTGGCAAAGTCTCAGAGGCGCGGGACCCCCCCCCCCCCCCCCCCCCCCCCGCGGCTGCGGCTTCAGTCCCGGTGCCTGTGGTCTGCTGGGGACGGTCCCCAGCAGACCACAGGCACCGGGTCTCAAGCGGCAGCAGCGGCGGTTCCCGCGCTTCTGAGGCTTTGCTCTGGCAAAGCCTCAGAAGCGCGGGAACCCGCCCAGTGCCCCTGGTCTGCTGGAGACGGTCTCCAGCAGACCAGGGGCACCGGAGCAGCTTACGAACGGGGCTTTCTCGCCCCGGAGCTCGCAGGTAGCAATCCGCTACCTCGACCTCCGGGGCGAGAAAGCCCCGTTCGTAAGTGCGGATCCGACATAAGTTGGATCCGCGTAAGTCGGGGACTGCCTGTATACTATATATAAAGTGTTTGAACCCTTTTTATTGTACATACTGTATACAGTATACTGTCATGTTTTATTTTAACTCATTTTTTACCCTTTTCGCTTGGTTCAGCTGCTGCTGCCTTGTGATTCGTTTTTTGCCAAAGCTCACTCGGCTCTTGCCATTTTTATTCTGGACTCTCGGGAGTGCTGTACGATTGGATGCCGGACTATTAGAGTTTTACTGTAGAATGTTAGGAATCATTTGAAAAGGATAGAGAAAAAGAGAAAATATCTTATTGCCTCTATATAAAACCATGGTACACCCACATCTTGAAAACTGTGTACAGATACGGTTGCCTCACCTCAAAAAAGATATGTTGGCATTGGGAAAGGTTCGGAAAAGGGCAACAAAAATGATTAGGGTTTGGAATGGGTCCCATATGAAGAGAGATTAAAAAGATTTGGACTTTTCATCTTAGAAAAGAGAAGACTAAGGGACGATATGATAGACTTCTATAAAATCATGACTGGGGTGGAAAAAAGTGAGGGTATGTCTACACTAGAAAGTTAGTTCGAACTAACGGACGGTAGTTCGAACTAACTTTCCTATGCGCTACACTAGCGCTCCGTTAGTTCGAACTTAATTCGAACTAATGGAGCGCTTAGTTCGAACTAGGTAAACCTCATTTTACGAGGACTAACGCCTAGTTCGAACTAGCTAGTTCGAACTAAGGGCTGTGTAGCCCTTTAGTTCGAACTAGTGGGAGGCTAAGGCTTCCCAGGTTTCCCTGGTGGCCACTCTGGCCAACACCAGGGAAACTCTATTGCCCCCCTCCCGGCCCCGGAGCCCTTAAAGGGCCATGGGCTGGCTACTCACTTTGTGCCAGTTGCAAGGCTGCCAGCACCCGTGCCTGCACAGCCTGCACCTGCCACAGGATGAGCCAGCCATCCGAGGGCTCCCAGCCCTCCACTGCTCCCCACGACGAGCCTGGCGGCTCCCGGGAGCCTGCCCGGGGGCGCAAAAGGCGGGCGCCCGCCTGGTCAAGTGCGGAGATCGTGGACCTCATCGAGGTTTGGGGGGAAGCCTCAAATGTCCACGATCTCCGCACTAGCCACCGGAACGCGGCCGTCTATGGACGCATGGCTGCCAGCCTGGCTGCCAGGGGCCACCAGCGCAGCCGGGAGCAGGTGCGCTGCAAGATTAAAGACTTGCGGCAGTCCTACTCCCGGGCCTGCCTGCCAGAGGCTGACCCGGAGGCCTGCCCCCACTTCCATGCCCTGGACCGCATCCTGGGGCCTCATGCCGTCCCTGCCCCCCGGGACGTGATTGACCCCGGGGCAGAGGGACCGCTCCTGGACACCGAGGAGGAGGAAGAGGGCTCTGAGAGCCAGGAGCCTGCCGCCAGCCTTCCCAGGACCCGGGACCCCCGAGGCACCCCACAGAGCCGCTCGCCTGCATCATCAGAGGCCGGGGAGGCGTCCACCTGTGAGTACCCTCGTGTTCCCCTTATGTGTACGGGGGGCTGGGGCGAGAGGGAGCCCCGGGACCGTGCGCCTGGGCCTTGCCCACTACGGAGCAGCAGCTGGGGATCCTGCAGGGGCCCTGGCCTTGCAGAGGGGAGCTGGGTTTCACACACCTGGGCCCCTGGGGTAATTGACCGCTGGTCTTCTTGCACCACAGCTGCAGCACCGGGGACTGCAGGGCGCACCACACCGCCTGCAGCAGCCGCCCGCGCCCGGGCAAGCAGGACAGCCAGGAACCAGGAGGACTACCAGAGGCGGCATCTCCGGTTCCTGGACCGACAGCTCCGTCTCCAGGACCACTGGGTCCAGGAGGACCTCAGGCTGCGCCAGAGGAGTCTGGAGGCCCTGGAGGAGCAGGGCCGTGCCCTGCGAGGCCACCTCCAGAGCCTGCTAGACCGCTTTCCATTTCCTCCTCCCCCTGCTCCCCCTCTTGCTCCCCCTCTTGCTCCCCCTGCTCCCCCTCTTGATCCCCCTCTTGCTCCCCCTGCTCCCCCTGCTCCTCCTGTTCCTCCTGCTTCCGCTCCTGCTTCCGCTCCTGCTTCATCCACACCCCCTGTCCTCTCTGCCCCCCCCTCCACAACCATTCCCCACCGACGCCCCCGGACCCGCAGTGTGGCGAGACGGGAGAGGCACCCAGACTCCCACCCCTGAGCTTTCCTTTCCCTTCCTCCCTTCCCTCCCCTCCCCTTCCAGCTCCCTCGTCCCAGGTTTCCCCCTCCCTTCTCCCACCTTCATTCCTCCCTCCCCCACCCCAGTTCTCTGAAATAAACAGACGTTTTTGTTTGAAAAACAGGTGTCTTTATTGTACAGTAGATAGGGAGGGGAAAGGGGAAGGGGGGGGGGGGTAGGGTGGAAGAAGGCCCCGGTGGGGCATGCAGGGAGAGGTCAGTCCTCCTCCTCCTCCACCTGGAAGCTCTCCCGCAGGGCTTCCCGGATCCGGATGGCCCCCCGCTGGGCTTCCCGGACGGCGGTGGTGCGGGGCTGACCGTAGTGTCCAGCCATGCGGTCAGCCTCAGCCATCCAGGCTGGCAAGAAAGCCTCCCCCTTCCGCTCACACAAATTGTGGAGCACACAACATGCCGCCACCACGGGAGGGATGTTGTGCTCGGCCAGGTCCAGACGGGTGAGGAGGCATCGAAAGCGGGCTTTCAGTCGCCCGAAGGCCCCCTCCACCACGATGCGGGCCCTGCTCAGCCTGTTATTGAAGGCCTGGCGGGAGGGATTGAGGTGCCCCGTGTAGGGCTTCATGAGCCAGGGCTGCAGTGGGTAGGCGGCATCCCCCACCAGGCAGACGGGCATGTCCACGTCCCCGACCCTGATGTGGCGGTCGGGGAAGAAGGTCCCGTCCTGCAGCCGCTGGCACACGGAGGAGTTCCGGTACACCCGGGCGTCGTGTGCTTTGCCGGACCAGCCCACATTTATGTCCGTGAACTGTCCCCGGTGGTCACACACGGCCTGCAGGATGACGGAGAAGTACCCCTTGCGGTTCACGTACCGGGACGCCTGGTGTTCCGGGGCACGGATGGGGATGTGCGTCCCGTCGATGGCCCCCCCGCAGTTGGGGAAGCCGAGGGCGCCGAATCCCCGGATGACGGCATCCGGGTCGGCGAGGCGGACCACCCTGCGGAGCAGCACCCGGTTGATGGCCTTGACCACCTGCGGAGAGAGACACAGCAAAGCGTCAATCAGTGGGGCGCCCGGGTGGCTGGGAGCATTCATGCCCTGGCAGTGCCCCGCGCCCCACTCCCGGAAGCAACCCCCCTGGCGGCGTGTAGTACGGCCGGGACAGCCCGACCCCTCCGGTGCGGGGCGCCTTCGCCTCCTCCCGCCCCCCCCTTTGTCCCTGGGGCGGCCCATCCCCTCCTCGCAGCCCCCCTCCCCCCCGGCTCGGTGGCCGACGAGCGCCGTACCTGCATGAGCACTGCTCCGACAGTGGATCTCCCCACGCCGAACTGGTTCCCGACGGATCGGTAGCTGTCCGGCGTGGAGAGCTTCCAGAGGGCGATGGCCACCCGCTTCTGGAGGGGGATGGCGGGCCTCATGCGAGTGTCCCTTCTTTGCAGGGCAGGGGCGAGCCACTCGCAGAGCTCCAGGAAGGTGTCCCTCCTCATCCTAAAGTTCTGGGTCCACTGTCGGTCGTCCCAGCGCTCCAGGACGATGCGGTCCCACCAGTCACTGCTGGTGTCCAGACGCCAGATGCGGCGGGGCACGCCGGTGCCGGGGCGCCGCCGCGGCTCCTCCACGGCCCCCAGGGCGGCCAGGCGGAGAGGCAGGGGGCTGACGTTCCCCAGGTGGTGCCAGGCAGCCTCGAGCCATTGCTGGCAGGCTTGCAGTAGCAAGTCCAGAACGTGCACCAGAAGGTGCAGGGCGAGCCGTGGCTCCATGTTGCCACCTGCGGCAGTCCCCCCCGAAGGGAAGCACCGACACAGACGGGCACAGAGACCGACGCTTTGCTGTCCCTCGGCGAGGTTGGCAAGCAAGCAGGAAAAGCTGAGAACCGGCTGTCCAGGGGGGGGTCCCTTTAAGCACGAGCCTCAGATAGCCTCAGACAGCAGCCACACAAAGCAACTGCTGACCTGATGCCCTGCCAGAACCGGTTTCAGCTGCCCTTAAATGCCCCCCTGCGTCCAATCAGTGTGGACGCGCTAGTTCGAACTAGCAAAACGCTAGTTCGAACTAGTTTTTAGTTCTAGATGCGCTAGTTCGAACTAGCTTAGTTCGAATTAACTAATTCGAACTAAGTTAGTTCGAACTAGCGCTGTAGTGTAGACGTACCCTGAATGAGGAAAAGTTATTTACTTATTCCCACAATACAAGAACTAGGGGTCACCAAATTAAATTAATAGGTGGCAGGTTTCAAACAAACAGAAGTTCTTCGAGTGATGTCCCTGTGGGTGCTCCACTGTAGGTGCTGAGCTTGCCCCAGCGCCACAGATCAGAGATTTTTCCCTACCAGTATTCGGCCGGACCATGCATATGTGGCGGTGTCTCACAGCGTTCATCCTCTTTCATATGGTCGCGCGGTCCTGCTCCCTCCAATTCCTCTCAAACGCCTCTGGCCGCAGACAGGAGCTGCAGATGGTCTCCTTAACTTTTCTCCTCTTCTCTTCTTCATTCGTGAGAGTGTCTTGTCTTAGTTATAGTTTACTCATATTATAATTCTTTCACTCGTATTCCATAGTTATCGTTTAAAAAAAAAATCTCCTCTGTTTCTTTCCCCACATTTGGATATTCATAGTTATAAGTAGATAGATATAGACATAGTTGAACCCCTGTTCTTACCTCCCAGTTTTAAAAAAAAAAAAACACTTTAAACATAAAATGCCTGTCTCACCTGGTTTTAAAAAGTTTGACACATGCCAGGAGGCAATGCCCGCTTCTGATGGCCATTCGACCTGTATCTGGTGTCTCGGCGAAGCTCGTGTCCCACAGAAATGCCCACATTACACAAAGCTGACCACAAGGGCCCACCAGAACACCGAGATGAGGCTGCAGATAACTCTTTGAGGCTCTCCAGCCAGCAGGGTTGGAGCGTTCGGTCTTCTGAGACCAGCCACCGAAGCGTAGAACCTCATCCCCTACAGCCGTTCTGCCCAAAAGACCCAGGGCGTCACCAACTAGGTCTCTATCTGCTGTTTCGCAGAATAGAGTGAGTGTTGGAGACAAGCCAGGCACCTTGGGTACCACAATGCCGCGTTCAATGACTCTCACGGCTTCTAAAACAAAGACACTGTTGGCTACGGCACTGACGACTGAAACGAGGGGGAAGAGAGAGATAGAGATGTTTGTCCCTCTCTCTAGCTGCAGAGGACTCGGCCAGAGAGACCAAGGAGGACAAAAACCCAAATTCCTTTCCCAGTTTGAAAATCCCACCTATATTCCTATTGGCCACTCCATCTGGGTAGGTGTAGTTAACCCCTTAATCCCCAGGCTGCTGGCTAACCCTCATAATCATGACAGACGACACACTGGGAACTTTTCCGGCATGGTCACTCAGATGATCACTACTCGATAGACTGTACTATCAATCCTCTTCTCCAGACGAGGCTGTCATTCCTGGGGACATCTCTCCTCCTGATGACCTCAGGCAATTCCAGGAACTTTTTAAAAGTCAGCCAGGAGATACAGCTAAATGAAATAAGAGAAGCAACACCATCTCCTCAATAATCTCCAGCCCCAGAATATGTCTAAGATAGCAATATCCCTGGATGAGGCCATACTTGAGGTGGCAGATGAAATCCGGCAAACCACTGCTTCTGCACCACCTACCAGCTGAACTCTTTGGTGGTAGATGTGGACCAGCAGAGATCTAAAACACCACAGTACAAACATTCCTCTATTGACAGGGATGTAAAGAGGCTTGATTTATTGGGCAGAAAAGTATACACATCTACAACATTAATGCTCAGGATAGCCAATTACACTGCTCATTTGTCCAACCACATATTTGACAATTTTACTAAGTTCACACCACTCCTGGACCATCTTCCAGAGTCAAAAAAGCCCATACTGAAATAACGCGTACAGGAGGGCTACACTTTGGTGAGAACAGCATTCCAAATAGCAATGGACGTAGTGCACACGCTCTTTCGGTTGACAGCTACGGCTGTAGTCATGAGACGAGCTTCCGACCTCCAATCAGCGGGAGTCCCAAAGGACCTGCAAAATAAGGTAGAGCACTTACCATTCAATAGAAACAAACTATTCACTGAAAAGACAGTGTATTACACTCCTCAGAGGATTCATGCATGACCCTCCGAACATTGGGGATGTATACCCCGCCATATAAAAGGCGTCACTATACCCCTTAACAACGATGGTACGATTACTCGTATGTTAGACGACAATGGCAGCATCAACAACGTGCCTTTGACCAACAATGTACACGTTAAAGACTTCAGAGACGTCTAAACCAAGGGAATCGTACGCAGACCCAACTGAACAACAAGCAGCAGGTTTGACTCCTCAGTCGAGGGTATGCAAACAGTCTCCCACATTGGCAGCGGACATCACACCCACTTGTTCCACCACCATCTGAGGCCCTTCTACCCCAATGGGCCTCCATCACCACTGACAAGTGGGTGTTGGAAATAGTTAATTCTGGCTATTCCATACCCTTCCTTGCTATACCCCCTAACACCACCCTACCCCGTCCCTCTTCAGGGATCCTTCTCACGCGAGCTTGTTACTCACCAAAGTCAATCCTCTACTCTCCATAGGTGCAGTGGAAAAAATTAGATGAGTTCAAGGGGGGGGGGGGGTTTCATTCCCATTACTTCCTCATACAGAAGAAGTCTGGTGGATGGTGACCAATATTGGATCTTCAGAAATTGAACAAGTTTCTTTGAAAACAATTATTCAAAATGGTGACCCTTGCCTCTATAATAACCGCATTGCTTCACGACGACTGGTTTGCTGCTCTTGACCTCCAAGATGCATATTTTCATGTTACAATTCATCCTTCATACAGGAGATTCCTCTGGTTCACAGTCGGCATGAACCACTTTCAATACAGGGTCTTACCCTTTGGTCTCTCTGCCCCCAGGGTATTCTCAAAAATTCTGGCTGTAGTTGCCGCACACCTCTGTCAAAAAGGGGTGATCATCTTTCCCTACCTAAATGACTGCCTATTGAAGGGACGGTCATTCACTGAAGTCGCAGACGTGGTTCAGACTACCATACAAACCTTCCATACTCTTGGACTACTAATCAATGAACACAAGTCTGTTTTTCATCCTACTCAGGAGCTGGAATTCATCAGTGCCCAGCTAGATGCAGTCACTGCAAGAGCATACTTACCCCTCCAAATATTTCAATCTATCCAGAATTTGATAGAGGTCATTCAAGGCATTCTTACCATCCAGATAATCACTTATTTGAAGCTCATGGGCCACACGACTGCCACAACATATATGGTTCGTCATGCTAGACTACACTTTTGCAGCCTACAACACTGGCTAGCGTCTGTGTTCAATCACACGAAGCACAACATACACAACTCAGTGACAAGAATCTCTCCTACAGTCCCTCAATTGGTGGACGGACCATACAAATCTCCTCCACGGTATGCCCTTTCGCCAGCAACAACTTCTCCTGTATATCTCCACCGATGCCTCCCTTCTTGGCTGGGGAACACAAATGGGTGCCATGTCCGCCCAGGGCAGTTGATTACCACACAAGACACGGCTCCACATAAATCTTTTGAAACTCCGGGCAGTCTTCAACGCCTGCAAGTATTTCCACACTCACATTCGCAATACCACTATAAAAATTCTCACAGACAATGTCACAGCAGTGTATTACATCAACCGCTCTCGCTCCTTATGTGCGGAAGCAATCCATCTATGGAACTGGTGCATTCGACATGGCATCATACCTGTAGCATCCTACTTACATGGCATCACGAACATTGCGGCTGATATCCTGAGCAGGCACTTTGTGCTAGATCAAGAATGGGAGCTCCATGACGGAGTCCTCCACCTTCTATTCCAAAGTTGGGGCACTACCCTCATAGATCTTTTTGCCGTATGTCACAACAAGAAATGCGACAAATATTGCTCCAGAGCTGGACTCAGTCACGGGTCTCTGGGCAATGCGTTCCTCCTCGACTGAAAAAGGCTTCTCCTGTATGCCTTTCCGCACACAGTTCTCATTCCCAAAGCATGCAAAAAGTCAAGACGGACAAGGCCACCGTCATATTAATAGCACCAGCATGGGTGCATCAACACTGGTTCCCCTTCCTTTAATGCATGTCACCATGCAAACTGTACCCACTTCCAGCTCTCCCGGACCTTCTCACCCAGTACCGAGGGTCACTGTGGTACCCCCAAATACACACCTTACATGGTATGGCTCCTAGTTGGCTAAATCCCTCCTAAGCCCTCTGCTCCACACAGGTCAGAGAGACAGCAGAAGACAAATCTATAGCAGAAGACAAATGACCAGAACCACTTGCCTCTCAAAATGACACAGATTTGCTTCGTGATGTTCAACAACATCTGCTCCCACATTCAGCTCCCCTTCATGTCATCCTTGACTATATGCTGTACCTAAAGCACATGGGATTGACTTTAGCTTCTCTCAGGGTGCACCTCGCAGCGATTTCCGCTTTCAGACAGCCTATTGAAGGCACCTCCCCATTCGCCCACCCAGTTACCAAGAGGTTTATTAAAGGACTTATGAATCGAAGTCCCCCTTGCAAACCCATTCCTCCAGTATGGAATTTAGATATAGAACTTGGGGCTCTAATCACACCACCATTCAAACCGTTGGCTACTATACCCCTACATATATTAACCATGAAAGTAGTTTTCCTCCTCACCATCATATCAGCATGCAGGGTCAGTGAGTTATTGGCGCTCATGGCAATACCACCATTATGCCATTTTCAGTAAGAATGTAGTCGTTTTAAGGCTTCACCCAGCATTCATCCTCAAGGTCTGTTCAGACTTTCATGTCAATGAACCGGTTGTTCTACCATCCTTCTATCTGAAACCACACGCCTCATTGCGTGAAGCGTCGCTCCACACACTCGATATACTCAGGGCACTCACTTTTTATATAGAACATACGAAATCTTTCAGAAAATTAGACTGACTCATTGGTTGTCTTGCCGAGCGATCAAAAGGACAGCCAATAGTGTCTCAGCGCATCTCAAAAATTATAATTGCTTGTATTGCCAAGTGTTACGCTGCAAGACGCGTATCTCTCCCAACGCAACGTAGGGCCCACTCCACTAGAGCGATGGCAGCATCAACAGCCTTCCTCAGGGGTGTGTTTCCTTTAAAGACATTTGCAGGGCAGTCACCTGGTCATTACATGACACGTTTGTAAAACATTACACAATTCAGCAGCGATGGCTTTCAGATACCTCAGTGGCATCAGCAGTACTCTGAACAGCAAACAAATAGGGACTCTGAATCCTGCCTTCCTACTAGATCTGGGTACTGCTGCTTAGTCACCTACAGTGGAGCGTCCATGGGGACATCACCTGAAGAAGAAAGCCAAGTTACTCACCTTGGCGAAGTAACTGTCATTCTTCGAGATGTGTGTCCCCATGGGTGCTCCACTACCCACCCTCCTCCCCACTTCGGAGTCGTTCTTCTTTGTTTTCCAGATTCTGAGGCAGGTTTGAGGAACTGGCGGGAGCCAGTCCGCGCATCTGGACAAAAGAGCGCGAGTGCTGTGAGATGACGTCACACATGGACAATCTGGTCGGATAGTGCCAGGGAAAAATTTCTGCTCTGCGGTGCCGAGACAATTCCAGCACCTACGGTGGAGCACCCACAGGGGGACACGTCTCTAAGAACAACAGTTACTGCACCAAGGTGAGTATCTTCACTTTTTTCTTCACTCGGTGCACAATCAACCTGTGGAACTCCTTGCCAGAGCATGTGGTGAAGACTGTGACTTTTAACAGGGTTCAAAAAAGAGCTAGATAGATTCATGGAGGTGAGGTCCATCGCTGGCTAGCCAGGGTGGGTAGGAATAGTGTCCCTAGCCTTTGTTTGTCTGTAAATGGGTAACAGGAGAGGGATCATGTGAGGATTACCTCTTGTGTTCCCTCCTTTGGAGCATCTGGTATTGGCCACTGTCGGCAGACAGGATACTGGGCTAGATGGATCTTTGGTCTGACCCAGTATGGCCATTATTATGTTCTTTTATGAATGAAGGGTTACAATTCCCTGGCCAGGAACCACTGCTTTCTAGCCACTCAGCTCTGAAGGCAGCACAGAAGTAAGGGATTATTTCAGATTACAAATAATAAGGGATGTGAGGTAGTGTTTCCTGTAAGATGTGCTTTTGGGCAGCCACCCAGAAAAGATTCAAATGCTGCCAACTCGATTAGCAAAGCACCCACAGCCAGCATTATGTATTTCTTATTGGCTGTGTACATCTGCACATGTCTGGTGCACATAACATTTATTTTGCACGTATATGGAAAAAAATTGAGCATTGGTGTAGGGTGACAAATTGTGTGAACGGAAAGGAATGTGCAACAGGAAAAGTTGCTCTTCTAGACCAAGATTTTTGTTTCTGGTTTAAAATGTTACTTTTTTGAATATCATCACTGCAGTATTACTAATTCAAGGTTAACACTGTTACTGATAGTGTAAATGGAATGTTAATATTAGAGTTGTCTCAACATAAGATGCCTTCCCTTGACCCCAGTCACAGGTGCACTAGACCCCTCTACCTCTGAAATGGGCTAGACCTCCTGGTACAATCCAGCTTGCTTTGTTACACACAACCTAGGTGACTTGAGCCTTTTTCATGCAGAATAACTTTTCAAAGAAAGAGTATGTGATAGTGGGGTGTTGGCCTGTTGGTAAGAGAGGTCACCATCAAAGTTTTGCATGACAGAATGTCTCACTTTGTGAGGATCCAGAGCCCAAGCTCCAGCCCAAGCCTGAAAGTCTACACTGCAGTGGATCAGCCTTGCAGCCCAAGCCACGAGCCCAAGTCAGCTGGCACAAGCCAGCCCAGAGGTGGGGAGGGGGATAGTACAGTATAGACATACCCGAGTTTTTGCGTAAAAAGTGGGGTCTGTTCCACTTTTTTCAGCCTGTGTGAAAGGATTGTCTGCTCATTGGATCCTTCATTAATAGCTCCAATGCCTGTCTCAAACAGCAGTGGAATGAAACTGTTGTGTTTTTGTTGTCCACAGGTTTCCCCATAAAACAGCAGTGTCAGCTGATATTTTTAGTCAGTGTTTATTCTGCTCCAATTTGGGAAAACTATGAACAACATCAGAGGCACTGGCAGCTCTTATCGCCTTTCCATTGGGGAAAACTGCTCCATTTACTCTCTAACAATTGGTTTAGATAAAAGCTTATATTCTGCAGAAGTTATTGGAATTTGGCCCTAACTTACTAAGGGAAGCTTCATACTCACCAGTGAGGGTAAGGAAGTGATTTTCTCAAGCCTTTCCTAAACATTTCAGTAGTAATTGAAAGGACTCTATCTGGGTATTACTCAAGAGAAAATGTATATGAATGCCAATGATAAAAGCAATTCCAGAGAGCACCACTAGGTAAGAATAGATTTATTTCTGGCTTGGGGAGAGGGGGCACAAAAGAATTCATCAGAGAAACAGGGAGGTGAAAAATATCAGTTCAGGAGGAGAGGATCATAGGGCGTCAAAAGACTGTGTGTCTGCTGCATTTGGTCTTAAATGCAACTTGAAACATGCGGAATAAGTTTGTTGCACATGGTACTCTAGAAAAATTCGCCTTACCATAACCTTTTATATGTGGCATTAACAGGAATAATGTTCTGATGTATGGGCCCCTGTGCATATTAATTTATTCCCTAGACTCAAGCTCTACAAGCAAAGAAAAAGTAACTTTATTCTGATATGTGTGTTCACATCCTGGAATGTTCCTTGTCCTTTGTGAGGCCAGGATTGCTTTCTGCAAGTATCTCTCAAAATTCTGTTGCTATAACAAACTGTGTGTTTGTGTACTTTTTAAATTAGAATAAAATGAAGTACCAAAAGAGACTTCCATTAACTCTTAGAAAAACTTAGAATAAATGGTCCTGTAGCAACTTAGAGACTAACCAAAAAATATAGCTGGTATCATGAGCTTTTGGGGGCACAACCCACTTCTTCAGGTGAATGGAGCTAGGAATCCAGGGAGATCAGAAGTGGGGTGGGGGTGTCAATTAGTGTGTCCTGCTAAATGAGGTGTTTAGAGTGGGCTGTAAGTGCCTGATATTTCCCTTTAGATGTCATTTGGGTGTTGAACATAACGGCCCATCCAAGGCATGTCTTTATTCAATCCTTGGGAGAATGTGTCAAATTTGTATATGAAAGCCAGTTTCACAGACACACTCCTGACATTGTAAACCTTTAAATCCATTAGTGAGTGCCTGGGCAAGTAAAAATGTTTCCCAATAGGTTTCTGTGTATTACCATTTTGAATATGTAATTTGTGTCCATTAATCCTTTGTCAGTTTGGCCAATATACATACCAGAGGGACATTGCTGGCACTTCATGGCATACAGGCAGTCGCCGGGTTACGTGGATCCGACTTACGTTGGATCCCTACATACGAACGGGGTTTTTCTCGCCGCGTAGAACGCGGGTGGCGGGACTGCCCAGACGCCGTGGTCCCGCCGCCCGCGTCCTCCGTGGCGAGAAAAGCTGCTCTTCGTCTCCCTGGTCTGCTGGGGGGGACCCCCCAGCAGACCAGGCTTTTCTTGCCGCGGAGGATGCGAGCAGTCCTGCTGCCCGCGTCCTCCGCGGTGAGAAAAGCCGCTCCCCGTCTCCCTGGTCTGCTGGGGGGACCCCCCCAGCAGACCAGGGAGATGAGGAGCAAAGCCGCGGAGGATGCGGGTGGTGGGACTGCGGTGCGTCTCGGTGGTCTGCCGCCCGTTTCTCCCTGGTCTGCTGGGGGGGAGGGGCGCAGCTAGTGCACCCCCCCACCCCCAGCAGACCAGGGTTTTCTCACCGATGCCTGGGGTAGAGCAGCTGGGGGGCTGCCGGGTTGGTTCCACAGCGCCGAGGTGCGGCGCTACTGGACCAACCCAGCAGCACCCCAGCTGCTCTGCCCCAGGTGTGTCCAATTCAGCCGCTGCTGGTCAGTTTCAACAGTGGCTGAATCTGGACGCCAGTTCCGACTTGAATACAAATTCAACTTAAGAACAAACCTACAGTCCCTATCTTGTACGTAACCCGGGGACTGCCTGTATATCACATAACCATCTGTGGGCCACTAGTGGTCTGCAGCCACCTTACAGGTGGTCCATGGCTTCAGCTCAGCCTCTTCCCTCCCTCCCCCTGCATCAGGGAGCCCATGCTAGCGCACCAGCCTCGTGGCCACCACAACACTAGACCACCAGCTCCATCTTCCTGCTTGGAGGATGGAGGGGGGTAAGAAAGCCCCGACCTTCCCCTCAAGACCCAGACTGTGGAGAGTGGGGTGGGGAGAGAGTCTGCAAAATCCACTAACCCTGGAACCCCGGAAGAGTAAATTCAGCCCATGGGAATCCTGAACCTCAGTCCTTCCCCTTCACCCTTTGGGGCTGGAGCATCAGAGGAGTGAGGTTTCTCAGTTGGGGGCCACATCAGTGAGGGTTAGGGTTTTTTTTAAGGGGGTTTTTTGCTTCTGATTTGTGTGGTCCCCAACCAATTTTTCTGTGGTTTCAGTGGCTCCCGATCCAAAAAAAGTTCCTCACCCCTGCTATCAATAAAGAAAACATTGAAACCTTTTGTGTTGGACATAAATTAATATTTTATTTTATTTAAAATGAAATTTGATTAACATGAGTCAGTTTAAGTGCTTAATCTATTTAATATTTCCTTTCTTACTGGTTAAATTAAACCATTCTTCCTAGCAGCAGCACTAGCAAAGTGGCTCAGATGTAATTATGTAGTTAAAGGTGAGTTTCCATTAGCAATTGGTGGTCCATGGAAAGGTTGCATTGAGCCAGGTGAGCCACGGGCCAAAAAGTTTGAGAACCACTGCATTAGTGGATGTGCAGTTGTATGAGCCTCTGATGTGGTGGTTTATATGGTTATGTCCTGTGATAATGTCACTTGTATAGATGTATGGACAGAGTTGGCACCAGTATTTATTGCAGGGGTGTGTTCCTGGGTGAGTATGTTTGAGGTATGCTGTGTGGTTGCTGGACATAATTTGTTTCAGGTTAGGAGGTTGTCTGTAGGTGAGACCTGGCTATCCCCCAAGACCTGTGAGAGTGAGGGATAGTTTTCCAGGATAGGTCGTAGATTGTTAATGGTGCCTTGGAGGGATTTAAGCTGGGGGCTGTAGGTGAGTGATTTTTTTTTTTTTTTTTTTTTTTGGTTACTTTGTTTGTTGGGCCTCTTGAAGAATCTGATGCCTGGGTACTCTGTCAATCTGTTTTTTCACTTCCCAGGGTGGGTATTTATGTTTTAAGAATGCCTGATAGAGATCATGTAGGAGTTTGTTTTTGTGGGATTGGAGCAAATTCCGTTGTATCTTAGGTCCTGGGTGTAAACAATTGATCAGGTAATGTGTCCTGGATGAAAGCCAGAGGCATGTAAATATAACAGTTGGACTTATTAACTGTTAGAACATTTCAGGCGAGTGAATGTCTGGAAAAAGATCTAGATGGTGCTGTAGTCAACACAATGCAACTGACCATTCAATGTTTTGGGAAGTCAACATAGTGAATAGGATGTTAGAATATAATAGCAACATCCTGCCAGTATATCCTTACACACAGTATTGAGGTAAGGATCTAAAAAAAACCTAGAAGATCCTTATTTTACTTAAGAAAACACCTGCAGCTACAAGATCAAGGGTATTGCAAAAGCTATGGATTCTCTTGCTTTAGAGCATAAATCTATAATCCTCTGAGGGAAAGAAGTTTTCCCCCATAATTTCTCCCTGCCCAGATGTATTCAGTATACTGAACTGGACAGATCACTTTTTTAGCAATTTTTCAAGTACTAGTAACTAAAAACTATTGAGCTACAAATTTCATAATATGAACTATTCCCATTACTTTAGCTGATCTCTGAACAAATATGAATAGGCTTGGCACAATTCTATTTTTTTTAATTTTTATAATTTTGTATAACTTTAACAATATTGATTATTTTTACATTTTTAAAAATATTAAGATAATTTTTCACAACTGTGCAAATCTACAGGCAGTCCCCGACTTACGCGGATCCGACTTACGTCGGATCCGCACTTACGAACGGAGCTTTCTCGCCCTGGAAGTTGGGGCGAGAAAGCCCCGTTCGTAAGCTGCTCCGGTGCCCCTGGTCTGCTGGAGACCGTCTCCAGCAGACCAGGGGCACCGGGCGGGTTCCCGCGCTTCTGAGGCTTTGCCAGAGCAAAGCCTCGGAAGCGCGGGAAGCGCTGCTGCTGGCAGCTGCCACTTGGGTGCCGGTGCCTGTGGTCTGCTGGGGACCGTCCGCAGCAGACCACAGGCACCGGACCCAAGCGGCAGCAGCGGGCAGGTTCCCGTGCTTCTGAGGCTTTGCCAGAGCAAAGCCTCAGAAGCGCGGGAACCCCCGCTGCTGCCGCATGAGACCCGGTGCCTGTGGTCTGCTGGGGACGGTCCCCAGCAGACCACAGGCACCGGCACCCAAGTGGTCAGTTTCAGCAGCGGCTGAATCAGGACGTCTGGGGCAGAGCAGATGGGGTGCTGCTGGGTTGGTCCAGTAGCACCCCAGCTGCTCTGCCCCAGGCGTCCCCAAGTCAGCTTCTGCTGAAACTGACCAGCGCTGACTACAGGAAGCCTGAGGCAGAGTTGCTCTGCCCCGGGCTTCCTGGAATCAGCTGCTGATCAGTTTCAGCAGCAGCTGACTTGGGGACGCCTGGGGTTCTTAAGTTGATTCTCTATGTAAGTCAGAACTGGCGGTCAGTTTCAGCAGTGTCTGAATCTGGACGCCAGTTCCGACTTACATACAGATTCAACTTAAGAACAAACCTACAGTCCCTATCTTGTACGTAACCCGGGGACTGCCTGTATTTGTGGGGGGAGGCAGGAGACCATTCTATAATAATATCATAAGTTGAAATTCAAAGAGTTAAAGTTTCATAACTATTAAAATACAAATTGTAAACGAACATATCAAAATATACAGAATACATATTCTTAAATAAGACAGAGTTCTCAAGAAGTATTTTTTCTTAGCATATATATAAAGTTCTATTATGGATGGAAATTGTTTTTACTGTTTGAGGGTCGATGCTAAATTTTACACTTATAAATTTTTTTTACTCTAATCTTTGAGCCTAAATATAAAGAGCTTTGGCTTTCTTTACTAAGCTCTAGCTAGAAGGTTAAACTGTGAAGTTTTTTCATAGGGCTTGTCTGTGGCAATATTGGGGTAGTAGTAAATGGGACAATGTATTAGGCACCAAAATTTTCCTTCCTTTTATAAGCAGAATAAGTGTAGTGACCTTTTCACCAATTTAATCCCAAGTTATTCTCCCGTCATAATATTTTATGACAAAGCTATCAGATTTTGGAGAGTTACATGAACAGCATTTAATGTATGTAGTGTTGTTGCTGTAGCCATATCAGTTCCAGGATATTAGATGAGGTGGGTGAAATATTTTTTATCCAACTTTGGACCAACTTTTATTGATGAGAGAGACAAGCTTTTAAGCATATACAGAGCTCTTCTTCAGGACTGGGAATTTAGTGACATTCATTTTGTGAATGAGCCATCATAATATTGGAAGTCTAGTGAAATAGTGGTGCTTGGAGATCCAATTGCAGTATGAACTGGCATTCTTTTACTTCCACCTATTTTCAATAAATCTTATGGTCCTGCTTGAGGTTTGTCTCTGCTGACTCAGCGTAGGTGGGCTCTTTCATTTATAATATAATGTGGGGGCCAGAGCATGTAGACTTGGGAGACAGTTTGAAGAGGTCTTTGAGGGTACTACCTAGTTTGACTTAATGCTTTTTAAGGGGTTTCAGGTTTAATATATCTTCAACACAGGTCTGAGGACACACAACATGGATTCCTCAGACTAAGTTTAAGTCCATTTTTTGTAACTAGCCGTTAGACTGGCTAGTTACTCAGCCAGTTCTCTCTGTTTTTCTTGCACTAGCTCAGTATTGCATTGTTGAGCTTAAAAGGTTACAAGTGTTGTACCAAATAAAAGCAAGCAGGATCTTATGAGGGGGATAAGGCAAAAAGCCACATTTATTGTAAAGATAATAATAAAAAATAAAGAAAAGATAGAAGCAAACAACGTTGTTTAACTACTTATTCCTAACACTACTTAACCCTTATACACTTGTATATATATATATATAAACCATTCATTCATACATCCATTCATTCAAGTTCTGTGTATAGTTACCAGCCTGGAAGTTGCTTGTGACAGAATACTGGCCAGGTACTCTGTACACAAGTGATGGTAGTGGGGAGCGAAGTCCTGATCAGATGCGCATCTGAAGCTCCTGGTAGGCTGGCAGCAGAACCTTGGACTCTGATTCCATAGTTTTTTAGTCCAGTTCTTATAGGAATTTCTTCCTATGCCAGTCTATGGAAATTGCTGCATCATGCTGATGTCTCCAGGGTGGCTGCCAGGTGCTCATCAGTGATCTCATCGGGTGGACCTCCAGTTTCTCCACTTGACACCTTTTGGTTGCACTGGCACCTGACGCCTTCTTCAGCCCTTTGTTGCTGTATTCTCAGGCTGGCACCTCTTAGAACCATTCACTCATCATCCAAGCACTCTCTCTCTCACATACATTCCTTAATGTTTCCCATACAATGTTTTTGTATAATAATAACTTTACATATATCAGAGTTGTAGTTACAAAAAGTTTCTGGTAATAATAACTTTACATATATCAGAGTTGTAGTTACAGAAAGTTTCTGGGTGGTATTGCTTAAAACATTCTCTGAGTGCTGAATAAAGTTACAATGTTTTAAAGAGAACAGGCCTCAATTAAGTAACAATGGCCTTAGTCAATTACAGGGCTTGGCTCCCATAGCAGAGTTAGTGGCTTGACAATGCATTGTTACAATGTATCTCTGCAATGTCAATTTCAAGCAGCCCCTTGCACAAGCTTGAGCATGCCCTGGAGCACAGAGGGGGGGGGCTGTTTCTGGTTACATAGGATTATATTTTTAACAGTTCTAAGTTACATTACCTAATACATTATATTCTAAAGGGACAATAATAATAATAAATCTAAACATTTAACAATCTTAACAAATAATAATAATAATAAGAAGAAGAATTAATAATAAATCTAAACACTAAGTTGTGGGGAACAAATTATGGGGAGTCACTTCCATTTGGAGGAATCATTTTCAATACATTAATATGTTATCCCTACACAAGGGGATGGATCATAACATACAAACTCTGAGAATTTTGAAAGGAGAGAATCATAACCTGTTAGGGATGTAAAATCCCATTTAATTGGTTAAACATAATGGCTGTGTTTACATTGGCGCGATCTTCCGCCAAAGCGGCTGCTTTTGCGCAAAAACATGCTGCCTGTCTACACTGGCGGGGAGTTCTTGAGCAAGAACACTGACGTTCTAATGTGTGAAATCAGTGCTTCTTGTGGAAGAACTATGATGCTCCCGCTCAGAAATAAGCCCTCTTGCGCAACTGAATTTCTTGCGCAAGAAAGCCCGATGGTTAAAATGGCCATTTGAGCTTTCTTGCACAAAAGAGCATCTACACTGGCACGGATGCTCTTGCGCAAAAGCACATCTCTTACGCAAAGGCACATGCCAGTGTAGATGCTCTCTTGTGCAAATATTTTAACACAAGAGCTCTTGCGTTAAAGAGTATTTGCGCAAGATCATGCCAATGTAGATGTAGCCAATGTTTAATCCGTTAGCTGATTAAAGAAGGGCATCCGGGGGCTGAAGTGGCTCCATTAGTATGATGGGAGCTGCTCTGGCTAAGCTGGAGTACCCTCCACCCACTGCTCCAACCCTCCATTCCCCACTGGTTAACAAGAACTGGTTAGCCTCACCCATTACAGATGAGGCTTTACTAGTTAACCACTCACATCCCTAGTTTTTATCCTAGTTCTGTAAAACTGTGTTTTTACAAATCATAACTGAGCTAAGTATCCTCTAATAGTTCATCTATCACTTTTCATATACACTTAATTCCATTAGGGCAAAATTCTGGAGTTTTTAATGAATTGTATTCAGCCTTTTCTTAAGGCGCACTTGTTTATGTAAAGGTTCAGGTTCTGGCTCTTAATGTAGGCATGTTTGATATATATTACTGGCCCTTGCTATCTGAAAAAGGGAAATACTTAGTTTTGGGAACAGGGTATGAGGCAACTGGTAGTGCAGCTAAATATTTTAAATATTGAAGTTGAGTTAATGTATCCATAAAAATAAAGTTAGTCTTATTATTCCGTAAGTCTGTTCCAGTACTTAGACTACTTTGTGTTTAGAAGTGCCGAAATAATCTCTTGTCAAAATATTTGTCCAGAGGACCAGAACAACAAACATGTAATCCAAAAATTACCAATAAAAAGTGATTCCATTGTTACTTTTATTGTTGGTTACAAATTGGGTAGGTCTGCAGTAGTCCTCTTTGCCCCTTTTAAACTGAAAGTGACCACCAATGGGTGTGCAACTGCTAGTTCCTTGCTTCTGTTCCTAAGATGTCAAACACTTTGTAGTATCTCTCATGTTTTTATGCTTTTCTTTACATAAGTAGTGAAAAGCCTGGATTAATTTTTTTTATGCCCAAATTGATATCTTAGCTGTGTTTTTTATCGTTGGTCTAAAATATTTCTTTTGCAGTTTGTGATGGGTATTCTTTTAAAGAAGAATGCAAGTTCTAGGCATGATCACAAAGCTACCTTTGAGATGGAAAGGTTTTTCATGAGTGTACAGAAAAAAGTATGTTTCTTTAGCTGCAGAGATAAATGTTTATAAGCTCAGAACTATTATGCTTCTAAGAAACAGAATGTATTAAAATAATAAAGGTCACTTTTTAAAGATTGCTTCAAGCTTTCTCCTTTATTACTGCAACATAGGATTTAAAAGTAAACAATCTTTTCCCAATATTATATAAATACGATTCTACTCCTCTGAAACCAATATGCCTTTCTATAGGATTTTTCATCAAAACATATCAACTGTAGTCCCCAGCTAGCTGCTTTTTTTCCTTCTTTACCCTTAAAGGGTTAGATGCAAGTCAATTTGATGACTAACAGTAGCTTGATGGAGAGCGGGGGAGAGAGAAGGTACTCTGCAAAGGAAATAAATCTATAAAGAGTGAGTTAAAATACCTAGCTGGCTGAAGTAGTTGTTCCACAGCACTTCTCAATTGTTATCAGCTGGAAAATGTAGAATATTTTGTCTCATAACAGTGGACCTAAAAGTAAATAGTGTGTACAGAGTGGTTATGGTTCTACACTGTTTCTGTCCAATTAAATTGACTTTCACTAAGTTTCACTCGAGGAAGGTCATGTAATGGGTTGTGTATGCATTTAAATATTTTAACTATCACTAACTAAAATCTTGAGACAGCAGTCCACAAAATATCCTTAGTTTATTTAGTGTTCTTTGCCTTGTTCTATGGTTTCAGTTATCTTATGATGCAGATTATTGTAAATACTTTGCATAATTGCTTAGTAGATGTTGTCAGGGAGGCATCTGGAAGTGCTGATGACCAATTGGGAAACAGTAGGATTTTTGAGCCTGGTGTGGTATTTTTAGGCTACGTCTGCATTGGCAAGATTTTGCGCAAATACTTTTAACGCAAGAATTTTTGCGTTAAAAGTATTTGCACAAGAGAGCGTCTACACTGGCATGTGCTTTTGCGCAAGAGATGTGCTTTTGGCCATTTTAGCCATTGGGCTTTCTTGTGCAAGAAATGCGTGTTACCTGTCTATGCTGGCCTCTTGAGCAAGAACAGTTGCACAAGAGGGCTTATTCCTGAGCGGGCGCATCATAGTTCTTGCGCAAGAAGCACTGATTTCACACATTAGAACATCAGTCTTCTTGCGCAAGAACTCCCCGCCAGTGTAGACAGGTAGCATGTTTTTGTGCGAAAGCAAGTGCTTTTGCGCAAAATCATGCCGATGTAGACACAAGCCTTAGTGTTTAGAGTTAATAATCTATAGAGATGAATGGGAGCTTCTCACATCTCAGAAGTACTCTTTCAGGATTTCTACAGATTAAAGAATGCAATATGGTATAAGTTTGTTTTTATTACTTTTCCACAGCCCTGAGGACTAAAAATGAATACTCTTTAAAAAAAAAAAAAAAAAATTTTAAACCCTGAAACCTTAGGTTCTGGAGTGCAATTTTGCAAGAATATGTGATTCTACAGAATTCTGGAATATGTGGAGCACTAAATGTCTCTTCAATCAATTATTTTACCATTCTGTTAAGTCTGACAAGTGCTTTCTGTAAACTTATCTCTTCTAAAAGTATATGGGAGAATTTTGTCTCTTAAATCTCTGCAAATGAAAATGAGATGATGTTGCACATACCCAGTCCCACATAAGCGATAATGGGTATTATATGTCCAGGCATCTCTGGACTTAATTCATCCCACAAATCTTGAGTTCCTCTGGGAAACTTTTATTCATTAAATCCTTTTTTTCCTGTGTAACTAGTCTGCTTGAACCCAAATTTAATATGTCCAAGTAGTACAACTATTCTCCTTGCTTATATCTTATACAAGAGAGTGAATCCTATCAAGTCTCAATTTTTTTGCTAACCTGTTTTCAGTCAGGCTAAAGAACTGCTTCCTGTTCTTCCTTGAGAACTTACTCCTTTCTCTCTTTAAACTCATCTTTTCCTGTTTGTCCATTTAATTCCAGCTCCCTTTAAAATATACTATTCCTTTTATTTTTTCCTGAAGAATTTCTCTCACTGTTTTACTAATTGGGCTTGCTGATTGTGATAGTTCTCTTGAGATTTGTAGCACCTTGCTTGCTTTTTGTTCTGTCCATTGACTCTCTTACTGGTTTTAAACTACGCTACTTACTAGAAGTATAAATCAAGGCTTTTGGCCACAGTGGTTCTAGGATTCTTTCTTTTGCTGATGTGTTTCTCTATCCCCAGGTGCATGTTGACATCTTGCATATTGCTGTTTGATACTAAACAGTCCATGATTTCTGCATTAGTGTAGAGGCATTAGCTCCTGCCAAACTCATGGCAAATCAAAGTAGGTGACCATGTGCTTTCAAGTAAGCTTAAGTCTACACTGCCAATTTACTGCACTGCAACTTTCTGATTCAGGGCGCAGCAAGTTACAAGCACTGTAAAGCACCAGAGTAAAGGGGGCTATAGTGTTAGGAGCCATATTCCCAGCACAGCTAGCTACTCCTCCAGGTGGTTTACCTAGAGTTTACTCTCCTAGCACTTCTGATGTGGCCACTCTGCCATGCTGAAGTGCTGCTGCGACTGCACTTTCTACTTTCAAGTGTGGACAAAGTCTTAGAATGGTATACGTGCTGTGATATAACAGCAGACTGCACTCATGAATGTTATGCGACATGCTTAGATTTTTAGGGAGGTTGAATGAGCCACTCCTTGGCCACTCCAGCTTTAGACACTGATACCTTTTGATACAAGGGTATATTTTTAGAAATGTGTAACCTTTGTTATTTTTACTTTTACTCAAAGTAGGAATGCTCAAGTGTTAAATTGATTGGTTCTACTTTCCGTTTGAATGAGTTTTAGCAGAACGCTAGCTATGTCTGCACTAAGGAGTTATACACATTTTATTGCTAAGTAGCTTTTTGTGAAAGACTTCAGTGCAGCCAAGGCTTAAGACTTCACCTTGTATGGCTTTAACGCGAATTTTAATATCTTTGAGCCAGCTGATAACTTTCAAAATTGGTCACAGAATATCCTATTTAAAAATGTAAGCCTTTTTTCTTTTCTTTTCAGAACACTGTAATGTTGTGTTTGACTTAATAGGCACAGAAAAAGTACGGCAAGCTCTGGACTGTAAACATCTCCATGTTGTAAACCCTGACTGGCTGTGGAGCTGCTTGGAGCGTTGGGACAAGGTAGAGGAGCAGCTCTTTCCCTTAAAGGATGTCTATATCAAAACACAAAGGTAAAATTTATATAGGAAAAAAATGGACCAAAGATAATTTGATCATGGTATTAAACTGAATTTATTCTTATTTTAATAGAGAGTTGATTCATAGCTATAATAAACCCAGAATTGTATGTGAAATGTAGTGTTTATATGAAAATTCCATATCTCATTTCAGCCAACTTCTTGTAGTGTTTGCAGGCAGGACTGCCTACCACTGGGAGGCAGTTGATCCAAGCTTTGGAGTTCCTAGAAGTCCCTAGGACTAGTAGTATCACAGGTGGGGATTTCCAGTAAGCAGCAGCAGGTCTGACCAGTGGTTCTCTGTACTTGTGCTAGGGAGGGCCAGTAGGGACCAGGAATGTAGGTGCAGCATGATATAATCATGCAGTCTCCAATCCTGCAAGCACACAAATTCATGGATTACGAGAAGCCTGAGCAGCTAGCCATTTTACACTTGGTAACGAGAAAGAAAGGGAGAAGAACTCAGGACAAAAACAGAATGTATGAATAAAAAAAGGGAGGGAGAGGTTGGAAGAGAAAAGGGGAAGATCAATATGAGAGCAGAAGGGAAAACACCAATGGGAGAAGGGTTGGTAAAAAAGCAAGAAAACAAAAACAGTGGAGTGTTAGGTGAACAGCAAATCGAAAATATAAATCTTGGATAGGAGAAAGGAAGCAGAAGAAAAATGTGAAAGGGGACAGAGACTATTATAGATGAGCCCTCTTGAGGGAGAAGACTTAAGACATGTGAATGGATTAATATTTGTACCATAAATAGGGTTTGTGGGTGTCGAACATGTCTAAAAATGAGGCAGTTCTTTTTTGGAAGCCTAAAAAGGAATAAAGGAGTCTAGAATATTTTTGCCTAAGTAAATAATCAGATTGTAATTATAAACTAAAACTTGAGATACTAATGTGCTAGATCCTTTGCTATCGGAGTTATTTGTGGCAATGATTGCTATCCTAGAGGTCTTACAATTTCAGGTGGTGAATAAGATACAAAACCAGATAAAACTGAAAAAATACCCTATTTGAAAATAAAATGAGTTTATTAAGAACATTGAGGGCACTTCATAGTTATAACTATCAATTTATTTCATGAGGTGCCTGTCACTGTTAAATCAGAGTTGTGGCAGCAATTTAAAATGGTTATGTATAAATGTATGAGATGAAACGGACTTTTGGTGAGCAGCCTTCTTACACCACTATATGATGCATAGCAAATTCTTCTATACATCCTTTTGTATCTGTATATATTTCCTTGTGATACTAATCTGGTAATATTACCAGATCTGACACATTTGATGGTGTTAATGGCTTTTTTTCTAAAGTAGCCACATATGTGGCTTAGTGCAACAGTAAATTATTTTGGTGGTTTTTGTAAATATTTGTTGATGTTGCAGAAGTTGCTATGCTAATTTGTTTCAGTTTGCTTTAAGAGCAGTATTGAATAGCAAATATTTATCTTATCATATACAAATTATAGGTATCAAAGAACGTTTGTGCACGTGCATTTAGTCTGATGTGTATTAGTATCTCCAAATTATAGTGATAAACAAATTTTATGTGTTAGTTTTAATTCTATAGAGGAAATTTGAGTTTTCAGTTGTTTATAAATTTTGAGAAATAGTTAAGATAGATATTTTATTATAATCTCATTTTAGTGAATAAGTATGACATTAAATCTGTTCTCTTCATATACATGCATTATTACCATTAAGTTATGTGGGATTTTCATATATATGCTAAGAAAATACATTTATTTTCTGTTTTTGAAAAAAGGCAGACCCATTTTGCCCTGAAATCTGTCTTGTCAGAACCTATGCCCTTTCTCTGAAAGGGAAATCCTATTACTTCCCCTTCCGGTTACAAATAATTACTGTAATATAAATTTCTAATGTAACTTTTTAAAAATTACATTCAACAGAGAGAACAGTCCTGCCACATTTCCTGATACACACAGCGCATTCCAGACTGCTCTGTTTCACCCGACACCCATCCATCCAAAGTTTCAGCCAGGTCCTGAAGTTCGGCTTTATGATCCCAACACCGGAAAGCTAATCAGGAAGGGCTCTCAGTCTTCTGGCCAGCCTCTGTATATCCAGTCTCCAGCTCCTCCCCTCACTTTACCGGTCCACGGGGAGCACTCATCCTTCAGGTACATGAAAGTGTAGCTAAGAATCACTTAAGCTTATTTTCAAACTTCATTTTTCTAGGATCTCACTTTTTTGTGTTACCTGATAGCATTTCATTCAATTGGCTTAGTTAGCTTACCTCTTTGAAAAGTTAAAATGGTTTTAACTCTTGCAATATCTTACTAAAGGAAATGATTAGAACTAGGCAAACAGCTGTGGTGATATGAATGTGTTTAATTCCGTATAGGCCTTCCTTTTCTGTATTTGTAGAAACCCCAAAGAGAATATACAACTTTTGTATTTTATATACTGTAGAATTTATTAGGATAACTTATATCACAAAACAGTGTGTTTTTGTATGTGAATTTCAGTTCTAAATAAGTTTTATTCATTACTTTGGATTTGTTTGGCTATCAAATACAGCTGACTGCAGTATCAGTTTTGCTTGAAAACTTTTCCTCTTTACTTATCTCATACACATACTTTCAAATAGGAGATTATTCTGGGATTTTACTTTGAGGTTACTTTTGTTTTTAGAGGATTACCTAGTGCATGTTACTGTGATTTTTTTTTCTATGAGTCAGTCTGCACTTAAAAACATTATTCGAAAATAAAAGGGGATGAAGGCTGGTTTTGTGATTTTTAAGGCCTTGAATTTCTAGCTGAGACACCTAGGGGACTTGTCATGGACACTGTGATCTTGGTCAGCTCATTTAAACCATGATTTTTAAAAGTAGGAGTCTTAGGCTCCAGAGTATGGATTTAGGTTCTTAAATAACTGACCTAATTTTCAGAAGTGCTAAGCACGCAGCAATTCGTGTTGACTTAATTGATTAGGCATCTTCTTGGTATCTAAATTTCTCCATCCATAAAACATGGTAGAGTATTGGGACTAACTTAATTATCTCTGAAAACATGTGAGATCCTCAGAAATGATAGAAAAGTTTAAAGCATTATAATAAATGCCGTGATGCAAGGTGAATTCTTTTCCATGTTCTCCTTTTCACTATCTCTACCCTTTATATTCTTTGTTACAAAAATCTCTTGCTATCTCTTCTTTTTCAGAATCCTTTACATACTTTTTACTTCTCCCTTCCCATTTTCATGGTTTTTCTTTCATTTTGTCTCCTTCATTACACTTTCCTTAGCCTTTCTTGGCATGAATATATCCAGTTCCTTTGGCTATTTGAAAAGGCAATTTTCTTTTCTGCTTTTTTCCCCCAAATCACCACTTTTTAGCTTGCATTTTGCTTTAATACTCTTAAATGAACAGGCAAGAAAGAAACAGTCAAGACAGCAAGTATTCTGAAAGAATAACTGGAAAGGTTTTGTTGGTCATTATTTGACAAAGGGGCAGAGAAATTTGTTTCCAAGTTTCAAGAAGCTGGGAAATGTTTGCGAGGGACTGAGTTTATGTAGGACTTTCCTAAAATGCTTGGGTGTAAAGGTCTGTGATGTGTTAATATATCAATTAGGACTGTCAATTGACCTGCGTTAACACCTGCGAGTAACACAAGACAAGATTAATTTTTTCAACATGTTAATCTGGTGCTTCGAAGGGGCTTTCCAACAGCAGAGCGGGGGGATCAGCTGGAATCCCCACCTGATCCCCCGCTCCTAATCAGCTGCCCCTTGGAAACACTGCCATGGCGCTTCCAAGGAACTGCACTGCATGGAGCCTGGCATCAGCTGGGGACTCCAGCTGATCCTGGTCTCCATGCAATGCTGCCCTGTTGAAATGCTGCCATGGCTTTTCAAAGGGGAGGCGCACGTGATTAATTGAGATTACATTTTTTTATTTGCTTAAGAGCCCTAGTATCAGCAAAGTCAAAAGAGTACTCTTTTAATCTTCATATTCTTCCCTTCTTCCTCTCCAAATTTACAAATTATTAAGCCAAAAATTTACATTCACAACGATTGTCATTTTGCATTGTAATGCAAAAGTAGTGACTCGTTTGATTGTCTTTCTCTTCCAAAAACTGTACATAAGTTGTATCTCTAGCTGGGAGCTGCTGGGAAACCAGTCCCAGGCTAAGCCTTTGGAAAATTTTCCCTTTCTTAATTATAATTTTTACTCTTTAGGATGGTTTTGTGATTTTAAAATAAATGAGTATTCTGAGTTTTAAAATAAAAAATAATGTGAAGGTCGTGGCTTTCAAGATTATACATTTCCTGGTTGTAGGTGTAATTTTGTTCCTAACTTGAGAACCAGGAACAGCTTGTTGTATATTGGGCAAAAATCCAAGGGGAAAGTGACTCTGCATACAAACATGATGTATTTTTCGTGGATTATGCAAAATCCTCAGATGACTCTCTGTTTTCAGATTAGCCAATTATGTAGAATTGTACAAAGAATTAATGCTACGTAGGGTATAGTCATTTCTTCTTCGAGTGGTCCCCGTGGGTACTCCACTCTGGGTCCTGGTGCGTCCTCACGCCAGCGACCAGAGACTTTTTCTAGCAGTTTCTGCTGCGCCGTGCATGCGCCATAGTGCTCTCTAGTGCTGTTGCAATCTGCTGGGCACGCGCGGCGCGGCTCCTCAGTTCCTTCTCTACCATCCTCGGCAGCAGACAAAGCCTTCAGTTCTCCTCATTTTCTGTAAAAAAATAGACAATTTCCTAGTTGATTCCCCAGTTTTCCTCACGATCCAAGTTCTTTTTTTGCCCTCTTCTCCTAACCCAGTTAGTTTAAAAAAAAAAAAAATTCTCTCGTTGCGGTTCGCCGCTTTTTTTCCAAGAGCCTCATTCCCGGTTTTAAGAGGTGCAAATCATGCCGTGACACGATGCCCATGTCTGACGGGCACACCAAGTGCATTAAGTGCCTGGGTGAGTCACATCAAATTCAAATGCCGGCACTGCTCCAAACTCACCGCGAGAGCGCACCATGACTGGGCTAACAGACTTAAAATGCTCCTATACAAGAGGCCTCTTTGGCCATCTCCTGAGGACTCTCCAGCGACTTCAAAAACGACTTCGCAGAGTAAGGTTATGGAAAAAGATCATCCCTCTACTCACTCCGGCTGTATGGCCTCAAAAACGGGCCTTTCCCCAACTCCCTCGCTACCCTCAGCACTGACAGCAGCACTGGGGATAAACCTGGGACTTCCGGCACGGCACCACATAAGTCGGTGAGGGCGCACAAAAGAGCCCACTCGGAGCCAAGACAGAAGTAGTCTGCACTGCGATCTACAGCACCAGAGCCACTTGCAACTCTGTCCGCTCCAACTGCACCCGGCTCCAAGCCCTCGGCACCAAAACATCACAATAAAGCGGCATTGTCCAAAAAGCTGTGCACCGATGCCTCCCAGATGGAACATCCTGCACCAGGGCAGATCGCAGTACTGCTCTCACCCATGACACCCACGTTGTCCACGGTACCGACACTGTCTCCAGCACCTATGTTGCCCCCGGCACCTACACCGGTCTCAGCACCGCTGAAACAGCACCATTTGGCATTGAGAGAGCACCGCATGCCTTCGGTACCGCCTACACCTGGCTCCTCTGTCTAGTATGTGCACTCCTGATGCTCTTCTCGATCTTCCAGGGATGCGGGTCAAGGAGCAGATTCTCATCTCAACATTCAGCCCGGCACCCAGACCACCCTCCTGGCAACCTACCATGGTGCAGTATGCATACCCTCCTCCTCCACCATGGTATGCGCAACAGTATGCCCATCCTCCACCACCATACGCCACCCATTGGCAACCCTGGGAACCACAGCCCAAGAGCAGCCACCACCATGTGCCTTCTACAATTTCGAGGCCATCTCCAGCCTCATCAACCACTACCGTTCCAGTCACTGAGCTGCCTTCCCGGACTCATTTGGACATATAGGACTCCCTCTCCGAAGGGGAGGACAGATCCCCCTTGCACAACTCATCATCGTCCCCAGGTGAGGCAGTCATGGCTGAAGCCCTGCCTCCCGGTGATGATGCTAGAAAATTCCAAGAGCTGTTTAAAAGAGTGGCCTTGGCATAGGAACAGGGTCTCCAGGAGGTCCAAGTCAAACAATATCATCTTCTCTGTACTTTACAACCCCCAGTTGCCTCCAGAATAGCCATCCCCATGGATGAAGCTATCATGGACCCAGCTGATATCATCTGGCAGACTCTGACCTCCATTGCCCCGACAAACAAAAGAGCCGACTGCAAATATTTTATCACTCCCAGGGACATGGACTTTCTGTTTAACCATCCCCCTCTGAACTCAGTAGTAGTAGACTCTGTTCGTCATAAAAGTAAACAACCTAATTTCAGAAATACCCCACAGGACAGAGACCATAAGAAGGTAGATACCATGGGTCGTAAAGTTTACACTTCGGCTAAGAGGGCCTTAATGTCTCCCGTACAGCTTTACGGTCTGCTATGGATGTGGCTGACACCACAGCATCTGCCATCGTCCTCCGTCAGTTGTCATGGCTCCAATCATCGGGAGTTCTGAGAGATTTGCAACAAAAAGTAGAGGATTTACCCTTTGATAAGGCCAGCCTATTCTCTGCCAAAACAGATGAAGTATTGCACTCTATGAAGGACCCCCAAACTACTCTCAGAACTCTGGGTATGTACACTCCTCTCTTCAAGAGGACTAGATACCAGCCCTACCAACGTCCCAGGGAGCCCTTCAGACAGTAATCAAGATATGACTTTTGTCAGAGACCAAAGCTGGAACGCCGTAGGCTGCAACAGCAACAGCACTCCTCTACCCACCCACCTGCAAACAAGCAGCAGGTTTGAAAGACTGGTCAAGAGCCAGAAAGCCATTCTTCTGTCACCAAGGACCGATACGTTTCAATTCCACCACCCTCTTCGGACCTTCTACCATCAATTGGCCCTCATTATGTCAGACAAATGGGTTCTGGAATTGATCCAATACAGTTACGCTATCCCATTTACTTCCCATCCTCCCACCCACCCTCCTACCCCATCCCTCTTCAGGGACCCATCTCACGAAACCCTTCTCGATCAAGAGGTTTCCCATCTCCTACAACTGGGTTCCATAGAACCAGTTCCATCACCATGTCAGGGTCGGGGATTCTACTCAACCTACTTCCTAACCCAGACGAAGAGTGGAAGTTGGTGTCTCATACTAGATTTGAGGCGACTAAACAAATATATTGCCTACCACCACTTCAAGATGGTAACTTTAGCAATGATTATCCTGGCACACGACCAAGGGGACTGGCTTTTGGCTCTTGACCTTCAGGATGCCTACTTCCACATCATGATACATCTAGCACACAGGCGTTTCCTTTGTTTCATGGTGGGGACCTGGCATTACCAATACCGAGTGCTCCCATTTGGTTTCTCGACTGCTCCAAGAGTATTTTCCAAAACCCTGGCAGTTGTAATAACTGCGCTCCGGCACCAAAGGTTCGTGATATATCCATATTTGGACGATTGCCTCATAAAAAGCTCTTCCTTCAAAGAAGCCAAGACCATGAAGGATATCACGATACGCCTTCTGACCAACCTCAGGGCTTTCATATAAATCATGCAAAGTCCTCTCTAATCCCTACACAGAAACTGGAATTTATAGGTAACTCAGTAACAGCAAAGGCCACCTTACCCAAACACAGTAACAGCAAAAGCCACCTTACCCAAACACTGGTTCGCCACCATTCGCGACCTGATCACTACCGCATGCACAGCTCCTACCATGATGGTCTGCCAGTGCCTCAAAATTCTAGGCCATATGGCATCTACGACATATGTAGCCAAACTAGCCAGACTACACATGAGGGGTCCATGATCATGGTTAGCAACAGGCTACAAGCCTTCCAGAGATCAACTCTCGAAAATGGTATCTATTCCACCTCGCATCCTCAATTCCCTCCAATGGTGGATGGTCCCACAAAACATGTTAGAAGGCATTCCCTTCCAGAGTCCTCCGCCTGTACTCGCTCTGACAACGGATGCTTCCTTTATGGGCTGGGGGGGCCCATTTAGGGAATGTTACAGCACAGGGCAAATGGTCGCTCATGGAACAAACTTTCCATATCAACTTCCTCGAACTACAAGCAGTCAGATATGTGTCAACATTTCACCCAGCTCATAGGACACAAATCATGACAGACAACACCACTTGCATGTACTATATCAATCGCCAAGGCGGTGCTCGCTCACCATCCCTGTGCACAGAAGCCATCAGGTTCTGGAATTGGTGTCTAGCTCATCAGGTCACCCCAGTGGCCCCCTCTCTCCCAGGGATACTCAGCGTCACAGCGGACACCCTCAGCCGCACATTCCACAATCGACATGAATGGGAGATAGACAAGTATGCCCTCATCCCTGTCAGCCGACGGTCAGGGCAGTGTGTGTGTGTGTATGCTTCCGAGAAAAGGTTTAACGTCCGTGTCTTTACTGCTAGGACCGGGGTCCCGTCGCAGAGGGTGGCCAGCAGGCCAACAGACGCCCCGTTATATAGAAAGAGCTTATTACACCTTAGATTTTAACTGCTAGAACACAGGGGTTCCTTCGCAGCGGGCAGCCTGGGAAAGGCTGGAAAGGTGCCCCAACGGATCTTGTCACCTGGGAGTGACACAGATCCAAACGCCCAAGCTCTCCTTATGTCTGTCCCTTTTATGACCGGCTGAAGTTCTTTTAAATTGTGCTTGGTTCTGTTACAGCAACTGAAGGAGTCAGGTTAAAGCTTAAACAGTTAGAGGTTTATTAAAAGACTTATAAAAGCATATGGTTACAATGGCTATTGCTCTATTTCTTAAATGCTAACAAATACAGATTTTAAAAATGGTTACAAAGAAAATAAAGATAGAAAATAGAAATAATGGTACCAAGTGACAGCTTAATCTTTAAAGAGCTCTAAGTCTATGTATATATATACTTAAACAAAGGACCACATCCAGGTACAATTTTTACCCCTTTCTGTGCCTCTCGACTCCAGCGTGTCAGGCCAGGGCCGGTCTCTCAATTCCTAGGAAAGACGAATACGAGGTGGGCGTCCCCTTGGAACCTCGGGAGATCAAACACCTAACCCGACCAGCAGATAAGATGGTAGATTGACACTCAAAGAGAATGCGCTGCTGGACCTATCTTTATACCCCTGGGGGCCCGTATTCTCTTTCTTATCTAAGATGCCGAATTCTACTGGTCCGTTTTGTGGCGCCAGTTCTTACAAGCAAGTTTCAAGTTAATTTACACTTGCAAGAGAGAGAACTAAATTGTGAGCACTAGACATTTTTTTACTGGGCGAGAGATTCCTCCCCCCACGGATGGATGTGTGTTCGTATCAATATGGGTTAAGTCAAGGGCACTCCTTGGCAGCCTCTTGGTCAGCAATTGGCATATCTCTGTTTATAGCCATTCACGGTCACACAGCCTGGGCCTTCTGCTCTGTGTGCCCTGTATGCTCCAGGCAAGCAAAAATGGATGTTACAAGGGGATTCCTGTCTGGCTACAATCCCACTCTTTCTTCAGTGGGGACATCCAGACATAGATCTCTTTACCACAAGGAACAACAGAAAGTGCCACCTCTATTGTTCTAGAGGAGCCTTGGGGAAACACTCCCTCGGAGACACCTTTTCCATCTCTTGGGACTCTCATCTCCTTTATGCTTTCCCCACCTTCCCTCTATTGCACAACAAAATCAGGACAGATCAGGCCTGAGTTATTCTGGTGGCACCGGCATGGCCCAGACAAATGTGGTACCCATACCTTCACAGGATGGTGACAGTGAGTCCGTTTCCATTCCAACTCCATCACTACCTCCTGTCACAGAACCACGGCACGACTTTCCATCTGAACCTTCGCAAGCTTCATCTCTACGCCTGGCTCCTCCATGGCTCCAAGATGCTAATTAATAGTAGAAGATTCTCCACTAGAAAAACTTACCTATATAAGTGGAACAGATTTGTTCAGTGGTGTAACGATTTGCACACAACACGGCTGGCTTCTGCCCCTCTCCCTACTTTGTTGGATTACTTATTATCCCTCAAGCAATTGGGACTCACTCTTAGTACAATCAGAGTATATGTGGCAGCCATAGCAGCCTTTCATAACCCTATTGATGGTGCTTCCTTCCTCGCTAATCCTTTAACTAAATGCTTCCTTAAAGCTTACAGAACACTTCCACCCATCCGCCCGCCAGTCCCCATCTGGGATCTAAACCATGTTCTCAAAAGCTTGACAAAACCACCGTTTGAGCCATTAGTCACTTGTGTATGGCCCCATTTGTCAATGAAAGTGTCCTTTCTGGTCACTATAACCTCCAGCAGGAGGGTGAGTGAACTTGCAGCCCTGATGGCCGATCTCCCTTACACTGTATTCGCTAAAGACAGAGTGATACTCGGACCCCACCCGAAGTTCCTCCCCAAAGTGCCTTCCCCTTTCCATGTTAATGAACCTATACACTTACCTGCCTTCTTTCCAAAACTGTATGCTGATCCAGTTCATGCTGCATGGCACACGCTCGATGTCCACAGGGCACTGGCGTTTTATGTGGACCATACCAAGCCTCGGCGCACCTCACCTAGACTGTTCCTTTCCTACGCCAAACGGTCCAAGGGACAGGCAGTCTCATCTCAGAGAATTTCAAAGTGGATCACCTCCTGTATTTGAACTTGTTATGAGCTGCACTATAAACACTTACCTGAATCCATAACGGCTCATTCCACGAGAGCAATGTCCTCTACAACTGCCTTCCTTAACAACGTTCCTCTGCAAGACATCTGCAGGACATCTGCAACACCGCCACTTGGTCATCCGGCCACACCATTTGCACAACACTACGTGCTTTCCTCTTCAATTGCAACTTCTATGGCGGTGGGACACGCAGTACTATCCACAGTGACTACCACATGGCTCCAAACCCACCTCTGTGAGCTGACAACCGCTCTGTAGTCACCCAGAGTAGAGCACCCACGCGGACCACCCGAAGAAGAATAATGAGTTACTCACCTTGTGCAATAACTGTGGTTCTTCAAGATGTGTCCATGTGGGTGCTCCACTACCCTTCCTCCTTCCCCTGCTTGGAGCCTAATACTCTAGCAGGTAGAGAAGGAAAAGAGGAGCCACGCTGCGCGTGCCCAACAGATTCCAAAAGCACTTTGGTGAGGGACCTTGTAAAAAGCTTTCTGGAAATCTGAGTACAATATAGCCACTATCTAATGTCCCAGGAGTCCCTATGTGGGTTGGTGTTATGAAGCACAATCCCTAGGGAAAAAATACCTGTAAGCATCTCTGCTTATTCCAAACACAAATTTGTAAAGACATCAATATGGAAGTTGTGATTCACTTTGAGTGGCTTTAAGAGGCTTAAAAAGACTTTTCTTTAACAAACACTTAAGCTATGTCTACACTGGCGGGTTCTTGCGCAAGAACACGTCCACACTGCCATGTGCTTTTGTGTAAGAACATCCGTGGCAGAGTGGATGCTCTCTTGCACAAGAAAGCTCTGATGGCCTTTTTAACCATAGGGCTTTCTTGCACAAGAAACCCCTGCCGTGCATCCACACTGCCCTCTTGCACAAGAGAGCTTACACTTTTTTTAAAAAAGAGCACAGCTCCTGCACAAGAAGGCCTCTCTTACCACGCTTTACTGTAAATCTTCTTGCACAAGAGCGGGCAGGCAGTGTGGATGCTCTGCGGAAGAATGGCCGTTCTTGCGCAAGAACCCACCAGTGTAGACATAGCCTTATAGTTTTCATTTGAGATAACTAATCTTTTAGACACTCGGAAAGTAACTGGTTGCAGTGTACTCATCAATCTTGCAAGCCACTGATCAGTGAATAATATTAGGTTATCTCAATGGGATGTTCACCCTAAAGCTGCTTTATTCATAGTGCATAGAATCATAGAACACTAGAACTGGAAGGGACCTCGAGAGATCATCAAGTCTAGTCTCCTGCTCTCTTGGCAGGACCAAGTATGCTCTAGATCAGGGGTCTCCAAACTTTTCAGCCCAAGGGCCGCATTAACTATCAAACAGCAGTTCGGGGGCCGACTACACACTTGAGGTCCAAATAAAAAACAATCAAAACATGGATGTTGTTTTTAATTATTTATTTAATATTATTTTATTCAGTTATTATTTAATAACACATTGATACACTACACATGAACACCTGTATTAGTATGAATGGTGAAATTGTTTCCTGGATGCCAAAATAGCAGACATTTCTGGCTTTAGATTTGTTGTCCCTAACATCAACAGTGACCTGAGATTATCATCGGACAAGTTTGTTCTCAAATTGTTCTTCACGTATTTCATTCTTGAAAATGTCTCCACGGGCCGGATGAGAGGGCCTCGCGGGCCGCATCCGGCCCGCGGGCCCTAGTTTGGAGACCCCTGCTCTAGATCATCCCTAACAACTGTCTGTCTAACCTGCTCTTAAATATCTCCAATGATGGAGATTCCACAACCTCCCTAGGCAATTTATTCCACTGTTTAACCACCCTGACTGTTAGGAAGTATTTCATAATGTCCTACCTAAACCTTCCTTGCTGCAATTTAAGTCCATTGCTTCTTGTCCTATTCTCAGGGTCCAAGGAGAACAATTTTTCTCCCTCCTCCTTGTAAGACCCTTTTAGATATTTGAAAACTGCTATCATGTCCTCTCAGTCTTCTCTTTTCTAAATTAAACAAGCCCAATTCTTTCGGTCTTTCCCTCATAGGTTATGTTTTCTAGATCTTTAATCATTCTTCTTGCTCTTCTCTGGACCTTCTCCAATTTCTCCACATGAAATGTGGTACCCAGAACTGGACATAATACTCCAATTGAGGCCTAATCAGCAAAGAGTAGAGCTGAAGAATGACTTCTCGTGTCTTGCTCACAACTCTCCTGTTAGTGCATCCCAGAATTGTGTTCGCTTTTTTTGTAGCAGTGTCACACTGTTGACTCATGTTTAACTTGTGGTCCACTATGGCCCCTAAATCCCTTTCAGCAGTACTGCTTCCTAGACAATCACTTCCCATTCTTTGTGAAACTGATTGATTGATCCTTCCTAAGTGGAATACTTTGCATTTGTCCTTATTAAATTTCATCCTATTTATCTCAGCCCATTTCTCTAGTTTGTCCAGATCTTTTTTGAATTTTGACCCTATCCTCCAAAGCACTTGCAAACCCTTTTCTCCAGACACAAATGTACAGTCCATGTAGTATGCCTGGTGAACCCTAGAAGGTACTGTGCAGAGAAACTTCCTGCTGCTTTTTTTAAGTCAACTGTTACTTGTGAAACACTTCGGAACTTCTGAAGGATTTGCCTTCCCACCTTACCAAACCCAAACCCTTGATGTGCTTCAAGCACGAGTTCAAGTGAGGTCCCTATGGGTACTCCAGAGTTGTTGGGGACAGGTCATCCTGGAGCTGCAGATCAGAGGTTTTCATAGCAGTTGTCAGTTGGCTCACCTGAATTCAATATCAGCTCGAGCATACTTACCTCACCATCATTTCATGACTCTACAGGACTTGATTGGTATATTGTCCACAAGCCCCTCCACTACAGACTGTACTGGTCTCCAAATTAGGGTTATATGGCTGCAACTATATAGTTCAACACGTTCATCTGCACCTCCATTCTCTCCAGTATTGGCTCACTTCAGTTTATATCCCATGCCACCACCCTTTGCACAAGTCAGTTGTCCCACGGATGTTCTCACCTCCCTTCAGTGGTGGAGATCCCTAGACAACCTCCTTGCTGAGATCCCTTTTCAACAATTCCAGCCTTCAGTGCAGATCACAACCGATGCTTTCCTATTGGGATGGGGTGCTCATCTACAACATCACGTGGCTCAAAGCAGCTGGTCACCATAAGAGGTCAGATTGCACATCAGCCTTTTCTAGCTTAGAGCTATAAGGAATTCCTGTATCCATTTCACCCCCCACAACAGCCATTGAACAGTATGCATTCTTGCAGATGACATGACCACAATGATTTGTATAAACAGACAGGGGGTGCACCTTCCTGCTTTCGCCTGTGGAACTGGTGCATTCAACACCAGTCACACTCATAGCATCCTACCTACCTGTGATGAACAATATTATGGCAGATATCCTCAGCGGCAATTTTTCATCAGGATGCCATTCTACATACATTGAACATTCAGCAAGCTCTTGCTTTCTCCATTGGTAGAACATGAGATTTTCGTAAGTCTCCACATCTTTTTGTTTCTGTTGCAGAATGCTCAAAAGGTATGCCTATATCTGTACAACGCTTCTCCGACTGGATATCATCAGGTATAATGAGATGCTGTGCTTTACAGAATAAAACTCTGCCAGTCCCCCAAAGAGCACATTCCACTCGTGCCACTGCAGGATACATGGCATTTCTTCATAATGTTGCCCTCAAGGACATTTACCAGGCAGACACTTAGTCATCCAATCATACTTTTACTAAACACTGTCACTCTACCTCAGTCACTGTCTATTACAGCATTGGCCACAGAAGTCCTATTGTTGGCTGCCAAGAAGTGACTCCAAAGCCCACTGTCCAGATTGGTCACTGCTTTGTAGTCACCAACAGTGGAGCACCCACAGGGATATCATTTGAAGAAGAAAATGAAGTTACTGCACAGGATGAGTAACGACTGTTCTTTGAGATGTGTCCCCCCATGGGTGCTCCATGACCCATCTTCCTCACCTCCAGTCCGAGTATATAGTTACTCAGGTGTAGATGAGAAACTGAGAGAAGGTCAGGCCGTGCATGCACATGAGGTACTAAGGGGAGAACGCCATGAGGCACCTATCATGCATGTGCAGCCCAACTGACAGCTACTATGAAAAGCTCTGGTCTGTGGCTCCAGGATGACCCATCACCAACAACAGTGGAGCACCCATGAGGACACACATCTCGAAGAACAGTTTTTGCTGCATGGGGTGAGTAACTTCTTTTTCTCATAAAGATAGCATTCCTGACCTGTGACCATCAGCTTCTCAAGTTCATACTTCTTCATACTGAAGTTTCTGATAATAAAAGGAGCAAAATGTGAATCTCTCTCCAAGAGTTTATCTGATTCTGCTGCTCCTCTTACATGTCCTTTTGAAACATCACAGTTTTTTTCTTATTGCCAACTGTTTACTTTGTGTGGTATCAACGGCCTGATGATATCTTAAATGAGTTTTCCACTAGAGATGTTTAATTTCGATTAATCACCTAATCGAGTAGTCAATATGGGCAGGTGACCCTTGTACATTTCAAAGGGAGAGGAGCAGCAGTTCGAACCGGGGTGAACAGGACTGTTTCAATCCCTGCTTGTGCCGTTTCCCCACTGTTCTCTGCCTCTTCTGCCCCCCAAAGAGATGGTGCTAGGGGGAACCAACTTTTATGCTGGCTCCCTGCTTGCAGAGGAAGCGACTAGTTGTGTTCCTACTCAACTACCCGATAAGCATTTGCTTACATCCCTATTTTCCACATGTTAATACTGTAACAGGAATTGTGAATGTGTCATGGCAACAACATTAGATCCTTAGTAAAGTATCGTCTGTTTATTACTGAAAGCACATTATATTGCAAGAGTTCTAATTTTACTATCACAAATATATACTTCAATTTTTGATTGAAAAATATTAATAGGGGCTTATTTAAATACAAGCTGAACTGAAATAACTTGGAATTAATTATAACTTCTACCTTTAAGTATTTTGGGCTAGTTTGAATGGGCAGTCGTCTTTTGGATTCAACATCTTTTTTTTAATTTAGGTTAAATGGGTTAAAAAAAAGTTTAAAATAGAATACATTTAAAAAAAAGCCTACTCAAATTGGTACTGAAATAACTCAAGGTGGGGATTGCATCAAATTGACATACTTTAGTTCAGTTAGTGTAACGAGTTATAAGTTCTGATAGTATGGTCAGATCTGTACCAGACTTCTAAAATCTGCTTTTTGTACTGAGCAATTCAGTCTAAATATAATACAGAATTTCCTGACAGTAATAGTAGTTTAGAGGGAGGCTTTTTTTAAATTTTTGGTCAGGGTTGGTGATGGCAATTCAGTGGCCACTCTTTTTAACAGGGATTGGTTTTAATAAGTTATTTATTTTTTATGCATGTATGTTGGCAATTGGCATCTTAATAAAGATTTTTTTTAAGTAAATGTTAGGAGAGGAGTGTTAACTGTTCTTGAGATGAAATAATTAAATGTTGTCTGAAAACCATTGCAGATGGCATCCTGGACTTGAACAAAATAAACCGCAGTGAACACTAATAACACAGTAAAAGATAAGGACATATTTTTGTTAGAAAATGGGTATTATTTACATGTGAAAGGTAAAAGCAGCACTTTTTAAATGACATTAAGTAAGCTTACTGATGTGCAAACACTTACGGCTGAAATAAATATTGTGGAATTCGTTTAAAAATACATGTGCATATTTCTGTGTAAGGTTTTGATGCCAGTCATCAAAATACTAAATGCATGGTAATTTTTATTTCATATTTACACCAGTGTGTTTAATAGAGTCTACATATACTGAGTGGAGAAGAGCAGTGAAAAACCCAGCTTTTACTTAGCATCTCTGTCTCTCAATTCACATAAATAAAATGACAACCTTGGAAGGTCATAAGTAAGCAGTCCCTCAAACTGTATGCAGATGCTTAACTTAATACAGGTAAATACTCCCAGTAATGTTAATGGGACCACACAATTGCATGAAGTGCATGTGCCTACAAGTTCTAAATTAACAAAATACATGCAGTTGTTAATGTCTAGCTTTTACAATTAGTGTTCATTGCTGTTCAAGTGACTATTTAGAATTGCTTTTAATGCTGCTTTGCCAACATTATTTCTCTTGCCATTGTTCTGAATGACTAGTATAGTTTAAGAATAGCATTAGGTTGGGTTTTTAATCCTTTCCTTAGCATCATTTTATTTGTTACACTGTTACCTCAACCAGTGTAGAAGGATGTAAGATATTTTTCATTTCAGCAGTGTGTTCATGCACCTTAGACATTAATACCCTAATGTGCATACAGGCAGTCCCCGGGTTACGTACAAGATAGGGGCTATAGGTTTGTTCTTAAGTTGAATTTGTATGTAAGTCGGAACTGGCTCCAGATTCAGCCGCTGCTGCTGAAACTGACCAGGGGCTGACTACAGGAAGCTGGAGGCAGAATTGCTCTGCCCCCAGCTTCCTGGAATCAGCCACTGATCAGTTTCAACAGTGGCTGAATCTCGAGCCTGGGACAGAACAGCTGGGCTGCCAGGTAGGTCCCTGCAAGACCAACCCGGCAGCACCCCAGCTGCTCTACCCCAGGCGTCCCGCAACAAAAGCCTGGTCTGCTGGAGGGGGGGGGCGCACTAGCTGTGCCCCCCCCCTTAGCAGACCAGGGACACGGGGAGCAAAGCCGCAGCGGCGGCGGAGTCCCGCGCCTCTGAGGCTTTGCTCTGGCAAAGCCTCAGAGGCGCGGGACCCCGCCGCCGCTGCGGCTTTGCTCCCGGTGCCTCTGGTCTGCTGGGGACCGTCTCCAGCAGACCAGGGACACCGGGAGCAAAGCCGCAGCGGGGTCCCGTGCCTCTGAGGCTTTTCCAGAGCAAAGCCTCAGAGGCGCGGGACCCCTCCGCCTCCCCGGCTTTGCTCCAGGTGTCCCTGGTCTGCTGGAGACGGTCCCCAGCAGACCAGGGGCACCCGGAGCAGCTTTTTTCGCCCCGGAGGTCGAGGTGGCGGGACCGCTGCGCTCTGGGCGGTCCCGCTGCCTGCGTGCTCCGGGGCGAGAGAGCCCCGTTCGTAAGTGCGGATCTGACGTAAGTCGGATCCACGTAAGTTGGGGACTGCCTGTATATGTAATAGGGCGCTTCAATGTGTAGGTGCATGCGCATGCATGTGTTCAAAATTTTGTGCTCCCAGTTCTGAAAATATATTCCTGAAACGTAACTGAGCAGAATTCAATAAACACAACTGAGATGCTCTGGTTGGTATTTAATCTTTTATTCAATATGTTCCATGGAAACTGATTATTGTTTTTAATAAAATTAAAAATGTTGCCTTCATTACAAGCTTCTAAGAAGTCTCGTATTCTGTACTATTGTTTGGTGTGACATTAGTGATGTAAAACCTGTTATTATTTACACAAACTAGTGTTCGGTTTAAAAGGCTGTCAACATTTCTCCAGTATTTTCAATGTCAAACAATCATTAGCAGCTACGTTCTTTTCTCCTCCTCCTCCCCCCCCGCCCCCCCCCCCCAGTAAGTTCAGGATCTGCTGTTATTACTATAAATATCATGGATTAGAACGTACATTCACTCTATACCTGCACTCTGTATAAATTCTACAAAACTCAGACTATTTTTTTGTATCCGTTCTCTGCAGATAGAAATTTAGGTCTTCAGCTGTATTTATTTCTGAATATCATCTCAGAATATAAGAAAGTGACTTCATGGTAATGCTTCAATTTTGGAAGTAGATGAAGCGACGCTATAATGCTAATATGGAAGGGCCCTCTATCGCCTCAGTTAGAGAGAGACCACTACATTTTATTGACTCTAAGATAAAATGCTTTCCCAGCTGCTATATATAATTAAATAAAGCCTAACTTCCTGCCAAGTCATATGCTTAAATTTTCAAACTGACTTGTATGCTTTTAGTTTTGGTTGCCTTTACCTTTTGGAAAGAGATTGATTATAAGATATGAATACCATCACACTCTTTCTGTTGGCTAGAGATTTTATTTAATGAAAAATAAGTGTTTTTGTATACTTTTTCAAAGATACATATTTAAATATTTGCCTTCTGACTTTTGTAATGAGACTACAAGCGGACTATTTTTCTAAGTATAAACAACATTCTCTAGTGTAGTTTCTTATCTAGATGGACTTTTTCAGATTGTATGTGGCAAAGGAAGAAATACTGAAAATTGACCCCTGAATTTGTAGTTGCACACTCTATAATAAATATATTGAGAACCCTGATGGACCCAACAAACCCTTAGGTCCTGTTGAAAATCCCAGTTTATGTGAAGGAATACAAAATATGAGAATGTAAGAGGAAAGAGGGATCATTTCTACTGTATTGCTGTATTTTCCATATTTTATATTGATAGGCAAATAGTATTCACATGGCAGGAGATTGCAGTGCCACATTAATCACATCTCACCAAGGAATCAGAGACTTCTTCCACTTTGAAATTAGGGCAAATTATTTTTATAGCCTTGGAAAATGAGTGTCCTTTCTCAGAGTATTCAGCTGAGGTGGTAATGCTGCTTCTTATTAAATTAGTTTTCCATTTTTAAACAGTCAAATTAGTTGAAGTCCACCTGGCTTTCATATTATGTGGCCTTTGTAGTAAGAACCTAGATAAAGATATAAAAATCTTGACGTCTAGATGGCTTTCCTCAGAAGGTATTGTAGATGTTTACATTATAGATGTTTAATTTAAAGTTAATAAAAAAGTAGGTCTTGATCTTGCAAACACTTGTCCATGTACTGTACTCAGTAGACTCATGAGTATTCCCATTGAAGTCAAGCATATGCTTAAGTGTTTGCTCACTCCAGGGATGTGCCATTTTTGTATATCAGAGCGCACCAAGGAACAGTTGTGTTATGTTGCTCTGGGTATTGAGGGCATATGATTAATTTCATAAATTTATAAAGCTTTCCAGAACACCATATTGATATCAGTGCCATGACTGGTGGTGACAATTTGAATTACTTAATGATTTGTCAGACTTTCAATGTTGTGTTCATCTGTGGTGAGCAATTCTTGGTGCTGTGGCTGACATTAAGCATTATATCCAGGACATACTCACTATTCCAAACTTCTGTTATGAATCCTTGAGCTCTTAATGTGGTTGGGCTGTGCTGGGGCTAATATAGCTTGTGCTGCAGGTCTAGTGTGACATAGAGAAGCCATAGGATTGGAAGCACAATGGTGGCTTAAAATACTTGCAGAACAGCTAAATATTTGACTCGCATGAAAGAGATTCCACAGCTCCTTGTTAGTGAGATTGCACCAAACCAAAAAAATAGAGAATTTAATTAAGAGCTGTGAAAATATCCTGTTGTTTTCTGTTGGTGCCTGTAACTCTCTAGTCCTGTCTTGATAAATGTCATCAAGCTTTTCCTTTTTGTATTTTGTGATTAAAACAGCAGTCCCCTTGTAATTACACAGGTGCTCAATCTGTGTTGACATTTCAGGTACTTTAAAACATTCCCTTCTAATTTCCTTGTGTAATTTATATATACTGATTAAATTAATGCAGTAGTAAAAAAAAAAATCAGTAAAATTCTACTTGAGAATAAATATACATGCAAAAAAATCTTGGTAATCTCCAAAGCATGGACTAAAATCATTGAAAAGTTAGTAAATGCTGGTGACCATGTCGGAATTAGCTATTGAAAACCTTTTAAGATCTCTATTTATATTTTGGTCTCAAAGGATTCAAACACCAGCTGCAGAAGGTATAGAGAGTTTACAGAGGATTTGAAATGTAAGAGTTTTTGGTATTGAAGATAAAATTATCAAGAGATTACATGTTAATAGAGTGGTCTTTTTTTTTAACATTGACAGTATGGGATAACAAGATCTCTCCAGAAGCCATCTGCTTCATCTAGAGTGCAAAAGCTGCTCAGACAGAAGACAAGGAAGGAGGGACAAAATTGTATCAATTGGACAAGGCATATCATAAGTTAAATCTGTAGAACCCTGCGGTGGATACAAAATTTATATCTGCAAACATTGCCCCTGGATGTGGCTCTAAAGTGGAACTCCCTGGGTTTGCTAGGCTCTATACATTCATATTATGCTTTGAAAATAATTAGCTGTTTTTCAATAGCTGCTGTTAGAATTCAAAGCATTTCACAAATGTTAAGCTTTACAACACTATGGTTCTCTCCTGGGTTATAAATAGCAGTATCCATTCTTTTACATTTGAGGAAATTGAGGTCAGACTGAATGGTATATCTAAGTTACAAATTAGTAATGTCCAAGGCAGGTTTAGAATCCTAGTCTCTTGTCCTCAGGATCATATTTTACAAAGGAGATAATATCTTGCAAGGTTAAATATTTGTTTTGCAGTGCAGGGGTATGTGATTGTGCTTGCAAAGGCTTACTTTGGAAAACCTGAGGTGATTGTTGAGGGATAGAGAAGATGAAAGCTCTTCAAGACGCTACCTGACTTCTAAAAGGTGAAGGCATTGGAGCTTCTTGTGTAATAACTATAGTGTTCACTGATAACTTAAATGTTGTATATGTACAAATGAGCTGTAAGGGAAAGATATTCAAAGGCACAAATGTCAGATGCCTTACTTTAAATAGTATTTAGGGGTCTAATTTCCATTTGTGCCTACTGAAAATTGACCCCTGAATTTGTAGTTGCACACTCTATAATAAATATATTGAGAACCTCATCTCTGGGTTTTGTCTAGTTTATTTCATGTAATTATCCAGTGAGTATAATTCTGCCTACCCTCTTTCTCCTTGCCATGTTTCTCAGCCTTAGAATGTTAACATTAGTAACCTAGGTGGCAGCAGGAGAAAACTATTGGACGAGGATGGGGTTGAGAGCTAGCTTTCTCTCTCAGCTATTGAATAAATATGTATTTTGGGGGAAAAGCATCAGTACACTGCATTGAAAATTCCCGCTAGTGCTACAGCAATACTTATTTTCACTTTTATGTCTGTGGAGTCAACATACGATTCCTTTGAGGTAGTGAAATGAAAGGAAGGGGGTGGAAATACAACTTGAAATATGACCTTCACACTTACAAGTTTGGATAGTTGGGCAGCCTGGAGACAGAACAGAGCTACAGAAATCAAATAAAACAACCAATGGTCTAGTAGCACTTTATAGACTAACAAAACATGTAGATGGTATCATGAGCTTTCGTGGGCACAGCCCACTTCTTCAGATGATGGGAGGAACAGGTTAATTTGTCAATCCTGCTTTAAAAACAAAATCACAGTAATAACCAAAAGCATCTAAACTGCTGTATATACTCGTTCATAAGTCAACTTTTTTGGGGGAAAAAAGTACCGCTGTGAGGAGTGGGAGTCATTTTATGAGTGTACTGAAGGACTTGCTAGCTGCTTACAGGAGTCTCTCAGCTGTCAGACTTTTAACTGAAAACACTTGACTGATAGCACTTCATATTTTAACACTGAGCAGGATGAAGGATTTTCTGGCTGCCAGGAAGTGTTAAAGGCTCACTGTTAGTGTTAAGTGATAAAAGCTTAGCTTAGAGCCTGCTGACCATGAAGCACTGGTATTGGAAGTCTCTACTCTGGATTCAGTTTATAAATGGGTCAGTGACGTTTTTAACCATTTTTTTTCTCTGTAAATTTGGGTGGTCGACTTATAAACAACTGGGTCTATGTTTGAATATATATGGTAATTAATTATTTTGTGTGTGTAAATTTAAAAAAACTTTTGGTGGGCCAAAACTAACAGTTAGCTCAGGTTGACATTGTATTTCCGCCCCACCTTGCTTTAAGGCAGGGTTGCTCGACTTTGGAAGCCCCAAGGGCCACGATGATACTCACAGCACATACCGAGGGCCGCAACTTAAGTGTGGTTGCATATACATGCAAATATATGTGCAAATATATGCAAGTAGCTTCTTTCACACTGACGGGCATGCATACAAAGGTTAAGGCAAGATTACACAATATGCAGGCCCCATTTAAGTCAGTTCTGCTGTTATTAATAAAATGCAATATTTCCCCATTTCCACCCATATGACAGCACTTTTAATGAGCAATGATAGTCCAGGAATTTAACTACTAAAACCCTTATCAACAGGAGACCATTATATAGACTTCGTTTTTGTTTTGGCTCCCACCTGCGGGCTGTGTGAAGCCCGCGGGCCGTGTGTTGAGTAGCCCTGCTCTACGGTAAAATGGTTTTATACAGTTTTTCTGTTTCAATCAGTATATAATACTGAAGCAGAGTATAAGTGGTAATAAACTCATGTCACTTTTTAACATCTTGACTCTCTTTAAAACACACAGTGGATCTGAGTTGGTGTACAGAGTTGGTGGTGGACTTTGCCAGTATGCTTCAGCCCTGTAGCACTGAGATCTGCACCTGTTAACAAACAATTCTCCAATTCACAGACTTCAGTGTACCCTATTACAGCCGTTGCCTCAGGGAGTGTAGCACTAGTACATGCTTTCTTTTGCTGTTTTAAGAACTCTGTTTTAATATATAGTCTGGGGTTGTTAGCAACACATTTCTGTAATACACAAACAATACCAATTTGTACTTGTTGGAGACTGAGAGGGACAAATAGCCATGGAGTTGGATACAATCTCTGTCTCCTCTGTGAAGAGCTGTCCTGTCAATAGGACAGTTAAGGGCAACCATCCCGGGCCACCAAGGTTGCAGCCTCAATTGCCCAATGGCCAGGACTTGTGAGGCCCATGGTGTCCTGGGGAGTTACTTGGGAGGGCCTGGCATAGGGCAGCAACAGGAGTTGGGCTCCACTGTACTCATTGCAGTGTCAGGAAGCAGAGTTCGGTGTGCTGGAAGGCAGAGAACCAGAGCAGACTTGGGTTGCTCCAGCTCCTATCTCTGTGATGAGTGCGCAAGGGGGGGCTGACTTGCAGCAGCCATGCCAGGTCCTCAAGTAATCCTCCTCACGAAGCTTGGGGGAGGAGATTTTGGGCAAGGGATGTAATGGGGGCGGAGTAGGAAGTGGGCAGGGCTTAGGAAAGGGGAGGTGGGGGGATCAGAGTGGAGCAGAGGTGGGATCTGGGGAAGGTTGTCCCCCTATGGATGGCATTGTCTCTGGGATAAGGTGAGGTACCTTATATTGACATCTTCCCATGCTATCAGTGTAGTTGAATAAATACATTCTACCTTCCAGGATTGTCAAACATTTCACATTGACTAAATTTACAAAAACAACATTGATTTCTTGTTCAGACGAGTCAACATACAGGAAAATAAGATTTTAAAAGCACAAACTCCCAGTATTATCCGTGATGTAACTCAGGGGTACAGAACCTTTTTTGGGTCAGGGGCTTCTGGCCCACAGAAAAATCTGTCAGGGGCCATGCACAAGTGAAAAGCAAAAAAAAAACCCCAAAAGAAGAAAAAACAAACCCTTGCTGATCTGACCCCCTACTGAGAAGAAAGACACTCCTCACATTCCCCACGCATACTAGAGCCCGGAGGGGGCTAGGCTAGTAGATTTTGTGTGCTCCAGTCTTGCTGCGGGGCGGTGATGGTGCTGGAGCACTAGTGCAGGCTCCCAAATGCTGGGGAGGAGACCTTGAGAAATGGGGGCCGGATTCAGGCAAGCTGGCAGCTGCATCCGGCTCCTGAGTCTTAGGTTCCCCAGCCCTGATGTAGATGAAAGTATCTCCAAATCCTTCTGTGGTCTCCAGTGTTGTAATAAGACATCTCTGTCGTAGACAGAATAAATCACATTATTTATCAGCATTAGAGAGCAATGTGAAGTTTACCTTATTTTGACACACAAGCAAAAATGATTTGGTGGGGAGGGATAGCTCAGTGGTTTGAGCATTGGCCTGCTAAATCCAGGGTTGTGAGTTCAATCCTTGTGGAGGCCATTTAGGGATTTGGGGCAAATATTTGTCAGGGATGGTACTTGGTCCTGCTGTGAAGGCAGGGGACTGGACTCAATGACCTTTCAAGGTCCCTTCCAGTTCTAGGAGATAGGCAATCTCCATTAATTTATTTATTTATTGCCATTGCTAGTCTATGGCCTCATGGTCAAAAATAAATGTTTATAACATTATACTTAACCGGTATCCCTCCTCTTTTCCTCTTTTTTTTTTAAAAGCTCCTGGCCCATCAACAATCAATCTACTTTTAATTGTTACTTTCTGTCCTTTAATCTATGTATTTACAATATTAGTGTTTTAATGAAAGTGTGTGCATGGTTTCTTAGAGATCTTACAGATGTAGAATAGCTGTTATCCTTAACGTAATGAACATTTTCTCAGAATGCTAGGGAGGAAGGTCTTATCTTTGCTGGGGAGGATAGGTCTTATCCTATCTAGAAATCTTTACCAGCAAAAGTTCCACTAGTCTAGCACTACCTACAAAACTATTTTGAACATTGTGTTAGCAGCTGGCTGCTTATGCTATACTTGATCCACACATCTTCGGATTGTATTGGTAAAAGACGTGACACTGTGGATAAGCATTCCAGTTCCTTGACAAGCTTTCTATATTTATAACTAGAAGACTTACTCAGCACTGCCTGGCTCCTTCTGGCAGGGGGCTGGCAGGGAGGAGGGAGTGCAGGAATCGGCAGGGCCTTGGAGATATGGGAGGCAATGCAGGAATCTTTGGGAATACAAGACCGAGGATTGGGGGCTGAGGAGGGTCCCACCCAGTATGGGCCTTTTCTCTCTGCTAGCCCACCCTTTGGCCACTGGGGTTTTTCTCTTCTCCCCTTTCCTCCACCCTCTGAGCATTACAGACAAGGCCCAGAAAGGGAGGAAAGGTTTGGGGTAGGAGGGCTACTTAACTAGTGTGCTGGCAGGCAGGATGGTGGTGGCCCAACCCTGCTGAACACTCCCTTAGTGGTACAGCTGCCCCCAGTGGGATGCTCTGCAAGATAGCGGTCTCCTGCAGGCTCGCTGCTCCCAGTGCCCACTGTGTATAGCGTCCATCCAAACAGCCCCAGCCCCAATCTCCCTCTTTTTCCATGTTTTGGAAAACTGTCCCTTTCCTGGCATTTCCAGTTTGGAACAACCAAACCCTGACCTTGCTTTAAGTTTGGAGAAGAGGAAACTGCACATCAGATTTGGTGGTCGTAGCTCTTACCGTTTAGGAGTTTTTGAACAAATGGACTGGAAGACACATAGACAAACTCATAAACTTCTAAACATATAGATTTTTTAAAATTGGTATAGACAATTACTAATATGCAGGTTTTTGTGGGGGAGGGAGGGGAGAATAGTACAGTGAGAGGCGATGTGGTAATGAATTTTTCCAATTCCAGATACATTGGATTATTCCAGTTATTCAAAGGAGGGCAAGCTGTGCTTAAGTGAAGCTGTAGCTCTTCCATAACCATACACTTCATGTTGAATCTGATTCAGTTCTATGGAAATTGTACTTCAAATTGATTTTTTTTCTCACGTGGGACCTGTGAAATTTTTCAGAGTTGTTCAACCACATCAGCAGCAGCTGTTTGATGAAGAGGAGTTACCAGCAAGTGAAAATGAAGATCAACCTGGTCCATCCAAACGGAAACGCCAGCCAAGTATGTCCGAGACAATGCCACTGTACACACTATGTAAAGAGGATTTAGAGAGTATGGATAAAGAGGTGAGCTAAACTAATTGTCAGGATTCTAACAGTATTATTGTATTAGTCAGTTACACATGATAGTATTCTATTAAACTACGTACATACGTGAAATTACTTGCATGTTACTGAGTGCGTGTAACTATTGATGGGAGGGGAAGCCAAGATACAGTAACTTAAAACTAAAATATTTTAATTGACCTAGAAATACATTTCATTACACAGTTGTGTGCTACAAAAAGTTTTAACCTAAGATCATGTAAATACTTTCATGGAAGTAGACCTATAAAGTAGTTCAAATCGACATAATTTTGGTACAACAGAAAATGTGCATGAATGTTATGTAAAGTATTAAATATTGTCACACTAAATTTCATATAAATGAGGACCTAAAATCTCTTAAGATTACCAATTACAAAACCAATCCATCTGTTAGTGTGTGACATTCAAAAGGAACCATAGTTTACTTTTCAGCTTCACGTAACTGGCGTTCAGTAATACATGCATTATATGCCTGAGGAAAAAGAAACAGCTGTTTTATGGAGAGTTGTATATGTGGATTGATTCTTCTATTATGGTAAAGGTGACTTCTAGAATTTGAAATCTAGCCTATGTTTACAGTGAGAAGGTTTGATGACAAAAGTGCTGTTGACATACAAAAGTCACCAAAAGTGAAAAATGGTCAACCAGTTTTTCTGCCTCCCATTGTCGACATTCCGCAGCCATGTTACTAGCACCCTGTTGACAGAGCAAAGCAATGTGACTAAACATCTCACAATGCAGTGTTGTGGGAAGGCAAAGCTGATCCCTGCTCTTCTTGGGATTTCCTTGTAGCTCTGTGTGCTCTCTGTGCTGAGGAATATCAAAGCTACACAACAGACTCTTCAGCCCTCCCACTGCAGCAGCAGTCCATCTGCCGCTGTGTTCGTAATTCAGGGCAGAACAGAAGCAGTCCAATTATTTGTTCTTTGTTCCCTAAACAGAGCAGCTCACTCAGTTGTCCAGTATTTCCCGGAATTTTGAAAGGGGAGGGTCTGTTAGCTTGAAACAGTTAGATCTGTGATTTTACTGGTCAGAAGATGGGCGGTCTGCAGTGTCCTCCCCCCTTCAGATCCATCATTGGTGTTTGGTGTAGTTGAGACGTAGGCAGATTAGATAAAACAATAAGATTTTTATTACATAACACAAATAAACAAACTAGGACTCCCTGCAACATCATAACAATGGATTGGACATTAGCACAGATATTAATATAGGGGATGTACCCCAGAGCCAGGACTCTTACACTAGGGAAACAAGACAATAGGGAAGGACTATACCATGTCCTGTAGACACAGGGAGGACACAGGAATGCCAGGAACTGGATTCCAAGGAGCTCTGGAACAGGTAAGTAGACTTCCCTCGATCTTCTGTCTTCTTTCTTCCGTTCTTGACATGCTGTCCTGAATGTGGTATGTGAACACTCCCTATATAGGATTTCTTCTAGATGTTACCTCCCCTGGCTCTAGCTCTCAGCAAGGCTGGCTCACTGTGGGAGGTCTCTGTGCCCCACTGAGATGATCTGCTTGCACAGCATCCAGAGACACAGAGCACTGTCAGAGTGACAGACACTTCCCTATATACTTTCCAGTTGCTGGCCACTCCGAGTTCCCAACTTTTACTCTAGCATGGAGAAGAAGGGGACACCAAGGAGGAGGCCAGGTTGTCCTTTTGCCAATTCAAGATGGAGATTCAACCAAAATGGCAACCATATGAATCAAACATGTATTTAACCCATTTCTTTCCAACAGGGCACATGCCTGCAGGGCAGCAGAGATCACAAAACACTTAAGCACAGCCATCAGGGCAGGCATTGTTGGATACTGGTGGAAGTCAGTTGTCTCAACAAAACAAACAGCAGAGTCCATTCTGGCTCTTTGTCAGCAATAAAGGAAGGAACAAAAGCCTCTCACAGGGCTGGAAGTTTTTTGTCACCAAAACTGGGTGGTTTTTCTCCACAAGAGTCACGTTGCAGTGTAAGCACTTACTGCTTTGTCCCCAAAAGGCAATTTTTAATGACAAAACATGCCAATGTAGACAAAACCCTAGTCATTGATGTACGGGGGTAATCCTTTGAAAATAGGATCATATTAAATGCCAGCTACAGAGATCTTTTTAAAAATAGCAATATCTTGTTTTATTCTTGATGATTATTGTAAAATTCTAGGTTTACTTGTATATCTGATGTCTATTTAGATGCTATAATATATATATTCTAAGTTGAATTTACACCTTTTTTAAAAATGCCACGTAAAATAATGAGTATTAAATGGTAAAATATTTAGCTCAAATGCAAAAAATAAGGCAACTTCATGTAAGGTAGTACGGCAATGTTAATTACAATGTAATGAAAGTGAACAGTTAAAAACTGAATGTGTCATCTGAGGGTATTGTCAGAAGTTAAGATATCAATACCTGCACAAAAGATGTGTATTCATTTAAATGTACTGAGAATAATATCTCCTTTTAATTTAGGATTTCCCAGCTCTTTGTTTTGAATCACATATCAAACATAGACTAGCAGTATATTTTTTTAAACATTATTTGGGATGGGTCTTGTTTGTAACTCCATCTGGTCTTTGAGTATTCAGAATGCTTTCTTAGAGATTGTTATATTTTCCGTGCAGCTTGGTCAAGAGTCTGCCTTTTCCTTTGCATGCTTGAATGAAGAGTATAATGAACAATCTCATTTACATCACACTTGTTTGCAGGTTCTCACAAATGATCAATTATTTATAGTACCTATGGTCCCTAGTTAAAGACCTGGACTGCATAGTCCTAGATGCTGTACTCTTATATTTATAAGAAGCACATGAGATCTTTTTCAGGGGGATAAGGCAACACGCTGCATTTATTAATAATATAACACAGTAACATATGCATTTACTTTCATACACATACGTACGTACGTACATACATATGTGTGTATGTACGTACGTACGTGCGTCGTGCTGGTGGAATAATTTACCAGTCTGTTGCGCGGCCCAACCTATTGGCCAGATAGGTCAGGTGTGAGGAAGGAGCCAAGTCCTTGTCAGTCCAGACTGATGCTCCTCTTGGTCTTAGCAGGACAGAACCTGAAGAACCATAAAAGACACCCCTTCTTTTATAGGATTTTCCTTCTGTGCAAGTCTATGCATTTTGTTTTGTCAGGCCGTAATTAGTCATTCAGCATCACAATCAATCTTCCTATGACATACGCTTATTGGGAAGAAGTTGCTCTCACAGTCATCTGATATTGGTATTCTGATGACCTCTTCTGAGTGTCGTCTTTCTGGCAAAAGTTGTGATTGGTTTCCTATCAAGGGGTCCTTGCCACTGACTTCAGGGTTTGTCAGTCTGCCCCGGGCCAATTTCCGTCTTCAAAGTGTTCAGCTTAATTGATGACTCGTTTGGTGTCTGACTGAGTTCTCTGCTCCTCCTCTGACCATTTGGGCATGCAGTAACCTTCACACTTATCTTTTCTCAAACATCCTTTCTCTGATTCACACAAACAATACATTTAGCATAATTGCAGCGTGGGACAGAAGAGAGTACTTCTAATCACAAGGTTATAAGGTTTTTCAATATGCTAACTTCTTTCTCTCTATTACAACGCATTAGCTAACACTAGCATTACTATGCATTACAGTGTTCCATCTCTGCACTTCACTATGCTAACATCAAACAGAGCTGGAGCTAAGTTAATAAAGCTGCCTGGCCTGTCTGAGGCCTACATCTTGCATTTAAGTTTAAGCCAAACCTTTTTGCTATCACATTTTACGTTCTTTAGCACAAGAACAGTCATTTTACTGTGCTTACAATGTAGCACTGGAATTGGAATTTTGTAACTAATAAGTCAGTTATAATAAATGTAAGTGTAACACAAGAGATGACAGATACCGAGATATGGTGAAGGGAGGTGGGGGGGAGGGGGAGAGACTATAGTTTCATTGGTCAGCCAGGTACATCACTAGTCTAGCTATTGAGCTTTTTGTAGGCACCACAGCAAAAAAAGATTGTTTGGGTTTACATTTTTGAATGAGAATAATGCATTAGTTTTGCAAGTATCTATAGGGAGTTCCTTCCAACCATTTTGGAAAATGTAACAAGTGCAAGGTGGAGGCAGGCATCATAGGTGGAAGTAGACATGAAAGAGAGATGATAGGGGGGATAGGGATAGGCTATAAAGAGCCTTGAAAGTGAAGTAGCTTACTTTGATACCTTAGGGTAGAATTTTATTTTCAATCATTTCTCAGAAAAACTTTCTTGACTCATTACTTGGACCATCTCTGAAGTGACTCTTCTAAATGCTCTGTTCACTCTTCACACTTCCATATTTTTACACGTGCAGAGTAAGGACTGAATGGTGATGGTGTGACAACAGCAAGCTGCTTTTAAGTGTGATAACTAGCTATTTTTCTGAATCTGGACAACCTTGCTTGCTTTCCTGCTTCTGTGCATGAGTTTGTCTTGTTTCATGTTTCTTCAGGTAACATGAAGAAGACTACAAGATGACATAATTTGCTAATCTTCAATTGCTTGAATTTTCCATAGTAACTTCATGATGAGGTTACTTGAATTGGCAATGCTGTGAAGAACAAATGTGATTCTGTGCAAAGCTTAAGCCTTTGTAAGGAAGTGTTGTCTCTTACCCAGTCCAAAGCAACCATTAATTTATTATTGTCACTTGTTCCTCCTTACCTATGCTTTTAATAGCTTGCCTATGCTTTTAATATTTCTGGTTAAGCCAGTTATGATATTTAAAGGTATTAGGAGTATAAAGCATCATCATTTCTGTTCTGACATTTTTTAGCAGAATTTGGAATAATAATTTTGTGGGGAGAACTGTAGGGAGAAGTACTGATTGTGCTGGAAGCATAATACAGAGGAGATTGGTCTAATGTTTCAGATAATGAACCAGATTTCTTCTATGATGGAAAGAATTTCGGAGTGCCCTGAGATGACAGAAATGCCTGTAATAACTGTGTTGTGTTAAATTGCAAAGATAAAAGTAACACACTAATGAAACATTGAAACTTTAAAGTTATCTTCTGTTCTTTTATTCTGAAATAGCTAAATTAATTCTAGTGTTCTGCTTGGTCATTTCTCAGAAAAACTTCATTTCTAGGTACATTTCAAACAATTGTGTGTTCTCTGCAGCTTTCTATTAGTTCTGGCTTCTCTTGTGGCACACATTACATTGAGAATATTTTCTCTTCAGTTGATTACTATGTATTATTGATAACTCATTCTGTTTGAAAAATATCTTTTCTGTAGTTTTTTGTTTAGACTTCCATTTCTTAAAAGCACTTCATAAAAGTGTTTAATTGCTTCTGAATATTCTGACTGAACTACAAGGTGTGAACGCTTGTATAGAAAAATATACGATTTAAGATTATAGAAACATCTGTTGAGATCAGTATTGCAATATTTTAAAGTATCACCAAGCAAACTCACTTTCTAAATTTGAGCATTAGAATAAAACAGATTTAGAATTTTTATGCTTGCTACCCATTGAATGAATCACTCAGTCCTTAATTTCAAAGTCCTATATGTGATTGGCCAAGCCACTTGAAGGTCCTCTTCATGCTGCCTGATCAAGCCCCTCCCACAACATCTTCATTTTATTTGAACAATGGAACAGTTTCAAGACTTAAAACTACAGTAAAACTCCAATTGTCCGGCATCCAGTGGTCCGGCACTCCCGATAGTCTGGCACCAATTGGAACCTGGAAGTGCTCTGGCCAGCCAGACAATTGGAGCTACTCTGCTTTGCTTCCCCAAGTTTGCTGCTGCCGCTGCTAAAACTGACCAGCGGAGGACTTGGGGAAGCGGCACAGAGCAGAGCGGCTGAGTTGCTGCCGGGTTGGTCTCTCAGCGCCGCCCCTCACCTCTCCCGCTCGGCGCCCAGCAGCACCCCAGCTGCTCTGCTCCACGCCGCTTCCCCAAGTCCGCCGCTGCAGCTGCTGAAACTGACAAGCGGCAGACTTGGAAGCTGCGGAGCAGAGCAGTTGGGGTGCTGCCAGGCACTGAGCAAGGGAGTGAGGAGCAGCACTGCGGGACCAACCGGGCAGCACCCCAGCTGCTCTGCCCACCGCTTCCCCAAGTCCGCCACTCGTCAGTTTCAGCAGCGGTGGACTTGGGGAAGCCGTGGGGCAGAGCAGCTGGGGTGCTGCCCGGTTGGTCCTGCAGTGCCGCCCCTGAGAAATTTTCATCTGGTAAACCAGCTTTTTGGATGGAGTACTGGGGGGTTCAAATCAAGGCTATCCTGGGATACAAGTTTAATGATAGTCACTGCTGTGGCTCCATAATCCAAAGAATTTTTTCGACTTGAGCACTTTGTTATAACATGTTTTTTTCATACCATTGAATGTTCCTCTTTCCTGTTGTGTAGCGCCAACTCAAAGACCAAAAGAGTAGTTCAGTCTCCAGATACATACAGTCTTTGGCTTCTCTAAACAACATAAGTACCAGTTATTCAGGGGGTTTTCATTTGGAAATAAATTGAGACCACCATTCACACATAATTTGATCGGTGATGGAACTTGGCTTCACATTTGCCTGCAATGGTTTTTGCTTGGCTGTTTCCATCGAGATTTATCAGGCAACTGAAGGATAGCTTTCAGCCTCAGCAATCTTCTTCTGATTTTTACCCCTTAAAGCCACTTTTTTTTTTTAAAAAAAAGCCATATTTTGTTACCATGTTTATTCATAGCCCTCACGCTCACCTGTAAACAGTAGCTCTCATCATGAGGTTCAGACAAGTTTATATAATGAAAATTCATTTTTAAGTAAAATAAGCTATCAAAGCCAGGATTTTCCATCCCTTTCCATTATCAGCCTCCAGGGAAGCAATCCTTCCTAGTTGTTCTTTTGTCTCCTAGTATCAGCTGCAGAAGGTGACTTTGATATACTTCACTTCTCTTGCTGTCCAAGCTGAGTCCTTCTGGGAAAAAATTCCCCACTTTCCACTCTGTAACCTGAGTGGTGATATCACAACTAGGGATGTAAGCAACTAGTCAACTATCTGATAAGCTTAAGCTTATCGGATAGTCGCGTAGTGACTGGACTAGTCACTCCTTCTCCTCCTTCCCCCGGCTGCTTCTAAGAGACAGCAAGGGGGGGAGCAGGAGCCAGTGCTGGGGGGGGGGGAGCCATCTTAAAAACCGGTTCCCCCAGCACTGTCTCCATGGGGGGTAGGAGAGGCAGAGCCGCAGCAGAGGGGACTGGGTGTGAGCCAGGTATCAGCTGATTCCTGGCTCATGCCCAGTCCCCCCTGCTGTACTTCAGCCTTTTAAATATATTAAGAGCCTGGTGGCTCTTAATACATCGACTAGTCATTACTTGATTAAATGCAATTAGCATCCCTAATTTCACAACTATGCCAGACTGAAATGGGAGCAGAAGATAATCAAGCAGATGTTTAACCCATTTGTCAGCAGCCCTCTTTCAGAATTGTAGTTCAGAAGATAGCCTGGATGATATGGCTTATCAGATTTATAGGGAAGCCCAGTTATGGATTTTCTCCTGGAGGAAGGAGATGTCAAACTTCTACTTGGCTCCACTGTTTTCTCATTTATCAGAGCCCTCTGTGAAATTACCATATGCTGAATAACTGTGCAGCCTACCTGTTGGGTAAACCTTTCACTTCAAGTGCCTACTCATGTCCATTCCATATTTGGTGTGTGTCCTCATCACATGCACCAGTGTCAGAAGTTTTTCCCTCAGCCGCATCTTTAGGGGACTGGCTTTAGCAACCCATGGAGTGGCACCTCCATCATGTGTGACCATGTTTAGACCCAATTCTCCATCTTCTACCAAATTCAGTGGAGCTACACTAATTTACACCAGTGAAAAACTTAACCCATAATCTTCAAAACAATGCATCACGTAATATGCATTTTTATAGCCAAGTAGATTTAAGTATTTACAGTGATTCAGTTGAGTGAAACATTCTCTTAATATTTAATTCTTTCAAACAAGTATTTGTACATACACCTTATACAAAAGTTAATGTAAACAAAATGTTTTAATTCATTTGGTCCATTTTATCAATGTCTCCATTTCTTTCATCCTGCTAAGTATATTATAAATAGTGACTAGTCTTCTTAATCCTGATGTGTTCCAGATTAGTAGCAATACTTAATATGCTGTGAATTAAGGGTCAGCATTTTCCTCACACAGTTTAGTGAAAGTTATCTCAGTGAATACTAGCCCCTTAGTTAATTTAAAATAGTAATTGGATGAGATGGATATGTGTCTACTGTAAAATGATAGTTGCCTTGAGCTTACTTATACACAAGGCTCCACCAAATTCATGGCCTCTTCTCATAAATGTCATGGTATTGGAATTTTAAAAAATCTTAATTTCAGTGTTGAAACAAAGCATGAACATATTTTTTAAATGTCAGTATATAAACATGTGAAGCCCTTTCATTAACAAAAGCAGCTGGAAAAAAGTTCTGGTTTTAAATGAGTATGGAGCATCTTGCAACTGTCTTCATTCCATCTCTGTACAGAAAACACTTCTCTGTATTTGGACATAGCTCGCTCTGCATCCCCAGAGTTCATTGGAATTGTCAGACAATGCAAGTTAGCCTTGCAAATAGGGATGATAAGCATCACCTGGTAAACATTATGTGGGTGGGTGGTTGCTCCCCAGTTAGTTAAACATTGGCTGTGTCTAAACTGCATCCCTTTTCCATAAAAGGGATGCAAATTAGACATATCACAATTGCAAATGAAGGAGGGATTTAAATCCCCCCCCCCCGCGCTTCATTAGCATAAAAATGGCTGCCGCTTTTTCCAGCTTGGAGCTTTGCCGGAAAAAAGCGCCAGTCTAGACGCGGATCTTCGGAAAATAAAGCCTTTTTATTTTAAGGGATCCCTTATTTAGCCCTCATTTTAAGAGGGATAAGGGATCTTTCGGAAAAGGCTTTATTTTCTGAAAGATCCGCGTCTAGACTGGCGCTTTTTTCCGGCAAAGCTCCGAGCCGGAAAAAAGTGGCAACCATTTTTATGCTAATGAAGCGGGGGGGATTTAAATCCCCACTTCATTTGCAATTGCGATTTGTCTAATTTGCATCCCTTTTACGGAAAAGGGATGCAGTCTAGACACAGCCATTGTGTTTAACCGATTTAACTTTTTAAATAGCAGTTTACATCCCTACTTGCAATGTGGGGGATTATGCCTTGCACTGAGTTCCAAAATTATAGTTCAGGCACATTAATCTGTTTTGGGATATTTTTGTAAGGACTCTTCAGTCTAGAACTCCTGTCGAAGCCAAGATGCCAGTTAATTGTAACTGGTAACCATCACTCAGTAAGGGTGATGCTTCCTGGTTAACCATTCACATCCCTAGTGGAAAGTTCCATTAAAACTGATATCGTTGTAATTCTTGGTTTTGGATTGTACAAGTAATTATTGGCTTTGCAAGAAATACATTTTTTTTTTATTCCCACATTTCACTCTCCGTTGCAATGCACTGCCCAAATCAAAAATCACAGCTAGGGCAGCCTCTGAAGATCTTTTTAGTGTAGTTGAGCAATTATCAGCTTTACCGAACTTGCACCTTCACAAAAACTCTTGGAAGGCAGTTCTGTCATAAATTATTTCTACTTGGTAAGAAATAAGGATGTTAAGGAACAGGTATTTTGCTAATTGTGTAGTTGATACAATTTGTATCGACTACACAATTAGTCGATAAGTGGACGCTCGCTCTGGGACCACCGTGCCTCTACATTTTAAATGTAGTAAAGAGCCCAGAGGCTCATGCTACATTTAAAATGCAGAGATACGGGGATCCCAGACCAGCAGGAGATCAGCTCTGTGGTGCTGCCCCTTTGAAATGCTCCCTCAGCATTTCAACTGACCCCAGGCTCCATGCAGCACTAGCCCTTAAAGGAGCCCAGAGTCAACTCCTTGCAGTGCTGCTTTGAAACCCCAAGGCAGCATTTCAAAAGGGCAGCGCCACACGGAGCCCACTTTGAAGTACCCCCTCTTCTGCCCCCTTGCTGCCTCTGTCTGATAGAGGCAGCAAGAGTAGGGGGAGGAATTGACTAGTCGACTCAACTATCCGATAAGCATTTGCTTGTTAAATAGTCAACTAGTCCTTAACATCCTTAGTTTCTCTCTAAGTTATTAGTAAAAGCATCCTGCTTGGTTATGCTGACAGATTAAATATTCTATAATTTGTTGTTTGGCTGAGAGGAATGTATAGTAAATAAAACAATGAATCCACACTATGATGGCTTTTTTGATTTGGCTTCTGAACCGCTGAGGTCTGAATAACTGTATCTGTTTGTTATCCTATTCGGTTGAAACAGATTAACTCCAGCATGTCTGTTCCCCTGATTTACAGTAGTTGTCTGTTCATCTGTGTTCTTTAACTTACTTGTTCTGTATTAAAGTATTCTAATTTTTCCAGTGTGCTTTAATGTAAACAGTATTTTTCAAAACTTTTACTTGAGAAAACATGCATTATACCAGTCTGTAGTAGATGAATTAAAACTTTAAACTGAAAATGTGTTAAGAATGTTTGGTATTTAAAATGCAAGGCAAGGCTGTTAAATAGATTTGATTATTTATAAACTAAATATTTATAACATGCACTGTTAATATTTAATTAGTATCTTGTGGAAAAATCTAACTTTTTTCACACACGTACCATCAAAGTATTTTGATTTTTATATTTCACAAAGATAAAATTGCTTGCTTAACTGAGCCATTTTTAAAAGAAATATATTGTTCCCTTGCTTGGTTTTACAGTGTTCATTTTTTGGTCAGAGTTGTATGTCTTGGAATATTTTACTGAATTATCCAGTCAGCTTTTTTCTTTCTGGCATGAACTTCTTGGAACTGCAGGAATCCTAATTACTGCATCAGCATTTATCAAAATCATTTGCACTCTGCTTAGGTATGGGTTATAAAGAGCCCTTGGGCGGGAGCCCCCTACTGTTATGAAGAAACTGCTGTCACTGTGTACTTCCAAAGTGACTGACTTCTTGGGCACAGCCCTACTGCTAGTTTAATGAAATAATTGAGGCTACCAGTATTCATTTTAATGTCGGATCTTTTTAAAAGAATTTGGATACAATACAGTGCATGTTGGTTTCAATTTGTATACCATGGTATGGCAGCTGTAGCTAGTGTTCTGTCCATTCAGTGATTAAGCAACTGTGAGGTTAAGATCTGTCCCTGAGCATAAATATCTACATATCACTTCATCACAGAAGTGTCAAGAGAATGCTGGATATAGCTGACACATCCTGACAAAAAGATCATGTCCAAACCAGTGTAATGCCTTACTGCAGAAGTGAGTAATTGTAGGCTTCAGAATCTAGCCTCTTTCGGGTTTGTTTGTTTTTATGGAGCTCTTTTTTAAAAAAAAAAAATTGACTACTGGACCCAGTCATAGGATAGGCAGATCTGCACAAACTGTATATAGCTGGAGCAATGTACTTCTATTCTGACTGCAGTAACGGGATCATTATAAATCAATGAGTCACTAAAACAAAAAGTACTAAATTGTGATAAATCTGTTGCGTAAACATATTGTTCCCTGGGGATGAGATTAATAGTCCATTTAGTGTAATCTACATTCTGACTTGGACTATTCTTTAAAGAAGCAGGCTTACTCAGTGTATCAAAACTTAAAAGATCCTGATTGCACTCACTCCAGTGTTGCACATTTCACTCCTGTTGTACAGTAACATTTCCCTTTCTGCAGATGTTATGCAATGATAATATAGTAATGTTAGCACTAATATATTCAGGGCTCAACAAATAATGCCTGTGGCGAGTAGATTGCAACCCGGAAGAGCCGGGTACGGGTGATCTGTACATGCAAGATCGCCAGACGGCACGGCTGGCGAGCAGGGCTTGCCGCAGTTCAGCAAGCCCTGAATATATGTATTTTGTTCTAATGTATTCTAAGGATGTTAAGAACTAGTTGACTATTTGATAAGCAATCGCTAGTCTGTCAGCTAGTCAATTCCCTCCTCCCTTGCTGCCTCTATCAGATAAGGGAAAGAAGGTGTACTTCAAAGCGACAGCACCGCACAGCTGAGCTATGTGCCGCTGCCACTTTGAAACCCCAACATAATGCCAAAGCACCGTGGAGCCCAGGGTCAGCTGGGGACTCCCCAGCTAACTCCGGGTACTGAGTGGCATTTCCCCAGAACCCAGAGTCAGCTGGGGGAGTCCTGAGGCAGCGTTTCAAAGGGGCAGCCACTGCACAGTTGAGCCGGGGATCAGCTGTGTGGTGCTGCCTCTTTGAACGCTGCTTCAGTGTTTCCTAGGGGTAGTGCCGTGGAGCCTAGGGTCAATTGACCCCGGGTTCTTGGGAAATGCCACTCAGAACCCAGAGTTAGCTGGGGAGCCCCCAGTTGACCCCAGGCTCCATGCTGCATGCAGTGCAGCATGGAGCCCCGGGGTCAGCGGGGGACTCTAGTACCCCACTGACCCTGGGCTCCATGGCTTTGAAATACACCAGAGCCCCCACTGGGGATTCTTGTACATTTCAAAGCAGGCACGCTGTGTACAACCCGGAGTCAGTGGGACTTCCCACTGGCCCTGGACTGCACACAGCGTGTCTGCTTTGAAATGTATAAGAGCCCCTGTGGTGGCTCTTAGACACTTCCACATTCGTCCTTTGAAATGTACATCAACTTGTCGAATAGTCGATGGAAATTCCATCAACTATTCAACTAGTCAATTAACCACAATTTAACATCCTTAATGTAGTCTCGCTGACAGACATAAGTTTGTTTTTGTTTTTTAAAGCTAAGGTAAAATACAATTTCCAAAATAGTTGCTGTGGTGCTGAACATGAAGATTTCTGTTTATGGGAAGTCAGCATAAGCATATACATTTCTCACTGAGTTCACCACTGACAGCGTTAACTCAGTCTCTTGAGAAAAATGTGACAAGGAGTCCTGTAGCACCTTATAGACTAACAGATGTATTGGAGCATAAACTTTCATGGGCAAAGAACCACTTCATCAGATTCATCTGACGAAGTGGGTCTTTGCCCACGAAAGCTTATGCTCCAACACATCTGTTAGTCTATAAGGTGCTACAGGACTCCTTGTCACTTTTGCAGATCCAAACTAACATGGCTACCCCTCTGATATAAGAAAAATAACACTCTTCTGAGAAGGGAGGGTGATAAATGTGCTAAGAATAATTGATTATGGGAAACTAGGATGCAAGAGCCAAACTTTCCTTTCAGATATGTAGATATATAACTCCCATTGAAGTTGGTATGAAGCATCTTAAGGGCAGAATTCTGGCTTTTAGTTACAGAATTCTGGCTTTTAGTTACAGAATGCCAAGGAAAGTAACGATAAATAAGAATGCAAACAATTTGTGTTCACATTCCTCTTTTCCCGGATTTACAGATGCTTGTCTTTTTTTTTTTTTTTTTACATTTATCTCTGTTTTGTACGCAGCTGTGTCAAGGATCTTCTTATTCTAATAAAGTAGAAATGGGAAATTTTAAATATCCTATTTGTTTGTGTATAAATTTTGATTTATTCTATACATACTGGGACAAAGTCCATGGATAGGTCTTTATTGAAGAGGAATATATACTTCAGATGTGGCATTCTGATCCTTTAATAATTGGACAGCATTGCTGCATTATAATAGTGATAGAAATGTAGCCGTGTTAGTCTGGGGTAGCTGAAGCAAAATGCAGGACAATGTAGCACTTTAAAGACTAACAAGATGGTTTATTAGATGATGAGCTTTCGTGGGCCAGACCCACTTCCTCAGATCAAAAAAGGATTTTTTTGATCTGAGGAAATGGGTCTGGCCCACGAAAGCTCATCATCTAATAAACCATCTTGTTAGTCTTTAAAGTGCTACATTGTCCTGCATTTTGCTTCTGCATTATAATAGGTTGTTTTGATCTTTTTAATTGAAGTGACATGTACATGAATACTGGTTTTAAGATACAGGCAGGGCTTCTGTTTTTCAAGGTTTATTAATTTCATTTTGGAGGGTTTATTTTGTTAAGTTTGATTTTTTTTTTAATGTAGATATCCAACATTCAGGGGAAGGGAAAGGTTGCAGACTCCCTCTTTGTAACTAGAAATCTCTTTATAATGTTTGCTTGTGCATTTTAACATAGTCCTTGTTGAAACAACACAGTGCACTAGAGAAGTTTAGTGCATGTCAGCAAGGTCTACACAGACCAGTTAATGCACAGCATGTTAGTACGCTTTACATATACAACCCCCATAGTCTTTGTTACTGATTCATGGAGGCAGCTCTTATACCGAAAATACTTATTTGTATTTTTTTTTAGGTGTTTATCCAGTAAAGTATTTCAGGAAATTCTGTCTGTAGTTATTAGCCAAATTATTTATGGATTAGTTGTTACTTTTTGCAGTTGTTCAACCTATTATGTGCCTACTTCATGGTAATTCTACCAAGCCTTACATTTCTCTAGCTTATCTCTAAGAAAGTCATGTTGGACTGTGTCAAGGCTTGCTGAAGTCCACATATACTACTGCATTCCCCTTAACCACCAAACCAATTACCTGGTTCAATGTCTTAATTTTGTTAAATGGCTTCTGAAAAAGATACCTTATTGAGGTAACTTACAGTAAAACTTTTGAAATATCAGGTGGCATAAAAGTATACTGGCATTGCACTATTGCACTGCTAAGTTTGAATTTAAATTTAAACTCATTGTAAACTATTAATCTTTCTGTTTTATAGGGACGTTGGGGCGGGGGACAAACTGTAGTGAATGCATAGAAAGGTTCTTTGGTGTCTGAAGTTTCAGGGAGATTGCTATAGACTAGTGGGTTGTACATTACAATGGTCAGTTCCTTTCTTTTCTGAGTGACTCCAGAAGGACTTGCCTTCATCTCAGCATTTCAGTAATGGGCAAGAAACATTTTTATTTCCTAACTACTACATGCAGAAGAAAAGTGAAGGAGTATAAGCCCTGACCTGAATCCAGGATAATGCCATACAGCACCTGTATGTTTTTCACCATCACTCTGTAATGCATCGTAGTCCTGATTTTATGATCATACCATCCAAATTACTTCTAGGATGGGATTCCCTTGAGGAGAGTCAAAATCAGAAACTTTAGGTAAAGATTACAGTAAAAGACCTTAAAGAGACAAGGTGGGTGAGGTAATATCTTTTGTTGGGCCAACTTCTTTCCATGAGAGAGAAGCTTTTGAGAGAGAGTTTTTCAGGGCTAGAAAAGGCACTCAGTATGACAGCTAAATACACTTCACCTTGAAAAGTCCCTTAGAATATATGCTAACTGCTTATGGTATATTTATGTATTAGATCTTGTGTTTAGCTGTGACAGTCTGGATATTTAGATACTGCAGTTAGGCCAGCCATAGGTGTCTATGCCAGCTGACTTGCTTTTGTGGTATTCTGCCCAAGGGGCTATTCAGTTGTAGTGTAAACTTTCAGGTTCAGGCTGGAGCCTAGACTCTAGGATCTTCCAAAGCAGGTTCTGATTACCTTTTCCAGATCTGAATATTTCTGTTTTGGTCTTGTGTGGGCTGCTGTTTAACCTTACTTCATTCAAATCTGGAAGAATATGCAGGGAAGCAAATCTGGCAAGAGAGACACTCACTTGTGAAAAAGAAAAGATGAAGAATATTATCTTAGAGAGACTGTAGGGATAATGCCCTGCTAAGGAAGAGAATGGAGTCTGTTGCATTATTACCAGATATCTCTAGAACAGCAGGTTTTTGTTTGTTCCTATGCTCTAGTGCACCAAGATATTTCCAGTCCACTTCTGCGATGTCCCTAGTACACCAAATGATTTGAAACCCTGTCCACAGAGAATAATATATTGGAATATGCACTGCTCTTAATTATTCAGGCTATAAATAGAAGAACACAAGAATGGCCATATTATGTCAGAGCAAAGGACTGTCAATCCTAGTATCCTGTCTTTCAACAGTGCCCAATGTCAGTTGCACCAGAGGGAATGAACAGAACAGCCAGTCGTCAAGTGGTCCATTCCCTGTCGCGCTCTCACCTTCTGGCAAACAGAAGTGAGAGACACCGTCCCTGCCCAATCTGGCTAGTAGCCATTGATTAACCTAACTGCCATGAATTCATCTAGTTCTTTTTTTGAATCCTGTTAATAGTCTGGGCCTTCAAAACATCCTCTGGCAAAGAGTTCTACAGGTTGTGTAATGTATGAAGAAATACATATTTTTATTTACTTTGAACCTGCTGTCTATTGATTTCATTTGGTGATCCCTCATTCTTATGTTATAGTAAGGAGTAAATAGCACTCATTTGCTTTCTCCATGCTAGTCATGATTTTATAGACCTCTATCATATCTCCACTCGCCCCCCCCCCGTTGTCTTTTTTTCCAAACTGAAAAGTCCCAGTCGTCTTAATCTCCTCATACAGAAGTCATTCCATACCTCTGATTGTTTTTGTTTTTCTTTTTCTGAACCTTTCCCAATTCTAATATATCTCTTAAGATAGAGCAACCACATCCATGCAATGTTCAAGACAGTGGTGTAATATGGATTTATATAGAGACGATATTTTCTGTCTTATTATGCATTCCTTTCTTAAGGATTCCCAACATCGTTTGCTTTTTTGACTGCTACTGCACATTAGATGTTTTCAGAGAACTATACACAGTGATTCTAAGATTTTTGAGCAATAACTGCTAATTTAGACCCCAACACTTTAAATGAATAGTAGAGATTGTTTTCCAATGTTCATTGCTTTGCATATATCAACATTGAATTTCATCTGCCATTTTGTTGCCTCCTCACCCAGTTTTGAGAGACCTTTTTTGTGACTTTTATCAGTTTACATCATCTGCAAAATTTTGCCGCCTCATCTTTTACCCCTTTTTCTGATCATTTATGAATATGTTGAGACACTCTTGGAGGACACTGCCATTTTGCCTCTCTCCATTCTGTTCATACTTACTTTTTGTGTCCTTTGGTTAAATACCATCTGGTCCTGGTGATTACTACTATTTTATCAATTTGTCCCAAAACCTCCTCTACTGACACCTCAATTTGGGATAGTTCCTCAGGTTTGTCACCTAAAAAGAATGGCTCGGGTTTGGAAATCTCTCTCTCATCCTCAGCCATCAAGACTTATGCAAAGAATTCATTCTGTTTCTCTGCAATGGCCTTATTGTGCTTGAGTGCTCCTTTAGTATCTCTATTGTTCAGTGGCTCCACTGGTCATTTAGCATGCCTCCTGCTTCTGATATACTAAAAGTAGTAGCAATTTTTTGAGCTTTGCTTAGCTGTTCTCTTTTTTTTTTTTTGGCCTCCCAAATTATATTTTTACACTTTATTTGCCAGAATTTATGCTCCTTTCTATTTTCCTGACTTGGGTTTACCTTCCAGTTTTAAAGGATTTCTTTTTGCTTCCTACTGCTTCCTTTACTTTTTTGTTTAGCCACAATGGCACTTTTTTTGGTTCTCTTATTGTTTTTATTTGGGGTACACGTTTAAATTGAGCCTCTCTTATGGTGTATTCAAAAGATTCCATGCAGCTTGCAGAGATTTCACTTTTGTCACTGTACCTTTTAATTTCTGCTAACAAACCTCATTTTTTAAATTAAAATGCTACAGTGTTGAACTGCTGTGGTATTTCCCCTGCCACAGAGATGTTTAAATTTAATTATGTTATGGTCACTATTACCAAGTGGTCCTCTTGGACCACATCCTGTGCTCCACTTAAGACTACATCTAAGAATTGTCTCCTCTTTTTGGGGGACACGACAATTGCCTCATAAAAGGCGTGTCCTTTGATGAGACCAAGGCCATGACAGACACTGCAATAACCCTTTTAATCAGCCTCGGATTTCACATAAATTACACAAAATACACCCTCTTACCAACACAGAGGCTAGAGTTCATAGGTGCTGTCATCGACACAGTCACAGCAACAGCTATGCTTCCCGAGCACAGGTTTGCTACCATATGCAACCTCATCCTTGAGGCACAGTCGGTTCCTACTGTCACAGTCCGCGACTGCCTCAAGATCCTTGGGCACATGACCTCCATAGTCAAATTGGCCAGACTCCACATGAGACCGCTCCAGTCTTGGCTCGCAACGGTCTACAAGCCTTCCAGAGACCAACTTTCCAAACCCGTAACTATCCTACCACGCATCATCAACTCACTGTTTTGGTGGACAATTCCGCAAAACATGTTACACGGTGTTCCTTTCCACCGTCCACCTTCCTCTCTCATAGTTATAACAGATGCCTCACTCATGGGATGGGGGGCCCATTTAGGAAACATCACAGCCCAAGGCAAATGGTCTTTCAAGGAGCAAACTTTCCACATCAACCTCCTCGAGTTGCAAGCGGTCAGATATGCATGCCAACATTTCAGTCAGTACATAGCTCACAAGTCCATTACAATCATGATGGACAATACCACCTGCATGTACCACATCAACCAACAAGGCGGGGCTCGATCCCCTTCCCTGTGTTCGGAAGCTATGAAGCTCTGGAACTGGTGCCTGATGCATGGGGTCACCCCTTTAGCCATCTACCTTCCAGGAGTACTCAGCGTCACAGCAGACGCCCTAAGTCATACGTTCCAAGACCAACATGAATGGGAGATTGACAGACGGGTCCTCACCCCACTCTTCCTTCGCTGGGGTCACCCAGATGTGGATCTCTTTGCCACAAAAAACAACAGAAAATGCCACCTTTACTGCTCTAGAGCAGCTCTGGGCAAACATTGCCTCGGAGACACCTTTTCGATTACGTGGGACACCCCTCTCCTTTACGTGTTCCCGCCCTTCCCGCTCCTACACAGAGTCCTCAGCAAAATCAGCATGGACCAGGCGCTGGTTTTGCACCCAGTCATAATTTGTCATGTCCAAATCAGGGGAAAAGTAATGCAAAACTGTTCCTCTATCTGGTTGAGATTCCCAGCCATTACCTTTGTGGGAATGTGGTCAGCCAGGAATTTACAACTCAGAGACAGTGGCATAGGTTGATTCTTTATCAAGTACTGTAATGGGGTGACACTCACCTCTCATGAGTGCCTCCTCTGGCCAAATGTATGCTTGCACTCCCTGCTGTTTCAAAACCTCTTTGGCAATTCAGCTCTCTGGCCCTGTCACACACCTGGTGTGCTAAGTACGCAAACTCCTTCCAGGATACACATTTACCAGGGGCCCATCTCGGTACCTTCTATAGTGTCCCTCTGAATCTGTTCCCCACTCTGACAGAGAGTGATGCCCCAGGGCTTTCCCTCTTGGAGGCAGTGTCCTTGTCCTTACCTCAGGGCTTTCTCAGAATCCCAATATAGCCCAGCAGTGTTCAATAAGCTCTCCCCACAGAGTTATCCACAGTGCTGTCCATCTCTCAGCCAACCAATCATCTGATCTATACATCTTGAGATCTCCAGAGGAACTGACTTACTCTAGTCCTGCAGCTCCCATTATATGGCCTTCCTGGCCCCTAATTGGCCACTTCTCCTACAGCTACTCTAACCTGAGTGGAGAACCTTCTATTATCTTTCTGGGGTGGGGTAGAGTGGGACCACAAGGCCTTCAGCAGTGGAGCCTCAGGGCTTTGTCAACTGCATCACAAGTACCAAGAGAGTATTCAGGGTGGCATAAGGGAAAAGCCGACATCTTCTTTAAGGTGCCTAAAAGACACTGAAGATTCCAATCTCAGAAACAGCTAATACAGGCTCCTACCATTTCAGGCAGAAAAGTCGCTCTGTTGATAAGACTGCTACCCACAGACAGACTTGAATGTTTGCTCAGCTGGATGATGCAAATAGCAAAACAATATCTGCACAGCCAGTGTCCTGCTCAACCAATGGCAGTTTTATGAAATGGAAGCCTCTGCATACCGTGTCTTTGCACTTTAAATCAAGATGGTGGTTCCTTGGCATGGCATTTGTGGAGCAGATTTGGACACATTTGAGGGCAGGTGACAAAGTCTTGCAGACCAAATTTGGCCTGTCAGACCTGTGACCCCATCCGGGTAGGCCAACAGAATTTCCAGGCCCCTGGGCAAGATGTGGGCTCATGTGGGACGAAAGGGCTGGGAACAGTCAGGCTTCAGCTCTGCTCAGGCCTCACCCCACAACCAACCCTTAATACTTCACAGGGCTCCACAGTAGCAGCGGCCAGGAGCCTTGGACCCTTTTGAATCACTAGGCCCTGGAGTGGTGCTAAGGATAAGCATATGAAGGAGAGAGCATAAGTAATACTGTTTTTAGCCTTTTTCTGGATGTGAAGGATATGGCTCTCAAATCTGGCTAACTTCATTGGAAGTCTGGGCATTCCAATAGCTGTCTCTTAGAATAGACCTGCTACTGAAGAAAAAAGAAATGCTATCTGGGCCCAGATGGCTTCAGAATGGAGACTTGGATAAGGTAACTGTCATTGTCATGGACCTTAAAGTCAACCAATAGAATTACATGCTATTTAATAATGCAAAGTCCTTCGTGTAATCACCATGTTAAAGTGGAACATAGTCTTGAATTCTTCCTGTAGGGTCCTAATCTCTACATATAAGTGTCCAAGCAAAGTCTAGTTTCTATTGTAAAATGTTATCAGCATGCGAAAGAAAGTGCACAAATCCTAGCACAGAAATAATTTCTTAAGGCAACAACCTCTCAGTCTCATAGTCTTAGAGCATGACCTTAAGGGATCATCTTGCTTCCCACCTAAGAAGTAAACGGTTTTAAAATTCTATTGCAATGGATATGTGAAGCTTTATACAATGAAGAATAGGAACATTTATTCCCGTTTATCTGAAAATTTCCTTCCTTTGAGCAATAAAATCTGCAGATCTGGCCCACTTTGAAGATAAGTGGACTCTCCAGAATAAAAATAGAAATTAACATCCAAGGATTTGGGTTTCTTTTATTCAGGTAACTTCCCATTTTCTTCAGTAGGAGACATTGTGTTAATTATACTTTGAGGGGAAAACAACATGTAATTTAGGGAAATTGGTTTGAATTATCTTGGCTGTGAAGTTATCTTGATTGGAAGGACCTTCAGGGGATAGGACATTGCTCTCCTGCCTCTGATTGACAGTAGCCCTCAAGCTGCAATTACTTGAAATCACTTGAATTTCCTTTCAAGCATGTGAAGATAAATGTTTCTGTTTATTAACATACAGGGCTACTAATATGAGCCAGCTTCTGGTACATTTTCATAATAGTGGGTAATTTTTGCCCTTGGGTAAAAAAGTTGTGCAAGAACGGGTGTTATTAAATTATTCACCATTTTGTCTTTTGTCTAATTGTTACTGTAATAATATAACAATTATCTACTTGTGAATATTGGTCATAAAGACTTTAATGGGTGATCACTGAGTAATACCATTTTATGTTGTGCTAGTACTGCTTTATAGAAGAAAGTTTGGTTTAATTTTAATGCATATATATTTACTGAGGTTTGGAGTACTGGAGGGAATATGCACATTCAAAACATCTCCATTTTGAAAATGTGAGATACTCAGATTTCTCATGTAATATCTTTTTTCAAAAATACAGTCTCTCATACCCAGGAGTCCAGTTAAATTTACTTCAGGGTTTATAGCCATTACTGTACAGAGTTGTTGTTAACAGCAGTTATTCAGGTTGCTATTCCACCTCATTTCATAATACGATCTAAGTGTTTTCTCTGGTGTTTGCCAATGAGAATGCAGCTAAAAAACTTACAACATTTTCAAATGGTTGTTTTTCCCTTTTCAGCATGACATTTGTTCTTGGTGTGGTGCCAAAATGATTCTCATAATTGCTATTTCTTCCTAAGACAGAGTGGGGGCTCTATATGTGTATATGTATGCCTTTGTATATACACACACAATGTTTTTGTTTTCTTTTTGCTGAGTTGTTTCTCATAGGTGAGAAGAGTAAATGGGGCATCGCAGCATGATATATACATATTTCATTTTAGTTCTTCTTTATTGCCAGTGCCTGTTTTTATGGTATAACTAGGAAACCATTTTAATAACAAACATTTTTCTTTTATTTCTTTTTTTTTAAGAAAAACCCTTCCTTCCCTCCGCCAGAAAATAAACAAAAATAAAAAGCCACTGGGAAGAGGAAGAAATAGCAGAGTAGATTTAAAGTATTCTTTTGTTTGCATGAATCACAGCCTTTAATGCTTTGTGGTTTATATTTCCTACTGCTTATAACACAACTGCCTTTTTGGGGATGGTTGCACACAGCATGAGAAAATGTTGCAAAAAATAGATTGTTTATATTCTGATATTACTACACAGTTGTTTCATTAGTAATCAAGTAACCATCCAAAAGCTGTGTTTAAAAATGAACAACCTGTCTAAAATGTTAAGACACTAGGTAACCAAAATTCAGAAAATAGATACAAATAAGAACTGAAAACTAGAAATATAATATAGCAAAATACTTGGTTTCATGCATTTATCCTTGTATTTTGTTCTTGAGTCAATACTCTAATCGGTTGAACAGTTGCACAATTTTTTCCTTTGTGAAGATTCTTTCTGATCTTCTTCTTTCGAATGTCATGTTCAGTGCTATATTTCTTCGTCAAAGTTGGATGTCCAAGCTCTCCAGCAAGTGAACAGCGTCGCTGGTTAGATTGTGCATATCCTCCAATGAGCCAGTGTATTTTCATGTTGGGCATTCTGCAACAATGTGATGGCATAGTTTGCGCACTGCCACAATCACAAAGTGGAGATGGCAACAAATTCCACTTATGCAGTAGATAACTGTACCTGCCCTGGCCAGTGCTAAGCCAATTTAGGGGACACCACAGTCACCAGGGAAGATCGAAGCCTTTCTGCTCAGTGGTGGGATCCGACACAAGAGGTTCGTTTGGGATGTCTACTTGCTGCCATTCAGCTTGCCATAGTTCCTTGATATTGGCCGTGATTTCTTTCGCTTGCTGCCAGAGAGGCTTACAGGATTTCAGACGCAATGTTGGTGGCTGATCAGTGTTTCTGGATGGGAAGAGGTTGGCTGCTGCGGTTGATACGTTGGCATAGTCTGCATTCCTGCTCCCATCGATGAATGCTTGGTGGAACAATGTTTGCCAGCGGCGGTAACCATTCTATGGCAGTGGGCTTTAAAGTTCTTGTTATCACTCACATGACGCTATTCAGATGAGTGTCAAATAGCTTTGTGTGGGCACTTTCTGACCACACAGGAGAGCAATATTCAGCAGCAGAATACACCATGGCTATTGCTAAGGTCCTCAAGGTGTATGCTTCAGCTCCCCAACTGGTTGCAGCGAGTTTTCTTAGAAGGTTGATCCTTGGCTTCAGTTTCCTTATTTGTTCCAGATGGTGTTGGAAGAAGAGCGTACAATCAAGTGTTACACCTAGGTATTTGGGATGATGCTCGTAAGCAATCTTTTTTTTCACAGAAAGCAACATCAAGTTTTGCATTGGCATTACGGTTGTCTAGATGAAAAGCTGTAACCACAGTTTTGTTTGGATTGTTTGAGCTGCCACTTCTGTAGGTAGTTGGATATGGTCAATAGGTCGGATGTTAGTGTCTGGCTGACAGTTTTGAGATATTGCTATTGTGCAGCCAGTGCGATATCATCTACGTAGATAAAAATTGCAGAGCCAGTTTTTGGGATGTCACTAAGATAGATGTTAAATCACGATGGTGCCAGTATGGAGTCCTGAGGGAGACCATTATTCAGTGTTCTGGTTCTACTAATGCTATTATTGCACACGAAACCAGCGGTCACCAAGCATTGCTGTCAATAGCTGAAGTGTCAGCCGGCACTGAATTAACCTCAGTAGCTTGCATAGTAGTCCCTTGCACCACACTGTGTCATATGCAGCTGATATATCGACAAGAGCTATGCCGGTCTTCAGTTGTGGTTGTGAGGGTCAGCACCTGGTTGCACGTACTTCTGCCTGGCCTAAAACCAGCCTGATCTTTTAATAACCCAGCCTCTATGGTGTCAGACAAACGATCTAACAGTGCTCACTCCATCACTTTGCTGATAGCAGAAAGGAGCACTATTGGTCTGTAGCTTGAGGCACTATCCAGTGGTTTTCCACTCTTAAGAATTGCAATCACCTTTGTTTGCTTCCATTCTGTAGGGAGGCAGCTTGTTTGGTGGATAGACGTGAAGAGTGCAGCCAACCAGTTCCTCCCCTTCATTCCTAAGTTCTTCAGAAACTCGGGGAATATTCCATCTGCGCCAGCAGCTTTCTTGTTCTTTGTAACCGCTAATGCTATTTTAATTTCTTCTTCTGTGTATGGAGAAAATGCTGGATTCTGGGCATGGTTGGAAGATCTGGGTGTGCTCCCTTTCGATCTCTCACCTGCTGTCTTTTTCTGGTGACATCTTTGATGTTCTGAGGAGATGGGAAGCAACTTGGTTGGCAGTTACCGCTGATGGTCATAGCTTTGGTGGCACAGCTGCTTCCAGATGATGAAGCAAAGGCCCACGCTTTCCTGCTGGAATATTTGAAGTTCAGGCTGTCCACTGTTTCCCTCCATCATTTTTTTTCCAATGAATAACAAGTAGTCCATGAGCATTCGTAGGTAAAACCCACTTCATCAGATGAAAGCTCATGATCTAATATGTTTGTTACTCTATAACAGTGGTCCCCAACGCGGTGCCCGCGGGCGCCATGGCGCCCGCCGGGGCATTTGTAGGCGCCCGCCGACAACCCGGGCTGGCCCCGCCCCCGGCGCACTGGAGGCGCCGGCCCCAGGCGCGCGACACTCACCGGCGCCTGGTGTGCGGCGCTCGGGCGGCCCTAGCCCCGGGGCACATGCGGGCGCGCGGCGCCGGTGCTGGCCCCAGGCAGTGTGGCCCCGCCCCCGGGCGCCCGGCGCGTGTGTGGCCCCGCCCCCGGGTGCCCGGGAGCCCGTAAAGGTTGGGGACCACTGCTCTATAAGGTGCCACAGGACTACTCGTCATTTACATGGCTAACCCTCTGAGACCTTCCAGTGAATGTTTGCCTTACCCACTGTTCCTTTCCAGTCTTCACATTCTCACTTTCATTTGAGTCTGACAATAGTAATTTGCCTGAATTGTTTCCTTTTTGGTGTAGTCAGTGTAACTCCCTTTTTGCCCCCTAGGCTTTTAAAACTGGGTCTAAGATACTTTTTCTTCAAGTATGTATCGTATCTGTATGGTGTAGCTAGAGGATTCAGCACAAGACTAGCAGCCTGGACTAATTCTAGTAGACTTTTTCATATTTTTCCTGTTTGAAAGCATTATGTGGTTCACCTGTTTTAGATATTTCTAATTAGAGGTAGTTTTTGGTTGGAAGAATTTTTGCATTTTGTTGGCCAAATGCCAACAAAATGCCAACAAATTATCATATGTATTGATAGAATATTCTATTTTTGTGAGACAAGTTTTGCTGTGACGCATAGTAAATTGAGAGTGGTTTGCCATTTTATTTTTAGCTGTTCACCATTTTATTTCTTCTGTATTGTTCTTCTGTTGTAACTTAGTATGTGAAATAATAAGGCTCTGCAGGGGGGTGATATTTTCAAAAAAACACTATATAATAACTTGTATCTGTCACTTACTTGTAATGCTGTTTTTTACATTCATTCTTGCATTTGTAATTTGCTTCAATGGATTATGGAGGAAGAGAGAGAAATTGACTAACAGTAGAATTAAAGCCTTCGATGGATCTTTATTAACTTCAAGAATGCCACCCATTGGTTTTAATTGCAGCGTACACATTCAGTGGTCTATAAAACAGATTCTTCTCTAGGTGCTAGCCGGACACTTTGGTGTTGAGGCTAGTCACCCAGTTCTGTTTCCATTCCCTTGGAGCAGCAGTTCATTAAAAAAGATCAATTATAACTCACTTTGTTCATCTTGCTTTGAAATTAATTGGTAGTTTCTGAAATCACATCACAAATTCCCAAGGATTCTATTTTCTTTTTTTTTTCCAGTGTGAACTGCAGTTTGTTTTAATCATCATCAAAGCTAAACATATTTGCCTTTAAACATTTTAACTTGTACATTAAGTATAATTGTGGGGTGTTGGTAGATATTATTCTTTTTGCCGAACTATGCCTCAAATACAATGGAAAATTCCCTCCTTCCCCCCCCTCCTTTTCATTTTGGTACTGCTTACTAATTTTCCTAATTATTTTTACCAGGAATAAAAGAATTTCATATATATGCTGTATACGCAACCTCTTTTTATGAATCGAATTAAGGAAAAACAATAACAACTATATATATATATTTTTTATAAAAGTATACAGTTTGGGGAATGATTTTCATTTAGATAAACCAATGTGCAGATTGGTAGTCATTTCTCTCTATCTATAAAGATGGGTGTGTGAAGCTTTTTTACAGCTTTCTGTAGCATATATTTATACATCTTAAAAGAATAAAAGTGTATTAGAAGAAAAGAGCACAGGCATGACATGAAAGGACGAATGGTCCTGTAGTTAACTCTGAAGACCTAGCTTCAGTACCCTGTTTCCTCTGTGACCTTGGGCAAGTCACTTACGGCACTTCTAAACTATGGGGGGGTTTCGAAAGAGGATATGCAAATTATGTGGGAATTTGCATATCTTCTTCCTATCTCACTTTGAAAGGAGGATCTTTTGAAAGCAAAAGTAGTCTGGACACGGGTGTTTTCGGGAAAAAAATCCCTTTTAAAAAAAAATGCGTAAACCTCCTTTTTAAAGGAAGAATGGGATTTTTTTGAAAGGTTTTTTTTTTTTTCTTTTTTTCCTTGAAAAAAACACCCACGTCCAGACTGCTTCCACTTTCGAAGGATCCTCTTTCAAAAGTGAGATCGGAAGAAAATTCCTCTACGTAGTCTATACATAAGATTAGTGTCTCCATGCCTCTGTTCCTCACGTGTAAAATGAGGATAATTGTACTTCCCTACCTCATAGGTGTGTTGTGAGAATAAATGCATAAAGGATTGTGGAGTGCTCAAATACCATGGTGATAGGGCCAAAATAAGTATATCAGATAAAGCCTTGCTTCTCAGTCTCGTATTCTATTTCGACTTAGACAAGTCAATATATTTTTCTAGCATAATCACCATTCTTAAAGCAGTTTTATGAAATGTACAAATGTATTTACAAACTTGGGCCCTTTGTCCAGAAAGTAATCAAGTCCCCAAATCCTTCTTTTAAAAAACTTATCTATTTTTTTCTTCCTTTGTCGAATAGTGATTGGTCCTGCAATAAAGCATGTAGTTTTTAATAAACAGTGGGTCATCCTGAAACTGTAGTTGAGTTAGCAAAGGTGGGAAAAATAGAGATTTTTTTTTTGTAAAGTTGGGTGGGAGTAATCAAAAAAATTAACCTCGTTGTTGCCAGGTAGCACTTGATTCTTACCATCAATTTGAGTAGGACACACATTCGAGAATTTTTTCAGTGTATTTAGACATGCTGCAGAAAAGTCTGATATACAATGTGATATACATATCCATGTAATTTAATATCTTTGTTCTATGTACTACAGTATTCAGTTTCTACGGAGTCGTACAGAAGCATTTGATGTTTTTCACACATCATGTAGGAGTTGATACTCTGGGCTTTTCTGCACTTCAAAAATAAAATATCCATTGCCATCAACAGATGCAGATGAATGAGTATTAAACATGGTTTAGCCACAAGTGTGGCCAAAGACAAATTTTATTCAGCACCATATCACAAAGTGTGGTTAAAGTTTAATAGGCAGTTTGTCCTTGGATACACTTGCATTTAGCACCAAGTCGGTTGGAGAAAAATATCAGTTTTGTAGTACATAAGAACTTCCCTACAAAGTCAACCCAATAGTCCATCTGGCACAGTATTCTGTCTCTAGCAGTGCCCAGTACCAGAGTTTGAGGGACTGCAATTTTTAGAAAGAACAATCCCAGTCTTTCCCTCCTGGCTTCTGGCAGAGGTTTAGCCAGTTTTATTTTGGCTCATATCCAGTGAGGAACCATTCCATGAATTTAACTAGCTTTTTTTTTTAACCCAGTTATATGTTTGGCCTCCAGAACATCCTCAGTGCAGTGAGTTACACTGGTTAACCATGTATTGTGTGAAAAAATTTTACCTCTTGTATTATTAATTTCATCAGGAGCCTCTGTTTTTATATTGTGAAAGGGATAAATGACTCTTCTCTCTTCACTTTTTCCACACCATTCATGATTTTCATAAACTTCTATAGAGTCATGGTTTTTTGGGGGAGGGAGGGGTTTAAGATGAACAGCCCTAATTTTTTTGGTCTCTCCTCATATGGAAGCTATTGCTTACTCTTGATCATCTTCGCTTTTCTCTGAACCTTTCCCAGTTCTATCTCCTTTTGAGGTGAGATGAACAGACAAGACTTTCTGTGACACCAATCAAAGCGATGTCTGTAATCTGATGAAAGAATTAAGAGGAAAATCATGCCCATGTTGGAAGAGGCCACGCATTCAGTTGAAGTTTTGCCTATCAAGTAGGGATGTGAAAGGTTAACCAGCTATCTAGTATAAGCCTCTCTCTAAATGGATAATGCTTACTGGTTCTGGTTAACTGCAGAAGTTGGAGCAGCTCTCCACCTGCCCTAGGCTACCTCCTACCCCCTCGCTGCAGATTACACGCTGACCCTACAGAACCCTCAATGAAGTCTCCCTTGGAGCAGCTTCCCTGTGACGGGGAAGCCGCCTTCCCGGGTGCAGTGCTGCCAGCCCAGCTCCTGGTGAGACTTCACTGTGTGTTTTGCAACATGTGGAATCATGTAACCGCTAAGATTTTCAGCAGTTACACAGTTACCTTTTTAACTGACTTTATACCCCTAGTATTAAGAAATATGAGAGAAATGAAGCATGAAAGCAAGCTGTTTTCTGATGCTGTATTTGCCGTATGATTCTGTCTCATTTCTCAGTCCTATTCAAACAGAATTTTTAAACTTTTTCATTAAATACTAGGAGCAGCGAATGACTTCTAAAACTTTATTTGTAAAACAGTATTTATCTGTTTTTTAAATCAAGTGATTTATATTTATTTTGCTAGAACTCAGTGAAGAGCTAGTCATTGCTTTCCAGCAGGTGCAAAGCAACATGATGGGCTTCTATGGGCTGTGAAAATATACTCCAAAATCCTGTAAATCTGCTGCATTCAGAATTGATTTATGTGAATGCACAGTAGTGACAAACATTAATTTAACCATAAATTCCTTTAGTAATCCAAAGGCCAGATGATATTCATAAAATTGCTCTAAACGTGTCTAAAAAACTAAATATAGTAACAAATATTCATAAGCATTTCATTCAAATACTCGCAAATCAATCTGTCCAAGAGAGATAACACACTCATCCTGACTTGTTCCTGCATGATCAAATAGGAGCTTACAGATTAGTCCTAGCAAGTCTGGTTCTTTTATACAGTACAACAAACAAGTGATGTCACATTGACCATTATTATCTTAGCTAAAAAATAGTTTTTGGACTGTTTGAGTGTGACCCCTTTAGCCATGGCTAAAAACAAGATACAGTAGTTGGGCCTCCTCTTTTCAAATAATGTTAAATCTAGCTGCTCCCATCATTTTATCTTCTTGTGTTGGCCATTATATTAAGATAACATGGATTTGTTGGAGTGTCCTATGAGCTTATCACATCACAAACAACTTCTCCTTGGCTACGTCTACACTGGCCCCTTTTCCGGAAGGGGCATGGTAATTTTTGAGATCGTAATAGGGAAATCCGTGGGGGATTTAAGCGCCCTTTTCCGGAGGATCTTATTCCGGAGGTTCCTACTTTGAAGTAGGAATAAGATCCTGCAGAAAAGGGCGCTTTTTCCGGAGGATTGGGGCCAGTGTAGACGATCTTTTCCGGCTTTTCTAAAAGCCGGAAAAAAGCGGCGGACATTTTTATTTAAATGCCGCAAGGGATATTTAAATCCCCTGCGGATTTCCCTATTACGATCTCAAAAATTACCATGCCCCTTCCGGAAAAGGGGCCAATGTAGACGAGCCCCTTGTGTATTAGGACCAGTTTTTAACAATCTCCTATAAATTAAAGACCTTTTCTCCAGAAATCTTATTATCATATTAGCTGTATTCTAAGTTTAACATGCTTTAAAAACTTGTATTGCTAAATGCAATAGTCCTTTTGAATTTAATGTTGTTCAAGGCCTTGTTACATTGACTAACCCACCTACACAAGTTACAGTGCAGATTTATTTTTCTTAGCCAAGCTCAGAATGTTAACCCTATGCTAAAACCATTCTATAGCTGTTGCTTTTCTCTTTAACCCTATGCTTCACCATTCTTTTTAATATGGTTACAATATTGGTAAACCATTTTAATATCTTAATTCAGTTTGACTATAAAATTACTTTGCCTCTGAAGTGAACCACTTCTCTAGTGAAAATGGTTTGTTACTTGATACTGTGGAAGAGACTTTGCATGTTCTTTTTAGCAAAGCCTTTGGTGATGTGTTTGAACTCAGAGGTTTTAATACCCTCACTGCAATTTGCTTTTATATTTTATAAGCACATGAAGGGGTGTTTGGCTAGTTTTTCAAATATGAGAAATGAAGTTTCTTTTCTTTTGGTGTTTATTTTGTTTGCCTTTGTGATGAGTCTTGGTCAGGCCAGCCAGTAAAAAAGCTGGAAAGAAGAGCAGGGTGAGAGACAATCTTAAACAAAGACTGTTTTGCTAGCCTAAGCTCAAGCATGTTTTCATTTGTATTTACTTTATTTTTTTGCTTTATTTTTTTTAACTTAGTAACACTTAATCTTTATTCTTCTACTAATAAACTTGTGTTACTTTTAATCTAAACCAGTCCAGTTGTGTTTTGAATGTAGGTGATTGCTAACTCTTGTTAAAGTAATAAGCTGAGCTTTTGTCTCTTCAAAAGGACCAGTGAACCACTTTATTTCCCTGAGTGTTCCAGGGTGGGACAGTTCCGGGATGACATTTTTGGGGAAGCTTGGGATTTGGGAGTGTGTTGGAGTCACCTTGCAAGAAGTGACTTGGTGAACGTGAGGCTGGGACTTTTGTACTAAAGACAGGATGTTGGGTCAGACTTCTGAACCAGGGCTACATAGCACTCAAAGTATATGAACATCTGTGGGGCTTCAAGATGGAAAACACCCAAGGTTATAAATTAGGCTCTGGGATCTGAACCCCAGAACATTACTTGGATTTTGATTATCCTAACAAGTCAGGAGTTTGTATATTCCAGTGGTGGGCGACCTGCAGCCAAGGTAAGCCACTGGTTGACTGAGACAGTTTATCTTGTTTCCATAGTCACGGCCCCAGCAGCTCCCAGTGACCATGGTTCACTGTTCCCAAGAAACAGGAGCTGCTGAAAATAGAGGGCAGCATGGCCTTGTGGTCCACTGTGTCCTGCAACTCCCATTATCCAGTAATGGTGATCTGTGGCCTCTGAAAGCTATGGAGGGCTATACCTACAGACACACAATGTAAGCAAATTGTCTCGCAGCCCTCCATCAGCTTATTCATTAAATGCAGGCTGCCCACCACTGGCGTATTCCTTTGAGTTTGGCATCATCATGCCTTAGCCAGAGATGGGGGATTAGAAAGATCCAGACATTTTTTGAGGTCTGGTGTTTGCCTCATATAGTAACTCTGCAGAGGGCTTTGGTTAGTCATGAGAATAAGATGGCTCGAGTAGGCCTAAAATATAATAACATGCTATGGATTTGAGCAATGAAAAGTGATTAGACCATTGATAGGCTGGGGAAACTGAGGCCTTAACCCATCTCCTTTTTTGCTGCTGCCAGGCTCATGTTGGTTTTTGAAGAAATGTTAAGGTTCTGTACAGTTGCAGCCACTTATCCTAAAGAACCCAACTGTTGTCCTTCTCAGTGCGAATGATAGTAGGCAACACGAAGGGAAGTGGTGTGTGGCAACGCCACCTACACCTCCTTACTTCTCCTTCCTCACTTGTAGTTCAAATGCTTATTTTTAAGTATGGAACCTGTAGGGAATAATTCTGGACACACTGGGTGCAGGTGAAAACAAACAGAGGATTTATTGAACACACAGCGCTGGTGGAATGTAAACCAGGTGTTAGCCTGGAGAGCACTAACTTAACCAAAACATACATTAGATTATATAGGTAGTAGATGGACGGAGAAGTGATTTGATAGGTCTAGCAGTGGAAATAAGATATGCACATAATCCAATAAACTATGAAAGTTACACAGTATCTCCGTCCATTGCCAATTAAACATGTTATCACTAATACAATAGTTATTCCTAACAAGCTAAATGAGCCAACATAAACAGGATGGAAGTCCCCAAAATGGACATGTTGATGTTAACTTGTTTTGCTGAAATTGTGATGGCTACTGTGAGATGACTCCTTCCTTGTGTTGGCACAGTCCTTGGGATCCAAGCTGATTAATCTGAAATTACAGGAGACAGTAAGAAAAACTGTCCAGCCAGGCCTTATCAGAGTGAAGCCCCTTTGGAATATAGTTGCCAGAGGAACCAGGGTCAAGTTAACTGCTGTCTGTGTGCTTCCCAGACCTGACCTAATGATTTAGGATTTGAGTTGTCAGTTCTCGACAAGATACCATGGACTGCCTCAGTTTACCCTACAGAACCTCTTTGAGACTTCTCAATGCAGCACACGGGTTTGTTTTGTTTTATTGGTTATTTCTGCAGCTGCATAACTAGAACGAATGAGTATATTTTAGACTAGAATAAAATCCATGCTAAATTCTTAGCAAAAAACAAAGTATGTAATAAAACATGTAAATGTTTTGATAGACTTGCCCTCTTAATTGGCAAGCAAGTAGACAGAATCTGATTATAACATTGTCTTCTGTATCTTCAGTTCCCCTCACGCAATATCATTTGGGGAAAAAAAATTGCTAAAATTAGACTTTTAAATAGGAGTATCTGAAAAAATTCTTAACAGAAAACTTACTTCAGTGTATGTTTTTGAAAGCGATGTTTTGTACGCTGTTGCAAAATAGTTTGTCTATTACCCATAAGACTTCATGGCTGTTTTGATAGTGTTCTCATTATTTTAAGTCAATTTAAAAGGAATTGTTTAAGTAGTGGTGTTACTGTAGCTTACTATGTATTATACTTGAGCGAATATAAACTTAGTGTAATCAGCATAAAAATGTTGTCAAGACACTGGACTTCAGGGTTTTTGATTAAAAAAAATAAGAAAGCTATTAATACATTTTAAAATGGATAATTAAGACAAGTCTATTGTGACTATATAAGAGAGTGAGATAACTAATAACTCAGAGCATGCACTGACTTTTGACCAATTGGCAGGTTGATGACATCTTAGGAGAAGGCAGTGACGATAGTGACAGCGAGAAAAAGAAGGCAGAAGAGGAAGGAGAGAAGTCACAGAGTAGTGCAACAGAATCAATAGGAATGAAAATGGAACAGAGGCCTGGATCATCATCCTCATCATCAAGTGAAAGGAGCTTAACAGGCAGTGTACCCAGGTATGAGTTCTTCAACTGTAAGAATCTTTTTATATTAGAAATTCAACAAAATTATATTTAAAATGGGATTCACTTACGCTTTTTATACAGTCTTCTAAAAACAAAGTATTTAAGCACAAGTTCCTCCCCAACCATTGTGACCAGAAAACTATCAACCAATTTAATATTAAAGCTGAATTAGCCTTAAATCATAAACTACACAAAGGAATGCTGTCATGGTTGAATAGCCCTACATTTGAAGTCCCCTAAACCTTATTTTCCCACTCTGTAGATATATAAAAATGAATAAAATAGACTTAAGTTGTTGAGCTGGGATGTAAGAAATCTAAGTTCTTATAAATAATTATTATATTAAATTCCATCTGATGGAGTTAGAATCCATCTACCACTAAATGGTAAAGAATTAAATGTGACATAGGGATGCTCATTATGCCTTCCCTCTGCTTTTCCTTTTGGCCTCCATTTTGGTGATTACATTTATAAGAACTTAGATTTCTTAAATCCCAGCTCAACAACTCAAGTCTATAGCTGTCATATTGGGGGCAAATACATTTCTCTGTAGTGGAAGAGAAATGTAAATTTTAGAGTTGTCAACTTCTGATGGTCTAAATCAGCTGTTTAAAATTAAACTTTATCATAACTCCAAAGTCTTTCAATAGAGTGAGTTTACCTCAGTCTGTCAGTTAAATGGTAGCTGTGGGTTTCTGTACATTGTGTGTCCTACATTTGTATGTGAATTAGGCCATAAATGAATTCACTGGTATTTTAATGGTACACGAGTATCTTTTAGGAACTGCTACATGGTTTGACATCTTTGACGCTTATGAGGAGCACTACGGCTGGGATTGCAGGGTTGTAGATAAGTCATTTTGAGGAGCTATATAGAAAGCCTTTATATGACTTCTTATCCTGGTTCTTGGGTTTACCTACACTTAATCTTCTGTATACATAATCACTTAAATTCATCAAGTAAGCTAGTGTGACCGGGTACCTGGAAGGGCTATGTTGAAAATACATAGGACAGACTGCTAGGAATAGATCAGACAATACCTGAAATTGGTGGTTTATTCTGCAGTTAGATTCACAAGCCAGCTACTAAAGTCCCACACTGGTTACCAAGAAGCAGAAATATTGTATCTTTTAAGCATCCCAACTCTTGATCCCATTTAGTCAGCCAAATCTAATATGGTGAGTAGTTACTGAGAACAGGTTAACCATATGTTAAGTCTGCTAGTCACAAAGGTCCAGACACTGATCTTCAGGTCAGTATGAATCGCTGATTTTACCCAGTATTCACACTGATACCAGCTGTTTAGAAACTAAAAATTGAAAGTTTTAATAATAAAAAAAGAAAAAGAAAGAAAAGAGTTGCTGTGGTTAAAAAATACATACACAGATATGCTTAAGTCTCTTGGTCATTCTTATAGTAGAATTGATTTGTAAAAGTCTTTCTGGAAACAGTGTGAAAGGTTATAGTCCAATACGCAGTCCAGGTGTAGTTTGTTCAAATTCTTCCATGAGAATTCCACAGTAAGTCCAGAATGAACCTGGAGATCTCATTCTTGTGGCTTACACCCCTTTGAAGTTTGTCGATCTGAGATTAAAAGGACCAGGCCTAGACCTGCCTCTTGATAGTCATCAGCTTGCTGGATAAATTCATGGAGGTTAGGTCCATAAAAGGCTATTAGCCAGGGGATAAAATGGTGTCCTTGGCCTCTGTTTGTCAGAGGCTGGAGAGGGATGGCAGGAGACAAATCGCTTGATCGTTGTCTTCGGTCAACCCTCTCTGGGGTACCTGGTGCTGGCCACTGTCGGCAGACAGGATACTGGGCTAGATGGACCTTTGGTCTTACCCAGTACGGCCGTTCTTATGTTCTTGAAATGTCTCTTGACAGCAAATGAAGAATAGGCAGTGTCTGTTGTTGCTTTGAAGCTACTTTTTTGTTTTCTTGCATGGACAGGTAACTTGCTGCATTCCTTTAGATAAGGCAATTAGCCATTCAAACGATCAGGGTTTTTCATTATAGCATGGATAAGCTGAAGATAATGTAAAATTATTATTAGTTCATACAGCATCTTATATCTTTGATCTTTAAAGTTAACTGAACAATCTGCTTGCATAATATAATGCAGTTAAGACATGAAATGGAATTAACATCTACAACCTAGTCTACTTGCACTGTTAACTTCTAACATGATATAGGTGAACACAGGCAAATACACTTTCAATCCTCCCTTTGATTCTCTAACAATAATATAGTCAGACATGTTAAAGATTCTAGTCTAATTAATTTTGATAACTATCTAGAAGGAATGGCCCTGTTTACCATGGTAATACTCTTTTGCTACATCCTTAAGGGTTACTTCCAGGTCACCCAGCTTGCTAATTGTTTTAACCTTTGCTGGTTCAGCGTTACAGCTGGGAAAAGGAAATTGGTGTTAATCAAAGGGGATCTGAAACAAAGTTAAAATTAGTCACTGCCAACCAATGAGAAAATGTTAAAAAGTGTTCATCATTGGCTGTGTTCTCATCGAAGTCTGTGTTAAAACTCCAGTTTGACTTACTGAGAGCAGAGAGTTAGATCAGTGCTGAGCATTTTTGAAAATCTCACATTTCCATTAATTTGTCCTATCAATATTCAGTGTTCCACCACAGACATCACAGGTTCTGAATAAAGAGTGGTCAAATAATCAGGATCGTAGAGAAATTGAGTTGTTTTGCTGTTAAATGAGTGTTTGTATTTCTCACATAAAGATGTAGGGAGCAAGTAGACTTGTAATTAATTTGTGTTTTCTTAAGCAAAGGATGAAAGGTAAGCCTGACCACTATTGCTTTTATTGCTTAGGCTCTCACTTCACTGTAGATGCAGATATAACCTAGAAATTATAATAAGTGTAGAGTTGTCTATGAAGGTTTTTTTGTAAGGACTGTGAAGTAACGTCTGTCCCCATGAGGGAATGCTGCCAACCCAAAAACTGTGCAATTACATTCGTGTTCAAATGCTAACCAGGCTGTCATATGGTGCACTCATTCTGTTGTTGACGTTATGTTTACAAGTTTAGGTCTTGTTGAAGAGGACATTTAATTTGATAAGATTTACAGATGGGAGTATTTAATTATAGGTGAAGATTGTAGTTTAACTGTCTTAGTTAATGCAGACCAATTGCAACAGTAAAAGGCTTTATTGTTGATCACTGAAGCACTGTCCAGACACATGCAAGTCTCACAAAGATAAAGACTATGGCATAGATAAACTCAGTGCCCCTAATTAACAAAACTCAAGATCACAGCTTGACCATAAAAACCTGATGAACTTTAGAGATGTTAGCTTAAAAATGGGCATCAGTGTGGTGTCCATTTTTGTTTCCCAATATGTGATATGGTATTGGTATTCACTTTAAAAGAGAGACTATTAGACTTCAAAACTAACACATTGTGTCATGATACCATGAGTGCTGAAATTGTAATACTGCACATGGGCATTTGGGGCACTAAAAAAAACTTGCAGTATTAGTAGCTGTACAACTATTGTTGTGGCCTGAAGTATAAATAAAATAAAATTTCCAAGAATAAGTGGAGAAATAGTATATGATATATTTACAATAGATGACAATGCTTCAATTACTAGCATTATTACCCAACTTTCCCATTACTGTACATTACAAAGCATGTTCTCCTGTATAACAGTTCAATGCTGTGACCATTGAAACATGTAGAAAATCATGGTGAAATGCAGACTGGAGTTGTCAGACTATATATTATTTTTCTAACTAGACTAGTCTAATCTATATATATGAGAGAGTTTGTGTGTGTGTCCAACTGCGAGTCTGTTTGTTCAAGAACGCCTCCTAAACGGTAAGACCTAAGATAACTAAATTTGGTATGAACATCCTCTTATAAATTAAAGCAAAGTCAAGGTTTGGTTGTGCCAGGACAATGGGATGTGCATGAAATGCAATTCTGTTTGATGAGAAACAAAGGGAGGGCTATGATAGTTATACTCCAGAATTATCACATAGGGAGCAACAAGCATGGGGGACAATTATACTATAGAATTACCTGGGTAGGGGGCAGCAAGAAAGCACACTGCTCCAACAGTCCCAGAGGACTACAGAACAGCCTCTGGCTGGGCAGTACAGATGCTACCACCCTGGCCGGCCCAGGAAACAGGTCCCTTCAGTCTTGCCAGAACTGCAGAACAGCCATCAGCCAGGCATCATGGCCTCCATAGCCCTTGGCCAGACCCAGGGAAATGACACTGCCAGCTGCCCCCACCTCCTGTGCTGACTTCTGTGCCTTCCCCCACTCCCTGTCCCCCCATATTTTCCAAACCCCTGCCCTGACTCCTGCACCTTCATCCTCTGCCCTAAGCCGTTCACCCTGACTCTTGCACCCCGTTCTCTGAGCCCTTTTACACCTCCCAACCCCCTACCCTGACTCCTGCACACATGCGCGCACACGCACGCACGCACACATACTTATACTGAAGCACCTGAGCAATGTTGGGTAAACCTTCTAATGCAGTTATAAAAAACAATGACACGCACACCTCTTTAATTCACTTTTAAATGTAAAACTGTTTGGTTTATTACATTGTGCTAAAATATGAACATTAATTGAAAAATTCAGGACCCTCTTTACCCTAGAACCATTTCTAATATTCTAATAAGTGGTGGCACAACTCTCTGAAAAATATGTCTGCCAAAAATGACAATGGCTGTCACTTTTTAGAATTGAAAAAGAGCATCTTTTTTGCTTTCTGTTCTGTTATGGCTTACTGAAGGTACATTTGTACAGCCTATGCTACAGTCTACAGAATCCTTTAAAAACCATAGCTCCTTCCACAACTTTATAAAATGCAGGACTTTTGCTTACAGCTTTTTAATACATTGGGACAATTGCCTGCTCATATACACTGAAATGTAAATATATTCCATATGTCACTCTTCTGACAAGTGGAGCCAACATCAGCCAGAGCCAGATTTGATATCTGTGGATTCTTTTCCATCCATCCAACAAAGAGCCAGCTCAAGGCCTCACCTACTAACTTGGGAAATTTACATACTGCCCCATGGGTGCCTCTGAGACTATGTACTTCCCCACTTGCAAGCACAGAGTCTAAGTGTAAAAAATCACTCTCACTGAAGGACTGTCTGGCTATGTGGACTCTCTGCTCAGACCCTACGCCACCAGCACTCCCAGTTACCTTCGTGACACTACGGATTTCCTGAGAAAACTACAATGCATAGGTGATCTTCCAGAAAACACCATCCTAGCCACCATGGATGTAGAGGCTCTCTACACAAACATCCCACATGCAGATGGAGTACAAGCTGTCAGGAACAGTATTCCTGATGATGCCACAGCACAACTGGTGGCTGAACTCTGTGAATTTATCCTCACACACAACTATTTCAGATTTGGTGACAACATATACCTCCAGACCAGTGGCACTGCTATGGGCACCCGCATGGCCCCACAATACGCCAACATTTTTATGGCTGACCTGGAACAACGCTTCCTCAGCTCTCGTCCACTTACACCCCTTCTCTACCTACGCTATATCGATGACATCTTCATCATCTGGACCCATGGGAAGGAGACTCTGGAAGAATTTCACCATGATTTCAACAGCTTCCACCCCACCATCAACCTCAGCATGGACCAATCTACACGGGAGGTCCATTTCCTAGACACCACGATACAAATAAGTGACGGTCATATCAATACCACCCTATACCGAAAACCTACCGACCGCTATACTTACCTGCATGCCTCCAGTTTCCATCCTGGACACACCACACGATCCATTGTTTACAGCCAAGCACTGAGGTACAACCGCATATGCTCCAACCCCTCAGACAGAGACCTACACCTACAAGATCTTCAACAAGCATTCTGTAAACTGCGATACCCACACGAGGAAGTGAGGAGACAGATCGACAGAGCCAGACATGTACCTGGAAGCCTCCTGCTACGGGACAAGCCCAAGAAAGAAACCAACAGAACACGACTGGCCATCACCTACAGTCCCCAGCTAAAACTTCTCCAACGCATCATTAGTGATCTACAACCCATCCTGGACAATGATCCCTCGCTTTCACAGGCCTTGGGAGGTAGGCCGGTCCTTGCCCACAGACAGCCCGCCAACCTGAAGCATATTCTCACCAGCAACTACACACCGCACTATAATAACTTGAACTCAGGAACCAATCCTTGCAACAAACCTCGGTGCCAACTCTGCCCACATATATACACCAGCAACACCATCACAGGACCTAACCAGATCAGCCATACTGTCACTGGTACATTCTCCTGCACATCTACCAACGTAATATATGCCATCATGTGCCAACAATGCCCCACTGCTATATACATCGGCCAAACTGGACAGTCCCTACGTAAAAGAATCAATGGACACAAATCTGATATTAGGAATGGCAACATACAAAAACCTGTAGGGGAACACTTCAATCTTCCTGGACACACAATTGCAGATCTAAAAGTAGCCATCCTGCAGCAAAAAAACTTCAGGACCAGACTTCAAAGAGAAACTGCTGAGCTACAGTTCATCTTTAAGTTTGACACAATCAACTCTGGATTAAACAAAGACTGTGAATGGCTTGCTAACTACAAAAGCAGCTTCTCCTCTCTTGGAATTCACACCTCCAGATCAGCTGCTAGAAGTGGCCTCATCCACCTTGATTGGATCCACCTTGTCATCTCCAGCCTGATCCTGGCCTGCATATTTATACCTGCCTCTGGAAATTTCCACTACATGCATCTGACGAAGTGGGTCTTTGCCCATGAAAGCTTATGCTCCTACACTTCAGTTAGTCTATAAGGTGCCACAGGACTCCTCGTCGCTTTTTAAGTGTAAAAAAGAAATTTTTAATAAAAGGAGGGAAGAAACTTGGTATTAAATTGGTAAAAAACTGTAAACAGGGTTCATGAATAAAAGTCCCATCCCCAAAAAGTTGGGCAGTGTTCTTTTCTCTGCAGATTTTTAAGTTCAGCAACCCAGAAGTCCTCTTCACTTGTCCAGCCCTTCTCTGCTCCCCACTCAGAGTTGCTGCCCTTTGTCAATGTAGACCCAGAATTCAGAGGTGTGTCTGCAGTGTTCACCTTTCATCCTGTGTGGGGGGAGATAGAGGCACCTTACTAACATCACTAGCCACTGTTCACTGCTTGTTGCCACCACCACCCTGCTGGCTGTGCCTTTCCACTTACACCCATTCACTGTTCCTGCTAACTGCCCTCGATGGGCAGACTCTTAGGGTACATCTACACTGCACAGCTATTTTGGGATACTGGAAGTATCCCAAAATAGCTACCCCACATCTACACAAGCCACCCCTTTTGAAATATTTTTCAAAATAATGAGCATGCTACTCCGCCATCCCAATAAACCTCATTGCACAAGATATAAGAGGTTGCTCGAAATTGTGCATTATTTTGAAATTTGACACTGTGTAGACGTGCAATATTTCAAAATAAATAAGATACACAATTTGCGCTATGCAAATTGTGTATCTTATTTTGAGTTTAGGATGCCGTGTAAACACACCCTGGTCAGAAGCACAGTCTTTCCCTGAGATGGTTTCAGCTCTAGGACAGAAACACTGTCTTGCCACAATTGACTTCAGCTCCAGTGGAGCAATTTTAAAAAATAACAGTGAAGGCTCCTAATGAAACCTATTTAGCTTTCTTGGAACACAGAAGGGAAACAGGTTGAACCAGTCTAGCAGCAAGGCATGTAGACTGCTGGTTAGGAGTTCTGCCCTCACCTCTTACTCTCACAAGACTGATATTTGGACCCTTGTCCATCTGAGGTTCTTTGAAATGATAATGGTTTCCTTCTTTGGAATAGGTTAAGCACAATTTTTCTTTTCTGTGTTCCCACACAAATTACAAACATTTGTGACTATATTTCACAATTCTTGCATTTTTGACCCAACGCCAGCCAAATTGATGATAATGAATAAAACATCACTCCATCCATGAGCGGTGGGTGAAGGTAGTGCTGGGGAAGGCAAGTCCCCATTCCCGCCCCCTCTTTCCAGGCCCTGTCCTCCACAGGAGCCACCCTCTCTGTCCAGCACCATAGGGAGATGGAGCAGTGCAGAGCCCCAGCTTCCCTAGTCCTGGAGCACCATGGGGAAATGGGGCAGTGCGTGGCTCCAGTCTCCCTGGCCCCAGAGCACCACCCAGACACCTAGAGTGGGTACTCTGGAGATGGAGTATGGGTGGGTCAGGATGGTGGTTTGGGAAAGCAATGCATTCCCCCCACCTATTATACCTGCTGCCCCTGACTGCATTACCTGAATATCTAACAAATCTAAGCAAATAGGAATAAACTGTATTTGCATAGTCACACCCAGGGTCTCTTCTCTCCTCCCTTCCCCCCCGCAGCTAACTGTCAGAGAAGCATTCATTTAGACCCTGATTACACATGGTGCATAACCGATGAAATGGAAATCAATCATTGGAAAGACTTTCTCATTATAATATTCTTCTGCAGCTGTTCAATGGTATGACATTATGACTTGCATTGGAACTTAAATATGATAAATTGAAACAGCAAATGTATATCATCCTTAATAAAAAACCTAGACAGTCTAAACTGAACTGAATTTTATACATAAATGTTTCTTGCACTCTGTAGCTTTAATTTTTCATAGTCTAATTTTTATTTTTATTTTTTTAGAGAAGCGGGAAGGTAGATCTGATCAAGTACCTCTTAAATAGATGAGAGTTCTATGATTTACTTTGCTGGAAGCTCGGTGGTTCCCCAGATGTGTCCAATAAATGTTTCTACTCACCGAGAGATAACAGTGTATTTTAATGTAATATGTCATGCATTCAGTTTGTTGCCATAATTCTTGAATAAGTAATTATAAATTATCAAAATCCAACAGTTCTTTCAGTAAGTGTTGGTAATGATTAATGTCATCTAATATGAAAAAGCTTTTTAAGAGACTCATATACATTTAATCATGAGCATTTTCCTTCATAGGAAAAATGGCTGACTAGTCAGCTCCAGTTGCACAGTATATACTTGTATAAAAAAAAATATGCAAATATTTCATATACTTGAGCCTCATTTAAATTAATTTAATATTTTTCTTTATTTTTCTAATGCAAGCGATTTCTGTAACTTGTTTACAGTGAGGTTTAGGAATTATAACAGTAATATATTTTGATTTTACATATTTAATATTATGTACATATTTTAAATTTGTATATTGTGGGGTTTATGCAAGATCAGAGACTATTGAACTGAGGTATATTACACATCAGTAGGTTTTGAAAGTATCAATTTCTGCTAAAATTTGGAGGCTGTAAGTCATTCTTCTATTTTTTTTTTTTTCTGTTCCATAGAATCCTAGCCTAATTTGGAGTCTTATATCAAGCCTCTTTTCCAAAAAAATTTTTTAATCAAACCATTCTGGGCTTGGTTAGGTCTCCAAATCTTAACAATTTAAGGTGTCAGAAGTAGCCAGAACTGCAGAGTTGAGGATGCCAGCACACTTTTGAGAAGGGAAAGCCAATGCTCTTGCTGGCTGCAGCAATGAGATCAATTTGTCCTGCCATATTCATCCATAATTCAGCATTGTGTGCCAAATCTTTTATTGTAATCTGAATATAAAATAAGTGGTTGGTACAGCATCTTGCACAGCCAATCCAGTATTCCCTATCTAAGGGTTACCGCCTGCCTTTGAAAGTAAATAATAGGGTTTAGCAGAGAAAACCGAATACTAAACCCTAGGCAAGGTTAAAAAGCCTTGAGGAGAAATCCCCTTGTAGCAGTCACCTTAGCTGTAGATCTCTATGAACATCTTAATACTGAAGTGGAGCAAATAAAGAAGCCCTTTATAAATCTGATCAGAGCTATCGTTTAAAAGTGCCAAGTTACTAATCAGATCCAAATAATTTCATAATTTACTCCAGTAAGTTTGATTTCACTATGATTTTATGTGAAAACACATGTCTTAAACCAGTGGTCCCTAATGTGGTGCCCGCCAGGGCATTTATGTGCGCCCGCTGAGTGACCAGGGCCAGCCCAAGCCATTCTTGCACCCCAGGCGCAGGGCCAGGGCCGGCTCGAGCCATTCCTGCGCCACGGGCAGCAGGCTCACGATGCATGCGCGACTCTGCCCCCGGGCGCATGCATCACACCTTACAGCTGCCATCAGGTGCCCCCATAGGTTGGCGTCCTGGGCAGCTGCCTGGCTAGCCCCCCCCCCCCCCCCACCACCCAGTCTGGCAAGCGCGGCCCCGTGCCCGGCAGCCCCAAAAGGTTGGGGATCATTGTTTAAACACTTGTAATTTTAAGGTAAGTGTCATTTTCATGAACTCTCTAAGAGATATCAACACTAGTTTTTTTATTATTACTTTATTTTACTTTACTTTTACCAATACAAAGTATTTAGTTAAAATGCTTTCTTTAGTTCATGATCTTTCCACAGAACGAGGATTAACACTCAAGACACTTTTGATGTGTAACTATTAACTTATTTCCTTAACATTATTAGACTAGTTTCTGAGAGGTAGCCATGTTAGTCTGTTTCAGCAAAAACAACAGGGGAGTCCAGGGTCACTTTAAAGACTAATACGTTTATTAGGTATTAGAAAATAAGCTTTCAAAATAGAGGAAGTGACTTATAGCTCACAAAAGCCTATGCTCTATACCCTATTAAATGTGTTAGTCTTTAAAGTGCCCCTGGACTCCTTGTTGTTAGACTGTATTTTCACTAACTTGACAGAATAACATTATTTTATTTTCCTAGTGTATGTTTTGTTTGTGCAGTGGATGCCACTAAAGTTTGCCAGCTGCTCACACAATTATTTCCTGTTATAAGAATAGAAAACAATGATAACTCTGGGTGAGACCGGTTGGAAAATGCAATCCTGTTAATGCTAACTACTGTATTTAGACTTGTGGGAATTGAACAGTACTCCTGAAATTAAGAGTAATATTTTTAAATTAAATTTAAATCCAGAATTAAAAATACCAAAACACATTTCTGTATAAAATACCCTACTTAGAGGGGACAGATTCCTGTTGTATCATTTTCTGTGGAAATATTCCTGATACCAATCAATTTCACATTGCAGAAAGGTGCTTTATAATGATTGGAGTGCTTCACACTTCTAACAGTCTGGTAGCAAACTGAGTTCCTTGCATGTGAAAATTATTGCAGCTTCAGTATGTTTTTTTCAGAGGCAATGGCGACACACTAGATCCTCTTCTAATGACATATGTTGCAGTTGACAACACACATGAGCAGGCTATTCTGCAGTATTTTAGTGACACTTATGTCTGAAAGAGATTTTGGCAAGGGCTTTAAAGAGGAGAGGGGCTCTGAGTATGTGCAGCATAATCTACTTACCTATTCATCCATAATTAAGAGAACTATCAATTTTAAATGAGTCCATTGTTAACATTAAAAATAAAAGTTACCATTAGAAATGTGTTTTAATTAAAAACTTGTGTTAACCAAAATCCCTACATACAAGAATTAACACTGTGGCTTTCAGCACTTATAAAAGCATTTGGAAGTCCCTTAAACTAATCCTTTTAGTCCTACAGAAGATAACATTCTGGGTTCCTGCTCCCAAATGCTCTGTCAGTAAGATCAAAAGGGAATATTCTGAGTACTATCAAATTAACCCTTAGGCACTAATTGCCAGCATTGTATGCATGTCAGAATATTGAAGGTCCTGATGCCAGAGATTTAAATACCAACAGCAAACAGGAGGACAAGCTGTCTAACAAAGGTTTAAATACTGTATATTGAAAAGCAATAAAATACAGTAAATTAGCATTCAGTATTAAAATATAATCTCTTAATTCAGTCAGTTGTCTTTGCATAATTATGGAGGAATGTATATAAAATTATACTATCTCACTCCACACTCATCTGACTAGTGCTCAGACTGGCATTGATTAATGACTTTATTTGGAGCCATGTGTAACCATTCTTAGCTATATGAGTACAGCAGAGGCAATTAGAGTAGATTTTCTGGTATCATAGAACATTATAACTGGAAGGGATCTCGAGAGGTCATTGAGTCCAGTCCCATGCCCTCACAGCAGGACTAAACACTGTCTACACCATCGCTGATAGATGTCTCTCTAACCTGCTCTTAAATATCTCCAGAGATGGAGATTCCACAACCTCCATAGGCAATTTATTCCACTGTTTAACCACCTTGACAGGAAGTTTTCCCTAATGTCCAATCTAGACCTTGCTTACTGCAGTTTAAGCCCATTGCTGCTTGTCCTATCCTCAGAGGCCAAGGAAAACAATTTCTGCAACACTCTTGTAAGTACTTGAAAACTGCTATCATGTCCCCTCTCAGTCTTCTCTTTTCTAAACTAAACAAGCCTAGTTCTTTCAGTCTTCCCTCATAGCTCATGTTCTCTTGTTGCTCTTCTCTGGACCTTCTCCAATTTCTCCACGTCTTCCTTGAAATGTGGTGCCCAGAACTGGACACAATACTCTAATTGAGGCCTAATCGGCACAGAATAGAGTGGAATATGACTTCTCCTGTCTTGCTCACAACACTCCTGTTATGACATGTTCTTTTGTATAAAATGGAATCTGGTGCAGTGTTGTGATTAAATTGAAAAGAGTTATTATAGAACTGTGGCCTGTCAATGACATTTGTCCAAAAACTGAACTATTTACTATTTGCCCAACCATAAATCATAATACAGAAGTATTCATGAGCTTGCCATATGTAAGATCCTTGCAGACCTATTCAGCCAACAAGTTCTAAAAATAAAAATTAATTAAAATGGGTTTTCTAAAATACATGAATTCTCCCAAAATGGTGTCTCTATCAATATTTTATATAGGTTTACTGTCTTGGGTACAGGTGAATACAGAACAGGTAATTCATTAGTGTATTAAGCAAGTTAACCTTCCTCCCAGTTTTTTTGATCCTTTTGATACAGTATATGGTATTGTATATACTTCTGGTGACTTGGACACATCTGATGATTTTATATCTATTGTGATATGTTTCCAGTAATAGCCAAAATACTAGGGTACTAAAGTATAGTCAGGTAAAAGTTTAACACATAAGCCTGGGCTTATCAGTCAATGGTCACGGTTATATACAAGCTCCCACCCCGCTCCTGGGGAGCCATCTGCCCCCTTGTGCGGCTGCCTCTGTATCAGAGACAGCAGCAAGCTCCCCAGGAGAAGGGCTGCAGGCAGGAGTTAGAGTAAAAGCTGGCTCCCAGCATATATGCTAGCTCCTGGGGAGCCAGCTGCTGCTGCAGGTGCATATAACCCTGTAGCCGCTGAGATTTTTCAGCAGTTGCCTGCTTTTTAACATCCCTAGTTGATAAAATTTAAACTAGATTAAATTGCAGGGTTCTGGTACTTTAACCATTACATTCTTAGCCATGTTTTAACAAGCATTAATTAACATGTTAACTAATACCATTTTAAATTCTAGTATAGATACTACAAAAATATTCAGCAACACAGATATGTCTTGCTAGCTGTGTTTTATCCTGAAATGTTTGTCCTATATATGCATCAGGATTTACAGTTGTAAGAACTTCAATATAAGGCTTTTTAAAAAATCAAGTGGCACTGTATCCTTGGTATATATCAAACTGAAATATTAGAGGTCCCTTGTTTCCTTTCAGAATTGGATAACAAGTTTCAAATATTTGTCCTGTCATCCTATCTACATTGATCACAAGTTACTTTGTCAGTCTTTGCTGTGACAGTTTCCCATCTGTCTTCTCTCTTATTGTTCTAATACATGAATCATTATTTATAGTAATTTACTGGACAGAGGACAGTTGTGTTTGGATGCCATAGTTGTGATGCTTATCTTATTTTCTTGGGGTAGTTTTGCTTTGTACAAAGCAAATTGCCTTGGAGCAAAAATACTGTGCAACATGTGAAGTGATTTTCCTTCCTTCCTTTGTAGAAATGTTCAGATATCATGGTAATGGATGCAGGAAGAATCTATTCCAAATGTACATCAATGCTATGGAGCTTAACTATTAGTCAGAACTTGCACTGATTTCTTGGAGTTCATAAAATTTAAATGTGGACTAAAGGTGTAGAGCATTAAACAGAAATTTCTGGTTACAAGAAAAGTCACTAAGACAGAAAACTATTATTAGCTTGGTATAGAAGACCCTCCAGTTTCTTTTATTTGGGGGAGATTTTTAATGTGCAAAGGGGAGTTAAGACATTTGGGAACATGGTACCCACCTCTTCTTCTGGCCTTGAAACACCCGTCCAGCCACCCCCAAAAAAAGAGCAACAACTACCATTCTGTAGTTAATAAAATACTCTTTCCTTAGGAGACATATTTTCCTTCCTTCCATCAATTAATTGTTTGGATTAAGACCTGCTGCATGCTAACCTTGTTTATAACCTACATTATTTATATACTGTAGTTATATCACGTCCCCTTCTATTTTGTTTCCTCTATAAACAGTCCTAGTCTCTAATATTTTGCCCCATCTAAGATCATACAACAACCAATGTTGATTCATACAGCAAAATATAGTCTAAGTGCCTAACTCTACAGTCATTTTGACATTACAGCAGCCATTTGGGCTCTCTAGTGCTGTTCATCACCGTATTTGCTGCGTATTTGCGCAGTTTTTAGATGCCAACTGTATAATTGGTTTTCTGGCCATAACCCATACTTCTAAAATCATTTTCATGCTATGGTCTGGTCAAAAAATAATACAGAATATATTGTCACAAGTGAATTAACTTTAGACAATTGCTAAAGTGCTTCCTTCAGAGTCTGTACAACAATACTTTTGATACAGAACAAAGTCTGTGAACTAGAATTTATGTGCACATTTTGAACCTCACAAAGGAAAGAGCGGGCCCTTGATATAATGAGAGTTTGTTCTCTTAAAAGTTTAAACTTTGAAAGTTATGCACCATGGCACTCATGTAAGAAAATATATTGACCAAAAATATATTGATACATTTTTAATTTATTTTCTTTGTTCCATTTGTCAAAAAAAATACTTCAGTTCATTTTATTAAAGGAAATTTGGTTATTTTAGCTCTTTACAGCAAACAGAAAAACATAAGCTTGGACCTTCCTTCTAAACTTGAAAAATCATCTGCTCTGTTGATTATAATCTGTTCTGCAGATATCCAGTTACAATACCTTCTGGTAACCAAAGGGGAAGAAAAAAAAACCTAATATCTTCTATTTTAGGCAACGTGTTTTAAATACAGACTACATAATCTGGTGACATAAATGAAGGTTTCTTGTATCTAAGGAGGAAAGGACCTATAGAACTTGTTTTATTTTTCTGCCTAAGGTTGCTACATTTTGTAACTGAAAAGAAACCTACGCGTAAAACTTGAATATATTTTATTTCAGTACCACAACTGAAAGTATGCTCTCTCTCTCTCATAGATCTGAGTTCAGCTGAGGGAGGTAGTAAGTTAGAAAACAGGGGAGGGCTTTCATGTTGATATCCTGTGCCATACATTCCACCAAGTCATAAACTATTAACCTTTAGAAATGTTGGTTTTGGTTTTTTATTCTGGGAAGTCTTTCCTCCTAAACAAAGATGATTATTAAATAAAAAAAAAATAGTAATGGGAGAAAGTAAGCTTTGCTGTAATGTCTGTAAGGTACATCTTCTTGGTAGCTTTACTGGTTTTGAATTTAGTTTATAATATGGTCACAATGATAAATATACAGTTAAGGTATTATTCAGCACTCCAGGTTTCATTTGTTTGATTTTCACTATCAAGTTAGTACTTCCAAATGCCTGTTTCGCCTGTACTAAATTCAAATAATGAACTAAATGTTTAAAAACATTTTACTCACTTTCAGTACAATGTGAGTAAAATGTGTTGTACAGTAAAACTCCATTGGTCCGGCATCCAATGCTCTAGCACTTCTGATGGTCCGGCACCATCGGGAACCCGGAAGTGCCCTGGGCAGCCGGACAGTTGGAGCTGCTCTGCGCCCAGCTTCCCCGATTCAGCCGCTGCTGAAACTGATCAGCAGCTGAATCAGGGAAACCAGGGGCAGAGCAGCTGGGGTGCCCCTCGGGGCTACGGGACCAACCCGGCAGCACCCCAGCTGCTCTGTCCCAGGCGTCTCCAAGAGCAGCTGGGGTGCTGCCAGGTTGGTCTCGCGCGCCATGGGGCGGTGCTACCAGACCAACCCGGCAGCACCCCAGTTGCTCTGCCACAAGTGTCCCCGATTCAGCTGCTGCTGAAACTGACCAGCAGCAGCTGAATCAGGGACTCCTGGGGCAGAGCTGGGCTATCAGAAGGGGGGGCTATGAGGGGTCTGGGGTGGCATCCACCCCACTCCAGACCCCTCATAGCCCCCCCCTTCTGATAGTCCGGCATAGCTGATAATCCGGCACCCCCTGGGTCCTAAAGGTTCCGGATTATCGTAAATTTACTGTACTGATTAACATCTCACTTGTTTCCATATTACATAAAACCCATCAGTCTCACCCTACTTCTCTATAAATACTTGTAGTGAGTTGTCATAGAACCAAGTTTTCATTACTTTTACTAAATGTTGCAGAACATTTACTAGCATTATTTTCTTATAAATAAAAGTAATTTATGCTTGTCAAATGAAAATAGATTCTGTGATGCAATTGCCATGTTTTCATAGACAAGGATAGTAGCACTTTTTATTAACATTGCCAGACATTTCACATTATAAGACAGTGTTTTCAGTTGCTTATCATTTTACCAAACTTTAATCATTTCGGCGGAAATATTCCTTGGCAGATGTTTGCCTCAGGCTGATTTTTTTAAATTTAAGTCAAAAAAGTTGAGTCATTTCAGAGTCTAAGGACAGGGGGAAATGTTCTGTCCATTTCCAAAAATACTTGATCTTTTCTTTGAAATATGCTAGCACTCTGGTGCTTTGGAGTAGGGATCAATAATTTGGTGTTAGTATCAGGAATGTGCCGTCAGCCTTCTTTATGAAAAGCTACTCACATTTAGCCAAAGAGTCATCACTGAGCATTCTCCATCCCCTCACAGCTCTTGTGTGGCTGGACTGTACATATGCCATCACCACAGTGCAACTGAAAAAGGTCCAGCAGCTCAGGACTTTGCCTGTAATCGCTGCTCCAGAACAGGGTGGGGCCTGGGTAATGCAACTGAGAATACAGGAGCTTCTCTTCCCTTGACTCTGTAACACCTCTTCTGGCACCCAGAGAATATGGAGAAAGAAGCCATCTGATATGAATGCAGAAGTGACAAAAGTCAGATTAGGAAGGAGAGGACATGGTAAATTGGGACAAGATTCTGGTGAGGCTGGGACTGCATGGAGAGAGAAATTGAGATTGGCTAGAGAAGGAGACTGGGAGCCAGGGAGGGAAAAATGAGGCTGGATTGGTTGAGCAAGAAGGCTGAGTGGGGGAATAGGAAGCTAAAACTAGCTGGGTGGAAAGACTGGGACTGGTAAGGGAAGAATTAAACTGGGATCCAGTGAGAAACTGAGATTAAGTTGTCCTGGAGGGAGATAAAATAAAAATCTGCAGGGAAAAAGAACTTTAGACTGGTTAGAAAAGGAGTCTGGGACTAAAAACCAAAAAAAGGTGGAGACAGACATCTAAGGATCTGGAACTGGGTGGTGAACTGGAATTAACTGGGCAGAGAGACTAGGAACCAAGGGGTGAGGAAAAAGGGAAGTGTTACATGAGGATATGGAAGGGAGAGATTTGGACTGATTTGGGGAAGAAGGAGAGACTGGGAATTATGGAGAAGATTGGAATTCAGATAGTCATCTCACAGGCCAAGACTAAGGCTGGTTGATCAAGGTAATTAGGGGACAGTTATGAAGCCTTTTGAGTAGAAACTGAGACTGGCTAGATGAAGAGCGAGTATCTGGGAAATGCATTGACACAATGTGTTTCTTATCCCTCTTTGTCATGGTCCAAATAGAGGATGACAACCTGCTATCAGTAACTCTGCAAGCTCAAGTGACAGAAACCTATATGGTAGATCTCAAGGTTCCAACCAGCTGATTAAAAACCACAGGGTATCAGTATGATAACCCATGAAGGAATTTGGTTGGGTTCTCCCTCTCTCCCCTCCTCCTCCTCCCCCCCCCCCCCCCCCCCGTTTGCTTTTTTAAAAACAGGAGATTATACAAACTACGTTAAAAGGCTATTAAGGTTGCAAAGTCAAGGACTCAGAAGGTAGAAACTGCCAGAATTCAGGTTTCTGTGAAACCTTAATTAGTTCCAATTTGTATCTTAATACAGCTGCACTTTTTTCCCTCCAAGATCTCTACCTCATTCAGGGCAGTGAATGGATACTGTTTATGCTGTTAGTTGCACTCGCTGCTTTTCAGAATTCAGTTGTTTACACTGAGCATCAAGTCTTCAATGAAAATTCTGGGATGCTCTTCAGCTTCATATTTAATCATCAGTCTCTTAACGAAATAGTTTACAGTTGCTAAACTGCTGAAATGAAGAGCTTTTTTAAAATAACAGCATCACTTAGCATTGCCAGAGCATTTCCAAGAACTGTATAAAAATTAACTAATCAGTCTTTGACTTAGGATAATTATTATTCCCATTTATAAATAGGGGAAACAGACCAAGAGGTAAATTGCCTATGCCACACAGCAAGTTCATTCAAACCTACCAAGGGTCATGCCTATAGTGTGCTCATGCTTATCAGCTGGTAAGCATTAAGCTAGGCTTTACACAAACCAAGGAGAACTACAGTTAATCCTTACCTACTTTAGGGGCAGCTGAGCAGACAATCAGGTGGCTGTCTGACTGCTCTCTATTGCTCCTATAGCTCTTCTTAGGCACTTGGGGTCATGGAGAGAGGAGGGGACAACAATTGTAATATAACAGAAGAATGTTTTTAAAATAAAGGGAATTGCCTTTAAAATGTTTTGAGACTCCATATATACTAAAATATTTTAAAACTTTAAAAAAGACAAATCACATTCATGCAAAATCTCCTTTAATCCAGCAAATGCTGAAGTTTCTTTAGTTTATGTAACAGATAGGGCTGAATATAGGAAACATCACAACATAATTATTTATAGGTAGCTACACTCCAAAGTCTCAACGTTATACATGTGTAAAGAGCTTTATAATAAAGCATGCAACTATTGAACATTTAGAATGCTTTCATGTGCATTCATATGCAGTAGATGCTGTACTTATGTTGTGGTATTTTGAAAGTATATTTACACAATGATCTGTTATAGACAAAGTACTTTTTTAATATACAGTGCTACATTTTAAAGTGCTACATTGTCCTGCATTTTGCTTTAATATACAGGACCGCTGAGATCTAGTACAGGGGTCGGCAACCTGTGGCTCGCAAGCCAAATATGGCTCACTAGGGAGCCAGATATGGCTCTTCTGGAGCCCCAACTCAGCACGTGCCCCCCCTTTGCTTCCGCTGCAGCAGAGACCCCGTGCTAGCGCTACAGCCTCACAGCCCCCGACAAGATTGGAACAGGAGCTTCCTGTAGGGGGAAAGGTGGGGGGAGAAAGCCCAAACCTCCACGCCAGATCCATCGTGCAGGGGACAAGCAGAGCTAAATGTGGCTCGGTGTGATAGCTTTCCCCTCCCCCAGCCTGCGGGAAATCAGGAACCAAACATGGCTCCCTTGCAAACCTGTTCTAGAGGCTTCCTGCTGGGAAAGGGAGCAGCAGGAGGTGTGTTACACAGTGCCTGCCATATGGTGTGAAAACAAGAGCCCCACTCCTTCATGCCCATGCCCAGACCCTCACCCCCCTCAGGACAGACAGTCTGCCCCCTGGCCAATATCCCAGCTGTCCTTTGGCCAAAATCACCCCTGGCCAGAGACCCCCAAGCCAAAATTCCCCCCCATCTTTTGCCCCCCTGCCCAGGCACGCGCACACACCCCATCCTCTGTCCCCAGCCAAAATCCCCCCTGCACTCTTGGCCAATATCCGCGCCGCCCCCCCCCCCCCCCCCCCCGTCTTCTGACCAAAATCTCCCTTGCCCTCTGGCCAGGCACCATTTGCCCCCGGCCCTGTCCATGCAGCCAGCCCCCAGCCTGCTCCTGTCCCTGGCCACCCTAACCCCCCTCCTACACCTCACCTCTCGCCCAGATCCTGCACTCCCATCCCTATCCCATTCACTGGCAGCCCTGTCCCACACACTTAACCCCTCATTTTTGGCTCCAATCCAGATCCTGGGGGGCCACAAAACCCCCTAACCCTGGAACTCCAGAAGAGTAAATCTGGCCTGAGGCCTTGAACCTCAGTCCTCTCTGCTCCTCCCCCACTATGGGGCTGTAGTGCAAGGGGAGTGAAGTGTTTGATTCGGGGACCCCCCCAACTGAAAAAAAGGTTCCCCACTCCTGCCATAAAGACAATGTTGTAACCTTTTGTGTTGGACATAATGCCTGACCAACAAGCCCCCATTTGGTACCCAGTCCCAATCTGGCTGCAGCATCATAACACCTCCCCACATACCAACCCTGAGCCCATCATACACCTGAACCCCCTGCCCTGAGTCCCTTACATCCCCAAACTCATGCACCCCCACATCCCCAGACTCATGTACCCAATATCCTCAGTCCCCTGCCATAACACTCCTGCACCCCCACACCCCAACCTTATGCTCTGAGTCCATCATACACCCAAACTCCTGCCTTGAGCCCCTTGTACATTCCAACCCAGAGTCCTGCACCCCCACATCACCAGCCCCCTGCCATAAGATTGACAGGTGTACATGCAGCTGGATTTGACCAGTTGTGATGTAAATGTCAGAGAAATGTGTGAAAAGATATAGCAGCAGAATTCCCATTAAATAAAGTCTGAGTTCAGTATTTTACTTATGCTATGCCATTATGTCAATTATTGAAAATATACAATATTATCAGTCATGCAAATGGGAATTCTCATACGGTTCTTTGTTGACCACTTGTTCTGAATTTTGATGTCATTTGGCTCTTTGGTTTGAAAAGATTGCAGACCCCGATCTCATATGACCTGCATAGCAGAGACCAGAAATCTTCCCTGAAATAATTCCTGTTTGAACTAAAACATCAAGTCTTGATATTGTGTGGCGAAGTAGATATGTTTTGTCCTAGAGTGCTTTTTTGGCACTGAGAGAAGGACATCTGTAATATGTCCACATTTATTTTAGAAATTACATTTCTAAACATCCAAAACATGTAGATATATGGGAAAGTGCCAGCACTTATTTTTAAAGAGGTGTATTTTTAGGAGCGTAAATGTTTTGATGGTGTTGCTATCTTCCATAGACTTGTAGTTTGTGTTACATGCTCATGCTGCTCCAAGAAAAAAATCAGCCTCCTAACATGCCTTCAATTATTTGTTCAAGGAGCATCAGCTTCATAGAGACAAGTTACATTCTAGTAATAATAAATAGCCCAGAAATCTTAGGTAAAATATTTGCATCTCTGCATTAAATTGTGAAGTGCATGTAGCTTAAAACATCAGGCTGACCAGCCAAAAAAAAGCCATTACAGGCAGTCCCCGGGTTACATGGATCCGACTTGCATCGGATCCCTACTTACAAACGGGGTGAGGCAACCCCACACTAGCTGCTTCCCCCAGCAGACCAGGGAGACGCGGAGCGGCTTTTCTCAGCAGACACCTCAGCTTGAGAATAAAGGACTGAGGGAAGTGAGGTGTGGGAGAATAAAACTGAGCTCTGGAGAAATGTTTGGCTAGAGTTTCCCCTACAATATGTACCAGTTCCGACTTACATACAAATTCAACTTAAGAACAAACCTACAGTCCCTATTTTGTACGTAACCTGGGGACTGCCTGTATATCATAATTATATAACAGGTCCTTGATCTTTAATATTGTTTTTCAACAAGAATGCTGTATCCCCAAATAAAAATTAAACTGCTGCATACTGATGAAAATTATTTTCTCCCTTAATTTGTTCCTACATCATATCTGATTCAAGATGCTCTTCCCTTTAGGGATTTTAAAGAGAGAAACCTCATCCGATTTCCCATAAATCTTCAAATCTGATTTTTGTGCTTTTGTCACTTGTCAGTTTGAAGAAAAGAAGACATTCTGTTCAGTTTCTCCTTTCTTCCTATTTTTGCTTTTTTTTCCCTCCATAGCCATGCTATAGTGATATCCTATTCTGTCTTTCAAACGTACACCGATCAAAAATATTCCCACTGGAATAAATTTGTAGGCTTAATTTATATACCCTCATAAAAATGAAGCACCATTTTTTGCCCTTTGCTAGGTTTAAGATGTTACGTGCCATATTATGTAAACTGCTCCAGCAGATATTCAGAAAAACTGAACTACTCGAGTATAATCACTGTATCTGTCAATAATTGGACTGTAATTATGATTTCTTAGGCATTTTGCCTGTTGTTTTCAGACAAATATATATATATGGAAATAGTGTGTAATATACCATTGTTTTAGATGTAAAAATTGAGCTATACAGCATTTGGTTCAGAGCAATTAAAATCAATTATTTAAATAACTTTTCCATTAGTCCGTCTGTTATTTTCTCATTGGTTGATATTAGGGATGTAAAATCCCGTTTAATCAGTTAAAGCTTAAACTGGGACAGCCCGGGGGACTGTAGTGTCTCCCTCTCCCCCCCCCTTCCCCGCCCCCTCAATCCGTGGTCAGGACTGCTCTGGACAGACTGGAGTGTCTCTCAGCCACGGCAGCACCTGTCTGTGTCAGATGGGAGGGCTGCTCCAGCCCACCAGTTAACCATAACCCGTAAGCATCATCCAGTAATATGTTGCTTATTTGCTAGATAATTAACTTTTTGCTCTTGATTTGTATTAACCTGCAGTAGGATGGTAACTGGAATTTAAACAGAACAGCATATAAGATTTGTTTTTATTAAACAAAGCAACCTTAAGTGTTGTGAATACATGAACTTCCCTTATCAAAACATGTTTCACATTTACAACTAATGTTTTCTTAAAGGAATAGAAGGATTAACTGCAGTCAGTGAATTAAACTGGCTATTTCAGGTCAGTCTGGCAAAACTTTCAAATATGTCACTTTTAATATAAATTGAAAGTGACTAGAGCTTAAATTCCTACTAGCCTTTCTATTGAAAAAGGGACAACAATCTCCTTAGGGCTTGTCTTCACTACATGGAAGATTGGCATTGCTATGATCAATCATCCGTAGTTCGATTTAATGGGTCTAGTAAAGACTCACTAAATCAAACTCAGGGCGTCCCCATCCGCACTGGTACTTCTGCTCCTGCAAGGAGTAAGGGAAGCTGAAGAGAACATTTGCTCCTGACAATCACCTGCTGTGGGAACGGCAGGAAAACTTGAATTAATGTAAGTAACTTAGCTGGAGTTGCATATCTTAATTCAATCTTCCCCTGTAGTGCAGACCTGGGATAAGTTACTTCAGCTGTCCTTCACACTTCTAAAACTGGTAGATCTCACCCTCCTCATTTTTAGTCATAGACAGGAAGAGAGACATGTTTTCCTGATTTTTCAGCTCCCCATCGATTTCTCAGTTTTGAGTGAATTAGGCCAAAATAAAAGCATATTCTCTCTGTGGCTACAGAAGAGGCTGGCATAATACTTCAACAAACCCTGGTTGTAGGTGTTTAGCGAGTGACTTATACCTGTTCAGTGATATGGCTTTCATTAAATATCAGCAAACATGTCCTCCTTGAATGGTTTACCTGCAGCCCTAAAATGTATTATGGGTAGTGTGACTGATGGGTAATTATTAGATGCCCATGTCATTGAAGCAACTTCTTCAATTGATCATCTACCCTGATAGTTTGAGTTGAGAGTATTAGCAAGAAAATGAGGAAGAGTAAATGTTTGATCTATTTGCTTTTTTATTTCTTACATTTCACTTTGTTGTGGGGGATTTCTCTCTTCGATATCTCTTGAAGTTCTTTGCAAATTTCAGGAGCATCAGCAACGCAGCATCAGTCTTTCTGTGGTTTGACCACAGTTGTGGAAATAGTTTTCTGTATAGCCGATATCTCCTCTGTGATGTTGACTACTTTGGCTGCGATAGTTCTATCTGTTTTGTCATGATTTTCTTCCTAAACTGTCATCAGAATAGGCCAGTTCTTAATAAATAACTCCCGGTAATCAGCCACTGAACCCCATCTTACATCTTGAAGGAGAATTAGTTTGGATCCTCCTGTCTTCTTCAAGTGAACTTCAAGCAAAGTGGTCGTTGTGTAAGTATTTTGCAATTTCAGCATCATTGTCTTTTATTTCTGGAGTTGTACTTCAGGTTTTGGTAAAAGATGTCAAGCAAGCACTACACCTATATAAGATTCAGTTTTCCTTTGTTGCCTTTTAGATTTCTTCTAGTCTTTCCTGTATTTGCGGCATTGTCTGTAACAAAACTACATATAGGAGGCTTGAATTTTTGTTCATGGTTTGTTGTAGTTTTACTGCTACTTTCAAATATTGTGTTGTATGCTCTGTTCCTGATGTATCCCTTGTTCCTGTAAACTGGACCACTCTGTCTTTTGTTGTCATACAGGCACTTTTTACTTGATTATTGTGTACATTGGCCCCACTCATCAAAACTCAGATTATCATGTTTTCCATTAATGTTTTTTGCACACTGTTCAATTTCCTTTTCGTACACTGTATCCAACAGCCTTCCATTACTGTGTGCTGTGCTAGGTAGAGTGTAGCCTGGTCTTAATGACTGAATCCGCTTCATGAAATGTTTGTTCTGAGCAAGATAAAAGGAAGGATTTGCATAAATAAACCTGAGAAATCTTTTCATCTACAGAGTCTTGCTGGAAATTTTGGTCCTAATTATCTATTCCTCCATTGTTTTACTGGATGACTTTTTGTTGAGATACAGGTAATTAACTGGTTTACATTTAGTGCAGCACTGCTGGTGGCAGTAGCAGATGACTCTGCAATTGTAGATATTGCAAATGATGGATGTTAATATCCTTTATGTCTAAGATGGACCCTGAAACAAAATGGGTAAAACAAATCAATTTTCGTTCTGATACCCAATGCACTGCTTTGAAAAAAAACCTAAATGAGACTTCTGCAGCAGTTTGTACCACTTTTTAAATGGTAGGTACAGGCAGTCACCGGGTTACGTACAAGATAGGGACTGTAGGTTTGTTCTTAAGTTGAATCTGTATGTAAGTCGGAACTGGCGTCAGCCGCTGCTGAAACTGATCAGTTTCAACCGCGGCTGAATCTGGACGCCAGTTCTGACTTACATACAGATTCAACTTAAGAAACCCAGGCATCCCCAAGTCAGCTGCTGCTGAAACTGATCAGCGGCTGATTCCAGGAAGCCTGGGGCAGAGCAACTCTGCCTCGGGCTTCCTGTAGTCAGCCGCTGGTCAGTTTCAGCAGCGGCTGACTTGGGGACGCCTGGGGCAGAGCAGCTGGGGTGCTGCTGGGTTGCTCCAGTAGCACAGCTCCTCAGCACTACTGGAGCAACCCAGCAGCACCCCAGCTGCTCTGCCTCAGGCATCCTGATTCAGCCACTGCTGAAACTGACCAGCAGCGGCTGAATCAGGACTCCTGGGGCAGAGCAGCTGGGGTGCTGCCGGGTTGGTCCGGAGCGGCGCTGCGGGACCAACCCGGCAGCCCCCAGCTGCTCTACCCCAGGGGTAGGCAAGAAAAGCCTGGTCTGCGGGGGGGGGGGGGCACTAGCTGCAGACCCCCAGGGAGAGTCCTCCACGGCTTTGCTCAGTCTCCCTGGTCTGCTGACCTGGGAGACATGGAGCAAAGCCACAGAGCACGCGGGCAGCGGGACAGTCCAGGCGCGCCGCGGCTGTCCCACTGCTGGTGTGCTCCGAGGCTTTGCTCCCCGTCTCCCTGGTCTGCAGGGAGATGGGGAGCAAAGCCTTGGAGCACGCCTGCAGCGGGACAGCCCAGGCGTGCCTGGGCTGTCCCGCCACCGGCTTCCCCCGCGGCTTTGCAAAGCCTGGCTGCCCCACAGCCCCAGCCCCTCCGCGGCTTTGCAAAGCCGCGGGGGAAGCCGGCGGCGGGACAGCCCAGGCACGCCTGGTCTGCCCAGCTGCCCGAGCCCCTCCGCGGCTTTGCTCCGCGTCTTCCTGGTCTGCAGACCAGGGAGACGCGGAGCAGCTTTTTTCGCCCTGGAGTACACGGGCGGTGGGACCGTGAGGTCCTGCAGTCCGTGTCCTCCGGGGCGAGAAAAGACACGTTCGTAACTGCGGATCCGACATAAGTCGGATCCGCGTAAGTCGGGGACTGCCTGTATACTTTCCTCGTAAAATGGTGTAGAATAATTAAGAAATCATTAGGATTATCTAAATGTATATAAACTCTGGCAAGTATGCCAAACAGCTTGGAGGGGGAAACCATTTTTAAATGTTAAGATTCATATAAATGACTAATAAAAATTTACTTTTAAGCAGAAAATCTTTACCTAAGAACTTGGATTATATTGAGCAGGAGAAAAAAATTTCAGAAGTCCAGCAGTAACAGTAAAAATGAATCAAGTAAATATTTCCATAAAGAGCCAATTATATTCTGAACACAAACACTTCAAAATGCATGAGAAGTCATACACCCAAAACACAAATTCATGACAATAATCTAAGTGCAATAATAAGTTTACTAACCAGTTGATCAGATTCTTCAGACTTGTCCACCCCATCATCTCCAAAGTCACTGCCGCCTTGGGATCATTTTTCATAACATTAATTCATTCTGACAACCAGGCCTTTCACTGTTTCTTGCACTTTTTACATTTGGCAAGTATTCCTTTTTTATCTGATCCATCCAGAAACAAAGGCTGGTAGTTACTGGGCAAACTAGTGTTTTCCCTAAGATGAATAATAAGTTTCCTTGGTGGCATCATAAATATTCATAATTTGGGAACTATCACAGCTCTTGTAGAGGGAAGCTATAAAACAGAAGGAGGAGACCACCCATGCATGCTCAGCGTGCATGACCCAGATGGATAGTGATGTGACATTTGAGAAGTTTAGGGTATTGACAGGTTTTGAGGGGAAAAGTTGTAAACTGGAGAGAGCAAATACAGGAAAATGTTAAAAAGCAAAATGTAAAGAGATAAAGGGCTGAGGAGGAGGAGAATTTTTTTACAGAGCAACTAGACACTGACAACTGCACAAGAAGAAATCCACTAAGGAGCTTGCCATTCTGTTGTAGGAACATGCAATTGCATGTGGTTCTTCAGCATCTACTTACCATGATGGGGCCACTGTCCTGATTGGGGCTTCTTGTTGCTCCTGTAATACAAATATTGTATGACCAGTACAAACCTTTTCAAGGAAAAAACTGTCACCAGTTTGACAACTCATTCTGTTGCTCTCCTCTAATTGAAGGAAGTGGGGATTCTAAAATGTATTCTTCCACTGAATGTCTTAATATTGTTCATGTAATATAGTGCCTTCCTTCAGAGACAGGCTCTCTTGAATCTTTATTTATATTCCTTTTAAAAGCCCTATAATTGAATAGACTTCCTATTATGTGAAACCACTCTTCTGGGTAGAAAATGCCGTAGCATCTTTCTAAACATAAAAATGTTGAATGAATTATTTCCGTGGACTTCATGGAGCTTTTATCCCTTTTTTATTACGTTTGATCGCTAGTTTTGTGCCTTAATTATTTTTGTGATCTTCCTTACCACATCAGGCTTCAGTGCCGTCAAAGTTGTTTCAATTAACTATGAGGGGCAATATTTTTAAATGCTGTTCATATAAACCCTTACATTCCAGTTCGATTTTTCAAAAGGTGCTGTCAACCTTAATATGCAGTCAGAATGGTGTGCTTTAAAAATGTAATTTCTAGCATTTATTAAAGTCAGAATTATCTTGATGTTTGAAGATATGAAAAAAAACCATGAATCTTGATTTCTTAGGTATCCTAGCATAAAACTGTGCTGTATACGTGCAGACATTTCTTTGTTTAAATAGGTGTATACATGATAAAAGCTCTTTTTGCAGATATTGTGGTCTCTCAAATATGCCACATTTAAGATCCTGTGGAAGGAACAGTGTTTGTAGATAGTGCCAAGCTGTAGCACTGAAGACTAAATGTTGATTCCTAGCATGACAATGCCTGTCATGAAATATAAACAATTTTACTTTTGCCTCTCTAAAAAAGCAATAACGAGTGATAGGTATGGACCCGATAGGAGCAATAATGCTGTTTTGGGACAAGGTAGGAATTTTACCATGAAGAACCACCATTTGTTTTTATAGGATGAGTGAAATATATATTTTGACTTCAAATATGTTTGATAAATCTTTCAAATATTTTGTCTCGTGCATACAGCATAGTATATAACTGAAATTTATGTGTGTATCTATTTAAAGTTTTTGGGACATTTTAGAGTATATTTGAATAGTATGAGAAATTTTATGCAGTGGTTCTCAACCTGTAGTCCGCAGACCCTGGTGGTCCATGACGGTACTGGGGGAGAGGGGGTCTGTGAAAAGTTGAGAGGTTCCGTGCTGGCAGCCAGCAAGTCCCTCAGCACGCGCTGCTTCCTGAGCAGGCTGAGGGACACTGCTAGGGAACCAGTGTGGGCTGAGGGATGTACAGGCTGCAGGCACAGCTGTATTGTTTAGGGGTCCATACAATTTTAACAGATTGAAAAGGGGTCTGTATGCTGGAAAAGGTTGAGAGTCACTGCTATATTGCATAGTCACAGAGGACTGAGTTAAGCTTGTGCATGCGATTTTAACTTTGGTATTTCTTGACTGTTGAGTGCTTTGCCATGCAGTCTTTACATTCTTGTAATGGAGTTTATCAGATTTTGTGTTTGATTTCTAAAATAAGTTCAGATATAAGACAGATTTAACAACAACCAAGATTGATAGCTCTTAGCATTAGCATTTCTCTAACAAATGCAAGCCACTGTAGCTTTATAATGTGTACAGGAGTCAAGGTTGAGAGTAAATATATGGGCACATATTAAAAAATGGAATCAAGGCAAGAAAGATTCTGTATAAAATAGGTGATATTGCTGCAGATTTCTACTGCAGATTTTTGTCCCTTAAGAGATACAATGTTTTTGTGAGCGCCTATCAAATATTTCAATATATAGTTGGCAAATACTGAAAAATCTGTAATCATTACTGAACTGTAGTAGTAAAGAAAGAATACCTGTCACTAGAGGGGGGCAAAGGCTAAGACACAGTATACTAATTCAGAAACAAATATACTCTACTCCATGAATCTCTCTTGTTTTGTTGTATCATGTTTACAAAGATGACACTTAATGATAATCTGTGAAGACATTAGGATAGCATTGTACTGTAGATGCAAAGCTGTGAAACTGAGCTGTTTTTACGTAGAAGACAGAGTGTATTTTAATTTCAAAACAGCTGAAAAGTCCAGACATATGCAGTGTTAGTAGTCTGATACATTTTGTATGGGTGTGGGTTGTTGGTTTTTTTTTTTATTATTTCCAAAGCAAAAATTTAAGAATATTGGGTAGTGGTAGGAATAATTACTATACAGCTGCAATTCTTCTCCGGTGAAATATGAGTCCTGGCTTTATAAAATTCCATAGCCGAAGAATTGGGAATGGAATTGAGACTTTTCAGTATTCATTAATTTTCCTCTTATAACCCAGAAACTTAATGGTAGGTTTTTTGACTCTTTAGACTTAAGTCATCAGTAGAAAACACAGAAAAAAATGGAAAATTCACAACAAAGTATGTTCTGGATGCTTCTCATGTTTGCATTTTGTGGGCTTTCTGTTTCACGTACACAAATTATAAAAGATTCAGAGGGGTAGCTGTGTTAGTCTGTAATGGAAAAAACTTTAAAAACAGCGAAAAACTTAAGAGTGATTAGTCCTGCAGTACCTTAGAGACTAACAAAAATGTAGATGTAGATCTATATTTATAATTTGTACTTTACAATTTATAAAGTATATCTCAAGATCAATGCAAAATAGCCAACATGTTAAATCAAGAATTCTGGAGTCCCTCTAAAAGAGGGATGTTAAAAAGCATTTTTTATAAACATGTAACCACTGAGCATTTTTTGTACACGTTTATATGTGGGGGGAGCAGCTCCACAACTTTTAAGCCTGCTCTCTGCAAGCACCAGAACCTACAAAGCTGCCTTCCCCCACTCCCTGCGTTGCTGCCTAGTGGATGGGTGGGGGCTAGATGGCTCTGTGGGAGCCGGTACATGTGAGGAGCCAGCCCCCTGCACTGCTGCTGCTTCCCCCGGCTGCCTGCCCACACTGCTGCTGACTCGGGGGGGGGCGAGGGAGGGAAAAGCAGGTGGCTCCACCAAGAGCTGGTGCTTAAAAAGCCAGCTCCCCATGAGCGCCAGCTCCCACCTGCTCCACACAAACATGCACACCCCATGCTGTTGCCTCTGATAGAGGCAGAGGTGAGGAGGGTTGTGTGCAACTGTTTAACCATGGATCCTAACATATTCCTACTCAAAACAGGTGCCTGCTAAGACCGCTATGTAAAATGTGAGTGTGAAACTGATCCTGTGACTCAGCAGCAGTACTAATGGAATGATGTGAATAATATCAAATATTAACAGTTTTTAAGCAGTGTTTTATAATAGTGACAAGTTTTTAAAGTGCTTACATGTAAACGCTAGAAGTCTAAATAATAAGTTGGTGAAATAAGGAAAAGTTATTTAGTTGTTCCCACAACACAAGAACTAGGGGTCACCAAATGAAATTAATAGGTTGCAGGTTTAAAATAAACAAAAGAAAGAATTTCTTCACACAACACATAGTCAACCTATGGAACTCCTTGCCAGAGCATGTTGTGAAGATCAGAACTTTAGTAGGATTTTTAAAAGATCTAGATAAATTCATGGAAGAGAGGTCCATCAATAGATATTGGCCAAGGTGGGTAGGAATAGTGTCCCTAGCCTCTGTCAGAGGCTGGGACTAAGTGACAGGGGAGGGATCACTTGATGATTACATGTTCTGTTCATTCCCTCTTGGGCAATTGGCATTGGCCACTGTCAGAAGATGGGATACGAGGCTAAATGAACCTTTGGGCTGACCCAGTATGGCCATTCTTATGTTCTTGTATCCTGCAGCCTTTTCTCTCCAGTTTTCTTCTTGATATACTGTTTCCAGCATTCCATTTTTTCATACTTTGAATCTTTTAGTCTCTGAAGTTTTTCTTTATTTATTTTTCTTAATTTCAGCATGTTTGTATTTTGAAAGGAGATTTCCTTCTTCCCCTTCTGTACTTCTTGTTTAGTGCTTCAGTGCTTGGGGGTTTGCCGAAAACTCTGATGCTTAGTCCCTGCCAAACCTGCTACAGGTCTTTTCTCCTGTAGCACAGGGCTCTTCAGCCATCTCCGGTATCTCACCTATGTCCTGTTAACATGTAAAGTCTGAATGGATTTAGAGGATGGTCTCCAAATAATAGAGCCGTGGTGTCCAACCCACTAGACATGCGGCTATTTGGCCGGTTGAGTGTGGCTAGTTCACTATCTGAAGAGGTTACTGATTCAGAACTGGTTGTGCACCATGGGAACAGAGGCTACAATGAAACTTCTCTAAATGGAATGGACCTTGGTTTCAGTGGATTCTGCTTTTCTTCCTCCATCCATCAGCCTCAATATCTCAAGCCATTGTGGTGACAGCTTGAGCCCCATCAGCACCTCCAGAGATGAAGACAGCAAAGAGAAACCAATTTCCCATGCCAAGCAAAGAGATGGTTCTCCCTTTATATATAAATCCCAGAAGCCCTCATCCCAGAAAGGTCACCGCTGAAGTTCTGGCTGAAGACAACTGAGGTGTCAGCACAATCTTATCAGAGAAGTCTTTTCTTAGGCAACACCGGGAAGCTCCTCCAGCACCCTCGAAATTTGTTTCCCCATAGGCCCTCCTTGTATTAGAGGAACCAAATTCACCTCTCCCAAGGGGTTTTTGCAGAGCTCCTTTTTCTGGTACCACGTTGGCAGCTGCAGCTTGAACCCTCCCATACTAGGTGAAGATCACACCCCGATCCCTGAGATACCTGACATCCCTGTCCTTTAACCTGAGCAACAACACATTCTGAGATCTCCATACAGGGTTCTGTATAGGTAACATAGCATCACACCCTTCTGGGTTCTTACCAGGGTGAGGCCAGCAGACAGTCTACACCCGTTGGCTACGTCTAGACTGGCCCCAAATTCCGGAAAAGGGATGCAAAGCAGGTGAGTCAGCATAGGGAAATCCACGGGGGATTTAAATATCCCCCGCGGATTTAAATAAACGTGTCCGCCGCTTTTTTTCCGGCTTGGGGAAAAGCCGGAAAAAAGCGTCTAGACTGGCGCGATCCTCCGGAATAAAGTCCTTTTCCGGAGGGTCTCTTATTTCCTACTTTCAAGTGTCTTCAGTAGGCTTACTGGAACACATGAAGGCTGTATGGTGAACTGTTTTAGATGATACCAACTAAGATGAAGCACCAGCACTTGCCAGTACCATCCCACTTAAAGGTACAATCAGATCATCTGCTGGTACCATATGCTGCCTCTGTAGCAGAGTAGACCAAAGGGGGAGGCACTGGACACTGTTGTACACATTCTTTACAGTCTCTGGTTGAGTGTACACAGGCATGTGTGAATCATGGGTGGAGCATCCTTAGGGATACAACACCTTGAAGAACTTAGGTTACTATAGAGGAAAGTAACCACTCCTTCAGTTTCATGGAGGCTTTTGATATTTGGTTTTATTCCAATAGTCATCTGAATTTTCCTGATCACCTGCAAGCACCTTTGACTATGAGGATAAGCAGATAATTTTAAAAATCTCATCCTTATTCTCTGGAGAATTTCTTGAAGTGTGATAAATGTTTAGAAATACTAAGAGTTGAAGGATGTAAATATAATTATAAATCTTGGTGAGCACATTTTAATAGAAATCTTGGTGATTTGTACTGTTCCTTGGTAGTGTTCTGTGTTTGCTTACAGGATTATGAATTTGTTCATCTGGTTTATGAGCAGTACATGCTTAAAACATTTATATCTATATTTAGGACTTTAATAGGGTTCATAAAAGAGCTAGATAGATTCATAGAGGTTAGGTCCATCAATGGCTATTAGCCAGGATAGGTAGAATGGTGTCCCTAACTCTGTTTTTCTGGAAGTGGGAGATGGGAGGGATCACTTGAGGATTACCTGTTGTGATCCCTCCCTTTGGGTCATCTGGTATTGGCCACTGTCGGCAGACAGGATACTGGGCTGAATGGACCATTGGTCTGACCCAGGATAGCCCTTCTTTTGTTCTAATGAGGATTTGATTGTTAGAACTGTTTTTATACTTGTATGGGTTGGGGTAAATTACTAAACTATTGATTGGCTAAGAATAACAGTGTCCTGATCTGAGAAATACTGGGCAAGGTAACAGTAGGCCTAAAAAGAATCAAATGTTAAAATTAAAGCCTCAGTGTTGCCTTATGGATTGATTCATTGTTTTTATCAATCTTCAAGAAGTTCGAATACTAATGCTGCTAATATTTTAGGTGTTTTTAAAATTTGTGTGGGTGGAGTCTAGAAAGTTCTGTTTAAAAAAAAATCTTTATTTTTCTCAATAATTTAAACATCAGTTCTGCTCCATTTACGTGTCACACTCTGGATTTCTGTTTCATGCATCAACACTGTCGCCAACAATGAGGAGTCTGTTGTTTGAATGATGAAGCAGAGTAGACTGCAGCTTGCAGTTGCATAACTTTTAGTGGCACCACAGTGCAGTGGTAAAAACTTATCAGTACATTTAAGCTGACACAGATTGGAACATCTAAATCGGAGGGGGGGGGGTTGTTTAGCTGGTTTGGAGTTGGGGGGTGTTTTTGTGGTTTATTTTGATTTTTACAAATATCTCTTTTCTCACTTATCACTCTTCAAGATTCTTCTCTGGACAACAGATTAGTGTGAAACAACATACTTGGTATTTCACAAATACCAGCTGCAAGTAACAAGAAGCACAAAGAACAATTTTATGTACTGTTTCTACTTTGCAAATAGTTTTGTTCTACAGTTTAATTAGTAGACATGCCTTTGGCTATATGTATTTAATATAGATATTGAGAGCACCGGTGCACTTATTATTTCACAAGAAATAAAGGATGTAATCAGTGACCAAAATAATGATGATGGAAGCCAATATGTTACCAAGTCAGTGAATTTTTTAGATTAAGGATTGAAAAAAAGATTTGTATAAAAGATATTCAGAATAATTTAGGGATCTGAGGAAAGCTGCTACTCTTTACCTTAAAATGAGCGAGCTGATATGAAGGCTATAAGAAATACCATACTATTTGCTTTAGGGTAATTTATGCAGGCATCCTTGCCTCCAGTGAGGTTGGATGCTTTGGGCAGTTTGTATTCTGATTAGCATTTAAGATTTTTTTAAATGAAAATTATGGGCATCTAAGTGTCTGTTGAGAGCAGGGAGGCATTTTAAGTACAGAAACAGTTATTTTTAAAACCTTTTAATCCTACTTTTTATACCTATATTAAGCCACAATACAATAATAAGAACAACATTGGTAATCAGTGCAATACAAAAATGAGACAAGTGGTTCAGAAGCATAGCTAGCCTATTACTGCTCTCTAGTTTCCCTAATGAACACTTAAAGTGCTCTTTGGCTATTCATAATTACTGAAGTGCATTAATCCTTACCACCACATGATTTTAATGGCTGCTAGAAAGATATGTAAACAAACAGTTAAAATGTCTGCCTAACCTTGTGTTGAAAAAATTGAGACGAGAGGGAACACTCCTAAAAGCAGAACATAAAGATAGATAGTTCATCCACCAGAATAATTTATTTAAATAATTTACAATTTATATTTGATAATATGGTTAAATTCAAAGTAGTTCTTCCTCTTAGAGGTTGTATGTGTGATCATTTTTTCTTACTTCTTTCTTGAACTGTGAATTACTTGATTTATGATGAACAAGTACAATGTTTCTCAGTCAAATCAGTGTAGTGTTTCAGACTGTATTTTTAAATTATATTAGCAACATCAGCATGCCAAGATTATATTGATATTAATATACATAATTACATACGCTTTCATTTCCTAATTTGGGGTCTTTTGATAGCTCCAAGAAAATCAAATAAATGTCATAGAAAAGTAAAGTGTGTTTCAGAAGAACAATATTGAATTCATTTGAGAGCTAAGAATCCTCAACCAATTTGTAATTAGAAAAAAAATTCAAACTAGTCTCTCTAGAAATGATTCTGTCTTTTCTAAAGGAAGGTCATGGGCTGTATGCTCGTAGGGCACTACTGGGTTATTCTCAGATTTCTGAGAGAAATAGCACTGTCAGTTAAGTACTGTATTACGGCCTGTCGTTATGTGTAAGTATATTAGCAAAACCTTAAAATTCAGTCTATATAGAAAGAGAGGAAGTTTTCCCTCGTCTGGATTCTTGGCTAATCAAGAACAGCGTTTTGCAGGGGATTGGATACTTTAGTGCTACTATTTGCTTGCTAGTATTCCCCAAAGTCTACTCTTGTTCTTCTGCTGGTTGCTGTACTTATAAATGCACTGATATTTTCACATCTTGTTCTTTTGGGTAAGGCATCTGTGTTTTTAAAAAAAAAATCTGTTGTGTTTTGTTTGGGGTCTTTTTTTCCCACTTTATGTATTTGCAGTTAAACCTCAGTTAATTCTGAAAATAATAAACCATTAAAAAGTAATTTAAGTTCTTGACAAACTACTCAGAAAAAAATCTATAAAACAGCTTCATCTCACCAGTACAGACATTAAATAATTATCATACATAGTCCAGTTGACACATATATGCAATTTATAAAGCAGCTTAAATTCAGCCACAAAAGTGAGAAGACACACACATTCAGAATCTGTAGACTCTTGACCACAAATTCTCAGAGATATAGAAATAATCCTTTATCTCCCTTTTTTCTTTAGTTTTTCAGACAAGTGTAATTTAACAGCACATTCAAAACAAATATACTTCCTTCTCAGTGATCATCTGCAATTTAGTAGTGAACAATACTGATACATATCCTCTGACATGAACGTGGATCTTAAAACCATTAGTTTCTTCTTTGCCTGCGTTTTTGCAGTATTCAGGTTTATTTGGAAGTTTTTACCCTAAGTTTTTCAAATTACTTTCACACTTCTAGATTGCTCCTTTGATTATCTTAGAGAGGTAAAAAAGTTGTAATTAAAGTTGTAATTTTGAGGCAGTATGAAAAATTTGTTTGTAAGGCGGAATTGGGATTTAAATTTTTGTCTAGCAAAATCACTGCTAACTGGCAAGGATTCAAATTCTGATTGACAGAGAAATGTTGCAATATTTAAGATTATTTTATTAAACATTAGTTTTGTGGTGGAGCTAAAACATTCTTTAATTCCTGTCAGAGTTGTTAATCTGAGTAAGATGTTATAGAAAACAAACTGTAAAATTTTTTGAATTGGTATTAACTTTATTTGTTCTAATTTGAATAAACAAGTTACGTTGGTGGCATGAACGTGTCCATGCCTAGCCAAGTAGTCATGATGGTGAAACTGGATTAAATGATGCAATTGAAATGATGCAGTTACACATTGTTACTGAATTCAAGATTGCATTGTTCATTATTGTTCGCAAGCACTTTGGAAAATTATAGACTTGACATGTTAGAGTAATAGAAGTGGTAACTTAGCCTCATTTGAATACCTTTGGTATTGTTTGTTCTAAAGCCACTCAGTGGTATATGATGTAGCATATGCATTCTGCATACTGGCATGGGATGGTTGAGCAAAAATATAGGTTTTTAATTTACCAGATATAAAAATATTTCTGGAATAGAAAATGTAAAAACATGAACTTTCAGTAAATTATTGTTTGGCTTCATGTTTCTATGACAGTATTGAATCAACAGACTAATGATGATCATATTTGATGTGGAGTAGAATTGGAGGGAATTATAAGAAAACATACATGAGCCTTTCTCTGAACACTAGGTTCAATTGATTCCTCCAGCCAGATATTTAATATTCAAAGGCTGTGGTCTTTTTGCTAAAGCAAAGAACCAACTGTTTTTGAGTGTGGAAAACAGATTTTAGAAATAAGGTGATGTGGTGGAACATAACTTTTATATCCTCGCGTGTCTCCACCTTCAAATGGATAATCAAGTTGTAAAAGTGGTATAAGAGAATAAAAAAATCTGTGCAGTGTGTCCAAATCTATGAATGAAAACCTAGACAGATTTCAGAAAGCTATAATAAATGACCTAAGTTTTGTATAGCTACTCCTGAGAGAATTCTGTGCCAAAAAAATTAAAATTCAATGCCCAATGATTTAAAATTCTGCAAATTTTGTTTGTCAATAAATAATTGTGTAGGTTCCAGCATGGCAGTGGAGAGCAAAGGCCACTGTCTTTATGAAAGCAGGAAATCACTCTACAGCCTCTCCCCTCAAGACAGACTTGGCAGTGAGACTGTATCTGACCCTGACATCGCGCAGGCCTCTGCCAGAACATCCCAGGGCTCTGCTCCTGCACAAGAGGCGTGGGCAGGCAGGCTTAGTTCACTAGTATCCAAATCTGAAGAGGATTAGTGGAAGAAAGTGGCACGAATCCAGATGTGGGATGAGAGGGTTCTGAGTGGGGCAATCTGAAATGTAGGTGACTCAATGATGGGTATGGGAGAAGGGGGATCTGGATGCACAGGAGTTCATTGTGGGGTTCTGGATAAAGGAACAATGCAATCTGCAAAGGGATTCAGATGTAAGTGGTTAGGGCTCAGCAGGGTCTGGGTCTGGTGGAGTAGAGCCTTGTGGGGTAGCACTCAATCGGTTGGTGCTAGGGAGTCATGCTCTATGGGTGCACAGAAGGTGGGGCGGAAGTTCAAGTAGAGGGGATCAGTGGTGGGGTGGTCTGGGTCCAGATGCAGCAGGGGGCTTGGCAATGGAATCTAGATGCAGGACATGAGGCTCATCAGGGTGGGAATTTCGGTAAGGGGGCAAATATGAGAAGTCTGGGTGTAGAGGAAGTTGAGGTGCGCAGGGGTTGAGTGGTCAAGGGAACAGCTTCCCATACAGTAATACCTCCTCTTGTAACTGAGTGATGGAGTGGAGGGATGTAACAGGAGGAGTGCAGTTAGAGGTGATTTCTGGGGGGTGGGTCTGAGATTGCCCCAGCTGCTGTTTCCTGTTCTGCAAGTCCGATCTTTCCACACCTTCAGCCAACCAGGACTAGCAGCAGAGCCTTGTGCAGGGAAAGGGCCACAGCTGCACTGCTGGGGAGGGGCACAGACAGCTTTTGCAGCTTCCATTTGCTTCCCTGTCGAAGTCACTTTTGTGCAGGAAAGCACAGAAATCTTCAGGGGGTTCTGTACTTGCACCATGATGCAAAATTCCCCCAGGAATACTTTATGGAAGGAAAGGTGCTGGGAAGGGGGAAAAACAGGATATACACAGCTGAAAAGCCCTGGAGACCTACAAAGTATTATTTTCCCATATTGTGTGTGCGGAATTCTCCACCATACTGCTTTGTATTAAATCCATAAAATTGTTATTTAGCCAGTTAGTGGCCCTTATTTCTTATCTCCATAGTTACCACAGACAAATTTATTTTAAGATAAATTATATATCCAGTCATTAGTATCCCTGGTCAATTTTCTCTCTCGGAATGCACTCAGTAGTCAAATGATAGGAGCAAAAACCACTGTGAGATTACAGCAGAGCTGAATCTTAACATTATTTTACAGATGTAGCCGTTACTCTACTGTAGTCTTATACTGTTCTGGGTTTTCACAGAGTAATCTGGTTCTGTTTGTTGTTTTAATGAATTGCTTTGCTATTATTATGCATACTTGCAGACTTGAAATTATAGCATGGTATAAGTAAAGACAAAATAAGCAAATTTAAAGATTGTTTATTATATATTAAATGTATACATTACGTTTGAATCTCCAGTATAAATATGATTAGAAATATGCACAAGATGTTATTCTTTCTCATCTGACAATCAGGGAGTGCTCTTTCACACAAGTTAGTTTGTGGAGAAATTCCACATCAAAAAGTTTAAAATAAAGTTTAAAGTATAAGATTCTGTTCTGTAACTCATGGAAGGTACAGCATGGAACTTGCAGCCATCAGAGAAAATGATGCTGTAGTAACTTGAAGCCCCTTTGCCCACCTCTGATTGTGGGCTGATCTAGGGGCTGGAGAGACCCTCTATGTAACTTGACTAGCCTTGACTACTTGTCCATATTATGGCAGTGTCTCTACTGAATATCTGCAGTGCTATACTCTGTAGTCCTGCTCCCAGCATGAACGCTGTGCCAAGCTCAGTGTGTCTTTTGCAGTTCTAGGGGAACCTTTAGCCAAATGTGGAGCTTTTCTGCCTGGCTTAAAGGACTGGAGCAGGGGTGATGCTCTCATCCATGTTCACAGGCTTGTGTCAGTGGTTGGATTACATGTTAACTTTCAAAGCCATTAGACGGGGTAAAAAGTTGAAAATCTAGGCAGTGTAGCAGTAGGTTGCACTATCATTGCTACATAATTACTAAGTAATTATCTCTTTTGAGAGAGAGTGAGAAGAAGACTGTAAAACACTCATTAGCCTGTGCAAATACACAGAGACTTACCTACACTATGGAAATTACCTATTGTTAAAACTGGGTATTTACAGTGGGTGCAGCAGAACTAGTCCTGGGAACTGTTTAGCTGCAAATACAGAGAAGGACAAAGAATGTTTGATGTCTTCAAAAAACATGTTCTAGCTTTTTCTGCGCTTCTACTTAACTTTGTGCTCAGCACGGGTTCAACTACACCGGTATCTGACACCTGTTGTTAGCACCAGGTAATATTTGTGGGGCAGATATGGTTAGAGAATTTTGTTCAAATAAGGAATGTTAGTTGTGTTGTAGTTTTTAAAGGAGAGATTAGCAGATTGGTTGCCATGTATTGTTGTCTGAATATTATCTTGTGCCATTTAAGGACATTTGTTTAAATAAAAAGAGCTTGCTCTGCACAGGAGCAGATGTCCTCCTCGCCGGTGCCAACTAATAAGATGCCTCCCCATTTTCCTAGGATTGTGGAACCTAGCCCACACCAACATTCCTCCAAAAATATTTTGTTCTCTCTTACCCCATCATCTCTGAGTACCAGACCCAGCACGAGACAGGACAGTTAGTTTTCCTCACATTCCTCACCAACGACTTCCTTGAGTTTGTGGTGCTCAAGCAGCCGCAGGCTTTCATATCACCCTCTTCAACTTCCTTGGCTCAACTACCCATGGCCATATCCTTGGTCTAAAATCTGAGAGGACTGACTGAAGGTCATCCTCATAACATCATATTGGCCGAGACGTTATTAGTTTCTGTACTGACATTACCTGGCAATTGCCAAACTCACCCAACTCCCCATCACTCTTCAGTCATTTACTCACCACGACGGACAAACACATCATCTGAACCCTCAGAGTCTGAAGCTTACTACTTGGCTTCTCCATGGTTCCAGAACGATGAACTTACCTGCTCCCACAGAGTGAAACATCCTCCTCAGTAGTTGCCACCCTTCCATGGGGTACACCTATCAAAACAAATGGAAGAACTTTCATGAATGGTGCAGCCAACACAGCCTATAAGCACATACCTCCCCAATACCTACCATCTTGGAATACTTGATGGACCTCAGTGATGTGGAACTCTCTATTAGTTCCACACGAGTTCATTTGTCAGCCATCACGGTTTACCACAAGCCAGTGAATAATGCCTCGATGTTTAACCATCCCATCGCTAAACACTTAGAAGGTATCTCAAAGGCATGACCCCACATATGTCCATTTGTCCCACCTTGGGACCTGAACCCTGTGTTAGACTCCTTAATAAGACCTTCCTTTGAACCCTTAGCAATAGCCTCAATACAGGACATGATTATGAAAGGGTCTTTTCTTGTCACTATCACCTAGGCACGACGAATAAGCGAAATCATTGTCCTAATGGCCAACCCACAATATATACTCTTCACTAGGTATAAGATTATTCTCAGATCCTATCTGAAATTTTTACCAAAGTGTATCTCTGACTTCCACCCTAATGAGCCCATTTATCTGCCACCTACTATCCTAAGCCACATGCCTCCCCAAAAGAGATGGCACTATATACCCTCAATACAAGAAAGGATATTGCATTTTATATAGATAGATTTTCTAAAGGGTTTTGTTCTAACAGATTTTTTTTTATATCCATGTCTGGTCCTGCCAAGGGAACAGCCATGTCTGCACAGCGCATATCCAGGTGGATAGCAGCTTGCATAAATACCTGCTATAGACTCAGAAACAAGGGACCACCACAAGCGGGAGCATCACACTCCACCTGAGCGATGGCTGCATCTACCACCTTTCTACATAATGTTCCACTAACCATCATCTGCAGGGTGACTACATAGTCTTCCACACACTCGTTTGCACAACATTATGCGTTGCTGCAAGGACCAGTACTTACCACCGCCATGAGCAACATGGTCCTAGCCTCTGCCAATACATGACCCCAGAGTCCCACCCCCACATTGGTGGGTACTGCTTTTTACTCTCCTGAGTGGAGCACCCACAAGGACACCACTTGAAGGAGGAGAAGTTACTCTGTGCAGTAATGATGTCTCCTTGTGGATGCTCCAGTACCCTCCCTTTCTCCCCTCTACTTTGGAATCCATTATAAGGTTTCCAGTAGAAAAGGAATGGAGGGATGCTAGCACCCCACATGCAGCTAACAGATGAAAACAGCGCAAGATGGCTTCAGCTCATGCATAGTGCAGGAAGGCGCTGCTAGGCTAAAAATCTGATTGCCGGCACAAGGACGCACTGACACCTGAGTGGAGCACCCACGGGGGGGGGACATCTTGAAACACCATCGTTACTGCTGAGGGCGGGTAACTTCATATACAGGTAACATCCTTTTCAAGCATCTATGCTTCATTAGTTGTAATCCAATTAGCCACGTTTTAGGCTGTAGGGGAGTTATACAATGACACAAAATAACATTTTTTCTAGTTCATTGGTGCTAATTCGTGCCGGCTCAGTAGTGATTGAAGGGTAAATGTGACTATATAAAGCTTGGGCTATCTAAATGAGTTGTTTACACATATGGCTTGTTTTTTTTTACATGGTGCTTTAGACCACGCCAAAGGAGTGGGTGTTTTATTCCTGGCTAGTGTGGTGCTCACTGACTGGTCTATGTGTATCCTGCTAGTGCAAGGCTAGTGTTCCCTAATGAGTAGTGAGCATTAACATAGTACTGTTTGAAGGAAGGCTACATTAATGTGCACTAAGGAATTTTTAGTGCACTCCAACAGAGCTCACATGGGCTAAGTAGCATATGACATGCTAATGCATTCTTAATTTACATCCCACTGTGCAGACTGAGGTTACATCTATACTACAGCAGAAAGTCAACTTAAGATGCCCTACTCTATGTGAATAATGTAGCTGGAGTCCAATATATCTTAAGTCGAGTTACTGCAGGTTCTCTACTGCATGGGTGGGGGCAGTTGACAGGAGAGACTTCCCTTACTAGTCTCATCCAGATTAGAGGAATAGAACCAACAGGAAGACCTGTCAAATCAACATTAACCCATTAAATTGACTGTCAGGGGATCAATCTCAGAGCATTGATCTGCGCTGTAGTGTAGATGTAGCCTCAAGCACTGTGATTTTCTTCAGTGCCTATAGTGATTTTCCTAGTGCACTAGGTATATCACAAGTCTTATCATTGCTATTCTCTCTTTTGTGCACAGATTCTATACGAAGGCTATAGACTATACATTCATGGAGATTGAGGTAATCCTTGCAGATTAGAATTCAGAAACATGATTGGGGCAGTGTGGAGAATCTTTCACTGCTGTGGTCTGTGCTGTACCTGTCCAGGATGTACTATATGGAGGATATCAGTCCAGTACCTTTCAAAAACATTAAAGGCTGCGCATGGGGTTCTATGTTACATGGCAGTGAAAGGCAGAGAAGCCTTTGTTTCCCACATATGTGAGTTCCACACCAGACAAATTACTCTGGTGACAGAGGACTGCTATACATCTCTGTTGCCTACAGTCTGGACCTTTGTAACCCATGAAGAGACAATGAACTCATGCAAATTTATTTTTCCCTACTAAGCCTTTAAGACTCCCCAGAGACTACTAGAATTCTGACATTGCCGTAATTTTTATGGAACTGCCAGAGGGCAGTAATCTTTTCAGAGCTAAGAGTCTTTGCCATTTTCCCTCCATTTTCTGTTTGCCAAGGGGTGTATTAGAGGAGTGGGGAAGACCTTCAGCCCAGATGCCAACTCCACTACAAGAGGTGTCAGCCTATTCTGTTTGGACTTGTGCAACTCCCTACAGAATTTGTGGCTACTAATTAGCAACAGATACCTGCCGTTGCCTTCACAAAGACTTGAAGAAAGAGTAGATTCCACCCACCTGAACAGAATTCACTTAGCCCATAGCTGCTACCCTTCGCAGCTACATGTTCTGTCTCATGGAATCACGCCTCAAGTGCTGGTTTCCTAAATCAGAAAATAACCTCCTTCTTCCAAATTTGTCAAGGATGTATTGCCACTCCCAAAGTCTTCGGCGCCATCAGGGATCATGTGGTTGACCACACCTTGAGCAATGCATTTTTGGTTTATGCCTCAAGAATAAGAATCTCACTGATGTAGATTTCTTTGGCAACATAATACTAGTTATCAAATGAATGGAATAGCTAGTTGTAACACTTAAAGTCCTAGAAAGATCAACAGCAAAACTGAGCCTGAAAATTTAGTAAAACCAACATTCTTCTGATCAGCAGTTTCAAAAACACAACAGGGTCTAGCTTCTTAGTAGGTGACCACCAGTCAATATTACACTTATTGTAATACACTTCTTACACTTATCTCAGCTCTCTGGCCAGTAAGATGGGTGACATTGAGAGAAAATTTGAAGTCTGCACCACAAAACCATCATCGGTAATGGGATGCTGTTATGGGTCAGGCTCCCCCTCAGGCTTACAGCCCTGTCATCATCGGGGTCGCCCTCACCCTCGTGGTTTTGACTGGTCTTAGTCCCCAGGTCTTTCAGTCCCCCAATCCCAGTAAGCACAGCCCCTAGGGAGCGGGGCCTACCTGGCCCGCAGTGCTGCAGAGAAGAAGGGGGACTCGGGCCTGCTCTGGGTCCCGGCCCAGGACCCTAAAGAAAGTGAAGCGGGTACGCGGTCTGGTTGGTGGGGGATTCCCCTTAACTCACCAACCCTCAGGGTGTGGAGCGACTCCTCCTCCTGTCCCCATTCTGGGCCACGTCCTCCTTCTCGTGGCAGTCGTCGGCCCGGCGTTTGGTCGGTCCCTGGTCCTGCTTGTTTCTCTCCACTGGCGTTCTCCCTCGGCTCCTTGCCCCTGGGCCCCGGGCCCTTCCCCGGCTTTCCAGCCCAGCTCCCTGGGCTCTCCCCCGGCTCTCCTTCCCAACTCTCCGGGCTCTCCCCGGCTTTCCTCCCTTGCTCTCTGGGACCGGGCACCTTTTGAACGGCCCACCTCGCCCTTCTGGGCACGGGCTGATGATGTTGGCTGATGTTCCCTTTCGTCCGGCCTCTGTCTGGCCCCGGGCTGCTCCTGAACAGGCCAGGCAGGAATGCCAGGGGGGTCGCACGGATGTTGGGTGTGCAGCGCTCCCCGAGCTTTCCATCTCCCCCCACGGGCTCCCAGTAGCCCACTTGCTGCCCAGCACGTCCATGGGTGGTCAGGGAGTGCGGGGCGCTGTGGAGTTGGCTCGCCCCGAGACAGGTGCCCCGTCACAGGTGCCTCACCAAGAACATCTTTGGCAAGCCATCCCCCTGATAGAGAGGGGAAGCTGAGTATATATTGATGTTCAGTATTTGGATCTATGGTACTCAAATACAGCCACTTACAGTCAAGATGGCAAAGAAGTTGGATGCCATTTAGATGAAGCATCTCTGGATTACCAAAAACATCACATTAGGAAATCTGTTTTCTGACTAAATAGGTCCCACTTACAAATGGTCTCCCAACACTCTCTACTGCAGTGGTTTCCAACCGCCAGTTCACAGACTGGTGCTGGACCACGAACCGCTGGCTTCCAGACCACACCCCATGGCTGGATTATTGGCTCTACAGGGGATAGCCTCCCTGTGGCTCCGGTTCCAGCTCTGGCAGCTGCTATGTGACCTGGCTGGTGGGGCTGCATGGAGAACCTCTGTGGCTAGAGGAGAAACTCCCAGGCCAGTCTCCCACCCCACTTCTCATGCAGGAGGAGAGACCGAGGAACAAGCCTCCCCACAAGCCAGCTCTTCTCCCACCCTCATTGGTGCTGCTGGGCCACTTAGCTGGAGCCTCCCCCTGGCCTCCAGCTGCTCCCAGCCCAGCTAGTTTGTACACAGGGATCTGCGGTCACCCAGTTGCACTGAGCCCTGGGGCACTGGCTCGGAGACCCCCTGGCAGGGTGGCCAGGGCTGAGCAGGGACTGCCACTACCCAGGAAGCTGGGGTGGAGTAAAGGGAAAAGGCAGGAGAAGCCCTCCAATCCAGAGTCAGCACCTTGCTGCTTACAGCCTCTTCCCCAGCTTGGTCCCCTATTTTGCTTGTGTTCCTTGTCCCCTTTCTTCCCTTTTCCTTCTCTTCTCCATCTTCCTCTGGTTCCCCTATTGTGTGCGTACAGATCCAATGTAAAATAATGTGACCCCTTAAAATTACCATAATAAATATGCAAATAAATTGCCATAATGAATATGCAAGTGTTTCTATACCGGTCCACCAAAAGTTTTTGAATGTGTTTGCCAGTCTGCAGTATAAAAAAGGTTGGGAGCCACTGCTCTAAGGTACTCTGGTTGCCTGCCCCAACTTCCAGAGTTGGCTCAAGACAGAATATTGTAGAAGCACATAACATGTTCAGTGGTTTCCATGCTGTCCATTAGACAGCATAGGAAGTAACCATAGCTGTTACATAGATGACTTTAAAAAGCTAAGTGCTCCCTTAAGATTCCAGTTCCACAGCTGCAGAACCACCTGGAATCACAGGATTTCTGTTTTGCTTCCAAATACCAGCCTGTCATGATATGGTTGTATTTGCTTAACTTAAACTTTTTTCCCCTTAAACAGATGTGACATAACAAGTTTGTATAGTCTAGACTAGTGGATAGCTGTGTCATTCCTATCTTGTAACTTGGTCTGCCCTTTACAGTGCCTTGCTGCTTTAGACTCCTACTTAGACTGTCCACAGCCACCATCATATAAATGACATGTTTATGTACGGTAGCCAGTCAGCCACAATCTTGGTTGTGCTGCAGGGTTGTGCTGCAGGCTCTTAGCAATCTTGGTTGTGCTGCAGGATAACACCACCACGCTCCCAGTCCAAGATCTTCCCCCAGAAATGTATGTCCTGTAGTGCCCAGCCTTATTCTGGAGAGTACAAATATATTAAGTCCAATTATTTCTCATTGTTTTAAATAAGTTCAAGAAAAATAAAGATAAAATGCTTATTGGTGCCTAATTTAATAAAGTATATTTGATTCAAAACAGTTTTCTCACCAGGGGCTTTCAGCAGTCTTACTATAACCAAACTTTTTGTCAGTAATCCCCATCACCAGTACCAGAGTCCAACAGCTGCTTTTTTTTTCTTCAAATGCAGAGAATGCCATGAGTAGGAAGAGCAAGAGAGTGATGTTTTGGGGTATTTGCTCCTGCTCTTTATAGTTTATCCCCTTCCTGAAAGACATTCCAGCTAGGAGCAAAGCAACATATATATAGTTTGGAAGGGAATTCCTCAGTGTTTTTTTGCTAAAGATATGGGAGGTGGAGGGGGCAGGTTGTTTTGTTTTTGCCTCTGCCCTTTCCTGCCAAAGAATGGCCAGTTAGCAGGTGTTGGTCCATTAGCCTTGTTTGCACCTTGCTTTGGCATCAGCTCCCCTTTGTCTCTCAGGAACTAGTTTGACCACTCAACAGATAAAGCTGGGAAACATACTTAGTCATGATTATAGTTCATGTGAATAACTTAACATGTAATACTGCTAACTTAGTTTTGCCATGTTATTGATCAGCAAATGTTTTAAATTATTCCTGACCAGGCATACCTGATACAAACATAATTAAAATAGTGCAAAGAGCATGAACACCGAGGTATAATTCTGTCTCACACAAAAAATAAACTGTGTTAAAATCTGAGAATGGTTTCTGGATGAGAAGGGGTTTCTTCACCAATCTCCCATTTGAATCCATCAAATGTCCTGCTTATTTGGGAAATTTAAACATATTGATGAGATGGGTATGCTGTGGTATGTGTCATGAGTTTTGATTATGGTATGAAGCCAAAATTATTACTAATTTTGGGTGCTCAGGCTATAAAATGATTCCTGTTGAAGGATAAATCCATTTAATCTGTCAACTCTTATGTGATCTGCAGTGAGCAGCTTTATTTTTTAATTAAACTATATAAAAATATCTAACCGGTTTTAGGAGTTGGAGGGGGGATGAATTGGTTCCATTTTTTAAGTTTACTTTTTTAAAAAACTTACTTTTGTGTCAGTATTTGGTGTTTAAAGGAAAAATTCACCAATTAGTTACTTATCTGAATAAATATTTATTGAAGATTTTAAAATGAGTGTTCAGGATGGTTGATGGAAATACCTGTCAGTATTTGTTTCTTATTTTATGCTTCCATATTGTTAACAGTAAGCAGAAGTTACCTTTAAAAGATAAGGAAAGCTAATTATATTCCCAGCATGCTGAAGGTTGATACATTCTGTCTATCATTATTATTACCTATTGTTGGTAAAAACCCTTCCATTTAAAGTGTAATGAAATATAGCGCATAAACTGGAAATAATGAGGAGCGGACATGAAATCAAGAGGAAAATATACATTCCAAACTGCTTGTTAATGGATTGTATTATGGGGAATGTGCTTCTTTTCTCTTAGGTTTATAAATGATTCAAGTAATATTATATCCGTTGTCTAAATTTACAAATATAAAATACATATTTTATTGATGCCCCTTTCTCATCCAAACTATTTCTGGTTTGATTTCATAATAATAATAATGTTTTGAATAGCTGTAAAGGTACATACAGTTTATAGTGCACAAACTGTGAAAGGTGTTTGTCTTCAGAAGAACAAACACATTCTCAAGAGATTTCCCTACATTGTAGCAGAAGACTGATAGTTGGCTTGGAAATTTCTTTTCAGTGAGTTAGGAAGTTTTCAAATCTAAATTCATCTGAGTGGAACTGTCATTCTATGCTTTTTTTTATCAGAATATGAACTGACAGGATATATATTGCATTTAATCTTTCACATTTCCAAAGGTGCGATTCAGTACAACTGAGTGGGTGAAAGAATTATGTGAGCAGTATCCCTTAAAACATCAGGAAAATTAATTTGTAGAATGGAATTCTATTCTTTAATAAGCTGGTCATAAAGAAATCAAAGTTAGAGGTTTATCTAAGTGTACATTGGTTGAAAATGTCAGCTATGCATTGAAACTTAATTGATGACATTCTAATTACATTAGAAGTCTAAATCATTTGTAGGTAAGGTTTCCATTCTTTAGAAATTGTCTGTTAAATAATTTTTAGGAGAATGTTGCTTGGACTAAGATTCCATTCTCCCCACAGATGTTTATTCCATAGTACCACAGTGTTTGATTCATCTGCTCACCAATGTACATATTATGGACTGGTTCTCAAAGTTTCCATGATCTAACTCCCTTCACTGTAGAATTTGCAAATCTCAAGTGTGAGATTCTTATACAAATGATTGGGGGTTTATTGTGTTTGGGGTTTTTTTTTTGTTTTTTTTACAGATAAGAAGGCTATTACCTTTTAGATCTTTATTCCTCGTACTGAATACCAGTCACCAGTATTTACCATTATCTCTTAAGCACCAATAAGAATATACATAGGAAAACTGTGACCACTGTACTATCATAGCCCTCCACATCTTTTTCTTGTCAGTTACTGAGAAGCTTGCTTGCTTCCCATCCATTTCTTGCTAAAGAAAACCAACTTTTCTGTGTTTTCTTTTGTTGAATAATTTTTAAATTAGATTTCTTACGCCTTGTCTACGCTACTACATTTAACTGATCCAAAATATTTGACGTGTGTTACATGAATAACGTAACTGAAGTCAACATAGATTGCGTCCACTTTACATACCACACACCAACTTCCCTTACTCTTCTTGGGGAAGTGGAGTACAGAAATCAACGGCAGAGCATTCTCCCATTGATTTAGCATGTTTTCACCAGACCTGCCAAATTGACACCTGCATCAATTACATTAGTACCAATTTAGCTCAGTATTGAAGACATGGTCGTAGTTCCCAAATTACTTCATTTTCATTTTTTATGTTGTATGTTCGAAGGGATTTTTTTTTTACTCAGTTTCAGAGGGGAGGAAAGCTACTTTTTTAATGTTACGCGTGGGTGTAAATAAAAAGCTAATTCTAAAAGTTATTTAATGACCAAAAGAGGGCTGTTTTCAGAGGTTGAAATCAGCATGACCTGAGCAAGCAAAACTCTGTCTACACACACTTATATAGTTTTTAATGGGAGTGTTCAAAGATATCATTGGACAGTTTTTAGTCACAGTGCTCTTCACCTTAACTGTGTGCTAATATATGCTGTGTAGAGATTATTAAAATCCTGCAAAATTAGTTTTTAATATGCCTGAATCTATATTCAGTGCACTGCTATATACCCTTCTTTCTCCCCCGCTCCTGTACAGGTTGGGGTTCCTTATAAGAATGAAGCATTCAGATCATCATTAGGCAAAGCTTTTCACTTCATTTCATGTTGCCTTCTTAGGAGTTTTGGTCCAGAATTAAACCTCAAGACTCACTATGCCTCCATGTGCCATTGACTCTCTCAAAAATAATACTGATTTCATTTATCTGGATCTCTGACAGATTTACAAGTGGGTGGGTGTGTTAGGGACATTAAGTTTAGATTAATTAACTAATTGAATAGTCAATGGGATTTCCATCGACTATTTGATTAGTCTATAAGGCGCCTCCGCCTTTGAACTGTAGCAAGAGTCCTACCGGGCCTCTTGCTGCAGTTCAAAAGCAGAAGCCCTGCAGGGAGTATGGGACCAGCAGGGGATCCCTCTGGCCATGTGCTCCCTGTGGCACCTGAGCCTTTGAAATGTACAAGAGCCCTGGAGACTAGGGGTATTCACTACTTTGTGTGTTGTTGACATGTGCACAGGCCAGTATTACCCTAAATAGTTTTTTTAAAAAGCTGGTGGGGAGGACCTCTTAATTTCTGAAAAACGCACTGTCCATGTCCATTTCTATCATGATTATTGGTGAGATAGTCGGTACACATTACCATTAGGGACATGGTATCTCTAAGGTTCCTTATTAATTATTTCCAATATGTTTGAAGCTTTAGACTGACCAAAGCGCACACAACTTTAGCCGTTGCTGATGTGGCCATCAATTTCCTCCTTGGCGAAAGAAACAGACAACGAGGTTTCTCAGAACCAAACACTTCTGTTTATGGATCTATCATAGTTAATATGTAGGAGCTTCCTTGGTGAGATTTCATACCCAGAAACACGATTCTTTGAGGATTCTACAATGTATTTCAACCTCCTATAAAGACTGTGCTTAATTCTTTGAAGATACTCCAAAATTTGATGTGCAGTCTAGCAGTATTAATCCAAACAGACAGAGCAAGCAATTGGCTATTACATAAGAGGGGAACATGTGTGCGGTAGCCCATAAATTGGCCAATTGACCTCTCTTGACAGCTCCATGCCTTGTTAGAAAATTTAACTGTCTTATAGATAGGGAAAATCTCGTGATGGTAGATTCAGCTATACTTTGTAAACAAGAAACTGGCAAAGCAGGTTTTTCTTTGACTCGGGGAACTCCAGGTGGATTATTTTACAAGAAAGAGCTGCCTGCCTTGTGCACAGGAGAAAAAAGACCGAGAGTACATGTTCTCCCTTTGACCAATGGTTAGGAGTCGAAACAGTTCATGCATGTCTACCTTCTAATCAGCTATAGAAAGGACCTCTCACAAAGCTTAGGAGGAGGATTTGAGTTCTGTGACACTATTAATGATGAAAGAATGTGAAGATTCTCCTTCTGCTGGATATAGCCATCGCCAGTCCCAAAAGATTTCTAGATTTACCAATCCTGAAAATTCAGTTCCAAGGTATTTCTCTCCATCCTAAACTTGGTGTTCTCACTCAAAAGTACTGCTCCTCCTGTCAGGGTGGAAATTGAAAAGCTGTAATAGTTTGAATTGCACTCTGGTTTTTGGCTATTCATTTATTTTTGCCTCTTCATTAATATTTTTGTTCTTCAGTTTGAATTTGATTTTACAAATAGATCTAAAACTACCTTGAAAAACGTCCTTAGTAATATTTTATTGCTGATACTCAGATGAGAGCGAATACTGCATACAGGTGTGGTCACCTCATTTCAAAAAATATCTTGGCATTGGAAAAGGTTCAGAAAAGGGCAACAAAAATTATTTGGGATTTGAAATGGGTGCCATATGAAGAGAGATTTAAAAGACTGAGACTTTTCAGCTTAGAAGAGAGGAGACTAAGGGGGGATATGATAGAGGTCTATAAAATCAGGACAAGTGTGGAGACAGTGAATAAGGAATAGTTATTTACTTGTTCCTATAACATAAGAACTAGGGGGTCAACAAATGAAATTAATAGATAACAGGTTTAAAACAAACAAAAGGAAGTTTTTCTTCATACGGCACACAGTTGGCCTGTGGAACTCCTTGCCAGAGGAGGTTGTGAAGACCAGGACTTAATAGGTTAAAACAAAAGGGTAGGAATGACATCCCTAGGCTGTTTGTCAGAGGCTGGAAATGGATGCTAGGAAAGGGATCACTTGATAATTACCTGTTCTGTTGCTCCCTCTGGGGCTTCTGGCATTGCCTACTGTTGGCAGACAGGATACTTGGCTAGATGGGTCTTTGGACTGACCCAGTATGGCTGTTCTTGTGTTCTTAAAAGATTTTTTTTTCCTTCATGAGTAGAGAAGGAGTGAAATTAAACAATTTTTTCAAACTTTGATGTGTTAGTTGTTCAGAACGTAGGAATAATAAACTAACAAAAGCTCAAGTTTATAGTAACAAGATTTACAGTACAGAATAGGGATTAAAGACCATATGTTTGTGATCTTGTTCTGTTTATTAGGAAATAGGCATTTTACCTTTCGTCTAGATCTGATAGAAGCATCAGAAATGTTTAAGCTGCATATTTTCCCTTAAGTGCTATTGTTATGGGCAAGTAGATCGTCATATTCATGTATTTTCTCTGTCCACACTTACAGGGGTCACAAGCGCAAGCTGGATGAAGGTGATGCTGCCAGTGAATCCAGTAAAGAGTCCAGCAATGAAGATGAGGAAGGGAGCAGTTCAGAGGCAGATGAAATGGCAGCAGCGCTTGAAGCCGAATTGAATGACTTCATGTGACATTCATACGAAAGGGGATTTCTAACTATGTTTTACTTCTTGTGACAGATCTAATTTCAAATGAGCCCCTTATGTCAGTACTCAAGGTTTTTCCAAAATGTGTGTGTATATTTTGCAAAGCAACACAAGAGGTGACACATTATTTTACAAAATCAGAAATAGATGTTTTTAAGGTGTTTTATTAAAGGAAAATATACTTTTTTAAAAGGAAAAGTATTAAGGGGGACTTGGTGTACTATGCCAAAGACATGTTATGAGCTCTGCAGAATCTTCATATACCAGGACAGTAGTGCAAAGGTTTATGATTTAACATACAGTAACTTTTAAAATATTTCAATGTATGGTTTTGGTAACAGGCTTCAAGAAAAGGAGGCCACAAAGAGGATGGAGTTGCTTGAATAATACTGCTGGAACTTGATGATCTGGTCATACTTTTTTTCCACTATTAAATACTATCAAATATAAAAGGATTTTTAAAATAAAAAAGAACAATTTATATTTGTATAAAAACTGAAAATGTAATATGCAAGCTTTGTGAACTCTGCACTTGACCTCCTGTCACTGGCTTCTAAGAGAATACAGAATGATTGAATTTCATGCTCTTTAGTTACTTTGTGGACTAGTTGGATTCTTTAGGGAGACCACTTAGATTTTTAACTTTGCTTCTCTGTAACCTGGAATTTTAGCACAGCATACTGTGTGATCCTGTACTGCCATAAGGAGCTTATTCACCCATTTGTGTTGTTCTTGGAAGGAGTGTGTGCTGCTTCATTCTAGATAGGGTTTTATTTCTTTGAGAGATCTGATGTAAAGTTTTTGTATATTCTATTTCATATTTGACCCACAAAACAGATTTTCTTTCATTTAATAAAAATCCATTTTGTAAATTCTGTTTTCATTTCATGAGTTTCAAAAAACAGTTACTATATTTCACCTGCTTCCATCACACAAGAAACTACTCACCTAATCAGCTTTGCATTATTCTGTGTGAAAATTGTGACTATCATCTGAAGCAATAGCAAACTTCATTTTTATAGCTACTCAAGTGTCAAGGAATGTGCCCTTGTTATCTAAGCTTACATAGTACATTTACAAAATAATTTGACCAGAAGATCTGTACTTTGGTAATCTAAAAAGAACGCTGTTTTTATTGCTCTTTCAGATATTTTCACTATTTTTAAAAGATGCATAAATTCTGTGTAAAAAATTACATAAAGTTGTGGAAGAGGTGCAGATAATGTAAATATTTACTGCAATTAAATGAGTGAAGACCCAGGTATATTGAAAAGTATTTGCAAAGGAGGCAAAGAGTTAAAATGCTACAAATAATTTTTTCTGACATCAGATGAAACACATTTCTTGCCATGCAAAAGTATATATATAATGGATGCATAAAACACACTGCGGATCATTGGTGGGAATTGTATTAATATGAAATAATATTTTGAGTCTTCTATTAATGTTTAGATCCCTTACTGCAATTGGTTTCAGACTGCGAAGTGTATCGATATTTATTGGACTCATAAACCAAACCAATACTGACTTCTAATGTACACACAAGGCTGGATTGGGTTTTGGTCTTTAAATCCTTAAAGGCTGAGTATGTAACTGAAGTGATATATTAGGTCATTGAGAAGAGAAAGTTATGCCAATTAATTATACACATTTTATTGATTTACCATCAGCTCCAGAGCACACTGCCAATTTGTTTTATGATTTAAGCATCACTGAGTTTGCTGGACTGTTTGCTGAAGCACAAGATTGAAATCCCCACTACCATGCCTTGTTCTGCCATGCTTTTACAGCAACGTTAATTTCATTGAAGGGACTGAAGAAGTGGGAAAGTGGCACTAGAAAAGTTCTACTTGAAACACAGTCCAAAGCTATTTATTTTTTTAAAAACTAAAAATTCCTTAAACTAAAAAAACTCTTGTCTTTTAAGCTGTCTCCCTGCATTTTGGGAGCTACATTGCCCTGAAATTAGGAACCTCCATTCTTGTTTCCATCCTTTTTCTGAACTAAGAAGTTAGTATATCTGGGAATATTTCCCATCTTACCATCACCATATACTGAAGCAGTATATGATCCCTTAGAGCAATGAGTCTCAATCTGTTTCATCCTGCAGTTAGCTATTGGAGACAGGAAGTGAGAATCCTTCATAGACTTCTCCCAGCCAGCTCCATTTCCTCATTGCTTGGTTTTCAGATTGTCTGCGCACCTCTAGTGGCCATGGAACTCTTCATGAGCAAATATCGATAAACGACATGAGGTTAATTAAATTACCAAAATAGAATTTAAAATATTGTCATTCCAAGAAAGCTGAAATTTCGCAGAACTCAAAGGCTTTGTTCCTTAAAAGAATTAAGAAATGTTGCCTCCATAGAATAGTACAGACCCAGAGCGAATAGTCACTGACTTAGAGATGAGCTAATGTGTAAGGAGGGAATTGGGAACATTGCTATAATGGCTTTAGATAGGAAATAGATGAATGAAATCAGAATCTGAAGAAAGTGATCATTAGGTGCTCCAATCAAGCCCATGGTAGTTTTTACCTTTTGAACTATGCCAGTGCCCTTTCTTTGGGAGAGTACATCAGAGACAAAGTGAGTTAGAACCATTTGGGGGATAGATGGTCTATTCATCTTACCTATCTACATCAAGATATAAGGATAGTATTCCTCTTGGGGAGCACCAGAAAATATTTTTCTTAACCAGGCATTTTTGTGGAAAATGTTTGATTTGCTAGTAACTTCTGGCTATTTAAAATATCCCCATTCTGAGAAATGGCGAGTGATACCATCTTCTATTCAGGCCAATCCTCAAAATGACTTAGCCACCAAAATGCTCTTCTGAAAACACTAACGGCTACATCTAGACTGGCATGAATTTCCGAAAATGCTTTTAACGGAAAAGTTTTCCGTTAAAAGCATTTTCGGAAAAGTACGTCTAGATTGGCAGAATGCTTTTCCGCAAAAGCTCTTTTTGCGGAAAAGCGTCCGTGGACGATCTAGATGTGTTTTTCCGCAAAAAAGCCCTGATCGCCATTTTCGCGATCGGGGCTTTTTTTCGGAAAACAGTAGTATGCTGTCTACACTGGCCTTTTTGGGCAAAAGTCTTTCGGAAAAAGACTTTTGCCCAAACGGGAGCAGCACAGTTTTTCCGGAAAATCACTGACGATCTTACATGAGATCGTCAGTGCTTTTCCGGAAATTCAAACTGCTAGTGTAGACAGCTGGCAAGTTTTTCCGCAAAATCACATGATTTTGCGGAAAAACTTGCCAGTCTAGACACAGCCTAAGGCTATGTCTATACTGCAGGCTTCTTGTGCAAGAACTGTTTTGCGCAAAAGGTCTTGCATAAAAGCGCATCCACACTGTCATGTGCTTTGTACAAAATCATCCATGTCAGTGTGGACGCTCTCTTGCACAAGAAAGCTCTGATGGCCATTTTAGCCATAGGGTTTTTTGCACAAGAAACCCCTGTTGCCCGTCCACACTGCCTTCTTGCGCAAGAGAGCTTATTCTTCATGGGGAGAGGAATAACTCTTGCACAAAAAGCCCTCTGTTCCGATGCTTTGCTGTAAATTTACTTGCACAAGTAGCCTGCAGTGTAGATGTAGCCACAATGCTACTCCAAGTCATATTGAAAAAGGACATCTAGAAATACTTACTAATTCATCTGTCAGCAAAATGGGAGGACAAATAGCAGTCAAAAGGTTTTATGTAATATTGTGCAACCTGTTCAGGTATTAGATGAGATTATCTTTTTAGAATATATCCCCTGCATCTTTATGCTATAAATAAATTAGTTACTTTTTAGAAACACAACTGTTTTCCTTAAGAATAAAATGTCAGCTTTGGCATAGATTGACCTCTCAAGTTCAGCATATGCCATTATCTCTGTTACGTTGGGGTTTTGAGATTTGTATGAAGATTCACAGGTAGCACACATCTAAACATCAACTAGATGAATCTCAAAGGATGATCACTCTTACTATTTTCTGATTGTAATTTGGAGTGCTGTTTTAGAGCTAGTTCTCAAATGTGAAGTGATGAGATCAATATCTGGTGAACAAGAGGTTATTTCTGTGACAAGGTTTTAAACATTCTATGAATGACCTAGGTAGCAAATATGTCCTACAGTCAAATAGCATTGAAGCAATGTTATGTCATATTGGTGAAAACTGTTATGTGGATGCTGAATTCCACTGTAAGTTAACTGCACTTCATTGTTGGTTGGAGGGATTCGTATAAAGGTTGAAAAGCTCTTTGGGATGAGGAATACTATATAGAAATGAAAGCTATATTTCTTCTTTCACTTCCTTGTTTTACTTATCACTTTAGGGTTAACCACTAGTGAGTGTCAAGAAAGAATCCCGACAAATGATCAAGCTTCAGCAGGCCTGAGATCATATGGATTCCCATGAAAATATTGAAGCAGGAACCTCCATCCAAGAGTAAAAACTTCATCGACATTAAGATCATCTTCCCCTGTAGGGTATAGGATTTGGAAGAGCTTATAGTTAACAGTAAAAAATTTACTCAAACCAAGTGCATACCTAGATCCCACAGCTGGGAAAGGCAGATCCATGGAACACAGATGAAGTCAAAGTCCGACAATCCTACAAATTAAAACAAAAAGTTATAGGTATTTGACAGAACATTTTGTTCTTTGACAATGCATTCAGATAGCTATAATGGCATACATATTTTTCAGGATCTGGAGCTACTAGTGGGTTTTCAAAACATACCAATGAATCACCACTCTCTCTCCAAGAGACATTCATCTTGGTTTTTGTTTAAAGACAGAATCTCACTACCATTCGGAGAGCTGTTTCTTGTAAGCCAGTCACCAAATTTCTTTTGTGATGGTAACTGAAATTTTAAGAGGCCACAAATAAAATGTCTTGATTAAACTGACACTACAAAGACACTAAGGCTGTGTCTAGACTGGCAAGTTTTCCGCAAAATCATCTGATTTTTGCGGAAAAAGTTGCCAGCTGTCTACACTGGCCGCTTGAATTTCCGGAAAAGCACTGACGATCTCATGTAAGATCGTCAGTGCTTTTCCGGAAATACTATGCTGCTCCAGTTTGGGCAAAAGTCTTTTTCCGAAAGACTTTTGCGCAAGAGGGCCAGTGTAAACAGCACAGTAGTGTTTTCCACAAAAAAGCCCCGATCACGAAAATGGCGATCGGGGCTTTTTTGCGGAAAACTGCGTCTAGATTGGCCACGGACACTTTTCCGCAAAAAGTGCTTTTACGGAAAAGCGTCCTGCCAATCTAGACGCTCTTTTCCGAAAATGCTTTTAACGGAAAACTTTTCCGTTAAAAGCATTTCCAGAAAATCATGCCAGTCTAGACGTAGCCTAAATGTATGAAGCTGTCATTTCCTACCACTAACTTGTGCCTTTTTTCAAGATACAAGAAGTATCCTACACAGGTTACAAATGTGTTTTATGAAATGGCTTCTAAAATTCCTATTAAAATGACCTATATGCCTTGGCTAACTGTTCCTAATGTAATTTCACATCCATAGGGCCAATCTTGTTTAGAAAAAACACGCTAACTGCCTGACCTACTTCTGTGCATTAGATCCTCAACAATAACCTGCTGCCAGAAAGTTACTCTTAGCGCTAATGTAAAAAGCAGAATCCCACTTAGATTATCTGTATTAAACTGACCATGCAGCGCTGCTTTGACTAATGGTACTAGGCATGGAAATGTCCACAGAATGAGGATACAATACATGCTGCCCCATTAAGCTCTCAATTTGACCTAAATCATTTCTCTAACCCTCCAGAGGAGACCGCTTTCTTGCGTTCTTTGCAAGAAAGAGAAAAGTGGAGCAATTTTGTTCATTGTAAGATCTGTAGCTGTACTCAATTTTTCCTCTTTTGTTTTAAGTGCCGTTTGAAAAAAAAACTCTTATTTTTAATAGAACTGGGACATGCCTTCACATTTTTGTGTGGACACTTGATACCCATGCAAGTGATATCCATGCATTCATCCATTCAAGAGTGACTAGCATGGTTTTTTATAGGACACTGAGATGCAAAGCTCAAAATACACTAACACTTCTGCTAGCAGGTTTTGTGCCTAGATGGCATGATCCTGGCAACATGGTAATGACCTGCAGTAGATGAAACCTCTCAATTTTCCTTTTTAGCAATGCTGCCTGCCCATAAACTATTAAATTATTCTTATCCAATTACAAAAAATTAATATTCCTGAAGCAGTTGAAGTATAAACATGTAAACACTTATTTTTATAAAGTTCCCAAAATACAAATACTAAAAAGCAGAATTTTTAATGTAGAAATACTGATTTATAGCTAAAACAGGTAAACAGGTAAAATTAAAATGTAAAGTATATTATATTCAATTGCTGTCTGGTATTTCGGAGAGAAAACTGAAAGCAATACACAGACCTGTGCACAGATTCTGAATTATGAAAGTGCATAATTTCAATTCCCTGGATTCCCTGTAACCTGTCTTCCTCATTTGTCCAGTTCAGTTCCATTATCCACCTGTTGGGTCACTTCACAGCTTACCTAGACCTTTTTCCTTGGGCTTATCCCATTTTTTGACGAAACTTTCTTCTGTCAGTCTTACTCTCCTTTCTCTGTTAGACCCAGTTACCATATCATAGAATCATAGAATACTAAGACTGGAAGGGACCTCAAGAGGTCATCGAGACCAGTCCCCATGGCAGGACCAAGTAGTGACTAGAATACTAGACCATCCCTGATAGACATTTATCTAACCTACTCTTAAATATCTCCAGAGATAAAGATTCCACAACCCCCTGGGCAATTTATTCCAGTGTTTGACCACCTTGACAGTTAGGAACTTTTTCCTAATGTCCAACCTAAACCTCCCTTGCTGCAGTTTAAGCCCATTGCTTCTTGTTCTATCCTCAGAGACCAAGATGAACAAGTTTTCTCCCTCCTCCTCATGATACCCTTTTGGATACCTGAAAACTGCTATCGTGTCCCCCCTCAATCTTCTCTTTTCTAAACTAAACAAACCCAGTTCTTTCAGCCTTCCCTCATAAGTCATGTTCTCTAGACCTTTAATCATTCTTGTTGCTCTTCTCTGGACCCTCTCCAATATGCTTTAACTAACCCTTCTTCATACAGCCCACCTCTTTCTAGTATCTATGTAGATGCCCATTTGGTTCCCTTTTAACTGCAGCCCATGAGGTAATGTTTGCTTATGCTAACTGAAAATGTGAAGTACAAGCAAGGAACAGGCCTAAAGATTAGACTTCATATTAGCTAAACCTAAACATATTAGCAGAAGCAGCTAAGATATTAATAGAAATGACACAAAGCATAACCTTTGGTCATGTAGTAAATATGTTTTGGTGTTAACAGATTTGAAATGGTCTTGTAGGGGAATGTTTTGGAATATTGGTAACTGCAGAATTTGCATTGATGCAAATGGTAATTATAATGAGTTTTGATAGTAATGGACAGCAAAGAACTAGAAAATACTGGGTTTTAGAGTAAAGAAGATTAAATATGGTAGCAGAAAAATATATATGGTAAATGATAGGCTTAATTAAGGGGTGTTTTATAATTGGTTATAAAAAGAGTTGTTCACTAACTTTGTGTTAGCATACTCTTCTACCATCCCGGTACCATTAGAGGTAGGATTGTACACTCATTCTCCTCCAGGGATTGATCATGCCTGAATCATCAATTCATCTTGGAATGTGCTTTTAAATGCAGTGTGTGGCTATACTGTAATGCCCGTTTGCTTTAACTATTTTATTGTAAATAAAGTCTTTAATTCTGTTACTTGTGGTGTCAGTCACAGTCCTCCACTAAATTAAATGACCTGTAATGCCCAGGAAACTCAAAGCTTAGAGACTTCAGTTTGGTTGTATTTCTTATCTTGATGCAATTAATTGGGAGCACATAATTTAAAGAGACAGGTTGGTGACCGCAGCAGAACTGACGAGTGCCGGTCGAGTAGTTGGGGCTTCACTAAGGAGCTGAGAGAGTCCAAACTCACTTCTTGCAGAACCCTTCATAAGTTCTGTGCCCACTGGCACAGTGTTTTGAAGCAGTTGATGAGTTTGTATTACAAACAGAGCTCTGCTTATCCATTCCCAGTGCTTTCTCTTTGCCAACACCTGTGTTAAACACATTTGTAGTCTTATGCAGGGAAAATGACTTTTTTAAAGTATGTGATTTATTTTTTTATTGTTGGTACTGGAGGCTGTAGAAACCCAGGACTGTCTCAAGGACATATGTAGGCTGTCTGGGGAGCCCCAAAAGAATGACCAATCTTGCAGTTCCTTGGAGACTAACAAAAATGTAGATGGTGGAATGAGCTTTTGTGGGCACAGCCCACTTCTTCAGAGGAATGGAGTTTGAGACCCCATGAAAGCTCATGATACCATTTACATTTTTTGTTAGTCCCTAAGGTGCTGTAGGACTTACTAGTTGTTTTATAAGTTTATCCAGTTACAGACTAATATGGCTACCCCTTTGAAACTTTTGGGTACCCCAGACAGTGACAAGCATCTGATGTTTGGGTCAGAATCCTCCTGCAGTACTAAAGACTGTAGTGACTGATCAGAAATAGCCTATTCCTCTGGGACTGCTAGGTGGTAGTATACCTGAAAGAGAAGTGAGCATGACCCTGCCTTTGATTCTGATACTGAAGAGGAGTGTGGATGGTGACTGTGCATCTGCCACCACCCATATTGATTCTGGACCACAGACCTTCTGAAGAGTATTTGAAAGCTGGCCATGCACCTATTCTTGGTTCAAGTAACCAAAAGGAATAAACCTACCCTCCACCTTACATTGTTTCTAAAGAGTGGCTGGAGATCTAAATAAGGATTTGGGGGAAACTAAGCCAGGTTGCTGAGAGAGAAACTTTGCCGTGAGTTGTTAAACTTACACTGGTAACTGTACTGAATGAGGAACACCTTCACAGAATCTAATGGTATAGAAGCTCTAGGGAAGGACACCTAGCGTATGTCTATCCTACAGAGAAGATCAAAGCTGCTACTGTCAATCTTCCAGAGTTTGAATTAGCGAGTCTAATGAAGACGCGCTAATTCGAACTAAGCGGGACACTCTGGTCGATGCCGGTAGTTCTTCCATGAGGAGTAAAGGAAGTTGAAGGAAGAGTGTTCTCCTTTCAACTTCCTGCAGTGTGGACAGCGCCAAAAGTCAAGTTAAGCTACTTTGACTTCAGCTATGCAATTAACATAGCTGAAGTTGTGTATCTTAATTCAACCTTATCCCATAGTAGGATACCTTTTACCCTCAGTGATTTAACCCAGTTTTACAGAATATAGATTGGTTGGCTGTGAAAGATGGATTTAGAGTTTTTAGTATGTATGAAATTGCCACGTGGTTTAATTAATGATACCCAGATTAACTTTAATGAATTAATTGCCGTCCATAATAGTCAGGCCAAAAACTATATAGGAAAAGAAATGTGTTCCACATATGGAGAATGTCTTAGATATGACTCAGACATTACAAAGCATAGAATTGGGGAAAGTATCTGATTCTGGTTGGATGTATTTGGTCCTAATTGCATGTATAAATATCAAGGAGAAAAATCTGGATGACTTAAAATGTGTAAAGTTTTCTACTGGGGCAATTAGGAATTTGGGCTCAGTGAGACCTCATCCTATATTTGCACCATGTCTACATCATTCTTTGTGTCTTTCAACATGTCACTACTTGCAATTGATCCAGATACAGATTTGTTTACTGATTAGGAACTATTCAAGAAGGATTGAGTGTATCTCATGGTATATTATTATGAGACACAAACATAGAAAGCTCTTTAAATTGCCTTTTGATCTATAAAAGGACTCCAGTACATCTATCATTGTGATACATTTAAAGTCTCACACCTGTCTGTGGTCAACAAGAGTGGCACACAACTTATAAAAATGGGCAGTTCTCTGACACCTCAGAGACTAACAAAAAAGGTGCCACAGGAGTGCTCATTTTTAAAGTTACAAACTCTCATGGCTACTCCTCTGAGACAAAAGATATAATTAGTCAGAAGAGCCAGACCCTTCAATATCATGTGCAATATGAGTGTCAAGATGGAAGATCCCAATGAAGAAGGTGGCATATGAGAATGATGGATTCTATTTGGGTAGTAGTACCTAATAGAAAAGAATTTATGATGGGTGGAATAAAATATACTATGTCCAATTCTGGCACCAAACGTTGGGAAAGCTGTAGACAAAATGGAGATACTCTCTTCTAAACTAACAAAAATGACTGACGGCCTAGAAAGCAAGATATGAGGAAAAATTGAAAAAATGGGTTTGTTTAGTTTGGGGAAGAGAAGATTGGGAGGAAAAATAAGTCTTTGAGTACATAACAGACTGTTATAAAGAAGAAAGACAAGAAGCAATTATCTTAAATTGCAGCAAGGGCTATTTAGGTTAGACACGAGGAAAAGCTTCCTAATTGCAAGGGGAATTAAGTATTGGAACAAAATACCTAGGGAGGTTGTGGAATAGCCATCATTGGAGGTTTTTAAGAACAAGATTTTGAGGAACAGCTAGACAAAAACTCAAAAAGAAATAACAAAATGTTTTTTAAGTACATTAGAAGCAGGAAGCCTGCTAAAAAGCCTGTGGGTCCCCTAGATGATCGAGCTATAAAAGGAGCAATCAAGGACGATAAAGCCATTGCGGAGAAACTAAATGATTTCTTTGCTTCAGTCTTCACGGCTGAGGACGTTGGGAAGATTCCTGAATCTGCACCGTCCTTTGTGGGTGATGAATCTGAGGAACTGTCCCGGATTGAAGTGTCATTAGAGGAGGTTTTGGAACAAATAGAAAAACTTAATGTTAACAAATCTCCGGGACCGGATGGCATTCATCCAAGGGTTCTAAAAGAACTTAAATGGGAAATTGCTGAGCTATTATCTCTGGTTTGTAACCTATCCTTTAAATCGGCTTCCGTACCTAATGACTGGAAGGTAGCCAACGTGACACCAATATTTAAAAAGGGCTCTAGAGGCGATCCTGGCAATTACAGACTGGTAAGTCTAACTTCAGTACCGGGCAAATTAGTCAAAACAATAGTAAAGAATAAAATTGTGAAGCATGTAGAAGAACATAATTTGTTGGACAAAAGTCAACATGGTTTCTGTAAAGGGAAATCCTGTCTTGCTAATCTGTTACAGTTCTTTGAAGGGGTTAACAAACATGCGGACAAGGGGGATCCAGTAGATATAGTATACTTGGATTTTCAGAAAGCCTTTGACAAGGTCCCTCACCAAAGGCTCTTGTGTAAATTACATGGCCATGGGATGAGAGGGAAGGTCCTTTCTTGGATTGAGAACTGGTTAAAAGACAGGAAACAAAGGGTAGGAATAAATGGTAAATTTTCAGATTGGAGAGGGGTAACTAGTGGTGTACCCCAAGGGTCAGTCCTGGGACCAATCCTTTTCAACTTATTTATAAATGATCTGGAGAAAGGGGTAAGCAGTGAGGTAGTAAAGTTTGCAGATGATACCAAACTGTTTAGGATAGTCAAGACAGAAGCAGACTGTGAGGGACTCCAAGAAGATCTCACCAAACTGAGTGACTGGGCAACAAAATGGCAAATGAAATTTAATGTGGATAAGTGTAAAGTAATGCACATCAGGAAAAATAACCCCAACTATACGTACAGTATGATGGGGGCTAATTTGGCTACGACAAATCAGGAAAGAGATCTTGGAGTTATCGTGGACAGTTCTCTGAAAACTTTCACACAGAGTGCAGCGGCGGTCAAAAAGGCAAATAGGATGCTAGGAATTATTAGGAAAGGGATAGAAAATAAGACCCAGAATATCTTACTGCCCCTGTATAAAACTATGGTACGCCCACATCTTGAATACTGTGTACAGATGTGGTCACCTCAAAAAAGATATTTTGGCTTTGGAAAGGGTTCAGAAAAGGGCAACTAAAATGATTAGGGGTTTGGAACTGGTCCCATATGAAGAGAGGTTAAAGCGACTGGGACTTTTCAGTTTAGAAAAGAGGAGACTGAGGGGGGATATGATAGAGGTCTATAAAATCATGAGTGGTGTGGAGAGGGCTGATAAAGAAAAGTTATGTATTAGTTCCCATAATAGAAGAACTAGAGGACACCAAATGAAATTAATGGGTAGCAGGTTTAAAACTAATAAAAGAAAGTTCTTCTTCACACAGCGTGTAGTCAACCTGTGGAACTCCTTGCCAGAGGAGGCTGTGAAGGCTAGGACTATAATAGTTTAAAGAGAAGCTGGATAAATTCATGGAGGTTAGGTCCATAAAAGGCTATTAGCCAGGGGATAAAATGGTGTCCTTGGCCTCTGTTTGTCAGAGGCTGGAGAGGGATGGCAGGAGACAAATCGCTTGATCGCTGTCTTCGGTCCACCTTCTCTGGGGCACCTGGTGCTGGCCACTATCGGCAGACAGGATACTGGGCTAGATGGACCTTTGGTCTGACCCAGTATGGCCGTTCTTATGTTCTTATGTTAAGATAGAGAAATGGCTGTCTGGGATGGTCTAATAATGTTCAGTGCAGGTGACAGGACTAGTTGACCTAGCGAGACCCCTTCTGATCTTAAATTTCTACTTTTATCTTAAAGTCTACACAATGATTCATCATACAGAAATGTTACTGCTTCCTAATTTATGAATGACACCACCATTGATTTTATTCTATCAGGATCTGATAGAATCATTCCAGAACTGGGAATTGAGTTACAAAATGTTCTAGGGAGAAAATACAAAAAATTAGTAGTATTATTTTAACTCTGATGGAAATTAAGTTTTAACAGTTCCATTGTAGAGGGAAATAGAATTGAAAGGGTAGATGCTTCAGGATATTGCTATAGTAGTATTAATTATTGTATTGGGATGTGTTTGTAATAGAATAAAAATTCAAATTAATTTATTGATAAGCGATGATGTAATAAATCTTTATCGCCCCCATTGAATTGGGGAGGGGGGCTAAAGTCTATTTTTTTGCACCACCTGTCACTAAGACCAGAGCAAAGATGCCATTTAAGAAGGGGGTGGGGTTCTTACCGGGATGCTACTTGCTCTTCTTCCCCTCTCCCTCACTATCAGGGAGCAATGGAAAAGCACACAACTTGCGTCACTTATATCTCTGCCCCTTCCCCTCACCAGCCAGGAATTAGAGGAATGCATGCAAGCAGTGTAATCTCCTCTTGCTCCTTGATAGTGAGAACTAGAAGAAGAGCAAGCAGCGTCCCACTACATGTGGCTGTCGCCCTCCTGGCCTCCCGAAGTGGCGTCCTTACCCCAGAGTCCTGTCCTCACTGGCATTTTTGCTTGAGATTAGTCAGAAACTAGACTACTGCTTTGCTCTATTTATTTGTATTGCAGTATGGCCCAAAGACGTCAATAGGGGTGGGCCTCATTGAGATAAGTGCAAATACACTGACTAAAACACCTGTGATCTAAAAAGTCATCCTGGCCTTACCCCAAAAAAACCAACATAAACACCCAACAAAATAAAGCACATGAAAGGTCGGGGGACAGGTAAAAATATAAGGGTCATAAGTGCACGTCATGCAAGCTCCCTTTCTTTTTCTATTCCCAGATTATTCCAGAAAGTTGAGGCAGGACAAGGCAGGTGTCATACTGCTTTCACTCTGGTGGCCTTCAGTGCCCGGGTTTTCAAACCTCACGAACCAGTGCCAGATGTTCTCATGCCTTCCAGATCCCCTTGGTCAAGTCCCAGTCTTCTGTAACCCTGAACACCTCGGTCTGAGAACATGGAAATGGAAGGGAGGTGCATCAGAATGGAAAGCTTTTTTTTTTTCCTGAGATTAAAAAATGTCGTGCAAACAGTAGTAAGTTATCTCCAACATACATGTGTATCTCCATGGTATTTGTTCTTCAGAGCAGAGTGAAGGAATATCAGCAGCCACTCTGCTTCTCTTCAAAACAGCTTGGACTTCCTCCTTGAGAGCTTCAAAAAATGCCTTCATTTTGTAACTCACGTCATAGATTGCAGAGTCCACTCACTGGCATTAGGGGCTGTCCATGTGAACAGGGACATTTACACCTTATTTCAGGAGATGTTTTTGTTCACGCTTTCTACATAGGCCACTGTACTATCCTGTTGCCAGTCAGAATGACTGGTCCCTAATGCAATGGGTAAATAAATATACCTCTCTTAGCTCTGGGAGAAAGATCTCAACTATCAGTCCACAGGAGAAAGTTTTTTGCACGTGGTGGTTTCCTACAGATGAGTGGGGGGAACAGAGATTTTTAATCATATTGGCTATGTCTACACTCGCGGCTTCTTGTGCAAGAACGGCTGTTCTTGCGCAAGAATCCGCAGAGCGTCTACACTGCCCATCCGCTCTTGCACACGTAAATGTACAGTATGGCGTGATAAGAGACAGCTGCTTGCGCAAGAGCTACGCTGTTTTCTATCAGGCTTAAGTGCTCTTGCGCAGGCGCTCTTGCGCAAGAGGGCAGTGTGGACGTTTGGCAAGCGTGTACTTGTGCAAGAATTGGCCTCCAGTGAAAAACACAGGTGGCTACTCCGACACTCCGTACAGGCAATCACTACTCGTCGGTTCCCCCTAATTGGCCCCCCCCTGAAAGGCACAGGCACGGAGCACAGCCATTTGCTACGTGCCACCCGGGTAGCAGCCAGAGGGAGGAATGGCAGCTGCCGAGCTTCAGCCAGGTCCCTCAGACCCCATGGAGGAGCCACCCAAGAGCACCCAAAGGGGCACCAAGCGGCGGGCTCCATGCTGGAGCACCGCTGAGGTGACTGCCCTCCCGGACCTCTTGGGAAAGGAGGAGGCCCTCCGGGACCCCAAGTCCCAGAGGAGAAATGCCCACGTTTTTGCCCAGATGGCCCAGGCGCTGGCCACAAAGGGACACCCAGCCCGGACCCTGGAACAGGTCCGGGCCAAGATGAAGGACCTGCGCCTCACCTACATGCGGGCCAGCGAGCGTGGGGGCGGCGGAGCCACTGCCTGTCCCCAGTATCACTGCCTGCACCAGATCTTGGGGGACAAAGGGGCCACTCGCCTGCTGTCCCAGGTGGACATGGCGGTGGCCACCCCAGTGATCCAACCCAGGCCACCGGAGGAGGAGGAGGGAGACCGGTCCTCGGACGAGGAGGAGGAGGAGGTGGCAGAGGGCAGCAGCCAGACCTCACCATCCCAGCCCAGCAGCAGTCAGGACGTGTCCCGGGCATCCTCCGAAGCCAGTGAGGGATTGTCTGGTGAGTGCAGTGGCTACCATTCGCAAGTGTGCTGGAGACGGGAGGGCAGGTCACAGGGTGGGGGAGAGGTAGCAACACATTGCACAGCCTGGCCACATGCTGCGCAGAGGCATGCAGCACGTACAACCTCGTGCAGCTAGGGTTGCCAGGTGTCCAGTTTTGAACCGGACAGTCCAGTCTTTGAGCTTTCTGTTCAGGAAACAAATTGAGAGGATAAAAATGAGAAAATATACATGCCTGGGATTTTCTAACTAAGATGTAATGTAGACTGTCATGTAATGTCAAGTGTGTCCGGTATTTTGTTGAAACCATCCGGCAACCCTACATGCAGCCAGACCAAGTGGCACAGAGAAGTGGCAGCTAGCCCCAGCACATGCCTAGGACCCCAGAGATTCTGCTCGACCAAACCGGGGCGGGGGGAGCTTTGGCCAGAAGTAGGCCAGCCCCAAGGTTGCAGGCCTAACCCCATACAGCCTAAAGGGTGCTGCACACAGCACACATCCATGGCCACCTCTGGGACACTATAGCTTCCCCTGGGGAAGGCACAACAGCCCCCTCCCCCAAGCACATGCAGCCCCCCTGGGGGATCCTGGGCCACCTTGGGACCCCCCCTCCCACTGCCCCAGGGGAATTCCCCCTCACCAGCCACATCTGTCCCCGGGCATCGTGATGTGCTTGGAGGGTATGGGGCTCGGGAACACCATTTGGGGCAGGGCTCACTGACCATGTTGCTCTCCTCTGCTTCTCCTGCAGTGGGACCCCCAGCCAGCGAGGGACCTTCCAGCCCCATCCCGCCGGCGCAAAGGATCCAGGGCCTGTCGCAGCACCACCTGCTCCGCCGCCACGTCTGCGCGATTGAGTGCATGGAGCGCGCTCTGACAGAGAAGATCCTCACAGATGCAGAGTGGCGGGAGCGGGTGTGGGGCCAGTACCTGGAGCGCTGCGACCGTGTCTGCACTCTCCTGGGCACCATTGCTGACTGGATGGGCCTTGTGCAGCAGCCCAATGCTGCCAGGCCCCCCCTGCTACCCTCAGCTCTCCACCCGCTTCTCCCCCTGCCTTGCCCATGCCCCCTCCCGAGGTCCCCTACCCTTGGCACCTCCTGGTGCAGCCTGCCCCAACCCAGCTCAAGGGGCAGAGGTGCCCCCGCACACATGGGGGTGGGAGAGGCCTCCATTATCCATCATGAGGCCCTCTCAGTTCAGGGTCCCCTCCTCCTCGCTCCCCACAGTGCATTCCCTTCCCCATGTAAATAAAAAAGTGCCTTATGTACAGCAAGTGCATTTCATTTATTGGGAGGTGAGGGAAGGGTGGCAGGAAGGGGTGGTGATGGAAATAGGAAGTGGGGGCATGGGGGCATCCCTGCGGTCAGAGGTGTAGGAGCGGCCTATTGTGGGGCCTGGTCCAGCATCACCCGGAGGGCTTCCCGGACCCGAACCCCATGGCGGTTGGCCTGCTGGGTGGCGGCCATGTGGGGCTGCTGGTAGGCCTGGTCCTCACCTACCATCCACCCCGGGAGGAAGGCCTTCCGCCTCCCCTCAATAATATTGTGGAGCACGCAACAGGCCGATATGACCTCCGGGATGTGCTGCACCCCCATGTCCAGGCGGGTCAGGAGGCACCTAAACCTTGCCTTCAGGGCCCGGGATTGCAGGCCCGATCCAGGTGGCTGTTGAAGGTGGCCTGGCTGTGGTCCAGGTGGCCGGTGTATGGCCGCATCAGCCAGGCCGTCGGGGGTAGGGCACATCCCCCAAGATGCAGACTGGCATCCTGACATCCCCAATGGTGAATTTCCGCTGGGGGAAGTAGGTGCCCGCCTCCAGCTTGTGGCACAGGTCTGAGTACCTGAAGATGCAAGCATCATGGGCCCGCCCAGACCACCCCACATAAATGTCCTGGAACCAGCTCTGGTGGTCCACTAGCGCCTGGAGCACCACGGAGCAGTAGCCCTTCCGGTTTATGAACCGGGCCGCTTGGTGCTCTGGCACCTGGATGGGGATGTGGGTCCCGTCTACGGCTCCCCACAGTTCAGGAACCCGAGGCTGGCGAAGCCGGTAATAGTGGTGTCCATGTCCCGGGGGCGGATCACCCTCTGGAGCAGCACGTCATTGATGGCATTGACGACCTGCAGAGGGATGCATGGAATGAGACACAGTGCGTACATGGGCCCCTGGGGTGTGCTCACCCTCCCTTTGATGGCCCTTCCCCCCACGCAGGCCAGGGCCCTCTGTCCCCCCAGGATCTCCCCCTCCCCCACCAGCGGGGCTGTGTGCAGGAGGGACTGCGTGACCCCCTGTGTGCGGGGCTTCCCTCTGACCCTACAGCCTCCCCCCGCCCAGTCTGGCCTCTTCCCTCCCCCAGGACGAGCCTATGGTCCACGGAGGGCCTTACCTGCCAGACAACTGCACCGATAGAGGACCTGCCCACCCCGAACTGGTTCGCCACAGAGCGGTAGCTGTCTGGGGTGGCCAGTTTCCAGAGGGCAATCGTGACCCTCTTCTCCATGGGAATGGCAGGGTGCAGGCAAGTGTCCTGCTTCTGGAGCGCAGGGGTGAGCCAGGTGCAGAGCTCATGGAATGTCCCTCTGCACATCCGAAAGTTCTGCACCCATTGCTGGTCTCCCCATTGTCCCAGCACCAGGCGCTCCCACCGGTCCCCACTGGTGTCATAGCTCCAGAGGCGCCTATCAGTGGTGCGGGTGCCTGAACCCAGCTGCAGTCGTGGCGAGGTCCTGTACCTGCTGCCCAGTCTCCAGCTCCTGCTGGAGCAATCTGGCTCCCTGGTAGAGGAGCCTCTGTAATGGCCATGAGGAGCAGATGTTGCTGGCTGGGGTCCTCCTCTGGCTCCATGGCTGTGACGGTGGCAGCAAGGGTGTCCAGGGGCACTTGCCAGGAACAGAGGTGACAGGTGCTGTTCTGGCTCTCGCTCCCTCAAAAGGGTGCATGAGCATGCAGCCACAGGCAAACGGCCATCCAGGAGTCCCTTTAAGTACGTTTCCCAGTGGGGGTCAGGCGCATGTCCACAGATGCTGCTGGTGACCTCTTGACATGGCTGATTTGTTTCCAGAGACAGGTTCTTGCACAAGGGCTTCCCACCAGTGTGGTCACTTTCTTGCGCAAGAGCTTAGCATTCTGATTATTTTCAGGAAGAACGGCATTGTGCAAGAGGGTTTTTCTTGCGCAAGAAGGAGTAGTGTAGACAGCTCCTTCTGGCACAAAAGCCTCTTCTGCCAAAATGGCGGCTCATTCGGTATGCAAATGAGGCACAACGATATTCCACGCTGAGCCTCATTTGCATATTTCTTTCACAAGAAGACACGAGTGTAGACATAGCCCTTATGTTTTATGGAGAGCCTAGGAGTCAAGCTTGGTCTTGTCGCAGTGCTGGTCCTTTGAGGGGCCTAGAAAATCAAAGTGCGTCATTGTGGGACCAAAGTTCCTTTGTGGACCCAGGCCAACGTGCTCACAGAAAAGCTGAAAAAAAATTAAGCAAAGTCTGATTCTGAGATGACTCACGTCTGCTTCACGCTCCCTGACTTGGATCAGCTCGGCAGCTCTAAGTCACCAAGAATGTCAGCCTGCCTCGCCTTTCAGATTTTCGATGGCATCACTCTGTCCCCGGAGACCAGCTGCTCATACTTAAATAAAACTTACCGTCCCTATTGATCACTTGTGAGCAGCCTGTAGGCATCCGTCTCCTCGTGTCACCGTCAGACCAAGTGTTGGTACTGCTGGCACAGAGCTTGGCAAGACGGAAGGCACACTTTTTTGCATTTTCTGCTTAGGTCTATCACAATGGAAATATCTGGCCCTTTTGGACAGAAGTATTTAATGTGTGTGTCACTCAGCACCGTTATAAATGGCCTTGGTAAGTTCCCTGTTTTTAATTAAATGGATGCATTTTGTCTTTGTTGGGCTCAACATGTGCATGGGTGAATAAATGTTTTCATCATTTAACTCTGTCTCTCCTAATCTTTCTGTGGCACTCTACAATAAAGCTTTCCTTTCCTTCCCACTGAATAACAAGTGGGAAACAAATAAACTCAACTTTTTCTATACTTTCTCCTCCTTGCCCTTGAATGCAATGATTGTCACTCTCTCCGTTCACAAGGGACTTCCAGGGCAGGCACAGAATTTGTCACACACCATGCAGAGCCCTATTGGCCTGACTAGAGCTGCCCTCCCAAATACAGAAATCAAACTACCTCGGCGCATCCACTTATGCAGTAACTTTTTGCTAGGTGAGCAATATAAGGTCACTTAACTAACATTTTTTTTTTTATAACTAGAGTTGCTGACCTGAGAAAATGGGTTGGTTCCAAATACACAGCTATGGTACAGGTATGTAACTACCAAAGAGCTGCCCAAAACAACTGCAAGCTATCTAGCTCAACTGTCTATATTGTGCAGTGGTAAAATAATCTGTCAGCTTGATTTTTACAGAGCACTGATAGCATTCTTAAAAGTGGATTCTTTTTGTCATCACTGCTGTGTAATTATCTTTTTGGGGACTTTCTGTTCTTTGCATTGCCTTCACTTCTGCATTTTTAAAATTTAGTAAGCAATGAAGAAGTTAAAATAGACTAGAAAAGTACTCAGCGGTATGGAAATTGCCCAGCACAGAAGAAAATTCTTCCTTGAAGATGGAGCATCAAGTGTACATTCAAATGGAATACGTGAGTAGCACAAAGAAACACTTTTAAATAGCAGATCAATTCACCAGTACAAGATGTTGAGCTACAAATGTTCCAATTGTAGTGGGACCTATGATGGATCTAGCAGTGTTCTTTTGCTGTAAGATTTGTAAGTCTGTGATTGTGAGTCAGAAATGGCCATATTAATGTGAAGTGTGAAATGAACTTCTGCGTCTCTTCTGCTTCATACCACTTGAGTTAATAAGGCCCCTACAGTATGGATGATGCCTATATTAGACAACTGGAAATCTTTTAAGACTAAAGGGGGAATTTCAAGCCTATTACACCCAAAGCACTGAACAGCAGGGCATCTTTTTTTGCTGTATTTATGGGATATGAAACTGTTTCAGGACTGAAATGAGGACTGATGGAATTATGGGTTTGGCTAAGACTATAATTTGTACCATGGCACCGTCATATGGCAAGTGTTTTTCACAACTTAAGTGAGAGAAGTGATAGCTGCTTCCTTCAAGAAACAAGAATAGCCCTGAACAGAGAGACCACCCAGTACAGATTTCTCAAATCCCTTGCTATAGTAAAGATATTCTTCTGAAACTGTCTGTAATTGTAGCTAAGAGAGAAAGCACATTTAGGTTAATTTCAGATGCCAGCTTGTTAGTGAAAAATCAAAGTTCTGCAAAAATAGCATGTGCTGGAAGGTTCTGCCTGTCTGATATTAATGCACTACAGTATTGCTGGTTCCTTGGCTCTTCCACAGATGAATGCATCTGTCATAATTTCACTTGCCTAAAATCATTCCACTTACCTCTGTGTCTGGCATTAAATTATTTCCCCCTTTTTTGTGTTAACACCTTTCAGGTATTTGTATGCAATGATCCTCACTTATCACTTAGCCCATCCCATTGAACAATCCTCTTTGCAATTGTATTAGTGTATTAATATAACAGGGAAAAATTCTATTACTGCAACACAAAAATTGCACAGTTCCAATTGCACAAGAACTGGAAATACAAAAGCTAAGGATTCAATTGGACAGCAAGCTTGGCCTATTGTCCATTGTGCAGGCTTTTAGGCTACAGAGCAGGAGTGGGCAATAATTTTTGCACGGGGTTCATTCATAAATTTTGGTAAAAAGGGGTGAGGCCTGGAGGAGAATGGGCGGAGCTGTGGACTAGCTTCCCCCCAGAGTTGTCTGGGGCTGGAGGCTTTGAAGTAAAAACACAGCAAAGGGCTTGCAGCTCCCAACCCCACTGCTACTGCATTGCCTGGCAGCCGCCCTGGGGTTACAACTATTTAAAAGGCTTGTGGCTCTGGCCCCTGTCAGGGTAACACTGCGACCGGGAGCCCTTTAAATAGGATTCTATGCCTGAGACACCACCTGGAAATTCAGTGGTACAGGCAGCAGGATATAAATAGAAAGCAGCCAGATGCAGTCTGCAGGCTAGATCCAACCCCTGGGCCACATCTTGCCCAGGCCGGCTATAGCATATGCTGAACCATTTGTGACATACACAATAATACCATTATTATCCAGAAAACAGAAAATGTTTTCTGTGTGTAATGGGGTTGATATATGATTGCAGTTTAATTGGGTTAACAGGGTGACCAACCATCTGTTTATTTTTTTGTATGGGCTTGTCTACATGGGGAATCAGCCATCTGGCAAGACAGCGGACTAGCTTGCGGCATGCTAACTGCTGTGGGACAGTAAAAGTTCCACACTTCAAAGCACCCTCTGGAACCAATAGCTCGTGAAAGCAGGATGCAAATGGACAAAACTAGTGCCACAAGCTAGTGCGTTTCAGATTCGCACCTTGGCTTGCCACCTGCTGACTTGGTATGTGGGCAAGCCCTGACAGAAAAAGAGAGACGTCACACTTCCCTCATTTGTAAAATGGCAGGAATGTTACTTTTCTCCCTTGCCAACAATTTATGTGGGCCAGAGGTAGTGCTTGGCCCCTTGCAAGCCATGCAATTGTATGTGGGGGGAGGACTCCGACATGGTGACTCAGTTCCGAGTGAAATGCAAGCCCCACCCAGAGCTAGCGTGAGGAGTCTGTCTGCCCAGGCTGTGAAGCGCATTCCCTGCTTGCAGTGTAAACGCACCCGCAAGTCTGCCTAGAAACTAGCATCACATGAGGAGAGGGTTCAACTGGATATTATGACCAGATAGATGTGGCGAGGGGGCGCAGAACAAACAAAAAAATGAGAGACTGGAAGACAGACAGACAGGAGGAATAGCTAAGAGCTCAGTGCCTGACTCTGAGGGTATGTCTACACTACAGAGTTAGTTCGAACTAACTTAGTTCGAATTAGTTAATTCGAACTAAGCTAATTCGAACTAACGCGTCTAGAACTAAAAACTAGTTCGAATTAGCGTTTTGCTAATTCGAACTAGCATGTCCACATTGAGTGGACCCTGAACAGGGCTTAAGGCTGGCCGGAAGCAGTGCCGGCAGGGCATCAGAGGAAGACTTAGAGCGTGGAGATGCTGTCTCAGGCTAGCCGAGGGCTGCGCTTAAAGGGACCCGACCCCCACCCCGGACAGACAGTTCTCAGGGGTGCCCCGCTTGCAAACCAGTCCTGGCTTGGAGTGCCCACACTGGGCACATTACAGCACTCGGCCATCAGACCGGCTGCACTTGCCGCAGGCTGTCATCTGGGGAGAGGGGGCAATTGGGGGGCTGCAGGAGAGCTTCCACCCCCAGAAGCCCGCAGAGCCAGCCCAGTCCTCCCCATCGGGGGCTCGTACCCCATTCCTCCCTCACCTCCTTCCACTTACCCTTCCCTAGCCCCCCTTCCTGATGTACAAAATAAAGATAACGTTTCTTCCAACATTGACTCTGTCTTTATTGAACAAAACTGGGGGAGACTGGGAAAAGGAGGTGGGAGAGGGGAAGAGAAAGGCTGGGAGAGGGGAGGGCAACTAACATGATCAGGGGTTGGGAACAGGTTCCAGATGAAGAGAGGCTACAGAGACTGGGACTGTTCAGCTTAGAAAAGAGGAGATGGAGTGGGGACAGGATAGAGGTCTCTAAAAGCAGGGGTTGGGTGGAGAGGGTGCATTCAGAAAAGTTCTTCATGAGTTCCCATAAAGAAGGACTAGAGGACACCAAAGGAAAGGAATGGGTAGCAGGCTTCAAACTAGTAACAGAAAGTTGTTCTTCACAAAGCAAAGAGTCAACCTGTGGAACTCCTTGCTGCAGGAGGCTGTGAAGGCTAGAACTGGAACAGAGTTTAAAGGGAAGTGAGATCAAGTCATGGAGGTTGGGTCCATGGAGTAGTCTTAGCCATGGGGTAGGAGTGGTGTCCCTGCCCAAAGTTTGTGGAAGGCTGGAGAGGGATGGCACGAGACAAATGGCTTGGTCACTGTCTTCAGTCCATCCCCTCCAGGGTCCCTAGGGTTGGCCGCTGTCGGCAGACAGGCTACTGGGCTAGATGGACCTTTGGTCTGACCCAGTACAGCCATTGTAAGCTCAGGGCTCAGGGTGGGGGGTCTCAGTGGACCCCCTTGATTTTCATGCACACCTGCTCCTGGGTGGCCAGGCTGGCAGCTCTCCTGCCCTAGACAGCCACTTTCCTGTGCCTAGTGCGGAGATCGTGGACGAGGTCCACGATGTCTGCACTAGCCCAGGAAGGTGCCCGCCTCTTGCGGTCCCGGGCAAGCTCCCGGGAGCCGCCAGCCTGGTCCCGGGAAGAGGGGGAGGGCTGGGGGACGTCGGGTGGGTGGCTCTGTGCTGTGCCAGGTGCAGGGTCTGCTGGATGGGTGCTGGCAGGCTTGCACCTGGCACGGGCACCGTAGCCAGCCCGTGCCCCTTTAAGGGGTCCGGGGCCGGGAGGGGGGCAGACGAGTTTCCCTGGTGTTGGCCAGAGTGGCCACCAGGGAAAGCTGGGAAGGGCTAGCCTCCCACTAGTTCGAATTAAGGGGCTACACATCCCTTAATTCGAACTAGTAAGTTCGAACTAGGCTTAATCCTCGTAAAATGAGGTTTACCTAGTTCGAACTAAGCGCTCCGCTAGTTCGATTTAAATTCGAACTAGCGGAGCGCTAGTGTAGCGCCTATGAATGTTAGTTCGAACTAACGTCCGTTAGTTCGAACTAACATTGTAGTGTAGACATACCCTGAGAGACACTTAGGGAGAGGTTTTTGGTTCTGGTGAAAGACTGGAGAGAGTGTTCTTTATGCTGCGAGCAAAAGGAGCTGCTTCCTATTGTTTGATTCCTTCTGCATTTAGAGACGCAAGACGTAGTACAGTCCTTGTAACTAAACAAACAAGTTTGCATCTGAGAAATACCTGTCATCAGTTTCTACTCCCAACCAGAACATCCTCGAACCTCCAAACTTCAGCAAGCCACTCAAGTTCAAAAGAGGCAACTATCTTGTCATTTCATGCCTATAATCAATGCAGATGCAGTCTTTTGTGTGTACTGCAGATATTTAGATAGCTCTCTCTGCCCACTAACCAGCTTGCTAGTCATCTAAATGCTGTTTGCATTTGCATTTTTTCATTTTTCAGGCCCCATATGAGATCCCTCTAAAAACATGGCTTGTGATGTTAAATAATTTAGATATTGCAAAGTTTAGTTATTGATTTGAAATTTATTTTTATGTTTTCAAAATGAGGTTTTCACAGCCTGCCTGACAGACAGCGATTGTGTGGGCAGATTGTTCCAGAAGATGACTGTAGAATGATTATTAAGAGCTATACTTTTATAATAATAGCGCAGGGAGGCTTCCTTCTGAAAGATTGCTCAGTTAGTTTCAGCTCCTTCTTCTTTATTGAGAACAGAAGTCAGTAATGCGTTGGGTTAGTTTTGACGCATTATCCTCTAATAACTGATATGCAGCACTTGAAGGATAAATAATAGAATGTTTTTGCTGCTACCCCCTCCTCTTTTCTTGTTATCATATTAGCATTTTCCAATGTGGATTATTGTCATTATCAGCTAATTCACCAAACTTCACGGTGTTAGCAATCATTTCCTAGCTTCTGGGCTTTATGCAAAGATAGCTGTAGCATACTTAGGTTGATCTGAAGAGTGACTTTGAACTAGATAATTTATTTGATTTTTTTTATTCAGTTGTCATTTTATTTTAGTCATTTTATGATTAAAGGTCTAGAAAACATGATCTAGGAGGGAAGACTGGGAAAAAATGGGTTTGTTTAGTTTAGAAAAGAGAAAACTGAAAGGGGACATGATAGCAGTTTTCAAGTACCTAGAAAAGTGTTACAAAGAGGAGGGAGAAAAATTGTTCTCCTTGGCCTCCTAGGATAGTTCAAGAAGAAATAGGCTTAAATTGCAGCAAGGAAGGTTTAGGTAGGAAGATCTAGACAGTCGTTGCTCCTGCAGCAAGGACAGGGAACTGAACTTGATGACCTCTCGAGGTCCCTTCCAGTTCTAGTTTTTTATGATTCTGCAGGAAAATCAAGACTTGACCAACCATTTGAATATATGCATTCACAGTGTGCAATTTCTTGCTGTATTGCAAATTCCCCTATTTAAGCTTGTACCTGCTTTCCTGCCACCCTCTACACCTGATACAATCTATTTGTTCCCATGTGTTAAGTGCCTCCCCTCTTTTTTTCAAAGAACTAGAAGGCCCATCCCTGTCCTGAAGCATTTCAGATAGGATGGTGACACTTTGCCTTTCTATAGTGTCTTCCTTCCAAGGGTCTCCAAGAGATTTACAATCATGAATGAATTAACTTCCCAACAACCTGTGTGCAGGCAAGTCCTGGTGTCCCCACTTTGCACAGAGACTGGCTTACCTTCCGAAAGCTACACCAGAAATCTGTGACAGATTCCCTGACAGTTGGGTCCTAACCCCAAATGTGTCCTCTGTTCAGATTTATTTGTTATTCCCCTTTGTTGGGCTTCTCAGATCCCAGCTCTTTGGAGCAAGGCCTTTGTTGTATAGCTGGCACCTTCTCTCCATTGTGCAGCCATGGAGCTATATGAATGGTTATCAGTATTCCTGATGAGCTGACATCTTTTCCAAGTGTTAGACACAGGGTAATTAATTTCAACTTTGAATACCTTTATCTAGAGCTGGTATTGTGAGGCCCAACCTGCCAAGAGGCACACTCGTGTCTTCTGTGAGGCACAAAGATGAATTATCCTATTATAATGTACATTTCAAATCCTTTGTACTGACACCTCCTTACATAATGTCCACTCTGTCGTTTGCCATTCTCTCCATATTTCAGGCCCTGGCTGTTCTCAGATTGGTACCGTAGGAGAGTGTAAAAGAACTGGCAGCCCTAAGAGGTGGATGGACAGCCAAGCCAGTAGTACAAACAATGCAGAACAGGATGTAGATCAGTAGTTAAAAAGAAAGGCATCCTTTTCTACCAGCAGATCCCTCCACACTGTGCATGGGGAGACCAATGTATCCTAGAACTCAGCCAAACTTAACTTGCTACTCAAACAGGGAAACTTCTTGGTTTCTCTGCAGACCAGAAAAGTTACTGGATAATCCTGGAGAAAAATGCAGCTTTGCTTTCTGACACAGATGGATCATTTGTGATAATGCCAAAGAAGACCAAAGCTTAGGGCTGGGCAGTGGACAGGACAGAATTTACCAAGCTGCTAGCTGAAAGCTAAGGCTGTCCTTTCCAAACCTGGAATCTAGACTTAGGCTCCGAAATAGGCATTCACGTGCTTCTCTGCAAGTGGTCTGATGCACAGAGATGCTGAAGCGGGTGCAACTCCTGTTGTCCCAAATTGTTGCTCTATCATAAGTCAACAGTTGCTGCGTAGGAAATTCAGGTCACTTCTATTTTGGAGCCTAAGTTTAAGCCTCCAGGTTTGCAAATGGTGTCCTCTCTATCCCACATGCTATGGGTCAAATCCTAGTTCTACTTGTACCCCTCCTGTTGGCTAGCCCAGTGTGAGGTTATTCAGCATAGGGGAAGCCTTGTGACTTCTTACACTACTGGGGGGGGGGGGGGCGGGCTAGGCCTGAGGCTGCTTGGTGTGCTCTGCATTGTGTGAGTGCACCTCAGACCAGACCCACTCAGACAAATAACCAGGAACAGGCTTTATTCTGTAAAAACATAGAAGAGGAAAACAGTTCAGCAGTCCCTTCGCTCAGCACGCAGCCTGTGTGCTGCTTCCAGCACAGTCCCTGCTGACACCCTGCTGGGGGGGGAGGGGACATCCTGGCAGGAACCAGGAAGTTCTCCCAACATGCCGCAGTTTGTAGTCCACAACTTGTAGTTCCCAGGGCTGCTGCTGAAACACACTGGACCTTGGGCTACATACTGAACTCAGTGACAAAACTCCCAGGGTATGTCTACACTACAAAGTTAGTTCGAACTAACTTAGTTCGAATTAGTTAATTCAAACTAAGCTAGTTCGAACTAACGCGTCTAGAACTAAAAACTAGTTCGAACTAGCGTTTTGCTAGTTCGAACTAGCAAGTCCACATTGAGTGGACTCTGAACAGGGCTTAAGGATGGCCGGAAGCAGTGCCGGCAGGGCATAAAAGGAGGACTTAGAGCATGGAGATGCTGTCTCAGGCTAGCCGAGGGCTGCGCTTAAAGGGTCCCGACCCCCACCCCGGACACACAGTTCTAAGGGGTGCCCCGCTTGCAAAGAAGTTCTGGCTTGGAGTGCCCTGAGTGCCCACACTGGGCACATCACACCACTCGGCCATCAGCCCAGCTGCACTTGCCGCAGGCTGCCATCTGGGGAGAGGGAGTAATTGGGGGGCTGCAGGAGAGCTTCCACCCCCAGAAGCCCGCAGAGCCAGCCCAGTCCTCCCCATCGGGGGCTCATACCCCATTCCTCCCTCACCTCCTTCCACTTACCCTTCCTTAGCCCCCCTTCTTATTGATGTACAAAATAAAGATAACGTTTCTTCCAACATTGACTCTGTCTTTATTGAAAAAAAACTGGGGGAGACTGGGAAAAGGAGGTGGGAGAGGGGAAGAGAAAGGCTGGGAGAGGGGAGGGCAACTAACATGATCAGGGGTTGGGAACAGGTCCCAGATGAAGAGAGGCTACAGAGACTGGGACTGTTCAGCTTAGAAAAGAGGAGACGGAGGGGGGACAGGATAGAGGTCTCTAAAAGCAGGGGTTGGGTGGAGAGGGTGCATTCAGAAAAGTTCTTCCTGAGTTCCCATAAAGAAGGACTAGAGGACACCAAAGGAAAGGACTGGGTAGCAGGCTTGAAACTAGTAAGAGAAAGTTGTTGTTCTTGACAAAGCAAATAGTTAACCTGTGGAACTCCTTGCTGCAGGAGGCTGTGAAGGCTACAACTAGAACAGAGTTTAAAGGGAAGTGAGATCAAGTCATGGAGGTTGGGTCCATGGAGTAGTCTTAGCCAGGGGGTAGGAGTGATGTCCCTGCCCAAAGTTTGTGGAAGGCTGGAGAGGGATGGCACAAGACAAATGGCTTGGTCACTGTCTTCAGTCCATCCCCTCCAGGGTCCCTAGGGTTGGCCGCTGTCGGCAGACAGGCTACTGGGCTAGATGGACCTTTGGTCTGACCCAGGACGGCCATTGTAAGCTCAGGGCTCAGGGTCGGGGGTCTCAGTGGACCCCCTTGATTTTCATGCACACCTGCTCCTGGGTGGCCAGGCTGGCAGCTCTCCTGCCCTAGATGGCCACTTTCCTGTGCCTAGTGTGGAGATCGTGGACGAGGTCCACGATGTCCGCACTAGCCCAGGAAGGTGCCCGCCTCTTGCGGTCCAGGGCAAGCTCCCGGGAGCCGCCAGCCTGGTCCCGGGAAGAGGGGGTGGGCTGGGGGACATCGGGTGGGTGGCTCTGTGCCGTGCCAGGTGCAGGGTCTGCTGGCTGGGTGCTGGCAGGCTTGCACCTGGCACGGGCACCGTAGCCAGCCCGTGCCCCTTTAAGGGGTCCGGGGCCGGGAGGGGGGCATAGAGTTTCCCTGGTGTTGGCCAGAGTGGCCACCAGGGAAACCTGGGGAGGGCTAGCCTCCCACTAGTTCGAACTAAAGGGCTACACAGCCCTTAGTTCGAACTAGCTAGTTCGAACTAGGCGTTAGTCCTCGTAAAATGAGGTTTTCCTAGTTCGAACTAAGCGCTCCGCTAGTTCGATTCAAATTCGAACTAGCGGAGCGCTAGTGTAGCACCTATTAAAGTTAGTTCGAACTAACGTCCGTTAGTTCGAACTAACTTTGTAGTGTAGACATACCCCCATTGACTTGCACAGGGCCATAACTTTAGAAGCTACGGCATGTCAGCACATAGCACCTGGCTGTTTTATTCAAAACAGGAGCCCCACTTGGCTGGTGGCAGTTTGAATTTGGATTCCAATTCAAGATCTTTCTTACTATTCAAGAGTTGGGTTGCTTTTTGGTTTTGTTTTGTTTTGTTGGTTGTTTTTTTTTTTAAACTGCTCTTCACTCCTCGAAGGCTCGCCATGATCTCTCGGCACAATTGGAAATGGCTGGATCCACGATGCAGCGAAAAACCGTGCGAGCGCCATTAGCACAGGAGACAGAAGGTTTGTAGGGGAATTCTATCCGATGGGATTCTGTACCTGAGGGAAGAAGAATGACCGCAGGCTTTCCTGTGTTCACAACTAAGTATAAACTCATGGAATCGGATTGTGTGTTCTACACCTATAAGCCAATCAAGCAACTTCTCCCCTTGGCTGGTATGGAAGAGAGAGTGTATTACTGTTGTTTCTACTTTTGGTGCTCTGACGCTACAGTGCTGGAGGTTGTATAAGCACCAGGTTCTAGAGGGATTGGAGTCTTGTCTCTCTTCCATTTGTCAAAGCTGTAAAGATGACTGACCAAAAAGCAAATTTTAAATCCAATAGTCAAGAGCTTGTCATGCTATTTTTAAGTACCTTAAAGAAGTTAGAAGCAGGCAGAAATAGCTAAAGATCATATGCATCATCCTCAGTAGTACAGGCTTTTTTCTCTGCAGTATTGTATATTCTTAAGTGCTTTGGGTACTTCAGTAAGCAGCCTCCATTTATGCACTTGCAACTTTCTGTGTGCGCGTTTCCAGTGCTAATGCCTGCACACACACACACATACACACACCACCCATTATAGAAAAAGCATGGCCTGGTATTTGTCTGGGCAAAGTTGCATGCATAGAAATATCCGGGCCTAATGGTTTATAATGATGAGGCTTCCATCAGTGCCCTTCAATGCCTTAATCTAATGGACTGCATAAAGCCATAAAAGTTATAACTGCAAGGGTGTGTTAGCTCATCCATCCCAGCTTCCTTATACTGCAGAATTATTCCTTATGATTTGCTTGGTAATGCCTTGTCTGTAGGGTGACCATATGTCCCATTTTTGCCGGGGCAGTGCCTTTTTTAAGCCCTGTCCCGGCCATCCTGACTTTTTTCAAGACTGGGCATTTGTCCCATTTGCTCTGGCCAGCAGATCTTTAGTTGGCAAGGGAAAACAGGAGAAATGTTCAGTTTCACCAAAAAAAGTGGGGTGCAACCCCTAGAAGTTATCCAGTCAAATGTAAGGACTCCTAAATGATGGAAGTTCAACCACTTCTTAGACTATTACATACCATCTTGCCATCAGGAATGTTCAACCTATACTTCCTCCCTCTCTCTCTGTTTCATTCTATTACTCCTAGTTATTCCTTCCTGTGCTATGCATATAGTTCCTCTTCTTCATTAAGTGATTACCCTCTTTAATGTCCTGTACTAGGTTGACATGCTCCCTGCAACAAAACCGAGGATCTTTAGTCCTCATAAATCAATCTCTCTAATCATTTTGTGGCTCATCTTGGTGGCATTGCCCTGGTAATGCATTTTGCCGCTGAGTGAGAGAACAATTCCAGATGTGATAGTGCAAGAGTTATATAGAGACCACCATTACAATCTTTAAAGCACCCTTCCAAGTAACTAACCTACAGCAGTGGTTCTCAACCTTGCCAGACTTCTGTTCTCCTGGTTAGGAGTCTGATTTATCTTGTGTACCCCCAAGTTTCACCTCACTTAAAAACTACTTGCTTACAAAATCAGACATAAATACACAAGTGTCACAGCACTCTGTTTCTGAAAAAGGCTTCCTTTCTCACTTTTACCATATAATTATAGATTGATTGGGATATACATATTACACTTATATTTCAGTGCATAGTATATATACAGCAGTACAAGTCAGTTATTATCTGTATGAAATGTTAGTTTATACTGACTTCACTGGTGCTTTTTATTTAGCCTGTAGTAAAACTAGTCAAATATCTAGCTGACTTAGAGATATTCCAGTGGGTACATTAAGTACCTTGAGGTGTACCCCTAGCTGAGAACCACAGACCTATAGTATTCATATTGTCACGCACAGTCACACTATTTTCAAAAGCAGAATTGTGAAGAGTTTAACAGTAGTCACTGATCATAGTCTGATACTTTTGTACATCCAAAGTTGCATTGCCGTCTCCCTCTACTACCTTGTACTTACTGTTATAGTCGTTATTCTAGTTGCTACCCAGAGTGGAGCCTTCCACAAGTTCATCAACCTCCCTTCACAGAAAGGTTTTGCACAGGCTTATACTTTAACTGGTGGCTTCCGGTTATTGTTTCCTCATTTCTAGCCATCTTGGAATCTAACATTAGTTCAAGTGAAAGCGACGAGGAGTCCTGTGGCACCTTATAGACTAACTGAAGTGTTGGAGCATAAGCTTTCGTGGGCAAAGACCCACTTCGTCAGATGCATGTAGTGGAAATTTCCAGAGGCAGGTATAAATATGCAGGCCAGAATCAGGCTAGAGATGACGAGGTGGATCCAATCAGGGAGGATGAAGCCCACTTCTAGTAGCTGATCTGGGGGTGTGAATTCCAAGAGAGGAGAAGCTGCTTTTGTAGTTAGCGAGCCATTCACAGTTACAGTTCATCTTCAAGTTTGACACAATCAACTGGATTAAACAAAGACTGTGAATGGCTTGCTAACTACAAAAGCAGCTTCTCCTCTCTTGGAATTCACACCTCCAGATCAGCTGCTAGAAGTGGGCCTCATCCACCTTGATTGGATCCACCTCGTCATCTCCAGCCTGATTCTGGCCTGCATATTTATACCTGCCTCTGGAAATTTCCACTACATGCATCTGACAAAGTGGGTCTTTGCCCATGAAAGCTTATGCTCCAACACTTTGGTTAGTCTATAAGGTGCCACAGGACTACTCCCCACTTTTGTAGATTCAGACTAACATGGCTACCCCTCTGATATTAGTTTAAGTGGTTTCTCTACAACACAATTCCATTTGTAGTATCCTCTAAAAAAACTTCATATCTCATTTGTTCCTTTCTATTAATCTCCTTTCCTGTTAGTCATTCTATCCTTTCTGCATACACTTTCTTCCCTTGCAGATAATACTGTTATGCTCACGGCAACAGTGCTGGAAAACTTTTTCATCTTACAGAGCCCGCCTCCACAAGTATCTAATCTTATCCTTCTCTCGGTAGCTAACTAGCCTATCAAATCTCAACTTGCCCAGTGTTTGGGTGTGCTTGGATTTGGGGTTTTAATTCAGGCCTCCCTCTAGAAAAAATTACCGAACGGTCCCACTTTGTTCATTGTAAGAAAACATTATGCTGTATAACTGAACAGTTCAAAAACATTTTAAAGGGAAAAATGTTTATATAGCAACACTGCTTTGGCAATCAACGCTAAATAGCCTTTTTCTTTTCTCCTTCCTTTTTGCTGCTTCTCTAAACCTCATTGAAAGCAAGCTTTTCTTCACAAAATGATATTTCAGGGTTTTTCATTCAATGTTATTGACTTTCTGTTGGTAGCAAGGATATAAGCTAGTAATTTAAAATGTCCAGTCAATTGCTCTCCTGCCCACATTATACGCCTAAATTCCCAAAGTACATATGCCATTATACACTCTACAATCATTAACGCAGCAGGTGCAGTTAGGGATCGCCTGCAGAGTGTTAATAAAAGGTATAATGAAGAACAAAATACATTTTCCAATGACTACAAAGAAGTTGTGCCAGGGAATTATACATTGTCGTGCTGTCATATTGTACACTGCATATACTTGCCTGCACTAATGACCACGGCAATCCTGCCTCATGCTCTTCTTGCTTAAATGTTTATAGAAATAGACCACTGAATTAGAAAAAGACTTAGGAAAAGGTTTCTTTGGCTCAGGGAGCTGGACAAGCCAGATATTACCCACAGCAACTAACTGTTTATCCTCTGTTGCTTAAATGCTAATTCAGTCTTTGATGGCAGGAGTTAAATAAGCATTTTTTTTAGTTCAGCCATACGTTTGCATGGAGGCATGTCATGAGTACCCTAATTATTTAACACGGTTTCTGTCCACTGCCTTAATCTTCTGGTTTTAATATAGACATAAAGCTGTTATTCAACATAAGGATGGGGTCTTTTTTTTTAATTGCGTAATTATGGTCTGCCATTCAAATTTGACATTATTTTAAATGAAAGCTCTTGTATTTACCACCCTCACAAATCTCCTTATCTGCTGGACATTTTGACTTCTGAAATAATCAGTTCTGAAGTTTACATTGAAAACGAAGCATGTTGTGCAGATACCAGAATATAGTGCTCACTTTGAGATTTCTTTCAACTATATCAGGAACAGAACAGAAAACCAGAGTGCTTCAGTTGTTAAAAGAGAGTGAAGGGAGGCACAAATCTTCTGGAGCAATCTTGTCGATCTGCTGCAATTGGTAATGGAAGTCCAAGGGCCAGACATTTCACAGTCTTCTGACTCGTCTGACTTTTTGAACTTTGAGTATCAAAGAAAATTTGATAGAATAAACACAGCCAGGAAAGGCAAAATTCCACTTGAACAGGGGATTAGGAATGCTGCTTTCTGAGTGGAAATTGCCTAATGGCATGAATGTTGGATCATCCTTGGAAAATTGACTAATAAAGCTGTATATGAACACAACCTAGGCAAAATTCTTGTAGCCTGTTGACCTTATACTTTGTCTAGTCTATGACATAGCCAAAAGAACTCTTTTTTCTTTGGCTTTTTCTTGTAATGTTCACTTACTTTTATTGACAGCTGTAGCATGGACAGTTGCTACCAACATGGTGTTGTGTTAGATGTCTGGTTGCAAGCGTATGTTCCTTCTGTGTGCTTCCTTAGCTCCCTGCAGATAATCAGCAAAGCAAACTACCCAGTAAGCACAAAATCAGATGAGGTATGAAGCTGCCCAAGAATGTTTACTGTTGATGGAGCACGGTCCTAATATGCCCATTGCAATGGACCAATTCAGTCAGTATTAGGACTTTCCTCTGACAAAGACAGCCTCTTTGAGATACAGCTGTCTATAAGCTATAAAAAAATGATGTGTCGCTCCTGACGTAGCAGAGTACCTTGTACATAAGAACATAAGAACGGCCGTACTGGATCAGACCAAAGGTCCATCTAGCCCAGTATCCTGTCTACCGACAGTGGCCAGCACCAGGTGCCCCAGAGAGGGTGGACCGAAGACAATGATCAAGCGATTGTCTCCTGCCATCCCTCTCCAGCCTCTGACAAAGAGAGGCCAAGGACACCATTTTATCCCCTGGCTAATAGCCTCTTATGGACCTAACCTCCATGAATTTATCCAGCTTCTCTTTAAACTCTATTATAGTCCTAGCCTTCACCACCTCCTCTGGCAAGGAGTTCCACAGGTTGACTACACGCTGTGTGAAGAAGAACTTTCTTTTATTAGTTTTAAACCTGCTACCCATTAATTTCATTTGGTGTCCTCTAGTTCTTCTATTATGGGAACTAATAAATAACTTTTCTTTATCAGCCCTCTCCACACCACTCATGATTTTATAGACCTCTATCATATCCACCCTCAGTCTCCTCTTTTCTAAACTGAAAAGTCCCAGTCACTTTAACCTCTCCTCATATGGGACCCGTTCCAAACCCCTAATCATTTTAGTTGCCCTTTTCTGAACCCTTTCCAAGGCCAAAATATCTTTTTTGAGGTGAGGAGACCACATCTGTACACAGTATTCAAGATGTGGGCGTACCATAGTTTTATACAGGGGCAGTAAGATATTCTGGGTCTTATTTTCTATCCCTTTCCTAATAATTCCTAGCATCCTATTTGCCTTTTTGACCGCCGCTGCACTCTGTGTGAAAGTTTTCAGAGAACTGTCCACGATAACTCCAAGATCTCTTTCCTGATTTGTCGTAGCCAAATTAGCCCCCATCATACTGTACGTATAGTTGGGGTTATTTTTCCCGATGTGCATTACTTTACACTTATCCACATTAAATTTCATTTGCCATTTTGTTGCCCAATCACTCAGTTTGGTGAGATCTTGGAGTCCCTCACAGTCTGTTTCTGTCTTGACTATCCTAAACAGTTTGGTATCATCTGCAAACTTTATTACCTCACTGCTTACCCCTTTCTCCAGATCATTTATGAATAAGTTGAAAAGGATTGGTCCCAGGACTGACCCTTGGGGTACACCACCAGTTACCCCTCTCCAATCTGAAAATTTACCATTTATTCCTACCCTTTGTTTCCTGTCTTTTAACCAGTTCTCAATCCAAGAAAGGACCTTCCCTCTTATCCCATGGCCATGTAATTTACACAAGAGCCTTTGGTGAGGGACCTTGTCAAAGGCTTTCTGAAAATCCAAGTATACTATATCTACTGGATCCCCCTTGTCCGCATGTTTGTTAACCCCTTCAAAGAACTGTAACAGATTAGTAAGACAGGATTTCCCTTTACAGAAACCATGTTGATTTTTGTCCAACAAATTATGTTCTTCTACATGCTTCACAATTTTATTCTTTACTATTGTTTCGACTAATTTGCCCGGTACTGAAGTTAGACTTACCGGTCTGTAATTGCCAGGATCGCATCTAGAGCCCTTTTTAAATATTGGTGTCACGTTGGCTACCTTCCAGTCATTAGGTACGGAAGCTGATTTAAAGGATAGGTTACAAACCACAGATAATAGCTCAGCAATTTCCCATTTAAGTTCTTTTAGAACCCTTGAATGAATGCCATCCGGTCCCAGAGATTTGTTAACATTAAGTTTTTCTATTTGTTCCAAAACCTCCTCTAATGACACTTCAATCCGGGACAGTTCCTCAGATTCATCACCCACAAAGGACGGTGCAGATTCAGGAATCTCCCCAACGTCCTCAGCCGTGAAGACTGAAGCAAAGAAATCATTTAGTTTCTCCGCAATGGCTTTATCGTCCTTGATTGCTCCTTTTATAACTCGATCATCTAGGGGACCCACAGGCTTTTTAGCTGGCTTCCTGCTTCTAATGTACTTAAAAAACATTTTGTTATTTCTTTTTGAGTTTTTGGCTAGCTGTTCCTCAAAATCTTTTTTTGCTTTTCTTATTACATGTTTACACTTGATTTGACAGTGTTTATGTTCCTTTCTATTTATCTCACTAGGATTGGACTTCCACTTCTTAAAAGATACCTTTTTGTCCCTCACTGCTTCTTTTACATGGTGGTTAAGCCACGGTGACTCTTTTTTAGGTCTCTTGCTATGTTTTTTAATTTGGGGTATACATTTAAGTTGGGCCTCTATTATGGTGTCTTTAAAAAGTTTCCATGCAGCTTTCAGGGATTTAGCTCTAGTCACTGTGCCTTTTAATTTCTGTTTAACTAACCTCCTCATTTTTGCGTAATTCCCCTTTTTGAAATTAAATGCCAGGGTGCTGGACTGCTGAGGTGTTCTTCCCACCACAGGAATGTTGAATGTTATTATATTATGGTCACTATTCCCAAGCGGAATAGTACTTGGTGGTTCGATCAAAACATCCCTACACTGTCACCCTGACCTTCTCCTGAGGGTGGGTCGGCGTGTTCTTGTTATCTGTGGTGAGTATGCTGTTATTGGCATGTCCCGGTGCTCCCTTGGAATGTGTTTGCATGACTTGTGCCTAGGGTCTCTTACATATGAGTGTTTCTGCAAAATCAGCCAGATTCTGTGAGTGGGGCCTGCCTGCTGCTCACAACCTGACTTTTCTTTACATTAGCAAGCTTTGTTCATACCAGGCCTCTGAGACCCAGCTTTATGTTTCAGGCTCTCTTCCCTATGAAAGCCTTCAGTAGCCATAGACTCTAGAGCTGGAAAAGGACTATTGGGCTCCCTACCCCATCCATCTCCTAGCGCAATATTGTTTTCTCTTGTACAGGTTGAACCTCTCTAAACCTGTACAAGAGAGAACAATACACCTAAACATCTGGCAGGACCACAGATGTTCCTGGACCAGAGAGCCCCCGCAGCTGGAAGGCCAGCGACAAGAGGGCTGCTGACAGGGCGCTCTGCCAGGGCTGTGAGCCTAGCCTGTCTGGCAGAAGAGAAGCCAGCAGCTGGGAGCCCAGCTGGACTGGCGGCAGTGGGACTGACAACTGGGAGCCCTGACAGACTGACTCCGGGGGGGGGCCAGCATTGACCTCCTGGTCCAGCAAACTCCCTTGTTCGGGATTGATCAGGTGCCGGACTAGGGAGATCCAGCCCGTACATTTATTAGTGGAGGCTTGGTCACTTTTGTTTGAAAAAAGAGATGTTTCTTCCACCACATCTCTTGAGCGACTCTGTCTCAGGATAAGAGAATCATCTACTCTCAGGGGATATGTCTACACTACCCCGCTAGTTCGAACTAGCGGGGTAATGTAGGCATACCGCAATTGCAAATGAAGCCCGGGATTTGAATTTCCCGGGCTTCATTTGCATAAGCGGGGCGCCGCTATTTTTAAATCCTCGCTCGTTCGAACCCCGTGCCGCGCGGCTACACGCGGCACAAACTAGGTAGTTCGAACTAGGCTTCCTAGTTCGAACTACCGTTACTGCTCATTCCACGAGGAGGAACTGCGCAGTGTGGGAGAGGGCGGTGCTGTGGGACCAACCCGGCAGCACCCCAGCTGCTCTGCCCCCGGCTTCCCCAAGTCCACCGCTAGTCAGTTTCAGCAGTGGCTGACTTGGGAAAGCTGGGGGCAGAGCAGCTGGGATTTAAATATCCCCCGCGGCATTTGCATTTACATGGCTGCCGCTTTTTTCCGGCTTGGGGATAAGCTGGAGAAAAGCGCCAGTCTAGACACGATTCTCCAGAAAATAAGCCCTTTTCCGGAGGATTTCTTATTCCTACTTGAAAGGAAAAAAGCGGCAGCCATGTAAATGCAAATGCCGCGGAGGGATATTTAAATCCCCCGCGGATTTGCAATTCCGAAGTGTCTAATCTGCATCCCTTTTCCGGAAAAGGGGTGCAGTGTAGACACAGCCCAGTAGTTGATGTAGATCCAATTGTGTCTTATGGACGTTATCTTCCAGTTAACCTACTGAATGGAAAGTGACCAATTTATCAAATGTTGCTGTGTCAGGATTTAGTATTGGTATCTGGACACTGAACAAGGTTGTTTTGAATGACATGCCTCAGTTAGGATGCAGTATCACTGACCCAATTTATGACTGATGCTGACAGGGAATTATGTAACTTTTTTTTTTTTTTAAACTACACCTACCTTACCTGGAAATGGCAGTTTTCAGCTCCCAGCCAGACATACCCCATGGTCTTAAACTGAGCAGCTAGAAGTGCAGTTTTTCCTTTTTTTTTTTTTTTGTTCAGTTATTTTATTAGAGATAGAAAGCACATTTGTAAGAATAGACTCACTCTTCTTCTTTTTTTTAATTTATTTTGAAAATCCAGTCCTGTGTTTGCTTTTCTCTAATCTTTTGGCATTCCTTGAGTTATCCAGGATTTCTTTTAATGCAGTAGTACAGTAATGTGATGGCTAATTCTCTTAGGGCCCAGTTCAACTCCTTGGACATTTAATGGGAGTTTTCCTGCTGACTTTAATTAAATGTTAGTAGTACCCCAGCATGCATATCATTCCTACTGATTTTGTATATACAAATCAGCTTTTTAACATCTCTCTCTATATATAAAAAAACATTTCCTGTGGGACAACAGAGTGACATCAATATGTCACTCTGCATCCTGCCTGACTCTTCCCTCCCTCCCCTCTCTCTTTCTCCAGTGCTTGGCTGCTGTGCTGAGGCCTCCCTCTTTCCCCTTCCCCAGCAGCCAGGGGGAGAACATGGGGCCTGGCGAGGCCTCAGAGTGCCACCCCCAGCCAATGCGGGGGAAAGAGCCAGGGGCAGGGGGGAGTGGATGGGGGAGGGCAAGAGCCAGGGCAGCTTTGGGGGTAGAGGGAAAGAGCAGGGCCTGGGTGGCTTCAGAACCTACCTGGCGGAGGGAAGATCCTCGACCCAGCCCAACCCCCCAGCACTGTGGGGGAGAGCTGGGGCTGGGCTGGCTTTGGAGGGCCCTGCAGCTGGGGGAAGAGAACTGGGGCAGGCCAGGGCTGCCCCACCTCAGCCTGGCCCTCCACAATGGTGAGCGTAGCAAGCAGAGGGCATAGACCCCTAGTGTCTTTTAATAAGGTTTTCCCTTCTTATTTGTCAAAGTTTCATTTCTTTATTTTTCTTGTTGACAGCATATTTTCTAAGCTGGAATTCAGCATCTCAGACATTTTCCACTCAGCATTCATTTCGGCCGCTCTATAATTTATGAATGATACTGTAAAGTTGTTGTTCTTGCAAACTCCAATAAAAAAGATGCTTTAAATGATCTAAGGGCTTGATGCTGAGTAATCTCTACATGCATAAATAGTCATGCTGGCTGAGCAAGGGTTTATAGACCCCAAAATTGCTGAATTGGGCATTTCCAAAACTGAGCAGAACTGCTACTGTAACATCAAGCACCGGTACAAAAAGGTACAGTGGCAAAAAAAAAAAAAAAAAAACCTGAAATTACTTTAGAGAAAATAGTGAAATCTAAAAGATATATTCTGAACTAGACAATTAGCCTGTCATAAGACGGAATTTTCAGGTCTCTCCTCTACATCGGTCTTCTCTCCTGAGTCTCTCTCCCTTTCTCTCTCTCTCTCTCCTCTGCCTCCTGCTTCTCTCTCTGTCTCTCTCTTTCTCTCTTTCTCTTCTCCTCCCCCTCCTGCCTCTCACTTGGGGGACCACGGAGCTCCCGTGCTGCATGGGGAGCGCAAAGCCCAAATGGTCGCTTGCACCACTTGCTTCCACGCGGCAGCCCGGCTGGGCGGCGCAAAAGTCAGCCGAGCACCACGGCGGGAGGCAAAGGGGGGCAGGGAGGTGATGGTCACAGCCAGGGGGCGGGGCCTGGAGCCGCTGTCGTGCCGCACTTCACCGCCCCTTCCCCTCCCGCCGTGGCACTCGGCTGACTTCTGCGCCGCTCAGCCTGCCACGGGAGAGTAAACAGCCATTTGGACCCATGCTCCCCATGCAGCAATAGGGCCGCCCAGAGGGAACAACCAGCATTTCGGCATTACAGACTCTCAGACATTGGGCTACTATATATATATGATGGCAACCAATCACCAATATATAACTAAAATAGTCCACTGGCGGTAAATAGTCATTATTACAAATCTATGTGTTATAGACCTTAATTACATTTAGTTCTGAAGACAGGATTGACAAAGAAAATATTTTCTCTAAGATATTCTGCTCAGGAGAAAAATCTATAAATAACAGAGCATCATTTTGCTAGTTAAATTCACTTTGTGTTTCCTCTTGATTCATAATAATGAGTGTCTGCATCACAGGGCACATTCTAAAGCTATGAGCTGACCACCCATTATTTCTTTAAGGAAAAGATTTCACTAAAGAATTCAGTTTCTTTTAATCTGCACTAACAATGCGGTGACTTGTAGTTCAATGAATTTTGCTGCTCAGTGATAATAGGCCTGTTCTGAAGGCCCGTGAAATTGGCTGGAAGACACCCATTGTCTTTGGGTTTTCCAGCCCTGTTTGATAGTAAGCACAATTAAGAATACTGCATGAAGACCATGCACAGCATTTATTCTTATCCTAGTTAATTATCTGTTTTTCACAGTCCCCACAATGTACTAGACACTGTAAAACCAAAAAAGTAACATGAATCCCCTCCCCGAAATGTTTGTACATTAAATTATGGGAAAATATTTAGCAATTTTAAATAACACTTTAAAATAGAATTGCCTTTATCATTCTTCCCACACTATCACTTAAAAAAATAAATAATAAAACACATCAGTAATAAAATATCTGTCTGAGAAGACTTTCCGCATTTTGTCTTTTTACATTCTAATATTTTTCTGCTTTCCTTCCATGCACACAACGGTGGAAAGGAAATCTGTTCTTAGTTTCTTGTTTTAGTGCAGTTTAATGCAGTAGGAGCCACCCAACAACAAACACAGCACAGCCATCCAAGCCAAGTACATTGATCTATTGCACACAATAGTATTTACACTACAACTGAAACGAATGGACCTCCTAATGGAGGACAGGAAGTGAATGGGCATGGGCATGCAGACTGAATTTTATCCTCTCATCTTCACAGGTGCTTTCTCTTTCTCAGGGTTGAGACATTATATCATTCAATAGGGGAGATGTTGGTACTGTCTAGGCCACGGGGTCTCAAAGTCACGGCCCAAGCAGTTCCAATCCAGCCTGCACATAACTGCTGACACATGAGTCCCTGCGGGCTTGGAGCCCCTGCTCCACTCTTACCCTGCCTCTCCCGCCCCCGCCCCTTCTCCTCCATTGCACCTTTCTCAGAAGTCCCCTCCCCAATGGATGTGGCCTCAGGCATTACCAGGAGGCCTGGTGTGGGGTGGCAGCAGGAGCTTCAGGGAAGCAGAGCGATGCAGCAGCCTCTGCTGTGCCCTGCCACCATCTCCCAGGCCAACCCAATTGCTCCATGTCACCGTGACAGTGGAAGATGGAGGGCTCTAGCCCCAGTGTGGGATTAGAAGATATACAATAATCTACTATCCCGCAGCATGCACTATTTTTCACTAGCCCCCTTTTTTAAAACAGTAAAACATTTAAATCGGAAGAAAAAAGTAGAAAGGCAGTCATTAAGGGCAGGGCAGTAATCTAAATACAAGAAACTCTCGCCATCTTGCAGTGGATGAGTGCCTGGCACCATTGCAAATAGTAAAAATCACAAATATTGAGGCCGCAGCTCCTGGCCCCTGCTGTGAACTCCCCATGGCTCCCAAACTCACCGCAGCACCCAGCTGCTGCGGGGAACTCACCACGGGGGCCGGGATCCATAAGGAACTGACTGCAACTGCGGGGAGCTGTGGTGAGTTCCCCGCAGTTCCTGGCCCTCACTATCCTCCCCTCCCCAGACCCAACTAATGCTTAATATTCATCTGAAGGCATTTTAAGTCAGATCCTTTCTATCAGACTCTATACCCTCGGATTCTGAAAAGCACATGGGATTGTAGCATGTGCTTTAGCTATAAATATGTCCTTCATTGCTTTGGTAAACTGTGGCCAAAGAAAGGAAAACCTTATTTTCACCACAAATGTGTTGAATTTGTAATGCTGACATGTATTTCCTCAGCATGCAGAAAACTTCTATATATTGCTGCATTTTCCATTGTACAGCTGTTCTGAGACACTCCATTAACTTCCCTCTCCCAAGACTCAAGTTAATATTATAATCAAGATTCAACAACTTTTAAAATTAATAGCTAATTTGTGAGATCGGTTTCAACAGCAGATTGATAATTGCAATGGTAAAAATTGAATCCTGTTATCCATGATGGTTTCCTTAACAGCTTAGCCATTGATTTTCAACCTACTCCTGACTTTTCTCGTTTTAAAGCAAAGGCTTGGTTTACAAAAGCGTTTCAAATAGAATATTGACCTAATTATTAAACACTACTCTCGAAGGAACAAGCTTTTGCTTCATTGCTGTTTTAACAACTTTCTAGTGACTTGTATTTTAAATTCTGTTTTTTTTTTTCATTTTCTTGACTCAATTTTCTGGCTCTGTACTTGTGCCAACAATCTGTAGACCTTGTCTACATGGAGTATGGCAATTCTCTCATCATTCCTCTCTCCATGGTTGCGAACTCCATGGGTGCTCTGGGGATAGAGCAGTGTTTCTCAACCTTTATTTTTAATAAAGTACCCCTTAAAAATTATAAGTACCCCTCCCCCCCCAGTACCTACAGTTTTCAAACACACAAATTTTTTTTCTACCATTGCAACACATTTGTTTAAACAACTTAATTGTAGCCGGGCGGGTGATGACATTTTGGGGTGTAAAAAGTACAAAAATAAGAAAGCGCTGTAAAACTTACAACAAAAATTCAGTTTTCTCCAAATTTCAGTTGTGTTGATGTACCCACCAGACTTCTCTCAAGTACCCCTGAGGGTACTTGTACCACTGGAACCCCAGAAGAGTTCCAGTCCTGCTCCTGGGGCACCAGAGGAGTGAGGTGTTTCAGTTGGGGGCCACATCAGTGAGCGTTGATGGGTTTTGGAGGGACTTTTTTTTCTTCTTCTCACTTTTGTGGGACCCCAACTGATTTTTCTGTGGGTCAGTGGCCCCTGACCTAAAAAAAGTTTCCCCTCCCCTACCATGAATAACAACAATGTTGAAACCTTTTTGTGTTGCACATTAATAGTTTACTTTATTTACAATGAAGCCTGGCCAACAAGATCCCAATCGGGCCAAACCCCCATCTGGCTGCAGTGGCCTGTCCTCTGCCCCGATCCTGGGGCAGGCCCCATGGTCCAGCCTCCGTCTGGCCCCAGAAAGAGCTGGTGGCGGCTCCCCACCTCCTGCTGTGGCACAGGTAGGAGAAGAGGCCACAATGCGATTGCGGTGGACAGAGGGGGCTGGTGAGTGTGGTGAGCAGGGGGCATAGCCCCCTAGTAACATTTAATGTCAAAAAGGAGGAACTACATAAAAATGAGGAAGCGAGGTAAATGGAAATTAAAAGGAACAATCACAAGAGAGTTATGCATGCAAGCTGCATGAAAATGATTTGAAAACATTATAAAAGACACTCAAATGATATCACAAATAATAAAAAAAAATTAAGAGGGCCTGTGACTGGGTAGACTGGGTTCAGAAGCCCTGCCACACTCTGCCCAAAAGAAGGGGGTCCTTCAAGCTGCCTCATGGCTGTGTGGGAAGCAGCCAATCAAAGCCCAGCAAGCTAGTATAAGAACAGCTGCAGGGCCAGTGTGAGATCAGTTCCTTGCTGGAACGGGAGGAGCATGAACAGTGTGTGTAAGGGGCTGGAGGAGAGAGCTACAGGAGCCTGGACAGAGCAGTGCTGGCAGAGGCCGGGGGGAAGGCAAAGGAGTTCCTGACTGGCTGCTGGAACTCAGCCAGGACAAGGGCTCTAGGTAAAGGCAAAGAATGAATTCATAGAACCATAGAGCTGGAAGAGACCTCAGAAGGCCATCAAGTCCAGCCCCCTGCTCTAGGCAGGACCAATCCCAACTAAATTGGGGCTGTGGGGAAGTGGCCCAGAGAATTGTATCAGTGACACAGTTTATTTAAAGGGACATGGCTGCTATGTAGAGTCCTTAGGCTGGGCCCTAGAGAAGAGGGCAGTCCTGAATCTCCTCCCACCCCCACTCCCCAGCCACTGAAAAAGGGCCCTGGACTTTGATACACCCCAGAAGGGCAACTGAACTCTTTTAGTGGCCCAACTGAAGAGCTAGGGTCAGAAAGGCCCGGAGAGGCAAGGAGTCTCCAGAGACGGGACTGCTTGAAGAGCAGGAATGATTGAAGGGTGTTCAAAAGACCATTCAGATCAGGATGCTGCGATAGGCCCTATTGACTGAGGGCCAAGCCCAGAACTAGGGCGGCATATTAAGGGACCTTTACAGACACCACTGAGAGAGCCAGTTGGACTTGTATCCAGTAGAGGTTCAATTTTTATCTTGTATATAGACTGTGTGTTACTTGGCCAGAGGACTGAGCCACTGAAGACCCACCAGAGGTAGAGAGAGTGATTTCAGTCACATGCAGTCAGCCAGGGGCTGCTCGTAAGAGGCCAGCGAACCCCATTACAGGACCAAACATTTTCTACATAGTTAAACAACAGAGTAAACAAATCAGTTAGAGACAAAAGGTCTGAAAATGGGAAGTCAGATCCTACAGAGGGAAATTGAGAGGAGCATTAACTCTGCCAAATCAAGTGTAAAAGTATAATGAGGTGGGCCACAAAAGAATTTGAAAAATAATTAGCAAAAAACTCAAAAAATGAAGCAAAATATGTTGAGTAAATCAGACGCAGGATGCCTGCAAAATAATCAGACGGGTCACTGGATGTCTGAGATGCTAAAAGGAGCACTCAAGGAACGCAGAGCTATTGTGGAAACGCTAAATTAATTATTTGTATCAGTCTTCATTGCAGAGAATGTGAGGGAGTTTACCACACTTGAACCTTTCTTTTTAGGTGACAAATCTGCTGACCTGTTAGGTGATAGTAGCAGAGCTTTTGGAACAACTGGATAAATTAAACAGTAATAAGTCACAAAGACCAGATGGTATTCCCCCAAGAGTTCTCAAAGCATTCAAATATCAAATTGCAGAAATATGGAATGTAACCTAGTACCGTATTTAAATCAGCTTCTGTATCAGATGATTGGAGGATAGCTAACGCAGTTCCAATTTTTATAAAAGGTTTCAGAGGTAATCCTGGCAATTACAGGAGGCTAAGTCTAACTTCATATGAAAATGGTTGAAACTATAGTAAAAAACAGAATAATGTGACAGATTAACACAATTTTTGGGGGGAGGGAGGGGAATCAACATGGCCTTTGTAAAGGGAAATCATTCCTCATCAGTCTATAAGAATTCTTTGAAAAGGGTCCACCAATATATGGATATGGGTGATTCAGTGGGTATAGTGCACTTGGACTTTCAAAAAGCCTTTGACAAAGGCCCTTCCCAAAGGTTCTTGAGCAAAGTAAGCTGTCATGGGATAAGAAGAAAGGTTGCCTCATGAATCAATAACAGGTTAAAAGATAGGAAATAAAAGATGGGAATATATGGTTGGTTTTCAGAATGGAGAGAGGTAAGTTGTTGGGTCCTCCAGAGATCTGACTAGGGACCAGTGCTCTCCGAGGCAGTTTGGAAAGAGCTACAAAAGGATCTCACAAAACTGGGTGACTAGGCAACAAAATGGCAGATGAAATTCAGTATTGATAAATACAAAATAATGAACGTTGGAGAACATAATCACAACTATACATACAAAGTTACGGGGTCTAAATTAGCTGTTACCACTCAAGAAAAAGATCTTGGAGTCATCATGGATAGTTCTTAAAAACATCTGCTCACTGCTTAGAGGCAGTAAAAAATGCTAGCCATGTTAGAAATCATTAGAATAGGGATGGATAAGACAGTAAATAACATAATGTCACTATATAAATCTCAAAAAAATATTTTAAAATTGGTAAAAGTACAGGGAAGGGAAACAAAAATCATCAGGGGAATGGAAAAGCTTCCGTGTGAAGAGAAAATAAAGAAAGTGGGACTGTTCAGCTTAGAAAGGTAACAACTAAGACAGCATATGGTAGCAGTCTATAAAATCATGAGTCGTGTGGGGAAAGAGTTATTTACCTAGTCTCATAATACACAAACCAGGGGGCAGCCAATGCAGTTGATAGGAAGCAGGTTTAAAACAAACATGGGACATTACTTCTTCACACAACACACGGTCAACCTGTGGAACTCAGTGCCAGAGGATGTTGTGAAGGCCAAAAGAATAACTGGGTTCAAAAATAAATCAGAGAAATTCAGAGCGGATCAATGACTATTAGCTAACCCCATTTTCTGCGTGTCTCTTAACTGCTGACTGCCAAAAGCTGGGAATGGATGACAAAGGATGGATCACTTAATAATTGCCCTGTTCTATTCATTCCCTCTGATGCATCTGGCACTGGTCATTGTGGGAATACAGGATACTGGGCTATAACAACCGTTAGTCTGACCCAGGGTGGAGGTTCTTATGTTTTTAGCCCAATTATGCATGCTGTAGGGGAGGAAACCCTTTTTTAATCAGTTATGAATTGAAACCTTCTAGTTGTATTCACTGTACCCTTGTTTTTTTTGTTCTGAGATAGATCTAGGCTAGAGCTTCTTTTCCCTCTAGCTTCTCTATTCTATACCATTAGCACCAGCTACTGAACATCTGGCCTGGTATTGCATTGTAAGATGCATGTTGTGTTTTACAGTTTTGGAGAGTGTTATCACATGTTAGAATGCAATAAACATGTTTGTGACGATGATCTCTCAATGTTTATTCATAAAATGATTTATAGCATAACCAAGGAACTTGGTCAAGTTGCATAACTAAGAAGGGGAAAAAATGATTGAAAGGCTCAGTAATGCAAGGTGGTGTCTTTTACCTCTAGGGCTCTGGCTCAAACCGGCTGTACTGTGACCTCTGTGAGCTGAATCTAGGTCCTAGTAGACAGGTGTCTAGCTAATAAAAACCATCACAACTATTGATATTAATTGGCATCCTTGCTGACAGACTGAACAGAAAGGCCAATGTAACAAGGTGTTGTAGGACGACAGGAGGTGACAACTGAGATTGTACTGGGTCAAGAGGGCAGATGTGTTATTCATAGGGAAGATAATGTTGGTGTTTTCAGTGGCGGAGACTGAGAAAAGTGAGTTAAGTAACAGGCTTTTGGTGGGTTAAGGGAGAGTGAAGCATAGGGTTATTTCATACTTTAAAAGCATGAGCTCATCATAATCGGATAACATTGATATGCTTTTGCAGCAACCTGAGTAAATCAGGAATTCTTCTAGCAGGAAAATAGGATGGCACACACACAAATCTGCGATATAGGCCAGTGTTAGTCAACAACCAGTTTGTGCACCAGCACCAGTCCCTGAGATCTTTTTGATGCAGTTAATAAGGCAGAAGCCAGTCTGTGGTATCAAAAAGGTGGAGAAACCCTGATGTGGGACAGCTAATACAACAAATAGAACCAAATGTGTGAACAGATGGAAGGTCTACAAAATTTTGGCCTGTCACTGAAAGATAAATGAAGTATTTTAAAATAAAATGGAAAGTACGTGTTCCAAATGAACTCAAATTGCTTATGAATTCATAATGCTTCACATATTCCAAATCGAAGTGTAGACTGAATGCTAACATCAGAACATAAGAAGGGCCTTCTGTGTCAGACTAATGGTCCATCTAGCCAGTATCTAGTCTTTCAACAGTGGCTGATGTCAGAAGCTTCAAAGGAATGAATGGAACAGGGCCATTATTGAGTAAGCTGTGCCTTGTCATCCTGGCCCCACTACTAACAGGCAGAGTTCTAGGGACACCAAGAGTATGGGGATTTCATCCTTGACTGTATGTTATGTGGGTGCAGGTATCACAGGCCAGGGAAGGCTATGCCTCCCCAAACAGCCTTGTGTGGTCTGGCCCGAGCTCCACCCCAAGGTACTCTTCTGCCTCCTGTTTCCTTCTTCACGCTAGCCAAGGCAGGCTGCTCTTCTTCATAGAAGCAGGCAGGAGCGGGGACAAGGCCAGGCTGGCCTATGGCCAGGGGTCAGGTTGGTTGAGGCTTCCCAGCACGAGGGAGTCCATCATGCTCCAGACAGTGGGGGCTGTAGTGCCCAATGCGTCAGGGGTGGGAGCAGTCTGGGGAGGCGGTCTGGGGCTAGGGCAGGAGACTGGCAGCCGCAAGTGGGGGCAGAAAGGGTAGGTAGGAGTGGAGGAGCCAAAGGCAGAAAGGGTGAAACCAAGGCCTAGCCTCTCCTAACGGGTGGCTCACGCACCAGCCATGGTGTTGTGTGAAGAAGTACTTTTCTGTTTGCTTGTTTTTAAACAGCTGCTTAATAACTGCATTAGGTTTCTCCTGGTTCACGTGTTGTATGAAGCGATAACTAGCGGTTCCTTATTCGCTCCCACACTTGCTCCAGCCCTGCTCTCCCCCATTTGATCTCTGACCCTTGGTTCCTGACTCCTGTTCTGATTATCAGGCCAAACCATCTATGCCCCAGTCCATGGCAGTTTGAGCACCAAAACTAAACAAAAATGAGGTAAGGAAAGGGAGTAGCAATGGGCTGATTACTGGAATGGACTCCACGAAGGCCAGCCCCTCTCTCTCTAGGGGATCCTGTGTGTCCTATAGATCTAGGGGATCCTGCATGACCCTATTTCCCAGCAAAGACATCTGCTTGCTTTCACTACAGAAACTAATAAGCATGATTGCTACACCTATAAGGTACCACACATGTTTTCTAAATAAGCTTTTCTTAAAGTTACAGAGCGCTACAAAGAAAACATATTACAAACCGTAAAATAAACTATAGATGCATGCTAATAAGCTTACTAGCGTTCTTTCCAGCTCTAACATGGGCTCTGCCAGAAACAGATTTTTAAAATCCCACTGCAGGGGTTTTTGCGGTTGTAAGTTCATCACAGTTTCAGCTCAGCACAGTCATAGTCTTATGGCACGCCAGGTCCTTCCAATCCTTGCCTAAGGAATGGGGCCGCCTGTAAAACAGAGTCCTGTCAATTGGCTGGATCAGGAAGACTCCAAGTCCATTTAAATACAGGCTATTTATCCAAACATCTTTTCTTTGTCAGCTTGCCACTGGAGAATTCAGTTTGAGCTGCCTCAGGTGGTAGTGGCATGTGGGGGCTTCAAAGGCTTGTAATGGAGGCAATACATTAGCATCCCATTCCCACAAACAAAAGAAGGTGCACACACTAGCACAAACACATTATATTTTTAATGCAGTGGACCCCGAAGGTATTAACCCTAATGCAATAAAGATCATCTTCATTCCATAAGGTTTAAATGTGGTTTATATAAACGTTTCCAGTCCTGAATTTAAATGTTCAGGATAATGTCAGTCCATTACAGCAACTACGCCCTTTTTGTCACTGTGCGGAGATCGCCTCAAGGTCTTGATGAAACACACACAATGCTCCTTCCTGCTGTCTGTTTCAATACATTGTCTCTTACTTCTAAAAAACTTCACAAACATTCATGGTCACAGATACTGTTGGTATGATATGGGCCAGTCCTAAACAACTGGCAGCCCCGGGCAACCGCCCAGCTCGCCCGCCCCTACGACTGGCTCTGGGTATATTACAATTGCTCCATATTTACAACTTTCCCACCATTGACCCTTCTCCTTTTCGCCCCACAATTTTGTGCCTGAAATGTAACCTTACAGGCTGCCCCCGACTTGCGACGTGCTTGGTTCTGGAGATAGCGTCTCAAGTCACGGGCGTCGTAACTCGAGTCCACATTTATGATATGCCTCGTACGCCATCGTAAATGCAGGGCCCAGGACATAAGTTGGGGGATTTCAGCACCTTCCACACTTTCGGAAAAGGACATAATTGCGAGGGGTCGTAAATTGAGTCATAAATACTCCTGTATTTAAATGATAAAATCCTGTTCCCACTGAAATCAGCAGAAGTTTTGCCAGTGACTTCAATGGGGCCACATTTTCACCCCTGACTTTAACAAGGCTCCTTTCACAGAGATAGAACAGATTTAGACCCTGGGGTTATAGTGACACTGCAAAAAATAAAACCAAACAACCCTGCTGAAAGGAGTCTCAGAGCCTGGATCAGCTGATTTGGGCTTGCACTGCATGGCTAAAAAAGGCAGTGGAGACATTTAGGCTGTCTAAACTACACCCCACTGTCGGCAGAGGGATATAAATTAGACGTATCGAAAGTGCAAATGAAGCCGGGATTTAAATATCCCGTGCTTCATTTGCATAAAGGCAGCTGCCACTTTTTTCGAAACGGGGCTTTTCGAAAAAAAAAAAACCCAGCAGTTTAGATAGGGCATTTTCAACAGAAATGCCCCTCTAAAGATCCTGTACTCCTCATTTTACCACTATTATTTCCACCTCCTGAGGTCTCTTCCAACCATTATTAAAGTTTATGGGTCAAAGCCTAAGGTTCTGACTGTGTTTTTATTTATTCCTTACTCAAGGAAAACACCCATTCACTTTCAAGTGATAGTTTGCAGTAAAAAAAACTAGCCCAAGGGCAAAGCACAACCCTCCATATCTTATTCAGCATTGATTTCTTTTTTCCCCAAGTCATTTTCCCAAATAATTTTCTTGTTATCTATAGGAGTGTCCAAAATATTTCCCCTAAGGCTACTTATGGTTGCCATCACAGTGCTTCATACTTTTGCATCTGCCCTTCATATCTCTGGAATCTAAATTTAGTGCAGAGTAAACTGACTAAGCTCCTTTTGCCTCAGAGTGAATTTCCCCAGTTATTTGTAAAGAAACAGTCTTAGCAGCTATCACCTTCTGGCAGATGAGAGTTCTGTCTTCACTTTGTCTTCCGTGAGCCAGATGGCAAGTGGACTGTTAGTTTTAATATGGGGGGGGGGGGGGCATCACAGTTTTTTAAAAAAAGGGGCCAAATATTTGCCTCAGCTACAGGAAAGCTTCTAGCGAGGCAGCAACTATTGCATGTGCAATAGCTGAACATATATGGGTTGTTACTGAACAAAGTGCACAGAGGGCAGATTTGCAAGTTTCCCTCTTTGGACAGGAAAGCTTTATCTCTGGTTTTTCTATTGAAACAGAAGGCAACTCCACACCCACTAAGCAGAGCAGAAGTGACAATCACCAGTTCCATCTGTGACATACCCATCACTTCTCTCCAGAGTTTTGCGCTCCCCTGCTTTTTCAGGTCTCTCTGATGGCTGGCTTAAAGTTGTATTTCATGTTTGGCTTGTCTCATTGCCTTTTTTGACCATTTGTCCACTGGGTTGTCCTTACATGAAACATTGCACATAATCGGTTGTTAAATAGTTTCAATAGTAACGACACAATTTTTAAAAGTGTGTGTAATATGCACACCATTCAACAGGCAGGGGTCTCAGAAGTAGGGATGTAATAGTGTAGTCGATTAATCGATAAGCAAAAGCTTATAGGTTAATGCTATAGATTACACGCATTCCCCCCCCCCCCTCTTGCCAGTACATTTTTAGCAGGCTGGCTAACAGCCTGGCTCAGTCCTTGCTTGTGCTGGGTCCAGGACCTAGCCCCCTCTGTGGCTCTGCATTTAAAGTGTATTAGGAGCCAAGAGGGCAGGCAGCTCCGCTCAGTTCCAGCTTGCACCGGAGCTGTATCAGAGGCAGCAGCGTGGGGTGACAGGCAGCCAATCCACAAAGGGAGCTGGTTTTTTAAACTGGTTCCCTTCACAGAGCAGCTCCCGCCTGGCTCCCTACACTGCTGCTTCAGCAGCATGGAATGGCAGGGGGCTTCTTGGGAGTGGGGCCGGAGTGCACTGGCTGCTGGCCCCACCTCCGTGGACTATAGAATAGTCAAGTAACCGATAAGAATTCATGAGGTTACTTGACTATTCGATATTTAACATCCCTACTCAGAACCTTTTTTCAAGCCACTTAGCACATCAGAGACTAACACTGAACACTCAAGTAGAGAACAAAATAAAGAGGGAGGCAGACCCAAAGAGAGACCCTCCAGTGCTAGTTACTCTGAAATCCAGCAGCCACCATTTGGGGGCTATATGTACACTGCCCTCTCTTGTGCAAGAAAATATGCAAATGAGGTGAAGCAGTGAATATCACCATGCCTCATTTGCATACTTAATGAGCCACTATTTTGCACAAGGGGCTTTTGTGCAAAAAGGAGCTGGCTACACGGCTCCTTTTTGCACAGAAACCCCCTCTTGCACAAGAGCCATTCTTCCTGAAAAAAAGCAGTACAAGAGAGGGCAGTATAGATGTAGCCTTGCTGTTTCTGACAATATTTACCGAAGGGAATAATGGTACTGAAATTCAGCTAAACTCCAAGGAGTAGTTGCCTTCAACCACATTGGTCAATAAAACACTGGGTAATCTTGGGCTATCTCTGAATTATGATCTACTATGTTGCAACATGCAAATTATGTATTCCAAAAGAAAACTTTAATGAATATGGATCTGGTTTCCATGTAGGAGGGAGCTTTTTTCAATTTTGACTGGCATAAATATCGGTTGTAGTTTGTGCTCTGTAAAACAAGAAAACAAGCCTTCTGCACAGTGTTGATCTGCACTGCTCAGAAACTTCGCTTTGGTAAGTGAGGAGATGATACATTTGTTTTGATTGGCATGAATAATTGGAAGGACTGTCCTGGAAAACTAGATGTACATGAAAAATTGAATTACCACAAGGACTGCGTTTCTAAGGTGCATGCTTACACCAGCCAAGTGAATGAAAATGTTCAGCTACCATGAAATAAAGAAGCCAAGCAAAATCCAAATTACAGTTGTTTTTTGGAGCAACTCAAGTGCGTCCACTATCTTATGAGGTAAGGGCTGGCAGCAAGAGGGCCTATGGAAGATAAAAGCAATTTTCAGAAGCCCTTTGACATTGTTTCAACAAACAGCAGATTTGAAAAAGAAATTAAGTAATGGTTGAAAAAAAAATGCTTGTAGACTTTGCACAACATCAATACACAAATTACAGGCATATATTGCCAGGCACTTTTTAAAACTTGTGGAAAAAGTCAAGCAGCCAGAAATATTTTTCCCCTCTGTAATCCGGGGCTCCCACTGGAAGGCTGATGGCTCAGCCCCTGCTGCTGGGCTGCCTGGTGTGCCGCAGGGCACAACCTAGCAGGGCTGCCCAGCGAGGCCAGGTGCTCAGCACAACACAGTGAGGCTGCTCTGCAGAGCCAGGAGCTCAATGCTCTGTAGCAGGACAGCCCAGTGGGGCCAGGAGCCTGGTGTGCAGGAAGCTGGGCTGCCTGGAATACCAGGGAAGGAGGTGGGGGACCAGCAGTGAGATTGGCAGCAAGGGAGAGCCAGGCAAGAGGGTGGCGGCCAGTCCAGGGCTGGTAGCAGAGGAGTCAGAGATGACCTCCTCTGGTCCGGCAAAATCCCTCATCCAGGACCAGTCAGTTCCCAAAGGTGCTAGACCAGGGACGTCCAACCTGCACTGATGAAACCAGTGATGAGAGTGGTCGTGAACAAATTGTGGTTGCTGTATGATTGGCCAATAATAACAGGTTGCAGAAAAGTTTGAGGGAGGCTGTCTGGTAGCCCAATGATGGATGTGATATCTCTATTGAATATAATTATAATGTATTATTGTGATGGTATAAGACCTCAAAAACATCTGCAAACAGATATACAACAGTACAAGTGTACTTCAAGGAAAGACTTCTGATGGTGTCACTCATGATGGTGACAACCTCTGAAGAAATATAAAATGCGCAAGTTTGGTTGATTCATTGCTTAAATTATAGTATCAGCCTTGTTTTGCCAGATACCACAAAGCATTGTCTAATGTTTAGTGGTGCACGACAAGCAGTTCATTAAATCCAAAACATAATCCATGTCTTTCCAAAAAGGCTAGCCATATTTAAAATCATGCAAGCAACATTTCCATTAGTCATTAAAATCCTTGTCTCAAAGTGGTCAGCAACAACACCAGTTAATCAAATCAGTGCCGGTCAGTTATCAAGCAAAGCCTGACACACCTGATACTTGTTACTGAAGGCGGAGAAACCAAATTAAAGACATATCTCTATGTGCAGGAGGGGGCAGGATTGATTTAACTTATTGAAAAACTTAATAGGCACTTTGGACTGAAAACTTGCTTTAGTGTATTTTCCAATTGTGAAGAAGTAGCTTGAGTACTGCCGTCAAACAGCATAACTGCTGAGTACCCTGGTTTGTAATTGCCACCCTTTATGAACACTTAAAGAGTTTATGCTCAGAAGCATACTTTTCTGAATTATATACAGGCACTCTGGATGCTTCTCAAGATGTGACTAATCTAGTTTCACTGCCAGAACAGAGCTGATGGTTACGAAAACACATGATGTTGAAAGTGTGCCATATGTATTTAATACTCTCAGAGAAAATTTTAATAAACAAGTAATTCAACAGCTTGACATTGTAACATATGAGCTTGATTGGAAGTTTAATTGGAAAACTCTGAAAATATTTCACTAAATTGAGAATCTGGTGATTTCAGCTGCAAGTGGTGATATCTTTGAAGTCTTGAATGAAATTTGTACTTCGTATGCTGATTACTTTGATTTTGCCTGCCCACATGAACACTGATGATGCTGAAGGATTTGCTGAAAACAAAGAATGCCAATTAGTGACAATCAACATAAATGAAGTGTTGAAATTGTCTTCTGTTGTGAAAATTCTTGACACTAATGAGAGGTTATTTCAACTCTTTTCTGAAGTGGACTAACTCATTCACCTCCGTTTGACAATTCCTATGTCCAAAGTAATTGCAGAATGATGCTTTTCCACAATGCAAAGAAAAAATTTTTTACCTCTGATTTACCATTTCACAAGAAAGAACTAATTGTGTAAATTTTTGTCAAGAAATACAAGGACATGATGGATACTTTGGATCATCTAGACATTGACAGGTAATTTTGTGAATTTAAACTTGCCAAGAATAATTTCCATGGTAATTAGGATGAATTAAGAGTATTTTCTTATGTAGGATGCTAACAAATGGTTTAAATTGTCTTCTTTAAATGTATATGGTTCCCATTAATTCTACAAATATGAGTTGTTGAAACCATGGAGAATTTTTCCACCTTTGAAAAGGACTGAATTCTACAGTGAACTCAAAGACTTTCATGTTAATTTAAATTACTTTTATTACTACTGCTACTAATATAACTAGTAGTAATAAGCAAAATAAAGGATATTGTAAAGCAATATAGCCTATTTTGATATCAAAACCTTAGGGTACGTCTACACTTCATGCTTATTTCGAAATAAGCAATTCCAGAAGAAATACTACGAAATAGCTTATTTCAAAGTAGCACATCTACACTACAGAGAAGCCTCAAAATTAGTCCGAAGCAGGCTCCCCTAATATGGATGCACTACCTCAATTTAGAGCCCCAGGCACTGAGGAGTAATTACTTTGAATGGCCCTGCGGTGGAGCTATTTCGAAATAGCAGCAGTGGAGTGTTCACACTCCTCCTATTCCGAAATAGCTATTTAAGAATAGGTGTTATTCCTCGTGGAATGAGGTTTACAGATGTCTGTATTTTAAATTTATTTCGGAATAACAGAATTGCTGTGTAGACACTCATATTGTTATTTCGGAATAACAGCCATTATTCCGAAATAACACAGTTGTGTAGATGCACCCTTATACAGGTAATGTAATATTTTCTCATGCACCAGCATTCAGGTATTTTAGTATTCCCTGTTAAGTGTTTACTTATTAATTATTACTATATAACTTAACTCCAGAAAATATTTTTGGCTTGGTTGTGTTGTGACAGTTAGTGGAGGACCCTCAAAGTCTTCATGAGTATCCCCTTCTATCTCCTACACACATCACCACAGATGCCTCCCTTTTAGACTGTGGTGCTCTCTTACAAGCTCCTACTACTGAAGACAGAGGAACTTTCTGAGAGCGGTCACTACACTTCAACATCCTTGAGCAGTCCATTACCTATGGGTTTTCATCCTACCTTTCATCTGGGGTCCCATTCGTCAGAGTGATGTTGAATAACTGAGCAACCATAGAACAGAATAACCACCAAGGAACAAAATCTAGATCCTTATGTGAAGAATCAGTGAGGCTATGGATCTGGTGCATAGTCCAGCAAATAAATATCTGCCAGGATCACAAAACACCACTGCAGATTCACTCAGCAGAATTATCCAGTGAGACTAGGAGATGATTGATTTAGTCTTTCCTAGAGCTCTACCTTATCCAGGGTCATCCCTTGGTAGACCACTTTGCCATTCCTTCCAACCTGAAATGCCATGTCTTCTTGAGGAAAGGACACAGGCTCATCTTCCTGCAAGACACTCACTTTGCCACTTGGCCCCAGGGTTGCTTATACACCTTCCCACCAACTCCATTCATCCACAAAGCCCTGTTCAGACTGAAATAAGAAATAGCAGTAATAATTTTCATAGCCTTGGCATGGCCAAGACAGGTGTGGTTCCTGACCCCCAATCCATCTGGAGACACACACACACTTTTGCATCTTCCCCCTAACTGCAGACTTTCTGACCCAGCAGTCAGGACCCATAACCTATCCCCCTCCATTATTCTGGCAGCCAAAGGCCTAACTCTTCAGTGGTTCTCAGGCCTAGACAAAGAAAGCTTTCCCAAGCCTGTTCAGTTCTATTGAATAACAAGAGACCTACCACATGAAGGACTTTCCAGCAGAAGTGGTAGCACTGCAAGGTCTGGTGAACCCAATGCTCCATATCACCTGCCACTTCTTCCCCAGAGTCCATTCTCCACTATCTACTGACTTTGGGCATGTCTACACTACAGAGTTATTTTGAAATAACATGGCAAGCATCCACACAGCAAGCACATTATTTCAAAATAATGGGCTTGATATAGTGAAATAATAACCCCTCATTTCACGAGGACGAATGCCTATTTCAAAATTGCTATTTTGAAATAGGGAGTGTGTAGACCGGGCAGCAGTGCTTCTTTCAAAATAATTGGCCTCCAGGGCTTCTCACAGCTGCCCTGGTGGCCACTCTGTCCATGCCCCCTCAAAACTCTATAGAGTCCCTTCTCCTGCTGGGTTTATAGCTGCAGGAAGAAGGGAAAGGGCTCGTGGCACGACAGAAGCCCTGCTAGCAATGTGCCACACAGCAGCACTCTGCACTGCTGCCAGGAGCGACCCCACCGTTCCTTCTGATCCCCTCACAGCTGCAAGCACACCAACAGCCACTTCTGAAGCCCAGTTAGGAACATACGCCATTTAAGACAAGCAATGGTGCCAGTGTAACAAAAACAAATTATAGATAAGGGTGAAGGGCAGGAACATATAAACAATCCTGTTTACCCTAATGTACTGATCATGTAAACAAGGCCAAAGGAGAAGTAGAACCAGATCAGTACCAGATTGATAGTTAACAGCTAAGCCATACACATACATCAGCAAGTAATGAGTAACTCCTGGAAATTTCCAAACTGCAAAACAAGGTAGAGACACTGTATTTAAAGCTGCACCAGAGCACAGCAATTTGGACTTCACCGATGGCTTTGGTAACTGTGCCTTGGAAGCTTAGATGGTCTCCCACTTCATCCGCAGCTGTAATGGGGTCTCCAGCTCACAGAAGAGATGCAAGACGTCGCTTTTCCTATCATGTTGTTCTTTTAGTTAAGGGGTGCAGCTGATAGCTGTCAGAAAATAAACTGCTTGTGTTTGATGAATATCTGTGCAGCGTGTTTTTGTACTTTGAGAATCCAGTGTCGGACTTGAGACTTACTCTTGCTGGCAACAAGGATGTTGTAGTCCCACCAATCAGAACCGATCTCCCCACACCAGAAGCAGTGGCGCATGGTGCGCAGGGGAGGGTGGAAGGGAATGTGGTGCATAAGGAGCACCCAGGCCTGGATGAGGAGGTCCCCCATTCCAGGCTGGTCATCGTGCTCCTGAAGTACCATGTGGGCAGTCTGCATGAACTATGCCAGGCGTGCAACAGATCAAAGAGCCTGGCACTGCTTTGCAGCAGCTCCAGCTTCATGTTAGAAGTGCAGTGGCATCCACAAGGACTCCCAGCACATGTGGTGTGAGTTTGCTGTCTCTCAAGGAGGTCGGCAATGGAGGAGTGTGAAACCCAGCTGCGGAGGGGAGCCCCTTTAAGCAAGAGTCTCAGCTAGCCTCAGGAAGCAGCTCCAGGAAGTGACTGCTCTCCTGATGCCCTGCCCAGAGAGCTTTCCGGGGCTTTAAATGCGATTCAGCCTCCAATCAGTATGGACGCGCGAGTTCAATGGTCCCTTGTAGTGTGGACGTGCTATTTTGAAATAGTTATTGTGGGAGTTATTATTTCAAAAAAACGTATTTTGAAATAACGTGGTAGTGTAGACATAGCCCTTGAAATCACTGGGACTGTCCTAGGGCTCTATCAAGGTTCTTTTTGCCACCATCCTGGCATTCCACTCACCAGTCAAAGCTTTGCACATCCTGTCTTACGGGCTTTTCACAGTCTGCTGAGGACATGCAGAGCAGTAAGCCTCCATGTTACCTCTCTGCCTTAGCAAGAGTGACCTTTGCTGGCTATTACACTGTATGTCAGCTCCCTGCCACACCAGTCTGTCTCCCTCACCAGCAAGCGCCTCAAGGTCAACCAGTTTTAACCTGGCCTAGCAGGTAACAATCAGTGAACTACTGTCCCTAACCACCTCAGCAATGTCACTGTGCATTGCACAGCACCCATTGCTGTACATTCACAGAAGATACTCATTTTTATCCTTTAAAGAGTCGGTATATTACATCTTATAAATTTAACTTACCTGGGTTAAACATACCCTTCCCTTCAAGCACCACACTGAAATGCTTTATAGTAAAAATAAAACAAGTTTGTTAATAAAAGGACATAAATTAAGTGACACCAAGAAAGAATAAAGGTATAAATGGTTATAAACAAAAATAAAAGTACACTTTCTCATGCAAAGACCTAACTTAAGCTACATTCTTTGTTCTGGGTAGTTTCCTTCCCAGATTTCCTTTCCCAGCAATAGCTGGTCAACTTTTTTCCTTATCTCCTTAAGTGAAAGATAATGCAAAATCTTTCTGTGTGCTGTTATGCCTCAAAATTTGCCTTGTTTCATGGCCTCAGATACAGTCCAGGGGTGGCCTGTCCATATAGGTGAACTAGGCGGTCGCCTAGGGCGCCAAGTTAAATGGGGTGCCAAATTCAAGCGCAATACCATTGAGGGGTTTGGAGGTGGGGGCACTGATTGCATGGTTCGCCTAGGGCACCAGTTGCTGGCAGCTAGTCTAGGGCTGCCACTGATACAGTCTCATGCCTCCTCTTGAAGTGTGTGTAGGGGTTGGGTGACTCTGTCTTGATGAAAGTGTACCTTCATGTAGTCCAGTGTGATGCTTCCTGTTGCAATTTCACAAAGTAAATGTTATTTTCTGGGGTGTCAGAGGATGAAAGGTGAGTGAGAGCTGAGCACTGTTCCTGAGTTTCTGGATTGTTCATCTGTTTGGGTTTGTTAATGAAAGTAAATTGCCAGTTTCTTGTGTTCCCCTCAGGTTGCTCATTCTAGTAATATTGGTAAACTTCCTGAGGCTGTAGCTGCTCAGAAGACTCAACTCTTATTGATTACTGCAGTCTAAGAGATTAATCGATACTCAATACACAAATCTAGCAATTAAGCCAAGTGTAGCATTAAGAATGCTAAAAGTGGGACAGTTTGGTGTATGTGCTGTCTTTGCTGGCTAACTAGCCTGAGAAGGAAAGAGAAGAATCTTTCTTCTCTCTCATTAATCCAGACTTGCAGGCCTCTAAATAAATGTGCTAAAACTACCTCATTAGGCATATTGTTCTGCTGTCCTTTCTAAAGGATGAGCTCTTGCGGTGTGCTTTAATGGATGCCATTTATTTGACATCCAATGTTCCACCACTCTTAATCAAGGAGGAGCTGCTAAGAAGCATTAGTTCAACTATAAATGTTTGTTTCCAATCAAACATCATATGCTGTGATAAAATACACAGTTTTGTATCATGAATAAAACAGTGTGGGATAGTGAACTGTCAAAATAAAGCATTTGTCCCATTGTTTTCATAAAATTATCCCTTATTTGTTAGGGTTTGGGAGAATAGATTAGGGCAGGGCTATTCAACTTTGGAAGCCCCGGGGGCCACAATGATACAGCACATGCTGAGGGCCGCAACTTAAGAGCGGTTGCAAATATATGCAAATAGCTTCTTTCACACTGATGGGCATGAATACAAAGGATAAGGCAAGACTACACAACACACAGGCCCCATTGAAGTCAGTTCTGCTGATATTAATAAAATGCAATATTTACCTAATTTCCACCCATATGACAGCACTTTTAATGAGTCCAGGAATTTAACTACTAAAACGCATATCAACAGAAGATCATTATATTGACTACTTTTTTGTTTTGGCTCCCACCCGCGGGCCGCGTGTTGAGCCCCGTGTAAACTCAAACCACACCGCAGGCTGCAAACAAAATGCAGCCCGCGGACCACATGTTGAGTAGCCCTGGATTAGGGCCTGCAAAATGTTTGGGTTTTGCTTTTGTCAGGTGAATTACTTTGTTTATACAGAGAAGTTAATGCTACTGGGTAGGCAGCAGCATATTACTGTAAGCTGAATGGAGTATTAGGATAATAACAGCCTTTGTATGCATGTTATTTAGATATATAGCAATACATATCCTAGAAATTTAGATGGCCACCTTGGACCTTATAATTAAAAAGCTGTGATATCCACATTGAATAGATCATTTTCAGGGTAAACTTGTTACTAGTGAGTAGAGGGTTAATATATATATAAATGCCAATGGCAAATTAAAAAAACCATTAACATAGATTTAAAGTTGTTTTGTGGTATGTTGTCCTCTTGCAAAACACTGACTTGAGTAAAATGCAAACTTCTGAAAACCAGACATTGTGTAATTAAGATTGTCCATGCAACCTTAACTCTGCCCTCTTTCAGCAATGCCTCAATCTGCCCTAATGATAGATATACTTTTACTCTGCCAGCTGCCCAGTTGGGCTACATCTAGATAGCAGGGCTATTTTGGGATACTGGTGCTGTGTAGACATACCCTTGATGACTTGTACAAACTCTTCCCTGCCTTTTACAATCCATTCACTCATACCCACACAATTCCATCTCGCTCTATTGAAGGACAAAAAGATTGCACCTGCTTGTCTCTCTACTATCTTCAAGCAATCCCTCAAATGCCCAAAGCTCATAGTCTCTCTGCCCGTGGCACCATAAGATTGAGGATGCTGCAGAGCCTGGCATATGTGCTCAGTTAACATTAGGCTCCCAAATCCTACAGTTAGGTACCTAACGAAAAGTGGCCTGATTTTCAGAAGTGCTGAGCACCCATCAATCCCAGTGAAGCTGACTGTAGCTGCAAGCACTCAGCATCTTTGAAAAATCGAGCTACTCTTAGTTAGATGTCAAACCTTTGATGTAGGGAACTAACACTGAGCACACTGGTTTGAAAAATTTAGGAAATTATTTTGGCTTCCTGAGTTTTGGCCTCTCAATTGCTATACAGTTTGTGGCAATGTACTGTGTACTAATGAACCTTAATTACTGTTTCTGGCTGTGTTTGGGGTACAGAAGGATGTTTTTCAGTGTGAAGCTGAAATTATGAAACACGATATAATCGTCTTTATTATGAATGATTTGCTATCTGCTTGTATCTCATAAGTCACTCAAGGAGCCATTAATTACAAAGAAAAGAGTAAGGGGTTGTTGGTGACATTTAATCCATCACCTTGGGTTTTTTTGTGATCCAACTCTAGGGATGAGAGAAAGAGAGAGAGAGAGAGAGAGAGAGAAGCCCTACTTTAAAGTGCCCTTCCTCCGTAAAACAAGTTCTATTTTTGCACTATGATAGGATGGAGCACAAACAATAGAAGTTGTCTGGTCAGCGCACATTGGCAGAATTCATTTAAATTTTTCACACACACGGTTGGGCTCCTAATTAGCTATCACCTCTCAGCAAAGTAGTTCCTGAGGATTATTGTGAACAGTTCAGTGAAGATGTCTGCTCAGTGTGCAGCATCCGACAAATAGGCTGAGGGGATGTGAGGAAGCTGTGCTGTAAAAAAGGATTATCAAATAGTATAGAAACGGTTACAAAACCATTGTTTACATTAGCGATACTGGCACATCTCCAATATAGTTTAAAGCAATGCTAATGGATGCATGTGATGGGGTGGACTAGGTCCCATTATCCCTACTGGAGGAGCAGAAGAGAGGTCCTCCAAACAGAATAGAGGGGCAGCCTCTGCTGCAGCCAATCAGGATGCAGCAAGCCAATATAAAAGAAGCTTCTGGGCCAGGGCCTGCCAGTTCCTTCCTGGAGCTCAAGCCAGGCTGACTGGGAGAACAGCAGCACTCTGGACAGCTCCGAGTGGGAGCTGGACTTCAGACTAAGGATATTAAAATGTGGTTAGTTAACTAGTCAAGAGCCCCTGCTGGGGCTCTTGTACATTCCAAAGGAGGCACGTGGAACTCTGCATACAGTGGGAAGTCCCACTGACTCCGGGCTGCATGTGGGTGCCTGCTTTGAAATGTACAAGAGTCCCCAGAGGAGATTGGTTGTGTTGCGGCTTCCCCTTTGAAACTGCCGCCTCTGCCTGTTTTAAAGGGGCAGTGGAGCCCATGTGGCACTTCCCCGGAACCCGAGGTCAGCTGATCCCGGACTCCGTGGCTGACCATTTGAAAGACACACAGGCAGCATTTTAAAGGAGCAGCCACCACAAAGCTGATCCGCGGATCAGCTATGCAGTGGCTGCCCCTTTGAAAAGCCACCTGGGTGTTTCAAAGTGGCAGCACTGCTGTGTGGCACTGCCACTTTAAAGTACACCTTACATTCCCCCTTTGCTGCCTCTATTTTATATTTTATAGAGGCAGCAAAGGGGGGGGAGATATCAACTAGTCGACTACTCAAAATACTGTTTGATAAGCAAATACTTATTGGATAGTCGACTAGTCAACTAGTCTTTTACATCCTTACTTCAGACCTGGTCAGAACCAGGTCCAGCGGCTGAAGACTAGTTGGTAAGCCAACAGCAACCCTTTGCAGAACTCTGGGCAGGGAGGACTTGACCACAAGGCCCAAGAGACAGGGCTAGACCAGTGGTCTCCAACCTTTTTAACCACAAGATCACTTTTTCAATTTAAATTCAATGTAAGATCTACCTCAAACCCAAATACCCTTGCCCCACTTCCTTCTCGCCCTTTCTTTGAAGCCTGCTCCACCCCTTCTCCAAGGCCTCATCCTGTTCTCTTCATCCCCCTTCCTCTCTGAACCTCATTCACATTCACCAGGCTGGGGTAGGGGGTTGGGGTGCAGGTTCCGGTCTTGGGCCAAAGGGTTCTGAGTATGGGAGGGGCTCCAGGCTTAGCTCAGGGCAGGGGACTGGAGTCCAGGAGGGGTTTCAGGGTGCAAGCTCTGGGAAGGAGTTTGGGTGCTGGGGGACTCACATCTGGGGCAGGAGGTGGGGTGCAGGAGGAGGGTCAGGATTAGGACACGGGTTCAGGAAGGAGGCTCTAGCTGGGCAGCATTTAACTGTGATGGCTTCCAGGTGGTGGAGCAGTGGGGTTAAGTCAGACTTACTCCTGCCCTGGCCCTGTACCACTCCTGAAAGCAGGTGGCATGGACAGCAAAGGCTCCATGGTGCCAAGTGCTGCCCCTCATCTACAGGCACTGAGCCCACAGATTCTATTGGCCATGCTTCCCCATTACTGATCAATGGAAGCTGCAGGCGTGGTGTCTGCAGGCAAGGACAGTATGTGGAGACCCCCTGCTCTGCCTTTCTCAGGGGCTGCAGGGACATGCCAGCCACGTCCAGGAGTAGCAGTTACCACAGGGATAATTACTCCAGCCACGACAGGTTATGCATTTTAGAACTCACTACTCAAAGAATTAAATGTAAGCATAAGAGAGAAATGAACATTATGAAATGCACAGGCCAGTCAAAAACCAAAAATAACTCACTTTGCAAGCAGTAAAAGAAGTAACAACAATCCCCCACGTATGTATTGGGGAGGGAGCTGAGCGTGAAGGACAGTGTGTGTTTGTGAGAGTGACAGACACACACACAGTGTGTAAGAGTGACAGAGATTTGCATTGCCAAGCTCCCTCCATCCCCTTCTCCCTGTGTGGAGAGAGGGTACAGGAATGCGGGGAGGAGGGACACCCTGACATCAGCGCCCCCCTTCTTCTCCCTCCCACACCCTGCACAGCAAGTAGAAGACTCCCAGGGGGACAGCTCCAAGGCAAAGAGAAGGAGCAGCATGACAGTGGAGGGAGGGGCAACTGAAGTGGCAGCGCTTGTTGCTTCCTGACCAAACCAGTCAGGATCACCTGCCAGAGGCTCCAAGATCTACCGATCCTGATCTACTGGTTGGTGACCACTGGGCTAGACAGAGCAGCTTCCCAGGGAAGTGGCCCAGGGAACATGACAGCAACTGACCTCTCTGAGACTCAGCAGGTAACTGAGGATCTCTGGGCCGGGCCCCAGAGGAGTGGGTGGGCCTGGGTCCCCCACAATCCCCAGCAGCCACAACAGTGGGTTAGAAGAAGCCTGGTCCCAGGCCACATACTGGACATTTCCTCTCCCGCAGACAGCCGTGTCGAGAGACTCCATGACGCCCCTTGGCCCCCGAGGGGCACTCACAAGAAGGGCAGAGCCCTTTACAATCCATCTTTCTTCTTTTGGTCAGTATTTAAACTCCAGATCAGCTTAGCGCTGATCAAAAGTCATTAACATCCAAGACTGGTGACTGGTAGTGGGAACAGAATTAGTGACTTCAGGACCCAGGCCTTTAAGTGCATCAGTTTTGCACATCTTAGAAGCACTACGTTTTATAACTTTCATGAGCACTAGATGACAAGGTGGCCAACTTTCTAATAGCAGAATACTGAATGCCGTGCCCTGCCCTGCCCTGCCCTGCCCTGCCCTGCCCTGCCCCTTCCCTGAGGCTCTGCTCCCTCTCACTCTATTCTCCCCTCTCTCCCTTGCTCTCTCCCACCCTTGCTCGCTTTCACCAAGCTGAGGCAGGGGGCTGGGGTATGGGAGGGGATAGGGTCTCTGGCTGGGCCTGTGGGCTTTAGCAAAGTTCCAGAAAGGAGGGCATTGGGAAGGGGCTCTGGGAGGGGCAGAAGTGCAGGAAGGGGTGAGGCCTCTGGCTGGGAGTGTGGGCTCTGAGGTAAGGCCAGCGATAAGGGGTTTGAAATGGAGGAGGGGGCTTCAAGCTGGAGCAAAGGGGTTTGGCATGCAAAAGGGGGGGCTCAGGGCTGGCCTAAGAGGTGGGGCATGGAGGGGGATTTAGAGTGCAGGCTCTGTACCACCTCAGTGTGGTCAAGAGACTATGATGTATTATGTAATCTAATAAAGCAAGAGAGTAAACACATGCACAGCACAGATGGAGCAATGGCTGATGGGGATTAGTCCTTTTGAGCTTCACTCCTGAGGCTTCCTTTTAAACTGTGGCCAAGAGAACAACCCCGCGTATTGTATAGTATTATGTTTTGTTGAAATGCCAGGAAGCAGCTGGCTTGTCTGAGAGGTGGAGGAGGGGGCCAAGGAGATTCTTCATGCTGTCCCCACTGGCATGCACCATCCCCTCTGTTCCCATTGGCTGCAGTTCCCGACCAATGGGAGTTGCGGAGCTGACACATGGGGCAAGGACAACATGCAGAAGCCCCCGATTTCCCTCTGCCTCCCAGACATGTGCAGCCACTTTCTGCATCCCCAGGAGTCATGCAGAGCCAGGTGGGGAGCCTGCGTTTGCCCCACTGTGCCACCAACTCGACTTTCAACAGCCCAGTCAGTGGTGCTGCCCGGTGCTGCCAGGATCCTTTTTCGACTGGGTGTTCCAGCTGACAACTAGACATTTGGCAGCCCTACTAGATCATCTTAATACTTTCAAAGAGAGAGGCCCTGATCCTCCATCTCTAGTTAGCTGGTGGTCTAACAGGGAAAGCATGTTAGTTCAGATACGCCTTCCCCGGTAGTCTGCCCATTTTGAGGCCCAGCCAACCTCGAGTTAAAGGCCAAGAGAAGTTACCTCTTGACACACAGCCTAATTCAATTTCCTTGCTTGTCCGGCTACTGTTTAGCAGTTCTTGGACCCTTTGGAAAAATGATGGGAAGGCTGAGGAAGAGATCGTCTTGGATTATGCCAAACAGGCAGCCTTGCTGAAAGACTCTATATTCAATGTTCAGAACTGTCACCTCAGTTGGTGTGAAAGCTTAAGCTCATGTTTGAAGCCATACCTGCCCACACTAGCCAAATGCATAGATATATACCCATATAATCTAACTGCATTGTTGTCATTGTGACTATTTCCAAGTGGTTCCCCTGGGGAAGGAAGCTGCAGAATTGGTGATGTCCATGATATCATAGTTATTTCTAATTGTGGAAGGCAACACTCCTATTTAGTGCTTGCTGCCTTTGGTTGCCACTGTAGCAAGTCTGATAGTGGGAGAACGGCTCAGCATTAGGCTTGCATGACAGGAAGAGCGACACAGAGAACTGTGTATAAAAAATTATTGATTTGCCTATTCTACTAAGGCAGATGCGGGTGTTAAATGCCATCCCATTAATGGGTCTCCAGGAGTCTGACCCATTAATGAGTAGAGTGGGTCAGCAGTATAAACACGTAGCAGTCAGCAAGGTCTCCTCAAGATTTACACTTGTAGGTTACTGCATTAAACAATAGGAAAACAGTTTGTTCAACATATGAAAAATTCCCCATCTTGAGGAGTTACTCCTATCAAAGCAAAGTGTGGAGTCCTAATTTCCCAGAAGCATTCTCCCTCTGCTGTGTCGCAAGCAGCCGCTCTTAGGTAGGGTTGCCGACTGTCTAGTCACATGAAACCAAAGACCCTTGCCCTGCCCCTTCTCTAAGTCCTCACTCCATCCCCCCTTCCTCCATCCCTTATTTTCCCCCACTCTCACTCTCTTTTACTGGGCTGGGGCAGAGGATGGGGTCCAGGAGGGGGGACAGTGATCAAGCTCTGAGCAGGAGTTTGAGTGCTGGAGGAGGCTCAGGGCTGGAACGGGAGATTGGGGTGCAGGAGAGGTTGTGAGGTGCAAGCTCTTGGAGAGAGTTTAGATGCAGGAGCAGGCTCAGGGTTAGAGCTAGGGATTGAGGTGTGGCAGAAAGTGCAGCCTCACGGCTGGGGCAGGTTGAAGTGTAGGAAAGAGTTCACAGTGTAGAGTGCTGGCTCCAGGAGGGAGCTCAGGACTGAGGCAAAGGCAGGCTCCCTGCCTACCCTGGCCCCTACCTACTGAGGCAAAGGCAGGCTCCCTGCCTACCCTGGTTCCTTGCCTACCCTTGCTCCTGGAAGTAGCCAGCACATGACTTAGGCCAGGCTTGTACTACAGGGCAAGTCAGCTTACGGTACACAATTCCAGCTATGTACATAATCTAGCTGGAGTCTACGTACCTTAAGCCAAACTTTGACGCCCTTTCCAGAGCAGGAGGTCCATGGAAGAAATGCTCCTGTCGGATTCCTTTATTCCTTACAACAGCGAGGTAATGGGGACGCCCTCGGCGTTCGATTTAGCAGGTCTACTAAAGACCTGCTAAATCAAATGCTGGAAGATCAACTGCCACAGCGTCAATCATCCCACAAGTGCAGATGTGGCCTTACGCTTCCTCTGTGCTAGGCTGTTTTACCCAAAATTATTACCACTATTACTATTTGCTCCACTCCATGGATAGTAGTAACTGTTAAAGGGCTAGAGTAGACAGGACACTAGTATTCTATTAACATGACATTTTAGACCAGTTCTCATCAGGGAGCGAGATCAGGCATAGGTAAAAACACCACTGGTTTCAGGATCCTGACTATTAATTGTTGCCGCATAGGGAGTTGCTCTAGTATTAACTAATATTGCTACTTATTTGTTAGCAAAAAGCTTTCTAGCCCATCTCCTGAGCAACTATGTAAGGGGAGCAGCAAGCTGACCTGGAGTTTATGCACTGTTTACCTGCATGCCCATGAACCTTGTCTTTTGTGTTTCTCCTCACAGTATTTCTGTGTCATCTGCTGATCTGAAGCCAAGGTGCAACAGACAAAATCTAAGGAATTTCAGTAATATTTTCAAAAGCATCAGAGTGACTTCAAGTATGTCTTCACTTAGTGATAGGCACTGCAAACTCAGCTAGTATAGGTATAAATAGCAGTGTTGATCGTGAGGCATGACTTAGGTAACTAAAGTAGCATTAGAATACCAAACATAACATATTTCGCACATTGCAATTTTACCACTAACATTACCAAAGTTGATGTCAATTAACTTTTATTAGATATTTGCAGTAGAACATAGATAGAAAACTGAGAACACAGGGAGAAGAGGACAGTTTTGGTTGGATAGTGCACTACCACCACCTGCCAGTGCAATCAGTATGATTAGAGCTGGTCAAAAACTTTCCAACTTAACATTTTTTCCATCAGAAAAATGCAAATTAAACAAAGTGAAAATGTTCCTTAAGAACATAATTTTAACAAAATTTAATTTAGGGGAAAAAATCAGAATATAACTTAAAATTTAAAAATGTCACAGTCAAAATAAAACATTTTGATTTTGCTAAGTGACACGTTTTCATTAACTCAGAATAAAATACTTTTTGAATATTCTGTTTTGTGTGAGATTTCAAAATGTGATTTGTTCTGATTTACAGTGGAAGCAAATTTTAAAATAATAACTTTTCCCGCAATAAGGACATTCCAATTCCCAGGTAGCTCTAACAATGGCGTAAGGCATGAAACTGGAGAGCACCGCACAACACTACTCAAGACCAAGTAATTCTGCAAATACAATAGGTGATATATTTCACATTCTGGACAGGCTTGGTCTTAGCTCCCTGCTCTGCCTTCCTCTATACACAGCGGTTCCCAACCTTTTCCAGATGGGGACCCATTTTGACAATTCAGGAAGACTTGGTGACCCAAGGCAATTCAAAAAAATGTGTGAATGGCTCCTTAAGAGCTACCTGGGGAGATACCTGGCAACCCTTTTGAAATGTAATGACGACCCAGATTTGGGTCCCGACCCATAGGTTGGGAAACCCTGCTCTATAGTTTAGCTACTGGCATGACCAGAATGTTTTAAGAAGTGCTTCATGCCACGACTCTGTTGCGGTATATGCCCCGCCTCAGAACACACTTTACAATTGTGCTGTGCTGCTTTCCATTTCTTTTTCAGAGCACGCTGCTAATATGAACCTTGGCAGTACTTGTAGAGAGCACAGTGACACAAGAGTTGCCAATTTGCCTTCCATTCCTCAAATTCCCCGCATCCTGGCTAGCACTCTGGTCTGGACATTCTCCATGAACTCTCATCTATTAAATTAATTGATACCTTTTGGAGGTTAAATCAAAATATAACTACTGCATACATAATACAAGGCACATCTCATTGTTTTTCCCTGCTCTAACCTTCATTTTCCCACATCCCTTCCCCATTCTCTCTCTTATTGCCGTTAGAGTGTACAGAAATTAGGTAATAACCCTTTAAATAGTTTGTGAGTCTTCTAGTGAGCCTCCCTGTCTTCGGTTGCAGAAGCCATCAGAACTCTTCCAGAGCAGCTGTGTATATATTTGTTAGGTTGTGTGTGTGTGTGTGTGTGTGTGGTTGGACTGTGTATATTTGTATATACTTATTTAATTGTGTCCATGTGGTTTCCTCCTATTCTTAATGCACTGTAACAAGCAAAGACACAACAGTTATGATCTGCTGTGCTTTCTAGTTTATGCTGCAAGATGCTAGAGACGGTGAATCTGTCATTCCTATGTCTGTAAAGTGCCATGCTCTAATAATAATTAATACGATGTGGGATTAAACTATGTTTTCTTTCCATTTAAGTGATACAAGGCTAAAAAAGAAATCACAATAATGCTTATGGCCAATTTGTGCAGTGCTAAAAACAGAGTTAGAACATTCCTTCTTGAACCCTATATGTGGTCAGGCATTAGGTCTGCATTCCTCTGTAACATTCCTAGCTTACACATGGAAGCTGAAAATGTTCTTGATGGTCAAAAAGTCATCTAGCCTTTCAAAGATCCAACTATATTTCCTATTTGCTGTGTCCTGTTGAAATGAATTCCATAGGCTGACTGTACATTACATAAACAAGTTCAAGATTTCCTTTTGGTGTGTGTTAAATGTAATGTATTTTGTTTTCTCTTTGTGCAGAAGGGGTCAAAAGGAGCATCAGGGTCAACTTTCAGACTTCATACATGTCAATCAAATTGCCTTGTATTCTTCTCCTCGCTCAGGTAAGTATTCCTCATCTCTTCTAAAACAAAGTGAAGGATGAGATCATAGAAAGAAGTTAAGCATCCGAATGCCTGCCCTGAACAGTTAATGTGGACTACATCCGAGGTCTTGTCTACACCAGCTAAAGTCATGCTAATTCCACATAGTGCTATTTGAAGCATAATGTGGATGGGGATTCCAATTTTAAAGACTTGTGAAAGAAAATAGGAATGCTTTTGACATCTGCAGGTAGCAAGCACTACTGAATTTGTTACATTCCACATATTTCTATCCATGACTGTTCCTTGTGCACTCACTGGAGTGAAATATGACACATATAGCTTCAAATGTCATTCATTTTGATCTATGGTGTTGTGATACATAGAGTAATAATCTCTGGACTTTCATGTGTATCTCTGTCCTCCCAAATATTGACCCATGTTAGATTGAATGTCATTGTCCAACATGCACAAGAGCATGTGTTCATGTCATTCTCTAGTGGGTGCAGCTTCCAGTGGATGTATGTCCTAAGAAAGAGGGGAAGACAAGAGAGAAATGAGAATGAGGAAAGAGGGGTAAAATACTTATGGTAATGCAACCTCCATAATCAGGAATTATTTTCATGGGCACCAGCTACTGAGCTTTTAATTTATTACAAATAAAAACAAATGCCTTCCACAAAACACTAAATATAAATAAGAAAAGTCGTAGAAAAAGAAGCCCTTTTATGGAAACGGGGAATTCGGGATGTCTGAGTGAGTTCTCCCCTCTATTCCCATTTATTCCTAACCCAGGCCATATATGTTTAGGGAGCTCCCACTTTCCCACAACAGACACTGGGGATAGTAGGTCAGTCTTAGGTCTGGTCTATACAGGGAGAGAAAGTCCATCTAAAATGCACAACTCTATCTACATGAATAGTGTAGCGGGAGTCGAGGTACCTTAGGTCAAATTTCCAAAGGGTCCTCACTGTGGAAGTCGACGGGAGAAATTCTCCTGTTGACTCTCCTTAATTCTCATGACCTGGTGGAGTACTGGAATGGACAGGTGTGCCATCAGCATTCAATCAACTAAATCAAACCCTCGGAGATTGATTCCCACAGTGTCAATCTTGGGGCCCTTAGTGTGACACCCTGGGGCTTTGGTTCCCTCCCCTTCCTTCTGATGCACCATTCTCACACCCCTCCCATTCTACTCCTCATCCCCTGTAACTACAAAGAGGTACTAATAATGCCAGCTAATCTTCCCTTGTTCCAACTGAGACTATGGGACAGATTTCTGTACCATGACTTGAACTGAGTACTCTGAATAATCCCACTCCTTCCAGTGGTGCTACTCGTACTATAAGGTATTATTCAATCAGAGTTAGGATTGAAGAAATTGGCCTTTACTATCACATCTGCAAAGCTCCCTGAAAAATCACTCCCGGGTCTAAACTGAGACAAAATGTAATAGTTCTCATAGCAGTGTCACACAGTAGTATGTTGTCTTATCAGCTGTGCCATTAGGCTGTCCACAAACTGAGTTCAAATTCTTTGGCTATACCATGAGGGCATGTCTACACTGGGGAGTTATTTTGAAATATTAGGCTTGTTATTTTGAAATAACACCTGCTTGTGAAGAGGAATAAGCTTATTTCGAAATAGTTGTTTCAGGAGTAGAAACATAGCCTGAGTGACAACGAGGGTCCAGAAGTCTCATAGGGAGAACCCAGGGAGTTTTGAACCCAAGAATAAGCAGTTAAATCAGCTGATCCCATGCGGTGTTATTGGGCTATGTTAGGAAGGGTCTTTTATGAAAGCTTATAATGTTCTGAACTGGATGGTTGTTTTCAATGACATATATATACAGACTGGTAATATATTTGTGTATCTATTCAACTGTGCTCCTAATTTGTGCTGTAACATTCAGCTTCATCTCACAGAGGGGTACTGGTAGTCTGGGAGGGATTGCTTCCCTAACCAGATGAAGCTAGCTTCAGGCACCTAGCATGGTAGAACCCAGGAAAAGACAAATGATAGGTCATAAAAGTTAATGGGAAAACACTGAAACAGCTTGAAACTGAAAAGAAAACCTCAGTCTTGGAAAAACTAAGAGGAAGACGACCAATACAAGCTCCTTCTGAATTGCAATGCCTGGCCTGCAAACATCCTGAACATTTCCTGTAACCCTTCCCCTCCAACTCTCCCTTTTTTGGGACACTTGAAGTATGGGATCCTGTCTGAGCCACAGTGGCATATTAAGGCAGACAGGTTTACAGGGCTGGTAGTGACAGAACTCCTTACTGCTCTAGGAGGTAATCCCCAAAACAACACTGGTTATTCTGAAGAGTTTATCCTAACACTAATCATAACTCATTGCTTTTGACTTCCAGCCAAACCATATAAAAAGAACCTTTCAGGATGTGAAGTCTATAATGCAGCAAATGTAATACTTGAAGGGCAGATGTTGAATGTATCCATTGAACTGTATTTAAGAAGCACTGACCTTTGAGATTGAAATGTTGCCAGAAGCATCATGGAATCCTGCCTATTTGCGCCAGTCTTTCATGGGTAGAGCGACTGTTTCATTGATTCTGTTTCAGGAGAACATACACGTGTTAATAAATGTTGTACAACTGTGCTGTTTAGCAGCCTTAGATGATTATATTGCATTGAAAGATATAACCGAATTCTCACAGCAACTATAGACAATGTTAGGAATTTTATTTCTCTCCACTTGTATTGAGCTATTCATCTTGTGCTCAGTGAGAAATTTCTAACACTAGAAAATATCATTTCAATACAGGTTGTGTGGTGACAGATTTGATATAATCCCAGAGAGACTGACGTGGTGGTATTTATAGCCAAACCTCTGGTTGGTAAGCGATCTCTGAACTTGTGGCCCTGGGCATAATAAGAATGGAATTGCTATCTTGATAGGTAAGTTTCAAATGCATTTCCCCAATTTAGACAGCTCGGGTGAGCCTGTAGGTAAGGTAGCTTATGGTATGTCATATTATTTCTACTCCAGAAAGACAAAGACGCTGATTCAAACTCTGCTCCCCTGACTGGTCTCAGAAATTTGACCATACATATTGTTCTCATGAGGTTCCCATGTTGATTAATGCTATTAATACAGGTAGGTCTTGTTTTAGTACTAAAAATCATGTAGCCAGTAGTTCTTTGCTCAGAAGAGCTTTCTTCATTACTTGAAAGAGAAGCCACAACTAGTAAGAAACCTTTATAATTTGTTTAACAGTACTTCTGCTTGAGAGTGGATGTATTTAGTCTTCTAAAAGTTGGTGGAGCTTTAGTTGGAAGGTGGCTTCTGTTCTATTTGTTATGACAATATGAATGACTACTGTGATTCCCAGCAAAGATTCAGTGAACCTACCTGCTGTCTAATAAAAGAGAAAACACCAAAGCTGTAATTCACAGCCATGGTCTATCCAAAACAAGAGAATGGGAGGAAAATCTGTCAACCACCATTATATATAACGTTGTATATAATTTGTTGCTAACCATTAAATCACTTGTGCTTTGTTTATTTCCTTCTTGAGATTTTTCAAACAGTATAATCTTATCGGAAATACAATTTTGAGAAGTTCACTTTAATATAAAAGGCTTATACTGCATGCAGGAGGTTACATAATTTCTATATATAGCTGCAAAGGATTCTTATGCCTCCTCCTTTAAATCAGGGGGAGGAATCTAAATACATAAGGGTATTTTATATATATGAGAAGATTTACTTGGTGGTGCTCAGGTCCTTAACTCAATTAATTTGGGGGGAGCAAGTATTTCTTCATGTACATCATTGCTCTAGGGTGGAGCTGGAGATGAGGGGTTCAGTATGCAGGCTGACCTAGGGAAAGAGGACAACCCCCAGCCCTCTCTCACCACAGCAGCTTGAGGCCAGATGAAAAGTGCCTCTGCAGCTCCAATGGGCACAGCCAGGGGGAGGGAGGAGCAGGTCCAGGATCATCTGCCCCCTACACTCCCCCGCCAGAGTGAGGAATGCATCAAACTGTGCACTTTCCCCTTGCTCCCTGATGAAGGGGAAAAGACAATGTCCACGTATAAATGGGGGAGGGGAGCTTCAGCTTTAAGTTATGATAAGAGGAAGCTATATACTGAATTTGGTGGTCCTAGCTCTCACCATTTCGGACAAGTTCTTGAACAAACAGACACACAGGGTGTGTCTAGACTACAGGGTTTTTTCGAAAAAAGTAGCCTTTTTTCCAAAAAAAAAGTCCCCTGCATGTAGACTGCTCCCACTTTCCTTCTAAAGTAACTTGAAAAAATGCGGCAGTTTTTTTGACCACGGAAAATCTCGTTTTACGAGGAAGAACGCCTTTTTTCGAAAGTGCTCTTTCGGAAAAAAGGCACTATGTAATGCAAACTGTGCTTTTTCAAAAGAGAGCATCCAGACTGCTTGGGTGCTCTCTTTTGAAAAATCAGCTTACTTTTTCGAAAGTACTTATTGTAGTCCAGATGCTCTTTTTAGAAAGAGGCTTGCAGTCTAGATATAGCCAATGACGGATGCACAGTAGACAAACTCTCTCAAAAATATAGTAGGTATGTGTGCACACACTTGTAAAGCAGTGTATAACTTCAGTAGATAACTGCTGCATTTTCTCCACTATTGCTATAAATATATTTATATCAGCTCTTCCAACTGCATCACTATCTACAGAATGATCACATGGCACTTGTAACTTTTTACCGATCAGCTGTCCAGCTTGAAACGATTTACAGGCGTGTAAAACAGTTTCAATTACAGTTCACTATAATTGTTTTCCTATTAAAAACCCGCTTACCTCTAATTCTGTCATTCCTGATGTTTTAATGGTCTTTCTTTTTCCAGTTATAAAATTAAATATCTTGATTACCATTAATAATATTTTGCTCTTGCTCGCTCGATCTGCCTCTCTTCAAAAACACAGCAGTATTGTGACAATCAAAATTGCTGCAATAATCATTTTCAATGTAGGTTTCACAGAGGCTCTCATTTAAACTCAATATACCAGGGGTTCTCAAAGTGTGGGCTGCAGACGCTAGTAGCTTGTGACCATCTTATAGGTGGGCCGCAGGCTCGGGGCTCGCCTCCCCCTACAGCGGGCAGCCTGTCTTGGTGCTCCAGCCCCAGGGTCCTCTTCTCCCCCATGTGGTTGGAGTGCCAGTGCCAGCTTCTTGCTGAAGGGGGGATCCCCAAGCCTTGCAGGCTGGATCCAGCTTGCAGGGGTAAGAAGTGGTTCTGCATGCTACCACTCCCCCTCCACCTAGCTGGGGGAATAGCAGCACAGGAAATCACTTGCCTGAAGGCTTTTCTCTGTTGCTCCCATTGGCCAGAATCACAGCCACTGGGAGCAGCAGGGGGCAGTACCACAGAGCGGCTGGGGGCATGGAGCCAGGTGAATGCCCCTCGTGCCCAGACCCTGCACCCCCACCCCACTCCTGCACCCTCCCTTCCACCCAGACCCTCCACCTCCAGCCTGCTCCTGCACCCAACTAGGGATGTGAAGTAGCGATTAATTTGCTAGTTGAGTAGTCGATGGAATTCCCATTGACTACTTGACTAGTCGTTAAGGAAGGGCACTTAAAGCCAGTGCCGCCCAGAGGATTCAGGGGGCCTGGGGCAAAGCAATGTTGGGGGCCCCTGGTGGGCTTTACTCTGGCGCACTCTGGCTCAGACCTCAGATGTTCTTGTGGGGGCCCCTGTGGGGTCCGGGGCCTGGGGAAAATTGCCCCACTTGCCCTCCCCCCCAGGCTGCTGTGTTAAAGCACTCTCTTCTGGCTCACGCTGGGTCTCAGCATAACTTCCAGCTGCACTCTGCACTCTTAAAGGGACAGAGAGGAGCCAGTGTACAAAGATGCTGGCTCAAACTCTGCTCCCCTGCCAGGTCTCAGGACAGCCCTCTCCTGCGCTGCCACTCTGCATTCTTTAAGGGACTGAGCAGCTGGTCCCGTGGGTGTCAGTACAAGCCCCCTTCTGCCCTCCCCCCCACTTGCTCTGTGCATTATTAGGGAGAGGGGAGCCAGTAGCAAGAGCACGCTGGTTCAGTGTGTTGGACCTCACAGTGCAAATGCTGCAGACCAGAGCCCTGTGGAAAAAGGCAGGTTTCATTGTATTTCACAAAGAAAGTCGCAGTAGGCTTCCTAGGTAACCTCTCCCTTCCCCCCAAAGGAAACAGAGCACTTTAACACATTGCTGTGGAGATTGCTTCCCGGCTTGAGAGACCTTATAATAACGTCAACAAGCACAACTGGGATTAGCATTTGCAGGATGAAGACCTTGTTACTTTACTTTCAAGTCACTGAGGCACTCTAAAGAACCAAGAAACTACACTAGAAAACAAAAACCTGGCATCCACCCTGAATGACTTTCAAAGCCCGTCCCTGTCCGCAAGCAGGTTGTAAAACCTAATGGCAGTCACTTGTCTGAAACCCATAGAAATGGTTTGAGAACAGGCAGCTCTCCTAGTCACAGTGTCATTGCAGCTGGGCTGGGGCTCAGAGTCAGGCATGTCAGGTTACAAATACTTCCATTCCGTTTTAAAAGACACTCTGGTTACTGGAGGAGTTCTTGTCCAGCCAGAACCTGCCTCTCTTCTCCCAGCCCCCTCCTCATCAGCCCTCTGAGGCACAAAGGGAATCCCATTCCCTTCTTATGCTACCCAGTGCAGCTGGAGATCAGACTTTCGGTCTCTCCCAGCCCCCACCCCTCATTGAAATTGAGATGGACTGTCCTCTACCTGCTACCTTAGCACAGCTGCAGCTTCCCCCCACCCCCCCGCCTCCACGCCAGCCCAGCCGGGGCTGCATGGAATGGAGCAGCGGGGACTTCCCTTGCCTGTCAGGCTGGGATGCTACAGGTGGGCAACCAGGACTGAGCCAGTCTTTGCACACAGGCTCCCCTGTACTTAATAATGCAGAGCAGCAGGAGGGAGGGGGGAAGCTTGTGCTGAGACCAGTGGGACTGGCTGCTCTGTCCCTTTAAGAAAGCAGAGTGGCAGCGCATGGGGTAGGGGTAGCAGAGATTGGGCCAGCATCTTTGCATGCTGGCTCCTCTCTGTCCCTTTAAGAGTGAAGAGTGGGGCGGGGGGAGGAGGGGGTGATAGAGTAGTCCATAATGCTGCTCAATAAGCTCCTGCTTACCAGGTAGTCGACTACTTGACTACTCCTTCACATCCTTACACCCAACCTCTCTGCCAGACCTCCAAACCCACTCATGCACCTGACCTCCCAGCCACATGCCCTCCACCTCCAGTCTGATCCTACACACCACCTCCTGCCCGTATTCTGCACCACCCCCTCCCACCCTGCACTCCAGCAGCCCACTCCTGCATACTGAAGCCTTCATTTCACCCCAGAGCCTAGGGGAGCCTACAAAATCAACTAGCCATGGGATCCCAAAAGAGTTAATTTTGGCTTGTGGGAAGCCCTGAACCTGGGTCCTCCATCCTATTCCCATCCCCCCTGTAGGGCTGGAGCACAAGGGGTGTGAGGAAGTCACATCAGTGAGAGGTTTTTTTTTTTAATTTTGTTTTTTTGCTTCTCACTTTTGTTTGAATTTTCTGCGGGTCAGTGGCCCCCAACCAAAAACGTTTCTCCACCCTGCCATAAATAAAGATAATGTTGAAACCTTTTGTTTTGGACATAAAGTAAAATATTTATTTATTTCAAACAAAGTTTGGTAAACTAACATGATAAAGTTAAAGCGCTTAATCTGTTTAATGATTTTGATTAATAATATTTCCTTTCTTACTCTTTAAATGCATCCCCTTATGTTATAGCTGTGTATTTACATTTTATGCTCCAGTAACCTAATATGAATAATTTAATATTTAAGGTATTTAGAGATAAGCAAATGTATTTTGTCTTCATGAATGGTTGGCTGGTGGGCCACAGAAGGTTTGTATTGAGTGGGGATAGGCTGCGGGCCAAAAAGTTTGACAACCACTGAACGATTAGAATTTTAAATAGTGCTAGAGTGGCAGAGTGGGAAACAGAATTCCTAGTGATTTTTTTATCTCTGTCACTGACTCTGAAAAGTGGCAGATTCTCTCTCCCAATTTCCACACACTATTGATAGACAACAGTAGCTGTCCAGAATTCATCAGCACTCAGCACTAACCCATTCTTCCTGAAATTTTCCTTTTTACTTAAGAAAACTAAAACACCAACTTCATCTTTCTCCTTATATTGCTGTGTCCATGATTTTTTTTCTGAAAGACTTCTTATTTATGACCCAATCTTTCTGAGAGAGAAAAAAGAGATATTTTTATACTCCCAGGTTGCACCTAATAGGACACGCCTATTCTGGCTACCAGGGTGAATCAGGAAAATAGCTCTGCTTCTCAGTTCAGGTTCATAATTTCTAAGACCATGCGCCACTCCTTGTGTCATCATTAAAGTCATTGAGACTTTCTGTATCTCAGTTTCTCTGTCTGTAAATTAAGTATACTAATGCCTATTTCAACGGAGCTCTATGAAAGTCACTAAAATAATATTTGTCAAGTGCTTTCAGAGACTCAGCTAAAACATCCTGTAGAACTGCAAAGTATTATTTTTGGATCACCTAGTGTAAAGTGAAGCTGAGAGTAAACTCAGCTTGACTTTAATAACAAATGAGATGATGAAGCAATGCAGTATCATACGCACTACCATAAATATATGCAGTAGCCCTTCCTACCTTCTAGCTCTTTGCAGGTAATAGTCCCCATTTCCTCAGTTTTCAGGTAGGGACACATAGAGGTGCTAGTCATACCTGCAGGTGCATCTATTGCTTTGTGATAATCTAGCTGTTAGCAACTTTTTGCAAGCAGATAAAATGCAACTACTCTGCAAGACAGTAAGAAAATTGCTTGTCTCTGAGTGTGGGAAAAAATAGCCTCTGTTTCTATATATTTCACACCTGCAAAAAGCATATGATGAGACAGGTATAACAGTGTGTGCTCTTCTCTCTCTTACACTTATAACTCTATTAACATTGTTAAAAGTTAAGGAGACTGACAGTGTTTTCTTTACTAACCCATGACTTCCATGATTTACCACGTGGAACTGAGCTAGAGGTAGTACCTATAGCACATATGAGAGAGAAATGCATACATAAGCTCATCAAGAATTTGATCATGCTTGGGCTGACATAACTACAATGGAGGCTATAACTGCAGATGGAGCTGGCCCAGGCCCAGACAGAAGCTAAAATTTGTAAACTGGAAAGATGATGAAATAACACCCACTCTTTGGCTGTGAGTGATAGGAATATCTCTTCATCTCACTTACACAGATTTGCTTGTAAACAAACTTAATAAACTTATCTGGACAAATATAGGAACAAGTGTAGTAATTAATGGCAGATTGTACACAAAAAGACAAAGACACAAAACATTTTTCTCTTACTTTTTGACATACAGCTCAGTTTTGCTCCCACTGGCCCTAGAGGAAGCAGGATTGAGCTCAGAGCCACATGCACTAGCTATCAGGCAAGAAAAAACATTCACATTCATTAAATATGATTGAATATGAACAAGTATAAGGCACAATACTTGTCCTGATTGTAAGATGCAGGAATGAAGTAAGGAGACCTCTGTTCTAGTTCTTTCTCTGCCGTAGATTCACTGTATGATAATAGACAAATCATTTAACTTCTTTGTGCTTCAGTTTTCCCATCTGTCTTTTTTTTTTAAGGAATAGTGACATAACTACCTTTATGAACTGCTCTGAGTACACAGTGTCAAGAGCTAAATAGTATTATTAGGCTAACACTTACCTGGACGATGTATGCAAATACAATTTTGCTATTTGCAGTAATTCCACACTCCCCTACACCAGACTTACTCAACCTATTATACAGATATCAATTAATGCAATAAGAATTTGGAGTACACAAGAAATGCAGTAATGGGGCTTGTTTCATTAAAATTAAGGACCTGCTCAGAGGTACAGAAATTCAGATTCATCTAAGAAATTGTATCATAGCTAATTTCTTTGAACAGGCTTCCATTCTTACTTAATGCAATTGACACCAGTGTAAATCAGGAATAACTCCACTGAACTAACCAATCATACAAATATAAAACTAGTGAGAGATCACAATTGGGCCTCTGTTGCCCATATTCTAATTAAATTACTAGTTAGGACTTAAATCAAACTGTAGAAATACAGGTAGTGCTAGGTAAATGGAATAAAGCAACCAAGGGGAAGGACACGCCAGGAATACAGAAAAAGATCAATGCTAAATTGTATGTCCTAGGATGTTAAATGTGCTATCTATCAACAAATGGTAGAATAAAAAAGGCTAAAGTGGATGAAAGTAAAAGAAATGTAAACAGTTTTTTAAAATAAATTAGTGGTACTAATTGCACTTCCACTGATGTCAATGTGAGTATTAACTCCGTAGATATATGACTCATCAAGAGCAAACACAAAATGAAATTAGGGGGCACGATAAGGTAGTTTAAAAAATTGAGAAATAAAATAATAAATGGCATCGGGGGGTCTGTTGGGAGCTCCAATTTATTCCTATTCATAATAAAAGGAATAAAACTGAAAGGCAACAAATGTAAAACGGATGGACACTATTAACACAACATAATGTCACCTGTAGAATTAGTTGGCTTGTGTCCTAAGAGCTAAGTAATATTGTAAAAAAGGATGTATTTATATGACTCATGAGAACATCCACAATTACTTTAGATAGGATAAACAAAATTATAGGAAATAAAAATCCTATGCATTAGGTTGTAAGCCAACTACTAACTGGTATGTAAGGATTAGGAGGAAAGTTCTATCAGTAGGGTATTCCACAACCATTAATTATAGGAGGTGTTGAACTTTTCTCTCTCTGGCCTCCATCAGCGACAAAGTACTGGATTAGATTATTCAAATCAGTATAGCAGTTCCTATGTACCTCTATTCTTAGGGATGTTTTACTGAGTGAAAAGGTAGATGATGCTTAAAAAAAAAAGGAATTATTTATTCTAGTCTTTAAAAGGCAAAGTGTGACGGAAACTAAAACCAGACAGGAATCTTACTAAGGGAAAAGGAAATACTAAAATAATTGGGATTATGCCAGAATATATAGTGTAGTAAAATGAGAGCTTGAAACATAAGACCATATATCACAGGCCAGGTCTGAGGCCAAGACAGCAATGGTTAAGACTTTGCTAATATAAAGCAGAGTTAAGATATAAGTAACAGGCAGACCCTGCTCACAGAACAAGCCAAGAACAGGGCTGATATTACAGAAACACTCATACCTAAGAGGTACTAGGCATAGGCCATGAGCACATTCCAGAGGGGTCATAACAGAACATCTCATGAAGAAACACTTTGGTACCAACACACATACCACATATAACAATAACATACTGACCCAGGTTCAGGACAGGGTCTCAACTGACAGTATGATAGATTATGATTGAACCCCCATGTATAAGATAGTGGGTGGATCTAGGTTATGCTTGAGGGTGGCAACCTGATATGTCAGGAGTGTTGTGTAACTTGTTTGTATCTGGGTATAAAAGTGTGCCCCGAAGAGTTGTCTTTGTCTGACCAACGGGACAGTGATGGTTTCCAGGTCACTGAGTTGCATCCATTGTCATGGGTACATATTCTTAGCCAACCTGTAGGCATCTGACTTAGGGAAGCTATGTCTTCATTTATAATAAGCCTGGCCTGCTGCCTTCTCTCTTTGTCTGATTTTATGGTCTTTGTGGGCTCTCTTGGAGTCTGCTGTCTTGGCTACTTGCGCAAGCCAACATAACACGCAGAGGAGCATCCGCACACATCCAAATTATCATCATCACTAAAGGAGCAGGAGTCCTGTCAGAACACCACCGGTGATGCCTGACTACACTATAATACGCAAATTAAAATTATCTAAAGAGTCACAAAATTCCAGGACCATATAGTAGCGAATGAGGAATTCTGCAGAAACTGGCAAAAGAGATGAGAAGTCACAGTAAATATAATTCAAATATATTTGGAAAAATAAAGGTACTTACAATCTAAAGAAAATGAATGTAACATCTACATGCAAGGAGATATCAATAAAATATCCAGGAAGTCATTATCAATATGACTTACTTTTAAAAATCATCTATATTTATATTGTATATTTGCATTATGCTTTAGAATAGGGATGGGCAATGATTTTTGATGGGGGGCCACTTCAAGATTTTGGAAAGTGGTTGAGAGCTGCACTCTTCCATGATATTAACAGAGGAGGTATGGGGTCTGAGATGGAGGTTGGGTGCAGAAGGGAGCTTGGGGTAAGGGATTGGGGTGCAGGAAGGCCTGTAATTTGGGTGAAGGAAGCAGTTGTGACCTGGGACATGAGATTGGGGTAAGGGGTTTGTTTTATGATGTAGGGCAGGAAGAGGCTGTGACCTGGGGCAGGGGACTGGGGTGCCAGGAGGAGGTGCAGGGGTTTGAATTGTGATCTGGGGCAGGTGATTGGGGTGCTGGATCTGGGAGGGAGTATGGGCTCAGGATGGGGGTTAGGGGTTTGGCTCATGTGGAGTAGGAAGGAAGGAGTGCTGGGACAGATGAGCTGCGATGCCAGAGACAGACTCTGGCCAGAAGAGTTACCTGTGAGACTCTCAGGCAGCTTCTCTGCCTACTCCACCACCATACAGGCTGCAAACAGGCAGCTCCCATTGGCCAGAAACCAACCAATGGGATTGAGCTAGGGGTGGAGACAGCCTGTCCCAGCTTCCCCAGGCTCACAGCTCAGAAACACAAATTGCCTGGAAGCTGCTTTTCTGAGCAGCTTGTGGGGGTTGGGACAAGCAGGGAGTCTGCCTGAGGCTCCCTGCTGCATCCGCGGGCCAGATCCGGTGGCTTGGCAGGCCAGATTTGGCCCACTTGCCCTATTTTACCCAGCCTTGCTTTAGAAATATGTAGCCCAATCCTGTAACTGGATTCATGTGGGCATTCCTCTAAACCTACAGAGAAGTTCCCTTGATACCAGTAGGGCTCTGCACATTCATAGGGGTCTGTCCATACACACGTGATTACACAACATTACCTGTTGTGTTCCTTCCCTCTGGGGCATCTGGCATTGGCCACTGTCAGCAGACAGGATACTGGGCTAGATGGACCTTTGGTCTGACCCAGTCTGGCCATTCTTATGTTCTTATGACTGCATGACTGAGGCCTTCATGCATTTATGAAAGGTTTTACATATGCTCCAGTCTTGTCAATAAACATAGTCATACCCCCAAACTTTACTAACCCCAATTGCATCTCATTTATGGAGAGATTGGAAGAACATCTCTTGACCAAATCTCATCTCCTAAGTTGATTGGGCAGATGTCTTAAAACGGTTGTTAGATACCATCCAATATTCTGCAAGGTATTGGTGAAGCCAAATGCCTTCGGTTTTCTCATGTTCATACTGGAATGCATCTAGAATGCATTTTATTTTTAATTAAAAAATCATGATAGACTTGTTTATAGATTTATTTACTTATTTATTTTATTTAGATTTTTACAGCACTTAGGCTTGCAGTTGCACATGAGTTATACATGATCTTTAAAAATATATATGTCTCAAAAGGCCAAAAGTAGTTCAACTGTAATAGGGACTAATTGTTGGCCATTATATTTATTTAAAATCAAAACTATTTATCCACTATATATTTGAGAGAGTTTGTCCATTTGGCCATCTGTCTGTTCAAGAATTCCTTCTAAATGGTAAGATCTAGGATCAGCACATTTAATATGCAGCTTCCTCTTATCATAACTTAAAGCAAGGTCAGGGTTTGGTTGTGCCAGGATTGGGACTGCTTCTCAGAAAGCCACATAGAAAAGAGACAGAATTACCAGGCAGGTGAAAGGGGCTGGCTGGAGCTACAGCTTCTCCCACCCCGGACTGCTACAGCTAAGAGCCTACCACCCTCCAAGTGCACACCCTCCAACCCCAATTCTTTTGAGAACATTGCTGATTGTTCCCCTTTGTCAGGCAGTGAGGGGAAGTGCACAGTTTGCTGCATTCCTCACTCTGGCTAGAGAGCACAGGGGCAGACAAACCTTGACCCTCCCCAGCTGTGCCCATGGGAGCTGCCCTGGCCATGAAGCGGCACTTCTCATCTGTCCCCACGCTGCTGTTGTGAGAGAAGGCAGGGTTTGTCCTCTCTCCCCAGGACAGCCCACATACTGAATAGCTAATTCCACAGCTCACCCCACGGAAATTATTTAAATGAAGCATGTACATTTTAATTTTATTTTCCAGACACCAAAACTTAATTGAGTTGAGGACCTGAGCAATGCTGGGGTAAATCTTCTAGTACAGAATATATAAAAGCTGGAAAACTTATTGAAAAAGAAAGTAATTGCATGAAGACGACAAATCTGTTCTCTGGATAAACACTAGATAAAATTTGAAATGTATTAATAATTAAGGGTGTTTTGCTAATATTCATTATGGGAGATTTTATTTTTGTCATTTGGTAATTTGAAAATGTGTTCTTTGCACATATAGGTACAGCTGTCTAGCTCTTTATACCATTGCTGTAGTATCAATATTCATTGCAAATATTAATATGTTTTTCCTAGTAATACCCCTGTTAGGTAGGGAAACATTCCTTCCAATTTATAGAGAGGTAAATTAGACACGGAGAGATTAAGCGATTTCCCAGGGGTAACAGAGGTAGTCTGACAGATATTAAATCCAGGTGTTCCCAGTCCTCCGGCAGTATTTTTACCGTGGGCTTCTGGTTGGCTTTACTGGTGTTAATCTGGAGTAGCCTCACTGATGTGGCGTGACTATTGATTTCCCGAGGCATAACTAAGAGCAGAATTTGACCCCCAACAGTGTAAACCCTGAGTTACAGCATAACATGTACGTTGTAGGACATTCGTTTGGAAATGTCACACACGTTTTGTCTCCGAATAAAAAACAGCGTTTAAAACAACTGGCCAACTTTATTCTGGCACAGGGTAAAAGCCAAACGCCAAACTAATATCGGAAGAGAGACCAATCCCGGCTTGGCTTGGCTCAGTTTCAACGTGGAGAGCCGGCCGGGCTGAGTTACACAAGGGAAGAAGGTGCCTCCGAGGCTCCCAGTAAAGCTTGGCCGGGATCAGTTATTGGCGGGTCCGATGCTGGCTGCTGTCACCTTCCCTCACCCCGCCTAGCAAAACACAAGGTCGCTGCTTTTCCGCCAGGGTCTTGCAGCCGGACCTCGTGTCTTTCGCACGAGCTGTGGAAGGGGTCGCAGCGGGGCGAGGCGGTGCAGCGACCCAGCCGGGGGGAGGGGGCTAAGCAGGACTTTCTCCCGGCCCCTCCCTCGGCCACACCCACCCTGCCCCGACCCGCCCTGCCAAGCTCCTGCTGAGCGGGCCCTTCAGCCTGCCCCTCCCGCGCCCCGCTCCAGGGGGCAGCGCTCGTCCAGAGTCCGGGGGAGGAGCCGCCCGCTGGCCCCAGGTGCTCGGCGGGGCCGCCTCGCTGGCGTGGGGGGAGCCGGGAGAGGCGGCGCCGAAGGCGGGGGGTAGCTCCCGCCCCTGCGCGGAGCCGGGCGAGGGGGACCCAATCGCTGGCTAGCGGGCTCCGACAGGCACCCCCAGCCAGCCGGGACTCGGCAGCAGCACCAGCACCCCGGCGGGGCGGCCCCTCCCTGCAGCAGCCGCAGCCGGTCTCCTTTGCTGGGACCTTCGGAGCCAGCCGCCAAGTTGCAGCTCCGGCGCTGTGCGCGGGGGTCCGTGGCGGGGCAGGCGCCTGGGCTGCCAGTGCCGCAGCTGATGCATCCACCGGCAGCCGCTTCCCCAGGTACCGTCCAGTGCAGGGCGGGTGGATGGGTGGGGAGCGGGGCAGGGGCTGAGGTTTCCTCTGGGGCCGCCGTGAAGTTTGTGTGATGGGCGTTAGGGGTCCCCGGACCTCCCTGGGCGGGGGTAGGTGGGAGCCCAGTGCGGTGGTGCCCTGGCTCTCCGTAGGGGGCCGATCGCGGCGCTCCCGCTGCTTCTCTCCGCCCGGCGCTGAGTGTTGCGGGGTGGCCGGCCGGGTGCCCGCCCACTGGTGGCTTGGCGCGGGGGGTGGCAGGAACTTTCTGTGCCTTTTCTCCCGCCCCTGTCTTGCCGCGCTCGTCCGGGCGGCTCGCTAATTCCCTGCGGGCTGGGAACAGCGAGCACTGCCCCTGTTTGATTTCTGAGCAGAGAGGAGACAGAAACTTCAATGAAGGGGAGAGTTGGGGGGGGGGGTCCCCCAGGTGCTACATGGAGAAGGAGCAAAGAGCGGCTGTTGCGATGCCCATTGGGTCAGTCCTCTGGGTAGACACCCTCCACCCCCCACTCCCCCGCCAGAGTTAGCAGCTCAAGGTGCTCAATGAGCTGAAAAATCGCAGGATTTCCCTTTTCCGAGTGTCTGCTTGGTGCTGGGGCATGGCGCTGAAGCCTAGACACCTCCTGCTGTCCCAGGGCAGCCAGCAGATGCACCCACAGTCCAGTCAGGTTTTTCTGTCTAGGCTTTGGGAAGGTGGATAACCCCTCTAAGCAGCAGTTCTGCCTCCTCTCCAGGACTGCCAGGCATAGGAGCTGGAACTAGGGGATCAAAGGGAGCTGTCGCACCCCCTAGCTTGTAGTGATTTCCATCACATAGGGGGGTCACACAGTTTGGTCCAGTGCTCTTAGCACCCTCTCTATACAAATCTTTGCAGCACCCCGGCTGCAAGGGGAGAGCTTCTGGGAGCACAAAGGGGAGAGCTTCTGGGAGCACCCTGCCACAAAGTCCACTCAAACCTGTCCAGGAGATAAAAAGCTGAGAAGCCTTTGAGTTTCTCTTTGCCGGTTTGCTGATAATGAGAGCTCTGATGCACTAGCTATTGTTGGCTTCCCCGGTGTTCTTTGCATGCCCGCTGCCATGTCGAATTTTTCTCCTTTTCTGGTATATTCATCCCTTTTTGTTGTTGTTTTGTACTTTTTAATAGGAATGTGAACAGATGTATATTTAAATTCCAACAAAATGTATTGAAAATGAGTGGGGTCTCCATTTTTGTGCATCTTTTGTTTGATGGCATCTCCTGTAAATCAGTGTGTGTGGCGTTGTGCATTAGCTGCTTTCCACCTGCCATTAGTGTGGTAATAAGTTCATTATTTTACACCAAAATGATGTGTTAGTTGATAAATTAGAAATCAGTTAGACTCAATGAATGCCTTGTTCACTGTGCTGTGTATAATATCTTAATTGCAGATCTTTCCTTTCCCTTGAGGATCTATGGCTTTTAACTCTCTCATGATGTCTGGTGGTAAAACCTCATTTGAAATGTAAGGGGTAAACAGGGTTCCAACTTTCTATTCACAGAGAACCGAACATCCTTGTCCTGCACCCATCTCACCCCCTCACTCCTACCAGCCCCCCATTACTCACTCTCCCTCGCACTTGCTCATTTTCTCCGGCCTGGAGGAGGGTATTGGCATACAGGAGGGGGTGAGGGCTCCAGACATGAGTGCAGGCTTGGAGTGCATAGGCACTGATTCCATGTGTGCTCCAGCATAAGTAGGAGGTCTCCCAGATTTTGCACTCTGTGCTGGGGTCCCAGACACCAGCGGGGGCCAAAGGCCCCTCTGATGCCCGGGGTCCTGGCTGGTGGCCCCGCTGCTTCTGGGAGTCGTAGCCACTGGGTCCGCAGGTTCCACTGTTGCCTCGGGTCCCGGGTCTGGGAGCTCCACTGCAGGTCCTGAATGTCTGACCATCAGCTCCGTGCCTGGGACTCAGCAGCTACCCCCAACTGTGGCTCCAGTCCAGGGCCCTGAGGAGCAGTCCTGCTGGGCAGGTCCTCCCCTCTCCCCTCCCCACACCTTCTGCCCTCTGTAAATAGCTGTTTCACAGAGTTCAGGATGCTCTGGGAGGTACAGGAAGGAGCTGAGCCAAGGAATGCTTGGGAGAGGGAGTACGAGTGGGAAGAGGTGGGGTGAAGGAGAGAATTGAGAGTACAAAGGATGTTACATTGCTGTTAATTGACTAATCGAGTAGTTGATGGAATTTCCATTGACTACTCAACTAGTCAATAGGTATTTCCGCGTTCCTCCTTTGAAATGTACAAGAGCACCAGCAGGGGCTCTTATGCATTTCAAAGGAGGAATGCGGAACGTCAGGTACAGCCCGGGGCTAGCAAGCAGTCCCACTGATTCCAGGCTGCACGTGGGCGTGCCTGCTTTGAAATGTACAAGAGTCCCCCATGGGGGCTCTTGTGCATTTCAAAGCCAAGGATCCCGGAGTCAGCAGGACACACCCCAGCTGGCCCCAGTTCTGTGTGGCATTTCAGCAGAACCCAGGATCAGTTGGACTCCCCAGCTGATCACGGGTTCCGTTGAAATGCCGCTTGGAGCCCGGGATCAGTTGGGGAGTCCCCTGCTGACCCCAGGCTCCATGGCGCAAGGGGCAGCAGCTGCACAGCTGATCCTCATCTTAGATGTGTGGTGCTGCCCCTTTAAAACACCACATTGGCATTTCAAAGGGGCAGCACCGCACAGCTGATCCCCCACTCAGCTGTGCGGCCGCTGCCCCTTTGAAATGCCCTTGGCATTTCAAAGTGTCAGCGTTGTGGAGTCCAGAGTCAGCTGAGGACTCCCCAGCTGATCCTGGGCTCCACAGTGCTTCAGTGTTTTAAAGGGGCAGCACCACAGAGCTGATTTGTGGATCAGCTGTGTGGTGGCTCCCCCTTTGAAACGCTGGCTTGGGGTTTCAAAGTGGTGCCACATAGCTGATCCCTGGCTCAGCTGTGTGGCACTGCTGCTTTGAAGTACCTGTTCTCCCCCCCCCCCGCCCTTCTGCCTCTATAGAGGCAGAAAGGGGGGGTGGAATTGACTAGTGCTTAACATCCTTAGCGAGTACCCTTGGCTAGAGGGGAAGTGGGTGCCTATGTTGGGGTGAGATCAGAGATTAGGATTACAGGGTGCAGGAGGGAGTTCTGGGCTAGGGAGGGGGGAGGTGATGAGGGCTCTGGCTGGGGATGCAGGCTCTGGGGTGGGGCCAGGGATGAGGGGTCTGAGTTTCAGAAGGGAACGCTAGGCGGGAACGGAGGGGTTTGGAGTGCAGGAGGGGCTCTGTTCTGGGGCAGAGAGTTGGGAAGCAGAATGGGTCAGGCCCTAGCTGAGGGTAGGGGCTCTGGGCAGGGACCACGGATGAAGGGTTTGGGATTCCAGGAAGAAGCTCTGGGCGGGGCAAGAGTTAAGGTGCAGGCTCTGGGGGGCACTTTTGTCAGGTGGCTCCCAGGAAGTGGCCTGCTTGTCCCTCTGGCTCCTTAGCACAGGGGCAGGGAGGGGGAGGCTCTGCGTATTGCCCCTGCCTACAGGCACCATCCCTGCAGTGCCCATTGGCCAGGGTTCCCATAGAGGAGAGGCAGCATGCGGTGCTCCCTTGGCTGCCTCTGCACCTAGGAGTCAGAGGGATTTGTCGACTGCTTCTGGGATCTGCTCTGAGCCAGACAGGCACTTGGCCGGCCTCCCTGCTGAAAGCCACTTAGACTTTTACCAGCCCAGCCAGCAGTGCTTACCGGAGCCCCCAGGGCGGCCCTTGTCAACCAGGCGTTCCATTCAAAAGCCGGATGCTTGGCCACCCTGGTGATAAACTGTATATAACTGCATTTTGACACTGGAGAGCTTTAGTGATATTAAGAGCTTGCTCTTGCACATTGGAAGTACATAGGCCAGCTATTAACTCTTTGAGTGTACTTTAATTGACTAGCACTCCCTTCTAAAAAAGCTGTTTTCATCCTTATGTAACTGAAATGAAGCTTTGACACCAGGGCTGGGCAAGATGCAGCCTGGGGGCTGGCTCCAGCCTGCCTAACACTTTGATCTGGCCCATGGACTGCATCTGGCCACTTTGTTTATACCCTGCTGCCCATGCCACCGAATTTCCAGGCAGTGGCTCTGGCAGCAGGATCCTATTTAAATGGCTCATGGTTGCAGCACTCACCCAGCAGGGGCTGGAGTTGCGAACCTTTTAAATAGCTGCAGCAGCTCTGCGTACCATCCTGGCAAGGTGGTAGCAGTGGGGCTGGGAGTTGCGAGCCCTTTATTGTGTTTTTAATTCAAAGCCTCCTGCCCCAGACAACTCTGTGGGGAGGTTAGTCCTCAGCCCCGCCTCTTCAATCCCAGGCCCAGCTCTTCCTGGGGGTGGAGCTGGCCCATGACCATGTACCAAAATTCATTAAGTGGCCCCCTACAAAAATTATTGCCCACCCCTATTCTACACCTTGGCATGCAACTACATGGGGTCAAATTCTATAATTTTTACTCGGGCAAAGCTTCCATTGATTTCAAGAGAGTTTTACCCCAAGGTATCTCTAATCTTGACTGTTCAATCCTACTTAATAACTTGTTAAAGAATATGATTGTAAATTTTAATGGAGACACTACACCAATGCTTGTTCCAGGAGGCAGATGTGAGTTGCTAGTCATGGCAAAGCCTACCTTTGTGTTCTGTTTACCAAAAATCTTACAGTTATATTAGTTAATGTTAATCTATTACTGACTAGTCAGTTGATGATACACCCTGCATAAGATCATCCCTATGAAATGAACATGATGGGTCAGAATTGATTATAGAGGTGCACCCAATTTAACTCTTTGTTCAGCACCAGTTCTAAAACTGTGGTTAAGGCTTGCTCTGAGGAAGTCCTTGTTCATTAGGCCCTTGTCCAGCCTCCATAAGCTGCTTTCTGAAGAAATAGGCTCTCATTTTGGTGCAGTATTTGTTTTGGAGTTGCTATTGCAAGCGGGATTTTGACTTCCCTCTTTTGACTCTGTGGGTGATGGTTGACAGAGGCCACTAAAAGTGGTAGAAGCCACCTGAATTATGCATGAAAACATTTTTACTAAATCCTAAAGCTACAAAGTTATTTCAGCAAGAGAGATTTTTCTGTTCTGATTATCTAGTCCAGGAAACTACTGTGGTTTTGAAGTGGCTTAAAAGTGGACCCCGCAAAGTGCAAAAAAATAAAAAGTCCATACTTTTTGGTTTTTTGCTTCTTTATGAAGGCATGTATGATATTTCTTCTTGTGTTTTGAATTGGAAATTGAAACAGTAGCTCTCCTATTTTTTGTGGAAGATGTATGGGATGATTTTAGAGCTAGTAGAAATTTTTAGATATTAAAGAAAACATGGAAGTGATCTTTGTTCAGACAGTTAAAAACCAGATGGTTTTTTTGTTTTTGTTTGCTTTTGTTTTTAAGGTTTGTGTAACTCAAACAAGTACAATAGCTGGAAGAAAAGCTCTCCTTGAATATCCAACTCCCACATCCTCCTAGTAAAGTCTGCAAAAGTCTCAATTCATGTTTCAGTCCATGAAGAAAGATTTCCAGCAGCACAGAAAATATCAAACTTAATACTGCTAATGTAAAGAACAGGTGGGGTTTGGAGAGGGTGGCCTGGTCAGATCCCCTGCTTGTACATTATGAGGTACAGGGGAAGGGCAGAAAAAGGGGAAAAACTCATTTTTTTTTTTCTGGGCCACTTTTAAAGACATACACACAGATTTTTTTTTTGATTGCCTAATCAACATGTAAACCATTGTAAATAATCCCTGAGTAAGATTCTTATCACTTCAAAAATTATTTAATAGCCCCACATTTTCATGCTGGGCATAGTTAAGGCATTATTGCATTTGTAAGGAGATTAAAGTTATTTGGTCTTAATTTCTTGTCTTGGGTTTAAATAACACATGCAGAGAGTGCTGCAATAACTGTCAGTAAATGTCTGTCATGTCTTATAGCTTAATTATGAAATGTTTTTAAAACTCTGCACACAAACAAAACTTTTGGCTTAGCTTTTCAGAGGTGATATCACTATGAATAATCATTACAAGGGGCAAGATCCTATAACTGAATCCATGTGGGGAAACGCCCACATCTTGGTGGATATAGTTGTAGGATCTAGCTCTAAATCTGTGGTCCTAGCACTTTTTTTCTCTTTAGGGTATTGCCCATTTCACAGTAGCAGTGTATTTTGAGAAGACTGTTAAACTTCCTGAGTGCACACATTGCTCGAGAAATCTTATTATGCTTTTGTCATGCTTCTCCAACTTCCCTGCTTGTGTGTGTTGAGTCCTGGGACATATTGCCTCATAACCTGCCCAGGACTTTAGAACAGTCAAAGAAGAGACTGCCTGTGAGGGTTCTTCGGGTACCCAAAACAGTGAGTCATTTTGTTACTCTGCCTCTAGTGAAGGGGGTTGGTGGAAGGCAACAAGACTGCTCACAGGGAGTTTAGGCAGCAGCCTGAGCCAGGAGCCTGGGTGGTACCCCAGCTTAGAAAGCCAAGTGCCCAGTCATCTTTCCAGTCAATTTCATAGCTCCCCAGAAGCCAGTAGATAAAAGTAATGCAGTGACTATAGCAGGACTACTCCACATGTGGCCTGCAGGCTGCATTCAGCCTGCGGCCCATTTGTTTGCGGCCCGCAGTGCAGTTTGGGTTTACGTGGGACTCAACACGTGGCCTGCAGGTGGGAGCCAAAGCAAAAAAGTAGTCAGTATAATGGTCTTCTGTTGATATGCGTTTTAGTAGTTAAATTCCTGGACTGTCATTGCTCATTAAAAGTGCTGTCATATGGGTGGAAATCGGGTAAATATTGCTTTTATTAATATCAGCAAACTGACTTAAATGGGACCTGTGTGTTGTGTAGTCTTGCCTTAATCTTTGTATTCATGCCCGTCAGTGTGAAAGAAGCTATTTGCGTATATATTTTCATGTATATGCAGTCACACAAGTTGTGGCCCTCAGCATGTACTGTAAGTATCATTGTTGCCCCCGGAACTTCCAAAGTTGAGTAGCCCTGGTCTACAGGGACACTGTGTTGTCCTAGCTACAGTGAAACACCCTACATTGCTTCTGGAGTGGAATTATATGTCGATGTAGTGGGCACTTAGGTCAGCAGGAGCAAAGACTATAGGGTAGACACTAACATAATTAGGTTGATGTAATGATATATTATAGACCAAGCCTTTGTCTTGAATGGTAATAGTTCCATCCCATCCCCCAACCTTCCTTGAATCATTCTCTTGTGATATTTAGTCCTTGACACTGACTACTCATGGAAATTTCAGATCTTGTGTTCCCAAAGGAGCTGTGTTCCCCAGTTGACCAATTTTACTGCAAACCACCATAGTTCATGTTAGCACTTAAAAGTAAATCAAGAAGAGGGTTACATAAGAGAGAATAGAGCTTGCACTAGAAACTAGAGCGTGTGGAGGAAAATAAATGGTCATAATACAATACAAAACATAAAATGCAAACTTGGGTCTACATTAATCAAAAAGTTTCCTAGCTAATATAGTAAGCATTCCCCCTCTCTTCCCCTCAAAGTCCAGTCCATTGAAGAGCTAGTTGGTTTCTTTATGACCAGGATCTAAAAGTTAATAAAAACATCTACTGTACTTTCAGTTAGTGGTTTTCCCATAGTAAATGGATATTGTACCTCTCTTCCCCTGCAAGCTGTTACAGTGAAAATAGTCTTTTTGTTTCTGTTCTTAGGCAGGGCAAACCCTTGCCTTGCTGTAGAGATTTTTTTTTCTAGCTTTTATGTGGGTTTGATTGTTTGTTTTGTCATTGTCTGATGGTTTTCCATTAACTGCTCTGGGATTTGGCAAGAGTAAACATTCTTATCTTCCCAGCTGACTAGGCAGGGGGTGACATCTCCCTCTTGCTTGAATCAGACATTACCCATACATGCTCCTGCAGCAATCAGTTTCTACTCTTAGGTCTATAAAGCTTATAGACTTATAAATACATTATTAAATATAAATACATTATTCCTTATAGGGATGCAAAATCCCATTTAGTTAGTTAACTGGTTAAAAGTTAAGTTTAACTGGTTAACCGATAAAGCGGGGGGCGGGCTGGAGCTGCCGGTGGGAGCTGCTCTGACTAGGCGGGAGCACCTCTGCCTCGGGTGGGCCCCACGGGCCTGGAGTAGCCCCCTACCAGTGCTGCTCCAGCACCTATGGGTTACATCCCTAGTTCCTTAAATATTATTCTTATCTGCACCTCACAACGAGTATGCGGCTTGACGAGCTTTGAGCTTTTTGTACGTCCCTAATATATCATTCTTTATGGATAGTTATCCTGTCAGATATCATTCTGAATGCCATAGGATATGTCTACACTGTGACTCGATGTATGATTGCAGATTGGGTAGGCATACCTGTGGTAGCTTTAATCTAGCTAGGATGTACCCATAGGCACTTTTAAAAAGTTTACCTTATGTGTATAGTATCATCCTGATATTATATGTGGAATCTCTTGTGGCAATACCGCAAGTGAGTGATGCCACCTGAACTTTGGCCTGGTGTGTCTCAAAATATTTCCATAATGCATGTTACTGCATTGAGCTTCTAATTTGCTTAATTAAGGCATCAGTTTTGAGGTTTATGAGATGCATGCTTCCCTGTTGAGATTTTTTTAAAAAATGTAATCAATCTAATGAAGATATTAAATCAATGGACTAAAATGTTTTGTTTGTACCAGTTAGACTTTTTTTAGGATATCTGTTAATTAACTTGTCAACTCATCAACTTTTTTCATGCTTTTTGACTTGTGAGCTGTGATTTGTATTCTTGTTTGGTCGCACCTCAAATCTGTGTTCCATTTCAGTAAGCAATTTAGCTACATAGAAGGCTAAATGCTGCCATATTTAGGCTACATCTCACACAGACATATTTGTGCAAGCTCTCCGTGAGCTAGTGTGGTAAATAGTAGTGTAGCTGCAATAATATGGACAGTGGTGAGCGGTGGTATAGGCTAGCTGCCCTGAGCACATAGGCACAGAGTCCAGGCAGGTGAGTACTGAGTGTGGATAGTCTTACTGCCATTCACTGCTACCCATGATTTTGTGGCTACAGTTTTTATCATGCTACCTAAGGCTGTATTAGTGTAAACATTTTAACAGTTAACCTATGCGCTTGGGCTCATCAGTTAAACTTCATGGTTACATGCAAGGCCCCCTGCAGACCTTCCAACTGTGCTGCTGTCTCTTTATCAGAGGCAGCAGCATGCGTGCAGAGTGGGGAGCAGACAGGAAACCGTGCTTGCAGGGAGACTGCTTTTAAGTAGGCTCCCCACGAGCATCAGCTCTCACCTGCCCCTCCTTCGCGCACGCTGCTGCCAGAGGAAGAGACAGCAGCCTGGGGATGGGGGAGAAGCAGGTGGCTCTGCCAGAGCTGGTACACACTTAAAAGCCAGCTTCCAGCATGTACTGGCTCCCGCAGAGCCACTTCCTCTCCCTCGTATAAATGTAGTTGCTGAAATTTTACTAAAAACTTTACACGTTTACCAAAAATTCCCTTATTGCTAGCTTGATTTTTAACATCCCTAATGCTAGCTTGATGAGACCCAACACAAAAACATCTATGTGAACTGGAAATAATACCCCTAGCTCCAAGTGTAGACATAGCTTAAGTCACATTATTCAGTACCTTACTCTGGGGAAGAATGCTATTAATTTCAGTGGGTCTGCTGGAATAAAATGCTATTTAGTGAGGTGAAGGTGAAAGAATCCAGTCCAGAGACAAAGAATCATAGGACTGGAAGGAACCTTGAGAAGTCATCAAGTCCAGTCCCTTCATGGCAGGACCAAGCACTGTCTAGACCAGACATGTCAAACAGGCATCTGGAGGGCCGCATGCGGCCTGATTGAATTTTTTTGCAGCCTGCCACTACATTTTATAAAAGAATGAAGTGTGACCCTGTCACGGCTCCTTCTCCACTCTGGCATGATAAGTGCAGAAGTGGGGGCCAGCAAAAGTACCCCAAAACCTTATCTTTCCAGGCTTTGGTATAAACTTCCCCTCCAAAATCTTAACAACCTAGATTTTGGGGATAAAAACTCCACTGCCACTACCCAAGTAATAATAAAGAAACCAGGGAGAGATTACTTGGGAAATCTCACCCCCTAAAGTAAAACCAGGACACAAAAGTTAACCAATACCAGGTTAATAAAAGAAAAGAGAAAGAACGTTTATTATCACCATAATATTCCTGTTGCAAGCATCATGACTAGATGGAAAAGTCACAAAGTAATACTCATGGTGGGAGAACCCCACCATGGGCCTAGAACTTCGTTACAAGAGAGAGCAAAAAGACATTTTTAAAAAGTGCGCAGACATCAGATCCCATTTTCCAAACCAAACGGATTTATCTAAACTTTACCCTACTTACAGAAGAGTGAAGAGTCTATTCTTGGAGGGAGACATTCTGTCTGACTACCTCAGTAGCTGGAGAGAAACTGTTCAGGACAAAGGAGGGAGAAACCAAAAAATTCCTTTGTCCCAGTTTGAAATTCCTACCTACATTCCTATTGGCCAACTCTACCTGGGTAAGGTATGTTAACTCCTTAGTCCTCAGGCTGCTGGCTAACCCTCAAGATCATGACAGGCCCGCTGGCCACTCGGAGCATGTGGTCCAGTGCAGATCACAGCCGGACAGCTGCTCTGCGCACAGTGCCACAGTGACTGCTGACAGCTAGCCGGCCACTCTGTGCACGGCACCCAGCACGTGCTCATGGCTGGCTGAGCCGCTCTGCACAGGCATCAAGTGCCTGCTCACAGCTGGCTGCTGTGCTCATGCCGCCCCAGCACCTGAGGAAGAAGTGTGTGGCAACGATGGGACCCAGACATTAGGTTGGGTGGGATGGGAGTGCCTGACTCTGGGGGAGGCATTGGGTTGGGGAGGGAGCTGGGAGTGCCTGGCTCTGGGGGAGGGGGAGGCATTAGGTTGGGGGTGCCTGAGGGGTGCCTGGCTCTGGGGGTGGCATTAGGTTGGGGGTGCCTGGTTCTGGGGGAGGGGAGAGGCATTGGACCACAACCCTTTAGCTCTTCCCCTTGTACAAGCATACAATTCAGTGTTAATTGCATGATGTCACATACTGTTTCTCAAATAATATGATCGCATACAGTTTTTTTCCATGGAATGGAATCAAGAGTACTGTAATATATACACACACAAGGGGCTGATTTGTGGTTCGCAATTTAATTTTCATATGTCCTGAGTTTTAAGTACCTAACTGTACTGTGTTAATAGTTGTCATACGATTCTCTTGGAATGTAGGCATTGCCAAATCAGACAATGGGACCCTTTAGTCTAGTCCAGTATTGTAGCTACAAAAGTGGCCAATACAAGATGTGTCATAGAATGGGGTGTGAGTATGCTTGCACATGTTCACAAACTACAGTGGACAGTTATCTCTGGATAGGGAATGTTTCTTCGTCACCCCCATCAGTTTGTGGCTGGCTTATGACCTGAAACATGAGTGAGTTTTAATCTGTTTTTTATCCTATCTATGGTATTTTATATGTTTTCATTATCAATAAGCCTTCATCCTTTTAAAAATCTTACAAACCTTTGACCTCATTGCTATTTAATGGCAGTGAGTTCCACAGATGAATTGGGTAAAAAAAATTTCCTTTTATCAATTTTTGATCATGTTTTGGCTGTTTGCTCATCAATTCCCACTTTGCACACCTGATATCTCCTACATTTTACCTATCCTTATTTCACTCTGCTCTATAGACTTAACTTGGGATGGGTTTCCAATTTCTGAAGGATACCCATTTGGCTCAAATAACATCTGCTTTAAAGATAAAAAAGGAAAAGGAAATTATCCAGTTTTATATCTAATAAGTACCAGCCAGTCAAGGGTAACCAGGGCATACTAATATTGCTAATAAATATGCACTTGTACATCAGTCAGCCAAAGGGCAATTAACTTGTTAGTCTTGCATGGATTATCTGTGTAAGAATATTACATATACCTTTGAAAGTGCAAAGTTTAAGAAATCCTAAGGATAGCATAAAGGGCAGCTTTGCATGCCACTCGATTTGTTTCTGGGGACAAATAGACACTTAGAGCAGGTGGGGGAGGAGGGAATGGATGCAGAATAAGGCAGCCAATACAGATGTCATTTAAATTCCAGGGCAAAAAAAGAATCAGCATGTACCTGTTTTATACTGTGTGTCTTCAAAGAAAATTCAAAGACTATTGTTTGCCAGGCTGAAGCAATTATTATGAGTCTCTCCCTTATTGTTTTGGTCTATACTTGTTTTTATTTAAAAACAAAACAAGTTATGTATCATATAAAAATAATTAAAAAGTACTTTCTATTTATATTTAACAATTAACACCAATTTTAAACATCAAATTATTGTATTATATTCAAACAAGACCTGAAAAAATATTATACAATATACCTAAAACATAATCTATAATAATAAATAATTATGACTTTCCGATAGAAGTACATTGGTGGCCCTTAAAGCTATCAGTTTTCGTTTGTAGGCTTTGAGTTTGACATTCCTGGTCTAGACCATCCCTGACTGGTGTTTGTCTACCTTGCTCTTAAAAATCTCCATTGATGGAGAAACCTCCTTAGGCAATTTATTCCAGTGCTTAACCACCATGACAGGAAGTTTTTCCTGATGTCCAATCTAAAACGCTCTTGATGCAATTTAAGCCCATTGCTTCTTGTCCTACCTTTAGAAGTTAAGGATTATTTTTCTCCCTTCTCCTTGTAACAACCTTTTAGGTATTTGAAAACTTTTATGTCCCTTCTTAATCGTCTTTTCCAGACTAAACAAACTCAGTTCTTCCACTTTTCCCACATAGATCATGTTTTCTAGACCTTTAATACATTTTGCTCTTCTCTGGATTCTTCAGGAAAGGTGTGGACAAACTGGAAAATGTGACACCAAGAGCTGGACAGAATACTGAGTCCTAATCTGTGTGGAGTAGAATGGAAGAATTACATCTTGTGTCTTGCTTACAACACTCCTGCTAATATATCCCAGAATGATGTCTCCTTTTTCCCTACAGTATTACACTGTAGACTCATATTTAGCTTGTGGTCCACTATGACCCTCCAAATCCCTTCCTACAGTACTCTTTCCTAGACATTCACTTCCTATTCTGTATGTGTGAAACTGATTGTTCCTCTGTAAGTGAAGTACTTTGCATGTTATCCTTATTCAATTTTATCCTGTTTGCTTCAGCCCATTTCTCCAGTTTGTCCAGATCATTTTGAATTATAATCCTATCTTCCAAAGCAGCTGCAACCCCTCGCAGCTTGGTATCATCTGCAAACTTTATAAATATACTTTCTGTGTCAGTGGTTCCCAACCTGTGGTTCATGGCAGCACTGTAGGGTGTCTGCGCAGAGCCTCTCTCAGCCAGCACGTCCCTCAGGCTGCATTGCTTTCCACGGCTTGGGCTGAGGGACATGAAGGCTGCAGGTACAGCTATATTGTTTGGGGGGGGGGGCATGTAAAATTTTAATAGATTGTAAAGGGATCCATATCCTCAAAAAGGTTGGGAGCCACTGCTCTATGCCATTTAATGGTTTGGACTAGTCATTTGATGTGTTTTTCTGTGTAAGTGGCATCTCCCCATTCCCAGAAGATGGGCCAGAGACTTCCATCTTTGCTCAGGGTGGGATAGTACAGTATTCCCATTGCTTTCTGTGGGACTGGTGGAGTAAAGTGCTACCCATCATGGGGAAGAAGTGGCCAACTCCAGGCCTATGTTCATAACACAGTAATTCTATCTGTAGCACAATTAAAATCCCCATGATGCTTTAAGAATAATGCATGACAGGTTGAGTGCTCTACATTGACCCATTTTAAGTGCTTCTAGTAGCTTTAAGTGCATATATCACACTACAAATACAATTCCTGTAATGTTACTCCTGTTATTTATTGTAAAGCTATATTTCAGTAGTCGTACTCTGGGAAAAAAAGAAATGTAGGGAGTGTTTGGAGTGAAATTAATGTTCTTAACTTTTCAACATGGGTTAATATCTCTTACTGTTCCATCAGATCTTCCCATTTCATAAAATGCATTTATAATAAAATCTAAAGCTTTAAAACTAAAGCTAATTAAAACTATCTACAGCATTTTGTGGTATGCTAATTTTCATAACAAAGGACAATTAAAGGACACTGTCCAGTATTAAGGCCTAAAATATGATCTTCTTTGATTTTTGTTGTAGATTGAAAATACCTGAAGGAGTCTACATAGCTATTGTGTTTTAAAAAAACAAAACAAAACTAGGAAGTCTATGGAAATTATCATGCCACTGTTTGGAATTAAACATACACACATAACCCACCACTGTTTTTAACAGACTTTCACAAACACATTGATGTTTCTCCCAACCCTGATCTGCTTGTTTGTCAATTGTTAACTAATATTATTTTCAAAGCTGATCTTGTAGCACTGATAAAGCTTGTGCACAAAGAGGGCTAGAAACAAATCATGTGAATTTTAAAATCCGTAGGAAAGGCAGGAAATCAATCGATGATTGGCCAAATGCAAAGGACATGAATAAGGAAAACGTTATTCTCATGCTTTTAAGATCGTATTAAAGCCAAAAGAGAGTAAATCAAAATAAAATGATTGAAAGGACATTGTCATCTGCTTTTTCCAAGAATGAACTTTACAAACACAAAAGTTTGTTTACCACATTGAAGGCCTCCTATTTCAAGGCTTTGCATTCTATTATGAAATATGAAATTGGTCAGAATGAGAGAGAACTCTCAAAATACTTTCTAAAAACTAATTCTTTACATTCACAAATTCTCTTTTGACATTTTAATTAAGATAATTAATTTGCATCATTCCTCCTATTAACAATACAGTTGATATTGATATCAACTAGGTAGGGAATAATGGGTAAACACAGGAACTGTGCATGTAGAGTGCCCATTGATATGAATGGGTGTTGAACATGCAGTACTGTGGACCTCTGCATTTGAAGAGGTTTTCCAAAGGCATTGTCAAATATAGCTGCTTTACCTTCCTCCCCAGAAGTAAACTTTTCCATGAGGAGCTTACCCAAAAGAAATAGTGTTGGCTGTCATCAGCACAACCAGGATTTGAGCACAGTCCCCTAGGAGCCACCAAGCGGAACAGATGAATGTATTTGTTTTTCTGAGAACTGCCATGCTGAATCTGTGTAACTTTTACCATCTTATGACTCTTCAAACATCTCTAGTCAGGCGCATTATTTGGCTGACTTGAAAGCAAATATTCTCAAGTGTATTGTAAAAGAGCTTTCACTTGTGCTGACTGTGGAGTAAGTCCCTCAAGTCCATCTTACCTATATTCACCTAGATATCTGAATTACATGATCTATGGACATTTAAAATATTTTGGGGTGGGGTAGAGATGAGTAATATAACAATGTTAGGATAATCAAGCCTGTAAGGATTCCACAAAACTAATAATTTTTGCAACAATCATGCCTCTGAAAATCTCTGCCAAAACCATTTTGAAGTCTGACTAATTTCTGGGCCTATATGGGTTGTTTTACCAAGTCATTAAAATAAAACTTTGTATTTAACATCCAGAGAGGGAATAGGAAAATACTGAAATATATACTAAAAATGTTTGTATTTCTTGGTCACAATCATAATGAAAGAATCAGAAAGAGTATGGTTCTGGCTGGGGTTTCTTTCCTGCTTTCATTGATTTGTTTAACATAAATGTACTCTTACAAGTTCTTTCTCTAAAGAAAGCCATTTCATTGTGGAAGTGAGGTGGAAATAACTGGTAGGGACATGGCAGCAGAAACATTGGAAAGCTTTAAAAACTCATGCCTCAATCTTAAGGACTATCAGATTTGCTGGAGTGTCTAAGGCTAATGAATGGATTATGATAATGAGCAGAAGACACTAATTTTGATTTCCTTTTACAAATCACTGCAGCATATCATATTACTGGGAAAGCCAAGCAGGAAACACTCGTAATGGAGAATGTGCAATTCATAATATTGAACAAATTAAAAAAAAACTTCTGAAGATGACAACTAGTCTTTAAGAATATTATTCTATGGGTCTGGTTTCTGCTTTATACTGAACTCTTAGGCTAAAGTTTTTACTCAGTGGCTAACAATGACTTTTGCTTCCTCTCCCAGAAATTGCCAGACACAACATTATTGGGTTGGGGGGAGCAGCTATTTCCCAGGAAGTGGAACGCACATGCTTAAAGGTTACTTAAAAGACCTTTTGGTGTCTAATTTTCACATTTGAATTGCTGCCTTGTGGAGTTCACTCTAAAATGCATCCAGTGCTGCTAGTTAATGGAGGTTATATAGGTTGAACCTCAATGGTCTGGCAACATCATGGTCCAGCATGATTTTAATTAGCTGGATGTCCACTTACCATGGGTGTGGCCAAGTTTCTCACAGTCCCATAAAATTTGTTTATAGCCACCAGTCGTGGCTGTCCGTGTTCTGTGCTGTTATTTAGCTCTAATTTACCCCAAAATGTCTGACCCCAATAAGCAGTGAAAGTGTTGGTACTCCTGCTAGACAGTATTGACTTCCCGTGGTCCAGCAAATTCTCTGGTTCAGCATCAGTCATGTCCCGGAGGTTTTGGATTAGAGAGGTTCAACCTGTATTCATGTTTGGCTATATCTACCAACTTGATCAAGCTGAACACAAAACAAGCTGAATTCTGCTCAGTGAGCCTCTTCAATGAGGATCTCATTTTCCCTTGACAGTTATCTTGCCATCCAAAACTACTTTTCCTGTGAAAACTCCTGTCATCTGAAGAAGTGGGCTGTGCCCACGAAAACTCATGATACCGTCTACATGTTTTGTTAGCCTTTAAGATGCTACTAGTCTATTGTTGTTTACGTTTTTCCTGTTACAGACTAACTTGGCTACCCCTCTGATACTTTTCCTGTGCTCAGGGCTTGACCCTGGAATGGTGCACGGTCAGAGTTTTGATGCTTGCAGACATGGTCATTATTTTTCAATTTACAACTGGGTGTTAAGTGATGTTTCTACAGTATCACGTAGGAACCTCTTTATTCTGCAACCTACATTGTTTCAGTAGGATGCCTGAGATTTTTTTTTTTTTTTTTTTTTTTAACAACTGCCTTGTTCTTGCCACTTCCCACCACATATTGCAGAGTTATCTTCCTGTTCTGCTGGTCTCTATTCTTAGATGTTTCCTAAAGAGAACCAACATTTCTGAACAAATTTCTCCCATTTCAAGCATCTCTACTAGCTTTCCCTGAACCAAATGAAGGATTTTAAGGCTGCACAAGCCATGAATGGGTTGAACATACTGGTAAGTTTTTTCTCAGATCCCAGCATCCGGGTTGTAACTCTTGTTACAATTCAGAGAGGGATGGTTATTTATATTTAGTTTTCTGTCCCTAAGAGAGTTTTCTGGGTTTCCTGCAATGTTCTTTTCTCTCATCTTTATTGTCAGACTCGTTTGGTTAGTTTTCTCTTTGAACTGTGTATTGTGTTTGTTGTTTGAAGTGATGTAAAGTACTCTAAGGTGTTTCAGGAAGGACTTACCGAGCTTATATGTGACTAAGTCTGTGAAATTCTTTGAAAATGTGCATGGCTTATGTTAATCATGGTTATATCCAAAGAGGAAAAATAAAAAAGAACATAATTTAACATTTTTCTTCTGTGCCTGACTCTTCCCCCTCCCCCCCATACTGAGTTTGAGTGAGGAGCCTTGGGGCTCAGAAAAACACAGAATACATAGCCTTTGCTTCACCTCTTTATACTGGAAACAGCACCCCGTGCTATTTTACAATCCTAAATTCAAGTGAAAATTATCAAATCATCCCTTAAATGTTTATGCTTTTTAATGTCAGCATCACAAAAATGTTTCACAGAATATTAAGTTTAATACTTCCCCAAATTCCTTACTCTGAAATATGTAAGTTCAAACTCCCTCAATGTGTCTCTAAGGTTTTCAAACTGAAGGCTTTCATGATTCGAATAGGACTTAAATTTGTGCCTAGAGGCTTTGGATTAGTTTCTGCAGAGGAAACAAATTCTGTTTGGATTGTTGGGGTAAATTCTATTAAATTACACTGGAGTAAAACAGTGCAGCTATTCAGGACTTACACACATCTATAGTCAAGTTCTCCTCTGCTCTGCAGTGGTGTATGTGTTTTACCTGTTGCACTTATACTATATTTTAGAGTAAAGCTCTCAGTTACCAGGGTGTCCTCATGTTATGTTCCGCTTATACCAAAATAGAAAAAAATCACGCTTAAAAATACCCTAATTTTAAAAGCAAAAAATTTAGACACAGATCACATTGAGGGCCTGATCCTTCAAACTGTTACTATCCTGACTAGTGTTTGCTTGCGAAAATGCTGCTACAGAAGTAAATGGGCATATTTACAGGACTGTGAAGTTCTAATGTGCATAATGGTTTTCAGGACATGGCTCTCGGAGCGTTTAAAAATCATATGTGTTTACCCAATCTTGCATGCAGTAACTACTAGTTCAGAGTTCTTATGCTTTAGCATATAAATAAGTATTTTTAATCATTTTTAATTTTTCTGTAGGCTTTGATAGTTCTATTGCAGATAGAAGTTATTTACATTCCCAAATGCATATGTGCAAACAGTACTGCTTTAAAATTTGCTTTTCCTTGTCTGGATTGAATATGGCCATCTAGATGTTTTTTATTTTAAATAAAAATAAATGTTTTAAATGTTCATTTTTAAGGCTGTCTGGACCAATTCTGTTCATTAAATAAGAGCTGCTCCAATCAACTTGCATAGGAAAGGAATCAAAATTCATCTGAGCCCCAAATTTCTCCCTACCATATGTTTTTATGGAAGTTGTGGATTTAGTGAGCTGTTTGGAAAGAAGATGTTGTACAGGTAGTCCAGTGCACACTATATTCAGCTGTAGGGATGCCAGGTGTCCGGTATTCACCCGGAGAGGCGGGTATTTTCGCCTCCTGTATGGTTTAAAAAAAAAATTCAGAGAATACCGGATACCTAAAATGTCTGGTATTTTCTGATTTCTCCCCCCCAGCCAGGAGGTAAAAATGCCAGGCACCTGGCAACCCTACAAACATTCAGCACGCGGCCTTCCCAAGCGCCCCCCACCCTCCGCCTTCGGCTCCCAACACCCCCAGCCCCTGGTTCCGTAAGGCTGTCAGCATAAAATGGCTGCTGCATCCCTGTTCCTGTCCCTGCACTCACTCTTAAAGGGGACATGCTGTTTTAATGCTGTTCCTTTTTCTGCTTAAGTCTTGGAGTTCTTTTTTTTGCTCAACAACTTTGTCCCCCCCCCCCCCCCCCCCCCCCCAAACAGAATTTTTCCTTGGTGTTTTTTTTTTGGCCGGGGGGGGGGGGGGCGTGTGTGTGTGTTAGTATTTTTGTTTCAACCATCTGGCAACCCAGCTGGGACCAAATCTAGTTTCAGGCTATGTGTAGGCCTGAAAAACAGTAGCCAGATGCAGATCTGCATGGTCACTGTTGCATCTGAATTCTTGCTCCTTTGAAACTTCCAGAGCCAGTATTTCCCGTAACCCTCCACATTCTGAATTAGGTTGGCATTTCTCTAGCCAAGCTCTAGAGGTCAATAAGTGTTGTCTACACATTTTACCCTGTTCCCCCTTATCAGTCCATGGCTAGGGTTGCCAGATGGTTTCAACAAAAATACTGGACATACTTGACATTACATCCCAATCTACATTACATCTTATTTAGAAAATACCGTACATTTATATTTTCTCAATTTGTTTCCCAAACAGAAAGCTCAAATACTGGACTGTCCGGTTCAAAACTGTACACCTGACAACCTATCCATGGCATCCTTTTGCTTTGGCTGAGTATCCTGACCAAAGTAATTATGCATGGTGCAGTATTACTGGCATAAACAGTCTGTGTGCAAAGGTGTTCAAGGACATTGTGTAGGTACTCCTAGGTTGGCCTGTAACCTAGTGTAAATTTACACTACATTGTCACATTTGGGAGGGAAAGACCAATTTATGTCTGTACTTTTCAATAGTTTTATGCTACTGAACACATCCCATTACTCTCTTTAACAATAGTCAATCCTATCTGTGCCTTCAGAGATTGCCCCTGGGGCACGCTGGAACTCTTTCAAACACTTGAGCAAGAAATCCAGTCTGTCCCAAACCCCTATGGCTGTGGGCTGGTTAAATTCCGTTCACTTGTTCTTTTTCTTGGGGTTTAATATTGATAGTTAGAATTGCAGATACCACTTAGTCTAGAAAGAGATAAAACCAAGGAATAAAGTAAAACAAGCTTTATTGCAGTTCATGCAATGGCTGGCCGTGCAGGTTAATACTTGTTTAATTCATATATCACATCTCGTCCAAAGAATTAAATAAGCTAATGTATCAGTAGCTCGGCTACTATGAAGCCAATCTTTGTTTTTAGATGGGGGTGGGGAACCTTTTTTTCTCTCGGGGGCCACAGATTCACAGAAAAATCAATCAGGAGTCTCACACAAGTGGGGAGAGGGAGAACCCCTCACTACTCACCTGCTCCCAAATCGAACAAAAAAACCCCAACCAACTGAACTAAACAACCTCTTTCCAGCCTCCAACTGAGAAGCAAACAAACAAATGAAACCTCACAAAAAACACCAAAAAACTTCACTTTGGCTCAGGTTGCTGGAGCTCCTTGCGGTGGAAGAGCACTGAGACTGGGAGTTCCTACAGCAGTGGAAATGGAGCAAAAGCACCAGCTCTTTCTGCTGTGGGGGGAAGCCCCAAGCCTCCCCATGGGCTGGATGAAGGAAGTCTGGATCGGACTCATGTGCTGTAGGTTTCCCATACCAGTTTGATGATTCAGCACAGCTTACTATCATCTTGTTTAGAAGTCTCTGCACTTGGCATTATATTTTTTAGCCCTTTCTGTTAAGTGCATCACCAAAACTATAATCAGCCAAGCAACCTACATGACAGGGTTTGGATGGCCCTTTCAATAACCTAGTTATTGCCTGAATACCTTCCTTAACTCAGCCAACATCAATATAAGACAAACCTATTTATGGAGGCATAGTACAGATCCCTGGAGTACACTCAAAAAGGTTTTGAGATTCTTGGCAGTGAGCAACATTTAGTTATTTTTCAGTTTCCTGAATGTGAGAATCTACTAACGTGTCAGCTCATACCACTCTTTGCATTCACAGAAATGGACCGTTATTAAAAATTCTTAATTGTAGCTTGTAATGAAACTAGTCTGCAATTTTACAGTTATTCTATGCATCATTGGAGGTTTCAGTGCAAAACAATGAAGCAGGAAAAACAGCTGCACTTTCATTAAGTAGGATAAAAATATGAGAGAGAGATTAAATACTCAAGCTTCAGGATGTAAATCAAGCACTAATTGTTTGGGATTAGGAAGAAAATTCCCCTAAAAGCAGGATATGGCATTATTGTCAATTACGAGCTTTCTTGAACCTTCTTCTGAAACAACTTTTATTAACCACTGAGATGTCTCGGGAGTAACTGTGTTAGTCTTTATCTGCAAAAACAATGAGGAGTCCTGTACCACTTTAAAGACTAACAGATTTATTTGGGCATATGTTTTTGTGGGTAAAAACCACTTTATCAGATGCATGGAGTAGAAATCAGAAAGGATGGGAGATGGATATAACGTGTGTGTACTAGCATATCAAAAGAAGGGATCTGCTTAACAAATGCAGGACAAGTGTTAACAAGGCCAACTCAGTCAGGGTGAATGAATGTGGCTCACTCCGAGCAGTTGATGAGGAGGTGTGACTACCAAGAGAAGGGAAATTGTCTTTATAGTGAGAGAACCATTCTAAGTCTTTATCCAGTCCTATTTTGATCATGTTACATATGCAAATAAATTGCAGCTCTGCTATTTCAATTTGTAGTCTGTTTTTGAAATTTTTTTGTAAAAGGATGGCTGTTACTGAGTGTCCAAAGAGTATTCTTAAAGTATTCTTCCAGTGGTTTATGTATGTTACTTTTCCTGGTGTCTGATTTGTGTCCATTTATCCTTTGACACAAAGACTGTCTGGTTTGGTCAATATACACGGCAGAAGGATGTTGCTAGCACTTGATGGCATATATCACGTTAGTAGATGTGCTAATGGATGAGCCCCTAATGGTGCAGCTGATGTGGTTAGGTCCTGTGATGGTATCACTTGTATAAATATGCAGATAGAGTTCGCAACAGGATTTGCTGCAGGGATAGCTTCCTGGGTTAATGTTTCTGTGGTGTGGTATGTGGTTACTGGGGAGTATTTACTTCAGGTTGAGGGGCTGTCTGTAGGCGAGGACTGGCCTCTCTCCCAAGTTGTGATTTCATATTATTCCACTCATGAGTATTACTAGGAAGGCCTGGCTTTGAACTATTCATTCCTGGAATTTCAGATGACTGTCGAAGGTATTCAGCTAGGCATATAAACATGATAGTCCACCTTCATTTGAAATAACAAATGAATATTAAGTCACAGACACACACACAAACATGTAGAGATATAAACATGCCCAACTCTGGTTACCTATGGAGATATGCAGTTGTTAAAAAACAATTCAGATTTGGGGATTATGCATTTCTCACTTATAGAGTAGCCAAGGGTGTGGTTTTTAACTGGAACGCCTGGTCAAAAAGGCACCCTGGTGGCTTTGGTGGGCACTGCCGACTAGGCTGTTAACAGTCCAGTTGGCAGCACAGTGAGAGGGGCTGAGGTAGGGATGTTAAATTTAGATTAGTTGGCTAATCGAATAGTCGATGCAATTTGCATCAACTGTTCAATTAGTCGATAAGGGTGCCTCTGCCTTTGAAGTGTAGCAACAGCCCCAGGGTTGTTGCTACACTTTAAAGGTCAAAGCGCTTCAGGGAGCACGGAGCCGGCCCTTGCTGACCCTAGGCCGCATGCAGCATTTCAAGGCGGCAGACCCCGGGCTCCACGTGGTGGCTGCTTCCTGAGAGTCACAGTACACTCCACTGGGATCCTGCACCCTAGCTCCCTGGCCAGTGTTCCCTCTAAGCTTCACAGCAGTTCAGCCCCGCCGCTGCTTAATGATCCCTGCCCAGCCAGGTGCTCAGGTCTCCACTTACCAAGCTGCCTGGCTGGGGGACTTCTTCCTCAGTGACAGCAGCAGCCTGATGAAAGGAATAGGGTGGGGAAGAGCAAACAGGGGACTGGTCCTCAGAAGAGGCAGGGCCTCAGGGAAGGGGTGTGAGAGGGGTGTTTAGAAAATTGGCAACCCTATATATTCACCCTTCTCATAGAACAATTTAAGGGGCTGACATTTGCCCTGGAACAGAGGCAAGAACAAGGCCTGAACACCTATAGAATGTTCTGCATAGTTCCTGAAATAGGGATCATGCTGGTCCTGTGCATAGGGATGAATTCCACCCTAGGAAAACAGATAGAACATGCACCCACCATTAGTTTTAATGCAACATTTTCATAGACTTGAATGCTATTAATTTAAATATTTATATTATCACCCGTCTCCGCGTGGTTGAGCAATGCATTTTTTGGAATTTATCATACTGACTTCCCAGTTTAAATGTCTGTACCAAATAAGTCAGAGTCCTAGGTGCTCAGATAATAGGGTGATAACTCTAAAATAAACACTATTTCACAGTCAGTGCCCAGCCTTTAAATACTCCTTGACCAGCCTTCCTATATGCAGGATGTTACTGAGATACTAAAAGGGGCATGTCCTAGGGATGCAGATGAGAGCAAACCAGATGTATGTCAGTGCAGATGAGTGTTTACTGAGGGTATTGAGTGCCCCTTTATTGGAAGTGTATCTCTAAGCTATGCCAGTGTAGGGCCTGATTCTCTGTTGCCTTACATATAACAGTAATGTGCATAGTAAGTGTGAAACCAATCCAAAGACTCTAGTTTCAATCCATTCCCACAGCAGTTGATTTGACAAGCCCTTGCAATGGTGATATCAAAGGATACTGACAAATATGACAAGATCAGCAAAAGACACTTTACAACCATAAGGATATCCGTAAGAGGTGCCTGGCCATTTGTTCCAAAGTTCTCCAGGTTGATTGGGGTGGAGGACAGCCAGAGATGCACCCACCACATTTTTTCAATAAATGGTGCTCAAAAAAGTCTTGGAAGTAGTGTCTGGATGTGTGTCAGCATCTCTTCTGATGTAGTGAGAGAGGAAAAAATAACAAATACATATGGACATAGCAATGTTATAATGTTAATTTCACTTTATGAATCTGGAACCATTTACCTAATGAGTGGTGAAGTACACGCCAGCAACAAGTGGCTTTGTGCAGTTATATATAATGAATAAGATTTTTAAAAAATGTGTTCTGCTGTTTATCAACCTGTATTACATTTCTGTTCTACCAGCAGGCTGTCTGCCTGTTTAAATCTTATGTGGTGGTGTTAGTACAGTTGTATGAATTGCTTTTGTAACTGTAGAAATAATATGTGCTTTGCTGCTGTTTTTTATTTCCCATCTGTGCTTTTGGTCATATGTACCATGAATGCTTCTTCCAAGTAAACAATCTAGTAGCCGTAGAGATTGCTAAAACTGTGCTTTTTTTACATATTAGTGCTAAGATTTTCCTTTGTAAGGATATGTGTTTATGTGGGTATGTCTCTTAATAGCACCTAAAAACCTTAAGTGTTTAGTTTAGCTGGCTACAGCTGGTGCTGATCCTGTGATGACAGTAGAGATTTAAAGAATTTTGCAAAGGGGAAAAATTATGTTATGCCTTATTTTAATTGTTCCTAAATTTTTGTTTGGTTTTTCACTTATCTAAGGGCTATAAAAAAGGATTTTTATGTGGATTAGTTAAAACATGTATTTAGTTCAAACCTTTGCCAAAGACCTAGGAGTAAAGGGTTTGTGAAAGATATGCTATCCTACCCCTTAAGGGCAGAGAAGTTCCCACTCCTGTTTCTTGGCCAGCTGAGGAGTCCTCCAGCAAGAAGAGGGAAGATTAAACTTGACATTCCTGTTATTTTTAAGGTAGAAATCCAAGAAAAAAAATGTTGCAAAGACCCTCAATTTTTAAATGCTACAAAGAAGCAATGAGGGCACAACCCCATTTTTTTTCCTCTACGTGCAAGGCACTTTTAACTGACTGGCTATTTTCACTGGGAAAGTACCAGAGGGGTAGCCATGTTAGTCTGAATCTGCAAGAATAATGAGAAGTCCTGTGGCACCTTATAGACTAACAGATTTATTGGAGCATAAGCTTTCATGGGCAAAGACCCACTTGGTCAGATGCATGCCCTTTCACTGGGAAAGAGGCTGTTGTGGGGCCATGTTGGTTCTTTCTCTTTTTCTTTTTAAAATTCGGAGAGATTGGTGTTCTAAAATGGATGGGATTAGGCCTGGATACGCTAAAAATTTTTCCACATGCTTGATTTTACACAAGGTTTTAAATAGGGATGTAAAAGGTTAACTGGTAAGCCTCACCCTTAACAGGTGAGGCTTATTGGTTCTGGTTAAGCAGTAGGGGCTGGAGCAGCTAGCCCCCACAGCGGGGGGAGTGGAAAACCATATTTCCCTATGCCTAACATGGGACACCAAGGGGTGGGGTGGCTGCTGGCTCTTGGGGCTTTAGCCCTAAGGAGAGGGGCTACTGACACTCAGGGTTTCAGCCTCACAGCGGGGGGGGGGGGGGGCGAGGGGAACCACTGGCACTCAGGGCTTCAGCCCCACAGTGGGGGAGAGAGGGGCTGCTGGCACTTGGGGCTTCAACCCCCCCAGCATTGGCTCCTGCTCCTCCCCCCTCTCTCTGATAGAGGCAGCATGGGGGGGGAGGATGTGACTAGTCGAGTCATGACTCGACTACCCGATAAGCATATGCTTATTGGATAGTCGACTAGTCGCTTATACCCTCCTACCCCAGGTTACACTCTGGCTCCCCAGGAGCGCACTGCTGAGCCCACAGCACATGTAACTGCTATGATTTTTAGCGGTTACACAGTTACATGTTTAATTGCATTTTTACATCCCTAGCTTTAAAAGATGCAGGTCTAAATTATCGCTTTGATGGGGATACTGATGTACATCAGTCCTTCTAGGTTTGGAGCTTAAGTTTGTAAAACAGTGCAATATGACAACTGCTATTGCAGATGGACACACTTCCTGAAAGTCACTAACCATGTTCTAGATTAGTGGTTCCCAGCCTGTGGTCCATGGACCCCTGGGGGTCCACAGCAGTATTGTAAGGCGTCTGCACAGAGCCTCTCACAGCTAGTACATCCTTCAATCTGCGCTGCTTCCCCAGTGGCCTGAGGGATGCGGCTGAGGAAGCAGTGTGGGCTGAGGGACGTGCAGGCTGCAGGCACAGCTATATTGTTTTTGGGGGGAGTGTCTGTAAAACGTTAATAGATTAAAAAGGGGTCCACATACTGGAAAAGGTTGGGAGCCACTGTTGTAGGTTAGAACCTAATTTTGAATGAGAGAAGTAAAGAATAATCTTCAAACATAGGGTCAGAAATTAAGAGAAAAACACCAAGTTCCTGGAGTATTTTGCTTAGTGTTGCCACAAAGATTCACGGTAAAGTAGAGCTAAGGAAAGATTTAAAAACTGAAATGTGTGGCTGAAAAAATGCTTATGTTTGGGGTATAAACACCTGGAAATCTTTTTGCACCCTGTGAAATGATACAGATTAGACTGCACGTAAACGCCTGCAAAGGACAGGTAATTGTTGCAGGAAAAAATTAGGTAATGGGCAGAGGAAAAGAACGTAGGTACAAAAATGCTGCCAGAGAGCAGATGAGTGAATAACATATGGTAGTTTTACTCTGAAAAGTGACTGTGTAAAAATGGCACCGTCTGGCTTCACAAGTCTGCTTGCTGTACGCATGCTGAGCCATATGTGCTTATTTAATGACAAAAGTAAATTTTTGCTATGGTCTTTCCTGGGGACACAACACAGCTGAGTGGGGAGAGTGTGTTGGGTTCTGTTCTGCTTCTGCTTTATTGCAGGGCCATCTGTGCAGTCCAAGCTGACTTCAGATTATGCTCCCACTGAAGAATTACACAGGTGTTGCTGAAAACAACTTATTGGGAGGACAGTGGGGCAGCATTTGGCTTGCTGAGTTTTCCTGATGATTCATGAGCCAGGACCCAATTTTGATTCCATGTGGAGACTGAAGTTAGAAAAAACCCCACTTGCCTGCTTGATTGCCATCTCCAAAAGATCTGCAAAGCTAGTAGATCACACCAAGAAGGGAGGCACAGTAGGGCTGTGTCTACACTGGCCCCTTGAATTTCCGGAAAAGCACTGATGATCTACTGTAAGAAATCAGCTGCTTTTCCGGAAAAACTATTCTGCTCCCGCTCGGGCATAAGTCCTTATTCCGGAACACTGTTCCGGAAAAGGGCCAGTGTAGACAGCCCAGTAGTCTTTTCCGGAAAAAAGCCCCGATCGCGAAAATGGCGATCGGGGCTCTTTTCCGGAAAAGCACATCTACATTGGCCAGACGCTTTTCCGGAAAAAGGGCTTTTCCAGAAAAGCAGCCTGCCAGTGTAGACGCTCCTTTTCTGGAAAAACTGAAAACGGAATAGTATTCCATTTTAAGCATTTCCGGAAATTCATGCCAGTGTAGACATAGCCAACGGGATTAGGACTCAGTGGGAAACAAGGTGGATATACATTTGTCATGTTCTGTTTCATTTATACAGTTGAAGTTGCTGACTCTGATGCTTCTTGAAGTTCTTTAGTCATTTTTTTCTCTGTGACCCAACTTGAAGGGGTCACAGAGTGAAGCTGAGAGTCAACCAACTCCTGGCAGTACCACCACGGGGCACAACTGTGCTGATTTGACTGAAAGGGAGACAGCCCAGAGTGAAGGGTAAGTTGTTTAGTGTAATTGGCTGAGATCTACTGACTGTCGTTCCACAGATCTTAACTCAGGGGGTGGGCAGTAATTTTAGATGGGGGGGGGGGGAAACTTTACTAATTTTAGAAGTGTTCCCAGCCAGGACAATTCTGAGCTTCCCCTCCCACAGACCCTGATTGGCCTGGGGGTGGGAGAGCACTGAAGTCTTTGCCCCCCCCCCCCCCGGCCTCCTCCCACCTAGAGAGAATTGCCAGCTGTTCTGAACAGAGAGCAGTTCCCTCTAGGCACCCACCCTCTTGCAGGGCAGGAGACTTCACAAACTACCCTCAACCCCTGGCCAATCAGGGGCTGGAGGCGGAAGGAGCACACAAAGTCTCTTGCTCCCTGCCTCCACCCTGCAAGGGGTGTCCAGCGTTTACAGGGCGGAGGCAGGGAGTAAGAGACTCTGTGCGCCCCTCCTGCCCCCAGGCTCTGATCGGCCTGGGAGCAGGGAATTGGGAGCGCATCCGTGGGTCATGGTCCCATTGCCCACCCATGTCTTAGCTGCATGTTTGGTTTTGTGTTTGATCCTTTGCAGGAACTTGGGAGAGACCTATTAAATTTCAGTGCACAGGAGTGTTGTAAGCAAGACATGAGAAGTAATTCTTCCACTCTACTCAGCTGATTAACTAAACTGGAGTATTGTTCCACATCTAGGCAACACATTTCAGGAAAGATGTGGAGAAATTGGAGAAGGTACAGAGTAGAGTAACAAAAATGATTAAATGTCTAGGAAACATGACCTATAAGGGAAGAGTGAGAGAACTGGGTTAGTTTAGTTTGGAAAAAAGAAGATGGAGCAGGCCTATAACAGCTTTCAATGACCTAAAAGGATGTTATGAGAAGGGAGAAAAATTATTTTACTTAAACTTCTGAGGATTGGACAAGAAGCAATGGGCTTAAATTGCAGCACAGGAGGTTAGGTTGGGCATTAGGAAAAACGTCCTAACTGTCAGGGTGGTTAAGCACTGAAACAAATTGCCTAGGGGGCATCATTGGAAATATTTAAGAGCAGCTTAGATAAACACTTGTCAGGGATGATCTAGATCGGGGTGGGCAATAATTTTTGACTGGCGGCTACTTCCGAAATTTTTGAAGTGGCCCTTGGCTTCCCCAGAAAGGGCAGGACCTCAAGCAGAAGAGCCAGGGCCAGGATACTTCTGTGCTTCCCCACTCACAGACCCTAATTGGTCTGTGGGTGGGGGAGCATGTGAAGTCTTTGCCCCGCCCCTTACAGCCCCCTGGGCTTTGCATGTTCCCCCTCCCCCTCAGGTCAATCAGGACCTAGGGTTGGGGAGAGTGCGCAAGGTCTCGTCCCACCACCAGGGGCACAGGCACCTGGAGGGAACTGCCAGCTGTTCAGGGTCTGTGGACAGGGAAGCACAGAAGTATCCTGGCCCTGCTCCTTCTGCTTGAGGCCTGGGACCACTTCAAAAATTTCTGAAGTGGCCCCCGGTGAAAAATGATTGCCCACCCCGATCTAGTACAAATCTAAACAGATGCCCACTGCAGGTTAGATACTTTTGGCTATAACGAAAGATTATTATAATAGAAGAATAGATTTATCAAAGGAACCTACTTTAGATAGTCTGGCAAGAAAGAGCAACCTATAGAGATCACATGTGGTGAGAAATCTGATTTAGGAGTAATAAACTAAGAAATGTCCTATTTGAAGAATGCAGACATATACTTCTTCAATAAAGTATGAAGGGAAGAAACCATTTCCACTAAGGTTGTGTGGTTTGTGCATGAGGCTATGATTTTGGCACTTTTGAGTATTTTTATTAAGCCACAGCCAAGACATGGGCAATAAACAGTAAATCATGCAGAAGCCGAAGCCCTTCCAGCCCAAGCTAAAGACCTTGCAGACGTGTTAAAATCATGGAATTCATGACCAAGTCTTTGCCTTACAATATGTTCAAAATATACATCTAGGTGTTGAGTGACAGGGTAAGATTAGTCAAGAGTAAGCAGAGCTGTCTATATTTATCACAGTCTAATTAGAGTTACAATTACTACCGCTATGAGACCAAATAAGGAAGTTGAATTTCAGCATAGCAAATTTCAGAAGAATTTTGAAAAAGCCAAGAGAAACCAAATGAGGTAAATAGTGGAAGGTAAGCACACAAAAGGGAGATGAAAAGTGCTGAGTGAGAGCTTATAATCTTTAAAAGATTTGCTAGATGGAACATACTGTACTGCAAAAGAAAAAAAACAAGTAATAGCAAGAGAGATATGGAAGTTAGCTAGCTGAGGGGGACAGATGTGGGCACGGTTTAAAGCACCTGTTAAAGACACTGGACTGGAAGAATTAATTGGTGAGGTTTGGCAAATGTAAACAAAGGAAGAAAATTAATTGGGAAAAGTTGCAAGAAAACAAGGAACATGTATTATTAGAACAAGCTTATTTAGAATTATGGAAATTAAATGGAAAATACCTCTTGTCCATCTCCTTGCCATGTAGTACTGGAACATTATAATTGTGACAATACTCTGTCCAGTTCAGTTTTAAATGAACCAAGTGATACAATTAATCAGGCACCATCAAATAGTATCTTACAATATGGAATAATGAACAGTGTCCTCTGGATTCCCAAAAGTTAGATTTTTAAAAGACCCCCCCCCCCCCAGTTTTGTGCATGCATCCACTTAAACATGTAAAACAGCAGTATTTGAGCATACAATTGGGTAACTGCATGACTAATTAATTACGCACTTTGTATGTGTGCACATTTTTTGTGCAAACAAATCAGAAGGCTGTGGAAATTTGACTCCAGACATCTCTTCTTTTCAATCCACTGCTCTGTAGTACAAAAATCACTAGTCATTATTTTAGTGATGTGAAGGACTAGTTGTCTATCTAATAAGCAAATGCTTATCAAATAGTTGACAGGCTTGTCAACTAGTCACTACTCCCCTCCTCCCCTCGCCCCATCAGAAAGAGGCAGCAAGGACAGGGAAGAGGAAGAGGTACTTCAAAGCAGCAGCACCACCACATGGAGCCCGGGATCAGCTGGGGACTCCCCTGCTGACCCCGGGCTTTGTGCGGCACTGCCACTTTGAAACACAGCATGCAACCTGGGGACCCAGCTGACCCCACGGGGGCTGCATGTGGCGTTTCAAAGCAGCAGCGCCGCATGGAGCCCAGGGTCAGCGGGGTATGGGCTTGATTTACTTTGACTTCAGTTTTTTGTAATTTTTGCTTCAGGAAACTTTGGTCCTCTACAAAGCCATCATGGATGGGTGGTACAAGTAAGAGGCACTTGAGAGGGCAAAGAATCACCTGGATCTCAAAGACATAGCACTCACAAGTACCCTAGTTGTTGGGGAGTGATGGAGAAGACTAATGGAGTGCCTAAAGGATGCACATTAAAACCGATTCCGCTCACTTCATTAGGTGGAACGTGCAGTCGGATGATGAATTTTTCATTATAAAACCGGAGATGTGAAAGTGGGGCAGACAATATAAAGGACAATATAAACTGAGGAGCAGAGTTGTGGTTTAATCAGTTTGATGCACAAAAATGCAAGGAACAGAAAATGTGGGGGACAAAACACAAGCAAGAAAACCTGCTAGGAATACACATTTTTCTAAAGGCTGTAAAAAGGAAATACTGAGTTGCTGTGATAACGGTGTTGCTGTGCCTGGACTGTTTTGAAGTTTTTATCAATCTTTGTTGTAGCAATCTTCTGAGATGTCTTTAAATGGAATGGGCCAAATTCTCTGATGCCACAATGCCAGTGTAAATTGGTTCCTGAAGCTGATGTAATTACCCTGGGGAAAATTAGCACTGCTCAAGCAAGATCCTCTGGTTGCATAGCACTGGATTAGGGACTGTGACGTCACTCCCCTCCCTGTAGCCAGCCTTGCCCTTTTTAAGGAGGATGACCTTCAAACTCAGCCAGTCAATTGCTCAATTTAATTGGTTTCATCACAGAGTACAGAGGTACTTTCAGAAACATGTTGGCCTTCCCGATTAGCCGTGCTCTCATCCCCAAAACCACTGACTGCCATAGAACCTCTCTGGAACTCTTGCTCCTGAGAGGTAATGCCTTCACCTTCCATCCCCCACAACCATAGTTGCCATCTGGCAATGAGAGGGAAGTGAGGAAGGGATGAATTTCCTGCAGCCAGTTAATGAATTTGGAGTGTGTGGTGGTGAGGCGGGAGGAGTTCAGAGATGAAAGCCATCTTTTCCCCTATGAAAAGTGATTTCCTTTAATAATTGCTGCCCATTTCAAGGGTGCAGCTGGAAGCAGAAAGTGAAGATAGGGAAATGGAAAACTAGAAAATACTGCATGTCACAGCAGGTCAGAGGAATACAAGGCAACCAAAGGGAGGGTGAAAAGGAAAAGGATTTACAGAATCCAGGAGAGAAGTGTCCTTAGCAAAAAGCTGCAGTAGCTTTATTACTGTCTGATTTCCTGGCAAGCTGGCAGGTCATCTTTTCAGGGACCAAAGTTACTGCCTTGAGCAGGAGGGGAAAGAAACTTGAAAAATGTAATGTCAGGATCAGGAAATGGTTGGTGATGGTGAGGAGGTGGATACTGGTACCTGTGGGAAGTGGTGTTTGGAGGGAAGGGTTTTATGAAGAGCAAATATATTGCACTAACAGAGAATGACTTGAATAGAGTATGGCAACTACTCAGGATGCACACTAGAATGTCAGACCATCAGATGTGAAATAGACACCGCAGACGGTTCCTCTGCTTTAAAGATTTAAATATAAATGAGGATGGTGGCAGGTAGGAAGATGGCACAGAGGGAGAAGGTGCTTTCTTTATGCTCTGGCAAAGGAGACAGATTCAGTTGTGAATAGACAGCAGTAGACACTGAGCTGATAAAAAGAATGACCTGGAAACATGCAGTGCACAGAAGGATAAGAGCAGCATTTGGGCAGTGAGGTGATCTGTATTCCAGGATACAGTTGCACATAATTGAGAAAATACCACTTGCAGTAAGAGGTTACAATTCAAATATTGGGTGTTAGCAGTTGCATGATTCTAGGAGAATTCAGAGGAACATTCATCAGTAAATTACTTTCTGTCTTAACTCCCAGAGCAACTTTGCAGGCACAGTGAGTGGTATGGCCTAGCTATTCATTCCTGCCCATGGTTTGTTCCTTCTTTAAACGCGGCCTGATCATATCCCTGAAAACCTCTTGGCTGCACTGACCTTCATTGTGTGTGGGTTTTTTTGTTTTTTTTTACATCCTAGGATAGCACAGGAATTCCCTGGAGTCTCTCTCAAATCTTCTCCCTCAAATCTTCTCCTCAGGGTCATGCCGCTCTGTACAAGGCCATGGAGCAGGATCGAAGCCACATAGTCCCTTTTCCCGCCTCACCCTTAGCCTGCCTCAAATTGCCTTAGTGTGACAGTGTTCAGGGAGACTGTCTAGCCCCCTCAAGAACTGCTTTTCATTTGGTACAGCAAGGGTAGGGAATCCATGGGCCAGATGAAATGAAGCAGTGGTTTGGATCTGGCTTGCAGCAATTCTCTGTGCCGTGGGCCAGAAGCCCTGAGCCTTGGCACCCTCCAAGAGGCTGAAGCAACGAGTGCTGGCTCACTGGCCATGTCCCTACGGCCCCACCCTCTAGGCTGAGGGGTAATCGGAGAAGCTCCATGTGCTGCCCCCACCCCCAGGCAGGCTCTGCATCTTAGGGTTGACTGGGAACCCTGGTTAATGGGAGCTGCAAGCGTGGTCAGTGTGCACTGCGCAGACCCACCTGGCCTCACTGCACAGGGGCTGGACCCACAAAGGAGCCAGGGCTGGCAGGGAGCAGCTTGCTATGCTGTTGACTGGGAGCCACCTGAAGTAAGCGCTGCCCAGCCAGAGCCTGCATCCCTATCCACGCCCCTACCCCAGGTTGGAATCCTCTCCTGCACCTTGGGTCCATCCCAGACCTTACGCCATCTCCCGCACCCAAACTCCCTCCTGGAGTCTGCAGCCTGAACCTCATCCTGCACCCCAAATCCATGTCCTATCCCTGGTCCTGCCCCAGAGCCCACAACCCAACCTCCTGCCCCAGCCCTGAGCCCCCTCCTGCATTCCAAACCCCTTGTCTCCAGCCTGGAAACTCCTCATGCACCCCAAATTCCTCATCCCAAACCTTCCCCCAGAGCCCACAGCCCCAGCTGGAGTCCGTCCCTCCTCCCACACCCTGAACCTTCATTTCTGCACCCACCTTGGAGTTTAGGGGAAACCCTGAACTTCCCCCTCCCCGAATGACTTTTTTCCTGTGGGTCAGTGACTCTTGATAGAAAAAAGTTGCCTCACTCCTGTTGTCTAGCATAACTACAGAGTCCACAGGCCCAATGTGTATCTTGTACATTATCCCCCAATCTATACTGAGTGTTTGAAGAGACCTCAAACCACTGCCTCCCCAGCAGCTCTCTGGGCCTGAGACTGAGAGTGTATTTTTTCCAGCCAGGGCAGGAGATACAGGTTATTGCAGTAGTTCTTTGGTGGTATTGCACATTAGGGGGGTGAGTCTGTGAGATGCAGTGCACCTTCTGCAAGATATTTGCCACTATTCAGTTAATTATACGCAATCCTCCCAGTGTTTCAGAAGTGCTGTATTTCTTCCTTCCTTATTAGTCTAATCATAATACTGATAGTTGGTGTAAATATAAAACCACTAAGCGATCTGAGCTCATTATCCTATTTTATTGGAAGTATGGCAAATTTACATTCCTTAGCTGACCACTACAGCTTTAGCTAGGTGTTGTTTCAGTCCCACTTTTTCTATGTAACTCTAAACCATCTGCATTTACTCAGCACTCTTATTAATTTCACACTGTTTCCCTTGCAGATCATGCAGCTACTATTTCCAGCTAGGAAAATGTAAGCACTCCTCAGATGCAGAAATGTATATTATGGGTTAGATTAATTATAAAACACCGGCAGGCTTTTTTGCTACACTGTTTTATCAGATAAACATTTTCACCTGCACCATGTGTTCCCAACATCACAAGGTCTAGAATACTAGCCATATATGGCCTGACTCAGTGGAAGGTAAGGGCACCTTGCAAGAATTACTTGGATATGATGGCAAAGGCTGCTCTAGAAGAACCTTTTAAAAAAAAAAAAAAAAAATTAATGGAGATTGCCTATCTCCTAGAACTGGAAGGGACCTTGTAAGGTCATCAAGTCCAGTTCCCTGCCTTCACAGCAGGACCAAGGACCATCCCTGACAAATATTTGCCCCAAATCCCTAAATGGCCTCCACAAGGATTGAACTCTCAACGCTGGATTTAGCAGGCCAACACTCAAACCACTGAGCTATCCCTCCCTGCAAACCTGAGCTAGGTGGTCCTACAGAAGAGTAAGACACTGAGATTGCAAAACACATCAAACAAAATTAGGTTGATTATTGTATAAAATAAATAAAACAAATCAAATTACATGCTTTCTTCTCATTAAGTAGATAATGTCTGCTTACTCACGAATCCTCACTCAGTTTTTAGATACCGATGTCTGCATTTATTTTTTTGTATGAGAAAGGAAATGGATTTTAAATTTATATTTTATAAAATATGTTTGATTTTTTTTGGGAGGTTGGGGGGGGATTAGCACTTACATTTCTACCATTGCTTATGAAAGTTAATAATCAAAATTGCTTGTTAGTAAGAAAGCAATCAAATAATTAAGTTTGTTAGGATAAATAAAACTGGGGTGTAATAGGGTTTACAAATCTCACACTAGGCAATAAGGAGTAAAGAATTTATTTGGGGTCCAGACAACCCCACCCTACCATACCACCCCTGAAGCAAATGATCCATCTGATGGAAGGATTAAATTACCTGGAAAACAGCTTATTGGGTGCCGACCTGAAAGAGAACAGACCTGTAGCCTACAGCTCCAGCAGAGCAGATGAAAGACTGAAGTCTCCAACATGACTGCCCTAAAGGGACCTAGAGGATTCACCCATTCCCCACTGCTGGTGGACCCTGGACATTGGTAATCTCCTCTGTTTTATTTATTTGGACTCCCTCAGCAGTGGAAATCCTTGGGCTAAGCTGTTCCCAGCGAGGGGAAGATAGGAAATGGCCCATGGAGGGTGGACCACTGGTAGCCCAAAGGGCATGTGTGGTGGGCAGACCTCCCCTTTAGGGAGGCTAGCCCCATAGCCCTGCACCTTCCACAAGAGGCCCTGCCCACCATGGCAGGAGCCCTGAGGCTCCAACACACTTCCCCTGCTGCTAGAGAAGCCATGAGGCAACCCATCCAAGCAGTCCCAGCCATGGCAAGCCAGCTGGCCCCAGAGCTGGGCTGGCCTTGACCAGAAAATGGGAAATGCAGGGCACCTGCTTCCCCAGCGGAACAACGCTGATTTTTTTTTTTATATGTGCCATGCAGGTTCTGAGGTGGCTGAGGAGGCGGCATCTGCCGCTCAGCTTCTCGGGTTCATCAGTAATCTCTCCGAAGTTCCAGGAGATTACTGATGAACCTGGGATGCTGAATGGCAGATATTGTGCCGCAGTAACTGCATAGCACATACCAATAAGAAGGAACAGCACCCTGGCATTCCGCAGCAGCGGCTCCAGCCAGGGAATACAGCGCACAGGCCAGTGGAGTGAGAGGTCTGGGCTCTCCTTCCAGCGGTTGCCCTACTGGTCACCGGTTGCAGCCTTGACCACTGTCGTGTGTTCGGGATATTAGCTACAAAAGGAACCAGTAGACACCAAGGATAAATTATCTCTCTAACTTTATTATACCCAGAATAGTAAAGGAAAGCAATGCAGAGTGACATACATCTATTCCAATAAATGGGATAGGTAGCACAGGCAATATAACAATACCTACACCTAGGTCAATACACAAGATATTTAACTTGTATCTAAACGTGCATGTACTTGTTCCTATAAATCACACACCGTTCCACTGTTAGCAATTTACAGTTGTCAGACAGAAGGTCGTGGCCTCTTTCTTTCCCCACGCTCAGACGTGTGATGCATTTGCCAGTAGGAACAGGCACAACTTTAGTGAGCAAGGTGGTGGGGTCCCCTTACCCAATCCCTTCCACTGATTGTTTTCTACATCTATATTTATACTCGACTTGGTCGTTCTAATAATATCTACCAATCGATTACATGTTGTTTAAGATACCTATTATGCCCATATTTGGGGTACATCCTGCTGCCCAGGATGTTGCAGAAAATATGTGCTTAGTTAATAGTTTTTTGGCTGTATCTTGAATTTTTGCTTATCAGAAATAGAATGTACCAGTACAAGGTTCCTTCCGATGTTCTTGGTGTGGTCTCACTGTACCATGCTAAATCTGCATGATTGTGCAAAAAACATTCCTGCTTCCCAAAGCTCCCCCCCAGCCTTGCCTACATGCTTATATGCACCAGACTTAAGACAAGCCTGGGTTTTGATTTGTTAGAGATCTGCGCTTTAGGCAAGGCAGACATTATTTTAGTAAAGGCAGGACTGTTCAAGTACCCCTACAACCACTAAGCCATGCCTCCCAATCAGACCCCAAGTGAGGACCATTTCAAAGAGTGACTGAATCTTGGTGTTTCCTTGTCCCTTTCAGTACTAGTATCAGAAGGCTGTTATATACACACACATACTGCCTCTGAGATACTTGTCATGCAGGGGTGGAAAAAAGTCACAGTGGAGGCTAGAATCTAGCTTTTTTTTTTTTTAATAAATGGGGCAGACAAGGCTCAATTCATAGCCACCCAAAACATTGCATTAAAATGTGACCAAAAAAAAAAGAATGGGGGGGGGATGATTTTCCTTACACTGGAGCTCTGTTGACTTAATTGATTCAGACCAGTATTACCTAAAGGAGAATGAGACTTTGAGCTTCTTTCTTCTCCAGTGATGCCAATAAACAGTTACTCCAGCACCAGAGGCTTGAATCCTTGAGTTAGGGTAGGATGGCTTTGTTCTGCTCTAAAACAGGCATGGAGCTGCTTTAAAGCTGGTTTATCTGACTGAGGAGCATCTTGAAGCATATGGGGATCCTCAGGTTGCGTAGAACCACTGCATTGGCTCTTATGATGTCCTTTCTCCTTTTGTCAGTGCAGGTGGCATGGCTAGGGGAAAGGCAGAGAGGCAGGGTCATTCCTGGTTTTCTTAAGGCTCTTAAATTGGAAAGATGTGTGGCCATCCATAGCAGATATACCACAGAAGGTCACATAAGCGGTCTGGCTGTTGGGTTGGCCTTTTCAGGTAAAAAACTGACCAGTTGTACAAAGGTGAGAGGAGAAGAAGCCCATTATCAGTCTGAGAGTTACAGAGGTGCATAGCAAATAAGTGGAGCATGCACCAATTTTGGATCTTGCCCTACCCAGTATAAAAAAAGCACTATTTCTGTGGCCTTTTGTAGTTCCATTTGGGGACAGAGGAAAGAGGAACAGCTCCCTAGTTCTCTTTTCTTCTATAGGCTTGTAACAAAAAGGGGGCTGTTTTGTAGTGGCCGCCTCTCACTTATGTGGAGGGAGCGCTCATGAGAAACATGCTGCTTTTTAGAAGAACACAGTAATGGCCTTACTGTATCAGACCAATGGTACAACTAGCCCAGTATCCTGTGTTCTAGCACTAGTCACAGCCCTATGCTTCAGAAGGAGCAAACAAAATGGGGGAATTATCAAGTGTCCCCTCGCAGTCAGGTTTAGAGACACCCAGAGCATGAGATTGTGCCCTGATGATCTTGGCTAATAGCCGTTGAGGGACTTAACCTCCATGAACGTATCTTATTTTTCTATGGCCTTGACAACATCCACTGGCAATGAGTTCCCTAGGTTGACTGTGTGTAGTGTGAAGTACTTTCTTGTGTTGGTTTTAAACTTGCTGCCTATTATGCTGTGTCAGTGGTTCCCAACCTTTTTGAGCATATGGACCCCTTTTCAATCTATTCAGATTTCATGCTCCACCCCCTTTCTGGCGAAGAGAAAAAAAGAAAAGGAAAAGAAGAGGGAAAGAGAAAGAAAAGAAAATTAAGGATCGAAGGGCCCGGTCCTTATTTTTAAATTTTCCACGGACCCCCTGCAGTACCATGGTGGACCACAGGTTAGGAACTACTGTGCTATGTGAAGGGCAAATAACACTTACCTTTTACTTTATCTTCACCAAGCACTTTCTCCCCCTGCTTGCCTTTGGGAAGGATGTGTGACTCTTCATTTCAGATTAGCCTTATCGCTACTCTGTGGCTGACAATGCAGCAACTTTACATTCCCTTCCCTGGCTGATTGGCAGTCTTCTCCAAGGTAATCAATTATTTTCTGTCAAGGTCCACATTTCTTGTATATACTCCAGAGAAACATTTTTCACTCTGCCAAAATGATAATGACGATAAAAAGATTTTGTGGTCCATTCAGAGATGTGTGGTGGTCTAGATTTGGCCTGTGGTCGCCTGTATTCTATTTCCATCAGGGGGTGCCCTGTACATGGTTAGTGTGTGCTCCAGTGTCACTGCAAGCAGCCTGACTGAATGAGGCAGTCTGCAACTGCACTTCTGAGATGATATGGGAGACTGCCTCAGTTTACCTGTTGCTGTAAAGTTCACTGATAGAGTAGGGTCAAGATTTACTGCTGTGATAGCCAGAGACCTCTCCGGACATGTGGATGATGATAACCAGAAGGCTGCTTGTGCGTGTGCTCAATGATGTGGGCCCAATGACCGCTGCAGACCCTGAGAGAGCCCCCAAAAGGGACAAATCCGATAAGGATCGAAGGTATCCGGCCAAGTTTATTGTTAAGCGAAGTACAGTAATAGTTGTCAGTAGACTCTACTGAACCACTATGCGTATGTACTCATAACAATGGCCTCAGCACAGCTAGTGGGAAACTCCTATTGCCTCACTGGCTGGACAAAATCTGTCCCTTCCCACAGCATATCACTTTATTTACAGTTACAAACAAATTAACACATCACTCCTGACGTGTCAGGTTTTTAGATACCACCCGTCATCCTATGCCTCATGATCTGATTAGACCATCTCTATCTATCATGCTGTCATTTTAGACCCTTTCCTGAACCTGAGTCTCTATCAGTGGGGAGTGTGTACCAAGGTCTTTTTGAATGAGCTGATGATACTTTGTGCTTTCAATTTATATCCAGTGCCAATTACTGTTCTACGCCTGGGCCTGTTATCAATTAGTGTTTCGCTCTCTCTGCTCTGTTCGTGCCAAGTTCTGTGAGCAGAGATCTGCCTCTTGCTCACAGCTTAGCTTTGCTTTATGTTAGCTATGTTTTGTCCATAGCTAGGCCTCAGACCAGGCCTGTGCTACATGGGCTTTTGTTTTAGGCCCTCATATTACTGCATCTGCATTGGATGCCCACATAATTTTAGTTATGCCCACATAATTTTGTAGTGCAGGTGTTGCCTACATTGATGGAAAGGGGATGTCTGTCAGTGTAGGAACACCACTTTCCTGAACAAGGATAACTACATTTTACCGACAGTTTCTTCAGTCAGTATGCTATGTCTACACTGGGGGCTGGATCTGAATAGAAATGTGGCTTTTTTTCCACACGCTGTCCTGACACAATGGTTTTGACCAAGCTTTTAAGTGTAGACCGATCCTAAATAATGTCTAGAGTAGGGGTCAGCCACCTTTTGAGAAGTGGCATACTGAGATTTAACTTCACTTCTGTTGCCGGGTCTGCATGCTGTTGATACTTTTTAAAGTCAATAATATAGTCTTTCCCCCACCTACTGCTGTGCAGTCTGCTCCCCCCAGCCCAGGTGGGGGCAGGGAGAAAATCCTGCTTCTCAAAGTAGCAGGCAGCAGCATTCTGTCCTGTCCTAACTCCCAGCTAAAGCACAAATTATCCCCACCTCCCCCAGCTCACAGTACAATCAGTCTACCTCCCTGCCTCCACCTCACCCCAGTGCCAACACCCACCCACCTCCTCTTTCCCCCACCTACCCCATGCAGTCATCCCCTTACCTCCCCCTTCCCAGGAGGTTTAAGAGTGCTGAGTTTCTGCCTCTCCCACACACAAGGGGTTCTCCAAACTCCCCTTCCCAATTACCCACTTTCTCACTCCTCCTTCCCCTGCCTAGCCACTTAGTCTCCCCTTACCTTGCTTTTTATTTCCTGCTCTGGGAGCTGCTTGCTCAGCAAGACCGTGCCCCACCCACCGCCGATCAGCTGAGCTTCTTGCCTGTGCAGGAGCTTTGGACTTCTGAGCAGAGGTCAGAAAACAGTTGTGTGGTTGTGCAGCCACACAGCTTAGGGGGAACTACGGTCCCATGCCACTGGCCCCCTTGGCCTGCTGCCCCTCCCTGCCGCTGGCTCCTTTGGCCGTGCTGCTGGCTGGGCAACACAACTGCCCTGACCCTGCTGTCATAACTGCTGCTCCAGCCAGCACAGCAGCCGGAATGGCAGCATGCAGCCCTAGCCCCGCTGCCAGGGCACCCGTCCCACTGCTGGTCAGCGCACTGCTCCAATCAGGCTGCCGGCCTGCCCCGGCTCCGCTGCCACTGCCCCAAATGGGCTTCCCCAGGCTGCCACGGCTCGGTCCCCACTGCCGGTCTGGCACACAGCCCCCATTGGGCTGCCATAGCATACCTGCAGCTGAGTGCGCGCGCACACACGCTCAGCCCCCAGCCCTTGCTGGGCTACCCCTGCCCCACTACTGAGGGTCAGCTATCGGAGGAGCAGCCATGTGGCGCCAGCCACCGGAGAAGCTTGCCTGGATGAGCCCCCGCACGCCCTCCTCCACCACCACCAGCTCACCTGCTTCCACCGGCTCGCTGCTGCAATGGAGCTGAGTGGGCGGAGAAGGGGGAGAGCACTAGCTGCTCAGGCACAGCCCCATCAGCAGCCTCCTTGCCTGCCTCCCGGAGCTGGTGCTGCGGCTGTGTGCCAGCCACGAGGCTCAAGCAGCAGCGCAGGCTCCCTGCTGTGCAGGGGAGGAAGGGTAGGCCTGAGCTCCCATCCTGCGTGCCACTGAAAATCGGCTCGCATGCTACGTAGGTTGCCGACCCCTGGTTCTAGACTGTGTTTAAATAGAGGCAGCATGGTTGCTCCATGTCCTGAGCCAAGTCCCCACTCAGGACATGGAGCAACCTGTAGTGCTCTGCAGAGCTACCACAGAGCTCAAACACCTCACACCTTCTATTTTAAAAGCATAAATGATGCCTCAGACAGTGTTGACACTCGGCACCTCCTTGTCAGGAGGAAGTGCTCCGTTGACTGTTAAATGAAGCAGCTTGAAAGCCCAGATCATTTTCCGGATTTAGAATAAGATTTAGGAAATTACGACGGGAGGGAAGCTCACAAGCTTGGAGCATGACTGAGATACTGAACTGACACGATGATTGGGACTAACAAAGTTACAACACTGCTGTATACAACGGTGATTTACTGTCGATAACACGTGCTGAACAGTGTATACTTTATGGCCAGCATGTCATTATTCAGCCTGGAAGTAACAGCTCAGCCACAAAAACCTGTCAGTAACAGAGATGTGTTAAAGTCAACTCTGTCACTGTATTTTATCCTGACATTTATTGTGTGTGTGCTGGCATTTCAAATAGGGAGGTGGCAGGCAATGTGGCAGAAACTGAAGGAGCTGTAAAAAGAAGAATGCTTGTCACACAAAGGGCATGAACCTTTCATGAAGCAACCTAGTAAATTGTGTAAAAACATTCAGGTAATAAATAAGTCTCAGCATTACCAAAGGCCTGGATTCTTTTCTGAACTTTGAAATTTGTTTCTTAACCCCTCCACTGTCTCATTGACCCTTCTTATACAAGTGTCCTCATACAATCAGGACAACAAAGACACTACGCAGGGAGGGTGTGTGGTTATTTTTAAAAAAAGCATCTCTTATTTCTAATGATGGGGGTGCTTGTCCTGAAATGCCAAACTGCAGTGTGTTTTCTTATCCTCTGCCCTACTTAATTTCTCTACAGCAAAATGTTAGTGAACTCTCCTAACTTGTTACACAAATTATTAATTCTGCTGATTCTAGTTCCTAGACCTGCTCTATTGCTGTTGAAACGGGTGCTATTTGAAAAGAATTAGGGGGATCATAGAAAACACTACACAAAATTAGGAAGCCATGTTCTACATGACTTCAAACAGAACCCACTCTTCACTACCGAACTGTATAGATATGTTCATTTAAAAGTTTGCGACACTGATGGTTTTACAGATTAACCTGCTCAAAATTGTTGAAGTGTTGTCTTTCTTGCTTTGGAAACAGCCTGAAATAGCATTGCGAGGAGTTAAGCATCCTTAACAAACCATTGAGATAACACTGAAGCTTAATTATGTCAACTTACATATCAACATTACCTGCTCATCATGTTAGCAAATGCAGGTAGTGGATGTATTTAAAGAGGAAGCGGGGCAGTAGCAGGTATTGGGTACGGGGAAGTGGAACAGCTATTGCTGGTGTCAGGAACTCAAGAGCCTCTGCAAAAAGTGTCAAGTCACTTCCAGGGCATGGAGAGATAAGAGATGTGTCCATTCACAAGGGCCAAAATCATCTGCTATCTTCTACATAACAAAAATCCAAACAGTCCACACTCGCTATGCCAGATTCTTATTAGGCTGGAGGAGAAAATTAGCAGGATAGAAAAGAGAAGAAATAAAATGGGGAAAGAGAACACAGCTCTTGAGGGGGATGATAAAGTCTGATATCCCAAATGGGGTCATCAGTCAGCTAGAGCCAGGAGAAGTGGTGATGCCGTCTAGCTCCCCGTCTCTGACCTGGTTTGGTCAAGATGTCTGTCAGAATCAGAACAGCAAAGGTCCAACAATGTTAGGTTGATCCAGAGGTTCCTAGATAAGGTGGGGGTATTGCCATGATGATGGGGCTCACTCCATCCTCTTTTTTTTTTTTTTTCAGTCAGCACCGTCTCCATTTGCATCACCTCCACTAATTTTCCCCCAACGTCTTTTATTGTTAGGAATCCGAAAAGGGGATGATGAGTGGAATAGGTCATCCGCTGATTATTTTGTCCACCAAAATAGTTGACTTAACTGCAGGCAAGGCCGCTGCAGCTCCCATGAGACGCAGTTCACCGTTCCTGGCCAATGGGAGCTGCAGGAAGTGGCTACCAGCATGTTCCTTTGACCTGTGCCATTTCCCACAGCTCCCATTAGTCAGGAATGGTAAATCGCAGTCACTGGGAGTTGCACGGGGTGGAGGGCATGCCCATTGACAGTTAACGTAAATAAAATACCTCACTGCCCTCCTGCAGATTATCCTGATCTGCCGCATGCTGAATGATGCTGACCCCTGCTCTACCTGTATCCACAGCACAAACTTATGAGTGAGAACTGGGAGCTCTTTCTGCTACTTGAAAGCCACTGTGTGCATCTACTATACTCCATTGAAGAAGCTAGCAAATACTATTACTATATTAAAAGGCCAGTTTAGGGCATAGAGAGGAATAAAAAGGAAGGGAGAGCGCCTGAAGAATTGCAGAAAGAGGGATGTCAGAACTATGGAGGTTCAAAGCCCGTGGTTGTGTCTACTCTGGGCCACTTATTCCGGAAAAGCAACCGCTTTTCCGGAATAACTTGCCAGCTGTCTACACTGGCCGCTTGCTTTTCCGGAAAAGCAATGACTATCTACTGTAAAATTGTCAGTGTTTTTCCAGAAAAACTATGCTGCTCCCGTTCGGGCAAAAGTCCTTTTCCAGAAAAACTATTCCGGAAAAGGGCCAGTGTAGACAGCACAGTAGTCTTTTCTGCAAAAAAGCCCCGATTGCGAAAATGACGATCGTGGTTTTTTTCCGGAAAAGCGCGTCTACATTGGCCACGGATGCTTTTCCGGAAAAAGTGCTTTTCCAGAAAAGCATCCTGCCAATGCAGATGCGCTTTTTCCGGAAATACTTATAACGGAAAACTGTTCCGTTTTAAGCATTTCCGGAATAAGTGGCCAGTGTAGACACAGCCCATATTTTTAGATACTTAATTGGACCAAAACTTGGATCTCTTACAATTATATACCATAAATAACATATCTATATTGTTCCAACCAATGCAATAGTAGCAGATGATTCAATATCTCCTAATAGATACAAACAGCTATAATCACAAACGGAAAAAATTACAACATTGGAGTCAAGTTAATTTAGTTAGCTCATTTAACAAATTCTATTGTTTCAGCTCCTGATAAAGCAAGGGGCAAATTCAATGCTGGATTTCTGACCAGAAGTCCTGTTTGCTTGTTTTTTTAAATCTTTTCAGAATTTGAAAACAAGTTTATTTTTTCAATATAAACTGACCATTTTCCACCAAAATACAGGGGGAAGTCTCATTCCTGAGACTGATGGACCAAAAGGAAGATAATAGATCAGTGAATAGTCTTTTTCTTTTTTCCACGTAGCTAAAACTGTTGCTAAATAGTTCAGGCATACCATGGTTTCCTCTTGATACTCATGTCATAAACTGAGACAGGCAAATTTCAACTTCTGCGGACAAATAAAATTGCATTTTTGGAATTCTACAGAGACCAGTTTCAGTAATGCTAACATGCTTTCTCTTTGCCTTGTGTTCTGTGTCATTTATTGTTAGTTACAATCTTTTCACGCTGCTTGAGCTTTCATGAGCCTTTCCCCTTGAAAACGTTAGAGATGTAAAGTTGACAGAACAGAGAAGTACATGTGCCTCTCATCCTCTCTTAGGGCATGTCTACACTACAGACAATGGAAGCTGTTGCTGTCGCTCTTCCAGGGTTCAAATTAGTAGGTCTAGTGAAGACACCCTAATTCAAACTGAGAGGGGTGCTCCGGTCGATGCCAATAGTCCTGCTTCCACAAGGGGTAAGGGAAGTTGAAGGGAGAGTGTTCTCCCTTCGACTTCCTGCAATGTGGACAGCGCCAAAAGTAGAATTAAGCTACTTCGATTTCAGCTACTCAATTAACATAGCTGAAGTTGCGTATCTTAATTTGACCTTGTCCCGCAGTGTAGACATACCGTTATAGACGGGCTACGTCTAGACTGGCATGATTTTCCAGAAATGCTTTTAACGGAAAAGTTTTCCATTAAAAGCATTTTCGGAACAGAGCATCTAGATTGGCACGGACGCTTTTCCGCAAAAGCACTTTTTGCGGAAAAGCATCTGTGCCAATCTAGATGCGCTTTTCCACAAAAAAGCCCCGATGGCCATTTTCACGATCGGGGCTTTTTTGCGGAAAACAAATCTGGGTTGTCTACACTGGCCCTTTTGCCAAAAGTTTTGCGCAAAAGTACTTTTGCCCGAACGGAAGCAGCATAGTATTTCCGCAAGAAGCACTGATTTCTTACATGAGATCGTCAGTGCTTTTGCGGAAATTTAAGCGGCCAGTGTAGACAGCTGGCAAGTTTTTCCGGAAAAGTGGCTGTGTCTAGACACAGCCATTGTGTTTAGTCAGATTATAACAGGGTAATTATAACATGGGTTTTGATCTAGGGCAGGGGTGGATAAATAATTAGCTCTTGGCATGCACCCGCCACTATATTTACCTGTGCCTCCACAGGTATGGGTGAACACAGGTCTGAGGCAGGCCTGTGATTTTTGATTTTCCTGCTTTCATTGTTACCACAGCCAACCCACACTCACCCCATTTGTTTCACCCATTTACTGCATGCTGTCTAATATGTGGACTGTGAGCCCTCTGGGTCAGGGACAGCCAGCCGTCTTTACTTGTCTCCCCAGTGCCTAGCAATTCCAATTCTTGACTGGAGCTCCTAGGTACTTATATAATGGAAGGGATAATCATTGGAAATTGAATCCAGTTCCCCTGAGTCCCAGTCTAGTACCTTAACTGTAAGACCATCAGAGATTATAGACACAATTTGAAAATATTTTTTGCTATCAGTAAACATATTTTATATGATATGAGTGATAAATCTTAGGGAGATACTCAGCAGGAATTGCCTGGGTACCAGTCAGTAATGTCACTTTCCAATTTATCTGCCGGCCCAAAGGGGTTGAGCACTTCAGAAGGCTACACTGTCTGAACTCTCCTTTGACTCATGAGAACACATTTTGCATTCAGCCTAATGTATGTTTCATGTCTGTGACTTTAAATCATGTCACAGAAACCTGTGCCTTGTCAGGATGTATTCGGTTCCACAAGATACATTTTAAAACTCTTAATTACTAAAAAGCTCCATCGTCTTCTGTAACACGGTTCCAAAAAGAAAACCTTACAGTACCTTGCAAGAGCAGATGGACTGCAGACATGCATCCCAGTTTTGAGACAAATTTAGACTAGTAGGTCCTTGTGCAATGCCAAATGGCCCTGATGAAAACCATTCATCTGCTACCGGAGTGGGTGGTGAAGTGTGCATGTGTGTGCATTGAGGGGTGTGCGGCAGGAGGTGTGGGTGGCAGAATACCCATCTCCTCAGTGGATTACATCGTTTGGTGAAATACTCTGTACAAAATCTGCTTACAAAGCCGCGGTCAGATGTTGCGGATTTACATCATCTTTGAACTGTTGTATAAGAACTACAACTTAAAACAAGACATCTGCAGGGTGCAGATCATAGAATGTGCGTCTCCATTTCTTTTCATATACGTCTAAAAAGGTTTTCTCCGGGTTGTAGGGCTTCTTTTTAATGAAGATTGTGCACAGTGTTCTATCCCCCCACTCACACAATCAGCCCATAGTAATCTTTTTTTAAATGCATTTTGAAATAACAAATACCCCAAACAGGGCCAGATTCACTCCTGCTCAAAGATCTGCTAAGTATGAAAGACTGCTGTTTTCACTCCCATGATTTTCAAGCTGACATAGCCTTGAGGCTGCTTTAATTTATTATTTTTGGCTGTCATCCCCTAGAGTAATGGTGGGCATCCTGTGGGCTGTAGGTGGAGCCCCAATGGGTTGCGTGCTGATTCACACTATAGCCCTACTGCTCCCCCTTTCCTCCCAGAGCTGGAATGCCATGAATCAGCTATTTGTGGCTGTTCAAGTGCTGGGAGGGCAGGGGAGGAGTGGGGACAGAGTGCAAATCAGGCGATTTGTGATGCTGGGAAGGAGGGGGAGGAGTAGAAAGTGCGGGGCTCCAGTGAATGAGAGGTGCATGGGGAAGGGGGATAACGGGGTCCGCAGGCCACAGGTGGAACCCCAGTGAACCACAGGCTGCTGCAGCCCACTGAGCTAGAGGACCACTCATGAGACCTACTCACTGTTCTTGGTTGCCTGTCGCTGCACTAGGGGAATCTGCAGAGTAGAGTTGTGATGTGCCCACCCCTTTTCTTCCTCCACTTCCACATCCGTATCGGGGTGGGAGGCAGTTGCCATCAGAGCCAGCAGTAACACCTGAGTCCTGTACCCTGATAGCAGAACTCTTAAGTTGGACAGTTGTGACAAAACTCCACCCTGTTTGCCCCACTCAGCCTGACCCATGTTATACTGTCTTGCAGCCAGGACTCTGTCGTCAATACACATCTGTGGCGGTTGTGAAAAAGCACAGTCACTGAGTCTGAATTCTCACCAGTTTTAGCCAGAGCTGTTCCACTGGCTTCTGTAGGGGACCTTCTGATTTACATTGAGGAGAGCATCGGGCCTACGCATTCCCGAGGGCCAGTTGTGCAATGAGATGATCACCACCATCCCTATCCATAAGTTTTCTCATAAGGAGTTACAATATAAATTAAACCTGGCCATGGCTACCTTCATAACCAATATCTATTGTATTCTTGCGGGTGTATACTGTTAATGGAAATTTTATTTCAGCTAATGTGACTGGTGCAAAGTGGTGTAAAAATCGAGAGAACTCCAATCAGGGAAGTACACGTTGACCCACCCATGGGATGTATGTTCTGATATCCCCTGCCCTCTCTTACCCATGTGTTAATGAAATAAATGCCAATTGGTTGATGCTGTAACATTGTTCCTGGAAGTGTTGGATTTTAATGTCATTCTTTGACGGCTGCTTCACTGAAGGCATGTGAGTAGTTCAGAGAATATCAACATGCCACGAGTATTTTAAGACCCACATAACTTTAAAACGCCCTTCATATTTCTGTGTAGATCATGATACATTCCGTGCATACAAGTCAGTGACAGTCATTCCAGAGTGAACTTACTGCTCGGGAAAGATGCCAGAATGATGCACCATGCTGGATTGGACATGTTTATCTGTTGGACAGGGGAAGCAGTGGTGCAGCCTCCCATACGGTGTGCCACCAACATATCTCAGCCATGATCTGGAGGGACCACTTCTAAGGGCACATCTACACTTCTGTGAAGATTGATTCTCTGGCAGTCGGTCTTCTGGTATTTAATTTAGGGGGTCTGCTAAGTCGAATGCTGAGAACTCCTCCATCAACCCTGGAACTCCTCACAGTTTGCAAGAAATAAAGGAAGTGAATAGGAGAGTTTCTCCCATCGACCTCCCACTGTGGAGCCTCCCCAGAAAATCGATGCAAAGGACATCAACTCCAGCTATGAAATTCACGTAGCTGGAATTGTGCATCTTGCATCAATTTTCTCGGCCTATGTAGACCTGGTGTAAAGGGTAATGCAGCTCCATTTCTAGTGAGTAATTTGGCTCTGTACTGACACTTCCAAAAAAGGTACCAATTGCTGACATTTGCAATGGTGATTTTATTATGTAAACATTTGCCTGACAGCGAGGTAACAGACACTAGCAAACTCATTCCAACTAGCAGACTCATTGTCAATCTAACTTTCAGGTCTGGTTTATACTAGAAGATTAAGCTGATGTTACTATGTCACTCAGGAGAGTAAAGAATCTGCTCCCGTAAGCATCATAGTTAAGCTGACCTAAATTCCTGTGTAGACAGCCTTGGTGAGGTTGATTACCTACGCCAATGGGAGAATGCCTCTCATCAGTCTAGGTCTTCATGTCTACACTAAAGCACTGCTGTGGCATAATTGAGGCACTGTTATGTTTTAAGTATAGACAAGCCCTCAGAAATTACCTAAGATTCTGCCTGTTGACCTAGAGGAGAAAAGCTAGTATTACTAACACTATCCAGTCACAGCGACAATTTAATAAAAATCTGAATGCCTGATTCATTAGGTTGGATATTTAATCAACAGGATTTTTATGAAACATATCCTCCTTTGTTGTTCAGAGAACTGGAAATGAAAAGACCAGCATAAACTGAATGCAAAAGCCTACATGCACATCATGCTGCTGCTTAATTCTCATTCACCTAGAAAATTGGACACACACAACATTAGCTTCAAAATAATAGTGGAAATGCATTGGTCTTTTTATTCCCCATCATGCTAATGGGCAGGGTGGAAGAGAGCAAATCCTGGCTTTTTGCCACAAAATGATGTACATTACTTTTCAGACGTTGACTTGTATAACAAGTGAGGCATGCAACAAAAGCATGATGCCCAGAATAGTGTCAGTGAATATTTTATCTTCCTGACAAAAAGCAACAAGAGGCTGCATCCTTAAAGCATATGCTATGTTGACAACGCACCCTTACTATGACAGTAATGGTATTTGCAATCCCAGCTGCACTGAAGTCCATGAGATACGGCACCAGTTTCACAGGATGAAGTTGCTATGCGATGCCCTACTTTATTCTTTTGTATTCCTTCTGGACTCTGGAAGTTTCCCATAGCAATCTTTTTCTCAGTGCACTGTTCAGGAAGGAACTGTAGTATCATGCAACACATACCAGTTACTTGTGCTATAGTAAAAATTGTTACCCTACTGTGGCTCCTACTTAGATGGACCTCCAGCCAGAGGGATGCTATGGGGTATCCGACAAACCTTTCAGACAGTTTGTGTCCTACAAAATCAGCAAAATAGCCTGCGAAAAGAATGACCTATAAATCTCTTCTTCCTGCGGACATTTTTAATAAAATAAAATATTATTTTGGGGTCAAGCCTTGGTTTGTCATTCCATTTGGGAGGCATATTACAAACAGGAACATTTAATCGCTTTCATCCGAAAATACTTTAGTTCTGTGAAATGTGGAGAAAGGAATTGTGTAGTTCCAATAATTTACTCTGTCTGTCTTGATCGAAGATGAAACTGACATCAACTCCAGTACAGAGCATTTATCTACTCTTAGATTGTCCACATATTTTTGTAGAGGACTAAACTACTGAAAATCAATAGGAGTTGGGTATGTAACTTTAGAAATCCTACCCTATGCTTGTTGAAATTGTATGTGGAGGGAAATCCAATTTCTGTCACTTTGGCTTCAGAGCCTACAGAAGCCTTCTATGATGTAGAATTTTATGAAACTACCTCAGACTTGAGACGTTTTTACTTTGTTTCTCTTGCAGGGTTCTAATTTAGGATGTAGGCAGTGTCTCTGTTGTTAGAGTTAATATGTCATAGCAAGGGGGGACATGATAGCGGTTTTCAAATATCTAAAAGGGTGTCACAAGGAGGAAGGAGAAAATTTGTTCCTCTTGGTTTCTGAGGACAGGACAAGGAGTAATGGGCTTAAAGTGCAGCAGGGGAGGTTTAGATTGGACATTAGGAAAAAATTCCTAACTGTCAGGGTGGTCAAATATTGGAATAAATTGCCAAGGGAGGTGGTGGAATCTCCCTCTCTGGAGATATTTAAGAACAGGTTAGATAGACATCTGTCAGGGATGGTGTAGACGGAGCTTGGTCCTGCCTTGAGGGCGGGGGGCTGGACTCGATGACCTCTCGAGGTCCCTTCCAGTCCTATTATTCTATGATATTCTTTTTTCCCCTAGTCCCAGTAGTGGCTAGAGAATGTGATCCATATTAGTGATGCAGGCATGATTCAGTTAACTATAACTGAAGCGGACAATAAGGGTACATGCATGCTTTCAACTAAACTAAAAACATTCGTCATTTGCTGCTGGAGGGTCATTGGTTTAATCTATCTAAGGATTGATTGAGGCCAAAGGAAAGAACAGCTACTGCGATTTTGTCTTTCAATCTATAATAATACCTAGGTCTTGTATTGCACTTTTCATCACTAGATGTCTAAGTGCTTTATGAAGGAGATCAGTGTCATTATCTCATATTACAGGTGGGAAAACTGAGGTGCATAGTGGCAAAGTGATTTGCCCAAGGTCACCCAGCTGGCCAGCAGCAGAACTAGGAAAAGCACCCATGTCTCTTGAGTCCCAGTCTGATACTCTGACCACTAGAACCCTCATGTTTAGCTCTTTACCAGAATCCAGATGAGATGGAAAATTAATTGGAATATGTGATATTCATCCAGTTGTTGAATTCCTGCCTCGCCGTCACCATCCTGCCATCAATGCTGTTAAACTATCCTTGTTCCATAGCTTTTTCTCTGCTCTTCCACCTAGCTATAGAGCTGCCATTTCTTCCAAGTAAAATTGCTCCTCACTCCTCACACTAGTCCACTCTCCACTCTCCGTCCATATCTCCTGGTTGGAGGCCCAGAGCTCCAAAGCCCATTTATTTTTCTTACTTTCTTACAAAGGCCTTTAAACAGCCAGGAAGCCTTTGAGTGTTCCCCTGCTGTAATTCCAAAGTAACGTTTCCTAGGATGTATTAGCACCGCTTCAGGAATGGAGAACAACGAGGCTCAGAGCTCTGGAGACAAGTGGTACTGAGAGGAGAATAACAGGCAGCAGATGCTGAATAAATAAGTTTAGGGGATCTGAGGACAGTGGTGCAAGAAGCAGTGATTCTGTGTAGGGCGGGAAAGTGAGGAGTGGTTCTGTGTAGTGGGCGAAGGTGATGTGCAAACTCAAGCTTGGAACGGCAAATGATGCCCAAATACATTCAGAACAACAATAGATCAAGCTCTTCTGCCCTGGTCCATCACAAAGAAAGATTTTCCAACTAGGGACTTCCCCCTCAGAGCAAGAAGTTAGAAACTTGTCCTCATTTATAGGTAGCTTAGGGAATTGGGATGAAATCCTGGCCAATGACAGAACTCACCTTGACTTCCAGACAGGCTCTCTCATCCCTAGTGTTTAGGTAACACTGTCAGTCAGGAAGAGCAGTTGTCACTTGCTTCTCTGGTCCTCAGTGTACTTGATCTGTTGCTGCATTAGCCAAACTAGCATATGGTTCCCAGTGCTCCACTCCAGCATGATTTTGTGAAGCAAATTTCAGTGAGACTCCTCAAAGAGTAAAAGCTATTGCCTAACAAAGCAACATCATCTGGCCCCATGTTAACCCAGCAAGAGGGCCCTCTGTTTACACACTGCTTCCAGCCTCACTTCATTCCTAGACTTCATTGTCCAACTATCTCCAGCTGTGACTGCGAATGAGTCTCCTTTGGAACTTGGGCAGGTCAGGGCATTCCAGCTCTCAAAGTGCTTCCGTCACCTTTGAATTTCCATACACCAGCATTGCTGTTTGGATTCTCCCAAATTATAAGGTTCAAAATGTGATTGTTTTCATACGGTGTGATAACGAGACTAACTGTATGCCATATGCAAACAGTGTAAGCCATGTTAACTGAAAAGTGTTTGATCTGTATCAGGGGTTGAGCACTGATTCTGAAAGAGGTTTGCACTTAGAAGCCATTGGATAATTCTGTAGTACAGGGGAGGGGAACCTAAGGGAGCCGGGTGCAGATTGCACCTTGCCTGGATCCGGCCCCCTAAGGCTTAGGGCTCCCCCAAGCATTGGGAAACCCATGTTAGTGAGGGGTGACTTTTTTGTTGTTTCTCATTTGTGTGCAGCTCCTGACTGATTTTATTGTGGGCCAGTGGCCCCCAACCCAAAAAAGGTTCCCACCCCTGCTGTAGTAGACGCATGCCCTGGATTTGTTAGAATGAAGAAAAGGTCTTTCAACAAAGCCTTATCTGATAACGTATTAGACTCGTGGGCCAATGGTAATTTCCATTTAAATATGCTGCCACACAGACACATTCCTCTCCTCCCCCTCTTGGACTGACAAGGGCATTACTCCTTTGTAGAAAGGAGCACTTTGCAATGATGATGCATTACTCACTCTCTGTTATCATTTGGAGCTGCATAGTAAACTCCAGAGGCATGAACCCAGCTTTCTATTTGATTGCTGTGAGGAATGCTTCTTGGACCACAAGTAAGGGAATAAAAGCAGAGAGGGTCCTAAAAGGTTCATCCTAAAATGCAAACAAAATTGTAAAAACTGCAGAGAAAATATTGTTAGGGGTTTTTTTTCCCCTCTCTCTTCTGGAGCCCTAACTGTCTTTTTTTAAATTTCTTTTTGCAGACTGGCCACTTGTGTCTCCGCTTTATAATCTCTTTCTCTGAGTAGACTGGATACCTCCATGAACCCAACAGATGTATCAGGAAATGGCATTGCTCACTGGGAACGCAGACCCCAACTTCACCTCGTATTCGTACAACAATTTGGAAAACCTGTGCGAGGTGCAGACCAAGAAAGGATTCTTCTACAAAAAAGCCAAGCTTCTCCACCCTGGGGAAGACCTGTGCTGCTTGGCCCGTCTGGAGGACCGAACCAGGCATGTGATCATCAATGTAGGTGGCATCAAATACAGGATTCCGTGGACCACACTGGAGAACTGCCCTTTGACCAGGCTTGGAAAACTAAAATCATGTAACAACTATGATGAAATCATGGACATCTGCGATGATTATGATGTCAGCTGCAATGAGTTTTTTTTCGATCGTAACCCTTGTGCCTTCAGGACCATCATGACTTTCCTGACAGCTGGGAAGCTTAGGCTTCTAAGGGAGATGTGTGCCCTCTCTTTCCAAGAGGAGCTGGTGTATTGGGGGATAGAAGAGGAGCACCTGGAATGGTGCTGTAAGAAGCGATTGCGACAGAAGGAGGAGGAGGCTGCTGAAGCCAGGCTGTATGAGAGGGAGATGCTGATCAGGGAAACTCCTCAGTGTGCCTTCCAGGACAATAGCCGTTCGGGTTTGTGCATGAGAAAGCTCAGGGATATGGTGGAGAACCCTCACTCAGGGATCCCAGGAAAGATCTTTGCTTGTATATCAGTCTCCTTTGTTGCCATCACTGCAGTCAGTCTCTGTATTAGCACCATGCCAGATATCAGAGAAGAGGAAGATCGGGTGAGTGCAGCCTTCAGTGGCTACTTTTACACTATGCTTTATTAACAACCTAACACGCAGTGTAAGTAAGGACACTGGGAAGATCAAGGACAAAGTCATTCAGATACTGTCTATAGTATTTATGATTTGGTATTCAGTCTGATGGAGGAGGCCATTAATTTGATTGTTAGTCTAGCTGAGGCAATCAAAATCTTCTGCTTTGTCCAGGGCACCGTGCCAGTTTACACCAATACATAACTTGCTTCCAGAATGCGTGCATGCTGCCGCCGCCACCACAGACCAGATGACAGAACAACGATTATTTGTTTTTTCATTATAGTACAAACTAACCCTGATTCAGGTTCACGGTTTTGACACTGGATTATTAGCTGTCTTTAGATTGTCAGTTCTGCTTTTTCCTAAAAAACATTTTAAATAGTTTGCTTTCATAAATTAACTACTCTTAGTAGGGAACTTAGCTGAGAAAATATTCTCCTGGAGGTGGAGGAGGAAAAGGGCACAGGTGAACTGAGGCAGCTCTTGGACGAGAGAAACAGAATATACATGCATGTGTCCTAATTTTCCAATGTGCTGAGCACTCATAGTTGATGCTAGTGGGAGCTGTGGGTGTATAAAACCTTTGAAAATCAATCAGTATATTTATTTTTCATTTTCCTTAAGGTCCAGTCTCTTGCTCATGTAGATCGTCCAGATCAGTGTTCCCTGTAAGCTGAGTGCTTGGGCGGCCACCCAGGAGAGATTTACATGCCGCCCAGCTGATTACCAGAGTGTCCACAGTTAGCAGCCTGTGTTTCTACTAGTGGTGCACTTCTGCACATGTCTCGGTGCACAGAACAAAAGTTATTCTGCTCATGGGTAGAAAAAGTTAGAGGGAACATTGGTCCAGATGCCTGGGATTAGCCCCATTAAAATCAATGAGAGTTTTACTTGAAGAGTGCAGCCTTTCATTTTTAGATTGAAATGTATGAAAACAATAGATCAGATAGGATGATGGAGCACTGCAGGTGGGGGAGAAGTTTCGAAAAAGTTCTCTTGTCTCTGAGGCCTTGGGCAGAACATGATTACGGTGTAAGTGGATGGATATTTGACTCACAACCAAACAAGCCACTTTAATGTTTGTGCTTGGTTTCCAGCCCAGTGGCCATTTAACACAAACATGCCCAGTCATCTGTTTCAACAGCACTTCCATCCAGGCTCTGTCTGTGTAAACAGGCTTCTGTACAAAGCTCTCCTTATAGTAAAAAAATCTCCAGAAACCACTTATTCTCCTAGTGCCCCATTCAACAGGGTACAGAGTCCTCAGCTCCCCAAAAGCTCTGGAGAGTTCTGTATTGTGTTTTTATGAGTACTTCGTACACAATTAAAATCTACCCTCTACTGGTTTGGAATGCATAAGACATTATCAGGTAGCCGTGTTCATCAGAAGTCTTTCATTTAGAGTCAGACCCATGGAACAATAATACTCCATGCTAAGAAAAACTATGCAAGACACCTAGCCTGGTGTTTTTTTAATTGTTGTTTTTTTACAATGATCTTGTTTTACAAGTTTTTATGTCCTAAAATGAACATTTTACAGTAGTAGTTAAAGCCACATTGTTCTGATAATTAAAGAAAAGAAAACAAAACAGTTTCAAAAGGCAGTGGCTGCAAGAAAATTGAACTTCTTCGATTTGTTTATTCTAGATGTTGCTTGTGGAACTGAGAAACTTAATACCTTTAAATAAGCAAATGCAAACAAAATCTACTAAAAAAGGCCTTATGCAATCAGTTAACCAGTAGCCACTATTGTCTGCAGAGTAGTCTAGATTTTTAGAGGGAGTTTCTGTAGAAAAGTATTGCAGGGTGTACCAATCATACAGGGAAAGCCCTCTCCATGCTACTGTTAAACAAAATGGGTGTGAACTTCACAGTGGTCTGCAGAGCAATGGTCAGAACTAGTTTTATAGCAAGGCTGGAACAAGTTAGCTTGTTAGGGCTTGGCAGGACCTGTAGGCAACACTATGTCAAGATCAAGGCAAGTGGGAACGCTATGTCAAGATTTAGGGAAGTTTTTCTGGCTTCTAAAAAGTGGGATAAGTTGGAGTTCTTAAAAGAAAAGAGGCCCAAACTGACCTTCCAACCCTCTTTTCCTCTGCCTAGTCTCCCATTTATCACACTTCTGAAGTACTTTATAATCAAGCACCTTGTAGCACATTTCACAGGTAGATATTAACCCCTTTTAACAGATGGGATAACTGAGGCATGGAGCAGTTATGTAATTTGACCAAGATCACACAAGTGGTCAGAGTTGAAAATATAATTTAGGAGCAGTGACTGCCAGTCCTTTATTTCTAATCTACAGGAAATACTGTTTTCCTTGCGTGCAGTTAAAGGCATGGTACAGGGGAGCGCTGGTAACAGATTGATCTTTATTTTCTGTTCCCAGTTACCTGATACAAGTAAAGGCTATAAAAAGTCATACCCTTGCCACATGGTAGGAATCAGTCTCCATTGTTACAATGAGGAAGAGCTGTTACACAGCGTGGGGTGCCTGGTGGGAAGGTGTTTGTTGGCGAGCATGAGTTTCTCAGTAATGCCATATAAATTAGGCAGACTGGACTTTCCTAGGGTTTTTGAGATGCCACACAACATGCCTAAAGATAAAACTAGCAGTATACAACTATCAGTACAGCACACGTTAAATGGCGTAAAGAACTGACATATCTCAACGGGGAGCTAGCCAAGGGGAATCGTCACTGAATGGGGATGTTTCTAAGGGGGGTTCCATCAAGCTTGCTAGTAGGCTTTATGCTAATCAACATTGTAATCAATGATCTGGAAATAAATATAAAATCATTGCTCATAAAAGGATGACACACGGATTGGGGCAGAGGAAATAATGATGACGAATTGGTAGTCATGCAGAACAGGCTGGATGGCTTGGTAATCTGTGTTTTAATGCAGCCAAATGCAGAGTTGTGTACTGAAGAACAAAGAAGGCATGCCAGACCTACAGAATTGTGGACTGTTTCTTGGAAAGCAGGGTCTCTGACAAGGATCTAGGGATTATGTGGACAAGCAGTTCAGCATGAGCTGCCAGTGTGATGCTATGGTGAAAAGGAATAATGTGATCCTTGAAGGTATAAATGGGAGTAGAATTAGGAGATTTTCATCTCTGCATGTGGAATTGCATGTGGCAGACAATGCAATACTGCATATAGTTTTGAAGTCCACGTTTTTTAAAAGAGGGTACAAAATTGAAGAGGTTGCAAAAAAGAGCCACAAAAATTATTGAAGGGCTAGAGAAAATGCCTTCCAGGAAGAGATGTGAAGAGTTCAATCTATATAATGTATTAAAAAGACAATTTAGAGGCAACTTGATCGTAGTGTGTATAAGAACTTGCACATAGAGAAAATGCTGGGCACTAAAGATCTTATTATTCTAGAGGAAAAAGGCATAGAAAGAAATAATATTGGAAATATGACAAGGAGTCCTGTGGTACCTTATAGACTAACAGATGTATTGGAGCATAAGCTTTCGTGGGCAAAGACCCACTTCGTCAGATGCATGTACTGGAAATTTCCAGAAGGAGATATAAATATGCAGGCAAGAATAAGGCTAGTGATTACGAGGTTAATTCAGTCAGGGAGGATGAGGCCCACTTCTAGCAGCTGATCTGGAGGTGTGAACACCAAGAGAGGAGAAACTGCTTTTGTAGTTGGCTAGCCATTCGCAGACTTTGTTTAATCCTAAAATGATGGCATCAAATTTGCAGATGAACTGTACCTCAGCAGTTTCTCTTTTAAGTCTGGTCTTGAAGTTTTTTTTGCTGCAGGATGGCTACCTTTAAATCTGCTACGGTGTGTCCAGGGACATTGAAATGTTCTCCTACAGGTTTTTGTATATTGCCATTCCTAATATCTGATTTGTGTCTATTTATTCTTTTATGTAGGGACTGTGCAGTTTGGCCGATGTATATAGCAGAGGGGCGTTGCTGGCACATGATGGTGTATATTACATTGGTAGATGTGCGGGTGAATGAACCAGTGATGGTGTGGCTGATCTGATTAGGTCCTATGATGGTGTCGCTGGTGTAGATATGTGGGCAGAGTTGGCACCGAGGTTTGTTGCATGGATTGGTTCCTGAGTTAGAGTTACTGTGGTGCAGTGTATAATTACTGGTGAGAATTTGCTTTAGGTTGGCGGGTTGTCTGTGTGCGAGGACTGGCCTGCCTCCCAAGGACCGTGAAAGTGAGGAATCATTGTCTAGGATGGGTTGTATATAAATATGCCTGCATATTTATACTTTCTTCTGGAAATTTCCACTACATGCATCTGACGAAGTGGGTCTTTGCCCACAAAAGCTTATGCTCCAATAAATCTGTTAGTCTATAAGGTGCCACAGGACTCTCTGTTGCTTTTGCAGGTCCAGACTAACATGGCTACCCCTCTGATAAATGATTGGAAATGAAGCCAGACAACTTCAAATTAGAAATTAGGCACAAGTTTTTAGTAGTGAGAGTGATTAACCAGCATTGAAACATGTTACAAAGGGAAACGGTGGCTTCTTCATTTTCAAGGTCTGCACATCAAGATTGAATGCCTTTCTGCAAGACATGAAATCGTGCTTTAGTCAAACGTGAATTATTAGGTCAATACAGTAATACCCAGGTGAAATGTAATGGCCTATGATATATAAAAATCAGGATGTCAGTCTAGAATAGGGGTGGGGAACTTTTTCTAGGTAAAGGTCCACATACAAGAGAGAAGCCAAAAACAAAAATTCACTGACATGGCTCCCAATAAGGAAAAAAACCTAAGAGTTGGCCAGGGGGAGGGGCTCTGAGGCACCTGTAGGTTCCCCGCCCCTGGTCTAGAAGATGATCTAATTGTCCCTTCTGGCCCTAAATTGTGACTCACTGATGCTCATGAAAGTAGGCATTATTCTGTCACTTGCCTCAAGAAGAGCTTGGGGAAAGACTAAGGGCCATAGTAAAGTACTTTATTTGCTTGAGGCAGGGTCCCGGGATAGGGGATGTGATCACCTGTCTCTTATTTCAAACCTTAATATACTATGTCCTCTATCCAGTCAATATAGAATGCACTTTTTCTGGATGTTAGTGATAAATAATCTTTCATACAGTCATGCTCAGTAATACCAAAAAAAGTTTTATACCCAGAATAAAACATTCTGGGTGTTATCCCTTTTTAAAAACAAGGTGTCCCCAGTATTTTTCACACTGGTTTGTGTGGTATACAACATACAGTTATGCCATCTTAAGCACTATGGGCTGCTGTAGGAGGAACACAGCCTGCCTTGGGGGGCTGCAAGGCTGCTGGCTGGGAGATGCTTAGGTGATGGCTTTCCAGCCAGAGCCTGCTTCTGGAACTCCTTCCCCTCCCGCACCCCAACTCCCTCCCCCGGGTCACAACTCCCTTCTAGACCCTGTACCGCATCCTTACACCCCTCCCCAGGCCAGAATCCTCTCCTGCACCCAGACCCCTCCTTGAGCCTACACCCTAACCCAGATCACAATCCCCTCCTTCACCCAGACTCCCTCTCAGACCCCACATACTCTCCTGCACCTCAGTCCCTTACCCCGTGTGCCCTTCTGCACCCAACCTCCATCCTAGACCCCACACCTCCTTCACAGAAATTTTAAAGCAGCCTTTGATCACTTTCCAAAATCTTGAAGTGGCAAAAATTAGTTCCCATCCCTGCTCTAGTGCAGTGTTTCTCAATCAGTGATACTAGTACCCTTAGGGGTACAGGCAGTCCCCAACTTACGCGGATCCGACTTATGTCGGATCCGCACTTACGAACGGGGCTTTTCTCGTCGAGGAGCCGCGCTACTGGAGCAACCCAGCAGCACCTCAGCTGCTCTGCCCCAGGCGTCCCCAAGTCAGCCGCTGCTGAAACTGACCAGCGGCTGACTACAGGAAGCTGGAGGCAGAGTTGCTCTGCCCCAGGCTTCCTGGAATCAGCCGCTGATCAGTTTCAGCAGCAGCTGACTTGGGGATGCCTGGGTTTCTTAAGTTGAATCTGTATGTAAGTCAGAACTGGCATCCAGATTCAGCCGCGGTTGAAACTGATCAGTTTCAGCAGCTGCTGACGCCAGTTCCGACTTGCATACAGATTCAACTTAAGAACAAACCTACAGTCCCTATCTTGTACGTAACCCGGGGACTGTCTGTACTCAAGAGAAGCTGGGGGGGTATGTCAACACAACTTAAATTTGGAGAATACTGAATTTTTGTGTTTTACAGTGCTTTATTATTTTTGTACTTTTTACACCCCAAAATTTAATCACCCACCCAGCTATGATGAAGTTGTTTAAACAAATGTGTTGCAATGGTAGAAAAAAAGTGTTGTGTGTCTGAAAACTGTAGTTAGTGGTGGTACTTATATATATATATATATATATATTATATTATTATTTTTTATTATATTTTTTTTTTTTTTTTGAGAAAGGGGTACTTTATTCAAAAAAGGTTGAGAAACACTGCTCTAGTGTGTATGGAAAATGCAACGTGCTCCTTTGTTTTCCTTGAAACACAAGTGGGGGTGAAGAAGTAGTACAGAAAATATTCCATTTTAGTACTTTAAAAATCCATGCCGATGTAAAGCCCCGTTTCTGATTTAGGTCCCTATCTGGCAACAGACTCTGCAGGAGTGGATCCTTGTGCCTATGTGGAACCTTGTTCCCTTCAGTAAGTCTCTCTTTGGTTGCAGGAGTCAACCCATAAGGAATAACTTGTAGGATCAGGGCCTTGGATTGCAAATTCCTCTGGCAGGAGCAGTATCTTCCTCATTGTTTGTACGTGGCTCAGAAGCAGTAAATCAGAGGTGTTAGCATGAGTTGATATTGTGCTATTCACCTTACACTCTGTTGTTTATGTGAAATTTAAAATTGGTACCCAAGCATAGAGTCTAGGTCTGGTTTGGAGTCTCCTTGCAGGGAGAAAACATGTCTAAATCCCTTCTGGACAGGGAATAAACAGAAACTAAATATTCTTTCAATGACAGGCTGTACTCTGGAGGCTCAAGCTGTCTGGCTGGAATTATTATTGTTCTAGTTATATGTCAGAGATTTTGAGACAGATATTCTGTTTTACAACACAATAGTCTTGAGTAAATGGAATCAAAGGGCATGTCTACTCTCTCGCTTAATTGACAACTTTTGTCGTTCAAGGTTGCTTTAACCCTCCCCCATGAGCAACAGCGTTTTGGAACACCAAGTGAAAGCATGAGCTCTCTCTTGCCAACGAAGTGAAAACCCCTTTCAGGGGGAGGAAGTAGTTTGTCAGCAAAAGTGCCAGCAAACAGCCTTGTCACTAAAAGCTGCTTAGAGTAGACATACCCTGAGAGCAAAAGGTTTATCTCACCAAGATAACGCTCTTCCTCCTGATAAGTCATCTATCCATCCTATTACTGCTGCAGGGAGAAAGGAAGGAATCGATAATGGAAAACAGATGTTTGAGCATGGTTACTTAGAACCCGATCCTCCTCATTCATCGGTAGGGACGAACCATCCTGCAGTGTCCCTTAGAAGTCAATGTGACTTCTCACAGATGCAGGATCAGAGCCTTAGGAATCAAAAGTAATTGTCATCTGTGCCATCCTCGGTTGAACAGATGGGATTATTTTGGAGAGTTATTCCATTAATTGGGTGCCGACACACATTTAAGAAAAATATGCAAAAAGAATCATTCATAATTTTTGCTGCATATTTCAGATGAGCTCTAGATGATGATGGCCACTTGACTAGTCACTTTCCCTTTTCCCCCCTTGCTGCCTCTATCCGAGAGAGGCAGGAAGGGGGGAGCAGGAACTGGTGCTGGGGGGAGCAGGAACTGTGGTGTTTCCGCCTTTTAAATGTAGCAAGAGCCGGTGGGGCTCTTGCTACATTTCAAAGGCGGAGGCGCTCTTATCAGTTAATCAAGTAGTCGATGGAAATTCCATCAACTATTCAATTAGTTGATTAATCTATATTTAACATCCCTAGATGATAGCACTTGCTTGTGGTTCACGGGGGACAGGATAGACAACATTGGCTTACTATTATCACACTTCATTTTTTTCACAGTAAAGGTCAGATTCTGCCACCCTTATTCGTGCTAAATAGAACCTTATATTGCAAATAATCCCATTAACTTCAGATACTGCTTAATTATCAATAAGGGTGTCATAATTGGTTTCTAAAATACTTTTTGTCTCCAGATTGTAATCTTAAAATAGGACACTTACTATATTTTCCAGATTTTTTCATGTTAGTTTTTTATGTATTGGAAAAACCCACTAACAATATACATAATCATTACTCCTGAAATGTTTAGGAAAGAGTGATTTCAACTCTTCAAAGAAGAGAAAACTAGAAGGAAAATCAATTTAAAGGGACAGTAGGCTGTTTAAATTAAAGTTGTCTATTGGGAGCCTTCTACACAAAGGCCTATGCTTAATTTAAGGGAAAAATCATCTTCAGGAAAATGTATTTCTGAATCAAATACACTGCTGTAACCCTTAGATGGTGAGTTATTTCAAGACAACTACACACAGAATCTCCAAAACAAAAATTATCAGAGGCATATATCATCTGTACAGCATTATAGGCATATAATATCCTCAAGGCAACTTATTAACGTACTCAAGTAATGGCAGGAATAGTCACTCAAGGCAAGTGGTTAATATATCAGAGAAATCCTAAAATGATCAGTAATGCTCCAAAGCAAAAGCAATGCTGAGAAACCATGGATATGAAGAGAAACCATCATATTCCATTGAGCTGTTCTTTTGTTCTTGGTGAGAGCCTTAGGACATAAAAACATCCTCTCCTACAGAAAGAGGGAAGCTCACCATGTCTCCTATAGGAAGATTAGTAGAGGGTTTACATCGGGCATATACACTTATTTTCTCAAAGGGGAGATCAACATCCAGTTTGTTTCTTTTGTCCGGGATGATCCAAAATAACAAGGTGGCTCAATGGAAATGATACAATAGTCAGTTGTTAGTATACTGGAATCTCTCTGAGCAGCTGATTCATTCTAGGACTTTAGCTACACTACAGCTTAAGTGGACATAAATTATCTTGCTCCACAGTGTGAATTCACCAATTCTCAGAGCGGCATTACTCATGTTGACTTAAGCACCAGCGCTATGGCAGAGGGAGAACTTCCCATCAGCATAGCTACTGCTGCTTGTGGGGGCTGGAGTTGTTAAGCTGATAGGAGAGTTCTCTCCTCTTGTCTTAGAACAACTACACTCATGAGCTTGCAGTAGCGCGGCTGCAAACACTTAGCCCAGCAATAGCCTCGATGTCGCTAGTTTCACCTGAAACTGGTTGCCATTTGCATCAGGTATTTCCGATTTTTTAAATACAGTTTGAACCTCTTTAGCTCAGCACTATCTGGTCTGGCAACATTAGACGCATGTCCACTTTTCATAGGCGTGGGCAAATTTCCTGTAGTCCCATAAAGTTTGTTTATAGCCATCAGTCCTGACTCGCAGTGTTCTGTGCTGTTATTTAGCTCCATTTTACCCCTAAACGTCTTCTAACAGCCCCGAAACCAATGCAGGCCTGTATGCAGGAATTTCTGTGAGCAGTGGTGGTGCTTTTTTTTTTTTTTTTTATAATAAATGTGGGGTTTTTTTTAAATATAAAGGAGTTCAAAATAGTCATGTGATGAGTGTGCATGAGAGAAGTTAATGAAAAATTTGAGTGGAAACAGTGATTGGTAAAATGATTGTTTTATACACACAGGAGGCCAGGGTGATTTCACATACACACACGCGCACGCGTTCACGCACTGCAGGCTACAGTGATCGCAAGCACACACACACACACACACACACACACACACACGTGCACTGTAGCTCACCGAGGGACATGTGCATGAGGGGTTTAAGGTGATGTGCAAAGCCAAGTAAAGGCCCAGCAGCCATGCAGGTTGCTGCCTCTCAGTGACCCTAGGAAGCTATTTAGTCACCTGCCCCAAGGAAGCATCAGCAGGCATCAGCCCCAAGCTCACTCCCACCCCAGGAAAAACCCACATTCCCCCCGCCAGGCGCCTACCTTTGCTGGGACACTTTGTGCCCAGTGTTGCTTGGCCCCGCTCGCTTTGCAGCACTGTGCCCAGGGCACACCCAGCTCTGCAAAGTGCCTTTAACCAGCACTGCAGTGCAAAGGGAAATTTCCCCTCGCTCTAATCCCGGCCTGAGGGGCTCGCTGGGGACTAGACCTGGCACGGGGTAATGCGCCTCCCCCAGGACAATGGCTGTGGGAACACAGAGCCTGCTTTTCAACTCTCTGGCCCTGCATGGGGCAACTCCAAGCTCACTAGTTAACTGGTGATCCCAGCACCTGGGAAAGGCTGGTGGGTTTGAGGGGCCCACTGTGGCAGGTATCTCTGTATGGAGGGTGCCTTCCCTCCCCCCTTAAAATGCTGATTTCTTCCCCTTTCTTAGGCAGTCCCAGACCCTGCTTAGCCATTACAGAGTCACCGTGGGAGAAGCATTCACACCCTTCACACACCGCCGTGCACGGGCCTGCAATGGAAGTGTTAGTACTACTGCTAAACACTATTGACCTCCCGTGGTTGGCAAATTCTGTGGTTTGGCACCAGCGAGGTCCCAAGGGTGCTGGACTAGGGAGGTTCAACCTGTATCTCTTACCTGTTAAACAACTGCTCTTCCTTCATCCTTTGATAATGAAAGGAAGTTAAACTTAATCTAAGCTTTTTACAGTGTTACTTTACTTTAAAAAATTCTGAAGAATTGATCTGTGAAAGAACTTACACATTTGGAAAATTTTAATTTTTCAGCTTTCAGGTTTGGTGAATGAGTTATGTAGACATATCACTGACTGGTCCCCTTAAATTAAATTAAATTGCCTCACATATATTTAGGGCCCTACCAAATTCACAATCCATTTTGGTTAATTTCACAGTCATAGAATTTTAAAAATTGTAAATTTCATTATTTCAACTATTTAAATCTGAAATGTCATGGTGTTGCAATTTTAGGGGTCCTGACCCAAAAAGGAGGTATGGGGAGGTACTTATTTTCTCAAAGGGGAGATCAACTTTACTTCTGAACTGCTTATGGGAGCAGAGCTGCTTTCAGAGCTGTGCAGCTGGACAGCGGTGGTTACTGGCTGGAAGCCCTGCTCTGGAGGCAGAGCAGAAGTACGGTGCAGGTTGAACCTCTGAAATCTGGCACTCTCTGGTCCGGCAACATCCGTGCTCTGGCAGAACCATGGATATTGCTGGACCAGAGAACCTGGTTGGGAGCAAGGGTGATCAGGGTTAGGAGTGAAGCCCTGCCCCGCAGCAGTAGGTCCAGCAGCCTGAAGCACAGCCCGGGCCGGTGCAGGGGGGAGCACAGTCCCTGCTGTGGCTGCTGGCAACGGGGCTGTTGGTGTGGGAAATGCAGCCCCGGCCGGGATAGTGGCAGCAGGGCCAGCGTGGCAAGGAGTACAGCCCTGGCCAGAAGCAGATCCCAGTGGACAGGAGTGGAAGCGGAGCCCAGTGGCTGTGACTAATGTCCCAGAGGGACTAGCAGCAGTGGGGAGCCTTGACCTTCCCTGGTCCAGCAGACTCCCTGGTTCGGGACTGCTCTGTTCCCGAGGGTGCCGGACAAGGGAGGTCCAACCTGTATTGCCACCCTTACTTCTGTGCTGCTAATGGCAGGATGCTGCTTTCAGAGCTGGGTATTCATTCAACAATTGTAGCTTTCCAGTTGCCCAGCTCTGAAGGCAGTGCAGAAGTAAGGGTGACGGTACCTTAGACCCCCCCCTTAAAATACCCTTTCCCACAATTTCCTTTTGGGTCAGGACCCTCAATTTTAGACATGCTGGTCTCTCCTGTAAAATCTGTATAGCATAGGCCAGGGTAAAAGCACCCAAAAGACCAGATTTCATGGGAGGGGGGAAACCAGATTTCACTGTCTTGATGCATTTTTCATGGCTGTGAATTTGATAGGGCCCTACATATATTCATATTCTGCAACATATAAAACTGCAGAGGCATTTCCATATTGGCTTTTCAATTGGTTCTGTTTGCCCCATTTATTTAGGGTCATTTGTTTACATTTCTAAGAACCCTGCTGCTAAAACAAACAAAATGTCAAGAACATCTAAAAAAAATCATCTTTCAACCTACCTAGATTTTCATTTCTTCCCCATCCAGCGCTAGGATTAAAGATGGCCCATGACCACACGAACACACGGAGACATTGGCTAAGATTCTCTTCATGCGTTGGTTTAAGCCAGGGGAGCTCCTGCGCAGTCACTTGAGTTATAGCTGCATAAAAATGGCCGAGGAAAAGCAGACCTACGTAGGATTTCTTCTTATCTGTGCTTTGTGTTATCATGTGGAGCTGTTGTAATTAGAAAAATCCCAACTAAGTTACAGTTCAGTAGCCTTTAATTAGAGACCATGTTTTAACAGAGAAACTCATAAATAATTTATATAAGAAGATTCTAGGATTGTTATTGTGTCACTCCATACCCTACAATTTGAAATGATGGAAACAGCTACAAGTCAGGTGGGCAGCAGCTTTTGTTCAAAGTATCACTGGGTTTGGTCATCTCTGGGATTCACAGTCTGTTGCTCTCCAGTTTTTAAGTTCTTAGCTAGTTTGACTTCTCAAATGTTTACCCATGCTGGTGTATGGCTGTGGCAAGGCATGTATCTATGTCATGCCTAGAGTCCTAAGCCACACTGGTATCAGAGGAAACTCAACCAATCCCCACCGTAACTCTGCAGTTAGTTTGCACAGAACAATTTCATTAGCTGTATGTGGGAGACTGCACAAAGGGCGGATTGCTTGGTTCAGCTGCCACTCCCATGCACCGGTACAAGCTTTCAGCTACTACTCAAGGGAATAATACGTTATATAGAGAACTGAGACTGTTTAGCCTTTTGGGTTTCATTGACACACACTGTATCCTCTTCATTCTGTGGTCAGCATTGGGAATAGATGTATGTTTATGAATGAACCATTTAAATAATACGTAACTGGAGTGGAAACCTTATTTTATAAAATGTACCCGACAAAAAATTAATTTCAGATGTTAAGGCAGTTTGTGCATAACAACTGCGGTTGAGTTGTTTAGAATTCCAAGCTATAGTCTGCTTAGTTAAAATGGGCCATAATATAACTATTTGGGACTGTAGGATGTCAGGCCAAGTATTTGTTGCACAAAGAGTATCAGATTGTCACATGAGCCTCACTACATGGAGCTATATTAGATGTAGAGCTCCTGTCATTTTTAGATTAAATCCTTTATTTGTTTTAATGAAAAATAATGTAGAAAGATTCAATAGAAAATGCCAAGGGTAATTGCTATCTCAAGGGAACACTTCACTTCAAACTCTTTATGCAGCCCTCTATTAATCTCTCTCTCTCTCTCTCTCTCTCTCTCATTATACAACTGTGTTCCCTTGGCTCCAGCTGCATTAAATCCCATCTTATTCATCACTATTATCACCTCTTTGTGATACTTTGGTGTTCTGCTTTCATTAATGGGAGTTTTAATAAAAAAAGGCCATTCATTTTATCATTTCCTTATCAAACATGGTGTTTTAGAAGTTGAGGTATAGTGAACGTAACACCCATTTTTAAAAAATATCCTTACTCATAATTGCATATATTGTCCACAGTGCTTAGGCATGGAGAGTGGGATTTTCAACAAAATCGGAAGGAATCTGACTCGATTCAACTCCTTGGCTTGTTTGAAAACCACAGCATTAGAGCACAGTCATCACTGTGATAGCTGAGTACAATAACACAGCAAAATATTATTTCAGGTGAAATAGTTGTTCAGGTTTGAATTACTTGCTATTAGTTTGCTTTTTGTATTTTACGTGCCTTGGGTAATTCTGTCCTATGCTAGCTGGAAGCAAGGAAAGGGCTAAAGGATGTATTGTGTCTCTTCCACTGCAATTGCAGTGATTCTTTGGACAATGAAAGTGACTGGTGAGCGTCAGTTTCACTTTCTAGTTCTGATGTGCATGCTCAGGGAAGCTACTGCTTGCAGTCCGGAGGAATATTTTAATTTAACAAGTGCTACTTTTTAATAAATTTTATCATGATATTTTTTGTTAATGTTATGTTTTGGTAAAGCTTACACAAACTCCAATTTATGGGTGTGTCTAAACTACACCCCTCTGTCAGCAGAGGGATGTCAGTTAGGCACATCGATATTGCAAATGAAGCTGGGATTTAAATATCCTGTACTTCATTTGCATAGTGGTGGCTGCTGCTTTTTTCCCGAAACGGGGCTTTTTTGGGGGGGGGGGAAAAAGGCAGTTTAGATGGGGATCTTTTGAAAATAAAACCCTTTTTGAAAGATTCTGTAAACCTCATTTTTTGAGGAGTACAGGATCTTTCAAAAAAGGGTTTTACTTTCGAAAGATCCCCGTCTAAACTGCCGGGTTGTGTTGTGGGTGTGTTAAAGCCCCACTTAGGAAAAAAAGCGGCAGCTACCATTATGCAAATGAAGAGTGGGATATTTAAATCTGGTCTTCATTTGCAATATCGACATGCCTAATCTACATCCTTCTGCTGACAGAGGGGTGTAGTTTAGATACACCCTATGATCCCAAAGCCCATTGACAGCATCCTTTAAATCCCCATGTCTTTGTACCTCAGACCTGAACACAAGTTTGTCTCATTTCCTTTGTGCTCCTCCTATTTGTTTGGTTTAACCATCTGTTGTCTATAGTCTTACACTTAGCCTGTAAGCTTTCTGGGGCAGAGACTGTCTCTGTGATCGGTTTGCACAGTGCCTAGTACAATGGGTGTTACGGTCATCCAAATAATAAATAATAAGCCATATTTTTGGTTGATGTTCAGGTGCACTTGCACACAAAGTTGACATTTCTGAGCTCTGACCAGCTTGGTTACTGAATGAGGGAGAGCACAGATTTTTTTTCTATTAAGGCAATCTCAGGTTGCATAAAATGCATTGCGTAAAACCTTTACAAATTCTAATCAAAGAATTTTATGACTGCATCATTATGAAGTCATCTCTCTTCTCCGTGCCTAAAAATCAGAAGTTTGCTATGAAAGTTCCAATTTGAATCCCCCAATCATGTCTAAAAGCAGTCATGGAAAGGAGGCTTCTATTCCACGTGTCACAAAATTCTATAACCCAGGAAATTGCTAGGCCAGTGGTTCTCAATATATTTATCATTATGGGTCACAAAGTGTTACCTGCGTTGCAGGTTGAGAACCACAGGACCACGTACCTAAATCCTCCCACAGACCTCAGCACCCTCCACCCAGAGACCCCATTCACAGAGTGGGCCCAGGAGCAGAGAAAGCTGGGGGAGTGGGAGCAGCCAGCATCCCAACCCTGGACCTCAGATCCTGCTATCCGGATGGCAGCCAGGACCCTAACCCCAAACCCAGCCCCACAATCCTCCCTTCCATGTGGGGCTAGAAAACAGCTGGTTTCCCAGACCCTGGATCCCTCCAAAACTCTGGATCCTGCAGCACAGACCCCAGCAGGACCCCAGACCACCCTGCTTTATGAGGCTAGGCAGTAGCCAGCCACTTGGACCTCAGACTCTGCCACCGGGATCCTAGAACCAACTACTCCAGACTGGCAGCCCAGAGCTCTCCATGTGGGACCATCAGCAACCTGGAGCCTGTGGCCTTTTATACACAGCTGAGTTAGGCCACAACTATGTGTGAATTGGGCCCCATGCAGCCTGCAGGCTGAGAATTACTGCTCTAGGCTGTAAATCTGAAACCTTGTTTCAAACTGTGTGATAAGGTTTTTTGGTCTGATTCCCGCAGATTTTGCACATGTTACAGTACCGATGGCCAGATACTTCATGGCAAGGCTCAGGGGCTTGTAGTTGTGTCTTTTGAAAACAATAGTGGGAGATGTGCTTTTCTGTGAATTATTGTCATGAATTAGCCCTTGATGTGTAAAAAAAAAAATACCTGTATTGCTCTTTCCTTCTTGTCTTTCTCTATCCTGGTCATTCCATTCTGCAGCTGTTATTGTTATGGGGTCTGTCACCATTAGCTCCAGTGATCACCTGTGCGTCTGCATCCCGTCTCTACAGAAAGAGGGTTGGGCACTAAGAGTCCTGTCCCTTCTGCACTGGTATGGCAGATGCTGCCTGTCTGTCCACTGTTCAGCACTCCACTGCCAGGAACTCAAGATGGCTGGACAACACCATCTTATCCAAATTGCATTGCACTCTGCATGGATCTCCCTTGTGAGCCATTTTCAAAGAGCGCCACAGCTGAGGTTCTGCAGCAGGCTGCTCATGAGTAGAAAATGATGTGAGGTAAATAGCACTTTGTAGTTAAAGTGCTGTATAATAATAATCAGTCATAATCACTATCCTCTTAGAGCAGCCATAGTTCTAGGTTTTCTTTCTCCTCCTTTTCTTGTTTGTCACCTTAAAAATCACACTGGTGCATGTTTTTTGTGGAGAGTAATCTGCCTGTGTGACTTAAGTAGCTTAAACCTTAGCAGCAACATTGAGAGATTAAAACAAAAGCTATCACAACAAAAGAAGACTTTGTCCTGCCATAGCCCCAAGAACAGGCCAGCTTCTCCAGTCAGTACAGAGAGTTTAGGGACAGTGAGTGCATTTTGTTTCACTCAGTGTTGGTCATAAAATTTTTGCGTGGGATGTGTAACAGTTTCTCAGTTTCTGCTAATTCCCATGGTCAGCATTCCCCATCCTTAGCAAATGTTATCAGCTTTCTGATCCTCTTCCCATTAGCCTCAAACATTAGATAAACTTTAATTTTAAATAGAAATTACTTTCTGTGGGGGCAGCAAAGGGCTAAGTGTTCTTCAAAGGAGGAAGAGGAGCCTGAAGCAAGTTTAAGGCGCCTTGGGGGAGCCATGTTTGTTGAGGTCATAAAAATGACTTTTGGATGCAGTGGCCAATTCAAATCTAGGTGTGATTAAATGGACTGATCAGTGTAGTAATACTTGGAGAGGGGTTGGCTGGGGCAGGTTTTTTATTAATTTGGTAATAATATATCCTGTGCTAATGAACTCTTCAGCTCCACATATGAATTTTACCTTTTACTTGGTATTCACCATTAAGTTTTTGTTTACATATTATATTAAAATATCACAATATAGTATGTTGATTATAAAGAAGTGAACATTCAGGAATATTTTAGTGAAAAACACCAGCAACCTTGTGTGTTTAAACTTATTCACATTTGGCATAACTGTGACAAAAATAAGAAAATGTGCTCCAGGATTAATCCGGTTTAGATACTTAGATGGTGCCCATCACTGAGCATCTCACACTCTTTAATATATTGAGTCTCACAACACCCCAGGGAGTCCAGGGATTATTCTCATTAGGGAGATGGGAAACTGAGGCATGAAGGCAGGTGACTTACCCAAGGTCACAGAGGGAGTCTTAGAAAAAGATGCCCCCCTGCTACCAGCTCCTCCAGCTCCGGCCCAGCCATTGGTCTCTCTGCCAGTCCCCTTTCCCGCCAGCCCCACTGGGCTTGCTGGGCAGCCCACTGCCCTGCCAACCTGCAGGGCTCCCAGCACTCCACTGGGAAGCTCTGGTCTTGGAACATCCATAGTTTGTCCTGCTGGAGCACAAATATTGCCGAACCAGAGAGTCCCAGTTTGGAGAGGTTCAACCTGTACCCTTATTCACCCTGAGTACCTAAGGGCACAGTGGAGTCTTTGTCTGTTGAGGTCTTCAAATTGATACTGGCTGTCCTTTAAACAGATGCTTTAGCTCTTATGAGTTTGATGTAGGAATCACTTGGTGAAATTCTCTAGTCTGTGTTATGCAAGACCTCAATCTGATGATCATATGGATCCCTTAAAATCTATGAATGCTCTAACCCACTGTGCCCTTAGGTAAGTTGTTCTAGCAATTAATTGTAAAAAAAATTGGTGGTTTATTTCTAGGCTGAATTTACCTAGATTCATCTTCCTGCCACTGGCTCTCCACTGTCTGCAGTTATTATGCTTTTGTCTGCTACACTAAAGAGTCCTTTAGTATTTCACTAAAGGCAGGTTTTCAAACCTTGAATCATTCTTGTAGCTCTGGGCCCTCTCCTTGCACTAGCGTTTCCAGTAGGAATTGAACGCTCTGAGCATCTCTTGGAAGCTGCTGAGCATCTCCCAGCCTCACACCCTGAATTGTCAACACAATGAAAGGAGCAGTCACAAGTCATTGTGATAAAGAAAAAGGGCAGCCATAAAAATGCAGAATGTGAATGCTTCCTGTAATGGCTGAGCGACCTTTTGTGAGTGTGACCCATTTTAATGCAGTTCTCTGACGGAAGAATCTTTGCCAATACTAGCTTTTGCTTTGGCACAAAAAGGCAAATCAAAGCCAATATCTTGCTCTAATATATTCCATCAGAATTTCTGGTTACCTGCTGTTCAGACTCAGCCTGGAGGTCATTTGTGAGCAAGATGACTCTGTTAGATCAGACCACAATAAATGTCAAACTTCTCATTCACTGGCAGCAATTGCTCCCTCGCTTTCCAGCACTTTGTTCCTGGATGCAAATGAAAATATGGAGACCAATATGACAGTATGGGACTTCCCAGTACATTTGAGCTTCCTTCAGGTGTATTTGAAACTTAGCTGATGGTGTTCTGAATAGAGTCTTGGGGCAAATTTGGTCGCGCTAGCAAAAGGTCCATTCATTCTGGTGAATAGACTTTCTCCTATTCTGGATCCAGCCTGCTTGGACGCCACTGGGATCGACTTTGATCCAGTATCTGATGACTTTCCATCCTGCAGTTCTGACGTCAGCCGGGATTTCTGCCAGGAGAGGATGTGCTAACATTGTCCTGGACTTTTATTTATTGGGGGAGGGGCACAGAATTCCAGCGCCACTTTGAGATGTGCTCCGTGCTGCGCAAAGGCAGAGAGACAGCAGTTCAGTATGTTGATGCCAAGGTAGTGGCAACGAGCCAGGATGGCAAATGCAGCTAGAGGCAAACCAGGAAGACCCTTTAGATCACATGGTAAAGGGGAAAGAAGGAAAAACCGGAAGACCAGCTCAAAAAATAAAAAAGTGGGAAGACAGGAACCAGTTTTACTTTTTTTTTTAATATATATATATAAAGAATGAGCTGAAAGAAGGGGGAGAAAATGAGGCTAAAAAGATGAGGGACGGGGATGTAGAGAGATAAAAATTAAGGGAGGTGAACAAGCATAAAACATTTCAGGTGACTAGATTTTAAAAACAAGACTAACAAGGTTTAAGGTTTCAGTGTTAGTCTGTAACTGAAAAAACTTCAACGAATGGTCCTGCAGCCCCTTAGGGTATGTCTATATTTGCACCCTCTTTTGAGAGAGGGATGCAAATGAAGACATTCAAATTTGCAAATGAAGCGGGGATTTAAATATCCCATGCTTCATTTGCATAATTGCGTTATGGCGCGATTTCAAAATAGTGCTATTTCAAAATACAAAATGCGGTGTAGATGCGGTTATTTTGGGAGGACACCCTTCTTCCAAAATAACCGTTAAGCCTCGTTTTATGTGGAATAAGGTTTATTTCCGAAGAAGGGTGTTCTCCTGAAATAACTGCATCTACCCCGCATTTTGTATTTCATAATAGCGCTATTTCAAAATAGCGCCATAACGTGATTATGCAAATGAAGCACGAGATATTTAAATCTCTGCTTCATTTGCAATTTCGATTCTCTACATTTGCATCCCTCCCTCGAAAGAGGGTGCAAGTGTAGACATACCCTTAGGCTACGTCTACATTGGCAAGATTTTGCGCAAATACTTTTAACGCAAGAGTTTTTGCGTTAAAAATATTTGCTCAAGAGAGCGTCTATACTGGCATGTGCTTTTGCTCAAGAGATGTGCTTTTGCGCAAAAGCATCCATGCCAGTGTAGACGCTGTCTTGTGCAAGAAAGCTCCGATGGCCATTTTAGCCATCGGGCTTTCTTGCGCAAGAAATTCATGTTGCTTGTCTACACTGGCCTCCTCTTGCACAAGAACAGTTGCACAAGAGGGCTTATTCTTGAGCAGGAGCATCATAGTTCTTGTGCAAGAAGCACTGATTTCACACATGAGAACGTCAGTGTTCTTGCGCAAGACCTCTCCGCCAATGTAGACACAGCATTAGAGACTAACAAAAAATGTAGATGGTATGTAAGTGATAATGGCAAGTATTAGAAAAGGGCACTGGGTCAAGCTTAAAAAAAGGATAGGAATGAATGGGTGTGTGTGTTGGGGGGAGGGAAGGGACATATCCTGTCCCAGATGCCATGAATCCTGGGGCTGTGTCTAGACTGGCAAGTTTTGCGGAAAAATTTGCCAGCTGTCTACACCGGCCGCTTGAATTTCTGCAAGAACACTGACGATCTCATGTAAGATTGTTAGTGTTCTTGCGGAAATACTATGCTGCTCCCGTTCGGGCAAAAGCCCTCTTGTGCAAAAGCATTTGTGCAAGAGGGCCGGTGTAGACAATGCGGTATTGTTTTGCACAAAAAAGCCCCAATTGTGAAAATGGCGATCGGGGCTTTCTTGAGCAAAACTGCGTCTAAATCGGCACGGACGCTTTTCCGCAAAAAGTGCTTTTGCGGAAAAGCATCCGTGCCGATCTAGACACTCTTTTCCACAAATGCTTTTAACGGAAAACTTTTCCGTTAGAAGCATTTGCGGAAAATCATGCCAGTCTAGACGTAGCCTGGGAGTGCAATCCTGTTCCCAGTTGTGAAATGCTTCCATTTTCCACTAGGTCCAGGAGAAATGGGATTATAGGAACAGCCCCAAAGAGGTGGGGGTGGGGGGAGAAGTGTCTCCTTGAACATGTTGGAATTTCACTGTTTTGTGAGCCCAACCTATAGATCTTGGGCATCTTTTTACAGCAAAAAGTGCTGGCGTTCCCCATGGAAGATGATCAAGCTGTGCATAAATGCCTTTGGTCTGGCTGGTGCCCCAGTTGAGTCCCGTTTTGTTGGTGATTTATGTGCTATTGTGCTGCACAGCTGCCACTTATGGGAAACACAATCCCTGGGTTTTTTTTCTCAGTCTTTGCCATGTTTATATGAAGCAGGTGTCTGATAAATTCCAAGTGCTACAGTTAGGGTTTTTTGTGGCAAGACTGAAGAGCAGAACCTGGCTTGTTTCTACAGCATCTGCACTTGCACTTTGAAGGCTGGCAATTACAAGGGCTATCAACTCACATACTGCAGGGCATACTGCTGTGCAGCCGAGCTCAATTCTCCTCACTGCAACGCTGCTGCTCAGTGCCCCCCATTTATGGCAGCAGACTGAAGGATGGATTAAAAAGATTCTTCATTGTTACTTCCAGCCATTGCGTTACTGGCTCTTGTGCTGCTGCTCAGATGTAGAAAATACAATGGCTCGTTGAAACTCATTGAACTGGAGTTAAGTAATATTTGAAACTGGAGCCCAACTGCAAGCAAACCAGAATCTTACTTTAAAACAAGGGTGGAAAACCTTTTTTGGGTTGGGAGGCGACGGTACAAAACCCTTCTCATCAAGCGGGGACAACCCAGAGTGTAGAAAAGTATCCCAACCACTGGCCTATAGAGTGGGAGAAAAAAACCCTTGTTTTCCATTAAGCTATCCTGCATTGGAAGAAAATTTTTCAACTAATTCGCTGCCGCCAATGGTATGAGGGAAAATTGATATGATTAGTTTTAAGTAAATAAATAGCTAAATCATCATTTTCACACAAAAAACACTTGGGCAACAGTGATTTTTATTTTTTCTTTTAAAAATACTCACTGTTCCAGATAGTTTTTATAGCACGTTAATACATTATTAAGATTGTTAAGCATGTTACACCTGTTACTCCTAGAGAAACGCACAGAATCTATGTCCCCTGCCGTATTCTTTGCTTCCCTGTAGATAAAAATGACTTTCTGATGGTGAAACAAGGGAAAGCCACAAGAGTGGTCATTCAGCTTGCCTCAGCAGTGTGTTTTGGGTACCGAATGCCTTCAAGAGCAACCTGTGAATAATGTTAGAGATCAGCGGTTCTCAAACTTTTGGGGCTCCAGATCCCTTTTAACATGCGTAAACATGTATGCGGCGCCCCAGCCGTCCACTGATTGTATGTGTTGTACCTATCAACGTTTCCAGTTTGTCAACCTCACGGAGCCCCTGGAGATGTAGGGCTCCACGGAGCACAGTTTGAGAAACACTGTTATAGACCATTCTAAGCACTTCCTTTAAAAGCATTATAGCTGGGCATAAGCCCCAGTTATAAACAACATGTTGACTGGTAGATGTTTTAATAAATAATTGACTTTAACTCTGTGTGAATTATTTATAAATGAAATGTTAATGCAAAGGCTTATCCATCATTCTTTCAACATCTTCCTGTTCTGGGTTCAGTACTGTGCCACCACAGACACTCAGCCCTGAGCTATGTAGGGAAGTACTTCAGGCAAACTAAATCCCTCAGGGATTTGACCAGTCCACGCCCCTAAGCCCGGTGTGGATAGCACCACATCTGTGGGGCAGCTTTTCCTGCCAATGCAAGCTGCGTACCCTACCCACTGGGGGAGAAAAGAGTGAATCTCCTGTTTGCCATGGCCCCAATAGCTATTTCATTCAAATGGAACATCTCTGACAAAGAAATATCCACCTCCAATTCAGTGACAAGGGCAAGCGCCTGGGAGGTGGAAGGTTTCAATTCTCTGCTGTGCTGCTGAGGAGGGATTGAATGGGGGTCTTCACCACCCAAGGCCTATCCTAGCCCAGCAATGGCCAATGTAGGCTAGTGAGTGGGCCACATGAGTGGCCCTCCATTTCAGTGGAGGATGGTAGAGTGTTAAGTCAATGAGAGAATTTTTCCACACTGGCATCCAGTGTCTTCCGCATGAGGGTGAAAGCAGTGCATCAGTATAGCTTTCAAATGCAAACCTGCCAATCTGCATCAACAGCCGGTCGAGCCATCCGCATTCTCTCCTGATGTCAGTTATTCTGTTTTCTTAATTGCTCGTTCTAAATGTTTTCTGTGATTGGTTTTTTTGTGACCAGTGATTTTAAACTATCCTGGAGGGTGCCTCTAAGAAGCACCATTAAACTCTTATATGTTGGTTCTGTGGCTAAATCTTTTATTCTTTTCTGTTTTCTCCCCCTTCCTGTGCTAGGGTGAATGTTCTCAGAAGTGCTACGACATCTTTGTGCTGGAGACTGTTTGTGTGGCTTGGTTCTCCTTTGAGTTCCTCCTGCGCTCCATTCAGGCGGAAAGCAAGTGCGCCTTCCTGAAGACCCCTCTCAACATCATCGACATCTTGGCCATCTTGCCTTTCTACATCTCTCTGATAGTGGATTCGGTCTCTGCCAAAAACAGCAGCAGCAAGCCCAGCAGCGGCGTAGGAAACAAGTACTTGGAGCGAGCAGGCCTGGTTCTGCGTTTCCTGAGGGCTCTCCGCATCCTGTATGTCATGAGGCTGGCACGTCATTCCCTGGGGCTGCAGACGCTTGGACTCACTGTGCGCCGCTGCACCAGAGAGTTTGGACTCCTTGTCCTCTTCCTGTGTGTTGCCATGGCACTCTTTTCTCCCCTGGTTTTTTTGGCAGAGAGTGAACTGGGAGCCAAGCAAGAATTCACTAGTGTCCCCACCAGCTACTGGTGGGCTGTTATCTCCATGACGACTGTAGGCTATGGAGACATGGTACCTCGGAGCATCCCGGGACAGGTAGTCGCCCTGAGCAGTATCCTGAGTGGTATTTTGCTGATGGCTTTCCCAGTGACGTCCATCTTTCACACTTTTTCCCGCTCCTACATAGAACTGAAGGAGCAGCAGCAGCGAGCTGCAAGCAGACAGTTGCACCAGCTTGAGGAAACCACCAGCTTCCCAAATGGGGACAGTTCTCAGGGAGTGGGTACCTCCTCCCCAGGAGACAAGAGGAGCTGTTGACTGCAAATGACTTAGCCAGCAGCACTGAACTAGCAAATGAAAGCGTTCCAGATCTGAAACAAAAGCCGACGAAATTAACATAAGCCAGGGTAGTCAGTGAGACTTGTACATGAGACTGTCCTTGTTGAGTAACTTTGGCTTAAAGGAGCACCCCAAAGAGTCTCTAAAAACAATGGTGGAGTCCTGTTCTGCTCCTTCCTTCATAGAAGGCCACCTTCATTGAGCAACTGATTGGGGGCAGTCCCCAGGAATCAGTTGCTTAAGCCAGGTTTCTGTTGTGTCTGCTAACACATACACACAAAATGTGGAGCGAGAACACATCCTAATAAAGGCCCAATGTTGATGGAAATAAGGGTGCCATTTACTGTACATAAGCTGGTGGTCCTACTCTGTGCTGAGAATGATCCTAAACCCTTATTTCTTTGGCACAATGGATGCACTCCACGTGGCACCCCCCCCCCCCCCCCATGGCGTTTACATCTCAAGGGTAACATTGAAAGGGGGAGAGAGGCCTGCCTTGGCCAGCAGAAGGGCGAACTTATCCCTAGTCCCTTGGCTTTTAATAAACAGTGGTGTGTTTTTTTTAAATTAGGAACCATAATCTGGGCTGCTGGCTGCCAGGTCTGACTTGAACTCTTGCTGCTTAGGCATTATTTAGAAAACACACATATCTACCACAATAGGCTTTGCACCTGAGCCCTGATGACAGGCATATACATGGACAGCCTTGTTAATGAAACTGAATGGCAGCTTGTTTTCCATTGCTCACATTTGCATATATCTTTAAAACATTATTCCTCTACTAGCCAATTAGCCCATCATAAGACGGGATTTTCAGGTCTCTCCTTCATGTCGGTCTTCTCTCCTGAGCCTCTGGTCTCTCGCTCCATCTCTCTCTCTCTCCTCCTCCTTCTACTACCTTCCTCCCCCCCCCATCTCTCCTCCGCCTCCTGCCTCTCTCTCCGTCTCTCTTCCCCCTCCTGCCTCTCACTCGGGGGACCGTGGAGCCCAAATGGCCATTTGGGCGCCGCACTCCCCGTGCTGCATTGGGGGCCTAGAGCCCAAATGGCCGATTGTGCTGCTTGCTCCCACGTGGTGGCCGGGTTGAGCAGCACAGAAGTCAGCCGAGCGCCAAAAACAGCAGCAGCAAGAGGGGAGGCAAGGAGGGGGCGGTGACATTCACAGCTAGGAGGCGGGGCCTGGAGCCGCTGTCACACTGCATGTCACCACCCCGCCCCCCTTCGCTTCCCACCGTGGCACTCGGCTGACTTCGGCGCTGTTCAGCCAGGCCACCCCCCCCCCCCAGAGGGAACAGCCAGCATTTCGGCGTTACAGACTCTCAGACACTGGGCTACTATCTATATGATTAGCCTTCCCCCTCGTTTTAAAGGCTGTTTAACAGGCAAAACTCAGAAGCAGCCCAGTAAGGATAGCCTTATGGTAAGCCAGGATGGAAATAGTTGCAGAGATTCAGGTCTAATTTTCTGTAGTGGTAGGTTGATAACTGCAGCAGTATATAAAGGGCTTGAGCCAACCCCCGTAAGTCAATGGGAGTGTTTCCATGGACTTTGGGGCTCAAGCCCCAAAGCAGCAGCTGCCTCTTAAGTTAGGGATTAATTGTGCATCTCTTCCCAACTGGGAAAAGATGATCTTTTTAGACCCTGGTCACAAGTGTCCTTCATCCCTTATCCTTAGTTTTCATTCCGAAAAAGCGCTCTCTTTAAACAAAAAGTCTGTTCCACAAAAACTCAACTATATTTTGTTTACGGAATCAAATTTTCCATATCCTGTGCATCTGTGAGCTCTCTGCCCCACACTATTCCTCCTCCTCTGAGCTCTGTGGCTGGTTCAGTTCAGCGTGTCACATACTAGGGATGTTAAATATCAATTAACTGAATAGTTGATTAACCTCATGAATGCTTGAGGATTGGTTAACTTGACTATTCTATAGTCCCTGGGGTGGGGCCAGCAGGCAGCAGCATGTATCAGAGGCAGCAGCATGGGGTGCCAGGTGGGAGCTGGTCTGCAAGGGGAGCCAATTTAAAAACCAGCTTCCCCTCATGGACTGGATGCCTGTTGCCCCACACTGCTGTCTAATAAAGCAGCAGCAGCCCCTGTCTAGGGGAGGTCTGAGCTCCCAGATCCGGCATAGCCGCAGCAGGGGTAGGTCCCAGACCTGGTGCAAGCCAGGACTGAGCCAGGCTGCTGGGGGAGGGGAGTGGGGAATGCATGTAGTCTATAGCATTAACTGATAAACTTTTGCTTATCAGTTAATTGAGTACACTATTACATCCCTATCATGTACAGCTTGACGTATCCCTAATACTGAGTACTGTTTAAGAAAAACAATATCGATGGGTAGCTCGTTCTTTATTACTGCAAGAACATTGCACTGGCCTTTTCTATTCCATCCCCGCTGTCAGAAAATGAACAAATATTGTTCTAATACAGGTGGTTCTTTTCCCACAATGGAGCGAATAGTCCTACAGTAGCAGATGACTGCAGTAAGCCATTCCTCAATGGACTGGCCTGAAAGACATACAAGGTTGTTTGGTTTTAATAAAAACTGGAAGTTTTGTTCCTGTATTGTTGCACTGGCTTTTTTTTTTTGCCCCCTTTTGAGGCAGTGCCCCATGCTCTAAGGGCCCCCTCCCCCATGCTGGATAACAGCCATTTCCTTGTTTAATTTAAAATAAAAATCAAGGTGAACATTTGAGCTGGCGTTAGGCTGGAAACCATGACAGAGCCCACGTGGCCCAGAACAGACTTTGGCATGATGGTGCTGAGTACATCCCTTGTCCCTTACCCCATCCACGCCCCTCACTACCCCTTAGAATTGCGGCAGGCAGCAGCGACCTCACAGGCGCGGCCAGTGGCCAAGACCTTATGGCTAGCAGCAGAACTCCTGGGCAGCAATGCGCCTGGCTGCCAGGACCCCGGGCAGCTGGGACTCCAGGCAGCAGGGGACCTACCTCGCGTACCGTAACGTCCCACGCCCCTGCTTTCATTCTCAAATGAGTGCCTAGGTGTGGGGTTGAAATCGAAAGGGCACTTACAAGGCATTGAATAGTGGTCTCTCAGCCATTGAGCCATTTTAAAGGCACCTTATATCTGAGCTGTGGAAATAGCATCCCTCCCAGGGAGGGAGCCACAGAAATACCATGCTGTTTTTTAATATGCATTGGCTTCACCAAGATTAAACCCCATCCCTCCAAACAACTTTTGGGGTACTAGGACAAGGTGCTGGTTATTAATGAATTAAGAGCTATATTCTGCCTCTTCCATAAGAAAAGGAGGAACATGACTGCCCTGCCGCTCTCTGACACATGTCCATGCCTGCCAGCATCTTCACAGCATCCCTCTGTGTTATTAAGAGTACTACTCGCCAGTAGTAATGCCGCCGCCACACAAAAAGTATGGTTTCTGCCCAGAGCACCACAGTGAAATGCATGAGGAACGGTCTCAAAGTACTGGCTTAAAATATTAGTTGTTAGACTGAGCTTCCTACTGCTGGAAAATTGCCATGTACTGCTACAATTTGCTATTTTAAACCGGCACAGGATTTTCACGTTAAGTCTTTTAAGGCTGATCTTCAAGGCACAGCGCCCTAGAATGCTACATGTAAAACCAAGCTGCAGTGTATGGTAATGCATGCAGTTTATAGGCAAAGAAGAATGTGTCAAAGTATCCTTATCCCAAAATTGTAAGCAGCTCACAGATTCTCCAGCAAAACTCACTAGATGAAATCACTGCATAGAATTTATTTTATTTCATCAACAACATATGGGCTACATCTACACTGGCCCTTGCTCCGGAAGAGGCATGCAAAGCAGGCAAGTCAGAATAGGGAAATCAGCGGGGGATTTAAATATCCCCCGCGGGATTTAAATAAACATGGCCGCCGCTTTTTTTCCGGCTTGGGGAAAAGCCGGAAAAGAGCGTCTAGACTGGCGCGATCCTCCGGAATAAAGCCCTTTTCCGGAGGATCTCTTATTCCTACTTTCAAGTACTTCAAGTACTTGAAAGTAGGAATAAGAGATCCTCCGGAAAAGGGCTTTATTCCGGAGGATCGCGCCAGTCTAGACGCTCTTTTCCGGCTTTTCCCCAAGCCGGAAAAAAAGCGGCGGCCATGTTTATTTAAATCCCGCGGGGGATATTTAAATCCCCCGCGGATTTCCCTATTCTGACTTGCCTGCTTTGCATGCCTCTTCCGGAATTAGGGGCCAGTGTAGACGTAGCCATGATGTTTATACATATATTCTAAAATCTGGAAACAGTGATTACACAAACCTGAAGGGTTAGTTTACAATGGATTTGTAACTAGTTCTTGAAATGTTGGTAATAACTGTGTCTATATATCTGTTGAAGTCCTTGAATCTAAAAGCATTTGAGGGGTTTTTTTTTGTTTTTTTTTTGTTTTTTAAAGAAAAGCATATCATGTTTTTCCTAACAGAATGAAAATAATCCTTTACAGTTGGAGGCTTATCAAATAGCAATTAATGAAAATCCCTTGTGGATCAACAACTTAGAAACCTGTATTAACTAGGCTTTGGTTTTAGCTGTTTTCATTGAACCCGTCACCATAGTATCTAGCAGCCATGTGATGGGTATTTATAATATTAAGTATCAGAGGGGTAGCCATGTTAGTCTGGATTCACAAAAGCGACAAGGAGTCCTGTGGCACCTTATAGACTAAAGATGTATTGGAGCATAGGCTTTCGTGGGCAAAGACCCACTTTGCCAGATACATTTCATGGGCAAAGACCCACTTCATCATGCCATGGAAATGTAGAAAAAGAATGAATTTTCATGTCCAGCACCTTAAGATCACAAAAGTATTATTGTTGAGAGATTACGTACTGCCCAGTGCAAGCATCTTATAGTTTCAAAATCCGTGTAATTAAATCACAAGGTGCACACAGTTATTTGACCAATAAAATGACAACTGCAAAGACATATTATTCTTTGTTACATAAAGCATGGCTTTTAGTAAAGGTTCTGTTTGCATTTGACATGACAGACCAGGAAAATACAAATCAGGAACCCTTTAAACAAATTATTTTGGAAACCTTACCAAGTTGCACTGAATGGCAGCCAGAAGACACCCACAAGAGAACGATTTTTATTTAGTAATAGGTCTTGGCACTGCAATGGCTTATGATATTTGATCAAGAACCAGATAAACGGCTTTTTTCCTACTTCTCTGATATTGCGTACAAGTGCAGGATATGGCTGTTCTCTTTGTGGTACAAAGAAGGATGGCCAATACCAGAGACTTCAACTTCTCTCCCAGAAATGGTCGCTAGTGTTCAAGGTTCTCTACCCACCACCACCTTTCCCAAGTTAAAGCCACTCACCCCATTATGGACACACCCAAACTCAGCTGTCAGCTGAGACGCACCAGAAAACTTTTTGGAATCACATCTCTTAACTTCCTAGGTAACTCTTTTCTTATGTCATCTCAGATGTTCTAAGGAATCAAAGAGACGTTCTAATAAACACCATAGCTACCACTGTCTCAGTCAAAACAATGTATATGCTGATTAGAGAGAGAGACTTCATAGACCTGGAGTCATAAAAAAAATTATTGGCATATACAGAATCTGTTAGGCTAAGCCCAGAGTATTGTCAAATAAATAATTAAGAGAGTCAGAAATGCTCAGTTGTCAGGTGTTGGTTTTTCATCTCCACATTAAAACTATAAAGTAAAGGTACATCTACCCAATGCTGACACTGTTACACCAAACAGGACTCTACTCTGCAAGGAATCCCACTGATTTTAGCCCAGTAGTAAGCTGGTACGGTTTCTATTGACTTCAGTGGGAGTTCCCATTTACTGTCAGGCTCAGTTTGACCCAATCACTCATAAGCATTTCACTGATTTCAATGGTCTCTCTGTCACAGCGTAACACAGAGATGATTCAGTCTGAAACAGGATAGCAGCAGCTGACCATAGGAACACAATTTGGGCCATACTATGCAGTTGTTCTACTGCTGCGCACTAACAAAAATAATCCCTTTTCTTCGAATGGGAATAACTTGGGTAAGTGCTCTCCACCATCCAAAAGAGTTGCTCAGTCCAGCCATTCTGTCAAAAAACTGTAGCATGGCATGCAGCTTTTTAATTAATACACATATTAAGGCAGGGATGGGCAATAATTTTTGTCCGAGGACCACTTCAGAAATTTTTGAAGTGGCCTCAAACTACCCTGGAAGGGGCAGGCCTCATGTGGAAGCGAAGGGCCAGGACACTTCCGAGCTTCCCCACCCACAGACCCTGATTGGTCTGGGGGTGGGGGAGCACGCAAAGTCTTCTCCTTCCCCCCCCCCCTCGAGAGAGAGAACCGCCAGTTGTTCTGAACAGCTGGTGATTCCCTTTAGGTACCCATGCCCCTGGCAGTGGGAGGAGACTTTGTGTGCTCCCCCCTGCTGTCCCTAGGTCAATCAGGGCCTGGAAAGGCGGACCACGTGAAGTCTCTTGCTTCCTGCCCCCACCCTGCAAGGAAGCAGCATACTTAAGAGTCAACCACCAGCTGAGCAGCAGCTGGAAGTTGACTTTAAGTGCTAATCCCCTTGCAGGGCAGGGGGAACACGCAGTCTTCTCCCACCCTTCCCCTGTCTAGCACGGAGCATGCGGTGCTGAGCCCCTCGCAGGGCGGGAGGAGACTTCACGTGCTCTCCCCACCCCCAGGCCAATCAGAGTTTGGGGTGGGGGGAGCGGTAGGGCCTCCATGGGCTGGATCAACTCCTTTGGAAGGCCTAATCCAGCTCACAGAGGCCCTTTTGCCCACCTCTGTATTAAAGTATTTTCTCCCTCCTCCCCTGTGTTTCTCGTCTCCAATACTCCATGCAAAACACTCAGGCTACATCTAGTCTGCAGGCTTCTTTCAGAAGAAGCTTTTCTGGAAGAGATCTTCTGAAAAAACTTCGAAAGAGAGCAGCCACACTGCAAATGTGCATTGAAAAAGCAATCTGCTTTTTCGAAAGATCTCGCATTTAAGCTGTGATTGCTAAGGACTGAGTGGCCACCAGGGCATCTGTGCTTTTTCCTGGAGGTCTCTTCTTTTGAAAAAACTCCCTCTTCCCCATCCATACATGTCTTTTTCCAAAAAAGCTCTTTCGGAAAAAAGCTTCTTCCTCGTAGAAAGAGGTTTACCTATGTCTGAAAAACCCCTCTGTTCTTTGGATTTTTTTTTTTTTTTTGAAAGAACGCAATTGCAGTGTGGACCTTAAGTGAAGTTTTTTCGGAAAAACAGCCATTTTCCCAAAAAACTCTGCAGTGTAGACATACCCTCAGTCTCTTAATCCCCTACTTCTGCTGCTACCCAACTTATGCCTCCCTTGCCCTTACTTGCCCTCCCACTTGCCAACTCCCTTCTACCAGCCCCCCACAGCTGCTCAGCCTCTATTCTGCTCTACAAAGAACAGAGGTAGCTCCCCCAATCATTAACAGCAGAGACAGCAGCTCCTTGGTGCCTTCTATCTACCACATGTTCCACTAGTAGCAGGGGTGGCACCGTACTCCATCAACAAACCACAAGCTGGTCAAATGCCCCAGTCTCCAATAGGCCATTCTAGGCTTGATTGCTTCCCTTTTCAAATTACCATAGGAGGATGTAATGACTCACCTCCCCTCCTGCCCCCATCCCTGCCATGACTGGTTAGGGGCAATGTTCATCTATAAACCACAGCGTAATTGTATGGTCAAGGAATCCTGCGTAGTTTCAGTTCTCTGGCCACCTTCAAAAAGGCCATGGAAATGTTTGGATAGTTGGGGAGTAACAAAGAGGAAATGTTTATATCTTATTCTTCCCCCAAGAAGGAATAATACTGTAACATCCCTTGTCCCTGAGGGTCCTTTCAAGGTACAGTCCCAGAATAATACTGTAACACTTCATCCCTGTGAGTTACTATCTGGAGGCACACAGAGGTAAAGGTTTAGTGAAGGTCACACAAGACAATCCAGGAGAGAGCTGGAGACAGCAGGGCGAATTGATTTATATGACAAAGTGGAAAGCTGGATTTAAATCATCTGAGTTTAACCAACTTTTTCATTTGTACTTCAGTTATTTTCTAAAGGAAGGTGGTTTCTTATTCATTACCATTGCCATTTCCAACTAAACAAAGTCTCTATACTAGGTTTGGTACAGCTTTTCGCTGTCTAGGAGGGCATGCTACACCGTGATACATATTTTTAAGCACATGATATGGCTTCATATTTTCAAATCTTTATTAACTGTACATTTTAGTATGTTAGAAAATGGTAACTGAAGGGTGGAGTCATGAATATTCATACATTGAGAACTGAGCCCGGCATAGCTCCTGTAGAAGGAAGCTATAAAACGGGGAGTCTGAAGCTATGCAGGTAGGATTGCCAGATGGTTTCAGAAAAAATAGCGAACAACAAAAACATACCAGGAAACAGTTTGTTGAGCCAAAAAAAAAGGACTCTGAGAGTCGTTACGCCATATTGCCTCCCTGCATCGGGCCAGACAACTCACCTGTGGAACCCGGTAAGCACGAGGGTGGCCAGGCTGCCTCCTTATTGAGCTGGACAGCCTGGGATTTTCACCTTCTGGCCAGGAAAAAAAAAATCAGAAAGTATCAGACATTTTAGGTATCCGGTGTTTTCTGAATTTTTTTTTTTAACCATACGGGAGGTGAAAATACCGGACTGTCTGGTTCAGTACCGGACATCTGGCAACCCTATACGCAGGCGGGCTCAGTGGATGATCCCGATGAGATGCACAATGGTGTCCCCCAGAGTTATATGCCCGGTCCCAATGCTGTGATGACTTTGCCAGTCTTTAGAATCCAGAAAGCACATCCCCCGGTGCCCCACACAAAATAATACATGACCTCTTGTTCCATATTTGTAAAGCTTGACTTAAACCACCAGAGTTCACCTCTGAATTTTTTCTTTATAAATTCAGGGAACCTTTAATTAAAAAATTGTGATACACGCTCATGGATTCAGCTTATTTATTCTTTATTTAAATGTTTTAAGAGATTACAAGCCTTAACATATTTTGTATTCAATTCAATTTTCATTTTAAACAGGTTTATTTTTAAAAAGATAGCTCATCATCATTTAAACAAAGGCAGACAATCCTATTCAATTTTTGTAAAAATCTGATTATTTTTATTTTCCCTCGCCCCCCAAAATAATTAATTTTATATACCCTAAAACTCAGATATTCTGAAGCCTAGTCCTAGGCTTTAATCTTAGGACATTGTATGCTTCATGATTACTTCTATAGCAACCATAGCCGGGTAGCCTTTTGTAGGAACAATTATGAGGACAAGGCCCCAGACCAGATAAGCAATACAAAAACCTTTAATAAAATTCCTTTCTTACATATGAACAGAATATAAAACACTGAATCTATGCATAAATGTTTTATTTAATTGTTTTTAAATCACTGGAATTGACAGAGAATGAGAGCTCCATGAAATGTGCCATACATTCAACAAAGATATATTTAAAGTCATTGATTTTTTCATTCTCTGAGGTGATCACTGCTACAGATAATTCCTTATGTATAAAAAGTTCTGTAACGTTGCTTTTAAAGCATTTTTCAAGGTAAAGTCCAGGAGAGTTTCTAGCCAAGTATCCCAGCTTTTTGAATGCTCTAAATAGAAAATGACTTTAGCCACTAGTCCACTGGCTTCTCTTCCGGCATTTGCAGCTCTGGCATGAAAGAAACATGAGCCTAGAGCATACTGTTTTTGGTAGTGACAGCAGACTGTTGAGAATCTGCACACTAAAGAGTCCCAACACAAGAAAGGAAAAAAACAAGTTCATTTTATCTTCAACAATACTTTTACCACAAAGCCAAGAGAGCTTCAGAACTATTTCTTAGCAGCCACTTAACAACCACGCCCCTATTGTTTCATACAACAATAGAAAAAAAAAAAAAGACCACCAGGTACAAAAATCTTAGTACTACAAGTTATTAAAAACCAACCCATTAAAACGTGTCAGAAAGTGTTTGCATACATGTAGAAATACAATCCCATTGAAGCAGCGTACACCAGAAATGACAGTCGTGACATTTTTTAATTAAAAAGAGAGAAGCCCAGATGTTCTTTTAACACCAGAACATTTGAGAAAGGGAGAGGAATAAAACATTCATCATCTGCCATGCCACATCCATCGTCTTAGTAAGGTCACTTCAGGCATAAAAGAGCATGGTGTCAAACAAAAAGTATGGAGTTAGAGTTTGACTGTAGCACTCCATGCCAGGCCCTCAGATTGAGAAACTTTCCTGAGTTTTGGTTTATTTATGGAGATTTGCCAACGGCCCAGGTAGTCCCCTGCAGATACCAACAGAGAGGTTCCTAACTGTTACTTTTGGGACGTGCCAATCTTCTTTGCACCCAGCATCGCTTGCCACCCCAGCCATCCTGGGACATGATCTGCTCTATAGAACCCCCGGTGTGCAGGGGGCACATACAATACTGTGCTTGGCTCATGCCCCGCCCACACAGCCCAATCCTGATCCCACTGAAGATAATGAAAATTTTGCCACTGAGGCAGGATTTGGCTCCTAGAAGCAGAGGACATCTACTTCACAAAATGCACAGGGAGTGGGCTCCCAGAGGTCAAGCCAGCCACTGTGGGATTTAATGTAGACTGACAAGAATACAGAAACAAAGAAAGCTAAAGCACAATAGCAAAGGACAACTTGGTGTCAATTATCCTAAAACAAACATCCCTGATAGAATTTGCTGCATTGTGACTACATGCTTTTTTTCTTCTTCACAAGACTATCACCTCCAACTCTATTAAAGATGGCCCATACCTAAAGCCTGGCAGAGCCAAATACAGCAAGTTAAGTGAGCATACCTGATTGAAAACAGATGAGGTGCTATCCCAAACGTGTTGCCTTTCTCCTTTCTGGAACTTTTTTAGAAACCAAAATGTCTCAGTGGAAAGCTCACGCTGCCCTAAACACCAGTATCTGCAGGAAGGCAGTGTTTATCTGGCAGGAAAGAATGAGTCTCATAAAGAAGGCAGCAGCACAAACTGTTTGAGACTCTGTAATCATTCTGCGTTCATCTCCTACAGGTCAAGAAAGGCTCATTATGGCAAATGGCTGAAGCCAAAGGGCTTAATAACAGAACACTAAAACTGTATTCCACTTAGTGTTGCCAGAGAAATTCCAGTTCTCAGAAAGGGCACAATGACTGATATTGGCAAACATACAATTATATACAACTTATAGTTTATATATAACATGATATGCCCCTCCAACCTTCTCACTTTCTCTTCTGGCTATTACCCATCTTTCTCAAAGTAAACAGTCTGGAAGATCTTAAATAGCAGAAAAAGAATTATTCTTCTCTTTATGCCTATTCCTTTTTAGCATTTGCCTATTTGGCTAACCAAAAAAAAACCCCCAAACCACTCCAGTGCACAGACAGGTCTCACATGGCATTCCGTAATACTAATGTGAATCTCAATATTCAACTAACTACATTTTTAGAAAGCAGGCCTTTCTCTCTAGATTACTACTTTACTTCTCACAGTGTTCTCCATGCCAAACCTTACCCATTTTCATTGCCACAACTTTATTCCTGACTTTCCCTATTTCTCAACCACTGCTTAGAAATTTATCACTGGTGCGCCTGGCAATGCCCATCTACTTGCCCCCTTCAGCCCTGTTGTAGGCACCCCAGTAAACCACTCTGAGTCATGCACCATCAGTGGCCCAGTTGTGTACTCCAGTACAGGAAGCAAGACTACTATGTTAGACTCTTCTCCGCCTCCCCATAATTCTTCCTTCATCCCACCTGGTAACTAAACTATGTCTGTTTTAGATTTCACCACATCATCCACACCATAACCTCCCTGAAACTAACCCTCACTTTGATCCATTCACTGCCACACTGATCCAGCAGTGTGAGTATGTGCACAACCTGTACATTTCCATTTTACACTGGCTTCCCTTCACAGTCCCTTTCTCTGTTTCCACCTTCCTGCTCCACTACACCCATCTTTTTTTGAAACCTTGACAGTGTCTTCATACATCACTTGAAATCTCTAACTCTGATATTTCAAACTCAATTTCAATGTACACACTTTATATAAATAGGTAAAAGCGTCAGACAAAATATTCTATCATCTCTGTGGTTTAACATTTCTTTAAATAGCATTAAAAACACAAACATCCAGCCCTTGCAATTATACGTACGTAGGTACACACATACACACGCGCACTCACGTGTGAATTTATAAGGCTCATAGGTATGTATGCAAAAAATAAAGACTGTCTAACCCCCCCTCCCCTGAAAAAACATATTCTATATAATGAATCTGAAGCCAGAGGCAAACCATTTAAAAAAAAAAACTTCTTATATTTGCGAGCATTCTTCTCTCTTCTGTTTTCAACTCATCAAAAGAGTATTTACAAGCAGAAAAGCTGCACAAGCAGGCTTCAAAACACTGTTGACCTGTAACCGTCACCACTGTGCTTCAGAGCGCCTTTGTACTGGCTGGGTGTGTAGTGTGTGATGCTGGCTTCTGAGGGTAATAACTGTAGAAGTAAACCTGTAGGAGGATGGCCATGTCCACAAACACCTGGAGGAGACCGCATATGGAGAACTGGAAAGGAGCCTGGTTCAGAATAAAGTAAAAAGTCTTGAAGGTATCACCACTGGTCCACATCAGCACCATCTTGACACTACAAAAAGGAACCAAAAAGAAAAAAAGAAGAATTAAAAAGGGCACGATTGAGGAATCTCCTGGGGCTAACTGGCATCTGCACAGAGGGTTTGTACAATTTTAACAGGATCCCCTTCAGCCAGATGCATGCATATTAAATTGACCAAAAGGTGGCATGTGAATTGTCTGCCAAGAGACCCCTGGTCATCACTGTAAAGTGTACATATGCTCATTTGTTTAAGGAATGAGGTTTCTGTTTCTGAAAATTATGTTCTGAAAGTATGTGATTAAAGGCAGATCAGCAGAAGGGGATAAGTAAGTAGAAGGGAAGAGATGCTTATCTTTCTTTACCTGGTCACCTGTTTAATGTCCGTTTCACAACAGAGACCTTTTTTGCATTATTGAGCATAATGCTAAATCAAGAGGTTGTGAATTCAACAGGACAAAAGATGTAGAACAAGCAAAATCAGCAAGGAAATTTACAAGCAAAAACAGTGGATTCAGGAGGGAGGTATAATTGCCTAAGAGACAAACTGTTAGCACGTTCTCTCTTATGAGAGGGTTGCAGCCAGGCTGGCTGGCAAATGCTGCAAAGACTTTGGGGGAACTGAACTTCATTAGACAGGAACATACCTTGTCAGTTAAATAGTCCATGTTACAATTTTATTTTACTTGTTTGTATTTGTTTCCAATACTTTTACAGGGTGAACCTCTCCAGTCCAGCACTCTCTGGTCTGGCAACATTCATGGTCCAGCATGATTTTAGTTAGCTGGATGTTCACTTATCTATCATGTGTGGTCACGTTTCCCATGGTCCCTTAAAGTTTGTTTGCAGCCACCAGTCCTGGCTCTCAGGGTTCTGTGCTGTTATTGAGCTCTAATTTACCCCTAAACGTCTTCTAGGAGCCCAGTGAGCAGTGGAAGTGTTGGCAATGCTGCTAGACAATATTGACTTCCCATGGTCCAGCAAATTCTCTGGTTTGGCACCAATCAGGACGCGAGGGGCCAGACTAGAGAGATTCAACCTGTACTTGCTCTCTCTCAAATTTCTATTCTTTGTTAAATACATTTATATTTGTTTTCACTATCAACATATCTAAGTGCTGGGATCTCATCTAACGTGTCACTGGTAAAGGAGACTCTCAGGTTGCAGTGACAGCCATACTCAACTGCAGAGGGAGAATTTCTCTGTTTTATCCATGACAGGTAGAGTCAGGGAGCTTTGATATAGAATTATCTTTACCAGACCATGACAGCATTGGTCAGTCAGTACCTGATGCTGCAGCAATAGACTACCACCAAGTCCACACCACATACACGACACAGCGCTGTAGTTAAGGGTGGATAATTGCTTCCTGACACCTATTGCCTAAGATTTTGTTATCTTAGTACCTACAGATATAAATGCTAGTGATCAAGGAGTTATCCAGCTCCTTTTAAAAATCAAGCTGTGATATTAGACTTGATGAAATCCTATGGGGAAAAAAATTACACACATTGATTATGCTGCGCATAAAATTAAGTAGCACAGTGAACAAACAGACTTCAAATCTATTCACTGCAACATTTTGACCTCCTGTGCATGACTTTTTTTTTTAAACACACACCCACACACACAAATCCCTCTAGTCACAGTCTAAATAAACACACAAAGAACTGATTTCTTGTACGTCATACCATGCAATATGTGCTCGAGTCAAAACAGGTAGTCCATCAGTACACACACAAAAAAGCAATGGATGCATCTGCAGCTATTTATAGCAAGATTAAAAATCCATCAAGGAGGTTTGCTTCCATCGTTTATATTTGTGCCAATGCCCAAACGTTAAGGTATCTATCATTCCTCCCATCTTTCACTATCTCCTGATTTCATTTTGCTGAACCTTTGGCCCTTCGCTACTTGTCCCTCACCTCTGGTGCATTTCTGGTCCTCCCATTCAAGCTTCAGGAGAAAGTCTGGGGAACAGAAATAAGATTTTTAAACTTAAAAACTTAAGACATAAGGTTATTTTGGTCATGCCCTCAATATTGACAGTCAAGGATGTGAGCAATCAGTTTCCGAAAGCTGGTTCTGGTCTTCATATAATATAACTGGAGAACTTTTTAAAAGGGCAGATTAGCAATACTAAATAATAGCTCTGCTGTTCACAGTTACATTAGCATAGCTATTATGCAGCCCATAGATGAAATGTTAGAATTATGTATGATTGAGTTTTGTCAGACTTGATTATAATTCATCAAATGTAACCATGCACACACCTTAGAGAAGGAACAGGGGTTAGTGTTCATTTCCTAAACATTCAAAGGGGTGAGGGGAAATCCTGATAGGTCAATTTGTATTTTGGATACAAATATACCACTCTACCATAGGCCAATTCGGCACTGTTTGTGGCACTATTTCTGCTCTGACCGTACAGCAAGGCTCAGGGCTTTCTCCACCCTCTCTCCCCCACAGGAAGCCGGCACTGGCTAACAATTTTGCGTCAGGTGCGAGGCTGGAGTGCCACCATAGGTTCCCCATTGCAGAGGGAAACAAAGGGGGGTCTGAGCTCGAGCTGCAAGCTATATTTGGCTCCTAAGTCAGCCATATTTGGCTCATAAGCCATAGGTTGCCAACCCCTGCTCTAGCCCTTACTGTAATAAGAGACAAGGGAGATAAAAGATTCTGATCCATCCCAAAACAGGAGTATAAGCCTTTTGCAACATTTACACGCCAGAGTAGGTGACTGAGATTATAAAATAAAAGACCATTAGCAACCTACATATTATGAAACTACCAAAGGAGTGCATGTGCAAAGCTGCAAACTGGACATATAATTCAATACATAATAATATATGACCAGTTCAATCTCAAACTGTGCAGAAACAACAACAAGAAAAAAAGATAAGGTCTGCCAGTCTCTTCTTTTTACTGAAAGAACACACTGCCCTGCTGTGTTACAAATAACACCAGCCACACCAATAAACCAGCTTACAGAACATTTTTTAGATAGTTGCGTATGCAGATTTTTAAAAACAGAAACTAAACTGAACATCCTGAGGAAGTAAGACGGGAACACAATGCATTAGGATATTTCATTTGCAGACAGCTAAAATGACTCCTGGTGATAAGAAGCAGATGGATGTTTGCTATGCAGCTGATGGTCGAGACACAATTTAATTGTGAATCTGTCCCTTTACAATTTTGTTTGTTCAATAAAAATCATCCCATGCTTAACAAGTGTGTGTCTGGCCTGCTCAGTCTGGTGCAATAATACACTAATTGTTTGGATAAATCCAATTAAATGATGTCTCATCGATTTTAAGTAGGAGGTAAAATCCAAAGGACAAAACCTGGAACGTCTTTCTTTGCCAGATATTCAGCAAAGAAAACTCACTTCAGAAAAGGGGGCTATTTTAAAATATCCCAGACTGTTGTTACCCAAGAGAGTGGGCTGTTTCCAAGGGAAATGTGGATCAGCAGCACTCTATAAGCCATGAGGGAGTTTAGTCTCCTGGTAAGAGAACTATAGCCAAAGGCAAAAACCTTTTGGATACAATGTAGAGCTTTCTGAGCAAAGCACATATGGCAATGGGGATGCAGATCTCTTAGTCACATGTTCAGATAAACCAGACTGAACTTTCATCAGGAAATATGATCTTGTTTGCAAATGCTGGTTTACAAATTTGGTGTGTGATCCTGAATTCTTTGCACACTGAAGAGCCCTAGTAACTGTAACAGAGTTTTTTAAATGCTCAAGGAAATGGCGTTTACCAGGACACCCTTCAACAGAACACCAAATTATTTAGCCGCATATCTACAAAACCATTGACATGAAATGAATATAGCTTAAAAGTTAACATCAGACATCAGAAATTGTACATTAGTTGGGGCATAACAACAGAAGAAAATCTGCAAATTAATCTTGGGGCTAAGGTTAAAAAAAAGCTATGAAAAAAATTATAAAAAAGCAATACAATAATTGTGACAAACCTTATTTCACAAAAATGCATCTAGGCCATAGGGCGTAGGAAATAATCAGGCCACCCTACACAAATAAGTAGAACTTGTGTGGTCACTAAATCACATCACACACACCTATATTTACAAACTCTGCTTGGGTTCTTAACTCAAACATGTTTTTTCTTCATTTATATCATTATTTCTGAGGTGGGGCTGAGGATGAGGGGTTCAGTGTGCAGGCTTTCCCAGGGAGAGAGGGATAATTGCAACCCTCCGTCTCTGAGAAGCACCTGTCCATGGCCACTGCAGCTCCAGTGGGAACAGAAGTAGTGGGAGGGAGAAATACAAAAAACAGGGATGAGCCATGTCACAGCATCACTGGTTAGCAAGAAAGAGATAAATGACACCATACGTTTCTGCAACAATTGCAACAATGGATATGGCTACTGAAGTCAAGGAGCCAGGAGTCACTCTAGAATAGATTGTGTTGCCAGAGGCTGAAGCTGACTTGCAACAAAAATAGCACTTCCCATGAATGTAAATCACAACTGCGGTATCCTGTGACAACAGACCTCCTAAATCAAGTGCTTTCTTACAAGTGATCTTGTTACAGGGAGTTGCTAATTTAATGTTAATGTCAAGTCTCCATAACATTTAAACTGACCATAAATGAGGCAAATCTCTTGGGATTTTTTCTGTTGTGATTTACTCTTACAAACATAAAAGGATAACCACTAATTATGCTATTGAAATAATGCTCAGAAGAACAGCATGTGCTTTTATAACTTGATAGACATTAGACGATCTCTCTTTCTATTGGCGTTGCCAAATACTAATTTTAATATGCTAACAAAAATCCCTGAGACAAGGCAGGCAGTTTTTCATTAGTGAAGGCATATTTGGTCTACATTTTTGTACAACTTACTTTGCTAAAAAATACATTTTCCCAAGAAAATAGCTTTTATTTTTAGTTTATTGTAATATTGTGGGCTGAGACTGCAATTTGAAGTTACAAATTACAGAAACTAGAACTGGATATCTATCAGCTCACCTTGTCGATACCCAGCCAACAAAGGACTGTTCTGTAGCAAGCTTTTTCCAGTCCCCAGAATAGTTTTAAATATCCTGAAGAGAAACCTTTCCACTGCTTCCCTTGGGAGGCTATTGCACAGCCTCATCCAGACTATGTCTAGACTGCTGCTTTTTTTTTTTTTTTGGCAAAAGGTACGCAAATTGCGACCGATAGTTTTGTCAGAAGAGGCTATTCCAAAATTTGGCCCATCTACACTGGGCCAAATTTCAGAAAAGCCTCCTCTTTCGGAAGAGCCCTTCTTCCTCGTGGAAGGAGGAAGACAGGGCTTCTGAAATAGTGCGTCTGCTCTTCTGCAAAAAATGTCAGAAAAGCAGACGCGTTCCCTGGACACGGCGGAGTTTTTCCAGATACCTTGGTATCCCAGAAAAATTCTGTAGTCTAGACATAGCCCCAGTGGTTCTCAATTTATTTACCACTATGGGCTTCATACACAGCTCTCTGCAGGGCATGTGAGCTGCATTCACGCAATATATATCAGCAACAGGCAACCTAGGCTAGTGAACGGGCCCCAAGATTGTCATAACCAAGATGGTCTCCCAGGATAGGGTAATTTTGCTATTTGTGCTTGTGTACCTAGAATTTGCAGGCGGTGCTGATTGAACCAGAGCAGTACTATGATTGGACCTCACAGTCAGTGCTATGTGCAATCAGTGCCATCTCACGTCACGTGCCCTTGTTTTACATGCATGGTACATTAGTAATACTGGTAGGAAAAAAATGATGTGGATGGAAATCAGCAGAATCTGGCAACCCTGCACGTGGGAAACGGTAAACAAAATATCTCGCAGGCCACACACAGAACCCTAATGGGCCCTAGCCCCTCTCCCTCACACACACACACACACACACACACCAGGTTGGACCTCCCTGGTCTGGCACCTGACCAGCCTCAGATGAGGTCATATCTGGTCCCCCTGCTACCGGCCTCCCCAGTGCTAGACTGGCCACAGGCCCTGCCGGTCCCCACCCCTCTCCTTGCCTACCATGCTGGGCAATCCAGCTCATAGCACACCAGGCTTCCACCCTGCCGAGCTGAGCAGCCTCCTTCCTCCCCCACCGCGGTGCGCCACTCCCAGCTCCTCCAGGTAGTTCTGCGGCAGTACGCTGGTCTTCTGGTTCCTCTGGGGCATGCCCGGCTTCTCAGCTGTGGGGATCTAGGCTCCTGGCTCTGCTAGCAGCTCGCTGCCAGCAGCCCACAACCCTGCTAGTCTGCAGGACTCCTGGGCACCTGCCCTCCACCAGGATCCTCTGGTCTTGAAACATCCATACTTGTGCCGGACCACGGATGTTGGTGGATCAGAGAGTCCCGGTTTAGAGAAGTTCAATCTGTACTTGCATGGCCCTGAGGATGTCACATGGGTCTCAGCTATGTCCTGATTGGGCTGCAAGCAGCCCGTGAATTGACAGCCACTTGTCTAGCCAATCTCGCAATTTGGAATCTTCTCCCACATTTGGGCTCAGAACTCCTTATTCAGGCATCACTCCCCAGAACTTAATGTTTGTGCTTTCCTTGCTTCCTCCATCCATAGCTTGACTGCATGTTCTTGCATGATTCTCCCTTCCTGTTCACAGCTCTGTTTTGAACATTCTCTTATTTGTCACACCTTTCTTCCTCTGCCCACCAAAAGAAACAAGAACTTCTAAATAAAGTTAAGTTACAAAACCCTGTTCTCTCTGCCTGCCCCCAAATTATTATTAGCCTTAAAATGTGATGCAAAAATACATCCAACTAGCTGTCACTTACAAAGCAGCATGTAGGCAGAACCACGGTCTACAGAATTTTGGTTGGTACTTGGCATAAACCTACCCCAAAGGAAAGATTTATTTGTTCCAGGGATTTTCTCACACCCATGTCAACTTTCTGCACAGGTAGGTAATTTAACACACAAAACCAAAAATATCCTACAGCTGGAGGATGTGAAGGGCTCACACATTAGACAATCACTTCCGTTGTGAAATTCCACAGTGACTTGACCACACATAGCAGCACACTTCAATAAAAATAGCAGCTACATGTTGCTGGGCTGTAATTACACCCATGGTATAGTCATGAGCGTAGTGCTAATTTTATTCCGTGCACAGTCAAGGAATAAAGTATATTTCAAATAACTGAAAGACATATACAATTTATCAAACTTTATCCACTTCAATGTTGTTTGCTGCCCCCACTTCCCACCCAAAAAACCGTGGAAACAATGTAAATAAACAAAATGGCTATGACTTCTAACTTTTTCATCTTTTCTGAGAGTTAGACTATGTTTACACTAGCATTTTTGCCGGTCAGAGGCATGATTGATGTAAGTTTCACCAACAAAAGCCATAGTATGAACACTGCTATGTCAGTGGGAGATGCTCTCCCACCAGCCTAGCTACCACTGCTCTTTGGGCGTGGTTTAATTATGCCTGCAGGAGAGCTCTCTTCCGTCAGCATAAAAATGGCTACACAGGAGATCTTACAGCAACCTTATTTGCAGTGGTGCAGCTGCGCCACCGTTAAGCTTGTAGTGCAGATATTTCCTTATAGTATTGCTACATTAACAAGATTTGTCAACAAAACTTATGTCAAAATCCAAAGCTCACAAAACAAAAATCGCCAGAGGATGTTCACACTCTCCCTCTGTTGATAGATCATGTCCACACTGGAGGCACCATCATTGACACTGTGAGTAATACACGGTGGGTTTGTATCCCACAGTGCAGTGTTATGGGAAGGAAGAGCTGATCCTTACACTTCTTGGCATTCCCTCTGAGTTCTTCCACAGCATTCTCAGCTGTTAGAAGCAACACCACGAGTAGCTCTGTGAAATCTCCGTGCTGAAGAATGTCAAAGCAGCACAGCACCCTGTCCTCCTCCCCCTGCAGCAGCAATCAACCTGCCACTGTGTTCCTAGTGGAGGGCAGAACAGGAGCAGTCCAATGATTTGCTCTTTGTTTGTTCCCCAAATGGAACAGCCCCTTCAACTGTCATGTACTTCCCAGAGCTTTGAAAAGGGTGGAGCGCATGCCTGCAGGGCAGCAGAAATTGAAGCTGAGCAGAGCCATCAGAGCAGGCATTGTGGGATGCTGGTGGAAGACAGTTCTGTCAACAAAACACATAGGAATGTCTACACTGTCTCTTTGTTTACAATGGGGGGGGGGAGTTGCGGAGGATCTCTCCTAGGGGTGGAAGTTTTTTGATGCGGAAACTGCATTTTTCCCAACCAAAGTTGCATTGGAGCCTGAACATTCTCGCTGTATTATCACCAAAAGGCAATTTTTGGCAACATAACTTGGTAGTATAGATATACTCTGTCTGATAGTCTCAAGCAAAGAAGGCACTAAAGTGTGTTACAAACATTAACAAAACCCTCTTTCAGACAGGCAAATAATAGGCCAAGTGACTAAACAAAGTGATATTGTCCATATAGCTTATACCAGTTCAGCGAGTACAATAGGTTATACTGTCAGAAATACTTTTAAGGCTGGTAGAAACATGTCTACATTAGGTTCTGCAGGTACAGAAATATCTGGCCTGGTCTACCATACAAAATTTTGTTGGCAAAATTTGGCTTTTGTTTACACAGGTTTGTACAAGTTCACACACAAATATAATTCCTGCCAGCTAAACACAGATTTTCTGTTGCCACAATAAAACTTCCCCAGACAGAAGTCCTCTGATGATATAATTCCACTGGCAAAATGCCAGTGTGGACACTACATTAATCTCATTTTCTCAAGAGAGAAATTGAGGGTCTTGAGGTTAAGCAATTAGCCCAAAGTCATGCCACAATTCTGTGGTTAGGCACAGACTAAAGTCCCAGATTTTCTGCATGAATCCTGTACTGTGACCATAGAATCACCCTACAATCAAGTTACAGAATCAGTTCCTAAATCTTGAAGAGTGTGAGGAAAAATCAATAGCAATAGTTGTGTGCTATGTAATTAACCATTTAAATTGGCACATTTAAGGTTACATTCTGACTCTATTGATGTCCTTGGAATTTCTGCATCAACTTTACTACAATCAGGACTTCACTCTTAGGGACAAGTTCTTTTGAAAACTAACTCCATTTATAACTTCACACAGTTTATAAACAATCAATTAAATTTGCACCTTTCTTTCTTCTCTTCACTAGAATGGCAAGATTGGACTTGAACCCTTTCTCTGCCACACAGATTCCCCATGTGACTTATGAAAAGTCATCTAATAGCTCAGTACCTCAATTCCAGCTCTATAAAAAAATGATAATACATCTCCATAGGACAGGGGCACAAGGAGGATAAAATCAGTAATATTTGCTAGATTCACAGATTCATCGGAAATAGGATCCATAAAAAGTCTATCAGTGAATACATTGCAGCACAGCTCCTGTTTTGAAAAATATTTTCTCACCATCTTTTTCAGCTGCTAATTGTTGCAGTCTGTTTACATTAGCATATTTGGAGCAAGAAGCAGCTTTCACATTTGGTTCCTTCATCTTCACTTTGAAAAATGCTTAGCGCGTATTTTCAAGCTCTGCGAAACAGCTCTACTAACTCTAACCTCCTTACAAAAATGTCAAGTGTGCACACTAGTGGCATTTCTGCCAGAAAGACTGACCTGGCCTTTAACAAGGAGGGAAGGCGAGAGACCATGAAATCTAAATGGTATGCTATTTTTAAAAGTGCAAAAAACAAAAAAATGGTGTGAATAAAGCATTTATCGCCTATTGAAAATCATGCATTTTTAAAAAGTGTCAGTACTGAAGCTAGCCTAATTTTACATGAACCCACGCACACAAAAAGGTTGACCACCATGAACAGCCATATTTCCAAAGGCTCAGGAAGTCAAGTTTTCAGACACACCAATACGGGCTATTTGCATGAGCAGATAGAGAATTTTTGAAGGTCTGGCAATGTATATAGTGCACAAAGAGCTGGGAATCTGTCAGTTTGATACTCCATATCTAGGTGCTGGGCTTCTAGAATGAGTGCCTTATGTCATTCAGCAGCAATTTGTCTGACACTGGAGTAGCACTGAATTTCCAGTGGGAGCCATATATCCAGCTCTTGACAGAACAACAGTTAACAGGAAACTTGAGGAAGGAGAAAGATCAAGAGCTTATTTTGGAACTTCGGAATTAAGCTGTAACTGTATCCATGAGTAATGGACAGCATAGTGTATGTGGTTTGGAAGATCCCTGTAGCTCTCCGGCACAACGAGGTTTATTGAGAACGATGTTCTATCTAGAACAAACTCTGCATTCTACTTATTAAGCAAGAAAATTCATTCAGAGTGAGGCACTCCTAGGTAGCTGTGCCAAAGGGTTTATTTTTATTTCTTGTATGCGCTACAAAACACAAACAAAAACAAATAGTTATGAAAAGGGAGTTAAGCCAAAAGATTACAGCTATTGAAATGCACACATTTTTCTATGATTTTCAAGTGAGCATCTTTATTAATTATTATTACTACTACTACCTACAATGGGCTGTTACAAGGGGGCCAAATACCAATTGATAGCATACTAATTCAGGGTAAATTTTTCCTCTTAATAATGCATATTCAGGTTTTTGAATCTATAATGAATCGGCTGAATAATTATGGTAAAAAAAGGTCTCCCCCTTCCAAATAAATCAAAATACATTAACCTAACATTTACTTCAATTTTGTTTAAAAAAAGAAAAATAAATAAAAGTTCAAAAACCAAATGAAATGTTTTGTTCTGGTTGAACAAGGCACTTTGTTCCACCCAAAATAGACAGACAGACCTATTGACTAAAGCATTTTCAGTTCACCTAAAGTTTTTTTTATGTGTCAGTACAGCCAGTAAACTGAAAAATCAATTATTCATACAGCTCTGTAGAGTACCCATTAACACAGACTGGGTAACCATTCCACAGTGTACTCTCCATGTAACAAAATGTCCCAGATTGAATTAGTTTTGCTCACACAGCATATAAAACACCCCAACACAACATCCATTTTTATCTTATTCTTTTAAAAGTGGTTGTAAGTGATTGTTCCATTATATAAACATAGACATTACAGTTTGTGGAGCTGAAGGACCTTTGATAGATTACGTTGCAAAGACTCCTTTGGATGCTGTAATAATAGATACTATTTTGTAGAGCAATTTGAAATCATTGATTGAAAGTTACTGTATAGCTGTAACTGATGAGCCTTAACATCCCAAGGAAGTAGAGCAACATTAAACCCATTTCACAAGTGGGTAAATCAAAACATGGAGGGGCTACACTTATCCAAGAGCCAGTGTCAGCTCCAGGAAGAAAATTCTTTCCTGTCACTTGCTTCCTGACCTGAGCAATCATTAGAGCATAAATGGCTAGGACTAGTCCAGATAGTTTCCTGTGCATGACCTATTGATGTGAATGGCAGAGAGGTACATTTTCAACTATTTATAATCTGACCACTTTTTAGGAAGCTAAATCATGCAGGAAAAACGCACAAAGCCAGTAACATTCTAATTAGTTCAGTCTGCAACCCTAACTAACTTGAAGCATTAAAGATTTTAATTGAAAACAAAAAACTCTGCTCTTGAATCCAAGCTTTGTGTCCCCAGGCTCCAATACATCATTATGCTGATTTTTAACAATTGTCCTCTCATCACCGACCCCCTCAAAAATAAATATTTTTAGTAGGAAATTTAGTTAGGCTAATTTAAGTGAGGTCATTTTAATACATGTGTGCCTTCATTTTATTATGATAACCCAATGAACAGTCTGCCCATGTTTTTAATATTTTATTGCTGTTGCAGCCAACATACACAAAGGACAGTATCGTGATTTCTAGGTCTAGCTTTAAATATTTCCTATGCTGTCTTGGACCAGTGGTCTTAAGCAGCACCTTAAAAAAGCTGATCTCTCATGAAGCAAAATCTAAAAATATCACTAGAGTCATTTACTTTTCATGCATCAATCACATCCTTCAGCTAACTGTTTTTCTCATTTTAAGAGAACATTGGAGAAATACAATCTCCAAACACAGCTGTGAGCAAAATAAGAGTTAACACCCAGGGGCCAAATTTAAGATTCCTTTTCCATCACCTAACAACCTGAAAATAAGATTAGATTTTTACCTGAAATGAGATTCCCCTGCTCCTCAAAAGCATTTGTGATTACACTGGAATAATAAATACAACTGCACTTAACACTTATCAAAAAACATTTGCAAACTGGCAGTAAAAGTGAATATAAGCCAGAACAAAAGGCGTCATGAAAACCAACCGAAAAGCTGCAATTTATCCCCTTTTCTGTAGTAAAACCCCAATTTTCCCATTTTAAATAGAAATCAGGAGTGCGTTTTGTCAGACGATACCAAGCCATAGAATGGTCAGTAGGCAAATTATCATTTAATATTTCTTAGCACTGTAGTAGCACCCAAGTGGCCCAATCAGTGCTGAGCTCCCCACAAACCTAGAAAAAAGAAAAAGACTCCTTGACACAGATATAGCAACAAAAATGGCAAAAAAAAACCCACAACTATCAAAGCAAAATATTAATAACCTCTCCATGTAGTAACTGAATATGCATCTATCTGAAAGTTCAGCATTGGCAGCCATAGTAACTGAAGATAGAGACAACCTGCTAGGCTGTAGACCAGGGCTGTCAAACCTTTTTTTGGGTCAACAGCCAGTGACCCACAGAAAAAAAAATCATTCAGGGGATACTCATAAGTGAGAAGCAAGAAAACCCCCTCACTTACCTGGCCCCCAAGTGAGGAGAGAAAAAAAAAACCCCGCACTGATGGGATCCCCAACTGAGAATCAGAAAAAAAAAGAGACACTCCCTTCATTCATGAAACTTGGGGCACAAGGATTCCCCTCATTCTCCATCCCTGTGGGGTGTGGGAGAGCGCTGAGGCTCTGGGCTTCCCCTCTCAGGGCTGGATTATCTCTTGTGGGGGCCTGGGACTGGTATATTTTGTATAGCCCCCTAGGCTCTGAGGTAGGGCTATCACTAAGCTAAGTGTTTCTTTCCACCTTCAATCCTCAGTCCGTCCGTCCGTCCAGCACCATCATCATTTTTGTTGCTTTTTCCTGAATTCCTTTACAGTTTGTCTACTACATCTTTCTGGTAATGAGAGGCAGAACTGAATGCAGTACTCAATCTGCAGCCTCAAGAGAGACTATTTCCTCTCTGCCCCATTATGCACTGGCTTCTCAAACACAGCCCAAAGTTCCACTGATTTGCTTTTCCTGCTATTTTGCATCATTACATTGCAACTAATCTACTAACCGCTGTTACCACTAACTGTCCAAGACTGTGTGTCTTCGGCCCATGGAATATTATTCTTTTGGGTATTTTCACTCCCACGTATCAATTTGCATTTTTCAAACATTTAAATTTCATTTTTATTTCCTTCTCATATTTCTCATCTCTCAGTCTCTCTGAGTTATGGGACACAAATCTGCAACCAATTATGAATGAGAAATCACTCACATCATTGCACTGAAAGTTGTAGGCTTACCAAAGCTATTCTTGTTTCAGGATTCCAGAGTTTCCTAGGTACTGGGAAGAAGACACTCTTTAAAAGCCAACCAGTTTTCTACTAGCCCTCCATTATAAGCCCACTTTTGACCAACTATTAGTACTATAACTTAGCTAAACCACAGAAAAGTGTTCATGTCATCTTCTGCCAGCTGGGAACATTTTGACCAAACCGAGCATGTATCGGGCATGGCACTTTTATGATGTACGTGTATGTGACAAGAAAAAAGTCTTAAGCCATTTGGGGGAAAAAGAAGAGAGTTTTGGCTAGACGTTCAAAGTTTGGTTTTATTCATGGGTGTTTTACAGAAGCCTTTAACAGAGCTGCAAATGGGGGAGGGGAGACAGTTGCCCTGGGTACTCGCAATTTAAAAGGGTCCAGGGCTCTGGGCTGCCACTGCAGCTATCACAGCAGCAGTCAAAGCTCTGGACCCTTTAAATTGCTGCCAGAGCTCCAAGCAGAGCTGAGGGCTGACTTGAGGGGCTAGCCCCTAGCGCTGCCCTTTCTGTCCAAGGCTCCATCCCTTCCCGTGGGCTCGGAGCCAAGGCTCCCTCATCACATTGCCCAGGGCCTGGCAAAGTCTGTTGCCAGCCCTGCCTTTGACTATTAGTTGGCAGCTTAAGAAAGAAGCTATTTGCTGTGGATATCTGAACCAACCCCCCAAACCTTTCTAAAAGTTCTCACTGAAGGCAGTGAGAAATGGAGATATCCCAGGTTCGGAAAGGGTTGCAGTATGTGAACATTTTGACAACTGGTGGCATACTGAAAGCTGGAAAGGGCCCAGGGGTTGTCTACTTTATGGCACAGCCTACGCCAATGAGAGTGGGTTTTCTGTTGGTGTAGGAACACCACCTCCTCAAATTATGTTATCTATGTTGATAGCAGCCCTCTACCATGGACATGGCTGTGTCTATAATGGGTGTTATGTTGGCTTTGCCGATATAACTGTTCAGCACAGACCAGGCCTCCAAGAAAGAACACTGCAGCTCAGGTTGCTAGCAGTGGTGGCAGCCAAGAAGTATGTGGCTTCCCAACCCACTTATTCTTTCCTTAATACCCAACATTCTCATCCAGATGTGTCTGTGCTTAGTCCTATGCACTGGTGACCTGCTGGCTCCTGCTATCTCCTCAGCTCACTACCATAAATCATCATATGATCACTGGAGTCCTCTATGGCCTTGCTGTAGAGCACTGAGAAAGCAATTGGGAAGTGTCAGCAGCACAGAGACATAGACAAGAGATGTAGCCGTGTTAGTCTGGTGTAGCTGAAACAAAATACAGGACTATGTAGCACTTTAAAGACTAACAAGATGGTTTATTAGTTGATGAGCTTTCGTGAGCCAGACCCACTTCCTCAGATCAAATAGTGGAAGAAAATAGTCACAACCAAATATATACCAAAGGATACAATTTAAAAAAATGAACACATATGAAAAGGACAAATCACATTTCAGAACAGAACGGGGATGGGGGGGGGAGGTGAATCCTAGTTATCTTACCCATTACAAAGATAGCTTCCCCAATTATCACCTCTAATATCATTAGCCCACAGACATTCACCTCTCCACCCTCCGCCATCCCCGTTCTGTTCTGAAATTTGATTTGTCCTTTTCATATGTGTTCATTTTTTTTAATTGTATCCTTTGGTATATATGGTTGTGACTATTTTCTTCCACTATTTGATCTGAGGAAGTGGGTCTGGCCCACGAAAGCTCATCATCTAATAAACCATCTTGTTAGTCTTTAAAGTGCTACATAGTCCTGTATTTTGTTTCATAGACAAGAGCATTTCAATGACCCCAGCTTGGAAGTAGACGGGACAGAGCTTAGGTATTGAGTTAGCATGGGGCGGGAAGTTGCAAAGGGAGCAGAGCAAGTGGCAGATAGACCACAGATTTTATTGAATGGAGGACCAGGATATTTGCTCCTTGAAATCAGATTCAAACAGTTTTCTACCAGAGTATACATCCCTTTAGGGCTTACTCTGACTCATTTTGCATGCACAGAAAATACAGTACACTATGCCTCTTCTATTAGCCTAGTCAGTTTAAATGTGCTGGATATTATGCTTGCTGAAGTGAATCTGTCAGTGTGGGGATGAATCCAAGCCTACCATATTCAAAGGTTTTACTCCTGCCATTGATATTACAGCCCCAAATTCAAACTTTGTCGTAGCACTCAAGTTTGGTCTGGGAAATAAAAACATCTTAAAGTTAAAAATCCTTTCATGTTAATGGTTTTCTTTCAACTCTCCCATCACTCACCATTTGCTACCATATTTTTTGTAGTCATGATAAGGTCTATTAAAAGTGTCTCAAAGACTATTTTACAAAACCACTGCTCAAAAGAGAGTGAAAAATAGCATACAAAGCCCATATCCTGGAAGATCTCCAAGCATTCTAGCAACATTTAATTAAGGTACACCGTACCCCAACACAGGTATTATTTGCAGTTTGCAGATGGGGAAAATGTATAGGTACAGGAAAACACTAAGTGATCTGATGAAAATCACAGATAGTGTCAACTGAATAGCTGCAATCATAACCCAGGAATTTCTATTTCCTAGTCTTGTATTCAGGACACGAGACCTCACCTTCCTCACCAACAATGTGATGAAAGATTAGGAAAGATTGTGAGCAACATGGGGAAGGTACTGCATTATAAGGGAAATACATAACACAAAAGCCAAAACCTCAGACTCTCTTTACCAGATGTATGGAGACATAAGAGGTAGGGTTGTCAGGTGTCAGGTTTTGAACGAGACAGTCCAGAATTTGAGCTCTCTGTTCGGGAACCAAATTGAGAAAATATAAATGACAAAATATAAATGTCCGGTATTTTCTAAACAAGATATAACGTAGATTGTGATGTAATGTCAAGTGTGTCCGGTATTTTTGTTGAAACCATCTGGCAACCCTAATAAGAGGAAAGAAAGAAATATTTTTAATACAAGCACATCTATGATTTGGCTGACATTATGGAGTCATCATGGGATAATATACATGACTAGACTGTCAACAGAGGTACCATAAATGAGTAAGGTAACAATCAACGGATGAAGTAGGAGAAGGGCAAAATGCCTAATAGCTATTGTACAATCAATGGTCACTGAAAAGGACAACTATAACCCAAATAATTGGTGCCATAATACTTAACCAGGAAAGGAAAAGGTCTGTAGGGAAAATGATGAAGGTACACATTAAAGAATGCCAGATTATAATCAACATAGCTGAAATATCAGAAGCACTGACAATTATTTTTGAAGAATCATGGAGAAATGTTAAATGTTAATGATTTGAGAAGGGTAAAACATACAGAAGAGAATACAGATGTCTATGTTTAACATTAACACCTGGTAAATTGCTAGAACACTTACAATTTGTAGGTACTTTGAGGAAAACTAAGTATTAACCAACATGGGTTAACTTAGTGGATAAAGGAAAGACTGTTGAAATAGTGTATCTTGATTTCAGCAATGCAGTTGAAGGAATTCCACAAAAGATTCCACATACTTGTTGTAAAAGTAGTAGAAGTAAGTTGCCTCCATTTGGCACAGTCCTGATTCTGTAAGCCAGTTCCTACCTGGTCCATTAAAAACTGCGGTTCTTTTCATACCAGTAGGCCACAAACTGTTTTTATAACTTTTCTTTGGTCCTGAAAGCATTTGTAGTGACTACTGAGTATTTCTTGTTCTGACAGGTCAGAAGATTTCAACCCGGAAATCCACTGTGTTCTGATTACTATTTTAATTTTTCCACGTCAGCTTTAATACGGTAGCAACTGCTATTTCAAGAATGACTACAGTAAGAGATTAAGTTTACCACCATTTGGAAAGCTGAGATTCCAATTACATAAAACTATATGGAAATGGGGAAATTGCCTTTTCTGCATTTTTACTGGCAAAGTGTTCAATAAGTATTTCTGTTGGGAGTTGGTATGTAAGATCCCATGGGAAGCAAGTCTATGGGAAAAAACAGTTGAAGATAGTTGGCAGCTTTTCAAAAAGACATTAGGAATACAAGAACAAACTGTTCCCACTGCATAGGTAACATAGGAAGTATGGCAAGAGACCACCTTGGCTTAACCAGGATATCCTGAATGATCTAAAAATCAAAAGAGTCCTACAGAAAGTGAAAACAAGGTCAAATGAAAAAGGATGAATATCAACAAACAACATAAGTATGTAGAGGCAAAATTAGAAAAGCCAAGACACAAAACAAGATCAAACTAAATAGACACAGAAAGGATAACAAGAAAGGGTAACTAGACAGTGCTTGGTCTTGCCATGAGGCCAGGGGACTGGACTTGATGACCACTTGAGGTCCCGTCCGGTTCTAGGATTCTGTGAAAACATTCTACCAATACATTACAAGGTCAGAGTAGGCCCATCACTCAATGATGAAAGAAAAACAGTAACAAAAAATATGGAAATGGCAGAGGTGCTTAATGACATCTTTGTTTTGGGTTTCACAAAGGTTGGTGAATATTGGACTGCCAGTGAAAATGGGATAGGTTCAGACGCTAACACAAAGAAAGAACAAGTTAAAAATTTCTTAGTCAAGTTAGATGTTTTCAAGTCACCCTGACCTGATGAAATGCATCCTAGAATATTCAAGGAGCTGACTGAGAAGGTATCCGAGCCATCATCTATTATCTCTGAAAAGTCATGGAAAACGGGAGAGATTCCCATTCCAATACTGGAAAAGGGCAAGTACAGTGCCCACCTATAAAAATGGAAATAAGGATAACCCAGGGAATTACAGACAATCATCTTAACTTCTGTGCCAGGAAAGATAATAGAGTGAATAATTAAGGAACCACTTGCAAATATCTATAAGATAATAAGATGATAAATAATGGCATGGATTTGGCAAGAAGAAATTGTATCAAAACTACCCGATAGGTTTCTTTGACAGGGTAACAAGTCTTGTAGATAAAGAGGAAGAGGTAGATTTGGTATATCTATATACTTTAGTAAGGCTTTTGATACAGTCTCACATGACCATCTAATTATCAAAACTAGAGAAATACAACCTAGATGGAGCTAGTACAAGGTGGGTACATAACTGGTTGAAGAACCATTCCCAGAAAACAGAAATCAACGGTTCACAGTCATGCTGGGAGGGCATAACAAATGGGATTCTGCAGGGATCAGTTTTGAGTCCAGGTTCTGTTCAATATCTTCATCAATTATTTAAATAATGGCATAGAGAGTACACTTATAAAGTTTGTGGATGACACCCAGCTGGGAGGGGTTGAAAGGGCTTTGGAGGATAGGCTTATAATTCAAAATGATCTGGATAAACTGGAGAAATGGTCTAAGGTAAATAGGATGAAATTCAGTCAGGACAAATGCAAAGTACTCCACTCTAGGAAGGAACAATCAGTTTCACACATACAAAATGGGAAGCCACTGTCTAGGAAGGAGTACTGCAGAAAGGGATCTAGTGGTCATAGTGGACCACGAGCTAAATATGAGCCAACAGTATGACACTGTTGCAAACAAGCAAGCATCAATCTGGAATGTATTAACAGGAGTGTTGTAAGCAAGACACAAGATGTAATTCTACGCTGTGCTGATTAGTTCACAACTGGAGTATTGTGTCCAGTTCTGGGTGTCACATTTCAGGAAAGATGTGGGCAAACTGGAAAAAGTCTAGAGAGAAGAGCAACAAAAATGATTAATGAGAATCATCATTTATGAGAAAAAATTAGAATACTGAACATACTGGATTTGTTTAGTCTGGAAAAGAGAACACTGAGAAGGGACATGATAACAGCTTTCAAATACATAAAAGGGTGGTATAAGAAGGAGGGAGAAAAAATATTCTCCTTAACATCTGATGGTAGGACAAAAAGCAATGGGCTTAAATTGCAGCAAAGGAGGTTTAGGTTGGACATTAGGAAAAATCTTCAAATTGTCAGGATGGTTAACTACTGGAATAAATTGAAAAGGGAGGTTGTGGAATCTCCATAAAGATTTTTAAGAGCTCCCTTCTCAACTCCAATCACCTCTGCAGTTTCACGCTGAAGTCTGGTTTTGAAGGTTTTTTTGCTGAAGCATGGTAACTGTCAAGTCTGCTACTGAGTGTCCAGAGAGGGTGAAGTGCTCCCTACTGGCTGGAGCCCTGGGAGCATAGTGTGAGGAGGGCTATTGTCCAGAAGCAGGACCAGGGCCGGAACCCACGGCAGCAAGGCTGGGACTGGAGCCCATAGCAGCCCCTTGGCAGTGAGACTGTGTTTGGAGCCCCCGGCGGCCGTCAGGACCAGAGCCAGCAGTAGCCCCCAGCAGCAAGGCCAGGGCTGAAGCCTCTGGCAGCCTGCGGCACTGGAGCCAGAGCCTCCAGCAGCCCAGCAGGCAGCCCAGCTGGGGCCAGGGGCCTGCTGCAGTAGGCTGGCAGCCTGGTAGGAACCAGCAATAGTGGGGGGCTTGGAGGTAGGGGGACTGACTGGGCAACACAGCCTGCCTTGCTGAGGGGTGGCAGGCTGGGGGGGAGGTTCCCCTGTCCAGCAAATTCCCTCATTCAGGACTGATCAGTTCCTGATGGTGACAGACCAGAGAGGTCCGACCAGCAGTAGCTGGTGAGTATTTGTTTCAGGTTGAGAAGCTGTCTGTAAGTCAGGACTGGCCTGTGAGAGCGATGGATCTTCATCCAGGACAGGTTGTAGAATGTAGATCCTTGATGATGTGCTGGCGAAGTGTTTGCTGGGGACAGTGGCGTTCTGGTGGCCAGTGGCATTCTGTTACTTTCCTTGTTGGGTCTGTCCTGTAACAGATGACTTCTGGGTACCTGCCTGGCTCTGACAATCTCTTCCTTCACATCCCCAACTGGGTATCGTAGTTTTAAGAATGTTTTATAGAGGTCTTGTAGGTATGTGTCTCAGTTTGAGGGATTGGAGCAAATGCAAAATTGTATCTTAGGGTTTGGCCGGGATACTGTGATGTGTTCTGGAGGGAAGCTGGAGGCATGTAGGTAAGTATAGCCGTCAGTAGTTTTCTGGTATGGGGTAGAGTTTATGTGACCTTCCCTTATTTGAACAGCAGTGTCCAGGAAGCAGATCTTTTGCATGGATTGGTTCACACTGATGTTGATGGCGGGCTGGCACAGGACTCCTTGCTATTTTGGCTGAAACAGACTAACACAGCTACCCCTCTGACAATGCTTAGTTTCAAGGTTTTCTAATTTGTTCAGATCGGCACAAAAAATAAATAAAAAAATAAAAAACAAAGACAGCAAGCTCAGGCATCTGATTTCCTATGTATACTGCCAAAAATGTGCCTGCTTACCGTGACTCATCCTGTTCTGTCAATGTATCTCATTCATAATTGCAGCCCATTCTTCAGTAACAACCTGCTTCTAAAGTATGTGCCTGAAGTGATATAAATACAGCTGGAAAATACCTCATCTCACAATAACTTTCCAGGGAGCTAAACTACTTTACCAGGGCCAAGAGTCTCTGGGTCAATATAAAACAGGGATTAAGCCACTGAAGTCAGATGCAGAATCTGCCCTTCATCTGTAAATGGAGGATAGGTGGTGTCGACAGCTGCACTGAATAAAATGCATCTCACAAAACAAACCTCCCATAGCTCTCAGACATAAAGCTGCTTATAAACTGGCTTACAGCTGTGTAACACTTCATTATAATACACTTCTGACTGTAAGAGTGTTATTAAACTTTGCACTTGTTGGCTGCCAAGGCTTGAGAGAATATGAATGCAGACTGTCTTTAGTGAGTTGATTCTTTTACAGAAAATTCCAGTAACTCCAGTCGTATTATTACAGAACAGGCAAAGACCAGCATTTTCTTTATAGTTCTTACTCCACAGTTTTAGACCTCATTGAGCTATAACCTGATTTAATATTATACTTTAGCTCTCCCCAGAGCCTTTTTTAATAGATTTTCCAAGTTAGGCTTGTATAGCTATTTAAGCATACAAAATGCCAAATGTATGTATATGCGTGTACCTCTACGTGTATGATTCAGGCATTTTCACAAACGCAAGGCCTGTAGTTACCCTACTGGCTATGTGAGAGTACACAAAGCTGAATTACACGCCCACAAATTAGCTTTACATAATTATTTGCTGTGCCTAATTGGAGATTGCCATCTACATCTGTTGATGAAGTGCATGCAGTTCTTTATGGCTTCAAAACAGCAGAGCAATTAGTACATGCCTAGTTTTTTGGCTTAAATGAGATTAACACGCTTAAAAATTAAGCATGTACCTAAATACTTTGCTATATTAGCACCTGTTACAAACTGAAGCAGTATGGCATAGTATGGTCAGCTGCCTGTTACAAGTGGATCCAATTGTTGAGTACTGTATCACATACTGCCAAACCACTTGAATTTAGATAGAGTCTAGTCATTGTTTCCAGCTCTGGGACTTCAGGCTACACTCTCTGACACCTATTTTTGACACCCTTTCTTTGGATGTGGACAAATTCACCTACTCTCCTTAGATCAGGGGTCACCAACCAGTAGATCGGGATCTACTGGCAGATCTTGGAGCCTCTGACAGCTGATCCTAACTGGTTTGGCCCCATGGCTATCAAGTGCCAGCACTTCAGCTGCTCCTCTTCCCACTACTACGCATCTCTGGCCCTTTGCCTTGGAGCAATCAAGCAATTGCTCCCCCAGGAGACTCCTGCTTGCTGGGCAGGGGAGGCAGAGGAGGTCGCTGAAGTCAAGGTGCCCCCTTCTCAAACCCTGTATCCTATCTCCACAGAGCAGAGAGGCACAACAGGACTGGCTGCTTTTGGGAGTGGTGCAGGGCTAGGGCAGGGGTGAGCCTGCCTCAGCCCCACTGAACCAGCACCCAGGAGCCACCTGAGGTAAGCACTGCCCAGCTGGAGTCTACATCCTGATCCCCTACCAAGTCATGAACTCCTTCCTATGCCTCAAGCACCTGCCCTAGCCCTGAGCTCCCCTGCATCCAAAACACCCTCCCAGAGCCTGCACCTAGAACCCCCTCTTGCAACCCAACTGCCTGCCCCAAGCTCAGCTCAGAAACCTCACACTCTAAATTAAGGAAGTTAAAATGCAATTAACTGACTAGTCCAGTAGTCGATGGAATTTCCATCGACTACTCGATAGGCACTTCCACGTTCCTCCTTTGAAATGTACAAGAACCCCCGCTGAGGCTCTTGTACGTTTCAAAGGAGGATGCGGAACTCTGCGTGCAGCCCAGGGCCAAAGGGAAGTCCCGATGACTCCGGGCTGCATGCAGGTGCCAGCTTTGACATGCACAAGAGTCTCCAGAGGAGGCTCTTGTGCATTTCAAAGCGGTAGTGCAGCATGGAGCCTGGGGTCAGTGGGAGACTCAGAGTCCTCTGCTGACATGCTGCACTGCCACTTTGAAATGCCAAGCAGAGCCAGGGTCAGCTGGGGACTCCTCAGCTGACCCCGAGCTCCACACATGCAGCGCCACACGGCTGATCCCGGGCTCAGCTGTGCGACGCTGCGTGTCTGGAGCCTGGGGTCAGCTGGAGAGTCCCCAGTTGATTCCGCCTTCTGCGGAATTGCCGCACTGGAGTCTGGGATCAGCTGGGTAGTCCCCAGCTGACCCCGGGCTCCACACACGCAGCGCTGCACAGCTGAGCCTGGTCTCAGCTGCACGGCACTGCCCCCTTTGAATGCTGCCTTGGCATTTCAAAGTGGCAGCGCCACACAGCTGATCCCGGGATCAGTTATGCAGAGCTGCTGCTTTAAAGTACACTCTCCTCCCCCACCTTAGCTGCTTCTATCTGATAGAGGCAGCAAGGGGGGAGGGAATCAACTAGTTGACTAGTCTTTAACATCCCTACTCTAAATCTCTTAACCCAAGACCAGAACCTGCACTCCAACCCTCTGCCCCAGCCTGGTGAAAGGGAGTGAGGATAGGGGGCGGGGGGAGGATGGAGTGAGCAGGGCATGGCCTCAAAGAGAGGCAGGGCAAGGACCACAAAAGAGGCGGGGCAAGGATATTTGGGTTTGAGGTAGATCTTGGATTGCACTTAAATTCAAAAAGTGATCCCGTGTTTAAAAAGATTGGAGACCCCTGCCCTAGAAGCCAGCGTCTGAGACCTCCTTGCTCACCTACTCACTCACACAAATTGCAGGCTGATGTGTAGAGAGACAATGGTTCTATTGGGGTTGATCAGTAGTTGAGAGTCATTCCATGTCCATGACCCCAGACCGAAATCTGATGGCTCTCAGTGACAGTCAACAAAGCATCAAACACCTTTCCTTGAGCAGGGCACCTGTCTAGAATGCAGTATCATTCCCTGCCCGGGGACAATACCAGACTTGTGATGTCACACTGCTGATACTTCCACACATGGTACAACACAAAGTTCATAATCGGATACAGATGATTGGCCAGATAGCCATTGTGTCATGAGGCCTATATGGATTTTCTGTTTTAAAATAAGAGTAAGAAACAATGCCAGGAGAATTATACTACATCATCAAAACCATTAAATCCACCAATAACAATCAGACTTCCTGCTTGCTGGAACAGAAACATTCTGCAAGGAAACTTCTACAAGTTTCTGAAATGGTCATAACTTCTTCACGTTATACCTGTGTATTAGGAACAATCTTTCATTCTCTTAGGGATGTTATACTTTTGCAGAGTATAATTAACACCCCGCTCTCCCCCCCGCTTTGTATTCCAAGGCTCCAAGTTTTGGGATTACTTTTTTTTTTTTGCTTTCTTCAATGTGATGTGAAAGAATAAATGAAGTATAGCATAATCATGCATTTAATTCACCTCCATAACAATTACATTTCTCTTGTATAATAAGGAAAAAGCGGTGAACTGACAGGACCCCAAACAGAATAGATATTAAATTAAGCATTTCCCTGACAGGAATTAGCTCATGCCTTTTTAGGAGTTCTGGTACCTTTTCAAGATTAGTGATGTAATGAATATGATTATAAACATACTGTCTAGATTTTCAATTCTGTAAAAATATCTAAACGTTTGAACAAAGCTTCATGTTCCTATAAAGTACTAATTTTAAAGACAAATTTGGTGAGTCATGTAAGAGACATCATGGAATTTTCTATTCTTCACATCAGCATTTTGCCTAAATATTTATTTGATAAAAGAAAAACTGTACACTTGAGTCATGATGCCAAGACATGCTGCCTTGGCTTACTATAATGAATGTCTATTATTCAGTATGCATCTCCCCTCACTTTTAACTTCTCTGCCTCCTCCCATGCCAAAATTTTCTCCTTAGTCTCCAATCCATCAGGCCTGCAGCACAGTAACCGTGGGCTAAGCACACAGCTGACACTACTACAAAGAAAAAGGAGTGGGAAAAAATTATGCGAAAATAAGAGAGCCACTGGCATGGAATCAGATACAATTCCCTACCTTGCCCTAATTTAGAGAGAAATGTACGTGTTGTCATATTTCTTCTAAACCAAACTACAAGGACCTTCATCAATTCCTTTAATGAGTCTAATGAGAAGTTTGTCCTCTGACAGACACTGTATATGTTATTCCCATGTAAAAAGTGGTAAGAAGTCAGAATTCCAACAGGCACCCACTACAATCATACAAAGTCAAGTCCCAAGTCTGTCAGCATTTAAGCATGCGCTTAACTTTTCTCATATGAGTAGTTCTACAGAAGTTACATGGGATTGCTTATCCAGGTATAGCTACATAAAGGCTTATGTGTTTGCAGGACTGAGGACTTTGTCATATGCATACCAGTGTGTAGGGCGGGATGGGGAAAGTCCTAGAAAACAAGTTTGGAACAGTTCTCTCAACAAAAAATATTTCATAAAATGCTGTTTATAACAAACAGATCATACTTATTTAGTAATAGTAATAATAGTTCACTAATGCCAAAAGACACTGAGTTGGGGATCCCATATTGCTAGACAGAGAAAACTTTCTAAAATAAAACTTTCTAAAATAATTACATAAACTGTGATAAGTTGTGAGAAAATGTTTATTGGCAAATAAATCTTTCTTGAAGACTTTACAGCACAAAATTCTAGGAGACTATTTCCCACTCGTGTGTTTCAAGAAATATCATTTGATCTACAGGTTAAATCTCTCTAGTCTGGCACTCTTGGGACCTCACTGGTACTGAACCATAGGAGCAATATTGTCTAGCAGCATTACAGCACTTCCACTGCTTACTAGGCTCTTAGAGGACATTTAGGGGTAAATTAGAGCTAAATAACAGCACAGAACACTGAGAGCCAGGACTGGTGGCTGTAAACAAACTTCATGGGACTACAGGAAACTTAGCCACACCCATAGTAAGTGGACATTCGAATAACTAAAATTATGCTGAACCATGGCTGTTGCTGGACCAGAGAGTGATGGACTACAGAGATTCAACCTGGATTAGACACAACTATGCTGTATTATCAATTATTGGTACTATCCATAAATCTCATGTAGAACTTATTAGACACTCCTTTTAGAAAAGAAAAAAAAAAGGGAACAAATTATATAAGAGCCACAGGACATGCTGTCAGATGGGCCCAACATCACCAAAACCTTTTTAATTTTAAAGGTAGCATGAAAAAAATCTTTCATTACTATTTTCTTGAATGAATGCACTCTTCTTTCCCCAAATGGAAGCTGTGCATTTTAAAATAAGATATGTACAATTCTGTGCTGTGTATGTTACACAGGGAAACAACTGTGCTCGAATATAAAAAGCACTTCCTTGTTTGTGTTAAATAATATATACCAGAAATAGGAATGCTGTAACTCAGTCCCAATAGGGTAATTAGGAGAAAACCATGTTAGCTGGCCAGACCTGTTGGAATACGATATTACAACACTATTACACATGGAGGAGAAAGGCCTAACAAGAGCATGATTGAAGGCTAGTACTTAAAAATCCCTTTTCTCTTGGATACCACAGACACAGAATTTCTCTTGGCAATGAGTATGCATAAAATGCATAAATATTTAGGTGGAAGCACCTGACTCACTGAATGCCCAGGGTACTACCAATCAAAAGATGCTTTGAGCATTAAAGCAAACAAATATCAAAACATTTTCTCAAAAACATCCCAAACTGGAGACGCACGTGCAGCAGGTACCAAAAATACCTCTACTTCAAGCCAAATGACCAAAAAGAATGCAGCCAGCAGACCCAGGAATTTGGGGAACAGGCCAGTCAGTTCACCAGAGACAACAGCAAGGAAATAACCAATGCCTCGGGAAGGTGTCAAAACAACCATCACCAGGCATTGTCCAGCAAGGGAGCTACAATTCGATGACTCATCTGAGTGTGGCCACACCAAGAGAATTGCTCAACCTTTCCTGAGGACTCAGCAATGCCCATCAGGCATGCCTGGACTTGCATTCTCCAAGCAGATGGGATCGAGGTTATAAAAGAGAACACGGGGTCCCATGCTTCACCCTTCTCCTGTCCCCATCTATGACGCCAATAAAGGAGGCTGGCCTAGGTCTGAGCGTCAAACCTGTATAATGACTGCACCATCCAGTAGGGTGAAAAAACTGCTTAATCTGGTTGTTGCCTAGTCTAATAGGGTGAGGCTACGTCTACACTGGCCCCTTTTCCGGAAGGGGCATGTAAATTTCAGCAGTCGTCGTAGGGAAATCCGCGGGGGATTTAAATATCCCCCGCAGCATTTAAATAAAAATGTCCGCCGCTTTTTTCCGGCTTTTAAAAAAGCCGGAAAAGAGCGTCTAGACTGGCCCCGATCCTCCGGAAAAAGTGCCCTTTTCCGGAGGCTCTTATTCAAAGTAGGAATAAGAGCCTCCGGAAAAGGGCACTTTTTCCGGAGGATCGGGGCCAGTCTAGACGCTCTTTTCCGGCTTTTTTAAAAGCCGGAAAAAAGCGGCGGACATTTTTATTTAAATGCCGCGGGGGATATTTAAATCCCCCGCGGATTTCCCTACGACGACTGCTGAAATTTACATGCCCCTTCCGGAAAAGGGGCCAGTGTAGACGTAGCCTGAGTGTTTAGACAGCATGCTTATATTTTATTTTATTTTGGTAACCACTCTGTCTTTTATATAGTCACTTAAAATCTCTTTTTTGTGGTCAGTAAACTTGTTTAACTGTTTACCTTTGGTTTGGTAAGTTTCCTCAGAGGGTTTAGAAAGGCTGGTCTATATCCATTTTCCATTGATGAAGTGATAAACCAATTAATACCATTTGCACTGCTTGTGTTGAGCTGTGCAAGATGGTACATTCCTGAACAGTGCTGAACGCTGGGGCAAGCTGGTGGGTGCCTCTCTGTGCGATTCATATGAGTGACTCTGGGAACTTGCACGCAATCTAGCTGGGTATAGTTACTGCACAGGCTGTTGTACTGAGTGATCACATCACCTGAACGTGATGATCTCTGGAACGTTAATTCTTTAAGTTAGAAATATTGCTCAGTTATTTTAATACAGATCTCGCTAATGGCTCAAATCAGTCCATTGGTAAGTCTTTAATTTTCAGAAAGGGACCTTATCTCACTTATTACTAAATCTTTACATAACAAGAAGTGCCAGATCCTCGCTTCCTATAAACACTGCCCTGAAAGTCACAGAATACTCGGAGATGAAACAAGCCAGTGACCCTGCAGTGATGCAACAGAATCCACCCTAAATCATCAGCAGTTACAGAGTGATCCAAAAGCCCAGCAAGGCCAACGGCAAGTCTTCCACTGACTTCCATGGGCTTTGGATTTGGTCACTGGTGCCACAGTGGTAGAAGCGACGTGATAAAAAGTGTGACAGGTCTTTCAAAGGAGTTTGAAAAGGGGGTGGTTAGATGACTCCAGAGCCTAGCTGCTTTGTACAACACACGAGTAGCAGAAGGAAGACAAGGGTTGGTAGTGAGGCCAGAGGGAAATCATATTTTGTGTCATATGACTGAGAAGGGGAGATGTCTCTTTCAGGAATATCCATCTGTCAGTGTTTGGGGAGACAGAAGTCATATCTGTAGGCCCGTAGCCAATCCTTAATCTAGCTCCAAAGTGAATGACAATAGCAGAATGTTTAAAAGTTTGCTTCACAAACCATCTCCACCAGTGCTCATTTGATGAGCTTATTAAAAGTATGGATTCAGCTCCTCAGTGAATGTTAATCAGCACAGCACAATTGACTTCCAGGGTACTATGGCAATTTACATCGGCCAAAGGTGTGGCTTTATGGCTGCTGTATCTCACAGTAAAAAATTAAGGATATTAGAAAATGCTTCCAGAAATATACATGGATTCTCCCCCCACCTCAAACACACACATTCATACTCTCTCTCTCTCTCTCTCTCCCCACACCCCTATCCCACCTCCAAATTAAACAGATAACTTACCTCATTCCTTCTGTCGACCTGTTCTGGTAGTTACGGTAAAGCTGTGGTACGCCTAACATGGCCTCAGTGAACACAGCAAGGAAGCCCAGTGTTTCCACAAAGAGAAATGAGTCAAGAGAGAGGTAAGTAATGTATCCTGTCACCCCCGTGAAAGTCAGAACACACTGCACGTAGTCTGTAAACTTGCTCCAGTGCCAAAAATAGTTCAAGTCAAAATCTGAAATAGAATTAAAACAAAAATTAGAATTTTCCCATCTCGCCTCACTAATCTCTCTCAGTCTCTTTAACAGGTGGAACTAACAACTGGAAAGCATGTCATTATCATTCCCCCATGTGAGGGACTAAACAAAGATAGCAGGAAGGAAAAGGAGGGAAAAAATCCAACATCTAATGTTAAAAATGGAAAATACGATCAGGGCACTTTGTGAGTGTGGCTGCACAGGAAACAAAGAGGCGGCATAAATTTCCCACTGCTCGACATGCTTCCAAAATGGCTTTTACAGAAGTCCTTGGGAGTAAACAAGAATTGCAAAGAACCCCTCTGGCGATTACTCGCTATACAGCATTAATATAGATTTATACAATGACACACAATACACAAGCTCTGCCCCAAAGCACTTATAATCTAAGAACTATCCAATTCAAGGTCACAGTCTTTAACTCCAAGGCATTCAATATCCTCAGATCTGGGACACTAAAAGTTGTCTGAAGCTCTGGGACAAAGATTGTGTTGATTACTCAGCTCCTTGGACACAACAGAACTATCTACACAATAAAAGTAAAGGTCATCAGTGCAGGAGACAGCTTGGGGGACAAGGGCTGCTCCAGTCTACAAAATAAACTTGCAAGGAACTGCTATAAGCCTCACTAACTCACCACCTTAATCACTATATATTAGAGTCAACAGCAAAACAAACATTGCATTACTAATTACTAGGGATGTAACATTTTGATTATTTGGCTAATTGAATAGTCGATGCAATTTGCATCGACTATTCGATTAGTTGACAAGGGCACGTCCACCTCCGAAGTGCAGCAACTGCCCAAGGCCGTTGCTACACTTCAAAGGCAAAAGTACTGCGCGGAGAACGGTGCCAGCGGGGGACTTAAGCAGTCCCCCGTTGGTCCCATGCTCCCTGCAGCGTTTCAAAGTAGCAGCACCACATGGAGATGGGGGACTCTCCTTCCCCAACTGACCCTGGGCTCCATGCGGCACTGCCACTTTGAAACGCCGCAGGGAGCCTGCAACGCGTTTATTATGAGCCAAAAGCTACACCACAGCTTACTCCATGCATCTGTAGGAGAGTGCAGTCTTGCCTACAAATACTACAATGGGGCAGAGATTTCATACACAGCTTCACAAAAAACCCACAAGAGCAGCTGGGATATGCAACAATGTAATAATCCGCTCAGCAGGAAAAGAGGAAAAAATAATGACACTGGTTCGTGGCACACAGTTTCCAATAGGGGCAAAAGCCAAATATAAAATGATCAAGTTCTCCAGAGCTGGGAGCCTGTGGCATCGGGAGGAGGTACACCCGTCTCATGAGGCAGCTGATGGTCTCACACACCATCCGGTGGTCCCGTGATATCTACACGGAACACATCATGGGCCACCAACAATACCACGACGAATAGGACAACGACAAAACACATGGGATTATGGGAGGGTTTTGCCCCTCTTTTCCCCTCCACTGAGACTGAGCTTGCACAGCCCACCGCAGGAGGAGAGGCCAGGTCGCACCTGGGGAGGCACTTTCTGCGCTACCCTCCTAGGAAAGGCCATCCTCCCCCCTCAGGAGTGGCTCACAATCAATATAGAGGACAGGGATGCAGAGGAAGAGGACGCTGAAAGATGTCGAAGACTGTGGACTGTGTATGGACTTCGACTTTGGGTCTGTGTTAGGACCTTAGATTGTTACTGTGGGTCTGGACTTTGACTTGGGGCTGTGATCATGGGTGGAACTATGCGTTACCATGAGTCTGAGTCGCTCCCCCCTACTGTGGGGGGCTTGGCAGGGGCAAATCCAGGGGTCTCTCACCCACCTTCCCCCCAGAAGACTCTGTCCTCCCCAACAGGCACGGAGATTAATGGAGGACAAGGACGCTGCAGAGGAGGACACCAAGGAACGGAGAAGACAAAGGACTCGGTGTCACATGATACTAGGGGATGGGTTTGGGGTGGTTTCTCCCTTCCTTCCCCCCCCCACCCCGATGGACTGAGTTAGCGCTGCTCACTGTGGGAGACATGGCCCAGGCACTCCAGTGACACCTTACCCACTCTCCCCCCCAAAGGGCTGTTCCCCCCCTCTCCTGCCCCCGCAATAGGTGCAGCTCGAGACTTACAAGAAGATGCAGAAGAAGAGGACGCCAAGGGACGCAGAAAACCTGGGAAAGCATTGGTCTTTCCCCAACGTAAAAGACTCTGAAACTCTATAAAACACCCATCCTCATGGGACGCAACCAGGGGTGCCACCGGCCTCACCCCCCTAGTGACTGTGGGCCCCACAGAAACCCTGACCAGGGTCAGACCTGGGGAAAGCTCAGGCTTCATCCCCCGAGCGGTCTTGTATTTACTTCCCTCCAAAATCATCGGGGATGGAGGAATAGGGCACACAGTGGGGCGCTCATTTACCCTAATAATATAGTCTAGCTTAATAAAAACAGTAGGTCTACTCATTAGAGAAGGCACCCCCACTAACATATATGCTGGGCTTCCATAAAACAGCCAATTACCTACATTCCAGGGCTACACACACTCCCTTATATTCTATGGGTGTTTCAAAAACCATCTACTAGAACTCCTCCCTTCCTTCCCATCATCCACTGGAATTTACATATGTTCTTTCTTAGCCATATATGGGTCACAACTTGTATTCCGGGCAACGTGGGCACTTTGTATACGTGGGTCACTCCCACGGGGTACGTGATGTACCGTGGCATTAAGGGCATGTAATCAGCACACTGGGCTCGAGTGTCGCATTACTATAACATTAATGATGTACCCTCCTCACCCCAACCCTAAAATCTGTCCCCGGATTTCCCTATCCATTCCACTATTGTTTAACTTGTGCTTGTTTGCAAACATTTGCTAAATAAACATGTTAATCCCCTCAGCAGGAAAAGGGGGAAAAAATAATGACACTGGTTCTTGGCGCACAGCTTCCAAAAGGGGCAAAAGCCAAAAATAAAATGATCAAGTTCTCAAATTCCAGCAACATTGTAGTTCACAGCACTGTTGCTTTTTACATTTTTAAAGGGAAAGTTTCTTCTCCCCCTAAGAGAAAGAGCTCCTATGAACCTTCGTCTTCTCACCAAGACACAGCCCTTTTTTAGCTCATTTACAAAAGAAAAAATTAAGTCCTGTGACTTTGTGATTAAAAACCTATCAACCTTCCTTAACTGTAACTTTAAAAAAATGCAACAAATTATTTATAACTACTATATATGCAGCAGCTCAGAGACTGCTTATCCCGTCCAGTTTCAAATCCAAAAATACTGTCCTTTTTTTGTTGCAAACTCCTAAATTCAGAACAACGAAACTTGTCTTCTAATCAGCAGCCTCAGGCCCATCTTGCAATGATGTTAAAAGCTGCCAGGAAAGAAGAAAAGTTTCACACAACCTTTGCCACCTGGGGAGTGCTTTCCAGAAAGAATGAACAGCACAAGACAGATGTGACTTCTATAACTTACAGTACTGTTGAAAGTGATAAGCAACCTTGGAGATAAGATTGGTATAGAACAACAGACAAATACAATGAAGGGCAATGGCTTTATTGAAAAACAATAATGGAACCTCCAAAATGAAAGCTCTAAACCAACAACACACTTGTAGCTACTGTTATAGCACTTTTCACTCTAGTACTGTTAAAAAAGCAGGGCTAAAATACACTTGCTTCATAATAACTCTACCCTCTTCCTCACTGAAAAGAGTAGTAGACCATAAGCTAAGCTACCTGAAGCAGTCAAAATGCTCCAGGAAACAACAAACCAGTTAGTCATCAGGGGTGTGCATTTACTTTTTCTCTATCTGAAAGAATTTGAACCAAAAAAAGCTCTTCTACTAACATGGCCAGTCAATACCTTGCTTGATCCTGCAATGCAGCCAGTTGATTGGGATGCTCTTAGAAAAATTGTAAATTCCAGTTAAACTCATCATCACATCAGCCTCTTCATCCAGCAAGTTCACTTCATCCAGCCAAAACAAAATGAAAGAGGAAAGCAGGCTGGATTCCAGCTCCAGCAGTAGTATAGCCCCATGTTTGGCTAGAAAATATATTTGAGTGCTGTGACCAAGAACTGAATTTAACAGCCTACTGCAGTGGGCCTCTCTCAAAGCAAAAGTGACCCAAATCCTTAAAAAGCAGAACTCCAGATGGCCTATAAATTCAATCCAACAATGTTCTCTCACCAGATTTTTTTGGGGGGGTCATGAATTTGAACAATTGTAATGCAGACTTCAGATCCCTTACAATGCAGGCAGTTCACTGATGTTCAGCCCTTAGAAATTATAGAAATTTTGATTTAATACAAACTCTCTCTCTGTTCAAGCATGCAGGACAGAACATCCCACTGGTGCCCGGAAGGTTTCCATTTACTCTCCAAAATACCCCTCCAATTCAATATGTAATACAGTATTCAAAAGGTCTCCAAGTAAATACCTGAACTGTTATCAGAAAGCAGCAGCTGTAGCTTGGAACACTATCTTTCCCATGCATGGGCAGACCCAAAAGGGACCTTGACAACTCTCGAAATTCATCATAATCACATTGCTCTGCATTTTGGACTCTAGTCTGCATATATTTTTCCCTTATGTGCTGTTCTGTCATTTTTAAGCTCAGCTGTCTTGGACTCCTTTCCTATTACTGCCCACCCTCTTATGCCAGTGGGTCCTCTTATACCAGTGGGGAGGCTAGGGGGATTCCCCCCCCTTTTCCCCGCCTCCCACTTTCCTCCTACTCCTTGGGCCTTTCCTACAATTTTCCCCAACATGAACCTGAATGCCTATCTAATTTTTATAATAGAAACTAAATAGCTAAAGATATGTAACTAACAAAAAAAATACACAACATACAAACTTATCGAAATGCATGCACCACTCTAAGACCTCCTCTCAAGTCATAAAAGCATCCTTAATTATGATTAGGGATGTTAGATATTGATTAATTCAATAATCATGTAACCGCACCAAATCATAGTGGTTACACGATTATTTGATAGCCCCCGGGGGTAGGGTTGGCAGCTCTGACTGCACTCCAGGGAGCCCCCTGGTACCCTGCAATGCTACCTCTGTACCAGTTCACACGGGGAGGCGGTTTAAAAAAAAAGCTTGATTTTATACTTGTGTTATATAATTTTGTTTCAGAAGCTTTGTTTTATAGCAGCTGCTAGGTATTTAAATGTATTTTGTATTAGGTATTATAAGTTAGTAAGAAACTGTTTATAGAATAAATTGTTTTTCAGCTTTTTAAGACTGTAACAAATCCTGCCTGGTCCTTTGTAAGAGAAATTGCTTTCTGTGAAATGAACTGTCTTTTGTGTAAGTGAGGAATGTGTCAAGATAAGAGACAGAAGACCACAGCACAAGCTGGTAAGAATGGTTAACAAGGAGGTGCAAACTCAGCCTTCAGGATGGCAGGAGAGGGGACAGAATTGATGACCCTAAAGTAAAGGCATACACCTGAGAACGGGATCTGTGTACGAGATTAAACCAACTGCAGTCACTCCCAGGATATTCTTCAAAGTACTGATGGAGCATGACAATGGGAGCAGCCTTTAGTAAATCACCAATTAACAATTAGATGACTCCAACATGACATTGTAAAATTCTTAGACTAAAGTTGAGACTCTTACAACTATAAAAGTGGGGTGTGTACCCATGGAGCTTTGGGTTCGTCTTGTGAATACAGCTTCAGAACATTGGAACGTGACTAACAGATCTTGACTCCTTCCTTATGCCCAACCTAATTGGCTACTAGGCTGGCACAAGCACTAATAAGACTGATAAATATGACAACAGCTGCAGGACTTTTGTGTGTGTACAAATGCTGATTGCTATGCTGCATTTGCAATAAACATGGCGTATTGCCTTTTGTTCCTGCAAAAGATCCCATGTGCTTCTTATAAGCATAATAGTTGTGTGACCAAACTTATTTGATGTAGGTCACTGAACATTCAGATGGTAACTTAGTGTCACTACTGACATGGACTGGATTTCACCTGACAATGTATAAGTGAAAGATTCTATAATGTATTACCAGCTCCCAGTGCTATTTAATCCAATAAACTGATCACATTTCAAACATGTTAATCCACTGATGTATAAGAGATTTATGATGGAAAATACTATTAATACTAATGGGAGTTTGCTGTGTAAGTCCTTTATGATGAGAGTATTTTGTGAGTAGAGACAGCAAAGAACAGGTTACCCTGCCTACTCTGGGATTCACATCAAATACATGTCATCAGTAACACTGAAATAAGGGATGGACTAACCACATGAAGTATTATCAGAGCCAACACAAAAGTGGAAAATTCAAGGTTGAGATTAAATATGAAGTGTCTGAATGGCACCAGGAAAACTACATAACATCTTCTTCTACTAGGATATTAACACCAAACTTCTTCTCAGAGAGCTCTCAACACAAAACCAGAAACAAAAATCAAGTCACCATTTGATCATAAAAAATTTTCCAGCAAGTTAGTCAGGACATTATTAATTCCTTCTGAAAAATTGTGGGGAAAAAAAGCCCACACACAAAAAAAATAAATCAAAAGCCACTGGAAATTTGGCTTTATGTACTTGTAAGGCTGCACTTGTCACTCTTTAGCCCCATTTCATAATGGGACATATGAAAGCTATGCCTCAAAGCTATGCCATTATTGAGTATTCCCAAAAGGCTCAAGATAACAGAAAGCTTGGGAAAAGGAAGAGAAGGATGAAAAGTAAACCAGAAGACAGCGACAGCTCTTCTGGCTGGCTGGCTGACCCCAATTCAGCTAATCCTTTCACAGAATGTTAGTAGTTACAGAGAGTGTCTGACACAAAGGGTACATCTAGACTGCAGAGTTTTTTAGCTCTGCTGCGTCCAAGGAACGCGTCTGCTCTTCCAAAAAAATTTTTTGGAAAAGCAGAAGTATTTTTTTGGCATCCCTGTAAACCTCGTTCTATGAGGAAGAAGGAATGTTCCAAAAGAATATTTTTTTTCCTGACATTTGACCCAGTGGAGATGGGCCAATTGTTGGAAAAATCTCTTTCGGAAGAAAAGCAGAAAGAGATATGCAAATTGCGACTCACAATTTGCATATCTTTTTCCGATAGAACTTTGTAGTCTAGACACAGCCAAAGCGACTAAGGTGCTAAACTGGTCTTTAACTTTGGGAAGAGGGGAACATAGTGCAAAAAGATAATGGGGAGTTGGCCCAAATGAAGCATGGGTAATTTTACTCTTGCACTGATATAAACAGTGTGCTATCCATCCATGCCTTCTGAGTGCAGCAACAGACACTACACTTCTTTTGCCATTGGGACTGCATTTTCCACACACCCAAGTTGCACCATAATCCTACATTCTATGTAGCCCCTGGGCTAAGAATCACAATATACAGTATCTTCTATGTATCAGCTATTGACACTGTAAAATTCTTATGTTAAAGTTTATCCAGCTCGCTGTCTGCTTAGAAAAGCCTTTCCTACTGATCCAATCTATGTGCTATAAGCTCAACACAGGCACCTGAACTATAACTGTCAAAACTGGCTTTGATTTTTCGAGCCACAGAACTGGCGACCAGCTGCCTCAAATGACAGGTTTCATGGGTTTCCTACCCAAAATAAAGTTAGTTTATTTCACACAACTCATTTGAAGACATATTTCCGTGGAGGACAGCATGTGTAGCTTTTCTAGTTTTGCCTTCGTTTCCCTTTTTGTTAGGAAAAAAAGGACAACATTTCATTTTCTTGTAATGACTGATACTGAAAGCTCCTCTTCAGACATATGTTGGGGAAGCACTATACAGAATATAGGGAATTTCTGTAATTCTTGCTTTTTTATGAAAGGTGTGATCCAATTTCCCCAATCAATTTTGTATAGTTACCTACAGGGCTTGGAGGGGGTCCTTTCTTTGCTGGGACAGAGGACTGGGTAGAAATCACACCGGCAGTAAGCATATCAAGAGGTATAGGCAAATTATCAAGAACTTTCAATGTATGAATGGAGCTTTTTTGGAGAGAAGGAGCGACCCAACAAGAAGACATTAACTTTCAATAACTTCCAGCCCAGGGAAGTAGAACACAGAAACAGCATATCCCGCAACTTGAAACAAAAACTGGTGGCATGAGGTTTAAATGCAGAGGGAGGATGGAGCCCGGGGTGTCTTGAGGTGAAAAGCAGGTAGTGTCAGCATGGGCATGCACGTAAGCTTTGCTCAGCCATTCTGATTTTACATAATGTAACCCAGTTCACAGATAAATGACAGCTTGCTTTGAAAAGATTGTTTTGAAGCAACACAGGACGTCTGCAACAGGAGGTTCATGTTCTTTTGGACCCAGCTCAAGAAGAGATGGTGTGAAACGGGAAGCACTGCCTCAGGATAGCAGAGCAGGGGGAGGAGGATCTCACCCGTGTAAAAGTGGAGGACTGGGGCTTAGCACTAAGGGAACGCACTCCCAGGAGGGCCTGTACGAAGGTCAGAGGCATTGCAGATTCTGTGTGTGTGTGACAGGTGCAGAGACATATGAACCATTTAACAATGTGGAGGTTGAAAGACACACAGGAACCACATCGCATGTGAGGCTGTTTCAGAAAGCCTAAAATGCTGTCTTTGCAAGCAACCAAATGTTTCAGAGGAAGCTGCAGGCAAACCAACAAAAAGCCCACACCTTTCCCCCCTGACTCCCCCCCCCCCCAACTGGGCAGTTGTGGAGCAGCCTCTCTATAGGGGATAGTTTGTCCCAACCAGCCCCAGAATATGAGATTTTTAATGTTTATAAACACACAGGCACACACACAACATTCCAATAGGAAGTATCTACTCTGATTTTGAAACCTATGAAGCTCTAGGTGTCGGTGATATCAGGTGGCAACAAGTTCCACAGATCAATTATGTGTTGTGTAAAAAACAAAAACATATGCCACTTTTGGGATCATTCAAAAATATCACATTTTAAAATGAAACCTTCCATTTTCACCAAGCACCCCTTTTTTCTTGTGTTATGATGTGGGTGCCCTATTCCACCCTTTCTTCATTACTGTAGATCATGCAATTATTTTGTACAACTCTTATACCCCTTCTTATTTATGGCACATCGACTCGTCCAGAGGCTCATAACTTAATGTTAAATGTTTCCATCACAGCAGCATCCACAGAGCACAAGCCAAATCAGGCCCCCTGTGCTGCAGTTCTGAACTAGTTTGTGTCCTAGGGGTGCTGAAAGCCACCAAACCGAACAATAAACCCTATGGATGGTGGTAACCACTTGAAACCAGGAGTACAGCAGCAACCCTAGCTCCAGCTGAACTAATAAATGAGACTGAACAAATAAATGCAGACATAGTCCACATCCTGTAGGCCTAAAATAAAGCTATAGACTGTGAGAAGATATACAATGAAAATGTACATGCTTCATTTAAACCATTGCTCTGGGGTGGGGCTGAGGGGTTCAATTTGCAGGCTGCCCTGGGAAGAGAGGACAACTTCAGCCCTCTCTCACCATAGCAGCTTGGGGACAGGTGAGAAGTGCTTCTCCTGGGCCACTGCAGCTTCAGCATGCACACACGCATACGTGTATATATGCTCAGATACCAGCCCCGACCCTTCTTATTCTACCCCACTGCATGTTGGCTGATTTCTTCCAGGTACTGTGGTAGAACAGGATCTTGAGCAGGAGCATCAGAAGGTCCCTAAGGCTACGTCAACACAGTGGCTCTATTTCGGGATATGCATTACTGTGTAGATGTACCCTAAAGGGGGGAGGGAGGTGCCACCGCCTCCACAGTCTCCTTACGCTATGCCTCCCGCCCTGAGGTTCCAACCCTGCTTGATCCTCTCTTCCTCCTCCCACTCTGATAGCCCACCCCATTTTTAAAAGTGGAGAAGCCATGGTCCCTTTTAAAGAATTGGGTTTGTTTAGTTTGGAAAAGAGAAGATTGCGGGGGGGGGGGGGAGGGCAGGGGCGGACATGATAGCAGTTTTCAGGTATCTAAAAAGGTGTCATAAGGAGGAGGGAGAAAACTTGTTCATCTTGGCCTCTGAGGATAGAACAAGAAGCAATGGGCTTAAACTGCAGCAAGGGAAGTTTAGGTTGGATGTTAGAAAAAAGTTCCTAACTGTCATGGTAGTCAAACACTGGAATAAATTGCCCAGGGAGGTTGTGGAATCTCCATCTGTGGAGATATTTAAGAGTAGGTTAGATAAATGTCTATCAGGGATGGTCTAGACAGTATTTGGTCCTGCCATGAGGGCAGCGGACTGGACTCGATGACCTCTCCAGGTCCCTTCCAGTCTTAGTATTCTATGATTCTATGTCCCCTGCCCCTCCCCCCATTCCAGTGCACCTCTCTTGAGAAGGGATTTGAAAGAGGAGAGAAGTAGCAATCTTACAGGTGACTTTAGGAAAGATGTTCCATGTATGAGGACCAAAATGGTAGGAACCACTAAAATGCTTGGGGGAGGAGCAGACATGCAGGCTGTTAAGGCTAGCATCACTGGTGGAGCAGCAGAGATGTAGCAAGATTTACCTGATCCTTATTCTAGGGGATTTGCACAGCTCCCATCACCTTAGGATTGAGCTAAGCTAAGTGCCCAATTAGCAGAGTTTGGTTCATGCCTTCACGTATGAATTGGAAATAGGGTTGTTGTTTTTTAAAAGCACAGTTCAATGAGAAATAACTCAAAAATCTTTCTTTAAATGGAAAACTTCTCCCCTTCATTCCAAGAGCCACTAGTCTCTTACTACATTTAAAAGGCAGAGCTGCAGCAGTCTGGGAGCTGGACTGCGCTGGGACAGCTGAGCCCCGGCTCACGCCTCTGCCTCCCCTAGCCCCCTGCTTTTAAACCGGCTCCCCTCAGCACCCGCTCCTACTCTCCTGCCCCTTGCTTGCCTCTGATACAGAGGAACTGAGGGGAGAGCCACTAGTCAAGTAGTGACTCAACTTATTGGGTAGTCGACTACTGACTTACATCCCTACTGGTGACATATCACTAAGAAATATACCAGATACAGTAAGTAGACTTGTACTAGAGAGCTTGGTTTAAGAGGGTTGGAGAAGTCTAAGTTTAATTGTTACTAAATGGTGTAATGGCCTTAATTGTGCTCATCAGCTGCAGACACAGCTAAGTCCCGGTCTTTTAAAAATGAAAAAAAAGCAAGCAAGCAGAATTAATGAGAAAAATAAAGGGAGACAATGAGCTTTACAGTTTAAAAGAGTGATAAAAGCCAAGGATACTTAGTGTGATCCCAAGTGTCCTTATTAATGAACCTGGATGAAGGAGGAAGTGATTAAACCTCACTCCTTGAACAAGAAAGAGAAATTAGAATTTTAGCACCAAATCTTTTATAGCTCTGAACTGCACTCATCTTCCCTCTGAAAGTCTCTCCTCTCCCACAAATCATTTCTGCAACTGCTAATGCCACCTTCATTCTCCTCCTTGCTCAGGATTATAATCTGGGAGTCACATTCACCTCTGTCTGGTTTTAGGACTGAGACCTTCTGTCTGGTAAAAAAATTCAGAAAATACCAGACGTGAAATGTCCAGTATTTTCTGGTTTTCCTGGCTCAGGCATCTGCCAGAACACATGCAGCTCGGGCTGGCTGGGGCAGGGGGACGATTCAGTGTTCTGGGCAGGGCTTAATGTAAAAGAATGCAGCATACCGGGACTTCGGAGAAAGACTTCAAAATGGCCACCTTAAAAGGGCAATGCCTACTCTGCTCTTAAAAGGGAAAACTGGGGCTGGGTTTTTTTGGTCGGCTATTGTAAACTTTTCCCCTTTTTCTTTTTTGTCAACAATTTTCCCCTTAGAGTATACTGGTCCTGGTGAGTTCCTTCCCCCCCCCCCCCCACCTCCCCCAACAGAATTTTTTCCCCAGTGTGGTTTTTTTTGGGGGGGAGAGGGGTGTTCAGTATTTTTTGTTAAACCATCTGGCAACTCTATCTGTTTTATGTGCCTCTATCACTGTAGTAGCGGAGTGCCTCCCAACCTCCCAATACTCTTCTGAGACAGGGCCATCTTACTAAAGATAAACAACTGACACACAGAGAGGCTAAGAGACTTGACCAAGAGGTCTGTCCCAGACTACTACTACTCAGCTGGTCTCCTCATGGATGAAAGTAATTTACATTTCTTACAGGGACTATTGTATCATAATTCTCCGGGGGGGGGGGGCGCACACTCAGGGAAAGAGGCTGGGGAAGAGGGGTTGATACAACAGTGCCTGTAAGAAATTTGTGTGGGGGGTGAAGTTCAAGAGTGCTCAAGGCAGGGGGCTGGAAGGTTTGTGGGCGGGGTGAAAGAGTCATGATTAGAGGGTGTGAGGAGGGGCTCAGGGCACAGGGTTGGAGTGCATGGAGGTGCAGGAATCAGGGCGGGGGGCTCAGGGCAGGGGGCTGGATATGGGAAGGGAGTATGGCAAGGGCACCATTTAGGTAGGGAAGGAGGTGCTTGAGCTCCCTCTCTGATAGCCCTGCTTGCTCTTCTCTTCCTGTCACTCCCAGGGAGTGAAGGAAAAGTGCACAGTTTGCCTCACTCACTACTGTGCTTCCCTCTTGCTCTGGGAGAGTGACAGGAAGGGGAAGAGCCAGCAATAAGCAACATTGGTAGGAATGGGAGGCGGGAGGCTTCAGCCAGTGTTCCCTCTAAGCTGCACAGCTTCACAGGCATTCCTTGTGCATCCCTTTCTCACCCACCCTTCACATGTCACATTTCCTATTTTTTTAAGCCCTTTGGACAGGGACTGCCTTTGCACTTAGCACAGAGGGGTCCTTATCCAAGCAATTTAGTATTAAAAATTAATACAACCCCCCCCCCCCCGAATTATGGCTATTTTGAGGTCTTAAAAATATAAAGTAAAGTCACTTGCTCTGAAAAAATCCATTATTTCATTTGTTTATTTTGTTCATTTGATAGCTCATTCTGTTTAGTCAGCATCATTACTTGCTTTGTACACACTCTCAGTTTCTGTGGGTCCCTCTCACAGCAAGAAGAGAGAAAAATCACATTTAAAAATAGAAAAATTGACTGTAAAAATAATCACAAACATTGGCAGGGGAATATTTAATTCCTGGAACTATTTTTAGAGCATCTTTTAAATCTGATTCAATTATAAAATTAATGATGTCCTTTAGAAACCACTTTAGTTATATTTTTGGGGGGGAGGGAGGGGAACTTCATTGTATGATGACAGAAAACATGCACCCACACAAACTATCTAAAGCAGATTTCACCTAAAAATAAATAATTCATTCAATAGCAATGATGATGGTACAGCCTTAAAAAAATTATGATGTTAAGCAAGGCAAGCATGAAAGATTTTTGTTTAAACACAAAGAGGTTTTTAAAATGCTCATAACACAGATAAGACATATCAGCTGGACTTCTAGCCTACATCTACATAACAGTCCAGATTGATGCTCTGAGACTGGTCCACTGGCGGTCGATTTAGTGGGTCTAGTTGAGACCTGTCAAATCAACATCACATCGCTTTCCTGTTGACCCTGTTACTCCAACCCAGATGTAAAGAATAATACAAGTTGACAGGAGAGTTTCTCCCGTCAACCTTATACAGGCAGTCCCCGGGTTATGTACAAGATAGGGACTGTAGGTTTGGTCTTAAGTTGAATTTGTATGTAAGTCGGAACTGGTACATATTGTAGGGGAAACTCTAGCCAAACATTTCTCCAGAGCTCAGTTTTATTATCCCACACCTCACTTCCCTCAGTCCTTTATTCTCAAGCTGAGGTGTCTGCTGAGAAAAGCCGCTCCGCGTCTCCCTGGTCTGCTGGGGGGGGGGGGGGGGGGTGCGCTAGCTTCGCATCTCCCTGGTCTGCTGGGGGGAAGCAGCTAGTGCGGGGTTGCCTCACCCCGTTTGTAAGTAGGGATCCGATGCAAGTCGGATCCATGTAACCCGGGGACTGCCTGTACAGTGTAGAGCCCACAATAATTCAACTTAAGGTATGTTGACTCCAGCTACATTATTCATGTTGCTGGAGTTGCATAGCTTAAGTAGACTCTCTGCTGTAGTGTACATGTAGCCTTAGAAATGAGACGAGCAAACATATCTGTCAAAGACTTAAACAAGCTACAATACTGAGAGACTACAAATGAGTGAATTAAGTGCAGTATGACAAGCAATCTGGAACTATGAATCTCTTGTATTTCATGGTTTTAAGCTAGAGCCATTTTTCCCCATGTAAACTGTTATAAACTGTACTACTTTACCATTTGAAACCACAGGAAAGCCTCAGAAGTAGTGTCAGATTATTTTACTGAGCACCATGTTCTTACTGAACACCTTTCATCCAAGAGTCGCAACAAGTTACAGAGACAAGCATGCCTTATCTCAAATTTTTCTAGCATGGAAACTGACAATGTGCACAGTGTTGGACTGCAGGCCATCTAGAACTGGTGCTACACTATGTGCTCCTGAGACTGTTTATCGAGTACGACCAGTTACTTCCAGAACCCACGATGCCAAGTCCCTGCTATATCTGTCGGTCAACACTACCACCTTTCAACTAGAAAAGTATGGAAATGTGCTGACAATTTGCCAGCCATTTAAAAATCGAGAGCTGTTCTCTTTGTGATTCGGGAGTGAAACTTCCAATAAAACTGAAAGTGAACTGCTTAGGTAGCATAATCAGCAATCCATTCTGTGCTTGCTCTAACTGTTGCACAAACTGTGTACTTCAGTATAAGAGCCAGAGTACTACATCATCTGTGTGCCCAGCAGCCTCAAAGAACCATCTTTACATCGGCCACACGTGAGTCCTGTGTCTTCTCCATTTTGAGTGCGTACCATTCTAGGTAATCAGTTAAATTGCAAAGATAACCATCAAGTGAATTTGGCATTAACAACAGTCACGATCAGAATATTTTGTTAGATCCCAATTTTTTCCCATTTGATCTAAGCAGCTTGTGCTTCAAGTCCAGACCTGAGGAAGAGTTCTGTGAAGCTCATCCTCTTCCCCAACAGAAGTTGGCCCAATAAAAAAGTCGTCACTACATCCACCTTGTCTCTGTGCTCCCCACACTAACAGATGTGGCCAGAATAGTTGAGAGATTAAGAAGTCAGATCGTGCGTGTGTGACAATCTCAGTGCAAAGGGTTGGTTTTGACATCAGTTCCCAAGAGAAGGAACAATTTACAAATTGGGAAGCTACGGAAATGCAACTTCCACAGTTATGGCTGAATATCTGTGGATATTCTATTTGAAACGATAGAGGGGAGGAGGAGAGAGCAAGCACATGCACATGGTTTTGTCCCACACACTAACTTAACTAGTCTGTCTAAAAATAGCATGCAGTTCTCCCCTCGTTCCTCTTTTTTACAAAGTTTAATCTTAGTTTCCTAGGCAACCCACTTCCAACCAAGACAGATTCCACAGACCCAAAGTAGCCCTACAAGTTTAGAATCCAAATAAAACGATGCACGCTACATTTACATCTTTTGCTGTAATGATGCCATGTGCTCTGCTAAACATTTCTCAGCACCTGCCGAAGTTAATCTCAAAATAACGTCATTATTGTTAGTATAGTATAGAACATACTAACATCTTTTAGTGCGTTCCATCAGTATTCAGAGTACCAGGAGAGTGTGATAAATTGGGGGTGGAAGACCCAAATTAAAATACTTTGAGAAACCTACACAAAACAGTGAAACTGACTACACATTGCACCAGAGGGCTGGAACTAGGGGTTGTGGGCTGCTACCGCACCTGGCTTAAAGTGGCTTCCATCATATACAGCACATGTGGCCAACCCACTAAGAGACGAAAAGCCAAAATAGCGGTGGACAGAGTGCGAAGAGCCATGTACCGGGGGGGGGGGGAGTTGTTGAGGAAAAAACCCCAAAAACCCAGCCACGCTGGGGGAAAATAGGTACCAGTATGCTGTCCCAGGGAGGGGGCTCTTAGCTGGGCAGTGTTGGGGTCAGGTGGAGGGTTGGGGATGCTAAGCAAGCCACAGGCTTATGGATGTGAGGGTGCAGGAGTTTGGGCTGGGGTGCATGAGGGGCTCAGAGCAGGAAGGCTGGGAGTATGGTGGGCTCAGGACACAGATTTGCAGTGTGTGGATGGTGCAGGAGTGTTGTGGCAGAAGACTGGGGATGTGGGGATGCAGGAGTTTGGGGATGTGAAAGGCTCAGGACGGGGTTCCAGTGTATGGTAGGCTCAGGTTTGGGGACTGGGGGGCATGCAGGAGTGTTATGATGCTACAGCCAGATGGGGGCTTGGCCTCAATTGGGGGCTTGTTGGCCAGGCTTCATTTTTAAATAAAATATTATGTCAAACACAACGTTTCAGCATTGTCTTTATTTATGAGAGGGGCAGGGAACCTGTTTTGAGTCAGGGGTCACTGACCCACAGAAAAGTCAGTCGGGGCCACACAAGTGAGATGCAAAAAACAACCCCTCCAAAAAACCCCAAGCCTCACTAATGTGGCCCCAATTGTGCTCCTGGGGCAGGGAGCTGGTGAGTGCTGGGGCAGGGTCTGGCCAGGGGGAGGGGGCAAGGACAGCTAGGCCAGTACCTGGGGATACCGGGTCTCAGGAAGCATGCGGGTTGCTCTTCCCCTCCCATAAACAGCTGGTGCACTTCCTGAAACACCGGGTCGGTCGCTCGGCCGGGGACTTCCTTCCCCCTGCTGCGTGCCTGTGCAGGGGTGGGGTGTGTGTGTGTCTGTCTGTCTGTCTGTCTGTCCCGGGACTGCATGTCAGCTCCAACTTCTCAGGAAGCATGTGCTCTTCCTCTGCTCCCCACGATTCCTGAGAAGTTGGAGCTAGCATGCAGCACCAGGATTCCTACTCCCTCCCCTCCCCCCCAAACCCAATTCCCAACCCCTGTCCTCCCCTCCCCTCAAGCCAGGCACCCCACCCCACTCTAACCCAATCCACTTCTCCTCCTCTTCCCTTCCCCACAGCCAGATACCTCCCCTCCCCACTCTAACCCAATTCCCCTCCCACCCACCTTATGCCAGGGTCCAGTAGCCAGAGCCGCTGCCGCCGCCGCTAATGCCACACACATCCGAGATGCCATGCCCATCCTACTCCCTTTCCCTCCCCTTCTCCAGAGCCAGACATCTCCCCCCTGCTTTAACCCAATTCTCCTTCCCCTCCTCTAACCTTATGCCCAGGTCCTGGAGCCAGAGCCGCTGCTACCACCACAGGCATCCGGGACGCCATGCACACACCCCCAACCCAATCCCCGTCCCCTCCTCTCCCCTTCTCCAGAGCCAGGCATCTCCCCCCCGCTCTAACCCAATCCCCATTCCCCTCCCCTAACCTTATGCCCAGGTCCCGGAGCCCTCGCCGCTGCCGGAGCCGCTGCCTGCGACCTGGCCTGCACTTGCAGGATATGACGCAGTGTGCTGGGAGCCACGAGCGGAACGGTGCGGGCCATGAGCACGCAAGTGGCTCAGAGCAGCCCGGCTGTGAGAGCAGCTGATCTGAGCGATTCCAGGTTCCGTCCAGGTTCCATCAGGAGCCGCAACTTTTTTCTTCCTGCTCGCGAGCCGTGGGTTGGCCACCACTGATATACAGAGTTTATAGTTGGGGCCAATGGCTCTTAGCACCCGTGTATTCAAATTGTTCCAGCACCCCTGTAATGCACTGCATTGCATTTAGTTGATCCTATTTAGGCTAGCAACTTTAGATAGGAATGCTCTCAGAATTGCCATTTCTAATGAATCAGTCTATAGACTGTGCAAATTCAGCTACATTTTTAAACCTAGCTTATAAAACGTAACCAACTAAAAGCTTGTTAGCAGGAAAGTACAGTTCATGCTCATTTTGTTCCTCTAAAAATTTATCGAGGGGAGTGGGAAGAGAGGTTCTGCTATCTAGACAATACCAGCAAGTAAAGAAATTTGTACTCACCAAGGGGAAGAATAATTGGGTAGTAGGGAATACTACATTAAAGCCATGAATTTGAGAGGAGGAAGCTACATTGGTAACATAATACTGCAAAAAGCAAAAGAGATAACCCCCTCAATGTTCCCAAATAAAGCTTAAGCAAAAATGTATTTAAGATGTTTCTGCATAAATCTAAATTATTATACACTGTGATGTAACCAATACAGGTAGAGTTTACAGCCATAGGTCTACCACTCCTTTATCAAAGAGAATTTATGGGGATGGAAGCCAATAGTTTGTCTCATTGTCTTCAATGTTTGTGATGAGGAAATTAAAAGTTAAGTGAGATTGAGCTACCATAAAAGAAACTTTTCCTTTAACTTCTTATGTTTAACCACTGATGAATCAGCATATTCATTTATAAGTCTATTATGTCTGTGTAATACACTAATTATCAACAATTAAGATAAATGAAATTTTAAGAGAGAAGAGACGGAATAAGAAATATATAAATGAATCATATGTTTTCTTTCAAACCTTTTAGTTTTTTAAACTGAATTTGCATAAAGGAATAAAATGAAAAAGAGACACACAAAAGCGTAAGTGATGTTCACTAACAAGATTAACAGCCCCTACTACAGAATAGAGCAGTTTTTATGGCACTGATATAGAAATTTGTGCTCTTTTGTCATGCTTGTTACACATAATGCCTTTACTCAAGGGGGAGGAGAAGAACGGCATGACGGCACACAAGCTATTAAACTGATGAACTGTGCAGCCTTCCACATCTATTACACACAGGAATTTAATTAGGAATTTGTGGAGAGGACTATTTAAGTCAGTTTGATATTAATTTTGTTTGTTCTATTCCTTGGATGCATCATTGCAAGTAATTTTACTACACTCTTCCAACAGGAGGAATCATTGTATAAATACCAAAGCTTTTGTAGCAACAGTAAAGGGTTAAAATTAAAAGAAGGATTCTGAATCAAGTTACTAAAGGTTGAACCTCTCTAGTCTGGCACTCTCTGGTCCGGCAACATCCATGGTCTGGCATGATATTAGTTAGCTGAAGGTTCACCTATCATGGGTGTGGCCAAGTTTCCCACAGACCCATAAAGTTTGTTTACAGCCACCAGTCCTGACTCTCAGTGTTCTAAGCTCTTATTTAGCTCTAATTTACCCCCAGCCCTGCCCCTCCAATAGCTAGATTTCAGGGGAGGAGGACTGACTTCACAGTCTGTGAGTTAGTAGGGCCCTTTTTATATGGTCACAAACTCTTTTTAGAAAATAATTTTCAGCTCAACTTTAACTTATGAAAAGAAACTCTGTTCTTCAGCCACTTCTGCATGTATAGTGAGGTTTGGTTGCTTGATTTATAAGGGTACCTTTACAAGCTGTGTATGCAGGTGTTAAGTGAGGCAGCTTTATATTTCTCCATTTCCCATAGTTGATTGAGAAGAATGAGTTGCAGCTCTTGGATCCCCCTCCTCCCCTGTTCAAATGTACAAGACATCCCTTGTGAACAGTCAAAATGAATAAATACTTATGCATCCCAGCAGGGGCCCTACTGGCCCCTGGATTCAGCTGCTAGTCCCCTCCAGGTTGAAGAGGGACAGGACTTGCTCTCCCTCTGCACGGCCGCACTTGAGGTGAAATCACAGCCATCTCCACATTCCTACCATGGCTGCAAGAAGCTGCAGCGCTGGCAAACAGCCTGGAAGCTTCTTGCAGTTGCATGAGGTTTCCAGATGTGGAGGTGTTCTCGTCCACCGTGTGCTATTAGGAACACTCCAGCCAGGGCTCCTAGCTGCTAGTCCCAGCTAGGATGGGGAGGCACTGAACTTGCTCTTCCCTGGCTCTGGGGGGAGGGAGGGAACACACCCACCTCCACCTCTGAGAACCTTGTGCTCCTAAAGGAGGCTCACGGGATTCTGCTTTGTTCAGAACTCAGCTCTGAAGGCATCTCAGAAGTAAGGGTGACAATCCAGCAACCTCTCAGCAACCACTTTGCAACACCCTACCCTCCACCCGTTACAGACTGAAATTTCAGACGCCAACACCTGAAAATGTGACACTGACTAATTTTCAAACCCTAGGGAACATTACAAAGAGCTCGGTTATTAGAGTACATGCAAAGAGAAAGCCAGAACTTAAGGCCACATAGCTAACAAGCCCGTGCAGGGACTCAGACTGTAACAGACTGTCAAACCATTTTTTGTCCTAAATTATCCTAATAGCCCTTCAAACTTTTTATACAATTAAAACCCCCTGAAGTCACATGCACTGTCTAAATTCAACAAACGCTATTAGAACAGGGTTGCTTGCCCTCCAGGACTGTCCTGGAGTCTCCAGGAATTAAAGATTAATCAGTAATAGAGGATTATATCATGTGATGAAATCTCCAAGAATTTGTCCAACCAAAGCTGGTAACTCTATACTAGGATTAACCATCATTTTTGCTGTTATTCTTCATAACAAAGTTTATTCTCCAGCAGAGGCTGACAAATTATATTCTGCTACTGAGAATTTCTGGAAAATCTCTCCTCTTCCCTCACTGCTACTATATCCTGTTGCTCTCAAATAGAGTAAAGCTAAGGTGACTTCCTCACATGATGATCCCTCATAGCAGCTTAGCCTCAACTCCCACTGTAATAGAATGTGAGAGCCATTCTGAAAGAAGGCATCATAACCAGGCTTGCTGATGGGAGGTGGGGGAGAGGCAAGAAGGACAACTGCCCAGAGGCTGAACAAATTAAAAGGGCTCATGAGTGTGTGGATGGAGCCCCCTTGGAATAGGCTAGTCCCCTTGGAATAGGCTAGCCCCCAGCTCCACTGCTTCCACTAGCATCCTTTCTGGCTGGCACGCCAGACCTTCTGCCCCCTTGAAAGAAGCCACAACCCCGTCCCACCCAGAGAAACCCTGAACAATCTCTCCCTCATAGCCAGAGGAATCTCAGACCAGTCACAGCATCTCACCCCATCCCAAGAAGCCTTGTGCATGCCCCTGTGTTCCTGTCCCTGCCAGAGGAGTCCAAGGCCAGCCACAGCTGTGCCTTTCTTCCCTTCCACAGACCCATCCTGCTCTGGGAAAAACCGTCTTTTCAAAAACACTTTTGATATGTCCTGTTAAGGTTAAGGGGAGGCTGAGTAGCAACTACTAGCCCCTAGAACAGCTAGCCAAAAAAACAAAATGTTAGCACTTTTTTTTTTAGTACATCAGAAGCAGGAAGCCGGCTAAACAACCAGTGGGCCCCCTGGATGATCAAGATGCCAAAGGAGCACTCAAAGACGATAAGGTCATTGCACAGACATTAAATGCATTATTTGCTTCGGTCTTCAGGGCTGAGGATATTGGGGAGATTCCCAAACCTGAGCCATTCTTTTTAGGTGAAAAATCTGAGGAATTGCCCCAGATTATGGAGTCATTAGAGGAGGTTTTGGAACAAACGGATACAACCAACAGTAACGAGTCACAGGGACCAGATGGCATTCATCCAAGAGTTCTGAAATAACTATTAACTGTGGTTTGTAACCTATCCTTTAAATCAGCTTCTGTACCCAATGACTGGAAGATAGCTAGTGTGATGCAAGTATTTAAAAGGGACTCTAGAGGTGATCCTGGCAATTACAGAAAAGGTAAGTCTAACATAAGTACCAGGCAAATTAGTTGAAACTATAGTTAGAAATGGAATTGTCAGACACATAGATTAACTTAATTTGTTGAAGAAAAGTCAACATAGTTTCTGTAAAGGGAAATCATGCCTTACTAGATTTCTTTGAGGGGGTCAACAAGCATGTGGACAAGGGGGTCCAGTGGAGATAGGGTACTTAGGTTTCCAGAAAGCCTTTGAAAAGGTTCCTCACCAAAGGCTCTCAGTAAAGTAAATTGTCATAGGATAAAAGGGAAGATCCTCTCATGGAATGATAACTGGTTAAAAGACAGGAAACAAAAGGTAGGAATAAATGGTCAGTTTTCAGAATGGAGAGAGGTAACTAGTGGTGTCCTCCATGGTCTGTATTGGGACCAGTCTTATTCAACCTATTTATAAATGATCTGGAGAAAGGGGTAAACAGTGAGGTGGAAAAATGTGAAGATGATACCAAACTGCTCAAGATAGTTAAGACCAAAGCAGACAGTGAAGAGCTTCAATAGGATCTCACCAAACTAGGTGACTGGGCAACAAAGTGGCAAATGAAATTTAATGTTGAAGGAATGCACATTGGAAAAAATAATCCCAACTATATATACACAATATGATGGGGACTAATTTAGCTATAACCACTCAAGAGTGTAACCTTGAAGTGACTGTGGATAGTTCTCTAAAACATCTACTCAATGTACAGTGGCAGTCAAAAAAAGCAAATAGAATGTTAGGAATCATTTAAAAAAGGATAGAGAATAAGACAGAGAATATCTTATTGCCTCTATATAAAACCATGGTAGCCCACATCTCAAATACTGTGTACAGATGTGGTCACCTCATCTCAAAAAAGATATATTGGCACTGGAAAAGGTTCAGAAAAGGGCAACAAAATTATTAGGGATTTGTCCATGCCAGCAGCCAGCAAGTCCCTCAGAGTGAGGGACATGCAGGCTGCAGGCACAGCTATATTGTTTTGGGGAGGGAGGTCCATAAAATTTTAATGGATGAAAAAGGATCCGTATCCTCAAAAAGGTTGGGAGCCACTGGCCTAAGCTATATGGCACTGGTTTTATGGTGCCATATAGCTTAGAGGTAAAATAAGCTAGAGGTAAAAGTAAATCTTCTTTAGCAGGCAGAGTCAATGCTGCTTTCTAAGCAGAGAAAAAAAGAAATGACAGTCACATTCATCCCACAAATTAAAATAGGCATTCAATTAAATTATATCATTTTACAAAATTTTACAATTTTTTTTAAAAGGTGAACTAAAATCATAACAGAGCTCTTAAATATAACCCTGCCTATAGTATTTTCCAAATATGTCATTCAAAGAACAAAACTATGCATTTCACTATATGAATAAAATACAGAAACAGTAATAAAATATGCAAGAAGGTTCTTTGAGATGTAAATGTACATGATCAAAGTAAAGGCTGTGATACTATTACCAACTCAAGTGTCATCACATTACTATGAAGCTACAAGTGTGTCCATTCACTGCATTCCTACGGCATTTCCACAGGTTACAAAAATCACACACAAAGAAGAAAGTATGCCCTGCATTCTACTCACCCCAGCCAGGGCCATCCTTAGGATTCATGGGGCCCTATGCAGTATTATTAAACGGGTGCCCCTACGTTCTGCAGTGCTGCTGATCCCAGTGAGTCAAGAGGACACAGCCACCACACCCCCATCCAAGACCCTCAGACTCTCCCCCATTGTTGACTCACAGAGCTTCACATCCAGCAGATGCTGCAACAGCGGCTTGTTGCAGGCTTCGTGCAGTCACATGGGGGCTGCAGCTTGCCAGAGCCCATGTCTCTCCTGCAGGCCCTAGCCACTCCTGGCTCATCACCCAGCATTGTGACAGGAAGTACCAGACAGTATCACCACCACAAGTGTGCATGTATGTGCATAGCTGACTGTGTGTGTGAAGTGCGAGAAACAGTGAGCATACTGTCACTTTAAGTTACCTCCTCCTTCCCACGTGGAGGTTTCGCTCCTCCTGTCTTGGCCCGGCCCCCACCAAAGATTGAGCAGCACAGGTAGGCAGGGTCCAGGGAGGGATTCCACTCCAGGTGGTGGTGGGCAGGGCCTCAGAGCCATCTGATGCCTGTCCAACTGCACTGCTATGCAGAGCTAGAGCCTCGACCAGCTGAGTAGCAAGTGAAGGAGGGAGCAGGGAGAAGCTTGCCAGCCCAGCACAGCGGAAGGGATGGAGAAAAGCAGATTCCAGCTGCAGCCATTGACGGGAATGGAGCCTCAATTTTTTGAGTGCCTTATGCAGCTGCATATGCCCAGGGATGGCCCCAGGCCTACCAACAGGAGGTCAGGGAAAGGGAGCTAAGAGGACAGTTGCCCAAGATGCCCAGGGCTCCTGGCAATTGCTGCTGCACAGCCTTTGGTTATATCTACACAGCAGCGTTATTTCAAAATAACTAACGTTATTCCAAAATAACATACCCTGCGTCTACACTACAAGCAATTATTTTGATATAATGTCAAAATAACGGCGAGCCGGAGGACTTCTTACTCTGACTCCCGTAACTCTCATTTGACGAGGAGTACGGGAAGTCGGAGGAAGAGCACTCTACCTCAGACTAACTGCTGTGTAGACAGCGCCAAAAGCAGAAATAAGCTATTTTGACATAAGCTACACAATTGACGTAGCTCAAGTTGTGTAGCTTAGTTCAGCTTTAGCCCTGCTGTGTAGAGGTGCCCTTTAAATCGCTGCCAGAGCATCAGTGCTGCGGCGCGCTCAATGCAGCACTGAATGCTAGCGAGCAATGCTGGGCACGCCACGCTCCAGGTAGGGTGGAGGGCTGGCTGCTCCACACTGGGCCCTGCTCGTTCCAGAAACACAGAGCCAAGCCCTTTCCCATCTTGGCAGGACCCATAGAAGCTGTCAGCTTCCTGGATAGCCCTGATCTTGGTTTTTAGAGATGAAACCGCTTCAAGGACACTAAAATTCAAACGCTGGTATTTATTGGTGCATAAAAGAAAAGAAGTGTTTTTCCCTGCACACGTGGTATCACCAACTTAATTATGCATAATAGGTAGAAATTTTAACTTACTTTTAAGAAAATAAAAACAATAGAACATTTTTAGTTTTTCTGGACTTTTAGAAATGTAAAGTTCATTCCCTTCCCCAGACCCTACATTCTTTTCCTAAAATACTGAATTCAACAGCATAATAGGGATGTAACAGTGTAATTGATTAACTGATAAGCAAAAGCATATAAGTTATGCTATAGACTACATGTATTTCCCCCGGCCCCCCACCCCCTTTCCAGTACATTTTTTAGCAGGCTGGCCAGCAGCCCAGCTCAGTCCTGGCTTACACCGGGTCCGGGAAGTACCCCCACTACAGCTCACATTTAAAGTGTATTAGGAGCCGGGGGGGCAGGCGGCCTGGCTCAGTTCTGGCTCATGCCAGGTCCGGGAGCTCAGCTCCCTCATCCCCATCCCAGACAGGGACTGCTGCCACCTTGTGCTGCTGCCTCTGAATCAGCCAGTCCGTGAGGGAAGATGCTTTTAAACTGGCTCCCCTCACAGACCAACGCACACCTGGCACCCCACACTGCTGCCTCTAATACAGAGGCAGCAGCATGGAGTGGCAGGAGGCTCCTTGGGAGTGGAGCTGGAGCGCACTGGCTTCCAGCACCACCCCTGGGGATGATAGATTAGTTGAGTAAACCAATAAGAATTCCATGAGGTTAATCGACTATTCAATTAACCAATATTTAACATTCCTAAAACATAAAAATTATTTAAAATAATAAACAAGGGGTAATATATTCTTCCTATCATGTTTCTGATAATCAGGCAAAATAGAGAAATGGAGAGGAAGGAGGAGATGATATTCAAATGCTTCAAGAAAACGTCAAAATAAGTAGTCTAAAAATATGATGGAACATGAGTGGTTATTATTTTCTTTTATATACATAATCTGTGCCAACAGTGCATTTATAACTATATATGTTACCACTCACTTACGGTCAAATACAATGCTAGTTTCCCTAATAGTGCTCTTCCACCCCAAAGATGTAGGCAGAACAGGAATAATTCATAGGCTCAGATTTATTCTGTTCAGCATTTATCAATAGCTCCCTGGGCATCTTTGAAGACTGCTGATCCTCGCAAGTAATGATTTGGCATGCACAGTGCCTGGTTGGGTTTTCAGATATAACTTGGGCCTTCGGCATCATAAAAAATGTATTACGCCATTAAAAGATAAATAGATATTCACAAAACTACTTAAGTATTTCAAAGGAACAGCTAGGAAGGAAAACCTAAATCAGTTAAACTTTCAAGAGCCAAATAAATATATATATATATAAATAAATACAGAAGATGTAGCGCCAAATCCTGCAAGCTCTTACATGTCCTCAGCTCCCGTTTAAATCAATGGGAGTCAATAGTGACCACTCCACTGCAATATAAGGACCTTATATGGGGTTTAAAACTGAATAACGTGTTATCTTATTTCCTTTGATAGGAACAAAGAAAATGATGATTCAACAAAGTTTCATTGGGTGTAAGATTCTTTACACTGGTGTTTTATTCATTTTTGTGAACAAAATAATGTTTGCATGCAGATTTCACTGAAATACACCTATACTAGGTGGATAAAAAAAATTAACTGATTTAGAAAAAAATATTTTAAAACTCAAAACAGGTCTATATTTTAAAAACCCTCTTAAAATTAAATTTGAAATTGACAACCTATGTTAGGGCCTAATGTATTCCAATCATTGTAATTACATGTAAGCAGTAGGCATTTGTGGCTGCATTGTTCAGAATGTCAAACCACTGAGTATCTGGAAGTCACTGGCTAAGCACCTGGAACCAGTCTGTTGAAGTGCTCAATCAGCCTTTTGGGAGCAGTAACCCCTTCCGCAGGCACAAAGCGAAGAATATGTTGCTCGTTTCAATTTATTCAGCTTGTTCAAGTCAATGACTAGCTCGTGCAAAGTTAAGAAACCAGCTGAGAGTTGATGCCAGGTGTCCAGTTTTCAACCAGAAAGTTTGGCCAAAAAGGGGACATGGCAGTGCTAATTACCAGAATAACCATGATCACTCTCCCTGCCAAAAATGCAAGCAGAACAGCAGCTGCTCACAGAGAACACTGCCTGGCTCTCAGACCTGGCTCCAGCCTCTCCAGCAGAAAGGTAGGTACCAGGATCTCAACCCAGGGGATGAGATCCTGTCCACCCTACATTACAGCCCATTGTGGAGCAAGACCCCCTCCCCTCCTCTTCCACGTCACACTGCATGCCCCCTCCACACCCATTATCGCCTCCAAATCATACACACAGCACTCCCCTCCTCACTGACTCTTACTACCTCTCCCCATCACTTACACATCATCATGCTCCTGCTTCACTGTCAGTGAGTGAGTGGTCTCCCAACTCCTGCACCCCCCTCTGTCACTTAGTGCCCCCACCCACAGCATGCCCCATCAATTCCAAATAGTTCTTCCCCATGCCCAACAGTGCCAGTTACTGCTCCTTCCATATACGCAATATCTCCTCAGTGACACTTACCACTCTCCCAAAATCCTACCCCACCACCATGTTCCCTCTCAATGCCAGTTACTGCTCCCTCACATCTCTGGGAAGTAGGGCCAGGCTACTCTTTTGGGAGTTATCTAGAGTGTGGGTAGTACATCTCTATTCAAACAATACTCTTCAAAGCATAATCTACTGGCAATTTTAAAAATGAGATTTAAAATACAATTTTTGGCTTGACCAGCCCAAAAACAAAAATCACTTGCCGGCTTTTCCAAAGAACTATTTAGACACCTAAAAAGACAATTTCTACAAAACAAATCTCTCTTTGCATACTATCCAAGAAGCCATAGCATTTGTACCACATTCTGAAGAGTCTAAAAGAAAAAATATGAGATTCTAAAACAGAAATAAAATTATCAAGCAGCAGCTGGGCAAATGGGCTGCTGCATTTTATATCAGAATAATAAATGCTGCCAGGTTTGTTTGGCATTATCTTGTGCTATTATGCTTTAGCAAGGCATTCTTGTTTGTAGAGCAAAATTTCTTTTTCTAAAACAAAATACAGGACTATGTAGCACTTTAAAGACTAACAAGATGGTTTATTAGATGATGAGCTTTCGTGAGCCAGACCCACTTCCTCAGATCAAATAGTGGAAGAAAATAGTCACAACCAAATATATACCAAAGGATACAATTTAAAAAAATGAACACATATGAAAAGGACAAATCACATTTCAGAACAGAACGGGGATGGGGGGGGGGGGGGGGAGGTGAATCCTAGTTATCTTACCCATTACAAAGATAGCTTCCCCAATTATCACCTCTAATATCATTAGCCCACAGACATTCACCTCCCCACCCTCCCCCATACCCCTTCTGTTCTGAAATTTGATTTGTCCTTTTCATATGTGTTCATTTTTTTTTAAATTGTATCCTTTGGTATATATGGTTGTGACTATTTTCTTCCACTATTTGATCTGAGGAAGTGGGTCTGGCCCACGAAAGCTCATCATCTAATAAACCATCTTGTTAGTCTTTAAAGTGCTACATAGTCCTGTATTTTGTTTCAGCTACACCAGACTAACACGGCTACATTTCTATTACTTTTCTTTTTCTAAGTTTGTGAAACTTCTCATTCGACCTTACCACAAAAGACAAAACAAAACACCACCTCTCATTCCTGTACTGGGGATGTGAATGGTTAACCAGTAAGTGCTGGAGCAGTCTCTCCCACCTGCCACAGAGAGGGGACTGCTCCCACCCACCCCATTTAATTGGGTAACAGGATTTTACATCCCTATCCTGTACTGTTTGGTATCTAACAACATGTAGAAAAGAGGTGGGGTGGGCTTTTAACCAAGTTATTGGAAGATTTTTAAACTTTGGGGGGTTTTTTATATTAGTGATGGTGTTACTTCAACCTTAACATAGATTCACTTAAACCTGTTTAACCCTCACTTAAATCAGTTTAGTTTAATTCAGTAATTTACTAGTGCATGATAAACAAGGATTAAATGGGGCTTAAGTGTTTTGACATTATGGGGTATCATCCATTTAACTGCACAGACTTCAGATTCAATTTATGTAAAACTGTATAACATTTCTAATATAGACAAACCCTAAATATTAAGACAAGATTGCAAATACTTGAACATTGGGTAAATATCAATATGTATATTATTAAAAAATACCACACTGACGCTGCTCATTAGGTTTGCTTCATTTGAGTGTGCAATCAGTTTTCCCTTTAAAACCTAAGAGTCCCTGAGAAACTGCGTGGGGAAAGCCTCCCTACTGAACATAAGAACGGCCATACTGGGTCAGACCAAAGGTCCATCCAACCCAGTACCCTGTCTGCCGACTGGCCAATACCAGATGTCCCAGAGGGAGTGAATCAAACAGGCAATGATCAAGTGATTTCTCCTGCCATCCATCTCCACCAGCTGACAAACAAAGGCTAGGGACACCATTCCTTACCCATACTGGCTAATAGCCATTAATGGACCTAACCTCCATGAATGTATCTAGTTCTGTTATAGTTCTAGCCCTCACAACCTCCTCAGGCAAGGAGTTCCACAGATAGACTATGCACTGTGTGAAAAAGAACTTCCTTTTATTTGTTTTAAACCTGCTGCCCATTAGTTTCATTTGGTGGACCCTAGTTCTCATATTATGGGAACAAGTAAATAACTTTTCCTTATTCACTTTCTCCACACCGCTCATGATTTTATATACCTCTATCATATCCTCCCGTAGTCTCCTCTTTTCCAAGCTGAAAAGTCCCAGTCTCTTTAATCTCTCCTCATATGGAACCAGTTCCAAACTCCTAATCATTTCAGTTGCCCTTCTCTGAACCTTTTCTATTACCAGTATCTCTTTTTTGAGATGAGCAGACCACATCTGTATGCAGTATTCAAGATGTGGGCATACCATGGATTTATTGAAGGGCAATAAGATATTCTCCGTCTTATTCTCTATCCCTTTTTTAAATGAATCCTATCATCCTGTTTGCTTTTTTGACTGCACACTGTCTTCAGAGAACTATCCGTGATGACTCCAAGATCTCTTTCCTGATTAGTTGTAGCTAAATTAGTCCCCATTATATTATATGTATAGTTGGGATTATTTTTTCTAATGTGCATTACCAGAGCTTACCGAGCGGTGGCGAGTCCCACTCGCCAGCTGCACAGTTTTCCGCTTTGCGCATGTGCAGATCGCTCTGCACCGGCTCTTCCAGAGTGTAATCTACTCGCCATGAGCGAGTAGATTACATTGTTTCCCAAGCCCTGTGCATTACTTTACATTTATCCACATTAAATTTCGTTTGCCATTTTGTTGCCCAATCATTTAGTTTTGTGAGATTTTTTTGAAGTTCTTCACAGTCTGCTTTGGTCTTAACTACCTTGAGCAGTTTAGTATAGTCTGCAAACTTTTGCCACCTCACTGTTTACCCCTTTCTCCCAATCATTTAAGAATAAGTTGAATAGGATTGGTCCTAGGACTGACCCTTGGGGAACATCACTAGTTACCCCTCTCCATTCTGAAAATTTACCATTTATTCCTACCCTTTGTTTCCTGTCCTTTAACCAGTTCTCAGTCCATGAAAGAATCTTCCCTCTTACCCCATGACAACTTAATTTACATAAGAGCCTTTGATGAGGGACTTTGTCAAAATCTTTCTGGAAATCTAAGTACACTATATCTACTGGATCCCCCTTGTCCACATGTTTGTTGACCCCTACAAAGAACTCTCATAGATTAGTAAGACATGATTTCCCTTTACAGAAACCATGTTGACTTTTGCCCAACAAATTATGTTCTTCTATGTGTCTGACAATTTTATTCTTTATTATTGTTTCAACTAATTTGCCCGGTACTGACGTTAGACTTACCAGTCTGTAATTGCCGGGATCACCTCTAGAGCCCTTTGTAAATACTGGCTTTACATTAGCTATCTTCCAGTGACTGGGTACAGAAGCTGATTTAAAGAATAGGTTACAAACCATAGTTAATAGTTCTGCAATTTCACATTTGAGTACTTTCAGAACTCTTGGGCGAATGCTATCCGGTCCCGGTGACTTGTTGCTGTTATGTTTATCAATTAATTCCAAAACCTCCTCTAATGACACTTCAATCAGTGACAAGTCCTCAGATTTGTCACCTACAAAGGACGAGTCAGGTTTTGGGAATCTCCCTAACATCCTTAGCCATGAAGACTGAAGCAAAGAATTAAATTAGTTAGTTTAGACATTTAAGGAATGCTCTACACATTTTTCTCTGAGATTTTGGTGTAGAAAGGAATCAAGTCTGTCTTTTGGAAAACTTTTCTCTCAAAGAACAAACACTTCTTTTAAAACACTCAAGCTGTTTAAGTCTTGTGAATCAGCACTCTCTTATTCAACCACATCAGCTTCCTGGGAATTGGGAGCAAGCAGAGAGTGACTTTCTGGGAGCTGGGAGCAAGCAGAGAATGGATCTGAGGCTATGTCTACACTACAAGGTTTTTGTGCAAAACCCGCTATTTTTGCACAAAAACTGGCGGAACCATCCACACCTCAAGCGCATTTTTGCACACAAAAAAATTAAAAATACACAGTAAATCAACAGGACAGAGGGCTTTTGCTGGTAGAGTTATTCCTCTCCCCACAAGAAATAACTCCTTTTTGCACTACAGTTCCTGCGCAAAAAGGCATGTGTGGATGCTCCGCAGGGGTTTCTTGTGCAAAAAAAGCCTCTCAGAAAAAGCACAGGTGCTCTAATGCCATTAACAGTATGGCCAATCAGAGCTTTCTTGCGCAAGAGCGTCCATGCAATGTGTATGCTGTCTTGCCCAAAAGCACATCACTTTTGCGATGCGCTTTTGAGGTGTGGACACGCTTTTGCGCAAGAAGTTTTTGTGGAAGATCTCTTCTGCAAAAAGCTTTTTGCACAAAAACTCTGCAGTGTAGACAAAGCCTCAGAAAGGAAGAACCAGAGCAGGAGGCAGGGGGTTATGCGAAGAGCTGTGGCAGTGGGTGTGGCCTCAGAGACGAGGTGGGGCAAGGATGTTTCATTTTCAGTGATTTGAAAGTTGTCAACTTGAGTTGAATAGCAGTACAGCTTGTTTTCCTCTTCCATCTAGGAATAAAAACTAGGTGTGGGGATGAGATCTTCTGGATCTAAAATTCTAGGTCTAAAATTGTGAAGGGCACAGTGACCAAAAATAATCAGGTCAATTCACTAACTACCGAGAATACTTCCTTTGTATATAATCAGTATCAAAGGCAAAAACATGCTTTGATAAAGTTTATCACTTTTCCCTTATGTTTTCAAAACATTTATAGTAGTTTTAATAAAAACAAAAAATAAAATTCAACATTTGTCCATTTTTAATGTAATTTTAAATTTGCATCCAAAAAGTGGGACAAAAGTCACAAGTAAAACACAACCAAGTAAATAAGAAATACATCAACCACCATTTTTAACAAAGTAAAAAATTAAGAATCTAAATACATGTAATTTATGTAATTACTTAAATAGATATGTATAGATATATCCTGATTAGCAAACAAAAACAAACAAACAAAATTTGGAGTAATGACTACATACATTTAATTACAAATGATACGTTTAAATGTTTACCCAAGAGAACTTATTTTCTTTAGGAAAAGAACCAAAAAAAAATGCAAAAGATTATTAAAAGTCATTATTTAAATTTCTTTAATTTCAATTAATCTATCCTGGTCCTTTACACTCCATGTGCAATTTTAAATAAGAATTACTAGCCTCTATTAGTGTATCTAATGTAATATGTTAAACTAGCCATAAACACCATACATATAGAAAGTGGCATAAAACACCATACATATAGAAAGTGGCATAATGCAGCAGAGTGAGTACACTCTACTGTTGGGAATGCCTATGACATCCAGGACCAGATTCAATCAAGTCACTTCAGCTCATACTTTTTAAAGGTGCCCCACTTGAGACATCTATGGTCTCATTTTAAAAAGGCAGAGCAGCTCCAAATAGCAGAAGCTGTGGGTGCTTACCACCTCTGACATCAGGCCTTCAGTTATCTAAAGCTGGGCACCAAAAACTAGTGCATACCTCTTGAAAAGCTTGGCCTTTGTCTTTCTAGGCCCAACTGTGACCTGACTTATATAGCTTGATGGAAGTAAAAAATCAGGAATGAGAAGAAATTCAGGCCCATTCTTCCTCCACTTACAAAAGCGGGAACAGCAGTTTCAATAGCAGCATTGTGCCACTGATTCACATACTGCCTTCCAGTGAACTCGGTGGCAGAAACAGAAGGCAAGCTATGGTTCTTACCTCCCTTGCAGGGTATCTGTAAGGATTAGTTAATATGTATACACAGCACTCTACAACATCTGGCTGCATACATTTTTATGACTGATTTTGCTATCAATCCTAACAGATCAAATATTCTGTTTATTTCATATATACACACATACATATGTAAAATGATATACTTCTCTATTTTTTAAGATTTCAGCGTTCAGGAAATTCTGTTGCTCTTAACAGATGATGGGTGGCAATACCTTTTGAAGATTTGGCCAGTAATTATATAGCGAGCAGAGAGAGTGGACCTATGCATACACTTGCTGAAATGTATGCTCCAGCAGCTAGTGTTATGCAATCATGTGATTAAAGAAGGTATCATAAAATGCACCTGTACAAGGGAATAAGCACCTTAGAACATGTCTATATGTACCCAAAAGTTCAAATTACAATACGCAATTCCAGTTATGTTGATTGTGTAGCTGGAGTCACCGATATCTACATTAGTACAGACAAGGCCTTAGCTGTGAATGACTTTCCTGAATGTTGTATGTAGTGTTTGAACATTGCAAGAGTGTACATTTTTTGCACTGAACTGACCACTCATCTCATCACTGGAGATCATGATTTCTCTGCTTCCTCCAGTCTGTGTCACCATTCATTACCCTGCATGAAGATGCAGTTTTGAGATGAGGGAGCCAGCAAGTCCGGGAGTTACAGAGGTTAGACAAACAAACCTCTGTATTCCTTGTGCAGTGTGTAGGTTTAAATACCTTAATGTTTAAATAGAACACAAATTTAAACCATTATCAGATTTTAAGGCACATGGGTGCATTCAAAAAGTATGCCATCTGAACAATATTGCCCTCCTCCAGCGGAAACTGAAATGTAACAGTGTTCTGCCGCACATAAATTATTCTATTTTCTCTAGGATATATATTCTCATACCTAGTGTGTCTGTATAAATATATTATGTATTCTCTCTCTTACACACACACACACACACACACGTTTTCCCCCACCCCAAGGTTCCACATGTGAATAATTCATTTTATTCTGACCTCTTTTCTTTCCCCACTCAACTAAATTTTAAAGATCCATTTTAAGAGAGAGAGTTTTACCCACTGATTCTATATTTAGAATCATACTCCTGACAACAAGATCATATCTTTAACATGTACATAGTTTTCCCCATTTCATTTAAGATAGTCTATAGACTGACTTTGGAAACCCATGAGCACCCTCCAGTGGTCAGATGTAGATATTAAGGATACAACTGTTCTTGCTTCTTTAAAATTGACATATTCTGTATTAGCAAAGATTTTATTCATTCAGGCTATGTCTACACTACAAGGTTTTTTTTTATGGAAAAAAGCACAGGTGCTCTGATGGCCATTCTGTGAATGGCCATCAGAGCTTTCTTGTGCAAGAGTATCCAGCAGCATGAATGCTCTCTTGCTCAAAAGCACATCGCTTTTGCAATGTGCTTTGAGGTGTAGACGTGCTCTTGTGCAAGAAGTTTTTGCGCAAAAACTCTAGTGCAAAAGGCTTCTTGTGCAAGAAGCCTATAGTGTACATGTAGCATCGGATTACATCTACACTGCCGGTTTTGCAGGCAGTGAGTATGCAAATGAGGCACAGATTAGCATACTGCCATGTCTCATTCGCATAATTTGTGCCTTTTTTTTGTGCAAAGGGTTTTTGTGGGGAAAAAAGTGGCGAGAGGCATAAGGATCATGCGGAAAATGGGGTTTTTGCACCAACCCCCCCATCCACACTACTCCCTCTCCCTCCCTCGCAAAAACCCTTTGTGCAAAAAACGGCATGCATAAATTATGCAAACAAGGCATAACAGTATGCTAATTCGCACCGCATTTGCATACTCACTGCCAGCAATTGGTATTACTATCCATACCTAATCTGGTGGCAAGCTGCTGTCATGTCATGGCACTTTAATTCTCAGTTCTCTCACAGTCTGGCACAGTTGTTCTTCAGTGTAAGATAACAATTTCCTGTATCCTGTCCTCAGCCATGCAAACCTTTGCATGTTTTTCTCATTGTAGGCTTCAAGCTCTTCAGAGCAGCCATAAGATCATCCCCTCTGTTTGTAGGCAGCCTCACGCGGGTGCCACCTATCGATAGATTTGATATTTTCATAACCTCTGCTCCTTCTTTCCCGCCCACCCTCTTTTTTTCCCCCCTTAACCCCCAGCAGCACATGGTATCTTGATGAGAACTGACAAATTCAAATCTCAAATCATTAGGCCAGCCCTGGGAAGCATACAGTACAGCAGTTACTGTGACCCTGGTTCCCCTGGCAATCACATTCCAAAAGGGCCTCACTTTGATAAGGCCGGTACCAAACAACCAAGCGGGATTGTTTTTCATGGTCTGCTTTGTTCCTAGAAAATAAGCTTGGATCCCAAAGATCGCGTCAAGGCAATACCATCTCGCATTATATTTCCAGCCAACAAAATGACCATCAATGCACCTTTGTTTATGTTGGCTTATTTAGCTTGTTAGGAATAACTACCTGTATTAGTGATAATATGTTTAATTGGCAATGGGCGGAGATACTGTGTAACTGTTGTAGACCATTGGCTTATGTGCCTATCTCACTTCCGCTGCTAGACCCATCAAATCACTTCTCCTCCGTCCATCTGCTACCTATATAATCTAATGTATGTTTTGGTTAAGTTAGTGCTCACCGGGTTAACCCCTGAGAGTACTCCACCAGCTGTGTGAACCAATAAATCCTCTGCTTGTTTTCACCTGCACCCAGTATGTCCAAGAAATTATTCCCTACACCCCCTATTTATTTTGGGTCTGCACATCCTAAACTCTGATCATCTGAAGAATTGGGCTGTGCCCTCAAAAACTCATCTATAAAGTGCTACCAGACTAGTTTTTGTTTTCTTAAGTTTATCCTGTATGGAATAACTCGGCTACCCCCTGAAGCTTCTGAACTTATTAATACTCCATTAAAAAAAAAGTGTGTCAGACTTCTACATTTATGTTGGGACCGATGCAGAATGATGGATAAGAGAGTTCACTGGAGAAGCAGGTTTGAACATAAATCACCTTCATCCAGTAAGGGTTTCATGCAGCAGTTCGGACTTAGCAAAAAATGCCATTAAACAGGCAACTCTCTAGCTGTGTTTTTCTTCCTGGCAGTTTTACAAACAGTAAACTCAAAGTATATTTTATAAACTGTACAAGCCATACAAGAGAGCATGCATTTCCCCTGAGCTCCCTGCCCTGGCTTTTGGTTGCTGCATAAACCCTTTTGTTTATCTCCCTTCTTCTAGGAGAAAGCGAATACAGGCAGTCCCCGGGTTACGTGGATCAGACTTATATCAGATCCCTACTTACAAACGGGGTGAGGCAACCCCACACTAGATGCTTCCCCCCAGCAGACCAGGGAGACGCGAAGCTAGCGCCCCACCTCCCCCAAAGCAGACCAGGGAGACGCGGAGCGGCTTTTCTCAGCAGACACCTCAGCTTGAGAATAAAGGACTGAGGGAAGTGAGGTGTGGGAGAATAAAACTGAGCTCTGGAGAAATGTTTGGCTAGAGTTTCCCCTACAATATGTACCAGTTCCGACTTACATACAAATTCAACTTAAGACCAAACCTACAGTCCCTATCTTGTACGTAACCCGGGGACTGCCTGTACATGATTCGATTACCTACATACCTATGGTGGGTAACGAACATGAGGAATGGGAAGTAGTTTTGTCTCAGAAAAATTACTACAAAGACAGCATTTACTGAATCCTGGAGGCTTGTTAGTGAATATTAGTCACTGGCTACATTCTCAAGAGGAAGGACAAAGGGGACTCAGTGTCCGCATGGAGAGGGAGGGCTCAGGCCCCCATACACAGGCTGTCACCACTCCCCATTTTGTGCATGTCGGCCCCGTTCCCTGATTAAGGCCACTGGAGCACAAGGCCTTACTGTCTCTCAGACAGGGCAAACATATTGACTTTGGCCATCAGCCACGCTGCCCTGCAAGTATATTGACTCTGGAGACATAGATGTGGAAGACATATGCACTGCATCCACTTCTTAATAGAAATAGGGCACACTTACCCTGCACTGAACAGCATCCACTGATTTTTTGGGATTTCTTTGCAACTCTATCTCATATAATTTCAAAAATCAAATGTTTCCGTAATTCTGGCATTCAGTGTTGCAACTGAAGATCAAAGTTTTCAGCAGAAAGCCTTTTTTATTTTTGGCAGTGTCTTTAGTTGAAAACACAATTTTCCATGAAAAAAAGTTTCAGGTGAATAATTGTCCACGAGCCTTATATATATGCTGTCAAAATGGAATCTCTAGCTGTCAAATGAGCCAACCCAAGTGTTCAAAAACCGTAAGTCATGACTCCCAAGAATTTGGGTGGCTTGTTTCTGTCCCTCTGGTCCCAATCCCTGCTGCACAAATCTTGGAAAAAGGGAAGAGAGGACTCTGCTGCCCTCCCCTCCAGCAGCTGTAGAAGAAGCAGAGGCGAGGAAAGAAACAGAATGAAGAAATGCTGGGGCTGGTATATGCCATTATCTGATTAAAATGTGGTACATGGCCAAAAAGGGCTAACCGGCTCATAGATGGACTGACCCAGGGTCAACCTTTCAAGGCTTGGTGAGAAGATGTGTAAATGATAACTGGGCTATTACATTAGGTTAGAGTAGTGGTTCTCGACCTGTGGTCCGTGGGCCCCTGGTGGTCCGTGACAGTACTGTAGGGGGTCTGCAGAAAGTTTAAAATAGAAATTAAAATAAATGTACAAAGCTTCTCGCAGACAGCATGGCCTTCAGCTCATGTTGCTTCCCACGGCTTTGGAAGAAGCATGAGCTGAAGGATGTATAGGCTGCAGGCACAATTATATTGTTTGGAAGAGGGGGCCATAAAATTGTAATAGATTGAGAAGGGGTCAATATGCTAGAAAAGGTTGGGAGCCACTAGGTTAGAGCAAAACTTTGAAATGCAAACTTGCACTGTTAGAGCATTTTAATGGTAGGTTTGCTCAGGTCTTGTGATGTGAACCAATAACCCTTGTCTGTTACTATAGCTTTGATTCAAGATCAGAAGGTAATATTAACATTTATGATCAAACTTGATTGAAGTAGTATTGTTGTGTAGATGTCTCTCTGAAGGTTATGGTAAACTGTATGTGAACTATTTAATAGATAAATTACCTTGTGCTAATGTCACTTCATGGCAAAGTCTATGGTGTTCTCCAGGCCAAGAGGTAACCCCCATTCACCCATTTGCAGTTCATAGGGTCAGTGTTGGGTGGTAGCAGCCAAACACAGGAACAGCCACTATTTGTATATAAATAAAAGCACAGATAGTGGTATACAGAAGACAGCTGTGTCTACACTACAAAGAAAAGTCGGAAAAGATACGCAAATTGGGAATTGCAATTTGCATGTCTTTTTCCACTTTTCTTTCAGAATAGGCTTTTCCCAAATTTGGCGCATCTACACAGTGACAAATTTCAGGAAAACCTCCTCTTTTGGCACATCCCTTCTTCCTCATACACTGAGGTTTACAGGAATGGCGAAAGAACGTGTCCACTTTTCCAAATTTTTTGTTTGGAAAAGAAGATGCATTCCTTGGACACGGCATAGCTTTTCTGGGATACCTCCGGAATCCTGGAAAAGAGCTGCAGTATAGACATAGCAGAGGAGTTTAGTGAACAAGAGACAAACAGATAAAATAAAACAAAAGACAAATCCACATGATTGGCTGATAGAAACTTTGGTTCTGCCTCTGCTTTCAAATTTAGTCAATCTGGTAAAGGACGAAACAAAGGAGCACACTGTATACATATCTGTTTATCTACTATAATCTTTATAAAGCACTCACACATATTGATGGTGCTTTCCCATATATTTGTCAACACATGCCTATACCCCAGAGAGACAGACCCAATACACTCCAAGTTCTACAGAAAAGCAACTAGCGAGCTAATAAAATAATAACTTATTAGCATCTGGGTTAGGAGTTCTAGTGCTTGTTTACTCATTTCATTTACCACTAGGTTATTATTGGTCTTCTGACTGCAGGAAAGAAATGAACAGGAAAGCTGTGGGAGAGAGTTCTCAGCTGTCATGCTACACTCACAGCTGCAACTAGTGCAGCAGAGGTTCACACTGAAAATGTTAACTAGCGGTTAATTGACTAGTTGACGTACGTTTCAAAGGAGGAATGACGAACTCCGCGTGCAGCCCAGGGCCAGCGGGAAGTCCCGCTGACTCTGGGCTGCACCCAGGTGCCAGCTCTGAAATGCACAAGAGCCCCCAGCATGGATCTTGGGATCAGCAGGGCACTCAGGGTGTGTCTAGACTACAGGGTTTTGTCGACAAAAGTCCACTTTTGTTGACAAAACTATACCTGCGTCTACACTACCGCGGAGTTCTGTCGACATAATGTCGACAGAACTCAGCAGTTTTGTCGTCGCTGGTAAACCTCATTTTACTAGGCATAACGCCTTCTGTCAACAGAGTTCTGTCGACAGAAGGTGTTATTGCATGTAAACTGTCCTTTGCGTCTACACTACCATGTCGACAAAGCAGCTTGATTTGTTGACAGAACTGAATCTAGTGTAGACGCTCTTTGTCGAGAGAAGCTTTGTCGACAGTATCTGTCAACAAAACTTCTGTCGACAAAAGCCTGTAGTCTAGACGTACCCTCAGAGTCCCCTGTTGATCCCGGGCTCCATGCTGCACTGCCAGTTTGAAATTCCACGTGGAGCTGGGGTCAGCTGGGGACTCCCTGCTGACCCTGGGCTCCAGCACAGCATTTTCGCAGAACCCAGGATCAGCTGGGGTGGTCCCCAGCTGACCCCAGGCTCCACGTGCACAGCACCACACTGCTGATCCTGGGCTCAGCTGTGCAGCGATGCCCCTTTGAAATGCCTCAGCGCTGCACAGCTGAGCCCAGGATCAGTGGCGCAGTGCTCCTACTTTCAAGTATCCCCTCTCCTCCTCCCCCCCCTTGCTGCCTCTATCTGCTAGAAGCAGCAAGGGGGGGGGGATTGACTAGTCGACTGACTATCCAATAAGCATTATCAGATAGTCGACTAGTCTTTAACATCCCTAGTTCACACTTCGTACCCATGGGACAACTAGTTAATCCATCTTTTATTTAAAAAACACAAGAACCTCCTCAAATGAATTTGTTTACACAGACATATTCCAGCCTCACATATACAACTTTAAAACATGTTTTCCATATTAATGTACTAATGTGTAACTAATCTGCATTTGGTATTTTTTAAACACCTATACCTTTTAGACTCTCTTGTCCTGTGGACCGAAAGCAAGCACAGTTCAAGCACATACAGTATTCTCACACTGCTGAGTGTAGCATGATAGACACCAAAATAACTCCCTTTCAAGATTTAAAATAAAACTTTATAAACAAGAAAGGAAACCCTTGTGATTTCTTTAAGCAGTGTCCTTCAAACTTGATTAGCTGTAAATATTTAAACATTTGCATATGCACTGGGAGTTATCCCCTTCACTACCGAGACTATCACAGAGCTATAAAAATATCTTCAAAGATCTAATATCCTGTGTCTCCCAACACCTCCAAATCTCATTTGAAAGGCTCAAAATGTAGGCAAAAATTTGCATCTCAATACAGAAACGTTCAAAACATCCACATTTATTCTAAAGGATCTCAGCAGGTGATGAACCAGTTAGCTGAAGAAAAAGTAGGATCTCAGTTCTGCTTGTCCATTAAGAAAACCAAGGCTTTAATATAGGTCTCATTCTCATCTTCAGATACACCAACAGGCATTGTGTAAATTAAGGGCATTGGTTTATTTGTTTTACATAAAGTTTCTTCAGAACTGTTGCTACACAGAGCTTCCTTTTCCTGGAACAACAACTGGGAATAATTTTGCTTCTGTGTGAAAACAGGAAGCTGCTGCATATCCAAAGCTGGTGTAAATTGTCATAACTGATGTCAATGGAGCTATGACAGTTTTACACAAACAGAGGATCTTACCCTTCGAATAACAGTATCTAAGCAGTCAGCTTTCAGAGTCAAGTGTCAGATAAAAACTTTTACAGTTCATGTGTGGAGGAACAGCAGCATTAAGTGGTTTGCTGGAATACTGACAATACATATGGCTGAAAGACATACCAGTGGGCACAGGAAGGGCTCAGTTTCTGATTGAAAGGTGATGACCAAGGACAGCTTCAGGATCAGCATTTATCTACCAATTTCCTGGTGCAACATAGTGGGCAATATTTTCCAGTTTAACACTCTGATCGTCCCACAATTAAACAGTTTCCAGAGCTAATTGAACTTAAGTTAAAGTGACTACAAGACACATGCTTACCATGCTTTTGCAAAAGGGATATAATGACTTCCCAAAGCTAGAAACAGCAAGGAGTTTTTTGGGAAATGAAACGAAGTGAGAGGCAGGAAGGCTAGTTGTAATAACTTTTGGTGGAAAAAAAAATGCTCTGCCAAATTCATGTAGGTCTACACTAAAGGTGAAGGTCAACTTAAGATATGCAACTCTAGTTATATTAATTATGTAGGTAGAGTTGACAGATCATCCACACAGCGGGAGGTCAATGAGAGCAAACGCTCCCATCGGCTTCCCTTACTCCTCATGAAGAACAGGAGTACCGGCACCAATGGGGGCACCCTCTCAGTTCGAATTAGTTAGTCTTCACTAGACCTGCTAAAATTGAACCCTGGAAGATCGACCACAGCAGTATCGATCTGTGTAGTGCAGACATGGCGTAAGAGAGGTAAAGGAATACACAACCTCCTGGAATTAATTTTCAATGAAATTCCCATGGCCCTGGACAAACAAAGCACTGCTATATAGACATAAGCAGGACAAAATTAAACAAAATTAAACAAAACTTGTGTAATTGTAAAGCAACATAGGACTAGTGCCATTATAGCCCAATAAAGTCTCCCAGGCAAACCTTCTGAGTCTAATACGATATTTGTATATATGTAAACACACACATCTGTGCCTCAGAACTATTTAAAACAGAACTATACTAATTAAAAATATCAGTTTAAAAAGAATAGGTACACAAAACCCAACCATTATTTGTTTTGGCACTCCTGAAAGAAGGTGCTTTTCCTATCTCATCAAAATGCAGTATCCCTATTTCTTTTGATCTGTCCTGCTTTCCTAAGCAAGATGAAGTTCATATCAGAACTTGCTCATCATAAATACCAAGGGACCCAACTCTTAAGTTTCAGCAGGTTTTCACAGACATATTCAGGTCCCTTTGTTTAATTAAGATATTTTGAAACTTGTAATCCATTAAGAGACATTAGTAAAATGTAGCAACTAATTGTTTCTATTTTCATATAGTTCCCTCAAGGACTCAGAATAAGCTATCCTTCAATATGTACTGTATACAAATTGCAGTTTCTAGCTAAGATACCATAAATAATAAAGCATCACTGAAGAAAACAAGAATGTAAACATGTTAAAAATGGTGTGAGATTTAAGTTTACTTTCTATAGGTAAGTCTATTTTGATGCAACAAGCCAGTAAGAATGACTGCAAACTAATGATACGAGACAAAAAATCGGCAAAACAAATATTTGATGCAAAGCCCAGAAAAGTGTTTTTTTGATAGAGGAACAGGAAAAGGTGCTTTGCAAGTTACTGGCATTAAACCAAAATACAATTTTGCAATATTATCAATTTTTTTTCCCCAACCAGAAAATCCAGAAGAGGACAACTGCATTTCTTGAGTACATGCTTCATTAAAGATCAACTGATACGCAAGACTGATTTGAGGGCCTAAGGAAGAGCTCTGCATTGCATCTCCATACAGAAATGTTTCTGTCTCTATCAGGAGATGTCTACATACAAGCTGAACATCAATTTGATTACATTTACAAAACAGATTCAGTAATACGGATTCAAAACCCAATGTAGGTCCTCTTATTTTGGAACAAGAGTGCCCCGCAGCCCACTTTGAGAAAGCTGCTAATGGGCTGTTCTGGTTTGTTTATCCAATGGCTCAGTAGCGACGGAGTCTCACGGCTCACATTGGCTCAGGTTCACCATTTGCAGCCAAAGGGAGCCACAGGAACAGGCCACAGAGCCTTTAGATAAACAAGCCGGAGCAGTCTGTAAGCAGGGCCACCGTGAGAAACACTGCACTACATTGACTTCCTTTTAAACTGATTTCTAACCAACTTAACCAAAATTGAATAGGACCGTCTTGTTCCAAAAGAAGTTTCAACATGGGAAGAGTGCACCAAGCTAAATAGATGTAACAAACTTACATTACATTGGTGCAACGTCTATGTTTAGAGATATCTGAAGCCTTCTATAAAGTGGTATCTAAACTCCTTAAAGTAAAGAAACCTTGCTAAGACACAGTCATGGTCTCTGGCTCTTCAGGCTACTAAAAGCAGGAAATGACAGAGGCTGGATGCCCATCCTATTTCTCAATCCCTCTGGTTAGCTAAAGAACATTCAAAAGTTTAGAATGGATTCCAAAAGCACCATTCCAGACAGTGAGGAGAAGGAGTCTTCAAAGTGTGGGGGGGTTATAAATCCCCCCCTTCCCCTCCAATAGCAAGACAGAGGATGCTTTGTTCAAAATGAGGCCAGGAAAGAATCATAAAATAAAATTTTGTTGCAAGCCATTTTGGTTTTGCTGAACTTGAGATGTTACAGGGAGATTCTTATATGCTGAATTGCAAAATGAGCATCTAGTATTTTCCTTGGCTTAAAGCTGCTAACCATACTTTTTATAGCTTGGTTCACGCAGTCTCACCTTTCTGGGGGGAATGGGTCAGGGACAGAAAGAAGAAAAGTTTTTATTTCGGTGAGGTGAGGACAAGAGCCCCATGTCAGTCATGTTGATTAATAAGTTCTATTATATAATACCATTTTGCTTCTCTAATGGGGCAGGAAAAAGAGCAAATTACAATTGAGAAGAATGAGGGGAGGAATTGGCAACTCAATTACCTCTAGGAGAAAAATGGTTTCTGGAACAGAACTGAAAGCATCTTTTCCTCTATAAAAGCTTAAATAGCAAAACAGTTAGATGTTAGTATCTGGAGAAAAGATAGCATATACATACTGTGTAGAAATGGCCATCATGCAATCATTCCTAAAATGATTAAAAAAAAAAAAGAAAGAAACCACAAACACACAAAACAAAATACAGTGAAGCATGAATTATGTTTCAGATGGCAACCTCATGCAGCGTGGGTTTGTATAGTACATACCCAGATAGGATCTCTTGGGAGGTGCTTTGAATTCTTCATCTTTACTATCTGCAGCTACATAAGAAAAATAAATTGAGGAGAGAGAGGAAGAAAAGACAAAACAGACTAATTTGAGTCAATACAATAGATGGTTTTTTAGTTTGTTTTGTTTTAGTTTGGTTGGTTAGTACATCTTGCTAATTAAAAAAAAAAAACCACATGCCAGAAGTTTTAGTTTCCATGCTGTCTATCGAGTTTACCCCAAGATTTTTAAGAAGGAGAAAAGGGAAGGAAATTACTGAATAACCTCAGTGAGAGAAATACCAACAATTTAAAAAGCAAATAATAAAGGGGAGGAGAGAATAACAGAGACAGTGTAACATGTAACCCTCTTTAAAGCAATGTACAAAAATATTCATGAACTTTTCAGGGAAAGAGAAAACTTAAATTGCTTATTTTTATTCCTGTGTCTAAGTTAAATGTGAAGATGGAGGAGACTTTCAGGAAGAATTTTGTAGGGACAAGTAAAAAAATAAAAACGTGACAGGGTTGCCTCAAATTTTGTAGGGACCCCTTTTCTACATCTCTTCCAATAGTTTCAACCATTTAGCCACTCACTTTAACAGAGAGCGCAAATTACCGCTTCACATATACCACATGCTGAACTACTTAATTTTACTCTAGCCTTCCTCTGTAAGCCTGAATTCCATTTGAAAACCATATGCTATAAAAGACTATTAAAACTCTCTTTGTTATCCCAGTGTTACAGTAAGGGATAAGTTGTACACAGAAGTTAAGATATCAGCAGTGTGAGGGAAGATGGGGTCCAAAATTAAATGACAGTAAGAAATAAACTGAAACAATAATGGAGCCCCCATGCTACTTGGCCCCTAAGCACCACAAGGATACAAATAACTACATAGCAACTATGGCTTTCAGGTTAGGCAAAAGACTCAAGGCATCATACCCACAAACTACACCATCCCCAGGACAAACTCCGCACTGTTAGAATATTTTGGGGGTGTTTGCACTTACCCACACATCAGGACAAAGGCTCTTGGGGGGTATAATCAAGTTTTGAGAGTGTGGGGCAAAGGAAACTAATCTCAGCATTACATAGGTCTAGCTGTATCTAGGATGGCCCTTCTATCCTGCCAAGATTTTTTTTTAAATGGCTGATATCATCTAAGCAATCAACCTCCACAAACTGTGTTCCTGTTAAAATGGCTCATGATGGGCACCCAAAGTCAGAGGCAGTTAAAACTGACTGACCATTGGGCCCTTTTTAACAATCCCAACTGGTTGTCTCAGAACTGAGGTACCCAAAATCAACAATCACGATTCAATATCTTTGTCTTCCAGCATAGTTGCACTGCAGGACAAACTGCTAAGCTGGTTTGTTCAAGGACAGAGCTTTAAAAAAAAAATCCAGCTCTGAGCTGTAGAGCTGTCTCCTTCAGTACAATACATCACAAACTGCTGCAAACACCAATTTACATTCAGCAGAAAAAAGGGCTATTGTTACCACTAAAAGTGGTGTAAGGATACCCACAAATTAAGATTTAGAATGCATTCAAAATAGAATTAAGAAAGAGACAAAAATGGAGGACTTGAGGGCATTACCTAGTCTCTGCGTCTCCCTAACAGTAACTTTCACAGCACAGTATGCACATGTTGTTCCATTTGAGATAAAAGAAATCCTTAGTAATAGGCTAATTCTAAAATAGTTTCTTGAAGCCTAGATTTTTAGCAAGTCTTTATTTGTTTTGGGCTATGTTACATGCATGCATGGGGATGTAAATCTCCTCTTGGTTAATGCATGTAATAAAGGATAATAAAATGTATGTACCCGAACAAAAAGGAAAGACCCTTCCAATAATCAAAAGAGAACGCAAGCACAAAATGAGTTCTGCCACTTGCATTGCCCTTTTATTGCTTTGTATGAGAAAACAAATATTTCCTAGAAGGTAAGGGGTGGGAGGGATAGTTTCTTCATGGATTTTTTTTAAATGGAGAAAAGAAGTCTCCCTAATATCCACAAGAACAGAAACGCTCAGAGGAGACAGTCAAGTGAGTTCTAGGGGAGTGAACTTTTAACGTTGCAACAGATTCCCACATAAATGAAAGTGCAGTCTGTACATTAAATGATTTGTAGATACATAGTTAACTAAAACATTAAAATGTACTTCAAGCCAGAGGACCTAGCAAAACTTGCTTGAGCTCTCAAAACTTGTCCTCTAGATTAGGAGACACTGTTATTGTTTTGGAAGCTTTAAAAAAAATGGCTTCCTGCTGAACTAATTCAGCAGGGGTTATTTTTGATGATTAGGAAAGAAAAGAAAAAGAAAAAAAAACACACACACTACTCCTGGATAACTCAAGACTCGTTGGTTAAATGTGCCACCAGTATTATTAGAATGGAATATAAGGCATCCACTAGAGTGGAGACAGAACCAAGATAGTCTCATCTTTTAATCCAAATTATTTTGTAGAGGTATTAGGAAAGAGGATGGAATTTAAATACAAAAACATAGTGAGGTTGATATTAATTATTATTATTATTATGACAAAGCAATCCATAATGTAACACCTTCCATCCAGGGATCTCAACTGCTACTCGAAAGCATCAAACTGAAATGTAGTTTTCTATCATCTGTGAGCTATGGGAAAAAACTAGACAAATTGAGCAGCTTGCCCTGGATCTGATGGGACAATCATGGGAGGGTCAAATTTCAGATCACAGATCAGCTGATACCCAGTTTCTGTGCTTTGCCCACAAAGCCATGTTTCCTCTTTTGGCGGAAGTATGTACGCCCAGAATGGTAAACAGAGCAAAGATTAATTTCAAACCAGTACATTACATCCAACGGTGAACCTCAAGATCCTCAGCATTAATACTTTTCGATTGTACATCTATATATGTTAATATCACAGGTTTAACCTCTCCATCACTTAGAAGTTAATTGCATCTACAAAAATCAGGGGAGAGACATTTAGTTGCATAGTGCAGTTCTAATAACAAACCTTTGCATAAAGTACTGTGAGCCTCTTGCTGCAAAGAAAAGAGTGAAGGCCCAAAACAGCAGACAAAATTGTCCTCTTTAGTGAATTAAATATAGGGAGAAGTGGATCTTGGGAAATGACAGGGCAGGTCACATTGAATATGCTCTGCAAGTTACCTCACAGGCTGGTGAAGAACCCAATTATTTCACTAAGTGACTGAATGCCAGTCTGTGTCATTTTCAAAAAAGGAGGGAAGCCGAAGTAGATATGGACACACACACACACACACACACACACCCCGATATGTACTGAGAAAGCCTGTCAGAGAAAGGGGAGGGAAAGAACATGATCTGGCTTGAAGACTGATCTCCTAGCCCCACAAAGGGCAATAAGAAGAGGAAGCCCCCTGCTCTGCTCCCAACCAACAGGTATTGGAGGGAGGAAGCGCTGGCTACTCCCCTCCCAAAACATCCAGTTTTAAATCTCTGCTAAATATGAGATCAGATCTAAAGTCATTCATTTCCCCAGCTCAGTGATTCCCAACACGGTGCCCGCGGGCACCATGGCGCCCGCCGGGGCATTTGTGCACGCCCGCCGACAACCTGGGCCGGCCCCCCCCCCACGTGACGCCGGCCCCAGGACCACGGCACAAGGCGCTCAGGCGGCCCCAGCCCCGGCCCTGGGGCACATACCGGCGGCGGCACCGGGTGCAAGGGCATCCTCGTCCCCGGGCGTGCCCCCGGATGCGCAGCCCCGCCCCCGGGTGCCCGGCGCGTGAGTGGCCCCACCCCCCAGGCGCCCGAGAGCCTCTAAAGGTTGGGGACCACTGCCCCAGCTTATGGCAACAGTCCTCGCAGACAATGCAGCCCCAGATAGAGAAGAAGAAAAAAAATGTACAGGTCACAGTGCTGCAGCCTGCAGATAAGCTAACATTCTTCATGATGTCATTACCTGGTCCACTTCACACTCCACAGACACCATTAAGTGGGAGTGGGAAGAGGTTTGCAGAACAAGCCTATTGTTCTGTTAAATAGAACACTCCCCTGCAGAGCCAGCACCCATAGCCCTAGGGCTCCCACTATTAGGGTACCTCTACTATAGAGTTTTTTCAGGATATCGGAGGTATCAAAAAATCTCCACCCTGTCCAGGGAACGCGTGTGCTCTTCCACTTTTTATTTTTACGGAAGAGCAGATGCACTCTTTCAGAAGCCCCGTCTTCCAAAAGAGGTTTTTTTCCCGAAATTTGGCCCAGTGTAGACAGGCCAAATTTCGGAAGTGTCTCTTCCAAAAAAAAAAACTATTGGAAAAACGTACGCAAATTGTGGAGCACAATTTACATACCTTTTTCCGATAGATCAGTGTAGGCTAGGCACAGCTGCAGTCTTTCCACAGAGGCTATTTGGAGCTAGATCAACCCACAGTTTTTAGGGTAAGAGAGGGAAGAAAACAAACAAAGAGAGCAAATTATATCTTCATATTGGCAAGACAGCTGAAAAGAAGCCAGCAGTTTTATAGTCCAACAGCAACAGGAGAAACATAAAATGGGGAAAGTACAAACAAAACCAGAAGTTTTATTTTCAAACTGTGAAAGAGCTGCCACAAAGTAAATCATTTTGAGCTTGTCTAAGAGGTAGGGGGGATAACTCACTCTACAGGGATATTATTTCTGTGCTATGCTTCACACTAATTGGCCCTCTCAGCCCCGGCTATTGTGCACTGAAGGTTCCCTGGTGCACTTTACTGTACAAATTGAGCCTCTCTAGTCCAGCACCCTTGGGACCTGATCGGTGCCAAACCAGATGCCAGACCACAGGAGGTCAATATTGTGTTGTCATTACCAACACTTCCACTGCTTTCTTAAAAGACATTTAGGGATAAATTAGAGATAAATAACAGCACAGAACTCAGAGCCAGGACTGGTGGCTGTAAACAAACTGTATGGGACTGTGGGAAACTTGGCCACTCCCATGATAAGTGAACATCTGGCTAACTAAAATCATGCTGGACCACAGATGTTGCCAGATCAGAGAGGTTCAACCTGTAGTACCATTTAAAAACTATTATACTAAAGTGCATGAGCACAGCCCATAAAACTAATTCATGCACAGCAGATTAGCGTGCTTTAGAAATTATACCCCATAGAGCACAGTACCCCACTGTGTGGCCAAACCCTTAGATCAGGAATGGGTAATAATTTTTGCCTAGGGGCCACTTCAAAAATTTTTGAAGTAGCCCAGGGCCACCCCGGAAGGGGCAGGGCCTAAACGGGAAAGGGCAGGGCTCCCCCACCTCCAGACCATGATTGGTCTGGGGGTGTGGGAGCCCCTTTTCCCCCCCTTCCCACTAGACACCCATGCCCTGGAAGAGGCTTGGCACGCTCCCCCATCCCCAAGCCAATCATGGCCTGGGGGCAGGGGAGCACGGGAAACATCCTCCCCGCAGGGCCAGGGCAGGGCAAAGGAAGCTTCACGCAGCTCCCCTGTCCCCAGGTCCTGATTGGCCCGAGGGCAGGGGAGTGCATGAAGCTTCCTCTGCTACCCCCATCCTGCGAGCAGCACGCGGCACTTCAAAGCTCCACGCGCTCCCTTGCCCCCAGGACCTATTTGGCCTGGGGGCAGGGGAGCAGCAAGGCCTCCGCGGGCCGGATCCACCCACTTGGCAGGCCGGATCTGGCCCACGGAGGCCTTTTTGCCCACCCCTGCCTTAGATCAGCGATACTCAAAATAAGGCTCAGGAGCCACCAGTCACTCTTTACTGTCTCTTGTGGCACCAGATATTAAAATACTGTGTGATTTAATTATTAATCAGCCTAGGTTATCAACTAACCAGGATGCTTTTACTAAGTTATTACCTACTGTAGAGTATTTGTCAGTCATTTTGCTGTGATGATGATAGAGTGTGTGTGCGCGTGTGTGCGCACGCGCGCGTGTTGACACTACAGTGGCTCTTTTGGGTACTGCTGATCACTAATTTAGCTCCTGAACCACTGAAGTCCAAGCAGGAGTGGCCAGCAACTGGCGCCTTAGGCAGAATGCGCAATCGGAGCCCCTCTCTCCATAGCCCTCAATGGCGTGACGTCATCACTGGGCACCACGTTAAACATGGTGCTCTAGGCAACCGCCGAGGTTGCCTACATCCACGGGCCGTCCCTGAGTCCAAGTATCCCTACCTTAGATTAACAACAAATGATATTCTGGCCCATATGGGAAATTTCCACATTAAAAAAAAAAAAAAAAAAAGTACCACAGACTATCAAAAGTGCTGTATGACATACATTTAGATAAACCTGTAACAGTGACACACCATCACTCTCCCTTTTAAACAGCCTACATCATGACAAGAAATAAAATACTGGATATGCAAGCATGACACAGTGTTGGCAATAGCAACATACGGCTTCTGACACTGGCCATTGATAAGTGCTTCTCTAATGCAGAGACTTGGCAAAAAGTCCAGTGAAAATGTTTCTTTTCATTCAGGCCTAGATCTGAACAGCAGGGCTGGCACAGTAGCAAAACTTTTACTACTTGTTCATATGTTCCTAAGATTTGACATAAAATATTAAAGACCTGTCGTTTTGTAGACTGAACTGAGACCCATTTTAAAATAGTCAAATGGAAAAAAATATTTTAAAACCAGGCCTTTCAGAAAATTCTGGGTTGGCTCTTCAAGACACAATGGTTTGCGCCATGTACACAAAATTTTTCACCCAACCCAATGACAAAAAAAGATATTTTTATAAATTAATAGAGGAAGACTTCGCTCTCAAGGACCAATTGCTACTACCAACCTGAAAAGGAGCGACGTTTTATGTTCAGTTCATTTGACACACGTACTTCAGTGCATAGTTTCAGCATCAGTAACATGGTAATGATCATGATAATGCTTTGCCACAGAAGAGGGGACTCAAAATGCCTTCCAAACCTAAAAAGAGAAAAATATATAAACTTATCAAGGGGGAGGAACTTTATATACCTAATTACTTTCACCCTCAGGTGTCCATAACAATCACCATAAGCGACAATTTGCAAAGCTGCAAAGAATTATTACATTAAGAGTTCGAGCCACATGTAACCCAATCATACCCGGCTTGCCCTTCTAGGGTTATTGCTACATCTAAAAGCACAAGTTTCTGTTGCCTGAGCTAAACAACCAGGTCCATTAGCTGGAATGAAGAGGCACTCACACAAACTTGGGTCTAGCCACTAGAAGGGGATAATAAACTATATTGTATTAGCATGAGACACACATTCCTTTCCTCTGTTAAGTGAAGGCACCCAAAATAAAGCGCTCCTGTACTATATGACTAAGTTCCCTAGATATGATTTTAAAATACGTTACATTTAATCATAATTCCGTACCATCCCATTCCCTGAAAAATAACTACCAATCTGATTTTTTATCTGATAGTGCCCCAATAAACTGTAACACAGCAGTGCCTTGTCCTTATTGCACTTCTACTGCTCCAGAAGCCTAGGAGAAGGACAGTGCAACATGTCCCAAAAGTTACTTGATTTGGTGTAGTTTGGACCAAGCCTAGGAAAACGAACTCCAAAGTTGCAGCAAAAAGCCACCCAGTAGTTCAGATACAGAAATTAAACAAAAAGAAGACTTTTTCCCTACTGCCTTCCTCCCCCAACTTCCTATTTAATTTATGTTTGCTTATTGATGCTGGTCTGGAGAATTACTGGGGCTCTCCTACACAAATGCAGAAGAGGAACTTGGATAGCAGCCAGTACTTAATGAAGGGGCCATCTTCCAGGATTGCATTAGATTCTGTCATAAGGAAGGAGCCTCTTTAGTGAGGACTGGCTGCTATCCAAGTTTCTCTTCTTGTAGTAGCCATAAGAGAGCTCAGTATAACACCCAACAGACATCACCAATGAGCAAACAACAGTAGGGCTTTTAATTTGTGTTGGTGTAGCAGGGAGTAAAGGGCAGGAAGAGCAGAAAAGCCTTTCCCATCTACATCTGGTGCAAAATGTATTAGATTTATTGCAGAAAGGCTCAGATAACATGAGGATGACTTCTCTCAGTTCAAACAACCTTGCTAGAGTATATGCTTCAGAGATTCTTATTGCTTCAAGGAAGTGGTCTGAGAAACTAAACAATGTACTTTCACCAACTCTTTAATTCTGGGCCACATTTATTTCCTGACACTTCCAATACAAACACAAAATAGTCACCCAGGCCTCTGCTTCATCACACCACAAACGCTGAACCCCCATTGGCAAAGACGGGAGACAACACTTACAGGATACGATATGTTTAATTAAGGTTTTACAACGCTCTGGCAAATGTATAGTATATGATAAAGAACCATTCATATGTAGATGAGTATGACGCAAGCTCTCCCATGTGCTACATCTAGCTCGTAAATACTGCCAAGGAGTAAGGGTTTGGATACAATTCTCTAACTCGGGTTTCTTTCAAGACTGACTAGCTCGGAATTCTATGAGACACTAGGACAGAACCAGTCGTTGACCAGTAAGCCCTTACACTCTATGAATGCTGAAGGAGTTCTTTACTTCTATTATGGTCTTTAGGAAAGATTAATTTTTTTTTATGGGGCAGACTGGCTTCCATGCAGGTTCTGTCCAGGTTGTAGGGAAAAACTGGAAAGTTCCTGAGTCTGGACTTGCTGAGTTTTCTTGGAATATCTCCTTTTGTGGGTGGCCAGGTTTGTCCCCAGTGGAACAGACCATCCCCAGGGAAATGGCTGGGGGGCTAGATACTTAGTGCCACAGAGATGGGGCCATCAAGTCTATGAAACCACAAGCCTTCACAATGTCTCCAGGGACACCAATGACCTGTGTGTATCTGGCTGCAGCAATGCCTTAGGGAGGGAGGAAGGTGACACTGGAGTAGACCATACCTTGCTAGAATTAGCACTAACAAATGCAGCGGGTTGCTGAAAGATGTGGAGATGATGCAGCCAAATGTACCAACCCCCTCTCATCTGCAGAAAACCCAGGTAAGGTTTCCATTGAGCGAGGAAGAAAGAGGATGGAGAGGAGCAAAGTAAAGCTGCCATTATTCCCCATTCTGTTCCCCTGCTGCTTGCCAGGGCAAACTCAGCAAATGCTGCTGAATCTCCAGTTTCAGGGGAAGTATAGAGTCCGGCAGGAACAATTTGCATTTCCCTGACCGTGACCCAGAACTCCATGGGTGTAGCAAGAGGAACATGACGCAACTCTGCAGTGATTGCTGAAGGGTCCTCAAGTTACTTATCCCTCTAACATGGCCATGATTCATAGAAGGAATGTGTCATAACAGAATGTCTTTATTGAGGGAGAAGAGCTAGGGGACAATAGATCAAGTTCTGAACACATTACTGAGCCAATACCACGTTGGCATGCCAGAGAAACTTGGGAGTCATGTGCAGCAGCTCTCGGAGCTGCCAGCTGTGCTCCACTGACAGTACTGGAGGTTGTCATTCTATTTATCCACAGGATAGGTATAGTATGGACAGCGAGGTTATTAGTTTCCTCTCAATGCCACACGACTGGTCTCCTGGCCTGACCCAGAGAGAGTATATAGTCTCCACTGGCTTATTCACTCCTTGGAATATTTATCTAGAAGTGCTATCCACAATATCAACTGTTATACAGATTTCTGAGTATGACAAACAGAAACAAGCTAAGTGCTTCAGGCTACCAGATGTCAGACTATAAAACAATTTACAGCCACCATAAACTAGTGTCACATTAGAACCAGCAGCCATAAAAGAGACGGAAAGCTGCATTATCAACCCTCTGAGTCATTTAGCAATTTAGATCTATGATTAAAACACACACACACACACACACACACACACACACACACACACACACACACTACACAATAGAGTTTATCTAGGACTGAATATATATGGCAAGGTTTCTATAGCAACCTCAAACAACGTATGAGACTTTAACAAACTGCAACACAATAAAAAGTTGCATTAGATCAACTTTCATTTTGACTAGTGAATGCACATCAAGTGAAATTCTAGATACTGTGTTCTAATCTAAATAACTGAAAAGCAAATAGCTTCTGTTTTGGTCAACATCATAGACCTTAACATGGGGAAAGCAGGATGGATATTCCTGTTTGTATTTGAAATTACGGTCCAGGAGCCAGCCTGACAAAAGCACCTCACCAGGGTATGGGGAATCCAAATTAAGTTTCTCTTGCCTCTCCATTCCCAAATGGGCTGCAGAGGTGACAGATACTAGAAGAGCCCTGGGTTGCTGTGCAGCGATTATTCAGGATGTTTCAGAACCAGCATTCAAAACTCTCTCCTTAGCCTGCAAAGGTAGAGGTAAATATTTTTGCCAAAGCAGGGCTTAAAGGTGGGAACATTAAAAAAGCTGTTCATAAAAGTAGAAAGGACCCTTTAGGGTGATAACTGGGGCTCATGGAAAGAGGAACACAGAACTGAAGGGTTTGCTTGTTTGTTGTTCTTTCTTTCAGAGTTTATTGCTGGTAACTATCATATAAGATAAACAATTGTGACATTTGCAGTATTTGGGATGTCCCATGTCAGACCTCAAAGTCCTTTCCCTTCTATTTATACAGATATCTCAAACTATCACAGAAAAAAGTTCGGTTTTCTTTAAAGAACATTGCATATGTTCAAAAATACCAGTCATTTTTGTTTAAAAGAAATCTTAACAGTGAAGTGTTCATAAAAACTCAGAGGCTGAATAACTGGCTAGACCCAAACAAACTGACTAGTCACTGAGTTTGTCTGAATAACCCCACCAACACACCTCATTCCTCTTACAATCATCCTGTTATTCTGGTCCTGGACCTACACGGACACAAACCACCGATCACGTGGAGAAAAGCCAATCAGTTTAGTGATCTCAAAAGAAGGGAGAAAGAAAAGGGAAACAAAAATGATTAGGGGTTTGGAATGGGTGCCATATGAACAGACTTTAAAAGACTGGGACTTTTCAGCTTAGAAAAGAGGAGACTAAGGGAGGACATGATAGAGGTCTATAAAATCATGACTGGTGGGGAGAAAGTGAATAAGGCAAAGTTATTTACTTGTTCCCATAACATAAGAACTAGTGGTCATCAAATGAAATTAAAAGGTAGCAGGTTTAAAACAAACAAAAGGAAGTATTTTTTCCACATAAACACACAGTCAACCTGTGGAACTCCTTGCTAGAGGATGTGGTGAAGACCAGGACTTTAACAGGGTTAAAAAAAGAACTAGATACATTCACAGAGAATAGGTCCATTAATGGCTATTAGCCAGGATATATAGGAATGGCGTCCCTAGCTTCTGTTTGTCAGAAGCTGGTAATGGGCAACAGGGGTAGGATCACTTGACGATTACCTAGTCTGTTCATTCCCTCAGTATCAGAAGACAGGATACTGGTCTAGATGGACATTTGGTCTGACCCAGTAAGCCGTTCTTATGAGTAACTTCAAGTTCACTAGCCACCAAGCTGGATTTGAACAGCAGTCTTTGGATGAGAAAGCTTAATGCATTAACCAACGGTAGCATTTAAAGCCCAAGTTAAAAGCTCTGCTTTTATTAGGCAAAAGAGTTAAGCAGTGTGGAAGCTGCATTACAGGCTGACACTGTATAACCCAAACTTGAATGGTAGTACAGTAATTCCTCATTTAACACTTACCCGCTTAACATGTTTTCGCGATAGCACAATTTTTTTTGGGGGGGGGAGATTTTTTTGAATTACACGACCGACCCCGGAATAACACGATTTCCCCAGCCAGCCCATTGCCAGTGGCTGCGCTGGGTTCACCACTTGCTGTGCCGTTTCCCGCTTGACTCCTCCTCGCCAGACGCCTTGCTCCCTCTCTTCTGCCCCCGCTTGCAGGCCAATGGCTGGGTTTCCCCAGCTGGCCTGTCACCGGTGGCTGCATGGGGCTTCCCCCACCTACCTGCAAAGCGGCAGAGGGTTCGCCGCTCGCTGCGCCGTTCTCCGGCGCCCCTCCTCCCCTCCCCCGACGCAGTGCGGATCCCGGCAGACCCATCACAGGGGCATACTCCCAACTCAATCCCCCTCCCTTCTCCTCCCCTTCCCTTCCCCAGAGCCAAATACCTCCCTTCCGTGCTGTAACCCAGTCCCCTTTCTCCCCCAACCTTATGTCTTCGTCCCAACAGACATCACCATTTGAAATGCAACCCCCACCTTTTCCATTATTTTCAATGGGAAAATTGACCCTACATAACACGTTTTCACTTAACACGATCATTTTCTGAAACATATCTATAGTGTTTACTATATGCTGCTGCAGCACCACCGTAGCCAACAGGAAGTGGAAGAGAAAAGAGCTAGTTTCAAAATATGACCTACCTGCAAAACTCCTTCTTGGCACAAGCTCCCAGGACAGTGTGTGTAAGAAAACATATACAGGCAGTCCCCGAGTTACGCAGATCCGACTTATGTCGGATCCGCAGTTACGAACGGGGCTTTTCTCGCCCCGGAGGACAGGAGTGGCGGGACGCCCAGATGCGCCACGGTCCACCGCCCCCGTCCTCTGGGGCGAGAAAAGCTGCTCCCCATTGCCCTGGTCTGCAGGGAGCAAAGCCTTGGAGCACGCCCGCAGTGGGACAGCCCGGGCGTGCTTGAGCTATCCTTCTGCGGGCGTGCTCCGTGGCTTTGCTCCCCGTCTCCCGACCAGCAGACCAGGGAGACGGGGAGCAAAGCCGCGGAGCACACCCACAGGGGGACAGCTCAAGCGTGCCCGGGCTGTCCCGCTGCGGGCGTGCTCCAAGGCTTTGCTCCCCGTCTCCCTAGTCTGCTGGGTGGGGGGGGTGCAGCTAGTGCCCCCCCCCCCAGCAGACCAGGCTTTTCTTGCCTACCCCTGGGGTAGAGCAGCTGGGGGCTGCCGGGTTGGTCCCGCAGCGCCGCTACGGACCAACCTGGCAGCACCCCAGCTGCTCTGCCCCAGCCGTCCTGATTCAGCCTCTGCTGGTCAGTTTCAGCAGGGGCTGAATCAGGACTCCTGGGGCAGAGCAGCTGGGGTGCTGCTGGGTTGCTCCAGTAGCGCCGAGGAGCCGCGCTACTGGAGCAACCCAGCAGCACCCCAGCTGCTCTGCCCCAGGCGTCCCCAAGTCAGCCGCTGCTGAAACTGACCAGCGGCTGACTACAGGAAGCCAGAGGCAGAGCTGCTCTGCCCCAGGCTTCCTGGAATCAGCCGCTGATCAGTTTCAGCAGCAGCTGACTTGGGGACGCCTGGGTTTCTTAAGTTGAATCTGTATGTAAGTCAGAACTGGTGTCCAGATTCAGCCGCGGTTGAAACTGATCAGTTACAGCAGCGGCTGACGCCAGTTCCGACTTACATACAAATTCAACTTAAGAACAAACCTACAGTCCCTATCTTGTACGTAACCCGGGGACTGCCTGTATTTTAAAATAATCTATTCAAACCTACACCTATAGTATTTCTTCCTGTACAAAATAAAGTGTGCTGAAATAGACTAGTGATCAAGGAGAGGAAGTCACGTGCACATTTCTGCTTCAGAGAGAATTTCCTGTGGAAAAGCTGCTCTCTGCTGTGCACCCTCTTACCACAGCATTCTCGACACGGGGGCTCCTTTGATGGTCTGTAATATCTTCTCACCTTCACTTTACAGAAGTGACCAGCAGCTATTTTTAATCTGTAAAGGCCACGTAAAGGGTTTGTCTACATTTAACAATTTGAAGCACAGCCACAGCAGTGCTTTAAACTGACAGTGTGGCAACAGCACTGATCTCCCAGCGCTCTATGTACATCGCCTCTGCAAGGGGAGTAGCTAACAGTGCTGTAGCCTGGTTCACACTAGCACTTTATAGCACTTGTAACTAGGGTTGCCAGATGCTTTCACAAAAAATCCCAAACATGGGATTGGATGAGGAAAAAAAAGGGGGGGGGGGGGACACCAGAGTTGTTTTCTGTTTTACCGGACAGGGGCCACGAATAATGGAATGTATGGGCAAAAACTGGACACCTGGCAACCCTACTTGTAACGTAAGCTGGCTCCCCCTGAACACTGGTTACTGCCTGCCCCCCTCTGTGGGAGGCAGCAAGTGGGGGGAGGGCAGGCAGCTGCACAGAGCCACCACATGTGGGCAGCTCGCTTAATAGCGAGCTCCCCATGCGTTATCAGCTCCTGCCCACCCCACCCCCCCATGCTGCTATTTCTGACAGAGAAGCAGCAGCAGGGGAGGGAGGGGCAGGCCGCTCCATAGGAGCCCAAATGCATAGGCACCTGGTTTGAAAGCCGGCTTCCCATGTGTATCAGCTCCCACCTCACCCTCTGTGCTGGTTCCTCTCTATCTGGGGGATCTGATGCTCATGGGGAGCCATCTTAAAAGCTGGCTCCTCACAGGCACCGGTTCCTGCCTCCCTCTCACCCTTGCTGATAGAGAGGCAGGAAGGGGGGCGGGGGCAGGGAGTGTATGTAGTTGACAAGATTAACCTTTAAACCCAAGCTTATAAGTTAATCATGTAGTCATCTACATACTAACATCCCTAAAACATATATTAGATAGAATATTCCAATTGACAGGAAATATCCCCAAACCCATCTAGAGGTAGTGCATTATGCAAGGTAGTGCATAATCCAAAACTGTCAGAAAGTCAGGGAAAGTCTATCCCATTTACTTCAGTAGGCGCTGTATCAGGAGCACGCTCTTCAGCTGGTGTAAAAACTGTCAGAATTCCACTGCAGCAAACTGAGCTGTAACAATTTACACCAGCCGAGGAACAGTCACCAGGATTCTAATGCACACCCAGGCAGTAAACTAACCACAGCCTCATCCTCTTTGCTTCTTTGGCTGACAAAGAACAAATATGGGAAGTTAAGATCAAAGGGAAATGATCTTTAGGAGACTTCATGTACTTGTCTTATATTTTGGGCACTTCCACTCAGGAAATGCCACTCTGACCTATCAGCCAACCATTCTTATTTTCTTTAAATTTGTGCTTAATCTTGCAATTACAACACACCGAAGTAACCGGATATCGTCATTAGTACATCTTTAAATTTGACAAGACAAAGGATTGCACCACAACTAAAAAGGCTCCCGTCGCTGAGTGCAGCAGGAAGCAAAATTACCATTGGCTGACCTTACTTATTAAGATGTAACTAGAACACCTACCATCTACTTCAGAGAAATATTTTCCATTTCTTTTCCTTAGGCCATGTATTTATTCTGCTGACATTAAACAAATCCTGAAGTTTGTGGGGCATTTTATACACCTAACTCAGGAAACCCCATTATGAAGGCTAACACAAAATAATTGTACAGGTATTCTAGTGAGCAGTGCTCCTCATCCTTCCCCTGCAAACGGTGATCCATAGAAATCATTATTACTTTTCCTGTGTGTCTGACGGACCCAGCTAGGTGAGAAGCATCCTCTGTGCCAAAGTAGAGGTGAGCATATAGAAGTCTTTTCCATAAAGTCACACAGTTACTTTATCCAGTCAGGGGCTCTCTCAGAGACAAGAGAAGGGGGTGGGGGCGGGGAGGACATTGGCTTACTGATGAAAATGCTAATGAAGAAGAGCATTTTCATAAAGTGCCAGTAACTCCCCTGCACAGTCATACAACTATGTTTTTTTCCATGCATGTTTGCGGATCTTTCAGCGCACTGACAGACACAAAAAGTTGAAACTAACAGGAGTCACATCACATGTGAGGTTGCTCATCCCCTTTGCAGATGGAAGCTTCAGTGCTGGTGTAAAATGGTGCAATCATAAAGGTTTTTTAAGCAGGGGAGTTACTGGCACTTTATGAAAATGGTCTTCTTCATTAGCATTTTCATCTGTAAGCCAAAAAGGGTCAAAGACTTTGTATTTTTTAAGAATCAACATACTGGGTCATATGCTTATGGGACAAATAGGGAAAAAGTCTGCATTATCTTTTATGAAAACTAGACAACTGCTCCCTTGGGCAACTGGGTATTGCTGCCTGCCTTAATACGTACAGGTAACTCCAAGGAGGCTGAAAAGGGGTGTTAAACAAGCATAAAACACTGATTTAGATAAGACAGTCTCAGGTACTCAGCTTCAAAAGAGTTATAACAAAGCTGGCTAGACTAGAATTGGTTGCCTTCCAGAGACTAAGCCAGGGATCAAAGGACACCTAAAAATCTCAAAGACCCTAGATAAAGCAAAGGACAATTAGATAGGCTCCAAAAAGCTGACAGGCTGAGAATAGGGATGTTAAGGACTAGTCGACTATCTGATAAACATTTGCTTATTGGATATAGTCTGCTGACTAGTCGATTCAGCCCCCCCACCCCCTTGTTGCATCTATGATATAGCGGCAGCAAAGGGGGAGGAGGGGTACTTCCAAGAGGCAGTGCTGCACAGCTGAGCCAGGGATCAGCTGTGCGACACTGCAACTTTGAAATCCCAAGACGGTGTTTCAAAGGAGCAGCCACCGCACAGCTCAGCTGTACCACAGCTCAGCTGTGCAGCACTGCCCCTTTTAAAACGCCGAAGCACCATGGAGCTTGGGGTCAGCTGGGGACTCCCCAGCTGATTCTGGGCTCCCCACAGCATATCAGCAGAGCCCAGGGTCAGCTGGGGAGTCCCCAGCTGACTCCGGGTTCCATGCAGCATTTCCCCAGCACCCCGGGTCAGCTAGGGAGTTCCCAGCTTCTGGGGAAATGCTGCGTAGAGCCTGGGATCAGCTGGGCAGTCCCCAGCTGACCCCGGGCTCCATGGCTGCCCCCTTTGAAACGTGGAGGCAGCGTTTCAAAGGGGCAGCCACCGCACAGCTGAGCCACGGATCAAAGGGGCAGCCATGGAGCCTAGGGTCAGTTGGGTACTCCCCACCTGATCCTGGGCTCCATAGCTTTGAAATGCGCAAGAGCCCCCACTGGGGACTGTTGTATATTTTAAAGCAGGCACCACATGCAGCCCAGAGTCAGCGGGAGTTCCCGCTGGCCCCAGGCTGTACAGAGTTCCTAGCTGAGAAGGCACACAAAGATCAAAGATGAAAATGGCGATCGGGGCTTTTTTGCGCAAAAGCACGTCTAGATTGGCACGGACGCTTTTCCGCAAAAAGTGCTTTTGCGGAAAAGCATCCGTGCCAATCTAGGCACTCTTTTCCGCAAATGCTTTTAACGAAAAACTTTTCCATTAAAAGCATTTGCAGAAAATCATGCCAATCTAGACGTAGCCCTAGTGATTTCTAGGAAGAGTTGAGCATGTAAGAAAAGGAGATTGAGGCCTACTAGTTTCCCCAATTATCACCTCTAATACCATTAACTCACAAACATCCCACTCTCCCTACCTCTAATATCATCAATTCACAGACACTTACCTTCCTTCCTCCCCCCCCCCCCCGCATCGCCCTCCTGTTCTGCAATGTGATTTGTCCTTTTCATATTGTTCATTTTTTTAATTGTATCCTTTGGTATATATGGTTGTGACTACTTTCTTCCACTATTTGATCTGAGGAAGTGGGTCTGGCCCACGAAAGCTCATCATCTAATAAACTATCTTGTTAGTCTTTAAAGTGCTACATTGTCCTGCATTTTGCTTCAACTACCCCAGACTAACACGGCTACATTTCTATCACTATTCTACTATTGTCTACAAATACAGTTTTATCATTTCTGTGCACAATTCTTCTCAGACTGCCTTTCGGCAAAGGGTTGGTACAGAAAAAAAAAGACTACTGATTGAACAGAACTATGCTGAAAAAAAGTTAAATTACTTTTAACTCACGTCAAAAGAAAAATATGGTTGCCAGATACTTTCACAAAAAATCTGGAACATGGCAGGGAAAAAAACTGGTTGAGCAAAAAGACAACCCTCCCCAGCCTTCCATCCGAGAAAAACAGAAAATACCAGACATTTGGGTTTTGTTCTTTTTAAACCAGACAAACTGTCCGGGAGAAAACCAGACACTTAGCAACCCTAAAGAAAAATGTAGAGCAGGGGCAGGCAAGATAGAGCCCGCAGGCCACAAACAGTTTGATCCAGCCTGCAGCCACCCTGCCACTCCCTCTGCCCCTAAGCCAATCAAAACTTGGGAGCAGGGGAGCATGCAAACTCATTCGCTGTTCAAAGCAACTAGTGGCTCCCTGCCCCAACCAGGGGCACAAGGTACCTAGAGGGAGCCGCCAGCCATTTTGAACAGCAAATGACTTCTCGCACGCTCCTCCACCCCAGCCCTGATTGGTCTAGGAGCAGGGGACATGCACGAGGTCTCCTCCTTCTGCCAAGGGTCTGCAGCACCTAAGGCAACTGCCAGCTGTTCAGAATGGCTGATGATTCCCTATAGGCATTGTGCGCCCCTGGCAGGACAAGGGCAAGGACAGGGGAGTGTGCACAGTCTCCTCCCCCCTTCTAGGGCAAGCGGGGCCTAGAAGGAACTGCCCCATTTTGCTTAAGGCCCCACCCCTTTCCATCTGAGGCCCCACCTCTTCTGCAGGCAGAGTTGGCTCACAACCACAATCAACATTCATGAAGTGGCCCCCCCTGCCAAAATTATTGCCTATCCCGATGTAGAGGCATTTTGAGCGAGGGAAACAGTGCCAAAGAAACAAATATCACACCATTGTCATCACAAGAAAATACAAGTTGAGTCTTTGATAATGTCCTAAAATGAAGAATTATAGGAAAGTGGCCAAGAGGAGGGTCAGAAAATTGATGCCTTTAACTTAAAAATAAAAAAATGCATCTCTCCTCTCCTGGGCAGTGAAATAACTGGAGGGGAAATCTTGAAAAGAAGTATCTAATAGAAGCAGGATCCTGATTATTGCCCGTAGCGCCAGTACTAATTTCTGAGCTAGTATCAGTCCTGCTATGCCAGCTTTAGCCGTAGAAACACTTAACAGTAGATTCCATGCAGATTCATGAGTAAACATTGTATCTGCAGACTGGAGAACAAGAGGAAGATGGCACACCTCCTGTTTTTAAACTAGTTGATTTTTTAAATTAAAGAAGAGGGGCAGATTATGGGACTGGGTTATGGAAGGGGTGAAGTGGACACAGTTCATGGGAATACATGGTCCCCCCTGCTACTTCATGAAACAAGATATTTTGGAGATTGTGGAGGAAGGGAAAGGACCAGGAGTCAGGAATAAACACATGTTGGAAATAGACACACTAAGCTAGTATTGAACCCTATTATCATGGTAGAATCAAAAGCAGAAATACGTCAGATTCATTTCAGGAAGAAAAAAAAAAAAAAAAAGCCAGTCACATCGGGATAACACATACTGAACAAGAGGGTGAGTCTAGACAGCCTTACTGAAAGATGCAGACAGACTGTTTGAGAGCAGTGGACACTGATACAGTCATATAAAAGGCCAATGCCATTTGTGAGAACATACACAGAAGCCATATGTGAAAAAGTACGCAGACTCTCTCTGGTGCACCTGCAATAGTGTGTTCAGTCCTGGAACAACAGTTCTAAAAGATGATGACAAACTCAAGGGAGTTCAGAGAAGAACAACAAACGTGATCAAGGGAATCGAGGAAATTGCTTGAAATTAAATAATTAAATTGCGATGCTAAACAATTATTGGGGCTGGGGGAATAACATGATTAGACCCTCAAATATTTCTAGACATATATAGATATGAAAGTGTGTGTGTGCGCACAAATATGTACACTCTTATTTGTACGCTTAGATAAAAATGGGGAGGAATTAGCATGGACTATATGCCTATAACCAGGAGTAATGAGGTGGGGGGAGAGGGAAAAAAAAAATCAGGAAAGAAGAATTTAGGCTTACTGCCAAGAAAACCAGCTTGACAGAGGCATGTATGAGCCTGTAAAAATAGCCTTCTGCAGGGGGGCAGAAGTCTCATCCCATGGTGCTTTTACAAGTAGAATGGACAAAATGATCCAACAGGCCTTTTTACCATGAACTCTTGTCATTATTATCTACACACTAGCCAATTAGCCCGTCATAAGACGGGATTTTCAGGTCCCTCCTCCTCCTCCTCCTCTTCCTCCTCCTCCTCCTCTCTCTCTTTCTCTCTCTCACTCTCACTTCTCCTCCCCCTCCTGCCTCTCACTCGGGGGACCGTGGAGCCCAAATGGCCGTTTGGGCTCCACACTCCCCGTGTTGCGGCGCCCAAACAGTCACTTGCGCCGCTTGCTCCCACGTGGCGGCCTGGCTGAGCGGCGCAGAAGTCAGCCGAGTGCTGCGAAGGGGGGCGGGGCGGTGACATTCACAGCCAGGGGGCACGGCCTGGAGCCGTTGTCACACCGCACGTCACTGTCCCGCCCCCCTTCCCCTCCCGCCATGGCACTCGGCTGACTTCTGCACCGATCAGCCAGGCCGCCACGGGGGAGCAAGCGGCCTTTTGGGCCCCGCACTCCCCATGCAGCATGGGCCGCCCAGAGGGAACAGCCAGCATTTCGGCGGTACAGACTCTCAGACACTGGGCTACTATATCTATATCTATATATGATACCTTCATAGTAATCATACATTGTATTGCCTATACCCAGTTATATTTTGTTTCAAGTACTGATCTTATCCCAGTTGGTCATAAAGTGACATCAGCAGTATGATTGCTATGGAAGAATTACTATGCTTAACAACAACAAAAAAGAAAGAGAGAGAGAGAGAGAGAGAGATGTCACTGCTCTGACATGGTTAAGAGTACCACCTAGCCTTTAAGAAACCTAAATAACGCTTTGTGCAACACTCCCATGCACCAGAACAGTATTCACCCAAAGGAGTAGTTGTTTAGCATTATACTGTATATCAGGAGTGGGCAATAAAAACAAAAAACTGCAGCCCACAGGGTTAGTCCCTGGCAAGGGGCTGCCACTAGGTGTACCCATGCCTCCACAGATATCGGAGGATTGCAGCTCTGGTTGAGCGGTGGGAAGTGTCATGGACTGGGATGCCATTTCCCACTGCTCATGTTGGCTTCGAATAGCAATTTGCACCCAATGAGAGCTGCAATCGTCTGATATCTGCAGAGGCACAGATAACATGGAGGTGGGGGCCAGTCAGGGATTAACCTTGCGGAATGGATCTGGCCCACGAGCTGGAATTTGCCCACCTCTGCTTTATAAAATTCAATATGTGGATGCCAAAAACCTTTTCACTGTGTGATATGCCCGCTTAAGACCACGTTATTTTAGTATCATAACAGTTACTTTATAGAGGACAGTATATAGCATTTTAATCTCTACCTCGTATTTCAGTGGAACTACTTGCATAGCAAGGTATTATTATTCACTGTGAGCAGAAGTGGAAGAATTAGAACCTTAAGGTTTTGCAAGGTCAAGCCTGTAGTATTTACCAAGTGTGGGAGGCTACATCACATACTTTGAACTTTTTTTAAATAGGCCACACCCACTTGATAGCTGTGGTAGCATTCGAAAGCCTGCTTCTCCATTCTGAACTGGTTTAAGCAGTTTACAACAAAGCAGGAACTTTCAAGATCAGAATATAGAATCCTAACGTAGAGTAACACAAAGCTAGTATTCATTAAATACATGGATATATTTAAAGATGCAAAAGAGCCAGAGGGTGAAAAAACACCATTATCTCAAAACAAAAAAGTTTTTTTTTTAAGTTTCCTTTCCCATTTTAGAAATAACTTTTTAAATTTAAATTATATTTATATTTTATTTTATTTAAAAAAATGTCTTTCAACTTAAATAAAAAAACTATTTACACTTACATCTCTCTCAGCTTGAGCACTTAGAATAGACTAGAAATTAAAGATTCTCACTTTTTTCAGAGACCTCCTCTTAATAAAGATGGCCTCAGGAACAACAATTGCATGGCATCTCTCTGTTAATGATAATACTTACATGGATATGTGTGATATATTCATGTATATTTAAATGTCTTTATTGTCACAGGTATTTTGACATATTTGAAAAAAATACTGTCTTTCACTTTTAGTTTCCTCCCCATCACTCATAGTTCCGTTTATTGTGTTTCCCTTGCACATTAGCTTCTTTCTCTCCCCATTCTCCACTACTACATATGCCTCTTTTCTTCCGCAGGCTTTTTCGCTTTTTTCCATGCCTCTGTAAGTACAATTCCAATCCCACGGGAGGTTCTGATTCTACAGGTGCCTTCCCTACATCTCATTGCTAAGCTAGCTCTGGTCCCAGAGGACAGCCCATTTCTTCTACTGATATGTAGACCAGACTTTCATATCTTTTTATGTGAGCCTAGGCTGCTCTGGGGATCTTTACAAGCAACTAGACACAGATAGGAAGAGACCTGTCATGTCTTCACAGACCAGCAGCACAGCTCTATTCGTCAAATTGTTCCAAGAATAGTTTCCGGTATTATTGTTATTTCCTAATCAATTTCATTTTTAGATTCTTGGGTATATTCCTAATGCAGAAGTGGCCAAGTTACAAAACTGCAGAGGAACATTTGTTTTTAACATGTATTCCTATACGGGAGGTGGAGGGATACACACGAGATCAGGTCTGTTAGTTCACAAACACAAAGACTAGATTTCAGAGCAAAATTTGCTCATGCGTGTCCTTTGCGCACAGTATTAGGTTTTAAAAATGTGATTGTTTTGAAATGGGGACCTTCCTCCAATGTTTCTTGACAAGCTGCTTTTTAAAGGGTGGCTTTTCAAATGTGGGGCTTTGATCCTAGAAAGAGATCCACAGGCAGACCCCCACAGAAATCAATAAGGGCAGACGGGTCTGCCTACGCAGAGCTGTAGTGACTTCAGTGGAGGACTACCTGCATGGAGCAATTTGTAGGGTAGCGATGAGGAGGGAGAAAGAAAGGAAACGCTTGTTCAAAACAGCTCTAGCTACTGGCTTGTCATTAGCCTCCATTGTTAGTTGAAGTTTTGAAATGCAGCTTATTAACACTGAGAACTATGTCAGGAAAACATAAAAGAGAAATGAATTTGGTACGTGAGCCTTAAGGTGATGTACATAAACCTGCTTGCATCAAGGCTGGATTCTGCTTCCCCTCTTTAAAGAGTGGGTCCCACCAAGTATTACATCCTCAGAGACCTCGCATCTGAAGCTTTGAAATCAATTTGAGAGAAAAAGAATAAACACTTTACAAGAATGTAAAAACAACTTACCAAAAGAGTATTCTCAAAATATTTGCTACTAATAATACTAGACACACGTAGGTTGAAAAGCCCTCTGCATTCTGTGTTCTTTTGATGTCTCTGTACTGGGGGATATATGGCACCACACCTCCAAATACCATTGCACCAGCTGCACCCCAGGAAACCAGCTGGTGCATTGGAACCACCAGCCACTTCAAGCCATCTGCCTCCATGCCCAGCAAAGCTGTGCAGCACCAGGGCCACCACTGGCAAAGGATTGCACTTTCACTGTTTCTTCAGACTTCGTTAATTTTAGTCACACACAGTCCTCCTGGTACAACATGTTCCCATGCTTACGTCATCTCTCGCACAACTGTCACCTGAAAAAAGAATGTAGGAAGGAAATGTAAATATATCACCTGGCAGCAGGAATACAAACCCCGCCTGCCTATGGTCAGGTCAGAGAAAACAGCCTCCAGTGTCACAAGTTAGCTCAGGGGTAACCAGAGAGGTCAAACATATGGAGTTGTATGGTCCATGACTAGAGTTCCCAAGTGCTACAGTAATACCAATAAATAAATACAGCACAGCTTGTGTCCAACCTCATCTGATCACTAATACGAAACATTTCTTGCTGTCTACTTCATTTTTCTATAAAATTAGTACCAGTGGCATAGCTATAAGAGTGCAAGAGGTGCAGTTGTACAAGGAGTCACAAGGCTATTGGGGACGGCAGTCAGGGATGTGGGGGACAAAGAGGAGCTAAAAAGAACTGGGGGTGGGACTGGATCTTGGCTAGTGGATTTGAGGAAAAGCCTGAGGAAGGGGGTTGGAGAGAGCTGGGAGGACCAGATCAGAACGGGTGGAGAGTGAGTGGAGGCTGTGGGTCTCGGGGAGAGGGGAAGCTAAGCAAGAGGGAGGATTGGATTGTGGCTGTGGGAGAATGGGAGGGAGCTGGACACTAGATTGGGGCTGGGAAGACCCTACACAGAGGCTAGGGAAGTGGTTCCCAGCCGTCAGTCCGCAGACAGGTGCCAGCGGCCGTGACAGCTGAAGTGGCGGCAGGAGGCGCCTCCCTCCCTTCTTCCTGCTCCCCCCTCGTCCACACTTGAGGAGACGCACTTGGGGAGGGAGAGGGCGCGAATGGGGAGGGAGTGTGCACGCATGCTGCCAACGGATGCTCTCCCTGGCCGTGCAGCCAATTTTGCCACCAGTAGCGCTAGGGCTGAGGCAGCGGCAGCAAGGGGTGGAGTAAAAGGCGCCTTCCTCCCCTCTCAGTATTGGTGTCCGGCTGGGGCACCATGCTCCAGGGATGTTAAATTGCATGTAATCAGCTAATCGACTTTCCATCGACTACTCGATTAGTCAATAAGAGGGCAAACTGCAGAGCCACAGCAGGGTTAGCTTCTGGCCCCGCCTCTGCCTTTTAAATGTATTAAGAGCCATCGGACTCTTAATACATTTAAAAAGCAGAGGGCAGAGTCTGGGACTGGGAACGCTTAGGCCCCGTCCCAGCTATGCCTCTATCTCCCCTTCCCCCCCCCAAGACAGAGATTGGAGAAAACAGCTTTTAAGCCAGCACCCGCCAGCACCAGCTTCTGCTCCTGCCCCCTTGCTGCCTCTCTCTGATTTGCATATGCTTATCGGGGAGTCGACTAGTCGCTTACATCCCTACCGCACTCCCTCACGCCCCTACCTGCACGGCCGCTTTTGCCCCCGGGAGCATGAGGAGGAGGCAAAGCAGGAGGTGCCTCCCTCCCACCTCGGTAATGGCAGCTGGCCTGGGCTCTGCGCTCCCCGCAGCCATGTGCAAGATGCACCAACGGCCCACCCCCTCCACCAACAGCCGCCCCCCCATTCACATGACAATAACGGCCATGTTCCCTAGAGGGGCAGCCTCACTCTGGTGAGTGCAGGAATGGGGTGGGGCAAAGGGGTTGTTGGTATGAGCTGTAGGGGTCAGAGGGTCAAAGGGCACAGGGCATGGGTCAAAAGGTGTTAGGCACTGGGGAGCAAGAGACTGGGTTAGGGCTAGGTGGACAGGCAACATTTTATTTGCATATTCCTTATGCAAATAATGAATATGCAAATAAAGTGTAATGAATATGCAGATAAATTATTAGTCCACCAAACGTTTGTGAATGGGTTTGCCAGACCGCAGCATAAAGAAGGTTGGGAACCACTGGGCGAGGGAACAAGTTGGTTTGTGGGGGAGTTAAAGCAGAGTGTATTTTGGAATCACAAGGGGGTCCCCTCAATTATTCTTGCACTAGGCAGTGTTCGGCCTTGTAACCCCAGCGTGTGTAACGCTTATAACGAAAGAGACCAATTGACAGCCCTGAATGGAGACTGATGTCCTCTAATGACATAGTACACGCAGCACCAGCAGAAGTTTTCTACATGGCTTTGTCAATGTGTCTCAGCATTGCTCTAGAACAGTGGTTCTCAAGCTTTTTGGCCCACAGGCCACCCCAATGCAGACATTTCCGCAGACCACCAGCCAACCATGATGACAAAATGGGTGCAGAAGGGTGTGGGTTCTGGATGTGAGGTTGGATGCAGGAGCGGGGCATAAGTGTGGGGTCTGGGCACGAGAGGTGCTTATCTGGCTCCATGCACCCCGTCACTCCCAGGCACCACCCCCTACTGCTCCCTCTGGCCATGACTACGACCAATGGGAGCAGTGGGGAAAACCTCCAGGCATTGGGGGAGCAGCAGCACATGGAGTCGCTTCCTTCCCTGCAAGCCAGCTCTGGCCCCGGAGGCTCACCACTCATCCCTCTACCCCTGCACAGTGGGAAGCCAGTGCTGGTACCTTGTAGGGAGACCGCAGGGCTGCAGTGTCAGCGTCGGCTCCCCACTGCTGGAGGACAGAGGGCAAGCCTCAAGCCTGCAGCCCACCTACAAGATGGTTGTGGGCCACACTTTGAGAACCGCTGCTCTAGAAAGTTCAGTCTCTGTAATAGGGATGTAATAGTGTAGTCGATTAGCTGATTAATCGATAAGCAAAAGCTTATTGGTTAATGCTATAGACTACATGCATTCCCCCACACCTACCAGTAAATTTTTTTAGCCGGCTGGCCAGCAGCCCAACTCAGTCCTGGATTGTGCCGGGTCCGGGACCTACACTCGCTGTGGCTCTGCATTAAAAGTGTATTAGGAGCCAGGTAGGCAGGCAGCCCAGTTCAGTTCTGGCTCGTACCAGGTCCGGGAGCTCAACTCCTCCCCTAGACAGGGGCTGTTGCCAGCCTGCGCTGCTGCCTCTGTATCAGAAGCAGCATCATAGGGCAACAGGCAGCCAGTCCACAAGGATAGCTGGTTTTTAAACTGTCTCCCCTTGCGGATCAACTCCCGCCTGGCACCCCATGCTGCTGCCTCTGATAGAGAGAGCAGCAATAAGTAGCAAGGGATTCCCTGGCAGTGAGGCCGGAGCACACTGACTTCTGGCCCCATCCCCAGGAACTGTAGAATAGTCGACTAACCAATAAGAATTCATGAGGTTAATCCATTATTTAATTAACTGATATTTAACATCCCTACTCTGTAGTTCACTTTATTCAGTGCCTACCATGTTCTTAACCAGGGTATACGTATTCTTGGGGGTACACAGAGGTTGTCTGAGGGGAGTACATCAACTCATATAGACATTTACTTAATTTTAACAGGCTACAAAAAAAGCACTAGCAAAATTTGTACAAACTAAAATGTCATAATACAGAGAAAATTAGCAATTTTTCAGTAATAATTTTGTGACACTTTTGTATTTTTATGTTTGATTTTGTAAGCAAGTACTTTTTAAGTAAGGTGAAACTTGGGGATATGCAAGACAAATCTGACTTCTGAAAAGGGTACAGTAATCTCAGTCTAGAAAGATTGAGAACCACAGAGATAGCAGTTTGAATGATATGAGCACCCCTCCTTTGGGAGCTGGATCAAACACATTTCTCATAGCCCCACAAGGCTAGAATCTGTAATTTTTTGGAGGTCTGGACCTCCACGTTAAAGATGAGGGTGATCTGTTCTATTTTGTACATGTATTGTGTGGCCTTCAGGATTGTAGCAAATTGCCAACACAACTCTCACATTTGGTAAAGCCTGGGAACAGGGGAGGGGATAGGACAGAGAGGCCAGAAAGATCTAGGAAACAAATATATTGCTCCACTCCCTCGCTCATGATTAGATTTGGGTAAGTGAAGATAGAAGACAAAACAGCAAGAGAAAATAATTACTTTTAGGAGCCAAAGCAATGTCAGGTATTGCCAAGTCTTCTCCGTAGGAGCAGGAGACACAACCCCCAATTCCTTTTGTTTAGGTACTTTTCAACCTACTGATCCCCCACACACCTATGACTGGAGGGTCTGGTCCCCTCAGACTGGCCTCTCTCCCCTCAGGTTTCCCTCTTCACATTTTAAGCCTTGGTTGTTTAGCAGAGAGCAGACACTAAAGCTCCACGCTCCCCACACCCACTCCGTTCGAAAAAAGAAAACACAGCAGCACTTGTGTACGTTAGCAACAACCACTCAATTTACAAACGCCTCAAGGAACGAGCTGCTTTCCCCCCAGCTCCCCTCCCTGGCCGGGAAGAGACTTGGGCTCTGGAGACAGCGATTGCGGGGTCTGCAAGAGTGCCCTGACTGCAGGGAGCGCCTTCGCCCGCGAAGAAGGGCAGGCAAGCAGCATGGGTTAGCGGGGCTGCTCCTTTAAACCCCTTCCCGGACTGGAGTGTTTCGGAACCGGCCCCCTGAGAGTCTCCACCCCTTCTTTCGTCTTACCTTGGCTCTGTCCCCCACTAGGAGCATTAGCGACGCGACTGGAGGTGATCACCAGATCCGGGCCCCTGGGGTCCAGACCCACACATTTCTCGCTGCTGCTGCTGCTGCTGCTAATCCCGCGATCAGCTCCTGCCGCCTGGGCGGCTAGGGTGACATTAACCAGCAGCAGGGGCAGGACCTCAGAGCTGCTTCTGTGACGTCACAATAACCAGCTGCGCCTCCGTCAATGGAGGGAAAGGCCCAGCCGGTGACTCAGCGTCTATTTCCTCTGGGTCCTAGAGGGCACCGGATCCCTCCCCAGAGCAAGATTTGTTTCCGTGTGTGAGCAACATGTATAATTTTTTTCCAAATAAAAAACGTTCAGTCAGATTTAGATTTTATAAATGTTTCATTGAAGCAAGGACCCTAAGGTGTGGAAGAATGTGACTAAATCAGAACTAAAAGGAACTTGGGTCTAAGTCACCAGGTGGAAGTAGGATCACAGAACACTAGAACTGGAAGGGGCCTCGAGAGGTCGCCAAGTTCAGTCCCCTGCCCTCATGTCAGGAATAAAGCACTCTCTCAACCAGTGTTTTTTCAGCCAGTGGTACGCATACCCTTAAGGGTACATGAGAGAAGTCTGGAGAGTACATCCACAAAAGTGAAATTTGGCAAAAAATGTCCGGAATTTTGCCCTGCAAAGGGGATCGGGGAGGGGGCGGTGGCACGTGCCTGTCAAACTGAATGTTTGGAGCTGTGCATCCGGACGTTAACAGCTGCTCTGTGCACGCGCCGCAGTGCTGGCGGGGAAAGTGCGTGGCTGCGGCAGCGGCAGCTCCGGTGACACCCAGGGCAGTTCCAAGTTGGGGAGCAGGTTTGGGCAAGGAGAAAAAAAGATTGCTTCCACAGCCGCCTCTCCTAGTTCGTTTCCTCTCCGGCAGCCTCCCCGGGGTGCTCCAGCAGGGAGGGCGGCTGAACCTGGAAACGCGCATTACCCCCACCCCTGCCAGCAGCTCAGTACAATGCGTCCCCATCACTCCTTCCCCGTGGCACAGCAGAGAGGAGCTAAAAGGCAGTGAAATGGCACAATAAGCTTTGTGCCAAAGGACTCCCCCCCCCCCCCCGCATCAGTGGCATAGTGAGGGGGGGGAAGTTGCCCCTGGGCACCTTGCTGGGGGGCACCAGACTGGTCATAGAATCATAAAATACCAGGACTGGAAGGGACCTCGAGAGGTCATCGAGTCCAGTCTGCTGCCCTCATGGCAGGACCAAGTACTGTCTAGACCATCCCTGACAGACATTTATCTAACCTACTCTTAAATATCTCCAGAGATCGGTATTCCACAACCTCCCTGGGCAATTTATTCTAGTGTTTGACCACCCTGACAGTTAGGAACTTTTTCCTAATGTCCAGCCTAAATCTCCCTTGCTGCAGTTTAAGCCCATTGCTTCTTGTTCTATCCTCAGAGGCCAAGATGAACAAGTTTTCTCCCTCCTCCTTATGACACCCTTTTAGATATCTGAAAACTGTTATCATGTCCCTCCTCAATCTTCTCTTTTCTAAACTAAACAAACCCAATTCCTTCAGCCTTCCCTCATAGGTCATGTTCTCTAGATCTTTAATCATTCTCGTTGCTCTTCTCTGGACCCTCTCCAATTGTTCCACATCTTTCTTGAAATGCGGTGCCCAGAACTGGACACAATACTCCAATTGAGGCCTAACCAGCACAGAGTATAGCGGAAGAATGACTTCTCGTGTCTTGCTCATAACACACCTGGTAATACATCCCATATGTGGGAGAACACAGCCTCATGCAGAGAGCTTGACACTGGCGGGCCACTTGCTCCCTGCAGACAAGCTGTGGAGATAGGGCCGAGCCACAGAAGTGGGCACTTCAAAGGTAGAGTTACCATAAGTCTGATGCCTGACTCTGGGGGAGGTGAGGGGCATTGCATTAGAGCAGGGGGGCTGAAGGTGCCTGGCTCTGCAGGGATAGGGTTGCCAGGTGTACAGTTTTGACAGTCCAGTATTTGAGCTTTCTGTTCAGGAAACAAATTGAGAAAATATAAATGTCCAGTACAGTATTTTCTAAATAAGATGTAATGTAGATTGTGATGTAATGTCAAGCATGTCCAGTATTTTTGTTGAAACCATCTGGCAACCCTATGCAGGAGGGGTAGAGCATTGAGTTAGAGCAGCGAGTCTGGGAGTACCTGGCTATGTGACAGGGGGAGGGCATTGGGTTAGAGCGGGGGGAGGGCTGGGAGTGCCTTGCTCTGGGGAAAGGGTGGGTGCATTGGGTTAGAACAGGGGGGCTGGGAGTACTTATAATTTTTTAAAGGGGTGCTTTATAAAAAAAAAGGTTGAGAAACACTGATCTAGATGCTAAAGTGAGCCTCTAAACAGGTGGTTATGTTGATGTATTTAAGAAGGGGGATTCAAGTAAATGTAAAAATCACTTCACCTCCATATTTCTTTTCTCTTTCGGATGCCTGCCTTAAGTTCCCTATTGCAGTCTCACGTATCTTGCATTATTACTGACTCCTGCTTTTGCCATAGGTAACCATAAATGAAATCATCATATGAAATTAGGTATGAGTTTTCCATATTTGAGTCTTGGGTATAATTGTCTAGTTGTGTATCAAAACATAAAGGATTGTGATGCACTTTGGAAGTTAGGAAAATAATAAATTAGAGTTTCCATGCTAAATGAAGCTGATAGTGTCCCAAGTATTCTTAAGCACTTATTTTCTCTTTTCCTTTGCCCCCCACCCCAATCCACTCTCTCTGCTATTTATTTGGAACTTGGACCCCTTAAACTCCATTCATCTGAAGAAGTGGGTTGTACCCACAAAAGCTCATGATACCATCTACATGTTTTGTTAGTCTCTACGGTGTTGAAGGACTATTCATTGTTTTTTAAGTTTTTTCTATTACAGACTAAAATGGCTACCACTCTGAAACACTGGAAGTTAGGAAATGCCTGGAAGGGCTCAGCTCAACATCTCTGAATACATAAATCATGATGCCACTTTTATTTTTGGTTTTAAAGTGTGGCAGACTCAGGGATGTGGGTGGAAATAAGAATCTGACAGCTCCTGGCGGGACATGCTCTGTGTCACATCCCCGAGGCTGAAGAAGATTGCTGTTCCCTGGGGCAAGAGAAGTCCTGTGTCCTTGCTAATAACTGGGGGATTGTGCCGCTGTTTGTCCCTCATCCCCTGTGCACACCTCTGGGCAGACTGTAACAGTTGTGTCCATACTGTTAGTGTTTGCATACTATTACCACTCCATATATTCTCACAAGTGGATTTTCTGGCATTGAAACCATCAATGACACACAAAGTATAAACCTATTTCTATGGAATAACTTCAGGTCAGAATGGGTAAAAGACAACTGGCTACTAGCATTAGCTACTGTTAAATGGATGCTGCTGGATCCAGATTATTCTAACATCTATGTGCTTAGCTTTCTGTCAGCATCCTTGTCAGACAATCACTGGCCACAAAGGCTTGTCAATATGACCCCATCTACAACATGCTAAGAAAAAAGATGCATTTTGAAGTACTTTCTAAAGTCACATCCATGTGCCAACAGCCATGCATGGATACACAACCCTCCACTGCAAGTCCAAAGTCAGACAGTGTTAGGCCCACCTCCATCTTCAAAAGATGGTCTGGTTTATTCCAGTTACACAAACTGGACTTCCAGTTGGAAAAGTTAGATAAAGAACAATATCACTCTATATTTATTATTTTTGATGTTTGGAGAAGCCATACTACTTGTAGATCTTGTTTTATGAGCATCAGGCAAAAGAACATCTTCATAGGTACCACAGTGCTCATCTGAAGTATTTTAGCCAGCTGGAAAAAAACGAGGAAGCAAGACTAGCTTCTATCTAGTATACAAAAGTTACCCAATACAACTACACAGAGGGATAAGGATTGTCTCCTGGAAAAACAGAGCTCATCTAATACTTGGAAGATAACATTACTGATTGATGAAGGCTCATCCTTATCTTATCAAGGATAAGTTCAGCAACCTGCAGGTCTGAGCACAGATAAAGGAAGATAGGTGACCTTGTGAGACCTTATACCAGATTTATTTTCCATCAGTTGGATCTTTAATATTTGCAAAAGAGAAGGAGGAATCTGTTTTTTTAATTGAAGAGATAGTGTTCAATAAGTTGAGGCCATCACAGAAAGAATTCCATTCATGTGCAGACCATCCCCATCAGACATTTCATTATTTCTTGCAGAGAGAAAATCTGGAAATGCCTTTTTGGGCACAGACGCCATCTTGGAAACCCCAAACAACAACAGGGACTCCATTTTGGCTACCCTTCTTCCTCCTCCTTTCAGGGCAGTTTCCTGTCCTTTCTGCATTTGGATGGGAAACTCGGCAGATATGTGACCCAAATCTGCCCAGCAACCCAATGTCATTTAACAGCTGCCTCTGGCACCGCAAGGGGCTGCCCATCTGAGTGGCAGAGTCCACGGTCATTCAGAAGGTTACGCCAGCACCACGCTTATAGGCTCAGAGTTGTGGGAAGGAGACCTACCTGCATGCAAGGGATGTGTAGTCACCTGCCATCCTTCATTGATTAGGACACGCACACACACCCATGACAGCGCAGAGAAAGGGACATTAGGCTGCTCATCACCAGAACAAGCGCAAATCCAGCCTGATTGCTCTTGCCTGCTGTGACATCAGGACATGGAATCCGGAGCTGTTCCACCACCGTGAGGGTCCTCCAAGCTGCAGGAAATGGTAGAGACTGTTTACTTATCTGAGGTCTTCCTTCAAGTCCACCTAAGTTGCAGTCTAGCATTTGTCCTTTGTTATTTATCCTTTATTTGTGGGGTCCTGTTTATAGTTATTCCTTACTTGTTTGAACTGTTAAATAAAACCCTGTTGGTCATCAGTTTAGTTCTTGGGGTCTGGAACAAACTCCCGACGATAGAAGCGAGTTGGGGGACATTCCTCTAGGCTGGTTCCCTTTGGCCAGGTAAAACCAGTCAATAAACAGGAGGAAAAGGAAGAGGAGATTTTTTACCCTCAGTGTTATGCTTATAAGAAGCACACGGGATCTTTTTCAGGGGAGAAGGCAATACACTGTGTGTATTGAGAATACAGTAGAGAAGCAGTTAGCATATGCTTTATAAAGACAAACCCACATATACACACACAAGTCCTGCAGATGGTGCATAGTTACCAGTCCATGGTGGCTCAAGTCCCAGGCAAGGCTGACTGAGCGAGGAGTCAGGGTTCCTCTGAGTCTCCTCCAAGGTTTGACTTGCAGGACTGAACCCAGAGTCCCATAGCAAGAGCTTCCCTTCTTATCCATGTCAGTTTCCATTGGAGTCTGTGGGTTTTGTAGTGTCATGCTTCTGTCATCCGCCCTTAGGAAGTGTTAATTTGTATTCCTTTGATGGTGATTGTCAGGGTTCCCATAGCTGTTTCTCACTCTTGGTGGGGTCTCTGCCTGTCTCCAAGGTTTGTCAATGCTGCCAATTCAATTCAGCCTCAAGCCACAATGAATGTTTCAAAGTTTCCACTTCTTCTTGATCACCTGGGCATCTGTGACGGCTTTCTCTCACACATACCCTCCATTCACACCAAACAATTGTAGAGTTTCAAACAAGATCAATAGCTACAAGGGATACAATTTAATTTGCAATACTTAACAGGGAGCAAAGCCTTGCAGTGAACATTATCTAATTATAAGAGATACAGAGAGAGAAATAGAAGCTATAGAACTTATAAGCAAGTCATTACATCAAATTATGTATCAAACTTATAATCTTATAATCAATATCAAAATATGCATTTTTGCTACATCAGGAGTGGCAGAATTCCTTATTACAAATCCTTCCTGTTGATGGACAATCCTTCCTGATGATGAGACCTTTGGTATGCCAGAGACAGACATTTCGTCACACATCACTTGTTTTGAAGGCTGATATCGAGGGTTTCATTCTGATGTGCTTTGCAGTAATGCTACAAGACAACAATTAAAATGAGTCTATTAGCATCATTAGTTATAAACTAGGTGCCAGCATGCATAATATTGCTGACAAAGTAGTAGTTCCCAAGATCCCAGTGATAACCCAGAACAACCAGAGTTTTGTTAAGAAAATATTTTAGAGATAGCATTTGTTAAGATAGTGCTCATAATGTCTTTGGAGTAAGCAAGACTGAGTAGTGTACAGATTAGATCTAGATTAGCATTTAGTGGTTCCAGACCAAGGATTTTAATTATAGACTTAGTACCGTTAGAAGTCCTGGAAACCTTTATGTAGACTTTGTTCTATAAATAGCTGTTAGAAGACATAAATTAGGCCCCAATCCTGTAATGGGACATAGGCCTGGTAGAAGCCCATTAAAGCCAGTGGAGTATAGGGTTCAGCTCACATGGATCCAAAAGGCAAGACTGCGGCCTTAGAGAACTCAATACTTGGAATTTTGATAAACTTTTTGTGGAGCTACACTGCATAGTTTTGTGGAACTACGGATTCATTACAGGAGCATGGATGGTAGGCTGCTGCTAGACACTGAGGGTATGTCCTCATTGCATTATAAATCCAGATTTGTAAGACCTGTACCCATAGACTCAGTATCTCCAAGCTGGATTGCACACCTGGATTTACAATTGTGAACCCAATCCCTCCTCCCCCTCTTTTCACCTGTCTTACATCTTTCTCTTGCTGGTACTCCAGCTGCAGGGGAACATTTTTTTCAGCCGGGGAACATTTTTTGGTTTGCCTTCTGTTAAACCTCACCCATTACTTCATTTCAGATCCATTCCTTCTTGCCTGCTGCATCACAGTTGGCAACCTAAGAAAACTGGTTGTCTGTGTGTGCTCTGTAGGGGTGGAAAGACCCAGTAAGGCAAATGAAAGAACACATAATTATCTTAGAATGAGAAAAAAAATATACATTGCAATTGCTAAAAGTGGGTGAGCAACTCAAGGTCAAAAGATACTACTTCCTATCATTGAGTTTTGTGTTTTTCACACACACACACACACACACACACACACACACACACACACACACACAAAATTTCTTGGCTCAGAGAATCCTGTGAGCTCTGCTCAGCAGCAAGACTTCAAACAAGAGCCACCTCTGTCCACTGGACAGTTTGGGACAGCTGCCCTGGGCTCTGCAGGCCCCACGTGGCCTGGGGAATTAGTGGGGGGATCAGGGCCCACCCCTGCACTCCCCAACAATGGTGGAAGTTGTAGGAAACAGAGCAACCCAGGCCCAGCAGCCTGCTCCACTCTGCCCCACCATCTCCTCGCCAGGTTTTTTCACTTCGCTGCAGCAACAGGAAGCAGAGTGCCCTGACCCCAGCCTGCTCCACTCACCCAACTCATGCACCTGGGAATTCAGCTTGGGGGAGCACCTTGGTGGGTGATGCTTACTGGGTAACAGTTAACTGGTTCCCCAGGAGCAGTTCCCCGTTCACGGCCCGCTTTGGGTGGAAGGCTGCACCAGCCCTGGCAGCCAGCCCCATGCCCAGCAAAAGCATCGGGAGCCAGCAGCTAGTCCCAACCCCAATGCGGGAGCCAAGAGCTGGCAGCAGCCCCAGCTTCAGCATGGGGGTCAAGATCCTCCTTAACTGGTTAACTGTTTAATCAGGATTTTACATCCCTAGACCGGGTGTCTCCACTTTCCACTGCCACTAAGGAGTGTTTTGGGGGGGAGCCCCCAAGTAATCCCTTAGGTCCCATCGTTCAGGGGTAGGGGTTTGGGAGAATGGGTGCAATAGGAGTGGGAGGGGACAAGGCAGGGGCAGAGCAGGGGTGGGATTTGGGGGAAGGGGTGGAATGGGGGCGGGGTGAGGGCAGAACAGGGGTGGAAAGAGGAGGTGGGGTGAGGTCTGGGTGGAGGGGGAGTTGTCCTGAGCCCTGCATGCTCTCTAAGGATGGTGCTGCTTCAAACATCATGGTAAAATGCACTTTACACATTTCCTTTAATTATTTATAAATCCTCACTCTTTTCCCACTCACTGCACTTTACTACCAATGGTTTTACCATCCTTCTGGCAAAAGAACATTATTAGTTCTAGAGGGATTCCTAAGTGGCAGCATGCTCTTCTGTTCCAAGCCGTTGTAAGCCACTTATCCATCTGTGCTAAAGACCTTTTATATGTAGTAGTGTTGTAGCCATGTCAGTCCCAGGATATTAGAAAGACAAGGTGGGTGAGGTATCATCTTAGCTTCTGTTGAAGCTGCTACAATAAAAGATATTACCACCTTCTCTCTCTGAAGGTGCTTTTAGGTATTTGGGACTCCAATGGAGGAGATCATGAGCTACAGAGCCAGCTCTAATAAATATGCTGTATGCATTAAAATCTCAACAGCTGCCTAAAGTTCTCACTGTATGAGACAAACCAGACAGATGTGGCTTAAAATCTATGGGAAAATCAATAACTTGTTGCTTTAGGTGTATTACCACCTTCTTGAAAGCATCCTACATTCATCATCATTCACACCCCTATTTACTATATATAACCCCCTCAGAAGAGTTTGGATTCATAATATGAGACACACTTACTATATATTACGCTTTGGGACAGTTAGGACTGAACCCAGGGATTACACACATGCCCTTCTGCCTGGCAGAGTTTGGAATACTCAGACAGATGAGTCAGGACAGTCTAGCATGGCTGGTTTGTACAGTGCAGCATTCTAAAAGGGAAGGCAATGTAAGGCATTTAATTTAATTTTTATGTGTACAGCTGAGGTAGGGAACCTTTTTTGGGTTGGGGGCTGCTGACCCACAGGAAAATCAGCTGGGAGCGGCACACAACTGAGAAGGAAAAAACAAAAACAAAAAACCTCAAACACTCACCAATGTGGCCCCCGACCGAGAAGGTGAAAGGCACTTCCCACATTCCCCTCACACAGCAGAGCCTAGGGGGGCCCAGCCTAGATTTTGTGAATGGTGGGGTAGCAGTGGGGCTGGAGCTCCAGCACAGGCTCCTCAGTGCTGGGGGTGGGGACTGAGCCTCAGGGGCTGGATCCAAGCAAGCCAGGGATGGGGCCTGAGGTTCCGCACCCCTGGTTGGTGTACAGAAATATGAATGACTAGGGAATGAAATAATATTTGTAGCCCATCATGTAGGGAGAGAGTAATTGATTTCATTTGAAATTATTATAGTTACTCAGGACCTTGGAAAATCAAGCCACTACTTCATTATTTGGTCATTACTCCGCTCAATGTCTTAGCTTCAGTGAGGATTACTGAACTAAGCCTTAAAGAAAGGCATACCACAGCTGTAGGAAATTCAATGACTTCTTGAGCACAAGACAGAAAATCAAAGCCATTCAGTACAAAAATCTATCAAACCAAATTTACCAGAACAGTTTTTTTCTAAGTTGAGTATCAAAACTATACCATATGTTATTACACAGAGCCATGACCAAATGCATTTTAACCCTTTGTGCATAAATCAAAGGAAAAAGAAGTTCCTACCAAACCTTCCACTTAGCATTTACCTGACACAATCTTTGAAGGCTGCAAAACCTGATCAGTCAGAGGTTTCAAATGATAAATGGGAGGAGTGCCTGAAATTCCACTGTGCAGTACAATCTCATTAAGGCATGCTGAGCAAACAACAAAGGTAAATTCAATAGTTCAGTTACCCTCCAATTAGGTTCACACCCTTGACATGTTCAAGCCATTTCCTACAGATATTACCTTCTTCCTTATGGTCTCAAGTAAAATAAAATCTCTCCATACAAAGGAATGACCTTCTCTGTGCTCCCCTCCTTCTGGATTTTTTTAAACAGCTTTTTTGTTTGTTTCCTTGTGCTTCACTTTTTAGGCTGTTTTGTATCAGCAGGAAATGGATTTAATAACTCAGACAGTTGAGCTAGTTGAATGTAACTCTCAGATTTAAAATGACTGCATGTAGTTTATAATGCTATTTTATTTCATGTGGAGATTTTACCAGCTTCATTTGTTAAAATATTGTAATAATGCCCAATCAACCGTCAGAGGTAGGGTCTTGATTAAATAGGAGTGGGCTCTTTGCAAAATATTTTGCCCTATACTGTTTAACCATCGAATTTAATACTGATACAGACATAAATGTACTTTCTGAGGTTAGGAAACATTCCAGCTAGCATCGGGAATGGAACGCAGCGGGTTTGAACACTCGTTTCTAAGATAGTCATATACATTAAAAAATGTATGTGGATGCGTGTGTGTGTTGCCAGCGCCTTGGTCATAATCAGTCCACATCTCAGTCTCATCACGCTTTGTGTTTATCCATTCGCTGTGTATGTACGTGTGTCAGAAACAAAGAATTGGGCAGTGTCCCCATGTATTTGTCAGCGCTCATCATCTAATAAACCATCTTGTTAGTCTTTAAAGTGCTACATTGTCCTGCATTTTGCTTCAACTACCCCAGACTAACACGGCTACATTTCTATCCTTATCCCTCTGTGCGTGGAAATGGTTGTGAGGGGGTGTCCAGAGTGTGAGCCCGGTACCTGGCTGGGGAGTGTGTGGCTGTGGCAGCAGGCGAGGTGTGCGAAGGAAGAGCTTTGTGGGGCTGGCTGCTGGGGGCACTGCGGCGAGTTGGGATGCTGGCAAGACCCCACGTCGCTGAGGAAGAGGTGGACTTTTGGGGGGCGCGTCTCTCCGCCCGGGAAGGCTGCTGCTCAGCGCCTCCTGGAGCCCGAGGGAGGCGGTAGCTGGAGCGGGGGCGGGCAGCGAGAGGAGGAGTTCAGGGGCCGGCGCGGAGGCAAGGCAGCAGCCGGAGCTGGCCGGGATGGCAGACAGCGACCCGCAGGGCGTGCAGGACCTCTCGCAGTTTGTGAGTGCGGGGGCCGGGCGCGGGCTGGGATCCAGTGGGAGGTGCCTGTTCCCCTGCAAAGCCCCAGCGGCAATGGGGTAGCCCCACTGCCTTACACCTGGAAGCAGGGAAGATCGTGTCTCGGGCAGCAGCTCTCACTGGGACACCGCGGGAACATTCCACGCGCTGAAAAGTTTGTTACCAAAGTTGTATTTACACTTACAAGCTTCCTGAACTGATCCTGTTCTTTGGCCCTCTGGGCCTGTTTTGCCACCTGGAAAACTAGAGTTACCGTATTTGAACTTTCAAAAAAGAGGACACTCCTGAGAGGGAGTGTATCTGTATCCGTATCTACCAGCTCAGTATCTACCAACTGGGAGTGTATCTGTATCCGTATCTACCAGCTCAGTATCTACCAACTGGGAGTGTATCTGTATCCGTATCTACCAGCTCAGTATCTACCAACTGGGAGTGTATCTGTATCCGTATCTACCAGCTCAGTATCTACCAACTGGGAGTGTATCTGTATCCGTATCTACCAGCTCAGTATCTACCAACTGGGAGTGTATCTGTATCCGTATCTACCAGCTCAGTATCTACCAACTGGAAGTGACGAGGAGTCCTGTGGCACCTTATAGACTAACTGAAGTACTTCAGTTAGTCTATAAGGTGCCACAGGACTCCTCGTCGCTTTTGCAGATTCAGACTAACACGGCTACCCCTTTGATACTTGACACCAACTGGGAGTGTATCTGTATCAGTATCTACCAGCTCAGTATCTACCAACTGGGAGTGTATCTGTATCCGTATCTATCAGTATTATATTACATGCATATTACATGCACCCACAAAAGCTTATGCTCCAACACTTCAGTTAGTCTATAAGGTGCCACAGGACTCCTCCCCGCTTTTGCAGATTCAGACTAACACGCTACCCCTCTGATACTATCAGTATTATATAACACATTAATACAACCTGAGTTGGTAGATACTGATACAGATACACTCCTTCTCAGGAGTGTCCTCTTTTTTGAAAGTTCAAATATGGCAACTCTAGTAAAATGAACATAATGCTGTGCTTCACTTCCTCTACACAACCACTTTGAGATCTATAGATGAAGAGAGCAATTAATATCATCCTAACAAAGAGAATGGTACTATTTAATTAGTGGCAATAATAGTACTTTGCACAGGTAGTGCCTTCTGTCCAAGGGCTTCAATATGCTTTACAAACACTCACTTGACAGAAGTATTCCCATTTTGCACATGGGAAGCAAGCACAATGAGATCAGGACTCATTTCTAAGCAGAAGTCAAAGAAAATGTATTCAGCTTTTAATTACTTGATTCATCACGGATTGGGAGTGGTCCCTGAATGATACCTTCAGTCTGAGTGACTGTTTGTGTCTCATGATGATCTTCTTAATAATTAGATTGCTGGTTACGCGTCTCCTAGCCAACCTGGAAAGAAATAGTTGTATTTGTTCTTTCACAAGTTAAAAGCATAGGGCAGACAACAATAAGATCCAAAGAACTTCTTTGCTACTATGCATCTCTTTCACACACTGCCTCTCTCATTTGCTTTTCTTTCTATTTCAGCACACTGTTGTTAATGAAGTTATCACACTCCATGTTTTATTTTTTCACAAAATAGAAAGCTCTCCTGAAGTGTTAAGACAGTATATTCTTTGTTGATTTGGATGGATTTTTTTTTTACAGGCGGAAAACCTACTACAGCAGCTGCAGGAGAATTTTCAAGCTTTGACTGATAAGTTAACTCTGAGAAATATCCTTTTTATTATTCTGTATGTTACTGGATTACTAGAGTAGATATGGTAAGATTTTTAATCTGTTATATATCTGAGTTAGTCTGTGAACAAACAAGTATGTCTGTCCATCCATTAGTTCAAGAAGACATGCACCCCTCCCCAGATGTGCTCCCAGGAGTCACAGCAGCCATGGAGAGGCACTTCTCACCTGGCCTCAAGATGCTGCTGTGGAAATGGCTGTGATAGTTCTCTCTCCCCAGAGAAGTCTGCATACTGAACCCTTCATCCTCAGCCCCACCCCAAAGCAATGATTTAAATCATGGTTCTCAAAATATGGTCTGTGGACCACTAGTGGTCCACTATCATCTTGCATGTAGGCCACAAGCTCAGGGCTCCCTCAGCCCCACAATGGGGAGCCTATGCTGGCATTCCAGCCCCATGGCCTCCCCACAAGGTTGGAGCACCAGCTTCTCACTGCAGAGGATGAGGGCAAGCCTCGCGGGCGAGATCCAGCTTTCAGGAAAAGGAAGCAGCTCCATGCTTCTATTCCCCCAGCTGGGAGAATGGCAGTGCAGGAAACGGCTTGCCTGGAGGCTTTCCCTGCAGCTCCCATTGGCTGGAATCACAGCCAATGTGAGCAGTGGAGTTGGTACCTGGGAGCAGCTGGGGACAGGGACAGGTAAGCACCTTCCATACCCGTCATGCCCAAACTCCCACACCCTCTGCCCACTCCTGTCCTCAAGCTCCCTACCAGACCCTGTACTCCTCACCTCCTCCTGCACCCATTTTGTCATGATGGATAGTTGGCTGGTAGTCTGAGGAAAGGTCTGTTTGTTATCCACTGATTTAAATGAAGAAAAACAAAAATTAATTGAGTTAAGGACCCAAGAAATTCTGGGTAAATCTTCTAGTGAGCTTATATAAAAAAACACTAACTGTTTCAGCTGATTGGTTTATCAGATATTTCGTTTGAAAAATCAAGATCTGGATACACATACTCTTCAGTTTGGTATTCAAAAAGATCCTGTGTACCCATCCATTTATACAGATATCCAAATTGTACTATAATTAAATATTTTACCTTTCCTATGAAGAAAGCTAGTAATTATATAGTAGAGAATAGCCACTGTACAGCAGTTCTTGCTGGCAGAAGTCTCTAAAAAATGTGGCAAGTTATCTGCAATATCCTGAAGGCCAGGTACAATCACTTCAGTAAGAACAATGAAAGAGGAAAAGGAGAGAGATGTAAGAACTGCCTTTTAAATTAGTGTATTATGCATAACAAGTAGAAAGTACAGAAGTACAAACTTTCTATTAGCCTTCCATGTATAGGGAAGGGAGAATTGGGCCAAAATAGAGAGAGATGCAGAGAACAAATAGGGCCTCACTAATTAACAATGCAGAAACTGAGCCATATATCTGGAAACTTGCTACATCTTATCTTGTGCTGCAACTACTCTCTTCTCTTATTGCCCCATTTCCATACAACATTTTTGTAATTCAGCTTCTTTATACATTTCATTGCATATTTCTGTTGTTCAAGTTTGACCTTATAGATAGCTTTAGATTGGGTTACCAGACGGTTTAACCAAAAATACCGAACACCCCCCCCCCCAAAATCACAGGGGAAAAAATTCTGTTGAGAAGAAAAAGGGGGAGGCCAAAGTTGTTGAGCAAAAAAAAAGGACTCTGAGAATTGTTAAGAAAAAAAAATTAAAATTTTAAAAAAACCAGTGTGACCCTTTAGGAAATGTTTTTGAGGCTTTTCGGCCCTAACAGGCTGCCAGTGGCCATCTGCCATCTTGTCTCCCTGCTCTGGGCCGGACAGCTCTCCTGCGGAACTCGGTAGACACCCAGGATTTTCGCCTCCTGGCCGGGAAAAAATCAGAAAATAACAGACATTTTAGATGTCTGGTATTTTCTGAATTTTTTTACCGGACAAGAGGTAAAATACCAGACTGTCTGGGTCAATACCGGACACCTGGCAACCCTAGCTTTGGTAGATGCATATAACTCACTATGGCCTGTTACGTAAAAGTGTGTTATAAAGCATCAAGTTCTGTCTTTCTGAGCAACTTCTTCACAAAATAACCAGACTGTTAGGCTGTTCTGAGTCCACTGAGTAGGTAGGAATTCAAATAAACATTCAAAACACATACAGAGCATGACCCTTATCAGATAGCAGAAGATAATAGAAGACTTATTGCAATCCAATTTTGTATTATTCTTTTCAGCTTCAGTTCTGCATTTGATACGTGAATAATGAATGGATATGATGTTGAGGCATTTGAAAGGAACTTTTCACTGGTAAACATTTCACAGAGGTGAAAATCAGCAAAACTGTGTTCTTGCTATACATAAGAATGTTCTCTTTAACTTTTTACTGGAAGAAATGGGTGAACGTATTGATGACCTTGAGAAGCATGTCAGTGACCTAATGACACAGGCCGGGATAGAAAATACTAATAAAGAGTGAGATGGTGAGTGTTACTCTGTAAAACACAGCTGTGTGTAGTTATGCTGTAAATTCCTTCAACACTGCTGGTGTCCAGGTTGTGGAGCCACCACACCACACCATCTGTTCTCCATCCCTTTTAAAGGTGGTTTTGTGAGTTAGTTTGTGACTATGAAGGTTAGAATGGTAGAGGGCAAGGAGTTTATTCTCCCACTCCAGCATCTCTCTCATATCAAACTCATGGAGGGTCTATTAAGAATTGTCTGCACTGTCTGAAGCAGCTATCTAACTGCTTACTTAGTAGATGAAGCCCTAGGTTAGAGAAGGCTTAACACAGATGAAAAAACTTGTCCCTAAGTCACAAAGCAGTATTTGGAGAAATTAAGTTTTTAAGTTTATGAGTTACATCTTTGCATCTGATACCTAAAACTCCACTGAAATGCCAAAAATAAATGGTTTGGAGTGAATACAATTTCCTTAATGTCATGGTGTTCAACACACTAGACATATGTGGCTACATGGCTGGTTGAGTATGACTAGTTGGCTTGAACAATGTGGCTATTTGGCAGGTTGAGTGCTAGATCACTATCGCTTCAGAACTGGTTGGACATCACAGCCTTAATGAGTACTGCACACCCAAATCCACAATGTATTCTAATAGATTATCACTTTGTAGATTCCATTTAAATGCTCAATGTTAAGCCAAATCTCTTGTGAATAATGTTTGAGACTAACTCAGAAACAGAATTTAGGTACGTTTACAATATATATTTTCAAATCCTGAACTCATTTTAGCAGATTGCTAAAATGACATCCCAAGACTATAGAGCAAATGTAGAGCCTAAATTTACCTTAGTTTAGGTCTCTGCTATATCCTGAACAGGGTATACAGGGGCAGGGCCAAACATACTGTAATCTTACATTTTGACAAATTTTCATCTTGACTGATTTTAAAATATTGTTAAAATACTTTGCCATGTAAGTCTGCATTTATTTGAAAACTAAACTGTATTTTAATAATTTGATGTGCATGGGATTTGATTCTGTTAACAGCATACACTATGCATGCTGCATTTTTAAACTACTGTATCTCCAATTTAAAAAAAAAATTAAGACTTTGTATCACATACCTAAACTATTACAGTGATCCTAATATGCAACTGAAAAATTGATGAGTCAGTGTAGGGTGCCTAGATCTCTGCATAGACGCCAGAGAAATAAATAAAAAAAATTAAAAAGCCTATACCAGTCAGCATGCTTAGTAGTTACACAGTTGTCTCACTTTAACTGTAGTCTTCTATTAACATGATCTTCTTTTACCTCATCTGAAAAAAAACTCTGAATTTGAGATAAATGAGTTGAGTTTGTGATTTTAACAAAATATTAGACACAGCAAGGTAATGCAGTACTTTACGTGCACTATATTCTTCCATCCCTTCTGATGCCTAATTTCTGTGGAAAAACAAAAAAAAATGTCGTATAACATTGGAACCACTATCTCAAATCTTAAATTAAGATGTTTAATTATACAAAAATGCTTCAGTTATATTGAACCATATTCATTAAATGAATAATCTAATAACTTAGGTTTTTTTGTTTTTGTTTTTCATACAGCACTGAAAATAAGAACATAATTATCAAGAAATACAGACAGAATCTGTATTATAGTCTATCTAGAATGAGGAAGAATGTCAATTACAAACAGGAGGCATATTTCTACAAAATTCAAGTGAAAATACCACACATTTTAAAGGATTTCAACGATAACATTTTTAGTTTTGCACCTTGACTGACAGAGCACCTATTAATATTTCAGCAATCCCAAAGAATAGCTCCAATGAAAGAAAAGTGTCATGCAAGATATGAAATCTCCATTTTTATTATTGATCCAGTAAAAGAGAAATGATGAGTTATGCCAATAAGATTGATGACATTTTATTTAAGATTGCCACAGAAGAAACACTATGTTATCAAACTAAATTTGTGTAAATATTCATTTCAAAATTCCAATATATTCTGTAAGGAATCTGCTCATCCAAGTAATTTTTAAAATGAAAAAGATAAAATACAAATACATATATTTTCAAAATACCTGAAACATGCTGTTGTAAAAAAAATTGTTTACATTTGTTTCAGAATTTCCTTGTCTAATATTCCCAGAATAATTGAATCCAGTTGTAACAATATATTTCCACACTAGCAATACTGTATGTGTTTGAACCTACCTTAATTTGTCATTCCCTTAGGGTACGTCTACACTAGCCCCCTAGTTCGAACTAGGGAGGCTAATGAGAGCGACTGAAATTGCAAATGAAGCACGGGATTTAAATATCCTGCGCTTCATCAATATGTTCCCAGGCGGTCGCCATTTTTGGAAACTAACTAGCCCAGAATAACTGCCCGCGTCTACACACGGCAGAGAAGCGCGATTCCGAGATAAACCCCTTAGTTCAAATTACCAGTTAAACCTCATGGAATGGAATGGAATGGAATGTATTGAATGAGATATGAGGGATGTTCCGAAAGAGAAGGTTTTTCTGAAATTTGGCCCCATGTAAATTGGCCAAATTTCAGAAAAGCCTCTTCGGGAAAAAAAAAGGAAAAAGATACGCAAATTGCAATTTGCGTATCTTTTATGATTTAACTCCGCAGTATAAACATAGCCTCACTCTCTCTCTGTCTCAGAATATGTACCCATACTATTAATGCTTTGAAATAAGAGTTTAATCTTTTTATCTAATCTACTTTGGCACATTATAGACTATATTTACACTACAAACTAGAACTATGATTCCTCTGCTTGCATGCACATGCTCGCACTAGCTCTCATCAAAGCTAATAAAAGTGCAAGTAGCAGTGTGGCCATATCAGCATGGGCTACAGCACCCATTGGTTCAGGAAGGTTTCTACTAAGCATGACTAACCCATGCCTCTGCTGCTATTACCCATGTGAGCACGACTACATAGTTAATTTATACTCCTGCTAGCTGAGTGAGAGCTAAAATGAGTGTGCGTGTATAAGCAAGAGAATCACAACTCTAGCTTGTAGTATAGACATAGCCAAAGATGCATCTTGGAAATTCTTCTGTACTTGTAACAATATGGTTTTTTCTGTAGCCATATTGGAAGGCCAGTAGCCATATTAGAAAGCCTAAAACCTTCCTCTGTAGCCAGATTGATGAGCAGCAGCCATTAGGTGTAAAGCTTGGAGTCATATACTCACAATTCCATCTAAATTACATCAAAACAGTGCCATACTGGCCTGTTAAAGAGAACCTGTCCCTAGGGCACTCACAATCATCAGATAAAGAAACAGATCTCAAGATAGGTAAAGAAAAAACTTAGTTTAAAAGCATTTCATCTGGCAAGAAACTCTTTATCAATACAGGCAGTCCCTGACTTACGCGGATCCGACTTATGTCGGATCCGCACTTACGAACGGGGCTTTCTCGCCCCGAAGGTCGGGGCGAGAAAGCCCCGTTTGTAAGCTGCTCCGGTGCCCCTGGTCTGCTGGAGACCGTCTCCAGCAGACCAGGGGCACCGGGCGGGTTCCCGCGCTTCTGAGGCTTTGCCAGAGCAAAGCCTCAGAAGTGCGGGGAACCGCCGCTGCTGCCGCTTCAGTCTGGGTGCCTGTGGTCTGCTAGGGACGGTCCCCAGCAGACCACAGGCACCCAGACTGAAGCCGCAGCCGCGGCGGGGTCCCGCGCCTCTGAGGCTTTGCCAGAGAAAAGCCTCAGAGGCGCGGCACCCCGCTGCCGCTGCGGCTCTGCTCCCCGTGTCCCTGGTCTGCTGGGGGGGGGGGCGCAGCTAGTGTGCTCCCCCCCCCAGAAGACCAGGCTTTTGTTTTGGACTCTGGGGCAGAGCAGGTGGGGCGCTGCCGATTGGTCCTGCAGCGCCGCTCTGGGCACTACTGGACCAACCCGGCAGCACCCCAGCTGCTCTGCCCCAGGTCCTGATTCAGCCGCTGCTGGTCAGTTTCAGCAGCGGCTGAATCAGGACGCCTGGGGCAGAGCAGATGGGGTGCTGCTGGGTTGGTCCAGTAGCACCGAGCGGCGCTACTGGAGCAACCCAGCAGCACCCCAGCTGCTCTGCCCCAGGCGTCCCAAGTCAGCTTCTGCTGAAACTGACCAGCGCTGACTACAGCAAGCCCCAGGCAGAGTTGCTCTGCCCCGGGCTTCCTGGAATCAGCTGCTGATCAGTTTCAGCAGCAGCTGACTTGGGGACGCCTGGGGTTCTTAAGTTGATTCTGTATGTAAGTCAGAACCGGCGGTCAGTTTCAGCAGTGTCTGAATCTGGAGCCAGTTCCGACTTACATACAGATTCAACTTAAGAACAAACCTACAGTCCCTATCTTGTATGTAACCCGGGGACTGCCTGTAGTTGGGATTGTGCAATCCTTATTTTATCATTGTGGTTCTCACTTTCCTATTGTTTGTGTACACAATCTCGGTCTGGTTTTTAATTATTTTTGTCTGTTGTATAATTAATTTTGGTATGTGTCAATCAACTAAGATGGTGGGGTATGATTGGTAATTCTGTTACAGTATGTTACTATTGGTTAGTAACATTTTAGTAAAGTAAGTGGTTAAGGTAGAGCTAAGCAGGACTCAAGTTTCATGATATAATCTGGGGACCAAAATGAAGTTCTTTGGAGAACGAACTCCAGGACAAAGCTCGAAGATCAGAGCTGCCAGACTTCAACCCTATGCCAATGACACCATGCTAAAACTGGAGTCTGCCAGATAGACATGATCCATTCCTGACTGGCCATCTAGACAAGTTCATCTATCTCATTGGGAGTGGTGAGCACTGTATGCCTGGTGTGTGCATCTGTTTATGATGACTGTTAATAAATAGAGATTAAGTAGGCTATCACTGTGTAAGGGTCTTTCACTGGTAAAAGACCCCCACAAACCCACAAAGTATAAGGTTACATCTGAGCTTGCAGAAAGGTGAGGATAGGTGCCTATATTGAAAAGTTTATACCTCAGCCCTAGAAACGGGAGGGTGGGTGCCTTATTAAGATAGTTACGCCTGAACCCAAGAACGGATAAGTGTGGGTGCCCCTACAGTGTGTGAATGACAGAATTCTATGTGGGGAACACTTGCACACCTCTGAATACAAGCTACTTTATTAAAGATATACACAGAAAAGGACCACCCCTTAGAGCTCTGTTTTGTCTTGCTACGTATCTTTTTCCAAAACCTCACCAAAATAGTGCATACTACCATATACTTTACCATACAATTTGTAGTATGAAAACATCTCACCCACATATGTTACCCAACATGAGGGGTTTAGCTGAGCGAGGATCCCATTTTGAATATAGGATTTGGAACATGAGATAATGCTATCATACACAGGGTGACCATCTGTCCCGTTTTTACTGGGACTGCCCCGTATTTAAGCTGTCTTCCAGGCATCCCGCCTTTTTTTCAAAAAGGGCAAAATGTCCCATATTTGCATGCCCACTGCTGGTCCCTGAATTCCCTGGTCAGTGCTGCTGCAGTAGCCTCCTATTTGTTGCTGGTGGTAAAGCAGGCACCAGTATGTGGTGTCAGGCAGGGTGCTGAGGGAAAAACCAGGCAGTAGTGTGTGTGTCTTCCCGCCCTGTACACACACACACACACAAAAAAGGAGGCCTGGCTGCCGGCACCCACAACCCAGGGCTGAAACCCCTTTCTCTGGTATCCCCACCACTGGCTACAGCCTCATTCTTGGGTGGCCCCAGCTGCAGGGCTGAAGCCCTTTCACTGCTACAGGGCTCAGCCCCATTGCTGGGCACGCCCCATGTCAGGCCCAGCCCTGTTCCCAGGTTGCCCCCACCACTGGGATCAGCCTCATTTCTGGATGGCCCCCACCACAGGGCTCAGCCTCATAGAATACTAGAAGTGGAAGGGACCTCAAGAAATTATGAAGTCCAGTCCCACACCCTCACAGCAGGACCAACCACTGGCTAGAGCAGTGGTCTCCAACCTTTTTACACCCAAGATCACTTTTTAAATGACAGACCAAGCCAAGATCTACTGCCTCGACACTTCCTTGAAGCCCCGCCCTCTCTATTCTCCTCCTCTCCATCACTTGCTATCTCCAATTCTTATACTGCTGCTTATTTTATTTTTTTATTCTTCTGTAGGAAGAGGTTTTTCCAACATTTGGCCTGTCTACACTGGACCAAATGTCAGAAAAAAAGCCCTTCTTTTGGAAGCCACCTTATTCCTTGTGGAAAGAGGAATATAGGGGTGACCAAAAGAGCCTGTTTGCTCTTCCACTAAAAAAGCAGAACAACAAACGCAACCCTGGATGAAGAAGAGTTTTTCTGGGATATCTCCAGAATCCTGAAAAACTCCTGCAGTCTAGTTGGACCCTGGCTGGGTTGAGACAGGATGTGTAGTCTCTGGGGTGGGAGGTGCAAGCTCTGGGAGGAAATCAGGATGCAGGAGGAGGTGGAGAAGGGGACACTGGCTCGGGGAGGGGGCTCCAGGCTGGGCAGTGTTGGGATACTAAGCAAGCCACAGGCTTGTGGATGTGAGGGTGCAGGAATTTGGGTTGGGGTATGGGAGGGGGTGAGGGCATGAGGTTACAGCGTTTGATAGGCTCAGATCTAGGGTCTGGGGAAGGGGGAGTGCAGGAGTGGTTGTGGCCAGATGGGGGCTTGGCCCCAATTGGGGGTTTGTTGGCCAGGCTTCATTTTTAAATAGAATACTATGTTAAACACAAAAAGTTTCTGCATTGTCTTTATTTATGAGAATGGCAGAGAAGCTGCCTTGAGTCAGGGGTCACTGACCCATAGAAAAGTCATTTGGGAGCAGGGTACACAGTACTAGGGAGGGGTGCTAGTGGGTTCTGGAGCAGGGAATAGGGTGCCAGCAGGGGCAGGGGAGAGGGGGCAGGGTGCCAGGACAGGTTTCTGTAGTAGGAGACAGGGTGCCAGAAGGAACTGGTTTCTGCAGGGGGGGCAGGTTGCCGGGGGACAAGTTTCTGCAGGGGGAGGGGCAGGTTTCTGCAGCAGGGTTGGAGGGGCAAGGGAGAGGGAACAGGGGCAGGCGGGCAGGGGACCAGTTGGGGCAGAGGAGAGGAAACAAGGTTGGGGGCAGGGAGTTCCCTACACCAGCCACGGAGGGAAGCCTCCGACCCGCGCTCCCTCCGGACTGACCGTAGGGCAGCCGGGCTGGAGCGAAGAAAAGCGGCTGCCCGGCCAGCTGGCCATGGTGCCACCAAGCTCCACGTGGGCAGGCACAGAGGGGAAGCCCCCCAATCAGCTGGAGCGTGGTTCAGCCTCGTCTGGGCTGAACGCCACAGCCAGCTGGCCAGGCAACTTCTCCTCTGCGCCAGCCCATATGGAGCTTGGTGGCACCCTGGCTGAGTGCCATGGCCAGCTGGCCGGGCAGCTGCTGCTCTTCCCTCCAGCCCAGCTGCCCTGCGCTCAGCCCAGGGAGGCTGCACCTAGCTCCAGCTGTGAAAGCCAGTCAGCTGGCTGTGGTGTTTCAGCCCTCCCAACCTCCCAGCTCCCACCATTCCTCACAGCTACTCACCTGTGTCGTTGCTCGGTGAGTAGCTGCTCCTCAAATGAGGAAATCTAATGTAAATGTACTGCGCAGGTGTGCAGTTCAGAGAGGGCTCAAGAGCTACTCTTAGAGCCCCTGAGATCTACCGGTAGCTCATGATCTACTGGCTGGTGACCACGGGGCTAGAGCATCCCTGATAGATGTCTATCCAACCTGCTCTTAAATATCTCCAGTTATGGAGATTCCACAAACTCTGCAAGCAAATTATTCCAGTGTTTAACCCCATCTCGCGCTGCTGCATCATGGGGGTGGGGGGAAAAGGTGACACCACAGAGCTGATTTGAGGGGGGGGGGGGGGGAGAAGGAATGGCTTTTAATCCAGCTCTACCCAGCACCAGCTACTGACTACCCTCTCCACTGCCTCTGTAGGAGGCAGCAAGGGGGGGGGGGAGAAGAGAGCGGAGGTATTGTCTCCTGCAGACCTACATGTGGGGAACCTGCTTGAAAGCCAGCTTCTTTGTTATATCAGCTCCAGCCAGCTCCTCTCTCTCTCTCTCTCTCTCTCACCAGGTGGCTCTGGTGCTCATGGGGAATTGGCTTAAAGCTCCTCATGGGCAATGGCTTCTGCTCCCCCTCCATTGCTACCTCTGATCAACAGGGGAGGGGATGCATGTAGTCGATAAGATTAACCAATAAGACAAGGCTTGTAGGTTAATTGTGTAATTGGCTACACATTGACATCCCTAGGCCAGAGCAATCACATTGGGACACTGTGGGATAACTCCCGGAGGCCAAGAATGTTGACATCCACAGGGCTGCATCTGCACTACCATAAAGTAGACTATGCAAGGCTGAATTTACTGTCACTTATGAAAAGCAGGAGTACCGAAATAGAGTTTAACTGAAACAAAAGACAGGGCTGCATCTCTATCACTATTCAAAATAGAGTTTAGTGACCCTTTAAGTTGGTGGAACAGGGTTGGTAGTATGGACTCATTGTTTAAACAAAATAAATCAACCGAATGAGGCTAAATTTGACCTGAACTTCTAGCGCAGACCAGCCTAGTATTTCACACTCTGTGGTTTCTGGCTTTATTTCCAGACATGAACAAAAGACAATGAACATGAGGATATTGCACAAGTGATAAGTCATTAACTTCAGGAGATGTACCTTAAAAGACAAATACTTTTATTATTAAAGATAACTAAAGGCAAACACACAACAGCAGTACTTTTTTCCATTAAAAGGCTTCAAAGTTTTCCATGTACATTTGTTGCAACTTGTCACATTTTTTACAATTTTTTCTAAGAACAGATTTGCGTTAAAAATATATTACACTGAGGTGTCAGCATTTGGAGAGTTGAAGTCCTTTCATTCAAAAGGAATAATCCACCTATTTTACTTCTGAAATCAAATGGTTCCAGACTTCATGTCTTCTATTTTTTCAAATGAGACTTGACTAAGTTTTTAAATAAGATTTCAAAACATGTTCATAAAAAAATACGTAAGTCAACTTTTATATACAAAGGATAATTGTGTGTATTTGGAAGTGGATGAAAAGAGAAAGCAAATCTCACAAAATCTCAATATCTGTATTTGGTAGAATAGTCTTTTGGCGACACCACGAGACCTCTACCTTTACGAGCTCCTCTATAAACTGTTTCTATAATGTCGATCATTTCTTGCTTATCTTCCATCGCCCAGTTAATCTTGTTGTTGTTACCTGTACCTAAATCAATCATGATGTGTTTATTCCTTTAAGAAGAAAAAGAAAAATACGGGTCAGTATGATACATTATTCTGTCTCATAATATTTCACAGGTCTCAAGAGCTCTGCAACATGTAGCTCTAACATATAAATGTAGAGCAATAAATAAGTATTACACTAAATGGCAGAATATTATCAGCAGAAGCATGTGTTTCTATTGGTGGTGCACATTTGGACATGCCTCGGTGCACAAAACAAAATGTATTATGCACATATATGGAAAAACTTAAAGGGAACATTGAATTACAGTAAAGATTTAATTTTATGTTGGCAAAATCCTTTTAAATGTAGCCACACTTTTGTATTTGCTTGATATTTTGAAGAACAAATGCAAGAAGTTCAGCAGTACTACTACTCTAGAAAATGAAAGACATTTCAACTAAGATATAGATATTAACATTTACATATTAAATGTATAAATTCATAAATACATTTAGGGCTCGTATCTGTATATCTTTAACTTAATAGTTAAATATTGGAATAAATTGCCAAGGGAGGTGGTGGAATCTCCCTCTCTGGAGATATTTAAGAACAGGTTAGATAGACATCTGTCAGGGATGGTGTAGGTGGAGCTTGGTCCTGCCTTGAGGGAGGGGGGCTGGTCTCGATGACCTCTTGAGGTCCCTTCCAGTCCTATTATTCTATGATTCTAACTTCTAAAAATCAGCCACTGCGCATACTCAAACATGCAAAATAGCTAATTTTAATAGTTACAGTGTTGTCTGCAGCCAGACAGCACGAAAGAAGAAAATGAAGAAAACTTTTTTAAAACTCTGCATGGAGATGAATATATATAGTAATACTTCCTGTGTGCAGTGGGCCTCTTCCAATTGAAATTCTCCATTGACTTCAATGAGTCCAATGTGAGGAAAATTACCAGACTGATTTAAGCCACATGGCATAAATTAACATAAAATGCCAATGATAAAATATTGCATTTAGAATACTTAGATTTAAATCACTGCCATTTAACTTCTCACTGTACTCAGAGATGAAGATGGCCCTAGAATAAAAATTCAGCCCACAGTCAGGAACTCAGGGTTTATCTTAACTTAAAATGCTGCAGCAGCATCTGCTGTAGCACTTCAGTGAAGACACTATCTATGCTGATGAGATGTTCTTCTGTCAGGATAGGCAATCCACCTCCCCTGAGAGGTGTTATCTAGGTCAATCAGATAATGCTTTTGTCTACTTAGCACTGTCTACAATGGGGGTTAGGTGGGTTTGACTATGTTGTTTGAGGTGTGGATTTTTCACAATCATGAACTACAGTTCTTAGTGTAGGCCAGGCTTTATTTGCAGCAGCATCTTGGTTCATGGTAGTACTGAAACAAAATACAGGACTATGTAGCACTTTAAAGACTAACAAGATGGTTTATTAGATGATGAGCTTTCGTGGGCCAGACCCACTTCCTCAGATCCCCAGGTCATCTAATAAACCATCTTGTTAGTCTTTAAAGTGCTACAGCGTCCTGTATTTTATTTCAGCTACACCAGACTAACACGGCTACATTTCTATCACTATTCTACATGGTAGTACTGTTTTTATCATTCGGTGCTAAGTGGCAACGGGTCACAGGATCAGCATTATTGAAGAATTGGTACACGGTGTTAAGCTTTATGGGAACATCTAGACCAGTCGTCCCCGCCATGGCGCCCGCCGGGGCATTTGTGTGCGCCTGCCGACAACCTGGGCTGGCCCCGCCCCCAGAGCGCAGCACACTGGAGGCGCCGGCCCCAGGCGCGTAGCTCTCGGGCGGCCCCAGCCCTTGGGCACATGCGGGCGCATGGCGCCTGTGCCGGCCCCAGACGCGCGGCGGCGCCGGCCCCGGGCCCACGGCACAAGGCGCTTGGGCGGCCCCGGCCCCGGGGTACATGCCGGCGCCGAGTGCAAGGGCATCCCCGCCCCTGGCATGCCCCAGGACACGCGGCCCCGCCCCCGTGCACCCGGCGCGGCAGTGGCCCCACCCCCGGGTGCCTCTAAAAGTTGGGGACCACTGATCTAGACTGCACTCTAAAATTGAAATAAGATATGCAATTTGCAATATGCAAATTGCGTATCTTATTTTGAAATAGGCTATTTTGAAATTTGTTACATCTACACGGCATGAAAACGCTATTTCGAGACATCCTTTATTCCTCGTGGAACGAGGTTTACAGGGATGCTGAAATAGCACATCCGTTATTTCATAAATTATTTTGAAATAGCAGACGCATTCCTTAGATGCGGGGTAGCTATCCCGGGATACCTCCAATATCCCTGAAATAGCCTTGCAGTCTAGACGTACTCATAGGGTTTAGATTAATGGGAGAAAGAGCCACGCTGAACTTGAATGCACTTACTTGTACATAAGCATAATACCCTCTTCAGTGTTTTTAAAAATACACAAGCATATATAAGATGCATATAATATATTGTGGATTATAATTAAGGGCAAAACATACCTAAAGAAAAACATTACTGTACAGGGATCATATAACTCATACATCTTATTGAAGTCAGGTACTTCTGTAATATCCACAAGATAAATAACAGCAAAATTCTTTACCTGCAGGAGAACAAAATTTAAAAAAAGACAAAATTTTAAAGAGAGCAAAATACTGTAGCAAGATGTTTATTTATCCAAAATATATATGATAGATTTTAGAAAAACCATGCCTAAGTTTGGCAGTAATAACTGCAAGATGTTCATTAACAGTCACACAAATATTTATTTCCTTTTGCCATTTCTAACTGTTTTTAAACGTTTGAAAGATAAATATATTTAACACAATAAAAGCAAAACATTAATTTTAGAGAGATAAGAAATTCATATCCAGTAGCAGAAAATGGTATGTATTAAACAAGGGCATATCTACACTTGCACCCTAATTCGAAGTAGGGATGCAAATGTAGGCATTCAAAATAGTCAATGAAGCGGGGATTTAACTATCCCACACTTCATTAGCATGATCTCATCAGCATGCTACTCCGATCAACAGCTGTTTCGAAAGTGAAAGTGCGTGCCGGGATGCGTTAGTTTGAACCAAACCCTTTGGTTCCTCAGGAGTAACGTTAGTTCGAACCAAGGGGTTTGGTCTCAGCGCGTGTCCCAGCGCGCACTTTCACTTTTGAAACAGCTGTTGATTGGAGTAACACGCCGGCGAGATCATGCTAATGAAGCGTGGGATATTTAAATCCCCGCTTCATTGACTATTTCGAATGCCTACATTTGCATCCTTAGTTTGAACTAGCGTGCAAGGGTAGACGTACCAGAAGTAAGTAAGGACAAACTCTGTTGAGTCTTCATCTCAATTCTATGCCTGACCCTAAATATTTTTAAGATAAAAGAGCTAGTAAATGCTATCATTAAGGTTGTTGAAGGATTAAAATGTATATAGTCAATTTTCAGTTTATGACTTCCTAAAACTTTCATCCATAAAGATGAAGTTTTCCATATTTTGTCAGTGTCAAAGCAGAAAATTTAAGAAAAGTTTGAACAAAGTTAGGTTAGCTATTATTGAACAGAACAGTAGGAAAAACCTCAATAATCTCAGAATTAAAAAAAAAAACCTTCTGTTTTTCGGATAGTTATGAACAGGGCTCGACAAATCAGTGAATCTACTTGCCCATGTCAAGTAGATTTCAGTTGATCGCCCCCGTTCACCGGCGGCATGCACATGCACAATGCGGGACTGGCGCATGCGCAGTGCAGGGCTGGCAAGTAGATTTCGCCATGGTTTGTCAAGCCCTGGCTATGAAGTCCAAATGTCAAGCCAAAAAGTTTTAATTTGGCACAGAAATATTCCTCATTGAGGAGTACTTTTGAGAGTGCTGACAAAAATAGGATTTAATTTTATAGAGTTATTATGCACTGAAGATTGCACTTGGTACATGCAGAGTACATTTAGAAGAGGGTTTTACTAAATTTATGGTTAATTTCCTAATTTGCTGAATAAGCTATACTGCCAGTGCAAATAAAATGTAAAGCCCACAGGCATAGGAGCAAATTATTAAAATCTGTAAAAAAGAACTGATATGAAGATGTAGGTCACTAAGCATACTGGACATCATTAATTCTTGTATACATGGATATTTTCAATAATATTGCACCTGTGTATCTAAGTTTCAGAAACAAAAACAAAAAAAACCAGTTGAGAAATGTTTATGTGATTATACTTGCTCACTTCTATAACACATGTGTAACAGCAAAGAGTTACGGTACTGCACACCCTTTTTAAATGGTTAACTAGGAAAATTAGCACTCTAAAGTAAAACACAAGAATAACCAAAAACAAAATATGATTAAACAAATATTACATAACATTAAAAAAATCAATATGGAATTATACAATATCAGGCAAGCACTTGTTTTGTCCAGTGTAAATAGCAATTAGTCATTTTAAAAGTCTGCAAATGCATATACAATAGTAGGTACTTTAAGAACGTATCTTGATTTTTTATTTGTTTACAAAGTGACAAAGCCAATTGGTATACATCATAATCTAAATGTCTGCCAAAAACATTAAGTTTATATTTGGACACAGTATCAAACCTCAAAGTTTGTACACATTTAATAACAATAAAACTAAAATTTGGTAAAAATTTCTGTACCTTTACAAAGTCAAAATACAGTACAAGTTTTATTATCCATCATGTTGGGGGAATGCTGGTAAGTCAAATGGGGACTCAAGGGCCGCGTAGGAGAGGGAGTGCAAAATGCGAGCGCTGGTAAGGAGTCGGTATAGAAAGGGCCTTGGGGTAGGGGCTGATGCATGAAAAGAAGGGGTGCCAAGCCAAATCCAAGCAGCACTTACCAAGCAAAAAAATGGTATATCCATGTTACTCCTAGGCAGATGCCTGGCTAGGTAGCTCTGCACACTGCCCTTGCCTGTAGGCACCACCCCCACACCTCCCGCTAGCCATGATTCCCAGCCAAGGGAAGTGGCCGAGTCTGCTGTTCTTCTGCCTAGGAGTAGCAGGGACATATCACCACTTCCGGGGAGCCACACAAAGCCAGGTAAGGAGTCTGCCGGCCCTGCACTAAATGATGTAAAAAATGGACTTTCAATTAATATCAGAAATGCTGGTTTATACATCTTTCTGGATGGTGAAGTGCCAGCTAAAATAGCTTTTATTGTAGTTTATAATGTTTGTGGTAATCTGATGCAATTTTCACTTTATAGTGTTGCAAGCATCACAATACTTATTTCCCAAGGACAGAGTTCACATTACCCATAAAGTTACTGTATGAAAGGATCAAATTAGATAATCTTCTGAAGTAATTGATTACTTCCAAGTTGATTTTGGAGGAAACGACTTCATCAGCACAGTGAAACTAAGACAGTATTATTTTCACTTTTCTGTTTCTCCTGGAAGAACTACCAGGTGATTGACACGTACAACACCAAGCACTAAGATGCAATTTTCCTTTTGCACATTTGTCAGCAAAAACCTAAAATTCTTTGACACTAAATTTAATCCTTGAATAAAATTAGCTTGTGACTAACCTTGAGATTACATTCTCCAGTTTTAAAAATATACTTTGTTTCATGAAAGAGCATTATTGCAAAAGGAAGAATGTGTGATGAACCAAAGCACAAACATTTCTATTTTTGAAGCACAAAAGAATATAAAAAAATATATATGAAGAAGTAAGTAAAATATTTTTCCTTAGAGAAATTATTTTTACTTAGTGCAAGAAATACTAAAGTAGCCACTACTGAGGGATGAGTGAAGAGCCTGGGATAGAGCAAGGGTGGGCAATAATTTTAGAAAGCGGGCCACTTCATACATTTCTGAAGTGGCCCTAAGCTGCTCTGGAAAGGGGGTGGAGGGGGCTTCAGGCAGAAGGGACACCAGGCAGGCCAGAACACTTCTATACTCCCCTACCCCTGGGCCATGATTGGCCTGGGGGCAGAGGATGTGGACAAAGTCTCCTCCCACCATGCAAGGGACGTGTGGCGCTTAAGAGTGAGCCATCAGCTGTATTCCAAGTATCATGCATCCCTTGCAAGGCAGGGGAGGAGACTTGGCCTAGGGGCAGGGGAGTGGCAGGGCATCTGTGGACTGGATCAAACCACTTACTCTGGAGGTGTGACGGGAAGGGATCACATGAGGATTACCTGTTGTGATCCATCCCTCTGGGGCATCTGGTATTGGCCATTGTCGACAGACAGGATACTGGGCTATATGGACCTTTGGTCTGACCCAGTATGGCTGTTCTTATGCTCTCTTACCCACCCCTGGGCTAGCGGCAGATCTCACCTGAGACAAAGTGGAAATTAAGGCAGAACTAGCTGGGGGGGGGGGGGGGGGGGGCGGAAATTAAGGCAGAACAGGAGGGAAACCAAAGCTGCCACTGCTGAGGCCAGAGCTGTGGCTGGGGGTCATAGTTGGTCTGGTGGCAGAGATGGGGTGGGTGGCACTCCCTTTCCCATTCCCAGAGCCTGCTGCATGCCACCCCGTAAGTTCCTCTGCACCCCCCCCCCCATGGGCATGTCCAGTTTGCGGCCACTGCTTAGTGAATAAAACTAGTTCCATAACATTTCAGAATAGCAGCTTCTATCTAGAAGTCAGATGTGGTAACAAGACACTGAACAGTAACTTTAATACAGGTACTGCAAACTAGGGATGTTAAATTTCAATTAATCAGCCAATCGAGTAGTTGACAGGAAGAGCACTTGCTATACTGCGCCTCTGCCTTTTAAATGTAGTAAGAGCTGCCCATGGCTCTTACTACATTTAAAAAAGCAGAGGCTCAGCAGTAGGAACCTGGTGTGAGTGGAGACTGTTTGAGTCCCAGCTTGCCCCAGATTTCCCGTTGCGCCTCTGCTTCCCTTGTCCCTCTGAGGAGACAGTGCTGGGGGGAACCCAATTTAAGCCAGCTCCCTACAGCACTGGCTCCTACTCCCACCCCTTGCTGCTTCTGATGCAGAGACAGCAAAAGGGGGAAAGCAACTAGTCAAGTAGTGACTCGACTAGTGACGACCTGAAAAGCATTAGCTTATCGGATAGTTGAGTGGTCACTCAACTAGTCACTTTCTCACCCTTGCTGCCTCTATCAGAGAGAGGCAGCAAGGAGTGAAGGAGAACAGGAGCCAGTGCTGGGGGGGAGCCAGCTTAAAAGCCAATTTCCCCCAGCACTGTCTCTGCAGGAGGCAGAGACGTCCCAACTGCTGTGCTTCTCCCTTTGAAATGACCCGTGGCTCTTGTACATTTCAAAAGGAGAGGCACAGGAGCAGGGACCTAAGCAGTCCCTGTGGGTGACTCGTACATTTCAAAGGGAGAGGCACAGCTAGATAGGAAGTGCCCCCCCAATCGACTAATCCAACAACTACTTGATTAGTTGATTAATTAAAATTTAGCATCCCTATCATCAGGTAGTCGACTAGTCACTTACATCCCTACTTCAAACCAGAGAAGAAAATAAAATACTGAAAAAAGCAAATCATGATAGTACCCAGTCAGCTACAAATATACTTAAAGACAACTGCAGCAGGCACAGTTATAATTCCACTGAAATTAGAATCATAGAACTGGAAGGGGACCTTGAGAGGTCATCGAGTCCAGTCCCCCACACTCAAGGCAGGACCAAGCACTGTCTAGGTCATCCCCGATAAATGTCTGTCTTAAATATCTCCAGTGATGAAGATTCCACAACCCCCCTAGACAATTTATTCCAGTGTTTAACCACCCTGACAGTTCGGCAATTTTTCCTAATGTCCAACCTACTAAACCTCCCTTGCTGCAGATTAAGCCCATTGCTTCCTGTCCGATCCTCAAAGGCCAAGGAGAACAATTTTTCTCCCTCCTCCTTGTAACACCCTTTTAGATACTTGAAAACTGCTATCATGTCCCCTCTTAGTCTTCTCTTTTTCTAACTAAACAAGCTCAATTCTTTCAGTCTTCCATCATAGGTCATGTTTTCTAGACCTTTAAGTCATTTTTGTTGCTCTTCTCTGGACCTTCTCCAATTTCTCCAATTCTGGACAACACATTTCAAGAAAGATGTGGACACAATACTCTAATTGAGGCTTAATCAGCGCAGAGTAGAGCAGAAGAATGACTTTTTGTGTCCTGCTCACAACACTCCTGTTAATGCATTCCAGAATCATGTTTGTTTGAATCTACAATCGGACACAGGTATTGTATTAAATAGTTTTCTAAACATTTACTTTTTCAAGGGAAGTACAAATATGATAAATGAATCATTTACATTTTACAAATGTAAAATGAAGGCACCTATAAAAATGTGACTGAATATGTAAAAATCTTTGCAGTAAATCAGTTAAATCAATGAGACTTTCAGAAAAACATTCTTTTAGCACTCTCAGACTAAATATTACCTTATTCTGAAATTGGAAAAAAGAATGTTATTGGACAGAATATTTGCAAGGTGTCAGACCACAAGTATCACTTATTGCTGCCAACCTATCTTCCTCCACTTAACTTTTCATTCCAGTCTGATTTTAATAGCTGCTTATAAGGAACTGTTAGCACTAGAACCAATGCTTCATACCACCTGAATATTGATTTAAAAAAGTATAAGCATTCATTCTAAGCTCATAAGTTAATAGGAGTACTGCACACTAATATGTTGAAATGGAAGAGATGGAGACTACGCGGGGAAGCATGGCTATTATGATTGTGTTTCTCAATGTTTTTGGTATTTTTGTTCTTTAAGTTCTATGCAGAACTTCAACAATTCCACTGATAATATCTACACCTCTGTTATGTTTCCTTCCTCAAAGACTGAGAGACCATCCAAGTCCAACACTGTAATGGAATATGGTTTCTTCTTCCATATTCAAGAAAAGCTGACACCAATGAAATTGAGTGAAGCATATGTGGACCAAGAAAATAAAAAAGTTGGAAATTGCTTCACTTAACTTCAATGGCCGATTGAAGCTCCTGTTGAATAAAGCAGCAACATATATCCTAAAAGCCTATCACACCTGTTGCGAGGGAACCCAGTCAGAAGTAAATAATTATATTTACATACATTTTGCGAAGCTAATGTAGTTCTACAGTATTTGATATACATATCCAAAGAAGTTTAGTGTTAAATGATGGACTTTAAAAATGGTTAACATTTTAATACTTCTCAGGGCTAGAAATATTTGGTAAACCAGTACTAAGCCACATTTTAGAATTGATCCCCGACCAGGGGTTTAAAAAAAAAAGGGGGGGGGGTCATTCCCTTGCATTCCACAATATCAAATGTTATTAGCGTAATACATATTTTCCCACTTACTTCCCCTCATATAACCCAGCAAAATTAATGTTCATCTGTATAATATTATTTCCCATTTACTAGCTTAAGGCTTTACATCAGGCATAAGAAAAAGCAAATTCCTTATTCCTTCCAAGGTCTTTCCTCCTAATGCCCTTTACAATACTTCTCCAGAAAAAAAAATGGTACTCCTTCAAAGTTGAAATACAACTGCAAAACAAAGTTGAATGAGTCTACATTTACTTTCACTCCACTTCTGATAGTTGTAAATAAGACTTTATACTTACATAACTGCTTTCTTGTTGGGATATCAAATATATTATAAAAATCTTGATTGCACTGTGAGTTAAGTTTTACGTCCTCTGTACTGACCAGTTAAACTGTTTTAGCTGGAAACTTTTTAAAATACCTGTTAAGTTACGTGGTTTTCATACAAGTATAATGGAAACCTCAGGAACTGTACAATTAGGCCAAAGAGGGTTGGAAGTTTCTCTCAGAGCTTGAGTGATAGTCAAAGAGGTATACAGGGTAATTTGTAGGAGGTAGAGAAGGGGGATGGACAGGATTTAAAGGGAATTGTTGCACAATCCTAAAAGAAGTGGAGGAAGTACTAGTAGCAACAAATACGTGTATCAAGATGCAAGGGAGAAGGAGACCCAAGGAAGTGTTTTTATGGTGAGGAATATGCCTTTGAATTAAACAATATATTAACAGATGAAGGGGCTTAAAAAAAATCGGTGTTTTCTTGGCTTTAAAATTACTAAGTGATTTAAAAGCATTATGCTTATGATTGGTTAACATCAACAGCTTTAATAGCAGCTACATTTTTCTAACCTTCCTACCCTGCATGTTAACGCTTGTTACAGCTTTTGCCTCTAAATTGAAATACAAGGACAAGTGGGAATTTCTTGAGTAGATGCCATTGCTAGTCTGTCCTTCAACCATTAAGCAGATGCAAAGCAATGGATACTCATTTCATTCTATCACTTGCCAGAGACCAAGTGATTCTCTACCAAATGTCATGAATACAAAAAAAGTTTCTGGTTTGAGGTCCTTGAGTTTTGATATTTACTTTCAGACAAGTCTTAGCTTTTTACGTAAATATTGTTTAAATATTTTTATTATATAAAAAGTTAGCACCCAAAGCTTTGTATCCCTAGGGACGAGTTTCCAGGAATCAGCAGCCCACTCTGAAAGAGTGTACTGTGCTGCAAAAAATAATTTGAAATATTTCCATGATATTTTATAAATACACGAGTCTTCCATTTTTCTCTTGAAAAAAATGGAAACCCTTCACACAACAATACTTTTTGTTAAACTTTCTAAAGTATGCAATATTTCAGTATGCATTGTACTGAAATGAATGCTTATTTCAACTGTAAACAAGGATACAGTAGCAGTAACAATCTACTTTACATTTTGGCAATTTGTTCTTGTTGTTCTTGTTTCTTTTGCCAAAATAGAAAAGTCGGGTCAATAAAATTCAACTGCACAGTGATTATAAAGTACTTCCTTACTACTTCCTAAAAATGCACTGAAAATTTAAAAAGTCCTGCCTCAGTACTGAGTGAAATAGACCTACATTTTCTTCAAGTGTAGCAGGCAGCTAGCATGGCAACATTTTGTACTATGCTCTATATTACAATCACCTGTACAATTGGAACTTTTACTCACTCTTTAAAACAGCTGCGAGATCCAAACATGGCTCGTAAGCAAGAGGATGAGGAAGGATCTCCCCCTTTAACCTGCCATTTCTGCAGAGGGAGATTTTTAAATAAAAAGTTACATTGTTCTTTTTCCCCTCAAAAACTGAAATGCCAGTATGTTTGCCAAATTGCCAAGAATCCTGCCAAAGGTAGATAATAGTCTATTCCTATACATATTCCATCAATTTCCACAACATTAAAAATAAATAAAGACAGAATGTAAAGAATCTGTGCTAAAGAAATGTCTTAACTTAAATCCTGCATTTCTCAATATTTGATATGTACACAATAGAATTATCAGAAGGCTTCAACAACCAGATGATCAAGAGAAATACAATTTTTTAAGACTACCATAGACAAGAAAGGACTGCCAAGAAACAGCCTCACATTTGGAGCACACAGCGAATTGTACGTATAGAGAATTGTACAAATGATTTTGGAAGCAATTGTTGACTAAGGTGAATTCACAGCAGACTTTCTGACTAGGTTCTTGTTTCATTTCAGTTTGCTTTTTTTTTTTTCTTATGAGGTTTAACAAATAATTTGCTAAGAATTCTGTATAGTTGCACTATTATGCAAGAACATTATCCAAGAGGACATGAAAGGATAAAATATATCCAATCGCAAACTTATGTAAACAATACTTCAATTTTTTTTCTCAATATCTAAGATGCTTAAATGGGTGATTGGTTTGTCACAGAATATCACTGCAATCTGAGACAGCTTCAAGAGACTGGCTCAATATGTACAGATTAAAATTCATTTCAGACCTTGTATAACTAAGGGCATGCCCTAAGTCAAAGGAGTGGCATCAATTTCAGCCAAGCCTGAATATAGAGTTTCAGTACATTTCTTTCCATGCATTTCAAAATTTACCTTTTAAAAATAAAACTATATATACCAAAACATCTAAACTTTTAAAGCTATTCCAAAGAACTGTGAAGTTGCTAGTGTATTAATATTACACATTCTGAGTATCAAGTGACTATGATGGCTCAGTCTTACCTGTAATGTTCATACCAGTTCTATTAATGAAACTAGTTTCCCTTTCAACGGCCTAGACTATTAGATGTTAAGTTACCAGCAGTCAGAAAAGAAAAATATTCTCAAGGACTGATGCTCAATTTTAGAATTTTGTAGTACTGCTTCCATTCAGTTAAATATTAAACAACATGGTGGGTAATTATTTCATGTGACTATGGAAGTAGATAGTTGTTTCACATTCATTCAATGTAGATATAGTTCTTTTAGGAAACAGAAGAAGTGGGATGTATTGCCTAGACCCTTAGAAACTGCCTTAGACTAAAAAAAAACAAATAATTTCAGATGCTGAACAGAAACATATAATTATCTCAAATGACAATCAACATTTACCTTCTCAGCAATACTATATAAAACTTCATCCATTTTCATACAAGTTGGATCCCAGTCATGTCCAAACCGGATGACCACCACACGGTCTTCTTCTGAAAGAATGGCCTGGTCTACTTGCCAGCCATTGTGTAAGTGAGGAAGCATATACGACATCTTTAAACTTTATGTAACACCTGGAAAAGGACAGAAACCATCTAAGAACTTACAATTCTACTTCCTGATATCTACTTAACTTTAATTATAAACACCTGTCAATTCTATTTAAACTCATGTACATGTACCCAGACCTAACTTATTCCTTTTAAAACACCCCCCCAAATATTATTGATAGTGAAATAATTCTGATAAAGACTACCCAATTTTCCTAATCCTGTGTCTATACTGTGCTTTTTCTTAGTATTTCCCACCATTGCAGCTTCATCACCAGTATTTTCTAGTATAGAATGACAGTGAGCATTTTTACTATTGTGTGACCTCCTAGCCTGTCAGAACAGCCCTCAATGACATGTTAGTTATTTACACTGTGACCTCTCTACACAAGTGCTACCACTGGCATTAAAGTAGTGGTGGGAGATGTTTAATGAAATGCTCAGTATGGATCAGGACCAGGGTTCACATGACAACCATCAGCCAGTCCAGAAAGATCTCCTGTCCAGGAATGGGAAGAACGGAGAGAAACTCTTTCAACCCTCATGATCTCCATTCCCTTATTTTCAGTCTTTTACCAATAGGCCCAGCAATATCAGCAGTCAAGTCAGATGTACTGTACCACATTCAGAGATCTAACAAATTTTCTCCGAAATTCACCATTTTTAAATGAGTTGTTACTACCAGGGGTGCTGCCAAGAACCATTGAATCAAATTGTAAAACATGTGCATAATGGAAACCACGGCAAGCCAAGGGGTATGGAAGCAGCCCTAGCACTGCTAGTTCCAGGACCGAAGATTACTATAAACCTCTGCATGGTGGGGATTAGGGATATTAAAATGCGGTTAACTGACTAGTTGAGTAAGTCAATGAAATTTCCACCGATTACTTGACAGGCACTTCCGCATTCATCCTTCAAACTGTACAAGAGACCCCGCTGGGGCTCTTGTACATTTCAAAGGAGGAACATGGAACTCCACAGGTGCCTGTTTGAAATGTACAAGAGTCCCCAGTGGGAGGCTCTTGTGCATTTCAAAGCCATGGAGCCCCGGGTCAGTGGGGGACTATAAGTCCCCCGCTGACCCGGGACTCCATGCTGTGCTGCATGCCACTTGGAGTCCGGGGTCAGCTCCCCTGCTTCACTGCTGACCCCAGTTCCACACAGCATTTCAGTGGAACCCAGGATCAGCTGGGGCCTCCCCAGCTGACCCTGGCTTCTGGGGAAATGCTGTGCCAGCTGGGGACTCCCCAGCTAACCCCAGGCTCCGTGGCTCCCCCTTTGAAACATGGAGGCAGCAGAGTCCCCAGCTGACTTTGGGCATTTTGAAAGGGCAGCGCTGCACAGCTGAGCTGTGAATCAGCTGTACTGGGGCTGCAGGCAGTACCGCACAGCTGATCCCTGGCTCAGCTGTGCGGAGCTGTGGCTTTGAAATACCCCTTCCCCCCCTTTGCTGCCTCTATCTTATGGAGGCAGTACAGGGGAGGGGAGGAATCAACTAGTTGACTAGTCCTCAACACCCTTAGCGGGGGATGGTGCGATGTTGGTGTTGCCACCAGTGAGGGCAAAGTGGTGCAAATGGGGCCAATGACATGGGGCTATTAAAATTCATAAAAAAACATAACAGCCCCTCCCCCGGCACACCCCCTTATGGCCCCTTCCATGGCACCGCCTGTAGCCCCTCCCCCAGCGTCCCTCCCACCTCCATGGCCAGTCCCACAGTGCCCCCGTCACCCCTCCCCCACACGCTTCCCAAGGTCCCGCCTTCGCCTCTCCCCCTCCCCTCAGCGCCCCCTCCCCACCCCCACAGCCTCTCCCAGGGCCCCCACACCGTTCCCCAGGGCCCCTCTCATACAGGCCCCCCACGGCCCCTCCCTACTGCCCTTCGTGCTGCCCTCACAGCAGCGGCCCGGAGGGAGGTTCATGCGGCTCCCCTCCCAGAACAGTCCGCGCGCAGCCCGCCCTGCGACCCCCGGGGCACCCACCTCCCACAGAGCAACCGCCGCTGCTGACACCACGCGCCACAACGGCCCGACCGCGCCGCGAGCCCCTCGGGGACCAGCCGGGGGCGCACTCCCATGCGCAGCGCTTGACGAGCTCCCGGAGAGGGCGCCGGAAGTGACGGAGTGCGTGCCCCGGCAGAACACCGCCACGGGCGGAAGGAGTGGTCTCGCCATCTTGCTTGAGGGCTTCCCTTCAGGGGGTGAGTTTTTGCTGTTTTCTGACGGGTCCCTGTACGAACGTGGAGAGGTGGAGCAAACCAACTCCCTAAAACGGCGGGGGGGGATCATTAAATAGGCGTTTAAACTCTTAGTTTCTCATGTTAGTTGTAACAAGATATCTCACCGCCTGATGCCCCAATGGAGAGATCCAGCGAATCACGTATGTAAATACTTCCCTGTGTACGTCCTGCTGCTCCAGGCAATATTTCGCCATTGCTTGCGCAGTTCTTTGTACAGCCCTGCCCACGCACAAAGTGGATGCATTTTGCACCCCCTTTGGGTGCGTCTCTTTCGAAAGAGAGCGTCTAGACTGCAACCTCTTCTTTCGGAAAAGCAAGCCGCTTTTTCCACAGAGCGCACCCCGGCAGTCTGGATGCTCTCTTTCGAAAAAGCCCTGTTTGCATTCAAGAACGCCTTTTTTCGAAAGAGCATTTTTGAAAAAAGGCGTTCTTCCTCGTGAAATGAGGGGTACCGCCGTCGAAAGAAAAGCCGCCTGCTTTCGGTTTAATTTCGAAAGAACACGGCTGCAGTCTAGACGCAAGTGAAGTTTTTTAGGAAAAAAAGGCTACTTTTTTTGAAAAGTCCCTGCAGTCTAGACACACAGCCTTCGTTCTAATGTGACTCCCCAAAATGTGGGGAACTGGACCATTGTGGGGACTATGCAGCACTTTAAAGACTAACAAGATGGTTTATTAGGTGATGAGCTTTCGTGGGCCAAACCCACTTCCTCAGATCAAAATCTGGAAGAGAATTTGCATGAACATACATACCAAAGGAATACAATGGAAAAAAAAAGTGAACACATTATAAAACTGACAATAATGTGTTACAATGAAAAAAAAGTGAACACATTATTGTCAGTTTTATAATGTGTTCACTTTTTTTTTCCATTGTATTCCTTTGGTATGTATGTTCATGCAAATTCTCTTCCAGATTTTGATCTGAGGAAGTGGGTTTGGCCCACGAAAGCTCATCACCTAATAAACCATCTTGTTAGTCTTTAAGGTGCTACATAGTTTTTCCTTTTCTTTTAGCAAGATCAGACTAACATGGCTACATCTCTGTCACTGGACCATTGTGAGTGTGTCTACACTGCAATCAGGCAGTTCAGTTATACTATACATAGGCATTCCTGGCTGAGTTAGCTTTATCAAAAGTTATCAAAACTAACTTGCTGAAAAATTGTAATGTAGTTGCAGCAGCATAGATAGCAGAATGGGATACGTACTCCTAGGACCACAGGTATGGACTTGAGCTAGCTTGTACTGCTGCCTGAACTCCTGTGGCTAGTCTGCTATTTTTAGTGAGTTAGCTCAGTTAGAGCTAGCTCAGATATGCTTGCTTGTATCTGTTATCCCAGTTGCTTTGTAGATATACCCAGCATCAGAGCATTGTATTAAGAGTAGGGTGAGGAGTTACTGTCTGCAAAAATAGTGGGGTTTTAACTTCTGCTTATGAATGTAGAGAAAGTATTTCTAAAATAAGTACAGATCTGAGTGTGAAGGAAGGTTAATGCACTAAGAACAAAAAGTGTAATTCCACTATTTTCTTTTTCATTCTAAAGACAGTCAGTGAAGAGATTTTATCCTGGATGATTAATCTAATTTTCCTTGATTAGGAGGTTGTGCTGCATGATGCTTTAAGAATTCTAATGTCTGCATGTGGTTAGAGTAGACTCTAATAAGGTTTGCAACAGTGTGAATTGCAGAGTTCAAAAGTCTTGTCAGTTGACAGCAGCCACACCTAAGAATAGATTGGACTTTTTCACTGTACTAACATTATTACTTTGTTCATTAAATTACTTGATTTTCTTGATCTTGTTCTGGTCAGTTACTGTCCTTTATATTAAAATGCATGATCAGCTGATTGGGCATGGGGAGACAAATTGGCTGCAAAGCATTGGCATATGAAAATTATAAAGGTTTTTTCCTTACGGAGTGCTCATGCTCTGCAATTTTAGTTAAAAAGTAACTTTTTAACTCCAGTGCCCATAGACCCTTAACAAAATCTATTTATTATTTACAGGGAATCTTCTTTAGTCAACAAAGATCTGAATTATTTCTTCTAAGAAATGGTTTAAATGTATGCTTGTTAAACTGTCTGTATAATATTTTATTTTGTAGGGGCATGTCTTCGGACATTGGACCTAGGTCCGTTCTAGCCAAAGTAACAATAGCAATTACAAAGTGAGCCACATTATCAACAATATGGCTTCCAGCAGGTCTAGATTAGGGTTCCCATTGGTAGCTGTAATGGGAATTTTAGGGAAACAAGATGTAGTGTAAACAAGGCCTCGTTTGTGTGGGAGACCAGAAGATTGTTTGGTAGAATCAACCGATAGTTTGTTACATGCCCGGATTCTGCATAATCCCCTAAATAGATGTGCAACAGGGTGAATCCACAAGGAATGCCCTCTTAGCTCTGGTACTTCTAACATGGACTGGTCAGAATCCTGTTGAGGATTACAGGCTCTGATTCTTTTTAGCATACTTCTCGATCTCTACATCCAGATTTGGATCCTGACAGACCTGAAATGAAGAACAGACAACCGATAATGATCACACAGACAATTTAAAATGATCTTTTAATAATCTATCTTTCTTCATCCCTTATTACAGAGATAAATAATTTTCAGGAATAAAAATGCAGGGTTGCCAAATTGTGTGGAATGGAAATAACTTTGGGACTAAAATGAATGATGTATTTGGAATTGAGGGATTAAGGATGTGAAGAGGTGGGTAATTGACTAATTGTGTAGTCGATACAATTTGTATCGACTACACGATTAGGCGATAAGGGAAGCCCCTCTGTCTCGGCTTGTGCCAGTCCAGGAGCTACACCTGCTGTGGCTCTGCAGTTTAACTGTAGTAGAACTGGGTGCGCAGGCAGCCCAGCTTCTACTATATTTAAAGCTTAGGCTTATCGGGTACTCGACTACTCGCTTACATCCCTATGAGGAATAATTCACTATTATACCTCAAAGTATCCCTACCGACACAAGGCCTGATGAGGATCTGCTCTGTCATGGCCTGATCCTGTACTCATTGAAGTCACTGGTATGATTCCATTGATTCCAATTATTCCATTGGCTGGATCAGGCCTTCACGTCAGTGTAAATCCAGATTAACTCCATTGACTTCAAGTTAGTAATTTTGGATTTGCATTTGTCATTGAGGGAAGTATATAGCACCACTAAGTACAAATTTACAAATGGTGATTTAAATGATCCTTACTGTCAGGGGATAGGTACAGCCCATCTCAGCCTGTCAGAGTACTGGGGCGTTATCCAAGTGGATAGTTGATGGCTCAAGTGGCCTGGTTCTATGCAGTAGCCCTGCAGCTCATGGCAATAGGGCTAAAAGACCAGAGTCAGTAAGGTTGTCTTTCTGTGACAGAGTTCATCCTTCTGGGTGTTGACTGGCAGCTGGGATGGGGGAACCCGGCTCACCCTTCTCCACCAAGTCCCAACACAGGGCTGTAGGGAACCAGTACATCTTTATAATCAGTCTTGGTCACCCATTAATACAGTTCAGTTCCCTGGGCCATTTCCTACCAATGCTGGTAGCCACATGGTGTCTGCTGTCTCTCCTCCATATTGGCGGGGGTTCCACGGGCGTCTCAGCCCAACTGGCTTCTGGAGCTCTTACAGCCCCCTGACTAGAGCCTGCCACACATGTGTTCTCATTGGTGCCTAGCTCAGACTCTCTTTTATACTCTGATTCTAGTTAAAGCATTCCTAGCAAAGTGCAGAGGGTGCAGCTTCCTCGGCCCATGGCAAACACTTGGAAGGTAATAAAGTGATAGGGAATAGCCAGCATGGGTTTGTGAAGAACAAGTCATGCCAAACTAATCTGATAGCTTTCTTTGATAAGATAACGAGTCTTGTGGATAAGGGAGAAGCGGTGGATGTCATATACCTAGACTTTAGTAAGGCATTTGATACGGTCTCGCATGATATTCTTATTGATAAACTAGGCAAATATAACTTAGATAGGGCCACGATAAGGTGGGTGCATAATTGGCTGGATAACCGTAGTCAGAGAGTTGTTGTTAACGGTTCTAAATCCTGCTGGAAAGGGATAACAAGTGGAGTTCCTCAAGGGTCTGTTTTGGGACCCGTACTGTTCAATATCTTCATCAATGATGTAGATATTGGGATAGAGAGTACGCTTATTAAGTTTGCAGATGATACCAAACTGGGTGGGGTTGCGACTTCTTTGGAGGATAGGGACATAATTCAAAATGACCTTAGCAAGTTAGAGAAATGGTCAGAGGTAAACAGGATGAGGTTTAATAAAGAGAAATGCAAAGTGCTCCACTTAGGAAGGAACAATCAGTTCCATACATACAAGATGGGAAGCGACTGTCTAGGAAGGAGCATGGCGGAAAGGGATCTAGGGGTCATAGTGGACCACAAGTTGAATATGAGTCAACAGTGTGATGCTGTTGCAAAAAAAGCAAATATGATTCTAGGTTGTATCAACAGGTGTGTTGTAAGCAAAACTTGTGAAGTCATTCTGCCGCTCTACTCTGCGCTAGTTAGGCCTCAGCTGGAGTACTGTGTCCAGTTCTGGGCGCCACATTTCAAGAAAGATGTGGAGAAATTGGAAAGGGTACAGAGAAGAGCGACAAGAATGATTAAAGGTTTAGAGAACATGACCTATGAAGCCAGGCTTCATGAACTGGGCTTGTTTAGTTTGGAAAAAAGAAGTTTAAGGGGGGACATGATAGCTGTTTTCAAATATCTAAAAGGGTGTCACAAGGAGGAAGGAGAAAATTTGTTCCTCTTGGTTTCTGAAGACAGGACAAGGAGTAATGGGCTTAAAGTGCAGCAGGGGAGGTTTAGATTGGACATTAGGAAAAAATTCCTAACTGTCAGGGTGGTCAAATATTGGAATAAATTGCCAAGGGAGGTGGTGGAATCTCCCTCTCTGGAGATATTTAAGAACAGGTTGGATAGACATCTGTCAGGGATGGTGTAGACGGAGCTTGGTCCTGCCTTGAGGGCGGGGGGCTGGACTCGATGACCTCTTGAGGTCCCTTCCAGTCCTATTATTCTATGATTCTATGTGGTTAACCCCTGCTACACTGGTGCGGGATAGGTACACCCTATCATACCGACTGAATGGTATTTTTACAAATATGCTCTTTTCCCATATTCAAGGGCGTATTTCTTTTAATTCTTTTTGCAGGTCATGGCAAAGCAAGAACAGCCTGGACTTCTGATCCATGAAATAGGGGGTGTAGATGGTGTCCTGGAAGGGCATGTGGAGCTCTTGAAGAAACATTTTCATCTTATCACCATGAAGGAATTTCTTGAAAACAAGAAAAGACTGAATGAAAAGATCAAATCTGTTTTTATACATGAGTGCAAACCAGTCATTGACCGGGAGCTCCTCCAGAGCCTGCCTCACTTAAAGGTGATTGCAAACTCTGGGGTAGGAGTGGATCACCTGGACTTGAAACTGATCGCTAGCTTTGGCATTAAAGTGACCAATACTCCACATGCTGTTTCTGACTCTACTGCAGATATAGGGATGGCCTTGATGCTAGCATCTGCCAGAAGGCTAGTGGAAGGTGACTTTTTACATTCCTTTGCTGATATTTCCATAAATCATGACAGCTATATTTGTAGCATATTTAATTTTTAGTGTGTCACAGGTTATCTGATTGAAATAATGTTTAAGAATACTTACAGGAAGAAAAGCTCCAGACATTCAGTTTTTCAAGTGGCTCTGCTTTTTCTATATTGTTTCCCATATTCTGAGTCTAATCCAGCTTCTACTGAAAGCAAAAACAAGATAATTAAAGCTTCTATCTACATTAGGTGCTTTAATTTCTGTACAGGTCCTACTGTCTGGACTAGAATCTGCCTGTACCTTGTGTAGTTCTTTATACCTATCCAAAGTGAATGAAAAATGAAAGTGAATTAAAATTCTCCATTCATTAATATGCTCTTGGCATCAATGTAAATGACTGAACAAGGGTGCAAGGCCATGGATATCAGACCTTGGGTCTCCATCACCTCAGCAGGTATTTTGCTGTGAAACCCACTGAACAACTTTGCTTTGCACTCCTGCTACAGCAAAGAACTCACACTAATAAATCCTGTTTCCAGAATAATCTTAGAATCAGTGATGATACTTTTAACAAAAGTATCTTTACTGTGTTGCCATTGTTAATTTATGCTCTAAGGGGCAACTCCTTTCTGCACAGTGTATAGCTGAAGTGTAAGCTGTGTCCTGGTGCAGAGGAGAATGTATGGAGGCTGGGAAGACGGAATCTCCCTTTTCTCCATGGAAACACAGCAGTTCTCTCATTTCCCTGGGCTCTGTCCCACTCTTCCCTCACTCTACCTTGCCCTAAGTTGCCATCTCAACAGGATTCAGAGGGTCCCTGTTAGCTGGCCTCTACAGTGCAACAGAGGATTCTGTCATCTAAATGGACTTCATAAATCTTGCATCACTGTTCCTGCAAAAAAACTATACTATTTCAGCTATATCTTGGTATCTTCACGAAGAGAATGGTGGGATTTACCCTGTTAGAAAAGGAGGCGAGGGAAATCAAAGTTTGCCTAATGGAAAATGTCTGAACTGGCAGGAAAAGAGACGTTATTTTCAAGCTTCAAAGAGAATATTGCAAACATGGAAGCATTCATCCATCAAGTATCCATTTCTCACACTGCGTTTTTTATTTTTAGGCTGTCAGATTTCAGTTTCTCCACAAACTGAACATTTTGCTGCTGACTGGCTGGGAGATGAAGTCACGGGTGCTACTCTCGGTATCATCGGCATGGGCAGCATTGGGTATAAGGTAGCCAAGAGGGCCAAAGCTTTTGAAATGAAAATTCTGTATCACAACAGGAACCAGAGGTAAATGTGCATCTGATGCAAACTAGAACAGGGTTGGCTTTTTAAATTCTTTTAAAAGTTGGACATCGATTATTTTTACTTTTTTTTACAAAACCTGCCCAAAGAATCTCTTTATACCAAAGCTTCCTTGCCTCTTTCCAGTGAGACTTGCCATCATTGTTGGGGGTCAAAATTTTCAAATGCGGTTGCCACATGTTAGGTCCCTTAATCCATATTTATATACTGTAATTCAATGAGCACTCTGATTTTCGAGTGTCTTGAGCAATCACAGTTCCCATTGATTTCAGAGGGAGCTGTGAGTACTCAGCACTTCTGAAAATCAGGTCACTCATTTCTTAAATATGAATTTTGACGCCTAACTTTTTGACCAGCCACGTTTGAAAATGTTGGCCAGCAACAGAACAGGTTAGTATAATATATTTAGCATGATTTTTAAGCACAATTTAAATATCTTTATCAGGAGAGAAAGGGTCGTTAATATATAGCATCTTTAGAAGGTGGGTTCCCCTCACCTCCACTACCTCCTATTTTAAGAGTTGAGGAACTGGCCCAGTTTTGTTTAACACAAACTTCCTTACTGTTTTTATCTATTGATCTATCTATATCAGAGTCTGTCTGTCTGTCTGTCCATTTGTTCAAGAATACCTCCTAAATGGTATGAGCTAGGGCCACCAAATTTGGTATGCAGCTTTCTCCTCTCCTAACTTAAAGCAAAGTCAGGGTTTGGTTGTGGTGGGACAACCAGAAGCCTTGGGAAAAGGACTGTTTTCCATAACATGCAAAGGAAGGGGCTACTGTTCAGAGAGACACGATATGAAAGTGGCCACTGGGGGCAGTGAGCCCACAGGGAAGAGCTATTGTGCAGAGTGGCCAGTGGGGCTGGGGCTTCATCATCTTGCCTGCCAGCACACCAAATAAGTAGCTCCCCTGCCTCAAACCCTTTCCTCCCCTCCTGACCCTTGGCCACAGCACTTGGAGGAGGGAGGAGAGAGAAGAAAAGCCCTGGCAGCTAGGGGGAGAAAAAAGGCCCTTGCTGGATGGGACCCCCCCCCCCTTCCTGAGCTCCTCCTCGCCCCCCAACTCTCACTTTCCCACCCCCAGCCTCCTGCATTCTCTCCCCCCCACACACACATCCCCAAAGCCCTGCCCTAAGGCCTGCACCCACAACCCCGCAACACTGTCAGCTCCCTGCTCTGAAGGATCAGGCAACACCATGTAAGTTGCGTGTGTGTGTGTGTATCTGAGAGTTAATTTGCTCAAGAACTCCTCTTCATTCCCTAACTTAAAGCAAGGTCAGGGTTTGATTGTACCAGGAAAATGGGAAGTGCTGGGAATGGGACTGTTTTTCAGAGCATGGTAAGGAAGGGGGCAGAGAGAGTAGAGACGTGATAATCACAGTCACCACTGGGGGCAGTGAGTGCAGGGGAGAGCTATAAGGTAGAGTGACCACAGGGGGAGGCACACCAGTAAAAGAGTGGCTAGCTGGGGGTGGGACTCTGCAACAGAATGGATAAGTGGCTCTACTGCCCCAAAATAATGCTGGGGAGATAAACCCCTCACCCTGGTACCAACACCCCCCAGACCGGGACCCCTGGCCTCACCCAGGATTCATTCCCCCCCCCCAAGAGAGGCGAGGGCTGGGAACCATCTGTCCCCAGGCAGGCTGTAGACCTGCAGGCCATGGTGGGGAGAGGGGAGGCACTGGAGGCTGGAACTGGCCCCCAGAGCCTCCTCTCCCCTCTATGGACAGCCTGCAGGCCATTCATTTGATTTTCAAAAAAAAATTGAGTTAAAGACCTAAGCAATGCTGGGTAAGTCTTCTAGTGGATAATTTTTTTTCATTGGTTCTCCCATGTTGCAGCAGCAGAAAGTGGATTTAATCAGCCATATTAGAACCAGAAAATGTTATATAAAAAGTGACATTTAATTTACAGGGCCTTCTTTGAGGTACAGCAATCTTCAACACCAGAGCCCAATGTTCCTGTCTGCAGTGACCACTGAAATTGTCTTTGTTCACTGTCTTTTTTTACCACCTGTAATGAATCGTTTACTATAAAAATACCTCAGTCAAACTCTACATATACAGCATCAGAAAGAACTGAAGAATTTCAGCTCCTAAACACAGCACTCCCATTTCAGCTAAGGAGAATCTGCATAAGCAGCTGTAGAGCTTAGATCTTCTGACTGTCCGCTAGAATCATAGGACTGGAAGGGACCTTAAGGCATCACCTTGTGCACTAAGGCAGGATCAAGTATACCTACAGGGAGATAACCCTATCTATTTGAAAAGTTCTGACTCCATTCGGAGAAGGCAATGTCACAAATGCATGCTAGCCAATTGCACACCATTTTTATATTTTATACTCTGAAGCTGTTACCAAGCTGTGTGCCAAATCCTGAACTCCCCATTTTATATTTCTATAATTGCACTGACATTGGTTTATAGCAACTATTTGCTCTTTCCATCCTCCATAGGAGTGGAGTAGTAATAGTAGAAACAGCAGCATGGTTTTCATTTTTATGAATAGAAGCTAATTTTGGTGTTTTTGACTCAGAAAAGAAGAAGAGGAAAAGGCTGTTGGTGCCTGCTACTGTGAAAAGATGGAAGACTTGCTCCAGCAATCTGACTTCGTGATGCTGGTCGTGAACCTAACACCTCAAACATTCAGATTCATTGGGAAAAGGGAGTTAGAGCTGATGAAACCCTCTGCTACTCTCATTAATATCAGCAGAGGTAGGTGTGATGGAATCCCTGGTTGTGGCTTTATAGTTAAGGCTGAATTGAACATTGTCTTTTTGCATCAAAAGGCTCCCTCGGCCAAGGTCTGTGTCTTCCTCCATGTTTTGTTCAGAACACAAAATAGCTGGCAATAATTAACTAGTAATAAGTAATGAATGAATCATAGCCCAGATGCTGATTCATGCTGAACATCCACACTTCCCATCACAGGGTTGGCTCTTGGCAGCCTCCTGAGCACTCCTTATGGCCAGAAGCCCTCTACAATAGCTGCTTGTTTCCCTGTTGTCAGGGCTGCTGAAGGACAGCACAAGGGCTTCTCTTTGTGTTACCATCACCTCTGCTGGGGGTCAGTTTAATCACAGAAATAGTTCATAACAGTCCACAAGGTCCCATGTACAGTCTGTCACCACATAAGAGTCCATACTTAGCTTTGGTATCTTCTCTGACAGCCAGAGCTCTTCTTCTGTGCCAATCTATTCTCAAAGCCCATTTTCCAGTGCTGCTTCGCTGGAGCTCAGCCTTCTGTCACTGGCCTTTAGGCCCAAACTTTTATACCAAAACCCCATCTAGGTTTCTTCACAAATGCCTCCAGCTTCCTGGCTTCTAGCCTACAAGCTTCCTTAATGTAAGAATTTTCCCTGCAGCAACCTCTCTCGCTCCCTCTACTTTCCTTCTTTGTAGCTTTCTTCTGCCCTTTATAAGGCACTAAGCTCAAGGGGGCAAGAAGTTTGGTAGAGTAGGGGCAAAGCCAAAGTGTTCCCACTTTCTCCATGTCTGGCTGCTCCTGGGATGAGCCAGATGCACTTTCTTTTGGAAATATAGTGGCTCCTGATGGGCAAAAGGTATAATTGCAGCATATCCTCAACAGAATCTATTATTTTGCTGGGAGAAAAATCCTGCAGGGGACATACATTCTGTACTTCTATTTCTTTTGTTAAAATGTGGGGTCATGGTCCCCTGTCTGCCCTGGTGCTGGTGAGTCATCTCTCCTCTATCATGCGCCATCAAGGCCGTTAGTGTGGCGTAGATAGGCTACAGCAGTGTCTTCAGTAATCAGAATTAGCTAGTCTCAGGCCTCCAGCCCTTAAGGGATAAGCCATCCTGTTATGCCTCTCAAAAGGAGTTGTGGAGGCTTTTGTGGAACTGAGAGAATGGTTCCACTAGGGCTTCCCCTCCTGGAGACAATACTGTATCTAATCTCAAGGCCCATCACAGTCCAGCAGTCTCCAGTAGCTCTTCACATGGAGCTGTCCATAGCGTTGCCTCTCAACCCACCAGCCTCCAGGACTACAGAGGCACAGACTGGTGTATGGTCTTTCAGTTTCTTTTGTAGGAGCTTCTTATCCCCTGATTGGCTGCTTCCTCTACAGTCACTCTCGCCTATTTGGTGGACTTCTCTATGACTTCTCTGGGGCAGGGTGTGGCATGACCCCAAGGCCTCTAGTAGGGAGCCTCAGAGCTCAGTCCACCTCATCACAGGTGCCTTCAGCACGTTTGGTTGGGGAAACTGAGGTAATGTGGAGTGGTAAATCTCATTAAAGGGTAATTCTGATTCTTTAACTGGGGCTCAGCCCTATGAACCAACTTGCTGTGCAACTCTGTAGCAAAAGGGCTAATGTGATCCTAGAGACATAAAGAGGGCAGCCTCCACAAGGAGGAGACAGGTTATTTTACCTCTGTACTGATGCAACTGGTGATGGAATATTGTGTCCAGTTCTAGTATCCACAATTCAAAAAGGGTGTTGATAAATTGGAGAGGATTCAGAGAAGAGCCACAAGAACGATTGAAGGATTAGAAAATGTACCTTACAGCAATAGACTCAAGTAGCACAATCTATTTCTCTTAATAAAGAAAAGATTAAGGATGGCTTGACTGCCATCTATAAATACCTCCATGGGGAACAAATATTTGATAATGGGCTCTTCAAACTATCAGAAAAAGGAGTGGTGTAAATAAAGCTAGACTAATTCAGACGTGGAAATAAGGTGAAACTTTTCAATAATGAGGGTAATTAACCAGTGGAACAACTTACCCAGGGTTAGGCAGGCAATTTTAAAATCAAGATTGGATGTTTTTTCTAAGAGAGTTCATGTCTTTTCAAACAGGAATTAATTCAGGAAATTGCTATGGCCTCTGTTACAGAGAAGGTCAGATTAGAAGATTACAGTGGTCCCTTCTGGCTTTTAAATCTATATATATCTGTAAGAGACAGTCTTTGCCCCAAGGAGATTTCAGTCTCAATAGACAATGTAGATAAAGGGATGAAGAAGATATAGCAACAGAGAGAAATCACAGAGCAGGTCAATGGCATAATCAGGAATAAAACCAAGTCTCCTGAATCCCCATCCAGTGCCCTGTCCGCTGGACCATGGTATGTGCTAAAAAAAATTTTTTTTTTTTTTTACTTTGTTTGGTTACTAGAAAGCGGTCTTGTTTTTATAATGAGCTGTAAATCCAATAAAATATTAAATTGTACTATGGGACCTTTCCTCTGAGTTAAAGAGATGGAATTTATCTGAAGATTAGTTTTCTTCTGTACTGTATCTGGATATGGCAAAAAGACACTATCTTTTTAATACAGGTGCAGTAGTTGATCAGGATGCATTGGTGGAAGCTCTCCAAAATGGGACTATTAAGGCTGCAGCTTTGGATGTGACATACCCTGAACCTCTGCCAAGGTAGAAAACTGTTTTCTTTCTATGGATCATAAATTATGTGGATTACAAATACTGGAAATCATTCTTAAATTCTTTCAAAGCTCTTCACAATTATTTGAATATGTTAGACACAATCTTCAAATCTAAATCACATTTTACATAGCTGTTTTCATATTTTTGCAGGAGAGTTTTATTCTGATACATTAGGTACAAGATTAGGAGTCAGCAACTCCTGAATTCCAATCCTGATTCTTTTGGCATCAGTGGCCAGTTGCTTATGTCCAACGTTTTAAACTCTTCATGCATGCATATGAGAGAAAGCAAAAAATATATTTGCAATGTCAGTATCCATCATCTACAAATGCCTATAAGCTGTTGGAGGCCAAATCCTCAGGTTGTTATGCACAAGTGGTGCAAATAGATCTTTATTGTCTCATATTGCAGCTCTGTAGCAGCCTGAGTGACATAAAGGCCTGTGCAGAAGTGGGCAAATTTACTCCCTGCTCTGTACAACCCTCTGTGTATCACTGTCCTTCTTCCTCACGTAGGGCTGCCAGTGTTCCCAACAGGACAGACCAGATGCCATTGCCACAACTGGTGTCCAGTCCATCTGGTCAGGAAAACTGGCAATCCACATGCAAAACTTTGCCAGTTACTGCTGCTCTACAATTTGGCGCTTTTCTGTTCTAGTGAATATGACAACAACAATGTAAAATTCACCTCTAATTATTCTTTCTTTTTCTTGCAGAGATCATTCATTATTAAAATTAAAGAACATTATCATAACTCCTCACATTGGAACTGCTACAGTCCAAGCCACTCGGAAGATGACAGAAGAAGCAGTAGCAAACATCCTGGCTGTTCTCAATGGTCTTACCATTCCTAGTGAAGTAATCCCTATATGATGTTTCAGAGAACATACGTATGCATTGGCATATCTGTTATAGGACTTTATTCTACTGACTTCTACAATAATTTCTCAGTGTAACGCTGACTAATGAAAAGCAAACATGTTCCTGTACATTGATGTCACATTTATGGCACCACCTAATGCCTATAATTGTACTCTAATCATGTGATAATCTGAATAATAACAATCTTTTTACTCAGGGGGTAGCCGTGTTAGTCTGTAACTAAAAAAACAACACTGGTCTTGTAGCACCTTAGAGACTAACAAAAATATTAATAGTATCATGAGCTTTCGTGGGCACAGCCCACTTCAGATGACAAATATATAATCTGTGCCCCTTGCCCCATATTTGTCATATGAAGAAGTGGGTTGTGCCCATGAAAGCTCATGATACTATTTATATTTTTGTTAGTCTCTAAGGGTACGTTTACACTTGCTTCTTAGTTTGAGCTAGGGATGCAAATGTAGGTGACCAAAATTGCTAATGAAGAGGGGATTGAAATATCCCAAGCTTCATTAGCATGATCTCGCCGGCGCGTTACTCTGCTCACCAGCTGATTCGAAATTGAAAGTGCGTGCCAGGATGTGTTAGTTTGAACTAAACCCCTTGGTTCGAACTAATGTTACTCCTCAAAAAATGTAATGTTAATTCGAACCAAGGGGTTTGGTTCGAACTACTGCGTCCCGGCGCTCACTTTCACTTTCGAATCAGCTGTTGAGTGGGGTAACGTGCCAGTGAGATCATGCTAATGAAGCTTGGGATATTTAAATCCCTGCTTCATTAGCAATTTCGGTCGCCTACATTTGCATCCTTAGCTCGACCTAGGGAGCAAGTGTAGATGTACCCTAAGGTGCGATAGGACCAGTGTTGTTTTTTTAAATCGTTTTACTATATATTTTAAAAACTTTGTGCATCTGTCTGTCCATCCGTCTGAGAGTCCTTCTGTTCAACAACTCCTCTTCCTGAACCAAGGGTGGGCATTATTTTTGATGGAGGCCACTCCAAGAATTTAGAAAGTGGCCAAGAGCTCCACTCTTCCATGGTATTAATGGAGGAGGTGGGAGGGCTGGGATGGAGGTTGGGTACAGCGGGAGCTTGGGGTGTAGGAGGAGTGTGGGATCTGCGAGGGAGTTTGGGTGAAGGAGGCGGTTATGACTGGGGTACAGGGGCCTGGGATGCAGGGGGTTGCCTTGTGACTTGAGGCAGAGAATTGGGGTGCGAGTATGGGTGCTGGAGGGGGCAGAGGGTTTGAGGTATGTGGGTTAAGGGGCAGGAGTAGAGGGGTAAGGCGTCGGGGAGAGAGGATCTGGGGTGCCAAGGACAGGCTCTGGGTGGGAGACTTAACTAGGTAACTCCCAGCAAGTAGCCTCGCATGTTTCTCAGGCAGCCTCCCTCCCTGCCTACCTGCCTAGTTTGAGCTAGGGATGCAAATGTAGGCAACCGAAATTGCTAATTAAGAGGGGATTTAAATATCTGAAGCTTCATTAGCATGATGGCCATGGCAGGGGCCATGTGGCCTGTGAATACCTATGAGCCTGAGGGGAGGGAGAGTGGTACTTCATGCACAGCCTGTGCTTCAAACAGGCAGTTCATGGATTGTGCTTGGGGTGGGGGTAGCGCATGAAGCCTCTCCTCTCCTCCCCACAGCTGTTGAAAGACAAATGACCTGGCAGCTACTTTTCTGATTCTGAGTTGTGTGGGGGGAGGAGGAGAGGTGGGCAGGCAGGGAGTCTGTTTGTGTCTGCCTGCTATATCCCTAAAGAGTAAGAGTTAGAACCACCAAATTTAGTAGGCAGCTTCCTCTTATCATAACTTAAAGCAAGGTCAGAGTTTGGTTGTGCCAGGACAATAGCATGTGCTTGGAATGAGATTGTTTCTCATCAAACGGAAAGAGAGGGGTATAATTGCAGGGACAATTATACTCACAAATGATCACAGTAGGGCAGCAATCCCAGGGGACAATTATATCTCAGAATGACCACAGTGGGGCAGCAAGTGCCCCAACCCCAGGGAGCAGTGGCTGCCTAGCAGCTTGGCTCCTGCTGCCCTGGGGAGAAGCCACCAATCTTGTTATGCAGCCTCTGCTGCCCCAGGGAGAAGCTGACAGGCAGCCCATGCAGCTCCTGACACTCCGGGCGAGTCCCAGGGAGAAGCCAGCAGCTGCCCCACTCTCTGCCCTAAGCTTCCCAGTCCCCTGCCCTGACTCCTGCACCTTCCACCTCCTGCCCTGAGATCTTCCTCACCCCCAACTATGACTCCTGCACTACCCCAGACACCAAGCCCCATGCCCTGAGCCTCTCCTCACTCCCAGTCCTGACTCCTAGACACCCCCGCACCCCCCGCAACACACATCCTTAGCCTCCTGTTCTGACTTCTCCACCTCACCCCCACTACCCCAGGCACCTGTCTTGAAGGACCCGACCAATGCTGGGTAAGTCTTCTAGTGAACTAATAACGTCAATTATTCCAAAGCTGTTAACGGAGCAGTTGTAGACAACTCTGATAATTTTCAGTCTAGGGCTGTCAATTAATTGCAGTTAACTCATGCGATTAACTCAAAAAACTAATCAGGATTAAAAAAAAGAATCTCAGTTTAAATAACATCTTTAAACAATAGAATACCAATTGAAAGTAAATACTTTTGGATGAGATTCTTCTACATTTTCAATTATATTGATTTCAATTACAAAAGAGAATACAAAATGTAGGGTGCTCACTTTATATCATTTTTTATTACAAATACTAGCCAATTAGCCCGTCATAAGATGGGATTTTCAGGTCTCTCCTCCACGTCGGTCTTCTCTCCTGAGCCTCCCGTCTCTTGCTCCATCTCTCTCTCCTCTGCCTTCTGCCGCTCGCTCCGTCTCTCTCTTTCCCTTCTCCCCCTCCTGCCTCTCACTCTTTCTCCGCTCTCCTCTGTCTCCATCAGGGATGCATGATCATCCAGGCCCTGCCCCCGGGCATGTACATCACCACCCCCCCCCCCTTCACCTCCAGCCATGGCACTCGGCTGGCTTCTGAGCCACTCAGCCGGGCCGCCGCATGGGAGCAAGTAGCGTAAACGGCTTCTCTCTCTCTTCTCCTCCTACTGCCTCTCCCTCTCTCTCTCTCAGCCCTCGTCTGCCTCTTGCCTCTCCTTCTCTCTCTCTTTCTCTTCTCCCCCTCCCGCCTCTCACTCTGTATTTCTCTTCTCCTCTTCCTGCTGCATCTGTCTCACTCTCTCTCTGTCCTCTGTTCTCCTCTCTGTCTCCTCCGCACCCTCTGTGTCTGCTCCGCTTTCCTCCTTTTGAATTTGGCACCCTTTACTGACAGCAGAGACGCACGCTCGTCCAGGCCCTGCCCCCTGGCTGTTCCCTCTGGGTGGCGCTGTTGCCTCCCACCGTGGCACTCGGCTGACTTCTGTGCTGCTCAGTCGGGCCGCCTCATGAGAGCAAGCGGTGCAAGTGGCCGTTTGGGCCCCGCGCTCCCCATGCAGCACCCGCCCAGAGGGAACAGCCAACCTTTCAGCTCCTGCTCCTCCCCCTTGCTATCTCTCTCTGATAGAGGCAGCAAGCAGGGGAGGGGTGGTGGTGAAGCAACTAGTCAAGTGACTACTCAACTATCCAATTAGCTTATGCTTATCGGATAGTCAAGTAGTCGCTTACATCCCTAGTTTAACTTCAGGCAGTTCCTAAAAATATTGCCTTGGCACCAAGATATACATTTGCTTAGGGTATGCACATGTGCATTCCCCTCTTGTGTGTGTGCACCCCATCTACAGGCACCAGAAATTTTCTTCTCAGTAGTATCTGTCACGGTGGCAAGAGCTGGTGGCACCGGTATAAATATCCCTGCCAGAGGCCTCTTAGTTCTTTCTTATTTCCCATGGCAGTTGCTGAAGCTGCTCATTTTGCTTTTGCAAGTGTGGTGAGTGGACTGAGTACTCTTGTATTTTATTTAGGGCTGTCAATCACAGTGCAACAGATTAACACAAATTAAGTAGATTAAACAAAATAATCACCACTGTAACCATAAGGTTAAACAATAATAGTATTTTCTATAGTTAAATGATGATTTCAATTACAAAGTGTAATTGAAAATTATAAGTACAAAATACAAAGTGTACAGGTCTCATTTTATATTATTTTTTATTAATATTTGTACTGTGAAAAAGATAAACATAGGAAATAGTATTGTTCAATTCACCTCATGCAAGTGCACTTAGTCATGCTTCTTTTTAGCCAATCACTAAGACAAATATATTTGTTTACATTTAGGGGAGATAATGCTGCCCACTTTTTATTTATAGCATCAACTGAAAGTGAAAACAGGCGTTTGCATGTGTCAAAGTCAGACAGGACTCACAGATTTGGCAGACTGCTCTGTTTATTCTGCAAAGCTTTGCTAGAATGCATGGAGGAAATGTGAGTACCATACAAGGTTCAAACCTCTTGATTTATACAGTCAAAAGAAAGCCAAAATTAACAGGATTAAAAGGGGGGCAAAACTTCACATAATTAGTGTGAGGCTACTCAAGTACTCTTCATTTCAATATTAAGCACACAGCAATCTCCTGGCTATATCTCCCTGATTATCTGGAATTGTTTCCTGTCTAACACCTAATGTTTCTTTTCCTGTTAAACTCAGGCCCAAATTGGCTAGCACCTTGATCTGCATACCTACAATCAACATTAACATACTTTTCTTCTTCCTCTTAAAAAGACAAACAGAATTCCTTCAACTTATTCCATTATTACAGCACAATTCATCTTTTTCTTACAGTATAATTCTTTCTACTTTCACAATCCCTCCTTTTGGTCAAGCTTCGCCTATGACCAACAATTACTGGGTTCCTTGCATTAACCGTTCTTTGTCTCTCTGTTCATCAGTGATATTTAAAATCATCAGATTAGCACTCTGGTGAGGGGTAGCTAGCTGTGTGATATGTTTTGCACAGTTTTGGATACAACAGGAGATTAACTGAAAACATACAAAAATCATTAAGATCCCAAATAGGATAGTCAGGGCTCCCTGAAACAACCAGTTTCCTATGCCAGAGAAATTGAACAAGTTACTCAGCCATTTCCACAGGGAACTTGGCTCTTCGTGAGGAAGATATGCAATCTTCTCTAAGTAGTTAGCGCGATCTATTACATCATTGGTGTTGTCTGGTATATATACACAACATTCTTTGCCAATGAGAGCACAGGTGCCTCCTTTTGCTGCCAGCACTATATCCAATGCTTGACGGTTTTGGAGGACCACTTGTCTGATCGCTCCCGTTTCTTTGGCCAGGGCCCTTAAACTTTCTCCAGTTTCATTTGCCATGATTTCAACTACTGCTTGTAACCTCAGAAGCCTTTTTGCATGATGTATTACTCCCCCAAGTGGGATAAAGGAACCACCAATAGCCTCTTCCCAAGTTAAAGGGCTTATGTGATTCACATACCATTGGGCATCCGACAGGTCCCTTCTTTTTCGCCTAAAATTACGGAGGCGTTCTCGTGGGAAGGACTCTAACACTCGGAATTGTGGGAAGAGTTGGGCGGGATAACAGATACCTGACCAGTTAACTGGTAATGTGGTATAGGCCTTTGTCCCACAGACCCAATGATGCCCTATCAAAGCCGGGAAGGGTCGGTTGCACCCCTTTGCCATATAGGTGTCTACAAAGGAGGAGTAATATCCCCCGAAGGGCACACGGTGATTCTCCTTACGGGGAGTGGTGTTATTTGCATGGCATTGAAAGAGTGTACTGTTCTCACTAGGGTGGCTGTAGCGGGAGCAGGAGAGTGATTTCCCTGTTTGATCCCAGGTTGAGAAAAAATTCATATCCCCATACCCGGTCCTCCATTTTTCAATCTTGTTTGAATAATCCCATACACCATTGGTTACAATATGCTGAAGACAACTGCTCCTCCCCAGATTCAGCCCCGTCCCATTACACACCCAACACCAGTGACCTTTTCCCTCCACCACGCTTATCCATTTAGATACATTTATTCCTACTGCTTCCCAAGTGTCATTACTGTTCCATGTCTTGTTAAACGGATGAGGTCCTCCGGTGAGGCCTGGGGAATTAAGTGGGATTGCCAAGACAGGAACACCAGCTTGTGAGTGGGCTGGGATGTGGCTGCAGACCCAGCAATTAGAGATATTAAGGGTCTGAGCGATCCATACTTGCTGGTGGATAAAAGAATTGTCATTGTCATTGTGGATTCCCCAGACCTTAAGACACCAGTAGCCGAGGAACAGGCCCCACCAGAGGCACATGCTGGAGGCAAGACCCTTTTTGGTTCTGACAACCTCAGCTGAGGGAACCGCAGTCACGGTTTTATGTCCGCCAGGCAGCAGGCGCTAGGCTCACTGCTGCTTCTTCTTGGGCCTTGCTTTTGGTTGTCGTCTGCTTCAGGCAACCCTTACGTGAACGTAGGTTGTAAGGTATTGCAAGCTGTTCCTCTACGTCTTCTTCTGGAGTCAAAATTGACTCTGCGTGGTCCTGAGGCGATGGCTGGTCTGCTGGGGGTGGTGCCTTCTTACACTGAGAAGCATGTATCCATGCTGCTATGCCGGATAGCTTAACAGCCGTCTGGGTAGTGAGCAGCACCTGATGTGGGCCCTTCCACCGGGGTTCCAAGGCGTGTTTTCGTTGGTGGTGTCGTATGTAGACCCAATCACCTGTCTCGAGGGTGTGGCAGGCGTCAGAGGTGGGTTCGGTTGGCCAGGCGGCTCGAACCTGTGAATGGAAGTGACTTACAGCTTGCATTAGTCCCTTGCAGTACTGAAGGAGTGTACTGTGAGTCAAGTTCAAGTCTGAGACTGGAGTAATGGTAGCCATTGTTCACATAGGGCGCCCCATAACAATTTCAAAAGGACTTAATTTATGTCTCTGGGATGGGGTGGATCGAATTTCCATAAGGGCCAATGGTAAGGCTGCTGGCCAGCTTAACCCTGTAGAGTCACAAATTTTTGCAAGCTTATTTTTTAGCATGCCATTTCGTCTTTCAACTGCACCTGCGCTCTGTGGGTGGTAGGGACAGTGCAGCAAGTGCGTGACATGTAATACACGATCCAGGTGCTGAACAAGTTGTCCAGTAAAATGTGTACCCCGGTCACTGGACAAAGTGGCAGGAATTCCTTTGGCAGGCATAATATGATTTAACAAACATTTGGCAACAGACAGTGAATCAGCTTTGCGACAAGGAAAGGCTTCAATCCAGCCCGAAAATAAGCATACCATAACCAGAATGAATTCATAGCGTTGACACTTAGGCATTTGTACAAAATCAAGCTGCCAATGCAAGAACGGTGCCTGGGGCAGGCCTCGGAACCCTTGAGCTACCTTTACAGGTTTGCCAACATTGTAGCTTTGGCAAGTGGTACAGGCGGCACAGTGGCGAGCTGCAAAAGAGCTGAAATGGGGGGCCCACCATCCTGCCTTAGTTACAGCAGAGATCATACCCTCCTTTCCGACATGCGAAACGCCGTGTAGCAGGGCGGCCAAAGCTGGGTAGAGCGAGAAGGGGGCCACAAAGGCACCACTAGGCGAGCGCCAAAGGGAATCAGGGTGTAGAGAGCAACCCTGGGCGACCCAGGAGTCTTTTTCTGTTTCTGGGGCAGAGTCTTGGAGCAGGGTGAGTTTGGAAAGGGATGGTACAGAAACAGAAAGGGAACCGAGAAACGCATCTGGGGAAGGTTCTATGGCAGCAGCATGTTTAGCAGCTGCATCAGCAAATGCATTACCCTTAGCAACATCAGTATCTGCTGTGGAGTGGCCAGGGCACTTAACAATAGCTAAGGCAGATGGGAGTAAAACTGCATACAGGAGAGCAGAAATGTAGGGGCCATTCTTGATAGGGGTACCAGCAGAGGTAAGGAAACCCTGAGCTTGCCAGAGGGTGCCAAAGTCATGTACAACCCCAAAAGCATATCGAGAATCAGTATAAATGGTGGCGGAGCATCCCTCAGCCAGAAAGCAAGCGCAGGTTAGGGCAACTAGTTCAGCAACTTGTGGTGAGGTCACAGAAGGTAAAGGCGCAGCTTCTAGGGTTTCAGAGGGTGATACCACAGCGTATCCTGCGAGGAGACGACCTTGGCTATCTCTAAAGCAGGAACCGTCAGAGAATAACACAAGGTCGGAGTTAGAGACAGGGACATCAGAAAGGTCGGGGCGCGGGACGGTGACAGCAGAGACAGTTGCAAGGCAGTCATGGGGTTCACCGTCATTAGACAGAGGAAGGAGAGTGGCAGGGTTCAGTTGAGAACAGCGCTTTATGGTGATATGCGAAGCTGAAAGCAGTAAAAGTGAGGCGGGCAGAGGAAAGGTGAGCTGTATTACGTTGTAGCAGGAGAGTTTCTACAGAGTGAGGGACCATGAGAGAAACAGGAGAGCGGAGGACAAGGGACTCAGACATTTCAATCAGGCGTGCTGCGGCAGCCACAGCTCGCAGACAGGGGGGTAGACCTTGGGCAACAGGATCCAAGGTGGCAGAGAAATAAGCTACTGGACGATTTTTGCCACCATGCTCCTGAGTAAGAACCCCAAGTGCACACCCAGATTGCTCGTGGCAGAAAAGGGTAAAGGGCTTACAATAGTCAGGTAACCCTAAGGCGGGGGCAGAAGCCAAACTCTGTTTGAGAGAAATAAAAGCAGATTCGGCCTCTGGGGGCCATGGCATAGGGTCAGGTACAGAGAACCGAGTGAGTTCTTGGAGCGGTTTAGCGAGAGAAGAACATTGGGCAACCCATTGTCTACAAAAACCCGCCATGCCCAAAAATTTTCTGACTTGGCGTGGGGAGCGAGGTCGGGGAAAGCTAAGGATGGCTTGGATGCGGGTGGGAGAAAGCGTACGGGAACCCTGGGAAAGAAGAAAGCCAAGGTATGTGACAGAGACTTGGCAGAGCTGTAGCTTAGAGCGAGAAGCCTTGTGGCCTTTGTTTGCTAGGGAAGTGAGAAGCAGTAAAGAGTCAGTTTCTGAGGCAGATAATGAAGGGGAACAGAGGAGTAGGTCATCTACATATTGGACCAGTGTGGACCCTGCTGGGAAAACCAGGTCGGCGAGGTCTCTGGCTAATGCTTGGGAAAAGTAAGACGGGCTTTCTGTATACCCCTGGGGAAGTGTGGTCCATGTGTACTGCTGCCCCTTGTAAGAAAAGGCAAAAAGATACTGGGACTTAGGGTGAACCGGGACAGAAAAGAAAGCAGAGCACAAATCCACAACAGTAAAATGAGTTGCATCTGGCGGGATAGAAGCCAGAATCGTAGCTGGGTTAGGGACTACAGGAAAGGTGGGTACAACAATGCAGTTAATAGCTTGAACAAACCGCCATGATTTACCATCAGCTTTTCGAACTGGGAGGATAGGAGTGTTACAGGGGCTGGAATAGGGGACAATAATGCCTTGTTCCCACAGGGTGGATATGACCGGAGCTGAAACCTCTAAATCCCAAAAACTGGGTGCCACAACCCCTTCTCCGACCTTATCCCCATTCTTGGTACCCTCCCCGTTCCCAGTACTGTCTGCCCTGCCCTGAATAATGCTGTATTTGCAGAGCTATCAACTTTTGTGAGGACTGCTTCTCTTTCCTTTTAGAATGCAGTGGCAATGCTCTGCCACTGCTTGCAATTTGTCCATGGTCTTGGCCTCCCATCCAACACTTATTTGCTTTAACATACTGCTAATAGCAGATAAGAGGCTATTAACAAACGCATGCGCCAGGGCGCCCTGTCCATTTTTACCTGGTTGCTGTACCCCAAAAAACCAAACAAACAAACAAAAACCATCAGTCAGTCTGTGTGATAGTTGCCCGGGTTTTTTTTTTTCTTTGTTGCTGTTTACGGGGTTATAAGTAGCTTACACAGTTGCAGCAGGTCTGCTTCAGAGGGTTCATAGGCATTGCACACTAGCAAAATTCCTCTGCAAATTTGGTAGGGTTTTCCTGGGGCTTTGGAAAACCTTTTAAAATCGAGTGGAGCTCCGTGTGGGTCCAGGGTTTATAGCTTCAAGTGGGACCGGTCTGAGTCTTCTTGGAGGACGGGGTAAAGGGAAGCGCTTGGTCTGGTGGTGGGAGAGGAGGTTTCCAATAAAGCTTTTTTTTTTTTTTTCTTATAATTAGAATTTTTAAGGGAGGTGAGCTTCGATTCAGTTCATTTAAGATGTGCCTCATCCCACCACTGCATGAAGCAATCTACCTCTCCTCTAGCCAATTTAGTTTTTGGGAAGGCCAAGTTTGTCTTTTAAGACGTCCACTTGGTCTTTGTTCCAAGATCCTAACAGTGGCCACTGAGTTTTGGGATCCCCCCAGAGTCAATCTAGATCATTTTTCCAGAAATTTACAGGAGTCCGGACCCTTTCTAAAATATATAAACTGAGCCAGGGTCCCTTTAGGGAACTGCCCTTGCTTAGACGTCTGGTTACCCATACAGGAGGACTTCACACACCAATCACACCAGGAGGAAATTCGGGTTCGTCAGAGCGGTGCCCAGTGCAACACACAAAAGAAGCCCACAGGCTACTGCCTCAATCGCCCTTGCGTTCACTCCAAGGATTTTATCCAAGGTGCGGTGCGGCTGCGATTGTGCAGATTCCAGTCACACAGACCGCGGGGACAGGAGCCCCTTGGTCGGCCAGTCCCTGGACAGGGATGGCTCCCAGACTCACTCACACCACAGGGAAGACGGATAGACACAGAGACAAGACAGTCCTCAGTCCGGACAAAATAATTACCTGACCAGAGTCCTGATGTTAGATCCCGGGATCCCTACCAGAACAGAGCAGGAACCAACAGGTTCGATGGCGTAGACTTCGCTGTGGCTGTGCACCTTTCCATTCTGGCAGAGGACCGCTCAGGCCAAATGCCCAGGTGCCGGCTACCACGGTCATCCTGCAAGACAGTCAGGGATCACACAGCCTCAGCGAAGACGGTTGCCATCTCAGTAGAACCTCCAAATTGTCAAAGTCAGACAGGACTCACAGATTTGGCAGACTGCTCTGTTTATTCTGCAAAGCTTTGCTAGAATGCATGGAGGAAATGTGAGTACCATACAAGGTTCAAACCTCTTGATTTATACAGTCAAAAGAAAGCCAAAATTAACAGGATTAAAAGGGGGGCAAAACTTCACATAATTAGTGTGAGGCTACTCAAGTACTCTTCATTTCAATATTAAGCACACAGCAATCTCCTGGCTATATCTCCCTGATTATCTGGAATTGTTTCCTGTCTAACACCTAATGTTTCTTTTCCTGTTAAACTCAGGCCCAAATTGGCTAGCACCTTGATCTGCATACCTACAATCAACATTAACATACTTTTCTTCTTCCTCTTAAAAAGACAAACAGAATTCCTTCAACTTATTCCATTATTACAGCACAATTCATCTTTTTCTTACAGTATAATTCTTTCTACTTTCACACATGGCACAATTGCAGCTTGCTTTTCAAGGTATTTACATGCCCGATATGCTAAAACATTCGTATGTCCCTTCATGCTTCGACTTGTAGGTTCTAAAGTTTGATGTTGTCTTGATGTTGAGTGCAGTTATGTTGAAAGAAAAATAAAGAAAATTCTACATCTGTAAATTGCATTTTCATGATTAAAAGACTGCATTATGGTATTTCCAAATCACAGCATACAGATTTCTTTAAAGATAACATATATCCTCATATATAACATACATGAGTATTCTATCTAAAGTAAAATGGTGAACATTTTTACTTCCCATTATGCCATCACCCAATATTCTAAAGATGAAGCCAGATTTGGTTGAACTGTGCTACTGTACAGTCTGTGTATAGATGAACTCTGATCCCTCCACCTATATCACTGCTTGGGAGTCACCAAGCATCAAATGTACATGTATAATCATTCAAAGAAGAAAAAACATTCTCATTTATCTTTTGTAACAGTTATTCTTCTTTGAGTAGTGTCCCCATGGGTGCTACACGGTAGGTGTCGGGGCTTGTTCCGGTGCTGCAGATTGGAGATTCGTCAGCAGTGGTCTGCCAGACCGCACATGCGCATTAGGCGCCTTGTGCCGTTCACAACGTTTCTTAGAGCACGTGGTCCGGATCCTACCAGTTTCTCCTAACCATCCTCAGTAGCAGACGGAGGGAGCTCCCTCTCGTCAGATCCTTTCATTGTCTAACTAACAATTAGATAGTTGTTAGTTAATCATTAGATAGTTAGTTGTAGAGTTAATAGCTGTAGTTTGCTTAGTATTATCGCTAGTTTTATTGTTGTTACAAAAAAAAAAGAGAGAGAGAGAAAGAATTGACACAATACTGTGTCTTTAACAAGGACAAAGGATCACCCAGTTTAAAAAATGCGGCACTTGCCGGGAACTGATGCTCACATCAGACGGGTACTCCCGCTGCATTAGCTCCCTAGATGAGGGGCATATCCCACAAAAATGCCCTCACTGCTCCAAGTTAACAGCACGAGCAAGACAAGACAGGGGGATGAGGCTTAAAATGCTTTTATTCAACAAGGCATTACAGCCTCCACAGACTGACCTCTCCCCACCCCGACTGGACTCTCTTAGAGCCAACAAGTGCCAGGCTCTCTCACCTGGGCCCCGTAGTGCTACCAAAAAGAGTGCCTCTCGAACTTGCTTGTTGCCACCAACACGAGTTAGTGTCGGAGATAAGCCAGGCACTTCAGGAATGGCTCTTACTCACCACCCAGAGAAAGAGAAACTAACCCATAGCATGTTGGCATCAGGGCCAAGTCTACCAAAAGAATTGGCGTCAGCAGCACCAACGCCACTTGCGGCACTGCTATCGGTCTCGGGGCCAGATTTGGCACCTAAAATGGCACCTCTGGTGCAGTCGGCATGATCGGCAGCGCTGGTGCAGCAAACATTGGCACCGCAGCAAGCACCGTTGCTGACTACACCTCATGTGAAGCCTACAATTCAGTCAGCATTAGAGCAATCCTCGGCACTGGCGAATGCACACCATAAGTCACACAGGGTCATCGCTCCTTCCCCCAGTCCGGAACATATCTTGTTTTCACCAGAGCCTCTCTCTCCTTCACCACCTCCATCAGCGGACCCACCACAACATTGATCCACCATTGAATACCAGGGCTCTCGGCACACAGTTCTCTTTCACCCCACTGTTAGTACCAGCACTGGCACACGTCCCTATTTCCGGTGTACACAAGCCACAGATCCCGGTCTCCTAGATCGCCCACAATCTCAGTTTACACCCGCTACCATGACAGCCGTAGGAGCAGGTATTCCTACAGGCATTCATCGCCTGTCAGACGTCATTCTAGTTGTCACTATGGTCATAACTATTATGAATGCCGTCACCCTAGACATCATTCCCTCTCATCGCATCATTCCCATTGGGGGTCATCTTGCTGCTATCGCTCGGACTCCTCAAATTACACCTTTGCGAAACATTACGCTATTCCCAACAACTTCATTAGTGACTCAGCAGTTGCCTCTGTAGTGCTGTCCACAGCAGCCGAAACCTTAACTTCGAATCCCGCCTCCTTATGTTGGGCCAGTGCTACAAAGTCACCTATAGTGGAGCACCCACAGGGACACCACTTGAAGAAGAGGAAGTGACTCACCTAGGTGCAGTAACAATGGTTCTTCGAGATGTGTGTCCCCATGGGTGCTCCACTACCCAACCTCCTCCCCACTTTGGAATTTCACCTTTATGTTTTTCAGGATATGTCTACACTACCACCCTAGTTCGAACTAGGGTGGTAATGTAGGCAACCGGAGTTACAAATGAAGCCCGGGATTTGAATTTCCCGGGCTTCATTTGCATAAAGCCGGGGGCCGACATTTTTAAATGTCCGATAGTGTCCGTTACTCCTCGAAACTAGTCTTCCTAGTCCGAACTACCTAGTCCGTGCCACGGAGTCCGCACTAGCGGACATTTAAAAATGGCGGCACCCAGCTTTACGAAAATGAAGCCCGGGAAATTCAAATCCCGGGCTTCATTTGCAACTCCGGTTGCCTACATTACCACCCTAGTTCGAACTAGGGTGGTAGTATAGACATACCCTCAGATACTCAGCGATTAGGAGGAACTGGTGGGAGCCGGACCACGTGCTCTAAGAAACGGCATGAACAGCACGAGGCACCTCACGCGCATGAGCATTCAAGCAGACCACTGCTGACGAATCTTCAATCTGTGGCACTGGGAGAAGCCCGATACCTAAAGTGGAGCACCCATGGGGACACACATCTCGAAGAACTGTCTTTACTGCACCAAGATGAGTAACTTCCTTTTATTTCAGATGTGTTGCACATGACTATTCCATGACTCATGTCTTATCCCTCTCTGTTGGAGTTTCTGAAAAAAAAAAAAGAATTGAAATGGCTCAGGGTCAGCTGGGCCCTTTCTAGCATTGCCAGTGTGCTGAAGCAGTGAGCACTCAACCAACGAGCACTCAAGCAGATGTCACTCAAGAAGATGTGACAATGCAGGGTCACGTGCCCCCCTTACAGATTTACTGAACATACACAGACTGAGCATGCTCAGTAACACCGCTGATGCTGGCTGCCCTCTCTGCCCCTCCCCCCATAAGCAGGCATGGGTTGTCTGAGTGCCACTGACTGAAAAGTTTCCAATGACAGTGCACATTGCATGCGCACAGCCAAGAATGGAATGGCAATTTGCAACATACCTCAAAGGACAACTTTATAAAAGGTTACTAACTTGCTTCTCTCACATTTCTTCAGTACGGGTAGCTGCAAATAACCTCAGCAGTGAACTGTTTAAAAAGGATTTGATAACTCCAGTGTTCAAAGTCCGCGAGTATGCTCTGAATATTATTTACAGGGATCACATTTGATCCAGTAAGAGGTCAATTATTTAGATTTGAGTTTGTTTGGTTTTTAAAATAAATGCTTTCTGGATGGTCTGAAATTAAGACATCCAACATCAATGACTTTGGACATTGTGTCATGAGCATTATGGCTCTGATGTGACAGCCTAAAGGCCAAAAGGAACAGAATTTGTTCAGATTTAGTTTTGTGAATGTTTCAGTTCTGGAAACAGCTGATAAATGATTAAAAAGAGCAATTGAATCGACCTGGTTTGTTTATCCCACTATCCAGGTATTTTATATACATGTTCTCTTTCTGTAACGGTCACGATTTGGAAAAGCAAAGCAATGATACAGACCCTGGTGGACAATTCTTAAAAATGTTTTGACATTTGTTAGCAATATTTGTTTTCTTTCCTCTTACAGATCATGGAACAGCGAGAGCTGCCTGGGCTTCTGGTTAATGAAGTGGGGGGTGTACTTGGTGTGCTGGAGGCCCATGTGGACTTCCTGAAGAAATACTTTCACCTTATCACCATGAAGAAATTTCTCAAAAACAAAAACCATTTGAGCAAAAAGGTCCAAGCTATTTATGTGTGGTGGCAAAAACCCATCATTGACCGAGAACTCCTCGAGAGTCTGCCCAACTTGAAGGTGATTGCAAATTCAGGTGTCGGAATTGATCACTTGGATTTGAAACTAATCTCTAGCTTTGGAGTGAAAATGGCTAATGCCCCAAATGCTGTTTCCAGCTCCACAGCAGACACTGGAATGGCCCTGCTGCTGGCATCTGCTAAAAGACTAGTGGAAGGTAACATTTACATCTTTTTGTATATTTCCTGAAATCGTATGAGCTGTAGCTTCTGCTAACTTGAAGTTTCCTGGAATTAGTCCCATTGTAATAAACTGTGAAAGTTTAAGCTTCAGAAAAGGTATTTGAATGATAAACAAAAGTGTTTAAAATACTAAGCCTCATTGTCTTTAACATAGTTTGCCATATTTTATATATGTCTATAGCACATTATCTAGTTGAAACTATGTTGAAAAATCTTCGAGAAAAATATCCCTAGGTTTTGTTAAGGTTCAGGTTAAGGCTGTGTCTAGACTACATGCCACTGTCGTCAGAGGCATGTAGATTAGACACATAGGCAAAGTCAAATGAAGTCACGATTTAAATGATCGCGGCTTCATTTAAATTTACATGGCTGCCGCGCTGAGCCGACAAACAGCTGATCAGCTGTTTGTCCGCTCAGTGCGCTAGTCTGGACGCTCCCCTGCCGACATCAAAGCCCTTTGTCGGCAGCCCCGTTATTCCTCGTGGGATGAGGTTTACCGGGGCTGCCGACAAAGGTCTTTGATGTCGGCAGGGGAGCGTCCAGACTAGCGAACTGAGCGGACAAACAGCTGATCAGCTGTTTGTCGGCTCAGCGCTGCAGCCATGTAAATTTAAATGAAGCCGCGATCATTTAAATCGCGGCTTCATTTGACTTTGCCAAAACAACAAATCTACATGGCTCCGTCGACGGAGCCATGTAGTTTAGATGTACCCTAAGTGATTCCATTGTCAATTTGTAATGTATAGAAGGGGCTTACTACTCACACTAGAACCTAAATTTCCATCTCCAGAACAAGTATGGACATAGATTTCATGCTGTTTCCCCACAATGTATTTTCAACACTTGACAATATTTTAAGTTGTCTGATGTTTTTGGGTAAGGGATTTATTTCAAGATGTGGTGTTCTTGACCAAAAGTAACTAGTGATTTTGGATTCCCTATAGGAGAAATTTTAAAGGGCCTGATATACAGAGGCCACATCCTCACCACTTTCTGAAAATCAGAATCCTTTAAGGTGTCTCAAGTTAGGCCATTTAAAATCTGGTCCATTAATTTTAAACTCTTAACTTTTACCTCCCTTAAAACTACTGTCATAGAATGTCAAACCTTCCTACAGAGCCAGAAATATCTTTTTTTATTTTAATCCGCCACTTCATCACACAAATAAAAAATTGGCCATGATTATTACGTGACACCAGCCATGTTTTTGTTCAGCACCTGCAGAAGGAGCTCATAACTTATGGCCTATTCCCACAACATGTCTAGGCAGCACTGGTCTAACATTAAGAGATTGTCTCTACTGCACTGGGGAGTGACACTGCAGTGATCGATTCACTGGCTATCAATTTATCCCATTTCCTTAGATGCAATAAATTAATCTCCTAGAGCTCTCGAGTTGTTGCTGGTACTCCACAAAGATGAGAAGAGTAGCTGGCATCAACTGGAGAACAGTCCCCCCCAAGGATGTTAAGGAGCAGGTAATTGGCTAATCATGTAGTTGATAGAATTTGATTTGACTATATGATTATTCAATAAGGGGAGGCTCTGCAGAGCCACAGCGGGGATAGCTCCCGGAACTGGCACGAGCCAGGACTGAGCATTCCCAGTTTGCACCGGCTCTGGGAGCCATCTGCACTGTGGCTCTGCATTGTAAATGTAATAAGAGCTGCTGGGCTCTTACTACATTTAAAATGCAGAGCCGCAGCATTCCCGGTGCCAATGCAAGCCGGGACTGAGCAGGCTTGTGCCAGCTCCAGGAACGCTGCAGCTCTACTTCCCCTGCCTCTTGTTCCCTCTCATGCACCACAGAGCCAGTGCTGGGGGGAACTGGCTTTTAAGCCAGCTCTCCCAAAACCAGTCCTGCTTCCCTGCTCCACTTTTGCTGCCTCTGATACTCCCTCTCCCACTTTCACCTGATTCTCTTAAGCCACCTCTGCTTCCCATTTTCTTAGGGGCTCCAGGGAGATGAACTCTTGCCCCTGAGACCTGCTCCCACAGCTTAGGGAGCAGAGAGACCATGTGGGAGAGATCTGTGATATTTTCCTTTGTATTACATGGAGCTGCACAAAACATGGCGGCTGTGTCTACACTGGCCACTTTTCTGGAATAACTTGCCAGCTGTCTACACTAGCTGCTTGCTTTTCCGGAAAAACAATGATAATCTAATGTAAAATCGTCATTGTTTTTCCGGAAAAACTATGCTGCTCCCGTTCGGGCAAAAGTCCTTTTCTGGAAAAACTATTCCGGAAAGGGGCCAGTGTAGACAGCCCAGTAGTCTTTTCCGCAAAAAAGCCCCAATCACGAAAATGACGATCGGGGCTTTTTTGCGGAAAAGCGCGTCTACATTGGCACGGACGCTTTTTCGGAAAAAGTGCTTTTCCGGAAAAGCATCCTGCCAATGTAGACGCACTTTTTCCGGAAATACTTATAACGGAAAACTGTTCCATTTTAAGTATTTCCGGAAAAGGGTGCCAATGTAGACGTAGCTGGCATGTGAATCTCGCACAATTGAGATTTTATTCGTAGGCATGGGCCGTTGCACTACAGGCTTTACAATGCACAGCTTATGGATTTGGGAGAGTTGGGAATGTCTGGACAATAGATTTTTATCACAAGGCCCTCTTGCCCTGTTGGCAAGCTGGCAAGCTAGCAAGCAGTGTGTGCGACAGTCACTATTTTCTGTGTTCTGCAAATAAAGATCTCTTTGGTTTATTCTTTAACCAGAATTAGAGTTTAATTGATTATCTAGGAATCTGGGTAAATAACTGACAAATGCTCTAAAAGGAAATCAATCTCCTTTTCAGAGAGAACAGGAGAGGTGGACATGACAAACTGTCCTTGTTTTAAATAACAAAAACATCCGATATTATTCTCCATTAAGTTCACTAAATCCTGAATTGGCACTATTGTGCACTATACTATTCTGACCTGGGCTGTAGAACACTATATTACATTGTTTGCAAGGGCATTTGCAAGTTAAAGTCTGGGAAAGACTTCCTAAGAGGCAACAGACTTTCTGTGTTAACTGGAGAATCAGGAGGGAAAGCCGTTATTTTCAACATTATAATAGGATAATGGGAAGGAAAGGGAGAAAGAGCAAAGCCCAGTAATTAAAAACAGTGTTTTTCTATTCTTAATAATGATTATTTTAACATTTATGTTTTAGTGATGCCTAAAGGCCACATTCTAGCATCTTATTGTTCCATCTTGAAACAAATCCATTTCTGAGTCAGTATTTTTATTTTAGGTTGTCAGATTGCAGTTTCCCCAGACACTGAATGTTTTCCTGCTGACTGGCTGGGAGATGAAGTCACTGGGGCTACTCTTGGTATCATTGGAATGGGCAGGATTGGGTATAAGATTGCACGGAGGGCCAAAGCTTTTGAAATGAAAATTCTGTATCACAACAGGAACCGGAGGTAAAAGTATCTTGATCCCCATTAAAGCAGACTCCATTTTTCACTTCTTTATATAATTAATAATGTTTTAAAAACAGCACATCCTTTTCCTAGGATGGGTGTAGTTGAGGTATTTTTCATTTAGGGTATGTCTACACAAAAGGGCAAAACTTGAATTAAGCTACACAACTTGAGCTACGTCAATTGCATAGCTGAAGTCGAAATATCTTAATTTGGCTTTTGGTGCTGTCTACACTGCAGGAAGTCAAAGGAAGAACACTCTTCCTTTGACTTCTCTTACTCTTCATGAAATGAGGGTTACAGGAGTTGGAGTAAGAAGTCCTCCAGCTCTCCATGATTTCAAAATAACGGCTTGCTGTGTAGACACACTCTTTATTTTGGAATAACGTCAGTTATACCAAAATAACACTGCTGTGTTATAGTCCGAGAGAGAACAGATAATCTGTGATTATAGCAAAGAATTGGGATGTGAAGGGGAGAGACCAAGATTTTGAAAAAAAATTGCCTTATGTCAGCTTCTGAAATCATGTGTAAATATCCAAAAGTGGACTTAGAGATTTTAAAAAATCTTGGCTTTGTTGGTAGCTTGCTCCAGGGTGGACAGCAGAGTTAAAACAGGGAGTTGTACCTGTTTGTGATTGTTTATGCTGTAGAAAGGCCTGAAAGCTTTTTTTCCATTTTTAAGCTGATATTTTTTAATTGGAAATTCAGCTCTTATTCCCTGAAATTCTGTGGATAACTAGAGAAATAGGAGGATTGTGGCATTACAAGAAAATGAAAGCTGAATAACTGAGAGGTGATTTTAGACAGTTTCTTTAAAACCCTTTGGCTGTGTCTAAACTGGCAAGTTATTCCGGAAAATCAGCCACTTTTCCAGAAAAACTTGCCAGATATATACACTGGCCGCTTGAATTTCCGGAAAAGCACTGACGATCTAATGTAAAATCATCAGTGCTTTTCCAGAAAAACTATGCTGCTCCCGTTTGGGCAAAAGTCTTTTTCCGGAAAACTGTTGCGGAAAAGGGCCAGTGTAGAAAGCACAGTAGTGTTTTCCGCAAAAAAGCCCCGATCGCGAAAATGACGATCGGGGCTTTTTTGCGGAAAAGCGCGTCTAGATTGGCCACGGACGCTTTTCCGGAAAAAGTGCTTTTCCGTTAAAAGCATTTCCGGAAAATCATGCCAGTGTAGACGTAGCCTTTCAGTAAAATTGTGGTCCCATTGACGTTAGTGAATATTTTGCTATTGACTTTAGTTGGGTCAGGATTTCACCCTTTCTTTGTAACACTATTTAACTCAAATGCCTGAGAGAAACATGGGAGGAAGGAGGTCTTTGTTATTAAAATTCAGCACTTCTGTCCCTTTAGCTACAGGGTGAGACTGTACAACACACATTGCAGACCTCTAAGATCTTGTCTACACTGGGATTTCAGTCATCAGTGACCAGTAACTGTGTAAACACCTAGGCTATGTCTACACTCGCGGCTTCTTGCACAAATATGGCCATTCTTGCGCAAGAATCCGCAGAGAGTCCACACTGCCTGCCTGCTATTGCGCAAGGAAATTTACAGTACGTCGTGGTAAGAGAGGGCTTCTTGCGCAAGAGCTACGCTCTTTTTTAACAGCGTAAGCCCTCTTGCGAAGGAGCTCTTGCTCAAGAGGGCAGTGTGGACCCTCTGCAGGGATTTCTTGTGCAAGAAAGCCCTATGGCTAAAATGGCCATCATAGCTTTCTTGTGCAATAGAGCATCCACACTGCCATCGATGCTCTTGCACAAAAGCACATCTCCCATATGTCAGTGTGGACGTTTTCTTGTGCAAGAACCCTTGTGCAAGATTTTCTTGCACAAGATTTTCTTGCGCAAGAAGCCGCCAATGTAGACATAGCCCTAGGCTACATCTACATTGCGCATTCTTGTGCAAGAAGATATGCAAATGAGGCACTGTGATGAATATCGCCGTGCCTCATTTGCATATCTAATGAGTCACCATTTTTGCACAAGGGGCTTTTGCACAAGAAGGAGCCATCTACACAGCTCCTTATTGAGCAAACCTCCCCTCTTGCTCAAGAGCCGTTCTGCCTGACAATAAGTGGCGGAACAGCTCTTGCGCAAGAGGGGGTTTTTGCACAAGAAGGAGCAGTGTAGACAGCTCCTTCTTTCGCAAAAGCCCCTTGCGCAAAAATGGTGGCTCATTAAGTATTCATCGCCGCACCTTATTTGCATATCGTTTTGCACAAGAATGTGCAATGTTGACGTAGCCCTAGTGTATTTGTGATATAGCGGCAGTGCTATATAATCCATGATTTTCACCACTGCAACTTTATCCATATTTGAAATGGGAGTAAGCTGCACTGGTGCAAACTACACTCTATGGGGGTTTGCCTGCCTATAGCAGGGATTTCCCGCAGTACAGCTATGCTATTAGGTGGCCACAGACATGCCTGCTGGGAATGGGACTTAGAGGGCAGTTGCCCTGGGGCCCAGCAATTCAAGAGCGCCTGGGGCTCTGGCCACTACCACAAGATTAGTGGTGGCTGGAGCCCTCAGCCCTTTAAATTGCTGCAGAGCACCATGTAACACTCTCTGGGTGACTCTCAGGGCTTGCTGTAGGGAGTGAGAACAGCGAGGTGCACCTTGGTCAGCACTGCACCCCTTCAGCCTGAGGCCCCACCCCTTCAGCAGCACGAAGCTGGCTTCCCCCAACCTTACCCAGGAGCCTGGCAAGGATGTTGGCAGCCCAGGCCACAGATTACTGTAACCGAGGCAAATTCCAGGATAGACAGGGCCAGAGTCTTTCAACAAAACCAGAGAAGACCATATGAGACATTCCTAATATTCTAACATAAAAAAGAACAAGCAGAAAAAAAATCTGAAAAACTTTGTTGGTCTCCAACTGTGGGGGGGGGGGGGGGGGCCATCAACGGGACAAACATCCCCATCCGTGCCCTGGAACACCAGGCCTCCCAGTACATCAGCCGCAAGGGGTACTTCTCCGTCCTCATGCAGGCCATGTGTGACCACCGGGGCCAGTTCACGGACATTAATGTGGGCTGGTCCAGCAAGGCACACGACACCAGGGTGTTCCGCAACTCCTCTGTGTGTCAGAGGCTGCAGGCTGGGACCTTCTTCCCCGACTGCCACATCAGAGTCAGGGACATGGACATGCCCGTCTGCCTGGTGGGGGATGCGGCCTACCCCCTACAGCCCTGGCTGATGAAGCCGTACACGGGGCACCTCAACCCCTCCCGGCAGGCCTTCAATGCCAGGCTCACCAGGGACCGCATCGTGGTTGAGGGGGCCTTCGGACGCCTGAAAGCCCAATTTCGATGGCTCCTCACACACCTCGACCTCGCCAAGCACAATATCCCTCCCGTGGCTGGTGGCAGCATGTTGTGTGCTGCACAATTTATGTGAGTGGAAGGGGGAGGCTTTCCTGCCAGCCTGAATGGCTGAGGCTGAGCGCATGGCTGGCCAGTGCGTGCAGCCCCGCACCACCTGCCGTCCAGGAGGCCCAGCGGGGGGCAGTCCGGATCCGGGAAGCCCTGCAGGAGAGCTTCCAGGTGGAGGAGGAGGACTGAACTCTCCCTGCATGCCCCTCTGGGGCCTTCTTCCACTCTCCCCTCCTTCCCCTTTCCCCTCCCTAACCCCCCTTCCTAATGTAAAATATACACACCTGTTTTGCCAACAAAAATCTCTCTTTATTGTACATAACTGGGGTGGGGGAGGGAGGAGTGAGAGTGGTTGAGGGGAAGGGGAAAGCTGGGAGGAGGGAGCTGGAAGGGGGTGAAAGAGGAGGAAGGGAAAGCTCAGGGTTGGGGGTCCTGCTGGCTCTACCGTCTTGCAGCACTGCGGGTGTCGGGGCATCGGGGGGGAGTGGGTGTGGAGAGTGGGGCAGGAGGGATGGGGGGTGAGGAGGAAGTGGGAGGAGGAGTAGGGGTGGGAGGAGGAGCGAGAGCTGGGGCGGCCGCAGGGGCTGGAGCAGGAGGAGGCAGGAACCTGTCCACCAGGGTCTGGATGTGACCTCTTAGGGCACGGCTCTGCTCCTTCAGCACCTCCAAGCTCCGCTGCCACAGCCGCAGGTCCTCCCGGACCCAGTGCTCCTGGATGCGGAGCTGCTGCTCCTGTAGCTACAGGTGCCGCCGGTGGTAATCCTCCAGGTTGCAGGTGTGCCTGCTGGCCCGGGTGCGGGTGGCTGTTGCAGGCGGGGTGGTGCGCCCTGCAGTCCCAGGTGCTGCGGCTGTGGTGAAACAAGAGCAGTGGTCAATTCTCACTGGGGACACAAGCCATGAGGGAGGCTTCGCGAGCGACATTTTAAGTGGGGGGGAAGAGCTGTATGCGGCTCATGAGCCGCAGGTTGGCCACCCCTGAAATAGCTCTTAGTTATGCTGGGTGGGAGCCAAATAAGCATCCTGGAAATTTAAGTGCAGTTTTGTTCAAGCCTTGTTTCATTTGCTCCCTGGTTGTTGACTTAGGCAGCAGGAGAAAATAATTTAATCTGTGCTTGAGAAAAAACACATGATCAACCATGACGCCACAGTTATGGGGTTTTGTCTCTGCCCAAGAATATTTTTGTAGGATACATTTTTATCTGGCTCTTTAGTTATTACTTCTTCATCTTCATTCAACAGTTTAAGGAACATTTTCCTAGAGTACCTAGTGGATTTAGAAGCACAAATCCCATTTAAAGTCAATGGAACTTGAGTTCCGGACTTTCACAGGTGCTTATGAAAATCTACCTATTGGTTCTTAAACTACAACTGAGAAAGGTTATTAAGAGTAGGATTGGTGATTATATAATAGTTATGCATTGTAAACATTTTCAACTAAAAATCTATATATCTGAATCAGAGCATCACTGAACAGTCCTGCTTGCCAAAGGAACTCCTTTGCCACTTCCATCCTTCATAAAAAGAGTCTTGTTGAAGGATGGTTAAGAGATGGACCACTCATAATGCACCTGTGCCATTGAAACAACCCTAGAGGAGGCAGACTTCCTTTACCCCTGCTTTGCCATGCGTTTTACCTTCCTGAGGAAATTAAGCCTACAACTGACTGTCACATCTATTCCCCCTTTTGGACCAAGCACTCTGCTAAAACCACATCAGTGATCCTGGAGAGATACTTTCCTAGTTGTAGTTTGAGAACTAAAGTACCAGTGGGAATAATATAAGGTAGAAAAGTAACTTTTCCATGACCCAAACTTCCTTGACTGTAACACGATTCTTTTTTCTCATCAGAACCGAGGAAGAGGAACGGGCTGTTGGTGCCACTTATTGTACAAAGATAGAAGACTTGCTCCAGCAGTCAGATTTTGTGATGCTGGTCGTGAGCCTGACACCGCAGACATGTAAACTGATTGGGAAAAGGGAACTGGAGTGGATGAAACCCACTGCTACTCTCATTAACATCAGTAGAGGTAGAGTACAGTGTATTGTTTGACTGCACAATACTGATCAACCCCAGTCCTCCAGAATGTAGTGCCAAAATTGCACTGGGCAGTATAACAGTACACTGGGCTAACAGGCTCTCTATGTCTATATGGCAATATAAGCCCAGGATTAGTACAACTCAGGTTAGCAGAACCTGGGTTTGTTAACTTAAGGCTGGAGAGTCTACACTGTTTTGTAAACCTCAGGTTAAGAATTGCTGAACCCTGGATCTAAACCAAGAGCTCCAGCATTTACACTGCATTATGCGGTTCCAAGAGGGGAGGGGAGGAATCAACTAGTTGACTAGTCCTTAACACCCTTAGTGAGGATGGTGCAATGTTGGTGTTGCCACCAGTGAGGGCAAAGTGGTGCAAATGGGGCCATTAAAATTCATAAAAAAACATAACCGCCCCTCCCCCGGCACACCCCCTTATGGCCCCTTCCATGGCACCGCCTGTAGCCCCTCCCCCACACCTTCCCCAGCATTCCTCCCACCTCCATGGCCACTCCCACAGTGCCCCCGTCACCCCTCCTCCACACGCTTCTCTGCGGATGAAATCAACAGAACAGGCGTGCGATGCGCAATGCACGATGGTGCATGACAGCAATGCATAGGCCTGCTTTGTGCAACGGCAGAATCGGTGATGGAGTCGCTCGAGTCTTGACCGGTGAGTGGAGAGTACGCAGTGGTTGGATGAGTTCTGTTATCATCTGTTTTTGTGGTTGCGTGGTTTTCCGTAACTGACAACAGCGCGAGTATGGTGTAAATGAACAAAGATAGTGTGCATGAAAAAGTGAAAAAATCGGTCATTCTCAACCCATTTCCCGGCCCTATTTTGATTGCCAGTCCGCCTCTGACTGTCCACCAAACTTGACTGTCCAGAGGATGAAGAAAGGCAGCCCATGGGACTTTAGGATGCTTTTGGCCAATCTCAGAGCATGAGTCCAGTGGGAATGTGTATATACTGCAAAGCAATGATGCTTGAACCCTGGGTCATGGCTTCATTCAGGCTTGGAGTCTTGTACTCCAGCCTGGGTCCAAGTCCTGAGTTAGCTCAATTTGTGTGTAGACAGAAAACTGTTTAAACTTCAGCTTGAGTTCATACCCAGGGCTTACACCCCTGGGCCTGGTCTGTACTAGACCAGGCAGGTCAGCTTAGGTTACTCAACTCCAGCAACGCAAAATGCATAGCTGTAGTCGACTTACCTTAAGCCGAGCCATGGCAGCGTTCACACAGAAGGAGGCTGATGGGAGCAAACGTTCTTGTCGGCTACCCTTACTCCTTGCAGGAGGAGTACTGGACACTGGCAGGGGCTGCCCTCAGCGTTCAATGTAGGGGTCTATACTAGACCTGCTACATCGAATACTAGAAGATCGACCTTTGGAGGGTCAATCTTCTCATAAGTGTAGACATGCTGCTAGAGGCATTTTTCCTGTCTTCAACAAGGTTGAAGGACTCAACCTTGGGTTGAACTGAAGGACTTTTGGTTTGTGTGTGCTGGAGAGTGATTGAAAACAGAGACGCTGGTGAACTGCTTAGGAAAACTGTAAAAACTAACTGGAATGGTGGAAAACACTGCTGCTGGAATTGAAGCTCCTGTGATAAGTAACAACTGTCTGTCTCTCTCTCTTCCCTTTCACAAGAAAGATTTTTTTTTTTTTAAATCTGATAAAACTCCATTTGGCAGTTTTGTTTTGTTTTTTCTTTAAAGTGATTGAAAATGTTTCTGCTTTAAAAAAAAAAGCTGTTTTACACCCCAATAATTTACATTAGATTCAAATATGTAAATGTGACATGTGTAGTTCTCAGTGAAGAATATGAGTTGATTAATGTATACAGTTGTTATGAACTGAGCAGTATACATTTTATTATGTTGTATCTATTCATTTCCTTATTTTTAAGCACGTAAGTGTTGTAAATGATGTGGTGAGTGACAGACAGCAATGTTCTTACCTAGAAACCTTAACAGCTTTTTACAATGAAGTTTCTGAAATATATTACAGTGTTTAAATTTATACAGTGTGCTATTATAGATGTGTATATATACTATTAACTATGTATAATAAAACAAACTATTATATATGTATGTATGTGCCGTGGGGTAAGGGTTACAGTCACTGTGGTAACCAGAATTTAGAATTTCCTGACTCTAGTCCATTAGAGATGGGGAACCTTTTTTGGGTCAGGGACCACTGACCCCCTCACCCCAAAAAAATCAATCGGGGACCGCACCCAAGTGAGAAGCAAAACAAAAAATAAAATCCTGACGTGGCCCCCAACTTAGAAGGAAAAAGACACTCCTCATATTCCCTCCTATACCAGAGCCTACAGGGGCCCAGGCTAATAGACTGTGTGCTCCAGCCCCATGGGGAGGCGGCCAGGGGGCTGGAGCACCAGCACAGGCTCCCCAATGCTGAGGGAGGGGAGAGCCCTGAGCCTTGGGGGACCAGATCCAGGCAACATCACTCATATTCTGCATTTACAGGGTAAACTTTTCTCTCTTCTTTGTTTAAAATTAGTGCCTCAAATTCTGGCTCTCTCTACATGTGACTCCCTAAATAAGAACAAAATTAACAATTTGAAACAATTTTGTTAACTGTTTGTTTTCATTGAGATATGTCATTGGAAGATTGATTAATATTTCCAAAGCACTTTGAAGAAGAAAAACATGACAAATATTGAATACTAGTTTGTTACCCATTGAACCAAGAGCTCTTGAGATTGAGCTGTAAATCCATTTTAATATTGGGCCTAGAGCGGAGGGGCTTCATCGATCCTTGTGATCTTCTACTCCCCCGAGTTACCTAGGATCGTGCCCAGTGACCCCAACATATTAAAAATTAAAATACAAATCTCTCTTCTAAATTAGCAATTAGTTAAGTTTTCCCTTTATACTTTTTCCTTTTCATCCTGACATTATTTATATATGGCATTAAGAAAGTGTCCTCTTATTTCAACCCAGGTCCAGTGGTAGACCAAAATGCACTGGTGGAAGCTCTTCAGAATGGTGTTATCAAGGCTGCAGCTTTGGATGTCACTTACCCTGAACCTTTGCCCAGGTACACAGCTGTGTGTATTTATCAAAAAGTATTTAAAGTCACAAAGAACAAGAAATAAGGACTCAAAAAGGCCCAGCCAGTGGGGATGTGCCAGAGGCTGGAGATAGGCACATATTGCAGTAAATAGTAGGAGGGCAGTGCATGTGCCAGGCTACCTACTCTATGGCCCATGCCTACCCAAGAATCAGAGCATGAAGCAGAAGCAGATGTGGTTCCAAACATTCTATCTGAAGGGAGAAAACACCAGTCCCAGGGCAATAGAAATGATGGCGATGGATAGACATTGTATGAGCCACGGTTGTCCAGACAACATTTAGCAACCTCACTTCTCCCCTTCCTTGTCAGTCTTGTCTCTTCAGTACAATGCTGCAAGTTTTACTGATGTTTTACAGGTCTCTTGGTCATGGATGCTCTTTAGCATCTAAAAAATTAAAAGCTGCTATGCCTCATGGAATAGATTGTCCCATGAAACTTTAGAGCACTAAATAAATGGGCAGGGATGTTGATTATCAAAGCTAGGTAGATAAAGACTCCATCATCACATAGAGTTAATCCTTCCCCTCAACACACGGCACAGACTGCTGTTTATGAAAATCAGTTTTTGTGTTTCCCTGAAAGAAAGTATAAAAATCTTAAAACATTCCATTGGCACCCAAAACAAACTGAACTTGATGCAGCAGACTCTTAAGCAGATATCTACATACCATTGACATTAATGAGATTAAATAAGTGCATAAATTTAAGAACAAGCCTAAAGGCTTTGCTGACACAGGGCCTTTATTGATTAGGATGTGTGCCAGTAGTTGTCTTAACCATGCCTTGCTTTTTTTATTCTTTTTTTTTCAGAGATCATCCATTATTAAAACTAAAGAACATTCTCATAACTCCTCATCTTGGTGTTAAAACAGACAAGGCCACTCGCATGATAACGGAGGAAGCAGTTGCAAATATACTGGCAGCTCTTAATGGTCTCTCTATCCCCAATGAAGTATTTCCTTAGTTGGGAGATATTAAAGGGCATCACAGCTATAAAAAAATATTATTCTACAACTCTCCTTACAGGAATGAAGACATGTTACTGTTACCCTGAGTGTAATCTCTATGAATAAGGGTACACAAAATGGAGTCTGTGAATCCCTTTTGTATAAGGGTTGGCTTTATCACCACAAGTGTAGCTTCCCGCCAAAAGAGCGGTGTTGCACACGATACTCTACCTATGCACTCATCTCAACATCATGTGCACTTGTCCCTACAGTGCTGCACCCCTCACCAAAGCTGCACTCAGCCCTCTAGTTAGCTGCACTCATCCCTCTAATCATCTGCACACAGTTGTTGCACTCAGCACGTCAACCCCTTTTCCCGCCTCAAGGCCAATAAAAGGCCTGGGCTGAGGAGAGTTCGAGTTCCTTTAGTCCCTCTTGCTCTTTGGGTTCCTTAGGTTCCACACCCTTTTTTGTTCCTGTCATATTGAACATCATTGGATTAATGGTTTTGTGGTAAAGTCTTTTGGTTTTGACTTGTGTGCCACTCACGTGTGGAATCATCCCATGTAAGAGTTTTGGGCTACAGTCATTACTTTTGGTCTTGGACTTATCAACCGTCATCACCACCCACTTTCCGGACCGGACGGATTCGCCGATAGGCCATCCATTTCTGGATCCTGAGAGAACCACTAGCCAATGATCGAGGATCGTCCAGCAGCCTTAGGCCAGAAGGTGAGGATACTGCATCGAGGGAATCTCTCCACTGGTCCTCCTTCGAGGCTTACAATTAGCCAAGAAGTAGAAGGTCACGGGCGCTGATCGCCTGACATTTTGTAACGTATCACCTTTTTGTATTGGGTTCTTTTCAATCTTCTTTATATCTTGGGATAGGGTAGGTTGTGTTTATTGCTCTTGTTTTGCTGTTTATATTTCTAAAATACATGATTTGTCCCTAAAACATGTGTTGCCTGATTATTGGATCAGTAGTCTGCCGGTGATAGAGGTATGGATTACCAGACGAATCTGGGTCAGGGATCATTAACAGCTAGTCAGAGCGAGTCTAATTCTATATGCAGATGCGCACCACCCATAGAAATACATGCTGCTGGCTGTGGGCACTGTGGGAGCTCTGCTAATAAGCTGGGCAGCATTTGAACCTCTCCTGGGTGGCCGCCCAAGCACTCAGCTTACAGGGAACACTGCTTGTTACTACAGAGGTGTGAAATCTTTGACATGAACCTCAGTCTTCATTTTGGTTTGCAAATACATAATAATAATGGCTGTTATATAACACTAGCCGATTTTTCATGGTGTTGCTTGGATATGTAACTCAAGAAATGGTTGGTTGGGTTTTGTTGGGAAATCAGAGGCGGAGTGGTGCAGGGGAGAGGTGGAGGGAGGAAGGGAGGAGGAGGGCATGGCCTGACCCCATGAGAAGCCGTGCAGGAGGGGGAAAGGGAACCCCCAGGGCCTGAGAGGAGAAGTAAGGGGAGAGAAGAAGGAGAGCATTCCTAGGTCCTGTGAAGAGCCACAGGGGAGGGGGGAATCCCCAGGCCCTGTGTGGTAAAGGGAATGCCCATGCCCAGGTGAAGTGGGGAGAAGGGGAAATCACTAGGCCCTGTAGGAGCCTCACAGAAGAGGAGTATCTCCATGTGCCCATGAGGAGGGATGGGGGATGGGGAGTGTACAGGCCTCCCTAGGAGGAGGAGTGGGTGGGAAATCACCCCGCCCCCATAGCAGTGGGGGAGGGCAATTCCCAGGCCCGGTAGCTGCAGGAGGGGGGCAGGATTTCAGCTTCTGTAAAAACAGAAACTGTCCAACTTATTTTGAGTCTTTTGCAGGGATTTCCCGACACCTCCCCTATGGGGGTGTATACCCCCCCTGAATTTCCCCAACCCCTTGGCCCCCCAGTTCTGTGAACTAGTTACATGCCAATTTAGTGATTGTTTGGAAATTTGAATTGAAATTGAAACATTAATACACACTTTAAAAGCATATACAGTGTGTGATAAGATATGTGTATCTGAAGAAGTATAATAGATTTGAAAAGTATGAATGTAGACTAGCTTCCTTATACAGCTGTTGTTTTTTATGACAATGTCAGTGCATTCATTTTGGTCATGTTGGCCAACCAAAGAATTTCACATTATGATTTGTAAGCAAAGTCAAAATGAGCTCTCCCTGACAGCTAGTGATGATCTGGGGACTGCAAGGAAGGGCTTTAGGACCAGATTATATTTACATTCACACCTAATCTACCTAGGTATCCAGCAAACAGAGCTGTGTTGCCCAAGTGATAGATTTTGGCTGGGGTTGGGTTACAAGTCACTTGAATGGGGGAGAGGAGGGAATATGAAATGTTGTTGTTCTTATTGTATGAGTAAAGGGCAGTAGAACTGTACTTAACCTGTACCGATTGAGGGCATCAAGAGAGAGGGTGGGGAGAGGTGTTTTGCTTGATGGTCTGTCTGAGTCACAAGTACTATTTTACCTGCCCCTCTCCACTGTTTAAAGACAGAGCTGATTAGGCTCCATATATAGTCTTTTGTTTTGTTAAGTGACCACTACAGCTGAAATCACTGATAACAGGTCTAAGTGCTCAGTCTTGCTGTGGGGAGAGTGTTCCTGTGCAGGAGTGGCCCTAGACAAGCTGCCAGCAACTGGCGCCCTAAGCAAAACGTGCGATTGGCAGGCGATCAGCGTCCCCACCTCCATAGCCTTCAACGGCCATTTATCTTGGCACCCTCAGCGACTGCCTAGTTTCCTGTATTGACGGGCCACCACTGCTCTGTGGGTACAGTGTTTTTCTATAAGAGACAGCCCAGATTGCACTAGCAGCAAGGTTTCTCCCACTGAGAGCTCAGCTGAAATCACTGAGAGCTGGGTGGAACCTCAAGAGACCAACTCGCAGAAGTCACAGTGGCAGGTGGCAGCAGAAGGTGACGGTGCAGGGCCATTGGCAACAGAGCGATGGAGTGAACGGTGGCACAACGAACAACAGTGGCCAGAGCAAACAGTGAGCAGCTGGAGGAACAAGCAAAGTGCCTTCTTGCCTCCCACGTGGGAGGTGTACTCACATGAAAGCACCTCTGAACTCTGAGTCTCCACTGACCAAGGACAACACCGGTGAGTGGGGTGAGGTGGAGGGAAAAATGAGGGGCACGTTAAATAAACATTTGTTTGTTGGACTATATTTTAGTGACTTTGCTCCAGAATGCTAGATTTGTGACTGGGAATGGAAACTTATATAAATGTGTTTCCTAGTAGGCCAAGATTTTTAAAATGCATTATTTGCCAAGGTCGTTATCCCACATCTTTGCTATCTTGAGAGGTCATTATATTGGGGAGCTTCTGTACTAAGCATTTTTATTATTATAATTAATTTTTACCTAAGAATGGTCATACTGGGTCAGAGCAGTGGTCCATATAGCCCGACATCCTGTCTTCCAACAGTGGTCAAGGTCAGGTGCTTCAGAGGGAATGAACAGAACAGGTAATCAAGTGATCCATCCCCTGTTGCCCATTCCCAGCTTCTGGCAACAGGCTAGGGACACTCAGAGCATGGTATTGCATCCCTCACCATCCTGGCTAATAGCCACTGATGGACCTATTCTCCAGGAATTTATCTAGTTCTTTTTTTAATCCTGTTATAGTTTTGGTCTTCACAGCATCCCCTGGCAAAGAGTTCCACGGGTTGATTTTATGTTGTGTGAAGAAGTACTTCCTTTTGTTTTTTTAAAACCTTCTGCCTATTAATTTCATTGGGTGATTGCTAGTTCTTGTGTTATGTGAAGGATTAAATAACATTTCCTTATTCACTTTCTTCACACCAGTCAAGATTTTATAGACCCCCCATTCTATTCCCCCCTTAGTCGTCTCTTTTCTAAGATGAAAATTCCCAGTCATTTTAATCTCTCCTCCTGTTTCATACCCCTAAATCATTTTAGTTGCCCATCTCTGTACCTTTTCCAATCCCAATATATAGTTTTGGGGATGGGGTAACCAGATCTCCACACAGTATTCAAGATCCGCACATACACGGAGGCAATATGATATTTTCTGTTATGTGTTTTGGTGTATTTTGCATTATCCTTCTGTTAAATTTGTATTACCCTAACAAACATTTAATTTATTCATATCTGTTTTATACGTTGCAGGTCAAAGAGAAAATGAAAAGACAAAAAACAATACAACAATTTTTCCACTCAAAAGCCTCAAAAACTAACCGAGGTGAAGAACACATCAAGAACCAAGAATATATCAACATGTCACCTGAAGGGTCAAGTGGTGTATTGACATCCGACCAGTCCAAAGCACAAATATAGCTACCTACGGAAGAAACAGTGTCTCCAAAACCTAAATGCAGTTCCCGATGTTTGTTGATCAAAGTGTTTCCATTTATTGAAGTTACAAAAGATGGCTATGGGTGCACCCCTTGCAAAAAAGCTTACGAAGAAGGAAAGCTTTCCAATGCTGTAACTGGTAAAAGTGGAGGAGTTTGGTTTGTCAGACCGATCAGCAAAGCCAATGCTGACAAACTATGTGAAAAGGCAGCAAAACACCAGGCCTCTGGACTGCATCAAGATGCAGAAAGCTTTATAAGCAGGGCTCGCCAAGTGGCGGCGAGCCCTGCTTGCCATCCATGCGGAAGCGCACGCTGTGCATGCACAGACCGCACTGCACATACACTGACTGCGCTGCGCGGCCCCACCAGGCTAAAATCTACTCGCCACGGGTGAGTAGATTGCTTACTTTGTCGAGCCCTGCTTATAAGCCAACTTTCAAAGACAATTTTAGAAGTACTTAATGAAGCTGTTAAGAATGCTGGAGACACAACATAGTTCATGCGAACAAACATGGCTGTGGCATCATACTTTCTATTTAAGCAAGAGATACCACACACTACAAACTGGAGGCCAATGTAAAATGCATTGTCACTTGTTCATCCTGAAGTTGAACACTGGTTCTGAACAAGACCAGCAAATGCTCACTATCTTTCTGCAAGAAACTCAACTGACTGGCTAGAAGCATGCGGTGCAACAGTGAAAGACTCAACAGTTGAAAAAGTGAAGAACTCTCTCACCACATTCAAAAAATGTGCATACATGGCTGATGAATGCACTGATACAAACGGGCATCAAGAAATAAGTCATTGTGTATGTTATCTTGATGTCAGTGGTAGGCCAGTAGATGCATTTCTAGATGTTCAAGTTATAGAAAACACATCGGCTGCATCTATGACAACCCACATCTTAGAAGAATTAAACGCTTGTCAATTGGACCCCAAACAGATGGTTGCTTGTGCATTTGATGGAGCTGCAAACTTTTCTGGAAGATATGGTGGAGTACAAGATTTGCTCAGAGAAAAGTGTAACCCTAATCTCTCCTATACACACTGCAGAGGCCCTCTACTCCAACTAGCACTAGTACGAGCTGCAGAATCTTCAAAAGACATTAAAAAAGCTATACATTTAATGTCTTCATTATATTCTTTCTTCAGCAAGACTCCAAAAAGACTGAATATCTTGGAAAATATAGAAGATACACTGGGACTGAAGTTCAAATTAATCCAACCTGGGAAAACCCGCTGGCTTTCTCATGAGTTATCCTTGGCTGTTGTCTTAAAGGGTGTGTCTAGACTACAGAGTTTTGTCGACAAAAGTGGACTTTTGTCAACAAAACTATACCTGCGTCTACACTACTGCTGAGTTCTGTCGACATAACGTTGACAGAACTCAGCAGTTTTGTCGACGCTGGTAAACCTCATTTTACGAGGCATAACGCCTTCTGTCGACAGAGTTTCTGTCGACAGAAGGTGTTATTGCATGTAAACTGACCTTTGCGTCTACACTACCATGTCGACAAAGCAGCTTGCTTTGTCGACAGAACTGAATGTAGTGTAGACGCTCTTTGTCGACAGAAGTTTTGTCAGCCATTATTACTGGCTTTGGAAAGTATCTACCAAGATGGGATGGATCTAAGTAATGAGGCTGGTGGATTACTTTTGCTACTGTTGCCATTCTCTCACTCGTAAATCTACTGTCGAAACTACTTGGGTCATTAAACAATGCCATCCAGGCATCTGCTACAACAGTAGTAGATCTTTGTCCAACACTAGAAGCTACATTTGGATCAATCCATTGAAAAAGTAATGGAAGAAGCAAAGATTTCAGTCCAGAAGTTGACTAATTGAGGCATTTATATTGAATCCTTAAGTGAAGAGGACAAGAAATGTTTGTTAAGAAACTGAAAAAGTACACAGACTTGATTCTTAAAAATCTACAACAGCGACTTCTAGATTCTACTCAACTTCTATGTAGCTTTTACAGATGCCTGTCCTATAAAACACCGAGAGTTAAGTGGAGTGAGGCACTATCTGCAATGGGGCTGCCATGTGCTCAGGACAGAATAGAGAATTTGAACACAGAGTGGAATATCGTACAATGAATGAATGAAGATTTGACTTCAAGTTCTTTTTTATCATCACTCGACCGGATCTTTGTGCTATGTTTCCTGGGATGAAAGAAGTAGGAATTCATCTCTTGCTACTCCCAGTCACAACAGCTACAGTTGAGTGTTCTTTTTCATCATTGAATAGAATTTTGTTCTGAAAGAAGTCACCTTCTTTCTGATCATGTGAATGAACTAATGAGCATATCAGTTGAAGGAATGGAAGTACCGGACACACGAGAAGCCACCAACGCATTGCATTCGAGAAGTTCATTAACAGAGTTGTGCCAAATTATAACAAGAAACCAAGAAGGATGTAGACGTAGTGCTTCATAGAAGGCTTGAGTAGCCAACTTTAATTTGAGTGATTTTAAAACATGAGTTAAATCAAATAAAATGGTCATGAAACATTTTTCAGTTTTTACTATGGTGCCATACAGCCAACCTTCACCCTCACGATCTCACCCCTCCTTGGCCCTGACACCTCCCCCTCGTAAATTTGAACACACCCCCTAAGTTCAATTTCTGGGGAAAACACTAGTCTTTTGGCACTCTGTACCTCAAAGCAACACCCTGGAATCAGACCCCCATATTCATCTCTGTCATATAATTATGAGATATTTCATAAGAAGTATGCTATGTGAGCTACATATGAAAAGTCATGAACTGCTAACATCAATTGTTCAGTCCAACTATGTGTATAATTAGTGTGTGTGAAGTTACAGGATTTTGCTGTGCGGTTGTCACTAAAATCTGAGAGTTTCTAATGCTAATTCTGCAGTGACAATGATGAAGGAGGTAACCAGCACCTATGAGGGTGTGGAATAATTATCACGACCCAGTTCCCAGCAGGGAAAGCACCACACAATGGGGACTGCTCAACTCTATGTCTCCATTGCACAAGGCCACACCAGAGGAATCACTCAACCCTATGACTCATTAAGGCTCACCAGGCATGTCTGAGCTAGTATCTTCCAGCCACATGGATTGAGGATATGAAACAGGAGAGTGGTAGCCTGCTAGGGCCTTTCTCTGCTCCCATTTACACTGAAAGCAACAAACATGCTGGCAAGACAATGACTTCAGCTGAGGAGACCAAGCCCAGGCTTAAAAGGGCAGGCCTGTTGTGAGGGGGGGCACTCACCACCGTAACCCCCCTGCCATCTGTCCTCAGGAATTGGCTCCCTCGGCGGGTAGGGTGCCTTCTCTGGGGTGATGTCTCCCCTCTTTACTCCCAGCTGCGGCATCCTCTTCGCCACACTGCCCTCCGGCAGTGCCCAAGTCTGTCTCTGAGCCCCCCTTCCGGGGGTCAATGTTCCTTCATCGGGCCTTCTTTCAAGCCCTGCAGTCTGAGGATTTGCTGGCCAGAGCTCCCCTAGCCCTGCCTGGCCTCCCCCCAGCCCTGCCCTGCCCTGCCCTGCCCTAGCTCCAGGGAGCCGCAGCCTGGTGTGGTGGAAATATGCTGATTTCTGACATCTATTTTGTATTTTAAATAAATGTTACATATTATCTTGCCCCCGGAAAAAGGTTCTGTGTGCTTTTATAAGTATAACAGATGAAGGCTTATAAATTTATGCTAGTCAGCAGTGTTACCTGTAAGTTGTGAATTTGGGTGGTCATCCAGGAGAGATTCACATGTTGCCCAGCTGATTAGCAGAGCACCCACAGCCAGCAACAGCCAGCAGCGTGTGTTTCTATTGTTGGTGCACATCTGTATATGTCTTGGTGCACATAACAAAACTTATTCTGCATGTAGATGGAAAAAAAATTAGAAGGAATGTTGCTTCTCAGGTTTCTGACCACCACAAAATAATATTGTATGGAGTGCAGGGCTGGGAGTTTGTCCTCCTCTGTGTGATTCATGAGTTTCTGGGAGCATTTATGCTATTGAGCTGGGTCTGGAGTTTCCACATGCAGTTGTGCTGAGTGATCAAAATGCCTGGAAGGGTTTCCTGCTTGTCACTAGCAAAGCATTGTGAGAGACAGCCCAGGCTACAGAGTTAAGGGAGCACAATGCCCCAGTGTCCAGTTATTCCTTGGGGAGGTCTCATCACAAGTACTGTTAGCTAAAAATGTATATTTTACTATTGGACATCTGCGCAAATTCCAATGCTAGATCAATTGTTTTCATGCCTCAGACATTTTACTTACAGTACCGATCATAGCTTACACTTCAAAAAGAAGCTCTCTTTGAAAAAAAAAAATGGCTACACGTACTACTATATTTTGCAAAACCTCTGTAGCATAGGTTCCCAAACTGGGGGGGCGTGCACCCCTGGGGGAGGGCCTGAAGAAACTCCAGAGGGGGCCCAAGGCGACCCAGCCCCCCTGTCAATTTCTCTCCCCCCCCAAATTTTGCTGCTATTTTTGTTTTTCTGCCCCAGTCAGTTCCTTTTTTTTTTTTTTTTTTTTGCTCAACAAGTTTTGCTGATGGGTGGGCGGGCATGAGGGTTTCTCAAAAATCAAAAAGGGAGCGTGATGCCAAAAAGTTTGGGAACCACTGCTCTACAGTATATGTCTTACCATCAAGCATCAAAGACTACTTCAGCCTGTGTTCATTCTGATCAAACCTATAGGCTGTGTCTACATTGGCATCCCTTTCCGGAAAAGGGATGCTAATGAGACACTTCGGAATTGCAAATCCGCGGGGGATTTAAATATCCCCCGCGGCATTTGCATTTACATGGCTGCCGCTTTTTTCCGGCGCGGGGTTTTTGCCGGAGAAAAGCGCCAGTCTAGACGCGATTTTCCGGAAAATAAGCCCTTTTCCGGAAGATCCCTTATTCCTACTTTCAAGGGCTTATTTTCCGGAAAATCGCGTCTAGACTGGCGCTTTTCTCCGGCAAAAACCCCGCGCCGGAAAAAAGCGGCAGCCATGTAAATGCAAATGCCGTGGGGGATATTTAAATCCCCCGCGGATTTGCAATTCCGAAGTGTCTCATTAGCATCCCTTTTCCGGAAAGGGATGCCAATGTAGACATAGCCATATTGTCTTAGTATGTATAGCTGAGTCATTTAGATTGTGTATCTACTGGTTCAAAGTGTTAGTACTTGTGTAGTTTTGATAGAAACCATCAATAATTATTTAAACTAAGCTTTAAAGGCTCTGAACAGTGCTATGCAATACTTACAAATACAAATAGATAAGAGCACATTAATGCACTTGCACAATACTCCCATGTCTGTTGTCTATCTAGTTTGGCATTTGTGGTAGGCACACCACTATAGTATTTTAATAGTTATATATTATGTGGGGACTGCCCAAGATAATGACACTTAATGCATTATTTTGAGTGCTAGAGAAGTCAGCATTACCTGTTCAAAAGCTCCAACCACAGCAGCTAGCTGAATGACTCCCTAATTTCTTCAACTAGATATTTCACTAAATAGATATAACTCACTACAGCAAGTGCACTGCAAATATATTTTTAAAACCAAGTTTTCAACTTGTGCCAGAAACCCTTCTGGATACCTATCCTTATTATCTGTTCACATGCCTACCACACATGCACCCCCTTTCTCTGGTCTGGTGTTCTGTTTTTTTCACTTTCAAATCTGATCACTCTTTTGATGGCCTTCATTTGATACTTTGACATTTAAAGGGCAAAATGACTATGGAACTGAAAAATTCACAGGTGTTTCATGCAAAAAACATATATTTGGAACCTGTGCCTGTTGGACAGGAATATAATATAATGATTTCTAGCTGACAAGTAGCCTTGGACAGAGCAGGGGTTTTTTGGGGGGAAGGGGGAAGATTGGTTGATTGATTTTTTTTTACCTCCATCATACCCTACATCTTATTATTTCTTCTGGCAGAGCGCTTCTAATTCAGAAAGGCAAATTTATAGACACTTTTGTATCTTTGAGAGGAGTCTTTACAACAGTGTTTCTCAATATTTTTTTTGTATAAAGTACCCCTTTTAAAAAAAATGATAAGTACCCCCAGTACCTACAGTTTTCAGATACACACAATTTTTTTTTCTACCATTGCAACACATTTGTTTAAACAACTTAATTGTAGCCGGGCGGGCGATGAAATTTTTGGGTGTAAAAAGTACAAACATAATAAAGCGCTGTAAAACTTAAAACAAAAATTCAGTTTTCTCCAAATTTCAGTTGTGTTGATGTACCCCACCAGACTTCTCTTGAGTACCCATAAGAGCACTCATACCACTGGTTGAGAAACACTGCTTTATATTACACCCTAGCATTGTTACTATGCTGCAATGAGTTAAAAAAGATGACTAATTATTGCTCATCAGGCAGACTTGGAACTAGTCGGGTGTGCTTCCCTGGATGGAATAGGTAAAATGTAAGGTTAAAGCAGCAATAAGAACTTCTTTGTGTTTGTTTTGTTTATTGTTAATAAGAACTAAAAAGGACTGAAGTCTACATTAGTGTTAGACTTGCTTGTTAAATACATTTTCAGAGTGTCAGCCTATGAGATCCAAATTTAGATTGGAGCCCAATAATCATTCATAGGATGAGAGGAAAACAAATAATTTTTGTTTCTGTTTAGCAGATGACAGAAGGTATGTGAGATTGTCTCTCACTGATGTCCTGGCATGTGGAAACCCTGAAACTGTGTCTACACTGCAAAGAAAAGTCAGAAAAAGACACGCAAATTGCAAACCGTATCTTTTTCTGCTTTTCTTCTGAAAGAGGCTTTTCCGACATTTGGCTCATCTACAAGGGACCAAATGTCGGGGGGAAAGCCTCTTTCGGAACATCTCTTCTTCCTCATAAAATGAGATTTACAGGGATGCTGAAAAAATACGTTTGCTTTTCCGAATTTTTTTTTTTTTGGAAAAGCAGATGCATTCCTTGGATGTAGCAGAGTTTTTCAAAGCTCTGTAGTCTAGACATACTCTTAGTGGGGTTAAAGAGGGTGGCTCACATTTTGTGACTGACTATATTTGCATTGATCATAGTAAACAGGATATTTTCCAGGCTTGGAGCCGTACTGTATGGATTCTATCAATCTACAGCTAAAGCCCTGGCCATACGTGACAGATCTGTGCTGCTAGTTATAAAGAAGTCATTTTAAACATCATGATTGCTAGCACAATTCCAGTGTTATTTTTCTAACCAGCTTGGACAGGAAGGATCCAAATTCAAGTAAGAAGTTAAAAGGAGAGTTGGATGGCCAAACCCAGCATACTTGCATGGCACAGAGCCAAAATAACCCCACTTTTGAAATCCTGTGTTGAGAACATTACTCCAAACTGCCCTTGGCATAGACTAATCAGCAACCTCCCACCGTCTGGACCAGTTTATCTGCATAGTGCTTTGTTTCCCAAGTGCAAATACAGCATAAATAGCAAGGCATGGGAGTGTTTGATAACTCCCTTTCCTTTGAATGAAAAATCCCTGTAAACTGTGCACTTGTGCAGCCTTTGAGGGGAAATTCAAATGCCACCCCGCTGATTAGCAAAGCATCCAGAGCTGGGTTTGCTTCTACTGGCGGTGCACATTTACACATGCCTTGGTGCATGTAAAAATGTATTCTGCACATGGATGGAAAAGATTAGAGAAGACATAGGTGATAGTAAAGTTGCCTTTTCTGCCTGGGTACTCCTGGGACTGTGCCAAGGCAATGGGAGAAAGTTGAGATAGAAGGATCATACAATTTCTCAGAGCGTAGGTTTAGGGAGGAAGACAGCAGCAAAATGTGTTCACACAGATGGCCAGTGTTCCTTCAATTTTTTCCCAACCCTGAGCGGAATGAATTATTTTCTGTGAACCCATGTGGGAGTGATGTGTGACAGGGAGGTGACATGTGACACATCACCTTCATATTGCTGCACATAACACAATTCATGCGGTGGGCTAAGGGGTTCTGAGTGTGGGAGGGGACTCAGGACTGGGAAGAGGGTTGGGGTGCAAGGGTTCTGATTGGGGGTGCAAGCTCTGCACTGGGGCTGGATATGAGGAGGAGCTAAGGGGTGGGGGAATGGGATGCAGGAGGGGGTACAGGCACTGGGCTGGGGGTTGTGAGCTTTGGGATGGGACAAGGCTGGGGATGAGGTGGTTGGGGCACAGGAAGGTGTTCAGGGCTCGGGAGGCTCAGGCTTACAGTGGAAGATGGTCCCCTCTCTCCTGGCTGCAACAGCTTGGTGCTGGGGCTAGCATGGAGGGATGTGCCCCCACTAGCCCCAGAGCTTGGGGAGAGGTATCACTCCCCCGCTGCAGTCCTGAGCCCCTGTGTGGGACTTAAGGAGGAACGGCACAGCCATGCAGATTAGAGGGAATTTAGGATGGAAGTGATGCTGACTGTCCGTGCCCCTATTTGGGGGCAGGTGCTCTCGTACAAAGGATTCAGTTCCATCCGTGTGTACCCAAAATCATGTTATCATAGCACATATAGTCTTAACCAGTCCTCTCTAAGAAACCAGCTTGGGACTGGTTGCATCATGGAGGAGTGCTGCTTGGTTAATATTTCTTGACTTGTGGGGATTATTTTTATGCTGATGCAAGCAGCCTGCATTTTCTTCTCAGAAAACTCCTCCCTCATTCCACTCTCCTTGGGTAACACCAGCACAGCAACTGACTCCACCTCCCTGTTCCTTCCAGGTGTATTGTTTTTAATTGGTGAAACTTTACCCTGCTAAGAGTCACTTTCCTATCTGTCTTTGAGGCTCCTGACTGAGCTCTGAAGTATATCAAGGAAAAGGAAAACTCTTTGGGGAAGCTCTCTGAAATACAACAGGCAGCTTTAAGAAGGTATTTTTCTTTTGTTTAAATTAAAAGGTGATTCTTCTGCTGCCTAGCAAACTATCTCTCTCAAGGGCATGGTGGGTGTTGCAGCCCTTTCTTTCACTATCATTTCTGCTGTTGCTGTCTTATGAGGAAAAACTTAGTTGTGAGGTATGTCAGCATGTAGACTACTAAACAATTAACTGATAAGCCGGGGCTTACCCATTAATCCTATTGACTGCATGCACTCCCCCGACTTGCTGCCTCTAATACAGAGGCAGCAAGATGGGGGAAACGGGGAGCCAGTCCCCCTAGAATAGGATTGCCAGATGTCCAGTTTTGAACCGGACAGTCCAGTATTTGAGCTTTCTGTTCGGGAAACAAATCGAGAAAATATAAATGACTGGTATTTTCTAAATAAGATGTAATGTAGATTGTGATGTAATGTCAAGTGTGTCCGGTATTTTTGTTGAAACCATCTGGCAACCCTACCCTGGAAAGCTTTTAATCTGGCTCCCCACAAGCACCAGATCCTACAGAGCCCCCTGCCCCTCTGATAGCGAGGCAGCAGCATGGAGGGTGAGGAGGGTGGGCAGGAGCTGGCAGGCCCGGCCAAAGAGCTTGCAGGGCCCAAGGCAGCACGCTGCATGGCTCCCAGTCAGGGTGGTGAGTGAGTGGCTGAATGGGAGGGGCCGGGAGCTGGGCAGCATGGGGCCCTAAATGTGAAGGGGCCCAAGGCAATGGCCTTGCTCGCCTTGCCCAAAGGCCAGGCCTGGGAGCCAGTACAGGTGGGAAGCTGGCTTTCAAGCTAGCTGCCCAGGAATATTGGCCCCTGCAGAGCCATTTCCCTCCACCCGCCAGCTGCATGGGTGGGGGGAGAGCAGGAAAGGCTGTAGTAGAGCAACCTCTGTTTGCAACAGTGTGGGGGGTGGGGCAGGGAAGGCGGCTCTGTGGGATGCTGATGCAGCATCCGTCCATGGAGAGCTGCCCCTCCCAAAACAGGGGCTGTTGTCTTTCTGCACTGCTGCCTCTGTATCAGAGGCAGTAATGCAGGGTGGCAGGCAGGAACCAGTCTGGGAGGGGAGCTGGTTTAAAAACTGGTTCTCCATGCAGATCAGCTTCCACCTGTTGCCCCTGTTAGAATATGCAGCTGCCCAGGCTCCCCAGAAGTGGGGCTGGGAGTGCACTGGCAGCCGACCCTGCCCCCAGGACCTATTGAATAGTCATGTAACCATTAATTTTAATACGGTTACATAATTATTAATCTAACATCCTGAACTGAGGGGTAGATTTGTCATAAGAAGCAAATTTTGTAATCCCTGTTGTTGAGTCACTTCAACCACTGAGACTGTAATATTTTGCGAGTGATGACTTATCTTGATTGTCATAATCCCATTCCATTTTAAAGAGAAAAAAACCTTAATTCTTCCACCTACATACTAAGTGAAGGATAACCCTGTTGAACTGCTGTTTAGCACATGGAAGGGGACAGAAAATATTACTAAGGGAAATACTGATTTTGTTTCCTTTTGCAGGGCATGGAAGAGCAAGAGCTGCCTTATGTGTTGATAGACACTATAGGAGGGACACATGGAGTGTACGAGGACCATGTAGAGTTTCTAAAAAAACATTTTAATCTTATTACCATGAAGCAATTTCATGAACACAAAAGTCATCTGAGTGAAAAGATCAAAGCTATTTATATGTGGTGGAACAAACCAGTTGCTAACCAGGAGCTTCTCTCTAGTTTGCCTAACTTAAAGGTGATTGCAACTGGTGGGGCAGGAGTGGATCATTTGGACTTGAAACTGATCTCCAGCTTTGGAGTGAAAGTCGCCAACACTCCTTTTGCTGTTTCCAATGCCACAGCAGATATGGGGATGGCTTTAATGTTGGCATCTGCAAGGAGAATAGTGGAAGGTAACCATTTAATGTTTTTTAATAAAGGTCAGCATTTCAAAATAGACCATGTTAAGTGTATGTTGACACAAAGTTAAAATATAAATACACAAAATCAAGAAAAGGGGAAAAGTGACAATAAATGTCTCATGGGAACATTAGCTTGCCCACGTGGCATATATAATTTCCAAACTAAAATGTCAGTAGAATCGATATGCCTCCCCAGATACTTCTAGTTTTAGAGCTTCCTTCTTTTAACACCACCCCAAACTATTTCTTCCCTCTGCTTCTGCTTTTCCAGACCCAACAATAGGCTGAGGCCCACTGTAGTCTACCTATTTGAGGCTGATGCAAAATCCCCATAAAAACCTTTATTCCCACTCCCGTACCTCATCTCTCTGTTCACAATATGCATGGGAAACACAACAGCAGCCAGGTGTCCTGCAGCCTCCAGGGGTTGGAGGAGATCTGACCCCACTAAAAGCTGCCCACCTGGGGATGGTACAGTCACCTGTAGCACAGCAAGTCCATTATCCAGAGTCTTCACTGTGGCTGGCCCAGGTATAGCATTATTAGTAGGACCTGGATGGCTCAGACACTGGTTGAAGGGCTGACAATGTCTACTGCTTTCAGAGACACAAAAGACAAGAGTAGGTTTGTGATGGAAATAGAATGGAGGTTTTATAATATTCCCCACTCTCTCACAAGAGAAGGGAGCTAGAGAAGGTGAAAGGGGCATTTAATTCAACAAACAAGAAATCACATCAAGAGGTTTGATTGCCAGTGTCAACATTACCCATCACATGTTTGATTAAAAGATAAAGTAAATATCGGTGCTCCATTGCCTTGTGATCCAATAAAATCTAATGAGTATCTGAATGCCTGGCAGTATTCCATTCCTTATGTGCTATTTCCCTTTTTTTTTTAGGTTGTCAGATTGCAGTTTCCCCAAACACTGAATATTTTGCTGCTGACTGGCTGGGAGATGAAGTTACCGGGGCTACTCTTGGTATCATTGGAATGGGCAGGATTGGGTATAAGGTGGCCCAAAGGGCCAAAGCTTTTGAAATGAAAATTCTTTATCACAACAGGAGCCAAAGGTAAAAATATGTCTGATCCCAGATAGAAAATCAATTGTGTAGCTGATTGTTGGAAATAATCCAGGACACTCTGGATGCAGGTGAAAACAAGCAGAGGATTTATTATACACCAGCTGATGGAGTGACACGCAGGGGTTACCCTGGTGAACACTAGTTAATTAACACAATACAATAGGTTATATAGTCAGCAGGTGCATGGAGGAAAAATTATTTGATAGGTCTAGCAGCAAGACGAAATGAGCACATAAGCCAATAGAGCTACTAAAGATTCCATAATATCTCCGCCCATTGCAAAGTAACAACTCATTAATTAATATACAGGTGGTTATTGTTTAAATGCCAAAACATGTCGGCAAAACAGTAATAACAGTTTAGTTTGCATAGATGATGATGTTTCTATAGCAGGCGGGTATGGCCTTGAGTTGGTGCAGCGCTTGGTTCTCAGGCTTATTATCTAGGAGTGAAGCAAGACAGTTTAAGCAAATTTTATGAATGTTATCTTAAGCAAAATGTGTTACGTTACCAACTGGGACCCTGTCTGAGTGTTTTAGAATATGGTTGCTATGGTGTCCAGGGTCTTTTACTGCCTGCAGCTCTTATCCTGACTGTGGTGTTCCCAGGCTTGATCCCAGGATGGAGTCATGCTGTTTAGAGGCCTACTAGCACATTTAGGGCTGCCTCAGTTTACCCTACACTGATTATAGAGATGAATTGTAGCTGTCATTGTCTCAAACTAGTCATATTCAGTTGTTCATTTCATCTCAGTTTCAGGTTGAGGAATTAGGGAAATAATGGTGTGATACCTGCAGCATTATTCTTAATTGACTTTTTTATTATTGCTATTCTATTTTTAAATGATGAAATACTTAGAACTGTCCTGAAGTTTGTTTTAAAAATGTGCAAAAAATATTGGAAATTTGCCTACAATACCAGTGGTTGTATACATCAGTACTTGTCCTTTTGATAGTGTGAACTGCATCTAAATAGACTATGGAAATTAAAAAGTGTCAAATCAAAGAGTATTCCTGTAGCAATTTTATAGAGCAGTTGCCCCAAACAGATGTAGCTAATCTATCTCCTGATTTCATTGATTGAGAAATGCAGAAGGAGTCTTAAAAGACTGGGTTTCTTTAACAGAGTTTAGTTACAGAAAATCCCACAAGGAGGAAAAACAGTCTAATCAATACATTTAATATTTGATCTCCTTTATATTCGTTCTCTCTGCTCTTGTTCCCTGACTCCTCTGGCACTTCAGCCTGCGTTATTCTGCTTCATGGCACCAGCATTTCTCATTAAGGAGCCCTCCAATAGGTTCCCCTCCATTCTTCTTTTTGTGCCACTATTACATGTATTATATATATTTGAATCTCTTTCCATCCTGTTATTTAACCGGCAGCTGTCCCTATTTCCAGCTTGGATGAGAGAAGGAAAGTAAGCAGGTTCCTCCAAAACTGGCAGCAGTGCTATTGCCTAAATAGGAAGACACTTAACTTTCCAATCAGTAGCGGACGCAGTATTAATCATATCTGCACGGTGTTTCTGATGCTTCCTCCTGGAAAGCAGATGCCCTTCAAATACTGGCCTCCTGCATGGCCACATGCACTGAGTTGCGAACAAGTAACTAGCCAAACTGAATCTCATGGATGTGGCAGTAGGGAAGTGAGAGGGTGAAATCCATTTCTGTAATAGGGATTTGAACCTCCTCTAATACTTTCTACTTAAAAATTCAATTGATTTGTGCCCTTTTTCAGAAAAGAGGAAGAGGAGCAGGCTGTTGGTGCCATTTATTGTAAAAACATAGATGACTTGCTCCTGCAGTCAGATTTTGTGATGCTGTGTGTGAACCTGACGCCTCAGACAGAAAAACTGATTGGGAAGAAGGAGTTAGAAATGATGAAACCCACTGCTACCCTCATTAACATCAGCAGAGGTAGGATGCAGAATAACTGATTACAAACCGCAATGCAATTTACCTTTGGTGGAAGAGTCTCTAGAAAAAATCAACTCCTAATACTAGTGCCTACATTGGACTTTTCATGGGAACTTTGATTGCAGGGTGGTCAAGATTCTAAAAGTTTGTGCACCTGATTCAGCAAAACATTTACATGTATGCATAAGTTTAAAATGTGAGGAAGCCTATTAAACTTCAGAGGATGTTCCCATGCTTAAAATTAAGTACATGTTTAAAAGCTTTGCTGAATAAGTATTGGATTGACTCAAGTATCTAAAATTTTTGCAGATACTCAAATGCTCTCTTGAATCAGGGTCAATTGCAGGAGATTGTCTCCTATTAGTTTAGGGTGATAGGTCACAGTAGCAAATTAAACTCTCTTGTTGCCTTTATGCAAACAGGAAAAAGTAGTCCCTTCCCCTGCCCCTTCACAACAAGGGTAGGTAGTATAAAAACCCCACTGCAGATAGTCCATGTCGATTTCCCAGCATTCTGGTGCCTAATTAATCAAACAGGCAAAACTTAGGATATGGCTTCTATATGGAGGACATTTTAAAAATCCAGATCAGCAGTATTTTATAATAAAACCCTTAGTTATACATTTCTGGTTAAATGTAAGACTTCACACTCATGATTAAAGAGTTGGAAATCCATTTTCATCTTAAAATTATTGCAGAGGCATTTTTTCTTGAGTTAGTGGAGATGGCAATAAGAATATTTTTGTTCTGACCCAAGGTCTAGTAGTTGATCAGGATGCATTGGTGGAAGCACTTCAAAATGGAGTTATTAAAGCTGCTGCTTTGGATGTGACCTACCCTGAACCTCTGCCGAGGTAAAAAATGATTAAACGTTATATATAAAAGAGTTTGTGTATGTAGTTTAATAAGTGTACGCATGTGACTATATTAATAAGGATAGATGCATCACATTTTATGTCTCTCTCTATATATATATATTACCATAGTAATCAATGGTTCTATTTGAGTGTTAATATCTAAAGCAGGACTGAGGCCTTACTGCCCAATCATGCTGTTCTTAGACAAATAAAATTTACACCAACTTCTTTGGGAGTTTTGCTGATAAAAACTCTATGCAGCTGCTTGAATTCCATTCTGTATATGCTGGACTCACGCAATTATTTCAAATCCTCATTAGCGCTCTTGTTTGTTTTCCCTCAGATCTTTAATAAAAAGAATCAGTAAAATAGCTCTGAACCACATCTCCACTTTTTCTATTCTCCCCAGGAACCATCCTTTGTTAACACTAAAGAACATCATTATTACTCCTCACGTTGGAGGTTCTACTACAAAGTCTTGTCGCCTCGTGATGGAGAATATGGTTGAAAGCATCTTGGCTGCTCTTAATGGTCTTCCTATCCCTAATGAAGTAAATCCCCCAAAATGACTTGCATTTGGCAAAACGTAATGTTTGTGATAGCAAAAATAAACTGTACTTTGACACATATTTACTTTGTAATTATTTCATCTCTGTCACAGACACGAAGTAGAAGTAACAGGTTCAGTTTACATTTATTTTAACTTAATCACAACAGAAATTCTTCCTGAAAATTTATGGAGTATATCAGCCTGAGCCTAATGAGCAAAAATGTATGATTCAGGTATAGGTTGATCTACTTTTGGTGTACTTTATTTTGATTGCAGCCTTAAAGTTGTTCCGCAGCACTGTGCTCCAACAAAGAAAGGAAAACGTCAATAAAATTACATTGTATTCTACAGCCTTTCAGCTGATGAACTGCATTCCAAAGCAAAATGTAGACTATATATTTTAATAACGGGCCAGACTGATTGTTGCTTGTAAGTTATTAAACGGACAGAACTTACGATGTGCCACCCCAGGAACAAATTACAGATGCAGTTTCTCCTTTGACACAATAACGGTTTCCTTTCTTCATTGGTTATGCTCTGCTGTTTGATACTGTACTTGTAAGGAAGTGCAGGAGAGGCTTTACATATTTCCTCCCCATCCATCAGTAGAGCCCTGCAAATCTGGGAATATTCATTTTATATTTGCGGGTATCTATATTTGCAGATGTGGATGCAGATATACATAGCTCTTTTTTGTGTATGTGCATACAAACTCTGTATCTGTGCAAGGCTCTATCCATCATCACAACAGTTAAGGAGAAGCAAATCCACACTGCTTGCTGCCTCTGACCCCCAGAGTGCCTGCACCAAGTTATAAGAGGTAAATTACATCCATGTTTCCCTTTATTCCAATGCATGTGTGTGTAAGCAAAGTGAGAGGGATCCCTACACTTTCTAAATCTAATTAGCTAAAGTGAAGGAACGATGATCCCTCCACCAGGTGCAGAAATGCAGCCATGTACAGGATTCTGCTGTATGGTTGGCACTGAAATGTGTTGTAAATCTGAGAATTGCTAATGTTAGTTCTGAAAGGACAATCATAAAGGAAGTAACCAACAGCCATGCAGGTGTGGAACAATTATCACCAGTGAGTTTCCAGCAGGAAAGCACCACACAATGGCAACTGCTCAACTCTATTATCTCCATTACACGAGGCCACACCAGAGGAATCACTCAACTCCATGACTCATTAAGGCTCACCAGCCATGTCTGAGCTAGTGTCTTCCAGACACATGGCTGAGTATATGAAACAGGGGACAGTGGTGTCTCGCTGGCGCCTTTCTCCTTCCCTTCCCCTCCTTTCTCCTACACTGGAAGCAACAAAAATGCTGGAAAGACAAAGATTTCAGCTGAGGAGACCGAGCCCAGGCTTAAAAGGGCAGGCCTGTATATTAAGAACTGTAGCACCCAGTGAAGTGACAAAATGCTAAATCTAACATGGCCTAGTGTAACAGGTTTTCATATTTCCTGCAAGTCCCATTCGCCGGAAATGGTGAACAGCAACCAACAGGATCTGTGAGCAGTGGTGCTCCCAGAATCTCAGGTGAACAAAGCATCTGGCAGCCCACCATGGGTTAACCTTGGCAAACTGCATCCAGCCACTTATCGCCCACCCCTGGTGTGGTGTGAATGTATACATATGCTGATTTCTGATATCTATTTTGTATTTTAAATAAATGTTACATATTGTCTTGTTCCCTGAAAAAGGTTCTGTGTGCTTTTATAAGCATAACAGAGGGAGGATTATAAACTTATGCTGGTCAGCTGTGTTATCTGAAGGTGTGTATTAGGGTGGCCATCCATGAGAGAGTCAAATGCTGTCCAGCTGATTCACAGAGCCCTTGCTGGCAATAGCCAGCAGCATATGTTTCTATTGGTAGTGCACATCTGTACATGCCTCAGTGAACTTAACACAATTTATTACACACACAGATGGAAAAAAATTAGAGGGAACGTTGCTTCTCAGGCTTCTGACCATCACAAAATGGTATTGTTTGGAGTGCAGTGCTAGGAGTTTGTGTTCCTCTGTGTGATTCATAAGTGGCTCCAGGAGCATTCATGCTATTGAGCTGGGTGAGGGGTTGCCACATGGGTTTGTGCTGAGTGATCAAAATGCCTGGAAGGGTTTCCTGCTTGTCACTAGCAAAGCATTATCAGAGATAGCCCAGGCTACAGAGTTAAGGGAGCACAATGCCCCTGATCCAGGTTGGCCCTTGGGAGGTTTCATCACAAATACTGTTAACTAAAAATGTACATTATTACTATGAGTGCAAAATGCAATGCTAGATCAATGGTTTTCATTCCTCAGACATTTCACTTATAATACAGATCATGGTTTACACTTAAAAAAAAGAAGCTTTCTGAAAAAAAAAGGCTACACATTCTACTATATTTAGCAAAAACTCGATCTATAGTATACGTCTTACCATCAAGCAGCAGACTACTTCAGCCTGTGTTCATTCTGATCAAACCTATATTGTCTTAGCTGAATCATTTAGATTATGTATACATACTATCTACTTGTTCAAAGTGTTAGTACTTGTGTATTTTTGATAAAAACCAGCAATATTTAAACTAAACTTAAAGGCTCTGAACAGTGCTATGCAATACTTACAAATACAAATAGATAAGAGCATGTTAATGCACTTGTGCAATACTCTCATGTCTTGTCTGTCTAGCTAGGCATTTGCGTTAGGCACACCATTATTGTATTTGAATGGCATATATTATGTGGGGACTGCTCAAGATAATGACACTTAATGCATTGTTCTTCATCGAGAGGCGTCCCTGGGGGTGCTCCACATCAGGTGTTGAGCGCCCCAGCGCTTCTCAGTGAATTTTTCTCAGTAATGTATCAGGGGCTGCGTATGCGCGCGAGTCTCCCTTAGTACTATCGCGCGTGTGCGGCCTCCCTCCCTTCAGTTCCTTTCTACCGTCCCCCCCCTCCCGGCTTCAGATGGAACCCTCCTGCTCTCGCAAAGATTTCTCCTCATACATCACTTTCTTTAAATAGTTCTTTAGCATTACCTGTTCTCCACAAAAGCCAGAACTATGCAGCACTTTAAAGACTAACAAGATGGTTTATTAGGTGATGAGCTTTTGTGGGCCAGACCCACTTCCTCAGATCCACGAAAGCTCATCGCTTAATAAACCATCTTGTTAGTCTTTAAAGTGCTGCATAGTCCTGTCTTTTGTTTCAGCTAGACCAGACTAACATGGCTGCATCTCTATCACTGTTCTCCAGGGATGCTCATCTCGAAGAATGTCAGTTACAGGAAGGTGAGTAACCTCCTTTTCTGAGTGCTAGAGAAGTCAGCATTAGCTGTTCAAAAGCTCCAACCACAGCAGCTAGCTGAATGGCTCCCTAATTTCTTCAACTAGGTATTTCACTAAATAGATATAACTCACTACAGCAAGTGCACTGCAAACATTTTTTAAGTCAAGTTTTCAAGTTGTGCCAGAAATCCTTCTGGATACCTATCCTTATTATCTGTTCACGTGTCTATCGCACATTCACCCCCTTTCCTTGATCTGGTGTTCTGTTTTTTTCCACTTTCAAATCTGATCACTCTTTCGATGGCCTTCATTTGATACTTTGACATTTAAAGAGCAAAAAGACTATGTAGCTGAAAAGTGCACAGGTATTCCAGCAAAAAGCCGAGACTTGGAACCTGTCTCTGTTGGTCAGAATAGAATAAATTTGCATAGTTTTCAGAGAGGGGGTGCAAAGGGAAGGTTTGTTGATTTATTGTTTGATCATACTCTACTACATCTTATTATTTCTATTTGTCAAGCCCTTATTTCTAATTCAGAAAGACAAATTTATAGACACCCTTGTATCTTTGAGCAGCACCTTTACAATAGGCCCTAGCACTGTAGTTAAGCTACAATGAGTTAAAAGATCATTAATTATTGCTCATCAGACAGTCTTGAAAACAATCTGTTAGGATTAGGAACAGGTAAAATGTGAAGATAAAGCAGCAATAAGCACTTTTTTGTGTTTGACTTATTTTTTAATAAGGACTAAAGGGACTGAAGTCTAAATTATCTTTAGTCTTTCTTGTTAAATATATTTTCAAAGTTTCAGCTTATGAGATCTAAATTTAGTTTAAGGGATCCTGAAAAATCACTCACAGGATTGAATCATTTTTGTTTCTGTTTACAGCTCACAGAAGATATGTGAGACTGGATCATGCTGGTGTCCTCACATGTCGAAACCCTTAGTGGGGTTAAATAGTGTGCATCACATTTTGTTACTGACTATATTTCAATTGATCATAATCATGTGTAATTTCTCTGTGTAGCTCTTTGTTTTCCAAGTGCAAACACAACATCAATTGCAAGTCATGGGAGAGTTTGATAACTCCCTTTCCTTTGAATGGGAAATCCCTGTAAACTGCACCTTTTGGGAGGAAATTCAAATGCCACCTGCTGATTAGCAAGGCATCCAGAGCTGGGATTATTTCTACTGCTAGTGCACATTTACACTTGCCTCTGTGCACATAACATTTTATTCTGAACAGGGATGAAATGATTAGAAATGAGGGAGAACATAGGGTGAGAGTGACACTGATTCTATGTGCCCTGTTTGAGAGCAGGTGCTCTCGAGAATGCAAATATATAAAAATGCAAAGCATTCAGTTCCACCCATGTGTACCCAAAATGATGTTATGACACATAGGCTATGTCTAGACTGGCATGATTTTCCGCAAATGCTTTTAATGGAAAAGTTTTTCCATTAAAAGCATTTGCTGAAAAGAGCATCTAGATTGGCACGGACGCTTTTCTGCAAAAGCACTTTTGCGGAAAAGCGTCTGTGCCAATCTAGAAGCGGTTTTGCGCAAGAAAGCCCCGATCGCCATTTTCACCATTGGAGCTTTTTTGCGCAAAACAGTTTTCAGCTGTCTACACTGGCTCTTTTGTGCAAAAGCATTTCTGGAAAAGGGCTTTTGCCCAAATGGGTACGTCAAAGCATTTGCGCAAGAAGCACTGATTTTGGACAGTAGAACGTCAGTGCTTTTGTGCAAAATCAAGAGGCCAGTCTAGACACAGCCATATAGTTTTAACCAGTCCTCTCTAAGAGACCAGTATGGAACTGGCTGTGTCCTGGAGGACAATTGTTTTGTTATCATGTCTTGACTTATGGAAAATATTTACTCTGAAAATGTTCATGACTCTCTTAGCTAAGAAGTTCTTATCCTTCTAGTAATATAGTTGAGATATTGATTCTTCTTTTTGTGAAGCGACCATTGACTCAAGGTTTATGTCCTTTAACTTCCTGAGATAGACAGGCAGCAATGAGCCCTGTCAGGACCCTCAGAAGGAATGCACTCTCAAACTCTGTTAGCAAGCAGCTTGCATTTTCTCCTCCCTCATGCCACTCCCCTTGTGTAACACCAGCACAGCAACTGATTCCGCCTCCCGGTTCCTTCCAGATGCATTTTTTTAATTAGTGAAACTTTACCCTGCTAAGATTCACTTTCCTATCTATCTTTGAGGCTCCTGACTCTGAGCTCTGGAGTGGATCAAGGAAAAGGAAAACTCTCTGAAATACAGGAAGGCGGCTTTAAGAAGGTACTTTTCTTTTCTTTAAAAGGCGATCCTTCTGCAGCCTAGTAATCTCTCACTGGCTGATAGCCTAGTTGAACGGCATGGTGGGTGCTGCAGCCCTTTCTTTCACTGTCACTTCTGCTGTTGCTGTGCTATGATGAACAATTTATGCCGAGAGGCAGACTTCGTCACCAGAGCAGGGATGGGCAAGAGGCGGCTAGTGGGCCAGATCCGGCCTGCGGGCGCCCGGCTAACACGCTCATTAGAGAGAAGCTGCAGCCACTTTAAACAGCAGGCTGCTAATTGCTGTGCAGTCTGGGCAGTTTCCGGCCAATAGGAGCTGAGAAATTTTGCTGAAGGCAGGGGCAGCGAATGAAGCCTCCTCACCCCCCCCCCCACCTTTCCCCGCCCTCCCTGTGTTGAAGCAGAACCACGTGGAACAGCCCGCCCAGCACATAGGCAGGGATCCCGTCTCAGCTTCCGGGAGAGCGGCTGGCTGAGAGGCACCTAGGTAAGCATCTCCCAGCCAGAGCCTGCTCTGGAACCCCACCCCATCTATTCCCCCAACTGCTTGGCCCAAGCCACCGCCCAAACCCTCCGTAGCCCTTTCCCCTGGTCACAACTCCCTTCTAGACCCTGCATCCCCTTCTGCACCCTTCCCCCAGCTAGATTCCTGTCCTGCACCCATAACCCTGCCTGCACCCTGCACCCTAAGTACCTGCCCCAGGTCATAGCCCCCTCCAAACTCCCTCTCAGACCCCACACCTACTCTTGCACCCCAGTCCACTGTCCCAAGCACTCCACCCACCCTCCCAGATCTTGAATCCCCCCCCCCCTTGACCACTTACCAAAAAAATGGAGTGATCCCTCCTCCCCCACCCCCCGCCCGCCCGCCCGCCATTAAAAATTATTGACCAGCCCTGATTTAGTGAGTGGTGACTTGTCTTGATTGATTGTTATAATTCCACTGCATTTTAAAGGGGGGAAACCCCCAATTCCTCCTCTGCATACCAAGCCCTCATCATCCTGATTTTCCCTCCTAAGTCTCCTGCCTCACTAGTGCTGAAATTGGGTAATTTGCTAAGGGAGGGAGTAGTCCTAATGAGGAAAGTCCTTGTAGTGTCAAACTAGGGTATTGCAAGGAGAACATGTCTGGGGAATGCTAGAGGGGACTCCATCCTGTGACAGTCACACTTCCCCAGTAGAGTGGGTTTGCGTTCTGAGCTCTTGGTGGTAGCTTAAGATCTCTTGAAAATACCTGCCACTTGGTGCATTCCTGAGCAAAAATATTAAAGGCAGAGATAGTTCAGCAGTCCCTGCCCAACCCCAAGCTTTGCTTCCCAAGCCCAATGAGACTCTTCTTTAACCCCAGGGAACATTAAAAGGCCATCTCTGTCTCTGAACTGGTCAGTGTCCTGTCAGTGTTAGCACTCACCGCTGGCCCCAGTTTGCAACTGCTATGGATTCCATGCAGCATTGCTGCACTTGGCCCATAAAAAGCTTGAGATCAGTTTTGCATAAACACGTGTATTCTTGTAGACCAGTGGTCCCCAACCATTTGAGGTTGCCGGGCGCCAGGGGTGTGTGGCTGCTCGGGTGCCGGGATGGGGGAACACTTGTGTGCCCGGAGCCGGCGCTCTTCGCCCCCCCCCAAGCGCCGCGTGCCCGAGGCCGGCGCCTCCCCCCCCCAAGCGCCGTGCGCCCAGAGCACGGGCGGCCAATCCGCGGCGCTCCCGGGGCCGGCGCTCACCGTGCGCCATGTGCCCGGGGCTGGCTCCGGCATCATGCATGCGCCATGTGCCCGGGGCCAGGCCAGCCCCAAGCACTTGGCGGGCGCACACAAATGCCCCTGCGGGTGCCATGGTGCCCGTGGGCACCGTGTTGGGGACCATGGTTGTAGACTTTTTGAGGAGACAGTATTGTTTAATTTCTCCATAATCAGATCCAGACTGGTTAATTAAAGAAAAAGAAAAAGACCACCAAACTTCACTGTGGTTCTATGACTCATTGGCTTTGGAATACCCCCAGGAGAAATACTGGAGTGTTTTGTTAGAAATTATTAAATTAATTTGTTGAGTCAAAAAGGCTTAGGAAATTATAGTAAGAGAGATGCTGTGGAGGCAACTGCAAGAAATGGGTATATAACTCCTTCTGCCTGATCCAAAGCTCAGTTATGTCAGTGAAAGTTTTCCCACTAATTCCAATGGGCTTTGAATAAAGCCCCTGTAGAAATTACCATTTTTCAGCTGACTAAAACCTAGGAAAATAGCTGCTTACTAGTAGTTCTGGAATAAAGAAGAGGGTGGTTTAGGACTTTGGCCGGGTGACTCAGCTCCCACTTTCTGACTGCTGGAAACCATTCCCAGAGTCTGCCCACAGAGTTGGGTCACAATCTCATCCTTAAGCCTGAAACTGTTAAAGGGGTAGACAGTCACTTCAGGAGCCTGGTGGCTCTGGGGAGGGGTCATGGAACTCACATGAATTAGCGAGATCAGAGGGAATGTGTTCAAGCACAAGTGACTGACAGTAGACTGGGGCAATGCAGGAAGAATGAAGCAGAATAAGAGGATTTTTGGGACTGACATTCAGTTTCAGAAGATATGTGGAGTTTGCGGGGTTCCAAGTCTTTGTTCTCTGTGGAACAAGTCAATCAACACCTTTTCCTCCCTTGCACATGTATGCACGCACACACTCATGTTAAAATAAAATAAAATAAATGTAGTCTGTTGGTATTTACACCCAACCCCAAAGAATAAAAAGTGTGAACTAAGCAATGGTCTATACTTTAAATTGGTATTTTAATCTCTCCAGCCCTATCTGCTGGGTGATTGAGAAAATTGCCTGTGCTTTTAAAACTGATTTTCCAAGGTACGAAAACTACCCACCAGAAAATCTAGTAATTAAAGCTTGAAGTGTACATTTCAAGAAGGCATGGGATTTGGGTGAAGAGGATTGTTAGGTTTTTGGTGGTTTTGGTTTTGGTTTTTGCAGCAGTTATGAATGCAGTGATACTTTTGAAAAGCTCAGGAGCAGTTTTTCTTGTTTATGTGTTTAACCAGTTTTGGAAAAAAAAACCCTAATCTCAGTAAAATATACAGTCTACAAAATGTTAAATGAATATTTTATTTTTGTTGTTTGTTTTTGGCCTGGAACATAGTTCCTTTTTACTCCATAAATGGAAGTTTTAATTCTGTTCTCTCTTTCTTTAATAAGACAACAATTGGGCTTGAATTTCAAACTATGGGTTTGATATTTCCAGAGTCAACAGTGCATGCACTTCAAAATCCTGCAATGTTTTCCTGTTGAGCAATCAAAATTAGTGACCTAAGTTACAAAGTGAAGTAGAGACTGCATGCAGCACATTAGTCCATAAATAGCATTCTAGATTAGATGAAATCATGTCCTTAAATACTCTGATGAAAATTCACTGACTTAAGTAGGGTTGCATAAGTGGAAGTGAATACAGAGTTTGACCCTATGAACAGAGAGATGTCCTTTGGCCCACAAAGCCTTGAACTGTATACACATTGACCCTTGAACTGATACTGTTTTACTTAATTATTTCTGTTAAATTTTATCTTAACTTTCCATATGTAGGTATTTGTTAGGACACCTATGCCATGCTATAACAACAGGGCTGGCCCAACCATATAAGCAAACTAGGTGGTCATGTAGGGTGCCAGGCTTTAAGGGGCACCTAATTAGACAGAAGTGATTTTTTTCTCTATTTAAAAAATAGATTTATATATTATCTCTCATAAACAAAAGTATCAAATATTGTATTTGTAAAACAGTGAATGATTGCCATGTCAGAAGTTGTGGTGCATAGCTGTGTACGTGAATACAGTTAAACTGTGTCACAGCATAACTTCAAAAGAGTGCCACTTGGGTTTGCTGCCTAGGGCAGTGTCTGGGAATTCAGTTATTCTCAGTACTGTCGCCCAGTGTTGGCCAGTCATACAGTTGAGTTGGTGTTGCTTGCCACTTCGTGAAGCCTGGTCAGCAACCCCAAACAGCTGTTTTGCTGTGTTACAAGGTGTGATCCCAAAGACACTGTGCCCTCAAAGAATTTATATTGTGTTGGTAAGAGGTTTTTATAAGATTGTAAAATCAGAATCATAAGTACTTGTAAGATTAAGATTGTGTATTTATTGTAGACTACAGGCAGTCCCCGGGTTACATGGATCCGACTTACATCGGATCCCTACTTACAAACAGGGTGAGGCAACCCCGCACTAGCTGCTTCCCCCCAGCAGGCCAGGGAGACGTGAAGCTAGCGCCTTCCCCTCCCCCCCCCCCCAGCAGACCAGGGAGACACGGAGTGGCTTTTCTCAGCAGACACCTCAGCTTGAGAATAAAGGACTGAGGGAAGTGAGGTGTGGGAGAATAAAACTGAGCTCTGGAGAAATGTTTGGCTAGAGTTTCCCCTACAATATGTACCTGTTCCGACTTACATACAAATTCAACTTAAGAACAAACCTACAGTCCCTATCTTGTACGTAACCTGGGGACTGCCTGTATTACTATTAAAGAAATAGTAAAGCTCTGATTTTCGAACACCTGACTCCTAATGTTTACAAATACCACTTAACATATACATTCATTTCCATTCTAATTGCAATACAAATATTTATTTTTACACTTTTCATTTTGAATGACAAAGGTAAAATTTCATTCTAGACATCTAATTCTTCTCTATATTGAATATGAGGGGGTAAAGTCATAGTTCACTGAGGGTGCCAAAAACTTTTGGTATCGTCCTGGTATAACAGCAACCATTGCTTCCAAACTGGACTATCCTCTGACTAGTGTAGCAACAGTTTTTCACAATAAATAGACAGGAAACTTTGGACATGACTTTGCTGTCTCTTTCTACCGTAACTGGGAAAGTGAAGTAAAACCCAGCTGAACTGTTGTTTAAAACATGGAAGGGGGCAGGAACTACTAAGGGAAACACTGATTTTGTTTCCTTTTCTAGGGCATGGAAGAGCAAGAGCTGCCTTATGTGTTGATAGACACTATAGGAGGGACACATGGAGTGTACGAGGACCATGTAGACTTTCTGAGGAAACATTTTAATCTTATTACCATGAAGCAATTTCTTGAAAACAAAAGTCATCTGAGTGAAAAGATCAAAGCTATTTATATGTGGTGGTACAAACCAGTTGCTAACCAGGAGCTTCTCTCTAGTTTGCCTAACTTAAAGGTGATTGCAACTGGTGGGGCAGGAGTGGATCATTTGGACTTGAAACTGATCTCCAGCTTTGGAGTGAAAGTCGCCAACACTCCTTTTGCTGTTTCCAATGCCACAGCAGATCTGGGGATGGCTTTAATGTTGGCATCTGCAAGGAGAATAGTGGAAGGTAACCATTTAATGTTTCTAAGTAAAGGTCAGCATTTCAAATTAGACCATGTTAAAGTGTATGTTGATGCTAAGGTAAAAATATAAATACACAAAATCAAGAAAAGGGGAATGTGATGTTTGGGAGTGGTACTACTCTTTTCTATACATCCCAGAATTCTGTTACTGTCCAAAAAATGGGTAACCAAGACTTACTGGCAGGGAGCCAGGAGAACCAATGGGAAGCAAGTGTTGAGATTTGAACTGAAAGAGAATATGCCTGCTGCAGTTCTTTTGTGAGAGTTTAAACCAGGAGCTCAGGGGAAAAGTTAAATTGAACCAGGCACAAATATCCATGCCTAGGAAAGGACTGGACCTTGAAGCTACCATACAGGTATGTAAGTGATAGGGAATGTTTAATTAAACACTAAGTTATTTTCTGTATTTTGTAATTTGGTTAAATTCCTCTGCTGAGTCCATCTGCCCTTCTCCCCTCCCACACACACTGTGATTAACTCAGTCCCAGGAAAGTAATTCTTTGTGCTTTAATCTGTTTTTTCTCAGTTGCTTTATAACACCTAGCAACCAAGATTGTTTTACCATGTATATTTTTTGTTTTGTTAATAAAATTACCTTTTTAAAGAATATGATTTGATTCCTGTGTTCTGGAAGGTAATAGACATTCTGTATATGCATGCCTAAGACTGAGAAGTCAACTATCAAAGATTACAGTTTGTTTTGTTCAAGCTCCGTGGGACAAAGGATCTTGGGATACCCCATGGGAAGAAGTTCCCAAGTGAATCTTCCTGGGTTGAAAAATAGACGTGTGGGGGGTTTTTTTGTTTTTTTTTCACTTGGGTAATGGTCTTGGGTGGTATGCTGCCAGGGAATCTGTGACCTTGGGGAGTTTTAAGCAGAAGCCTATGGAAGGTATCTTTAAAGTCTCTTGCAGGCCCACATCTTCTGCACTCAAAGTGCCAGAGTGGGGAACAGCCTTGACAGGGAAAAGTGACAATAAATATCTCATGGTAACATTAGCTTGCCCATGTGGCACATCATTTCCAAACTAAAATGTCAGTACAATAGATATGCCTCCCCAGATACTTCTAGTTTTAGAGCTTCCCTTCTTTACCCTGGGTCATAAACAGCACCTCAAACTATTTCTTCCCTCTGCTCCTGTTTTTCCAGGCCCAACAAGAGAGAGCACTGTACTCTGCCTGTTTTAGGCTGATGCAAAACCTTCAATCCCATCTCCATACCTCATCTCTCTGCCTGCAGTATGTGTGGGAAACACAATGGCAGCCAGGTGTCCTGCAGCCTCCAGAGGCCTGGAGGAGATCTGACCCCCACTAAAAGCCGCCCACCTGGGGATGGTACTGCCACTTGTGGCACATCAACTCCATTATCTAGTCTTTACTGTAGTTGGCATAGCTATAGCATTATTAGTGGGACCTCTCTCCATTACTCCTAGGCTATGTGTACACTGCAGGCTTCTTGTGGAGAGTCTATACTGCACACGTGTTCTTGTGCAAGTAAATTTACAGTAAAGCATTGGAACAGAGGGCTTCTTGTGCGGGAGTTATTCCTCTTCCCACAAGGAATAAGCCCTCTTGCGCAAAGAGGCAGTGTGCATGGGCAACAGGGGTTTCTTGCGCAAGAAACCGCTATAGCTAAAATGGCCATCAAAGATTTCTTGTACAAGAGAGCATCCACACTGCTGTGGATGCTCTTGCGCAAAAGCACATGGCAGCATGGACGCACTCTTGTGCAAGAACTCTTGCGCAAAACAGTTCTTACGCAAGAAGCCTGCAGAGTAGACATAGCCCTAGTGACAAGCCATCCCAAGATGGTTGAAGGGCTGACAATGTTTACTGCTGCCAGAGCCACAGAAGTCGAGAGCAGGTTTGTGATGGAAATAAAACGGAAGTTAAGAGTCTCATCTTATTACCCATTCTCTCACAAGAGGAGCGGGGTAGGAAAGGTGAAGGGGAAATTTACTGCAATGAGCAAGAAATCACATCAAGAGGTTTGGTTGCCAGTGTCAATATTAACCATCACGTTTGATTAAAAGATGAAGTAAATATTGGTGCTCCATTGCCTTGTTGGCTTGTGATCCAATTAAAATTGATGAGTAGCTGAATGCCTGACAGTGTTCCATTCCTTATGTCAGGGCTACTCTACACGTGGCCTATGGGCCACATGCGGCCCGCGGCCCATTTGTTTGTGGCCCGTGGTGCAGTTTGGCTTTATGCAGGACTCAACACGCGGCCTGCGGGTGAGAGCCCAAACAAAAAAGTACCGTATATACTCGAGTATAAGCCGAGTTTTTCAGCACAGTTTTTGTGCTGAAAAATGCCCCCCTCGGCTTATACTCGAGTCAGCATCTCGAGAACTGAGGCGGGCAAAGCCTCAGAGGCGCGGGACCCCCCCGCGGCTGCGGCTTCAGTCCGGGAGCCTGTGGTCTGCTGGGGACGGTCCCCAGCAGACCACAGGCTCCCAGATTGAAGCCGCAGCAGCAGCGGTTCCCCGCGCCTCTGAGGCTTTGCCAGAGCAAAGCCTCAGAGGCGCGGGGAACCGCCGCTGCTGCCGCTTCAATCTGGGTGCCTGTGGTCTGCTGGGGACCGTCCCCAGCAGACCACAGGCTCCCGGACTGAAGCCGCAGCCGTGGGGGGTCCCGCGCCTCTGAGGCTTTGCTCTGGCAAAGCCTCAGAAGCGCGGGAACCCGCCCGGTGCCCCTGGTCTGCTGGAGACGGTCTCCAGCAGACCAGGGGCACCGGAGCAGCTTTCGCCCCGACTTCCGGGGCTAGACCCGGTATCTATCTTCATTTTTTACATTTACCAGTAGCTGCCTCATTTCCTACCCTAGGCTTATACTCGAGTCAATACTTTTTCCCAGTTTTTTGGGGTAAAATTAGGTGCCTCGGCTTATATTCGGGTCGACTTATACTCGAGTATATACGGTAATCAATACAATGGTATTTTGTTGATATGCGTTTTAGTAGTTACATTCCTGGACTGTCATTGTTCATTAAAAGTGCTGCTGTCATATGGGTGGAAATCAGGTGAGTATTGGATTTTATTTATATCTATAGAACTGACTTAAAGCGTGTTATGTAGTCTTGTCTTAATCTTTGTATTCATGCCCATCAGTGTGAAAGAAATAATCTATTTGAATATATATTTGCATGTATATGCAATCACACTTAAGTTGCAGCCCTTGGCATGTACTGTATCATTTTGGCCCCCAGAGCTTCCAAAGTTGAGTAGCCCTTCCTTACATGCTATTTTCCTTTTTTTTTTTTAAAAAGGTTGTCAGATTGCAGTTTCCCCAAACTCTGAATATTTTGCTGGTGACTGGCTGGGAGATGAAGTCACTGGGGCTACTCTTGGTATCATTGGAATGGGCAGGATTGGGTATAAGGTGGCCCAAAGGGCCAAAGCTTTTGAAATGAAAATTCTTTATCACAACAGGAACCAAAGGTAAAAATATCTGATTACACAATTAATTTTCTAACTGGGAACTAAATATGAAGATGACTTGTAGCTGTCATTGTCTCAAACTTGTTCACCGCATCTTAGTTTCAGATTGATGAATTAGATATATAATGGTGTGATACCTGCAGCATTATTCTTAAATGACTTATTATTATTGCTATTCTATTTTTAAATTATGAAATACTTAGAACTGCCCTGAGGTTTGTTTTAAAATGTGCAGAAAATATTGGAAATTTGCCTACAATACCAGTGGTTGTATACATCATACTTGTCCTCTTTATAGTGTGGACCGCATCATAAAAGATAGCCAAATCAAAGAGTATTCCTGAAGCAGTAGCCCCAAACAGATGTAGCTTAACTAGCTCCTTCACCTCCTCTTAGAAGCAGCTGAATATGAAAAGTGTTGCACCATGTGAACTGCCAGCTCTGTGCAGACCAAAACTAGTTCACAGACCACAGAATAATTTAACTCCTGGCATCATGTCTACTGCCATGTTACCGACACAGAAAGCAAGTGAAAATCATGCGGTGTTGGGAGGGAATCCATGTTGGAACCAGAAAGCGTGATCATATACATCATTATTTTTACACTTTAATATCCAGGCCCCATTATGGTAGGCCCTATACAAACATATAGTAAATATATCCTAGCTTTACCAAGAAGTTTGGACCATAGACCTCAGATAGATCAACTACTGATGCTCTGAGGCTAACATCCTTTGCTCTGGATCAAGTACAGATTCCACTATTTTAGTTACAGAAAATCCCACAAGGAGGAATAACAGTCTACTCAATATATTTAATATTTATTCTCATTTATATTCGTTCTCTCTGCTCTTGTTCCCTGACTCCTTTGGCACTTCAAACTGCGTTGTTCTGCTTCATGGCACCAGCATTTCTCATTAAGGAGCCCACCAATAGGTTCCCCTCCATTCTCCTTTTTGTGCCACTATTACATGTACAGGCAGTCCCCGGGTTACGTACAAGATAGGGACTGTAGGTTGGTTCTTAAGTTGAATCTCTATGTAAGTCGGAACTGGCGTCAGCCGCTGCTGAAACTGATCAGTTTCAACCGCAGCTGAATCTGGGCGCCAGTTCTGACTTATATACAGATTCAACTTAAGAAACCCAGGCGTCCCCAAGTCAGCTGCTGCTGAAACTGTTCAGTGGCTGATTCCAGGAAGCCTGGGGCAGAGCAACTCTGCCTCAGGCTTCCTGTAGTCAGCCGCTGGTCAGTTTCAGCAGCGGCTGACTTGGGGACGCCTGGGGCAGAGCAGCTGGGGTGCTGCTGGGTTGGTCCGGAGCGGCGCTGCGGGACCAACCCGGCAGCCCCCAGCTGCTCTACCCCAGGGGTAGGCAAGAAAAGCCTGGTCTGCTGGGGAGAGGGCACTAGCTGCACCTCCCCCCCCCCCCAACAGACCAGGGAGACGGGGGTGGCAGGACCGCCCAAGTCCTCCACGGCTTTGCTCCATCTCCCTGGTCTGCTGACCTGGGAGACGCGGAGCAAAGCCGCAGAGCACGCGGGCAGCGGGACAGTCCAGGCGCGCCGCGGCTGTCCCACTGCTGGCGTGCTCCGAGGCTTTGCTCCCCATCTCCCTGGTCTGCTGGTCGGGAGACGGGGAGCAAAGCCGCGGAGCACGCCCGCAAGGGGACAGCTCAAGCGTGCCCGAGCTGTCCCGCTGTGGGCGTGCTCCAAGGCTTTGCTCCCTGTCTCCCTGCAGACCAGGGAGACGGGGAGCAGCTTTTCTCGCCCTGGAGGACAGGGGCGGCAGACCGCGGCGCATCTGGGCGTCCCGCCGCTCCTGTCCTCCGGGGCGAGAAAAGCCCCGTTCGTAACTGCGGATCTGACAGATGTCATTATTCCCCTTTATTCGGCTCTGGTGAGGCCACATCTGGAGTATTGTGTCCAGTTCTGGGCCCCCCACTACAAAAAGGATGTGGACGCATTGGAGAGGGTCCAGCAGAGGGCAACCAAAATGAATAGGGAGCTAGACCATATGACACATGAGGAGAGGCTGAGGGACTTGGGTCTGTTTAGTCTGCAGAAGCGAAGAGTGAGGGGAGATTTGATAGCAGATATCTCTGGAGATATTTAAGAACAGGTTAGATAGACATCTGTCAGGGATGGTGTAGACGGAGCTTGATCCTGCCTTGAGGGCGGGGGGCTGGACTCGATGACCTCTCGAGGTCCCTTCCAGTCCTATTATTCTATGATTCTATGATTCCTGAAGGGAGGTTCCAAAGAGGATGGAGAGAGGCTGTTCTCAGTAGTGACAGATGGCAGAACAAGGAGTAATGGTCTCAAGCTGTGATGGGAGAGGTCCAGGTTGGATGTTAGGAAAAACTATTTCACTAGGAGGGTGGTGAAGCACTGGAATGTATTACCTAGGGAAGTAGTGGAGTCTCCATCCCAAGAAGTGTTTGACAAAGCCATGGCTGGGTTGATTTAGTTGGAATTGGTCCTGCCTAGAGCAGGGGGCTGGACTTGATGACCTTCTTCTGAGGTCTCTCAGTTCTATGATTCTATGATAAATAGGAAGACACTTGACTTTCCAATCGGCAGCGGATGCAGTATTAATCGTATCTGCACAGTGTTTCTGATGCTTCCTCCTGGAAAGCAGATGCCCTTCAAATACAGGCCTCCTGCATGGCCACATGCACTGAATTGTGAACAAGTAACTAACCAACCAAATCTCAGGATGTGGCAGCCAGGGAGTGAGAGGGTGAAATCCATTTCTGTAATAGGAATTTGAACCTCCTCTAATATTTTCTACTTACAAATGCAGTTGAATTTTGTTTTCTTTCAGAAAGGAGGAAGAGGAGAAGGCTGTTGGTGCCATTTATTGTAAAAAGATAGACGACTTGCTCCTGCAGTCAGATTTTGTGATGCTGTGTGTGAACCTGATGCCTCAGACAGAAAAACTGATTGGGAAGAAGGAGTTAGAAATGATGAAACCCACTGCTACCCTCATTAACATCAGCAGAGGTAGGGTGCAGAATAACTGATTACAAACCGCAATGCAATTTACCTTAGGTGGAAGAGTCTCTAGAAAAAATCAACTTCTGATACTAGTGCCTACATTGGAATTTTCATGGGAACTTTGATTGCAGGATGGTCAAGAATCTAAAAGTTTGTGCACCTGATTCAGCAAAACACTTACGTGTATGCATAAGTTTAAAATGTGAGGAAGCCTATTAAACTTTAGAGGCTGCTCCCATGCTTAAAATTAAGTACTGTACATGTTGTTTAAAAGCTTTTCTAAATAAGTATTGGATTGATTCAAGTATCTAAAATTTTGCAGATACTCAAATGCTCTCTTGAATCAGGGTCAATTGCAGGAGATTGTCTCCCATTAGTTTAGGGTGATAGGTTACAGTAGCAAATTAAACTCTCTTGTTGCCTTTATGCAAAAAGGAAAAAGTAGTCCCTTCCCCTGCCCCTTCACAACAAGGGTAGGCAGTATTAAAAACCCCACTGCAGATAGTCCATGTTGATTTCCCAGCATTCTGGTGCCAGACAGGCAAAACTTAGGATATGGCTTCTATATGGAGGACATTTTAAAAATCCAGATCAGCAGTATTTTATAATAAAACCCTTAGTTATACATTTCTGGTTAAATGTAAGACTTCACACTCATGATTAAAGAGTTGGAAATCCATTTTCATCTTAAAATTATTGCAGAGGCATTTTTTTCTTGAGTTAGTGGAGATGGCAATAAGAATATTTTTGTTCTGACCCAAGGTCTAGTAGTTGATCAGGATGCATTGGTGGAAGCACTTCAAAATGGAGTTATTAAGGCTGCTGCTTTGGATGTGACCTACCCTGAACCTCTGCCAAGGTAAAAAAAAAAAAAACAATTGAAAATTAAATTGCGTGATTACATATTTAAAATAACTGTATGCATGTGATTATATGAATAAGGATAATTGCATCATGTTTTATATCTGTATATATTTCCATAGTAATCTGAGACTGAGGCCTTAAGTGCTCAATCATGCAGTCCTTAGACAAATACAACTCACACTGACTTCTTTGGGAGTTTTGCTGATACAAACTGTATGCAATTACTTGAATTCCATTCTGAATATGCTGGAATCAAGCGATTATTTCAAATCATATTAACACTCTTGTTTGTTTTCCCCTCATATCTTTTATAATAAAAAGAATAAATAAAGTAACTCTGAACTACATCTCCATTTTTTTCTTCTCCCTAGGCACCATCCTTTGTTAACATTAAAAAACATTATTATATCATGTCACCTTGGAAGTGCTACTACCCATACTCGTCGCCGCATGATGAAGAATGCAGTTGAAAACATACTGGCTGCTCTTAATGGTCTCCCCGTCCCTAATGAAGTTATTCCCTAAATTGACTTGCATTTGGCAAAGCTTAATGCTCCTGATGATAAAAATAAATTGTAACTTGACGCATATTTACTCTAATTATTTCATTAGAGTCAAGACACAATGTATAAGTAACAGGTTAAGTTTACATTTATTTTTAATTAATCAACAAATTCTGCCTCAAAAATTAGTGTTTGAATGAGCAAAAATGAAGGAACAGGCTGATCTACTTTTGTTGTGCTTTATTTTGATTGCATCCTTAAAGTTGTTCTGCAGCACTGTGCTCCAACAGAGAAATGAAAAGATCAATAAAATGACACTATTCTAGAGCCTTTTTTCTGATTAACTACATTCCAAAGCAAAATGTAGACTATATAATAAACGGCCAGACTGAATGTTCCTCATAGGTTCTAATAAGGGACGGCACTTATGATGTGCCACCTGAGGAGTAGTTCAGTTTCTCCCTTGCTACAACAACAGTTTCCTTTCTGCAGTGGTTGAGCTCTGCTGTTTGATGCGTGGAAGGAAGTGTGGGAATGGGATTGCCAGGTTTCCGGTTTTGAACCAGACAGTCCAATATTTGAGCTTTCTGCTCAGGAAACAAATTGAGAAAATATAAATGTCTGGTATTTTCTAAATAAGATGTAAAGTAGATTGTGAGGTAATGTCAAGTGTGTCTGGTATTTTTGTTGAAACCTTCTGGCACCCCTATGCAGGAAAGGCTTTCCATATTTCACATACCTTCTCCCCATCAAGCTGTAGGGCACTGCAAATCCCTGGATATCCACAGCTCTCTTTTGTGGCTATGAATACAAATGCTATACCTGTGCAAGGCTCACTCCTTGACTGCTATGCTGATGGATAAACAGACCCACAGTGCCTACTTCCCTTGACTCAGAGTATCTGCACTAAGGAATAAGGGGCATTTTATGGCCATGTTCCCCTTTATGCCTATGCATGTGTATAAGAAAAGTGACAGATTGATCCTGCACTTTCTAAATCTAATTAGTTCAACAGGAATGCAGCCAGCTCTGGGGGAGGGGGGGAGATCTAGGTTCACACTGCCCCAGTGCTCAGCAGGCTAGGTCTCTCCAGGGCTATATTTCGTTTTGAGCTCAGGAGCCTGGGCTGAGAGCGCCAGGCCCAAGGCTCCTTTCTGAGGGGTGGAGGGCAGAGGCCAGGCCTGCTGGGGGGAACTTGGGACCCGGCTGGAGCTGAGAGCAACTGCGAGGGGAGCAGCGGCTCCTCCTCCCGCTTGGGCGGGCGCAGCTGCGTCTCCGCCAGCGGCTGGCCTAGCGCCTCCTTTACAGTGTTTCAGGCCGGGCAGGCCGTAGCTCCCCGCCCGGCTGCAGTGTCCCAGGCGCGGCGCGCTCGCTGCAGCATGTGGGGGGCAGGCGGGGGGCCCCTATGGCGCCAGCTGCGAGCGCTCGCACCCGGCGGGGCCCAGCGGCGCAACCCAGCGAGCGGCGGCGGGGCGGAGGCCGGCGCGGGCGCTTTGCTGGCGGGCGGATTTCGGGCTCTGCACGGGTCCGCCGGGCTCTGCGGCTCCAAGAACCTGCTCAAAAAATTCGCTTCCAAAACCAAGTAAGTGCCCGGGCTGCCCGCGGGATCCCCTTTCCCCCGGAGCTGCGCCTGCCTTTGCCTCAGCGCCCCCTTCCCGCGGCGTGCAGGGACACTTGGGAAGGGACCTCACGAGGCCGTCTCGTCTAGTGGTCCCACCTCAAAAGTCTCCTGTGAACCCTTCTCGGTTGATATTAAACCGTGTCCTGAATTCCCTCCCCCTGCTTTCTTGTTGTTTACACTTAAGCCGTTTTGCGGGGCGGCTTCTCCTGGTTTGCGCCCACTGCCCCAGGGAGGTGCCTTTCAAAACTTCAGGAGAGAAGCCAGTGCTGCGTCCTACCCCTATGTTTTTTTGCAGTCCGAGTGACTTAATCTACAGCGTGTGCTGACTGCTAAACTCCTAAACTAAAAGGATTTGCGGACACAAATTATACTAACGTGGGGTTAAGGTTGAGGGACGTGGTAATTTAGGGCACGTGCATTATAGATGTTTTGTCAGGGCTATTCCTACTGATACACTAACTACTTAGCTGTGTGGGTCACAGTGAAATCTGGAGCACCAAATTGCAGTGGTGGCCAGTGGTGTGAGCCTGTGGACCCGAGGGCTCAGGAGGAGCCGCTGGCTGGAGAGAAGTGGCATTTCCCCCTTTTGTGGTGCAAGGGGCAACTGCTGCATCTCTCCAGTCACCTGTTGCTTTGCCTGAATCCTCAGGCCTGTCGGCATATGCCTCTTCTTATTGCCTATACCTGCCACCTGCTCCTGAGACTGCAGGTGAGCATCCCTGCCCTGTAGTGATCCTGTGCCTTACAGTTTCTGCCTCAGTAACCCCTTCCTCTGCAGAGTGACCCCACTCCCATGGGGAGCAGTGCAGGTGCTGGTCTGCGTAGGGCACCAGCATTGCTATGGACAGCCCTGTGTTTTGTAATTATCCCAAAGCCATATGAATGGTAGTACACATGGGCTGCGTCTAGACTGGCATGAGTTCGCGCAAATACTTTTAACGGAAAAGTTTTTCTGTTAAAAGTATTTCCGCAAAAGAGCGTCTAGATTGGCACAGATGCTTTTGCAGAAAAAGTGCTTTTGCGCAAAAGCATCCATGCCCTGTATAGACGTGCTTTTGCACATTACAAAGTCAGTGCTCTTGCACAAATTCAAGCGGCCAGTGTAGACAGCTGGCAAGTTTTTGCGCAGTGTAGACACACCCGTGGAGGTAAGTCTAATCACCTTAAATCTAATGATCCTGCAATAACCACAGTAAGGCATTTTAATAGTTGCGGTCCCTGATTAAATTTATTTGTAAAGACACGTTAGGACTCAACATTTCTCAAATGTGGCCACGTGGCCAGAAAGGCCTTTTTTTTTTGGGTGGCCACAATCTCTTGAGCTATGATTTGGAAGGGAGGCAAAGACGAATCTGCTTCCCCAGAGCCACCAACATGGATTGGGCCTTACCACTCTGGAGCCCACTAGTATGAGTGACCCACTTTCTCCAGGAGCAGTGAGGTCCAGGCCTCTGGCTTTAACCCTGGTGTGGCAGGCTTCAACTGTGGGGCTCCAGGCTTCCACTGCTCAGAGATGGGAGTTGTCCCCAAGCCACAGGGCTTTGGACTCTGGTGCTGGTCCTGAGCTCACCAACACCATCATTCCTGGCCTCTCCCTCATCTGGCTCATCCCTCACTGCTGCCCTACTTACCTCTCCATCCAAGGCTTAATTCTCCCCACTCCTCCTCTCTCCTGGCTTGCCAGGGTTAAGTAATATTTGTATGTTTATTAATATAACTTTTCACTACCTCCCTGCTAACTAACATGTCTGTTGCTGAGAAAAGTAATATTAACAAACATGCAAATATCACTTTTCACAGATGCAGACTTAGTAGCTAATAAGTCTAAAAAGAAAACTCAACCAAAGCAAGAAACAACAAAAAGGACAAGACTATGCAAAGCGCTTTGTGTTTCTATTCTGTTGGGTTCAAAAAGGAAATAGAGACAACTGTAGTCATTTTTATTACTGAGTCTACAAAAAAAAACCTACATAGATAAATTACGATTTGGACCTGTACATTTATTTCCTTTTCCTAAAGTTAACCAGATATTTTAAGAAAAATGGTCAGAGTGGCCACCAGCAAGAGTTGATGATGGCTGCAGTCTGAGGTCACCAACAAAATTGTTTTGAGAACCCCTGTGTTAGGTTCTTTCAGTTTCTTCGGCCAGGTCTATAGTACAGGGAGAGGTCAGCGTAAGTTACACAATTCTGGCTACATAAATAACATAGCTGGAGTTGACATACTTTAAGCCAAACTTTGCTGCCGTTCCCACAGCTGGAAGTCACTTCCCTTACTCCTCATGACAAGGAGTACCATGGTCGACGTTCAATTTTAACAGCGTTCAGTTTAGTGGGTCATTTTATTTATGAAGCTATTTCTCCAGAGGAGAATGGCACTTAAGTATACATGTATGTCTAATTTTTTTTCTCTTTTGAAAAGAAAGAAGTTTTGGTATGACAGCCCTACATTGGGGTCTCATCTGGTAAGTGCAAATTTTGAGAGTTTAAAGAAGTGCCATCTTTGTGTCAAGTGGGGCAAATGTATGCTTTTATAAGCATATGCAACTTTTAAAATGCATTTATTTACTACCAAGAAACATCAGAATTTTAGAAATAAAGACTAGCAATCTCTTTATCTATGGAATAGATAGAGCAGTATTGTTCTGTTACAATGCTGTAAATGTGCCCAGTCTTCTACAAACCTAGGAAGACAAATATCTGTCCTAAGGAGTTTAGTTTTAGGTTCTAATCCTGGAAACACTTATGCACATCAGTATTTTTACACACATAATGCCATTAAATTGAAGCTCTGACAACAGAAACTGAGACCTAAATCAGGCATGTTATAAGAGAGTAGAAGAAAGATTGCTGCAGAAAATATTGGTTTGATTTAAGCTTCACACACATTTTGTTAGTTTCAAGTTTTTGGTGTTTATCATCTTGTTTGTTTTGTGGGGTGTAGGTTTTTTGTTTTGTAATGCTAGTCACAGAAGCTACAAGCATTTTTGTTGCACTTCTTCAGACCTGCTGAGGAATAAACCTGGACAAAGAGTAAGCTGGAGCGGTATTTCTTTTGGGGTTGGTTATTGGTACAAATTCTTAAGAATAAGGATGCACACACATGCTGGCAATTTGGAGGCAGGCTGCAAGTGCAATGTAGATTACTTTTGATTTCGTTGGTGGCTGGCGTGCTGGCCAGGCATCAGTTTCCCGGAAACTTGACCATGATGTTCCTTGGGAGATCCCTTTGAATCTGTAGGAGGCTTTACTTTCTCTGGGCCTGTCCCAGGTTTCTGCTGTGATATTACATTTTGTCCGAGAGAGGGATTTTCTGGCCTCTTCTCAGTTAATTTATCTGCTTGCAGGGTCTTTGTCTACCTTAAAAGGTCACGGATCCTAAACTGCCGTTCTGGCTGGGTATTTCTCACTCACACCTCGCACACATTCCACAGGTTACATCCATATTCATATAAGCAATATGGTTTCTAGGTAAGTAACCAGAAACCTACCATAAATTGAATTACGTGACATACTAAACGGACGGCCCTAATGTAAATATTATGGGCTAACAAGGGGAAAGCAGAGGAGTATGCCCAGTTAGACGCCAGAGGTGGGGGGAGGGTCATGTCCAACTGGTTACAATTTTCACAAAGTTTCTAGAATTTTCTTGTCTGAGGCTCACTGGAAAAGCTCACATTTTAGCCTTGCAGTTATTATTTAAAAAATGGTTGTATGTGACCTCCTGTTCTGTCTAAGGTGGCGCTATCCTGGCCATTCTTTCATGCCTGATCTCTATTAGGGATGTAAAAGGTTAACCGGTAAGCCTCACGCTTAAAGGGTGAGACTTACCGGTTCTGGATAATGGGTAGGGACTGGAGCAGCTGCTGCCTGCCCTGGGCAGGGGCGCTTCTTCAGCCCCGTGGGGCCCACTGCAGGCAGGTGCTGCTCCGGCTGATTGGCTGAAACAGTCCCTATCTGTGGCGGAGTCGGCCTGACCCGGCCACGTCGCTGCAGGTTATGTGCTGTGGCTTCCTGGAGAGGTTTTGCTGCAGCTTAGCCACTAAGATGTTTAGTGATTGCATAGTTACCTTTTTAAACAACTTTTTACATCCCTAATCTTTATACATATTCAATTCTAAGCGGCAGTCTTGCAGAGGTGTATGAACGGTGTTACTAAATCAATGGGGACTTTTCAAATTGCATTGAGTTAAGCATGTGAAGAGTTTACTAGAACTGTGGTGCTGGTTTTCAGCACATAGGCTTATAAACATAGCTCAGACATTCCCTTCATCTTCAGGTCTGGGGAAGAAAGTACTCTGTAGTTCAAAAGCTTTCACCAATAAAAGTAGCTCCAAGAAAAGATATTACTTCATGCACAGCCATTCTTTCCATAGGACGGTTCTGGGCAACTGCCATGGGTCTGGGTTTTGGGGGCTCCAGGCAGCCTGAAGGTTTATCGGGGAGCCTGGCAGCAAGGTTGGGCCCATCCCAGAAATCACAGGTGTTGGCAGGAAGAGGAGTGACTTGGCCCCAGCCCACTTTACTCCCCTGGCGCCCAGCCATGTTGTACTCCGGTGAGAGGGCTTGAGGGAGGGATGGACCCAACCTGCGCTTCCACCCCGCACTCAACCGGGGTGATGGAAAGCGGAGCAACATGGCAGGTAGCTAGCAGAGTAGAGCGGACTAGGGTCAGTCGCTTTGCTTTGCCCTGCTGCCGGTGAGGCTGGGCCTGACCCTGCTGCCAGTGCCAGGCCCTCTACTAATCTCCCAGGCGGTGTCACTTGGGGAAGACTTTGGGTGAAGGTTGGGATGGGAGCAGGGCAGAGCAGGGCCAGGAAGATGTGGGGCAGAGCAGGGGCACGGGCTTGGGAGAAGAGGTGGAGCAGGGAAGCAGCAGGATCAGACCTGGGGCAGAGGAGAGGGCTGACACAGGCCCTGTACCTCCCTAGGGATGGTCCTGACCTCCCCTACCCAGTCTCCCTTACAAACAAGCATAAGTTTTCCATCTAGACTCTTGGGCTGTGGTAAGGGATGTTAAATTTAGATTAATCAGCTAATCGAATAGTCTCCCCAGCGTTGTTGCTACACTTCAAAGCACTGCGGGGAGCACGGGGCCAGCAGGGGACTCAAGCTGACCCCGGACTCCATGCGGCGCAGCCGCTTTGAAACACTGCATGCAGCCCAGGGCCAGCTGAGGATTCCCCTCTGGCCCTGGGCTCCATGTAGAGCTGCCACTTTGAAGCACTTCCTCCTCTCCCCCTCATTGCTGCCTCTTTCTGATAGGGGCAGGGCGGGGGGGGAGGGTGCGGGAGGTGGAAATATCTAGTCGACTAGTCGTTCACATCCCTAGGCTGTGGATAACTATCCACAAGAAAGTTAACCATGATAATCCTTCTTTAGCAACCTTCTGATTGTAATTGTTTTAATTTCCTACTGATAGGCTCCAAATTAAAATCAGTGGCCTATAGAGGAGAATCATTAACAAGTTTTTCAGTCACTGGAAAGTTCATGTTCAAATTATTCTACGAAAAGCATGTTATGCACTTATTTTCCTGGATACTGCAAAATCTAACCTATTAGGTTTTATCTAAAGTGCAATTTGAAAAGCAAACTTTAAAAAATTCTGATTATATTCACTCCATTTTAGAACACAGATTTGCTGAACATGGCTACATTAAAGAAGCTGCAAAATAAATCTTGAATAGAATACTTTTTAAGATCACACGTATTTACTGATAAAATTGAAAAGTAGTAGAATTACAAAAAGTTTTGTACATTTATCTAGACTATTTCTTAGCTAATATTTTTGTTTTTAAAAGGTGTACAAATCATCCCGGTTGGCCACTATACTAAAGACTACTCAGCAGAAAACTAGGAAAGAAGACACAATACGCAAAAGGGTCTTAAACTCCCTCCTGTATAAAGCTGTGACGGACTTGATGAGCACCTGTGAAATCAGTCAAGAGGTTTATGACCTCAGGTTGGAACTCACCAAGGCAAGTACAAAAGCTATAGCTCATGCAAAGCCATTTTGATTAAGGTGTGCGACAAGGTAATACAATACAGTAATTCCTCATTTAACACAGTAGATACATTTCAGGAAATGATCGTGCTAAGTGAAAATGTGTTATGTGGGGTCAATTTTCCCATTGAAAATAATGGAAAAGGTGGGGATTGCGTTTCAAGCGCACGTGCGCTCGCAGCTCCAGCCTGCACTTGTTAGCAGCTAGGACCGGGACGTAAGGTTGGGGGAGAAAGAGGACTGGGTTATGGCTCGGAGGGGAGGTGTTTGGCTCTGGAGAAGGGAAGGGAAGGACAGGGGAGGAGGCTTGCGGCCGGCAGTTGGGTTTCCCCAGCTGGCCGGTCACCAGCAGTTGCCTGGGGCTTCCTCTGCCTCCTTACAAAGTTGGTTGGTTTGCTGCTTGCAGTGCAGTTCCTGGCCAAAGGGGGTCACCGGGGAACTGCACGGTGAGCGGCAAACCTCCACTTGTTTTGTAAGGAGGCAGGGGAAGCCTCGCACAGCTGCTGGCCACCGGCCAGACCTAGGGGAAATCGTGTTATTGCAGGGACGGGGTCATGTTGTTTGAAAAATGTTCCCTAAAAAAAAAATGGTGCTATCGCGGGAACGTGTTAAGTGGGCACATGTTAAGTGAGGAATTACTGTATTCAAAAACAACTTTTAGGCCCCAGTCCTGCATTCTGATCTAAGCGGATAAATTGCTGCACCATGTAGATGTCACTGTCTTCCATGATGCTCAGTGAGGGAACAGCAGTTTGCCTGGCAGGATTACAGCACATGGTCAGAGACTTAGGCTGTGTTTACATTAGGAATGCTTGCCAGTATGGCTATGCGCATATACTATGCCTGCAAACGGCTCCCTGTGGGACAGTTTATACTGGCAAAAATGCAGTTGGTTGGTATAACTGCTGTGACATATTCTTTATGGAAATATTCTTATGAATAGGAATATGACATAACTCAAATATACTTTATGCAAAAATCTCATGTAACATATTTTAATTTATAATTTGCTGAATGTGTATATTCTGTTTGTGTGCATATATCATTCCTGTATTTGAAGTTAGAAATATGAAGTATAAAGCTTTTTACTAATCTAGACGGGCTAAGTGAGGGCCATTAGTAGTACAGGCAGTCCCCGACTTACGCGGATCCGACTTATGTCGGATCCGCACTTACGAACGGAGCTTTCTCGCCCCGGAAGTCGGGGCGAGAAAGCCCGGTTCGTAAGCTGCTCCGGTGCCCCTGGTCTGCTGGAGACCGTCTCCAGCAGACCAGGGGCACCGGGCGGGTTCCCGCGCTTCTGAGGCTTTGCCAGAGCAAAGCCTCGGAAGCGCGGGAACCGCTGCTGCTGCCACTTGGGTGCCGGTGCCTGTGGTCTGCTGGGGACCGTCCCCAGCAGACCACAGGCACCGGGACCCAAGCGGCAGCAGCGGGCAGGTTCCCGCGCTTCTGAGGCTTTGCCAGAGCGGCTGCGGCTTCAGTCAGGGTGCCTGTGGTCTGCTGGGGACCGTCCCCAGCAGACCACAGGCACCCAGACTGGAGCGGCAGCAGCGGCGGTTCCCCGCGCCTCTGAGGCTTTGCTCTGGCAAAGCCTCAGAGGCGCGGGACCCCCCGCGGCTGCGGCTTCAGTCCGGGTGCCTGTGGTCTGCTGGGGGCCGTCCCCAGCAGACCACAGGCACCCAGACTGAAGCCGCAGCCGTGGCGGGGTCCCTCGCCTCTGAGGCTTTGCCAGAGCAAAGCCTCAGAGGCGCGGCACCCCGCTGCCGCTGCGGCTCTGCTCCCCGTGTCCCTGGTCTGCTGGGGGGGGGCGCAGCTAGTGTGCCCCCCCCCTGCAGACCAGGCTTTTGTTTTGGACTCTGGGGCAGAGCAGCTGGGGGCTGCCGATTGGTCCTGCAGCGCCCGTGGGCACTACTGGACCAACCCGGCAGCACCCCAGCTGCTCTGCCCCAAGTCCTGATTCAGCCGCTGCTGGTCAGTTTCAGTAGCGGCTGAATCAGGACGTCTGGGGCAGAGCAGATGGGGTGCTGCTGGGTTGGTCCAGTAGCACCCCAGCTGCTCTGCCCCAGGCGTCCCCAAGTCAGCTTCTGCTGAAACTGACCAGCGCTGACTACAGGAAGCCCGAGGCAGAGTTGCTCTGCCCCGGGCTTCCTGGAATCAGCTGCTGATCAGTTTCAGCAGCAGCTGACTTGGGGACGCCTGGGGTTCTTAAGTTGATTCTCTATGTAAGTCAGAACTGGCGGTCAGTTTCAGCAGTGTCTGAATCTGGACGCCAGTTCCGACTTACATACAGATTCAACTTAAGAACAAACCTACAGTCCCTATCTTGTACGTAACCCGGGGACTGCCTGTACTCAAAGAGCTTAATGGTCTGGTACTCGGGACAATGATCTATGGATAGTCTTGCTTTTCCTGTGGCCAGGTCATCTGATGGATGCTGTTGTGACGGGGCGCCTCCGCCCTGCATTGGAAGCAACCCCGAACCCCGAGGCATGGAGCCCGGGGGGGCGGGGTTCAGTGGGGACGGGAATGCGCTGGGAAGCCCTAGTCAGGGAGCAGCTGGGGGGAGCGCAGGTGTCAAAGCAGGAAACGCGGCCCGCCCGCAGATGACGTCGCCCGTGACGTCACGCTGGGGGCGCCGAAGGGTGGGGGTGGGGACGCTGGGGGAGGGCCGTCCCCGGATGCCACGGCGGGGAATTTAAAAGGGCGTGGGGAAGCGGAAGAGGGGGAGGAAGGAAGGAGAGGCAGAGAGACCAGCAGACAGGAAGGAGTAGAGACCAGAGCACGGAGCGGTTTGCGGGGAGACATGGGACGGGATGGCAGTGGTGAGTCCTGGCCCCGACCCAACAGGCCAGAACTAAACACAGGACGGGGAAAGAAGTGGCCCAGGGCAGGGCCGTGGAACCCATGAGTGGAGGGGTTTAGAGGCTACGGCCCCCTCCACTGAGCAGGGACTATGGTCCCCGCCTTAGGGCCCTGGGCTGGGGCTCGGAGAGAGGGAGGGCCCGAATCCCCTTTCCCCGTCCCTGGGGCGAACCAAGCAAACGCGCCGAGGGTGAGGCCACCAGGCGTTTTGACCGTCAGACCAGTTTGGAAACATATATTGGTGAACATTGACATAAGAGGGTAGAGACCGATTAGAATGGAGCCGTGGCCAGCGGTGTGTGGAAGCAGTTATGACTTTGGGTGTGGGGGACATAACCCCAAGGGGAGAACTTGTAACAGCTGTATTTTTTTTCACTGGAAGTATGAAAAAGTTTAAACTGGAATACAAGGAATTCTCACCTTGGGCAAAAACTCTATAGGTGGGGAACCAGATAGCAGGTACTACTGTCAGACATCAGGGCACCCCTGTTTTAACATCTAAGATGTCTACTGCAACCACCTGGAACTGAATATTAAGAAGGATCAGGCCCAAGTAGGGAGGCATCCCACTTTGTGAGAGATTATTATTCAAACTACTGTTAAGATAAGGAATTACATGTAACAAGTTTCTTAGGGTATGTCTACACTAGCCCCCTAGTTCGAACTAGAGAGGCTAATGTAGGCATTCGAAGTTGCAAATCAAGCCCGCGATTTAAATATCCCGCGCTTGATTTGTATCTTCCCGGCTGGTCGCCATTTTTTGAAATTTACAAGTCCGGACAAACTGCCCGCGTCTACACGTGGCAGGGACCCGGTATTTCGAATTAAAGCCCTAAATCGAACTACCTGTTATTCCTCCTTATATCTTCTTTGTTGGGGGATTCCTGTGTTCCTAAGTGGTTTTCTGAATCTCTGTGGGGGCTAATGCGTCTTTTAACACTTTTCAAAATTTGAGAGAGGGGTTCTCATAAAACGGTTTTTCTCCTGATAGAATTATATATATATATAAGGAATTACTGATATTGACATATTATAGCATGTCTTATGCTTATTCTGTCTTCCTCTGGGAGTGGGGCAAGATGGTGTGTGCAGAAGTGAGCTCTGAAAAATCTTAACATTTGCTTTGGATTCATATTTGGAGGATCCTCTGTTTATTACCACTCTTCATTGCAACTCTTATAGTCCTGTATTGGCCATCAGATTTCCAATTAGGAAAAGAGGATACATCCTCATCAGTACTGTTCCATAATTCACGACCGGGGTTAATCTCTCCCTTTTCCTGAGAGATTTACACAAAGACCAAAACACTCAACCCTGGCCTAGAAATACATTTTTTATATTGTCTAACCAGTAAAATATCATCATATCCTGGAAAATTCAGGTTTGTGTGTGTTGTGTACTTTTTTAAGAGAACTACATTTAAGTTTGGTGTGAAAATGCGTCCTAGTACCTGAAGATGAATTGGGATTTGAATCTTGAACTGACTTTTTTCAAGTCCTGTAAAGATGTGTGCACATTGCAGAAATGATATTGTCCTCTGTGGTCTTGAGGAAGTATATTGTAATTCCTTCTAGCCTGATTGCAAGGGTTTTCCCTTTGCTGGAAGATGCTTGCCCTGTTGTTTTGTAATGAAGGAAGAGACCATGGTGTTCTTATTGCAGACTGTGGGCTGTCCCACAGATAGCAATTGTAGGGGAGAGACTTCAGTATTGATATAATTTGACTAATATGTTTGCAAGCTTTTTTATATTAAATCAATTAAAAACTTGTGTTATTTAATATTAATATATAGCTACAAGTGTGTTGCAGTCCGGAAGCTTAGTATGTTTGGCACATAAGTACACTTGAACCTCTAATCTGGCAACTCTGGAAAACGGGGTACACTGAATTAAAGATTTTGCTGAGCCATGGGTGTGCTGTGGGGTCTGAGTGTGAGGGAGTTGGGGTAAGGCACTTACTGGGCACCCTGTTCTCAGGGGCACATGTGGCTCTGCATCCCCACTGCTATGGAAGCAGCAGGGAGAACCTGCAGGCCTCTTCCCTCCCTGCTGCTCCACGAATGCTGGAGCGCACAAGGGCTCTTCCCATACCTGTGGTAAGGGGGGGCATACACACATGGCCTCCTACCTCCCCACTGCTTGCTCGGGCCATGGGACCTCTTCCCTCCCTGCTGCTCCCGGGATGCTGGAGCACACATACTCTTCCCTATCCTGTGGTGAAGGGGGTGCATGCACTCTGCTCCTCCTCCTCCCCTCCCTGTGGTGGGAGTGGGGCCTCAGCGGAGGCAGCAGGGTGTAGCTAGGGTTGGGGACTGGCCTGCCTCCCCCTAGAATAGGGGTGGGCAATAATTTTTTGCCAGGGGCCACTTCAAAAATTTTTGAAGTGGCCCCGAGGTGCACTGGAATAGGTGGGGCCTTAAAAGGAAGGGGCGGGGCTAAGATGCTCCCTACCCCCAGGTCATGATTGGTCTAGAAGTGGGGGAGCACGGGAAGTCCCTTCCCATCGCCAGGGGAATGGGTGCTTAGTGGGAAGGGGGGGCAAAGGGGCTCCTCCACCTCCAGACCAATCAGAGCCTGGGGGCGGGGGAGCACTCAAAGCCTCCTGCCGCCCTGCTGGGAACATGCGGTGCTTTGAAGCGCCGCATGCTCCTGGCAGGGCGGAGGAAACTTCATGCATTTCCCTGCCCCCAGCCCTAATTGGCTTGGGGGCGGAGGAGCAGTAGAGCCTCCGCAGGCTGGATCAACCTGCTTGGTGGGCCAAATCTGGCCCATGAAGGCCCTTTTGCCCACCCGTGCCCTAGAAACTTCTCAAGTCTTCTCAAATGTTCTCTGTGGCAGACAACATGACAGACACCTCTCCTTTTATAATAATATAGATTACTTTGTGTCCAAAAATTTAAAGTTACCTCTTTCCACCCACAGAGCATTTCTCAGTGAGAGAAATATAATAGCCTACAATGGATTGTAAAGTAAAAGTCCTTGGACCCCACATTATCAAGGTACTGGAGTCTAGTTTCAGAAAGAGCTCTGCTGGAGAGGAGCACACTAATGCAGGAAGTTGACTGGCAATCCAGTAGAGAAGATCAACAAGGAGTGTTCTTAAAAAGAAACCATACAAAAAAAAGTATTCCATGTTCCTGTATTTCACAATTTCAGAAGATAACTGCGTGTTTAAAGAACTCTCTCTCGTGTTGTTTTTCCATGATCTTGTCTCTTCTGAACAATAATCTCTACACCTTGTAGGTGAAACTGAACTAGCATTTTCAGGAGAAATGCCTCTAAATACTGAATTTGGTTTTTAAAGCAAGGAAAACAACTTTTAATATATTTTGGATAGAATCTTTATACCATGTTGCTTAGGGGCTTTGTTGCCATGTAACACAGCTGAAATGTTGTTATGCTGCAGGGTAGAGCTGCCTATATTTTTATAATTTCATATGATCATTTCTAGCTTATGTTTTCTTCCTTTTTAAAAATAAGCAGAACTGTGTAAAGAAGTTCGAGAGTCCAGCAAAATTCTGTTCTTCCTACCAAATGTTTTAAGTGTACATTAAATTTAAAATCTTACATAGGGTTCAACCCTGCGAACTCTGTACTCGCTCATGAGAGTAGTCCTATTTAAATTGATGTCAGTGGGACTACTCACATAAGTAAAATTATTCATGTGCATAAATGTATGCTGGATTAGGCTTGATTTGCTGGTTGGGGACTGTCCAATTTGCTGCTTAAGAAACAAAGTGATCAAGGGTGTATGTTCTGGAGAAGCGAGTCTCTCCTTAAGGGAGAAAGGCTACAGGGGAGGACACATGGTACAGTATGTGGTACAGGCATGCATAAGGAGAATAAGGAATGGCCTAGCCGGTCCCTTGGAAAACAGTTCTGCTGCTGGAGAGACTAGCAATGTTACCTTATCCTATATCATGTTTTACTCTGATAATTTTAGTCTTTGGGAAAATACTTATTCTTACCAAATTGATTTTTTTTCTTTTAGCCAATGTCTGTAGATAGCTACTTAGTAGAAAAATTGGTTTCTAAGATAAGCTGTACTGCTTAGCCTTTGAATTCCATCTCTTAATGAATAGCTTTATGCTTCTCTCTTTCCTCAACCATTTTTTTTTTGTGAGACCCGTATGTTGTTCAAGCTGCATCTGCAGAATTTTGCTGAACCCGCTATCTCAGAGTAATGTTCTCTAAGACGCCTGCTAGCTTGGATGAAGGGGAAATTTATAGCAGACAGAAACTTTTAAATATATGAATGAAATTCTGAAAAAGTACATTGCTTTAAGTTTTTCTTCTGTCTGTTATCCTTCAGTAGTAGAAGTGACAACCATCTGAATTTAACCCAGATGGTTAAAGACTGTTACTGCATTGATTATCTAAATTCATATAGTATTAACTAACAGTTGGGATTCAGTTTGACATATTTTGTACCAGTGCAGGTTCTTCTGAATGATAATGGAGAAAGAATCTCATTTCTTCCAAAACACTGCTATGAAACAGCAGGCTGAAAAGAACCAAAGTTTGGCTTACTTTCCTTCTTCCTTTTCCCAGCGAGTGCCTGCTTTCTAACAACTATATCTAGAAATAATAAATATCCTTTCTAGACTTGTTTGTATTATGATAGCACTTGCCTTTTACTAAGTGCTGTCCAGATATTACAAAAACCCTTTCTCTACCTAAGTTTGTATACCATAACTAGGTCGCTTTATAATTGCTTTTTCCTCGAGTCTGAATGCTTTACTACATGAAGCTTGTTTTTATAAAAATCTGTGCACTTTGCAGGTAGCCCTGGCCCCAGACTTCTCAGCATGTCGTGTGTATTGGAACCCTGCTGAAAGTGCACTGGAAGATGAGCGTATTGAAAACATTTTACAGAAAAGTGCCCCAATTATAAGGTACTGCCCTCAGGCCAGGCCGGACCCCTGCCCCTAGCTTCCCCACAAAGGCTCCATTTAGGGATGGTGGGAGGGACTGAAGTCCCCTCTCCTGAGATTCATACCAGGATGCTGCTTGCTCTTCCGCATCCCATCACTATCGAAGCGAGAGGAAAGCACACAGTATGCATGCATTCCTCTCGCTGCTAGATGGTGAGGGGAGGGGGCAGAGCAGTGAGGCACTCAAGCTGTGCTCTTTCCTCTTGATCCCTGATTGTGAGGGGAAGAGGAAGAAAAGCAAGCAGCGTCTTGGTGTGAATCTTGAAGGAGGGGGCTTCAAATGCCCTGCCTTTACTTAAATGGCACCCACACACACACCTGCCACCTCTGCCCTGAGGCCCCCCCCGATGCCTGCACACCCCCTGCCCTAAGCCCCTCCATGCCCAACTCTGACCCTTGCACCTTTCCACATGTACCTCAACCCTCTGCTCTGAGCCCCTCCTCACCTGCCCAACTCTGACTCCTGCAGCCCCCAAACCCTCAGCACCTTGTGCTAACCCCTCCCTCCACATCCCCAATCCCCTGCCCTGACTCCTGCACCCCACACATCCCTCCTTTTCCTAAGCCCCATACAAACCTCAGCCCCCTGCCCTGAACCTCCCACACTCCATTTCACACTTAAATTTATTTCAGGTACTGTCCTATCACAACCCTCTTGCCACCCGCCTACTGGTGAAGTGGGGGGGGGGGTTGTGATATGACAGCACCTATAAGAAATGTAAATTATTTTCACTCCTGCTAATCGTTAGCTTGTAAAAGGTAGTAGCAGCCTGGAACAGCACAAGACAGAAAATCCAGGATCTGCAACTACCTGCTTACCCGTCTGTTGAAGCAAAAAACGCTCCTCTCTGTTTAGGCAGCTAACAAACAGCTTTATTAATTAATAAAGCACAGCATGAGCCAACCGTGGTCCCAGCAGAGTCGGGCCCAGTAAGGCTGCTAATACAGTCAATCCTAGTATCTTTATCCCCTTAACCAAACAGTCTGATGTCAGGGCATCCAATTACAGAAATCATTAATTAAACTTGGAAAAACAAAGCCTTATCAACAAGATGGCGGACAGGTACGAGGGAGTACATCTCCTGTCCCAACCAGCCCAATTAACACACACCAATAGCCTATCCTGTAGGCCTCTTCTCACGGGGTGACAGAAAGTTCACTCTGGTCTACGTGCTTGAGAGAAAAGCTGAAATGGTTTCTGTCATACAAGATGGCTTCTAGCTAAATATGAAAATGGTTTCTACAGCTTCTACACGTCTTTTCTTCACTGAGTTTTTTTCTGTATATTCCTGAAAACTTTTTAGCTGTAAGGAAAGGAATTCATTTTCTCAAGTTTAAAAAAGGTTAAACTGTGTAAGCTTTTTGGTGTACAGAAAATCCTGTATATGTGGGAGCAGTAGAAAATACTCCAGCTGCCCTATAATGTCACATCTTTATGGACACACATGCATTCACTTCACTGAGTTGTTCAGTAACATCGTGGTAGTCTTTGCTTCATTAGCTTTCCTATAGTCTGCATCTTCATCCAACAAAATCGATCTAATTTGCAGCTTGACTTGAGAAATTCTGTTTTTTATGTAACAGAATGCTCCTCTGAAATACTAGAATTTATCATCTGAACTGATACCCCGTAAGCTTTGCAAACAATACTCATGCTTCACAGTGTTTTTCTTTGCATTTTTATTTAACAAATATTGCGTCTTCCCTAAAGATGCTGTAATTGTTGTTCGTATCTGAAGATATTTTATTTTTTCCAGGCATCATTTGATTACCCATCAGGTCCTGAGAAATGTTCCTCCAATAGTGTTTGTTAAAGACAAAGAAGCTGCAGCTATAAAAGAGGTAAAGTACAATCACTGACTTGGCATGCAAGCATCACATGTTGCAGTGTGTTCCAGAAGAGACATGTAAAAAACACAGAAGAGTTAATAGGTGTAATGTTAAAGTAGGCACATTGTTGCTCATTTATGTCTGTAAAACCATTTAAATCGAAGAACAATTCCCTGTGTCTGACAACAAGCTTTTTCAATGTTTTGATAAGGGTCTTGAATTATTTTGATACTTTGGGGGCAATAGAAAGTAAAGTTAACTTTTTCATTAGTTTTGCTGACTTAATCTGCAACAACTTCTGAAGAGAAGAACAGTGTCTAAAGCTGTTGCCGAAAGATAGATAAACTAACCTAGGAGTGAGACATCAAATAATCTCAAATGAAAGACAGGAAACTACTGTTTCTGTAACTTTATGCCAAAAAAGGAAGCAGAGCAATGTTAATGGTGGCCAGCTGGTTAACTGCATTGCAGCTGGTTCAATTGTTTAATATTTTTTTAAATCCCTGGAATCCAATAGAAACACGGATATTGTATATTGAGGATAATGTCTAACTATAGGTTGCACCTCCCTGGTCCGGCACCCTGGGGACCTAACTGATCCCGGACAAGGGAGTTTGCTGGACCAGAAGAGGTAAAGGAGTGCCAGCCTTCCCACTGCGCTCCCGGTGGCCCTGCCAGTTTTGCTGCCCCGCTTGGCTCAGGCAACCCTGCCATCTTAGCTGCCTGCCACCCCTGCAGGCTCCGGCAGCCCCGCTGGTTCTGCTGTCCTGCCAGCCATTGGCAATCTCTGCTAGTGAAGCTCTCTGGTCCAGCAACATCTGTGGTCCTACTGGACCACAGGTGTTGCAGGTCAGAGATTCCCGAACCACAGAAGTTCAGCCTGTTGAAGCAGCAGGCTTGCAGACCAGGAGAAGTACTTCTAGAGGAGTAATATCCTCTTAGGAATTCATTATGATTGAGTGTGAGTGGACGTACTATTAGGATTGTGAGAGTCCCATGACTTAGAGAGCACAGTGATACTCTAGAATCTTGTGAAGAATGACTAACATTCAAGAATAACAACATTAAAGATTGAGCTAATTCATGGGTCCTTTGACTTATATTGGCAGACCGTTAGACATAACACTGATATTTATCAGGTTAAATAATTATCATGATTATCCACATCACAGGAACATCCACTGCTCAACTAGAAATCTGGAAGAGGCAGAGTTTCATTTTTTGCCAGTGCAATAGGAATATGAAGTGAATGGCTGATTTTCCTCTGGGCGGGGAGGGTGGGTCTACATTGTAACTGCGATTTTTTTTTTTTTTGTAGCAGCCCACATAGACAGACTTGTGCTAGCTTAATTGGCGCTAACATGCAATAAATAATAGTGTGGACATGGCTGCATGGGTTCCAAACCCCTAATCATTTTTATTGCCATTTTCTGAACCTTTTCCAATGCCAAAATATCTTTTTTGAGATGAGGCGACCAAATCTGTATGCAGTATTCAGGATGGGAGCATAGCATGTTTTTTTCAGAGGCAATAAGATATGTTCTGTCTTCTTCTCTATCCCTTTTTTAATGATTCCTAACATTCTGTTTTTTTTTTTCACCGCCACTGCACACTGAGTGGATGTTTTCAGAGAACTATCCACTATGACTCAAAGATCTCTCTCTTGAGTAGTTGTAGCCAAATTACAGGCAGTCCCCGGGTTACGTACAAGATAGGGACTGTAGGTTTGTTCTTAAGTTGAATTTGTATGTAAGTCGGAACTGGTACATATTGTAGGGGAAACTCTAGCCAAACATTTCTCCAGAGCTCAGTTTTATTCTCCCACACCTCACTTCCATTAGTCCTTTATTCTCAAGATGAGGTGTCTGCTGAGAAAAGCCGCTCCGCATCTCCCTGGTCTGCTGGGGGGGGGGGCGCTAGCTTCGCGTCTCCCTGGTCTGCTGGGGGGGAGCAGCTAGTGCGGGGTTGCCTCACCCCGTTTGTAAGTAGTGATCCGATGTAAGTTGGATCCATGTAACCCGGGGACTGCCTGTAGTCCCCATCATATTGTTTATATATAGTTGGGATTATGTTTTCCAATGTTCATTACTTTACATTTATCAACATTAAATTTCATTTGCCATTTTGTTGCCCAATCCGAAAGTGTTGTATTAGGATAAGCCACCACTGTGACAGTGACTTTCTAGACCGCCACCACTAAGTGTAGTAATACGGCAAAGTGTAGATACAGTATTGTTCAGTTTAGGGTTATTTAGTTGTCTGTCCTAGCCTTCAGATATAATTCCTTTATCTCTCCAGAAGTAACACCAGGCTTTCTCAGCAACCTAACAGTGATCACCAGAACACCCAGAATGACCTTTAAATCTCTGCTACAGGACCTAGTTTTCAAGCCCATTTTTATATACTTCAAATAAACTAAAAAAACATATCAAACCACCAGTGAAGAAAACTATAAATCATAAAAGAGGGGGAGAGAGAGACTGTTGTTTTTACCTTCTAATAAAAAGAAAATACAAAAAGAGTAAAAGACTGATTAGAGAGGAAAAATTACAGAAAAGGAATATTACAAAATTTGGTAAGTTTTACAACTAAAGGTAACCTATAATGCGCTAAGGATTTACAGTACTGGAAAGACTGATCTCTTTTAAAAAAAAAAAAAAACCAACCCCCTCACACAACTACTACTATTCTTATATGTAAGATTGGGACAGACAATTTCCAAATGGGGGAAGAGAGTGGCAGAATATTTGAAATACATGTACGTTGGTAAAGGGAAGGACATGCAAAAACGAAATGAAGCCAAATCTAAAATGAGTTCTTAATTAACCAAAAGTGAAATTCTCTCTTGGGGCCACATCCAGTATATGCCAAACCCTTGAAAGTTATAGTAGACCATGAATTAATTATTTCATTTGATGTAAAGGTCCCAGTAAGATTTCTACCTTCTGGCAATTCCATAGACTATCTCTATGAAAACATCTACTCCATTCTAAGCCTAATGTAGAATTATTCCCTACAGGACATTTCATAGAATTTATTGAAAGATCTTGTCAATTAAGTGGATGACTTTTATTGAAACTAGCATTACCCATCCCATTGTGGCAGTAGACATACACATGGCCCCCTCCCTCCCTGCTGTTCCTCAAGCCGGGGAGGCTTGGGCTGAGGGGCTGCCTCCCTCCCCGCTGCTCCTAGGGGAGCGTAGTGGGGTTGGGTCATGTATCCTCTTCTGCTGCTTCAGGGATGCTGGGGCGCGCACACACGTTCTTTCCCTCCCTGTGGTGAGGGGGGCATGCACTGTGCTTAGCTCACTGCTCCTCCTCCTCCGTTCCTCTCCCCTCCCCTGATGAAGGTGGGGCCTCAGCAAAGGGGGTGGGGCTGGGGACCTGCCTCCACCTAGAAACTTCTCAAATGTTCTCTCTGACAGATGGCATGACAGGCTCCTCTCCTTTTATAATAATATAGACTACAGATCAATTTGAAATACTTTCCAGAAACAGAGGGGGACGCAACCACACTGATATGTAAAAGAGACAGACCTGTTCACTGTGTCTCATACTGGCTTATTTTTTTTTGAACGTGATCAGAAGGGTATTAATAGTGGATTTTTTTTTCCCCAACTGTTTACAGATTGATAGGTTATTGGCAGTTGCGGATTTTGGACCTGAGGGAGAAAAAGAGACTTTGGCTGGAAACAATTTTAGGTGGGTTTTTTTTATTTTGTTTATTAATTGAAGTTGTGCAGCAAGTATTTTCAGTTAGGGATATCTGATTTTAAATAAATATTTGCATTTCTCAAATAATGGGTTGGGATCCTGTTTTAGTGGGGTTGGCAAGACTGGAGTTAAATTTGTTGGGGTTTGGGGCTGAAGCCAGAGTGGTGGGGCTCAAGTTACAGGCCCCCACCCATGGTTGCCACCCTTTGGCTTTGCAGGGCTTGGCTATGCTCAGGCTTTGCTCCTGCAACTGGGCTAGTGTAGTAATTTTTGTTGTCAGAAGAGCATTATGATGCAATGAAATTTGAGATCCACTGGACTCCATTATCACAATGGTCCTTTCTGGCTTTGGAATCTGAGAGTCTAAAAAGGATTTTCCGATCTCCTGATTTCATGAGGTGATCTGCTGTTAAAGAAGCTCAGTATAGGTCATTGTGCCTTAAAGTTTCTTAGTACAGTTTACCATGTGCCTGTTAAAAAATCCTGTTTTCCCTGCAGTGAATCAGCATCTTCAGTGACTGAATCATCTGCTGACACATCAGCTTTGTCCATCTCCTCTAATCTTTTTGGGATCAACCATGAAGTGCTCAATAAGCAAATAATGGAGTACAAGACTATGAAAAGGGTGAAGGACACAGAAGGCATTGGGTGGGCAGAGCAACAGCGGATGCAGCTGGTTGAGATACAAAAGCAAAAGAAAACGAAAAAGAAGAAAATAAGTGATCCCTTTGATAATGATATCACTCCACAGAAATATTTACTGGACAAATACAGTGAAGATTCTTTGGATGGTGACATTGGATTATCTCAAGATAGTGAGCTGGAGAATGAATTACAGGAAGTGGTAGATGAACCAGAGGTAGATGATGGCAGAAATCCATCTACTACAGAACTGAAATGAAATTAAAAAGCCTTTTTTAAAATAAAGTGTTGGTAATGAATTTTACTGGACTAGCCACTAAATACAACTCCTGTGCTGCTTATTCTCCACCTCCTTTCCGTCTTCAAACTAAAATGTTCTCCAAAACATGGGGAAATTAATGAAATAGTACTAAGTTTCACCAGAAAACAAATTTTAAAATCCTAATTATTAGAAATGTGGGAAGATCCCTTCTGAACTCAAATAATTATGGTATTAGAAATATGAAATACTCTTTATCAGCATTATACTGAGGTGAAACTTCTTGTAATACGTTATGTACACCCAACAAGCTTATTTGCTTTGCCTTGATATAAGTGTAAGGAACTATCAAGATGAAAATAGTTCAAAGAACTTGATTATATTTTAAAAGAAATATGCTAAATTACATTTCAAGTTACGTGCAAATTTGCATATATGCACAAAAAGGTACCTTCCCTACATCTCAAAGATTTAATAGATTTTGTGCTGTGATTTCATATTACTAAGGTTTATTTTTACAAACCTTGTATAAGTATTGAAGTATTGCACACAAAACTACTAAAATAGACAAATCACCTTAGTATCATGACTTCCATGCAGTCAGGCAACATTCATGCTCCAAAAGATGCACCTTTTTCGTTGGGAGTAGAATGAGCAATCATAGCCTACGCGCTTATTTTCTTGTATACGTTTATTTATAGTATGCATTTGGTTCGTGTTTCTAACTGTGAGCAGGAGTGGAGAATTAAAAGCTCACAATTTACAGAACTTTAAAAAGCTGATATTTGCATGCTAACAAGCAATTTCTCTTGTAACTCTCCTTTCTCCTATGGCCTTGTTTTCACTGAGAAAGAGAGCGTGTTTTTAAAATGTACTAGCTTTAATCTACATTACAAAATTATGTTGTATAACTGCATTGCTCAGGGTTTGGAAAATCTATATGCCTGAGTGACAGTTATACCGCCCTAACTCCCAGTGTTGACAAGCACTATGTTGAAGGGTGGGTGGCTGGTTACACTTTCACATTCCATGTACAATATACCTAGGCTATGTCTACATTGGCAAGATTTTGCTTTTGCGCAAAATCTTGCCACCTGTCTACACTGGCCGCGAGTACTTGCACAAGAACACTGACGTTCTAATGTATAAAATCAGTGCTTCTTGCGCAAATACTCTGACACTCCCGCTCAGGGATAAGCCCTCTTGCGTAACAGTTCTTGCACAAGAGACCAGTGTAGACAGGCAACATCAATTTCTTGCACAAGAAAGCCCGATGTTTTAAATGGGCATCGGAGCTTTCTTGCACAAGAGAGTGTCTACACTGGCACAGATGCTCTTGCGCAAAAGCACATCTTTTGCGCAAAGACACATACCAGTGTAGACTCTCTGTTACTCAAATACTCTTTAACGCAAGAGGTTTTGCGTTAGAGTATTTGCACAAAATCTTGCCAATCTAGACGTAGCCTTACTGTTTCTCAGGGATGTAGAGAAACTCTCCCATCAGCATACATGGCATCTTCATTAGGGAATGTGAAAGTGTAACCATGCACACAGTTAACCAATAAGCTTGGGCTTATCGATTAACCTTCACAGTTAGAAGCCAGCTCCAGACGCGAACCGGCTCCCGGGGAGTTGACTGCCGCTCTGTGTCAAATGTTCCTGATGCCATGGTGGTCCCACTCTACTCTTAAGTGGCTCACTGCTGCTGGCAAATATGTCTCTTGAGCACAGTGAGGCAGCGGCTTTCTGCGCTCTGGCCATGCCTGAAAGCACCACTCCTGCAGGTACCATTGGCCAGTTTCCAGCCATTAGTGCTGGAGGCAGGGACAGTGTGTGGAGATCCCCTGCTTGCCACTCCAGAAGAGGCACATAGAGATAGAAGCAGCTGGCTGCCACTAGCCTGGGACACTGAACTGTGACAAACAGGTAGGCGGCCTGAGCACCCTGCTGCACCGTGGAACTTGTAGTGTCCCAGAAGGTCATGGCAGACCCAAGGGAAATGTTTGACTGACCAGATCTGGCCCATAGACCATATTTTGCCCACCCCTGCCTGGATGGCCTTCAGATGCTACAATACATTCTGGATCCCTAGTACAGTCCTTTTACCTCTCTCAGCTTCCCCTCAGGACATTTTTGCCTGTGAATGTCAGGTAAGCCTGGCTATTTTTAACTATTTCAAAGGCCCTGCTGATCTCTTCCAAAGCTACCTCTTGCCTATTTTTTCCACCCATACCTAACAACCCTCCAAGTTTACCCAGGCTCCTTCCCAGCAATTTACTTCCTGCTCCTCCACTACCCTGACTCCTCCAAGCAGGCCCGCCAACAGGGAGGGGGGCAACTGCCCCAGGGCTTGTCCATTCAAAGGAGCCCAGGGCTCCTGGTCACTGCTGCCACAAGCCCTTTAAATTGCTACTGGAGCACTTTACAGCATACTCTAGCCAGCTCTGCGGGTTGGGGGCCGGCATAAAGGGCTGGCTGCCCCTGCACCTACCCCTTCCAGGAACACAGAGGAGACAGACAGACACATACAGACACCCCACCTTCGTCTAGGCACCCGCAGAGACTGGACACCCCAGCCTGGCGTCTTTGCCTTGCTTCTAAGAGATCTGAGAAATACGTTTTTGGACTGTAGTTTAAATGAATTATTATTCAGAGTTCTGTGTCAATAGGCCTAGTAAGAAATCTATTTGACAAAAACATTTCCTGAATCTTTTTTTGTTAACTTTGGTATGTAGACACACCCTAACAGTACAGACATTTCAGAATAACCGCTGTTATTCCAACATAATTATGCGAGCAACTGCACAGCTATAACATTATTTTAAAATAATTCTGAAATAACAGGAAGCTTATTCCGACTTCTGTAAACCTCATTCTAAGAAGAATAACACCATTTTGGAATAGGGGCTGTGTAGACACGCCACTACTGCTATTTCAAAATAGCCCCTTATTAGGGCCATTCTAAGTTATTCCTCCTGGGGCGCTAAATGGAGATTGCACGTCTACATTAGGGAAGCCTGCCTCGCACTAATTTTGAGGTTTCCCTGCAGTGTAGATGTGCTATTTCGAAATAAGCTATTTCAGAAAAACTATTCCGAAATAGCTTATTCTGAAATAACCGTGCAGTGTAGACACAGCATTATAGACCTACTTTGACAGGTATTTTGAAATAAATTACCAAAAATAATTGAAACTGTTGTGATTATTTTGACAAATAAAATATGCAGAATTTTCTAGAGTCTGAAAATATTGTACACAGAATTTTTATTTTTTTGTGCAGAATTCTCCCAGGAGTAGCATATATTCTTTGCTAGCCATCCAACAATGGCTGGCCATCCAACCTTTTGAACAGGTATATTTAATAACATTCAGATTATCTACCTAAGTCTTTCAGCCGTATCTACATAAGATCTATGCTTTTTTTAATGTGTTGTGAGGTTTCAAAAACATCACTAGATGTTTGTCCTTATATTTCTCATGATTAGTCTTAGACAATTGAGGATATTTATGCAACTATAAAATGATTTCCTCTCTTTATATTCATGAGTTTGAGTTAATGGGTTTTATGAGTTTCTCTTTTACATACAAGGAATTTTTCTACAGAATTAGAAGAACCTAGATAGGACAATATGTATAGCTTAAAGATATAGCAGAAAAGCACATACAAAGTTTGTGAACTGAAAAAATTAACAAAATAAAAATAAATGCTAACATTTTCAAGTGGCCCTCTAAACTTATACCCACAAGCATTGAGTAAGTCCATGTATAAATCGCATATACAAGAACAAAGATATTTTGTATGTATAAGTAGAGTAATTCAGCATCTAACTACTCACACTGTCCTGGCAAGCATTTGTTTTCATGTGCAAATGTGAGTTTTATCAATGGAAAAATGTTCAGGAGCAATTTCAGAGGCTTGTTTCAAAACTTTATCCAAAATACTTTAAATACCATTTTTCCTTCTCTTCCCCCTCCCAACCTGCCTGAAAGTGAAATCTTTACATTCACAAGTATATCACTGAAAGTGTTATGCAAGACAAATCCATGATATTGTAGTTCCCCAGCAAAAATTAAGTAAAAATTCCACAAAGGTGCATCTTATATTTACATAACTTTCATCCTTGACAATCCCAAAGCACTCAACTGGGGAGCAGCCCCTTCTGGGACTGGGGTGGAGAGCATAACAGTGAACAGCAGAACTATCAGGGTAGTCTAGCCCAGTGTTTCTCAACCTTTTTAAATAAAGTACCCCTTTTAAAAAAAATAAGTACCCCCCAGTAAAGTGCTGTAATACTTAAAACAAAAATTCAGTTTTTTCCAAATTTCAGTGGTGTTGACGTAACCCCCCCGCATCCCCTGACTTCTCTTGAGTACTACTAGGGGTACTCATACCACTGGTTGAGAAGCACTGGTCTAGCCAGTGGTGCTATTTCAGGATAAGTCTGGTATCCTGAAATAGCATTTTCCATGTCTTAACAGCATGCCTGTTATTATGAAATGCAAACAAAATAGTGGGCTTGCTATTCCAACGTGCCAGTAAACCTCGTTTCACGAGGATTAAGGGCCTTGTCGAAATAGAATCTCAAAATAAGCTACACAGCTTAAATCGTGTAGCTTATTTTGAGTTAGCGCTGCTGTGTAGACACACCCTAACTTGAAATAAGCTACGCAAACTGAACTACAATTTAGTAGTTTATTTCAAAATAGCTTATTTTGAAATTGGGAGTGTCTCCACGGCACTTATTTTGAAATAGAGCACTCTTCCTCTGACTTCCCTTACTCCTCCTACAATGAGTGTTACAGGAGTTGGAGTAAGAAGTCCTCCAGCTTAACAGTATTTCGACATTATTTTGAAATAACGGCCTGCTGCGTAGATTCGGACTAAGTTATTTTGAAATAATGCTAGTTATTTTGAAATAATGTTTCTGTGTAGACATAAAAATTTAGGGTAGATAAACAAAAAAGAACAAGATCCATATCCAAGTGAAAAGGAAGGCGCTATTTATCTAGTTTATTCAGAAGAATAATTATATGCAATCTGCTATACTTTTATTTGTGTAAAGTGTGCTACTGCATAAGTAGAAGTAGAAGTAAAGTGCGCTACTGCATTTTTAGCAACAAAAATGGATTAAGGCCAGTTTTAGATCTAATACAAAAACTGGCATGTCAACAGCACAAGAGACAGATTCAGCAGTGACTCAGAGCGGGAACAGCAAGCAGTCCTGTGGCACTAGAGACTAACCAAATATACAGCACCTTGAGCTTTCTTGGGTAAAACCCACTGCATGAGAAGAGCGCCACTTACTCAGCAGCCAAACCCACTCCACCCCATAAGAAAGCCCGCTGGACTGTCCTTGTCCCCTCCATGTCCTGATCCCAGCCCCTGCACGTGGTAACCGATGAGATCAGCGCCCGAGCCTTACGCAGTATCACTTTCGCTTCTAGCGTGGGCTGATTGGCGCGCCCCATCCCCGGCGCCCCCAGCGGCTGAGGGCAGAGCCTCCCCTCCCGGCCAGACCGGCTGCTTGCAGCGGCGGCGCTAGAGGCGGGAGCAGGTTTCCCGGCGGGGACTTGGCCGGCAGCCCAGACCCTGCCCCAGGGCGCCACCTCCTGGCTGCAGGAGGCCGCCACAAATAGCACGTGCGCAGCAGGCGCCGCTAGGACACAAGCGGCGGCTGGAGTCTGGACCAGCCGCGTTCGCAGCAGCAGCAGCAGCAGCTCCGCGTGTTCCTCCGCAGGCTGGTGGGCGGCGGCGGCGGCGGCGGCAGGGGAACCCGCTGGGGGTGGGGCGGGAGGGCGCTGCAGGGTGCGTGCGTCTTGCTCTGTCCTTCCTCGGGTCTCTGGTTGCACGTGCGCTCGGCTGCCCAGTGAGTGGTTGCTTTGGGGGGAGGGAAGGCTTAAGCGCCTGTGCGCTGAGTCTGGGGTGCAGCCTCGGGGCGGGTAGCCTGTGCGCTCAGCTGTGAAGCGAGGGTGGGAGCTGGAGACTGGCTCTGAGTACCTGGGAGGGAGGGGTGGCCGCTTTAGAGGAGGCTTTGAATTATATTGAGCCCAAATTTCCAGGTGCAGTCCAGCGTTTGACTGCGCAGATTGGCCCCCTTTCCCTGGTGGGAAGGGGTTCACACAGTCGCGGGGATTTACCCTGTTTTCCTAAGCCCACGCTGCTTGGAGAGGGCCAGTGAGGAGAGTGAGCCTTGCAATCCTTTCCCTAAGTTAGCAGTGTCCTGCTAATAGGATCTGCTTACAAGGGAATTAAAAAAACGGTGAGACTATCCACATCTAATGTGTTCAGGTGAACACCTGCTACTGGTGCTCTTCAGGCTCTCTCCATTTCTAAAGAGGCTGTGAACTGAACTCTTGTTCCAGTGACCCAGGCAACCCTTGTGGTAATTGGGGTTGTACAGCTGTAACTGTAATTTTTAAAACCCAGGGGAGAGTTTCTGCTTGGCTCTCAGTCTTAGGTGTGGTCTATTTTAGAACATTAGGTTGGTTTAACAACACTGCTCAGGAATGTTTTTTCATACCCCTGACTAAAGGGCCCATATGGTGATAGGTCTTCCATTCACCTAGTTGCCAGCTGGCTTGTGGAGGTGGATTACCTAATACAGCAGGAGAGCCCACTTATCTTTTTAAGTGTAGACAAGCCCTTCTCAGTTGGTGGATCTGCAGGGCCAGTTGAAGGGCAGCTAAAACTTAAGTCACTACTATCAGTAGAGGTTTTTTCAGGAAGAAAATGTCTGGAAAGAATAAGTATGCTTTTTCACAATAGAACTGAACTTTTAAGAGCTTAAATCTGGGGTGCGGTGGGGGCTACTAACCCACAGAAATCAGTTGGGGGCTGCACACAAGTGAGAAGCAAAAAAAAAAAAAAAAAACCTACATTGATATAATCCTAACGGAATTGGGGAGAGACCCTTCTCACATTCCTCTCTCACACCAGAGCCTAGAGAGGAGCCCAGCCTAGTAGATTTTGTGTGCTCCAGCCCCGTGGTTGGGCAGCTGGAGCACTTTCAGGCTCCCTAATGTGTGTGTGTGGGGGGGGGGGGGAGGAGCAGAGGGTTGAGCATCAGGGGTGGGATCCAAGCAAACTAGGGCCTGCATCTGGCCACCAGGCCTGAGGTTCCCCAATCCTAGCTTAAATGTATGGAGTCTTTATAGGAATCAAGTCCTTCATGTGTCAAAACCGAACCTCACTTTCTGTTATGGATCACTTAAAGTTTGTAGTTTTGTGTGGGTGGGGATGTTTTTTTGGGGTAGTGCATATTAATGTAATGAGGTATCCATGATGGCAACAAGAGAAAATTAGGGATTGTGTATATTGGTTTAAACGCACAAAAATATCCCACTTGAACGGAGATCCATTAGTCAGTTGTGTACTTTTCATATGTCTGTGCATAATACATGCAAAACTCTACATGCAGAATGTCCACATGAAAATATACCTATTTGTGCCCCTTCATAGGTACCTGCAGGAGTCTGTTACATAAATCCAGCAATATTGCTGTTGTGGCTGGAACAAAAAATGTCTAGCTATGGAAATCAAGAATTTTGACACATCCATTTGTGTCCTTGTCTAGATTAAGATTTACAGTATAGTATCAGCACTCTCAAATCTAGAGACTGATTGTGTGAACTAAACTAAGCTGCACCATTGGTTTTAATACCCCACGTAAGGTTATTTTATTAATCACGACCCTTTGAAAGTCTTAAAAAACCACAAATAGTCTAGCAGCACCTAAAAGACTAACAAAACATGTAGATGGTATTATGAGTTTTCGTGGGTACAACCCACTTCAGATGAATGGAGCATTAAAAGTCCAGATCCAACAATAAATAAAGCAAGGAGGGGAAGGGGGAAAGTCTGTTCAGTGTGCTTTGTTTTAGGTGGTAGGGTGTAGGTTTTTTGTGGGTTTTTTTGTGTAAACATTTAGCTCTGAGCTATGAACTTGAAATTGAGTTTTTAAAGAATGAGAGGGTCTGAGATGTATTTGTGGGTGTATGAGGGATGTCTCTCAATGCTTAAGTTAATAAACTTGTGAATATGTTTCCAAGATCACAACAAAAGAATGGAAAACATTAAAGCCTCAATTCTGCAATGAGCTCCATGCAACCAGATCACCCCCTGAAGCATTGTTATTTTATCAGCTACAATTGGTTAATAACGTAGTAAAAGCATACTGATTGGTTAATTAAAGGAGTGTTTGCTAAGTTTTCCGAAAAAACTTTAATTGTGTCCACACTGCAATCTCTTCCTTCTGAAAGAAAATCAAAAAAACAGAGGAGTTTTTCCCACTCTGGTAATCCACATTCTATGAGGAAGAAGTCTTTTCCCAAAAAAGCTCTTTCAGAAAAAGGCGTGTGTGAATGGGGAAGAGGGAGCTCTTTCAAAAGAAGAGGAAAAAGCACAGGTGGCCACTCCTTCCATAGTAATCATAGCTGAAATGCAAGATAGTGATCATACTGAATGGTCACTATCTTTCGAAAGCAGATTACTTTTTTGATGCGCTTTTGCAGTGTGGACACTCTCTTTTGGAAGTTTTTCTGGAAGATCTCTTCTGGAAAAGCTTCTTCCAAAAGAAGCCTGCAGTCTAGAGATAGCCTTTTAGACTTAACTTCTAAATATTTGCCTTCTTGACAAACTTAGAGAAAGAGCAAGAATGGCGGAGACACCTATGTGGGAGCAAGTTGGAACAAGTTTTGTGCAGCTCTATTACCAGCGTTTTGATACCAGCAGGGTAGAGCTAAGTGCTCTCTATGTAAGTATCGGTTTTATCGTGATGCTTCAAATTTTTAACTTTCTCACTGATCATTTTGAATGATGACTTTAAAGACCTGATGTATTCTGCGCTTCCGCTGTAAAGACAGTAGTTTTTATGAAGAAATGTTTCTAGATAGACTGAAAACAATTACATATCCTCCACCAGACTGAAAACAATTGGGCTGTGTCCAGACTCAGGGGTTTTTTCAAAAAAAGTAGCCTTTTTTCGAAAAAACTTCACCAGCGTCTAGACTGCAGCCGCGTTCTTTCGAAATTAAATCGAAAGAACGCGGCTTTTCTTTCGACGGTGGTAAACCTCATTTCACGAGGAAGAACGTCTACTTTCGAAAGTGCTCTTTCGAAAGAAGGCGTTCTTGAATGTAAATAGGGCTTCTTCGAAAGAGAGCATCCAGACTCACTGGGTGCTTTCTTTCGAAAAAGCGGCTTGCTTTTTCGAAAGTTCCGCATGCAGTCTAGACGCTGTCTTTCGAAAGAGCCTCTTTCGAAAGAGGCTTGCAGTCTAGACATAGCCTTACATATCCTCCACCAGTCCTAATTCTTTAAACTGCTTTACCTTATAAATTATTATTCCTGTTCAATAGTCTCCTCTTTTGACAATAATTGTCAAATTTTTAAAAAATTTTCTGAGTTGCAAAAATCTCATGGGTGGGAGGTGGTGGTAGAAAACTTGAACTATGAGATACTTCTTCACCATGATAGATGTCATCAAAAGCTAACAGGAGAAATGGTGTGTAATGCTTTCTTTATCTTCTCAAGTACTTGATTCCTCCATTCTTTCACCTGATCTTATAGGCCCACTAAAGACCTCTATGGGGAAACAGGACTAGTGATGGTCCCTGAGATCTCCCTGACACATCTTAGGAAGGCAGCAGCAATCTGGTATCAAAAAAGCTTGAGAAACACTGCTTTAGGATATATCTTCAGACCCTTCAGTCTTACCTAATTTCTGTAATATTGATATGAATAATTTTGTTCTCTTTTTCAGACAGATGCTTCTTGCTTATCATGGGAAGGACAGCAATTTCAAGGAAAAACAGCTATCATGGAAAAGTTGATGGTACTGTATATACTAAAAGTTATTTAAAAATAATAAAATTTGCTGAACTGCTTTCCTATCTCTTGATTTTAAAACAGTTAAATACCACATCGTTCTCATAATTTAAAGTGGAAGGAGAACACCAGTGACCTGTGTTGCATAACTTTTTGGAGTTTAAAAAATAATCTGATTGCTGCAACGAAAGTGCTGTTAAAATTGCATCATGAGTTTCCATGTTTGTTCAATAACATCTGCTTAATTTACAAGTCAGATACATTTTAAGAGTGCTGCCACCTCAAAGTCAAGTTGAGTTCTTTCCTCTTCAGCACACATGAGAGCTTCTGCAGGCTGAGTTCAGCCCTCCCTTATACCTATTAAACCTTGTAACTATAACTCAGAGCTGAATTTGGTCCTGTAGTTGAAACTTAATGAACAGCTCTGTTGATGAGTGGAGCAGTATAAAATCCAACTCCCTTAGCTTTGTCTGCTCTGCTAATAGGAATTAAACACAGTTAAACTGATCAGTAACTTTTTAGTTTTAGAGTATGTGGTACAAAAGTGTTAAACTGCAGCATATTTAAACACCCACTTAAGACTATATTAATATCTAATGCTATTTTTGCTAGCTTTTTAACCCTCCCCCCTCCCCCAAAAAAGAGATCTGCTGTTGACCTTATGAAAATAGTTTATCTTAAGGTTGGGGAAAGATAGCATTTAGAAAATGCTATCCTTCCAAGATCTTTGAGCAGGGTTTTTGTACAGTGCAGGGAGGAATTTCTATTCTCTCACTTCAGACATAATACTTTCTTGTAAAACACAGTATTATAGCTCACTGTACTAAATGTTAACTTCCCCCATTAGATTTGCTTTGATTTTTCACCGTTAAGATCTGACATTCACGTGGCCAAACACTCATACAGTACAGCTAGAATACAAAAATGCTAAGTTGCATGGATCACGGACCATGCAGAGTACCAAGTACACTGCTGGAGTAGAACTATTAAGTGAAATACTTGCACAAATATGCTTAGCTTATGTGAGATTTTTTTTTATCCCTCCTAAACAGAGTCTTCCATTCCAAAAAATTCAACACAGCATAACATCTCAAGATCATCAGCCAACGCCTGATAACTGTATACTTAGTATGGTGGTTGGTCAGCTGAAGGTGAGGCTGACAAACTGTAATGCTTTGATTGGTGTGTAAGGAGAAGCTTGTTGGTCTTAGAAATATTCCATTTAGAAATACAGTGTTCTGTTATTGTAATTACATCAGTTTTTTAATTAGAATTCCTGTTTGAGCCTGAAGTAATACCACTGATCCTGTATCTTAATAGATTTTGTATCTTGAATAGATTTAAATATCTACCGCCTATCTTTTCAATTGATACGTGTAATGCTATAGACTTAAGTAGTTTTTGAGGGGATTTGGCTTGGACACATGGGCTATATTTCCTACTTTTAACTATTTTTTTTTTATTTGTTTAGGTGGACAATGACCCAGTGATGGGGTTCCACCAGCTGTTTATTCTCAAGAACATCAGTGACAATTGGGTTTGCACCAATGACATATTCAGACTAGCCCTGTATAACTTTGCTTGAATTTTTTTTGTCTGTTTCTATTGCCACACTCAAATCTGACACAAAAATAAATTGTTCTAAATTTGTTCTGTAGTGGTTTATGCAGTCTGATTGAAAGACCATGCACTTCATAGCTGATGCTTCTCTTCCCTTGTCCTAACTATATCTTGGTGTAATATTAACTTATAAATTGTAGATAGAAATGTGAATTGTTTTTACATTATGAATATGATAGTCCTGAAGCTACACTTTACTATATATAAACTATGGCTTTCTAAAGTGTTGGGAGCATCAGCCTCTATAAAATGGGGAAGGGAATGGTAATGGGATACACTACACAAATGAATTGATCAGGAAGGTAGGCACAAAGTCTTAACCAACATTTTAATATGTCTGCTTAAACACTAGGGCGTAGGTCCAGATCTGGTACTTCGGTCCCAGGTTTTAAGCACCATTGTGATTCTCTCTCATGCACGCAAGCCACTCAGGAGCTACCCAACCACATAGTCATCAGCATTCACTCAGCATTTAAATGTGCTGTAAATGCTCTCTAACTGCCTCTGGGCATGCACAGTGCTGCCTCACTTACTTATCCAGGCAGCCAAGTTCCATTAACCAGGAAAGATAGATGAAGGAGCACATGTAAGAGGGGAATGGTCCTGCCATTGGGAAAACTTTCCTGGCTTCTATACTACCCTGGTGAAATGGGTTAGCGAAGGATCTGACTGAGTCCCTGTTCCCTCTGCCTTTACCCAGAGGCCTTCCTGACTTTGAGGGCCCCCTTCCATTCTCCTGCATAGCAGTCCTAACTCCCATCAAGGCTGAGCCCAGGATTCCTGAGAGGGGGTCTTGACCCTCAACCATACTGTGGTCAGTTAGCTCTACCTAATGTGTCCCCACTCCAGGGTGCCTTCTCCACAGGGATGCTTCTCTAACCCACTGAAGTGTTACATACAGTTTATAAAAAAAAAAAAAAAAAAAAAATAGTGGGAAAGGTTAGTGGAAAACACACATCTTTGCTTTGTGGCATGAGGACACAAAGCCGGAAAAAAAGCGGCGGACATGTTTATTTAAATCCGCGGGGGATATTTAAATCCCCCGCGGATTTCCCTATTCTGACTTACCTGCTTTGCATGACTTTTCTGGAATTTGGGGCCAGTGTAGACGTAGCCTCCATGTCTTAGGATCATACATCTTTGAATTAATTCTGATTGGAAGTGTAACAATGGATTACTGAAAAATAAATATAAATAACCTGCTAATTGCAGCTATACATTTTGGGCATGTATACTGCAGTTACTTCTAGCAATCCGAAATGCCAAATCACAGCAGAATATAAGCTACCAGTCCTTCATTTAGGAAGGTTTTGAGGTCAAAAGCCAAACTCAGGAGAGCAGTGCTGCAATCATTGTGCAACATGCAGCTGAAACTTCTCATTTTCACCACTCTGAGGGGATACAGCCTGCCAGGCACCTACAGTGGGATCCACACTGACATGTACTCAAAAAAGAAAGATCTGTTACTTATCCTAGAATAACTGTGGTTCTTTGAGATGTTATCATCTGTGTTCCATGACCAGCATTATATCTCTGTTAAGTTTTGTCACTGACAAGAAACAGACAAGGTGGGTGAGGTAAATATCCTGGGATTGAGATGGTTACCCCTTCAGTGACTATAAGACAGTTTCCAATAGAGAAGAAAAGTACAGGCAGTGCCCGGGTTAAGTCAATCCGACTTATGTCGGATCCCTAGTTACGAACGGGGGGGCGCAGCTAGTGCGGGGTGCCTCCCCCACTGTCGCCGCCTCCGGCGGCGCAGGGGGCGCTTCCCCCCACCAGACCAGGGAGACACGGAGCTAGTGCCCCTCCCCAGCAGACCAGGCTTTTCTCGCCGCGGAGGACACGGGCGGCAGGACCGCAGCGCATCTCGGCGGTCCCGCTGCCCACGTCCTCCGCGGCGAGTCCCCAGCAGCTTGTCAAGTGGACTGCTTAAAGGTTCGGGGGCAGCCCAACATGCAGAATGTCCCAGAGGCATGGTTCAATGCTTTTTATGGAGAGTTTTGAAATTGTGGAGTTTTGTTCTGAATAGGAACAAAATGTTTGAGAGCCCCTGTTGTTTAACCTTACTAAATAAATAAATACAATCAAAAGCAAATAATCAAAAGGTTGACTAACAAATCTGAAACCTCCTCCAGTAAAATTGCTTTTTAGCAGAAAGTTGGTTCATCCACTTTTTCAAGTAATTCCTATACGAGAGAGCACATACTTAGAAAAAATATAAATGAATAAAATAACCGCGTTTTCCTTGTGCTTTTACCTCAGTACCTAATATGCTGTCAAAATCACAGAATCCATCCATAAGTATCTCTGTATGAAAACATGCAAGAGAAATGGACTTTCATTTTTGCATTAAAGTAATGTACATAGTTAATATGATCCTATATAAATTACTTTGCATCATCTCTTTACATTTGATGGATCCCTTTAAAAAAAACAGGAAAGAAAGGAAAAAGAAAACTACTGGCAATTTGACACCTCTTTATACTTGGAGTTTGAAGGCGACAGTGGGGGAGGCACCCCGCACTAGCTGCTTCCCCCCAACAGACCAGAGAGACGCGAAGCTAGCGCCCGCCCCCCCTCCCCAGCAGACCAGAGAGGCGCGGAGCGGCTTTTCTCAGCAGACACCTCAGCTTGAGAATAAAGGACTGAGGGAAGTGAGGTGTGGGAGAATAAAACTGAGCTCTGGAGAAATGTTTGGCTAGAGTTTCCCCTACAATATGTACCAGTTCCGACTTACATACAAATTCAACTTAAGACCAAACCTACAGTCCCTATCTTGTACGTAACCCGGGGACTGCCTGTAATCTTTTACCTCTTTTATCCAATGAGTAGTTCTGTGGGCCTTAGAGGCTAACAAAAACATAGAGTATCATGAGCTTTTGTGGGCAAAACCCACTTCTTCAGCTCATCTGAAATGTTTTGACCTTGAAAACTCATGATACTATTTTTATATTTTTGTTGGTCTCTAAGAGTACATCTACAAAGCAGTGTTATTTCAAAATAACAAAATGCATGTCTACACAGCAAGCCATTATTTCAAAATACTGTCGAGATGGAGGACTTTCTGGTGTGTTGTAAGCAAGACACGAGAAGTCATTCTTCCACTCTACTCTGCGCTAGTTAGGCCTCAACTGGAGTATTGTGTTCAGTTTTGTGGTCTTAGCTGTTCACATCAGTTTACATTTGTGATTGCACATTTCTACTATTAATTAATAGTTTTGTCCCTTCCACTTGAAGGTCTTATGTTATTCGTTTAAAGACTGTTGAGTTGCAAGATAAAAATAAATGTTACTGTTTTTGAGTCTATGACCACCTTGCCTAAATTAAAATATTCCTACAGATTATGTATGGTGGCAGCCATATACCCACTGTCATAAAGAGAGATATGCTCTGATTTATGAATTCTCCAAGAGTCAGAAACAATGATATTGACCATTTCGGGGGTAGCTCAGAGACCTCAGAACTAGATTTTACTGCTCGGTGGTTACCTCCTGAGTTTTGCCTACAAATTATAGGGATCATTTCTGACTTTTCAAGAAAATTTTGTATCTTTCTCCCTAACCTTTCTAATCCTCCTTCAGCAATCTTTATCATGCAATTCTGCTTCAGCAGGATGTTGAATCATTCATTGTGGCACAAGTAATGGAACCCATTCTAGCTGATCTGAAAAGAATTGGCTTCTATTCCAACTGCTTCTTGGTTCCTTAGAGGTCAGGCAGATTGTTCTCAGAAAACTTGGTTTTTTTTAAGAAATTATATTTCAGAAAGTATCTAGGGTCAACAACTTCTTTCCTTTACCAGGAGAGAGTCCAGGACCGTGTTTTGAAGAACAGACTATAATTTAGCAATCCATCATTTCCATAGCTAATCCATTAGTCTCACCAAAGATCTCTATTTCACGATAAGAAAGAGCTACTATTCATTTCAGATATTCTTCGTGGACTAGCTATTGTTCTGAGAATATTTACAAATCTCAGTGCTCACTATTTTGCCACCAAAAAACTTCATATCTCTCCTTAGCTGGTAACTGGCTCTGAGGCCTGGTCTACATTATAGCAGAAGGTTGAAGTAAGATACACAACTGCAGCTATGTAAATTGCATAGCTGGAGTAGATGTATCTTACATCATGTTTCCGGCTGTTCACACAGCGGGAGGCCGACAGGAGCAAACGCTTCCCTTACTTCTCACAAAAGGTTGAGTACCAGAGCTGCCCTCAGCATTCAATTTATGAGTCTATACTAGACCCTCTAAATTGAATGCCAGAAGATCGACCTCTGGAGCATCTATCTGCCGGTAAATATAAACGTGGCCTTAGAGTCTAAAAATGATAACATTCTGTAATAAGTTATTTATTACACTGACAGAACCAAACCTTTCAGACTAATGCCCTTTTTATTTTTAGTAATAGAGATGTAGCCATGTTAGTCTAGTCTTACTGAAACAAAAGAAACCATCTTGTTAGTCTTTAAAGTGCTGCATAGTCCTGTCTTTTTATTTTTAGACATATATGGACATTCTAAAGGTCAGGCTATCGCTTCACAAACTCTTTTTTAAAATGCACCACGCAGATGGCTAGGTTCTGAAAATCTATTAATTCCTTCTGGTTACCCTTAATTCTAGTGTTATTTGAAATGATAAATCATTTGTACAATATAAACCTAATTTGCATGACCCAATGCTCTCTTCTTTTATATAGGGCCCATTTAAAGACAATATTAGCCTCCAATCTGTCTTTCTTAGGAAAAATATGGTCTTGATAAATGTTATTGCCCATAACAATGAAGTTGATTTGAGTATATCTGAGAAATACAATTAATAGTGATTAATATTGGTTTTCTTATGGAAATTTTACATTATGCTGAAGTAATAAGAGATTAATAAAGAAAAAGCTATTTGATTTTTTTATTATATAACCTATTATAAGAAGTAACATGAATGAATGAAAAGATTGTCACAGGATGATGGTCTCTTAGTAAAGCATAAATGCAGAAATAATGTCAGGATATTTCCAAGCTAAGAACAATACAGGGATAATATAACAGGTGAGTTAATTTGGCCTAATGACTTTATTTCTAATATAGCAAATGAATTCTTTAGATTTACTAATCTTAACTGATCAATACTGGCATTGCAGATTGACAGATATTCATTGTACCATTATTTATCTGCTTTATTCTGATTGACTTTAACAAAAAAGACTTATTGTGCACTTCAGTCATTTACAGTCTCTATTTTAATGAGTTAAATATATAATGAAGACAAGGAAAGAAAGTCTAAACTAACACTCAGGCATAATAATGTTTCACAGAAGAGTGTTAAAAGAGAAAAATATATATGATGAAATGGATATACCAGCCATATTCAATTTATGTTAAACAAGAAATAAAAGCCATCTAGAAAAGAGCTTCTCTATTGCAAAATGATATTTTGATTTTACCAGGTGAATTATCTTCTACGCAGACATTTAGTTTGTGGCAAGGCTATGTGCAGTAGCTATCCATTAACTGTCTGGGTGCCTCCTGCTGATACACATTACCAGTTCTTTAGTGAGCTTTGATCTACCATGCTTTGTAAACTACATGTTTGTAAACAACCTCTAAGCTGTCTAAATCTGTCATCAATGTGACCCTGAAAGGTATTGTTTATTGCCTCTCTATACCAACACAAAGTTGGTAATGTACATTAAACCAGTGGTTGTCAAGTAGGGGGTACATATTACATACAATATGTGAGCTGGTTTCTTTGAACGTGAATGTACTTTGTATGAGATCTGAATAAAAGGCAACCAAATGTCAAAAAACCTCTCTCTCTCCTGTCTGTTTTGCTGCATATGTAATATATGTGTTCATTTTTTCCATTACAATAATTACCATATTTTTGAATCATTCCTCAATGGTTGGACCATTTTTTATTTTTGTAGTGAGAGGCTATCAATATCAAGTGATTACTAGCAAGAAAGAGTTTAATTCTTCATTTCCTTTCATGTGTCTATTTCCTCTAGGAAGCCCCAGACTGATTACCAAAGGATCATTTGGTTAAAAATATCCATCAGTTTGTGATATTTGGTTACAGACTGCATCCCAATATTCTCTGACGACTGGACGTGCCCACTATATATGCACAAAATCTCATCTTTCACCACAATTTCTCCAATATTTATACTCATTCAGTCTACAGATAGATTTTTAACCTGAATGGTGTGAGGTACCTTTGAAACAGTATCTAAAAGACATTTTATTTTACTATGTTACAGACTGAGGTTGCTGATCTTCTTTCCAGATCAAACCCATACCTTTGGTGGTAATTTCTCTATCCATATGTTTTTCCCAGTGTACCGCATATGGACATGTTTGATAGAAAATCTTTCTGCAAAGATTGATATAAAATAGTTATATTTTTTTGTCTCCTAATTGACCACTCATCATTTTTATTAATGTTAGCTTTCTGTATAAAACAAGTTTTCTAGAAGTTGAGAAACATAGTGCCTGAATAGAAAGTACTGGTATCTGAGGAGATTGGGCCAGTTAAAGATAGTTTTGATCTCTAAATTGGTTAGAAAAGTTTATCTACCTGGCCAACCATGTGTACTCTAAGGATGGTAAGCAGAGTGTATTTCACTAATCAAATAGTTGATGCATTTTTGCATTCACTATTTGATTAGTCGATAGAGCGTCGCTGCCCCTTTGAAATGCCGGCACGGCATTTCAAAGCGGCAGCGCCACACAGAGCTCAGGCTCTCTGAGGTGCTGCTGCTTTGAAATACCCCCATGTTTCCCCCACTTGCTGCCTCTATCTGGGTATGTCTACACTACCCTGCTAGTTCGAACTAGCGGGGGTAATGTAGTTATCCGCAATTGCAAATGAAGCCCGGGATTTGAATTTCCCGGGCTTCATTTGCATGAAGCCGGCCGGCGCCATTTTTAAATGCCGGCTAGTTCGAACCCTGTGTCGCGCGGCTACACGTGGCACGGAGTAGCTAGTTCGGATTAGGCTTCCTAATCCGAACTAGCTGTACTCCTCATTCCACGAGGAGTACAGCTAGTTCGGATTAGAAGTCTAATCCAAACTAGCTACTCCGTGCCGCGTGTAGCCGCGCGGCACGGGGTTCGAACTAGCCGGCATTTAAAATGGCGCCGGCCAGCTTCATGCAAATGAAGCCCAGGAAATTCAAATCCCGGGCTTCATTTGCAATTGCGGATAACTACATTACCCCCGCTAGTTCGAACTAGCGGGGTAGTGTAGACATACCCTCTGATAGAAGCAGCGAGGGGGGTAGGGGAAGCGACTAGTTGACTATCCTGTAGACTATCCGATAAGCATTTGCTTATCGGATAGTCGACTAGTCCTTAACATCCCTAGCGTATTCCATGGCTTTCCTCATCTTTGAAGTTCTCTGGTTAATGATTTGTGTTAAGAACTGCCTTATATGTCATAGGTGGGTCTCATTAGAAAAGAACAAACCTTATCTCTAATTCTATCCCAAACACACAGGGTAGCCTTTGCTAATAGATGTATTATATTTCTGGGAGACATGACTTTTTCAGTGCATGATAGCCTAGCTATGTTTGTACTGCCTCAATTTTCTTGTTCAGTAAAGATCCAGTGTTTGGCGTGGTTAGAGCACACACTCTCTCTGAAGATCAAATATCTTTGGTAATTAGGGAAAAGGGGTTCTAGAAACTTCAAAAAAGACATAAAACATTAACAAATGTATGACATAAATGTACAGGTATAGCTAAGAGTGAAAAAAAATTCTTTACTGTTTACTGTTTAATTAAATAATATACAGTGGGTCAGAACTTCCACTGGCTTAAATTGATACAGTTCTACTGAACAGAACTAAAATGATTTATATTAGCGAAAGAAGTGGCCAATTATTTTTTTAAGTATGTGCTAGTTCTCTGTGGGTTGTGTGGTACTTTAAGATGTGTGGTTAAAGCACCTTTGAGGCCTGGAACATTAAGGACTGGAATTGTTCTAAGCACTTGGCAGTTGGAAGCAGTTGTGGGTGGATCTGGGTTGGAGATTGAAACCAAGAATGACATGGGGATGGACAGAGCTTGTGGAGAAGACCCCTCTCACTGTGCTAACTTGACTCATTTTTGGTGTTAATTTATGTTTCTTGTGTCTGTGGCTGTTGCTCTGACTCAATTAAACTCAATGTAGATGATTTAAAAGGCATATTTGGTTGATTGGCTTTCGGGACCAGAAAATCCCAGTGGATTTCTTTGATGGGGTCCAATATGAAATAGCAAAGCGATCTGTGTAGCAGCAATTACAAAGAGCTCTCTGGTCTCAGCGGAAGAAAAAGAAATGTAAAAACAGCATGTATGGAAAAATGGACAGTTTCCATTTGGATGAAAAAAGATGAGGATTTTGAATGCTGACTGCAAAGGATACAGTGATAGTTTTTTAAAAAAAATAGATTTTCCTAAGCTTAGTTAGAAACTGAAAAGAGAAATCTGCAGTCCTGAAAGACTTATGTTACTTTTACTCCTGATCTGAGTGATCACAGAAATGATGAATACTTGACATTTTGGGAGTAAATCAGGCTTTCAAAATATACTTTCTGGCTGAGAGGACTGTTTCCAGAAAGAAGAAGAAAATATAACTGACATCCCAGCTAGTCTCAAAAATTGTCAGCAATGTGCTGTTTTGTTAAATCCACAAGAAGCACAAATCCAGATGTCAGCAACTGAGTATTGTTACAACCGCTGGCTATCATCCATAAGGAAGCACATGCTACCTGGGAATTCCTATAGAAGAGTGGAGCTTCGCTGTACTCCAACATGCTTCCTCCTTCCAACAAACCCTATGCCACAACTGGGAAGGTATGTGTAAGGATGGTTGTGCTAGCTTTACAGCCAACTGACAATTTCCCTTCTACCAAGATAATTCTTTACTGGACAACTTGTGGCCAAATTATGTTCCCTTTGTACTGCTCATGTAGTGCAAAAAGGACAGAATGGGACTGAGAATCTGGCCCATATTCAGCAGGAATAAAAGATGCCTGCAAATTGGTGTAAAATAAACCTTTGTTGTTACCATCAGTTATTATAAAAGTAGATGGTCCTTCATTAGTAAAGAAAAATAGTTCTTACTCACATTTCATTCAGATCAAAACAATAGTTCTCATCTATGAAAAATCCAGAGTAGATAAAGTTGTAACCTTCCTATTCTATGTCTCATCTGCAACTTCTCCTCTTACTCCCTCCTATGCTGCTGTCCTAAAGAAAATTTACTTTTGAGAGGGGATAAGTGTGACATCACTGATGATCTGTGGGAAAATAACCTCATAAGTAAATCACTTCTCCCTTCTTCTTATCCTCTGCTTTTGCTCATAAGAACTGCCATATTGGATTAGACCAAAGGTCCATCTAGCCCAGTATCCTATCTGCTGACAGTGACCAATACCAGATGCCCCAGAGGGAGGGATCACAACAGGTAATCCTCATGTGATCCCTTCCCTGTCACTCACCTCCAGAGAAACAAAGGCTAAGGACAACATTCCTAACCATCCTGGCTAATAGCCATTTGATGGACCTAACCTCCATGAATCTATCTAGCTCTTTTTTGAACCCTGTTAAATTTCTTGCCTTCACCGCATCCTCTGGCAAGGAGTTCCACAGGTTGACTATGCGCTGAGTGAAGAAAAATTTCCTTTTATTTGTTTTAAACCTGCTGCCTATTAATTTCATTTGGTGACCCCTAGTTCTTATATTGTGGGAATAAGTAAATAACTTTTTCTTATTCACTTTTTCCATATCAGTCAGGATTTTATAGACCTCTATCATATCCCCCCTTAGTCTCCCCTTTTCTAAGCTATAAAGTCCAATTATTTTTAATCTCTTCATATGGGACCCATTCCAAACCACTAATAATTTCTGTTGCCCTTTTCTGAACTTTTTCCAATGCCAATATATCTTTTTTGAGATGAGGCGACCACATCTGTACGCAGTATTCAAGATGTGATGTGGACGTACCATAGTTGTATATAGAGGCAATGAGATATTTTCTGTCTCATTCTCTAACCCTTTTTTAATGACTCCTAACATTCTATTTGCTTTTACTCTTCCTTGTTATTGTTTTTATTTAGTTATGCACACTGCTCTTCTATATTTCAAGGACAAATTAATTTTAGAGCAGGGGCACAGAAAAAGGCACAAAGACTTAGGCCACAATCCTTCAAAGTCTTAAGCATGAGCTCAAAATCAATTGGATTACTCAAAGTATATGAATTTAAGGACATGCTTACATCTTTATAGAATTCAAGTTTTAGTGCTGATTCTACAAGGTGCTATGCTAAGCTCTTCCTGAAAGATAATGAGTGCTAACTCCTACCATCTTAAATGGGACTTGAAGGTGCTTAGACACGGTATGATTCTTCACAAAAAGACAAACACACTACAATGATATAAAAGATGTACCTATTTTATAGATAATTTAAATTAGATTCTAGGTAAATAGTTCCATTTTTAATTCAATAATTATAAAATATTGTCTGAAGGTTAGACAAACTCAGTAGTTCAATTATAGTGCTCAAAGGTGAATTTAAAAGACATTAAGATAATGTCATAATTGTAATTTTTCTAATTCATTTTAAGAACACTATTATTTGAAAAAAGAACAGATGCTGTTTGTTTTATTATGCTTTGTTACAACAAAAAGGTATGAATATTAGTTTTGTGGGATTGATTGATTGTTGTGCTTTTGGAAAATGTTGTGTTTCTAAGTAGCTACTATGTTTTACACTTTACTCTTATTAATTATTAGACTATTGTCAGTGATTTAATGGTAAGTATATAATATAAATCAATTAGGACATTTAATCTTTTCTGGTTTTGGCAATAACAACAGACTTTCTTATGTGGCATATGGTATAACTTTATCAATTAGAATATATTTTCCTTTTGCTGCTAGCTTGTCTCTTTGGCTAGGTCTACAATATAGGGGTTTTTTTTGGAAAAAGCTATGCAAATTGCACTCCGCAATTTGCATAGTTTTTTTCAATTGTTTTTCTGAAAGAGGCTTTTCCACCATATGGCCCAGTCTAGATGGGACCAAATGGCGGAAAAGCCTCCTCTTTCAGAGGAGCCCTTATCCCTCGTAGAACGAGGAAAACAGGGCTCCCTGAAAGAGTGAGTTTGCTCTTCTGAAAGAAAAAAGGTTCCTTGGATGTGGCGGAGTTTTTCCGCGATACCTCAAGTGTATATGTACCCTTTTATATGTTGAAATAAAACCTCTTTTTATTTCAACACTATTATGGAACACATACATAATAGATGATCACCCAAAATTGCTATGTGGTAGAAATTATTAGTCAAAAAATAAAGTGATAGTGTACTTATTGGAACATTGAATATGAAAATCATAAATGTCCTTTTCATATTTTTTATAAAAGTGTCTGATAACAATTTTGATGAATAACTGAATATTTTATTGGTATTTACTTTTTAACATGAATATATTGTCTACTTATGTTCGATTTTGACAACTTTTAAAAGATTTGTTCAACTGGATAAATATGTATATGGTTTGTTTATAGCTGCATTGAATGAAAGTCCAGCCCCACTGAAGTCAATGGTAGAACTCCAATTGACTTAAATGGGGCCATAATTTCTCCCATTTAGGTATAGTTAAGAAAAACCCTTATCATTTTAATTCATTGGTAAACCGGTTGAAGATGAAAGTGATACAGTTCAGAAAGTTTTTTATTTCTAATAGAATATCATAATTATAACTTCTTGTTTGTATATTTCTTGCCTTTGTTTGCCATTATCTGTTGTCTCCTCATGTATCAGAGCTCAATGTCCAGGTTCCATAAACAGAGGATGTCCTCTATATCAAGAGATGTTAGTCATCGTATACTGCCCCACTACTGTGGGTTGTGTACTCTTCCTCCACCAGTTATTGTTTGCAACTATGTTCCATGAGGAGGAAACCAAGCCAAGCCAAAGACTAGATGAAGCTGTCAAGATCTACAATCAAATGAAAAAGAAGACAAGTACAATGATAGACTCTTCAGTTTACTTAGTGTTTTACACAGTCTTTTCCACTGAAGCTTCCTCTCTATAAAGACATGGTTTTCAGCTGCTGGGAGAGCTGGTCACCAATAACAGTGGGCCAAAAGTACGTGAGCTACCATGGCAAAGGAGTGTCAAAAGATCAGCCATGCTGTCACACCTGGTCCACAAGAGTGGAACTCCTCACCCAAATATAAGCAGAACTTAAAGTGTTGGTACTGTGCATTGTTTCCTACCAGAGAATATGGCATATGTCAACCAGAGATGTAATCAGCTAGTGCCATCTGTCTCAGCCCTCCAAGCAACTTTAACAGTAAAAACATCTCATTGAAGGTCTGGCAGAGCTGTGTGTGCTAGCACATCCAGACTGGAGGTTAGTGTATACTTCAGTTAGCCCCTAATAATAAAAATGGCTGAGTTTAGCTATGGACAAGCTGAGTGTGATGGCTGCACCTCTAGCCTCTGAGCAGTATTCATCTGGAGCAAATATGAGGGCCAAGATAGATGTATGAATGAAGAGTCTCTTCCCCTGGAGGTTCCTGATGTTTTCATATCAAGGCAGTACAGGTTGGATGTTACAGATGGAGCTGGTATATCAGGCTAGGTTGAGTTTTACTCCCAAATATGTGATAACTGGATAAAATAGCAAAATAGGTTGATTGGCAAAATAATTGTTTTGGTGGAAAGTAGTTGGCATTCTCTTGGTTTCACTGAGATTTAGGGCTCATCTTCACTACTGTGCTATATCAGTGATATAGAAATAAATGTAGTGGCATCCATTTAGCTCATGTGATGAAGATGCATTACATCGACAGAGGCATGCTTTCCCTGTTGATGTAATTAATGCACCTCAAGGAGAGGTTGAACTATGTTAGCAGGAGAGCATGTCCCACCAACGTAGTGTGGTGTAGATAACCACTGTAAGTCAATGTAAATTAGGTTGCTGAAGGTGTGGGTTTTTCATGATGTAATTTACATTGACTTAAGAGGTATTGTAGACAAGACTTTAGTCTTCATTGCTAGAAATCAGTAGTCAGAGTATCCAAGTATGTGGTAAGATTCCTTTCAAACCTCTGGAAGTCATTTCCAATGTTAGCAATATAGGTGATGACAGTTTAAATTCTATGTTTCAACTGTATTTAAAAAAATCTCTTGTGACAGCAGGAAATTATAATATTGTCTTCAAAGATAATTGTCTTCATGGGATAAGTGGGAAGGTCATTTCATGGATTGAGAACTGGTTAAAAGACAAGAAACAAAGGGAAGCGATAAATGATAAATTTTCAGAATGGAGAGGGGTAACTAGTGGTGTCCCCCAAGGGTCAGTCCTGGGACCAATTCTGTTCAACTTATTCATAAATGATCTGGAGAAAGGGGTAAGCAGTGAGGTGGTAAAGTTTACGGATGATACTAAACTGTTTAAGATAGTCAAGACAGAAGCAGACTGTGAAGAACTTCAAAAAGATCTCACCAAACTGAGTGATTGGTCAACAAAACGGCAAATGAAATTTAATGTGGATATGTGTAAAGTAATGCACATTGGAAAAAATAACCCCAACTATACATACAATATGATGGGGGCTAATTTGGCTACAACAAATTAGGAAAGAGATCTTGGAGTTATTGTGGATAGTTCTCTGAAAACTTCCACACAGTGTGCAGCGGTGGTCAAAAAGGCAAATAGGATGTTAGGAATTATTAAGAAAGGGATAGAAAGTAAGACACAGAATATCTTACTGCTCATAAAACTATGGTATGCCCACATCTTGAATACTGTGTACAGATGTGGTCGCCTCACCTCAAAAAAGATATTTTGGCCTTGGAAAGGGTTCAGAAAAGGGCAACTAAAATGATTAAGGGTTTGGAACGGGTCCCATATGAAGAGAGGCTAAAGTGACTGGAACTTTTCAGTTTAGAAAAGAGGAGACTGAGGGGGGGATATGATAAAGGTATATAAAATCATGAATGGTGTGGAGAGGGTGAATAAACAAAAGTTATATTATTAGTTCCCATAATAGAAGAACTAGAGGACACCAAATGAAATTAATGGGTAGCAGGTTTAAAACTAATAAAAGAAAGTTCTTCTTTACACAGCGCATAGTCAATCTGTGGAACTCCTTGCCAGAGGAGGCTGTGAAGGCTAAGACTATAACAGAGTTTTAAGAGAAGCTAGATAATTTCATGGAGGTTAGGTCCATAAAAGGCTATTAGCCAGGGGATAGAAATGGTGTCCCTGGCCTCTGTTTGGTGTCCCAGAGGCTAGAGATGGATGGCAGAAGACAAATCGCTTGATCATTGTCTTCGGTCCACCCCCTCTGGGGCACCTGGTGCTGGCCTCTGTCGGTAGACAGGCTGCTGGGCTAGGTGGACCTTTGGTCTGACCCAGTACGACCATTCTTATATAAGATTTATGTCTATATCTTATAAATGGATAGCTCTTGTGGGGGGAGGAGGGTAGATATTGAGTATCTATGAAGAAGGTATGTTTTTCTTATAGGTCACATATTCTTTAAAAAATCCAGCAAGCTTGATCTTAGACTTGTGGGAAGATCACAGCTGATTCAAGAGCATACATGGATATAAGCAGGATAAATCACCTATATGGGTAAGATTAAGTATACAACTATCAAAAAGTAAGGATGCTGAAAATCAGATTGCTGTCCTGTTGAACTACTCAATAAGAGATCCACTGTCTGTGTTGTCATAGACCTCTAATCACTATATTACTACATAGTTTGATATCTCCATTACATTGAATTCTACTCATATTTCTTAATGTCTTCCATTAGTTTAGAATAATCTTTAATTTGCTGCAGATTTTTTATATTGAAGTGGGCTCAGCCAATCAATTTTATCCATGTGGGGGGTTTTTTGGAGGTGTGGGGAGAAGATTTCATACTATGAATTACTTGCCCAATGACTTGTCCTAAGGAACCATATATTTGGGTTCCTGATTACAAGTACAGGCAGAATGTAAGCCATGTATGGCAACACACTTGCTGCTTCAAGAGCTTGGACCACTAGTTTTCTCCTCCAATGGGAAACACTGTCACTTGACATGGCATAATCCTATTGGCTGCTGGATGTGGGTGGGCACTTCAGAATCCTGCAGATGCAAATAAGGCTTCACCCAACATCCCATGCAAATGAAGTCAGGCTGCTCAGTGACCACGTAGTGTTATTGATGGGAGTGAAATCAGACCCCGCCCTCTTCAGGATGACGTCACATGATCAGCTCAAAAACTGGTTCTAGGCACCCCTTGTGCCCACTCAGAAGGACCAGAACAGGAGGGGCAGGTAAAGGGGGGTAACAGGTGAGTCAGGGGACACCTGGGGGGTTCAACCTCCAACATCTTACATCTTTAGAACCCAGGCTCTCCCTAGGGATCTGATGGAGGGAGCCAATAGGAGCCTTGGACTAACCCACTCCCTATTGGTCTGTTGCCTGGTATGCAAATTAGCAGAATCGTCACTTCCTGGGATAAATCGAGCGCCATTTTCTCTGTCTGGGTCTGGGCTGGATGAGGAGCCAGCGGAGGCGGATTGATGGGAGCAGGGCCCGGGGGGCTCCGCGCAGGGGCTGAGCCAGGCCAGGACGCCGGCGATGCAGCTGCTGCTGCGGCCGCCCCGTGACTGAGAGCGGCGCGCAGCGGGCGGCCGCGCGGCCGGGAGGAGGAGCCGGCGGGGCGGGAGGCGCAGCGCGGCTGCGGGGCTGGCTTTGTGAGGAGCGGGAGGCGGAGGCTGCCGCGCGGACCCACGCACAGGGGAGGAGGCGAGGAGCGAGCGAGCTCCCCCTACAGCCCGGCCGGGTAGGTACAGGGAGCGCCCGCCCCCAGAGCGGCAGGGCTGTCTCCAGAGCCCGTGACGGACCGCGCGCCACCGCGACAGCATCCCCGGGCAGCCTGGGTGTGCTGTGCTCGGGGCGCTGCGGCACGGGCTGGCCATGCGCTCCCTGCTAGGAGCGGCGCGTGCCCAGGAGGCGGCTCAGCCCAGGCAGCCCTGTGGCTCGCCATGTAGATACACGCACCCCGCCTAGCCCAGAGCATCCTGCCCCAGCGCATGTTGTATCTGCTCCATGTATTCCTCCCCCATACGTAGTCTAGTGAGGCGCCCCCGTCCTGCACGAGCCCACCCCTCTTCGCTCTAGAGGTGGGATAGTGTGTGTTTGTGGGGGTTCTGTGCAATGGCCCGAGTGCACGTGGGGATAGGATAGGATAGGATTAGCCTCGGGACTTGAAGAGTATCTGGCACCCACTGGGTACCAGAATGGGGCTGGTTCTAGAGAAATTCCCTAGATTCTTTTATGAGTTCTTGCCTTCTGTTTTGAATAAGCAAGAGTCACCTCGTGGTTGGAAGAGGCAGGTCACAGGCTATTTCTGAGGCAGGGCAGTGAAAAAGGAGGGAAAAGGTCAGCTGAGGCAACTAGCTAAAGTAGGGGAAAGGTCAGTAGGTAAATTTACCTCTGAGGTAAGTCAGGGCAGTGACCACGCCTGGAATGTTGACTTGTGTTTTAGAATGTTTGGAATGTTGGTCCTGAGCACGTTGTGAGCATGTGCAGTAGGTCTGTTAGTCTAGAAAATGCTGGAAAGTAAGGCCGAGGGTGCTTCCTAGGTACCCTGCCTGAAGTGGGGGCGATAGCAGTGGCAAAGCTCTCTTCTTCCTTGTTGCTTCTGTCCTGCCTGTTTCCCTTGCCCTCTCTTTTCCTGCCATGAAATAATATAGAAGAGTGCATGGGGTGTGCAACTAACAAGATAATAAAAGGGATACACAGTACCTCTACATCTGTGGAGTGTGCGCTACAGGAAAACACTCTTGTGGTCTGTGGCAAGATTGAGCATCAAACATATGCTTGTTGCCTGATCTGTTTTTGTTTTTCTTTTAAACTCACAGTAGTTAAAACCCCCATCATCCAGAGAAGGAAGAGAGGTTAAAGGGAAGCTGAAAGGATTGAGTTAGTTGGCTGCCTTGTTCAGAGTGTACCGCCTCTTGTGCGCACTCCATAATGACTGTGAAGTCCTCTGGCCGTCAGACTTCAGGTAACACGGATGGGAGGGATACCATGCTCATTCCAAACCCAAATCTCCTTTGTAACCAGTATACTGATGGAGTCTGGGCTAAGTTGATGTACTTCCCTAACCTGTACTTCTGTTTATGACATTTCTAGAATGGTGGAAGGGATTAATAGGCAGAGCCCTTCTTGATGATTTCAGATACCTTCTAGTGATACAGTCTTGTAATGTGAAAATGAGCGTTAGCTAATGTGTAAGGTAAGAATTGCTTTAGGTCTTCTCTGCATATGGGAAACTGATAGGCATATCTATACTAAAATAACTTCCACTATACTATTCTGCAATAAGAGAGATTCTTATTATGGAATGGAGTGTCGATATAGCAAGCTTATTCTGGCATAATTGAATAACTTATCCATTAAAATTATAGCAAAGCTTGTCAATTTCCCTGTGTAGAGAGCCCTAGAAGTTTGTTTTTAAAACAATCTCATCCTCCTCTCTTATCTGGATTGCTGCATTTTGAGTTGGGGAGAGACTTCCGTGTTTAGTGTATAGCAGGAAACCAAAGTTAATGTAGTGAAACTGGTGGTGTTCTTTTTAGGTTATCATACAGAGAGTAACCTTAAGGGAATATGCACTCCATAATAAAAAATCTATAACTTTAAATAGCAGTTCCTCAGGAAATTTTTAATTTCATTTCCTCTCCATGTATCAGATGCTGAAAATTTTAAATGGGTGAAGAGACTTTTTTCTTAAAGCTTCCATACCTTCTTTAACTGTCTGACTTGAAAATTCCTTCCTCAGTTCTTCAGCCTTCCCTGTATATTTTCTGGGCTAGTCAACCTGATTTTCTAGTGTAAATATTAAGCAGGGGAAGGGGAGGTTGTGCGTTTGGAATTCTTAATCCTTTCAGCCTTTCTCTGTATATGACAGATAAAAAGTGAAATTTGTTTTTCATTCTTAGGTCACCTTTCTCTTTCAGGGAGTGAAATTGTTAATTTTTATATAATTTTTGGATACACACTTCAAATATGCTAATTTTGATTGTGTTCCTTTGATTCATAATGTGATATTTGAATTGAACGGTGTTTCAATAGTAACCATTATACTGACTGGAAGGAAGAGTCTGCAGTTTTGGTTGAAGAGCAGATCATGTTTGCATGATTCATGTGCTGTAAAGTAGTGGAGGAAACGTCATGATGTACCCAGGTCCAATACAGTAATGTTACGGGAGTATTACCTAGTCAGACACATATTTAAAGAAAAAAGTTAATGGACAAAATATCACTAAGAGCTAGGTGAATGATCCAAGGATGTTTGAGGTGTTTGGATTTTCCACTTAATGAATTTTTTTGGAAGTTTATGTGAATCATGAATGTTTGAGAGCTCATTATATCCAGGAATAATTAAAATAAACTTTGCTGGGTGACATTTTGTGTCACACTGCTCTCAAAATCCGGTAGTCAAGATGGTAAGACGATCTGTCGTTTTCATGTTGCATGTCTTACTGAATTTGCTGTGTTGACCCAGTGTTGGCTTTGCTTGGTAAGAAATGGGTGGCACTAGCAAAAGATAAGTAGTAGTTTAATATGCAATAAAGGTCAAGTTTTGGTTAAAGATTGAAGGCAAAAAACCAAAACAACTAATGATGTAGAAATAAAAATGTATGGATAATACACTATTCTAGCTCTATTCTAGCTGTGATATACTGAATATTGTTAAATGAGAACATGAAATGGAGTCCTTGGAAAAATAAGCTCAGAAAGTTGGAATTCCTGATTTTATAGATGAAAATGAGTTGTATATATTAAATGGATTATTGAAGTGTAGTAGATTGATAATTTGAAATCTGGCTTCCAAGCATTGTGTTTAGCCCAGTGGCATATTTAGTACTTGTGGAATGTGCATCTCTTGGATTAAATAACTGCATATTGAAAACTGGAATATATAAATCCAGCTGTGTTCAAGAATATTGTTTTATCTGGATTAATAATCCTGGCCTTGAGTTTTAGAAGGCATTTGATTTAAGAGAACTGAAAAGTGTGGACATGGATTATTAGAGCTTTCTCAGTAAACTGATGGTTCTGTTTTAGTAGAAGAAGGACTTCTCTCTTCATCTAAATGATACATTGATGCTTCTAAATGAGAAAGAAGATCATCTAAATAGTGGAAGAAATAATTCCAGTGGATTATTCTATATGGAACCCATACCTCCTTGGTGGCATGGCATCTTTTCAACTGTGTTCTTATATAGTTGACCATAGGGTGTCGTGCTGCAACACTAGTTATAAACTAGAACTTGAAAAAGCTCAAGAGGAAATTTGAACATAATTTGGAATAAAGCTTTATTTATGTTCATGGTAGCAGAATGCCTTCTAGAGTAGACAAGGAGACCAGCATCCATCATATTCCTATGGGCATGAGGAAAGGAAAATAGCAGGTGGGTTTGTATACGTAAGTTAAGAGGCTTATTTGTCTGGAAATAATTAAACATTGTTTTTTAAAAAAATAGTGTGCATTCCCTATGGACTAGGAAGTGGATAGGGTTTGTGGAAGCTCATAGTTTCTGTGGGAAAGAATTCCACATTCAGAGGAGCAGCCCCCAAGAAAAATCATGTCTTCTGCATCGGCAAGCTTTATTCTGGTAAGGGACAGCTTTCTTGTTTTGAGAAATGAAACTGTTGAGGGCACCTGAAATCCTGAAAGGTGAAGCAGGGTTTTTTGGATGAATTGCTCCCAGACTACTTAGGTTTTGGAAATGAGGACTGAGATCTTTAAGCTTCACTGGATCATCACAGAACTGTGTGTGTAAGAACAGAAAACGGTGTGATATGCAGTCATTAATATGTTGCTGAGTAGGTATGCTGCTGTATTCTACACCAGTTTCATAGGGCTGATGCTTTGAAGCCCAGATAAATTGAATTGTTATAATTCAAATAGTAGTTGATGAAGGTGTGTATTATCAAGGCTAGGTCATCAGAGTTGGGACGCAATATTCTGGCAAGCTGGAGGTGGTAAAAAGCGTTTCTCCTGGATGCAACTATTCAAGAGGCCAGCGTTCATAGAAAGCAGAGAAGAAATCCTGAAGTGCGAACTTGTCTTGATGATCATTGGGCACGTGTCCTCAAAAAGAGGGGCTTGAAATGGTGATGTTGTTCTCCAAGAAGTAATTCCCTCTGCCCACAATCTATCTTGCTGAGGTTTAACTTCAGCCAGCTTTTCCTCAACCATAGACTTACCTTTGCTTGGCTTGGGTAACTGGGTGATTGTGTGAGAGAGAGAGTCATCCCAGCAGTCTAAACAATGTTAGAAAGTTACATAGATATTACTGAGCAAGAAATGTGAACGTACATCTGCTGAGAAGCACTACCATAGCCATGCCATTATTTACAAAGATATTTTAAAAATTCATCTTACATTTGTGGCTTCAGCTGTCCACCATGGTTTTGAAGTGGTAGAGTCTTGCAGGTTAGAAAACTGCATTAGTCTTGTATTGCATTCTCTGCAAAGATTGTCTGGTTCCATGCCCCTTAAAGGTGTTGGTTGGCAGCAGCAGTTGCAGGAAAGCCCAATTTTATCAGTAGCTGTACTTAAAATATATCTGAGCAAATACACTGGAAAAAAGTATCCCTCAAAATACCCCCTTCATTTCCCAAAAGGAAGCAGAAGTAGCATCACATTTTCACTTTCATGTATATCTCCACTAGGTGAAGGGGTGGCTATTTTTTAAATCTAGTCAGAAGTTAGCACAGCTTAAGTATTCAGGTTCCTGTGCTGAAGCACACAATACAATACCAAACAGGAATGAAAAGAATTTGGCTACTTTTCAGGCAGAGTGGGAGGAATTTCAATTTTTTGTTTAAATCTTGGGTTAACATAATAACAGGCATGGTTGTTTTAGAATAAGGAAGTGATCTCAAAAGATCATACACTAATGGAGAACAGTTCCTTGTTCAGTCTTTTGCTTTTCATGCTGGAAAGTACATTTTTGAGGGAAGCATTCCCATGATATAAATTATTGTTACAACACTACAAAGCGTAAGTGTGCATGTACAAATGTTCCATCACATTATTTTTGTCTTTCTCTTTCAGGAAAAGTGCAAAATGTTTCAAATTCCTGTTCAAAATCTTGATAATATCAGGAAGGCTCGAAAAAAGGTGAAGGGCATTCTTGTGGATATTGGGCTTGACAGCTGCAGGGAGTTATTGCAGGTAAAGAATTGATGTAACACAAACTGCTGAAACTTGAATTTTAAACTTTTGAAGTCTTTCACAGTTTAGTGTATATATACTACTCATCTGTATTAAAATTTATAATGGGGGAGGCCAAGAAAGAAGTATATTCTTACTTGGATGTTTGCCAAAACTCAGATAGTCAGTCTGTTACAGGCCTGCATTTGGGAGTTTCCTGCAACATAAGTTACTAAAACATTTTGATTTTTAGAAAAGCATGAAATGGAGTGTGCTGTGTACTCTGTGTTGGTAGTGTTGCATCAAAGGAAAGCACTGTTGCTTAAGGAAATGTTGCATGTTTATTACATAAGTACTTTCCTGGATAGGATTCTTTAAAACAAACAAACAAACCCTAGCCACCCCTCTCCTCCAAATCAAACCACAAACCGTGAACAAACGAAGATGTGAGCAAATGTAAAGGGACTAACTGCTCTGCTTTGACATATCAAGAAGAAATCTTTAAAGGATGTACAAACTGTCAACATTTATAAACCAAGCAAAGAGACAGTAATCTTTCTAGGGATTTAGAAACCTAACTCAAGATGGCTTTGGGAGAAAAAAAATCAAACTGTTCTGTGGCAATTCAGTATTATATTTCCACAAATTCAAATAGTCCATCAAATGCACTGAGGCTATGAAGATGAATGTGACGTCATTATGTTGAGCAGAGACTGTCATTTTCTGTAGAAAACACTTGAGTACAACAAGAAAGGAGAATCTGCACCAAGAGATTAGAGAATTTAATATGAAAAAGCTGCAAATGTTATTATTTTTCAAGAATTAAATAAACTACCAAGTAGTAGCCTTGACTTGACCAGTTGCTAAATATGATCTTCATTGCTTATTCAGTATATCTATATGACTTTGTCACCAGCTGAGGACTTGCATTATATCTATAGATGTGAGATTCATAGAAGAAAGAACTTACATCATTTTCTGGGGAATCTTGTGTTTTTACAGTGACTGCTACTTGAATTTGTGTGCAAGTTTTTAATGTCCAAAATAAATGTGCCGTGGATCATTGTGCATAAGTTTTGATGTGATTATACTAGTTAACTCTTGTCTGTGGGCTTCAGCATTTGAATAAACTTGACAAAAGAGAACACTTATGAATTTGTCCAGTACTTTGCATATTCCCACTCTTCTGATTGCTTATAATGTATTTTCCAGAACTTTTCTCATTTCTAAATGCTTACGTCTTGATCCTTAAGTACAAATCTTAGTTTGATTATAAATTTCTTTATATGGAAATTTATTGCAGTATTGCAAGGTAAACTTTTGATTGCACTAAGACCCTCTTTAAAGCATAAATTACACTTTTGGCAAGGATGGTAATCATGGGGGAAGATAGTGAGTTGAGGTAGAAAAAGGGGACAGCAAATGTAGTTATCAGACACAGTGTTTTTCTGGAGTTGAAAGTCCCTTGTCAAGTTCAGTTACTGAAGTTTGGCTTTCTAGATATACTAGAAGTTGGTCTGGCACACTCAGGACCTGACCGGTTCCAGATGAGGGATTTTGCGAGACTAGGGGAGGTCATATTTGGGCCCCTGTTACTGCCTCTCCCCCCAAACGCTGGACCAGCCGCCAGCCTCCTGGCCTTTCTGCCCTGCTGGTCCTTCCACCCCCTTCCCTGCTCTTCCAGGCAGCCCAGCTCTCTACTCTCTGGGCTTGTGGCCACACTGAGCAGCCCCAATGGGTTGTACCTCGCAGTCCAGCTGAAGCTTGCTGGGCAGCCCAGCTGCAGGGTGTCCAGCCGCCTGCTCTCTACTGGACTCTCTGGTCCTGTAACATCCGTGGTCCTACTGGAATCCCAGTTAACACAGGTTCAACCTGTACTGCTGTTTGTTGATTATGGAATAACTTTATCAACTGGGATGATGATTTTTAGACTTGGGTTCAGTATTCTTCAATTGTAGCACAGACTTTTTAGCAATTGCTAACCAATGTTGATATTTGATAGATGAGAAGTCAGCTTAGTTTCTCCATATCTAGGTGAATTTTTGTACACCTCTCCTTTTGGGGAAGGAGGAAATTCCAGTAACCATAATCCTTACAGTGATGATGTTATAGAACTAACCTGCCATGCTGAGGTAACTGAAACAGGCCTCTTAAAAAGGAAGTGATCATTGCTGCCTAAACTATTTCTAACATGGTTAATAATTGGCATTTTTCTCTGAAGGCAGAGAACTTCTGAAAGATAGCCTCCCTTTGCAATCAAAGGACCAAAAGGACTAGTTTATCTCTCCCTCCTTTGGGAAAAAGATATAGGCCTTTTGTTCCAGATTTATGGTTGGATCTGCTGGGCAACTGTATCAGAGTGGGTTAAAAAGGATGATTTTAAAAAATCCTTTTTAAATGTAAATTGAATATTTTTCTGTATCTATTTAAAATCCAATTTGAAATTTACAACATTTGCTAAGGACTAATCTTAATATGTATGTTTTTAATTTAACGATTTTTATTAGAGTAAACAATATTTATACCAAAGTTTTAAAGAAAATGAAACTGCTGAGCAAAGTGAAGTCACTGGCTGAACACATGGAACTAGAGGTTTTTGAGAATAGTAGCCTCTTCTATAGGATACAGAGAGAATATTTTCTTCCTTTCACTTTATTCAACTGTTCACTTCAATGGCTAATTCATCTAAAGTTAAGGGACCAATGGAGAATAGAAAAAGCAGGAAAGCTTGCCTCTTCAAATCTATGAAAAAATTAAAGTGTGTGAGGATGAGATCTACTAGTTCTAAAATCTTGAGGGACATGGTGACCAGAAATAATCCATGCAGTTCACTAACTACAGATAATACTTTCTTTGATTAATACATTTGTTAGTTCTAGGATCAAAACCTATTTTGATAAATTTTTGCACATTCATTTATTATGTTCAATACATTTTGAATGATGCATTTTTCATACACCTAGATTAAAAAAAAACCCTTAACTTGCCACAGATTCTGTTTGGGTGAACACTGGAATTCATTTAAAAAATATTTCCAATTAAAACTACCTTAGTAAAGATACAGGAGAAAAATTAAGGTACATAATTGTTTAAATAAATGCATTTAAAGATACTCTGTCTTCCTGGCTAGTAAGAAGTAGTGCCAAATTTGGTGTCAAGGCTATATTTATTTTCAATTTACTGTTATAATGGTTATCAATCAGTGAGAATCAGATTGGCTTTAGGAAAATATCTTAAGTACCAATGCAGAACAAGATTAAAATTCACCATTTAAATTTCCTGCTTTCTGATTTTTTAAATCATCTATTTTAATGATGTGATCACTTGAATTTAAATCATTCTACTCTGAACAATAGTATTCTAAGTGCTCCTAGAATTTGACATCCTAGATGTATTGGCAACTTATTATAACTCTTCTCCAACATGTTAGAATCTGCAACAAATGCTAAAACTTAAAGCAGAAGTCAGCATTCAAGATTTTTGAGTCTAAGGCCCTTTTGGTAATTGCTTTTTGTAAGTAAGGGAGCTTTTGCACGAGGTGCATCAGTGTAGAAAGTAAATACCATAAAGTGTTGCACAAATTCAAGGACAACCTGACATTCCTTGGACCCTTTTTATAACTGTAGACTCCACAAATACATGTACTGAACTGGCAAAATGTTAGGTCAATAAATGTCTGACAAGCTTTTCCACTTTCTTACCCATTTTAGTTTTGGGAGGAAAAGAACTGGGGGACTATTGGATTTCTCATGCTCTTCACTACTAAGTCTTATGTTAAGATACTGTTTGCAGGGATTTTGGGTTCTGATGTGAAACAGTTGACGTTTGAATTAGGGATGTTAAGTATAGTTTAATTAATTCATTGACTAGTCGATTCAGCAGGAGTGCCGCAGCGGAGTTAGCTCCCGGTCCGGCAGCTAACCCTGCTGCGGCTCTGCCTTTTAAATGTATTAAAAGCTGGTAGGGAGCCGGGACAGCTGACTGCTGGCTTGTGCTGGGTCCCCCCTGCTGAGCTTCTGATTTTTTTTTTTTTTAAATGTATTAAGAGCTGACAGGCTCTTAACAAATTAAAAAAGAGGAGTCAGTGTCTGGGACTGGGCGTGAGTTGGGAATCAACTGATTCCTGGCTTGCGCCTGGTCCCTGCTACTCCCCTGACTCCTGTGGAGACTGTGCTGGGGGGAACTGACTCTTAAGCTTTTGCTTATTAGAGTCAACTAGTTGCTTACATCCCTAGTTTGAGTATCAGCTTTAGCATTTCTACAGGGAGGGGCAAGAGCTGGTTTAGAATCTTTATCTATTATTTCCCTGAGAAATTTTGCAGCTCCGCTCACATGAGGGGGGAAAATCTTAGCTTTCTCATCTAGATTGTAGGAGACATCTCTGAGTTTGAGTCTGAATTGCTTTTTTTTCAGTTCTTGTGAATTATCTCCACTATATGGATTTCTTATGTTTATGATCTGTTGCAGTTTTCCCTTTCTGAGACCTGGCTAACAAGACAGTCCTTTGCAAAAGCAACTTCTACTGTGGCAAGTTTGAGGATATTATTCTAAAGCTGACTTTTGCCTTTCCTTTTAAATTATAGGGCAATTGGAGTGGCTTGCGGCCTGCAAAACAGACCACTGCCCTCCCCTCCCCCCCACACACACACCGTTAGCTTTCTGTGTGTCTGACAATGTTGAAATCTTCAGTTAAAAAATCTTCACTCTAGAACAGGGGTCAGCAACTTTTCAGAGGTGGAGTGCTGAGATTTGACTTATTCACCTCTGTGTACGGGCCCGGGTGCCAGTGATACTCTTTAAAGTCAATGATAGTCCTACTTACAGCATCTTCATTAATAAAGAAAGATGCAGATCTTACCTTTTATTACAGGGTTGGCAACGTTTCAGAAATGGCATACCAAGATGTAATTTATTCACAGATCTGTGTGTGAGTGGGCGGGGAGGGGAGGCAAGGGCAGGCTGGGTATGGTCACCCTATTTTCTGAACCAATTGCAATTAAGGAGAACGGTTTAGTTTAAATTATGAAAAAGTTTAAACGTTTTAACTTTCTCATGTGAGTTTATTAAACTTCATTTTAAATAAAGTAAAATACTATGTCCAACATAAAAGGTTTTTCATGTTTTCTTTATGGCAGGGGTGGGGAACCATTTTTGGGTCGGGGGAAAGTCACTGATCCACAAAAAAATCAGTTGGGGACCACAGGAGAGAAGCAAAAATACTCCTCCAAACCCTCCCAGCCCTCACTGATGTGGGCCCCCCACCCCCCAACTGAGACACCTCACTCCTCTGGTGCCCCAGCTTCATCGGGTGAGGGGGAAGGGAAGGGCAGGGACTGAGGTTCAGGGCTTCCCATAGACCAGACTTATTTTTCTGGGGTTCTGGAGCTAGTGGATTTTATGGACCCTCTGAGACTGTGAGGCAGGGATAAAATGTGTCAGTGTGTGAGACAGGCCTGCCAGCAAGTAGGATAGGGATGGGGTGCAGGATCTGGGAGAGAGGGAGGGTGTAGAAGCATGCTGGGAGTAGGGTGTCTGGCCAGGTGGAGGGAGCAGGAGCAAGGGTGGGTGCAGTGTGTGGCTAGGAAAGGGAGCAGGGTTGGGGGGGTGCCTAGCCAGGCCAGTGGGGAAGGTGAAGGAGTAGGGTGGAGTGTCTGACCAGGAGGGAGGATGCAGGAACAAGGGAGGTTGTCAGAGCAAGCTGGGGGTGTAGAGTCTTGAGGGAAGTGAGGAGATTGGAGTGTGGGGGAGTCTGGGCATGAGGGGAGACCGTACCTAGCTTTGTGCCCCCTTGTAGCAACAGCTCTGGCCCCGCTGTCCCAGGCCACCCCTAAGGGAGTCCCTGCTGCTGCTGCTGCTGCCAGGGCCCACGTGGTCCAGGGCCAGATCTGGAGGCCCCACTGCTGTGGTCAGGTGGTTTGGGGCTGGCCCCATGGGCACCGCTGCCACATGGCCTGGGGCCAGCCCCTGGGACCTCACTGCCACTGCCATGTGATTCTGGGCCATCCCTGGATTGCGTGGCCGTGGCAGAAGCGCCTCCAGTCCCAGCCAAGGCACCGATGAGGAGCCCTCAGCCTCATAAGTGGCACGCGTGCCATAGGTTGCTATTCCCTGCCCTAGAAGAACCAGTTCAGTAGCAACTGCTTGAAACAAAGGCAGATGAAAAACTTGGAGATGGGCCCTTCTTTATCACAGAAGGGGAGAAGTATGTAAAAAAAAATGTCTGTGGCCATCCATGTCAAAGCAGAAAATAACACTAGTCTGAAGTGGATGCTCTGCCAACTAAGGATGTTAGACTAGTTGTCTAGTAGACTATCCAATAAGCAAATGCTTTTCGGATAGTCATTCAACTAGTCGATTTTCCCTGCCCCCTTGCTGCCCTCTATCAGACAGAGGCAGGAAGAAGGGATACTTCAAAGGCCATCGCCTGAGCTCCATGAGTACGCTTCTGCTTTGAAATGCACAAGAGCCCCCACTGGGGACTCTTGTACATTTCAAAGCTGGCATGCCAGTGTGCAGCCCGTAATCGGTAGGACTTCCCGCTGGCCCCGGGCTGCATGCTGTGTTCCGCATTCCTTCTTTGAAACATAAGAGCTCCAGCGGGAGCTCTTGAACATTTCAAAGGAGAAATGCAGAAGTGCCTACCTACTAGTCAAGTAGTCGACGGAAATTCCATTGATTACTTGATTAGTAAATCAACAGCAATTTAACATCCTTACTGACAACAGAATGTGACCTTTTTTTAAAGACATAGTAATTATCTTTAATGTGTTTCATAAGGTAAACACAGTGCCATGGGCTTAAGCCCATATTAACTTATTCTAATAGTAGTTTCTTATGCTCTTTGAATGTCAAACTGGCATGTAGGATTGGTGCATAACTTCCTCTCTGCCAAAGTCTATGGTATATAAAGTAAAGTGGCCATGTGGCAGAAGCTGTAAAAGGATTGGTGTGCAGAGGTTAGGGTATAAGATGGAGGATGGTAGCAGGGGGAGAGGAACAGAGTTGCATCTATAGATGTAATGAATAAAAGACAAATGTAAACTTTGAGGCTGGGATGAATTAGTTTTGGGGTGGAGGATTCCCAGGGAAACAATGCCAAACATCCATTTAAATGATGTAGGTTGTTGTTCTTCATCTCAGCTACAATACTCTTTCATCCTGCTAGTGAGTTATGTTGTTTGTAGACACAGTAATACATATTCTCACTACTTGAAGGAGAGAGTTCCAGACTGCAGAGTCTTTGCAGACAAAGTGATAAAGATGCTGAACTGAAGAGTGTAAAGACTGAGGTCCCTTTGCAAAAAGACTTCTGGAGCTGAAGAGATGGAAATGAGGTCACAGAGAAAAGGAGAGGAGTGGAGATGAGATTTCTGAAGTTACACAGAAGCAATTGGAGTAAAGAATAGGCCCCAAATCATTCTGAACACTTAGGATTCTCTTATTTAAATATTTTGTTTATATTAAATAGCCTAATAAGGAGCAAGTAAGATCATTTTGAACTATTGGATCCTAATTTTTCTGAATTTGAAGTTGCTTTCTTTCTGATTCACAATATTGACTTTTGGCAACCTAGACTTTTTTTTCAATCAGTTGATTATCATTTGAATGTTTCCGTGTTTTAAATACATATTTTGTATATACAAAACCTGTTTTGTGTGTATGTCTATATATGTGTGTACATATTTTTTTTCTTCTCTTTTAGAGTCTTAAAGGTTATGATCCAGGAGAAAAATATTTTTGCAACACTTCATGGAGTGATGTCTCTCCTTGGGAGTCTGTGGGCAAAAGGAAGGTATGTGTGCTTCCATCAGGTGTTCTGGGCAATCAAATTGAATGTTGTTGCAAAGTAATAGCAAAATGTTTAAGTACATCAGATGCAGGAAGCTGGCTAACCAACCAGTGGGGCCCTTGGATGATCGAGATGCTAAAGGAGCACTCAAAGATGATAGTCATTGCAGAGAAGCTAAATGAATTCTTTGCTTCAGTCTTCATGGCTGAGGATATTGGGGAGATTCCCAAATCTGAGCCATTCTTTTTAGGTGACAAATCTGAGAAATTGTCCTAGATTGAGGTGTTGTCAGAGGAGGTTTTGGAACAAATTGATAAACTTAATGGTAACAAGTCAATGGGACCAGATGGCATTCACCCAAGAATTCTGAACTCAAATGGGAAATTGCAGAACTATTAACCGTGGTTTGTAACCTATTCTTTAAATCCGCTTCTGTACCTAATGACTAGAAGATAGCTAACGTGACACCAGTATTTAAAAAAGGCTCTAAAGGTGATCCTGGCAGTTACAGACTGGTAAGTCTAACATCAGTATTGGGCAAATTAGTTGAAACTATAGTAAAGAATAAAATTGTCAGACACATGGATGAACATAATTTGTTGGGGAAAAGTCAACATGGTTTCTGTAAAGGGAAATCATGCCTTACTAATCTACTAGAATTCTTTAAGTGGGCCAACAAAAATGTGGACAAGGGGGATGCAGTGGATATAGTATACTTAGATTTCCAGAAAGCTTTTGACAAGATCTGTCACCAAAGACTCAAGTACAGTAAGGTGCCATGGAATAAGAGGAAAGGTCCTTTCATGGATTGATAACCGGTTAAAAGACAGGAAACAAAGGGTAGAAATAAATGGTAAGTTTTCCGAGTGGGGAGAGGTAACTAGTGTGGTTCCCCCAAGAGTCTGAGACTCATCCTATTCAACTTATTTATAAATATGATCTGGAGAAAGGGGTAAACAGTGAATAGCTGTAAAATTTGCAGATCATATTAAACTGCTCAAGATAGTTAAGACCAAAGCAAACTGTGAATAGCTTCAAAAAGATCTCACCAAACTAAATGATTTAGTTTGGGCAACAAAATGGCAAATTAAATTTCATGTTGATAAATGTGAAGTAATGCACATTGGAAAAATAATCCCCACTATACATACAATATGATGGGGATTAATTTAGCTACAACTACTCAAGAGAGATCTTGGAGTCATGGATATTCTCTGAAAACATTCACTCAATGTGCAGTGACAGTCAAAAAGGCAAATAGAATAATTAAAAAAGGGATAGAGAATAAGACAGAGAATATCTTATTGCCTCTATAAAACCATGCCACACCCACATCTTGAATACTGCGTACAGATGTGGTTGCCTCATCTCAAAAAAGATATATTGATATTTGAAAAGGTTCAGAAAAGGGCAACAGAAATGATTAGGGGTTTGGAACAGGTCCCATATGAAGAGATTAAAATACTTGGACTTTTCAGCTAAAAAAGATGTGACTAAAGGGGGAATATGATAGAGGTCTATAAAATCATGACTGGTGTGGGAAAAGTGAATAAGGAGAAGTTATTTATTTATTCCCACAATATAAGAGCTAGGGGTCACCAAATGAAATTTATAGCCAGTTTAAAACAAATAAAAGGAAGTTTTTCTTCACTCAGCCCACAGTCAATCTGTGGAACTCCTTGCCAGAGGATGTGGTGAAGGCTAGGACTTTAACAGGGTTCAAAAAAGAATTAGATTCACGGAGGTTAGGCCCATCAGTGGCTGTTAGCCAGGATGGGTAGGAATGGTGTCCCTAGCCTTTGTTTCTCTGGAGGTGTGTAACAGGGGAAGGATCATGTGAGAATAGAATGAGAAGGGAATCAGATAAATTCCTAATGAGAATGTAATACTTCTACATAAGATGAAAGGAGGTGTCATCCTGGCTTCAAGGATTACTTTTTTCCATAATAATGAACACCTACAAAATTTTTGCAGAAAAGCCTCTTTAAAGGGAGCCTTAATCTTGTAAGGATCCATTTCCATGTTTCTCTACACCAGGGGTGGCCAACCAGTTAGACACTTAAGAGCCAAAATAGCTGTGGATAGTAGTGCAAAGAACCATGCACCCCTCCCCCAAAGCCAGGCACCCCCAGCCTCCCTGCTCTAACCCAATGTGCTCTCCCTCCCGCAGAGCAGTGGCAAAGCGAGGGTGTTATGTGCCCGGGGCAAAGGCAAAATTTGCGTCTCTTCTCCCCCCCCCCAATCATTTACCCCAAAACAGACTCTTAAGAAAGCTTCATGTGTTCCTATAGTAATTGTTTTGTGGCATGCTTTAATCATGCTTAAAAGGTATTGTAGTAATTGCATGTGTGGGAGAACACTAGCCACCTCTCTTTGGAATGCTCAACATATGGGAGTGTATGGCTATATTGCTGATTATCTGTACTGCTTTATGATTTAATAGAAGATAAAATTATATTGTCTTACAGTTCTTGTGAATTTCCAAGTCTGTCTGTAGACCACTAAATAAATACTACTTTTAAAGCAACATAGACTAAGCAACATTTTTTTTAAAAGTAAATGTATATTAAATAACTATAATGGCCTAATAACTTCTGCAGATTACCAGTTGAATGAACAAAAATGTATTAACTTATTAAAACTTTTTTGTTTTAAATTGCACTATTAGTCCATATATTCCAAACTTTTTTATTTTAAAATCTGTTCAGTATGTGATGGAGGAACAGAGAGCTGACTTTCAAAAACTCCTACACAAAACTTGGATGATGCAGAGAAATAGAATTGCTTAGAAATTATTAATATGGCAGCAGGTTCTTGTCTGCATCTGACAGAGCTAGAATTTTTAAGGAATCTTGGCTAGAATCAGGCTCCTAGTTGTCTGACCGTTCCTTAAGTCAACAAGAGAGATATTATAGGACCATGTCCTTTTTATTTCCTCCTTTTTGGTTCCTGAACTTTTTCCCTCCCTTCCTTCCTTCCTTCCTTCCTTCCTTCCTTCCTTCCTTCCTTCCTTCATCCCACTGTTGGAGATAGGTTGTGCTTCTTTTTGTGTAAATACCAGAGATAGTTCAGATTTGTCTGAGACCTCTAAGGCTTGATTCCAGTATTTCTGCCTATATGATAGATTCTTTGCATCCTGCAATGCAAACAACTGAAGTTCAGTGCTCTTACCTTATTACCATTCTCACTTTTAACGTTTTTGCTTTGTGCATCAGCAGCAAGCAAAATCTTCCTCAGTGAACCATATTTTCTGGGTTTTGTTCCTTGAGTGGGATCTTCTCCCTCACAATTTCATGACAGTGAACAAAGCCAAAGTCTAAACAGTGCTGTGAATCTATAAGGAGACCACCTTCAGGGCTGTAAAAAAGAAGCACTGCCACATCTTTTGATAGTCTCTCTGTATCTTCCTATATCTTGCTCATCAGCCAGAACTTCTGGCGACACCATCTCAAAAGTGAGGTAGTCCTCTTCAGTAGTGGTAAGTTGGCAAATGGGACATTTCTTGTTGAACAGGTATTTTCAAGGGCTAATTAAAAAATCATTACTACTGCACCTGGTTTTTTTCCCAAATCTATTTTAGATCAATTCACTCTTTAAAAAGAAGAAATAAACTCAAGGGTGGTGTTCCAGGTGCAGATATGGGTGAGTGAGTCACATGGTACAGAATCTGGCTTGCTACTTGACTTCCCGTCTTCTCGGGATGTGGATACTTTGAAAATTATCTCCATGCATTACACTCTCATTTGTATTTCTGCGGATGAGGAGAGACCAAGGATCCAACTACAGGTAATTTTTCTGAACTAGGAAAAGAAATAGGTCTCCTAATGGAGATTGAGAATATCAACTGTAAAAGGACCAAAAAAAAAGCCATTTTAATTGGCCAGAAAATGTAAAGACGCAGGGTAAGAAGCCAATGTATATTACCTGGTCTTTGTACTCAGCATGTTTCATTTCTCTTCGAAGATGAATAACTATGTTGGAGCATGACCCTGAGCCAGAAAAATAGAAAAAGTTCTTCCTCATCTGATATGTGTTGAAATAACAGGGAAGAAGTGATGACCATCAACAAGATCCAATTAGGGGAAAGGATGAACAAACAAAATCTAAGGGAGCGATCTCCTATCCATAGCTAAGGTGAGTATAACCACTCCTCTGCATCCTCCTGAGACATTAGGGGAAATACAGTTGCCCATTCAAATGAAATCCAAAAACTAGAAACCTACTGCAATGGGAAGAGTTTCTTCAATTTTTACCCTCAATGAAGGTGTCAAGGAAGGAAAAGTGTGGAAATGTCCTTTGACGAAATAAACAGCACATCTGCATTTGTACCTACATCTTTCCAGAAATATGGCTGATGAGGATATTCTACTTACGTGACTAGAGCCAATCAGCTTCAGCTGGGTAGATTTCCATTCTTCAGACTGGCAGTGGAGTTCTATGGAGTGCTCCATCGACACCAAGTTCTTCCACATCCCTTCTATTAAACTCTCTTAAACCATGAGAGACATCGAGAAGCATTCAGTTATCCTTATATCTCACACCTCTCCCAGTTAAAAGCAGTAATCTGCGCGTAGTGCTGGTGAACGGAGTGACCGGCTGAAATCTACTCGACACGGACAAGTAGAAACAGCGGTTTGTCGAGCACTGCTAATTATCATAGGTGTTTAAGTTTAGGCCATCACAGACTGCAAGAAGCTGAACACTTTGATTAAAAAAAATTATATCAAGAATGGAGACTTCAGCTTCTACCATCACTTCAGTCCCATTAGGAGACCTACTGACATTGGTGGAGCCAGGAACTTATTTCCATAAGGCCTTGTCCTTGATAATTCTCAAATTTGCCTATGGAATTAATAGAATCATAGAGCTGGAAGAGACCAATCCCAGCTAAATCAAGCCAGACAGGGCTTTGTCAAGCCGAGACTTAAACACCTCTAGGGATGGAGACTCCACTACTTCCCTAGGTAACCCATTCCACTGCTTCACTACCCTCCTAGTGAAATAGTTTTTCCTAATATCCAACCTGGACCTCTCCCACCACAACTTGAGACCATTGCTCCTTGTTCTGCCATCTGTCAGTACTGAGAACAGCCTCCCTCCATCCTCTTTGGAACTTCCCTTCAGGAAGTTGAAGGCTGCTGTCAAATCCCCCCTCACTCTTCGCTTCTGCAGACTAAACAGACCCAACTCCCTCACCCTTTCCTCATAAGTCATATGCTCCAGCCCCCTAATCATTTTGGTTGCCCTCTTCTGGACCCTCTCCATGTCCACATCCTTTTTGTAGTGGGTGGGCCAGAACTGGACACAATACTCCAGATATGGCCTCACCAGAGCTGAATAAAGGGGAATAATGACATCTCTGGATCTGCTGGCAATGCTCCTCTTAATGCAACCTAATATGCTATTCGCTTTCTTGGCTACAAGGGCACACTGTTGACTCATATCCAGCTTCTTATCCGCTGTAACCCCCAGGTCCTTTTCTGCAGAACTACTACTTAGCTGGTTGGTCCCCAGCCTGTAACAGTGCTTGGGATTCTTCCGTCCCAAGTGCAGGACTCCGCACTTGTCCCTGTTGAACCTCATCAGATTTCTTGTGGCCCAATCCTCCAATTTGTCTAAGTCATTCTGGACCCTATCTCTCCCCTCAAGCGTATCTACCTCTCCTTCTAGCTTAGTGTCATCCGCAAACTTGCTGAGGGTGCAATCTATCCCCCTCATCCAGGTCATTAATAAAGATATTGAACAAAACGGGTCCTAGAACCAAACTTTGGGGCACTCCGCTAGAAACTGACCGCCATCCTGACATCGAGTCGTAGATCGCTACCCGCTGGGCCCGGCCTTCTAGCTGTCTTTCTATCCATCTTACTGTCCATTTATCCAATCCACATTCCCTTAACTTGCAGGCAAGAATATTGTGGGAGACAGTATCAAATGCCTTGCTAAAGTCAAGGTATATCACATCCACTGACTTTCCCACGTCCACAGAGCCAGTTACCTCATCATAGAAGCTAATCAGATTGGTCAGGCACGACTTTCCCTTTGTGAATCCATGCTGACTATTCCTAATCACTTTCCTCTCTTCCAAGTGCTTCAAAATGGATCCCTTAAGGATTCCTTCCATGATTTTTCCAGGAACCGAGGTAAGACTGACTGGCCTATAGTTCCCTAGATTGTCGTCCTTCTTCCCTTTTTTGAAGATGGGCACTACATTTGCCTTTTTCCAATCATCCAGGATTTCTTCAGATCTCCACGACTTTTCAAAGATAATGGCCAAAGGCTCCTCAATGATATTTGCCAACTCCCTCAGTATCCTCGGATGCATTAAGTCCGGACCCATGGATTTGTGTACGTTTAGCTTTTCTAAATAGTTCCTAACCTGTTCTTTACCCACCAAGGGCTGTCCATCTTCATCCCATCTTGCGTCACTTAGCGCATTAGTCCGGGAGCCCACCTTGTCATTTGAATACAGACGCAAAGAAAGCATTGAGTACATCAGCTTTTGCCACATCATCTGTCACTAGGTTATCTCCTTCATCCAGTAGGGGCTGCACACCCTCTCTGATCACCTTCTTCTTGTTAACATGCCTGTAGAAACCTTTCTTGTTATCCGTCACATCCTTAGCCAGTCGCAATTCCATTTGCGCTTTCGCCTTCCTGATAACCCCCCGGCATTCTCGAGCTATACATATAAATACATTACTGTTAATACAAACCATTTAATATTTGGTCTCTCCTCTGCTTGAGGTGGTCAGTGAAGGAATTGTTAGTGATAATAGATAGTCTAAGGGAATCTAGAAACTCTTTTTCTCGGTAACACTTGCTTGTTAATTTTTTTTTCCCATCTATAATTTGATGAATCTACCAGGACAATGATTTTTCAGCCTATGATCTGTGGACGCTGAGGGTCAGCAGACTGTCTGAGATATACAAAGGGGTCTGCACCTCCATTTTAAGTTTTTTAGGGGTCTGCAAATGAAAAAAAGGCTGAAAACCACTGGTCTGAGAAATTGGAGCACAAGGAGAGTGATCGTCCTTATGACCTGCAGCAATTAATCTCCACTCTCCTTGTATTACCATATATATTCCATTAATCTTTCCTGACAATTGCTGAGTCTAATGTTTCTAGTTACCAGGATAGAGATCATCTCTTGGATGAATATGCAGATGAAATTTTTCCTTCAGGAAAATCTCTCCCAACTTAACTTATTCTTTCTCTGGAAGTAAGAATCCCATACAATACGTTTTCCCGCTCAGTCTCTACTTTAAGGCCTGATTGAAAACATTAGCCTGTCAGGTTTAGTAGCCCATTTGGATTATGTGATTGAGGTTGGCTTCAAAGCATCACTCTTTTACAAATAAGTGCATCAGCTTGCATTCTCTTATTTTTAGTAGTTTAACACACTACTAGTAGTATTGTACTGAATTTCTTTTCTCTTCTGTTTCTTGATTGTATACTTCAGTTCCAAATGAGGTATGTAGTTGACCTGTCAGTTCATAATTCTGGTGTTTGTAAATGTAATGTATTCTTGTAAAAGACTCCTGGAATAAAAAAGCAGATTGGCTAACTCCTTTGTGGATAGAAAAGTCTGAGTGGACTCTGAGTCAGTTATATTAATGGAGAAGGTGTGGGGTCTGGGATGGAGTTTTAGGTGAAGAAGGGAGCTTGGAGTAAGGGAGGGCGTTTGGGTGGAGGCAGTTTTAACTTGGGGCACTGGATTGAGGTACAGGGGGTTGAATTGTGACCTAGGGCAGGAAATTGGATTACAGGAGGGAGTGCAGGGTTTGAGTTGTGAGCTAGGGTAGGAGGGGACTGTGATCTGGGGCAGGGGATTGGGGTGCTGGATCTGGGAGGGGGTATGGGTGCAGGAGAGGGCAGAGGATTTGGGTATGTGGAGTAGAGAGGCAGGAATTGGTGGTAGAGGATTGGGAAATGGAGGGGCTAGGGTGCCAGAGGCAGGGTCTGGCTAGGAGACTTACCAGCCAGCAGCCTATTCTTAAATCAGCCTCTCTGCCTCATCCCTGGCTGCAGCCATGTGCTCTGTAAATAACTTCCAGCCTCCTGTGCTTCATGGCAGCCTGTTACTGAAACAGGCAGCTCCCATTGGCCAGAAGCTGGCCAATGGGATTGTTCTGGGGGTGGGAGCAACTTCTAAAGCTTCTCCCTTCTCTCCCCCCCCAGCTCAGTTCTTAAGTGAAACTAACCTGCAGCTGTGTTTCTGAGTGGCATGTGGGTGGGATGAGGCAAGTAGGAAGCCTGCCTGGGACTCCCTGCAGCATCCACAGTCCAGATCCAGTGGCCACGGGCTGTATTTTGCCCTGGCCTGATCAAGAGGCTATCCCAGAGGGATTTGTTCACATACAGACAAATTGCAAAAACAAGTCCCTTCCTCATCCAAGATCATTTGAAGCAGATACAGTGGCTCACAGATGTGCAAATCTTGTTTTATACCGGACTCACTTGCCATATCCCCAGCCTACTTTGGGAAAAAGAATGTTGCTGATACAGAATATATTTGCAAAGCTGTCCCGTGGTAAAAGTTTTTTAAAGCACAATAGGTTGGATCTTCATTCCTTTCCAGAACGGTGGTTGGTAGATAATTGATTCAAGCACTAGTCCCAAAGCAGATTCATAGATTTATTTTTGTTAAAGGCTGCAAGGGACTATTAGAATATTCTGAACTTCTGTGTAACATAGGCCATAGAATTTCACTCCTGTATTGAAATGAATAACTGGTTTGACTAAAATAAATCTTGTAAAAAGGCATCTAATCTTGATTTGAAGACTGCAAGAGATCTTTTTCCTGTGATTAATCTGAGCAAGACAAATTCAAATTATAGATGGAAAAGCAATGTTTTTAACAAGCGAGGATGATTATTGTTAATTGTAGGGAAGGCGAAACTGTCTTTTTGTTCTACTTGCCCTCGTTACTAACTTTTTCCTGTGGACTTATATTTCCCATATGTCTCCGATTAGGGGAAAGGTTAAAGTACAAAGTTTAAAAAGTTATTTTTTTTCCCTAGGACCTATTCTTGTCAGATTGGCATTCTCCAAATATCTCTGTTGTGGCATCTCATGTACCCTGTACATAATTATCAGAAATATTCTACTCCAGTGGTCACCAACTGGTCAATCACGGTGGCCCTAGGAGTTGATTGCCAGACAGCTGGCCGGGCGGCTGCCTCTCTTTGATCCAGCCCAGCTGGAGCATGGTGCAACCTCTGTGGGCTGGGGCAAAGAGAGTAGCCGCTTGGCTAGCTGGCTGTGGGTTCAACGCACTGAGGCTGTACTGCACTGGGCGGCTGCCCCTCTGATAACTCACTGGCGGGAGGGGAGGGAAGAGGTGCACACACATGCATCCCCAGTTCTTGTCTCCTGCTCTGGGAGGGGGCAGGGCTGGATTGCTCTGCAAAGCCAGGGCTGGGCAGCTGGCATATATGGCGTGCCAGGGACCGAGCTACGCCGTGCTGTTCCCTATGGGTGGAGCCCCTTCCCCAGCACCCCTGCTGTGCCTGGGTGGGCTGGAGCCAGTCCTGAGCAGCCCCAGAGCTGCTGTCTGCAGGCAAAGGGCTGAGCAGGGAAGAAACTCTGCCCCACCACTCTTGCCCCAGTGCTACTCCTGGGAGGCTACTCCTGGGAGGCTGCAAGTTGGTCAGTTTCAGCAGCGTCTGATTTGGGGACGCCTGGGGCAGAGCAGCTGGGGTGCTGTTGGGTTGCTCCCGTAGTGCTGAGAGGTGCAGCCCCCCTACTCCACCCCAGACCCCTCATAGCCCCCCCTTCTGATAGTCCGGCATATTTGATAATCCGGCACCCCCTGGGTCCTAAAGGTGCTGGATTATCAGAAGTTTACTGTACTGAGAATTAGACTTCTGAATCATTGTTATTCGCTTTTGAGAACTTTACCATAAGTCTCCAAAACAAACAAATGCTTAAAGGTAGCATAAAGAATATTTCTGCCAAGTCTTACCATCTTACGTTCGCAGTTGGGAATATCTTTCAGGAATTTACCATTGCTATAAAGGAAGCAAAAAAGAACCTTCATTATCACAGCTTTAAAAACATGACAAGGGAACTATTGAGAATAACGATACAGTTAATTAGCATTGACTGCTGTGGAGATATTTCACAAGATTAAACTAAAAGCTTCAGGTGAGTACCGTGATGTAGAACAGAAATCACTTCTGGGTTCAGCTCCATCAGAGAATTTGGAAGAATTTCTAAGGAGTGGTAGGGCCCACCACTGAAAAATCAATTTGCTCCCCCCCTCCCCCCAGTTTATGAAGAATAGCCAGGCCCCTGGGCAAGACTGGGGAGGCGGCAGCTCTGCACTCCCTGAAGGGGAAAGGGGGGAGTGCCCCCACCGGCTCCTGTTAGTCCTCACAGCTGGCTGGAGTGCACTTTAGAGGTGCTCCAGCAGCTATTTAAAGGCCTGGAAGCCAGGGTCCTTTTTGAATCGCTGGGCCCTGGGGCAATTGATCCTTTGCTCCCCTTTCCTCCCATTGGTAGGCCTGCCAAATTCTCAGAGGGTTACTTTTAAGGAAAAGTAAGTACAAGTTGAATCTCCCTGACCAGCTCCAAACAAGGGGATTTGCTGGACCAGGGGAAATGCCTCTCCTCATGGCCCATGCTAACCTGCTGCCACCAGACTAGGGCTCCAGCTCCTCCTGGAGCTTTCTAGCTGCTGCCAGCCTGCTGCTGCCAGGGCTGGAGTGGCACAACTGGAGCTCCACAGCTGGGCTGTAACTTTGCAGCCTCTTGGCTCCACAGCTGGGGCTGGAGCTCTGCAGCTGCTCCCTGGCCACCATGCTTCCTTCTCCCTAATTCAGAGCTGCAGGGGGGGTAGGTCCAGGACCCAGTGCTAGCCGGGACTCAGGTCCTGGACCACTGTGCGTCTGACTCCCCTGACCACCTGTCTCCCCCTCTCCTCTGCACACTGTGGAGCTGGTGCTAGGGGGAACCGGCTTTTAAGCTGGCTCCCCCCAGCACCGGCTCCTGCTCTCCTACCTCTACCGTTGCTGCCTCTGCCTAGGTTTATTGGGTACTCAACTTGTCGCTTACATCCCTAGTGCTGAATCATGGATATTGCCAAACCATAGAGTCCTGGTTAAGGGAGGTACAACCTGTAATGCAGCCTTAGGGTACGTCTAGACTACAGGGTTTTGTCGACAGAAGTTTTGTCGACAGATACTGTCGACAAAGCTTCTGTCGACAAAGAGCGTCTAGACTACATTCAGTTCTGTCGACACAGCAAGCTGCTTTGTCGACAAAACCCTGTAGTCTAGACACAACCCTACATGCAATAACACCTTCTGTCGACAGAACTCTGTCGACAGAAGGTGTTATGCCTCGTAAAATGAGGTTTACCAGCGTCGACAAAACTGCTGAGTTCTGTCAACATTATGTTGACAGAACTCAGTGGTAGTGTAGACGCAGGTATAGTTTTGTCGACAAAAGTCCACTTTTGTCGACAAAACTCTGTAGTCTAGACACACCCTTAGTGTCTCCCAGTCTGTCTCAGCTCCAGCACTGCTTCTCATTGAGAGCTTTGTCAAACAAGTTGGGCTGTGATACACTCCTGAACAGGTTATTTTATCCTTTTCAGGGATCAGTGCACTTCAAGTAAGTATTTGTAATCACACTAGTAAGTCTTTTCAAAAACAAGGAAACAATTAGTCACGTAGCATAAAGTATCTAAAATTCTTCAGGTAAGCATGGAGGGGGGGAAAAGCAATCTATACTACCTTGAGCCATGCTGCAGCAGGAAGTATTTTGTTTTCCTTCGTCAATCCCAGATCAGAGCTGCTGTGTTTCTCCAAAAGCCAGATCTTAGGTGTTTGGGTGTCGTAGCACGCCCAGCTGGAAGATTTCAAAGCAGTGCTAGTGACAGGTAGTGGGCGTGTGCACAACACTCTCCATGCGCCGGGCAACTAATGCGCATGCGCAGGCTACGCTCCCTTCAGTTCCTTCTCTGCTGCTGGCAGGGTCAGTTGGAACCCTCAGTGCACTCTGCATTGAGCTCCTTGGACAGATAGCTAGCCTTTTTCCCACAGTTTTTAGTCAGCTTTTGCCTTAAAATTGCCTTCCTTTCACGCTAAGAAGAAAATGTGTGGGTTTTTTTTTTTCCCCTTTCTGCAATCAGCTGTGGAGCTGATAAGTGGAGGCTCCCTCCCACCTGCTTTCCCCTTGTGGGGCTCGCTCCATGGGGGCTCTCCCCTCTGCATTTATTGATTTTTATTTGATTTACTCAGTCTGAGAAATTTTTCCTCAGAAACCTTCTCAGAACTCCTTCCCTCCCCCAAAAGCCACCTAGGTTCAAGTGCCATCTATTTGCTGCTTGTATATTTCGCACCCAGAGGGGCGTTCATTTATCTCTGCTGCCTGGGGAAGCACCACTACATGATTCAGTGTGTATATTATAGAGACCTGACATCCGAAGCACACAAAGCGAGTGGGAAATAGATCCAACCATCTTACACCAAATCTTCCAATGCTGGAGTTTTCCCCAGATAGACCTATTTGCGACCTATACCAACAAAAAGTGCCCACAGTACATCTCACGGGCAGGAATAGGCTCACACTCCCTAGGAGATGCATTCACGATCCACTGGGGCATAGCACTCCTCTATGCTTTTCCGCTGATACTACTTCTCCATTGAGTGGTCAACAAAATCTGAATGGTCAGGTCCCACAAGCCCTGGACTGGCCGAGACAAACATGGTACACTTACCCACTCCAAATGTCATCCAAGCGGCCATGGCGTCTCCCTCGGCTCCCGCATCTCCTCACCCAGCACTGCAGTCACCTCCATCACCCCACGCCTACGCACTCTCCAGCTCCAGGCATGGTTTCTCAGTGTGTCACTCCACTAGAATCACAAAGCACAAATCAAGCCCAAGAAATTCTCCCAAGAGCTGCAGAACAGCCACTCGGAAATCTTACCTGTACAAATGGCGATGTTTCTCTGCTTGGTCCCAAAGAAACAACCTCCATGCGGCCTCAGTTCCACTAATCTGCTGTCCTGCGATACACCGTGGAGCTTAAGAACTCAGGTCTTTCCTTGAGCTCCCTTAAAGTCCATCTCCCTGCAATCACAGCTCTATGCTAACCAATAGATGATACATCGGTGTTCACACACCCGAAAAGTAAAAGGTTTCTCAAAGGCCTGCAAAACACCTCGCCGCCCATCAAACTACCAGTCCCCACTTGGGACCTTAATCTCGTTCTGAGGACCCTAATGAGAAAACCCTTTGAGCCGATGGCAACCTGCTCATTGCTCCACCTCTCCGTGAAGGTGGCCTTCCTTGTGGCTCTAACATCCCCCCCACCCCATTTACTGTCTTCCATAAAGACAAGGTGGTACTTTGGCCTCACCCCAAGTTAATGCTGAAGGTCCCCATCTCATTCCATTGCAATGAGCCCATCAACTTACCTGTCATCTTTCCTAAACCTCACGACAATGAGGCGCAAGCAAGACTCCATACCCTCAACCTCTGCAGGGCATTGCGTTCTGCATAGATAGAACCACACATCCTCAGAACCAACAGATTATTCATTTCAACTGCTGAACCATCTCTGGGACTCCCCATTTCCTCTCAGACACTCTCCAAATGGATAGTGGAATGCATAAGAGTGGCATACGCAGCCTTCGGCAAAAAACTGCCTGCACAACTTTTTGCACACTCAACCAGAAACATGGCTGCATCAACTGCATATATCCAGGGCATTCCCCTATCAGATATCTGTAAATCAGCTCCCTGGTTGTCCGCCCATACTTTCGCAACCCATTACACCCCTGACACATACCCCTCTAGGGGAACCGTGTTCAGTCACTTCATCCTCACGGGTGTCCATAAGGACACTACGCTGACCAAAGCTCCCACCTCCAGCGGACACACTGCTTCATAATCACCTAAGGTGGAGCACTTACAGGGACACTCCTCGTAGAAGAAGAGAGGGTTACTCGCTCTCTGAAGTAACTGAGGTAACCTGTGGGTGCTCTCCATCCAGCCTTCTTCCCCCTTTGCTTCTGTGCATCATCATGCATCCGTACCGGGGCAGAGAAGGAACTGAAGGGATCATAGTCCGGGCATGCGCATTAGCTGCCCAGCGCATGGAGTGTGTTGTGCGTGCGCCAACTACCTGTCACTAGCACTGCTATTAAAATCTTCCAGCCGGGCTTGCTGTGATACCCAAACACCTAAGGTGGAGCACCCACAGGGACACATCTCTAAGAACCTCAATTATTGCAGAGGGCGAGTAACCCTTTCATGCTGTATGAATGCATAATTTTGACATTCACTCTGCCTGGAAGCTCTGTGCTTTTTTTGTTTTTGTTTTTGTTAAGGAAATACAGGATCATTCACATGAGACCCAGTATGAAAACCTAGAAAAAATGAAAATATGTGACTGAAGTGGCTCTTGGAATCTTCTAGAGACGCTTAACAGGATTTACTCCATATGATAATTAAAGAGTAACTTAGCTAACAGTAAGAATTTAGAGTGAACACTTTTCAGTTGAACACTTCTTCCATTTATGGAAAAAACAAATGCAGTGATTCTTAGATGGAATACATTTTGAATTTTATTTTAGTTGTTACATTTGAGAAGAATAATTTAGTCAGTTTAAATGAGCATAAAAAGTATTTTAAAATATTTAAAGTTAATGTGCTTTATGTAAATAAAATGTTGGCTTCAGGCTATAGATTGTAATATGAGTGGTATTCTAAAACTCAACTGCAAAGGAAAACAAATGGGTTTGTGTATTTTTATTCTTCTTTATGTATTTAGAGAAAGTCTTGAGGAGAAAAAATAAATATAGCAAAACCTTTTAACTTTTTTTTGGCTTTTTATCTTTAGAGATATTAAAGTATGTGGGTTCAGTAAATCTAGGAAACACCTGGGTAGGATATGGGGTTCTGACAGTGATTTGAGGGCTATTCTAGCCATTTGTTGAAGGAAAGCTGTTGGAATCTTCAACTGTTTTTTTCCCCTACAGTGCGTACAGTGCATTAGTTGACTTTGTTTAAAGAGTTACTTGTATGAATCACTTCCCTCTTGATTTCCCAGATTACATTATCTGTGAAGCATGTTGTCTTAATTTTTCCAGTTTTTTGGTGCTCTGAGTCCTTAAAGAACTGAAGTTTTCTTTTTAAACCAAAGTGAGGAAGAAGATCCATTGAAGCCTTCTTTATGTATTATAAAGATGCAAAATGTGGTACAAATCCAAAGACTTTGTTTTCCTATACGTGTCGTCTTTATATACAGGCAGTCCCCGGGTTACGTACAAGATAGGGACTGTAGGTTTGTTCTTAAGTTGAATTTGTATGTAAGTCGGAACTGGTACATATTGTAGGGGAAACTCTAGCCAAACATTTCTTCAGAGCTCAGTTTTATTCTCCCACACCTCACTTCCCTCAGTTCTTTATTCTCAAGCTGAGGTGTCTGCTGAGAAAAGCCGCTGTGCGTCTCCCTGGTCTGCTCGGGTGGGGCGCTAGCTTCGCGTCTCCTTAGTCTGCTGGGGGGAAGCAGCTAGTGCGGGGTTGCCTCACCCCGTTTGTAAGTAGGGATCCGATGTAAGTCGGACCCATGTAACCCGGGGACTGCCTGTATGTCTTTGTAAAGATGGTTGAACCCATTTCTTGGAGATTCACATCTGTTGGAGGCATTTTCTTTGGCACATGATAGAGATGAGCAGTGTATAGAGTCTGATGAGTTTTTTGACAAGCTGCTCTATTAACTTCTTTTGTTTTATTTTCAGAGATACAGAACAAAGCCATACTGCTGTAGCCTATGCAAGTTTTCCTCAAAATTTCTTACTTCATTCAAGAATCACTTGCATCGTTACCATGAAGATGAAATGGACCAAGAGATGGTGGTTCCTTGCCCAAAATGTGTATTTGCTTCTGATTCAAAAGTAGTGGGAAAACATATCCGAATGTTTCACTCCAATAGGAAACTACAGAACTGCACAGTGAGCATTTTAGGTGGCATGAAACAATTCAGGAGTGACATTATAAACTTCACATGTCTAAAATGCCACTTTACAGACACACTGTACTACAATATGAAGAAACATGTGCTGATGAACCATTTTCAGAATTTAATAAGTATGTATTTTGGCCAGAGACCAGATGACATTGAAGAGCATTTTATTGAGCACTACTGTAAAAAATGCAATGCTATAGCGAACAGCCAAGACACTTTAATGTATCATGTCCTAACATCTGATGCACACAGAGATCTGGAGAATAAACTTAGATCTTTGATTTCAGAACATCTTAAGAAACCAGGACTTGTGAAGCAAATGCATATTGCTCCCAAGCCTCCCACAAGTACAGCTGCTCCATCGTTAATTCCCACCACTGCTCCATCAAGCACAGTTACTACTCCAACTTGCATTCAACTTGCATTTCCTCAGAATAATCAAAACCAAACCATGGTACAGGGAAAAGCAGTTCAAAACACAGTAAGACCACTGGCTGTTTCAAATGCCTCTAGTAGCCTTACACATACATCTGCTGCTCCGGTTGTTACTCCACCACATGTTACTCTTGTATCCAGTCCACTTCCAGTAGCTCAGAATGTCAGTCTTCAGCCACCAGTTCCACAACCTGTCTTTGTTTCTCATAGGGTCCCTCTTAATCAGCCAGTCAGGCCTGGGGTTCTCCCCCTTGCTCAGCCTGTTGGGACCATAAGTAGACCTGTTGCTCCTGGAGTTCTTCCACTTAATCAACCTGTCAGGCCTGGTCTTCTTCCTGTTAATCAGCCTATTGGGACCATAAATAGTCTGGTTGCCCCAGGAGCTCTCCCAGTAGCTCAGCCTGTTGGTTCTGTAAATAGACATGTTGGACCTGGTGTTCATCCAGCAACTAGACCTCTTGCACCTGGTGTCGTCCCTCTAAATCATCCTATGGGGAATATAAATCAATCCATTGGTCCTGGGGTTCTTCCTGTGCCTCAGGCTGTTACCTCAGGGGTTCTACAGTTTAATCAGCCTGTTACTTCTGGGGTTCTCCCTGTAAATCAGCCAGTCAGACCTGGAGTTTCTCAAAATACCGCTTTCCTGACTACCGGACCTATACTTAGACAATTAATTCCAACTGGTAAGCAGGTTAATGGAATACCTACATATACCCTTGCACCAGTTTCAGTAACGTTGCCCGTATCACCTGGTGGTGGAGTAGCAACTGTTACACCACCGCAAATGCCCATTCAGCTAATGCCATCTGGCTCAGTAACTCAGGTATCTCACTCTCCAGCTAGTGCACCGTCTCCTCCTATAGTTGTGACTTCTTCTCACAGTATGTCTGCACAGGCTTCTCCGCCTGCTCCTGAAACAAGCCAAGCCCTCAAACAGGCTAAGCAATGGAAGACATGCCCTGTTTGCAATGAGCTCTTCCCATCAAATGTCTATCAGGTCCATATGGAAGTGGCCCATAAGCACAATGCAGTAAAAACAGAGGAAACCCTTGAACCTGACAAGCTTGCAGTATGTGCACCCTTTTTGAGGTGGATGAGAGAGAAGACTGTCCGGTGTCTCTCTTGTAAATGTTTCCTATCTGAGGAAGAACTTATAAAACACCTGTTGATGCATGGGTTAGCTTGTTTGTTCTGTACATATATTTTCCATGATCTGAAAAGCCTTGTGGAACACAATAAGACTGTTCATAATGGAAAGAAGAAGTTACATGAAGACTACAGCAACAGAGGATTTCAGCTAGATAATGATGCTGATGGTGACCTTACATTTCCACATTTTGAGTTCAGTACAATGTTACCAAAAGAAGAACTTAGTGAAAAGGAAGTACACTTGGCAGTACTTGCAGGGGTAAACTCAAGGACCCTGGTACCTGTCTACATCAAAGTGAAGCCTCAAACAGCTGAAGTGAACAGTATTTGCAACAACAAAAAAGTATTTACATGCCCCTTTTGTTTTGGTACTTTCATTAATAAAGAAACCTATGAAGTGCATTTGAAAGAGAGACACCATATCATGCCAACTGTACACACAATTTTAAAATCCCCTGCTTTCAAGTGCATCCACTGCTGTGGGGTGTACACTGGAAATATGACTCTGACAGCTATTGCTGTGCATTTACTCCGCTGCAGAAGTGCTCCCAAAGACAGCAATTCAAGTATAAAAATACCACTTGAGCGCAATGAGAAGAAAGAGCTATCACTTGTTAATGGTGAAAAGCATGATTCTGTGTGTCAGTCTGCTAAAAGAAAACAATCTGATATATGTTCCATTGTAGAGGACCAAAGGAATAAAGAACAGCAGCTTCAGTCCTTGGGTACAGGCACAGCTCTAGCTCCAAATAAAGATGTGAATTTAGGGGTAGTGCCTGTTAAGAGACAAAAGGTTGAAAGCAGGACTGAGATGAAAGGACCTCCTTCAGCTGAGGACCTCCGTATACTAGCATTAGATCCTAAACAGTATGAACACAGTTCATATGAAACTCGAAAGCAGTTTCTGGCAGATTACTTTCACAAGAGGCCGTATCCTACAAAAAAGGAGATGGAATTACTATCATCAGTGCTATGTATGTGGAAATTGGATGTTGCATCATTTTTTGGGAAAAAGCGACATGTGTGCCTAAAGGCGATAAAAAATCGCCAGCCATCTGTGCTTCTGGGTTTCAGTATGTCAGAACTTAAAAATGTAAAGCACAGTGTGAATTTAAAATATAAATCGCAGGATGTGTAAAAATACTTTGTTTTAAAAGCAATCATATTTGCATACTTCTCAGTTTAGCAGTTTATTACATTGGTTAATTTCTTTTAACTTACAAACTGACCTTTGCAGAGTTATGGTAGTACAAAGTCTCATTCAGAATTGACTGTGTTGTTGAAAAAAGCAGCAGTGATCGTAGATCTGAGGAAGGTAGATCTTTCACATTTTCAGCTCTGTTTAAGCTTTTTTTATTCCCTGCCTTTCTTCCCCCATTTGTGGAGTAGGTTTCCCCCTCCCCTCCATTAGACTTTTCTACCATGATGTATTGTTTTTCCTGATTAAAATTTATTTTTTCTCAGCAATGTCAATCTTTTCCTCAAAAGAAAAAGTGCATAATGTTTGTTAAAATATGAAAACAAACTAAATGAGAAAACAGAACTAACTAAAAGTATTAGGAGTTTAAAGAAATTTAAACCAATTTTATTTTGTTCTTTTATCCACTAAAAAAAGATTGTGGTATTTAACTTCTTCTTCCACCCAAAAAAAGCTAGATTTCTAGTAGCAATAATAAAATGTATGCAGCAATTCAAAAATAAAAAGTACAGGTGCTTGTGATGCACAGTAGATAAACATCTGTATCTTTTTGGGAGGAAGGTCTTCTAAAACTACTGAAAGTAAGTGACTTAACACTGACTATGACTTTATTCCTTTAAAAATTAACTCTTAATTTAAAGGGTGATTGTTTACTATCACTTTGTAAATATGGGACACTTTCTAGTTGCTAAATTTGTACAGTTGCAAAGCTTGTTGACAGCTTACTGCAAAAGGTGAAGTAGTTTTAAAGAATTATTACATTACTTGGATGCATCTTGACATATTGGAGTCCAAGCATCACTGCAGTCCATGGGAATCTATTGCTGCGGACTTTGACTGTTGGTTAGGGTATTGAATGAACCCATGCCCCTATTAATAATGAATGAGAAATTTAGCTTAAACCACTTTTATAACAATCAGAAAGCAGCTAAACCTAGGACTGGATGGAATTTTTCATATATATGCTGTTGCATCAAAAGGGAATTCCATACATAATGTGTACACAGTGTTGCTAGCTGGTTGATGGTTTATATGAATAAATATTGATCTTGAACTAGTTTCTAATGAAGAAGAGACTACATCACAAAAGTACCTCCAGGACTATCACCTGTGGTAAGTGAGAGTCAAAATGTGTAAGTGGGCTTGGTGATTAAACTACCATTAAAGTAAATTAAGGATATGATTTATGGTCATTTGCATTACCAGTTTGCTGCTATTCCTACTATCTGGGTAAATGGAGGATTTTGGTTTCAATCAGATTGTCAGTTTGGTACCTTCCAAAACTCCCCAAAAGTGCTTCATACTAAACAAAACTAGTCAGAGGCCTTCCAGAACAAATATTACATGTGGTCTGTCCTACCACTGAATTTTGTGCTGATGAGTTTAAACAAAGGAAAGAAGACTAATGCGATTAATTTAAGTAATAAAAAAGTCAGTCTTTTCCTAGTCAACGCATTTTCATCCCATGGGATGTTTTTAAAATGTGCATGTAAATGTAACTTTACACTGAACATTTCAAGCAGCGGCATGACTGACTTCAATATCTATTAAAAAAAAAAGCTGATTTCCCATTTGAGTTCCTACAAATTTTAAAACATCTGTACTTTAGATTAAAAACACGGTATTTTTTGCTATTTGTGAAAAGTGTTCTCTCATACTTATCATTTCAGTGGATTTTTTTTTAAATTGTGAAACACCAAAAGAAAATTTACAATAAGATTGAACCTAGTCGCATAATGAAAACACTGAACAAAAAAAGTAAGTGTTCTACTTTTGAGGATGGTGGCTATGCAGGATAAATCAGCAGGGCCTACATTTTTCTTATTGTGACACTGTGTCCTAAAACAAGCCTGTAATACAGGGGTGGGCAAATAATACCAGCCTATGGGCCAGATCCGGTTAGTCAGGGTTAGCCTTAGGTGGGCTCCCCCCCCCCATATGTACCCTCACATCCACAGGTATGGGCCGTTGCAGCTCCCATTCTCCGTGGATCGTCACTGCTGGCCAATGGAGTCGCAGGAAGCGTATCCTGGTTGATACTGCTTCCTGCAGCTCCCATTATGGATTTCCATTCCCAGCCAGCCAACAAGAGTTGAAATCACCTGTACCTGCAAAGCTGCAGGTAAATATACTGGCAGCAGCCTGCCAGGCACTAACCCTAGCGAAGTATTGCCATTTTATTGCCCACCCTGCTATAATAGCTAGCCTGACATGAGATTTGTCCGAGTTTAGTTTGTGAACTAGTCTGGATAGCACAGGAGGACTTTAAAAATAGTTAATTGTTCTTGAGGGGAAAAAAACATCAATAAGTTCTATAGGCAAGATTTATCCCCAGTGCAAAACTGTGTCAAGGGAGTTACACTAGGAATTTGGCACTATAGATCTACGCGACATTTTAAGCTGAGTGGTTTACGTTCCTGTTTATATGTTTCTAATGTTTCTAAGTAGTGATATTAGCATTGATTCTTGTCATGGTGATGGAGGACACAATCTAGCTTTACTAGAGTTATTGTACGCTGGCCAGTGACAATGTTAAACATTTTTCTTTATTTGGCCTTTAATTTCACAGTTTCAAATAAATCAACTTTTTAACTTTTTTTTTTTTAAGGTGTGTGCATATGGATGGTTATTTTAAAAACTAAAGTTTGTAATGTTTCATTTAACATGTAGCATGAGAGCGTGACATGAAAAAATAATTTGGATTCAAAAGAGTTATGTCTAAGCAAAGCAGAAATAGACTTAATCCAGTGTGTTCAAACCCATGGCCTGCGCGCTAGCTACAGGCCAGCGCATATTCTCAATGTAACGCAGAGGGGGGCCATACCTCTGCCTGACTCCACCCACCCTCTTCCCTTATTTCACCCCATCCTCTGAGGGATGCGGCTCAGGGATTCTTGGAGGGGCCTGGTTTCCCTGGGGCTCCCACTACTATGAGGAGTCTGGGGGAGGAGGGAGACCGCTGATGCTACCCTACACCAAGCCCCTTCTCCTCCCATGCATTCCTTGGAGGTGAAATGAGGGGAGAGGATGGAGTGGTGGTAAAAAGGGATGCAGCTTGGGGGACAGGGATGGACCACTAGGTCTGCAGGGCTGGATTGTGAATATGCTCCAGCCCATAGGTGGCCCGTGAGCTGTGAGTTTTAGGTGCCTGATCTAGATCTTCAAAGGGGAAGAAGAGAGTGACACCACTGCAAGACAGTTTGTCAAAAGTAAGTTCTACCTCATATAGGAAATTTTATTTGAAGCATATTTAAAATAAAGGATGTGGATTCAAAGTGTTAATCCTGAGTGTTTAGATCCTGCTCCTACTGTTATTAAACTACTAAGCAGCCTAAGATACTTTAAAATGACTGCTGTGACAACTAACCAACATTTTTTTAAAAGGAAGTGAGTAACAGTATAATAGGGTCAGGCTTTTGGGGTAGTTGGGGGGAGCTTGGTTCAGAAAAGCCAAATGAGGGTATATTAAAACAGCAATGCAAATGAGTAAAATGCCAATTTCAGTTTAATTTTTTGCTGTTGTTGTCTCAACAGTGGGAGACCAGCTGCTTAGGAAAGTGCTAGTCTATATTTGAAGTTAACTGCCAAATGTAGTGATTTTAGCTGGCTTCTGCAGACTCTCCATTAAATAAGTAACAGAGAGGTAGCCGTGTTAGTCTGATCTTGGTAAAACAAAAAAAGCAGTCATGTAGCACTTTAAAGACTAACAAAAGATGGTTTATTAGGTGATGAGCTTTTGTGGGGCAGATCCACTTACGATCTGAAGAAGTGGATCTGCCCCACGGAAGCTCATCACCTAATAAACCATCTTGTTAGTCTTTAAAGTGCTTTTTTGTTTTACCATTAAGCAAGTTAACACCTTTAGCATCTCCTTTTAGGAAAAGAACGTGGCTGTCAAATCTTTGAGTCACTGTGAGCTAAATTGCCATCTCCTACCTATCAGCTCAGGGAAGCAATTTTTATGATCATAAGGCTCAGGGATAACAAAATAGTGACCTGCTCAAAGCGTGAAGGTACTTTATTTACTTTGAAGAGGTATAATGATTTTTTACAGTATGCTTTGATTAATATTTTGGTGTGGTATCCAGTGGTTTTAAAAAAAAAAACGGTGCTGATACTCCAGGGGAAAAGTTGTTGAGCCAAAAAAAAAAAAAAACACCTCGGGTGGGACATTTGCGTACAGAGGTGCCGGTACACTTCGTTCTTTCCAGGTAAACTCTGACTGAAGGTGTCGGTATTGCGTACCAGGAAGTACTATCATAAAAAAAGCACTGGTGGTATCTATTTTTAAAGTGAAAAGATGTGTTATGAAATCACTAAGCATAATACAGCTGGTAATTAGGAAGTGCAAGATGAAAGATTATCCATGTAGTGTAACTTGGTCATATGGTATGTCTTGATTTATATATACATTATTATGAAGGATAAAAATGTATGTGTGTGAAATTAGTGTTAATGATGCAGCACTGGGAACTTTAACTTTTGTATCTCCTGTCCTTTTTAAAAACCTGTGCCAAGTTTTCATAATGTAGTTGACAGTTTATTTTCTAGAGTGTTAATCCCCTCCAAGGGAGGTAAGTAGTGGTAATGAAAGACAAATGTTCACTGCAAAACCTGCTTCCTTTCTTAGCAAAGTTTTTATGAACCAATTTAAGTAGCACCAGCCAGCAACCTTTAATTAGGATTAAAAATGTGCATGCTGAACAAATGCTTCTGCAGGGTATGGAAGTTAAAACACCCAACCACCCAGTAAAATATTTTTATGTGACCATACAATTTTCAAACATTTGTAACTTCATGACTTCTGATCAACACTTTGCAAAGTTTGGTCTGGATGGTCCCCACACCTGTAATGGGTTCTGTCACAACCAGCCCTCTAAACTGAGGGGCCTTTATGCTGTTCAGCTGTGGATCATACCCTTCACACTAGTTACTTGCAGCAACTCTTCCATTCCTGAGTGTCTCCAAGTATGTGCTCCTTGAGTTTTTAACTACCCTCCACTCTGACTTTTGTCCTCTGGTTTGTCACCTCCAAAGATATGAACCCACCTATTCTTCCCAGTTGTCAACACAATCATGCTCCACACAGTTTGCAGCACAGACTTTGGTGTAAAAAATAAAAATTACTTGACAGAAAAATCAACTTCAAAGCTGAAATAGCCAGGGAAACAAGAGGTTACACAGAAACTAAACAGAGGCAACGTTACAGTTTACATTAGCAAATTAATACACCCTTAATACAAGTTAACTATTGCCTCTAAACATTTTTCAAGCATACCACCTGCCCCAGAAAAGACCCAGGCTTTTGACTGTTCATCAGGTCATACCACTCCCATCCCACTTCTCTCCTCTCAAGCTATGGTGACTCATGGTTCTGCAGCATAAGAAAATTCTAGCAGGGGTGGCTCAATGTCTTCCCATTCATTGTAACAGTTTTGTTGTACAATAGTAAGAACTTATAGTCAGTCTCAAGTGGGTGGCGAAGCAGCCCCTGCTTGCATGATTTACCCAGTACCCCAGTCTGGGCCGGAGGGAGGAGGGGGGGAGGGCACACGTTATGAACAGTTTTATAGACCTGCAAATGCATAACCATGGTTTGTATAGATAGCACACGATGCTACAGTTCAGAACATGTTGTGCTTGCATATAAAGCCCTACTTGGTATACTATTTTAGTACAATAGCATGGTATGTAATCAGTTGCTTCAACTACTTATTCTTTGAAGCTTGACCCTCCTCCGTGTCTCATTCTCTGCTTAAGGTATTTGGGGCACTAGTTGTCACAGAAGCGTTTGGTCTATGAGGCATCATCAGTGCAGCTTACCATTGCCTTCTGATTTCTAGTAGGTAAATGGGAACTGTGTACTCTCTCATATAGACATGGGCTGCATCTAGATTGGCATGATTTTCCGGAAATATTTTTAATGGAGAAGTTTTCCGTTGAAAGCATTTTCGGAACAGAGCGTCTAGATTGGCACGGACGTTTTTCCGCAAAAGCACTTTTTGCGGAAAAGCGTCTGTGCCAATCTAGATGCGCTTTTGTGCAAAAAAGCCCCGATTGCCATTTTCGCGATCGTGGCTTTTTTGCGGAAAACAAATCAGAGCTGAGCTGTCTACACTGGCCCTTTTGCACAAAAGGGACTTTTGCCTGAACGGGAGCAGAATACTATTTCTGCAAGAAGCACTGATTTCTTACAGTAGGAAGTCAGTGCTTTTTGTGGAAATTCAAGCGGCCAGTGTAGACAGCTGGCAAGTTTTTCCGGAAAAGCGGCTGATTTGCTGGAAAAACTGGCCAGTCTAGACACAGCCATGTAGATTGGTGATGCTGGAAACTAGCTTCACACAGGCTCCCTACGTGACTTGGTAAGTAGTCGACACCTGAACTAGGGGCCTATGCACCACCAACAATGCAAGGGGCAAACTGGCTGCTTAACAGGGATCCACGGAATCCAGCATGCCCTCAGTAAGCTGTCTAAGCTAGCTAGTAGTGAAAAGGACTGGTGTTAGGCCAAGATCCCCAAATCAGGTGCCATGTGACCAGGAATTGTCATGGATGGTATGGAGGGAAGCATTCATCGTGGCTCAGGATTCTCAGCTGTGAACCCTCTAGGTGCGTAAGACAGACCACCTACTGAGAAAAATCACCCCCCCCCTTTAAAACCCAATCTCATTACTGCCAAGGGCCTAGTGGGAAGAACACTCACCAAGGATGAGGGAGATCCGTTTTCAAATTGCAGCTCTGGAGTAGGAACTGGTTCCCAGGTTGTCACCTTTCTTCATGGTTCCTTGACCCTGTCCACCAAACTGCTACAATCACTCCTGTGGGACCTTGTCCACATTGCATAAATAAACTATTACTTTCTGTAATTGGTCTTTGAAATGTGTAGGTCCATGCTACTAGATACCCCAATTCCAAATGTTTGCCTTAACACCCATAGGGGGTAACACCAGTGCCTTATGACCCTTGAATACCAAACAGTGTATAAAGAGCAGTACACACACTCACTCTCTCTCTCTAGTTCCTTTCTACTGGAATCTTAGCTGACCCATTCCACTGTGTTGGGACTGGGGTGTGTAAGGACAGGTCTGTGGGGTGTGTAATGGATATATGCAATACATCTTGAAAAACAGTTATGAAAAGCATAGAACTGGAAGGAACCTCAAGAGGTCATTAAGGCCATCCCCTGCACTCATGGAAGGATCAAGCACCAGGTAGGTGTTCATCTAACCAGCTCTTAAAAATCTCCAATGATGGAGATTCCACAACCTCCGTAGGCAATTTATTTCCATGCTCAACCACCCTGACAAAGTTTTTCATGCTGTCCAACCGAAACCTCCCTTGCTACAATTTTTTTCTTTTGCAAGTGTCACATTGTGGACTCATATTTAGTTTGTGGTCCACTATGACTCCCCCAGATTCCTTTCTGCAGTACTCCTCCTTAAACAGTCATGTTTTTGCCTGCTTGCATGTGTCTGTTAACCTTAGGTGATGCCCAAGCTATTTTTTATGGATGTGGGATTAGGAGTTGCATTTAAACTAGGCATGCAGGACTGCTTGCTCACATTAATATCTTATTGTCATGTGGTAACAAGAGGGTAAAGGTTAGCAAATGTGATAAATGAAGGCCACCTTGCTGGTCTGCAGTTGGCCACCATAGCAACACTTCCCTCATATGCTGTTGACTTGAGGAAGCTGAAACCTTTCTTAGGGTTTGGAGTCTAAACATGTTCCGAGCGCTTATACTTCTTTGCGACTGAGGGGAATCACCTCCAGCCTGTGCCTGCCAGTAAAGCCTGTGCAATCTCCTGGAAAGAGCAGCAGATAAACAACCTCAAGCCACCTGAACCAGTGTCTCCGGTGGGCAGAGAGCAGCCAAGTATGCGGATGTAGCTAATGCTATTCTCTTTGTGTAAGTCCCAACAAATCAGACAGCTGCTCCAATAGGTGCTGGAATTAGGAATGCTGGGGGCATGACAGCACTCCCTGGCTTGAAGTTTCATCACATGCAGTGTAGGTTTGTTCAGTGGCTTTCAGCAGCTCCCCCCTATTAAAAACTATCCATGCACCAACTGCCTGTCCCTGTATGTTGATCAATACGAGAGGGAGGCTCAGTCATGGATATAGGCCAATAACATCCAATGGGCTTGAAGCCAGTGGACTTTGGCAAAAGCTCCCCTGGTAGTGGGCAGAGTCCCAAGCCTATTATTGACAATGTTAAAAGAAAGGACTCCCATGGGACCAAAACCAGTACCACTAATTACAAACTAGGCTAATAACTTGCTATAAAGACACATAGGAGCAATAAGATGAAGCACAGTATGCTCTGACCACTGATGGTAAGAAGAATTGAAAGGTGTGTAGGTTGGCTCTGCCCTTTCCTTAATTTGAGGCACAAGAGCAGAAAGGGTGCAGGCATGGTCACCTCTACAGGTACTGCCAGGGAAAACTCTCCAGCACTGTTGCACTAGGCATACACATGCTTAAGAGTAATGGGCATATGCGGTCACTCAAAAACATTAAATATGCACTGGTGCAGGAAGTCAAACTTGGGTTGTCCACATGAGGGTCCTAACCACTGGCTCAAGCACCCTTGTGCAATTAGTTTACTGTTTATATAAAGTGGAAGTTTCAACAGGAGATCTTGAGACCAACCCTGGAATACCCCGTAACCTGATGGTTCGGGCACGCTCCTGGGACTTGGGAGATCTGTGTTTTGAGTCCTCACTCCAAACTAGGTAGAGCAGGGATCTATATCTGGGTCCACTTCCTAGCTGAATGCCCTAACAACAGATCTATTAGTTATTCTGGGAGTGAATATACCTGTAAGTGGGTAGTTGGAACAACAGCATGACCAGATTGAAGGATTGATGCTAAACTATATAATTTATGTAAACCACCAACACAGCAAACAAAGCTATGTCTTCCTATATGTAGGTTGTGTTCTTGCCACGTGAAGTAGGTGATAGAGAACCCAGGTGGTGCATCTATGATTCTGGCATTCCCTAAAGCACAAAGACTTGGTAAGACTAGCAAAAAGAATTAGGCACAGTTATCCCTTTCCTTCTGTAGATGTACAGCTAACACTTTCCCTTCACAGCAGACTACATGGAAAGGCTCCATTAGCTTCACTGGAGTTGCAGAAATGCATCTATATGTGACTTTTGATCTAAATATTCTTTCTGGAGATTATGCACAAGGAAGAAGGAACACGGCTTGACTCTTCAGTTGTTGGGGAGAGTTTCAAGGATAACAGCTAGAAAAAAAATCCTATTTGAAAATTTGATCTGAAAGGCAATTAAGTATGAATATGGAATACAAATCCAATGTATACAATCCACCTTCCACACCAGAACCGCCCTTTTCCCCAGCCATGTGGTTCTACTATCTCTGAAAGAGGCCCCCCAATGAGACTGGGGCATTATCAGCTCAAAGACAGGCACCGCATCTATCATACATACCACTTATGTGGGTCTTGGATTTCTCCTCGCTGGAGCTTAACTTTTGAGATTCAATGTGATCTTTGCTCAATGCCTTAATACTGGAAAATTCATAGAAACATGCACCCCATAGGCAATTTTAAGCTCATATGATCACAAACCATAACCACTTAGAAACATCCATACAAATAAACTACTTCAACTTTAATTACATCCTTTTAATTACAAGAGCTTTGGTAATCGTACATATATAATTTTGGCATTATTTACAAAAGTCAAGGTTGTATACATGTATCAAATAGAACTTCCAAGTTTATATTTTTATCCTTGACATTATAGAAGTCATCACACTGCTGTTCTCAGAGTCTGGTGGAGATAGCAGTTCAGAGTATTCCAACATATTTTCAGTCTAGTACATTTCTCTCCCAGATGTTGAAGAACAGGACCTGAGCCATTCCTAGGAGACAATGTATAGAACTTTGTCCTTCTTTCATATCAGTCACCACAGGTGCTACTTGTGGTATGTTAACACTGGCAGCAGCACAGAAATTAAAGTACAAAAAAAGACATTTCTCCTATTTATCTATTTTCCTACTAGAGTGTGTTTAAGGAGTTTATAAGCCTTGTTTTAGAAAGACTTTTGTAATCATATATAATACATAAAAAATAACTGAAACAGCTTATAGACAATGGTGGCACACAGTCAGGATGGCAATCTGCCACTGATATGCATAGAAAGGCAGCAACTTGGATGCTAGCATTACTTTCATTCATTTGCCATTCTTTCTTCTGGATGATACATGTCAACCAAAAGCAAAATCATGAATAAGATGGCTCACTGAGACAGGGAAAGTAGTCTTCAGTCTTGAAAAGGGGTGGAGGCTCATACAGGGTCTGGTGTTGCCTTGAGGAAGATGATTTCTGTGATTAAGAAACATTTTATTTGATTTTTGCCTTTGCTTTACCACTTTTTTAGTTCAGTTATGTAATGAGCTATATTTGCACAAAACATTAACCTCAAGCCTTTTGTCTCTTCGTAACTGACAAGAATTTCTTTGTACAAGCTGCACAGTTCTTACAAAAATTGCCTTTTCTTTACATTGTTTCTATAGTCTGTGTCTGGACGAGGAGAGACAGACACACACAGATTGTTTGTTGTTAATGAAGTTACTATAATAAAATGAAATGAGATATTTGGTTATTTTATATCCCAAAAATATTGCCTCTCTCTAACTTCTTGATCAACTATGTGAAACTTTATTATCAAAAGCTTCAGAGGGATAACCAAGTTAGTCTGTAAGTAGAAAAATTTAAAGAACAACAAATAGCCTAGCAGCACCTTAAAGACTAACAAAACATGTAGCTGGTATCATGAGCTTTCGTGAGTACAACCCACTTCTTCAGATGACAAAGTACATAATTAAAGAAAAGAAGAAATAACCTGACATTAATAGACTAGAACAGTGTTTCTGAAAGCGTTCAGCAAAATCACTTTCAGAAACACATTAGCTGGCAGCCCCAGTTCATTTATTTACTGGTGCCGCAGCCATGGAGCCTCACAGCTCCATTTTGTCCTTTGCAGCCAGAGGGAGTCATGAGAAGCGGTGGCCTGGCTCACCTTGGCTACAAAGGATGAAACCGAGCCAATGGGAGCCGCGAGTAAATAAACAAACTGGGGCGGCCAGTTAATGTGTTTGAAAATGATTTCGCTGAATGCTTTCAGAAACACTGGACTAGAGCAACACTGCAACTTAAAAGTAGTCTATTAAATATTTTTTAAAAATATGAACTGTAATGAAATGATGTAACAAATGTTATATGTATGTAGGATGGTGAGGAGACATTACTGTTAACTGACATTTTTTACTTCCTTTAGGGCAGAAATCATATGACAGATGGAGACCCACCTCAGAATCAAGCTAATTCATACATAGGTACAGAATATGATTTTTATTTTTGTATATAATTATGATGAAAATGCCAATGTTTACTTTGAAGAATGTTAAAAATATCTATTTATATTCACACTTGTGTGAAATTATGGAGTTTAAGAATTTATTTTCATTTTTACAAATTTTCAGTTGCAAAAGGGGATAACAGATGTAATGACAGGAAACACTGAGATTCAAAGAGTTAAAGCTTTTAACCATTAAAACTCAAGTTGTCAACACCACATATCAAAATATACAAAGTAAGTATTCTTAATTCAAACTAAGTTCTCATGCAATATTTTTCATACTTTGCCTAAATTTAGATGGTCATTAGGGATGTCAAGAAGTGGTTATTTAGGTAACTGTGTAATCACTGAAAATCTCAGAATTTACATGCTATGCTGCAGGCTCTGCAATAGAAAGCTTATACTGCAGAGCCCATAGTGCATCTGGCTCCCCAGAACCAGAACCAGAGCCAGCTGGCCCCATTCCCAAGGAGCTAGCTGCAGGCTCTGCAGTATAAACTTTATACTGCAGAGGCAGCCACAGTGCAGGGTGGCAGATGGCTCCTTAGGAGTGGGGGCGAGAGCCTGCGTATAACTGTTAACAATAACCAATAAACCCAAGCTTATCAGTTATTCTATTACATCCCTAATGGCCGTAGATTTAAATCTTTTTTCAGTGTGTGTATACACTGAAACCAATGTTTACTGACATTTACTGATATAAATCAAAGCCTTCCAAGCCTACTCATGTGGCTTCATGATTTATAACTCCCAAAGGTTAGATTAAATTGCTGATTTTTTTTTAAAAGAACATACAATATATATAAAAAAAAAATCTAATGACTTTTCAGTTTGCACACTCATGCACAGATATGGATCTGTTAAATAATGACACTGTTAAAAATAAAAAAAGCCAGTAATGTACATAAATACGAATTTTTAAATACTAACTTTTTAAAAAACATTTTTAAATGAATCATAGGAAATTGTTTTTGCTAAAGAAAGTCAAAAGGCAAAACTGATGATGCTCTCTGTATACTCAAACTTTCCTAAAATATAGAAAAATATTTTATTTCTGCATGTTTTGGTAACTTGTAAAAGTCTGTTTTGTCTTTTTAAAAAGCTGGGCTGGGCAACCTAAATAATTTCGTCTTAAGTAACTGAAATAAATCCATCAACTCAGTATTTCCTTAAACTTATCCAAACTATTGATATCGCAATGCAAACATCTGACAAGAATATTGACAAAGTGCCATTTAATAATTTACTTTAGTATACCCTTTGTAATCATTAGGGTCTAAAATTTAAATTAGTTTACCCTTTGCTTTCATAGGCTCCTCACTTTTGTAGTAATGAAACTGACCGCAGCAAGGAAGAAAGTGAACTTCATTTGGGAAGTATGAGGACAATCCTTTGACACTTCGGTTATAGGAAAATTTAATAAAACTGTAAACAAACTTGCTTATCAGCAATTCACAACATAAATGTGACAAATGGCAATTTGCTATATGGCTTGCATCCCTAAAAGAAAGTCTTTGCTAAATTTAGAAAAAACAAACGGATACCATCAATTTAAAAAAATCACTTCTGTCTGAAAATTTTTATCTAGCATTGTAAAAACATGTAAGATAACTGAAAAATTCTAGGAGTCTTTTTCTACTGTGTGCAGTTTCTACTATGTTGCATCAGTTTTTCCATACTGCAAAGTGGAAGAGAAAATATTTTTAAAACACAATTAAGGCGACAAAAGTTGTCCAAAGAACACACGAGCAGGCAAAGTATCAAACTGCTTTTTACACTGAGTGTCCTGATAAGTGAATAAGTATAGTCACTTAAGTCTGCTCAGTGCGCAATTCAAATTTTAGCAGTATAAAAAAGCCTGCCCCCTCAGTAACATTTGGAGGTGAGGGAAACTTACATTCTCACAACCTGGGTATGACCAGTGTCCCAACAGGAGCAGAAGTTCTGAGAGTCTTAAAACGAGATTGAATACTAGGGATGTCAGCCTGTCGATGAACACACAATTAACCAATAATTGTATACAGAGGCAGTAGTGTGGGTTGGCAGCAGCCCCTGTCTTTGAGGGGGGGAGGGGGTCTGGGAGCACATTGGTTGCCAGAACTGCCCCCAGGGTCTATCGAATAGTCATGTAACTTCTAAGATTTCATCCAGTTACACAACATCTAATATTGCCACTGAATACATCATTTAACAACCAAAACTTCCTTCATATGAGGGATTTGGTAAAAAAACAAACAAATAAATAAAGCCTGGAAAATGAAAATAATTGCAGCCAAAGAAGTTCAGTCAAAAATGAAAGATTTTCAGAAAGTTGACAGCAGGTGAAAAAAAGCTATGATGCAAGTCTTAGGATAATTAATGTTTGCTATAGCCTATGAATTATTGTTTATTGCTGCAATCCTGCAAACATGTAAGTAGTTGCTTAAATTTATGCACGTGAATAGTCTGTTGAAGAACCCATGCATGAAAGAAACTATGTTCAGAAAAGGGCTTGGTAAAAATGGCATCTTCGTTCTTAAAAGATTTGGTCTAAACGCATCTCTATATTTGGACTGCACTTCTACAGTGGAGAGATTTGGATTCTAGTTCAGTTTGTACATCAACAAAAATTAATTAATTTTCAACTACAGAGTTTATTACTAGAGTAATAAATGTTCAGCTAATGCATAAAGTTCAATCTAGAACACAACCTGACTTTCAGATCCTACTGTTCGAATAAAATTATATAATAATCTCTTTAACCAATAAACTGTGAAAAATTGATAGCCACAGATAGTCTAGCACTCCAGTGCCTTTTTTACACAGTAGAGCAGCCTTGTCATAGCTATGAATAAAAAATTGTAACCGTAATATTATATAAAAGCTATTTTTATTGTAACAAGCAAACAATGGGATCCTTGTCCATACCTGGCGGTTCTAGGTGCTACTACAATACAAAAAGAAAAATTGCTAAATGGCTTAGAAAAATAAGCCCTGTCCTGAAATATTTTTTCTTTTCAAAACTGCAAAATACATTATCACTTCCATTTTATAAACAACGCAAATGAGGCACTGGGAGGTTAAATACATAACTTGCCCAAGGCTGCACAGTTAGTGTCATAGAAGGGAACAGGTTTTCTGACCTCAACCCTCAGCCATGTGTGAGACACAATAGTTTTCTATTGTGTAGCTTTCTAGCCATGCATAGTCCTTCACCTCCCTCCCAGTGAAGTAGTTTTTCTAATATGCAACTTAGACGTCCCCCACTGAAACCTGAGACCATTGCTTTCTGTTCTATCAATAGCAATCAAGAATGGGCCATGTAACACTGTAGGCACTCTTCTCATGCCACACTCTCCATAAACTCATCAAGCTCAGTCTTGAAACTAATTGGTGTTTTTGCTCCCATTATTCTCTTTGGAAGACCATTCCAGAACTTCACTGTAGCCTCATTCAAAGTTACCAGACACATACTTCATTCAAAACCTCATTCAAACCTTGACAGACACATACTTACGTTAAGAAAAGGTGGTACACTGATAGTATGTAAAAATTTTTTAAAGGTGTTTGGAAAAGTTCCAAGGTCTGTTTCTGCTTTTGTGACCTGCTCCTCCAGTACAGCCACATTATTTCCAACCATTTTTACAAAGGCCTAGTTGGAAACAAAACCAAACCTTTATTCATCATTTTGTAAGAGCATTTCCCAACAAGATGTCTGAAGAGGTTCAGATTAGGTGGAAACTAAAATATAATTGCAGGTAACAACCCCAAAAGAGCATAAAATAGTATTTTTGTGTCATCTCCATTGTTAAATTTGTGCCACAAATGACCCACTTGTGCAACCTTCTACATGTGGAACCTGATAATTTGGAAGTTGGGTAGAATAAGACGGACCAGTTTTTTTTAAAAGAGACTATAAAAGTACTTGCATTCAGCAGGCTGATTTAATGCAGTGAGACAAGTGTACAGCTTTATTTAACTGAAAGTGGTAAAACGCTTGTTTACGTAAAACAAAACTTTCTCTTGGGAAGTAGCAATACACAAACTGTTATCATACTTTAATTGTTTTGCATAGCACTTGCTCTGAAATTGCTTCTATGCCAACAAGTTTCTGTGGCGCTCAGATGTGGACAAGAAAGTTTAGGCTTTCACATATTTAGTGACAGATTTTAAACACGTCTATTTTTAAAGAGCTATGCTCATTATAATTTAACAAACAAAAATTATATTAAAATAAAATTCAATTTTTAAAAATAAGTGATTATTAGCCATCCTTGTAAAAAGTGCATGTCTGGTTAACTTCCCATACACATCCTATCAGTTTAATTCTGCTAACACTAGTCTGGTCCATTTTGCCTCTCAATCACCATGCTGTGGCATTCACTTGTAAGGATGTAAAGAATTAACTAATTAACCAGTTAACCACTTCCTAAAGGTGATTCTTACCAGGTAACCAGTTAACTGACAGCCGGGCCAGGCTGGAACAGTCACCTGTGGAATCATGGTTAACCGTAATATTTAAATGGTTAACTTTTTTTTAAAGGAATTTTACATCCCTCTTCATTTGTACGGGGCATGGGCTTGTTTTACAAAGCAAAGTTTGCAGGTTTAAAAGCAGAAGAGAGGGCAAAAATCTTTGCTGTCAATTTGACACATATGGACAAACAGATTGAGAGATTCATTGTTGTCCCACTGCTGAACACCCACTAGGAAATTAGTAATTGTGTATGGTTTCAGGGCAACAAGTGCACCAAACTGTGGCTGTAGCATTCTGTTTCCTCATGTTATTCCCATGTTGGATTTTAGATCAATATGCTAAAAGTGAATCAAGTCAAAGACATTCTGAAACAAACGCATATATAACCCACTAACTCCCCATTCATTTTAGAATTGTCTTTCCAGGTTTTAACACAAATCCAATGACTTCTTTCTGCTGTCTTCACAATCCTAGCCTCTCTTCCTCTGCACTGATCACTCAATGAACTCCTGTCCTTCCACAATGATGGCATAAGAGTTTTCTAATCCACAGCTCCCAGTAGCTGAAACTGTTCCTGTATCACTCTATTTCAAATCTTAATAGTTAATATTCTTCATCGCCTAAGTGGGGTAACATTTTCAAAAGCACCTTAAGTGATTCCATACCGTTGATTGTCACTGAATTTTAGGCACCTAAGTGCATAAATCACTTTAGAAAATAGGATTTTAACCTAGGTTATGTAGGTGCTTTTGCAAATGTTAGCCTGGAACTCAATTTTCATTGTATTCCACTGTTTAACTCTGAATTGTTCCATGAGAAACTCAGTATGAAAGATACTATCAAAAATTATAAGTGGTATTATTGAGTTGAAAAATCTGCCTTGCTCCAAATAGTGAGCATGAACATAAATGAAGATACTCAGTTCAAGAAACCTGGCAGTTTCAGGAAATCACACACACCAAAAAATCTATTAATTCCCCACATTAAACCTGTATTAAGATGTGGATGTTAATTACCTTTAATAGTTAGTCAACAACATTTCTCATTCTCTCAGATAAAAACTAAGTAAGTTATAATACTGTACAAAATGCATGTACAATTCTCACATGTACCATATTGGAACACTACTGTGATAAAACATACAGATGACTAGTGCACTGATTTAAAGAAATGAATTTTTTTTGTTCGGTTTATATCAACGCTGGCTTATTGAACGTGTTGACACACACACACACACTTAAATTCAAACAAATTTTGAATTTAAGTATGTGCTTCCTATAGAATTCCAGCATCTAATCAACAGGAACAGTTAAGCATTAGTGACTGGCACATTCAGCCAATTAATAATGTAATGCTCAGCTCCCACATTACTAGTTGATACCTTGTGTGGAAAACACTGGTTTACAGGTGTAAACAAAAAGGCAAAAAAATAACAGGCTTGCTAAATTCAGCATGAGAAACTTTTTGAAGCATATAAAAAGTCTGCAACTCTGACTTAAAATATGCAGTTTGCAACATCCCCTTGAGAAAAGGAATATAAATAAATGACATCAACATACATACCTCTAATTTGTCAATCTTTCTATATATCTGTCTCATTTCTGTAGCTTTTGTATGAACTTGAGGTACACTTTCATTGACTACTTGAGAAGTCTCACTTCGAATCTAAAAACAATCCAAACAAATTACATAAAATTAAGTGTATACTATAATGACTATGTCTGCACAATAACTTTGATATATTCTAATACTGAAGTTAGTGACATCTAGTTAAAGCCACTGAATCTTGACGGTTGTAAACAAATCAATACAGGTATTGTCTGTGTTAACACATGCAAGCATTTGTTGGTCTCATAAGTATTTCCAAATAGCACAGGTCTCTGCCAATGATGAAAAATAGAAGCCAAAGTGCAATAAAGTTGTGCACTTTCAACACTTTTCATTCAAAAATGACAAAACACTTTAGAAAGTGTTTAAAGTGTTAACATTAAATCTATTTGATAGATCAAAAAATGGGGATGCTGAAAAGTTCACACACCACCATAGTGTCTCTGTGATTTTGAATCTCAAGAGCATGAGATTCAAGTGCAATTTTTATCGTAGTTACACTGAACACATTTCAAGCTTTTCCTAAGGTATCCATGACTGTAATATGATTCCTGCCATTCAGATAGAGGACAACCTATTTTATTAATATGAGGTGCTATTTCTGTTAGGAAGCTTTTTATCTTTTCGGTCTCTCCTCTGACTTGCTCCTTTTTCTTTCCCTTAAGCTCAACAACCAAACAGTTTTCTCAAACAACTGAATATGCCAACCTGCAGCAACATCTTATTGAAGTTAGCTTTTCTTGGAGAAGTATAGAGACACAAAAAATATGTGAGGTGTGCAGTTTTGCTCTGTCAATGATATTACAAGAACAATACCAAAATGTAGAAAACACCTTCCTCACAGTGGGCATATGAAGCTACATCACTTGTAAGGTACTTTTTAATCAGAAGAAGGTGCTATAGGATCTGATGGGTCTCTTCTGTGGTGCAATACCAAGGGTAGTTAGGGGACATCTTTAAATATTATTTCTGTCCAAGACAAGCAAGCTGCTTTTACTCACTGTCTCTGGCTCTCTTTTTTAGGCATTTGGTTCCAAGTAAAGGATGTAATTCTGAAGTTGTCTTATACCAGAGGTTTACACCTTGAGAGATTCATGTCCCATGTGAACCTCCTTCAACACAGGGAAAGCGTGTGTTGAGTTTGCAGCTGGAATCCCCATATCCAGGGAGGAGGCTCACATACTGTGTGAGAGAAACAAAATACAGGACTATGCAGCACTTTAAAGATTAACAAGATGGTTTATCAGATGATGAGCTTTCGTGGGCCAGACCCACTTCCTCAGATCAAATAGTGGAAGAAAATAGTCACAGCTATATACCAAAGGATACAATTAAAAAAATGAACACATATGAAAAGGACAAATCACATTTCAGAACAGAAGAGGGGTGCGGGGGGGAGGGGGAAGGAAGGTGAATGCCTGTGAGTTAATGATATCAGAGGTGGGGAAGATTAGATGTCTGTGAGTTAATAGTATTAGAGGTGATAATTGGGGAAGCTATCTTTGTAATGGGTAAGATAGCTGGGGTCTTTGTTCAGCCCCCTGCGGAGAGTGTCGAATTTTAGCATGAATGCCAGTTCAGAGGATTCCCTTTCAAGTGCAGATTTGAATGTCTTCTGAAGTAGGATGCAGGTGAGTAGGTCATTGAGACAGCGTCCTTTCTGGTTGAAATGGCAAGCAACTGTTTTTTCTTTGTGATCCTGTCTAATGTCCTGTCTAATGTCTGTTTTGTGGGCATCGATTCTTTGGCGAAGTGTCTGAGACATTTGTCCAATGTACATAGCAGACGGACACTTTCGGCACATGATAGCATAGATTATATTTCTGGAGGCGCAGGAATACATATTCTTGATCTTATAACTCACTTGGTTAGGCCTAATAATGGTGTTAGCAGAGTGAATATGTGGACAAAGCTGGCAGCGGGGTTTGTTGCAAGGGAAAGTACCAGGGTTGGTATTAGTGTGGTATGTCCTGTGGTTGTTGGTAAGAATCATCTTGAGGTTAGGTGGTTGTCTATAGGAGACTATGGGTCTGTTTCCCAGAGCTTCTTGGAGTTTAGTGTCCTGTTCCAGTATAGGCTGTAATTTATTGATAATGTGTTGGACAGGTTTAACTTGGGAGCTGTAGGTGATGACAAGTGGTGTTCTATTGTTGGTTTTCTTGGGTCTGTCTTCTAGTAGATGGTTTCTAGGTATTTGTTTGGCTCTTTCAATTTGCTTTTTTATTTCTCCGGGTGGATAGTTGAGGTTTATAAATTCTTGGTAGAGATCCTGAAGTTTCTGGTCTCTGTCAGTGGGATTAGAGCAGATGCAGTTGTATCGAAGGGCTTGGCTATAAACGATGGATCGTATGGTGTGTGCTGGATGGGAGCTGGAAGCATGTAGGTAACTGTATGAGTCAGTGGGTTTTCTGTAGAGGGTGGTGTCTAATTTTCCATTGTTGATTTGTACTGTGGTGTCCAGGAAATGGATCTCTCGTGTGGAACGGTCCAGGCTGAGGTTAATGGTGGGGTGTAGGTTGTTGAAATCTCTGTGGAATGTCTCCAGTGTTTCTTGGCCATGCGTCCAGATCATAAAGATGTCATCGATGTAGCATAAGTAGAGAAGGGGTAAAAGGGGACGGGAGTTGAGGAAACGTCGTTCTAGGTCAGCCATAAAGATATTAGCATATTGTGGGGCCATGCATGTACCCATGGCTGTGCCACTGATCTGGAGGTATAAGTTGTTCTCAAACTGGAAATAATTGTGGGTGAGAACAAAGTTACATAGGTCTGCTATCAGATTGGAAGTGGTGTCCTCTGGGATAGTGCTTCTAATAGCTTGTAATCCGTCTTCATGTGGGATGTTGGTGTATAGTGCTTCTACATCCATGGTGGCAAGGATGGTGTTATTGGGGAGGTTATCGATGTTTTGTAGTTTCCTTGGGAAGTCAGTAGTGTCTCGGAGATAGCTGGGGGTGTTGGTTGCGTAGGGTTTGAGGAGAGAGTCTACATAGCTGGATAGACCAGTAGTGAGTGTGCCAATACCAGAGATAATGGGGCGTCTGGGGTGTCCAGGTTTATGGATCTTGGGAAGCAGATAGAAAAATCCTGGTCGGGGGTCAGAAGGTGTTTCTGTGTGGATTTGTTCCCGAGTAGCTGTAGGGAGGCTTTTAAGGAGAAAGAGTAATTTCTTTTGGTATTCCGAGGCAGGATCAGAGGAGAGAGGTTCGTAAAATGTGGTGTTGGAGAGTTGTCTGGTTGCCTCTTGGTTATAGTCGGCCTTATTCATTATGACCACAGCACCACCTTTGTCAGCTGGTTTGATTATAATGTCCAGGTTGTTTTTGAGACTCTGGACGGCATGTTGTTCAGCGTGGCTGAGATTGTGTGTCACATACTGTGTGTGTGAATTCCAGATGCCTGGAGTGACAACTTGTAAGAGAGGATGCTGCACGAACATGTGTGTCCACATGCTCAGTGACAGAAATGTAGCCGTGTTAGTCTGGTGTAGCGGAAACAAAATACAGGACTATGTAGCACTTTAAAGACTAACAAGATGGTTTATTAGATGATGAGCTTTCGTGGGCCAGACCCACTTCCTTACAAGGCTGGGCAGTTTCTGTGGGAATCGGCTGGCAGCAGGATGGTGGCACAGTGCTGGGTGTGCTGAGTAATAGTAACGGGGGTACTAGAAGACTCTGGGATCAGCATCCTCATACCCACATTACCCCAGAACACACACGGTGGAATTGGGTACCCGAAGAATCATAATAGCATACATGGGCTAACTTAAACAAGAAAAAAAGTTCTAAACCAGTCAGGGCCTTGTGCCCCCTGCTAATGTGGGACGGAGGGGAGCAGGTAAAGGATGAGTGGCATGTCCCAGAATTTGAAAAACGAGGTCTTAAATGTTTTTGTTATACATGATCACTAATCCTCATTATTTATATTGGGATACCGGATAATATCCAGTTAGCAATTCTGTGATCTTTTTATTGTTAAACATAGTAAAATAATATCATGAAAAATCTGAAATACATACATACATACAATCAAGTTGCAAAAAAACTACGAGAGTCTGTTTCAGTATTGTAAACATGCAATGCAATCTTATGGTCTGAATTCTGCATCTGTTAGAGACCCCTAAAAATTCAATAATGGCTATTAGTGAAGATGGTTAGGGTGCCACTCAATTTCTGACTGCCAGAAACTATGAGGAGAGGAAGAAATTGCTCCATAACTGTCCTGTTCTGTACTCTCCCCCTAAAGTTCTGGGATTGGACACTATTAGTGACAGGATACTGGGCAAGGTGGACAATGGTCAGACCCCACAGGGCAGCTCCCTTATGTTCTTAAATAATTTATTATGCTCATTGAACAAGAGTGACTGAAGTCAAACAGGAATACAAAACAATGTAATACTGATCATTAAAAGCACATCAGGTTAATAAGTGATAAACTAGCTTTCCTTTTATTTATTACCAAAACAAATGTTAGATCATTAGCCTGTCAAAATCCACTTGCCTCAAAATATTTTTCTTTCCTGGGCAGGCATATAAAATACTTTCCTTATATTAAAGGTGAATTACTAACTTTTTTGTGCCTCAGCACGTTAATTTTCATTCACATTTTTCAAGGCAAACTTACCTTATTAGAACAGAGGAAGAATTAATAAAATTGAATGTACTTTTCAGTATTTTATTTATGCTATTTCCTATTTGCTTCTCTCTCAATTAAACCAAGCTTTTAAAACTCACTTTTGCCAATGGTCAAATAGCACTGAAATTCATGTTTTGGTTCTCATGTACTAGCCTAATACTGTAACATTTAGGTTGCAAACACTGCATGGCACAGATAGGTTTTTATTAAGGTCCATATACTAAACTTAAAAGAAATACTTCTACAGGTTTAACTTCTAAAATCTGGGACACTCTAGTCCAGCAACTTCTGTAGTCTGGTAGGACCATGGATATTGCTGGACCAGAGAGCCCTGGCTGGCCAGGGTCAAGAGTGTAGCCCCAGCTGAGCAGGCTGCAGCAGGATGGCCCTGCAGCCAGGAGTACAGCTCCCAGTGGCTGGGGGCAGGATCCTTGACCTTCCCTGGTGTGGCAAATTCCCTGGTTCGGGACCACTCATGTCCCCAAAGTGTCAGACCAGGGAGGTCTAACTTGTATTAGTTTTAAGATGGGAAAAAATATTTTTATTAAAATTATGGGCCAAATATGACCAACAAATATGTCTCTGAATTGCTGTCACTGTACTGGCTACTATTTTCATAAAGGAGACTTGAACTACATGCTCAAATATACATGAGCAGTTACACACCTGTATTTATGCACACGTCTCATCACTGCATGCAAACTGGATAATTCTACGGTAACTGTTTGCACACCTAGACCTTTACACTAGTCATATTCTGGTTATTTCCCTGAAGGAAAAAAAATCATCCACCCAATTTTTTGAGAACTAACTCCCTTCTCCCTCCTTCCCCCAAAATAGGCAGTACCCATACAAAAGTTAGAGAGATCAATACGTACCATGTCTAACATCCCCACAAATTCATCAACCCTGGTCAGCAAATCATCTAGACTCTTGTCTAAACTTTCAATCTGTAAAATATGTTATATTTTATGATGACAAGAAAACATAGATCACAACTAAAAATACACCTTAGTGAAACTGCCACTATTTTACCATTTCAAATCAACAAGATCTACCACAAATGACTAGTCACAAGTTCTTGTATGTTAAATCTATGCATGCGTAAAGTATGTCAACATAGTATATGTTAGTATTAGGGACGGGATAGCGTACAGGGTAAAGCAGTTACATGCATCCCCCACTGCTGCCTCTATCAGATAGGGATGTAATAGTGTAGTTAAATGATAAGCAAAAGTTTATTGGTTAATGCTATCAACTATATGCATCCCCCCATACCTGGCTCAATCCAGACTGCGTCCCAGGAGCTACCTGCTGCAGCACTGCATTCAAAGTATTTTAGGAGCCCTCAGCTCAGTCCTAGGTTGCAATGGGTCCCAAGAGCAACAAACAACAGTGGGTACCTCTCTGCCCGGCTCCTAAAATAGTTTTAATGCAGTGGAGGAGCAGCCCCTGTGACCTGGCATGAGCTGGGACTGAGTGCTTGCAATGCTAACCCTTACTGATTAATTTGTAGTCAGCAAATTTTTGTTGACTACATGCTTAACAAATTACATGCTTCTTAACATCCCTAGTATCAGAGGGAGCAGCATGAGTGGAGGGGGGGGAGGAGACTTGGTAGATGCAGGGAGCTGGCTCTCACAGAGCCACCTCCCTCCCCCATGTGTCAACATGTAACCAGTGTTAGCATCCTGCTCTGCTGCAGGGAGCTGCTTCCGCCAGGCTCGCTGTGGCTGGGGTCCTGCCAGTCAGGCCCACCACAGGCTGGGGGAGGGGGTGGGGTAAGAGTGGGGTGGCCTGTTCCTGCAGGCTCTCAGATTAACTGGCAAGCAGGCTGGTAAGGGTTACCAGGTAACCTGCTAATCGTCTACATCCACAGGGGATGTGAAAGCGTAACTGCGCACACGGCTAAGCACAGAGCCTGGGCCCACCAGGTAACGCGCCCGGTGCGCGGGGGGAACTAGCCCCCCCCAACATTTAACCGCTGCTAAAAATATCCAACCGTTACCCGTTTACTTAAACGCAATTTAACATCCCCAGGGCCCGAAATCCACGTGTCCCCCACCCCCGAGAAATAAAGCGACCCCCCCGGCCCCAGCTGCCCTTTCCCGCAGTGCCTGCCCCGCCCCCTCGCTCACCTGCGCTCCCCTCCCCACGGCTTCCTGTGCGGCTGGAAGTAAAAACCGGGTGCCGGAGCCGAGCCTGGCGGACACGGAGCCACCATGTCTGCACCGGCGCGCGGCTGGACACGCGGCCCAGCGCCCTGTCTGGGAGCCGGCCCAACCGCCGCCCGCCCAGCGCGAGCGGGCCGCTACGGGGCTGCGCAGGGGACAAACCGCGCCCGCCCCGCCCTCACCTGCGCGCACAAGTCCAGCCCGGCCGGGAGCACGTAGGCAGCGTAGGTGGCGGCCGCGCGGCTGAGCAGCAGCTCCGGGGGTTCGCCCTCCTCGCCGATGCCCGAGGCGCTGCTGGGGCTCTGCGACACGTTGCCGCTGTCCCCACTCAGCCACGCGCCCGGCGGCTCCGCCACCTCCTCCTCCTCCATCCCGCCGCGCGCGCGCGCCCCCCACCGTGCGTTCGGTCTTCCGGTCACGCGGGGGAGTAGGCGGGTGGGGTCGCGCCGACGGCAGCCTCGTAGGGTCAAGCGCAAGAGCGAAACGAAAGGGCGGGGGCCGGGCGGAGCGTCACGTGAGTAGCAGCCGGCGCGTGGCTGAAGTTGAGTGCTCCAGGCGCGGTAGCTACAGCGAAGCCTGGTCCTGCCGCGTCCACAGCAGAGGTTGGCGCGTGCGGAACGGGAACCGCCCCATTGTCCAAGGGCTGCTGCTGGCTTTGGCCAGGTGCTTAGTAATTAAAGGTGCATGGCCAGTGTAATGTGGAAGCCTCCTACCTTATAGGAATGTGCTACAGCATTGTAAGGGAGTGCTCCTGTAGAAACTACTGCCAGCAGCAGCACAATCTTACATGTTGCAGTTCTATACATTTATGTTGAGAACAGCGCCCTGTAGCATTGTGCTACTCCAGGCAGTTTCTGATTCCCAGACTTACAACTCCTACGGGAAGGATCACTTTCTTAAAGGCAACAGTTACATAGTGTGACTCATGTGGACAGTAGGTAAGGCCAGGGGCAGTTTTTAATACTGGAGGTAGGTCAAGAGACAACTCTGGCTGTCCTCAGTGATCTAAAAAACAATATTTCCCCATTTTATTTGACAACAAAACCCTTTTAAACTCAAAAAAAAATTTTGGTTTTGTGGAAGCCTTAATAAGGCTAATATGGAGCTGAAAAAGTAGAACACAAATAAGTAAGGATAATACACAAATGCTAAACGTCATGAGATCAACATTTAGTTTAATTGCACAGTCAAACAAAAACCACATAATTTAATTATAAAAGTTTACTGAAATGTAAATTTCTCAAGGAACCCTTATTTTCACTTTGCAGAACCCCAGGGTTCCATGGAACACGATTTAGGAAATACTGATCTAAAAACAATGTAGGAGTCCTGCAAAAAAGCAAATGTCATTGTTGAGCTGAACTACAAGAATTTGCTAGACCTGGTGCAGTCTTAGGCTGTGTCTAGACTGGCCAGTTTTTCCAGAAAATCAGCTGCTTTTCTGGAAAAACTTGCCAGCTGTCTACACTGGCTGCTTGAATTTCCGCAAAAGCACTGACTTCCTACTGTGAGAAATCAGTGCTTCTTGCAGAAATACTATTCTGCTCCCGTTCGGGCAAAAGTCGCTTTGCTCCCAGTGCCTCTGGTCTGCTGGGGACCGTCTCCACAGCTGGTGGAGTGTCCCTCAGTGGTTAACCTGGTGAACACTAGTTAATCAAAACATTACCATAGATTATATAGGCAACAGATGGGCGGAGTAGAAGCAACTTGATAGGGTTTAGCGGCAAGATATAATGAGCACATAAGCCAATAAACTAAGATTACACAGAATCTCCACCCATTGCCAATTAAACATCAATAATACAGGTAGTTATTCCTAACAAGCTAAATAAGACAACAAACAAAACAAGCATTTGAATGGCAACTTTGTTGAAATTATGATGATGATGCCGCCTTGCATTGGTGTAGTTCTTGGGGCTCAGGTTTATTATCTAGGATTAAAGGAGACAGTGAGATCTACTTCTGTGAAGTTTGTTTTAGTACCAACTAGGGTCTTACTGGAGTGAGGCCCTCTTGGAATGTGCTTGCCAGGGTGACCAGAGTCATGTTAGCTGCTTGCTCTGTGTGTTCCCAGGCCTCAAAGTTAGGATTTTAATAGGGGTTCTTAGCAGGATACCATGGACTGCCTCAGTTTACCCCTATTTTTCCTGTATAGAATTATCTAGCAAGATTACACTTCTACAGCTGTCATGTCTATCATCTGAAGGCTTCCTAGCAGAAATCTTTTCACACACACAGTGTAAAATGTTAGATTTCAGTTAAAAAGCATCACTAAGCACACTTGTTGCATATGTACTGTTTGTCATCCCTCAGTTCTTCTGTCATTCCCTCTGGAGTGCATGGCACATGTGCCCATCTGTCACAGGCATCACACTGCACCATGGAGAATATTTGAGAAAATTAAATCAGAAAGTCACATTTACACAGATAATTTTCACAGATAAACATTTTGAAGTAATATTCCTTCAGCAGATAATTCCCGCAGAAGATGATTATGACCATTATTGGAAATACTTGCTACTGGGAATTTTACAATCATCATAGTACTTTAGCATTGAAATACATTCCTTAGAGATTGTGTCATCACCATTGTTATGCTTAAAAGAAGCATCCAGGATCTTTTTCAGGGGGATAAGGCAACACACCACATTTATTGAACATACATAGATCAATCAATACTTTATCATATGCATATGATACATTATACTCACACACAAGCACACTCCGTCTTGTCACCAATAATTGCTCCCAATTAATTACACTGGCCAGGTGAGTTAGATGGGGGGAAAGGGTGGAGCCGTGCTTCTGCCAATCCGGATCAATGCTCCAATGCTGACAAGATGAAAACCCCGGGGTCCCTCTGCAAGATGCCTCATATTTATGCGTCTCATTCAGCCAGTAAGTCAACACCTCGCCTTTTTTAGCACTGCTTCAAAGAGAGTTCTTTCAAGGGCAGGCACTTGCTGCTTTGACTCCCAAGGCCATCTGTATGTTCAATCTTCTTTTCAATGAGCTCACTTTACAGGTATTATCTTGGATCTGGCTCCCAGCACCTCTCTACCCTTGCAACTGCTGCTGGAGGTGCTCACCTTTCATTCTCCATTCACACCTCATTCATTTCAATGGGACAATCAATGAAAGGGGAGAGATCTATTCTACTAGCAAAAGACATTTTTCTTTACCGGAACTATTCCTAAGATCTATAACATAAAGCGCTTGATACAAAGTTTCTATGGAAAAGACAGGATACAAGGTTTCTCTTAATACAAGGGATTCTATAAGAAGGCTTAACAAAGCTATATCTAAAAGGACAAGATCTATTTTATTTATATATATACACACACACACACACACACACACACACACACACACAGAGGGCTTGACAAACTATAGAATCTACTCGCCATAGGCGAGTAGATTTCAGCCGCGCGCTCCATTTACCGGCGGCACGTGCATGCGCAATGTGGCTCTTACACATGCGCAGTGTGGGGCTGGCAAGCTGCTTTCACCGCTGTTTGTCAAGCCCTGTGTATCTATCTATCTATCTAGATAGATAGATAGATAATCTATAAGGATTTACAAAGTTTCCCTTAATACAAAGTTATATGAGAATAATACATGGTTATATGGAAATTTTAGAGATTTATCCACACCATGACTGCAGATGTTTAACAACAGGTTATGTACACTAGTAATAGAGGTAGCCGTGTTAGTTTTTCCTTTTATTTTAGCAAGATCAGACTATGTAGCATTTTAAAGACTAACAAGATGGTTTAATAGGTGATGAGCTTTCATGGGCCAGACCCATTTCTTCAGATCATCTTCTGGAAGAGAATTGACATGACCATATATACCAAAGGAATACAATGAAAAAAGTGAACACATTATTAAACTGACAAATCAGATTTAGTACAGAAGGTGGGGTGAAGGGGAGGGGAATAGCTATTTGAGTCAATGAATGGCTAATATGGGGTGATAAGTGGGAAGCTATCTTTGTAATGGTTAAGGTAATTAGCATCTTTGTTAAGGCACATTGGTAAAGTGTCAAATTTAAGCATGAAAGGAAGTTCTGAAGTTTCCCTCTAATCTAAATGGTGCCTGGTCATTCTGTGAGGTCAGGGGACTGGACTTCATGACCTTTTGAGCTCCCTTCCTGTTCTACTGCTCTATCAGTCTAGTAATTTTAATACAAGAATGAACCACATATCTTAACATCCGCAGATGTGATTACCCACAGATTCAAATTGATATCCGTGGATTTGCATGGCTTAATTACACATCCCATTCTCTGTTTCTTACCATTCTTCCATCTGAACTTTTTTTCCTTTACAATCCCAGAATTGCAATACAAGCAATACACTTTCTGTGATGAAAACAAAGGGTGTACAAACTATGATTACTTTGTAAACTGTAAATAGAAATCATGCTTGATTATGTAGCTTCAATTCTTTTTAAAAATTTAACTTTTTTTTTTTAAACTTTAATTTTGGGCATGTGTGGCTTATGGCTCGCATTTCATTTCTCATCCCCAGACTACGTTTCTGCCCGTTTGATTTAATGATGTTGTCTGTAATGTTATCCAAAGACATTTCACTACCGTGTCTATGGCAACCATTCAATCCAACCTTTTTAACAGTACTTCCAGACATAATTAATGCAGAATTATTTTCTGTGAACCAATGCAACTACAATATTCTCAAGGACCACAAAGAGTGAGAGAAAGTTACTCTTACCTGACTCTTTCATTAACAAAATTGCAATTTTTCTTCTTATTGCAAATAACACTTTTTGTGTTGTCTGCACACTGCTGATGTCTTCCCACTACAAATATGTTTCTGCAAACTAATTATACTTCCAATTAGAACTAATTATACTTCCAATTCTAAAAAAGTAACTTAGGATTATTACGAACTTCATAAAGAAAGTTGAAATTTTACACTTAATACCTTCAGGATTAGTGGCCCATAATTGAACACATCTGTTTGTCTGTTGTGTTCTAATATTTTGATTTGCCAATTTCCCATTGTTGTTGTCTTTTCACTTTGTTGGAAGAGGAAAGATCTGCAATTTGAGGGATGTGCAGTACCTTAGTCAGAGTCTAATTTGAAAGAGCTTATTTTTAAATGTGTTGCTCTATATACAGGTTACATTTCAAAATAAGGCAATATTCCAGCACATCCCTTAACCCTTGCTTAAGGGTAGCCTGAAGAGTGCACTTGCTAATTCAGGAAATAGCGTTATCCTTTACAGCACAGTGTTGCTATTTCTGATCTTTCTGGGATCCAGAAACAGGAAAGTAGTCAAAACCAACTCTTGGGTTATGTCTACACTGCACCTTAACTTGCAATTAGATATTCAATTTGAGCAATGAAAATTGTGTGTCTTATTTAAAATTCTATTCTGAAATAGCTTCTCTCATCATTTTGCATTGTCTACACAACTACAAGTTGCTAGATAAATCAATAATCAGAAATGTCTATTAGTCCTCGTAGCGTTAGGATTACATAAAGGTCATAATAGCGACCCCAAAATAACGGGATTTCTGGAAGATGCAAGATAGCTATTCCTGGATTTTCTGGTGCCCCACAATAGCAGTGTACACATACCCTCATTCTCCATTTTATAGCATACTATTCCTCATTCGGACTTGTTACTAAAAATACCTGCACAGTAACACTATAGATGTCAACAATCAAAGTTAGTGTTTAAAAAAAAAAAAAATCACCTCCAGTTCCTCAGGAGGTGTGTCTCATAACGGATTTCATTACCAATTGGGTTGATTATTACCAACTCACGGGTTTCCATTAGTGCTATCGGTAAGTGAACATGCATCCATCCAGATGTTATTTTCAATTTGAAAATTTAAACAACCTTATAATTATTTTGGTAAACATATCACTCAGATTTTTTCAATTCTCATTTGTCACGAACACCAATGACCAAATCATAGTGTCATTTCTCTTAATATCCCAGTGCTGACTGCAAGTTGATTGATGATAGAATTAGTCTTCACTGTGTAATTTTAGATTCCCTGCTGCTCTGCTCCCATTTTGAAAAATGAGATCTTAGTTTCATTTTAATTTTAATACAGTCCTGTTATTAAAGATCCCGTACACCCACCAACAGCTCAGTGGTACTCAGCTATATTGCAATCTTGTGTCATGACATATTGAGTATGTACAATCTCAAAATATGAACAGAGAAAACATCTTGGTTGCCATATTTGGTTTGGCTCTCATTGAATATGTAATTTCAGGAAGAAACTCATTCCAGTTATTCTGAGTATCATTTACCAACTTCCATAATGCTCTGTAAAAATTAATTAGAGTTGGTTTGGGGAGTGCTAAAGTGTGTTCACTGAAAACCATATTATGCAATCTGAAAGGCGTAAAGAGGAAATCCAAGTACATTGGTACAGTTACTTGCTCTAGAAATAACAGAAGTGGATTTTCAATGAACTAACATCTAAAAAATTAAAAAACAAGTTTTATTACAGCAGCACCATAAAAAGTAAGAAAAAACTTTGATGTTACCATGAGTTAGTGAGGGGCATAGACCACTTCTTGTAGATTAATTCAAGATGTCTTTTATTTGTTAGCAATGTTATGAATTATCAACTTGAGAAATTACCTTTTCAGGGATTTGTTTGTGTTTTCGGCAAGTCCATTGGTTTGCGGGTGGTATGGGCTGGTGAAACTACATTCTACTTTCATTAATTTGCAAATTTCCAGATTCAGCTGAAAGAACAAAAAGATATACCACACCCTTTCCTTTGCACAGGTTTGGTTGAGAAAAATAAACCAAGGAATCTAATATTTTAGCAACCCAGATGATATTTTTCCTTGTCAAATATCTATGGACAGGGTGTATCTGAGCAGGGGAGGGCACTGCCTTTGAAAACTGCCCCCATGGACCTGACAACTGCTTCCGGAAATTCTGGTAGAGTCATACTGTGGCTACAGTATGACTGGCAAATAAGTGTATGCCCTCCATGAGGTGCTGTATGTGCATCTTTCTCCTGAGTGGGGCAGAAACAAGGCATAAGAGGCTGTGATAGGGCTCGGGGTAGCGCCTTGCCTCCAACAGGCCGACCCTGACCTACTTCCCCTGTAAGGGTCCGTTTAAGATCAGTGACTTTTCATCCACAATGACTGTGAATAAAAACTCAGAATTAGAACGAATTTGAAGTGGACTACCAGTGATTTGACTGTGGGATTGATGACCAACTAAGCATTAACATACAACAAATATTTACCTCATTATTCAATTCTGGTCAGTATGCAGTCTGGATTTCCAAAAAGCAGTACATATTGATAGGGCTTGACAAGCGGCGGCAAGCCCTGCTCGCCATCCGTGCGGTTTGGCACGCTGTGGCACCGTGCCAGCTTAAAATCTACTTGCCCCAGGCAGGTAGATTGACTAATTTGTCGAGCCCTGCATATAGGTATATTGCTTAAGCCATCGTATATGCCGACTTATCATGAACTGGGACTGCTTACACCCATTGTGTTACATAGTCCGTGGTTGTCAGGATGTACTTGTAGCCTTCCTTAGTTTCTGGTAATGGCCCTATCAAATCCTATCAAAAGGCTGGTAGACCTACAACCGAAGCGGTGGGAGTCATACTGCTGATTACCTTTATTTAATAGTCTAAGTAAACCCCTAGATAGAAAGCATACTTCACACTGATGCTATGTTTACACTTCAGTGTTCTTTCTGAATTCCAGAGGGATAATAATTCTGATTCAATTTTGCTGTGCACAAATCATTAGATCTTATTATTTCACTCAAATCTGACATACACATGCATTACAGTAATTGGTAACTAAATTACTCATTGTGTTGGACACAAAAGGACATAAGGAATTGTCTTTCGCTCCATTTCTAATATTTCTTAACACTGTGTACAACAATAGAATCAGTATTGATAACATGTACAAACAATCCATACTAATAACACTCAAAATATTTGGAGACTTGAATGAAGATGAAAAGAAACACGCAGCATGTGTCAGTAAAAAATTCACCTTAATATTGTTCAATGTAGGATCCAGGTCCGACTCCTTGCACACTTTCTGGCAACCTGGACAACTCAACCTAGTTTGTAGGCAAACATAAGTGAGATTACAAATCTTGTATTTGATGACTAGCTGGAGTTACCCAGCGTTGCTTGGTCCAGCTCCCTGTCAGCTGATTCGCTTCCTCTCCCCCTGCCTGCCCACCAGCCCTGCTTCCTGACGGCCAGTTCTTCTCCTCTCGATTTCCCCTGGACAGCCCCGCTCCCACCGGCAGCCCCCCTTCCTCCCCAATATTCCCCCAGTCAGCCCCGCTGCCACCAACCAGCTCTGCTTCCCACTGGCCGCCCCTCCCCCGATCTCCCCTGGCCAGCCCTGCTTCCCGGCTCCCCCTTCCTCCTGGCCAGCCCCGCTCCCCTCCTGGCCAGTTCCCCCACCCCTCACCCCCATCAAGTGTGTCTGGTTTGGTTTTTTTTAAGACTACCAGGTAACCATAAACCGTTATGCTCGTGGGGGTGGGGCAAGCCCTGGAGGGTGCTTTGGGGCTGCAGGCAGCGGGCACGTGACCTAGGGGGGGCAGGGCTGCCCCTGCAGCGCAGCGGGTTATTTTTACAGGTTGAGATCGGGCCTTATTGGGTCCAAAAGTACCTTAAAACCTTCTTCTGGAGAAAAGGTTATCGCATGGAAAGTTTGGTTGCAGTAGGTCTTATAGTGTCCAAGTTAGAGCACAAACATACATTCTTCTTTATATATTAGATTATTGCAAGGGAAGGGATTATATATTGTTCACCCAATGTAAGATTACTGTTTTCACAATGCAAATTAAAATTTGCATCTAACATGTAAAGCAAACAATCCTGCGCGCCCCCTCCCTAGCAGACCAGGCTTTTCTCGCCGACGACGCCTGGGGTAGAGCAGCTGGGGTGCTGCCGGGTTGGTCCCGTAGCGCTGTTCCTTGGCGCTACTGGACCAACCCGGCAGCACCCCAGCTGCTCTGCCCCAGGCGTCCTCAAGTCAGCCCCTGCTGAAACTGACCAGCGGCTCACTACAGGAAGCCCGAGGCAGAGTACAGGAAGCCTGATGGTGCTCAACCCGGGGCAGGCTGCGCCTGGCTGTGCAGGGCCCTGCGGCTGTGGGGGGAAAAGGCGCTGCTGGCTGGTGCTGTGGGGGTTAACACGGCCCCCACTCTGGGCAGCCGCTGCAGCCTGCCGGGAGCCGGGCGCCCCCCATAGGTTGGTGCCCTGGGAAGCTGCCCGGCTAGCCCATCCATTAGTCCGGCTCTGACCCTTTCCCAGAATGCAAACACCTATTTACTATACAAAACCCTCCCTTGAGCCTGCACCACTGGACCCCATAGTTAATTTTGTTACAATAGCTCACCTTCCAAAGAAAATTTGGCAGCTAATTGACGCAGGTTTTGTCTCCCAGCTTTATTCATCCCTTCAGGGTATGTGTTACTCCTTAGGTAGGCCAAAACCCGGGCAATCTTTTCCTCAAAATATGTCACTGAGAATATCTGAGAGACCATTACATACTTTGAAAACACATCTTTGGAATAAGTGACATCACCTGTTCTATTTAAAAATTATACAATCATAGTAAGAGAGGATAGAAAACAGTATCAGAAGAACGATAGTTGGGAACAAAACCATAACACCTTGGATAAAGACAATAGTGTATTTGTTGAGTAAATGCATAGAAAAACATATATATGGAAACCCTCTTCTTACCCGTGCTATCTGCCAGGCTCATCGTTTGTGACAGCCAATTCCTTTGCTAGTCGAGGTCTTTTAAATAATCTGAAATACACAAAGACATGTTACCCATACATCTATATTTCATTATATTAACAGCCATTAAAACAGTTTAAAAAGAAAGACTACTTTTTCTGCACTATATGTGATACTCATGGCAATTATTGATCGGTGGTTTCAGGGTCATAGGGTTACAGCTGCATTTACATGAAGATGTGTACCTTACATACTTAGTACCATCTTAATGATTCAATGTAAAGTGGTGGTGTCTTATTATATTATTGTGTTTTAGATGACTGATAACTAAATTGTGCAACCGGATAAAAAACACCATTACCTGGAGTGTAATTTAACAGCCTCTGTTCAGGAAATGGGCTTGCTCCTTTGGGCTGCGGATCACCCCTTCATGTCTCAATGGTGTGCAGGGAGCATTAGCAGCCTAAGTAAAAATTACGTCCTCCTGCAGGTGGATATTTAACAGGGCCTCTGCAGGAACAGTGAGTGGGTTTGCATCTACATTCGGCCATGGGTCTGCCCTTCACATCTAATGGGAACTGCGGCAAGCACACCAATTAGCCTTGAAGGGGCGATCTGCGGGCAAGAGGAGCAAGCCCCTGTCTGCAGTGGCTGTGTGAAATACCCCGCCATGGGAGGACGTTATTTTTCCTTCTGCTTCTAATGCTGCCTGCCCGACCGCTGCCACCCCCGGCTACTGACATTGGCTGAAGGAAAGTAAAAAGTAACAATCACTTTACAAACACTTGCCAGTGTAAAACACACGCAGGAACAAAAAAAAAAAAAAAACAAAAAAACAAACGAAAACAAAAACGATGAATGAAAATTCTTATGCTGAGAATGATAGTACTTATGAAAGCATTGATCTCATTGAATTAATTCATATCTGGATGCTTTCTCCTTTTCAATTAATAGCTAAATGAAATTGTTATATTTTCATTGGATTATAAGCAGTGCTGCGTAAAAAAATATTTCTGTACTATATAGACACAAGATATACAGACCTGGATTAGTTTTATCTTCTGTGGTCAGTCTCCAGTCAGATCCCTTGGGTGCAGAGCAGGAGCCTTGGATTCTAAAGAGACAGACTGGGTGGCAATTGGTGGAGGAGAACAGGCTTAATGCAATTTGTACTCAGTGCTCAACTGATCACATCCCAAATATGATACTTGAATTGAAAAGGTAAATCGTTCACAAAGCCCGTTGACAAACCAATGTGACAATGGTCAATGAATGCCCATTAAAAAATGTTTTCTTAGGAAAAGAGCTACACTCAATGCTAACAAAGACTTCATGGACTGAGAGACCTCTCACTTTCCTAACTTGAGATGTATAGGACTGATTCATACTATGATATAAAAATGCTTTTCAGCCTATCCTGACATTTTAAATGAGGTCTGACAATTATTTTAAAACAGATCAAGCTATAGTACAGAACATGGCGGGGGAGAGGGTACTTTTCCAAGCTCCAGATTCACACAGCTGAGATAAGGATAAAATCTATTGAAAGTTGTGGGTTGAGGGGAATCTAGGGTTAGAACTATGAAATTTTGAGAAAGTTGATGACAGGATAGAATTGGCTGCAATGTGAATGGTTTGCCACTGAGAATCAATTGGGTAGCCAGAGTGAAAAAATGCAGTTCGGCTATAAGATCATTGAGGCACACCAGGGCTAATTTTCTGGAGTTAAACAGACTTGATAAGGGTACGTCTGCATTGCAAGCTTATGTTGGAATAATAATTGTTCTGGAAAAGCTTAATTAAAAATAGAACATCTACACACAAAAAGCCTAACAATGTACATCAGGAGACCATGTACAGTCACACAGATGTTGCACCCCTGCTGCAGACGCACCCATACATTCATGCTTATGCTACAACTAGTGGAACTGGGACAGGCAGAGCTGGTAGCACATGTGGGGGAATGAGGCCATAGGTCAAGGTTATGGGTTCAGGCACAGCAGGGGTCAGCTGTGGTGGAACAGAGCTGTGGGGCAGTATGGTTCCATGCTGGAGCCATGGGGGAGAGGAGTGGATGGAAGCAGGATCTGATCCAGCAAAAAGTGAACGAGCTGTGCTTCCCAGCACATTGCCCCTCACCGCTGTCTTCTACCATTTCAAAATGGCACCCATCTCACCCACAACTTTAGTGAGACAAAGGCATTGACTTGTGATGGATTATTTTATTGATGTTCTAGAATACATTAAAAATGAGTATGGGAGTCTCATTGTGTCGTTTGTACTAGATCAGTGTCCTGTACTTTGGCAGAGGCAGAAGTTGCCTCCATTCTTTTATTTACTTATCTAGGCAGTGAGAGGCATGCAGAGTACAGTACCTGGAATAGGAACATCCGTTTTGTCCATGAAAATTGCTGATGAAACTTTCATGGAAGTGCTGTGCAGTCCTCTGTCCAGCATTTTAGACATTAGACATCCCGGTTTCTTCCCCTGCATCTCTCTGATGAGGTTAGCTGGGATAACTGAAGTAAATACCTTAGCAGCATAATGGCCAGGGGAGCTGTGGAACATCCCTCTCAGCTGGGCTCTCTGTGCCCGTTACCTTTACCCAATTAGCTTCAACATCAGCGAAGGGTCTTTAGTGCTACCAGTACTTTCATAACCATGGAAAATTATCCTTGGTGTACTCAATGACAAGACGGGGTGGTGCCACAATATGGATGTGCGTGCATCCTCCTGGCTCTTAATACTTTTAGAGCCTCAATCGCTGCCTCTGATATTGTTACGTATACCCCTTGTGTATTCGGGATCTATCTATCTCCTTTCTCTTCTGGGATAGGGTGGGTTTATACTGCTGTTGTTGTGCGTTTGACTTTTCAAAATATATGGTTTGGCCCTAAACGTTGGTCGGTTGCCTGATTTGTGGTTACCCATTCCAACGGTGACTAGATACGTAACACCAGGCCAACTCTGGCTTCTGGGGGGGGGGGGGGGGGGGCAACCTGCCTTATGCCTTAGGCTTCACTACAGGTTTTGGCTTCCACAATAATTGTTTACCTAAGTCCCCCAGATAACAGTTTGGCGACCACGGCAGGACCTGGTGAGGTCCTGGTTCAATCCTTATATGGGTGGTGCATAAGCAAACAACAACAACAACAACTGTATCACTGTCCGTTGACTTCAGGAGGGTTTTCGTTCTCGGGGGCCCTATCCATCGTCCCCGTTTGTGGTTTCAAGGTGGTGCTGTGGTTCCAGCTGAGGTGGTGCTGTGGTTCCAGCTCCTCTGTGACCCAGACCACCCGACAGTGACAGGTTCCCAACCCTGTCAGCTGAGGATAAAGCCCTAATCCTGGGAGCGGTAGCTTGAGAAGGCGGAAGGCCTACTCTGGGTGGTGCGTGGTGCGCCTGGGCGCCGTAGTCATCTTTAAACCCCTCCGCCACTTTTCGTGGGCGGAAGAGCGCTGCTCCATATTTGTTTGCAGTTTTGTGTTTTCGTTTTTTTTTTTTTTTTTTTAAGTGAGGTACTGACTGGCAGGCTTTGGTTTCCAAACCTAGTCATAACCCAGTGACTCAGATTCTCTTTAGTGTGGGCTGGGTAAGTAGCCCAATTTAGCGTGATGGCAGCAACTCAGCTATTTGACATTGATGGCTGGAGACCCGTGCATAATAAAAGTTCTTTAGAATTTGCTGTAAATTCTTTTGGGAAGGGAACTAATCCTTGGATAAAAGATTCTTTCAAGGGGGGGAAGAGTTCCTCGACAAGTTTGGTAGTTTATGGGAGAAATATGTGGAGGCGAAGCCTCATCCAAAGAAGAGACACCAGAAAAGGTCCTTGTTATATGGGTTGACCATGACAAGTAGGGAGCTAGCCTCCCAAATGAGATTGTTAAGATCAATATATGATGAAGCAATGCATCAATTGAATGTAATTGAGGGAAATTTGGAATGGAAGGAATTTGAGGTAGAGTCCAAAGACTCCCATATTCAAACTTTAAATGCTAAAATCTCCATTTTGGAGAATAAAATAGCTGATTTATGTGTAAAGGAGGACAAAGCAGAGGAAATAATTACAGAAAAGACTAAGCAGCTTAATGACACTCAGGCCACTGTAAGGCAGTTTAGTAAAGAAGCAAGCAGTATGCGAGCTGAAGAGGATCACACCCAGTATAATGCGACCATTTGTAAGCTGCAGCAGCAACTAGGGATGGCAAAGGGAATGGTGGCGGCTATTCAGCCCCAATACTGAGAGGTGGACTGATTGGGAGAAGGTGGAGCAAAGTCTGGTCTCCCCTCTGCTCCCCCTCCATCATATCAAGGAGGGGAAGAAACGTTAGAGTCTATGGCTCCAATAACCACCACCCGAGTGCAATATCCTGGTCAGCCTCACCCGGTGATAAAACAGGAGCAGAGAGCCTTAACGCCAGAACAGGCTCAAGCTCTGGGCAAAAACATGGGACCATGTAACCGAGAAAAGGTGTTAGACTGGGTTTCCAGGGTATGTGCCACCCCAAATTTGAGCCCAAAGGATATTGTAATTGTATTGAAGGAGTGTACGCCAGTGGAGGATTATTTGGCTCTCCCATGTTCTGTGGTCAATGATCCTAACCCAGAACGGAAAGTATTGCTCATAGCTGTATGTAAGGTGTTCTTCCCTCAAGAAGATTTTGTAGGGAAGGCTTACTCAGATCAGCAAAGAGAGGGAGAGAAACCAGATATATATATTATCAGGAAAAAAACGTTATCTTGGTTGGCTTGGGGCTTGGAGATCAGAGGGGTGATAGATTGGAGTGTGATACCCCACAATTTAAGAAAATGTGCTATCAAGGCTTACTCCCTACTTTGAAATTGGCCCTAGGATCTTTTGATTATTTGAATGCTCCCCTTTCCATGTTAGAGAAAAAATTAAGGGAGGTTTTTGAGTTGCAGCAAATGGCAGCTGCTAGGCCCAAACAGCAAACAAAAAGAATATCAGCCTTGAATGAGGAGAATCAGGCTGGAGAAAAGACTTTCAAACTTGAAAATCAACCAAAAGAACAAAAGGCAGTGAAGTCTGGTTTTCGCCTTCGGGCGCTGTGGGAAAAGACAGAAGAAATTTCGGCCACCTGGAAAGTTCTTGCCTAGAGGCTTTCTAAATATTTGCCCTGAGACAAGATAAAGACAATGAACACAGACTTTATTTTTAATGAGTTGGTTCGGTGGGAAGGAAACATGGCTGCCGCAACAGAGATTCCATTTTGTGAGGAAAGATCTAGGTGTACGGCACCACCATCTTGCCGCAGTCCTTCGTGGTCAGATGGGCGCCGCCATTTTGATAACCGTGGGAACCAAGGCCGCCATTTTGAAGACCATGGGAACCGCGATTCCCAATGAAGATGCCGAGCTTCCCTGCCCCTGAAGATGCAATGGATTACATCATTATCATTTGATTTATATGGACGGCCAATGGTAAACATCACATATCAAGGGAAGTTCGGAACCATTGAACAGCAAGCATTGGTGGATACAGGGGCCTATACCAGCTTGATTTGCACAAGACAATGATCAAAAATACAACCGTGGACCATATAAGAACTTTACAATCTTATAATGGCAAGACCTCTATTGTACCCTTCATTAAAGATGTTGATGGTCAACTAGGGTCCCTATAGATTACAACTACTATTGGTTTGCAGGAACTGGGTAATGTAGGCATCATTGGCATGGATTTAATTAAAACCTACGGACTTGTTATAGATCTGCCTAACCGGTGCTTATGTAAGACCAGTGAAGAGGATGAAGTAGGAACCATCATGCTACCCTCTCACCGGATAGGATCTATAAAAGCATGCCAGGATATAGCGATGCCTACCTGGGAACCAGAGGTACAAGATATAGTAAACCGTCATTTGGAGTTATTTGCACAACATAAGCTTAGTTGCGGGAAAATACAACAGATGCTCAGTGTAAATGGACCAGACCCACGACCAATTAAGCAATACAAATTCCCCATAGAGGCACAAAAGGGGATAGATGACACCATCCAGGCTTTATTAATGCACGGGATAATTGTCAAGTGCCATAGCCCATGCAATTCTCCAATATGGCCAGTCAAGAAGGCTGATGGGAAATCATGGCAGCTTACCGTAGACCAGCGGGAGTTGAACAAAATAACTCCTAGGATGACCCCGGTGGTAACGAAATACCCGGAAATAATCGCTCAAATTGCCAGTGGGGCACCATGGTTCTCAGTTATCAACATATCCAACACTTTCTTTTCAATACCTCTCCATCCAGAGTCTTTGCACAAATTTGCTTTCACTTATTTACATCAACAATTTACGTTCACCCGAGTACCTCAGGGGTTCCATAATGCCCCTACAATTGGTCACCGAGCTGTCTCAAGTTTATGGAAGAACTGTAAATATGCTAAACATATTTTAAGTTATGTAGATGATATTTTGATTGCAACGGAAGATCGGGAGGAGCACTTGAAGGTTCTGGATGAGGTATTGGACACTTTGAAAAAGGCTGGATTTTTGATCAACTCCTCAAAAGCCCAATTGGTTAAGAACAATGTCACATATTCAGGGGTACAGCTGGGCAAAGATGGCAGGAAACCTGATCAAGAACATATTAAAATGATTGCCAGCCTCCCTGTGCCAACAGACATTCATACTTTAAGGATGTTTTTAGGCCTTCTGGGTTTCAGCAGGGATTTCATTGAGAACTTTGGGCTAAAGGCAAAATCGTTTTATAAGCTACTGAAGAAATCCCAGCCTTGGCAGTGGGGCACTTTACAACAGGAGGCATTCATGCAGTTAAAACAATCTTTAATGCAAGTGGCATGGCTCCTTCCCCACTCTGGCATGATAAATGCAGAAGTGGGGGCCAGCAAGTGTACCCCAAAGCCTTATCTACCAGGCTTTGGTATAAAACTTCCCCCAAGATCTTAAAAACCTAGATCTTGGGAATAAAACTTCCGCTGCCACCACCCAAATGTTGCTAAAGAAACCAGGGGAAAGACCATTTGGGAAATCTTCCCCCTAAAACAAAAATCAGGGCACACCATTAACCACTGCCAGGTTAATAAAAGAAAAGAAAGAACTTTTATTATTACAACAATATTCTGGTTGCAAGTATAATGACTAGAGAGGAAGGTAACAAAATATACTCATGGAGAAACTCCATGGGCCTAGAACTTAGTTACAAAGAAAAGCCAAAACATCTTTTAAGCAGTGCCAGACATCAGATCCCATACCCAATCCATAACACAATAAAACCTAACGAAACTACCTAAACTTTACCCTACTTACAGAAAATGAAGAATGATGTCTTGGAGAGAGAGAGAGACATGCTTGTCCCTCTCTGTAGCTGCAGAGAACTCTCTCAGAGAGACCAAAGGGAGAAGAGAAAAAAACCCAAATTCCTTTGTCCCAGTTTGAAAAGTCCCACCTACATTCTTATTGGTCACTCCACCTGGCTAGGTGTAGTTAACCCCTTAATCCCCAGGCTGCTGGCTAACCCTCATAATCATGACAGCAAGCACCAGCACTTGTCTATCCTGACCCCAGCAAGGAATTCAACCTGCAGTTGTCTACTGGAAAAGAAGCTATTGGGGCCATATTGATGCATAAAAAGGGAACATCGGTTAAACCAGTTGCATATGGGTCCTGGACATTATCTAAGGTAGAGCAACAATATGCGGCTTGCGAAAAGGAGGTGTTGGCTTTAGTATGGGCTCTACAACATTGGGAGAACCTCGTTGGGATGGCCCCCATCATTTTGAGAACTTGCCATATTCCGGTGCGGTACATTATATCGGGAAGAGCCAACAACGGGCGTGTAAGCCACCCATGCATAGCCCGATGGACATTGGCCCTTATGAACCACCCAATTCGAGTGGAACCATCAAAGACTCAAAATATTGCCCCTACTTTGCTTTGTCAGCCCATAGACTGTACTGCGCTTGGAGATCATGAATGCCCTGTTCCCGAATATCAAGCCCTGGAGGAGATCTCTCCCTTCTCATTAATAGAAAAATTTGAGGCGATTAAAGAACATACCCCGGAAGACGTGGGTAGTAGACGGTAGTTGCCTTCGAACGAACGGGAAACTATCTGCTGGAGCGGCTGCATTACATGTAAGATCTAATGAGGAGATACTGCGGTCTATAAAAGTTACCTCTGCTCAAGCTTCAGAAATTGTGACAATAATCCTGGCTCTCGAAAATAGTGATTCCAATACAGACGTGACCATCTGTACCGATTCCGAATGGGTGCTTAGACCCCTGATTGACTGGATGATAGTGTGGAGAGAGAGACAGAGAGAGAGGAATGAATACTACTAACAACAAGCCAGTAGCACACGCAACTCTACTCAATCATGCATGGAACCTAGCCAAACAATGATCGGGCAGAACATACTTGTTTAAAGTGAAAGCACATAGGAAGAATCAAGCAGAAATCTCAGACGTCAACAATGCAGTAGATCAGTCGGCTAAGAAGGCAGCCACCCTACCCTGGGAGCAATCGTGGAGAACCATTGCTTAAACATTGGTTAAACATTGGAAAAGAAGCTATTGGGGCCATATTGATGCAGAAAAAGGAAACATCGGTTAAACCAGTTGCATATGGGTCCCAGACATTATCTGAGGTAGAGCAACAATATGCGGCTTGCGAAAAGGAGGTGTTAGCTTTAGTCTGGGCTCTACAACATTGGGAATACCTCGTTGGGATGGCCCCCATCATTCTGAGAACTTGCCATACTCCGGTGCGGTACATTATATCGGGAAGAGCCAACAACGGGCGTGTAAGCCACCCACGCATAGCCCAATGGACATTGGTCGTTTGCCTGATTTGTGGTTACCCAATCCAACGGTGACTAGATACGTAACACCAGGCCGAATCTGGCTTCTATGGGGGGAAGGGGAGGGTCAACCTGCCTTAAGCTTCCCTACAGGTTTTGGCTTCCACAATAATTGTTTACCTAAGTCCCCCAGGTAACACTTACCCTCAGTGATATTTCCAAGCAGTGGGTTCCACAAAGTATATGCTGTTTGTAGAAAACTATTTCCTTTTTAAAACGTCTCAGAGTAGCTGCCGTGTTAGTCTGTAACTTTAAAAACAACAAATGGCACTTAGACTCACAAAACTATATATAATATCATGAGCTTTTTGGGCTCAAGTTCATCTGAAGAAGTAGATTTTGCCCATGAAAGCTCATATTATATATATTTTTGTTAGTTTGTAAGGCAGGGCTGGGCAAGATGCATCCCCAGGGGCCAGATCTGGCCCTCCTAACACTTTGATCCGGCCCACAGACTGCAGCTGGCTGCTTCATTTCTAGGTAGTGGCTTGGGCAGCCGGATCTTATTTAAATGGCTCCTGGTTTCAACTCTATCTTGGCAGGGGCCGGAGCCGCAAGCACATTAAATAGCTGCAGCAACCCCAGGCAGCTGCCAAGCAATGCAGTAGCAGTGGGGCTGGGAGCCTTTTCTTGTATTTTTAAATCAAAACATCCAGCCCCAGACAACACTAGGGGGAGGCTAGTCCCTAGCCCCACCCCTTCTGTCCTTTCCAGGGGATGGAGCTGGCCTGTGACCATATCAAAATTAAGTGGCCCTCCCTGTGAAAATTATTGCCCACCCCTGCTCTAAGGTGCCACAGGACTACTCATTTCCTTGTGGTTTTAAATCTTGCCAAGTGAACATCAGGCTTGTCATATAACCAAAGGTAAATAGGAACAACCAATTTGCCTTCTATGTGAAAGTTAGAAGAGGGTTATGAATGAGACACACAAATCTCATCTCTTTTCCAACATAAACACTCAGTCCGATGCCAATCGTAGTCATTGCTTCTCTCCCTTCTATTCCTGTGATATTCCTTTTTTAGATAGAAGTATCACATCTGAAACTAGGGATGTTAGATAGCATGTCAGAATACTCAAATCAAAATTCAGTAGTTACTTGACTATTCAGTACAGGCTGCCCTCAATTTGCGATGCAATTGGCTCTGGAGATAGCGTTGCAAGTCTGGGGCGTCATAATTCAAGCCCGCATTTACGACAGGCATTTTACGCTGTCATAAATGCGGGGTTGAGGACTTAAGACGGGGGATTACGGCCCCTTCCGCACTTACAGAAAAGGTCGTAAGCGTGTGAGGTCATAAATCAGGCTGTTGTAAAGTGGAGGCTTCCTATAGTCCTCTCAGAGACAACAGGGAGGGTGACCGGCGGGAGCCAGTCTGTGAGGTAAGCTGGGTTAAAAACCGGCTTCCCATGTAGACGGGCTTCTGTTGCATTGCTACCTCTGACACAAAGGCAGCAGTGCGGAGTGGTAGGAGCCCCTGTATGTTGGGGGGGGGGGAGGGTCCGAGCTCCCTGCAGACAGAGACTGCTTCTGATAGAGGCAGCAGCATGGGGAGGAGAGGGAAGGCAGCTCCTACCTCTCTCCCTCCCCCACTGTCTCTGTAGGAGGCAGCAAGTGGAGGGGACCGGCGGGTCTGTGGAGCCGGCATATGTGGAGAGCCACTTAAAAGCCATCTCCCAGTACATATCAACTCCCGCCTGCTTCTTTCACGCTGCAGCACAGGGATGGGGTGGGGTACTGGCTTCCATCTCCCCTCCCTCTCCCCCGCTTGCTGCCTCTGATAGGAATGTCAACATGTAGACAACTGTATCTGAAATCCACTATGGATGGTGAGGATATTGCACTGCTTCATTTATATAAACGAGATAGTTTATAGTTTTCCATCTCATTCCACATGCATGCTAACATTTTGCAAAATAAAAGTTCTTTAAGGAAGGTCTTCCTCCTTCTTTACTTTTTTACGGCGTCATTGTGGAGTGATGCGCTTGTCCCTCTCCCTGTGGGGGAGCTGTCGTGTCTCCTGGGGTTCTGGGAACCATGCCCAACCCCGCGTGTCCTGAAACTCAAATGCAGTTCTACACCCACACGCTGCTCGCCATGGCCGCATGACCTAGCAGCCGAAATCATAGTAAGCAGGTGTAGGCCCCACGGGTTGGGGGATTGAGGCAGTGGAAAGGGGACCCGGGCCCTCCCTACTCTACCAGATCCCAGCTCAGGGCCCTATTAGCAGTGCGGGTGACTGCTCAATCAGCGGGGACTCCCACACTGAGCTCCTTGGTATACAATCTCCCACCCTGGGCTACTTCCTGCCAAACTCCGCTGGACTCCTTCTAGGTCCTTCTTCCAAATCCGCTGTAGTGCAGGCATCTCTCTGGCTGGTTTCCGGGTCTGGTCCCTCTGGTGGTTCTCCTGCAGGCACTCAGGTCTGGCCTCTGGCCTCCTCAGCGACCAGCCCAAACTGAGCCTCTCTACAGGCTTTTACACCTGGGCTGCAGTCTGGGCAGGAGACCTCTGGCCTGACCTCACTCCAAGGCTGCAGGGCCTGAGGCAAGGCCTGAGTGTACTAGGGCTGCAGGGGGGCAGCCAGGACAGGAAAAGGCAGCAGGTCCACACCCCATTGCTAGTGGTGAGTGGCCATGTCAGACTGCAGTTTGCCTGTCGCAGGGGCTAGATGATGACTGGCAGTGGGTCACTGAAGCAAGGTGGGCATAAGGGGATTGGGGATTCTCTGGGAGGGGAGGATCCCAGAGTAAAGAGACTGAACAAACACCCCGCCTCCCCCACAAGGGGGCTGCGAGACACTGGAGTAGGCACTGCCAGAGGGCAGTGTTCTGAAGAGGACACCACTGTCTGGGAGCAACATGGGTCCGGAACGGACATGAGGCGACACCAGCCAGAGGGAGGTGTCCAGCCGGCAAGTACCAGCCAATTCCCAGTGTTACTGGCAGGAGACGTTATGGCGGTGAGTGTCTTCCCCATGACATTCCCATGGATGCACTGTAGTTGTACCGCAACTGTTGGTCACGCAAGCAGCAAGCACCTGCTTATCTGATGGTTTGGCTGTTGCCGGTGTCTACTAGAGCAGTAGTGCGTGTTCCATTCACTTGACTGGGCACCGCTATCTTGGCTGCATCTCACTTATGGGCTCTCCGTCCCACCCCCAGCACCTGCCAATAGGTGCAATTCATGACAGGACACTCCCTCCTGAAATGTCCCTCCTGGCTGCACTGGTAACAGCTGCCTCCACTCTGTTTCATAGGAGACATCTCTTGCGGGGAAGGTTTTCCATTCTATGGTGGGGGGGTCTAGCCCTCCTCAGACCGGGGTGTCCCTAATGGGGCCTTTTAGCCAGGTTGCCCTGGGTCTTTGAGGTGGGCCAGCATAGAAAGGCTGGACATCTCCATTTTCCCTCCAGGTCCCTTTTACCTGCCATTTACTTGGTTTCTGGTCCAGGTGGGTAGGCTTTTCAGCTGCGATATAATCCTCCGTCAGGGAGATGGTTGCAGCAAGCATCCTTGGGCAGTGTTGTTGCACTCATTCCGTGTCACCTTTTGGTAGGACCTGTAGAAACTGCTCTAGGGCCTCTCCCTTCTTCTACTTCAGCCCCAATCCTCTGCCGGGCTCCAAACATCACCAGCACAAGTCTCATATCTCTCTGTGGGCGGGAGAGAACCTTTCCTGGTATAACCATTGGTGGTACATCTCTGGACTCACCTAGGCCTGGTCCAATATGGCTGCCCTCACTTTGGGGTACTCCATTGCCTCTGGGGGGGGGGGTCTAAGTTCTGAAAGGCCATTTGGGCTGCACCAGTCAAATAGGGGTTGAGGATGGTGGCCCAATGTTCAGCAGGCTACCGGGCAGCAGTGGTGACCCTCTCAAAGGTAACCATGTACGATTTTGGATCATCATTGGGGCCCATCTTAGTCAGGCTTATGGGCACCCTCAACATACTGCCCTCAGCTCCATCCTCTGCTGGGTTAGTGATAGGGCCTGGCACAGACCTCCACAGTGCAGCCATCCTGCTGGGCCTGCATGGCCAACTACCACAGCAGCAGCTGCTGTTGTGAGGCCGATTTCTGCTGATTCTCTAGTAACCATTCAAATAACTTGTTGGGATCCATTCTCTTTTCTTCCTTCAGTTTCTCTCTTAAAAATTAGTTTCTCTGCTGCTCACTCTTCCCCTTATGTTAAAATGCCCACATTCTCTACCACGTCACGGGGCGATACACTTATTCCTCTCTCCAATTTCGGGGGGGGGGGGGGGGAGTTGCCATATCTCCTGGGATTCTCGGAACCAGGCCCAAACCCTGCGCATCCTGAAACTCAAGTGAGGGTCTACATCCACACTCCTCTGGCCAGGGCAGTGCGACCTAGCTGCCAAAGTCAGTAATAAGTGCCCCTCTTGCTGGGGCAGTGCGACCCTGCAACTGCAGTCAGTAATAAGAGGGTGCAGGGCCCCAAGAGTTGGGGGACTGAGGTGCTGGTAGAGGGACCCAGGCCCTTCTACTCCACCGGGTCCCAGCCCAGGGCCCTGTTAGCAGTGGTGCAGGTGACTGCTCACTCCGTGGGGACTCTCACCACAACACTCTGCGCTCCTCAGGATACAGTCTCCCACCCTGGGCTACTTCCTACCATACTCTGCTGGACTCCCTCTAGGGTCCTTCCTCCACATCCTCTGTTGCGCATGTGTCTCGTTGCCTGGTTTCCAGCTCTAGTCTCTCTGGCAGTTCACCTGCAGGAGCTCTGGCTGGGCCTCCTTTCTCAGCAGCCAGCCCAGACTGAGCCTCTTTCCAAGCTTTTATACCTGAGCTGCAGTCTGAGCATGCTCAGCAGGACTGTAGGGGCAGGGCTTCTTCAGCCAGATGAGCCTAGTTAGGCCTGGTACATCCTGTCACTGTCCTCCAACAAAAGAATGGGTAGGCAAACTGAGCCATTTTCTATTAAAAAAAAACAAGGACATTTTAAGAGAGAACCTCAAGCCTGTGTGTCATCCCACAAACAGCAAAACAAAGGGTACAAAATCCATTTTATTGGTATTTATTCACATTATTTTTTTTTCCTTCCTCAACCCACCTCTTCTTGAGAGTATTATTTCCAGAAGGAAAAAAGTTACAAGCGTGCTCAGTTTCTCAAGTGATTTATCTATCCCTGGACATAAAGGAAGCTTGAGTAACTTATTAAAGTCATTCAGTACTGGAACGTAAGATAAGGGAGGGTGAACACAGCACAGTTGATGGCTGATGATTCAGTCAGAATCAGATAATATGCATATGCACTAGATAGTTAATATTTTAACGGACCTCAGTAACTTTGAACAAGAACAAGGTCAATGGTAGAAGTGTCTTGATGTTGCATGCCATTTCAGAAAATCTAGCATCTTTGAATTCAGAATCTTGTTTGAAGAAGAATTAGGTAAACAATTCGAATATCCGAGCTCCTTATCTTGTTTGTTTAGTTTACCAAGCAAAAAGATGATTTTTCTGGTCACCTTTAAATTCAGCGTAACATGAAAAGCAAGCTGTATTGTTTCTGCCTCTTCCCTCAGTACCAGTTGTACAGGCCATCCCTTAGAACTTACCTGGAAGTTCTGCTGAGGACTAATGAAGCAGTTAGTACTGTAGAGATAGATTGTATGCAGGTACAAGTACTACTTCAGTTCTATCTGAAGTAAACACTTGTAGTTAATTAAGCAGACCTAACTTGAAAACTCAGGCTACAAATATGCAAAGTATAAACCTATTTTTACATAAACCACACACTAACTTCTCAGTGGCTATCAATCTCACGTGTTACCCAAGACATACAAAGGTTGGCCCTGTCCTTAATTCATATGCTGCCCAAGGAAAGACTTACAAAAGCCTGGCCTCAACTGTCAGAATACTAAAAACAAAACAAATACCTTGAAAAGATGGCTGTGAGATTAGTAAAGGAAGAGACCCTTTCCAGGCACTAGAATTAAGATATCTCTACAGTAGGACTTAACTGTCAAGGTCAAGCCAAACCTACCTATCATCCACTGGATGGGTCAATATTTGAGTTTTCCTTACACAAGTCTCCCATTTGTGTAGCAACTAAGTTTAACTTTGCTTAAAGGGACATGCTCAATTTAAAGAGAAAGTCACTTCTGTTTAAAATGTTTACTGTTAACACTCAGGTCTTATATACACTGAAAGTTAAGAAGTCTTTCCTTCTATTTTTTCCCAATTTGTTTACATGGGACATTTGTTAGCACTTTACATATAGTCAATTTCAAACTTCATACAGTCAGTTCATTTGTGTACATCTACCCCACATGGCATGTTAGATATAGTTTAATAATCGTGTAATCACACAGTCTTAGTGGTTACACCATTATTTAGTGGTCCCTGGGGCTGGGCCAGCAGCCAGTGCACTCCTGGGTTGGGATGTTAGATATCATGTAAATGAATAGTCATGTAACTGCATGAATTTTTAGCAGTTACACAACTATTCAATAGGCCCCGGGGGTGGGCCTGACAGCCAGTGCACTCCCTGGGAGCCCCAGCCACCCTGTACTGCTGCCTCTCTATCAGGAGCTGGTCCGCGAGGAGATCCAGTTTACAAAACAGCTCCCCGCACAGACTGGCTACCTGTGATACAGGGGCAGCAGTGCAGGGTAGCAGAAGCCAGTCTGCATAGGGATGTGAATGACTAGTCTACATGCTAACCGACTAGTCACTCCCCCACCCTCTTGCTGCCTCTATCAGAAAGAAGTAGCAAGAGATGGGGGGAAGGGAGGGAAGGAAGGAGTGCTTCACAGCGGCAGTGCCACATGGATATGCTGCTTTGAAAAGCTGCATGCAGCTCGGGGTCCCCAGCTGGCCTGGGCTGCACACGGCGTTTCAAAGTGGCAGCACCGCATGAAGTCTGCTGTCTATTGCTTTGAAATGCTGCGTGGAGCCCAGGGTCACCTTGGGCTACTTGAAAGGTGGAGGAGCCCTTAACTAATAATTAGCCAATTAAACTAAATTTCACATCCCTAGTCTGTACGGGGTCGGAGCTCCCCGTGGACAGAGGCTACTCCACAGCAGCCACTGCCGTGGAGCAGCCTCTGCAGGGAGCTGGGATCCCGCATGGATAGGGGGCTGCTGCCGCTGAACAGCCTCTGTCCACGGCAGGCCTAGGCTCACAGAACACAGAGGGATGTGGAGTCTCCCTTTCCCTTTCAGGGGGTATATGTCTACACTACCCTCCTAGTTCGAACTAGGAGGGTAATGTATGCATACCGCACTTGCAAATGAAGCCCGGGATTTGAATTTCACGGGCTTCATTTGCATAAGCGGGGAGTCGCCATTTTTAAATCCCCGCTGCTTCGAACCCCGTGCAGCGCGGCTACACGGGGCTCAAACTAGGTAGTTCGGAATAGGCACCCTAGTCCGAACTACCTAGTTCGAGCCCCGTGTAGCCGCGCTGCACGGGGTTCGAAGCAGCGGGGATTTAAAAATGGCGGCTCCCCGCTTATGCTAATGAAGCCCGGGAAATTCAAATCCCGGGCTTCATTTGCAAGTGCGGTATGCATACATTACCCTCCTAGTTCGAACTAGCGGGGTAGTGTAGACATACCCAGAGGCAGCAGCATGGGGGGGAAAGAGGGAGGCTGCTCCATGAAGCTGGTGCTCCTGGCTGAGCGGCGCCTCCCACCTCCGCTGCCTCTGTGGGAGGCACCAAGGCAGCTCCGTGGAGCCAGCTCCCTGCATGTACTGGCTTTCGCCTGCCCCCCTCACTCTCTACACTGCTGCCTACCAGAGGCAGTGGTGCAGGGGGTGGCTTTTGAGCCAGCTCCTGTCTTCCCCCACCCTTGCTACCTCCGATACAATTATTAATCATTTACACTACTATACGCTAACATTCTGGTCTCCCACAGCATCAGTAGACGAGAGGAACTATTTTAAGAAGAGGAGACTGCAAACTACAGACATTGGTGGTGGGGTGGAACTCCGAGCAGTTGTACCTGAAACTACTTTTAATTCCTTTTTTAAATTATTTTAAAATGGGAATGACAGATTCAGCTCTTCAAACTTAACATTTTATCCTGTAATAAGGTAACATGGGCTATGGCTTTCCTTGTGAGAACTATGCACTCCCTGTCTTTAAACTAAGTTGATACGATTTTCCATCTGAGCCAATCTGGCTTCCTGTATATTCAATTTTGTGAAAGCTTTTTCAGAGGAGGATTTAGTTATCTTTGCTGCCTCAGGCACTCTTATTATCAGATATTTTCATTTTAGAGCTGATAGAATCCTCTTGCTGAAAAGTTTAGATTGAAACACACAGTCTTGGCCTTCCTGCTTTTTCCAGTTGCAGCAGCTTTTTTCTGGAATTAGAACCATAACTCATTCATCTTGAAGGAGAATGTGAACTCAAGTTTTAGGGCAAATTGGTCTCAGGCTTCAGCACTATTCAGGGACAGGTGACTAAAAGTCCCATTTACACTAAAATGCAAGTGTTTTGATCAAGTCAGAGACCAGCCATATAATAAATGGTGCAAATGAAGCACAGATCTTTCAACTCTTTCTTTATTCTGGGAAATATGCATCCTATTGACAATGTAGATATCAATTAGTCTGCACTTGTAATTGGACTTCAAATGAAAGTATCTCCATTTCTCCGACTCAGTCTGAATAGAAATGTGACTGAAGTAGCTCATGTAAGTTTTTATCCACTATATATATTAACAAGCATGAATAATTAAGAGATTTGGGAATATATCTATCCTTTTTAATATTTTGTAGACAGTAAGGTGAACTTTACTTATAGCATCATCTACCCTTGACTAAGTGTTTTACTCAGAAGGGATCCAAGACTACTTCTCAGATGTTTCCCCAAATGCATCTTATTTGTACTCTCATATAGCAGTCTACACCATAGCATCATATAATACATAAAACATGTTTTCTGGATAGTTGGGAATCCCATCTCCTTAGGAAAAAACATGACTGGAAAACTGACCTATGGAGGACAGCAAACTATGCTCTTTCCAGGGGAATGAGAACAACAACAACAGCACTCATCTATGAGGAAAAACCCAACTCAACAGAAATCAAAACAGTTTGCTGTGACCGCATAAGCACACAGGACAGATCCACTGAGGAACAGAACCACCACCATATCCCCAAACACAGAAAAAAGTGTCATCAGAAATTAGACTCCATCTATTTTGACATGTATGAAGAGCCAGAGTTTGCTACTGAAATATGTAGAAAAGGGTGGGGAAAAAACAGTTGCAGTGCAAGTTACAAGAGAAGCTTTGAGGACATTTAAATTAAAAACCACCCAAACAGCTATCACAATTTGTAATCCATGACTAGTTTATCAACTACTTCTGTTGATAAACTGGTCTGCGACTGAAGGGTACAATGTTATAGTTAAAAATTTTCTATTGCACCAGTATCCATCAGCTAAAAAATGACTGCCTCTGGCAGAATACAAATAAAGTCATTGCAAGAGATTGATCCTGTGACAATAATGTGCCATTCTTCTGATCTGACCACAACAGGTACTCATCTCTCAAATAGACACAACAAATGGGAGAGAATTTTCCAAAAATATTAAAGAAGCTTTAAAATATCCCAAAAATTTCAGATTTAATTCAGCGCCAGGCATATCTGGCAGTGAACTTTGTAACATTGTTAATAAAGTAACAAATGCTCATTTGTATTTTTAAAGATTAAATGAGAAGGAATCCACATACACCACCCGAGTCCAGAATCGCACTTTGTTAAAATTTAAATGGTCTGAGTTTTCCAACCCAATGAAATATTAAAGAAATGTCCATTCCACCACATTAAAAAAAATCCAGAAAAAGCTTTAATATACAATACTATAAGGTTAAAAAAAAAAGAAAATGACACAGCTACAAGTAGAAAAATACACTGTAAGACAATTATAGGTTCCTTAAACCATGGAAGATATTATTACAAAATATTTTAGATTAGATCATTTTAATAACTTGTGGCATTTTCAGGAGATGAGAAAAAACAGAATTGAGACCAAACTTGTTTTCTTCAGGTAGAGTGTCCAGGTAGCAAATCCCAAGTTTGGTAGCTTTTAAACCCTCCCCAAAATGGTAGATACCGCTCTGATGCATCAGTTTCTGAAATATTGAGCAAACTGTTAAGAGATTGGCTAGGAAGTCAGCCAGTATCCTTCAAATAGCATACTATAGACAGCCAGCCTTTTGTAGCTAAAGTCTTTGTGGATTCAAGTTGCCCCTAAAACATAGCACAAAGCTCTTTCCATCAATGATGTGATCAAAGGCATGGTGGTAATACGTATTTAAGTAATTCATATTTTTGGTTGCCCTTCTGACGTGCGTTCTCTAAATTGATACCAAGTTATCCAGAGATGGAGATGATGAAAACAGTCACTAAAATTGGTAATTTTCTTGTCTAATAAATATTAAAAAAAATAAATGCGCTTTTCACATGATGGTGCTGGAGTCAGTTAAAACTCCTCTAGGTAATCTATTTTCCTTTTCACATACAGTAACCTCATATACAAAAATGTTATAACCTGACAGTACTGCCACTGACCAGCAGGTGGTGCTGATCTAAAAGGAATTATGGCATCAAACTCCTCTATCCCTCTTATCAGACTTTGAAAAATTACCCCCCCCACACACACACACACACACCCCCCCCCCCCCATTTGGTCTAAGTTTTGAGAGTGTAAATACAGGGTTTCTCCAAAGCTGCTACCACCAGAGTGGGAAACTGCTAGTTTATATAGCACTTGTCCAGATTAGACATAACATGGCAAATCATCTGTGTAAACAAGTTAATGGAAGACTGGTATGTTATAAGAGGACAGATTAATAGCTCATGAGCTTTTAATATTTTAAGAGATGACTACTGTGCTTTTTTCTAACCAATTTAAAAAGGCCCTCTCCAAATTGGCACCTCTTATGATGCTCAGAAATCCATGCAAACCTAAAAGAGCAGCACTGCCATTTCTGAACTCATGGGATTTTTTCTGAAGTTTGTCTTAACTAAAAGTTTTAGATTTGGTGCTTCCATTTGCTTTCTCATTTTTAAAAACTGGGACATACAACATATTTACACTATTTTTCAGAGTTTGCAGTAACAGTTTTACATCTAATCCCCAAAACCATGTTTCCTAGAAAGTAACATTTTTCACACCCATGGGGTCTATATGAATGTAGGTTCTCTTTTGTTCTGTGCATCAGGGGTTGCAAGAGTCTGATTTATTCCAATTGGCACTTATTGTTGAAAACACTCAGTGCGGGGAACTGTTACTAAAGTGTAATCACGGTTCCATCCTCTTCAATGCCTCCTCTGGGGATAACCAAACTATGTCGGGGATCAGTTTTTAAGGAGCTTAGTATTTTGTGGATGTTGCCATTGCTTTCTCGGCCAGAGTCACTGCTGAGAACCAGGTCTCTCTGAAGTCTGTGACTTAGACTGCTGCCATTGATTCGGGAGAGGCTACCAGAGGGGAGGCTGTGCGATCTGGGAACATGCTGTTGGTCCAGGCCACCCTCAATGACAATGTCAGCTTCGTCGTCACTTTCCATCTCATCAGGGTGGAAGTTCTGCAGCACATGGGAGGAAGGCAAACTATGGTGACTAGCTGTGCTATCTGTAGACTGGCCTGAGCTGCCAGACATTCTGCTGCTTCGGATATAATTGTTCCTTTGGTTTGCTGGCTTGACTGTGATAATAAGATTGTGGCTGTTGGCGATCATCATGTCCGTTACTTGGTCAAGAGTTTTCCCAGCCACTTCAATGCCATTAACTTCCAGGACCTCATCATTAACAGCTAGCAAACCTGTGCTCTCTGCTAAGCCACCAGGAACCATCCGAGAGATGAAAATACCAGGTACTTTATCCAGTCCATGAGGAGTTATTCTCATACTAGTCCCATCACGGATGTAAAATCCTAATGGTTTCTCACACCCGTGTCGATAGAGCCTCACTCTTCTGTGTGTTTCAGGAAGGATGTCCACATCAATGATGGAAGACACTGGTCTAAAATCATGAGGCATACTAATATTAATGTGGGGACGCCTGCGAATTTTGTCATTGCGGAGGGTCACTAGAGCCTTCTTTTTCCTGGTTAGCGTGTTGGTCCCAAAGTTACTGTAGTCTACTTCATCTGGAAAAGAAAATATACTGTTACATATCCATGTTATGAGTCATAGGCATGGGGGTTTATCAGCATTTATCTAGTCAGCAAATCTGGTTCAGAGAAGTGTCTCCCCCAATACAGAATGCCAATGAAGTCTACTGCTTACCCAAAAATCTCATTTCATATTTGTTACCATGTCACTCAGTTCACTGAATTACAACTTATACTTCTAATAGCAATCATCTTTTGCGAGATCCATTTTAAATGTTCAGTATCACCATCTCTTTTTGTAACATGAAAATATACACTATTGTAAGTTTAACACACAGTTCTGTACTTTCAGACAGATTTTCAATATTAGGGAATTTTATTTTATGCAGACACCTTAGGTGTGCAAAGACCAGATGTCTATATGCAAAATATCCACACATGCCTACCTCTGAAATCTGAATCTTGGGAGTATTTTATGTCCAGTTTACAGGTTTTGTAAGTTTGTGTTGGTACCTGGGATGAGAATGTTACTCTGTTTTTGTGATAAATGTGTTGTGTGTACATTTTGAAAGTGTTTAAACTTTCTTTGCAAAGTTGTATCCCAAGAATGCATGTGGCTGATTCCAATCAGTAAAGAGATGCATAAAGATGTTTGATTATGGAGTTATATATTCTATGTAAAGAGTTCATGTGACTGAAAAATGGTCTGAGCACCACAGAATAACAGATGTATCAAAATCCTTATCCTAGCACCCAATAAAAATATAGCAGAATATCATATTTTAACATAAAACATGTATCCATTGGAGAGATTTTTTTCATCAGAGGTTCATGAGGGCTAACATTTCTCTGACATACGTACTTAATAAAACTTGATTAATTCTACTGTTGGAAGACAAGCTTCTAAGATGTACATATGGCAAACAGTGAGAGACTAAAAATTTTTTTTTGCAAGTACCACTAAGTTTTCACTCTTTCCCTCCGACAGCACACACAGTTTGGGTGTATCATGTAGTTGATTAGCAGAGTAGTTGATACTACTTCTCGACTTTGTCAAAACCCAAAAATGTTGGAAAAAACCCAAGTTTAGAATCAGATTTTAAAGAAATGCCCAATGCATGATCCCTTCTGATCAGTTTTTCAAAAGGATTATGGTGATTTAGATGATGAATAATTAGAAGATGAAGCCTGACAGGATGATTTTAAATTAAGCTATCCAGCTGTTAAGGAAACTGAAGTTTTTGGTCAGAGAAGCAGCATTTATGGTATTTTCTAGTTGCATAAAAGTACCCTCTTCTTGTCCAAATTCTCTGTTGATCTACATCCCATCCCCACTGGCTACCTTAACACAAAGCAGCCACAAACTAGCTACAGGCCTCTCTCGCTCAAGAATACCTCCTGTGCAAGGGGCACCTCTTGGACACATTTGCAGAATGTAAAGCTTATCCTCACTCTTTTCATTACAGGCTCCTCAAAGCCACACACCAGCTGCTCCCGTTCTGCTACATTACCTTAGTATGTACCATGCCATGGCATCATAACTAATCTAGAGCCAAACATGTCTTTATCCAACCCGTATCTCCATCACTTGTGAGCATTCATGAGCCAGAAAGAACCTAGACTGACTTTAGATCCAGAAAGTTTGCATGGCTGGCCACCTGAAGAGATAATCTACTTGCAGACTGAAGACATTTTAGGTAGACTAGAATTACAAGCATAGACTCTATCAAGCCCTACCTCAAAAGCCAACACTTGCTTCCCCTTTGCTGGTAAAACTGTTATATGCTTAAAAGGAGAGGCGGGTCAATGGAAGAGATTTAAGATCAAAAAATTATTTCTCAGCTGTAACAAAGCACTGTGGTAGTAGCACTATATTTTCTTTAATACAAAAATGAAAGCTTAAAATGACTAACTTGCAGATTTTGGTGAAACTCTGCATTAAATAGCAATGTTTTTATTGATATTCAAAATACACAAAACCCAGTTTAATTTTGAACTTCCCTGTGCAGTGTGAGAGTTGCCCCCCATCATGCTAACTCATTAGAACCAGGTAGAGAATCTGTTTCACTTTATCCATATTGCAATAAAATTACATTAGTCAGATTCTCTAACCAACTACTCACTCCTTCAAAATACTCAAGCAACATAAATGGTGAGAAGTAATGCTTTCCAAAATCACTTTTCAGTTTTAATAGTGCAAGGCAGACTTAGAAAATTCTACTCATCTAATTAGCTAAGAAGAGTCTGATACTGGCATGTAAAGAAATTTAAGGTAAGTAGACAGTGCACCAATTGATTTACATGACAATTTGCGAGACTGCTTTGAGGTAAACACGAATGCCACAATTAAAGAAGAATATATGAAGACATATATAGTTATGATATCCATGCAACCAGCTCCTTTAGTTCCATAACCCCAGGAGGGACAGAGACCTGAATTGGTTTTGCTCTTTTGACCTTATCACGTGCATTCAGCCTACTAATCCATCTTCTGAGATGACTGCCCACATTCCTAACCTCTGAGCAGCTTCATACAGCTACCTTTTTAATTAAAAAAAAAAAACCCCACCACATTAATGTTTTTTCTTTTTCTCCAAGCATGGATCAGACAGAAGTAGGGATTACATTACAAATCTCACAGGCTACTTTCACTGTAGGCCCTCTGACTCTCATAGGGTTTAATGTTTCATGACCAGCGTGCAGTAGAAACTCATCCACACATTGGGATTTCCATTTCTCTGGGAGTGTCAAACAATCGTTTTTAGCCCTGGCCAGTCATGCAATATTAGTTCTTAATATCATACCATTTTCATCTGTAAAACTCAAGTGTAATTTTTGGGAATTAAATGTCACTCCAAAGCCCTAGGTACTAAGGCAGCCACTTGGCTTTGGAGACAGATCAAAATAAGCTACAAATTAGTTTTCTAGTAGAGCTCAAATACAAAATGTGTGATGGGGGATGACATCTTTTATTGGGATACTCTGCTAACTCACCAACAACTATACATGCCACAATTCATATCTGCAAATTTTTCTAAAAATGAAATATTCTTGATTTTTCTGCAGGGAAATAGCTCCACTGAAATTTGACATCCATTCATTCCCATGACAGCAAAATGATGATGATCACACATCACATGCAGGATGTATCAGAAAAACAATGGTGAAGGTAGAAGTGGGGAGAGTACTTATTGGCTAAGTTTGCATACAAGAATTTTCTCTCATCCTGTATGCCCTAGTGTGCACGTCTCTTTCAAAATGTGGTTTATTACTGAAAGTCAGCAATAAACTGTTCAAAACGCAAATTGTCTGTGGCACTGCACTAAATAAGTACACAGTTAACAGGGGTTAGTAATATAGTAGTGAATAAATTCAAGGTTCTTCATCATGAAATGTCAGGAAGTACAGTAACCCAATTTTACTCAACAGAATGGATCATGTTAGTTTACTAATTCTTAATAGGGATGAACCATTACTGTGTTAAAACTTGTTATATTCCACTCCAGGCAAGATGGCAGAATTGTCCATCCCACTTAATCATTCTGATGTGAAATAAAATTGGTCCTTCGGTGGGTCAAAGATTATCATTGTTTCTCCAAACTTCTTTACAATGCCAGGAATTAGGAACACTGCATAGTGATCCTGTATTTCACTGAAAGCTATTACATAAATAAGAAAAAATGGGAACCCTGCATGGAGCCACAGTGCAAGAATTGTAGTATATTAAAAGTGTGACTGATGCTATTCTCAGGTGACAGGAAGAACTAGACTTCTGGGTGTTGAATATGAACACTGAATCGGTGTCTTACTGAAGTATTTTAAAGAGCTTGCTTGAAGCTCTGGCAAGCATAAAATGCAGTGCTATCAGTCTGTAAGTGATGTGTCCAGAATCTGGCAGATCTCATTGCTATCACTGAAACACAGATAACTCAGGTATGAGTTTTAACTATGCTAACAATTTTATTTTGTGTAAATTTTGTGTGTGTCAGAGAGGAAGGCTCTTGAACTGGTCAGTTCTATCCCATCTGCTGTCCAACATATTGCTGAACATACAGAAATATCTTAATTTTTCTGCAGACACCTACTCTTCCGGTTCCTCTTTCCCAAAAGGCATTTACTGTTAATAATGGATTTTTTTTCCCACAAAATGCACTGAGCAGCCAGTTAGACAAACACTCAGAATTTTTGGCTGCATCCTCACTTAAAGAGGTGTTTTTTAGAGCAAGACTTATCTTTTTATTAGTGAAGACACTGCCTCGCACAGCAGTTCCTGTATAGCACCCTTCCTCCAGCACTTGAGATTGCAAGAATTTTGTTTATATTGGTGGAACTACCTCTTCTTGTCCCACAATAGTGAAACCTGATAAGACAGTTTTCCCTCCCAATTCCAGAAACTTTTTTCCAGCACAGCTTAGGTTTTGTCAATAATTTCAAGCTAAAAATACATTCTTAGCAAGGAAAGCACCATCCCAAAATACAGCAAGTGCATAAATACCTGGAACACCCATTAGTTACTCTCATAACAAATTTGTATTCTGCCTCAGGCTAACTGTGTACAGAACATAAATATTTACCTTCCTAATGGCCACTGGGAATGCTACCCTGGGGTCATGTAATCAATTGACCAAAAAAAAGTATCACAGGGGAGATTATTTATATAGCTGTTTATATGGGGGGTGGGGGGAAGAACTGCTTATATCATTCTGCTTTTAGCCAAAAAAGTATTGCATGTTCTTAATTTATACGAAAAAATAAATTATAGACCTTCTGAAGCAACACCAGGAGCACCACTCCCATTGCTTGGACAGCTGCTTTTCATAGGAACGGCCTGCCAGATTGAATACCAAAGCTTAGCCAGATAAGATTATATAAACAAGCTGAATTCCACGAAGTAGTAGACTGTCAGTCTCCTATAGGAACAGTTCATTTTAGACTCTACGTTTTCAGAGTGTGCATGCTCTTGGCTTATTATTTCCTCTGGGAACTGTGGAACATTAGTTGACAGCTCTGGAAAGTACTTCAAAGACAGAATTACTTCCACTAGGGAGAGCAGCACTTCAGGCAGCTTGGGAATGAGGCCAATGACTCATTAATAGCAATGGGTTGCACCTCAATCCAATAGATCTCCATTACTGAATATTAAAATAAGCAGAGGTCCTAGAAGAGTTTGCAGGAGACATCATAATTAACCCTTCAGCCAGCCCTTCTGTATGTGTTTCCACTAGAAACACTATTAATATATTTTACCAGAACATGGTTTATGTAAAACAATCGGCAGTGTTTACTTTAGACACCAAGGCGCTGTTGTATCCTAAACGCTGTAGAATTAAAACAGGAGTACTGACACACAGATTTTGGCAGGAAAAATATCTTCAGCCAAATGAGACCCATTGCGGATAGCATGCAAAAGGATTAAAAGGAAAACAGACATAAGGGCAAAAGCTTAGGTAAGTTCCTGTGACTAGATTAGTGCAGAATGAGTAATGGGAGGAAGGGGAAGAGACTAAGCTAATGTTCAAATGAACCTTTTAATTATGATCCATAAGTTAAACTTTCCCAGTAAACTCCAGAGGAACCTCTCTACATGCCTGTTTTGATGAAGAACTGGTCGTACTTACTGTATTACTAAAAGTAACTTCTCAATTTTTTCCTTTGATAATACCGTGTCATGTGTTCAAAGAAACCAGACAGAATGGGGTTCTGGTTTTCAGATGAAGAAACAACCTAACTGTTTTAGCAGCGTCCCACACAGAGGAGTTTTCAAACAAAGAACAGAACACAAATGCCATCTCATCAAGTTAATAAAACAGAAACAATCACAAGAGAATGTATTGAAATTCTTGTGTTCTTCTTATGCACCCCCAGGCTCAACACATCTTACATTTTACAGGATGAAAATTGAACACTAATGTGTTTTAGTAGCAACAGCATCTGCAAATGCTTCAATACACAAGTTCTACCATATAGAAGGACAACAGAAAGGGGAAACTTTATACTTGAGCAGTATAGTTGGTCGTTCCTGCTGCTGATTCAAGTCATCAGCAATTTCTGTTAACGACAACCTGTCATGGTGATTCAATATTTATTAAAAAAAAGGAATATATTCACCTTTCAAAACATGAAATTGATTCTAACATGTTTGTAGGGTTTATAATCTAAAGAATCACAAGTAGTTAATCGCTCTCTCTTCTGCCCTCTACCCCAACTTCTGTTTATAAGCCCGTGAAACATCCTAGCCTCTGAATGCCCATCATTGTGCTTCTGGCTCCACCAAGCTATCGAAAACAAAACCTAAGTATAGCTTCATTAGTCTCAAGGCTTCTCTTCCTTTTCAGCATCAGCAATGACCATGATATTAATAAAGTTCACAATTTTGGACCTTTTTTTCAAGGCTGCTTGTAAACCCTTCTGACTGGGCTGCCTGCTGTTGGTGCTGCTGGCCACAAGGTGCCACTCTTCTGCTTGCTGAATAACCTTGTTTGCTGCTGTATGCAGGGCCCTGTGGTTCTTCAAAACTTCTGGTTCCTGACTGCCCCTGCACACACCACTCTTCAGGGGCTCTTCAGAGTCTGGGCACAGGTGGATTACCTTCCCTACGCTTGCCCTACGAAGTAGGAGATTTGGGGGGAATACGACCTGTAGAGCCCAATGTCTGCAAAGCACTTCTCCTGTCCAGCAGTTTGGGGCTCCCAAGGCAGGAGGAAGTATTCAAACATCTAATTTTATTTGCTAGCTGGAGAGGCAAATGGTAAGGGATTTAAAAATAAGACAATATTATAATTCAGAAATGTTGCGAGCAAGACATGAGAAGTGATTCCTCCACTATATTCTACACAGATTTGGCCTCAGTTGGAGTATTGTGTCCAGTTCTGGGCACCACATTTCAAGAAAGATGTGGAGAAATTGAAGGTCCAGAAAAGAGCAACAAAAATGATTAAAGGACTAGAAAACATGACCTATGAGGGAAGACAAATACTTTAGCTTGTTTAGTTTAGAAGACTGAGAGGGGTCATGATAACAATTTCAAGTATCTAAAAGGGTGTTAACAAGGGAGAAAATTTGTTCTCCTTGGCCTCTGATGATAGAACTAGAAGCAATGGGTTTAAATCGCAGCAAGGGAAGTTTAGGTTTGACATTAGGAAAAGCTTCCTAACTGTCAGGGTGGTTAAACACTGGAATAAGTTGCCTAGTGAGGTTGTGGAATCTTCATCACTGGAGATATTTAAGAGCAGGTTAGGTAGACATCAGGGATGATCTAGATAGTACTTGGTCCTGCCATGATGGCAGGGGACTGGATGACCTCTTGATTCTATGATAATGCCACTTAATAAATCCACTGTACATCCAAACTTTGAATACAGTGTCCACATCTGGTCACCTAGTCTCAAAAAGAATATATTAGAACTGGAAAAGGTTCAGAGGTGGCAAAGTTGATTATTATATGGAATGATACAAGGAGACAGATTGAGACTATTCAGTTTACAAAAGAGATAACTAAAGGAAGATATTATAGAGGTTTATAAAATGATTGATTTGGAAAAATGTTATTTATCCTTTCCCACAATATCAAATCCTGATGAACTTAACAGGCAACAGGTTTAATACAAACAAGAGAACACAACTCACCGGTGGAACTCATTGCCACAGGATGTTGAGATGGCCAAAACTAACTGCATTAAAAAACCCCCGTAAAACACAACAAGTAGTCTAGAAGCACCTTAAAGACTAACAAAACATGTAGATGGTATCATGAGCTTTCATGGGCACAACCCACTTCCTCAGATGACAGAAGTGTTGGAAGTCCAGATCAAAGACTAAATAAGGGAAGGAGGGAGGGGAGGAGAACGAAAAAAAAAAAGACAGTGTGCAGATAAGCTTCAGAGGGATAGAAAAGTTAGTTCAAAAATGATTGGTTAGTTCATGGAAGCTAGGTCTATCAGTGGTCAAAGTTGCAACCTTATAAGTTGCAGTGATTTTAACCCTCTTACTGCTGGAAGTTGGGTGTGGAAGACTGGATGAATCACTCTGTATTTGCCCTATTCTGTGTACTCCCCCTGAAACTCTGGTATGAGCCTCTGTCAGAGACAGGATACTGAGCAAGATGGCCCCTGGTCTAATCCAGTATGTCAGCTCCTATCCTTCTCTGCTCTTGTAAAACGTTTACTACAGACAGTAAAAACCATTCCCTCTCTATGACCATAAGATGGCCCACATAAGACCATTCTGTCAGACAACTGTAGTTTGCAACCATAGAAGCAGATTTCTTGTTTTTAATAAAAAGCATTATTCCTGCCTGGGAAACCAAAGATTTCAGGAGGTTAGATTTCTCCCTACCACTCCAGATACAGCCTTCATACATTTGTCACTCCATTCACAGTGGGAGCACAGTCAGTGCAACAAGCTGATCACTTTGGGGGAATCCAGTCACCTTGTTAGCAAAAGTAGCCGTTTCCTTACTCAGCAGCACTGAGCTGACACCTGACTGGTACCAGCTATAGGGAAGGAAGTTTTCCAGCTGGCCACAGACCAACAAATTGAATTATGTATTCCTCTGAATGCAGGTAGACCCCTAACATTCAAGTGAAAAAAAATACACTCCACAAAACTGAAGAATTAAAGGGAGAGTAGTCTAGCAGGGCTGTATTGTCATTTTCAAATCAAGATGCAATAAAAAAAATCCGACGTATGATTAAGTGAAATTTATTTTCAGCGTGTAAATAATCAGCATGGAAACTAGGGCTGACCTAGTCCAGACTTGAATTATTCTGTGCCTCCCACTGAGTTTTGATCTGGAACACAAATATACAGTGTCATTTATTCATCCAAGTAATCAACTAATCAATCAACAGATATACGGTTTTATCTCCATCTTGTATATGTCAAGTACTAGATTTCTGTAAGAACCCATCCTTCTGAAGAAAATGAGGGGAGGAAGGGAGGATGGCATTACTATGCTGTGAAGAAAAGCTAAAGGAAGGATCAAACTTCAATAGTTCCTCACAAAACTCCAGTCAAGTTTTTGTGAGATTATATAATTGTTTTGCCCAGTGTTTGAAAAAGCAATATCTATGTGTAACAACAACTCTGAAGTTTGGATGGTAACAACAAGAAGGGTAAACAGGATTAGTAGGTACTACACCAGGCTACTGTTGGAATAGTTGCTATACCTGGCATCATTCTATGATCTCAAAGATAGGCATATTTCTTAACCTGTACTCGAACAGCAAATTTTTACTCCTTGGAGAAGGCTGATCTGGGAGAAAAACAAGACTATAGGATTTATTAATATCAGAAGGATTTTAAAAAAGCAACTGAAAGTTTGCAAGGGGAATGGAAGGGCATTGGATAGCATAGGAGGCAGGAAGAGAAAAAACAGGTAGTTTTGCAGTGGTTTGAAGCATCCTTATGAGAGAGTATTGGATTGAATCAATGCAATTGTTGTGCACACAGCTATATGAAAGTTAGAAGTAAGCCTTTTCCCTTCTTTTAATCTTTTCAACTTTATGCACAGCTGCTAAGTTTCACCTCAGTGAGAGTTGACATTTTAGTGATACTTGCCAGGAGAGTATGTTAATATCAAGCCCAGTCATTCCATCTGCAACATGATCTGAAGTAAATTTTTACATTGTAGGACTGGGCTCCATAGTTTGTTACAAAGGGCTAACCCACAAATAAATGGATGATCAAAGTTAGACTTTAACACTACTGCGAAAGTTCTGTTATTTACTAGTAAAGTTTGTGTAGAAAGCGCATTTTCTAAGAAAGGCTGCTCCAGCAGGTCCGACTCTGAACCCTGGTATCCCAAGATGAAGGTTAAGTCCTCTTTCTGCATGATCTGGGGCAAGTCACTTGGTCTCTCTGTGCCTCAGTTCCCCATCCATAAAATGGGCATAATAGTTCTTCCCTACCTCAAAAAAGTTGTTGTGAGGGTTTAAAGACTGTGAAGTGCTCAGATACTATGGTAGCAGGGTCACAAGTACCTCCCCCCACACACACACACCTCCGAAACAGTATCAAAGAGAGGTTCTAGTAAGCAGTATTTATCTGTTTATCAGAAAGCTGCCAGCCTCCTTGGTGCGTTCCTCAGCTGATTAACACTTTATTCATCATGAGCTAGTTCAGACAGGCAAGATGGCAGCTTCCTGTTCTTTAAGTAGTTACCAATTTAGAGCAACCACTATCTATTATAAATGTGAATGTTTGTATTTAACAAATCACTTAATACTTTTAAAAGATAAATTGCAAATTTCCTTTCAAACATGCAGGATTAAAGCTTCGAAAACCAACTCTCGCCTCTTTTCAGAATGACAAACGTTTTCAAGTGTCTGTAAAAGTCATCTTTAATGCCCCATTTTACATTTTCTTGCTCTTTAAAGAATACCAACACTGATGAACAAAGCCATTTCCAAAAATGTTTTGATCAGTTTTAACTATTGTGCTATGATAGTAACACATCTGAAGGAAAACCCGAACATTTACATTGTTTACTTAGCACTTTTCCTGTTAATGCCATTAGTTGGCAGATTATAACACACACACACACACACACACACACACACACACACACACACACACACACACACTCACTCTACCCCTTATCTCAGAATTAAAAGGTTTCAAATTAAGTGTGGCATAAAACATTAATTACAGCATTCTTCTTTCAAGTCATGACCTTTGAAAGCCTCCCAAACTTTGGCTGAAATTAAATTAGTCACAAGATAAACACTTGTCATAGGTCAGTTTTCTAACCTAATGGGTCTGCACAGCTGTATCTTCTCTTTAATGAGTTCTATGCAGTTGCTGTTCAGGATACTATAGGCTCTCTCAAACAGGCAGGCTAACCGTTCCACCTGCACTGCAAAGTGGCAGAAAGGTTTTGACTCATTAATCAAACAAACAGGAACTCAGTGCAGTGACTTACAGGAGACAAATTCCATAGCCAGTCCCTTGGGCTCCCCAGATGACAGCATTACAAAGGCTGGTGGGAGCGCCCAGAGTCATTCAAGAATAGCTCCTTAGGCAGAACAAGGAGCGGCACTGAGGAGTTCCAAGAGGGAGTCATACCCAGTCATCCTGAGTGAGGAGGATAGTTGGTACGAACTAGTGTTTTTAAACCAGGTGTGTAGAACTTGGGCAAACCAGAAGAGAGGAGGAAAGACTCCTGAAGGCTAAAGGACCGGGGGAGGGAGGGTGCTGGTGGTGGTGTTGGTGGGTGGCCCTGGGGGAGAAAAGGGTACAACAAAGCATTGCTTAGGCAAAGTATAAGGATTGCAGAGAAGTTCCACTGTTGTTCAATGCACCAATTATTTAAACTGCAAAAGAAGCAAAAAAAGAAGCAGTTTAAAAGAACATTAACATTTTTCATTTTTTTTAAAGTGGGTTTAGTGCCACCAAATCCAAGGATAGTTTTCTTTGGGGTCTCCTGAAGAGAATGTGGATTCATCTCCTCATAGGCAGAAATTTCTTTTTTGGGGGAGACAACTTTTGTTTCACACAGCAGAAGAAATCACGTGGTCCTGACCAATTTTACTGGTGGTACTGTACATTTTGAAGCTACTGAAGAACTTGGTTACTTAATAAAAACAACTCTCGTCCTGACTAAATACAGCGGTATACAAATATTTTGCTCTTTTAAGAGCCCAGTTATTCCTTGAGAGGCACAGTCCTGTGATGAAGGCACTGTGGAGCCATCCCACTTCGGGGGGAGCATTGGGTTGCACTCTACTTATTTGCTCAAACTGAATGAGGACGAGGCAAGGCCACAACACCTGCTCCCTGCACAGGAGAGCATGTTGCACCCAGGGATTCATTGAGCTAACACTGTACAAGGAACATAATCCCTAATCAAAGTAGTCTAAGTGTCAGAAGACACAGAGGGTGCATGTCCATACAGCAACTAGACACCCATGCCAGCCAACTCAGGCTCACGAGGCTCTTTCATTGCTGTGGATACGTTTGGGCTGGGATAGGAGCCTGAGCTCTGGGAACCGCCAACCTCCCAGGGCTCTTGAGCCCATATTCCAGCCCAGAAGTCTCTGCTGCAATGAAAAAGCCATGCCATCCAAACCCCACAAGCTTGAGTCAGCCGGCATAGACTGGCCACAAGTTTTTCTGCCCTGTGTAGGCGTATCTTAACATTACCTGACAAGCCATATGGAAAAAACTGGACATCATTCTTTCTCCAAGTTCAATATTATGTTTTGTCCAGTGCATTGGGTAACCACAGCTCTATGAAGTGAGGATAAAAGATCCTAGGTTCGCAGGGCTTAATCAGAGGCTCAGGCATATCTGGAATTCCATTCACCAGGAACTCCATTTGTCCATCTTCATGCATCTCCTGCCCCAGAGACAACACTGTAGATCATCAAAACTGGATAAAATCAACTCTTTATGCTTGGGATGATAGGATATTAGCAAGGGAAAATATAATGACTTACAAGTGTGTCTAAAGACTATGTAATGCCCATTGACAAACAGATCCATCTGTTCAAGGTAAGTACACAGATTATGTGGAGACATTGCTGCCTTTTCACAACAGTGGGAGGGAGAGAAGGAGTGGGAAAAGTGCAGCCAAACCACAAAATGTATAGCTTTTGGGTGAAGTGCAAATGATTTATTTTATGATAAACTCTGAGAAGAGAATTCCTATGAAGAAGCATGTCCTACAGCAGGGAAATGATAATCTTATGTAGGGTTTTGCTAATGTATCTCAAAAGCGCTACTAACAAAGTAATTTACCGAACACGAGAGACTTAGGTTTGCACTGGAACACATAAATTAGTTGAAAACTGAAGACTACAAAAGTGTGAGAGATCCAAAAGCTTTAAACAAAGCGGAAGGATCGTGGGGTTCTAAAGACAACATAGCACTGGCGGCACAGATTGTCAGTAACAAATTATGCTGAACAGTTTGTTTCCTGAATCCTCCTAATCATAGTATCTAAAACTAGAACAAGGCAAGCACTATTCACAAAACTTACCTCGGACAAACTTCAGGATACGGTTATGTCCTTGTTTAAGGATCAGTCTACAAATGCAACTAAACATCTGCCTGGTCTGACTGAGGCTCACAGGCCATGAAGCTGTGGAATTGTAAAATTGCAATATAGATGTTCAAGCTCAGGCTGGAGCCTAAGTTCTCGGACACTAAGTAGAGAGGGTCTCAGAGTCCAGGCCTCAACCCACCCCAAACAATTGTACAGCCCAATATTCAAGCCCATGAGCCAAATCAACTGACACAGGCAGGCTGCAGGTGTTTAGCTGCAATGTAGATATATCCCACACATCTTCAAGTGTTACCAGCAATTGCAGGTCTCCACTCATTTCTCCCCTTCCTTTTCAATTCTACCCTGTGGGTTCTCTTTGTGAATTTGTATGTTTTTATTCTCCTTTGATCCCCACCTCTTTCCAGATGCCCTCCCCAAACAAACAAAATTCCTTTCAGACAAAGCCAGTGTGCTCTGCTATGTCTGTCCTCACCTCACTTTCTAAATATTGTTTGACAATATCAGGATTTGCCAAGATCTTTATTAAATTCCCACAGTGAAACCTAAATGGTGATCGGTACAAGATTTTTAAAAATCTAATTACACATCCACCTTCAACAAAATGATCGAAAGAAACACCAAAGTTATATCCAACATTTCACCCTTTAAAATATTTTAAGAATATACATGGGCGTCGTAGCATACATTATTAGCTAACATGGCAGTATAGACTAGGATGCCTGAAGACAAAAGTTTGCTTCTGCAGCTGGAAGTAGTTATGTGTGTCCCCACGTACTGGAAGTAGTATTTTGTGTAGCATTTACACTAGTCTTGATAATTGTGTTTTAACATATGGTAACTAATACAACTAAAATTTGAAGTGCAGACACACGGGTGTCACATGACTTTCAGAAATTAACTGGATTGTTCCAAGATGTGCAGAGGTTTCCCTAGGCTGGGCACTTCCTCCCATCTTGAGCAACCGATGAAGACAGCATAAAAACCTGTATAACCTGTCTCTTAAAAAGCTACCCACGCGCCCTTGGCTGGGGGAGCTAACAACATGTAAAACCAGACAGCTGCAATGGGAAAAAGAAAGACAGAAAGGAGAATTTTCTGGGCTTCCATTGGTTTTATGGATAAAGTCCCTAAATTTTTACTCACTAATCCCTCTGTCAGCACCTGCATCTCTCCAGATTTTCTTCTGTATGGGTACATCATACCATCTACACATTCTTTGTAAAGCTTCAGCAGAAAAGTATGTCTTTGTTTCATCAATTCATTTTAAATGGGTCTGGCCTTTGGCCAGGGCAATGCTTAATTCGAAAGGAAACATTTTAAACTTTTAACACCACATTTGCATGTCAAACAAAGACTGCATTTGTAAATAAGAAAATTAAAAAAGGCTCCAGTTATGAATCACCTGCTTGTCTGGACAAGAAAATTTTACAGAGGCAATCTGGAAAATCCTGATTCTAGGAACTCAAAGTTTTTTGAACACCTGCATGGCTATGCGTCACAGGGCCTAGGTTCTGGACATATTTGTGGGGGAGGGGGAACATTCATTCTGGGAGAAAACTATTCCATCCTTGGAAAAGCACTGGAGTCCTGTTTGTTTTTATGCTTCTCCAGGCAGATCAGTCAAAGGCCAATGTAATGTAAACATGCCAGACTTCATATCTACCACCTCCCCACACGACTGGAAAATTATTTTAGCTGAGCTCTGCTCTTTAGCTAATTTTGGACTGTTGCATTTGATTAAAACATGCCCTTGTCTTACACAGCCCACAGGAAGTGAGGGAGGAGATTCCTAACCTTGTAATAATGTTAGTCAACAGCTCCCAGCACTCCCTCTCTAGTGCTAGGCACAGAATGAACATCTCATTGTTAATCTGACAAACTGGGAGGGTGCTGGGTAGGAGACTCATCACTTTGACCAGTCAGCCATAATTCCTTCACAATAGGAGCTTTCTATAGCACTGTTTCTCATCCAGTGGTATGAGTACCCCTGAGAGAATTTTGAGGGGGTACAACACCACAACCGAAATTTGGAGAAAACTGAATTTTTGTTTTAAGATTTACAGCTCTGTGTTATTTTTGTACTTTTTACACTCAAAAAATTTCATTGCCTGCCCAGCTATGATTAAGTTGTTGAAACAAATGTGTTGCAATGGTAGAAAAAAAATGTTGTGTGTCTGAAAACTGTAGGTACTGGGAATTTTTTTTTTTAAAGAGGTACTTTATCTCCCCCCCCCCAAAAAAAAAAGTTGAGAAACTGTTCTATAGTAGCTGGACATTGGAAAAAAACCTCCCTAAAACTACCGGAAAGAAAAAGCACATTTCCTAAATATAGATCCAGCAGTGCTGAATCCATTTGATACAAAACACACACAGAGGCTGGTGACTCGAGTTAATGAAGACAGGTATGTCACCTTTGGTCTCTGTCCAGTAAGGACATGCTCTTATCATAACCATCAGAGGACACTTGTATTTTACCTCTGTTAACATTTAAGGACTGCTAGTTTGGTAGCATCATTTAAAAATGAATACAAGAAATGAGTCAATTTAAATACCTTGGTAGAGATGCGCATGCCAATGGGGAAGTCTAGAAGGAAATAATACCTTGAGCAGGCAAAATGGCAGCTGCATTTACCAGCTTAAACGAGTTTTGGTCTCTGAAAATTTACAACTTAAAAAGACCAAAGTATGAAACTTCAACACACATGTTATTTTCACCTTAGTATATGGGCTAGAAATCCAGCAAAGTGGGACAGACAATTATACGCCCTTGAAAGCAGGAAGGAAAGCAGTAGGAAAATACTAGATATAAAATGGAACAAATTTATAACTATTGCAGAGTTCTGTCAGGTCAACAACCCTAGCCTCTAAAGTTACCCAGAAAACATGGCTATGTAATATTAATACTTGGCTCTTACATTGCATTCTTCATCAGTAGATCTCTCAGCACTGCACACAGTCGTGAATATCTTCCACAGACACACACACACCCGCCAGTTTTATTATCCTCTTTTTACAGATAAGAGAACTGAGGCACAGAGAGGCTAAGTGGCTGCCCAAGCTCACACATCAAGTCTGTGGCAGAGCTGGACAATGAACCTGCATCTCCCAAATCTTAGGCTTGAGCCTTCCTTCTCTGGGACTTCTGTTCAGAATGTTAGCAAAGTGTCTACCCCGGTAGGCATGTTATTGGGCAGCTGGAGGATCACTCAAAAGGGGCTGACAAAAAAAATCTCTCTATTGAACACCACTCCAAAATGGGAAATGTATGGGACTGGACACAGGACATGTCAAAAGTGGCCCCTTACAGAAAGGGACGGCGGAGCCTGGTTTGTGGGATAAGCAATATCTAATCGCTAAAGAAAGATTCAGATTTGGAATGAGTATTGTTAAAAGTTCTTTATATGGACCAAGAGGGAGTACTAACTAAAATGAGACATTTTTGGGAACAATTACTCGTCTACTCAATAAAATACAAATCAAACTGGGTTACTAGGATCATCCTACTAAATGGAACACTCAGTAATTAACCGATGTGCTCTAGAAACTATTTTAGGTAGGTTCTGTGGTTTGTGTTATACAGAAGGTCAGATTAAATTATCCCAGTCGTCCTTTCTGACCTATGCAAAAATAGGGGCAATTGGTGGCAGATAAGAAGCTTCCTATCGTATAAGAATAGCTAAAGCTAGAAACTGATTCAGGAAGTTGGGATTCTATTCTTTTTGGAGATAAACTTACTATTTACTCTTGAGAAAATCTCTTATCCTCTGTACCTCAGTATCCAATCTGAAAAGCCTCTTATCTTTATAAAGAGCTTTGAGATCCTCTGATGAAAGGTGCTCAACAAGTACAAAGCAGAAGGAGATTTTAACTGCTAGCAGAAACTTCACACAGTAGAAAATTCTGAAATAATACATTTTAAGCTTAACTATTTCCCATTAAGAGGCACTCCAACAGAGTCATGTAACACTTGGTTCACTGTATATCAAAACGGACCAGTACAAAAACCAAAACATTTGCATAGTGGAGTTCAGTCTGAAGGTCCAAATTAAATTAGGAACCATGAGAATACCATAGAAGAATTATTTAACAGAAGGCTTGTTAACTAGATATGGTCCTTGGGTTGAGTTTCACTCTGCTAACTTATGATCGACCTGCAAAAGCGGCGAGGAGTCCTGTGGCACCTTATAGACTAACTGAAGTGTTGGAGCATAAGCTTTCGTGGGCAAAGACCCACTTCGTCAGATGCATCTGACGAAGTGGGTCTTTGCCCACAAAAGCTTATGCTCCAACACTCCAGTTAGTCTATAAGGTGCCACAGGTCTCCTCGCCGTTTTTGCGGATTCAGACTAACACGGCTACCCCTCTGATTATGATGGACCTGTTTTTCTAAGAGGATGTTAGTATTTTTTCTACAATTTTTGAAGTCCTTCAGATACTTTCATGATAAAAAGTACAATACAAGTGTAAATCCTGGGCATTCTAACAAAAAACCAAACAAACTGTCTATAACATTTGCAGACTCCCCTACCAGATTTCCTAAAGGTGACATGCAAAGACATGAGGGGTTTTGTACCCTTTATACTTCTTTGATGTACAGTGAAACCTTTGTTATCTGGAACTCTGTTAACCAGAAAACTTTGTTAACCAGCATTGCCCCCAGCCACAATACTATCACATCTTCAGGCGCACAAGCCTGGCTTGGTTTACCATGATTGGCTTAATTTTTTTTATTTAAGAAGTACTAATCATCTTTAACTCGAAATAGAAATATGAGACCAACTGCCTCACACCACAAAACTACCGATATTAAAAACTTGAGTTTTACTATTATTGTCCATTGGTTTTTCCTAGGTTGATGGGACCCTCAGATAACCGGAATTTTTAGATAACCGGAATGCCCTAATCCCCGAGCGTGCTGGATAGCACAGGTTTTACTATACAAGAGAGACCCAAAGTTTTCCCCCTCTCTAACCCCATTCTTTTCTCATAAGGCCAAGTTTGTTTTTACTCTGAAATATCTGGTCTGGCCTTCCCTATTTGTGCTGGAGAATTTGTTGGGGTGGTCTCTGTTGTGGCCTGGGGGTTCTCTCTGGAATCCACTAAGCGGATGAGTTTATGAATCTCTAACAAAGACGTCTCCATTTTCTCCCCAACTGTTCAGAGGACTGAATTAAGTAGGTGTTAGAAACAAATTAGGGGGTTAGACTAAAAAAATCACTGTCTCAGGTTTTGATTCTTTAATAGCACAATGCCTGAATTCTACCAGGTCTCCAGTGGCCCACAAAGGCTTCTGAAGTCAATTAGATCTATATTTCGAGTGCAGCAATCCAAACACAATACAGATCAAATAATCTCTCAGACTCTCTTTATAGATCAAATTACAAGACTAGGATTTCCCACCCACCATATAGGTCACATAATAATCACTCTATTCTCCAGGGAGCCAAAAAATCCTCCCTATCATTCTTGGACTTATTTCTAAACCTGTGTTTACACTTCATAATCCTCTCTGGTCAGAATTAACTAGTTATCTGAAATGTGTTGAAAAATGCCACATTTTGAGGAGCCTGTGCATACAACAGCATGTAGATAATGTGCTCATAATTGGTGTTTGCAAGTACAGGCAGTCCCCGGGTTACGAACAAGATAGGGACTGTAGGTTTGTTCGTAAGTTGAATTTGTATGCAAGTCGGAACTGGTACATATTGTAGGGGAAACTCTAGCCAAACATTTCTCCAGAGCTCAGTTTTATTCTCCCACACCTCACTTCCTTCAGTCCTTTATTCTCAAGCTGAGGTGTCTGCTGAGAAAAGCCGCTCCGAGTCTCCCTGGTCTGCTGGGAGGGGCGCTAGCTTCGTGTCTCCCTGGTCTGCTGGGGGGAAGCAGCTAGTGTAGGGTTGCCTCACCCCGTTTGTAAGTAGGGATCCGATGCAAGTCGGATCCGTGTAACCTGGGGACTGCCTGTACTGCAAATATTCCAATCACTTTTCAAATAATCAATTGCACAGCTATCTAGCTATTTGTATACACAGTTATCCTCAAGCACATGCAATTATTTACTCTGATGACTTAAATTAAAATCTATCCTACTTTTTTTGACATAGAAAAAGTTCTCTGTACAAGAAGCTGTTCCCAATATAAGAGTAAACAGAATTTTAAAAGAAATGTCTACTATTTATGGTGGCTAAAAAGAGACAGAAAAAGTTCTCTGTACAAGAAGCTGTTCCCAATACAGGAGTAAACAGAATTTTAAAAGAAATGTCTACTATTTATGGTGGCTAAAAAGAGACTTACAAAAGCAATAAAAGATTGTAAAACTTGTAAAATCTTTGTTTACATATGTTGTTCTTGGGATTTTTAAATCAGTATCAAGCCAGGCCGTAAGCTTCAATGCCACCAGAGACAACCCTCACTTTTCAGCAACATGACTCAGCAGCTGTCCACTAAAAAATAGCTTCCAGCTTGAATATCTGCATCCAGTCCCGCAGCTTAGTCGCAGGGTAACATTGCAACCCAGAGGAATTGAATTTGGCTCTATCCAGCACAGCCTTTTACCAGGACTGGCAGTGCTACCGGAGTAAAGTAAAGAACATCTCTTATTTCTCCATTATTTTGAGAAAATAATTTAAGACTGCAGTAGGACCTTTTCCCTTATCTCAGGCCATTGAGTGACTAAAATAAATCTATATTGTACACATCAAAGAAGAAACGTTTGGGTTTTTTTTCTTTCCAGGTGTCTTGGAAACAGAATGCTTCCATTTACTCGTCTATTCATGCACCCCTTCACAACTATCCCAGCAATACAAGAAATGGTTAACAGATTCCGGCTCTAAGGATCTAGAAATATATAGGCTGGGGATTCTGGCAGTTCAAATGTTAAGTTTAATAGCACATGACATTGCATCACCAACTGGATCAATATGGCTATTTTCTACCATGGGAAATCCTTGGTAACAAGGCAAAAACCACATTGATCTCCTAGTACCAGTTTAAGTGATCAAGGATGGACAGATTATAATGTTTACACAGAGCTGCTCAGAGATACGATCTCTCCTCTAAATTTCTGTCTGAAGAAACCATGCTGTTAGTGAGGTGTGGATGATGGTGTACAGGAGGTAATCATTCTAGTTTATTACTATCAAGCTTAAAAACACAATTGGAAGTCCCCTCGCAACTAAAAGTAGCACCTGCATACCACAGTGATTAACACATCAAACATCTAGACAGATAGATATGTTAAAGATGGACCTAAAAATTGATGAAGAATCATTAAAGTATGTGCTAATGACTATTAGTGTGAGAGGAATAGGAGAAGTAGAAAATATTACCTAATATTTGCACACATATCAATAGGAAGAAACATGAGTCACCTAAACTGGTACTGAGAGATAAACATGTTTTTGTCTTGTTAATGAGGATTTCCCACAGAAGGAAATAGTCATCTTGATACAGTAGGTCAGCGATGGCCAACCCGAGGCTTGAGAGCCACATGAAGCTCGCAAAGAAAAAAATTGTGGCTCCTGACGGAACCAAGACTGAACCCAGAACCACTCAGGTCGGCCGCAGCTGTCATGGGGAGCAAAAGAAGAGGACGTGCTTCCTGAGAAGTTGGATCTGGCATGCAGTCCTGGAACTCCTACACACTCACACACCCCGTGCAGGCAGGCAGCAGGGGGAAGGAAGTCCCTGGCAGAGCAACAGACCAGGCATTTCAGGAAGCGCACCAGCTGGTTAGAGGAGGGGAAGAGCAGCCCGCACGCTTCCTGAGACCTGGGAACCCCAAGTACTGGCCCCACCCGTCTCTGTCCCCTCCTCCTGGCCAAACCCCCCCCCCCACCCACGAGCACCCTGCCTCAGCACCTGTCTGCCGCCCCCACCAGCACAGTTGGGGCCACATTAGTGAGGCTTGGGGTTTTTTGGAGGGGTTGTTTTTTGCATCTCACTTGTGTAGCCCCGACTCTTTTCTGTGGGTCAGTGACCCCTGACTCAAGAAAGGTTCCCCGCCCCCTCATAAAGAAAGACAACGCTGAAACATTTTGTGTTTGACATAATATTTTATTTAAAAATGAAGCCTGGCCAACAAGCCTGTAATTGGGGCCACGCCCCCATCTGTCTGCAGTATCATAACACTCCTGCACCCCCCCAGACTGGATATCTGGTTATCCAGTGTATGATAACCTGAGCCTATCATACACTGGAACCTCCTGTCCTGAGCCTCTCACATTCCCAAACTCCTGCATCCTCACTCTTCTGCCACAACACTCCTGCATCATTCACACACTGCAAATCTGTGTCCTGAGCACATCATACTCCCAGCCTCCCTGCCCTGAGCCCCTCACGCACCCCAGCCCAAACTCCTGCACCCTCACAGCTACAAGCCTGCGGTTTGCTCAGCACCCCAAGCCTCCACCTGACCCCAACACACTGCATCCTGGAGCCTCCTCCCTGAGCCAGCATCCTCTTCTCTACTTATTCCTGCACCCAAATTCCCTCCCAGAGCTTGCACACCTCACCCCTTCTCAGTGCTTTTTTTTTTTTTGTGAGCCACAATAGCAGTGGAGACAGCATGAAGAGCCAGGGCAAAGTTGTTGAGCCCCCCACCCCAAAAAAGCAGCTGTGCCCCAATGTGCCTCAACAACTTTGCCCCAGCTCTTCACACTGTCTCCACTGCTATTGTGGCTCTTCGTCTGGAACTGGTTGGCCACCCCTGCAGTAGGTGATGCAATGCCACATGCTAGTAGACTTCACATTTGAATTGCCAGAATCCATAGCCTATATATATTTATAGGGTCTCATCAGGGCTGGATAACCCAATAGACAGACTAAGCACGTGCTTAGGGTACCAGCAAAGCAGGGATACCAAAACCCCGAGATTTTACAGTATAGTACTGTTTTTATTTTGAATTGCATACGGGGGGGGGGGAGGGGCACCATAATCTTTTCAGTGCTTTGGGCCTCTAACGGTCTTAATCCAGCCCTGGGTCTCATGGTCGGCTACCAAACTATATAGTGACAGGTGAGAGGCCTCCAATTTTCCGCCATGCTCAAGGTAGTAATTTAACACTGAATAAGTAAACTTGGTGCCAGTTTAGCTAAGTGCTCCACAGTATCCAGGCAGTGGTATTATTTCTAAAGACCACCTGAACTGGATCTCAACTCCCGGCAGGGGCATTTTCTGACAGATGCCTCAGACATAAAACAATTCTGACCTCTGGAGCAGGAATCTAGGCGTTACCAAGGTCTCTGAGCACAGGGGAGCAATGATCTCTCTCCAACCAGTACCACAAAAGGCAATAGAAGTGCTAGGCTAGAGCCATTCAGTTCTTCCCAAATGAAAGCCGCCCCACTGCCCCTGCACACAGCAGGAAAAGCTCAGTTTCAGATGGCACCAGGACCATCCTGGCACTTACATGCCTGGCTGCCCAGTGGCAGGACAAGCAAGGGAGCTCCCAGGAGGGTGACTATTACTACAAGGGACAGTCCCTTAGGTCACAGATTTGGGGGATTACCTGTCCCTTATTTTAAGATGTATTAACTGCAATAAACATGGTAAGTACTATTTTAAGCACTAAATTATGTAATTACACTGTTTGGAAGGCAGCAGAAATGTACACACAAGAGAAAAATACATGATGGGCTAAGCAAAATTATATTTCCCTAAAACGTCCCTTCAAGTGTTGTCCCTTATTTTTCATGTGAATTTCTCATGTTTCTACCCAACAAAGTGTGCTTTCCTTAGTCCGTGAAGGACAGCAGCAGGGCCCTGTGCTGTGGGCAGAATCTCTCCTGAGTGTGGCCACTGACCCATGAACTAGCCTCACTTCTGGAGCAGCAGCAACAACTCAGTCCTTCCCTGGTGCCTTTAAGTGGGGAGGCAAGTGTGACAGAGGGAAGAGAGGACTGGAAAAGAGAGAGGGAAGGAGCAGCCAGACAGCCACTGGCACTGCGACACCGCTCCCAGCCCTGCAACCAAACTCTTCATCCATCCCTCCCTTCCCCAGCCTATTCTCTTGTTATATCTGCTCTCTCCAGAGCAGCACCCCACTCATCTATGTCCCGCTACTAGGGTTGCCAGGTAGACTCTGCCAAGAAACCGGACACAATTGATCATGGGCGGGGGGCGGGAAACAGAGCTGGCAGAAGGGGGATCTGGGGGCCGTGGGACTAGACGGGGGGCGGGGGAGGTGGGAAGCAGACCCAGCGGGGAGGTGTGCAGCCACTGGCTGCAGCCGGAGTCCTTCGGGCCGCGCGCCCAGCAGGCACTCGCTTTAGTTGCGAGCAGAGGCCAGGAGGGGGCGGGGGCTGGGAGCCACTCCCCCTGCCCAGCTTCTGCACGCAACCAGAGGCTCCCAGCTGGGAGGCGGAGCCACGATTGGCGCTGGGAGCCTCTAGTTGCATGCAAAAGCTGAGCAGGGGGAGTGGCTGGGAGTCCTGGTCCCCGCCCAGCCCTACCCGGCTTTTGCACATGACCACAGGGCTCCCAGCACCAATCGCGACCCCGCCTCCCAGTCGCTCCCCCACCCCCACCAGGCTTCCTTCTGGTGCCCAGCCAGGAATTCAGAAAATACCGGACATTGCACATGTCCGGTATTGTCTGAATTTTTCTACCGGACAGACGGAGCAAATACCCGACTGTCTGGTAGAAAACCGGACACCTGGCAACCCTACCCGCTACACCATCCCCAAATACATAATCCGGACCCCTACAAAAACTCCCCTCGCAACCCATTCAGAGGAGCGTGCCACAGCAAATCTGCGAGAGGCAAGAGTCAATGGGCTGAAGCAGGCCCCGGCTTGCAGGGCAGGAACCATGACAGTGGTAGACGTGTGACAGTCTCACTTTCCACTACTCTTCTCCTGGCATCTGTCCTCCAAACTAGGCTGGAATAGAGAAGACAGCAACACGCCCTTAGATGCTGGGTGGGGGGAGGGGGGGAAGGGATCCTGACAGTTTCACAGAAACCCCCATAGAATATTTTCATGTCAAAAACTGGCAAAAGCCTATGTTTCCACTCAGAGATGAATGAGCTTAGTATTCCAAAGCTTTATAAGAGTGCCTCCACAACATAACACTGGATAGGGTTTAAAATGGAGCTCTAGGAATACTTATAGTTAGGGCTCGCTGAACTGCGGTGAGCCCTGCTCTCTAGCCACGCTGTCCGGCAATCTGCGCATGCGTAGATCACCCGAACCCGGCTCTTCTGGGTTGCAATATACTCGCCATGGGCGAATAGATTGTATTATTTGTCGAGCCCTGCTTATAGTAGGTAACCCACTACTGGTATAAAGCCAAGAGAGAGAGCTGGAGGCTAAGAATAAACACAATAACAAGGCCAAATCGAGGTAAGCTTCAGCTGTTGCTCCACTGCTTATGATTAAGCATGTTAAAAATCTCAGAATAGGTGATTCCAAGTACAGGTCAATACGTAGAACATTGAAGACTTGAATTTTTGGCTAACTACTAGTAGATTTCATAAAACAAGCCTCAATTGAGCCTTCTGGCACATGGAATCAATTTCTCAACACTGTGATCCTGGCACCTTGCCCTTAGCCACCTCCACCCAAAACCCCATCCTTGCATTTTGGCAACTTGCCAGTCACTCTGTGATGTTCTACTCCATTGAATGGATTGGTAGGATTAGCAAGCCAGGCTTTGAATAATAGTAACACTGAAGCTCTGGCTGCACCTTCAGCAACATTTTGAAGCCTGCTGAACATAATGCAGGGTGGAAAAGTGTGGCCAAAATTGGGGGATCCTATTAAATAGGTACAAAAACTCCACCCTCTGTGAAACGAAGGGTTTGTCTACATTTCCCAGGTAGGTTGACATTAGGGATGTAAAATCCCATTTAATTAGTTAACCAGTTAAACATTTAAGTTTACTCTAGTTAACTGATTAGACAAAGCTGGGAGAGAGCGTTCCAGCCCACTGGACTGGAGCGCCAACCCCTCCCCCAGTCCTCAAAGGCTGGGCTGCAAGCGGCCCTTGTGTTGCAGGCAGGGGGTGGTCCAGCCCAGCCACTTCGGACCCCGCGCTGGGCTGCATAGCCAGCTCCCAGCCCTCCCTCCCTTCCCCCACTCTGCAAGTCTGCTGACTCCCAGCCCACGTGGGGGCTCCCCCTGGGTATTGGTTAACCGTTAAGGGTGACACTCACTGGGTAACCAGTTAACCATTCACATCCCCAGTTGACATAAGGCAGTTTACATCAACCTAACTGTGAAAGTGCACGCACTGCAATGCTCCTCCCCCCGATTTACTCTCCAGCTAGGCCAGAATAATAAAACCACCTCAGGAAGAAGCATCCCACTTTTTGTTGCCAAGTGAGAACGATGCAGTGTCAGTGTACACAATGCATTGCTTGTGTCACCCAAAGCGACCTCCAGGGAGGCATCCCACTGCCATTTGGGTCCCAGTTTGAACTTTGCTGCCCTGCAGGCATAGGATCAGAATTGGAAGGGACCTCTAGAGCACAGGGGGCTGGACTCGCTGACCTCATGGCAGGACTAAGCACGCCCCAGGCATTTTTTAACGTCCTGTTTGCTCAGCACAGAGAGCGCAAGTAGCCACTGCCCACGTGAGTGTTGGCTCCCAGAGCAACTGCACTTGTTCCTGGAGGGAGCACAGTGAAGATGGTAGATCTGCTGGGATCATGGGGAGAAGAGACTGTCCAGTCACAGCTCCGCTCCAACCACAGGAATTGTGATACCTATGGGCACATTACTACAGCATGGAGGAGAAGGGGTACGATAGTGACCCGGTGTCACTGAGTCCCCGTTGCTGTATGTATACATATGAATACATAGAACTCAGACACTAAGGATGTTGAGTATCGTGTAATTGACTAATTGAATAGTCGATGCATTTTTGCATCAACTATTTGAGTAGCCAATAGGGTGGGGCTGCCCCTTTGAAACGTCACAGTGGCTCCCAGTGATGCTGCTGCTTTGAAATGCTGCGAGGAGCCAGATGCTGGGCTCCCAGTGGTGGGGAGTGCCACAAAGCATCAGTGCCACACATTGCTTTGCTGCAGCAGCATTTCAAAGCAGAAGCGCCGCACAGAGCATCTGACCCCGGGCTCCATGCGGCACTGATGCTTTGAAGTACCCTTTTTCTCCCCCCACCCTTGCTGCCTTTATCTGATAGAAGCTGCAAGGTGTGGGGGAGGTGACTAGTCCTTAACATCCCTAGAAGATACTTTCTTGAACATTGGTTACATGACCTATTTTGTATAGCCTAGGATCTCCTGAATGCATATATTCTATTTTTGTGCATGTATCTCTCTGGTATGTCAAGTTAGAAATATTAAGTAGGAACCTGCTCTATTAGCCCAGGTATTCTAGTAAAGTCATTACTTCCAGAATTTAATAGCTGACTGATCAAGTCAATGACCTGTGAATGGTTTGGTTTTTCCTGTAAGCCCAAACTGTGTTTGGTGCTACAAGAGACATGTGGCCAGGTCACCTGATGCTGAAATCCATTTTGAATCTGGTCCTTTTCCACTCAAGGTGAGAAAAGTTTGAACTGAGCACAAAAATGCCTGCCTTTGGGCAAAAGGGATAGAAAGTGGGGAGAGGGGGAAAAATGAAGCAATAGAAGCAGTCACCAGATGCCAGGATTCGCCTCCCATTTACCACTAGGGACAACTGAGTGTAAACAATTAACCATGTGTAAACCATAAGCAGATGTTTATCAGTTAATGGTGTCAGTTACACTCAGCAAGCCACCTCTCTCTGGGAGCTGGGTGGGCAATGGCTGCCCATTCCACACACACCCCCACCCCTGCCCGAAAGCAGCTTTTGCTGCCTGCTTGGCTCCTGGGGAGGAGGCTTCATTGCAGCAGTGAATCCTCCCTGGGAGCTGGGCTAGCAGACCCACTTCTGGGGAGGTTTTGCTGCAGGCTCAGCAGTATAAAGCTTGACCCCATAACAGCGAGCCCACTGCGCAGGTAATCAAGTAACCACCAATATTTTCAACACTTACACAATCACACGATTATTAACATCCCTTCTTACCACCTAAGAGGCCTGCTGGAAACTGGCAAGACTGAATGGGGGGAGGATCAGGCCCAAGCTAGCAACTGCTTAGTTTGTGAAAGAGATTCTTAGAATAACTGTTAAGGGTAAGAATTTGCATGTAACAAGTTTCTTAGTGTATTAGGCTTAATTGACATGTTCTGTTGATTTTTGCTGACTAACTTACTTTGATCTGTTTTCACTTGCAATCCCTTAAATCCTACTTTTTATACAGGCAGTCCCCGGGTTACGTACAAGACAGGGACTGTAGGTTTGTTCTTAAGTTGAATTTGTATGTAAGTCGGAACTGGTACATATTGTACTCCAGGTGTCCCCGATTCAGCCACTGCTGAAACTGACCAGCGGCTGACTACAGGAAGCCCGAGGCAGAGCTGCTTTGCCCCGGGCTTCCTGGAATCAGCCGCTGATCAGTTTCAGCAGCAGCTCACTTGGGGACACCTGGGGTAGAGCAGCTAGGGTGCTGCCAGGTTGCGGGGACCAACCCGGCAGCGCCCCAGCTGCTCTGTCCCAGGCATCCAGATTCAGCCGCTGTTGAAACTGACCAGCAGCTAGAGTGCTGCTGAGCTGGTCGGGTAGCGCCGACCCTTGGCGCGGCAGGACCAACCCGGCAGCACTCCAGCTGCTCTGGGGGGCGCCTGGGGCAGAGCAGCTGGGGTGCTGCTGGGTTGGTCCCTCAGCGCTGCACCTCGGCACTGTGGGGACCAACCCAGCAGCACCCCAGCTGCTCTACCCCAGGTGTCCCCAAGTCAGCTGCTGCTGAAACTGATCAGCGGCTGATTCCAGGAAGCCCGGGGCAGAGCAGCTCTGCCTCGGGCTTCCTGTAGTCAGCCACTGGTCAGTTTCAGCAGCGGCTGACTTGGGGATGCCGGGGGCAGAGCAGCTGGGGTGCTGCTGTGTTGGTCAAGTAGCGCCGCACCTCGGCGCTGTGGGACCAACCCGGCAGCCCCCCAGCTGTTCTACCCCAGGCGTCCTGATTCAGCCACTGCGCCCCCCCCCCCGGCAGACCAGGCTTTTCTCGCCGCGGAGGACGCAGGCGGCGGGATCGACCAGACGCGCTGCAGTCCCGCCGCCCGCATCCTCTGCGGCTTTGCTCCGCGTCTCCCTGGTCTGCTGGAGCGACATGGGTCTAGCTACAAAGGGCGGAGACAGGAAAGTGGAATGATGACAGGTGAGACACCAACCAGAAGGCGGTGCACTCAACTGACTGAGACCCACCCTGTTATACCCTGTGGTAGGAAACTTTGCTGCACCAATTGACAATTCTGTCTACAGGCAGGCACTACAGCCCATAGGAAAACCTGGGGGCAGGCTAGGCATGGACTGAAACCAGGAATCTTTGGGCATAAGATGGTCCATGCCACCATTTATACCCTATGTTTGCTACATGAGGGGCACAGCACACAGCCAGGTGTGGACCAGTGAACATTGCTACTTAAGAATTTCCAGCCGTGGATACCTGGAGTGCATTTGCAGACACACAGCAGACACCCATAAGGTGCAGCATTCTGAGAACTAAATCCCCTTTAAATATATTAAAATAAATAAATCGATCCATTTCTGTTGCAACAGAGCTCTAAATTTTGGCTGAATTTGTGCCAAGCTTTTCAGCTGGCTTGTCTGGCCTCCCGTAGCACAGCAGCAACACATGCCCTGGCATGCCCTGCTTGATCCCAGCATGAGAAGCAATAAAGCCAAGAAGCAGCCTAGAGGGAGAATTTGCTCCTCCTGCGTTTTGTCCTGGTTCAGATGATGGTTTTATGGCAAGTCTCTCCTGCACACACCTGCTCAGTCAGGTATAAACCTGGATGGAGAGCAGAGAATCAAATGCCAGCAATGCCCCTCTGCAAAGTACATTGGCCAAACTGGACAGTCTCTACGAGGAAGGATTAATGGATACACATTAGATATCCGAAAAGGCAACACACAGAAACCTGTTGGGGAACATTTTAACTGGCCCTGGTACATACTAATGGATCTCAAAGTCACTGTATTGTTTCAGGTCAATTTCACAAGCCAACTCCACAGGGAAGCCTTGGAACTTAACTTCATTTACAAGTCTGATTCCTATAACAGAGCTATGAATAAATGGATGACCCTCTACATTCCACATCCTAACGACTTAAAAAGCCAAACAATGGATACCTAAGAACAATTAGTACCTTCTCTATCAGCTTAATGTAAAATGGACACTAATTGACTATCTTTTCCCTTTTTTCTCCACTCCCCCAGCCCCTATTTATTTAGAAACTGGACCTTTAATAACTCCATTCATCTGAAGTAGTGCCCACAAAGCTCCTGATGCCATCTCCATGTTTTGTTCGTCTCTAAGGTGCTGCTAGACTATTTGTTGTTTTTTTAAGTACAGTACGTAACCCAGAGACTGCAGGTTTGTTCTTAAGTTGAATTTGTGTGTAAGTCGGAACTGGTGTCCAGATTCAGCCGCTGCTGAAACTGACCAGCGGCTGACTACAGGAAGCCAGAGGCAGAGTTGCTCTGCCCCAGGCTTCCTGGAATCAGCCGCTGATCAGTTTCAACAGCGGCTGAATCTGGAGGCCTGGGACATAGCAGCTGGGGCGCTGCTGGGTAGGTCCCCACAGCACCGTACCTCGGCGCTGCGGGGACCAACCCGGCAGCACCCCAGCTGCTCTACACCAGGTGTCCCCAAGTCAGCTGCTGCTGAAACTGATCAGTGGCTGATTCCAGGAAGCAACTCTGCCTCGGGCTTCCTGTAGTCAGCGCTGATCAGTTTCAGCAGCGGCTGAATCTGGACGCCAGTTCCGACTTAAACAGAAGTTTGTCACTGCATGGATCAGTGCATCTCTGAGAAAAGGCTGGATTTTTTGGGCTGCAGGCTTCTGTCTACTAAATGCTAACCCCCTATTGTTTCGCAAAGCAGTTATCAATTTGGTTTAGAGGGAAAGAAAACTTACTTTTTTCACCAAGTTTCTATGTACATTACACTAGTTCTCACACAGAACTACCCTGTGATGCTAGTTTAGTCTGTTAATAGGCAAGTCTTGAAAAAAAATAAATCCTGATGTATTCATCTGAAAGGCATTCTGTTGTTTTTCATACTTCCCAAAAGCTTGGGAAAAAGTTCCTTCCCTCCCCTTTCACATAGTCTGTTTTCATTTGGCTAATAGGGATTTTCTCCTGCAGTCTTGGGGGAAGGGGGGGCAAGTAAACAAAAGAGCCATTTGTTTAAGCTTCTCTAGTCACTTTGTCTGGACAAAATATCTTTATGTTTCTGCACTAATATTCACTGATGTCAGCAGAGCTCAGGAAAGATGGTGTGTAGTGACAAGAGTTACTGCTGCTGCTGGGCCAGGAGAGGGAACACAACATTTGTTGACCCTTCTAAGATAATGGTTGTTTTTCAAACACAAAGAAAGCCCTTCCAGCATTGGGAGTCAAAGTCAGCTTTCCTCTCAGACTAGAATGGTTAAAAAGGTAGGTTGGAAAGGCCTGAAGGACCCTCAGATTGGGCTCCACTACAAAGCAGTGCCAAAGCCCTTCCATCGCTGTAGCATCTACACTACGGTGACACAGCTCCGCTGCTGCATCTGTTTCACGGCAGTATTTCCAGAGAAGACACACCCCAAGGGAGTGCTGAAGTCAAAGCATCGCAACGCCCAGAAAACAGCCATTATTCCTCCAGACATCACCAACATTCACAACACAAAGGAGCCCATAAAGATTCATCTACAATCCTGAAAGACAGGGCCTGCACAAGCTCTCTTTTTGTGCTGGCTCTATGTACCAATCAAGAGGGACTTAGTGTGGGTCTTTTCTTAGCTTTATCACCACTTTGGCTCTAGTCTTTGCCACTTTCCCCTTTACAATCTTTTTTCAAAGTGCATCTACTTTAGACTCTTACTCTCAACATCCAGCTTTAAGAAGCCACACCAGCACAGGGCAGGACTGTTTGGATCGCATGCCTTGATACTGAGCTACAAACATAGGCTAGAGTGAAAATCCCTTTCTTGGTGTAAAATCTGTTAACTTCCTCCAGCCACTCTACAATTCTGCTCCTTTCATTTCAGACAGCCACCTCTTCTCCCACAGTATAGGCAGGCAAATATACTTCTCTCCACTCTAACCTTGCTGGCATTGAAAATCCCATTTCCTAGAAGACTGAAAACCTTAGTTTTCATCTTTAAATCAGCACTCTCACTAGCCAATAGCTCTCATGTGGTGTTTGGTTGCTGGGAAGTTGAAATGTTATCCATTTGTGAAAAAATGGACTCTTGTCACAGTAACATATGTTAGTACTTTCTTTATGGTTTGTGGTGCCCAGCAAGACACTGGCAGATCTAGCGTTCACTTTTGGACATATATCATTTCTCTGGTCTGACTGCAGTTATAGGGCTACATTCTCAGCTAGTGAGTCTCCATAGCCTCATTTAAGTCAATGGAATTACATTGATTTACACCACCCGAGGTTCTGGTTTGCAGACTTCAAGAGATTTAGTATTCAAGTCAGATCTGCTGCCAAGGTGTTGAGCAATTTACTACCCGTATTTTAGATATCTATCTACTTTTCACTAAGAAAAAGTGAATCCTGCTTTTTGCTTGTGTTATAGTTCCTAGTATCAGAACCTGTTTTTATCATCTCCTACAATCATCTCCCCAGCACATAAAGGGAGCCCTTGGAGTCTCATTAGATTGCTATGAGCCACAGAGTTGGGATCTCACTCTGAAATTCTACTAATTCTGGGATGTTTGGAGCAGAGGTGATGTTTGTCTCAGAAAATATTCTTTTATGAAATGACTTTATATGGTAACTGGCCTGAGCACCTTCGCAATGATCAACCCACAAAGTATAATCCCATACCCACAAAAGTCACCAGCAATTTACAGAGTAAAAGCTGCACTCACTCAGAGAGTAGAGTGCCAAGCGGTTTCTTCAAACCTCTCCACTGGGCCATAAACAATAGCTTCAGGATGTGAAAACATAGTGCCCATCTATAAAAAAAGGAAATGAGGACAACCCAAGGAATTATAGACCAGTCAGCTTAACTTCTGTGCCAGGAAAGATAATGAAGAAAATAATTAAGGAATCTATCTGCAAGCAACCGGAAGATAAGGAGATAAGTAACAGCTAGCATGAATTTATAAAGAACAAATCATGTCAAATCAACCTGATAGCTTTCTGTGAGAGGAGAACAAGCCTTGTAGAAAAGGCAGAAGCGGCAGACATGATATACCCAGACTTCAGTAAAGTATTTGATACATACTCTTGCATGACCTTCTTATCAATAAACTAGGGAAATACAACCTAGATGCGACTACTAAAAGGTGGGTGCATAATGGTTGGATAGTTATCACAGTCATGCTGAAAGGACATAAGTGATGTTCTGCAGGGATCAGTTTTGGGACTGGTCCTGTTGTAGATCTTCATTGATGATTTAGATAACAGCACACAGAGTATGCTTATAAAGTTTGTGGATGATACCAAGTTAGGAAGGGTTGCAAGTTCTTTGGGGGATAGAATTATAATTCAAAATGATCTGGACAAACTGGAGAAATGGTCAGAGAATAGGTTGAAGCTCAATAAAGGACAAATGCAAAGTATTCCACCCAGAAAGGAACAATCAGATTCATGTATATAAAATGGGAAATTATTGTCTAGAAAGAGACCATAGTGGGCCACAAGCTAAATTTGAGTGAGCGTGACACTGTTGCGCAAAAAACAAACAAACACCACACCACACACACCACAGCGCAGACATTCTGGGATGCATTAATAGGACTGTTGTACAGCAACAAATGAAAAGTAATTCTTCTACTCTACTCTGTGCTGATTAGACCTTAACTGGAGTAGTGTGTGCAGTTCTGGGCTCCATATTTCAGGAAACATGTAGACAAATTGGAGAAAATCCAGAGAAAAGCAACAAAAATTATTAAAGTTCTACAAAACATGACCTACACCAGGGAAGACTGAAAAAACTGGGTTTGTGTAGTTTGGAAAAAAGAAGACAGAGGGGACACAACAACAGCTTTCAACTACTTAAAAGGATGTTACAAGGAGAAGGGAGAAAAAAATATTCTCCTTAACCTCTGATAGGAGAAAAAGCCACGGGCTTATATTGCAAGGGAGATTTAAGTTGGACATTAGGAAAAACTTCTGAGTTGTCAGGGTGGTTAAGCACTGAAATAAATTGCCTAGGGAGGTTGTGGACTCTGCATCATTGGAGATATTTAAGAGCAGGTTAGATAAGTATCTGTCAGGGATAATCTAGAGCTGGAATGGGCAATAATTTCTGGTGGGGGGGGGCCATGCCAAGATTTTTTAAAGTAGTCAAGAGTCTCACTTTTTGGTGGAGGTGGTGCTGGGTCTAAGATGAAGGTTGGGTACAGAAGGGCACACAGAGTATAGGACTGGGGTGCAGGAGATGAGAGGTCTGAGAGGGAGTCTAGGTGAAGGAGGGGGTTGTGACCTGGGTCAGGTTATTGGGGTGTAGGGTCAGGGAGGGAGTATGGGTGCAGGAGAGGATTCTGGCCTTGGGGAGGGCTGTAGCAAGGGGTACAGAGTCTGGGAGGGAGTTGTGACGTGGGGTAGGGTGGTAAAGAGGGTTTGGATGGTGACCTGGGGGAGGGAGTTGGGGGTGCAGGAGGGGCAGGGGTGCCAGAGGCAGGCTTTGGCTGGGAGGTGCTTACTTAAGCATCTCCCGACCAGCAGCCCTGCAGCATCCCCAAGGGAGGCTGGGCTCCCTACATGCTACAGCCCCAGATCACTTTAAACTACAGGCTGTTCCCTCCATTGCCTCTTAGCTCTAGGAAGGGGAAGAGGCTTGTGCTGCCCCCATCCCCTGGCCAACCTTCTTAGTTCCTATTGGCTGGTTGTTTCCGGATTGTAGGAGCTGAGGATTGGGCTGAGGGCCGGGAGATCACATGAAGCCTCCCCCTCCTTTCTGAACAGAGTATCTTGCCCACCTCTGATCTAGATGGTGCTTGGTCCTGCTGTGAATGCAGGGGACTGGATCTGATGAACTCTCCAGGTCTCGTCCAGTTTTAGTATTCTATGATTCTCTAAGTCTAACAAAGATGTGCGTCATGTAATTAATCTAAAAGTAGTGCCACAACACCTTACTCCTTACAGCAACGAAGAACAGTAAATGGATGTGGACCTACTAAATTACTGGACATCAGTGTGTCATGCATACTGAGAACAGCTTTAACGACATCACCAGCAACTTGTGAGGAGTCTCACCTTATTTACTATAGACTGGAGCAAGAAGCTCATTTCATGCTCAGTTGCAGATTTAATCCTGCAGATCAATACAGGTTTGCAAAAACATCTAGCCTAAGCTTGTTTAAGTGTAATTAAGCCAAAATAACTTACTGTAAAGATATTTTACAGTGGAAAATATTTTAGTATTCCAACATCACTTGACCTAAAACATGACTCTTCAAGTTTGGAAACAAAACACAACCCACTTGGAGACAAAACAAAAAAAGTGCATGCCTCATTAATAGTTATCTGAGTACCAGGCATCTATTTCACCCCTTCTCTATCACTTTATAGCCAAAGGGAGAAGTACATTACTCTGTGGATGAAGAAGCTTTCGTATTTGGTCACATGGATTTAACAGGTGAGTTTAATAATAACCCAAGATTAACACAAGGCATGAACAGAGTACACAGTACAACTGGAGGGGCTAAACCCATAGACTTCCAGCCCACTTAATTACCCTAATTAGTAATGGTCTTACAATTGATAGGCACCTTTCCCCCACCTCTTTCTGTGATAAATTCTGGTCCCCGTTATCCCTCTCCAGCTCATCTGATGAAGTGGGCTTTGCCCGTGAAAGCTCATGACACTTTATATATTTTTATTAGTCTCTAAGGTGCCACAGGACTAGATTTTTTTTGAAGTTACAGACTGACATGGATACCCCTCAGACTTTTAAACCCATACAGTTCAGGGATATCTGTGAGGGGCTGCATTTCACTACAAGCACAGATCCTATTGTTTATTTGATGCAGAATTACTCTAGTCCAGGCTTGGGCAAAATGCGGCCTGCCAAGCCACTGGATCTGGCCTGCAGATACAGCGGGGATCCCCAGGCAGGCTCCCCTGCTTGCCCCGCAGACTGCTCAGAAAAGCGGCTGTGGAGCCATTTCTCTTGCAAAACTGTGACCCCAGGGGGAGGCTTCAGGTGCTATCCCTGCTCCCAGCACAATCCCACTGGCCGGTTTCTGGCCAGAAACTGACCAATGAGAGCCACCTGTTTGACTAACTGGCAGCACACGAAGGATCCCTCTGGCTCAGTTATTCACACAAGCACATGGTCCTGCATCCTGTGCAGGTGCGGGCAGGCAGGCAGACACGTTTTGAGCTCTGTAGGCAGGCTGGTTGGGCTGTTGGCTGGTATGTCTCCTGGCCAGAGCCTGCCACTAGCACCCCAGCCCCTCCCCAAGCCTCTGCCCTCCCACTCAACATACCCAAACCCTCTGCCCCCCTGCTGCACCAATATCCCCTCCAAGATCTGGCACCCCAGTCCCTTGCCCCAGATCACAATCCCCTCCTGCTCTAGGTTACAACCCAAACTCTGGTGCCCCAGTCCTTAACCCTAGATCACAAAACAAACCCCTGCACCTTAGTACCCTGCCCTAGGTCACAACTGCCTCCTTCACCCAAACTCCCTCCAAGACCCCACTTTCTCCCCTGCACCCCAATCTCTTACCCCAAGCTCCCTTTTGTACCCATTCTCCATCCCAGACCTTGCACCTCCTCTATTAAGGTCATGGAAGACTGTGGACCTCGACCACTTTCCAAAATCTTGGCGTGGCCCCCCCATCAAAAATTTTTACCCATCCCTGCTCGAGCCCCACAGGAAGAGCACACATACACAGACAATCTCAGCTGGTTATATTTTCAGCACAGAATGGAGGCATGTCAAATATTTCATCCCTCCCAAATACAGAGGGACCGCCTTCCACATACACCCCATCTATTTGGGTGCACAGGCCCTGAACCAGCAGAACTAGGATGTTTCTGCTGTGGAATATCTTTTTTATGCAGGGGCTCTGGCCTACCAGCATGTCTAGGGAGCTTTTGGGGCAGGGCTAGTGGATCTGTTAGCCAGATCAATGGAACATTTCCCGCTTGCCGAGATGGGGAGCACATCAGGACTATCGCATGGCTAGGCTCCAGCAGAGCAGTCTTGCTAGTAAATCATGATCTTGGACAGTAGGAGGTCATTCTCCCTTTGTCCCCAGAAACCAGCACAGCACAGCTGACTGGGTGGAACACAGAACTGATGGTCTTCCCTCCCTCCTCCTCTTTCTCCTCTGTCAGTCCTTTGATTGTCGGTCCTTTGTTCCTCTGTCGGTCAGAACCTTTTTTGATTAAAAGCAATTTTGTGAGAGATGTGTCTGCTATCAGCAGAACTCAAAACTTTTATGGAAAAATGTTTTGGATGAGCTCAAGCTGCAGGCTAGTCAGACCAGACAATGTAACATTAACCTATGAACTCCAGAGTACATGTTTTTTTAAAACTAATTTAGTGTCCTTGATACGTGCTTGACTGTCATGCTCACAACTGGTCCATGGCACAACTGGTTCACAAACAATGCAGGCACAAGCCTTCCCCACTATAACTCTCCTGTATGTGGAAGAATGCTCCCTAGAGGTGAGATGTGAGGCATCATACTGTTTACTTTTTGGCCTCTCTCTAAGGCAGCCACTTGTCTGTGTCTGCTGGGGAGCAGAAAGGGATCCAGCAAAGTATTCTAGAATCTCAGCTCCATGATTCTACCTACACTGAAGCCAGAAGGTCACAGCAAGACACTAATAACTGGGAGATTACATATAATTTGGCCTACCTGGGTGTATTGAGGGTATGGTCTTCACAAAAGGACAGTTGAGAGGTGAAATCATCAGGAATTCTCAGCCAGCTAGTTATCAAGAGATCTTAAAATTATGAGCATAGTATGTTTAATCTTGATCCTCTACTTTCACAGAAGCAAGCTGAGCAAAATAAAAAACATTTACTATGCCTCTTTATGTTGATCCACTCTTGGAAAATGGGCCTTTAACATCTGTTTTTCCTCTTCTTTGCCTGCCTGATGTTCTCTGGCACATTAGAAGAGCTAATGGGGGACTCCGAAACAGTGTTTCAGATGTTTTCAGTTGTGCTTGGTCAGCATTACCTCCCTCCTCACCACCAGTTAGCCACCTCGAATGGAGTGGTTTACTGTATATGAGCAACATCTGTCTACGATTTAGAGTTCATGCTTGCCATAGTCACGCTCTCTCAAAATTAAGAGAGCTCCAGCGGCTTGTTTTTATTTGCTAGTGATGCTCAATGCTGACATTCTTGTGCAACTGCAGGGATGATCAGGGATAAAGAGCTGCACTGCAGGGCTTCACTCACTTACCAGGACCAGCTTCTTGTTTGGGGAGGGAGATTCTCATGGATCTTCACAAGACGACTCATCTAGATTCCAAATGGCTACAATACTTCAATAGCAAGGCCTGAATTTGTGCTTTTTATCCCTACCCCTCCTGACTTCTTCTTGGATAAATAAACTCCAGTATTTCATAAACCATAGCCACATCGTGGTTAATATTTTACTCAGCACCAGGATGATCAGTATCAAAGGAATTGTTCTAATAGTCCATTTATGGCACCTCCAACACTGATGCTTTTAGGGGCGGGGAGTAGAAGAGCAGTATAACCACACAGATAGGGAGCAGCCAGTGACTAACAGCACTGGCAGCACAAAAGAAGTCTAACTCTAATATTTACCACCAGGGGAATACAGCTTTGGGTGGGGCCGTACTGGAGTAAGAAATAAATGACAGCAAGAATGCAGCAAGTCCCACTGCCCGTGTTCACACAGAACTTGCACCACTTTGAGTCTGACCCGAAGCCAGTGTACATCAGCATGGCTCCACTGAAGTCAACAGAACACCACTAACGCTGAAAACCCTACCCTTCAGGAAGTCTGTGCTATTTTCAACCTGTAGGTCTAGTCCAGTAGTCCCCAACGCGACACCCACAGATGCCATGGCGCCCGCCGGGCCATTTCTGTGCGCCCGCCAAGTGATCGGGGCCAGCCCTGCCCCCAGGTGCACAGCGCATGGGCGAAGCCACCCCTAGGCGCATTGGCGGCGCCGGCCCCGGGCGGGCAGCACATGGTCAGTGCCAGCCCCCGGCGCGCGGTGGTTAGGCGGCCCTACCCCTGGGTGCACAGCACGAAGTCTGTGCAGGCTCCAGCCCCGGGCGCGTGGCGTATGGGCGGCCCCACTCCTGGGCATGCAGCACAGTTGTGGCACCAGCCCCGGGAGTGCGGCGCATGGGTGGCGCCAACTCCGGGCATGCAGCATATGGGTGGCCTCGCCCCCAGGCGTGTATGCGGACCCGCCCCAGGTGCACAGCGTGAGCAGCCCTGCCCCCAGCAGGCCCAAAAGGTTGGGGACCACTGTCTCTAGTCTATCACTTAACCCAAATTAGGCTAGAACCAAAGAGCTTGGACATTTTATAAGCAAAAACTAAAGCTAGAATTTCAGTCAAATTCTCTTTGCCGATAAGCAAATAGATTAATTTAAAGCTGTAGTGTAAAGCATTTCTTGCTTAGTTTCAAAATAAGAAAACTAGAAAGGGTAAAGAGCGTAAGAATGGAGAACTAAAGCAGTAGACTAAAGCCATACACACCAACACCAACTAGGACTGGAGGGTCTGATACTAGCAAATGGGCAAAAGAACACACCGTGTTGTACTGGACTTGGTTTATTATCAGCAAGTTCTCCAGCCTGAAAGACTCTACCTTCTACCAACCAAGAACTTGGTAGTTATATTAAAGGATGGAGAGTTTTTAAGCCTGGGAAGCCTTTGCACCTTCCCAGTTTCAAAGTTTTCTGAACTCTTGCCTTCTCCTCTGCTGGGAAAGAAAAAAGTTACATGCTAGTTTCTGCATGGAAGATCTTCCAAGTATAAAGAGGTACTGCAGTCCAGATCAGCAGCACAAAGTAACAGCAAAATGACTTGCTTGATCTCAACTTGCACCTACCAGTGAAGCACAATTAATTGCAGTGGATGGGGAGGGAGGTATGCTACCACAAACTAAAACAGAGAAAGGAAAAGTAAGCCCAGAAGTTTCTTCGGGTGTGTGCATGTTTGTGTGCGTTTTTAAAGAGCATTTCATTAAACAAGACTACTAGACCGTGACCCCACTCACCTTTCACTTCAAACACACATTCTTTAATAAACCCACCTTGCAAGCATTTCCGAGGCATTGGGAGGAGGGCATACTTAATAACAGGACATGCCTGGAGGGACTTTGTTCTAGCCACGTGGGGGTGGGGAGAATCAATAGGGAGTAAGTTTTCATTTAAAAACAAGCTACCATAAAAGCCCTTTTAGTTGGGTCTTTAATAAAATCGTATTCCTATTTATTTTACAGAGAGGAAGGGAGGTGATTGTCTTACTCATTTCTGAAACTATGTTATTGCTTCCAGTACCATTGACTGGGGACTCTGCTGGACTTTGAGCTGATTTTGTTCCAGAAGCGCCCTGGATGGGGAGGGGAACCCCTTAATTTCTAGCAGCATTTCAGAGATCAATCTTAAGGTCCTAAAATTAAACTGAGAATGAGCAGGAACAGGGTCCCTCCCCCATTCCCCCCCCCGCCCCCGCCGCCATGGCATTCAGACTCTCCTCCTCCCCTATGTTCTAGTCTTAAGAGAAAGTTACCACAAGCCTGACCTTTAGGAAAGGAAAACCCCACAATCATTCTCCACCATGGTTTTTGATAGATTTAAAAAAAACAGCCATCCCAACAACACTAAATCCTTCTTTTGCATGGAAGGTTCCCATTAATCCTTCAGATGCTTAGTCTCTCCAGGCTGTACCAGGCATCAGATCTCAACACTTCTGCTTTTTGTTATCTCAAGTCCATTGGGACCATAAGCAGAGATAACAATACCATGCACACTATGTAGGATTCTTTCAGCTAATGTACATTTTTAATGGGCTCCCCACAGCAGTGATCTAAAACGTGTATAGGATAGTTATACAGCACAACAGGCAGGGTTTCTGTCCTCACCATAGTCATACCTTGGTATCAACATTTGTGTTCACATCATTCCAATATGGATGGCAAAAATATTTTGCTCTAGCCGAGTATTCAAGTGCACACAATTAAAAAAAATAATAAAAAAAGAACCAGGGGAAGCATGCTGTTGGATCTGTAGTCCAGACATGCAGCAACAAACCACCACTTACCTCTTCTTTTGATGAGCCAGACCGCCAAAGGGAGCCTGCTTTTAAGAAACTTTTAATGCCTTATCTTGAGAAAACCTGCCAGTACAGAATTAATTGCAGTTGCGTTGTCTGCTAGTTTAGACAGAGTGTTGCACTGAAGCATGCTGGCATGAGTCTATCAGATGTTAGAGACAGAAAAGATCCTTGAGATCTGCTAGATTGCCCTTCTGCTGGGCCATCCAATAGCCATCCCCTTATATCCTGAAGGGGAAGCAGCATGTACATTATGAATTAATAAGGAGCTAAATTAGTCCTATCAACTCTGACTCCAGGCCATCAGATACACTTCACATTCCAATGTGCAGCCTTGCTAATTTCTCGTGTGTATGGCTTTTCAGTAATAAAAACTCTTCTAATGTAAGCAAAAACCCTCTGTCCTAGCCAGTCCACAACACAGCAAAATTCCATGACATTTTACAAGTTTGGCTCTATAATATGTCCAATGAATTTTTTTTTAAAATAGTTCTTAAACTATAATTAAATACATTTGTTTTAAAAAGGTTTATTATCCGAGTCTGAATTTCCATCGGCCACTAACATAGTAAAAAAAAGTATCCTAATTTTACAAAAAGTTTATATCTTGTACTTTACAAAAGTTACACCATCAAGGTAAAAAAAACCCAAAACAAAAACCCTCCCAAAATCATGGCTAACACCCAAACCTTGCTAATCCATTCAACCATCTTACCAAAATATCCATCTGCACTCCAGATCAACACTTGGTCCAGGAACTGGAGAAACATGTAGAGCAGGGTGAGCTATACAACTTTTCGTTCCCTATCCACAAATGAACAGGTATGATTCTCAGGACATCCCACTGGCTCACAGATGATAATTCATTTGTGGGTGACCGGGAGATCCATTGTGCTCCTTTACAAGTGGGGTGGCAGTGTAAAAGTGAAGTGATGTATGGTCACTACAGAGTTCACATCCTTGTGGCTCACCAAAATGATTTAAATGTGAGTATCCCATAGTATGACTTACTGATGCTGATGAGCTCCCATGCTTACCCAAAAAAAAGGCTAAAACGAACAGCCAAGAAAGTCTGCTGCACAATTCTAAGACCTTACAATCAGTGACTCTGATAAATACACACTTACGAGTTGATGAACTGCAGCTTTTAATATGGACAAACTCCAGCGCTGTTCCAAGTTAAAGGAATCGGGCTGAACATCTAATATCTAAAACCAAGTACTTCCAAGACAATCCTGCATTTCTGTAATGAAACTGGGCCCATTTAAATGGAATCAAATTTATGTCTCTATCCAGGGAGATTTACCTTCCCGGAACAGACCAATGTCCTGTTTCCCCTGTGGAGATAAAGGCAATAAAATTAAGTCTTCTGAACTTTACTTGATCCAGCACTACTGGCATTCGAGCCACGGTTAAGAGAGTTGGATGCAACAGGCTTCAATTGCTTCTATGTTAGGTCTCAGAAAATAGACGGAAGAAGCTTTATCGTCACTAGAGGGAGAATATTTTTCTTTAATAATCCACAAATTGCAAGTACTCTGGTTTGTCTCCAGCAAAGCTAGTCTCAGACATATTGCTTTATGAAAGGATGAAATCATCTCTGCTGGAATAGTCATGTCCCTCAAGAGAGAGAAAGAAGCTCTCCCTCCTCCAACTCAGTTAATTCCATATTGCTTGCCTACTGGATCAGATCATAACAGATCCAACAAATAGTGCCAAAATTACTTGCAAAATCCAAAGAAAACAAGAACTCAAAGATGCTGAATTTACATGTTGTTTCTTTACAGCAGGGTAGCCTGCTGATCCAGGCAATCTTATCAGTTGCCACTGAGGCCAAGGGGTTGGAGAGCTGACACACACCAGCACAAGAACGTCAAACAGGAGGGTTTAAGTTACCCAACAGCCACTAATGTATCATTCTCTCATGCTTTCAAGTTTAGTGTGCACATGTGAGAGGTGAGTTAGAATATAGAAGTAAATGGACTGCCAGTAATTTTCAGAATTGCTGGCTTCCGTGAGATACAACATATAATATTAGGAAGGTACTGAGCACTGTACAGGATAGACAAGATGGCTTTCAACCTCATTAGACCTGACATTTTCAGACAAATACACTTTGCACACAAGGAGATTGTGGTTTAAAAAAAAAAAGTGTTGAGTTTATATTTTTGCCAATGAAACAACCTTCTTGCTCAAACAAAAGCTGTCGCTGTTCAAGCAAACCTATAAAAACCCAGAAGCTTTAGGAAGTTACAGGGCTCCTGAGTGGGCTGAAAAATCTACACTGAAGAAAGTAGTAGTAAAAACACAAACCATAAATACTGATATGCAAGGAAGTCTGAGCAGGTCTCCTTGGTAATGGAAGATGGCAAAAACAAGGGGTGCATTACATTATCTGCCTACATATGGTGACAAAATGGGCCGCACACCACAGTTGTCACAGAGGGCCTATTTTGCAGACAATGGTGTTGCCCAAGTCACATAGCATGATTTCACCAGCTGAAGACATGAGAAAACTTGCAAATGGGATAAATTTCACTGTGCAGCCAACATTAAGGAAATCTGTGCATGCCACATGCAACAATTGGCATATCCCCACACACCTCTGCAAACCAACTCATGATTGAACTGATGTTTAACCATTAGTGATCAAGTCACTCCAGAAGCATGAACTAATTTTTGTACCTTCAGTGATCTGAAGTGTCAAGAAAAGCAACCAGTGTTTTAGAATTAGGGCCTAATACTCCTATGCCCATACCCTGCACAGTCATTTTCACTTGTGCAAAGTCAATGCGGAACGCTACTAAGACTGGAACAGTGGCATTTTACATGTATTGTGTGCAAGTGAGAGAGATTCCGTAACTATACAAGTTGCAAAGCAGTGGAGAGTCAACCCCCCAATGTTAAAGATAGCACTAGCCAAACACCCTTTTGCGGGTGGAGGGGAGAGGATGGAGAGAAAAATCAGTGTTGCCAATTCTTGTGAGTACACTGTGATTTGTGTGCGCACATTTTTTCTTAAAGCCTCAGATGTTGGTAGAGGCTATCAGCTTTCATTTTTGAAAAATGATCTAAGCCTCACGTTTGTGAAGAAAAAGCCTAAAAATGCATTCCAAAGCAGACCCTAGAGACAAAGCACCAAACAAAGTCAAAGATAAGAATCCTAACCAATTTGGGGGCATGACTCATGATATATGAATGCTTGGGATGAGGTAGTGTTGCCATCAGAGAAAATCATCTGGTTAAAATACCCTATGCTGAGAGCATGTTACACACTTATTCTCACCAATTAAGATTTATTTTTCCTCAGACTCCCTGAATACTAGATTTTTTGAAGATATTGCATACCTATGTTTTCTAGAATTTCTGCCCCCGTCACCCCGAGTAACGTGCCCCCCCAACGCCCTTCCATTGATTCTTAAATTTAAAAATAATTTTAATTTTAAATAAAAGGTTTTAACATGTTTCAGCATGGAAAGCCAACTCCAAAGTGCCTCTTCAAATGTATTTTCAAATGCACAGTTTCCTTATGTGAAAAGTATTTGTCTGAAAAATGTCAGTTCTAAATTATGTCCATTTGAGGAGATGAACTATAAACTGAGTGGCAGGATCTTTGTGCGTGTTGGAATTTCAAGAAAATATAGGAGGTTTTTTTTTTATTACCTATGGATTGTAATTCAAAAATCCCACATTTTAATGCCAAAACAGTACAGTTTGGACTAACACTATACAACATATTAATCCTTTGTGTGGAACGGTATACGTAGAAACATTCAGTAAGAGGCAGTCCCTTTCTCCTCCACTATCTCTTTATTGAAATTTTGTAGACACATTGGCATTTCACTTTCTCCCCCAAAACATGACCTAAGATTCAGTCTCCAATACAGATAACCTGATCAGACAATGACTGATTCTGTTGAATCACAAGATTATATATACAATGAGCAACAACCATGGTACAGTAATTTGGTTCAGATGCCATGTAGTCAGAATGTCTGAATTCCAGCTACTGTGCACACAAATCTACCTGATGGTTTTCAAGGGTTATTTTTAACTTACTAAAACTAACTTCTGCACATGCAGAGTTAAATTTCAGGAACATCTTTCTATTCTTTTATTGGGAATTTCATCTCATTTTGGTCGCCATGTTCATGAGTCATGATTAAGTACTGATGTTAGTCTACTGGAAACTATCAGTTTCTTCCTATCTGATATGTATGGTATGTCACTGAATATAGAGTTCTTGAGCACTGAAGGGCACATGCTTATTAGCCAATCTTAAAGTAACAAAACCAGAGTCTTTGATGTATAAATATCTGTAATTATATCTGTAACTGTGTTAATTATATAGTGGGAGAGTACAAGTATGAATGTACAGTTTGCCACAAACATGTAATATTGCCTACTCCAAGTGTTCAAAAATAATCCCCCCCCCCACCACACACATACCACAATTAGACAGCTTAAAAAATCCTGAGATTTAAAATAAATAAATAAATAATAAATAAATGGGGCTTTAATTAGGGTTGCCAGATGGTTTCAACAAAAATACCGGACACACTTGACATTACAGGCAGTCCCCGGGTTACATACAAGATAGGGACTGTAGGTTTGTTCTTAAGTTGAATTTGTATGTAAGTCGGAACTGGCGTCCAGATTCAGCTGCTGCTGAAACTGACCAGTGGCTGACTACAGGAAGCCAGAGGCAGAGTTGCTCTGCCCTGGGCTTGCTGGAATCAGTCACTGATCAGTTTCAACAGCGGCTGAATCTGGACTCCTGGGACAGAGCAGCTGGGGCGCTGCCGGGTTGGTCCAGTAGCACCAAGGAGCAGCGCTGCGGGACCAACCCAGCAACGCCCCAGCTGCTCTACCCCAGACATCGGCGAGAAAAGCCTGGTCAGCTGGGGGAGAGGGGGGAGCGTGCACTAGCTGCGACCCCCCCCCCCCCCAGCAGACCAGGGAGACGCGGGCAGCGGAACCACCGAGACGCGCCGCGGTCCCGCAGCCTGCGTCCTCCGCGGCTTTGCTCCACATCTCCCTGGTCTGCTGGGGGGGGGGGGGGGGTGCGCTGTCCCGCTGCCCGCGTCCTCCGCAGCTTTGCCCCGCATCTCCCTGGTCTGCTGGGGACCCTCCCCCCCAGCAGACCAGGGAGACGCGGAGCAAAGCTGCGGAGGACGCGGGCAGCAGGACCGAGGCGCATTTGGGTGGTCCCGCTGTCCGCGTCCTCCGCGCGGTTTTGCTCCGCGTCTCCCTGATCTGCTGGCCCCCGCCCCCCCAGACCAGGGAGACGCGGAGCAGCTTTTCTCGCCCCGGAGGATGCGGGCGGCATGTCTGGGCGGTCCCGTCACCCGCGTCCTCCGGGACGAGAAAAGCCCCGTTCTTAACTGCGGATCCGACATAAGTCGGATCCACATAAGTCAGGGACTGCCGGTACATCACAATCTACATTACATCTTATTTAGAAAATACAGGCAGTCCCCAGGTTACATGGATCCGACTTGCATCGGATCCCTACTTACAAACGGGGTGAGGCAATCCCGCACTACCTGCTTCCCCCCAGCAGACCAGGGAGACGCGAAGCTAGCGCCCGCCCCAGCAGACCAGGGAGACGTGGAGCGGCTTTTCTCAGCAGACACCTCAGCTTGAGCATAAAGGACTGAGGGAAGTGAGGTGTGGGAGAATAAAACTGAGCTCTGGAGAAATGTTTGGCTAGAGTTTCCCCTACAATATGTACCAGTTCCGACTTACATACAAATTCAACTTAAGAACAAACCTACAGTCCCTATCTTGTACGTAACTCGGGGACTGCCTGTACCAAACTTTTATATTTTCTCATTTATATTTTCTCAATTTGTTTCCCAAACAGAAAGCTCAAATACTGGACTGTCCGGTTCAGAACCAGACACCTGGCAACCCTAGCTCTAATTCTTTTAGTTTCTTAAAACATTGAAGATTCTCTGCTCATGTTTCCAAGTTTCTCATCTGCAACTATGAAAAGTTACTTAAATAACCCCCCTGAAAACTGAAATTCTTCCAATCATAGGATTTCACAAGTTGGGTCTTTAAACACCCAATACTGTGAAATTCAAACTAGTACTGCAAGTGCATTATGTTTAATAACATTTTCTATTTCTTGGGGAAACCTGCATTGGAGCACATTTGGATCTGCTATTAGTAACAGCCAAAGCTCTGAGGAATGGTGCATTTTGTGCCACTTTCACTTCCTACTTCTTTGCATCTCTCACCTTGGAAGTCTCCTCCACCTACATTACACTCCCACCCAATCACTCCCAAGCACGTAATTTGGACTAAATTAAGCTAAAAATTAAAGCCAGCTAATTATACTAGCAAGCTATTAGGCCTAGAGAATGTGCTTGACACTGCAAGACAACATACAAGTGGTAACAGAAGAGCTTTAAGATTTATTAAAGCAGGGTAATTTAAATTGTAAAGTATTATTCCCACTTTAGAAGAGCACACTGAGTCCTTATTTTGGTTTGAGCCCATCTTTCCCTAAAGTGGAGTAATGTTGGGAGAAGGGGGACTTGTAAAAGCTGTGAAAGCAAGCAATGGTAGCAAAACTCATAGTAGGCACCAACTATTATTATTGAGCATGTGGTTGAGATTCCCCGGGCTATGCTATCCGAGTGCCCTTTCTATGCATAATCAAATGTAGTTTTAACCTGCTATTCAACTCCTTGTCAAGCCTCTTCCCTGCCTCTGTCCACAAAAGGAAAAAGGCAAAAACAGGAAAAAGGTTGCTAGTTCTGAAAGCGTCTGTGTGCCAAGCGCTGCACCAGGATATATTAGAAAAGTCTTGTCTGGGCCATCCCTAAAGTGCTGGGGATTTGATCTGTCTCTGCTTAAGTGGGGGGCATGGGAAGGGGGGAGAGCAACAGCCATTTAGAAGTCGTCTATTCACACAGTGTCTCAGGCAAATTCTGGTCACTTAAGTCATCTCAGGGGAAGCTAACTAGAAAACAGACTGAACTGGGTATATTTAGAGTGCTAACGAACATATAAAATAAAACTGGACCATGTTATTTTATCCTCACCATCACAACTAATTGCATAAATTCAAGAGCAACCCAAACAGTATTTGTTATTATTAGAAGCACAAAACTGTAAAGAGAAGTCGCTCACATGAAAAAGTATAGGCTAATTAGGTTTACAAATGGATCCATAAGTCAACAACTAAGAGGTACTGAAAGAAGGATCTTAAACACTTGCAACAAGTTTGTTTTCTGAGAGATGGGGAAACAGAGGATACACTGAATCCCAAAAAAGCAAGTCCATAATAAAACTGAATTAAGGAATGTCAGTCACTTCTGGCTCCCACTCAAACTGTAGTCAGACACTGAAAGCAACTGCCATTCACAAGAGAAAAGTGTAAATATTCAGGCTTTGTCTACACCAGGGTTCCCTCTAAGCTGCACAATTGCAAGGGCGCACAGAAAAAATTTCCACCCCACCCATCTCCTACACAGAGCCTCACAACTAGCAGGAGGCTGCTCCGGGAGCTGGGGCAAGAGTTGCTATGTGGGAGCCCGGTCAAGAGAGTGGCAGAACAGGCACCTAAGATCTGTGCCAGTGGGGGAGGCAGTAGAGCCAATGACAGCGGGGGCCCAGCATAGAAGCCGGTCAGGTGGAGGGCAAAGGCACCAGCCATCTGTGATGGTGGGAGGTAGCGGGTGCAGGTAAATTCTAGGAGCCAGGTGGAGAGGGTGAGGTGAGGGGTTGGACACAGGTCTCTGGGCAATGGGGGTAGAGGCGAAGGGGAGGAAAGAACAGGCAAGGTGCAGGGCCGGGCACAGGTCTCTGGACAGTGGTGCTTGGGCTGTGGGCTCTAGGCCCAGGTACTGGCTGTTTGTGTGGGTGGAGGCGGGAGGGGCGATAGGATGGCCCTGGCTTTTATACTGGTGGCATAAGAGGGGGCAGATTACAAGACAGGGCATAATTACAGTGCGTGCGTGGGGGTAGGCAATTAGCCAGGCCTATACAAGTACCAGCTGGCTGTGTGTGGTCCTGATGGGTGCACAGGCAGTGGGGCACACAGTTTGTGTGTTGGGGGTGGGGCTAGCAAGCTGGCTGGTTTTCAGGATGGGTGGGTGCAGGGTCATGCACCCTGTTCATTATACATTTTTTTAGTATTTTTTCTTGCATGACAATTTTAAAAAATTATATATTATATAAAATGTGTGTATGTCTGTCATTGTTAGTAACTAGTAGGTGCCACCTCCAAACAAGTACACACGACGTCAGTATTGGTGCACAAGACAAAACTCACTCTGCTCACAGGTGGAAAATCTTAGAGGGAACACTGGTTTACACTGCAATTTACTTTGCAGATTATTCACACCCAAGTGATACAAATTACACTGATCTAGCGAAGTGCTGGGGTGGATAGCTCTATGTCGTCCGGGAGCTTCCCCCAACAGCACAGCTCCGGTCTCTCATGGAGATGGAGTTCTGAAGCTGGCTGGAGAGCACCTTCACCAGTCCACCTCTAGCAATGCAGCTGCACTACTGTGGCATGGACCTGGCCTAAGTCACACTGGAAGAGAAAGAACAAAAGGGGCCAACAGTGGGGGAGCAAAAGGGGCAGTTGCTCTAGGACCCAGTGATTTAAAAGGGCCCAGGACTCCCAGCTGCTGCTAATATGGAAGCAGCAGCCAAGAAGGGCTAGCTGGGGGAAGTCTGGACCCCAACCCCATCCCTTCTGCCTGAGGTCTCAAGAGCCACCCCCACCCTACACTTTGCCCAGGACCCTAGCCACCCCTGGCTGTGTATCAGTAAATCCAGGTACTTACTTTCACCCCTGCTTCCCAAACTATGGGACATCTTCCCCGTCCCATCTTTCCATTCTCAGCCCATCTCAGAAGCACACAGCCCCCTCCATTTACACTGCCTGACAGAGCCTACACAGATGGCCGCGGTTACACGCTGGCTCCCAGTACGCATGGGAAGCCAGCTTAAAAAGCCAGTTCTTCACGCATACCGCCTCCCGGGAAGCTGCCTTCCCCTTCTCTCCACCCTTGCGCTGCTGCCTCTGTATCAGAGGCAACAGTGTCTGAGGGGGGGAGGGGAGCGGCGATGGTAGGTGGGAGCCACCTGCCCCTGCATGTAACTCTGCAACTGCTGAAATTTTCAGTGGTTGTACAGCCAAACACACATTTTAACACCCTAGTAATAATTAGGGTTACCAGGTAGACCCTCCCAAAAAACCAGACACACTTGATTGGGGGGGGGAGGGGACTGGCTGGGAGGAAGGGGGGTGGGAAGTAGAGCTGGGGGGGGCAGGGGAGGAGGGGGGAGGAAGCGGGGGGGGGGGGGGCTGTGGGGATGGCCGGGAGGACGGGAAGCAGAGCTGGCGGGGAGTGTGTGTGTGCGGTGGCGCTGGCCGAAGGAGATCAGGAAGAGGAACAGGCTGGCGGGAAGCAGAGCTGGGGGGCGGTGCAGGAGGGCTGGCAGGGGGAAGATCAGGAGGGGAAGTGGGGAAGAGGATCAGAGCTGGGGTGCGGTGCAGGAGGGGAAGGGCCGGGAAGGTAAGGGGGGTGGGCAAATCAGCCGGCACAGAGCAGGACTGACCCGGGCACTTGCAGATCCCCAGGCACTGCCTGTCCTGCGCAGGCTCCCAGCGATGCACGAGCAAGGAGGTGACTTCCCCTCCTCCTTACACTCAACCAACTGAGGGCTCCCAGCGGCAATCGCGGCCCCGCCTCCCAGCTGGGACTCCGAGCCGGTCCCCCCGCCCACGCCAGACTTCTGTCCAGTGCTCAGCTGGAAAAAATCAGAAAATACCAATCATTGCACCTATCCGGTATTGTCTGATTTTTTTTAAACCAGACAGAGCGCAAATACCAGACTGTCCGGTACAATACCGGACACCTGGCAACCCTAGTAATAATCATTAATTTTCCTCAAGAAGTGTTTGTTAATAGTGGGCCGCCGTGCCTACGGGAGCCTCAGGGGAAAAAGTTTGGGAACCCTTGCCTTACGGCATACTAAGTAAGTGCCTGGAAAAAGCTCTTTTTTCAACACGCGTAAACTTACAGCTAATGTATTATCTGTAGCTTCAACAGGCACTGTGATCAGAGCTGGGTTTCAGGCAATCAAGAGTGCAGTGCAAGGCATATTCAGCATTAAATATGTTCATATTTTCCCTCTGAGACAAAAAAGATTTAACCACCGTTCAGTTTCCTATATTGCATCTTCCAAGTTAAACTTCCTGTTACTGCTGTCAAGTTAAAACACCCTAACCACTTCCATGGATGTTTATATGAGGAAAGGGTTTAGGGACACTGGGAGGAGGAGGGAAGTGGGGCGGGAGGGGGGCAAGAGAGAGAAAGCTCATTATTGTAGACGTGTCCACTCTTCAGATTTGGCTTAGGTCCTCAGTGGCTTTCCTCCTGCGACTCAGTATACATTTACATGACACCGGTGTGGTTGCCAGAGAAAGAAGGCCTGTAATTGAAACCACCAAAAATAACCATTGGCAGAGACACCAATTATTTAGCACAGACCCCCTTCAGCAGTTCCCATGGTCGTGATTCAGCAGACATGTTGCCAGCACTCCGAAAGAAGGGTTCTTTTCTCTGCCTTTCCAAAGGAAACCAGAGCTGTGCAGAACAAGCTAGGAAAGGCTCTCAGCCCAGAGCTTAACTGATTTACCACCACGCTGCAGCCCAATGACAATAAAAATAACCCCGACAATTCATTGTCTTGCACGTTATCAGTTAAATCTTCATAAAGCCTCTCCCAGAGAGCACTTTCCCGCACAGAGAAGATAATCACAGCTGTTATTCCCATTTGCTGCTGAGTCAGATGAACAACTTAATAGTTACGAAATGCTTGTCTAAGTCATGCAGTAGTTAAATGGGTTTCTTCAGTAACATGATTTAAAAAATTCCAATTAAGGATGCTAATGGTTAACCAGAGGGGTCTGGAACAGCCCCCACGTGCTGCGCACAGGAGGCTGCTCTAGCCTCCAGCCCAGACGGATCTCATCCATGAAAGGCCCAGCCCAGGTTTGCTGTAGGTAGGGCACTCCAGTGCCTCCCCCTCCCCAACTCATTTAATAGATTAACTGGTTAACTAATTAAAGGGGATTTTACAACGCTATTTCCAATATACATTTTTTTAAAGCATGGTGGTATTTTAAAGGTGACCTGTGAAAGAGGGAAGAATGTCTTCTTTACAATACATAAAGATAATTTGAAAGTCTCCCTTCTTGCCCTAAAGAGGGTGCTGGTGGCTGTTGCCCATCTATTTCTAGTGCAAAAACATGGCTATCGAGTTTCATCTGCGGTGTCTTACTGCTGAGCTCCTAGGAAGGCTGCAGAAGTAGCCTGGGTTCTCTCTGTTCTTAACTGAAGCAGAGCGCATGCAGTCACAATTCTTTCAAAGACTTTGCTCCTAAGTGTTTCTCAGCAGCCAGAAATTGCAGTTTTTACAGCATTAGAATAAAAAATTATCCCTCAATTGCTCAGGTTTAAGTCTTTTGATACTCTTGATACTTGTGAGTTGTTCAGAATAAGATTCCTGCAGCAAAGAGGGGTTTTTGTTGTTGCACGTCTTCAGTCTTCTTTACAACATCAAACAAAAAAGGCACAAATAGTTTCCTCTTTCCATGCTCTAACCTCAAGCTTCTAACCTCCCCACACTAATAATAAGTGTCCTTTAAAGGGACTCTGACTACTTGTATTTGAAAACTAAATTACGTAAATTGATTTTTAAAAATACATCATCCTACAATTATGATGCTTTAAAAAAAAAAAGGTAAGTGGGCTTTTTCTGCTCCTGTGCAATCTTTTAGGGTTTTTTTGTTGAGTGTGAGAGCACCATTGAATCTACTTAGGCTAAACTTTCCCTCAATCTCCTTACTGCATATTTGAGTTGCTGTTATTGGTAGACTTGCTCTTGCTAGAGGGTAGGGAAGAGTGAGCATACAAGGTTCCCCACAGCAATGCAAGACCACAATATCAATCATGCGAATACATAGAGACAGGAAACTATCTGGTCATCAAAGCAGTGAAATCAAATACATGCAAAATGCTGTCAAAATGCACAAAGAAACCCACATGAAAAAAAAGTCCATTTTTAGGGATTACAAAAGAAATCAAATTATCAGAATGCAATACAGGCAGTCCCCGAGTTACGCGGATCCGACTTACGTCGGATCCGCAGTTACGAACAGGGCCCTCTCTCTCCCTGGTCTCCAGCAGACCAGGGAAAGGAAGCAAAGTGGTGGAACACGCGGGCAGCGGACAGGGCTGTCAGCTGCCCGCGTGCTCCGCGGCTTTGCTCCCCGTCCCCCTGGTCTGCAGACCAGGGGGACGGGGAGCAAAGCAGAGCAAAGCCGCGGAGCACGCGGGCAGCAGACAGCCCAGACGCATCTGGGCTGTCTGCTGCCCGCGTGTTCCGCCCTTTGCTCCCCGTCCCCCTGGTCTGCAGACCAGGGGGACGGGGAGCAAAGCAGAGCAAAGCCACGGAGCCCGAGGGCAGCAGGACAGCCACGGCGCATCTGGGCTGTCCCGCTGCCCCCATGCTCCACGGCTTTGCTCCGGACGCCTGTGGTACAGCAGCTGGGGCGCTGCCGGTTGGTCCCGTAGCGCTGCTCTGGGCGCTACGGGACCAACCCGGCAGCACCCCAGCTGCTCTGCCCCAGGCGTCCTGATTCAGCCACTGCTGGTCAGTTTCAGCAGCGGCTGAATCAGGACGCCTGGGGCAGAGCAGCACCTCAGCTGCTCTGCCGGTCCAGTAGCGCCGAGGAGCGGCGGCGCTACTGGACCAACCCAGCAGCACCTCAGCTGCTCTGCCCCAGGCGTCCCCAAGTCAGCCGCTGCTGAAACTGACCAGTGGCTGACTACAGGAAGCCCCTGGGCTTCCTGGAATCAGCCGCTGATCAGTTTCAGCAGCAGCTGACTTGGGGATGCCTGGGGTTCTTAAGTTGAATCCGTATGTAAGTCAGAACTGGCGTCCAGATTCAGCCGCTGTTGAAACTGATCAGTTTCAGCAGCGGCTGAATCTGGACCAGTTCCGACTTACATACAGATTCAACTTAAGAACAAACTTACAGTCCCTATCTTGTACGTAACCCGGGGACTGCCTGTACAATTTTGAAAGCGATGTACCTTCAAACATAGTGTTCACACTAGACAACGAACAAGTGCAATACGATTTAGTGATTTTTCCCTCCCAATTACACCAATAAAAAAAAAATACAGTGCATTATAATGCAGCATTGCAAAAACGGTCAAAAAAGTGTATCGCCCACTTTTACTGCTATGTTCAAGAGGTAGAGTCAACTTGCATATCACAAAAAGCTTATCTACCTCAGGCAAAATGAGAAAGCAGGATTTTACAAGGCAGGTATACAGTTTTTAGACATGGTTTTGGAATGACTGCATTATTCATGAGTTGCTAGTCGCAGCAATTCTGTGCTTCTAGACTGGTGAACGTAGAAGAGGAGAGAAAAAGACAGCAGCAAGATTTGTATTCAGGACACAGGGTCCAACCAAAACTCACATGCATCCAGCCCAGACCCATATTTTCATTCTTTTTTAGCCTTCGTGCCAATATCAGCAGCAACATGTGCTTGTAACAGCTAGCAATATCAACCACACAATCAACTCAATTATAATGGCTTATTATTCAGTGACAGAATGCCTCACCTAACCTTCCGGTTGTCTTTGAGGCTGAAGACAGGGATACACCTCAAAAAGCGGGTCCAAGTGTCAGTCACAGTACATGCCAATTCTCTGGGCACCTCATCAAGCAGCTGCTCAAAGAACAGTTTCTGTGTAAGGCTACTAAATTGCTTTAAACATCATACCATCCTTGTGTCTTGTTCTTCATCACAGCAGGTTGCACAACACTAAACGGATACATTTTTACGGAAAGTCAGAAGTTTTATAAAGGGCACAACATCAGGAAATAGCTACCAAAACTGCACCAATACACAGCTTGGGAGCACCGGTCGTCATGGCATGTAGGCACCAGTTGCCAAAAAGCAGCAAGAATTAGATGTACAAGAGGATATGTTGCTCATTTCTCAATTCTCTCTCCCTAGCCCTCAGTCATCTTTGCCTCCTCTCCCATAGGGCTCCCACCAAACTCTGTTCATTCTCCCCACTTTCCCCTCACTTTCTGATCAGTCACGAATGTGCCAGTTTGCTTTCTGGACACAGTGCTAGGTCTGCTCTAGAGGGAGCTGCTCTTACCTAGGAGCAGCAGAGACAAAGGCCACATCTACCTTCGGAAGGTTTGAGGACAAAAGTGCTGTTGACACGCAAAAGTCGCCAAAAGTGAAAACCGGTCAAAACCAATTTTACTGCCTCCCGTTGTCAACATTTCACGGCCACATTGTTAGTTCCGCTGTTGACAGATATGGTAAACATCCCACAGTGCAGTGTTGTAGGAAGGCACAGCTGATTCTACGTTTCGCTTCTTGGGATTCCCTCGTAGTTCTAGGACAGGGTTTCCCAACCTATGGGCTGGGACCCAAATATGGGTTGTCATTACATTTCAAAAGGGTCGCCAAGTGTCTCCCCAGGTGGCTCTGCCCTCTCTCCTCCCCCCCGCCCTCGTTTTCACCAAGTCTTCCTGAAGTATCAAAATGGGTTCCCATCTGGAGAAGGTTGGGAACCGCTGTTCTAGGTGCTCTCCCATGCTAAGGAATGTTGAAGCAGCACAGCAGTCTCTCCAGCCCTCCCCCTGCAGCAGCACAACAGAAGCATTACAATGATTTATTTTTTGTTTGTTCCCCAAGAAAGCAGCTCACTCAGCTGTCAGATACTTCCCAGAGCTTTGAAAGGAGAGGAGTGCATGCCTGCAGGGCAACAGAGATCACAAAACACTCAGCAGAACTATTAGGGCAGGCATTGTGGGATATTGGCAGAAGCTAGTTCTGTTGACAAAACAAACAGCAGAGTCCACACTGGCTCTTTGTTGACAGTAAAGGGAGGGGAAAAGACAGGGCTAGAAGTTTGTCTCTGGCAGGGCTAGAAGTTTGTCATCTTCAAAACTGGGGGTTTTTCCCCCAACAAAAGTTGCATTGTAGTATAAACACTCACTGTTTTGTCGCCAAAAGGCAGGTTTTGGAGACAAAACATGTCAATATAGATAAGGCCTGAACTAGTTTGCATCCTCAGCATACTCCACCATGATGACCACCTAAGCTTGCTTTAGAATGAGATGATAGTAGAGGGTTAGTTATGAGAAAGAGGCTGAAACAGTCCCTCTCGAGTAAGGATGTGAATGGTCAACTAGTTAACCAGCAGCTGGGCTGGAGCAGCCCACCCCACTGTAGTCAGGGGATGCTCCAGACCAGAAGGAACAGTTCCCTCCCATGGTGGGAGGGCTGCCCCCCCGCCTGTCCCCATTTAAGCAGGTAACCAGTCGAACATAACGTTTAACTGGTTAACTGATCAAATGGGATTTTACATTCCTATGCTGGAGATCAGAGTCTCCTTATCCAAAGGGAAAGTACAGCACAGTCAGCACCCACGCAAACATCCCCACATCATCCTTGTACTGGGACTCTGTCCTGACATGGAAGTGCCATTTCCAATGGGGATAATTATTTCACCTCCATGTCAAATCAATCCATGGTTTCTCTGCTGAGTTGCAATAGAGTTTTTAAGGAGAGGACACTTGAGCACTGGTATCAAGTGGCTGAATAGGCAGAAGGTGGTTTCAGCAACTTCCAACCTACGCTGTACTTGAACCAACCACCTAGAAGCAAGAGGTTCCATACCTCCTTACTGACCCCATTGGTCCAACCAGTCTCCTGAAGTAGAGCCCTGCATGGATACAAAATTTGGATCCACAAAAATGAGATGTGATGTTTGCATCCACACCCGCAGATGTGGATACCTGTGGACATAAAGCAGACATCTTCAAATGTGCAGGGTTCTAGAGGTGGATCTGCTTCTATATCTACAAAAATGACCTGTGGATATCCACATCCACAGATATGCAAAGCGCTCTCCTTAAGGTCTTTTACATGGTGTTTAATTCAAGGAGGCAGGGAGGTTCCTTCGGGTTCCAAAAGGAAAACTAGAAGACAGGCAGGGTGAGAGATAGCATCACTTCTGAACAATGCCAATAGTTCCGTCCTTACCTCCTGTGGGAAGCAAACAAACCAGATTGGGGAGATTGATGAGTCATTCCGCCCACACATCCTGTGATGCTCACCAGCCATTGGCCAATGAGGTAGGAAGGACGGCTGAGTGGATCCAGTGCTGCACTAGAACATGGGGAATATTTCCATGACTTCCAGCGTGCTGAGAGGATAAACCCCCAAAACAACTGAATTTGAGGTTCTCAGAGGCTTCAGTGGTGAGGCGCACTGAAGTGTGTAGATAGATAGGTGTCCTCATCCATTTAACTGGGTCACACTTTGCAGCAGGACCTCTAATCAGCTGAGCAACATTTCACCTCAGGCATGTTGTCTGTAACTTGTGTAACTTCCAACAATTACCTGTGGCTAAGCATCCTTGCCATTACATGACGCAGACTTACCAGCTTATCTCCATCACAGCATGGAACGCACAGTCTTCAGACGTACTAGACCAGCCACATCATCTCTGCACACTAACCAGTGATTCACCACCCTGAGGGATGCCCCTTGCAACATGTTGTTGAACATGTTCTATATCCACAACCCTTGTGCTGTCTCTCTGAACACCCAATTGTTTTTTCCCCTCTGATTTTGTCTCTTCCCTCAACCCACAATTCTCTCTGGTTTTCTTATCTGCTTTCAATTGTGTTCTCATATTTTGCTCCCCCGCCCCTGGTTAATTCCTCTGCCTGCTGCCCCACTCACTACGTATCTAATGCTGCTCAGTGACCATGGGTGTTCCCCCAAAGGTGGTTCTGTGGGGGAGGGACATGGGTTCTCGTAGCTGAGCTGTCCATTGTCAGAGTAGACACACAGAGCTTGCTTCACTGAGCTGCTCCCCTGTGCCTCATAAATCTGTACTCAGAGCCAGGGCTGTGGCCCAGCTGTAATAGGGACTGCTGCAGAGAGGGAGAGAGGGGCGATGGGTTTCAAGGAGGCGCCAAACCATTTTACCGATAGAACATGTTTGCAACAGGGAATCAAAGTGGATCCATAATCATGTAGCCTTCCTCTCTGCCGGTCTTTCTTTTCCTGCACTCTTCCCTCTCCTTTCCTTCTCCCCTACCCACTACTCTGGCAAATCCCACAATGGGAAACCTTGCCATATTCTCTTCCCTCCACCCTTCCATTCCCTGCCTCAGGGGCTCTGTGAAACGGTGGCCCAGGAGCTTGCTAAAGTGCTGTTACAGGGCAGTCTGCCAGCCAGCCACTATTCCATGACATGGCTCCTTTAATGACAGGTCTCAAGGAAGCAGTAGACCAGACGGGAATGGGACCATGTTAATCCAGTAGCTATCTCCTTAACATGAGAACACCCAGATTTTTAGATGATGGAGGGGGAAGGTAGGGATGGTCAACTCAGGAGTGAGACTGTGACAAAGGGAAGTAATTTGAGTCTAGGGTCAAACAAGGGCAGGAAGACATTTGTGGGAAAAGCTCAAGAAAGGTCAGGGACTGCTTTGGGACTAGCAGAGCTCCTTGGATCAGAGGGAACTGGAGGGGAAACAGAAATGTGAAGCCTTGTAACAAAGGGGAATTGAAGTTGAAGCTACCTAATGTCCAGAGACCCATTTTCAATAGGGGGGGGGGAAAAAATAAGACACCCCCTGCTAGATGGCTTTGTGGCAAAGGAAAAGTTGGTTGAATGGTCATATGATAATAGTGGACGCCAACTCTCAGGCTCAGCAGCTTTCCAGTAAGGAGGAGAGTCGTTCATCTTGTTATTGGACAGAACTCTGAAATGTTTGATGCCTTTCAGAATTGTATCTCTGCCATGAATACCATTACAAAACACACCACACAGGATGAAACTCACTGCAACAACAGTCTGTTGGCTGAAAGTCACTAATATCTTACCTGACAGAGCTTCATGGAGCATAGTGAAAATGCCCTTTTCACTAGTGGCATTTTTAAAGAGTTAAGAAGGCCCCCCCCCCCCCCCCACAAAATAAAAAAAAAAAAAACCCAAGAAAAATACGAACATAAGCTAAGTGAAATTTGGCTCATGTTCAACAATAATCCACATACTTTAAATTTACAGTTCCTTCTAATTAAGACCACTTAAAGACAAACCATGTTCAGTGGCATACCAAATGTTATTTATATATATGTACATATGTCAATGTCATTGATGACATGCAATTGTTTCTTGTAATTTGAATAATGAGACATACATAATCGCTGTTTCACTGTACTGCTTTGATTCAGTGTCTAAAAGACAATGACATTTACAAAGGAGGTTAGATTTATAACAGCTGAGGCCTCCTTAGGCATATATTTTACAATGAATCTGGAAATACTTTAACTATGAACATTTATTTTAGGTCCTAATAGGCTTGAAAAGAGAAATTTGCATGTGGCACTCCAATTCTTTTAAGAAGGAGGAATGTGAGCTAACTATATTGGGAACCGCTGCCCTAGAGCCCGGGTAGAACAAAGCCAAAGGACCAGCCCAGAACAGATTCTGCACCACACTCTACACAACTACTGAATTGTCACATGCAGCAACACTCCTCTAGCAATATCTCATCTCTGCCTCGCCTCTCTGACCATGACATTTTACACACAAGAGGAGCTGAGACAGCCCAATAACCCTCCTTCCTTAGTATGTGCTGTTGACAACAGTTTCTTCCATTGTCTGGCATACTGTACCAAAGCCAAGCATTCGAGTTTGTTTCCATTATCCACCCCCACCTGATTGCAAGGCACCACACCTCCAACAGCCAAGTTACCGTCCTTGCGTGTCTATACTTGGACTCCCGTCTTTGCGATAGTGGGCAGAGCATAGCAGCTGGTAGTGGTACAACCATGGGATGCTGAAAGGAAACAGCTACTTTAGCTAAGGCCTGAAAATTAGTGAGTTATCCTGACAGCTTTCTGCTTTTCCACCTCCATTATGTCCTGTGCAGTGCTCCAACACAGAGGAAATCTTTCTGCTGAGCTGGGGGAACATGGAAAGGATATCATGCCAACAGCAGCATTTCGGTGCACTGAGAACCCCATCTGTTTCCTTTGAACATGACTGTTGAACACACTACCCACCACAGAATTCTGAGATTAGTAAAACATGCAACCTGCACTCAACCTGCAGCCTGGCTGTTCTTTCTTCTCACATTAATGCTTCGGAGTGGACTCTGAGTATTTAGGACGTGCCCATGCAGGGTTTCAAAACCTTAAATAGGTCACAAGCACAAAATTTAGAAGCACTTTGGGGAAGTCAGCAGCTCTCACATAGATACACTCTGCAAGATAAATGCAAACAATTGTGTTTCTTTTGATGCTAACAGAGCCAGCCCCAAAATCATAGGAATAGGTGGTGATTAACCCAGACTGTCCATTCTGATAGTGGCGTCCTGTTACCAGAGGACATCCAACAATATCAAGGGAGAGAGGAATGGATAACACATTGCAAGAAGGAACAAAAGGAAACTCCGGTTAATGTTTTCCTTCTAGATTAGAGCATCACAATAGTTTCAGAGGTGGTAGTTAGGTCTAATTTTTTTTTATTTTTAAAAGTAAGTATTTTATGGGCCTCAGATTTCATATTATGAGAGTTCACAAGATGGTGCTGTTACAAGCTCTTTGTCACACACACATGCTATTCATTCTTGGAATAAATGCTGCATTGTGAGCTTTCTGATGCAATTTCTTTGTGGCAGAGCTGTTGCAAGCAGGAGGAGTTTGCTCTCTGCCTAAATCTTTAGAGCCAATTCTGGTTTTGGGTTGCCCCTTGGAAGCTGGAGTTGTGCGAGACTGCAGTAAGCTATTAATAGTTTGTGTGCAGGTTGCGACCTCCTCTGTTTAGCTTGTGATGTATACAGGATAAAATACACAAGATGTACTAAGAAAAAAAACCCCAGATTCCATATCACTGATCTCTTCTCCAAAAAGAAACTGACCTGCAAGGCTTGAAATTTGCTGTCACTTAGCAGTCACACAATGGTATAGTTCAGAGCTACTCAACTTTGGAAGCCCTGGGGGCCACAATGATACTCTCAGAACATGTTGAGGGCTGCAACTTAAGAGTGGCTGCATGTACATGCAAATATATTCAAATATATGCAAACTGCTTCTTTCACACTGACAGGCATGAATACCAAGATTGAGGCAAGACTACACAACACAGGCCCCACTGAAGTCAATTCTGCTGATATTAATAAAATGCAATATTTACCCGATTTCCACTCATATGACAGCACTTTTAATGAGCAATGACAGTCCAGGAATTTAACTACTAAAATGCATATCAACAGAAGACCAATGGCGAGTCAATATAATGTGGAGCATGTTCCCAGTGGAGGCCACATTCAAAGGATCACACCCACCGGCCACATATTGAGCCCCATGTAAACCCAAACTGCACTGCGGGCCACAAACAAACGAGCTACAGCCTGTCTGTGACCCGTGGGTCATGTGTGAGTAGCCCTGGTACAGTTACTCAAACTGATTAATTGTAAAGGAGGGCCCAGTCCTACAACTTTTTGTACTGCTTAATATCAGTAGAGAACCACATGGGCACAGAAGGTCAACGACAGAAGACGTTTCAGGATCAGAGGCGATGTTTGTTTTATAGTCAAACAAATTCCCTTGGTATCCCTCGGACAAATCCACAAGGGAAGCCATAAACCCTTTCTTCATAAGACCTTCGTTTACAAGACTGCACACCTAGAGCAGAAGCAGGTAGCATCACAGCACTCTCCTTAGGCTTGAAAAGTAACACACAATGACGAAGAACAACAGAGTTTAGGCAACTTCCTACTTTTGAAGACTGCCTTTTAATTCAGGAGTGAAAGACAGAAGGGAACAAAAAAACTGGAAACAGATTTCTTTACGTTTCCTGTTTTTCCTATTGGGAGCAACAGTGATGATACATAAATTGTGGTCATACAAAGCCAGCTGCCACACAGAATTGTTAAGCTCATCAAAAACTATAAAGAAGCAGACCTGGTGCCAGGGGCAAATTTATTTATGCAAGAACAGACTAAGGGCAGACACACACAATCCACTATGTCGACAAGTTTGAGAATTATCATTTCCAGTAATCGCTGCTGATTCAGAGCCCACTAATACACATGGTTTACACTGATTAACAACTGTGTAGGGGGAACCTTTGGGACATGGCCTTTCAGGTCGAATGAGCGGAGTTGACAATAGAAGACTCCATGTGATTACCCACATGAAAGTCTCTCTCCCTCATGGACTTACTTAGCAGATTCAACTATAGCATCATGGGATTCAAGTTCAGCGTGACACTGGAAACAAAAGTCTGGCATTTCTGGTGTGCAGCTTAGGTCAAATGACTCTTCACTGTAATTGGTTAACAGTTTAGTTTTACAAGCAATGCCCACTCAGGAACAGTGCTGGTCTTAAACACTTATATTCCATTTCTATGTTTCCACACAGTACCGCTTTTCACCCCATTACTGAAATGCACCCGCTTTTGAAGTGTTGTGTAAAATTAAACGAGGTTGTGTAGGTTTCCTGTCAAGTAGCTAAAACAAAACCAGTGGAAGTCACAGGAATTGTGTACGTAAACAGCAACTTGGGTAGTTGCATTCTAACAATTCTAGCTTTACGGTGATATCCTAAGTTCTCCTCTGAAGATTATTCCAACCAAACAGCTGTCCTCTATTCTATGTAGCAGGCACTGGCTGAGTAGTGACTCAGAGCAAAGTGCATCCACCACCAGTTCCTATAGTACACTCTGCTTTCCTTTGGAGATCCCCATCTAAGTGCTGGCCAGACTGGCCCTGCTTAGTGAGACGAGAGAGAAATAATGGCTGAAGGAACACAGATGCAGTTCCTGCCAACAGCTACGATCTTATGAGTACAGAGGTGACCACACTGTTTTCAAGTTTTGATTTAAAGGTGCAGGATCGACACTACTGAAGAGGGAGGGTAACATTTTTCAGAAATGATTTTGGTACCTAAATCTCAATGGGATGTGTGTGTTTTGGGATATTTTAAATCTTATTTTTGTAAAACAAGTACAGTGGAAGCATTAGAAGCTTCTCTACACTGCCCAACCGAAGTGCATTCATAACAACAGCGACACTCCTCAGAGGCTCGACAATTCAGTCTCACCGTTCATTCAGTCCTCGACCTCTGCTAAGGCTACGGATGCTTGCTTTGATAGTGGCTTCTGGCAATACGAAAATTTGCCCATAAGTACCACGGACCATCTCTTACTCAATTTTCCATTACCACCTACTTGATGTAGAGCTGGACTCACAGCTTAAAGGACTAACTATCCATTTCCAGTCCCTAAGCTACCCTACCCCTCATGAGTGAACAAAGGAGGCCAGCAGCCCATTACCTGGAAAACTGTCTTGACTAAGAACAGTCTATTCCCCAGTAAGTGCAATCTCCATTACCATCCACTCTACCACAGCTAATGAGGACATGTGACTAGCGCTCAAGCCAAACTTTCCCAGTAACATAGCCCTGCTGGGCTAAACAGACAGGAACACCCTCTAGTTTTCACTCTGCCGGGAGGTGCCTTGGCGAAGGAGACGTGTTTACACTATGAGATTAGGTTGAATTTATAAAGATCGATTTTTAGCACCCAATTTTGCAAAGTTGAAGGTGCATGTCCTTACTGTGTGCAAGAGTAATTTACAGTTACTGCTTGAGACCAGCAGGATCATCAAAATTGACTTTAACAGCCCTTACAGTCAGCAGAATGGGCTTGGTAGTCTGGTTCAAAGCTACTTACAAGCAGCAGAAAGTATAGATAGCCAAAATGGCGAGGAGATCAGAAGAGTAGGGAAGAGATGCAGAGAAAAATTGAGGAGTGTCAAGAAAAGGATCCTCCATAAGCACATACTACACTGTTACAAAAAGTGTTGCAGGTTGCTAAGAAAGTTAATTTATTAGAAGGGACCGAAAAGCAAGGATGACAAGGTTTTCTAGGTTAATGGTTTCCTTAATATTCCCGCTGGATTCTTTGGCACTCTAAACATAGCATAAAGAAAAATATTCAGCTGGGTCATCAGAAGCAGGGTCAAGAAACAGTACTCTTGCCTCTCAATAGTTTTCCTTTTGGAACATATGAAAAGGCACTTAGGCCTTTCTTGGTTATAACATTTAAGAACTTGTATTTAAATCTGGAAAAATTAAATCCCTGCACACAGTAAAGTAGGCAGATAAGGCCAGAGAAGTGATACTGGAATCATTCAAGAATGTGTTTTTTTTTTTTTTTTTAAATACCATGTGTAAGCAGTATTATTGAAATGCCTTCTATTAATATGCAATATCCAGTACAGCTATGCCTCACCAAACATCTGCTGTCAATCGCAATTGTGTCTATTAAGCTGTATTTCCTTCGAAATTTTGTTGAAAGCTAGCAAAGAGCCTGGAATCAGCAACAGGAGAACCTAGACCTGCTAGGGTTGCCAGGCGTCCCGTTTTGAACTAGACAGTCCAATATTTGAGCTCTCTTTTTGGGAAACAAATGGAGAAAATATAAATGTCCAGTATTTTCTAAATAAGATGTAATGTTGATAGTGATGTAATGTCAAGTGTGTCCGGTATTTTTGTTGAAACCATCTGGTAACCCTAAGAGCTGCTATATGCAGCCGAGCCTCTCAATGCTCCCCCATCACAACAGCAAGAACTAATCTGAATTTGTGAGGACTCCTAGAAGCAATCTGAATGTGTCTGGAGTGATAGCTAATGTTCCATTATGACTGGTTTGCTGTATTTCTTTCCAGTCAGTCATGGGGAAATTGTAACCATGCAGAACAGGTAACATAAATAACCTGTGAGAAAGAAGTAAAGCCCTTCTTTTGATTGCTGGGGAAATGAAAAATAAATATTGCTAGAAGATTCCCTGATACTGGACCTTGAATGTATTTAACAGATAAACCTTCCCAATCATCTGCTTTAAATAAATAATGTATTTCTTGGAGCTACTTCACCACCTTAATAAAAAAGGGAGAAATGACTGTTTCGGGTTCCTCTCTCATCATTAGTGCTTTTCTTAAGCCTCATGTCATCACAGCATACATGTAGGTAGAAGGAAAACAGAAGTGGGTTATTTTCTCTTTATTCTTATGTCTGTAGCTATGCATAGAGTTAAATTGACTCATGGCATTGTAGTCACAATTCCTTAATTCAAGCTGCAAGCGTTTTCAGCAGAAGCCAACTTCTAAATATTTAGTTAGATTTCTAGCTGTAGCACTTGACTTGTACTATTTAAAAAAAAATTCACATCTTGTGAACGTTGATAAAGTAGTATTTTATAACATCGGTAAAAAGCAAACAACTCCTGGCTAAGCATTACAAAAATCCACTCAAATTTTTTACCTGTGCAGAGTAAGATACAACTTTTACAAATGTTTACTTGGAAGTTTTGGTACAGGACAAAATAGTTGGCTTCAAAAATTTCTCCAGTTCAGTAAGGCAGCTTCTATGCCCGAATATTAATTATAGGCTTACATTAGTTATTTGGTTTTATCACCTACCCTTAATTTCTTTCCCCTCTTCACATTATTATTGGACCCATAAGTGCTGGTAGCAAGAATATAAACAAGCGTCTGAATTCTTCTCTAAATTCTCTATATGGAAACACAAAAACCTTATATTCTAAAAGCAAAGAGTTATTTCAGAAAGGAGAGAGCAGCACTATCTTAGCCCTGTTTTATTCTACTTAGCCACTAGAATAGAGGTATCCCTAGCTATGCCAGAGACAAAATCCAAGGCTGCTTTTGTTTCTATGCCCGATAAGCCTCAAAAACAACATTCCATCTTTTAGTGGTTTTAAGACACAGATATTATGTACTCCTTATCTTTTACACAAGACAGGTAGAGCAAGGAGAAGCACTGTGGCTTGCTTCCAGGTTTAAGAAGAATGAACAACCATGTTATATTGATATCCAGGGAATTACTGTTCACCTGGTGGCATCTCATAGCACCTGCTATGGGAGCACCACACCTACCATCCTTGTTCTAAGAAAAAAGTGTTGGGGTGTGTTTTTTTAGACTCACTTTGAACTAATGTTTTAAAACATGTGTAGACAAGGCAAATTGTAGCATGTGTTAGCTAGTAAAGCATGCCCTACTGAGGAGTTTAGGTTTTCCTCTCAACCAGATAACATGCTGGACTATAACTTGCACTGACTACAAAAGGGTTTTAAACAAGCATGTTCAAGAACATTTTTTAAAAACCATTTTTCTAGCATGGACAAACCCCCCGCTTCCCAAGCAAAGGTACATTTTCTCCATTGAAATGTCCAAGCTCATTTAGAACAAGTCACTTCATCAAAGTTGAACACATGCATTTTGGGTTAACTCAGTACATTAACCATGGTGCTTAGATCTACAGCATTTTCTGTCAACTTGAGGGTTGCTGGACAGGTTTAGGAGGGATTTAAATGCAGGACTGGCATTAGGGAGTGCCAAACAAGGCAACCGCCAACGGCCCTATACCAGGGAGCCCCACAAAACTAAGTTGCATTCTTTAGCCCTGTATGGCAGAACTGGGGGTGGAGCCCCATGCAGTGGTGCTCAGGCTTAGTTTTTTTTTTGGAGGGGGGGGGGGGTTGGAATAATTTTCTTTAAATCCAAAGAGAGGTCACCAGCACAGAAAAGGTTGGAAAACACTCATCTACAATGATGGGAACAGTGTTAGATCCTCGAAAGAATCATTTTCATTGAGGAAGGAATAGGAAAGAGCTAAAGATGGGGGAAGGGAGAGGTGAACCCTACAACAGACCTACCGCTCACCCTATAGCTTACCTATGAGAGCTTGTCTCAGTGCTCTGGCTAGTATGCAATTCCAGTGCTCTATTATCCACTTATGTATGTCCTTATAAACATAAGAACTACCCTATGGATGAGGCCTATGGCCTGGGTAGCAAATACTTTTGTCTCAGACCAAGCCTGTATCAGAGACAACAATTCAAGTACCTTTGTCTTGCGAACAGATCCATTATGGAACAAACCCATGGAAGTTTCCCATGTCGCTAGTTTGCTCATGTGCGGAATCGTGACTTAATTCCTGTTTATTTTTTAAATCCTACCTCTTGTAGCATTGGACATTCTCACAACACAGAGGGGCAAAATCCAATCTAATCCCACTAAACTCTTTGCCTCAGTGATTCTGTATGGCAATGAGACGCTACAATCTATGCCGGGATGGGCAATAATTTTTCATCAGGGGCCACACCAAGATTTTAGGAACTAGTATACTGGGATGCAAGATAGGGTGTTTAGGTGAAGTAGGGGATTCTGACCTTGGGCACGGGATTAAGTAGGGCTATGTCTAGACTACGGGGAAGATTCTGTGGGAATTTACATATCTTCTTCCGATCTCACTTTTGAAAGCAGAGCTTTTAAAAGTGAAAGTAGTTTAGATGCAGCTTTTTTCAGCAAATCCCCCCCCCCCTTTGTCGAAAAGCCGCGTAAACCTCTTTTTTGAGAAAAAGCAGCTTTTCGACAAAGGGGGAAGGCTCGCCAAAAAAGCTGAATCTAAACTACTTTCACTTTCGAAAATTCCCCACAGAATTTGCATATCTTCTTTCGAATCTTCCCCGTAGTCTAGACAAGCCCTCGGAGTGTGGGACTGAATTTTGATCTGGGGGAGCGTTATAGCAGGGGGTGTTGGGAGGGAATTCTGGGAGAGAATTGTGATCTGGGGCAGTGTATAGAAGATTTTGGTAGTGATCTAGGGCAGATGGGGAAGATATCCTGGGTCAGGGAGTTAAGAAGTGGGAGATGCCGGGGTACAGAAATCAGGGACTAAGGTGCCAGAGAGGCAGGTGCTCTGGCTGGGAGTCACTTGGGGGTGGCTCCTGGCCAGCAGACCAACAGGGTCCCTTGAGGCAGGCTCCCTCCTGCATCAGCCCCAGCCACACGGCTTCCCTCCTTGAGCTGCTCAGGGCCACATGTTCTTTGGGTGGCAAAAGACTTCACGTATGCTCCCCCGCCCTCAGGCCAATCAGGTGCTGGAGATGGGGCAGTGTGCGAATTCTTGTGCCCTCTACCAGAGTCACATGGCACCTAGAAGGAACTGCCAGGTGTTTTGAACAGCCCATGGTTCCCTCTAAGTGCCACGTGCTCCTGGCAGTGGGGGGGGGGGGAGGGGGGGGGAGGGGGGGGAGGTGGGGGAAACGGGGACAGGAGGAAATAGCCTTCTTATGCTACCCCGCCCCCAAGCCAATAGGGATCTGGGGGCAAGGGAGTGCACAAAGTCTCTTGGTCCCGCCCCTCCCCCATGGCAGGCCACAGGCTTGATCAAACAGCTTGGCGGGCCAAATCCAGCCCATGGGCCATATCGTGCCCACTCCCATCTATGCACTATAGAAAAATACAATTTTCTTGTATCAGTTTTAAGATTGTTGCCTTTCAAATTTGATTAGCCATTTCCCTAGTCTCACATTAGAACACGAAGATCGAAACAATTGATTTATCTTCTCTACACTGTTAACTTTACCTCTCACCTATCCATTCAACTTGCAAGCACCCTTTTGAAATCTCCACAAAGCTCAATTCAGGAGCACAATGTGAAGCAATTCAAGAGTAGAACCCCTATCAGCTGCTGCTACAGTAGCAGGACTCTAGTGGCCTTCATTACTCCATTAGGACCCTCAAAGAAAATCATTCCTGAGTGCTCAATCATTCCTCTGTGCTCACTGGTCTGAAGCAGATCCATTTCTATTGCTAACACCATTAAGCTACTGATGCTGATGGAGTTTTTAACTGGATGGGGGTCATTCAGGTTTCTGGCATGACAGGAGATTTTGCTCCACTTAAACAACTCCAATTATACCCTACCTGTCTAGCCACCCAGCAAGCTAAATAATGCTTTGCATAGCTGAATGTGGATTTTAATTTCGCTTGCTGTTTCAAAGTAAAGTTATACTGTCTAATACAGTGTTTCTTAACATTAAGACCGAGGAACACCAAACAATTTTTTTTTATGAGGAATACCAAAAAGGTTGGGGGGCAAGTAATTGAGAAAAAAAGTCGCCTACCCCTTTAAAGGCAGCCATTTTGAACTCTGTTCTCCACAGCACACCCCCAAATGCCTCGTGGCACACCGGTGTTCCCCAAAATACAGTTTAAGAAACACTGGTCTAATATATGGGGTTTGACAGCCAACCATCATTGCTGGGGATTATCTGCTTAAAACATAAAAGACCTTAATAAAAAACCCCACCTCTAATATTGTAGTCAATGCTGGGGTTATTTCCCACTAGCTTTCTTATGTTATGAACCCAGGGATCATGCTAGCGAGATGATTTTAAAACACATGACTTTGCTGTCAGGCACAATACAATGACCAAGATTAGAGGGTATGCAATAACTTCTGTTGTGATGCACAGACAGAAGTTTAATGCTTACTGATGATGGGACAATGGAGAATATTGAACTGTATATTAAATCAAACCCATAACCTTGGCCCTAACCAAAAGCCTATGAAGTCAACAAAAGATAGTCCATTGAAGTCAATGGACTTTGTGTCCAGCTCCTGACCATAACCAACCGTGGATAGCACCTCTAACCACTCAGTCAGGAAAATGATAAATCATCTTTAGTGGATTAGTTTACTATTAGATCAGAGGGTTTAAAAATTAATGAAACTTGACGCATCTCCCAACTTTGTAGATAAAAATACGCCTATTCTGTAAAAAATATAAATCTGTTTCTAATATGGTTTCACATACTACGTGCAAATGATTTTTCACACAGTAATGGAACCATTATCTCTTTCAGCATACTAGAGTCACTAACTTGAAGAAATTGGCCTTCTAGGGTCCAGGATGCAAACTATTGGATAGTTGACTAGTCACTTTCCCCCCCTGCTGCCTCTATCAGCATGGCACTACTCTTCTTAACGGGCTTCTGTAGTACAAAAGGGCTCCATAGGAAAGCTGTCCACCCTGTCGTAAATATGTCAACTTTACATATGGATCACTGGGGGTAGGGAAGTCTGGACACCTGTTCTGAGTTACACATCCACGTAATACAAAGTGCCACCACTGAAGTCAATTGACTGGCCCTGGATTTCCAGTAGTGTAACAGAGGAACTGGGCCCCAGATGCACAGAATGTACATAGTACCTTGATGAAACAAATCTCACACCCACACCCACACACAGGTTTTTCAAGGATATATTTAGTGGGTAGACAATATGGTAGTTTTCACTGCATTTCCTGTTTAGTGATTCTAATTGTAAATTATTAGGGTAAGCAAACTGTAAATGTATATTGAAGCATTTGCGTTTTCATCTCCCTAGCTACAAATATCTGCCAAGACGAGGGATGTTAAAATGTGTTTATTTATGTAAACGTGCAACCACTGAAAATGGTTACATACTTACGTGTGTGGGGGGGGGGGTTACGTGTAACCATGAACTTTGAGCCTGGGCTCATAAGTTAACCATGTACATAGGTACATGTTGACATCCCTAGCCAAGATGTCCATTCCATTCCTGTGCCCCACTGGAGAAAGGGAAAGTCTAGAGTGAGGTACTGGATTTATAATAGAGCCAGTCCATAACTGCAGCTTCTTGTTTATTACACTATGCTAATTTTACTCGGCTGCCATTAGAATAACAATGCAGCTTGGTCTAGTTTGAATACGTATTATATCAGCCAATTATACCAAGCCATTTCCTGGGGTTGCTGTGTGACCATGAGTATGAAGACAACATATTGACAAAAATCTCATTTAAAAGTCATGTCCGTTTTATTCATTTTTTTCCACATTCGATCAAATGGAAGAGTAATATTTCTGAGAACGGAATAGGGATTGATGCATTTTTAAAAGTTTCTGTACTGCTACCGAAAATCAGTTTCTGCCTGACTTTGTGGCTCACCTTTATTCATCTGTATTGTATTCAAAAGTTTATAATACAAACTACCATGTTTGGACTTTCAAATCACCCACACAATCTCTTGCATCTGATCACTTCTTTCACATAATCTCTTACCTTCCTAGAGCAGAGTAATTAATGCAGAGTAAATAAAATGTCAAACAGTTAAAACTCCCTGCATTGTTTTATGGTCTTTGTTATGCAGCAAATACTTGCCCAAATGCGCGGTGTTTTAGATGTGTTTGACAATTATTGCTGACTAAAGAGACTCCTGCAACCAGATCCACAGCTAACATGAAGTCAAGAGCTCTACATGGATTTACACCACTTACTGACTTGTTCCCAAGGCCTTTGGAAGGTAAGTCAAAAGAGACTTGATCAAGTAGTATATTATAAAACTGTTTGCCAGTTTAAAACCTGCCCTTTTATTAGCCCACAGAAGATTTGTAGTGGACTACTACAAAAAAAAAATCATAGTAGTATCAACACTTAAGGTAATATGCACAGGAGCCTATTGAACTAGAAACAGGGCAGGTCTGCCAGAATACATTACCCAAGGGCCTCTCTGCACTACTGTTCAAATCTTGAGTCCAATCCTGCATTCCTAATGTACCCCAAACTCCCTGTGCCATGAGTGGGACCTACAGGCATGCCAAGAATGCTGATTGGGTTTCTTTTTAGAAAGAAACTTTCTTGTTAAGATGCTGACACTTGTTTCCCGGGTCAGGGATGAGCTATGTTAGCAGAAGTTTGGAAAGGGACAATAAAGCAAATTGAGTGGGTGGGAAAGAATGAGCTGACGTAGCCGCAGCAGCCGAATGAGAAGACAAACAATTACAACACTTTTTTTTTTTTTAAATCTAGCCTTATTCTTGCACCAAATTCTCATGAAAATCTAGTACAGCTTGAATCTAGAATAGTAGAAATATGAAACTGGACACATGAAGTCCAGCTGCCCCCACAGATAATTAAATTGTTTACATGTATTAACATCCACTTGGCAGGGAATGGGGATAGCTGAATTATAAATGAGGAAAACAGAGAAACAAAAGAAAAGCTGTGTGTCCTTTATATAATGTATTAAACTTCTCACTTGGCTAGAAAAGGCATGGTGCTGAGCTTCTAATGAATTAGGAAATCCAGTTTGTTGCCAGATGCCGCCCACCATCTCAAACTAATATTCTCTTCTCAGGCCCCCAACATAACAAGCTTCTATTACCCAGTCAAGTAAGGAGGAGAAATGATCAGCGCCAGAAGGAACCCTGATGTGGAAAAACTGAAGTCTGGGTCTTACACTGTTAGTAGGGGAAGAAAAGGACTGGCCCACTGCTCTAGTGCTGTGTGGGTCACCAATTTCCCTTCTTTTCCCTCCTACAAGGGAGTTTGGGTCCTGAGCTGGGAGCCCTGAAGAAGGAGCAGAAGGATGTTAGGGTTCTGTGTTGTTCTGCAGTGTGGATCTTTAAATGAAAGAGAAGTATTCCTCTAAATATAAGCAGATCTGGTCCCACCTCAGGCGGAGGATAATGCAGGATATACAATATAGTAAGAGATAGTTGAGATTAAAGAAAAAAAGGACCAGAAAGAGATCTGGTAACAGACTTCAGATATATTAAATGTGTTAAGAAGACAGCAGTGATCAATTGTTCTTCAAGTCCATTGAAGTAGGTAGTAATGGACTTAATCTGCAGCAAAAGAGATTTAGGTGACATTAGGGAAAGTTTTTTAACCATACTGATAATGAAGCTCTTGAATAGGCTTCCAAAGGAGATTTGGGAATCCCTATCATTGGTTGGACCTGTCAGGGATGGTCTAGTACAGTGGTTCCCAAACTTTTCAGCATCACCCCTCCATTTCTGATTTTTGAAAAACCCTCATGCCGCTGACGCCGCCCCCCCTCCCCAAAAAAAACCCCACACCACAAAACTGAGCAGTGCAGCAAAGCTTGATGGGGGGGGGCTGGGTCGCCTTGCCCCCTCCCCCCGGAATTTCTTCTCACTCCCCCCAGGGGTGCACACACCCCAGTTTGGGAACCCATGGTCTAGTATCTGTGGTCCTGCCTTGGCACAGGGGGCTGGACTAGCTGACCTCTCAGGGTCCCGTCCAAGCCTAAATTTTTATCATTAAGAGGTTACCTGAGGTACAGTGAAAAGACATTTCAGGAGACTGCTGAAGTTTCGGGTTTCTCAAGACTATCTTGGAAAAAAGAGAAATCGTTCGCTTGCACAGCGCAAGTAGTTACATTTCCACAAATATCTAACTTCTAAGGTTAAAATCCCTTTATAGATACATTCCCATTTGTGAAAAGGCCAAGCCACAGTTCTCTGTGCTCACCTTAGCTTCAGTGAAAATGCACACAATGCAAACATTTATCCAGACCTGAAAATTAAGAGTGTATAGTCAGTTTCACTGTTTCCCCTGCAGAGTCAATTTCCTGTTTCCTCAGCACAGACAATTTCCTCATTTGTTAGTGTGGTTCTTTCACACAATAGGAGAGAGAAACACATTTAAATAGGAAAGTGCAACTATAAAGCTACCAAAACTGACAGATGACTCAGAAGCAGCTGTAGAAAACTAAAACTGCTTTTAATTCTTTACCCACTATATTTCAGATTGATGGTGCCTCTTGAATAAAAGCCTCCATTCATCTCCCCTTGGAGAAGACAATTGACTAAAGCTTTGTCTGCACTGGTAATTGAACTATAAAACTTATAAGCCCACAAGCCTGAAAGACTAAAGTTTCAGTGCAACAAGTGCCAGAATGATCAGCACATTGTTGGTAGGTGTGTTCTACTTCTGACAATGTGAACGCCACTCATTGGGTACGGAAATATTTTGTCTGCAAAACAGGTGACAAAACAATGGTTACACGGCCTGACAACACCATAGCTACGTCGACATGGCTGTGTCGCTAAAAGCTGCATAACGTAGACAAAGCCTAAGAGATTAGCACAGCCAGAGACTTTGCTTTTTACACCAAAGAGAAGTTGAGGCATTCCTCCCCCCGCACTGGACTACTTTTTTTGATTAATCAATGACTGGAACAGCAATGCCCTACAATTATAGTGACGCAACATCCAAGCCCAGTTAGACACAGTGTTTTCAGCAGCACATCTCAGCTAAGCAAGTTTTCCTGCTCTTTGAACAGAACTCATCCAGAGATGTGCGAATAAACTTGGTTTCTTATGACTTGGTCCACCAGGCGTGTTCACATGACTGCACAAAACTAACACACTGGGAACCAAATGTGCATTGTAGAAGGAAGATGCAACAGATCTACTGTCCAGCTCATTTACAGAGATGAGGGAGGGGAGGCAACAAGCAGAAAAATCTCCCACTCTTCTGTCCTCCCTTCACTCCCCCCATTTTATAATGGTATGAATGGAAGGAACCTCTTTGGGCCTGCCACTGCCTCGTTTCTAGTGTATTTATTTATACTCCCTCCCACAGATGTATGTGAATACACAAGATTCTAGGCAGTGAAGAATCCAGCCCAGTGGCCAGAAGTCACAGAGCAACAAGTCATAGGAGAGTTGACTTCCAACCCTATGCTTTACACTAATTCCTGACCTTAAAATATGGGGGTGAGGGGAAGGTGGCAATGATATTAAATTGCCAAGTTTGAGCAAACAATGAAGTCACGTGCTGCACCTCACAACACCTAAGGCCAGATGTAAACCTGAAGTAGAGAAGTTGAAGTCATAGTGCTCGAGGTACCAGTAAAATTAATCTTTAAAGATTGCCTTTGATTTCACTTATTCAAGTGTTCAGTGTTTTCACGGAAAACAAAATCAGTATTTTTTAAATATTCATCTCCCCATCAAAAGACTTGGATGAACGAAGTGCTGCACCACATTAGACTCCTCTTACTCAGACATATGACAACCATTAAGAATAACCTTGACATCACCCTGATGTTTACGTATCTCTGCAACTAGCTTTAGAACAAGCCCCACACCTAAAGACTAAACGAATCACCTTCATGCAGCCATCTGCCCGGAAAGCCATGCCTACATAGCTAAGCATTCCTTTAGTCACCATGTCAGAACTCAATCTTTCCAAAGTGGACCGATATACACAAGTCTCTGTTCAATAAGGGTATGAAACTGTTGGCAAAAGCTTGAAGTCATATGAAGATGAAGAACTAGGCATGGTCAGGCCTGCTGGGGAGAACGAGGAAGGGGGCAATTGCCCAGAGTAAGGCTGTAAGCAAGCAGTTGAGTAGTTGACTGTACAACTACTCGCATTCTCCCCTCCCCAAACACAGAAGCAGAAGGGGGAGGGAAGCAGAAGATGGCTCAAAAGCCAGTTCCCCTCAGCACTGTCTCCATGGTGCTGCCTCTCCCTCCACCCCCGAGCTGCTGCCTCTATTGGGGGAGGATGCCACAAAGCACCCTTTGCTCCTCACTACAAGCAGAGGCTGCTCTACACCCCACAGACCAGCCTCTGTCAATGGCCAGCCCCAGCTGCCGTGGACAGGAGCTGCCTGTGTGCCTGGCTCCTATTACACTTAAACTGCAGAGCCACGGTGGGGGTAGCTTCTGGACCCATTGCAAGCCAGGACTGAGTGCCTTCCCTTATCGACTAATCATGTTGTCGATACAAACTGTACCAACTGTACGATTAGCTAATTACCTGTCTCTTAACATCCTTAGCCCAGAGCTCCCCCAGTCACTACAGCAGGACTAAGGAAGCAGCTCCTGAAAGCAACCAACACAGCTGGCTGGCAGATGGTTTCCATGTGCTGCCCCTGCCCTGACTCTGTAGCTCCCATTGGCCAGGAATCACAGTCAGAGGGAACTGCAGGAGCGGTGCCTGCAGGAGGCAGCACATGGAGACACTTGGCCCCCTCCCAGCTAAGATCTGGTGCAGAGAGATGTGCCAGTTGCTTTTGGGAGCCACTCAAGGTAAATGCCAACTCACTGGCTTCCCACCACAGCCTGCACCCTTTCCCCAGCCTGGTGAAAGTGATTAAGGGTGGTGGAGAGTGAGCGATGGAGGGAAAGGGGGGGTGGGGGTTGGGGAAGAGGCGGGACAGGGGTCTGGTCTCAGGGAAGAGGTGAGGCAAAACTCTTTGGATTTGCGTGGTTAGACAGGTGGCAGCCCTCTTGGGGCCACTGACTGTTCTGCCCCACGGGCCGTGCATAGTACAATGTTTGGATTTCCTTTCAAATCAAAAGGACAGCGACTCAAGTAGCATGTTGCACGGTGGAATACTGAACGCACAGCCCGGGAGACAGACGACCAAGGGGACTTCTAAACCATCTTTGTACCTTCCCCATTCCTGTGCTGTTCTGGGAGCTACAGAACCTGCTGGGGTGACTTCGCAGAGGCTGCCAAAATCCAGACAGACCCCCCCAAGCCTGCCCAGGATACAGACATCTCCTCAGACTGCCCTATGGGCTACAGTGCTTCTCCACCAGCATGCTCCTCTCAACTCTGGCCTTCCACCAGCGCACGGCTTTTGAAGGGGAGGCAGCCTTATGGCCATTTTCACCATTGGGTGCCAGGGGAAGTCATCTTGAGTCCTTGTACACTACTCTGATCCTTTTATATCACCTAGTAGGGCAGAGTCACACCCTTGGTGAGTGTATTATAGCTCCATCCCCTGTCTTAGTCTGTTTTTAGATCTTTGAGCTCACAAGAACCTCTAGCATATGGATCATCGCTTCTCTATATATGTGCAACTCCCAACCCTCCGGGGCCACTGGGCACTACTGCAATAAGATTACTAGCATGAACAAAGGACTGGACAACCCAAGGCTCGGAAGATTTAGGAAATCAGAAGATTTTACCTTGCCGCTGTATAAAAACCCTGAGCAGTGGGTTTGCACTTGAAACAGCCTTGAGGAAGTTATCATCATTATTAATAGGAAGAAGGTCCCCATGAACATCAGCATATCCAATCATCACCTCCATGCTGGAGATGTGGTGGATGTGAAGAATGAGCTTGTAGAAGTCTTCAAACTTTCCTGGCTTGTAACGGTCCAGAGAGAATCTTCGGAATTCTGCCCCAAACTGCAACCAGAAACAGAAAGGATGTGAGTGGACAATGCAACAGTTAAATAATCAGGTTGTGCATTTTAATAGAGCGTTTGCTGCTTTACTCTCCCCTACACTGAATGTGGCTGGGATGTGCCCTTCCAACTCTCCCATGCCCAGATTACACTCTTCCAACAAGGTTTGTATTAGGGTAATAACAGGCTACTTCGTAAAAATGTTATCCATAGTATTAATCAATGCTAGCTTACAAGAGTCCGTTTAAAAAAATTGATTAAATGGTACATTTGAGCTAGAACTAATAAAGCAGGATTCCACTAGACTAGAACATTCAACTGTTCAAAATCAGCATTTCTGGTGTCCCTAAAATTACTTTTCTTAAACCCAAGAAGAGAAACAGTCTTCACACCCAATTTCAAAAATAGCTGTTTTAAGTCATTTAAAAAAAATCCTTGACATTTCCCCATCAATATCACAATGAACTTAAAAATGCCACATGAGACATTCAGGGCAGTGCGATGTGCAGAGTGCAATCTTCCATTAAAAATGGACAACATCCATGTTTGCATGCTCTAAAGTGACTTGGTATTTGAGTCCCAGGAGGAAAGTTCTTCAGATTCTAAGAGAGTTGTTACAGGTTTTTTGAATTCTACACTCCATTAGACTGATTTATGTCTGGCTAAAGAGCTACAATTTTTGTGGGATGAAATTTCACATGTTTTCAGTAGCAGTTGAAGGAATAGTGTTAATTTAAGTACAACTCAAAATTATGATATAAAGAACAGCTGTTATAAGACTTCAGACCCCGCCCCCAACAGAGATTTTTCCACACTTGTTTCCTAAATACCAATGCATATAATACTTACACAAATAAATACTTCCCAGCAGCATCAGAAATGAAGACATTGTTTAATCAGACCCTCTTTCATATTCTTAATAAAAGTGAAACTGGTTTCACCATTTGCAAAACCTGGACATCCAATATACTTTAACTTAACTATGAACTTGTTACATAGTTCACAAAAGTCTGAGTAGGGTTCTTACTCTTGTCCTTGCATGTTGTATAAAGGGGCCAAAGTGGCATGTAGGAGTTTTAAAAGAGGCAGCAGGCAACAACTCCTTGCAGCTTGAACTCGAGACTGCCTTCAGAGGACCCTGCCTGAGCTGTGGCGTAGAGATGTCATGCGGCAGGAAGAGCGTGGTCACACCATCAAGATATTTCAATCAGTTTTACTGCCCCTGGGCAGCTAGTTACAGGCTGCTGTAACTTATGCAGTCCTACAGAACGAAGATACATTGGGAGCCATTGACTTAAGCAACTTTACCCTCCTTTCCCCTGCAAGTTCAGGGCTACCACCTTTAGAGGTGCAGCACAGAATCTCACTCCATATATGAAAGCTAACAGTCTCTATCCCTTATGGAAGCACCCTCTAGAATTAAATTGAGAATATCTGACATTTTCCACTATGTTTTACGGGGAGAGGGCAAGGGAAAGGGTTTTGTGTTTTATTTAAGAGTAATTTCTGAAGCACTTCATAGATTCCATCGCTATTCAAATTCTATTGGCCTTTTCACAAAGGATTTAGATATCAGCAGAGTGCTATTGCATTCAATGCTTAGAGAGAGGCCAAATGGATGGCCGAGTGCAGAAGACAACCTATGCTTAAGCTGTAAGCAAAAATGATCACTTCAGCCACAGTTGCAGATTCATCCCTTCTCTGCCAGCACAAGAAATGTCTGACAGAGCCCTAGGGCAGTGGTCCCCAATGCGGTGCCCATGGGCGCCATAGCGCCCACCGGGCCATTTCTGTGCGCCCGCCAAGTGATCTGGGCTGGCCCCATCCCCGGGTGCGTGGCATGTGAGCGGTGCCGGCCCCTGGGCATGCAGTATATAGGCGTCCCCGCCCCTGGGCACGCAGCACAGGAGCGGCGCCAGCCCCAGACGCGTGGCGCATGGGCACTGCCGCCTCCTGGGCATGCAGAGCATGGGCTGTTCTGGCCCCGGGCCCGTGACGTATGGGCAGCCCCACCCCTGGGCGTGGGGCACAGGAAGGGCGCCGGCCCTGGGAGTGCAGTGCATGGGTGGTGCCGGCACTGGGCACGCGGCGTATGGGTGGCTCCACCCTGGGCGTGTGTGCGGCCCTGCCCCTGGGTGCCCAGTGCGTGAATGGCCCCACCCCCGGGTGTCCAGCAGCCCCAAAAGGTTGAGGACCACTGCCCTAGGGATTGACCCTCATCTTCCCTCCCATTGTCCGCTAGGCCCACCAAAACTAGCTCCTTTTTTGTAATGTAGGTTGATCAGTAAAGCTGACCAGAGGACAATTCCATTTCACAGCAACTTCTGAAGTTTAAGGCCACATCTATCCGGAAGCCAGGATCGACGCTCTGAGATTGATCCACTGGCAGTCAATTTAGCATGCCTAGTGAAGACCCGCCAAATCGAGCACAGATCGCTCTCCAGTTGACCTCTGTACTGTACTCCCAGCAAGAAGAGTAAGGTAAGAAACTCTCCCATCAACTCCCTATGGTATAGACCCTGTAGTAACTCAACCTAAGATACATCGACTCCTGCTATGTTATTCACCTAACTGGAGCTGCATCCATTAAGTCAACTTAGGCTATGTTTACAATACCACAGTGCTTTGTTCTGCTTCTGTTCCACACTGGAATGAACATGAAGCTTTTTTAATGTTTTTGCATAAGTGGAACAGGGAGTGAGCCTGATCGCCTAATATCCCAGGCCAGTGCCCTATTCAATACACGACACGAGAGAAGGCATAAGAGCCCTTCCTTCCTACTGCCTTCCAAAACGTTACTGAAATCGACATATCTCCTTCAAACATTTTGGCTTTACCAAAATGGCACAGTTCAACTATATATCAGTTTCAAAAAAAGTGAAAGTGTAGCTCCAGACTTTAGGAATATGGTAAACAGACACTATAAAAAAAAGCATCTGCCCATGTCAGTTCTGTAGGTATTCAAGAGAGCCTCAATCCTGAACTTTGGGGAAAGTTTTAATCTGTACTCAAACTCAGGCCCATCTTAAATAGGTCAAGGTTTTTCAGTCAAGCTTCTTTTTGACTACAGGTTGAACCTCTCTAGTCCAGCAATATCCATGGTCTGGCATGATATTAGTTAGCCAGATATCCACTTGTCATGTGTGTGGCAAAGTTTCCCATACTACCATAAAATTCGTTTACAGCCACCAGACCTGGAGCTCAGTGTTCTGTGCTCTTATTTAGCTCTAATTTGCCCCTACATGTCTTCTAAGACCCCAGTAAGCAGTGGAAGTGTGGGTAATGCTGCTAGACTATATTGACTACCTGTGGTTCTGCAAATTATCTGGTTTGGCACCAGTTAGGTGCCCAGGGTGCCAGAGTACAGAGTTCAACCTGGTGTATTATCATAAACCAGATTCAATCATAGTCATCAGTGCAGGCTCAAAAAAGAGCCAGCCATTTAAGGGTCCTCCCCAACCACACAATTTGTTCTTCAAAATCTAATAAGTCTTTTTAATTAAATAAAGTTCCTGGTTAAGACTTACTCTGTGGAAGTCACTCCACCCCAAACCTCTTTGATCTATTGCTAACACAGCCCAATGATAATATGAATGCAGGTATGAAGTGTTATTGTTCATCTTAAAACAGGAAATTTTTAATTTTGGTTGGGATCATGCTCCTAAATTATGTAAAAGCAGCGCTTTTGAAAAATCCTGCCCTTTGATCACAGTGATGATGCTAATTTAAATGCTTATTTAGTCCAAATACAATAAAGCAGCTTGTTTATAATATAAACAACTGGATCTAGTTTAGATTTCAATTCAGACTACCCACCCAGAACAAAGTAGACCCAATTTCAATGGAGTCAAAACTGCTCTTCAAACTTTCCTAGTTTATGTGATATTACTTCCACTGACATAGTTTAAAATGCAGGTTAACACAAATGAGTACATAGCAGTGTTTTAAGTGTAAAAAATTGGACTGCAAATTCTTTCCCTCTAGATTTAGAGAGCTATTCCACTTAAACTGGTGGCATGTAACTGAGTACTGGCTCGTTAAACCCAAGTGACAAGATCCAAGACTAAACATTTTCAGATTGCAGTTAGAGTTGGCCACACCCTCTATTTCCCAACTTCAGGATTATTTTAATCTAAAAATAGCAACATAGTAGTACATAATGTTGATTAAATGCCAATTTATCCATCATGTGAATTGATGGTGCTAAACATAAACATGCATTTCCTACCCTGAACAGATTGCAATCTAAGGTCACAATCCTACCAGCTAATCCAAGTATGTAGATCTTTATGTGCACAGAGCGTTCCACTGAGTCCAATGGAACATCAAGCAGACAGAAATGTCAACTATCAAGGACATAAATGCAGAATCAAGGGCCATAAGGTGACTGGGTCCCACTGAAGTCAATAAGATTACTCACATGAGGTAGTGACAGAACTACAGACATAAGCATGTGAGAAACAAGCTGGGTGAGGTAATATTTTTATTGGACCAACTTCTGTTGATCAAAGAGACAAGTTTCCAAAGTACAAAGAGCTCTGCTTCAGGCAGCTCAGTGTAGCTCCAAAGCTGGTCTCTCACACCAACTGAAGTTGGACCATCAAAAGACACTGCCTCACCCATCTTTTCTCTTTCATGCCCTGGATCCACATGGCTACAACCACACAGCAGTAAGTCTAAGGGACATGGAAGGAAGGAATAAGAGAAAGGAAGCTGCTTGGGAGAAACAACACAGATTTTAAGAAGTAATGAAAGGGGGGGGGGGATTACATTTTTTTTGTTTTGTTTTTAAAGGTTGGTGGCATTATACTAAACTATACAGAGATTGCAGCACTATTGCTAATTGGTTCCTTTCAGAGAAAAAAAAGCTTCTGCAAATGATAGACTATTTATTCTCCCTAATGAAACTGATAAACAGTATCACCATAATAATAGATTTCACAGCACTGCATAACTTGGAGACTGAATACTTCATTGTATTCAAACGTGAAGACTTTTTCCAGAAGCCTGGGGAAAGATATCTTCCAGGAGCTCAAATTCTAACTGCCTTTAAAGATTGTTACCTCAAACTATGCGCTTTTCTAAGATAAAAACACATCTTATAGTTAGCACATCAAACAAAGAAACTAGAAAAGAAACTCCACCACCAGAACAATCCTTTGTTAGAGAAAACTAATTACTTATTAGAATTGTTAGTTTATTGAACAATGAATTACAGTAATCTACTTTGACCTACTTACCTAATGTAAATATTCCAACTGATATTGCAGAAGTTGAAGTGGGAGGAGGAACAAAGGGGATTAAAGATAATTTAGTCTGACAGGGCTACCAATGACTAACAAAACAGAAAAATTTGCAAATGTTTGCTTTTCAAACAATGTGTCCTGTCCTAAGACCCTTCTAAATGTCAGCCAGCCATTCGTCTATTTGCAATTACAAACAGCAAAAAGTACCCAAACTACACAGGAACTCTGGTTCATTTCCATAATACGGGAATGCCAAGAACAATAAAATAACCACCAAAGAGGAAAAGGCCAAGAGCTCTAAACATGTGTGTGCAGTTTATGGACAGAGCAATGAAAGCTGTGTTTGACTCACAGCTACTTTACCCAATCATAAGCTATTTCTCACTATAAGCACCATATGCTACAGAATTAACCTCCCCCCACCCAACACACACATATATTAGTTTAAAATGTCCAATTCAAACTTTTATGGGCGAGTGAAAAAAATGAAACCAAGTCTTTCCCTGCCTGACTTTTGCTAGCTGTAAGATTGGACAATTCTCTAGGATGAGACTTACAACCTCTTCAAAAACAACAAATGGTCTGGTAGCACTTTATAGACTAACAAAACATGTAGGCGGTATCATGAGCTTTCGTGGGCACAGCCCACTTCTTCAGATGATCGTAGTTCCATGATATCATCTACATGTTTTGTTAGTCTATAAAGTGCTACCAGACCATTTGTTGTTTTTTTAAGTTTATCCTGCACAGACTAACTCGGCTACCCCCTGAAACCTCTTCAAAGACCAACATTTAGCAATAAACATAAATTACATTAGCCACCTACTTCTCAGGAAGCAGCATCTCAGATACAGAAAGAAAAACCACCTGTGCTTCAGTTAATGCTGCACAGACAACAAGCTATTGCTTAGTGTGATGGCCTAATTCTGTTCCATTGAAGTCAACAGGAGTTTTATTGTGGACTTCAGTAGGCGTCTGCTCCCATTGACCTTAATGGGAGCAGAATCTGGCCATCACCGAGCATTCTTGAAAGTCCCACTCTTGCGCATATATCAGAAATTAATCCTGAGTTCAGTTTTAAATCTGCGGAACTTCACTTTACCAACAGTAATGAACCAGCCCGTAGATTAGAGATGTTAAATTTAGTTGAATCAACTAGTCGATGGATTTTCCATTGGCTAGTTGAATAGTCGATAACCAGGGGAAAGGGTTATTTTTTTAAACTATGTTCCTTGCTATGAATTTGTAAAAGGCTGCTTCATTGCTAACGGTCACCTGCCATGCTAAGGTAGAACTAATTCTTTAGCTCAAGCAGTCCACTCGTAGCTTATACTTTGGGATGCAGCATGGATTAGTGCACAGCAGGGATGTTAAAATGCATTTACTTAATTAAATGTGTAACTGCTGAAAATTTCAGCAGTTAACATGGGGCATCAGGTGGCTCACCAGGAGCCAGCTTTTAAGCATCCACTGTATTTCTGTTGTGTGTATACAGTGTCTAGCACAACAGAGCTCTGATCCATGACTGACTTTTAGGCCCAATAATAATAATTAGCAATAGACTAAATGAAAGCCTTGAATTTTGCTAAATGAAAGCCTTGAATTTTGCTAACAGTTCTGTTTGTTGCATTAAAGGTGGATGGTAGGCCCTATTCACACTAAAGTTCAACTTAGCTTCTGTAACCAATTGACAAATATCATCTGAGTTGTGTTCTCATAGCAGCACCTCTGTCTCTCATGTGGCTGAACTGAAATGAATGGAGATGCCTATCTCCTAAAACTAGAAGGAGCCTTGGATCATCCAGTCCAATCCCCTGCCTTCACAGCAGGACCAAGTACCATCCCTGACAGATTTTTTCCCCAGATCCCTAAATGGCCTTCTCAAGGATTGAACTCACAACCCTGGGTTAAGCAGGCCAATGCTCAAACCACTGAGCTATCCCTCCCACAGAAAACACTGAAACAAACAGGCGCACTGGGCTTAACAGCTGTGCCCTACTACTTCAGCACGGAACAGAGCAGCCTAGAGACACATACAACCTGGTGCAAGAAGCAATACCTCCAGAAATCCTGCTACACAGACAGCTCACACATGCATGGGTAGTCTTTTGTCACACCAATGCTGAAAACAAAAAGCCAGCGCACCAAACTAACCACAGGAAGACTACCAAAGTACCTTAGGCCACAAGCAGGAGCAACACAGGTGACATTTACTAACAAGAGATGGAACAACACAGTGTGGGGATTAGGAATATTAACGGGGTAGAGGAGGAGATTGGCTAATTGTGTAGTCACAGCATCCTGGGCTAGCCACAGGCAGAGGCTACTCCAGCAGCAGCCCCTGTATGCAGCCAGCCGCAGTGTGCAGGGAGGGGGAGGAGCAGGCAGCACCCATGGAAAGAGTGCTATGGGAACTGGCTTTTCAGTCAGCTCCCCCCAGCACCTGTTCTCTCTTTGCTGCCTCTGATATAGAGGCAGCAAGAGGAAGGGAAGCAAGTAGTCAAGTACCCGACTACTTGTTACAGCCCTAGTGTGGGTAGAAGCAATCTTTACAGCCAGCCATGCCAGTGGGGAAATGTGTCTTCTCAGCACAGCTAACCCAGGTCTGAACACTGGAATTAGCTTAGCCCAGGCATGAAGGTTGCCACTGCAAAACCCTTCCCTTGATGCTGTGTCATTAGTTCTGCAGGTGAATCTGGGTGCATAGTCCACGGTTCTTTGCGCTGAGACATTCTAGGATTCTTTCCCAATCAATTGAGGGAACTTGTCTGTTCTTAGGAGAGAGGGGAATTGTGGGAAGGCACTGGAAGAGTCTGCAACTTCACTGCTAACTGTGTGGGAACTGACCCAACCCAAAGTGAAGCTTGGATTGTAATCCATTCCAGTCCCCCAACTCTCTCAGCTAGCTCAACTTAAAGCATCTTCAAACCTGGACAAGAGGTTTTTCTATGTGAATGGTAGGGAGATTTGTGCTAAAACCCAGGCAAGAGCCTGAGTTAAGCTGGCCATGAAAACACACCTTAACTGATTACAAATTCAATTAAACCCTCTCTTATACTGCACCACAGCCTTCCCTTTTTAATTCAATGTTTATAGCACAAACAACTGCCAGTCATTTGAGGCTCACATCTGACCAAACCTGACTGGTAATTGAGAACAACTGTGCAGGGTGGAAACAGGAGAGATGCCCTCAGGCAGGATGGCTGTGGGATTTAAGTGCCACACCTGCCTTCCCTTGAGTCTGTGAGTGAGTCTGAAAAAATTATACTGGAATCAGGTTTAACCCTATATTGCATTCAGTCAGTGGTAGGGAGCACAATTCCATGTATGCTTGAGCACTTGAGTGGCCACCCAGGAGAGATTCATATGCTGCGCAGCTGATTAGATGAGTGCCCACAACCAGCATTATGTGCTTCTACCAATGGTGCACAACTGCACATCTCCGTGCATATAACAATTTATTCCACACAAATAAAAAAAAAAGACACAGAACATTAGCAGGGAGCATGGAAGGTCCTTTTTGTCCTTAATTCCTAGGGCAGAATTTACATTGTGTTTTTTTAACCACAGGTTAGACAGACAGAAAGGGCAAGTCTGTAAAAGAGGAATTACAAGGACCACTGAGTGTTAACTGTGTGCAGGAAACAAATTATTTTGGGGTGGGGGCCTATGCTGAAGGAGAGCCCTGTGTAGCTTGAAAGCTTGTCTGTCACCAAAAGAAGTTGACTCAATAGAAAATATAACCTTACCACCTTGTCTGTCTAGTACCCTGGCTACACCACCACTGAAGTCACTGTCAGGCAAATTGTCCACCAGTTTCAGTAGCAGCTTTAACTGAAGATTACAGAAATTCAATTCTGTTTAAGCTGTAAGCAAGTTCTCAGTATTAGTTTTCAGGAGCCTTCTTAAAGGGTCCCTCTGCTGAGTGTCCTCAATAAAGAGGTTTGTGACAGTGATGCACGAGGGAGTCATGTACAAAAGGTTACCAGATTGGGCCCTAGATAGATCCTAGTAGGTTTAGACTTCTAGACCAGTGGTTCTCAAACTTTCCAGACTGTTGTTCTGCACTCAGAAGACCCGATTTGTCTTGCATCCCCTTCCCCAATTTTTGCCTCACTTAAACTACTCGCTTACAAAAATCAGACACACAGAAGTGCCACAGTGAACTGAAAAATTGCTTCCTTACTCATTATTATAAAATAAATCACAACCCCCCCCCACTGAGAAAACTCAGATCTAAAATAAAGATCAGGATAAACAAGTTATTGTGTATATGAGATTGCAGTTTGTACTGATTTTGCTAGTGCTCTTTTTGTAACCTGTTGTACAACCCGGCAAATACCTATATGAGTGGACATACCCCCTGGATGTACCCAAGGGTACCTATACCTCAGATTGAGAACCACTGTTCTAGCCAATAGTCATCTGGCAACATTTGCAGAAACTGTATTTAACATTGTAACCACATCAGAAACAGGCTGGCACATGGCCATCTTGCGACAACCAGATTTTCAGTATGTAATTTCCAGGGCAGTCAGGACCCTGTTTAGACAAACTGTTTACAATAGGACAGGCACTCCATCATGCATCCTGGGACAGGGCCACCCAGAGCAGATTGCCTCATGTGCATTACTTGCAGGCACTGGCTCCCAAGTGCTCCCAGAGAATAGTGTTACAGAGCCCAGGGGTTTCTGTGGTGTAATAAACGCTGCTGCATGGACAATTCATCTGTGCATGATGTAGCCAGCTTCCAGGTAGGGATGTAAAATCCCTTTTAATCAGTTAACTGCTTAAATGTAATCCTGTGGGCAGGGGGCTGCTCCAGCCAGGCTGGGCCCACCATGGGCAGAGGGGGCTGCTCCAGCCAGGCCGGGCCCACCACACTGTGCGGAGGGTCGGCCCAGCTGGGCTGGAGTGTCCCCAGCTTACAGTGGGGTGGGGCCAACTGGGCTGGAACAGCACACTGCCTACCACTAGTTACAGGAGCCAATCATGACCAATTACAATAATCACTGTATTCTGTGCTGTCCCAACCCCCAGCCACAGATCTTGTACAGGTGAGGAAGGTGGAATCTTAACAATTCTTTCAGAGTAGGAAGGGTTTGACAGCTTGAATGCCTCAGTTTTCCACATAGTGCCTTGTGGGTAAATTAATGGGAAGGTGGAAAGAGAAAAGATACAATTTCTTCTCTCTCCTATCATGGTCAAGTAAATCTGTCAAACATAGGTCTCATGGAGGGAAAGACATGTCACACGTGTATTTATCATTTGTTAAGCAGAATCTTTTGTCCATTGACATTCTCCATTTAGTTCAACTATCCCTAGACTGTGCCAAGAATACCAAACCTAACAACAGACTGGTTAATGCAGACATTTCACGTGTGACTACTTAAAGGAGCCTTCCCAGGATCAGAATGAATGCTTACAACAAAACAATGAAGACATTACCCTATTTGTTTGGCACAGAGATGCTGTATAATACACAACAAGGGAATACCTGTTCTGAAGTGCTCACGTTTCCCCCCCCCCCCTTCTTTCGGGGAAGAGGGAGAGAGAACAAGCCGACTGAACCAATTACATAACTTCTCTTTCAGCTCACATGAAAGATGAATCTTTACATGCCAAGTTCTTTTTTTGACTTGGCAACCGGATTTTGTGGAAATCCATAATTAAAATACAGCTAGTCCAGAATGACTGAAGTCAATCTTGCTTTGGCATCTTGTCTTAAGATGGCAGCAAGACATTGTGGTTTTCTCCAAGTCTGTACTACATTTGATTTGGATTCTGTTTTGAAGTTCAGAACAAGAAGTTTATTTAAACGCAGTTTTATCACACTATTTGAGACAGTTTTTTTTTTTATTTGACTCGTTACCAGAGATCCAATCCAACTTCAGGAAGAATTTGGAAACGGCATGAAATCTGTGGCAACATCCTGGAGATTTAAAGCATCACGTCTTCTGTAGTGTACCTGAATATTGATTTTAAAATGGAAATCTTGGTCTTTATAAGAAGAGGATTTACAAGGACCTCTCAACTGCAGAAGGACATTATAATCTAGTGTAGGCTGAGCACCCACAGGAAAAGAATAAACTGAAAAAACAACAAATAGTCTGGTAGCACTTTATAGACTTAACAAAACATGCAGATAGACTAACTCGGCTACCCCCTAAAGCTTCAGAAAAAGAATAGTGGGTGCTCAGCAACCACCAGCCATAGCTATTTAATGCCACCCTCGATGAGCTAATCAGGGACACTGCCAAACAGCTGATCAATAGCTCAGGGAGAGTTTTGGGAAGGGCAGAGAGCCGGTTGGACCTCAGAGAGGGGTGGAGCACACCTTTCCCCATGGGAAAACTAGAAGTCAGTGCCTATTTAATCCATAATAAGGGTACAACCAATCAGGCTACTGAGAATTGACTTCAGAATGTCACAAGGGAGCAAGATCAGTCCTCTTAAGTTTTTTACTCCTTGTAAAGGTGACTGGTAAAAGCAAATTTATTTTTAGTGCAATGTTACAGATTATAAGATCATACATCTATAATTGTAAAAAGTGTATTTAATTGTAAAATGCTTACCTGGGCACATATTTCATTTCCTAAGCTCTTTGTACAGGAGCAATGTTGATTTTTGGGGGGATAAGCGCCTTTTTTTGTAATTGAGCATCTGTTGCACAGGCACTCGTCCCCTTAATAAGCAACAATGTTAGGAGGACAAACCACAAGCTGAGTATTTCTCCACCCTAGCAATTGTTTTTAATAGGGCACAATTGCTGGAGGATGATTTCTTACATGTCAGAGATCCAAAACATGCTCTTTAATCCACAATGTCCATTGTGCATGAGAAGAGCACTGTATCTAAAGAACTGTGCTCAGTATCAGGATTGACTGTATCATGAGCTTTTTTTTTTGGCACAAGACATCAGAATGCCAATATTAGAAGCATATTAATAAGCTAATTACTATGTTTGATAGAACACTGAGTAACTGAATACTGAATTTGGATTAAATGGAATAGCAGATGTAACAAACAAAACTATTTAAGTGTTAGGATTGCCTGTAGTAATATTATCATTAACCTGTAACTATACATCATGTAAGGTCATCATCTGCACAGTACTGCAATCAGGTGAAGAGGGCAGAGGGTGTTATCGCATCCCAAGCCATAATGAAAAGAATAATCTCATTTTCTGATAAGAGGATTTAAGCATCTTCTGAAGATGTTTTTCTTTCACAGTCAATTAAAAAAAAATATATCAATCGATCTATATCCATTCTAAGACGACTGAAGATCCTTCTCCAATTACTTTTCTGCTTGTACCTTTAGTCGTGAGGAAGTAAGGTAAGGCTATGAGGAAATAAGGTAACACTATAGCTCCATTACAACTCAAATAGATATGAATTATGTTGTGTAGGAGTGTGAATTAGCTGCCCCCTGAATGATGTAACTGATGTCGACTAAGTGATAGTGTAGACTCTACTATGTCAAGGGAGAGCTACTCACTGGTAGACTATGTCAAGTGAGGAAATGCCACTCATTGGGGGTGGATTAATTAAGCTGACAATAGAGTGACTATACTAGAGAGTTCGCAGTGGTGGAGCTGGCATCAGTGAAGCTGTAAGCTTTCTAGTATACCATAGCCTTGGTGTGTGAATAGGATACACACCTCTGCCTCTCTTCAAAAGAATGTGACAAAAGACAAACTTGAACGTCTTATAAATCTTAAATAGAACCTTCAAGCGTGACAACTGAGTCAAGTATCTTCTTCTAGGTATCTATAAGGACTTAAAAAAAACCACAAAAACAAAACACCTTACAATATTCCAGAATATTCAGCTGATTGGAGAAGAAAGCAATACTTGTGTTCTCAATACAAATCCTTCCACTTAGCTCTGCATTTGAAAAATCATAAACATTATTTTAAGAAAATTCTAATTTTTCCTTTTCTCAGTTAAAAAAAACAATTTTAAGAAATCTCTAGTTTTCACTCTTCAGGTGGTAATAATGAATGAGTATCTCATGAAGGATGTACTGAATGTTCTCAAAAAGTTTGTTTTGTTTCTAGATCATAGTAATGCACGGGGTTTCACAGAAGAATAAGATAATAGGTCTAATTCTTGGGGTATTTTAAACCCTGAATGGAGAGGAAATGCAGTAAGAATAAGGTTTATGTTTACCAGCAACTTGGAGTTTTTAAAGCTTAGGTAAGATGTACGGGGAAATGGGGGGGGGGGAGAAGGAGGAGGAGGAGGAGGGGAAGAGAGTCCTTTTAAAATTGTTTCCAGAAGCCAGTAATCTGAGACAAGAGTCTTCAAAGGGAAACATACACTCTGCTTACCACCAACTTGACAGAGTGGATACAGAATACTAGATGCAAGAGAAGACAATAGTTATGATCTAGCAAGATTGCTTCTGATTATGACTTTGAAATCCCTGCCTAACTCTGGATCTCAAAAGTTTATCTTGAGCTACAGATGTATTATCTGTCTCAATAGTCATGGGGTATTTTGATTTTTAGTCTAGAGAAAGCCATAGAAAAGCAAAAAGGGTCAAAATGTAATCATATTTCAACATCTAACTGTGGAAAGGTATTAACAGGCTCCTCAACTGGTTTTCCTTCCCCCAGTATCTCATCCTGCAACAGGATATAAAGTCCTTGTTAGTTTAAGGGGCGGTGGAGGAGAATAAGGAAGAGGCGCAAAATTAAAGATTTCAGTGATCAACTTCATCTGAGGATGCAAGCGTATAAAAAGCAATTTATTTGTTGTTTTGCCTTATTTAGTCTTTGAGAAGAGATCAGATCACCACATTATGGAAAGCTAGGAAATCATTTCTGACTTGTTATAGAAGTACTTCACAGCAAACACAAAGTCATTCATTTTGTAAAGGGCTTTTAGTAGAGAATTAATTGCTTTAAATATTACCAGTGGAGAGGTAAAACATAGGATATTTAGGGAATAAAATAGCAGTTGCTGAAAAATCCTGTAGGGTCAAATTCTGGGATGGTGTAAGTCAGCATAGCTCTACTGAAGTGAAAGGAGCTAAGATGAGTTACACCAGCTGAAAATCTGACCTCTTACATTTCCCAAGAAGCTTAGATGTTGCCAACATTGGGGGGGAAAAAACACATGGGTCTACTTTTTTATATCACTCATTTCTGGTTTTGATAAGGCAGGAATAGTATCTAAGAATCTGATCAGAGGCCAGGTCCACAATAGGAGACAATGTCAATCTAAGGTATGCAACTCCAGCTACGTGAATAGCATAGCTGGAGTCAACGTACCTAAGTTTGAGTTATTGCGTCTTCGTCTCCACCACAGGGGCGGGAGGTGTCAACGGGAGAAACTCTCCTGTCAACTACCCTTACTCTTCTCACTCTAGTGAAGGGCTAGAGTTGACAAGAGCACAATCAGCAGTCAATTTAGTGGTTCTTCACAAGTCCTGCTAAATCAACCCCAGGGAATCAATCCCCTCAGCACCAATCTTCTGGTAAGCGTAGACAAGGCCTTAGTCTCAGGGAATATACATAAGATTGTGAAGTGGGACTAAAGATTGTTCCCACAGAGGGCAATCATCAAAAATGCACGTTGCTCAATACTACTTTATACATACAGCATCTTTGTACTAATGATCACAAAGTGGTTAAAATAAGACATGGAAAACAGAGATTAAGGGTTCAGTCCAACCCTCATTAAAGTCAATAGAAAGATTCTCATTCATTGTAGTGAGAAAAGGGTTGAGCATGCTACATAAGACTCAAGAATACGCAGCAAGTCAGTGCAAGCATCTGGAACCCACTCAACTCTGCTGTCACAGTAGTCTTGCCTCCTTTTCTGCCGCCTTCCGTGCCAAGTTTAATGCCAGATTCAGGTTTAGATGAGTCTTAACTAGTCTGCAGCAATTCTGCCCTTAGTTTTCATTGGGAGTAAATCTGAATCACGAAGGATGCAATATACTATGTTGCTGGCTGTTCATGTAAACAGATCATTATCTGTTTCAGGGTAAGAGGAGATGGCTCTAGAAGAAGCATAATTCAAGTTGTCAGGGGTCCCATGGCAATTTTTTGGAGCTCTTATAAATCTTGTTCAGTAAAGTGAAAGAAAGTGGTTGCAAGAACTTCCATAAAGGCACTTACTTCTCCTGGTGAGGATTTTGGAAAGGTGGGCATCTCTTTTAATGGAGAAGAGAAGCAAAATGGGGAGGTGAGGTGGACTCCTGGATCCAAAGCCAATTACACACTGGTTCAAGATACTGTACTGCACCCATCTGACTCTCTCTGACAGGCCAGAGCATTAAAAGATAGCTGAGACAACATGAATTCTCATAGTCAACTTTCTAGTTCTCAGGCAGGTTTTGACAGGCTTTACTCTTACAACATAAAGGTAACTAGATTCCAAGTATTTAAAAGGCTGGCTCTGCACAGCTGCCAGGGGCAGTTGCATTGACTAGACTATAGCTAAGTTGTCTTTTTTAGCCATAAGAACCCATCCAAACCAAAATGGAAAATAGTTGGTATTTTCAGGCAGGTCAAAGGAACAGTCATACCAGGACAAACCAACCTGGCTTGGTATTCCATCTCCAACAACTGTGGATCATAGATGATTCACTGAAAGAGAGAAAAGTCTGCAAACATGTAATACACCTCACCTGGTATGCACAATATATTGGGAAAGAGTTTCTTCCTGACCCTCAGTGATCAACTTACCCCCTGAGGTATGAGAGTTAACTACCTCATTCTAATATACCTAACAGCTTTGTAAAGAATATAAAAGGAACCTGTTATTTCAACAGTGACCTCACTACAGCAACTAATCACAATAACTTGCTACATAATTAACACTCAGTGTTACTACAAACAATGGATAATAGGCTAATACAACATTAACTTTGACAACTGAAACATACAAAAGTTAGGGAAATCAAGAATTAATGTTTCTATTAGAATATTAACACAGGTGCATTGCATGTGTGGTGTTCTGGGTCACTTATGGATGTGTACGTACATTGGGGTTGGGTGTGGGTTTTTTTCCTAAGTTTTCCTGACATTTAAAGATTTACCTTAAGAATGAAGTAATGTGGTTTTCTGCATTTCATTTCCTTGGCTTAAATACTATGTCTGACATCAGTTGAGACACATCCCCCTCCCCCATCCCCAATACTAAAGCTCTTCCAGAAAACTGTTCCTCCCACACAAATGTTCTCACTATATCTGCCCCCCTCTCTGGAAATCTACAATCATGAAATCACACAGGTAAGTGTGAGGTGGCCTGGTTGGATAAAACTGGAGGGATTCTTCAAATGAGAAGGAGGTTGTCAGGTGCTCACCAGCTGTGAGTTATTTTTTTTAAAATCAGCCACAGAAAATAAACATAGAAAACTGGTTTACTGAATATTGCATCAGAGTATTAACTTAAACCCATCTAACATCTGCAGATTGGATAACAAGTAAAAGTTTTGGTTTGAAAATGCAGGTCAAGTGCACTGAATAAATGACTGGTAATTAAACATTCAGGCAGGATCTGGAGGGTTTCTTGAGGTAGGCTGGGTGGGCACAGAACTTCTGAATGCATTATGCTTTCAGAGCAAAAACAACTTGAAACAGACTACCAGCGTAGAGAAATAGACAACAGTTTTCCAAGCTTGTTGCTGACACGGTTTGGATTCTACCATACAAACTGGAGGGTAGAAAATAAAGTGTTCTAAACTTGCATGTGAGATGTCACTTCCAAATACCCCAGAAATTAAGGCAGATTTTCAGCTCAACCCAGCCCTAACCATTCTCAAGGGCAGCAGTGTGTGCTGTCCCAACTGAACCAAGCTGTACCATTAACAACTGTGGTAGGTGGAGGCACCAGGACACAGACAGGTTAAGATGGTAGTAAACCTGGTATCAGAGTTTTCAGTTAACCTGGAATGGTGCATGAAGTTTTACAAAGCTCTAATTTTATTCCTTGTTTTTTTTCCAGACTTGCGTAAGTGACTAGTCATTGAGGACTAACTAGATACATCGTATGAATTTTTAAAACCAGACTAAGTTTTAAAATATATATAAAATTGTTCAATATTTAAGTACTAGACATTTTCCATTCATTAGTGGCTAGATTTTGATCAAGTTTTGAAAAGAAACAAACTCACCTCTTCTTGCTGAGACTAAATAATGGACATTTCAACCAGAAAGGGTTGTTTGACAAAAATACAGACACTTGAAAACAAGATTTTAAAAGTTGGCTATTCAACTCAAACCTAGTTACAGCTGCTTTGCAATGTTCCAATTTAGCATACTATGGACTCCTAATTTACAATTCATTTTCTAACCATAATAATTTGTATAGAATCCATATACCTGTAAGTGCTTTACAAGGATGCGTACATATCCCCATTTTACAGATGATGAAATGAAGACACACAGACAATGAGACTTTTAAAAATAGTCACATAGCATGTTAGTGAGAAAACTGGGAATAGAACCCAGGTGTCTTACTCCCAGTACTGTGGCCATGTTTCAGTGGATTTTTTTGGCCCTGTTGATTTACTATCACATGGGAACCGGAAGCATTTGGAATTCTGTCTCACTTCTCTCAGTATATACTTAAGATGCACATAATTTATGTTTCATTACAAGCACACACCCTATTAATGGTCAGGCAAGGCAGGCAGGCTAGCTCAAGTTCAATATTCCACAGGGGACTCTTCAGAAAGACACCAAGCTAAAACAAGAAGGTGTTACAGATCAGCATGCCCTTGCCCAGGTTCTCATCTTTGTGAAAGAAGGCTCACCAGACAAAAAATCCTTTTAGCAGGAATCTTAGGAGCTGAGCTTTCTTCCCAGAGAGAAAAAAAAATCACTAGATAATCAGATGATCACAAAAACCCAAACAAGTTTAAACAGATGTGCAACAAACATTACAGCACTGACAGGCTGAGATCTGTAGAGGAGCCTGAAAACTTGAGACCAAAGGCTATTTAAGTCACTAAGAGGTGGGACTGAATTCAGAGTTAATTCAAGGGGGGGGAGGGGCGAGAAGATTTTCTTTTCGCAACTTTTACCAAATTCCACAGTAAAAACTTTGCGAAAAGGTCTATAAAGCGAGACAATGGATCTTTTTCTTTTTTTAAAAAAAAAAAACCTGCCAAACATTGGGCTTTCTTGAGTCAAACTGAAGCAACTGATTAAGTTTCAACCGAATCGGTATTAAAGCTACAGCATCACCCCCACCTCCCTGTCCCTACGGCATTAAGCCGAAACTGACTGAACTAACGGGCTTTCACCCTGTTTAAAAATCTCGGCTTTTGTGTAAACAGCCCATCACAGCTGGGGGGAGGGGTGCACTTACTGACTCGCACCGAGCCAGAAACGTGCGACCCAATCCAAAATAAAGAGTTCACGCTGGCTGCAAAACTTGCCCGGCGAAGTTCCCCTCATGTAAGTGCTCTAGTTCATACAGCAGCTTGTCTGGAGATCCCTTCCTCTTTGTGGACGCAGGGATGATAGGGGTGGATTTCCCTACATTTCCAGCTCAATCCAGGAGGAAAAAAAAAATATGAGGGCTAGAGAGTTTGAGCCATGTGATCGTAGCTACATACCGAAAGCAGATCAGCCTTTTGAAAACGTGCAACCAGGAACAACGTCTATCCTTTGCTACAACTTGGAAAATATTTTCAATCGCAAAGGGGGGAGGGGGATAAGTGGAGGACTTCCATTCATTTATAAGAAAACCCGGGGGAGGAAAGCACCGAGATGGTTCCGATGTCCTGCCGCAATCTCCTTACCTTACTCTTCACTTCCACCGCGCTACAATCGAAATACCGCAGAGTCTGAGATTTATTAAAACTCCGATTCATCTTCTCGGTCCCGTTTATCCCCCCCTTCGTCCTCCTTTTCGCCCTTGCTCAACAAGGGCTGCAGGATCCGCTGACTCCCACTGTGGGAAAGTTTTCCCCCCCACCGGCTGCGTGTTGTTGCCGCTGCTCCGGCCCTGGAATGTATCTTTCTTTGGAACGCTCAGCCGCCGGAGGTTCTTTTACTTTGTCCCAACGCTCGAATCAGAGCGCCCGCCCAGCTCGCTCTCCGGGCTTCTGTTTGTAACAATCGCTCCAGCAGAGCTCGCAGCAGCGCGCCCGTGACTCAATGGGAGGAGGTGGCACGTACTAGACCCCGCCTCCGACAGAACCTCCCCCTTCCAGCCTCGTCTCTTTCAGTTCCCGAAGAGAAAGGCTCCTACCGAGCTCCAGAGTTGTGCGCTTTCTGGCCTGTGATTTGTTGCAGAAATCCCTAGTTGGGCTTAGGGAAGTCGCTCTCAAGAGGGGGATCTGCGGACAGGGGAGTCAGTGCAGTAGAGGAGCATGCAAACCAAAAGCCGGGGGCGAGGGACAGATTAGCTCTTCTTCTCCCTCTCGCAAATTTGGAGACATTTGGATGTAAACCTATGTCTGTGCAATGTTTTTACAAGTGATAAAGCAAACTACTAACAGGCACAATTACCATGAAAATTTAGCAGCCCCGGCTAGTACATTAACTAGTTATAATATAGGGTTATAATAATAGTGCCAAGCCTAAGGTTTTGATCCTGCAAATATTTATGCATATGTTTTGCATTAGTACCATTACTATTACTACTGATGGTGAAATTCAATAAAACTACTCACATTAGTACAAGTTAAGCGCATGTGTAAAGTGTTTGCAAGATTGGAGAACAGTGTGAGCCCTGCCCTTGTGCAGCTACTCAGGAAAAATTAAAATGTGGTGCAGCTGATTAGTTGAACAGCCACAGCTAGATTGTTTGTTTCTACTAGTAGTGTGCATTCATACATAACATTTATTCTGCACATGGATGGAAAAAATCCACACATGAATGGGAAAGATTAGAGGGAACATTAGGCACAAAGTGTTCAAAAATCACAAGGCCCCAAAAATCATGATTGGGACTTTTGAAAATTACCTTTTGGTTTTGGAGCCTGTAGCATTCATATTTTTCAAGTTTATCTTTGCAGCCATAAGGGCAGTTAAAAATGTACCTGATTTTAAAATGTAAGGTGGTAGTTTCATCACATAACTCAAGGAACTGGCCCTGTAAATAGGGTGATCATATTGCTCTGTGCTGAACATGGGACAGCTGGTACAATTACTCATACTCAGGTGAGATCAGTGGCAATCAGATCTATGCAGAACCAGCTTTCAAATTAACATCAAGCTGACTGAACCCCTGTTAAACATAAATACTGCATAGCTGGAGTCTTTTTATTTACCTTCTTAACTTTAAGGATTTAGGGTTCACAGGGGGAAAGAGACACACTCTCACATACTCTCTCTTCCCCTTACCCCCATAAACCTAGGAGTGAAAGTAATTTAAATTTCTTACAGGCACTATCACAACAGGGAAGACTTATGGCAGGATGGGTTGTGATACAACAGTGCCTGCAAAATTTAAGTGTGAGGTGGAGTATGAGGGGTTCAGGACAGAGGATTGGGATGTGGAAGGGCAGTGCAGGAGTTAGGGTAGAGGACTGGGGATGCGAAGGGTGCAGGAGTCAGGGTTGGGGTGTATGAAGGGCTCAGGATATAGGGCTGCACAGATTTTGGTGACAAAATGTATCACGGTAGACAAAGCCTTACTGTATTGGAAGTGCATGGTTACCTGTAACGTACCAATGGTTGATTATTTTCACTTTTATGGGTTAATTGCTAAAATTAGGAGAAACAACAAGCCCATGAAAGCTTATGCCCAAATAAATGTGTTAGTCTTTAAGGTGCCATAGGACGTCCTTCTTGTTTTAGCTGAAACAGACTAACACAGTTGCCCCTCTGATGTTAGGAGAGTCCAAAAGGGCCTTTTGCCTCAGGTGTCTGTAAAATAACTCCAGTCAGTTTCAGCATTCAAAATAGCTGTTTAAGGACTGAGTCTTCTACAGGAATCTTATAGATCAAGATTTCCCAACCTATGGGCCGGGACCCAAATATGGGTCGCCATTACATTTCAAAAGGGTTGCCAGGTGTCTCCCCAGGTGGCTTTGAAGGAGTCATTCACACATTTTTTTGACTTGCCCTGGGTCACCAAGTCTTCCTGAATTGTCAAAATGGATCCCCATCTGGAAAAGGTTGGGAACCACTGTTATAACTAGATCCACACTAGTTAGTGGTTTAATGCCTGGAACAATAAGGGCTCTCTCAACCATAGTGACTGCTGTCTTCCACCTTGACTATACAGAGTCATGAGCACATCTACCTGGCATTGCTTGGGTTCTTAACTCAACTAAATATGTGGGTTTTAAAAAAATTAAAAAAGGAAAATGTACATGCTTTATTTATATGCTTGTATTTTTCAAATATACAAGTGTTATTTTTATGAAGTTAATTTTTATTTTGCATTTCCTTAAAAAGGGATTGTCAATTTTTCCATGCAATTGTTTTTAGTAATTTTTTAAAATGGGATTTCATCAAGCATATTTTTTTCTTCATCTCTATGAACGCTTGTAATCTCCCCAGCCAGAGTGAGGAATGAAGAAAACTGTGGACTTTCTCCTTGCTCCTTGGCAGTGATGAAGGGGGAACAGCTAGCTACATCCCTGTATGAATCTGGGGTGGAGGGTGCTTCAGCCCCTCCCTGGCCTTCCTAAAGGGTGTCTCAGGGGTGGGGAATGGGAGGCTTAGTTCTGGAGCAGTCCCAGGTGACGGGGTGGGGTGCCCCCAACCAGCCCCTTTCAACCTGCCAGGTGATTCTGTGTCTTTTTCTGTTTGGTTTTATGAGAAACAGTCCCATCCCAGGGACATCCTATTTTCCTGACAATCAAACCCTGACCTTGCTTTAAGTTATAATAAGAGGAAGCTGTATACTGAATTTGGTGGTCTTAGCTCTTACTGTTTAGAGGAATTCTTGAACTAACAGAGACAGACAGCCAAACTCTATAAAATATATAGTAAATTATCTGTCAACAAATAGCGAGACACATTAGATGCATTTAGTCAATTAGCAGAGTATCCAGTCTAGTCTGACATCACATGGAGAATTAAATCCTGACCTTATTGAAGTCAATGGAAGTTCTGCAATAGACTTCAGTGGAACCATGATTTCATCCTAGGTGCATTCTGCACATATATGAGATGAGGCCTAAAATGAGACTACTGTATTCCAAAGGCAGCAGCCTTACCATGTAGGTCAAAAAAATGGAACACCTCATCTAAGCAGTAGGGAGTGGACTATGCTTGTTGCAGTTGAAAGTAGTTCTCTATATCCTACACACAAGGTGAGAACAATTAGGAAGGTGATATTTGTGGCCTGCTGGTAGTGCTGCTTCTTTCTTGCTTGCACCCTGTCACTGTATGGCTCCACTGGGACAGGTATATAAGTGTTGCTAGAAAGACTGAGTCTTGAAACCATGGGCATTTGGGGGGAAGGAAAATACCATCCCCACCCCTTCTGCCTGAGGCCCCGCCTCTGGAGCCAAGCCCTGCCCACTCCCAGCCTGATCTTTCCTGACCACCTGTAGAGCCGGGGTTGCTGATCTGCAGCCCTGGCCTGGCCTTTCCTGGTGTCTGGGGAAGCCGGGCTGCTGCGCCGTGGCCCCATACTTCCCCAGCAGCCGGGCTACTGAGCCAGGATGCCATGCTGCAGTTCCAGCTTCCCCTGGGGGACTGGGCTGGGCAGGGCAGGGCTTGGGTGGGCTGCAGTACCACAGACCCATCCCTCCCCCAGCGGCCGGTGTGGGGAAGCTGGGCTGCTGCGTCATGGCCTCAGCCTCAGACATTCGGGCATGTAGGCAGTTTTGGGAAGGCTATGCCTTCCTTTGCCTACATTACTAACTGCCAATGCTTGAAACCAGCATGAATTCTAAAGTTGTCAAGATGCTAAGGAAACTATCGAGGAAGAGAAGACAAGCAGAAAATCGTAATCACTTGCTCTCAGTAAACCAGATAATGGCAAATTTCTAGATGCCTCCCTGTCAAGGAAAAACACACACACACGTCATTACAAAGCAAGCAAGTAAAAATATTATTATAGTTTTAATTCAAATTCTTATAGTTTCTTTTAAAGTCATATGTACACAGAACTCATTCAATAATGTTCTCAGTCTAGTTTTACCTCTACTGAATCCACCTTTTATGAATTTCTTAAAATAAATGTTTTCTTTTAAGTTCAGTTACATCTTAGATATTGTCCAGCTCTAGAACAGGGCTGAGACACATGGGTACAGCACCCTTGGAAGCTTGTTTGGTTTTTGTATGTACTGTGTTTGTGTAGGTTGAGAACTTTAGTCTCGAGTGCTTTCATGAGCGGGAGACTCATACCCACATACAAAAACCAACCAAACATAGCCTGAATTCCTGATGTGCCAGGAATCACAGTTCTCACCAGCAGTTTGCCTCCCCAGGGAAGTATTTGGGTAAACACTGTCAATTCATATAATCATCTCTTTATTTGTTCTATTGGGCTTCTAATTGTTAGCCAAGATTTCAGATTCCTTTAATTTCTTTTACATATCTCAGTAATCTTTATCTGTCTTTATCTGAAGAAGCATAGTTAAAGATTATATAGAGTTCACATCCACATTTGTTTCCTTATATCTCAGTTAACTCCTCTTTCTCTACCGTCTTTGGTTTAACTCCTCTTTCTCTACCCTCTTTCCCCAGACACGCTTCCCATGCTGTAGCTGGGAAGGGAGTGGGTATATCAACCTTACACCCAGTGGCAAATTTCGAGTTAGTGGGGCCCTGTCCTCAGCTTCATTTTTTGGGGGCCCTAGGGACCCAGACAAGAAAAAGAACATTCACTCTTCCCGGCCCTCTCATTTTACATTCTTTTTTCTTCACCTTCCTCCTATACTATAAGTAATAAGCAGTAAATGAAAATAAAGCGAGGTGCCTTGATTGTTTTTGTACTCTAACTTTTTTCCACAGACCACTTGAAAATTGCCAAGGGTCTTGGTGGACCACTTAATCATCTTTCCAAATGTTGTTTCTACCTTTAGCTAACGATTGTCAAGTGCTTTGGCTAAGAACAATTTATATACAAAAACACCATAAAAAAAACACCTTTCCTCAGTCCATCTGAATGGAGTTCTTGGAGCACAGTTTGAGAACTTCTGGTCTAGATGAAAGCTTGTGTTTGCATTAAGCTAATGTGGGAAATGTGTAAAAATAAAATGTTTAGATGACACATGAATGGAAAAATAAAAGTTAACTTCCTCTGAAGAAACTTATTCAACTTATCTACCTGAAAATGGGGGAGGGAGAGCACTCCTGACGGCTCCTCACCCTGGGCTCTCCACCCCCCAGCTGCTCTCCTCCTCGCCTGTGGGCAGCAGCCACTCACCACATGGCAGCCAACAACAATGCAACATTACAAGGTCTGGAGGACTCAGGAGGAGGGGGCAGCACAGCCACGCAGCCAGCTGCTGGAGAGAAGCGGTGTATTCCTGCCTCAAAGTGCGGCTTTTTCCTGCCAGCTGTGCAGCTTGCCAGCTCTTCATCCCCCCCGGCCGCACCCACCCCTGCTGCAGCCAGCTGCCCTCCCTACCCTGGGGGCAGCCACCACTCAGCAGGAGGTGGCCATCAGCAGGAACACAGGCTGGAAGGTCTTCAGAGAAGCACTGGATAGCTGCACAGCCTACAGCCAGAGAGAAGCAGCGCTTTCCCATTTCAGAACACTGCTTTTCTCCGACTGGTTGTACAGCTGCTCCGTACTCCTCTGAAACCTTCCAGCCCATGTTCGCACTGTTCACTGCCTCCTGCAGGCTAGCCTAAGGCTACAGCCTGCAGGTGATCCTCCCTGGTCTCCTGCCACACACCACACCTCTCTCAGCAGAGGGAATGCCCCTCTTCCCCACAGAGTGACTGCCTCCTGTGTGGGATGGGGGTGCCAGCCCCAGCCCTGGAGGCCTCATGTCATTGGGAGGGGGGGTAGTCCCATGCCAGGGCACAGTATGTTTCATTGTAAATCCGCTCCTGCTTACACCATACAAGAATTCCATTGCTCTGGGTTTCGGGGGGGGGGGGGAGAGGAGGGGAGGGGGAGGTGTTTGCTTTCCCCTACCAGACTAATGCAAATCAACTTAACTGGGGAGAAAGATCACCATTTTCACGATCGGGGCTTTTTTGTGGAAAACAAATCTGAGCTGTCTACACTGTCCCTTTTGCACAAAAGCTTTGCGCAAAAGGGACTTTTGCCTGAACGGGAGCAGAATAGTATTTCCGCAAGAAGCACTGATTTCTTACAGTAGGAAGTCAGTGCTTTTGTGGAAATTCAAACGGCCAGTGTAGACAGCTGGCAAGTTTTTCCAGAAAAGCGGCTGATTTTCCGGAAAAACTTGCCAGTCTAGACACAGCCAGTATGTTTAAGAAGAAAATGCTCAAATACTTCTCTTTTCCTTCTGTCTCGGAAGCATTTCTTTATCAAACCATTCAAAGGTGTTACATTCTTTACCTGGCCTATACTACCTTATTGTGATTCTTTTTGATTAAGCTCTTGATGAATGCCTCATTAATATTAATGTCAATCACCTAGCTTGCGTTGAGAGGTGAAAATGCCCCATGGACTTGCATCCACTGCCTATCAGATTTATTTTCTCCTATTTTGAATTAAAAAACATTACAAACTATAAATCAGGAAAGGTTGTGAGAGCTGCTATATTGATTGATCATCTTCAGTTTCTGTATGTTGAAAACAAAATGAAGTATAATGCAAATCAGTGAAGACTTGTAATATTTGTGTGTGCATGAGCATGCACACCAAATGGTGTGCTTGCTAGAATTGTTATAGTTTCACTGTAATCTACCGCAGAGGGCAATCCCAGGATGACTAGACAGAATAATGTCATCAACCCAAAGGGAATTTCAGACAGAAAAAGGAAGGAGATTATTCCCCATATTCCTGCTGTCTGTTCCCTACTAGTTAAATGTCATCAACAACTTCTAGAGAGCCACTGTCTTCCCCTCCTTTCAGAGCTTTTATATTATTGGCCCCCTCAGCATTTTGTATTAATATAATGGCAAAAGAAGCAAACGGCATTTTATGCTAAAGGGATGCAGAAAATTGATGCTTTACCCTTACCAGGAAAATGAAGTTTGAGGAAAAACTCCTGCATGATGTGCATGTAGAAGGCCCAGATTACAAGAAAAGAGAGAGATGAAAGGCCAGATTTGCAACTGATATTAATTGGCTTGGAACCACTGAGTCTTAACACAATGTTTACCAGTAAAAAAGGGATTAAACATTTAATATTACACATTGCAAAATCCCTTGGAGAGAAATGTTCTGTGTTATTGAAGGACTTTGCTTTCCTAAGAATCAGCTAAACAACATCCTGATTTGGCACCTTTAGAAATTTTGGCTCCTACATTTGGTATTGCCCTTCCATTTCTAGGTTGCAGCTGTAATGGCATTGTGCAATCACGTGAAAATTTGTCTGTGTTTAGTGACATCTCTGCCTACAGGACCTGTGAAAATCATGATTACTTTACAGCTCTGAACAGATTATATGGCTGTGTTAATAGCATCATTTTGTATGCATGAGATCACAAGTAGAAATTATTTATAGAGAACACAGCAATAAAGGTATGTCAGTTGCAGTACATTTTATAGCTACATTTGTTTTGCTTACACATAAAACAAGTCTGATTAGCATAGGAGAAATCCACAAGTACCCTGTTGCTTTTTGACCATATTAATAAAGTATGATGCCCTCTACCTTGCAAAGGGTGAAGTCTGTGACATTTCTCTTCCTATAACTAGATTTTGCGCTCAACACACCACTCGTATAAGTGGATGCAAGTAGATTGACTTCAGGGGAGGTGTTCTTGTTATATGACTGGTTATTTACATGCAAGTAACACAAGAATTAATGTACCAGCTCCAGGATCCCAGCAGCTAATCTTAGAACATTCTCAGATGGGGACAAGATTTGGTGACCAGGATAATGGTCCTCTCTCCTAATTACCCACCTGTTAAATGGGGGTATATGACATTGCTTGCATACTTTGTAAAGGTGCTGCAGTTTATTTAGCAGGGCTCAGATTGAGGAAAAGGAAGTGGCAATCTCCCAAGCTCCACCCACAAAATAGGCTCCGCCAACGTGAATCACCGGAACAAGAGACTGCTCACAGTAGATTGTTCAAAGATTCAAACTAAGTTTGTGCCACCTTTTCGGCTTAGCTGGGCTTTATGGCTTGATACCCCTGACTGGCTCCTTGGCTTTCACTCCTTCTTGCCTGGGGGGAATAACTACTGTAGTGGCACCTCTGACATGCCACCCATCTATGGCATCAAAATGAGATGTCACACAGTAAATTGTATGAATACATGACCTTCCCTCTCTCTGCCTACATGAGGATGAAACAGTTATCAATGTTAACATTTAATTTACCAGGGCAGATCTGAGTTAACCCTTCACAGAGATGATTAGGGCAGTTCACATCTCTCAGAACTATTGTTCTCAGCTCCCTGAATTCTTTACATCACTTACACTTGATGCACATTTTGAGGGGTTTCTCCATAGCCATAACAGGTGCTAGAGAGTAACTTTAAAAATCCCAACAAGAAAGAAATCTGATATTCTGAAGAACAAAACAGAAGCTTCAGAGAAGCACAGTGTGGTATTTGAGCCCCTGTCACTAATTTCCAGGCCGCAAGTTGACATTTGTAAAGCACTTTGAGTGCCTACATACATACAAGCAAAATGCAGGACAATGTAGCACTTTAAAGACTAACAAGATGGTTTATTAGATGATGAGCTTTCGTGGGCCAGACCCACTTCCTCAGATCAAATAGTGGAAGAAAATAGTCACAACCATATATACCAAAGGATACAATTTAAAAAAATGAACACATATGAAAAGGACAAATCACATTTCAGAACAGGAGGGGGATGCGGGGGGGGGGGGGGGGGGCGGAAGGAAGGTAAGTGTCTGTGATTTGATGATATTAGAGGTGGGGAGAGTGGGATGTCTGTGAGCTAATGGTATTAGAGGTGATAATTGGGGAAGCTATCTTGGTAATGGGTAAGATAGTTTGAGTATTTGTTCATTCCTTCCCGGAGAGTTTCGAATTTTAACATGAATGACAGAGGATTCCCTTTCAAGTGCAGATGTAAAAGGTCTTTGTAGCAGAATGCAGGTGGTTAAGTCATTGAGAGAGTGTCCTTTCTGGTTAAAATGGCAAGAAACTGTTTTTTCTTTGTGATCTTGTCTGATATCTGTTTTGTGGGCATTAATCCTTTGGCGAAGTGTCTGAGATGTTTGTCCAATGTACATAGCAGATGGACACTTTTGGCACATGATAGCATAAATTATATTTCTGGATGCGCAGGAATATGTGTTCTTGATCTTATAACTCACTTGGTTAGGTCCAATAATGGTATCAGCAGAATGAATATGTGGACAAAGCTGGCAACGGGGTTTGTTGCAAGGGAAGGTACCAGGGTTGGTATTAGTGTGGTATGTCCTGTGGTTGTTGGTAAGAATCATCTTGAGGTTAGGTGGTTGTCTATAGGAGACTATGGGTCTGTCTCCCAGAGATAGAAAGCTGGCTAGAAGGTCGGGCCCAGCTGGTAGCAATCAATGGCTCCGACATCAGGATGGCGGTTGGTTTCTAGCGGAGTGCCCCAAGGTTTGGTTCTAGGACCAGTTTTGTTCAATATCTTTATTAATGACCTGGATGAGGGGATGGATTGCACTCTCAGAAAGTTTGCAGATGACACTAAGCTAGGGGGAGAGGTAGATACACTCGAGGGCAGAGATAGGGTCCAGAGTGACTTAGACAAATTGGAGGATTGGGCCACAAGAAATCCGATGAGGTTCAATAAGGAGAAGTGCGGAGTCCTGCACTTGGGACAGAAGAATCCCAAGCATTGTTACAGGCTGGGGACCAACCAGCTAAATAGTAGTTCTGCAGAAAAGGACCTGGGGGTTACAGTGGATGAGAAGCTGGATATGAGTCAACATTATGCCCTTGTAGCCAAGAAGGCTAATGGCATATTAGGTTGCATTAGGAGGAGCATTGCCAGCAGATCCAGAGATGTCATTATTCCCCTTTATTCGGCTCTTGTGAGGCCACATCTGGAGTATTGTGTCCAGTTCTGGGCCTCCCACTACAAAAAGGATGTGGATGCTTTGGAGAAGGTCCAGCGGAGGGCAACCAAAATGATTAAGGGGCTGGAGCGTAAGACCTACGAGGAGAGGCTGAGAAAGTTGGGTCTGTTTAGTCTGCAGAAGCAAAGAGTGAGGAGGGATTTGATAGCAGCCTTCAACTTCCTGAAGGGAGGTTCCAAAGAGGCTGGAGAAAGGCTGTTCTCAGTACTGACAGATGGCAGAACAAGGAGCAATGGTCTCAAGTTGCGGTGGGAGAGGTCCAGGTTGGATATTAGGAAAAACTATTTCACTAGGAGAGTGGTGAAGCACTGGAATGGGTTACCTAGGGAAGTAGTGGAGTCTCCATCCCTAGAGATTTTTAAGTCTTGGCTTGACAAAGCCCTGGCTGGGTTGATTAAGTTGGGATTGGTCCTGCCTAGGGCAGGGGGCTGGACTTGATGACCTTCTGAGGTCTCTTCCAGCTCTATGGTTCTATGATTCTAAAGTGCACAAATCATGCTGTCACTACTTTCCCCAGGGGCATATTATGACTATTTTACTTTTAGCTGTCTTGTCTTTTGGACTGTGTTTGCACAAAAATGATGCTTAATTGCCTCACTTATCAGTAAAGGAAGAGTAACCCAAGTGGCTAGAGTGGCCTAATGGATGTTACACGGCAGTTCTTTGCTGTTCCCTTGCTTCGCATTGATTTACAATTGCACACCAACTGGAATCTCTTTAAGACTACAGCATTATGGCTGAAAGCTTGTTAAAGTGAATTTTCAGATGACTATTTACTAGTTTTTCATAACAGCAGTTGGGCATTTTTGCTTATAAGTCATAAGTCTGCCAAGCCATTGTGTCTCTTTTTTCACTAAGGCTATCACTATTTTGGGATACTCCAGTATCCTGAAATGCAACGCTATTTCAGGATACTGGAGTATCCCAAAATAGTGTTACCTGTCTATCGAACAGAACAAGGAAGGTCAAACGTGTTTAAAGACACTTCCCAAAGAGTTAGTTTAATAACCCGACCAATCTGCAAGAGAATGGTATTTCAGGTTGGGACCCCCTTTCCGTATCTAATCACCGGCAGAGTGTCAGCGCTTAAATTAATAAGGCGCGTAAATAAAAAAACTGGAGACTTGAATTATACTGACAACCACAAGACTATATTATTAAAAAAGGAGGATAAATTTATCAAACAATACCTCAAATCAACATACAAGGGGGCAGTCCCCTTTACACTACATGGACCAAGAGGGGAAGTCCCTCAAGGTCCCTATACCTACTACAGAGTCTGCGGCAATGGAGATGATTGATGAGTTGCCGGTGACCTTCAACCCTCGGGCTAATTGGAAAGCCTTTGGGGAGGAACAACCGGGTGTCCCTCGCTGGCTGATCCCAACGCTTGGCGACCTACAACCTTCAGGCTAATTGGAAGCCGTCAGGGAGGAGCAGCCAAGGTGATCCCTCGAAGCGTGAGTAGAGAGCGATGACGGTAGATTCGTCTTCCACGAAGTCTCCTGGTCCTCGCGATTCCTTCTCCGTGCTTCGGTGTGGCAGGATCAGGCGATGGATGCTAGACTCTTTACCTTAGCTACCCTAATCCTACTCTAAAATGAAAACCTTATCTAAACCCGACGTGCCCGACGTACAGACTCGATGACGGCCGACATGCGTTGACCGACGCGACCTGACGTACAGACTCGACGAAAACTAACCTATCTAGATACTATACTACCTAAGCTACCTAATGTAGAGAAGGTCTGACCTTCCATCAGCCTATCTCAGTAAAAGACTAAAATAGAATAAATTGAGAATGCATGAGCTTCCGTCAGCTTCTCTAAAAGAATACTTTACAAGACCTCACTCATACTAGACCTAGGACCAGAGTATCTAGAACCTTGCTCTCTCTCTCTCTCTCTCTTAGCCTAAGACCTATCCCTAAGCCCGACGCCCCGACGCAACAGGTAACTGCTGCGTAGCAGAAGCTTTTGTACTCAGGGCTCATGCATATGTATGACCATTCTGATTTTAAAATGATTGGTCAATAGAAATGCTATCATAGCATGGTTCAGATTGATTGGTTGATGGAAGATGCTAATGAATATTCATAAGTTATTCTAATTCTAACAGGCAGGTGAGTTGCTGGTTTTAAACTCTACCTGCTACCTGTGGACGTGACAGCATGCATTACTCAAATGGATGCTACCAGAAAAGTTCTAAACTCAAAATGGAGTTTCAGACTCCATTTTGGGACATTGTAAACCTTTACATATTTTCAAGGTTACAAACCTTACAAATGAGTGGATTGGTCTATATATATATCTATCAATAACATCAGTCCAATAACACTGTACAAGGTGATACATTGGATGTTGCATCTGCTTCCATTGGGTTACAATATTTAGCAGCTGGGTGGTTACATATTTGTTACATAACTGTGGAGTTGTTACATTATTTCGCTATTCTGGTCTACAATAGCTATCCCACATCTTCACAGCAAGCCCGTTATTTTGGGCTCACTATTCCGATGTCCCTGTAAACTTCATTCTATGAGGAGTAAGGGACATTTAGGAATAGCGCTTTTTTTTCAAAATTTGGCACTGTGTATAGATAGTGCCAAATGATGAAATAAGCTATTTCAAAATAGCATCAAAATAAGATACACAATTTGCATAGTTCAAATTGCATATCTTATTTCGAGTTACGGTTTAGTGTAGACGCACCCTAAGACACATGCTTGTAAGAAATTAGATGTAGATTGAAAAAATTAGCCACTGCTCAATAAAAAAAGCAAAGCAAAACACCAAAACCCCTCAAAAAACAAAAGCAAAGAGAAAACCACACACCGGTTATATGGAGAATGTCAATATATTTATTCAGCAAAGAGTTTTGATAAATGCCAAACAATTCTGTGTCTGGACCCCTCTGAAAGCACCTGATTTCATCAGACTATTTTTAGCAAGTCAAAGTAATTCACAAAAGATATTTAATCCAGTATGTGGGACTAAACAGATTTGCCCTTATTCACAGATTGACAAGGATATATCAAGAAGGAATATATCACTTCAGGGAATTCTATCAGTATAAGTATCCATACTAAGCAGAAATCCTCACGTGGTAAAGACTTCCAGATAGGAAGACAAACGGCCTCATCTGAGATTGTGTAAGGAGACTGAAAGCAATTGTTTGGGCATGCACCAGTACGATGCACGCTTTATTCCCATTCCCAGAGGCTGAGGTGTAGATGTTCAGCTGGAAAAAAAAGCAGCAGAGCTGTGCTTTGAATTCAAAATGCAGCTATGTGTTGATTTACACAGTCTGGCCCTGAGAGATTTTCAACCAGCCTTTCCCCAACGCCCACCGACATTCGATCCAGTGCTGCTAGAAGTGATCCAGCCTCCAATGTTGTTCTGCTATTCTTTGAGGACAAGTTTGGGTGAGCAAAAATTGCAGAATGAAAGCCCTAAGAAAAACCCAGGTCACTCCTGAACCTGATTCTCCAGCCTCTTGTACTGATGTAACCCCAGAACAATGACCAAATGTTTACCTGTGGCTTTCAATTAAACATATGCATGTTTTTCCTTCCAGTTTCTCCATGCTTAAAATTCATGGACTTTCTTTCATGTTATCTCTTTTGCAGTCTCACAAGCTCATGAAATAAGAATATTTCTTTTATTTTCCTGCCGCTCGCCAGCATTTATGTCCCGTAAGTGCACGAGTGAGGACTACTCACTGAAGTAAGAATTGCAGGATCAGGCCCATATTTCCCTTTCAATAATACCAGTAGAATAAAAGTTTCCCAGAACCAAATAATTTTATTGCATTCCAGAATCATGTGTAAGTCAGTGTTTGCATCTGTTCCACTGCATTTCCAGTGAGCATAACTCTGCTCACAATCCATCAGCCTCAGCAGCTAAGCTCACAGTGAAAGTGGTGAGGTTCCCTTCAAAAACACAGCAATAGAGGCAGATTCATGCAAGAATAGCATTGGGAGTAGCTTGCTAGTAAATCACTGTCTATTGTCTTTATTAGGATTTTGACTGTCAAGACCACTGCAAAAATAGTACGGGGAAACAATATTTGCTCTATAGTTAAGGTTGCAGCTGAGCTCAATTTTGAGAGCCCTTCTAAAAACCACACAAAAAAGTCGCATTTATTTCACACTAGAAATTTGGGGTTGGGCGGAGGAAAACATTTTCAGTAAGGCCTCAAGTGATTTGGGTATGAGAGACCCAAATGATGCTACCCAAACTATAGGGCTGTTTGCTGGGGGTTTTATTTTTAAATCTATCTTTTGTTTATTACTTTGTAGTGAAAAAAGACCAGGAAGAAAAGGAAAGAGTGAGAGAGAGAAGCTAGTTTAATGGACTCTTCTAATTGAGATATAGTGGCCCAGTCTACAAATTAGGTGATTAGTATATAATTTTTAACATTCAGTTTTTAATTTGGAGAATCAAGTCTAGCAAGCTTAATATAGCAAACACATCAAGATCATGCACTTAGGGTCTAATAATAATAATTTCTTCGACAAGCTCTGGGCTTATTTGTTGGAAGCGACAGAAGAGAAAGACCTGAGTATATTGGTCAGTCACAGGATGTCTTTGGGATACCAGTGTGATATGGGTGTGAAAAATCACAGGATGTATCGGGGGATACATTTCCATCAGAGATGGCGATGTATTAATGTCACCGTAGAAGGTCTAATGTCACTGTAGACCACAGTTGGAATGCTGTGTATAACTCTAGTCATCCATGTTCAGGGGAAAATGTATTCAAATGGGACCAAGTGCAGAGAAGAGCTATCAGACTGAGCAGAGTCTGGCAATCCAATTTCATGGCAGGAGGCTGGAAGAGCTTGGCTTGTTTAGCCTAACAAAATGAAAGCTGAAAGGAGCTATGATCAGGGAGATAAACACCCAGGACAGTGAAGAGCTATTCAAGCTAAAGGACAGCGCTGATACAAAAATGGTTATAAACTGGTCATGAACAAATTCAGGCTAGAAATAGGAATTTTCGAAGGCTACGCCTAGACTACAAAGAAGAGTCGGAAAAAGATACGCAAACTGTGAACCGCAATTTGCATATCTTTTCCCGCTTTTCTTTCGAAAGAGGCTTTTCTGAAATTTGGCGCGTCTACACGGTGCCAAATTTTGGAAAAACCTGCTCTTTCCAGCCTTCCATTCTTCCTCGTAAAATGAGGTTTACAGGGATGGCAGAAGAATGGATCTGTTTTTCCATTTTTTTTTCCAGAAAAGTGGACTCATCCCTTGGATGCCATATTGCTTTTCCTGGATACTTCTGATATCCCAGAAAAGCACTGAAGTCTAGACGTAGCCTAACTAGTGGAGCACTAAAGTTATGAAAAAGCTTCCCCATAGGAATTGTGGGACCAAACAGTTTGAAGAGAAAATGTGCCACATTTATGAGATTATATGACGGGGCTGCTTGTGGTCATGGGATGCAAGGCTCAGCTGCTCGGGGAGACCCTTACAGTTCTCACCTTAATTGGCTAAATGCCTCATGGTGTCAGCCAGCCAACTGCAGGGGAAAGGATTTTTTTTTTTCCTGCCATATTCCGGACTGGGTTTTTTTTGTTTGTCTTCTGAAGTATCACAGGTGGCCACAGCTGGAGATGGGACCCTGGACGGGTGCTATGAGCTAGTACAGATCATTCTTTTTCTCTGATGTTCGGTTGGCTTGTTCCTGTTCCCATGCTCAGGCTCGGACTGGTAGCCACAGGTGAAGTCAAGAAGAGACTTTTCCTGCCGGACAGCTTGGCAGTGACCTTCAGAAAGTTTCCCCTTCCTTTGCAGCATAGGGCACAGGTCACTCACCCAGATGATTTTGGCCCTCTCTCACTTTATGGGGGTGCTGCCATACACACTTCGGTCCCTTCTGTTTTCCGCCTGTGGCACACAATAGTTTAGGCTTCTGAGGGATGGGATACAGTGTCTGACATGCTGATTGTTGTGTTTAAGTGCAGCTGGTGGTGGTGGGCGGTGGTCACAAGAAGTCAGTCAGACTACGTGAGGTCCGTCCCTCCCCATTTCCTTGGCTTCAAAGCCCAAGCTTTCATAGTACTGGCTATGCAGCTATTTTTAGAGCACTTATGCCAGTGCCACTAGCTGGAGTCCAGCAAAGTTGGCTGGGAAGCTTGTTCCTGCTGCCTCCAAAATGCTGTGGGGACACCCCCTCACTTTTCTCCTCTGTAAACTGGGCTAAATAATATTGACTTGCCTCTCCTACGCTTCGTTAGTGAATGAATGCTTCCCATGCCCTTTGAAATCCATTGCTGGACAGGTGCTACAGAAAGACAACTTATTATAGCAGTTTCAAAATGAGAGCAATTTCATGTGTGCATTGGGCCCAGCACAAGGGAGTCTCGCTCTCGGACAAAAGCATCTAAGGACTACTCAGGGCCGCCTTGAACCATTCCTGCGCCCCAAGCAGCAGGCGCACGACGCATGTGTGGCTCCGCCCTGGGTGCACGGCGCATGCGCGGCCCCGCCCACCGGCACGCTGCACACCTTAGAGCTGCCATCAGGCGCCACGCGGCGCCCCTTAGAGCTGCCATCAGGTGCCGCGCAGCCCCCGGGCCCGGGCGCACGACGCCTGATGGCAGCTGTAAGGGGCACAGGGCAGCCCCCAGCCCCGGGAGCGTGGTGCCCCTTACAGCTGCCATCAGGCAACCCCTATAGGTTGGCGCCCCAGGCAGCTGCCCGGCTATCCCCCTCCCCTTAATCTGGCCCTGGGACTACCACAATACAAATAATACAAAGTAAATATTAAAAGGACCAAGACTTCTTTTAACTCATGTCAGACGACTTTTAAAAAGCTCACTCGGATCCTCTGTGCTGTTTTTAGGCAAGCAAAGCTTCCTCTGGCTCCAGTGGGACTTGCTCCTGCACAAGGGCTGTCCTCCTTCTGCAGTTTAGTTGGCTGTCCAGCGAGGAAGTGGGTTTGGTTTTTAGACAGGTTTTATGACACTGCCATCATTTAACTATCCTCTAAAAAGCAGCTTAATCCCTCTGCCTATTCCTAGCCATCTCGCTGCAGGCCACAGAGAAAGGAGGGGCCTATCATTTCAAAGGGCTTTTATTGACAGTGTTAAAAAGACAGCAACATCATCTCTAAGTCTTTTGAATAATGGTCCTTTCCCACAATTGTCCTGGCTTTTGTTTGTTTCTCGCTGGCATTGCATGATTGATCGGGATCTGACGTCTTTTCTGACGTTAGATGACCAAATAAAACATTGTCTGGAGGCTGAAAAGCCAGCCTCCTTGGGAGTTCTCTTTTGTGGGGAGTCAGCAAAAGCATTTTTGGGTGCAATGATTTGATTTTGGCCAGTTCTGTTCTCTTGTTAATATTTGAGGTGCTTGAGCTAACAATCCTGATTTAAACAAGGCGCTGGAGTGGAGTTTTCTGGGTGAGGATACTGAACTGCCCTTCACCGCGGGAAAAGAGTGATGACTTCAGGCTATACTGAAGGAGAGTCCAGTGGGCAAGATGCTAGCCTGTGATTTGGAAAAACAGATTCCATTTCTTTAGGCAAGTCACTATCTATTAGGGATATTAAAACGCTTTTTTTTTTGTAAATGTATAACTGCTGAAAATGTCAGTGGTTACACGTTTACATGCGGGGGAGGGGTAGCAGCTCCATGGGAGCCAGTGTGTGCAGGGAGCTGCCTTTTAAGCTAGCTCCCTGTGCATACCAGCTTCAGTGGAGACACTTATTGCAGCTGCTGCCTCACCCCACCCCAAAATGCTGCCTTGTATCAGAGGCAGCAGCAAGGAGTGTGGGGGGCAGGTGGCTCTGGAGGAAACGGTACGCATGCGGAGCCTGCTTAAAAGCTGGCTTCCCAAGAGCAACAGCTCCCACCTGCTCCCCCATGCTGCCTCTGATACAACAGAGGGAGAAGGCTTGTGTGAAACCATGAAGGTTAACTGATGAGTCCAGGCTCATTGGTTACCTGTTTAACCATGTACACTAGCACATTCCTACTGTCTAAATCACCTTGTAGTTTGCAGCAAGCTAGTGTGTCAATCTACCCTGTCTCAGGTACTAACCAGGTGCCAGTGTCAGGCACTACCTCTGTGGACCCTGCCAATACTTGTTAACTGTTCATTAATTCACTTAAATATTAGATCAAAGCACATTAACTAACTGTTACTGCATAGAAGCAGGGTCCACATAGACCAGAGTTGGGCAAAAGGACCTCAGTGGGCTCGATTCGACCCACCAAGCAGGTTTATCTGGCTCGCGGATGCTATGCCTCTCCCCACGCCCCAGCCAATCAGGGCCTGGGGACAGGGGAGCATGTGAAGTCTCCTCCCCCGCCAGCACTGCACGGCACTTAGAATCAACCACTTGATTGGCCTGGGGGCATCGGAGCATGTGAAAGATTCCCCCACCCCCAGGCCAATCAGGGTCTGTGGGCAGGGAAGCACGGAAGTGTCCTGGCCCCGCCCCTTCCACCCAAGGCCCCGCCCCTTCTGGGGCAGCCTGGGGCTACTTCAGAAATTTCTGAAGCGGCCCCCCAGTCTAAAATTATTGCCCACCCCGACATAGACAGTCAGTGCCTAGCAGGCTAGTGAGGGGTAGACTTACATTCCAGCTTTGTCCAGAGGTGAAAGTAACCAGCGAGCATTGGCGTGCCGTGCAGCTCCCGCAAGCACTGGCTGACCTGTGGCAAAATATTTAAAGAACTGGCAGGGACCCAGGTTGTGATAGGGCAGTACCTGTAAGAAATTTAAGTTACTTTCACCCCTGAGCTTGTAACAAGCTAACTGTGCACACAAGCTCTTGGTTTCTCTGTGCCTTCATTCCCCAACTATAAAATGGGGATAATAGCTAGAGCTGGCCCAAGCTATGGGCTGACCGGGCTACCACCTGGGGTGCTGTGCAGGGCTGCTGGACTGGGCGGGGGCAGGACCGCGCATGTGCCGGACGCCTGGAGGCGGGGCTGCGCATGCGCTGCACTCCCATGGGCGGCGCCACGCTCCCAGGGCACACGACTGGCTCAGGCCGGCCCTGCTAATAGCCCTTCTCTCTCTCACCAGGGTGTTGTAAAGGATGATGGTCACTTACTTCGTGTCTACACTTAAAACTGCAGGGGCAGCCCAAAAGCTGCACCATTGTAGCACTTCAGTGCAGCAACACAAGAGCTCTCCCAGCACTGTAGGAAATCTGCCTCCTCAAGAGGTGCTAGCTAGGCTGAGGGAAGAATTCTTCTGTCAACCCACTGTTGTCTACCCTGGGGGTCAGCTTAGTTAAACCATATCATTCAGGGGTGTAGGTTTTTCACACCCCCTCAGCAATGTAGTTGGGTCAACAATTTTTTAGAGTAGAACTATCGTCCTCAGATACTATGGTAAAGGAGGCTATACAGGCAGTCCCTGGGTTACATGGATCCGACTTACATCGGATCCCTACTTACAAACGGGGTGAGGCAACCCCGCACTAGCTGCTTCCCCCCAGCAGACCAGGGAGATGCGAAGTTAGCGCCCGCCCCCCCCCAGCAGACCAGGGAGACGCAGAGCGGCTTTTCTCAGCAGACACCTCATCTTGAGAATAAAGGACTGAGGGAAGTGAGGTGTGGGAGAATAAAACTGAGCTCTGGAGAAATGTTTGGCTAGAGTTTCCCCTACAATATGTACCAGTTCCGACTTACATACAGATTCAACTTAAGAACAAACCTACAGTCCCTATCTTGTACGTAACCCAGGGACTGCCTGTGTAAGCACATTACAGAGAAGGTAGATCCTAGAAGATACACCTGCTTTCCAGACCTTTCTGGGATGAAAGATGTTACAGTCTTATGTAGTCTTATGGTCTGTCTTTTTAACTTTTTATGTATATTCAATGCTACACCTACAGAACTCAATAGGCGCATCTGCAAAGATACATGGTGCACACAGTTAATGCCTCATATCTGAACTCCTTAATAATTGCACACACAAAAACTATATTCAAATTATATTAAGGTTGCAAAAGTAGGCATTGAAAAGTTAGGACATGCCAGCATTCAGGTAGTTTGTGCATATGCATTATGATACAAGTTTTAATTTTATGATCACATACTTCCCCCTTCCCACTCTCTGGCTCATTCAGTGCACAGGACAGATGGTGCTCAATTAATGAGCAGCTCTTCAATATTTTGCTTTAGACTTGGTATTCCGTGTGCAGCCCCAGGACCTATTTACTGCACACTATTCAAGTTCTGCTCTGAAGAGAGTCATTCATTTCCTCATGGGCTTTTCTGTGTTGCTTGTCACCATAGTATTTAAGTGCTTCACAAAATAGTTTTTTACGATTCCCCTGTGAGGTGAAGGGTATTATCCCCCTTGTACAGATGGAGAAATGAGGCCAGAGAGATTAGTTTCCATTGATTCCAGTTGAAGCAAAGAGTGCCCAGAACATCTGCTAATCGGCCCCTAGGGTCTTTATTTGAACACCCAAGCAATGAGGAACACACAGTTAGTCACCACCCCTCAAAAGGTTTAAGTGACTCGCTAAACCTCCCACAGGACCTCTGTGGCAGAAAGGGATAGAATCCAGATCTCCAGGGCAGCATTCAACTGCCTTCACCATGAGGTCATTCTCTCTCCTCCTGCAGCACTCTGCCTCAACCACTAATGGTACTAAATGAGATATGAGGCACACAGACCACAGCCCCTTTCACTACTCAGTCCCGTTTTCTCCACAGAACAGCTCCATTCTGTGACTGCAATACAGTCCCAAGCTACTCCTTGTCATCCCCCGGTCCAGCTCATCCTCCTCAAAGCACATGGGTGTGCGAGAGATGTTCAAAGAATAGGCTGTCAGAATTTGTATTTAACATGGGCAAAACAACAACAACATTTTTCCCTAGCCTCATTCTCAGAAACCACTGAACTATTCTGGCTCAGCTCTAAAACCAAAAACCAGACAAAGCCTGAGACAGATGCCCAACTTGGAAAATGTCAGACTTGAAAGGCTAGAGTTTGGCAGGGTCTAATAATTGAACGTGTGGGGCAACTTTATTAATAGGCTGGCTACCAGCCCCACCTGCAAATACTTATGTCTTCCATAAGACCCTAGCACGCAGGCAAGATCAGCGTTGGACAGCCGTTCCAATTTCAGTCATTCATGCAGCACAAGGTCTCCATTATGTATTAATGCATGAAGCCAATGAGCAAAAACAGCCCCAAAGAATTTGTTTAAAATGGAATGAAGCATGGAATATTTGAGTATGGGCAATAATAATAATAGTTCTGAAAAGACTGAGTATAGTTTTTAAAACAATAGTAATATAGCTTCAGGCTGCATAACTATTGTGATTAACCACATCCAGTTAGAGTAGGCAAGCTTTAAGAGTTGGTATACAAAGAACTATGCTGGCATAAATTAATCTCAGGTATGGAGTTACATCGAGGATGGATTTGGCCAGTTGTCCTCAAGTAGAAATGACTAATTTGAAAATTAGACAGTTCCAACCAACTTTAGTCAGTCATGCTCCTAAGAAAGGGTACAGCTGGTGAAATCTCCCAAATCAATGAACTACACAACATTTAGATGCTAGCACATTCCTTTTGTGGAAAGGAGGGGATTTATGAGATTGCTCAGCATTTTGAAATATGTTATCACATGCCCTCAAAAACATTTCTCAAAGGAACAGTCACTCCTGGACAAGCATGCCTGCTGAGAATTAATATTGATAAAAAACATTTTTCACTCTGAGGCTTCTCATGGGAAATATCTGCTTCTGCTACTTCAAATTCTTTTCAGAAAATGGGCTACCAACTGTGCGTGCTTTGAAACTATATTAAGCACACAAGCTGGTGAGAGACAAAAACATAAAAGCAGAAACACTGAACTTTACTTCACCACACTTCTGCTGTGTGTGTAATTTGACAAATCCCACACAGTTCCATGTGTGATCAAGAATGCATCAAGTTACAACCTGTAAAAGCAACAGCTATCCCAAGATTGCTGAAGAAATCAGTAAAAAAAAAAAAAAAAATGCATATCCAGAGGAACCACTGGGTTTGTGGATGGACTCTCTATTTCATAGGGCTTGTTTGCACGATGTGGTGGATTGTCACTGCTGTGATCAATCCATCAATGGTTGATTTATTGTATCTGCTTAGATGTGATAAATTGATCTCTGAATGCTCTCCCATCTACACCAATATTCCACCAGGATGAGAAAAGCAACCCGAGTCAACAGGAGAGCAGCCTTTGCAGACCTTAGAGAAGGGGAGTGGAATTTTTTTTGGGTCAGCGCCTGCTGACCCACAGGAAAATCAGTCGGAGGCCACATACAAGTGAGAAGCAAAAAAAAAAACCAAACAAACCCCAAACAAACCCTCACTGACATGGCCCTCGACTGAGAAGGAGAAAGATACTCCCCACATTCCCTACTCCCCACATTCCCCTCACACACCAGAGCCTAGGGGAGTGACTAGACACAAAAATGAAACTGAGCAGCTTATTTTCATTGGCCAAGGTGAAAACAACCAAAAAAAGCCAATAAATAACACACATAATGTAAAAACAACTAGTAGTCCTGTGGCACTTCGGGGCATGTCTACACTAGAAAATTATTTTGAAATAACATTTCGAAATAATAATTCCCAAAAAATAATTTCAAAATAGTGTGTCCACACTATGAGGAAGCCTCAAAATTAGTCCGAGGCAGGGTCCCTTAATGTGTACGTGCTACCTCAACATAGAGCCCGAGGAAGCACTAGGGAGTAATTAGTTTGAATTACTCTGGGGCGTAGTTATTTCAAAATAGCGGCACCAGAGAGTCCATACTACTACTATTTTGAAATAACTATTTCAAAATTAGCATTATTCTTTGTAGAAAGCAGGAGTTATTATTTTGAAATTACCAGAGGTAGTGTGGATGCTCCATTTGTTATTTCAAATCAGGGCTTAGAGACTAACAAATATATATATAAATAGGATCATGAGCTTTCATGGGTAAATCCCACTTCATAAGAACATAAGAGCGTAAGAACAGCCATACTGGGTCAGACCAAAGGTCCATCTAGCCCAGTATCCTGTCTTCCAACAGTGCCCAATGCCAGATGCCCCAGAGGGAGTGAACAGAACAAGCAATCCCTCTTCTATCACCCATTCCCAGCCTCTGAAGCTATGTCTACACTACAATGATCTATCAGAAAAAGGTACGCAAATTGTGCTCCACAATTTGCATACCTTTTTCCAATAGTTTTTTCGGAAGAGGCTTTTCCAAAATTTGGCCCATCTATATTGGGCCAAATTTTGGAAAAGCTTCCCCGTGTGGAGGAAGACAGGCCTTCTGAAAGAGCGTGTCTGCTCTTCCAAAAAAAAAAAAAAAAAAGGGGGGGTGGGGAGGGGGAAGAGCAGACACATTCCCTGGACACAGCAGAGTTTTTCTGGGATATCCAGAGGTATCCTGGAAAACCCTCGTAGTGTAGACATAGCCTGACAGAGGCTAAGGACACCATTCCTACCCATCCTGGCTAATAGACATTGATGGACCTAACCTCCATGAATTCATCTAGTTTTTTCTTGAATCCTATTAAAGTCCTGGTCTTCACACTCTCCTCTGGCAAGGAGTTCCACAGGCTGACTGTGCGCTGTGTGAAGAAAAACTTTTTGTTCGTTTTAAACCTGCTACCTATTGATTTCATTTGGTGACTCCTCCTTCTTATGTTATGAGAATAAGTAAATAACTTTTCCTTATTCACTTTCTACATACCTGTCACAGTTTTATAGACCTCTATCATATCCCCCTTTAGTCTCCTCTTTTCTAAGATGAAAAATCCCAGTCTTTTTAATCTTTCTTCATATGGTACCTATTCCAAATCCCTAATAATTTTTGTTGCCCTTTTCTGAACCTTTTCCAATGTCAATATATCTTTTTGGAGATGAGGCAACCACATCTGTATGCAGTATTCCAGATGTGGGCGTACCATGATTTTATATAGAGATGTTCTCTGTATTATTCTCTAACCCTTTTTTAATTATTCCTAACATTCAGTTTGCTTTTTTGACTGCCGCTGCACACTGAGGCTATGTCTAGACTGCAAGCCTATTTCGAAAGAGGCTCTTTCGAAAGCGTCTTTCGAAAGACAGCGTCTAGACTGCACGCGGAACTTTCGAAAGAGCAAGCCGCTTTTTCGAAAGAAAGCACCCAGTGAGTCTGGATGCTCTCTTTCGAAGAAGCCCTATTTACATTCAAGAACGCCTTCTTTCGAAAGAAGCACTTTCGAAAGAAGGCGTTCTTCCTCGTGAAATGAGGTTTACCGCCATCGAAAGAAAAGCCGCGTTCTTTCGATTTAATTTCGAAAGAACGCGGCTGCAGTCTAGACGCAGGTGAAGTTTTTTCGGAAAAAGGCTACTTTTCCCGAAAAAACCCCTGAGTCTGGACACAGCCTGAGTGGATGTTTTCAGAGAACTATCCACAATGACTCCAAGATCTCTCTCTTGAGTGGTTATAGCTAAATTAGTCCCCATCATTTTGTATGTATAGTTGGGATTATTTTTTTCAGTGTGCATTACTTTACATTTATCAACATTAAATTTCATTCGCCATTTTGTTTCCTTAGTTTTGTGAGATCCTTTTGAAACTCTTCACAGTCTGCTTTGGTCTTAACTATCTTGAGCAGTTTGGTATCATCTGCAAATTTTGCAACCTCACTGTTTACTCCTTTCTCCACATTATTTATAAATTGTTTGAATAGGATTCATCAAAGTTCATGATCCTTTATACATTTTTGTTAGTCTGTAAGTTGCCACAGGACTACTCATTGTTTTTAAGTTATAGTCTAACACAGCTACCAGTCTGAGACTTTTTACCATACATATTGTAGAGTAAATAAATTCAATTTTTAACTCTGTCCACCTATCAATACAAGTAACACTATCACAGGACCTCACCACATAAGCCACCATATCAGAGTCTCATAGCTCATATAGCTGCGCATCCACTAATGTGATCTATGTCATCAAGTGGCAGCAGTGCCTCTCTGCCATGTATTTTGACCAAACTTGACAGTCCCTACGACAAAGGATTAATGGACACAAATCAGATATTCAAAATGGTAACACACAGAAACCTGTCTGGGAACACTTTCCTGCCTGGTCATTCATTAATGGATTTAAAAGTAGCCATTCTATTGCAAATTTCAGGAACCAACTAGAGAGAGACTGCGGAACTAGCCTTCATATGCAAATTTGACACCTTCACCTAGAGATTGAATAAAGTCATTAACTGGATGGGCGGTTATAGCCAACATCCAGATGACATCAAAAGCTAAGTACCTGTATCAGGTGTTTACACTCTATTAGCTTCATTTAGCACAGACACTGTAAGGCTATGTCTAGACTGCAGGTTTCTTTCGAAAGAGGCTCTTTCGAAAGCATCTTTCGAAAGAGCCTCTTTCGAAAGATCGCGTCTAGACTGCAGGCGGATCTTTCGAAAGAGAAATCCGCTTTTTCGAAAGAGAGCACCCAGCGAGTCTGGATGCTCTCTTTCGAAGACGGCCTCTTTACATTGAAGAACGCCTTCTTTCGAAAGAGGAACTTTCGAAAGAAGGCGTTCTTCCTCGTAAATTGAGGTTTACCGCCATCGAAAGAAAAGCCGCGTTCTTTCGATTTAATTTCGAAAGAACACGGCTTGAGTCTGGACGCAGGGGAAGTTTTTTCGGGAAAAGGCTACTTTTCCCGAAAAAACCCCTGAGTCTGGACACGGCCTAAGTGAGAGGATTTTTTTCCTTTCTCCTCCCCCTCTCCCTTCTTTTTCTGCTTTAAATGTTGGGGTTTCTGTGTCTCTTGCTCCACTCATCTGAAGAAGTGGGTCGTGCCCACAAAAGCTCATGATACCATCTATATTTTTTGTTAGTCTTTAAGGTGCTGCAGGACCACTCATTTTTAAATTTTAAGTTACAGACTAACACAGCAACCCCTCTAAGACTTTTAAATGAGTGATGTTAGCGTTCATACAAAAATCGTTAAGCTGAGAAAGAATACAGGGAATTCTTTAGGAAGTCACAGTGAAACTAACATCTGTATCATATTCTCTCTGTTTCTCAAACATTTGTCCTGCAGTTCCATAAAGAAAGGACAATTGTATCCAGAGTACTGAAACAAATACAGAGTAAAAGAAAGCTAATCAGAACAGAACTGTTAGCTCATACCAGATTTGTCTGTAGTGTGGGGGCAGAGCATTATTCCTTACACATGGCTGCCTGGTCAAGAGTAGGAGGAACAAGAGTAAAAATACTATGCTGGAAGTTACAGTCCATAATCTGCAAATTTAGTGGCTTGTACTTCTCAGAGTCCATTCAGACAACTTCCTTTAAGAAGCATTCATGGCCCGAGGGAGGGCTTGTGTAATAGGATTTGCTAGCATCTTAGGAGCAAAGATCTGCTGCTGAATTGTGCCTAAATAGTATATTCTTACTTCCCCTAAAAAGGTCTTGTGTGGTGATGGTTACAGAATGTGTTGTCCATATAAACTTTCATGCACATCTGATTTTGCAATGCAACAAATGTAGGTTTACATGAGAGATTCAATCTGTTATTCAGGGACAAGAACACCTGCTTTTCAAAAATGTTAATACATTCCTAGAAAGAAAAGAAATTAAAGAAATTTGAGTGGTACACACTTTCCCCTCCTAATTACAACACTTTGCCCCACTGCCCTTGACACCTGCTGGCAGCACAGAGGCACACCTATCTCAGGGTATGTCTACACTACAAAGTTAATTCGAACTAACGGACGTCAGTTCGAATTAACTTTCATAGGCGCTACACTAGTGCTCCGTTAGTTCGAATTTAATTCGAACTAATGGAGCGCTTAGTTCGAACTAGGTAATCCTCATTCCACGAGGATTAAGCCTAGTTCGAACTAGCTAGTTCGAATTAAGGGGTGTGTAGCCCCTTAATTCGAACTAGTGGGAAGCTAGCCCTCCCCAGGTTTCCCTGGTGGCCACTCTGGCCAACACCAAGGAAACTCGTCTGCCCCCCTCCCGGCCCCGGACCCCTTAAAGGGGCACGGGCTGGCTACGGTGCCCGTGCCAGGTGCAAGCCTGCCAGCACCCAGCCAGCAGACCCTGCACCTGGCACGGATCGAGCCACCCACCCGATGCCCCCCAGCCCTCCCCCTCTTCCCGGGACCAGGCTGGCGGCTCCCGGGAGCTTGCCCGGGACCGCAAGAGGCGGGCACCCGCCTGGGCTAGTGCGGACATTGTGGACCTCATCCACGATCTCCGCACTAGGCACAGGAAAGTGGCTGGCTTGGGCAGGATAGCTGCCAGCCTGGCCACCCAGGAGCAGGTGTGCAAGAGAATCAAGTGGGTCCACTGAGACCCCCGACCCTGAGCCCTGAGCTTACAATGGCCGTCCTGGGTCAGACCAAAGGTCCATCTAGCCCAGTAGCCTGTCTGCCGACAGCGGCCAACCCTAGGGACCCTGGAGGGGATGGACCGAAGACAGTGACCAAGCCATTTGTCTCGTGCCATCCCTCTCCAGCCTTCCACAAACCTTGGGCAGGTACACCACTCCTACCCCCTGGCTAATACCACTCCATGGACCCAACCTCCATGACTTGATCTCACTTCCCTTTAAACTCTGTTCCAGTTCTAGCCTTCACAGCCTCCTGCAGCAAGGAGTTCCACCGGTTGACTCTTTGCTTTGTGAAGAACAACTTTCTGTTACTAGTTTGAAGCCTGCTACCCATTCCTTTCCTTTGGTGTCCTCTAGTCCTTCTTTATGGGAACTAATGAAGAACTTTTCTGTATGCACCGTCTCCACCCAACTCCTGCTTTTAGAGACCTCTATCCTGTCCCCCCTCTGTCTCCTCTTTTCTAAGCTGAAAAGTCCCAGTCTCTTTAGCCTCTCTTCATATGGGACCTGTTCCCAACCCCTGATCATTTTAGTTGCCCTCCCCTCTCCCAGCCTCTCTCTTCACCTCTCCCACCTCCTTTTCCCAGTCTCCCCCAGTTTTGTTCAATAAAGACAGATTCCATTTTGGAAGACATGTTATCTTTATTTTGTACATCAAGAAGAGAGGCTAGGGAAGGGTATGTGGAAGGAGGTGAGGGAGGAATGGGGCACGAGCTCCCGATGGGGAGGACTGGGCTGGCTCTGCGGGCTTCTGGGGGTGGAAGCTCTCCTACAGGCCCCCAATTGCCCCCTCTCCCCAGATGGCAGCCTGCGGCAAGTGCAGCCGGGCTGATGGCCGAGTGCTATGATGTGCCCAGTGTGGGCACTCTGGGCACTCCAAGCCAGGACTGCTTTGCAAGCGGGGCACCCCTGAGAACTGTCTGTCCGGGGTGGGGGTTGGGACCCTTTAAGCACAGTCCTCGGCTAGCCTGAGACAGCATCTCCACGCTCTAAGTCCTCCTCTGATGCCCTGCCGGCACTGCTTCCGGCCATCCTTAACCCCGCTTCAGGGTCCACTTAATGTGGACGCGCTAGTTCGAATTAGCCAAATGCTAATTCGAACTAGTTTTTAGTTCTAGATGCGTTAGTTCGAATTAGCTTAGTTCGAATTAACTAATTCGAACTAAGTTAGTTCGAATTAACGTTGTAGTGTAGACGTACCCTCAGTGAATACCATGAGTGTTCCTTGGAGTTTGTCTCTGCCTTTCTCTGACCAAGGGGCAAGACCGTCCCTTGCCTGACATAGTCCCTTCCCTACACTGTGCAGGGGTTGTAGCACTGCAAGCATAAGGGGCCCTGGACGTTCTCTCTGCATGGCAAGTCACAGGCCTTGTCTTCACTGTTTAAAAAAAAAAAAGTGTTTTTTACCTCCGGGTAACAAATGCTGAGAAATGAGGAAATACATAGTAAAGACAAGGCACTTCATGTTTATTAGGAAGTCAAGTAGGTGGAAGGAGTATATTGCTGCCCTTGCCGAGTTTATCGTGCTGAAAAACTAAAATGCCTTGTCATGACTGTGTGTGGCCACTTTGGAATCGCTCATGTGTGTAAGTTACTCTGAGGTAAAACCCACAGTTTTAGCAGTGACAACAGTCAGGGCAATGCCATTACTGACCTGCTCACAGGTAAGCAGGGAATGAGATGGCCCAGAGACTTTGCTCCACTACCCTCAATGAACCAGCCAGAGCAGCTGAACTGGCATAGAGAAGTAATCGGTGACAAATAAAGGGCTGGTGCAGATTACTTGCCCATGGAAGGAACAAGGGACCAACCCATTTCCTGCTCTTCTTCTGGGGCAGCACAGCTACAAGTTCCCCATGTACTACCAGTCATGGCAGACTGGTATTGTTCTAATCTAGTCCTGAGCCTCACTTTTTCCTCCTGACCTAGAGCCTACTTTGCATTTTAGCAAATTAACACTAAATGGATAAATGATATTCAGATGAAAGCATATTACCTGCAAATTACTTGGCTAATTATTTTCCTCCTCTTGGGATCCTTATGCCTCTGAGGCTGAAAACTCAGATCATTCTCACAGGCACTCTCTTGCTCCTTCCCGTTTCCCAGGCAAGTTCACCCTAGGTTTTGATACCTTGGTCTAATTTTTATGAGCCAACAACTCAACCCCGAAAGAAGCTGAGCACTCTATCTCCCAACCCAGAAAAGCTTTAAAGATTTACTAGATCAGGGATAAAGTGCATACTAGGCAAGAAACATTTCCATAAGTAGATGCTAACTGCATCCTTTGGAGTTTGTTTTTGAACCATAAGAAGAAATCAAACACTATTTTTAGCTAAGTCTATTTATTCCTGTATGATTTCCCCAGCTCTTCCTGTTGAAATTCTTCCCTATTCAGAAACACCAGCACACATCCACCTTTATTATGCCACAGACATTGCTTCCCCAGCCCTCGAACATGCGGTGGAAACTCTAGAAAGCAACATCTTCCTGTAATTTAAACATGCAACTGCAAATGTAATTCAAATAAAAGATGACAAGGACTAATGAAGTTACCCCTGGGATCAGCAGACGCTACAGCTGCCTGGATTATTCATGGGAAGGTCAATAGGTCTCAGCCTCTACAAAACACTGTGTCTTGTCATAAGAAAGAAGAACGTACATAAGTCTAAATTGTAAATGAGGCTGGTCCTATATTTGTGTGTGTCCATTTTATGGCTTCTTTCTGAATGATTCTGATTTAGTCTGAGCTACTGAGACTAGTACAAGAAGAGTGGTTAGTCAATGATTTTATAGTGCCTAGACTCAAGGAATTTGACCCCAAAGGTGTTGGAAATCTGTTTTGCCATTTTTAAACCACCAAAAAATTACATTAAAACATTAAAGACGCAGAAAATGCAGGGTAAAAGCTGAACATCAGCTGTCATGACACTATACTACCACATATGTGCCTCACTAAACAAAATCAAAATAACCTGGAACTAACAATACACAGTCACTTGTCAGCTTGATCACTGCTTGTGTGTTATATCCCCTTCCTCTCCATTTCTGGTTTTGTCTTTAGACTGTGAGCTCTGTCAGCCACCACTGCATACTACTCAATCAAGATCGTGATTGGCATTTTCCTCATGCATATGACATTATGTAATCTGCTCACCCACTAGTGTGGAGACCTTCAAAACACCATGCTATGACTACACTGGCATGATCTTGTGCCAGAGATATGCAAATGAGGCTAAGCGTGGAATATCGCCGAACCTCATTTGCATATCTAATGAGCCACCATTTTTGTGGAAGAGGCGCTCTTGTGCCAGAAGGAGCTGTCTACACTACCCCTTCTTGCGCAAGAAAAACCCTCTTGTGCAATGCCGCTACGCTGATTATTTTCAGGAATAACGGCGTTGCGCAAGAGGGTTTTTCTTGTGCAAGAAGGGGCAGCGTAGACAGCTCCTTCTGGCACAGGAGCGCCTCTTCTGCAAAAATGGTGGCTCATTAGATACACAAATGAGGCTTGGCGATATTCCGCACTTAGCCTTATTTGCATATCTCTGGTGCAAGACTGTGCCAGTGTAGACATAGCCCATATGTATGCATATTGGCCCAAATCAGGTCAAGCAGCAGTCTTTGAACCACAGTCTTTTAGTGATAAGAGCATGAGTCTCTGCTACTTGAGTTAAAGAACTGAAGGTCAGGTGCTTAGGTACTTAAAGATACAGATAGGTGTCTATGAAACAAATAAGAGTTAGCTCCCTAGAAAGATTTTTGAAAGTAGCTTGGTGCCTACCTATAGCTCTCAGTGGCAAACTTTCTTTAAAAATCTGCCCCCAAATCATTAACTTGAGCTATGGAATAGACTACTATTTTAGCAGACTCATAAGCCTCTTTGTAGACCACACATATGTGTGTAACTCAGGAATAGTTTATACAGAACTACCAGATATACCCGGCATTGCTTGGGACCATAACTATTTTTTTTAGGGCATTAGCAGGTGTGGGAGGATCAAAGCAGGGGATGAGGGACTCAGAGCAGGGTGTTGGAGGTGTGTGTGGGAGTTCAGGATTCAGGGGAGCCCTGAGGCTGGCTGGGGGGAGGCAGCAGCAGGGGCTGTGGAGCTGCTGGCCATCTGGGGCTGTGCTGCCCTGACAGTGGCTCTTTGGGAGCGGAGGGCGGTAGTGAGGGCTGCGCTGGTTGGTGCTGGCTGGTGGCTGCTTCCTGGGTTGGCTGGGATTGTGCTGCCCTGCCAGCAATGTTCCTGGGGGTGAGGATGGGGGAGGGAAAGGGCAGGGAGGCGCTGCCCAGCTCTGGTGGGCTGCTCCTGGGAGGGCATGGTGGTGGGACTGCTAGATGGCAGGTTCCCCCCACATCGGGTCTGGAGCCAAAGGATAGGAAGAGTGGATTCATCTGAGGATTTGGGACAGGAGGAGGGCACTTACATGTGGTTGGTGGCCTGCAACATGTAGAGCTCCGGCCCCAGCTTTCTACTCTCTAACAGGTGTGGCTACTGTCCTCTTGCCACTCTTTAATATAACTGTCCCCTGTACTTGCTACCCCCCTGTGGTCACTGTGGAGCTGCCCCCCTGTGGTCACTCCCTCCCTTTCTGCTTTATGAGAATCAATGAGATTCCAGGCATCTCCCATGGTCCTGGCACAACCAAACCCTGACCTTGCTTTAAGTTATGATAAAACGAAGCTGCCTACCAAATTTGATGGTTCTAGCTCTTATTGTTTAGGAGGAGTTCTTGAACAAAGGGACTCACAGACAGATGGACAGATAGATGGACTCACAGACAATTCTAAAATATGTAGTAAGATGATAAATCTGAATATAAATTTGGTACAGCACAGGAAAAGTTAGCAATCTGGCAGCATGATGTTCAATTCTCAGTTTAATCAATATTCCTTCAATATTGAACCAATCCTTCCATAACGTGCATGTCTTATTTCCATTTTATTTCAAAATAGGCTATTGTGAAATTTGGTGCATCTACCTGGCACCAAATTTTGAAATAAAGCACTATTTTGAGACATTCCTTATTTCTGGTGGAATGAGGTATACAGGGATGCCAAAATAGCGTGCCCGTTATTTTGAAAATTATTTTGAAATAGTAGACACATTCCTTCGATCTTGAAATAGCCTTGCAGTCTAGACAGATCCTTGGATCCCTGTGACTCTACCCAGCCCATCCACAACCTTTGCTTTTTGTTCTCTCCTTCCTAGTGTCCACTCTCTCCCCAGTAGAACTGCTATAAGTTGACATTGCAGCCTGGGGAATCACTGATCTTTGAGGTTATGCCTACACAGCAGCATCATATATATAGTAGCCCAGTGTCTGTAACTCTGTAAGGCTGAAAAGCTAGCTGTTCCCTCTGGGCGGCACTGTTGCCTCCCTCTGTGGCTCTCGGCTGACTTCTGCACCGCTCAGTCGGGCTGCCACGCAGGAGCAAGTGACTCAAGCGACCGTTTGGGGTCCGTGCTCCTCATGCAGCACGGGAATGCTGCATGGGGAGCGCAGGGCCCAAACAGCTACTTGCGCTGCTTGCTCCTGCGTGGCAGCCAGACTGAGTGGCGCAGAAGTCAGCCAAGAGCCATGGCGGGAGGCAAACGGGGCGCAGGGCAGTGACGTGCGGCGTGACAGCGGCTCCAGGCCCCACTCCCTGGCCATGAACGTCATCACCCCGCCCCCCTTCGCCAGGCCGCCATGTAGGAGCAAGTGGCACAAGCGACCGTTTGGACTCCGTGCTCCCTGTGCAGCACAGGGAGCGTGGAGCCCAAATGGCCCCCTGCAGTCCCCTGAGTGAGAGGCAGGAGGAGGAGGAGAAAAGAAAGAGAGAGACAGAGAGAGAGGCAGGAGGTGGAGGAGAGCTGAGAGAGAGAGAGGGGGAGGCAGGAGGACGAGGAGAGAGAGAGAGACCAGAGGCTTAGGAGAGAAGACTGATGTGGAGGAGAGACCTGAAAATCCCATCTTATGATAGGCTAAATGTCTAGTTTTATTTCAGAATAACTGAATTTTTCGTCCTTCAACTTCCTGTTGTATAGACAGTGCCAAAAGCCGAGTTAAGCTATTTCAACTTAAGCTACGCAATTGAGGTAGCTCAAGTTGCATAGCTTAATTCAACTTTAGCCCTACTGTGTAGACGTACTCTTAGGCTGTGTCCAGACTCAGGGTTTTTTTCGAAAAAAGTAGCCTTTTTTCGAAAAAACTTCACCTGCGTCTAGACTGCAGCCGCGTTCTTTCGAAATTAAATCGAAAGAACGCGGCTTTTCTTTCGACGGCGGTAAACCTCATTGCACGAGGGAGAACGCCTTCTTTCGAAAGTTCCTCTTTCGAAAGAAGGCGTTCTTGAATGTAAATAGGGCTTCTTCGAAAGAGAGCATCCAGACTCACTGGGTGCTTTCTTTCGAAAAAGCAAGCCGCTTTTTCGAAAGTTCCGCGTGCAGTCTAGACACTCTCTTTCGAAAGAGGCTCTTTCGAAAGTGTCTTTCGAAAGAGGCTTGCAGTCTAGACATAGCCTTAGAGATCTGATTGGGGAGGCCAGAAAGAAGGGCAGGATCCACAGAGAGAAGTTTAGCAGAGGAAAGTTCATTTTCACGAGTCCTGTCCCGTAGAGCATCATAGTCAGGGTTACTGGAATGATTTTTATAGTAGGGATGCTGAGTTCCACTGAACCAAACTGAAAACACGATTTATAATGGAAACCACTTACAGACAAGGGAAATATTCCCTTGAATCTTTTCCATCCATGTGCAGAATATTTTTTTCTACATGCACCGAGGCACATGTGAATGTGCACCACCAATAGAAACAAAATCCTAGCTGTGGGCATGCTGCTAATCAGTTGGGCGGCATTTGAATCTCTCCTGACCAGCTGCACAAGTGCACAGCTTACAGGGAATGCTGATCCAGGCGGGTGGCAGCACCGCCTCTTCCACTCCTAGTTCCAGCACCTAGGCTCACCGCAGTGTGGGTGTGAAAAGCCCTCCTGTGGGTTGGTGCAGTGGACCTTGTTGTCTTCTTCCACTGTGGCCTCGCTAACTTCAGGACTGGTCAGACCTGGGTGAAGCCAGCAGATGGGCGAAAAAAATATCAACCAACCAAATCTCTTACTCCTACTCAGAGGAGATTCAGGATTGACTCATTGCTCATTTCATTACAGCTGGTTAAATACGGAGAAAAGATTCACAACCCTTTCAGTCAGAGTCCTTTTCCACCCACGAGGATTTGAGCCCTTTAGCCTGTGAGAATTCACAAAGCTTTGACACTTCTCTCCACTACTCGGTAAAAACAGATATATTCAGTATCCCATGCAGTGTTCTGTATGCTAATGAGTACTTGGGTGACCAACCTAGGTGCTCAGAAATCAATGTCAAACATTTCACAACAGGGGGCATCATTTGCCATAGGTGGGGGGGAAGGGGAGGTTAGTTGCCAGACATCACAGGGTATAGAACACATATAATGTTCTATATGTTGATGCAACATTGTACTGAGATTTTCTGAAATGATGCCCCTGGTTCCGAGTCTCTCCTTTGCACACTTGTAATATCGCTGAATCTTTTAAAAGCACAAATGAGAATTATAAATGCTTCCTGAAGCCAAAATAAAAGGCATATGCTGTAGAATTTTATATTGAACACATATTATTTGACTTACTCAAGATCTACCTTTCTCCACATTTTTGCAATGCTTTAGAATCTAGATTAATATACTTGGTTCACAATATGAGGCCTCACTTCCATAGCATGCAACTCGATTTCTAATAAAATAGTTGATAGTAACATTGGTCTGACATGGGAGTTGGGCAAAGACGGTATTTGTTCTTTGAAAACCCCACACATATTAAAGAGTTTTGCTGTTGTACAAAGGAATTTATTTTGCACATTCCTTTAAAGGTCATGAAAGACAGTAAAGGGGATCAGTAATTGCAAAACTAGTGCTGTAAAAGTTTTCTTATCTCCCAGAAAAGAGGCAAATGCCAAAAAGTTAGCAGAGTGAGTTAAAGCAGGCACTGGGCAGATTCAAATTCCACCACCCTCGTGTGGGCAGATGTTATGAAAGGAATTCTTTCATTTGCCTGTTCCACCAGGCATTGCTTCTGAACTGCCATCCATGGTAACTCACTGTCATAGGCTGGGCCTGTTCGTGCATATTTTACATTTTCACATCATACGCTGCCACGTTGTAGAATTTCTGTGAGAAAGGCGAAAGGTTGTGCTGGTTGGCTGTAACCAACCTGTCTTCACAGCATTTTGGAGTGAGTGGGAGAGAGCCACCAAGCCTTGGGTGACACATATGGGCTTACGAGGTTTGTGTTTAAAGAATTATACTGTTCCCTATGGCTGTGTCTAGACTGCAGGCTTCTTTCGAAAGAGGCTCTTTCGAAAGCATCTTTCGAAAGAGCCTCTTTCGAAAGATCGCGTCTAGACTGCAGGCGGATCTTTCGATAGAGGAAATCCGCTTTTTCGAAAGAGAGCACCCAGCGAGTCTGGATGCTCTCTTTCGAAGACGGCCTCTTTACATTGAAGAACGCCTTCCTTCGAAAGAGGAACTTTCGAAGGAAGGCGTTCTTCCTCGTGAAACGAGGTTTACCGCCATCGAAAGAAAAGCCGCGTTCTTTCGAAATAATTTCGAAAGAACGCGGCTTGAGTCTGGATGCAGGGGAAGTTCTTTCGAAAAAAGGGTACTTTTTTCGAAAGAACCCCTGAGTGTGGACACGGCCTATGTGTTCTTAAGCCTTCCCACTTCAAACACAAAACCTAAATTAATTCACAGAGCCAGGCCCACCAATGGGGGTGTGGCAGGGAAGGCAAAAGAGGCAACTGCCCGAGGACCTGGTGATTCGAAAGCGCCCGGGGTTTCCAGCTGTTGCCACGGCTACTGTGGCAGTGGCGGTAGTGGTGGCTGGGGCCCCGTGCAGTGTGTTCTGGGCAGCTCTCAGGGCTGGGTGGGAGAGAAGGCACAATGTGGTGCACTCCAGGCAGCTCTGAGGGCTAGCTGCCTGAGGCCCTGCGCCTTTTGGGAAGGCAAAGCTAGGGCCCGAACCTTGCCCTGGGCCTCGGCAAGTCTGTCTATCCCCCTGCACAAAGCCAAATTCTCCTCCCTGTTGACTCCAGTGGGCATTACAGTACTGTAAGAGGAGATTTTGGGTTAGGCTGCCACCTCTATTATTTCAGATACCTTGCTGGACGATGGGAACATCTTTGAAATGAAAAGAAAGTGTGCTGTTATGTTCTCCTTTTGACTTGGCCCTAGAGGAAGGGGGCCCCAGGAAAGGCAATGCTACATGCTGCTTCGTCCTGTCCATTCACTTTTTGGCCCTGTCCATGATGAAACACACTAGGTCTTGAAACCGTTTTTAAAACCGCTTCTGCTCACAGTGCTCGCCAGCCAACATGGGTGAGAAGAAACTTTTTGAAAAGGGCTGTTGGGAAACGAATGGAGAGGAAAATCCAGATCATCAGTGGCGCTATACTGCTTTGCAGCAGTTTGGGATAAGAGCCACTTGGCTCTTATTACATTTAAAATGCAGAAGTGCAGTGGTCCTGGACTGGCATGAGCCGGGACTGCTTGGTCCTGGCTCACACCAGGTCCATCAGCCCTTGTTCACAGCCAGCCCAGGCCTCCATGAACAGGGGCTGTTTGGTGGCAGCAGTCTTTGTCTGTGGGGGGCTCAGCTCTCTCCTGGGATCCCTGCAGACAGAGGCTGGTGCCAGAGCAGCCTCTGCTTGCGGCGAGCCTTGGCCTGCCATAGGCAGAGGCTGCTACGCAGCAGCCTCCCCCTATCCTCCCCACTGCCTCTAGCAGAGGCAGCGGGGGAAGGGACAGGCAGCACCACAGAGACAGTGCTGGGGGGAACTGGGTTTTAAGCTGGCTCCCTCCATCACCTCATACAGAGGCAGCAAGTGGGGTGGGAGCAAGTAGTCCAGCTTATGCTTTTTGGGTAGTTGAGTAGTCAACTACTCGCTTACATCCCTAGTTTGGGATCAGCCTTAAGAATGTCTCCTATACAAGGGCTGACTCTCAGCTCGCTGACTCCAAGCATATACTGGATTAAGGTCACTGACATCCACCAGCAGCGTTCCCTCTAATTTTCCATCCATGTGCGGAATTTGTTATGTGCACTGAGGCATTCATGGATGTGCACCATCAACAGAAACACCGGCTGCCAGCTGCTGCTAACTGTGGGTGCTGTGCTAATCAGCTGGGTGGCATTTGAGTGGCCGCACAGGAGCTCAGCTTAGAGGGAACATTTTCCGTCAGTGCATGTGAGCTCAATCAGGCCCTAAGGACCAAACTGACCTGTGAATGGACACAACTCCCTTTGAAGCCAAAGTTAGTTGCATCTGACTGCACAAGGGTTAAGACTGAACCTAAGATCTCAGTTTAAAACCACATACTTAACTGTATCCATAAGTGCAATGAATTTTATTGGGACTTAAGTTCTCTCCTGATTAAGGATGGGTTTAAACACATGCTTAAAGTGAAGAGCAAACTTAAGTGCCCTAATCAATTAGGGCCTAAGTGAAGAAATACTAGTTGCATGAAATTGCTACTTATCTCCCCAGGGGCAAAATTTGCTCATCTTACATGAGTAAGGTAAGCAGGAATTATTCCATGTCCTACAAAAGTTCAATGCACTTGAACTACAACACTTCCCACACCCCCACTAAACTGCTGGTCATAATTCATAGGCAGCATGCCTTATAGCCAGGGCGGCACCACTGTGTACTAAGAGCACTGCACCACTTCCTTGTCAACAGAGTACAGCTCCTCTGGGTCATTCCCCATTGCCAGGCACTACAGCCGCTCTCCGAGTTACGAACGAGTTACAGACCAAACACTTGGCCGTAATTCGATCCATTTGTAACTCGGACCCCATTGAGTTACACGCGACCGCGCTGTTCATAAGCGCGAGTCGCATTCGTAACTCGGGGACCGCCTTTATGACCGCTCCATGGGAGCTTTGGTTGTAAGTGCGAACGGTCGTAACTCGACTGTTCACAACTCGGGGAGTGGCTGTACCTTGAGGGATGTGGCTAGTGCACCTGCACTTTCTGTGATTGTTCCCAGAATAGACTCCCCATTGCAGACTGAGCTGGGCCAGCCTGACTTCGGTGACAGCACAATGACACCCTCCTCCCTAAGCTTCAGTTCCTGGGCTGCCGCCCAAGCCACAACTGCAAAGCTCTATCTCTACAGCTAGTTTTAGAGTGCTAACACGAACCCCACTAGCCCAACGGGGCCACCCCAGGCTCGGTGGCTCGCTCCCACTCACTCCAAAGTACTGGCAAGTCATATGCAGGGTTACAGCCAACTAGCACTAGCGACGCAGTCAATGCTTGTGACAGCTGGCAGTAATAGCCAATTAAAGAGAACTACTCGTAATGAGAAAATGCAGTACTGGCTGTGTTCTGCATTTGTGTTCTTTGGATCCAGACAACAGCACATGGGAGATTTTCAAAGGCACAGAAAGCAGCTGGCCACTTAACTCTCATCTGTACCTTTGAAAACTGCAGCCCAAGCTACTTGCTATAGATGTAGCTCCTCTGCACATGCTCTCATCCCTTCTTATCACCAGTATTTCAGCCACTTTAGTTTATCTGGAAATATTAAAAAGACACTGAATTTTTCCTGGAATTAGGTCACAAATACTTTGGGGTAGGGCCCATCTTTTCTTAACCGCAGTGTGGCACTCAATATGCTACTGGTGCTGTCAAATGAATATTACTAGAAATCATCATGGTAATGGTGATATCTGCGTGAAAACCCAGTTATTATTTTTCTACTTTATCACTTACAGAAGACATTGAAGCACCAATGAAACACTGATCTGAATCAGTCTTTAAAAATCCCAACAAAACTGATAACTGAACTCCGACCCATTTTTCAGCACACAGTGAATTTTTACAGTCAAGTTACAAACACCTCAAAATGAGAACACCATGAAGAACCGTGAAGAGTACACCAGCAAAGCCTTCAGTTTTACTGCAGACCAAATTCTTCTCTCACTAATGACAGACACACTAGTGAAGTGTGTACCCCATGAGCCTGAGGGGGTTGTGTAAGTGAAAGAAGCATATAGCACAGGGGTTGGCAACATTTTCAAACCAAAGAGCAAACTACATCAAAATTCAGAACAAGTGGTCAACAAAGAGCCAGTATAAGAATGCCTGTAAATACACAACTTAGCATTACTAATAATTGACATGATTAATAATAGCATAAATGAAACATTGTACTCAAGTCTTTATTTAACGGGACTTCTGCTGCTGCATCTTTTCACACATTTCTTCAAAGTTTACATTATAACTGGTCAAATTCAGCTTCATACATGCATTCAGGCTATCTTCTGTCAATCTTGAATGCAAATGACCTTTGATGTGATTCAAATGAGAGAAAGCTTGCTCACACACAAAGGTGGAACCAAACATTGAAAGCAAGGCCAAGCTGACATTCTGCATGGTATTGTATGTGACAGGAATTTCTTTCCAAGTTTGCAGAATCAGATTATCATTGTGCTCCAATTTCTTCATGTGCAATTTTGCCAATTTGGCATGTTGTCGAACAAGGCATTCTAAATCAGAATTCAGCCTGACGAATTTTTCCACCCAGATATCTGACTCTCTGAAATCTGCTATTTCCATTTCCAAATCGCTGACTCATACATGCCTGAAATGACTGTCAAATCCAGTTCTTCAATGGACACTTTGGCTACACTCTTCCAGAAGAGAGCATCTACACTGGCATGTGCTTTTGCGCAAGAGCATCCTTGCCAGTGTAGACGCTCTCTTGCGCAAGAAAGCTCTGATGGCCATTTTAACCATAGGGCTTTCTTGTGCAAGAAATTCATGTTGCCTGTCTACACTGGTCTCTTGTGCAAGAACCGTTGTGCAAGAGGGCTTATTCCTGAGCAGGAGCATCATAGTTCTTGCGCAAGAAGCACTGATTTCATACATTAGAACGTCAGTGTTCTTGCGCAAGAACTCGTGGCCAGAGTAGACAGGCAGCAAGTTTTTGCACAGAAGCGGCCACTTTTGCGCAAGATCGCACCAATGTAGACACAATCTTCATGTGGACGAATCATAAACTTAATGGCTGTGTCTAGACTGGCAAGTTTTTCCGCAAAATCATCTGCTTTTGCGGAAAAACTTGCCAGCTATCTACACTGGCCACTTGAATTTCCGGAAAAGCACTGACGATCTCATGTAAGATCGTCAGTGCTTTTCCGGAAAAACTATGCTGCTCTCGTTTGGGCAAAAGTCTTTTTTCAAAAGACTTTTGCCCAAAAGGGCCAGTGTAAACAGCACAGTAGTGTTTTCCGCAAAAAAGCCCCGATTGCGAAAATGGCGATCGGGGCTTTTTTGTGGAAAACCGTGTCTAGATTGGCCACGGACGCTTTTCCGCAAAAAGTGCTTTTGTGGAAAAGCATCCTGCCAATCTAGACATGCTTTTCCGAAAATGCTTTTAACGGAAAACTTTTCCGTTAAAAGCATTTTCGGAAATTCATGCCAGTCTAGACATAGCCAATCAGTTTGTGTTTGCAAATGTCAACAAAACTATATCTTTGATGAAGACAGTCAATTTTGACTCAAGTCCAAACACTGCCTGCTGCAGAGTCAGGACTGTATTTCCTTGCCCTTGTAGCTTAAAGTTCAATTCATTCAAATGGTCGGTAATGTTTACAAAGACAGTAAAACCTGAGCAACCAGTCACAGTCTGAAAGCTCGGTGTGTTTGACACCCTTCATATCCAAAAATGACTTGAACTCATTAATGCAGGTGGCAAAACAAGATAAAACTTTGCCACGAGATAACCAGCGAATATTGCTGTGCATTAGTAGATCGGGGTATTTGGAATCTGCTTCCTTGAGCAGTGACTGCAATTGACAGTGATTAAGGGCTCAGGCAAGAATCCAACTGACAATCTGAACGACCAATCCCATTACATTTCCGAATTCAGTTCTACAAGTTTACGCACAAAGTGCCTTCTGATGCACAATGCAATGAAAGTTCAAAAGCGGGTGGTTCAGCGGTTCTGACCAAGAGTAAAGAATCCCCTGTATTTGTTGACCATGCTAGGTGCACCATCTGTACACGCAAACACAAGATTATCCAACTATATTTCTTTCTCGCTTACAAAATTCACAGTTTTAAGGATGTCTTCACCTCTTGTTTCATTTTTCATTGGTAATATCTCAATCATTTCCTCAAGCACAGCATTTCCACAAATATATCGTCCCAGAATACACAATATCACATATGTTGATTGTCTTGTCCAAAGCAAATTAAAATGCATTTGTTGTGAAACTCGTCAAATAGTTCATGACCAATTTTTAACATGCATTCCTTCACGTTATCCCCATCAGTTAAAGATCTTCCTTCTCGAATAATGCTGTATGAGTTTGCAAAACTTGCGGCATTTAAGCTCCCACCTTTTTTTGATCATGGCAGCAGGCTATTTTGTCCAATGTTCATTTTTCATTGCAGCTCCTCGCAGGCTTTTTTTCATGCATTACTCTCAGGGTATTTTGTAGCAAATGCTGCATGTTTTGTCATGAAATTCATTTTTGTTTGTTTGTTCGAGAACAGTCTTTTACTACAAATGAGACAGTGTGGAGATCTTATCCATAAATGCATGCAAGTCTGTCCACTCCTTTTGAAAATTTCGGTACTCATCATCTCTCTTTTTCTTCGCCATTTTTACTGTTGGGGGATACAGAGTTCACCATCACGTATGATGATGGAAAGATTTCTTGACCAATCAAATAAAAAGAGAACATGCATGACCCCCAATAAGTGGAGAGGATGGATGGTTGTTAAAATGAACAGTTAAAAGTGAAATAGACAAAAAAACCCACATCCTGACATGAGTAATTACGTGTTTTTAAAATTTTGAATTAATTTTTCATTTTAATTTAAAATGTGTGTCATTTTGGGAATGACAAAAGAGCCATATTTGGTTTTGTACTGAGCCATAGTTGGCTCAAGAGCCATAGCTCGCAGACCCCTGATATAGCACATGTTGTTATCGTGCAGGTATATTTGTCTGCTAGTACTTAAAAAGTCCTGGCAAAGGCAAAAAGTCTTCATCCTTCTCATAGATTTTGAAACATTTTGTCAATACAAACTCAGAAAGCCTCACACTGGTTACCTACAATTGCTAAACTTCCCCAGGTTTAATTCTAAGAGCTTGCTTGTTTGTCTTTTCAATCTGCAGATCACCTCTTCTGAATGATACAGTCACTGGCACTACACTTATGTTCCATCACCCTTAAGTAGTTTTGTTTCTGGACCATTATCATTGCCTTATTTTTTGATCCTGGTGCCGATTTTTAACTCCACCCCACCTTTTTAACATATGCGCAATGTGCCTCATGTGGCACATGACCAGGACTCATCACCAAATTTGGTCCACATATTGGATCATAAGCGGCCCCAGACTGGATACTAACAGGGATAGCAATGTAAATGCTGATCCATACCCATCTCCAATCCCACTACTGGTGAAAATGAAGCTGTCTAGTCTAGTCTCCATTACAAAAAATTGATTGCATTATTTGGCAGTTAGGAAGACTCTCACTTTTTCTTCACTTTCCTCTTTCACTCCTCTCCTTTCATTCCTTATTATCGGCCTGATCCTGAAAAATCCAGAGCACCTTCAACTCCCATTGAAGTGAATGCATCTTCGGAGTGCAGACCTAGGGGAACTGGGCCTGAGAAAAGTAAGTGAGACTGCCCTTCATAGCAGCACACCTGTAGTCTAAAGCTAGGTACTCAGTGGTATCCTCTATAGCAGGAGTGGGGAACCTAAGGCCCAGGGACTGGAGCTGGCCCCTGGCTTGCCTGGATCCAGCCCCTGAGGCTTGGTGCTCCCTCCCCAGCATTGGTGAGCCCACACTGGTGCTCCAGCCCCCCACCTATGTTGGCCAGAGCACCCACTCCACAAGCCCCGCAGGCTGGAATCAGGCAAGCCAGAGCCAGATATGATCCATGGGCTCTGCCTGGCAGGTGGAGGAAGTGGCTCTGTGTGCTACTGCTCCCTTCCCCTGACTGGTGCAGTAAAGCACTGCCAGGAGGCTTTTCCTCCACAAAATCTACTAGCCCAGTCCCCATCACCCCCTCCCCCCGGCTCTGGTGTATGAGGGGAATGTGGGATGTGTCCTTCTCCTCAGTCAGGGGCCACGACAGTAAGGTGATTTGTTGTTGTTTTTCGCGTCTCGCTTTTGGGCGGCCCCCGACTGATTTTTCTGTGGGCCAGTGGCCCCAGACCCAAAAAAGGGTTCCCTCTGTAGCTTCCCTTTTAAACATTTCCACGTATATCATCATCTGGTGCAGCGGAGCATTGCTTTGCCTACACCCATAAACAAGAGAGATGTGGTATCTGTCCACAGTCTTCAGAAAGAAAATCAGCATAAGGTGCAAATCTGCTCATACAGCAATTTGCCGTTGCCTGAATGTACTGCTGCCACTACCCGAGAAATAGAGCTACCGAGCAAATAGAAGAATGATGAAGGAACTCTTCAGTACATCGTCTGAGGAGGACCATCACAGTGATTTACAATAGAACTGTAATATGGAGGGCGCTTATTTTTCTTTCTGTGCTGGTGCATAATTTCTATCAATATTAATGTGAAGGCGCTAAATCCATTGGGAAAGTGAAGAGGGCTCTAATGATTCAGATTGGCAAGATTGGCAAGTCAGGAGCTTTGGGCTCTGCGAGCTACCTTGGCATCTCAATTGCCCCACAGTTATTTCTTTTATTGCTTTCACAAATGCGTTGATTGCCTCATGATTTGAAAGTTTAGACTATTAATAAACGTTACAGATTTATAATATGTCTGTTCTGCAGCTGGGATTTCTATACTGTGCACACATTAGCAATGCTGCAGTGGAAAGAAATAAGAACAAGCAGCAAATCAAACAGAACAGATTTTTTAAAAAGTGCATGCAACATGATGTACAGCCATCTTCTGCAGAGTGAATGAGGCATTCTGTAGAAGTCTTATTTGTACTAGAAAAAGATTGGAAAAATCTTCACCTTGGCCCTTCTTTTTTGATCTTAACTACATGTATACAGAATCTTGCCTTGTTCCTGTCCCTTTAAAAGACTAATAAGATTACTGCATTTGTGACGTTTTCCCCCTGAGGGTTCCCAGAAGAATCCTGTGTTGTTTTCTCAGAAAGCCTGTTTATCAGGCTAGGATACATCTGGATGTCCTCAAGGGAAACGGTAACAGCCAAGAAACAGAAACTTTTTGCCACTAAATTGGCCACAAAATAAAAATGGGTCAGAAAAGTGTCCATGAAAAAGGTAGTGTCATTCATTTCCAATATGCTGGTACTGCCAAGAACAATGCCACTGTCCTTTCTCTCAGCAGGGCGGGTGGTGATTTGTAAAACATCGTTTTTTATCATTTGTAAATCCACATGTGCACACTTCTGTATAATTTTAAGCTAAACGGGTATGGTTAAATGGACATCTACGGGACCATTTCCCTGCCTCCCCCCTCCCAAGCTTCTTGAGTAGTATAAATGTTTTGCTTAGTCAGTACACAAGTGAGATAAATACAATCTAATAGCAAAGCATTCACCAATGAGAACCACGTGCCCAATTTTTGTTTCAAATACATTTGAAACCTAGAGAAAGATACACACACAAACATCTGGAGAGCTCTCCATTATTACTGGGAAATAAGCCAAACGGGCAAAAGGACACAGCTGGCAAAAGTATGTTCAATATCAGGTGCTGGAAAACAAAATATATAGATCAGTTATCTCAAGTCATGGGTCTGTGCCAAGTCTTACTTAGTATTATAAAATAGTGAGCTGGGTGGAAGATAAGATGGACCAAAACTAAAATGTCCAGAGTCCTTGTTCTCATCACAGCATACTAGTGAAGATGTTACTTGTATCCTGCAGGGAGAGAAAAGGGGGCAGTACATTCTCCAAACTTTGGATCTCTAGTCAAGCCCTCTCTCCTGCCTGTACAATTGACTCATCCAAACCCCCAAATCTGACCCAACTGACATTTTGGAGAAGTGTGTATTTGAAGACATGTTTTATCCATTCTTCGACATGGTTCAGAAACATGGGTGACATGTCAAAGCATATCTAAAGGACTAAACAGCTCTTATATCAGATGCTGGCATAGGGTAACAAGTATGGAAGTGTTAAATTGTGCTGGTATGTAGTTCATGGCAACATTGATTAGTAAGAAGAGATTCAATGGCTGGGACATGTCAAGCAAATGTTGGATTACAGGATCCCAAAGAGCAAGCTGTACTCTGAAGCTTGCAAAAGGTCTAGAAAGAGAGGCAGACTGCTGAATGGATTTTGGGATGTTTGCAAGAATGACTTACTATCATTTGGAATCCCTGGATGATTGGGAAAGAAGTGCAGAGGCCCCGCTGATCGGTGGAGTCAGTTTGTAGATGGAGTGAGGCATTGCGAGGCCGACTGGATCAAGCTCTGTGATGACTGGCATCACACAGAGCATTGCTAGTGCATGGATGTGTCCTACCTGTGGACAGACTACTACACACACACGATGGACTTAGCCACCAAAGAATATATTGGAACATACACTGTGCTCCATGAAGGGCATTGGGGGCATTGGTATTGAATCTAGAAAAGAGATGGGATGAAAGGAAGAGGGACAAGAAGTAATTTTGTTGATTAATGACAGGTTGCATTTTCCTACTCTCCAAACCATTCTCTCCCTTGAAGGTACCAGGGGTGGCAGGTTTGCAGAAATTTTGGTGGTACATGCATATAACCAGGGCTTGACAAATGGCGGTGAAATCTGCTCACCAGCCCCGCGCTGCGTATGCACAAGACCCGCATTGCGCATGCGTGCGCCACCGGTGAACAAGGCAACCGGCTGAAATCTACTCGCCACAGGCAAGTAGATTCAGGGTATGTCTACACTACAAAGTTAGTTCGAACTAACGGACATTAGTTCGAACTAACTTTCAAGGGCGCTACACTAGCGCTCCGTTAGTTTGAATTTAATTCGAACTAACGGAGCGCTTAGTTCGAACTAGGTAATCCTCATTCCACGAGGATTAAGCCTAGTTCGAACTTACTAGTTCGAATTAAGGGCTGTGTAGATCCTTAATTCGAACTAGTGGGAGGCTAGCCCTCCCCAGGTTCCCCCTGGTGGCCTCTCTGGGCACAACCAGGAAAACTCTTCTCCTCTCCCCCAGCCCCGGGCCCTTAAAGGAGTAGACTCTGGCCAGACGGCACTGGAGACAGACAGCCCTGCCAGCAGTGTCTGCCCCTGACCGAGTGGCCCCACCATGAGCCAGGCAGCCAGTGGCAGCGAGCCGTCCCCTGCCCAGTCCCCGAGCACCCAGGGGCCAGCCAGGGGCCATAGACGGCACGCGGCCCCCTGGACTAGTGCGGAGGTCATGGACCTCATTGAGATTTGGGGGCAGGCTCCCAATGTCCATGATCTCTGCACTAGGAGGAGGAACGTGGCTGTCTATGGCCGCATAGCGACTGCCATGGCCCGCAAGGGACACAGGCGCTCCCGGGAGCAGGTGCGCATTAAAGTTAAGCAGCTGCGGCAGGGGTACGCCAGGGCCACCAGGGGCGGCGCCCCTGCAGGGGATGACACCTGCCCGTACTTCCCCGCCCTCCACCAACTCTTGGGGGGCAGGGCGGTCCGCACCAGCCCAGGAGGCAGTGAGCCGGGACCAGAGGGCCCTGACCCGGGCACACTGGAGGGACCACCGCAGGATGTCCCAGTGTCCAGGGAGACCGTACCGGGTAAGTAGTTCGAATTAAGTAGTTCGGGGGGGAAGGCGGGAGGGAGACCAGAGACCACACGCGTGGGCCATGCTTTCCACGGATCACGCAGACACCTGTGCACGTGCGAGCACGTGCCATGCCACCCTTGGGCAGGTGGCTCCAGCTGCGTGACACCCAGGGGCCATGGCCCAATAGGCACATGCTTGTGCAAAGAGACCTGACATGCTCCCGACCCCGGGGCGGGACCCAGCAGGATGCTTTCCCTTCACATGTCCCCTCTACACGGAGGCAGGGAGATGTCCTCCTCCCCCCCCCGCCGCCCCGGCCACACTATACATGGCACAGGGACATGGGTGTGGTCTTGGGGCAGCTCCCAGTCCCAGGGAGAACCAGACATCCTGACCATGGCCTCTGTACAAGCACAGCAGCTCTGACGATGCAGGACATGGTCACCCTCACGTTGCGAGGTGGGGGAGGGGGCTGGGCATCATCCTCTGCATCCCCAGGGAGAACTGACCACTTCTCTTCTTTCTCTACAGCTGCACCAGCTGCTCGTGCAGGGCGCATCACCCCGCCCGGGACATACTCCCGCACCCGTGGCCTGCTCCGGACCACCACCACGGAGCAGGAGTATTGGGACCAGCACCTGGGGGCCCTGCGAGTCGTGCACCGCACACTGCAGGCCTGGATGCGGGAAGACCTGCAGGTCCGCCACGAGCTGCTGGCTGAGGTCCGAGGGCTGAGCACAAACCTGCAGCTCCTGCTACAGAGCATGGTGCCCCGTGCTGGTCCTGCGCCTGCTGCCCCCCCAACTGCTGTCCCTCCTCCCACTCCTGCTCCCCCTCCCACCTGTCCCTCCTCAACCCCCACACCCTCTTCCTCAATGTCCACACCCCCCACCTCAACCACCCCACCCTCCATCCCATCCCCCCGGGGACGCCGAGGCCCCCTCCCTCGCTGTGCTGGGAGGCGGTTGGCCCGGCGAGACCCCCACCCCTGATCCTTGAGTTTCCCCACCCCCTCCTTTCCCTTGCTTCCCCCTTCCAGCTCCCTCCTCCCAGTTTTCCCCCTCCCCTCTCCCAGCCTCTCTCTTCCCCTCTCCCACCTCCTTTTCCCAGTTTCCCCCCGTTTTGTTCAGTAAAGAGAGTTTCTATTTTTGACCACACGTGTCCTTTATTTTGTACATCAGGAAGGGGGGCTAGGGAAGGGTAAGTGGAAGGAGGTGAGGGTGGAATGGGATATGAGCCCCCGATGGGGAGGACTGGGCTGGCTCTGCAGGCTCCTCGGGGTGGAAGCTCTCCTGCAGCCCCCCGATTGCCCCCTCTACCCAGATGGCAGCCTGTGGCAAGTGCAGCCGGGCTGATGTCCGAGTGCTGTGATGTGCCGAGTGTGGGCACTCCAAGCCAGGACTGCTTTGCAAGCGGGGCACCCCTGAGAACTGTCTGTCCGGGGTGGGGGTCGGGTCCCTTTAAGCACAGCCCTCGGCTAGCCTGAGACAGCATCTCCACGCTCTAAGTCCTACTCTGATGCCCTGCCGGCACTGCTTCCGGCCATCCTTAAGCCCGGTTCAGGGTCCACTTAATGTGGACATGCTAGTTCGAATTAGCAAAATGCTAATTCGAACTAGTTTTTTAGTCTGGATCCGTTAGTTCGAATTAGCTTAGTTTGAATTAGCTAATTCGAACTAAGTTAGTTCGAATTAACGTTGTAGTGTAGACGTACCCTCAGTGATTTGTCGAGCCCTGCATATAACACTGACATTCACAGGGCTTCATTTTCTGCTGTTTTTCACCTTGTCAGTCACTTACCTCTATTGGAAAGCTGGTGTAAGTTGCTGATATCTGATCTGATTGCTCTTTGCACTACCCCTTTCACACAAGTGGAATGACTTTTGGAAATGTGGCCTTTACAAAGATGCCAAAATAAGCAGATAGGCACCTAATGGGATTTTCCAAAGTGCTAAGCAGTCATGAAATACATCTGGCCCTAAATGACAAATCAATGTCCACTGTGTAATATTTTTTAAAAGGAGCATCCCATGTGGGCTGTGTCTTTGTTTTTTTGAGATCTGAATGATTCTCCAAACAGAAATAAGCTTATGTCCAGGCTTAGGCTCTTACACCTGTGCTGCTCTGTCTTTACATGGGTCTGCTTTGTTTTGCATGCCCACGACTGCAGGTCCTACCATGGCCACAAGAAAAATGTATGGAGGACATTTGCACTTTGCCAACATTTTTAACAGTAGCCACTGATTCTGGATAGCACAACTGTTAGGGTAACCAATTTGGGACATCTTGTGCCTGCTTGTCAATAAAACCTGAGCACCTCTGGCTCCCGCTGCAGGGGACCACATCGTAATATCTATTGTTGTTTATACACAGCGATGATGTGCTGTGATCACATCAGGATTCCCCTGCAATTATTTTATAGCTCTTTATCATTCCCCTAGGTGGCAGATTAGCTTTCTCATCTCTCCAGGCAGTGTACCATTGCCTTATGAGCTATAGGAGCAGATCCTACACTGAGGCCAGATTCTGTTCATTTTGCTTATGTTGACTAGTACCTTGTTCCTAGGGTGGTCCCACTGAAATCTGTTAAAAATATTATGGAAGTAAGGCTAGGTCTACACTACAGTCCTTTGTCGGAAAAAGCCACGCAAATTGTGCTTTGCAATTTGCGTAGCTTTTTCCAATTGCTTTTCTGGAAGAGGTTTTTCTGCCATTTGGCCCAGTCTAGACGGGACCAAATGAAGGAAAAGCCTCCTGTTTCAGCAGAGCCCTGTATTCCTCATGGAACGAGGGATACAGGGCTCCCCAAAAGAACATAAGAACATAAGAACGGCTGTACTGGGTCAGAGCAAAGGTCCATCTAGCCCAGTATCCTGTCTGCCGACAGTGGCCAGCACCAGGTGCCCCAGAGAGGGTGGACCGAAGACAATGATCAAGCGATTTGTCTCCTGCCATCCCTCTCCAGCCTCTGACAAACAGAGGCCAAGGACACCATTTTATCCCCTGGCTAATAGCCTTTTATGGACCTAACCTCCATGAAATTATCTAGCTTCTCTTTAAACTCTATTATAGTCCTAGCCTTCACAGCCTCCTCTGGCAAGGAGTTCCACATGTTGACTACATGCTGCGTGAAGAACTTTCTTTTATTAGTTTTAAACCTGCTACCCATTAATTTCATTAATTTAATTTCTTCCGCAAAAAAAAGCGGAAGATCAAATTCATTCCTTGGATGCAGCAAAGTTTTTCTGGGATACCTCTGGTAAAACCCCCACAGTGTAGACCTAACTGGAGCAAGGCTATTGGAATCTGTTTCTTCATAAATATGTTAGGGTATGTCTACACTACCCCCCTAGTTCAAACTAGGGGGGTAATGTATGCATACCGAACTTGCTAATGAAGCCCGGGATTTGAATTTCCCGGGCTTCATTAGCATAAAGCCAGCTCCGCCATTTTTAAAAGCCGGCTTGTTCGAACCCCGTGCCGCGCGGCTACACGCGGCACGGGCTAGATAGTTCGAACTATGTAGCCATTCCGATCTATCTGTACACCTCGTTCCACGGAATGGCTACATAGTTCGAACTATCTAGCCCGTGCCGCGTGTAGCTGCGCGGCACGGGGTTCGAACAAGCCGGCTTTTAAAAATGGCGGAGCCGGCTTTATGCTAATGAAGCCCGGGAAATTCAAATCCCGGGCTTCATTAGCAAGTTCGGTATGCATACATTACCCCCCTAGTTCGAACTAGGGGGGTAGTGTAGACATACCCTTACTGGTTCATCGCTATATGATTCTTAGAAGATGCCCTATTTTTCAGTGTTTTTCAGTGGCACTTTCAGAATAAACTTTATAAAGAACACTTATAAATCCTTTAAAGGCCTTAATTATGTAGCCCTTACTCAGGCAACATTCTCATTAGCTTTCTGCTTGATTGGGCTCTATGGACCAAATATAGTTCTCATTTACACAGGCTATGTCTACACTGGGAAATTATTTCAAAGTAAATTATTTCATAATAATAATAACTCCTGAAATAGGTATTTCGAAATAGCGCATCCACACTACAAGGCACCACCAAAATAGTGCAGAATTATATTGAAATAGTGCAGCCACACTGACCAGAGGCTGAATCACATTTAAAGCACTGGGCAGCTCTCTGGGGAGGGTATCGAGACAGAAGTCACTTCCTGTAGCTACTTCCTGAGCTACTTGCCTTTTCTCCCCTACCTCTCCCTTCCACTCCCCTCTCTTCCCACCTTCCACTAAACCCCCCCACTTTTGGGGGGAGGGAAATCACCTCTGATATTTTTATTTGGGGAATATACAACAGGGGAGGGACTGGGAAAAGAACCTGGAAGGTGGGAGGGAGGAGGAGAGGTGAGAGAGGCTCAGGGATGGGGTTGAGACTGGTGCCTGCCTTGGATACCTCGCAGGCCCTGGCAGCCCCTGGGGGCTAGAAGGAGAAGCCAAGGGGGTGAGTGTGGATGCAGGGAGTTGGGACGGGGCAGGGAGTTGGGCAGGGAGTTGGGGATACAGGTGCAGGGAGGTAGCTGGTGGACCACTCCATAACTGTGACCAGGCGCTCCATGACTGATGTTAAGAAGAAGCACATGGCTTCATGCTGGCATGACAACTGCTCCCACATCATCCTCCTCTGCTCCCAGTCAGCCTGGTGCTCCTGGTGATCCTGATTGAAGTTCCGATTGAGGGAAGAGAGGCAATCCAGATGTTCCCACATCTGGCAGGGAGCGGTCTCTCAATGGTGAAGGGGGGCATGGCAAGACTGGAGCCGGTGGGACGGGGCGGAGCCTGGCCATGCCACACTCCACAGCCAGCTCCTGGGGACACACAGCCAGAGCCAAGCTCCCGCGGCCCTTTAAAATCGGCAGAGTGGGCGGGGCCAGGCATTGCTGGGGGCGGCTGCTTATCTGGAAATGCTGCCCTCAAAATGTGCTGCCCCAAGCACGTGCTTGATTTGCTGGTGCCTAGAGCCGGCCCTGATGACAACCTCCTGGCTGGTGGGCATGATGTCCAGGCTGGCCTGCTCCTCCTCGTCATCCTCCTCCACAACCCCGCCCTTGTGGAGGCTGATGACAGGTGTGTCCTGGCCAGTGTCAATGATGAAGGGGGGAAGGAGGTGACCAGCTCCCTTCCAGGATGACATCCAGCTGTTTGTAGTAGCGGCAGGTCTCTTGTGCCTCTCTATACCAGGGAGTTTGCTCTCTGGCCTTTGTGTAGGCCTGCTGGAGCTACTTAATTTCATCCACACCTGGTCCAGGATGTGGCTGTGCCTCAGGCCAGCCATAGACCTCGGCATTTTGCTTGCTGGTGCAGAGATCCTGGATGTTGGCCTTCTTGCCCCAGACATTGATGAGGTCCAGAATCTCTGCACCAGTCCAGGGTGGTGCCCTCTTTCACCCCTGAACCTGGGCTTCCATGGTGGCTGCAGGTGTGCTGGCAGCTGTGGGAGGGTGCAGAGGGAGCCCTGGAGTCTGCCATGGCTGCAGTGAAGGGTGTTGTGGGGCACAGGACTGTTATGGTGCCACAAGCCCTTTCCCTTCTGCCTGCAGCTTTAAAGTCTGCAGGAGAAGGGGAGCAGTGGAGTTGTCCGGTGTGGGACCAGAGTGGCCACAAGGGCTGTTGTGAGAGGCCTCTGGAGGCCAATTATTTTGAAATAGCAGCAGCTGAGCACCCACACTAACGCTATTTCGAAATAACAATCTTGAAATAAGTGTTACTCCTCTTCACAAGCAGAAGTTGTCATTTCGAAATTATGTCAAAATAATGGACTTGTTGTGTGGACACTCACCTTGTTATTTCTAAATAAGGGGAGTTATTTAGAAATAATTCCCTAGTGAGGACATGACCTCAGTTATTCTGATGCGCCGTTCTGTTTCAGTTTTGCTTTCAGATAGGTAGGTGCTAGAACCAGGACACTGAGAGGCATTATACTTATGTAGAAGAGTGAAAAGTCAGCCATGGATTCATTAAAACAAATAACCTCTTTCAAAGTTAATATAAAGATACCAGACCAGATTCTCCCCCCCAGCACTTCCAAAATAAGGTACTGTTTAACAAGAGGAAATGGGACCATTTTTTGTTCTTATGAACAGCAAATGTTTTTATGGTGATGACTGTTTAAAATTAGAAAGAGAAACATTTTTGAGATATTGGATTGGAGTTCACACATCAAGTTACCCATATGTCTCTCTGTAAAAATACACCAACAAATTTATCTTTAACACAACAATATTGTCTTGAATAGTCAATTATTGAAACTTGCAAGCCTACCTCAGGCCCATAGGTGGCGTATTCCAACTATTTGTGCTCTGCAAAACCCACCATAAAATGAAGAACTAAATACTGGAAATAAGATGAAACTGACATGCTCCTAGCAGACACTAAAGAATGTGAGCTCTAGCCCCAAACTCCAAGGTAGAATAATAGCCCAGTGAAACTGATAACAGCTTTCAGAGGAGACCCAGTAATGGAATCTCATCAATTACTGCTTGTCTAATGCTAGATAAAAAAAGAAAACATGATAGCATGAAGCTTTTATGTTTTCCAGCGAGAAGCAACAACCAACTGAAAAATTAAGCGCAAAATGTAACACAGATGGGAATTACAATGCTGCCGCCCCTTGCTCGACAGACCTCAAAAGAGCTGCAAGTGATTCTGTGCGGGTTCTCATACCACACACTTCTCCAAGATACGTATCAGAACAACTAAACTTTGCAAGGCGGATCAGACTGGTGACTATTCTGGGTACTGATGAGCAGACTTCTCATACAAGAAAAGCAGGAGAGAAAAAACATAACAAAACCCTAACTACATTCACTAAACAGATTTGGGTCAAAACAAGAACCAGTTATTGGAACTCCCAGGAATGAGGATTCAGATAAAAGGGGCTCAGTTCTGAACCACCCCAACTGTTGAGTTGATGTTTGCCAAGCTAAAGCCTGACCAATGATGTTTTGTAAAACCAGAATCCACCCTCCCAGATATTTCTCTTGTTACAAGATTTATTGGTTTTGTTGTCTGAAAGCAAATTCCTTTTAAATATATCCGGCTGTGCTCAAAGAATATCAACTCCTGTAAGATGTGACCATTGGCAGGAGGAAACCCAACTGTTCTAGTGTTTTTACAGAATGCATAGCCAGAATCCATTTCAGGTGGGGGACAGAAATACAATTAACAGTGAGGGAACTGGTCTGCCTTAGGAGGAGAGGAGAAAAGGATCTTGCACCCTAAATGTTAATTATAAGTGGCCAAAACTTCCTAATTGGCATTAGGGATGTAAAATCCCTTGAAATAATGTTTAACCAGTTAAGTGAATAAAGGGGGAACCACTCCAGCCCAGCCGGTACCCACCACGGCCAAACTAGAGAATCCCCCCTCCCATGCTCAGGGAGTGCTCTGGCCAGGTTGGAAGGCCATTCCTGCAATGCACCTAGGCCAGACCCACAGCAGACAGGAGCTGCTCCTGCTGGGCTGGAGTGCCCCCCACCTATGGCAGGCCCTACAGGGCTAGAGCAGCCCCCTGGCTCCAGCCCAGGCTCCAGCCCACACCAGTTAACTGGAACTGGTAAGCCTCACCGATTAACGGTGACACTTAGTGGTCAACCGGTTAACCATTCACATCTCTAATTGGCATGGTGCTATCAACACTTTCTGCTACTGAGACACACATTTTAAAAACACATTGAACATAACAATCCATCACATTGCCACCCTCAGCACTAGATAAGCCAATTGAGGAACTGTAGAGTCCTTCAGTTATGTACTTTTCTGCAAGAAAGCACCAAGCTCAGACTGTCCACTTTGCGATGATCTGTATGGCTGTATGTCTTCAGAGCTTGCTGCGCATAAGGAGAGAGTAGTATTGGTATTGCTGGTGGAACAGTGGTCCAAAGTGCATTACCAGAGCTTCTCTAAAAGCTTTAACCTACCTAGGGAACTCCCATTTCACTCTTTAGTTATAACACTTCTTGATTCTTTTTTCTAAGAAAGTAAGAATGGCCCACTGGGTCAGGCCAAAGGTCATCTAGCCCATTATCCCTGTTTTCTGACAAGAACCAAAGTCTGCTGCTCCTGAGAGACTGAATAGAACAGATAATCATCAAGTGATCCATTCTCTGTCGTCCAGACACAGCTTCTGACAAACAGAGGCTAGGGACACCCTCCCCGCCCATCCTGGCTAATAGCCATTGATGGACCTATCCTCCTTGAATTTATCTAGTTCTTTTTGAACCCTGTTATAACTGTGGCCTTCACCACATCCTCAGGGAAGGCATTCCATAGGTTGACTGTGTATTGTGTGAAAAAATACTTTGTTTTAAACTTGCTGCCTATTAATTTCCTTTGGTGAACCCCTAGTTCTTGTGTTCTGAGAAAGAGTAAATAACACTTCCATATATATCTTCGTACAGGCAGTCCCCGACTTATGCGGATCCTTAGGTCGGATCCGCACTTACGAATGGGGCTTTTCTCGCCCCGGAGCTCACGGGCGGCTGGTCGCCACCCGTGTCCTCCGGGGCGAGAAAAGCTTCTCCCAGTCTCCCTGGTCTGCTGGGGGGGTCCAGCAAAGCCCCTAGCCCCTGGGCGGCTTTGCTCGGGTATCCCTGGTCTGCTGGGGGGGGGGGGGGTCCAGTGGCTTTGCTGGACCCCCCCCAGCAGACCAGGGGGACAGGAGCAAAGCTGCCCAGGCGGCGGCTTTGCTCGGGTGTCCCTGGTCTGCTGGGAGGGTCCAGCGGCTTTGCTGGATCCCCCCAGCAGACCAGGGAGACAGGAGCAAAGCCACATGGGCAGCGGGGTCCCTCCACCTGTGCGACTTTGCTCGGGTCTCCCTGGTGTGCTGGGGGGAAGTCCCCCCAGCACCCAAGGGAGACAGGAGCAAAGCCGCACGGGCAGCGGGGTCCCTCCTCCTGTGCGGCTTTGCTCGGGTCTCCCTGGTCTGCTGGGGGGGGAGGGGGCACAGCTAGTGCGCCCCCCCCCCCCCCCCCAGCAGACCAGGCTTTTCTTGCGGGACGCCTCGGGTAGAGCAGCTGGGGTGCTGCCGGGTTGGTCCTGTGGGAACCTACCGGACAGCGCCCCAGCTGTTCTGTCCCAGGCTCCAGATTCAGCAGCTGTTGAAACTGATCAGGCTGATTCCAGGAAGCTGGGGGCAGAGCAACTCTGCCTCCGGCTTCCTGTAGTCAGCCCCTGGTCAGTTTCAGTGGCAGCAGCTGAATCTGGATCCAGTTCCAACTTACATACAAATTCAGCTTAAGAACAAACCTATAGTCCCTATCTTGTACGTAACCCGGGGACTGCCTGTTTATATTTTCTTTATCACACCAGTAATTATTTTATAGACCTCTTCTATATCCCCCTTAATCATCTCTTTTCCAAACAGAAAAGTCCCAGGTTTATTACTCTCTCCTCATATAGTAGCCGACCATACCCCTAATCATATTTGTTCCCCTTTTCTGAAATGTTTCCAATATATCTTTTTTGAGATGAGACAGCCACATCTGCACACAGTATTCAAGATGTGGGCGTACCATGGATTTATATTTTCTATTTTGGCCCAGCCCTTATGGAGCAATGCTGCAGTAATCACCCCAAATGTGCACTGTTGTTCTTATAAGAAGTTGTAGATAAGTTCAGTACTGTAGCACCCATGCATATTTTCAGTTTTGTATGGGAAATGATATGCTAAATGGTGAGCAGCTATCCTGTCTGTCACAACTTTCATGGATTTTGGCATCTTCTGTGCTTTAAACCAAGAAGGGCATTGCACAGGCCAGAGTTTGCTGTTGTGAAGGTTAAAGGTGCCTCTGTTATCTAAACTGAAATCCATCTGGATACCTGCAGCAGTGCTCACAAAAGCTAATAAAATAAACAGCCCTTAAGAGACATTATGCTGGAAATGATATCAATAACAGCTCTAGGAAATCATGTCACATGCAAGGTTGCTTAGAGTTCATCAGAAATTGCTCTGATGATCTCTGCATAACAAAGATACTTGCATATGTTCCTGAAACAAAGGGTAGCAGCAGCAGATCTCAGTGAAATCTTTAAAGCTTGCCTACAATGAAAAGAAAGAAAAGAAAGAAAATATGAAAAAAAGAGCAGAGAATGTATTAAAAACATTGCATGGCAGAGGGCAGAGAAATATCTAGTCAGCTTTGATGTGGAGCAGATGTACCTCTGCATTCCACAGGAAGAAACTATTCTGAGGCCCTTGAGAAAACAAAGAGGAAGGGGAAAAGAACCAAAACCTCTCATTAGTTCTAATACAGAATCACTTCAGAACATAGGATATTTTTTAAATTCTAAGCAAAACCTTTTTTTCCCAGCTGAGAGAGAAGAGGACAGAGATAGTATTATACCCTCAGCTGTGTAGAGACATTCTTTCCTAAATTATTTTGGAATTCTAAACTTCTTCCAAAGTATCCTGGTGTAACCATCAAGCTAAGGAGATCTGTTGTTTAGCTGATCCCAGAGATGAAGTTAAAGAATCACTTTTAATAAGATAGATAAAGGTAAAGGGCCTAATTAGCATAATATACAATTAGGTAAATTTGAGTGGCTATTTTTGTGTATATTTAAATGCAGAAAATGCACCTCATGGAAAAAGAGAATGATAGTTAAATCAGTGTTCCTCAAAGTGGTGTAACATATCTATTAAATAATCTGACAAACTTTTCCAAACACCCCTATGCATAGAGATTTTAATTTATCTCTATCTTTTTAAAACACTCTTAAAAAAACCTTCCATTTAAAGCAGTGTTTCTCGAAGTGGCCTGTGGATCCACTCTAAGAAACCTGCTAACTGGCCACTCTGGTTTGTTTATTTACCGGCTCCACAGCCACGGAACCTGGTGACTCCCATTGGCTGCTAACGGCGAACCGGAGCCAATGGGATCTGCGAAGTTGTGTGGCGGCAGAGCCGGTAAATAAACAAACCAGAGCAGCCAGTTAGCAGTTTTCTCAGAGTGGAGCCACAGACCACTTTGAGAAACGCTGCTTTAAAAGGAAGGTTTTTTAAGAGTGTTTTTAAAAGACAGAGGTAAATTAAAATATGCATGAGAGTGTTTGGAGACTTTGCAGTCAGATTATTTGATAGATATATTACACTCAAAACATAACTATAACTGATATTATATGTTAGCATTCCCATTAATTTGACCTGTCTTCTTATATATGTAGAGTTTTACAGTTGAACCCTGGCCCTATTAAAGTCAATGGTAAAACTCCCATTGTCTTCAGTAAGGTCAGGAATTCTAAAGGCATATTCTCAGTGGAATCTTTCTTTACTGGGAGACTGCATGACAACAAAATGGGAAGAAATTAGGGATTTATATGTATGTATACACTATATATATCTTTTATGTATAGCCTAAATTCCTCCCCATAATCTTTAATATGTGTATTCTTTCTTTGCGAATAGATAGATACAATATATTTCAGTGAGTGAGCTCTGTTATGACACCTACTAGTCCACACAATTTAATTAAAAGACAGAAAGAAATGGACATTGTAACATAAAGATAAATTAACAGAAAGATTTTCATTAAATTGGTAGTATGCATCGATTGTTACATGATGTATATTTTTTACGAGTCCTTTTAAAAAGAGCATCACGTAGTTTGTATTTTTTTTGGTTTTGTTTTTAATAGATCTGTAACCTTTTAAGTTTGTATTTAACCTGTTGGGGGAAAAAAATCTCCCTTACACAGTAATCAACCATTAGAGTGGCAAGATAGTTGCTATCCATAACATGTTTCCAAGGTTCATTAAGCATCACCCTTTGATTATTATTCATGTGGGGTTCCTCCCCCCCGTATCATTTTTTAATATATTGTGTGCAGTTTTACAAAAAACCAGGAAAGATGTAATTGAACACAGATTCCCTCAGAGATGTACAGATGGGAAGGGCACTGTAATATCAGAAATGCTTATTAGCAAGACTATAATACTGACTCTGAGGTGGGTGGATGTGTGCACACACACACACACAAGTATCTGCTTGCAGTTGCAGGGTGGGTGCACCGCGACTGAGTTCTGGCAGTGCAAGGAGGCCAGAGGAAATCATGGGTCTCAAATTATGGCCACTTGAGCAGTGTTGTTCTGAATGAAAGGTTTTGAGAACCAAGCAGTTGGGAGATTAGGGACTGTCATGGGCCCATTAAAACAGTTGCCTCCACAAGGTCTGTTCATGCGCCTCCCTAAAATTTAATGATAAAACTCCTGCTGAGTACAAAAGGAGTAGGATCTGACCCTTTCTGGGGTGTCTGCCAAACTAAAAATTTGGAAAACTGCTAAGAGATAAAATGGGTGTGGCAAAATGTTAACAGGGAGTGGGACCCACTGTTCCAAACTATGATCATCATTGTTTAATATTTTTATAAGTGATCTGGAAAGTGTGTAGCAGTCAATTGGTAACATCTGCAGATGAAAAACTGAAGAACTTCAAAGAGGCCAAGCCAAGTTGGGCAATATGATGTCAGATGAAATTCAATATTGACAAATGCAAGGCAATAGGGAGGGAATCATTTGAACTACTCATCCATATGGCCGTATTCTGGGCATCATTGTGAAGAGTTTAATGACTCCCTTTGTTCAATGTGCAGCAGCAGTCAAAAACAAACAATGAAAATGTTTAAATTCGTAAGAGAGCACAATTCTGAAAATATAATGTGATTCTATCTCAGCGGTTTTTCCTCCCTAGGAGCAATGTCTTCATTTATGATCACCTTATCTCAAAAACATACAGATGAAATAGAGGGGGCTCAGAGGGAGGCAAACACACATAATTGGGGGCATAGACAGTCTGTCACTATGAAAAAATGAAAATGTTTGGAGAGGAGACTAATTAAAAGGGATATAATAGAGCAATAGAAAATGTGAATGGCAGAGAGGTAGCAACCACAGGCCAGCACTAGATTCAGTGCCCCGTTCTGCTGGGTTGCCGTGCTAATAAAAATGAAGAGACAAATCTCCCATGGAGAATTTACAACCTAGAAGCTTCTCCCCTGCTCCCCGGTTTATAATTAGCCTGTGTACCTCACTGCCACAAGATAGCATTAAGACCAGTGACTCTGTAGGGTTAAAGAGTAATGTATCTAGATAATAGGATTTCAATAATCATTAGTACCAATAGTAAGAATGATCAGTTAAGAAAAACAGGTTTTTGGGTTTTGGTTTTTTTTAAATTTAAAAGGGCTATAAAGCCTTGTGCCTCTGGGCATAAGCCAACCACTCACTGATTTGTGGTAAGAAGGAACTTTCTCTGTGTGCACCCGTCATTCCATAAATGTCCACCGTGGGATGTCTCCACTGTCTTGCACTTTCTTCTGGAGCATTGGACAATGGTTACAGGCAGTGACAGGGTGCAAGACTGGACAGAGGTCTGACCCAGCATAGCAATTCCTGTACTCTCAGCAGTTGCACTCCAGCAGCAGAGGGTCCAGTCACTGTAAGCTAAACTTGCTTGAATTAACTAGGATTCATTATTATTCTCCACTTGTATTGTGGCAGGGCCTAAGAGCCCCAGTGATGGGCTGTTCAAAGGCCTGAGTGGCTGGGGTTGATAAGCTTCTCCTGCTGCTTCCACCTATTTACAGATGCCAGAATCCTGTAGAGAGCTTCAGGGCAGAAGCAACAGAGTCTGCCTAAAAGTGTGTGTAGAGGGAGCAACAAGGCCCCACTCCCTCCATGGACTCACCTAAACCCTCCTCTTCCCCCAGGACCTTCCCCCCACAGTGATGCTGGCTGCCACCCCCACCCCCAGGGACTATAGAATAGTCGACTAACCACTAAAAATTAATGCGATTAGTCAACTATTCTATTACCTGCTATCTAACATCCCTAGCTCCCAGCATCCCCACTGTACAAATTGTTCCAGCACCCCAATGAGACTGCTGTGCTCCCTTAACACCCCAGCCTGGGCTATCCTCATACAATGCTATGCCAGGAACAAACAGCAAAACCCCTCCTGATGCAGTGTTCACCTAGACATCAGCACGCACAGCCCCACACTCAGCAAAATTGTATGACTCCTCCCTGAGCCACTTGTGAATTATACAAAGTGACAAGGCACCAGTCAATCCCTCCAGTTCCCAGCCTTGCACCTCAGGAATTTACTTTCTTACACTGCACATGACTCCTTTGGACAATACAGGATGATTAATTAGTTCCCCACTTCTTCTAAGGAAAGTGGTCATGCACCAGCTTTTGTAATCTGAGCTGAGATTCTGTAAACACTTTAACAAGGTATACTATAAAAGCACCTTAACAAATAAAGGGGAACTGAAGTGATCTGAAATGCCCTTTGCATTCAAATGTTACTTCCAAGGTGACAGACTGCTTGGTTTATTTCGTTTTTGAACTATACACCTCATGCTCAGAGAAAACAAAGGGTTCCCCAGATAAGAGGATTTGAATCAGAAAGATTAGTGTATTCACAAAGAGGCAACAAAGAATTGATTAAAGGGAGACTTTTGGTCTTCCCCAACAAGCAGATTATGAATACTTGCTCACAATTTCCTCCATTGTCTAGGGACCTTTTAAAGGCAAAGACAAATGCCTGAGTCATAGTGGCTTACAGGAGAGGTTCAAAACCTTTGACTCTTGAAGAAATAACTTCAGGTTTAATGACTAAAATATAGAAAGGAGGCAAAGGCTGTTGAAATGACAGCTTTTATTGTAGTAAGGCAAATCCACTGCAGAAACCTAGTCTGGGTGCATATCACGTCACTGAAAACATCTGGGTATTTTTGCAAAAATGGGGCTGATCAGAAGTACCTGGAGCTAATAGATCCTCCTGGGTAGCTATAAACCTCCTCTGTAGAAGCTGATCATAATAATTTTCTTCACCCTGCATATCATAAAACATAGTGACATTTTCAGAATGTGAAATTTAAAAGTGCACCTGAAACTCTTATCTTAATTCTGCAGGGGAAGGCAAGCCACCCTTATCCTCTTCAGATGGTTCTCTCTCTCTCTTTCTCTCTCTCAGTATTCTGCTGGGTTGTGTGACAGAACAAGCTACTCTCATTTGTATAATTTTCCTTTGTTTGCACTAAGCCTTCTGGACAGAGCTCTCTCCCCCCTGACAAAATGGGCCTACATCTTTATGGTCCTGCCCCTTGTACAGTCATTTCCATCGGTGTGTATAAAATGCAACCAATCAGAATGAGAATCGTGTGTAATGACTGTACCTGGAGCAACACAGCAGATAATCAGGCTCAGGGGCTTCCTTTGTGTTAGTCTCACAGGGCAGTTGGAACGAGCAGCTGCAAATTAAATCCTAACAACCTGTGTCCTTCTCGTGTGATTTAAAACAAGGCACAAAAACCATTGTGTTATGGCATATAAAACATTGCAAGCTGAAAAGAGGATCCAAATCTGTCTTCTTTTCATATCACTGAAGAATGGGAAGTAATCCCCTGACCCAGTGTCAATTCTGTGAGCAGAGCAGGTGTTTTCTCCTGTCCTGTGGTTTACTGGGCTACAGGGAACTCTGTTCTCAGCTTCTGGGATCCTTTTCTTATCCACTTCAAAAGGGGAGGAATATTCGTGATTTCATTTTCTCTCCATATGGACACTTAGCAGTTAAGGGCCATTTCTGCGAGGATCTAGACTCCTGCAAGAAGTTGTGCATTTTCATCTGCCATTAACCATAACTGGAATTGAGGCCACCTGGCACTATGCAGAATTGTGCCTGAAATTAGCATCACCAGCAATACAGGTAGTGAAAATAGTTTGGGAGGTTATGTCCCAAATGCACCATAACATTGTCAGACTTAGAATGCCATATTTTGGACCTGTAAAGGGATACAGATATTGTCCAGTGGTTTAGGCCTGTAAATGATCTGCCTTAGAACTGTTGTAACAATTGGCAGAGGAAATACCCAAACTGATTGGTTCTAACAAAATTCCTTGCTGTTCTGCCATCAAGATTTAAAAAAATGCAATGATGAACTTTCCGTAAAACCTACATTGGATTGTGTTTTGTAGCTATAGAGACACACCAAATAATTTACACCCAGCAAACTGGCGATCTGATCAATTTATAAGTAGGCTAATAGTCCATCATTTTAAAAAAGGGGAAGAGAAAAATGACTTACCTTAGTGGGGAAAGGGATATTTTCCCAAGCTTCTAAGACCATATTACAAAGGATGAAGTACAACATAAAGCTTGATTCTCCATGGCACTGGCACTTGCTTAGTCATTGCACCAAGCAGGCTGGCTTTAGGGAAAATGGAGCCCTAGGCAAACTTGGCTGCATCTAGACTGGTAAGTTCTTCCGCAAAAGCAGCTGCTTTTGCGGAAAAACTTGCAAGCTGTCTACACTGGCCGCTTGAATTTCCGCAAGAACACTGACTTCCTACTGTCTGAAATCAGTGCTTCTTGCGGAAATGCTATGTTGCTCCCGTTCGGGCAAAAGCCTTCTTGCGCAAATGCTTTTGTGCAAGAGGGTCAGTGTAGACAACGCGGTATTGTTTTGCGCAAAAAAGCCCCGATTGCAAAAATGGCGATCGGGGCTTTCTTGCCCAAAACTACGTCTAGATTGGCACGGACGCTTTTCCGCAAAAAGTGCTTTTGCGGAAAAGCATCTGTGCCAATCTAGACACTGTTTTCCACAAATGCTTTTAACGGAAAATTTTTCTGTTAAAAGCATTTGCGGAAAATCATGCCAGTCTAGACGTAGCCACTTGTGTTTGAGTGCCGCTGACTCCTGTGGCACCCACGGACTCCGCAGTCTGTTCATCTCCATCCTGTGCCCCCTTTACTACTAGCCTCTGCATGGTGCCCTCTTTGCCCCTAATCTCTGCACAGTGCCCCCTTCATCCCAACTGCTGCACGTTCCCCTCACCTGTGCCCCCAGCTCCAGCCCTGCACTTCCAGCATGCCCCACCACACTGCCTCTCTGCCCAGTACTGTGACGGCGCATTGGGGTCCCCCATCTCCTGCACCCTGAAATGGCATGAACAGACTCCACCAGCCAGTAGAATGGAGGTAGTTTATTGCTTCTCCAGGATATAGCACAGCACAGATGTAATCTGGTTACAGGAACTGGGGCTAAGAGGCTAAGAGGCCTCAGTGCCCCCCTTGAGATAGGGGAGTCCCACCCCCCTCCCCAGCTCCTTCTCCCCTGCTTTCCAGACAGGAACTAACCCACTCTCCTCCAGCCCTGCCCCCAGCCAGGGAAGCAGCAGCATCCACCTTCCTTTGTTTCTCCCCATGGGGGGTGGCTGGTCAGACCGGTTTGGAGCCACCTCTGCATAATGACTCCCCCCTTCCCTGCTGGGTCTTGCTACAGACAGCAGAGGTCACCACAGCCCTAGCAAGGTCACCCACAACCCTAGCAAGTTACCCCCACTACGTCACAAGTACCCTCCACCCTCTTTGCCCAGCAACACCCATGCCCAATTGACCCTCATCCTCTGGTTATGGCACCCTGGGCATGGGCCCAGTTTGCCCAGACCTAAGGCCGGCCCTGGCATCAAGGGAGCTTTAGGTTAGATATTAGGATAAACTTCCTGTCAGGGTGGTAAAGTAATGGAACAAATTATCCAGGGAGGCTATGGAATCTCCATCACTGGAGGTTTTTAAAAACAAATTAGATAAACACCAGTCAGGGATGGTTTAGTTATTAAGTAGTCCTGCCCTGAATGCCGGGCACTGGACTAGATGACCTCCTGCGGCCCCTTCTAGTCCAATACTTCTGTCATTCACAAACGGCTACTAGAGCTGAATGGTAACATTTTACACAAACTCTGACTAGGTGTAACTAACTATGCAACAAACAAAACAGTGATGAACTGGGCATAACAACTCTGAACAGAAGTTCTCAGCAGTGTCCCTAATGACCACCTGCACTTTTCTCCACTGCTCTGCTGCATCATTATATGAATCGTCACATTTCATATACCTTTCTGGGTAAATAAATCAGTATATTGCCTTGCTGGAAACCAACAATTTGTAAAATCCCTCTTTTTACAGAGATTTTACCTTCTCTCTGGCAAATGTGTAAAATGTGTGGGAAATGAGACCTTGCATTGATTTCCCTCTGACCCTCTCCAGAGAAAAGATTAAATGACCATTCAGAGCACACAAAAATCTTATCTTGCATTTGACAGAGCATCCGAGCAACAGGTGTGTGAAAACTGCCCCTTCTCAGCAAGATTCATTCTGCTATAATTCTCCTAGTATGGTCTGCAGGTGTTGCAGAATATGCTAACTACTGACCCTACAGTGGACTCCACAGGCTCCTAAAGCTAATCACAGCAACCTGTTATCTACCCTCAGCGATGGATCATCCTCCTAAAATGATTAGGATCTCAGACTCCTGCTCAGTTGAATCCCTTAAACGCCATTCTCAGCTGTCTGCCCAAAATGTAACAAAGACACCTTTTATTTTCACAGAAGGTTGTCACAGAGAAACGTGTTAAAATTACAAGCAGCCTACACCAGAGAAAGACATTATTGCTCTAGCACCACTTTGGCAAGGAAACATCCCTTTTTCCTTACCCACATTGTCCTAAGGCAAGAGTTCTCAAACTTTCTGGTACCACAATCCCCTAAAATGCTAAATGAATTTGTGTGACCCCCTGCCCTCACTGCTCTGGGTCACTTCCTCCCCTCTTCTCACCAGCCCCCCTGGGGTTCCTTCAAGGCATTTGAGGTCCTCAATGCCCTTCCTCCGCTGAAGGCTCCTTCTCCCCTCCATCTCTTTCTCCTCTGTGCCTCTTTTTCTCTCCTTGTCTCTTTGGTGGGTTTTTTTCCCTTTCTTCCTCTCCTCTGTCTCCTCCTCATGCCCTTATTTACCTCCGGGCATCCCCAACCCAATTCCCCCAGCCAGCTGCCTGAGGGACCCCACCCTCTCCCAGCTGGGGAAGCGTACGGTTGCCCGGCAACCGTGCCCTGGCTGGACCCTCGCGCGTCCGCTCCTGCACTGCCCTCACTCTCCCGCCGCCTTGCGTCCTCCTGCAGCTGAGCCATGCTACTGGGATACGTCTAAACTACAGGCTTTTGTTGACAGAGGTTTTGTCAACAGATATTGTCAACAAAGCTTCTGTCAACAAAGAGCATCTAGACTACATCCAGTTCTGTCGACAAAGCAAACCGTGTAGACTTGAGAGTGTAGACGCAAAGGACAGTGTAGATGCAATAACGCCTTCTCTCGACAGAACTCTGTCGATAAAAGGAATTATTCCTCATAGAATGAGGTTTACCGCCGTTGACAAAACTGCCAAGTTCTGTCGACATTATGTCGACAGAACTTGGCGGTAGTGTAGATGCAGGTATAGTTTTGTTGACAAAAGGTTACTTTTGTCGACAAAACCCTGTAGTTTAGACACACCTCTGGAGTCCCGTGGCCCTAGCCATGTTGCACGGCTTGCTGGCGACTGCCTTCCACCTCTCTGCTGCTCTTCGTGGCCTGGGGAAGAGGGGTCGCAAGTGAAAAACCGAATCCAGCTGCGACCCCCCTCTAAGATGCTTGCGACCCCCCTGGGGGTCATAACCCACAGTTTGAGAGATGCTGTCCTAAGGTAATAATTACCTTCAGTTATCTTGCCTTTAGATTTTCTACATACATCTTCATGCATTTTGCAGATTAAGACACAATTTTTTGCAGATGTTTAAAAAAATCTTTAAAATAATCCCAGTCTCCAGCTGTTGCAGAAAATATTTTTATCCAATCTGTTTTTAACATGATCCCTCTGCTACCGATAATGGTGTAACTATTATGGATAGGAGCTAGATAAATGTCGAGTAGCAACTTGCTGCACAAATAATCTCATTGAACTCTTCTTGGAGAAAGGTCTAGTAATAGTGAGTAAAAGATGTCAGGATCTTTCTGTGTGTATTCAGTGGCTCAATGCTGCGGTGTGCCAGAGGCCAGGATGTGAGTGGTCAAATCTTGAGGCTGGGCCAGGAGTCCTTAGCCATGCAGAGGAGCCCTGGGTCAAAGCCAGAGCCAGAAGTCAGGAATTGGAGCTGAAGGTCAGAATCAGCGTCAGAGGCCAAATGCCAGAGCCAAGGGTCAGACCCAAAGTTTGAAGTCAGGAATTGGAGCAGAGGGTCATAGCCAGGTTATCTGGAGTGAGGCATGGCTGGATTAGGACCAATGTTCCCTCTAATCCTTCCTGTCCATGTGCAGATTTTTTTTTTCTGTGCACTGAGGCACGTGTGAATGTGCACCACCTGTGGCATTTGAATCTCTCCTGCATGGCCACACAAGTGCACGGTTTATAGGGAATACTGATTAGGACCAGGTCCAAGGTAGGAGCAGAGTGAGGCATAAGCAGACCCAAGAACTATTGTAGCCATAGGTGAAGGCTTTGAGCAGTTACCCAACTGCTGCTGTTCCTGGGCTTAAGATCTAGTATGAGGAAGCCTGCCACCAACCATACAGTGCAGCCATTCAGGCAGCCTACTACAGGCCAGCTGCGCTTGCTAGGTTGCCCTGAGACCGGCTCTATTGCAAACCCCTAATTCCTTGACACTGTGTAATGACACAACTAGACTATTACTTCGGTAAAGTTTTGTTTGATACTTCTGTGAGAACTCAAGGTTAAATTAGAGGGAGCTAATTAGGTTCCTAGGTTGATAACCACTCAGATTCTAGACCATGTTGCTTATTAGAGGAAATATGACTGGTGTCCTTGTTATGAATTTTATTAAAGATAATGAACAAACAAAAATAATAGCAAGCAAAAACTAGAAAGCATATGACTAAAACTCCTATTATTAACACTACCAAATAAAATTAAAAATTAAGCAATACAGTTCAAATCAAATTAGCAATAATACTAGATTAGAATTACATCGCTAAATTAATCAAATCATCAGATTAGTGCAACAAATAATGAATCTCTATAAATCTTAGAAAGTAATCCAAGCAAGGGGCAGTCCATTTAGTTACAAACTCTAGCTAAAGAACTTTAGCCATGGCGGTGCAGTAAGATGTTAGCTGGAGGGATACACACAATCACATTTTCACACTTTAAAATTAATGAAGAGGGCTTGGACATCTGCCAGCTAATAAATACAAAAGACAGGAAAAGGAGAAAAGGATACTTAAGCTAGCAGGAAATTCACAAATTCTTCAGCTTCTGCGTTCCTCCAGATGACTGGCTACAGGTTGTCATAGTAGGTTTGTTGTTGTCTTCTGTCTGTTCCGACAGTGTGGCCCAATCAGGTGGAAAGTGGTAATCTCTAACTAGTCGCAGTTAGGAACGTTCCACTTCAACCAGCAATTTAAAAAAATATGTTTGTTGTTGCATACCATGCATACTGAGTTCATAACCTCTCAAAATATCCAAAATGCAGAGACATCATAGCAAAAAACAACAGCCATTCAACATGCATCTATTAAAAATAAATGTGGACGTCTTTTCATAGAATCATAGAATTGGAAGGGACCTCGAGAGGTCAAGTCCAGTCCCCTGCCCTCACAACAGGACCAAGCACTGTCCAATCATCCCTGATTGATGTCTGTCTAACCTGTTCTTAAATATCTCCAGAGATGGAGATTCCACAATCTCCTGAGGCAATTTATTCCAGTGCTTAACCACCCTGACAGTTAGGAACTTTTTCCTAATGTCCAACCTAAACCTCCCTTGCTCCAATTTATGCCCACTGCTTCTTGTCCTATTCTCAGAGGCCAAGGAGAACAATTTTTCTCTCTCCTCCTTATAACACCCTTTTAAATACTTGTAAACTGCTATCATGTCCCCCCTCCGTCTTCTCTTTTCGAAGCTAAACAAGCCCAGTTCTTTCAGTCTTCCCTCATAAGTCATGTGTTCTAGATGTTTAATCAATCTTCTTGATCTTCTCTGGACCTTCTCCGATTTCTCCACATCTTTCTTGAAATGTGGTGCCCAGAACAGGACATAATACTCCAGTTGAAGTCTAATCAGTGCAGAGTAGAGTGGAAGAATCACTTTTCATGTCTTGCTCATAACATTCCTGTTAATGCATCCCAGATGGAACGTCATGCAGCTTATCTCTTTGAAATTTTCCATTCTATGGGGTAAAAGTTACTTTAAAGCTTTTCAAGATAAATCCAATAGAAAATAAGAGTAATTAAAGTTTATGTCATATATGCTATTCTCACATTTTTATTTGCAAGATTATTCATTATAGTTATTGGCAGGGCTTGACAAATGGTGGCGAAATCTACTCACCAGCTCTGCACTGCGCATGCGCAAGACCCACATTGCTCATGCGCGCGCTGCCAGTGAACGGGGCGACCAGCTGAAATCTACTCACCACGGGCAAGTAGAGACAGCGATTTGTCGAGCCCTGGTTATTGGACTTGGGTTCAAGTCAGATCAAAAGCCAAACTTTCTCAGAGTTCATAGGTTCTTGGATTCAAGTTCCAGTTTTGGGGCCAATAACAAAATGAAAGTGAAAACAAGGAAATATTATGAATGTAATCTGTTATTTGCAGTTTGTTTTCTGGCAGCTGTCAAATACCAATAAGTTTCCGGCCCCCCTCATGCTAAGTATGTTCATTTTTCAGGCTTAATTATACAAAGTGCAAAGCAATTACTTCAGGGTGAGTTGAGGATACTAGGACTTAGGATCAGCATTTTTTTATCTCTATCCAAATTTCTGCAAAGGTTAGATCTGGGGTTTCAGTTCAGGACTATCATGGAAATTAGCTGAAGACATAAAATTTGGATGTGGATCCAAGTTTCCCAAAGTTGGAGGAAGGGGGTAGAGAGAAATTGAATCCAGAACTCTGGTTTTAGTTGATTTTTATTTATAATTTTGCAGGAAAATACAGATGTTTTTCTCTCAACCTAAAAAAATGAAAATAGGCATAGCAGGAACATCCCTGTTTTAAAATAAAAGTTGTATCATCAGCCAAAAAATGTCCAGTGTGAAGTCAGTCCCCTTCATCTAACTCTATGTTTCTGTTTATTACCAAACCACCTGCAAACATGAGTGACAGCCATGGCCGCCTGTGCAGGTGGTTCAATAAACCAGCTCTTTGTATCTTTTATCATGTTTAATTAAGGCCTAAGAAACTTGCAGTCAACAGCAGTTGCCATGGCTGTGTTTGTCTGTAATTACCATGTCAGTCCTTTCTGCTTGACTTGCTGTCAGTTGAAAAGTCCATAGTAAACTACAGGACTAGGCTAGTGGCCAAGTCTGCTGCAATAAGAAGTGCCACCTCTGAATTCTGCACAAACATTTCTGCATATTTTTACCTCTGCAGTTGTGTTTTGCTTTTGTTGTGGAGTTCATTATTAGTTTCTGAAAGCCATCCCCTTTCTTTTTTCTTTAATACCTGACCATTTATTTATTTTTTGTACTTCTATCCATTTTATTCAGATGATGGAGCTGCTGAAGAATTCATTGCTGCAAATGCCACAATGTGCATGAAACAAAACATCATGGCTACGTCTAGACTGGCCCCTAAAAACGGAAAAGCGATGCAAAGCAGGTAAGTAAGCATAGGGAAATCCGCGGGGGATTTAAACATCCTCCGCGGATTTAAATAAACATGTCCGTTGCTTTTTTTCTGGCTTGGATTTTCAGAGCTCACCTCTCACCCTTGGGGGGGGAGTGGGGTTAGAAGGTGTCTCACATGCTCCTGCCAGCCGCCCAGCTGGCATCCTGCTGCCGCTCCTGCCAGCCACATGCTCCTGCCAGCTGCCCTGCTGGCCACCTGCTGTTGATGGGTTTGGATCTGGGTCAAACCTCATGATTGCAGCTCTCAGTGATTTCAGCTCTTGACCCACAGTGCAGGCCAGCAGAAAATAAAGAGACCCGTTATGGAGTCTGTTTTAGTTTTATCATTAGAACAGGGGGGAGGGGAGGAAAGAGAAACAAGTTGAACCAGTCTTACAGCTCATGACTGGAGAGCATGTAGTTTGTTAGCTCATAGCTCAGCTGAACTCTGCTCTGCCCCCACAATCCAACCCACTTCAGAAGGGAAAGAATTGTCCACCTGAGACTCTTTACAATTACAACGTCTCTCCTGCAAGCACTAGTGTCATATTTTACAATTCCTACATTTAGGGTTAACATAGTTTGTAACCCCACAACAGCCAAATTAGTTACAATAAGCAAAATACCATTCTAACTATTGAGCATCTATCAGGCCTATAGCACTGACTGAGCTGGAGTTACATAAGAACACCCAGGATTTCTTTCCCATTCCAGTATTAACTGTATTTACATAACAGTTGAATATCTTACAGGGCTAAAGAACTGAATGAGCATAGCCACACCTACGATTCCTTCCCCATTCCAGCTGACTGCATTGGAAGCAGTGATTCAGACTCTGCTTACATTTGTAACAAAATGTATTCTCTCTGGCCCTCCAATTAATATGGCTAATACTAAAAAGGCAGCACCACTTGTAACAGAAGAGTAACCTCTGAAACAATGCTCTAGGTAACAGATCAGATTAACCACTGAGAGACAACCAAAAAGGGCTTTTAAAGATGATGTGCAGCTGGCTTTATTCATCTTGAAAACAAATCCATTAAGGGACAAACACAAAAAAGAAATTTCACATACAAATGATGAAAACTTTTGCTTAAATGGCTCTTTACCCATGAACAGGTAATGCTGCTAGATTAAGTCAAAAATAGAATCAAAACAACTGAAGGCGGCGTTCTGCCATCTAATCAGAACCTCTTCAGCTCTTACCAGCTCCCTGAACAAAACACCCTCTACAAGTTCGCTTTTTGATGTAGCGCTGAACACCTGGTGGCCCAATGCTACTTTAAGGCAATTAGTCTTCAATTATTACATTGTGGCTACACCTGTTCCATGTGCAAATCTCCTCCCCACTCCCTTAGAACTCCTTCCTTGTCCAATTAATCTGGTCTGGCCCACTGCCTTCTCCATTACTAGCAGCACTTGGGGCAGCAAGCCTTAATTTTAGGAAATTAGCTCTTCTGTATATCACTCTGGGATTTTTCTGTAGTGCCCATTACTGTAGAATCTAAGCAGGTTCTTCATCACTCAAGCTTCCCAACTCTGTCCCACCTGGTGTTAGACCAACTCTAGACTATAACATTTATTATAATAAAGTAGAGGCGTTCAAAGCTTTTGTTACAAAACCCCCAAGCACAGGGAAGATTTTTAGTTTCATACACTTTTGAAACTCACTCAAGGTCTGTGCACCTTTTCAGTGAATTTGAGCTGGTTCACCTCATGGGGAAACTAATTGGTTTCAAGTCAGTTTTGAGCTTTGTTCAATCTCTAAACTCAAAGTGAAACTCAGGAGATTTGACTCCATGTGAACTAACACTGAAAGAAAAGCTTGCATGAAAACTTCAGCAACAAAAACCACTGAGTTTCACACTCAGTGAAACACTGAGATCAAATGCAAAGCATTCTGTCTGAAAAAAATGCACTTGTATTTTGTACAGTTGGTTCCTAGAAGGGAACACATGCACACCATTGCACCTTTGCTGATTAGGAGAAGTGTATGTAGTGCAGGGGTGGGCAATAATTTTTATAGGGGGGCCACTTCACAAATTTTGGTACGTGATCCTGGGCAAGCTCTGGGCCCCCCAAAGGGGCAGGACCGGGGACTACAGACAGAGACAAAGAGAGTATGTGAATGTGAAAGAACGAGAGACACTATGTATGAGAGACAGACTTTGTGACAGATTGAGTGTGCACGACAGTGTGTATGTGACAGGGTGTGTGTGGGGCACAGAGACAAGTCACCCAGAGTGGGTGTGTGTGACCGTGATACTCTGCTGCTGGGTAACTTTCTGAGAGAAAACACATGCTGTATCTTTAAGGGAAATCTGGCCTGCTCTGTTGTCTCCCCCTTCTGCACTCCTCTGAGTCACTTACCATCCAACCTTCAGACTGGAGCAGCTCTGCTGTGTGTGTCTCCTTCCTGATCCCTGCTGTGCAGAGATGCGGTACAGGGGCAGGGGGACACCTTGACTTTAGCACTCCCCTCCCCTCCGCACAGCTAGCAGGAGAATCCTGGGAGCTGCTGGTCTGCAGGATGGAGCAAGGTGAGAAGAGTAGCAGCTGAACACACACTGCCAGCTGTAAGTATGCACCTCTGCTAATCAGCTGGGCAGGCCAGAGAGAAATGCTTGATGGGCTGGATTCAGCTCCCAGCCCTGATTTTGCCCACCCCTAATGTAGTGGATAGGTACATAATATAGGAACACGCCGTATACTGTGTATGCATTATGCCAATCTTGCCATCAAATAGCACAGATGTGGTCTAGTCATTAGTTCCATTCCATAACTTGTGAGTCCAGATCAGGGTTTAGGTCTAGGATGGATGCAGTATTTTGGAATGAGTCAGCACAAGCCCAATTCAGTCAAGTTGCAGCTAAAGAACCAGAGAGAACATAAGGGCCAGAAGTCTCAGGAATTTGTGTTCATTTAGGAATTTATGTTCATTACCACAGAGTCCTGCTGTTTAAATGTTACTGTCTCTTTGAATTATACTGTGAGAAAATCTATAAACTAAATTAGTGACGTCTAGAGAGATTCTCTCTTGCTGAGAATGTCAGGTGCATGGAAAAATACAGCGTATCTTCAAAGCTGAAATATATCTGGCATTGTGTCTGTAGGAATTTTAACAAATAACCCATATGTCGGGGATGTTCATCATTCAAGTATCAAGCAACTTATATAAAAGTCAGCTTTTGCCATCTGTTACTGTGTCATGGTTTATTGCTTGTTGCTAATGTTGGCAAATATACCTTGATGTTTCACACCTGTGTGATAACTATTTGCAAATGGTGATTTTTGTTTTAAAATGGACTCCTCTAATACAGTGTTTCTCACAGTGGTTCATGAAACCACTTTGAGAAACCTGCTACCCGGCCTTCCAGCTCTCATTGGCTCTGGTTCACCGTTTGCAGCCAAGGGGAGCCGCGAGGAGCAGTAGCCCGGCCCACGCTGCTTCCTGAGGCTCCATGGCCATGGAGCCGGTAAGTAAACACACCAGAACAGCCAAGTAGCAGGTTTCTCAAAGTGGTTTCATGGACCACTTTGAGAAACACTGCTGCCCAGGCGAGATTCAAAACCCACCCAGCTGATTAGCAGAGCACCCACAGCTAGATTTTTTGTTTCTTCTGGTGATGCACATTCACACATGCCTTGGTGCACATAAAAGCATTATTCCACACATGGATGGAAAATATTAGAGGGAACATTACACTCTACCATTGAGGACAGGTTAAGTTCCTGTTTCGGATCGCTATCTAGTAGCACAAAAAACTGCTATAAGAAGTATGTGGCATTGCTTCATACACACATTGCTGGTCACTTTGGGTATGTCTACACAGCAGTGTTATTTTGGAATAACCGACGTTATTCTGAAATAATATAGTGAGCAGCCTTTATTTCAAAATAATGTTGAGCTGGAGGACTTCTTACTCTGACTCTTGTAACCCTCATTTCACGAGGAGTAAAGGAAGTTGAAGGAAGAGTGTTCTTCTTTCAACTTCCAGCTGTGTAGACAGCGCCAAAATCCAAATTAAGTTATTTTGACTTCATCTACGCAATTGACATAGATGAAGTTGTGTAGCTTAATCCGACTTTAGCTCTGCTGTGTAGTGTACCCTTGCATTTAAATACCTCAATCAAATGTTCATCCTGGTGCTAGATTAACACCAACAGTTGCCTAGTATTAAATGAGTTTGTCTATTTAAAAAATGGTTTCTGAGCCTGTATTTTAGCTGTAAAATAGAGTTAAAGCTGCCATAAAGCTATCACAAAGAGATAAGTCATTTGGATTAGAAATAGGAGCTGTCCAGAAACTGGAGACAGGTTGTGTAAAATAACTAGGTAACCTGGCCTCATTCCATTTGCATCTGCTCAGCTGAGAGAGCAAACAGCCCTAGGAAAGCAAAATCCTCATTCGCATCTGCCTCATCGGTGGCAATATGCTTTTTTCAACTGCTAATTGATTTCAACCATACGTGCAGTGTACTCATGATGACCCAACAAAGGATCGGCTAAATGGCCTCAGAGGCAAAATGTACCATTTAATGTTATGCTTCTCCCACTGCTCTGTTAGAAGATAGCAGGACTAGTTTATTATGCCTCCTGATGTTGCTGTTCTAGTGACACTTGCATCATGATATGCACTTCCTAGGCTCTGTCTGGAATCTAATAATTTAGGAGGAGCTAAATATTAGAATAGCAGTGCTTGCTTCTATTAACTGCACATCTTAAGTCATACCTAGGCACATAAAAGTGTAGACTGTGCAATGGACTTGCACCATGTAAAGCAGGGCTACTCAACACATGGCCCGCAGGCCACATGTAGCCCGCGGCCCATTTGTTTGCAGCCCATGAGGTGGTTTGGGTTTACATGGGGCTCAACATGTGGCCCACGAGTGGGATTCTTTGAACATGGCCTCCACTGGGAACACACTTCACAATGACGAGGCATCTCCCAGGTGGGGTAAGCACTGAAAGATGTAATCGGATGGGCTGGCTGGAACAGATGGGTACAGAGTGCCGGCATTTCTGACCCCCAGGGAGGAGGTGCTGGGAGCACCGGGACATTGTGGGAAGTGCTTTGTATTCATGCCTGTCAGTGTGAAAGAAGCTATTTGCATATATATTTGCATGTATATGCAACCATACTTATGTTGCAGCCTGTGGCATGTGCTGGGAGTATCATTGTGGCCCCCGGGGCTTCCAAAGGATAGGTTGGTGAATATGAAATAATCTATTTAGGATATACAATGAAGGTGTGTGATGGGGCATCTGCCTCACACTGGGCTCTCAGGGGTTACTAGAACCCTAGGAAGGCTGTGCAGGGAGCAGTCAATCACAGAAGTGCTTATAGGAGCAACCAATCAGCACAGGGTGGGCCCATAGAAGAAAACTGCCATGAAGAGCAGCTGCAGACACTCCCTGGAGCTTGAGGAGGGAGGAAAAATGGCTGCCTTGTAGGCTGAAGACAGCAAGTATCCTGGACAGAGCAGTGCTGTAGGCAGAGATCCAGGGAGCCAAAGGCAATTCCTGGTGGGCTATAGGTATTTGCAGGCTGAGGCCATGAGACAGAGGCAAAGGTAAAGAGGGTGCTACGGCCGCAGGGAAGTGGCCCAGGGATAGCTACAGAGGTGTCAGAGGGGATGCAGCAAGTGTAGGCATCTACAGAGTCCCTGGGCTGGGACCCAGAGTAGTGTGTGGGTCTAGATCTCCTCCACCCCCACTCACCACAGAGGAAATGGCTGGACTGAGGGACTGTGATACTCCCCCAGAAGGGGGCAGGGACATGGAATGTGACATAGCTGGAGGACTGTGTCATGAAGAGGATGCTGTGGTCCTGGGAGAGATGTGGCAAGACATCAACAGAAGAGGGCAGACTGACATGCAGAGCCAATCCCCAGGACAGCCAGCAGGAGGTGCTGCAGTGGTGAGCTTCACCCCCTCACAGCGTGAAAGTGTGACCCACTGGGAGCCTTATCACTGAATTCAGTGGGGCTGGGATTTCATCGTAGATGTCTGTGTACCCCAAGGAGTTCGAAACAATAGATGATTAGCATCCGAGATAATATCCAGAGATTTTGGTAACACTTTAAGATATTCCTACATTAGCTAATGCTGAATAACAGCAAAAATCTTATGGCATCCCAGTTAAGGCAAAACAAGTTAATCTTGATTTGAGTGTTACAATACACAGAAAAGGAATTAATGTTACAGTAGTGCCATAGGGGACAGAGGACAAGGATCCTCAGATGTGTAACGTGCATGTCAGTTTAAATCAGCTGAAAATCTAGCCCAGGATTGAAAGGATGGTGAGTCATGCAAATGGGCAAACATAAAAATTGCTATTTGCTTTTGGTAGTTTGAGGCACACTCTGCCTCTGAACTTTCTGCCTTGTGCTGTGTGTAAGGGAAGCTAGCAGCTCTGGCCATTACACACTGGGATGCTGAACTGGTTATTTTGAATGGCTAGATCAGTCTTGCGAACAGCCATGATGATTTAAGGTCTGTTTTCCTGGCCATTTGGTAGAGAAATGTTCTTTATTGGCAAATTCTTTTGGACGCTCTCACTTTTCATCATGTGGCTTCTGCAGGATGTAGCAGTGGGGCTAGTAAAGCGTTTGGGGTGTTGGGCCCAATGGAAGCTGCGCCAATCACCCTTCTGGAATTTTCACCAGGTAGCCCTGAAAATGTTGCTTGTGCTACGTAGCTTGTAGTACGTTTTGGGTCAGTGTGTGATCCGTGACATACCCTTGTAATTACTCTATAAATATTAGTAATAGTTAAACACATTGAAACCCAGTCCAGAATCTGCTGCCTTTGGAGAATTATTTGTGTCATGGGGACACACCAGAAGAAGTCTTGCTTGAGATGACATCTGCCACCCTCCCATGCCCCCGCTTCCCCCAGACATTGTCCTGCTCTCATGCAAGTTAACATAGTACAGGCTCTCATGTAAGTTAACATAGTACTGTGGTGGCCACAGTTAAACACAGTGACATGTCCATTAGCTATGTCAGTAGGTAATAGAAAATGCAGGCAAACATGGTAAAAATTATATTTGACTAACTTCTTTGTGCCTTTTACTGTCAGGTCAAAACTGATAGCACTTGCATAATATAGTCAGACAGCAGCTTGGTGCCTGGTATTAATGCTTGCAGGAGTAAAGATGAGTAGCAAACAAACACAATAAGCAAAGCCTATCACATTTCCTTGTAGGAGAAAACTGCTCTTGGGTTAATGAAACAGTGTGTCATTTTGCGGCACCTGGAAGTTTCCATTTTATTGATGACATGGGTCAGCTGCATGTTAGTGAAATTGGATTTCAGACAAAAATAAATATTTTTTTTAGGGAAAACAAGATCATTCTGCAAAAATATTGTATTATAAAAACATCAGTTACTAAAATGAATTTTAAATTGAGCAGTGCATGCAGGCTTACTGCCTGCATTTTGTTTTCAGAAAGAGAGTTATGCAAGAGTTTCTTAAGGCTTCTTTCCAGGCACCATCTTTCTGTCAGTTGTTTCTTGCTTCTATTATGTTGTGGCTGAAATTGTTCAAAGGTTCTGTTACAGCTTAATTGCTTTCTTCTGGAACCCTTCTTTGCATTCAAGCAGACAGGTTTCTGGATACATCAGACACACTTCTTATTTATGTCCTCAAATCATGCTTACTTCATTAGTTTTTAAAGTTACAGATTACTGGCAGTAGAGATATGCATTGCATATGGACATCTTTCTGCATTCTCAGGATGGAGCTAGTCTTACCCAGGCTGCTAAAGCCACTTATACGCTGTCAGCGCCAGTCCCCAACAGACTAATGAAGAAATGAAAGGAAAAGGTAAAACCCATAAACATGAGAAACAGATTCCAAGTTTATAGGGACATGGCTTATCGCTCCCATAGAGCCCCTAACACATGGCAACCTGCTCATCTGGGGTCTCTAGGCACTACCGTAACACAAATATTACAACTCAGTTAAAAAAGTTAACACTGAGGCTGGTTAATGGACAGATGATAGCGAATTAGATAGGAAAGCAGAGTGCATGCACTCTAAGCTAAAGCACAAGAGAACAGTATCAGATGGCTGCAGTTTTATGAGAGGCAGTGAGTAAATGGAGCATAAGACCATGAGGGTCACACATCCAATAAACATACTGGAGCAAACAAAGAAACCATTCTTTTGGTCTGAAGGGCTTGCATTGCTGGTCAACATATGCACAGAACTTGGGAGAATTCCCCTTCCTAGACTCCTGTCTTGAAACATGTGCCTCTGAAGAGAAGGAGGTCCTGATTTTGACTGGGAGAAAGGGAGGGTAATTGTACCAAAAAAATCTGTAACATATGTGTAAGAAAGTGAAATGGGAAGAGGTGGGGCCTGATGAACATGATTTATGAGGACCCAAAGTTCTCTCCTCATAGATATAGGGAAAAGCATTACTGGTCTGAGTCCTAAACAGTCAGCTGGTGCAGCAAACAAGCCTTGAAGGAATCGCTCCTGCTCACCATACTTAAGCTAAAAAAAGCATTCAGCCCTTAGGCCAGGCAGTTTTTGATCATAAGTGTACATCAGACAATGGCATATCATCCAACTGCAACACAGGTGTGACTCCAACACAGGCTGAAGCAATCACTTCTTTAACTTGCTTGGAAAAGTGTCGGAAAACATAACCCTGAATATCTATTAACTGTCTCATCCGAATTCTTCCACATTTGGTAATGCCATGAGAAAGCTGGTGTATGTTTTTCTTCACCGGAGAAACAATTATTTTCTCCTTGCCCTTGTTTAAAGTAAATGTGGTGCTTGTGAAACACTCCAGAAGAAAAACACTGGACCACAAAAGCCTCTGTTTATCCTCACAGAGATCAGTTCAAGATTCCCCAGTTCAACATGCCTCAGTTTTAATTGGTTGGTACTGCACATATCAATGTGGGGGAGGAGGGATAATGTTTTTCAACTGAGATATCTTAGCAGTGGTCCCCAACCTTTTGGGGCTGGGGGCCTAGGCTTATTGGGTAGTAGACTAGTCAGTCACTTACATCCCTATTCCTGAGACAAGAGACACTGCATGCCCCATTTCCAATCCTTGATCCATTCCAGGATTCCAGAAAAAGAATTCCAACAGTGCAGAGTGAAGTGGAAAAAGCAGAGAAATAGGATGTTTTTCCACTTAAACGTAAGTCAGGTGGGCCCTACAGACCTGTATCGGTATAACTACATTGTTCAGGGGTGTGAAAAATCTACACTCCTCAGTGATATAGTTATACTGACCTAATTCCCCTGTGTTGATAGCACTATGTTGATGAGAGAGTTTCTCCTGTCAACACAGCTACCAGCTCTTGGGGCAGAGGATTAACTATGCCAATGGGAGAAGCTTTCCCATCAGCATAGGAAGATCTTCACTAAAGCACTGCAGTAGCACAGCTGCATCAGTGGAGCTGCGCAGATGCAGCATTTTAAATGTAGCCTTACCATCCCTCGTAAGAATATTAGCAGTCACATAGTGCTCTACACATTTCTGTTTAAAGCGATGGACAAACCTGAATTGGTTCATCCTTGAAACCTCGATCTGGAGAAAGTAAGTACTTTCTGATGCAGGTTGTTTAAGTGACTTGCCCAAGGCCACACATAATAGTGAATCAGTGGCAGAGCACACCTGGGATTAGCAGCTCCAGACCCGCCTATTGCTGGGCACATGTACATTATTTCCACTATGGCTATCTATCACAATCAGCTGGAACAGTCTGTTATCAGAATGTATGAATTCACAAACCCAGAATTATACTCTCAGTGACTCTCAAAAATGTCTGTGCCTGCTTCTGCCTGGAATACCCTCCCCAGACTGATTTGCAACACACTACTCTCTCCAACAGGCCTCTAGGGAAATAACCATTGAATAGATGCTGGAGCGACAGATAGAGATAGCTGGCATGTTATATATTTATAATAATAAAATTCCCCCTCCAAAATGTCTATGAAAATTATATATATTTGATTGTAATGTCTTTCCCCTTATACTCTTTGTGTGATCACCTGTCTCTGGAGAAGCATGATTCCTTGTTCTGTTTTAGACAGGGAAAGTGGCTATTAATAAAAGTCAAAGACTCCATTACATAACAAACTAAACTTCTGGCTGCAGAGCCAGGCTGGACTAGACTTCATGGCAGCCAAAATGTAGAAATTCGGCAAAAGTTCAACAGCCCAAACCATTGGAATTACATTTTGGGTTGCCTAAAGCTCCACTAAGTCACACCAGAAATGCTAAATTACAGTGTACAACAAACCTATTGAAAACTTGAATTGCTTAGGGAAATAATTTGACTGCCTTCAACTTCCTGGGTAAGTTTAAATCATCTATATTTTAAGAGACATTCTCAGCCCTTCTCTTTGAAGAGTATATGCAATCAACAATCCAAATCTTATTTAAATTAAATATATGCATATTTGTATACTAACCACACAAAGCACATGCATGGACAAAAACACGTATGTACTTACCTAATGTGCATGTGTGTGCATGCAGTTATATACAGGTACATATGCACACACAGTAAGTACATGGAAGTTTCTCTGCATGTGGTAAATGCAAATTGTACCCGGAATTGTTTTTTTGTTTCTGGGTGCAATTTGCACCTATCAAAGATGTGCCTGCATTTTTATTCCTTAAAATGAATTGCTTTTGTATATCTCACTAGTTATAGGTCTGACTATGCTCATTTACACCCATGTGTGCACAAATTATGAGCAGCTCTTTTATATATGTACACATGCATATAAATATATATGTACACATAGAGCACTCAAAATGATTAGATACTTCTGTTTATATAAACAACGTAAGATAAATAAAGCAAGAGAAAAATTTGAAATACAGTATATGGGTTTATTATTGTACAACAAAGGAAGATTAAAACTGTGAAAATAAAACTCTTAGTTCTCTTTCTGCATTCCCCTCTTTCTCTGGAAAAATCTCATTCTTGGCTTGTTTACCCTTAGAGTTGTAATTTGGGATTATGAATTCACATATGATTCTCCCCAGTGCGCGTTTGTTCCTGAAAGTGTTTGCATCAAGTGTGCTCAGTGAGACGGCATCAGTGTATTGGCAGTGTTTAGAAGTAGGCCCGTGTCCAGGAACCCTGTCTGACTCAGCTGTGTTCAGGTGTTCTCCAGGTGGCAGATGGAAAAGAATTTCTCCCCCAAGCCTGCAGAGCCATGGCTGAGTTTCTTTGCATCTGCTAATGCAGCACTAAAGCTGCAGGAACTCCTGCCACATCTGCACGCCCTTCTCTACCATGTGCAATGGCTACTGAATCCAACAACTCCATCCCCACTTGTGGGCAAGGGCTGATAGGGAGACCAGGAGAGATGAGCTTCTTGGAGTTGTGTGGGAGGCGGGTGGGGGGAAGTGCCTGTGCAGGCTTTGCAACCCAGCATAAGCTCCTGGGCCTATTCAAGTCCAAATTAACAGCAATTCACAGTATTCACATGAGGTGAGCAGACATGCTCCCCACAGTGATTAAGGTAGAAAATACACTCTACCCATTCATTATAATTAGCCAAACTGGGCTCCTGGTTTTTATTCTACCCCATTTGCAGTTATGAAAAACTATAATGTACCCATCATTATCACTGCTCAGCATGCTGCCAGCTCCCATCCATGTGAGACTTGATTCATATTGTTCAGCTGAGCACCATTTACAAATCTGAAAGCAAGCACTCAGACTAGCTGCCTTGAAAAAAACCAGCATGAACCAAATAGAAGAATAACACAAACCAACATTCAGTGCTGGCTGGTGAGTCAGCCATTTCTGTGCCAGTTTCATCCCTGGGGACTTCCTTGGATGTACTTGGCCCCAGACCAGCCTGATCCTGCAAGTTGCAGAGCAGACTCAATTCCTATTGACCCCTAGGAGATGCTGTCAGACTGGGACCAAAGTGGTGCATTGTACTAGGAATGACTATAGAAACATCAGCTCCTTGTTCCTCTAGAGTTGATAGAAATCCTCCATGTCAATTATTGGTAAACAACTGCCTGAATGTTCACATAAAGATAAACACATGCTTTACCTCAAAGAATTAAACCAGCAGTTGCAAGAACTGGTCACATCCTCAGCTGCAAATGGGCCCAGCTACATCATTGAAATCAATGGTACTATGGCAGGCTACAGCAGCAGAAAATTTGGCCTCACTGAATGCTATATGACAGGGTTGGGCAATAATTTTTGGTGGAGGGAACACTCCAAGGATTTGATAAGTGGTCAAGGACCACACTTTTTTATATTAATGGAGGAGATGTGGGGTCAGGATGAAAGTTGGGTGCAGAAATGAGCTTGGGGTGGGGAATTGGGGTGAATGAGGGGGTGCAGGGTCTTGGGGGGGTGTTGAATGCAGGAGTGGATTCTGATCTGGAGGAGAGGTGTAAGAGGGGATGCAGAGGGTTTGGGCTGTGACCTGGAACAGGAAGGGTTTGTGATCTGGGGCAGGGTGTTGGGGGGCCAGGTGCAGATTCTAGCTGGGAGGCGTTTACCCTAGACAACTGTCCAGCGGCCCAGTGTGCAACCCTGGGGCAGTACCACACGCCGTTCAAAGTGGCCAGCTGCTGGGGTAAGCACATGCGTCTCTGCATAGCACATGCCATGTAGGGGACAGAGGGTCTCCATGAGCTGCCTGCACCCACAAGCATGGTTCTGGCACCTCCCATTGGCCAATTTCCAACCAATGGGAGCTGCAAGGATTGTGCTGGGATCGAGGGCAGCACATAGAGATTCATCCCAAGGGGCATGCCCTGTGCTGAGTAGGGATGTAAAAGAGCAATCGAGTTGACTATCTGCATTTTCCCCTCACCTTGCTGCCTCTATATTAGGCAGCAAGTGGGGGGAGGGTGAGAGAGAAGCAGGAGACAGTGCTGCGCTGTGCCTCTGCCTTTTAAATGTAGTAAGAGCCAGGCAGTTCTTACTACATTTAAAAACCATTGCCACAGCGGTCAGTCCCAGCTCGTGCTGGGTCCTAGACCTACTCCCACTGCAGCGCTGCAGTTTAAACGTAGTAGGAGCTGGACTGCTTGTATGCTACATTTAAACTCCAAGCTGCAGCGGTCCCTTACTAATCATGTACTCAATACAAATTGTATCAAGTACACAATTAGTCATTTACTCGATACTTAACGTCCTTAGCGCAGAGACTTAAGAGCTGGTCTCAGCAGCTGGCCACTTTGTGGGGCTGCAACAGGCAGGGAGCCTTCTCCAGGATACTGCAGGTCTATGGGACATTGGCAGTCCAGAGTATCATGGCGGGCCAGACCCAAATATTTGGCAGGCTGGATGCAGCCTGCAGGCTGTGTTTTGCCCACCCGTGCTACATGATAATGTCAGACTGGTGCTCTTAAATAGAAATCCAGCTAACTTTCTTTTTTGGAAACCTATAAAAAGCTGCACAAACCTTGAAAGCTAAAATCCTAGAAGCCTGATGGACATGTTTCATTATGGCCTGAATATGGCTCCTGATAATTCAGATAAACTGCATCTAATATTTACTGCAGAGTACAACGAATCCACTGCATAGCCCATTGCAGACATAGAAACATGCTTTATCCCAAAGTAACCATTCCAGCAGCTGCCTTAACTCTTTTCAAGCAGACAGGGTAAGAGTCTGTGGATAACGTTTTCAACAAGTTTCATTAATTTGTTCTTGCATATGTTTTCTTTTGTAAAACCACATATTTGTGCATGGAATGGATGTTTACCTGAACAAGCTGAGTAATTGCATGTAATTACCTACTTTGTCGCTCAAATGCTTGTTTACACAAGGAGTTGTGTTGGTGGGTGGTATGCGGCATATATGTAAACAGACACACCCAGGGAGCCAGAGTATTGAGCCTAAAAAGCACTGACAAAACAATGCAATTTTACTGAAAACTATAAAAAATTAAATCCAAGAAAAACCTCTATATACTTCGAAGAACAACAGAACTAATGGAAGACAAGAAGGGGAAAATACGGAGTTATTTAATATAGAGTTGATTGACTGTTTATCAGACACAAAGAATTTTAGTTCACTAAAGTTCTATGTAATGAAAAGCACTCATAGGGGTGTGCTATATCTGCTTATCGATAAATAGTTAATAGATTACAGAAGATTAGGATGGGAAGAGACCTCAGGAGGCCATCTAGTCCAACTCCCTGCCCAAAGCAGGACCAATCCCAACTAAATCATCCCAGCCAGGGCTTTGTCAAGCTGGGACTTAAAAACCTCTAGGGATAGAGATTCCACCACCTCCCTAGGTAACCCATCCCAGTGCTTCACCATCCTCCTAGTGAAATACTTTTTCCTAATATCCAACCAAGATCTCCCCCACTGTAACTTGAGACTATTGCTCCTCCTTCTGTCATTTGTTACCACTGAGAATAGCTTAGCTCGGGGATCAGCAAAATACAGCCTTTGGGCTGGATCCAGCCTGCCACACGTTCACATCCGGCCCGCTATGATACTCTGGGCCACCAATGTCCCATGGTGCAGCAAGACCCTGGGGAAGGCTCCCTGCCTGCTGCGGCCAACTGCTGGGTCCAGTGTGTGTGATTCTGTGCAGTGTGTGCCCCTTGGGGATAGTGGGGGCTCCATACGCTGCTCCTACCCCCAGTACAACCCAAGCAGCTCCCATTGGCTGGAATGCATGCATGAGCAGTTTGAGGTAGGAATTTATACCATGGAATTAAACAAGCCAGACAGGGATATGGCCTGACTTCAAAACTAGAGCCACACATTTATTTATTCAATGGAAATGCTACACTGGGGCTTATCCATTCATGTGCTCTAAGCATCCTTGCCGTAATTCAGAAACATGGGTGCAGCACATTAAGATCACCCACCCCGAATACAGCTCTCTCTCTAAAAATTCCTCATCCCTACAATTATAATTCATAAGCCCACGTGCCTCATTGTTTATTAATTTATTAATTTATTTAGCGGTAGTGTCTAAGGACTCCCTCGTAGACACTGCACAAATGACACAGTTGGTACCTGAGACAGTTCACAATCTGTGATGAGAGAAAATTGAACATAAGCTCAGTACCCAACCGCTACAGTACTCTAGTTTTTTCCAAGAATCGTGACTCAGAACAAGTTTGCATGGCCCTAAAGGAAAAGGTTTGGCATTTTCTAAAATTCCACCTCTTTCTAAACTAACCTAAATCTGAGGGATTCAAAGCCATGGTGGCATTATCAAACTTGCCTCCGGATGATAAAATGTTAACTTTTCTGAAGCAGGAGGCTGAAATAATCCCATGTGATTTATGAAGCCAACCAGAGCTCAGCTGTAGAGTGCTGAGTACTTGCAGTGAACAATCCGCTGAGAGGAGAGAAAAATAAACTCAGACAAAACCCACCTTTTAAATAATGAATCACATGAATCCAAACAAGTAATTAATTCCTTAAAATCATATACAAACATCCTATCAACAGCAACAAAAAGGGAAGGGGTTATTTAAAGTAATAAGTACTAACGGTACAGGATCTGAGGCAATGTCCATTGAGGTCAATGGAAAGACATCAATGGCAACATTTTTGTATTAGTGATGACCCTCCCTCCCATATGTATTAAAACACTTTTTAACACTATTATTTATGCTGGCAGTAAAGTGGGGTAGAGCCTGACAGCTGGTGACCTCCAGTTAGAAAACCACTAGATTAAATGCTTTTTCTAAGTATTTCATATGTAGAACTGGAAATTAACTGGTAAATCAGTATCTGATTCTCCCAAGATGAAAGGTCTGAGGTGGGCTGGCTTCCCCCTCTAGTGATATTGAAAGAAAGAATGTGGTGCTATATAACTCCAATATCCATTACATTGACAATTCTTGTGTTTTCTTTAATTAGATTTTTTTATAAAGGCAAAAACTTTAAACTCCTGATTAAAAAAAGGCTGAACATTACATAAGATTTTATTGGGTAATTATCCACAAGCATTTGACCAACTCAGCGCACTGACCTAGTCCATCTGTTCTCACAAGTCTTTCCATGGGGGGGCAAAGCATTTTTGTCCTTGACCAGTTCATCGCTTTCTGTCACTTCTCATTTTGCTAACTCATTTCATGATGTTGTGGATTCTGCTCCCCGCTCCCACCCCTGCAATCTCTGTGCAGAAAAAATAGGAACAATCCAGGTTACATTAATGGGAATGGGGTGCTCCATGCCATTCAACATCCCCAGTGCTTTGCCACCTAAAGAAAAGATGACTTTTTATGGAAACTGCTAAAGGAAAAGTAAAATGAGTCTTTAAATAGTGTTACATCATTATACCAATAATTTATTACTCTTGTAATAAACAATGCAGTATCTACATCAACAATGCAGTATCCACATGGCATAATAAGAAAGAAACAAAATTTCTACTTAATTTGCTTTGAATCCTCCACTCAGTAACCCGTTTCTCTGTAAGCCCAAACAGGTCTAACTCTCTTTCTCTCTCTCTCCCCCTTACTCACCCCCACACACAAACACTAACCTGTCTGTTTTACACTTGCAACACCTGTTCTTCCACCTTGGAACCCATTACATAAAAGGGAGTCTTTCAGAATGAGGATTTCTCTTAGGAGCAGGATAAGCAATAGGCAAAGATTAAAAATAATAGATACAAAATTGTGGATTATATTGCTCAGGCTTCAGGGCCGACCACTGACTGATGGTGTTCTAAAGACACATCTCCTGTGGACAGATTATTGAACAACTCTGTGAGGTTTAATGCTTCTTCCTCTGAAACATTCTGATGTGGGCCACTGTCAGAGAGAGGACACTGGATGAAAGGGAAACTGGCCTGATCCAGCTTTGACGAAAACCCTATTTTCCAATGGGCAAATATTTCATCTGAAGTATTTCAACTTGCCCTAATCAGAGGAAAATGAGAAATCATGGCATCTAAGAGCACCATCAGGAGAAAAAAAATGACAATATGCATTGAAGGCACTAAAAAATATGGCAGCAAGATCAATTTTTGACAAATATTACAGAAACAGTGTCAGGCTTACTCCCAAGTCACTAACCTCCAGATTCATTTTTTTGGACTATGTTGACAAACAAGAGTGCACATCAAAGGATGATTTCGATGCCCACACAATACCACAACTTGTTTTGCAGACTCCCCTAGCTATCTGCTGATGACTTCCTTAAGGACAGCTGCAGCACTGGAAAATTGTTCAGGGAATGTTAGGATGAATAGGCTCACCTTTAAGGCCACAGGAATACTATTACTTACTCTATCTCAGTGGTGGGCAACCTGCGGCCAAGTGCCACATGTAGCCCATTGGGGTTTTATGTGTAGCCTGCGAGACATTTTTTTTTAACTGTTGCCCATGTGCAAGGTTTCTAGATTCCCCTGGTTTCCATCTGTGTCGTTCTTTTCATACTGGTACCACTAAAGTGAAACATGCCTAAAACGAGGGCACTTGAAGTGAGGTGTGAGCTGATTGCCTGTGGGCTCCCTCTGCATCCAATCAAAGCGCTGCTGTAGTTCAACTGACACACACTACAAATTCTAGGTACTCAAGTGCAGTTAGAAAACTACCCTACCTTGGGAGATCACCTTGGTTACAACAATCTTGCAGCCCACTGAGATGAAAGAGGACCACTCATGCGGCCCACTCACTAGTCTCGGTTGCCCAGAGCTGCTCATTCTCCAGACCTTTCCTCCTCCATATACCACCTGACTTTTACAGCATAGTTTACTTCTTCCTGTTCTTAAAGGAGTCCTCCCCAGACCCCCAACCATGTTCAGAACAGGGAAAATGCTGGAAATCAGGTAGCACCTGGTTTACATCCTCATGAGAATTAGCCAGTTTCCTAAGGCTTAAGGATGGTAAATAGAAAGACTGGTTGGCCACACTGTCAAAGTTAGGAAAATCCTAGCCACACTGAGGGACTGACAACAATCTGTTCAAACAGTCTTGGCCACATTTCTTGTATGCCTTGGCAACATCTCCTGATCCCTATCTCCAGAGCAGAATTTAAATTACCCTCCTACTCTGCATAAATGTATGAAGAGGGTGTTTTCTTGGGACTCTCTCAACTATGATCTATTTCTCTTTCTTGATACTGTAATACTGTTATTATATGAAGTTGAATAATATTGAAATAACATAAATATAAATGTGCAATGACATGTTATATTTGGATTTGGACAGAAATTAAAAAGTCAAATAGTGTTGTCCCCAGAGAATACCTTAAATGTGTTGCTAACTACTCATAATGGGCTGCATATCCTTCCAGAGACATATTTAATGTATTCATTAAAGTACCTCTGGTTTCCAAAGAGCTCAGAGACATGCAAACAGATTCCCCCTGTCTTGCAGCCCTTGAAGAAATCTGTGGTGCTACTATATTTAGCAAAGTCTGAGAGGTAGCCATACTAGTCTGTAGCTTTTAAAACAATGAGTAGTCTTGTGGAACCTTGGAGACTAACAAAAATATATATGGCATCATGAGCTTTCATGGGCGAAACCCACTTCATCAGATGAGCTGGAGAGGAATAATATAAACCCGGAATTTATAACCAAAAACGACAGGGGGGAGAGGGGGAAAAAGGTACCTGTCAATTGTAGGACTGATGCTAATGAATGAGACTAATTAAGTGGGCTGGAAGCATCCCGTACTTAGCTTTGATATAAAATTGAGGTGTTAAATGCAGGAAAACTGGCTTTATAATGCAACATCCAGTGAATGTCTTTGTTCAAGCCCAGAGAAACAATGTCAAATTTGCAGATTAATGTCAATTCTGCACACTCTCTCTGTAATTGGCTGGTAAAATTACTACTCATTGTTTTTATATATACCTATTATATGAATGCAGTGACTAGCTCCCTCGTCTGATGTTGCCAGTCATAAAAAACAGCCTACCTTGCCTGAATTTGAAAACCAGATGTTTAATGAATATATCAAAGCTTTCTTCTTTAAGATCTAAAGGAAAATCAAGAACAGTACAGCTGATTTGCCGCCACTGGCTATTTTCTCTCTTCAATCCCAGCTAAGCTTTTTCCATTGTAAATCTGCAACTACTAAAGGTCATTTGGAGCTCCAGAGCACAGATATCAAGCTTGTAGACCTCTAGGTGTTTATGTTATTGAATTAATGAACATGCTGTTTAGGCTGTCTCCTTTTCCTGACCATTCTCTTTCTCTTGAGAAGCATTGCATTGTTCTTTAGCTGCTTAGATTATTATGTATCTGTGTGATGCTATAGATAGACAACGACCTTTGTTTTGTCATGGTCAACTGAAGACTGAAGACAGATGCTCCATATTTATGGTTGCATATAAAGATGTGCGTGCATGTCCATACAACTAAACAAACTCTTTCAGTACTACCCAGGTAATTAACAGCATTATCATTCCATTTCCAAGTTCTTTAGGCCAAACTAAATCCTGGTGTAACTCCATCAAAGCTAAAGGTATCTGAAGAAGTGGGTTGTGCCCACAAAGGCTCATGATACCATCTACATGTTTTGTTGGTCTTTAAGGTGCAACTAGACTATTCCTTGTTTTTCAAGTTTTTCCAGTTATAGACTAACTCGGCTAACCCTCTGAAGCTTTTGATCAGGGGTAAATTTAGTTGTTTTACTAGAAATAGATGTTTAATGGGACACCATCGATCTAAAACAAATTCCCGCTTCTGTCTGACATTTTCCCCCCGTCTATTATCATTACAACTAACACTTAAGACACAGCAAGCTTGGAAAGAAGTTAGTGGGAAAACATATCTTGCTCTCATTTTTCAGTGTGTTTACTTTGCGCAGTAGGCAGCACTTTCACTTTAACTCGGTCTCATGCAGTCAGTCATTTTCTTTTGGTGTCTGTGTTTGTTTTTGACTCAGCAACAAAGTACAGAAAATATACTTGTTAAACCCACCAGGAATTCAGAGGGAAGTTCAGTACTTGAAAGTACTATTCAATGTTTGAGAACCCAAATCCTGAACAAGAATCTGTGTGTAGCCATTATGGGATCAATGGTTCCCTCTCAAGTGCTAAATTCTGCTGGGAGTGAGAGCTCATTGACGAACTGGGGCCTAGGACTGCAAATAGGCGTTGTTCCTTTAAGCTTGGATAAAAATCAGTAATCAGTTATTAAGCATATTTTCAAACTGTTACAGAGATCATTGCTATCTCACTCCATGCACTGTAAAATAACACTTTATATGAGGTGAATTCAGCTGCTTCTCTAAAAATGGCTCTTTTCTTTTTCTCTCCCAGAAATTGTAATTGGTAGTCTTTTTTTGTGTTCCCAAGTGCAAGTCTTCCTGCATGAGTTATAATTCTCTGTGGAATTACTGAAAATACAGGTGCAGCTTACAGCTGGAAAAGGATAGCATTTCATTATCTGTTGTTGTAACCCTAATACAAAAATGGCTTTCATAGTACTTTACCCCGTGTAATTACACTGCAAAGCCCCATTAAACGTTTCAGTTCATAACGGCAACTTTCTGTTCCAAATCAGATTAATGCAACAGTTACCCAACCATTTTAAGAGATAATAGCTGTAATTATGGTGTTTCTCATGATGGGTTGTTATTATAATGTGGGCAGATGTTTCAATGATATATTTGTTGGCTGCATTAGTAGCTATTGTTTTCATTAATATCAACAATATTTCACACACACACACACACACTCCACCGTCGCCACCACCAAACAATGAGACTAAACAAAATATTTTCTTGGGCTCTTCTGTTCCGAGTTCTTTTGGGGGCTTCTGCTTGATTAATTGCTTTCAGTAACCGAAAAGGTGAAAAACATTTTCCAAAAGAGAGAATTCTGGCTTTGCCCTTGTTGTTTCAAGCAATATTATAAGAACAAAGAAAATAAAATGCTGACAAAATGTTACACCTCTGTAAACATCTCATCTAGTTATAGCTTCATGAAGTGAAGAGTGGCTATCAAAATGTCTCCAATGCTCAAAATGAGCTGAGCAGAGCACAGTGGGGTTCATTATCCTGGAAAATGTTGTGTAGGTAACAATCAAGGGACAAGATGGCACAAGAACAATTTGCAATAGGTTGGACTGGTGCATTAAATTATGCATTTCCTATGATGGATCTCCATGGTGATGGAATAAGAATAAAAAGGGGGTTTGTTAAGGTACAACATTTCTGAACAGGAAAGATTGAAGCTTTATTACACTATTTCCAGGGAAGCCAATGGAGTTACACGAGGACTGAATTTGAGTTAAAAGCCCCACAAATGTACTGCCATGGTGTCAGTTTCATACAGGCAAATGAAGCTATTAGGCACAGAGTCCTCTATACACAGATGTCAGGACAAGTTATCCGGAAAAATATATTAAAAACTGAAAATGAATAGTCAAGATGAGCACAGCGCAATGCAGGGGCTCTGACTTTGCTCTCCAAATAATTCTTAGTGGAAAGGAAAGCAAGGTAGAAGATTTGTATTAAGATAGGTCATACGTTGATTTACTCCTCTAGTGGTTTGCCAAAGTGACAAAATGCTTATCAAGACACAGTCGGAGAAATTGTGTGTTGCTATGAGTATAGTGGGGGAATACTAGAGAGCAAGCCTGAGAATAAAACTTTTAGTAACCCAGGATTTATGCATAACCAAATCTACCTTGGAAATTTAGATAGTAAGACTAATGATGTATGATTTATCCACGTGACTTCTGTAAAAGTGCATATTGAAAACAAAACCAGGAATCCCATTTTTTTGGCAAAATAGGAAAGGGAAAATATGAGTCTCCATGAAATAATGTGAACAAATATTTTCGCTCACTTACAGATATAGGATGCACTGAATTATCCCACATGGTAAAATCCTACTGGTAACATATTTACTGTAGTTAAAGCATTATAATGCATATGGTCTTAAGGATTTTGTAGTTAGGTTTTAACAGTTTGAATATCTTGTCCTATAGTCATACAAATATGATTGTTAATAGTCACCCTTATGCTAATATAGAAGGGAATCTAAATTCCACGTAAAAAACCTCTGCATTTGAATGATAGCAAATGGCTAAAATCACATCATGGGGAGATGTTGGCATGCTGCCGCCATCAGTAGCTGTAGTTCTTGGGGGGGTTGCCAAAAGAATTGCAGCTGAAACTGTGACTAACTGAACAGCCTCAGGGTGTTCATCATTTTAGTGAGAATTGAAAGAATTCTCTGCAGGGAGGCAAATGTGTCCTTGTCATGATAAAAAGAAGTATGAAAAGACCTGCCTGCCACAATATAATTTCGGCTCATTGCTACTTTCACCAGGGGGTTAAAAGAAGAGTGTATTCTTTGTACTTGTGTGAAAGACAATGAACTCATTAACTATTGTTACTGTGAGATTTGTAATACGGTGCCAATACTGCTGCACTTTATTCCACTCTATCTGATTATAATGTAGCTGGATATCTGTGGGGATAGAGTCCGAGGAAAATACAGATCTCCTGTATCAGGCCTGGCCTTACCATGAGGCGAACTGAGGCGGCGGCCACCTCAGGCGCCAGACTGTGGGGGGGTGCCACTAGGACCCAGAGTGTAGAAAATTGTTTCTGCTGCTGGTGCATATGTATTCTCTCTGCTCTAGATGCACAGAGATGGTGGAGTGCTGTGCTGGAGGAAAGAGGGCACAAGACATATAATAGGCAGGCAGGAGAAAAGGTGAGAGGGTATGTCTACTCTACAGTGTTATTTTGAAATATCTAATTTTGAAATAGTTATTTTGAAATATTTTATTTCGAAATAACGCATCTACACACACAATGCATTTTGAAACAGTTTTTTGCTATTTCGAAATAGCGCGTCCACACTGATTGGACGCTGAATCGCATTTAAGGCCAGCTGGAACTGGTTCCAGCAAGGCATCAGGTCAGAAGTTACTTTGTAGCCAGGGCGGCCAGCAGGGCACCCTGGGAAGGCCCTTAATTCGAACTAGTAAGTTCAAACTAGGCTTAGTCCTCGTAGAATGAGGTTTACCTAGTTCGAACTAAGCGCTCCGCTAGTTCGAATTAAGTTCGAACTAGCGGAGCGCTTGTGTAGCGCCTATCAAAGTTAATTCGAACTAACATTCATTAGTTCGAATTAACTTTGTAGTGTAGACATACCCATACTGTTTGAAATAAATGTAAGCAAGAGACTCTAAGGTCTTGATCTTGATATATCTGGAGCAATGGAACAACTGGACAAAGTAAAGTCATACTTACAGTCTTACCAGTCAGATGACGGATTTCAAAACGTTCTGAAGAGTGCACAGAAGTTGGCAGAGGAACTTCACACTGAAGCTATTTTCCCACCCATTCAAGAATACAAGAGTCACCGAAGATGAAGACATTTAGATTACGAGGCACGGGATCATCCCATAAGAGACCCCAAACAACAATTCAAAGCTGAATTCTTTAACCAGGTGCTAGATTGTGCAATACAGTCAGTTGAAGAACGCTTCATGCAGCTCAAGGAACACAGCAGTATATTTGGAATGTGGCATGATATTCCAAAACTCCTCACTATACCTGAAGAAAACCTACACCAGCAATGCAGGGCACTAGAGACAGTGTTGACGCATGATGACATGCGCGATATTGATGCAAGTGATTTAGGTGATGAACTGAAAGCCCTTTCAAGATACATTTCAGCAGGATCAACTCCAAAGGCTATTCTGGAATATATGTGCACAAATGCTTTTAAGTGGGTCTGGCCCACGAAAGCTCATCTTCTAATAAACCATCTTGTTAGTCTTTAAAGTGCTACATAGTCCTGTATTTTGTTTCAGCTACACCAGACTAACACGGCTACATCTCTAGCACTTTCCTGTAACAGTTGCCAGTGGAGGACGCAGCTTTTCTAAGCTGAAGTTAATAAAAACACATCTACACTCCACAATGACACAAGAGAGGCTGGTTGGCCTTGCAACCATCTCAATAGAGCATGAGCTGGCCCAGACTGTGGACCTTCAGGAAGCAGTTCAATCTTTGTAACAAAGAAGGCACGGAAAGCACCACTTTGATTATTCAAACAGATGAAAATGCCAGTGTTTACTATGCAGACAAGAAAAGTTACATTTGCTGTTCAGGCATTTGAAAGTTAAGTGTTACTTAAAATTTTTGAATAAGGCATTTTAAGTTGTTCTTCTTTATGGGGGTAGGTAGCAGAGCAGTGCCATGAGAGGAGCAGAACAGGAAGAAGGCAGAATTGAGACCTTTCAAAGTTTTGACCCAAGCAAGGGGGCATGAAGGGGTCATTTGAGTTCCCTGCCTCAGGTGCTAAAACATTATGGGCCATCCCTGTGTAAAATTCGTGTGAAGACCCTTCCCAACATATTGTTTTCTTGAGTCCACTCCACTGCCACTCATCCAGCCCTGATATTTTGTAGTTCTTCCAGTAGCTTCCCAAACCTTTTGCTTCTTCACTGTCTCCCATATCTTAGCTCCTGAGCCCCACTAACCAATTGTTCATCTGCTCCACATCAACCAATTCATCCTCTGCCTCCTCCTTGCCAGCCAGCAGCACCTCTACCTGGCCCCAGCCAACTGAGCTCTTCCTTTGTCCCTTCTGCCCTCTAGCAAAATGACACTGTCTCCTCACAATCCTCTGCTCCCTGCACAGTGTGTCACAGTCAATCCTGAACTCTATCTGTTCTTCCCTCGGAACACCCTCAGCCTTTCTTCCAGGTGGTGGTTTTCAGCATCTCCTCCCTAACTTCTCTCCTAGGCTGCACAGGGCTAGGAGCCAGCCTCTGCCAGGTGCACCTCTTCCTAGACACAGCAGGGAAGAGATGGCATCTGCCCTGCTCCCTCTGTGGCCTCATTGGTGCTCTAATGAACCAGTTGGGCTGCATGTGGTGCACCAGCCACAGCAACATTTAATGCACCCTTTCCTCATGCATTATCCTCAGGGGTCAGCAGGGGCACCAATGAGTGAATGCAGCAGGAAAGAAGGCCAGCAAGGTGATGACTATTGCAAAGAGTTCTGGGGTTTCCAGGAGAGGCGGTGAGTGGGGAGAGAGCTACCCCCAGAGATAACCAAGGTCAGGCCACTTGGCCATGGAAGGAAAAGTTGGGTGTGGGGGAAGGGAGTGAGTGTGTGTCCAGTGGCAGTGAGGGGTCAAGGCTCCAGAAAGATTTTTGCCATTGTGTGGCCAGGGGAAAAGCAGAGTACCCCTCACAGCTGCTGTGTTAGGACAGCGAGGGAAAGACAGGTCACTATTCTCTTGTCACCCCTTTGTGTGCTGGAGCTGCAGTCCCTCCTGCACACAGTCCTGGGCTGGCTGTTCTTTATGCGACCTGCTTTGACAGCATTTTGGCTAGGACTGGCACCAGGGTCTTGGGGGGGGGGGGGGAGCAGAACACTATTCCAGCATGCTTTAATTCATTTTAACCTCATCGGAGCAAAGTTGCCATCAGTGCCTGGTTCCAGGCTCACAGAACAATGCAGAAAGAAACACAGAAACCCCAAATATGCTGTGTTGTCCCTTTATATGTCTGTCCACGCCCCCATCCCCAGTGCAAAGCCTCGTTTCTGTTTTGCTGCCTGGACAATAAAGGTGACCGCTGCGAGAGGGCTGTGTTTCTATCAGCTCCCTTTGTGGTGGTGCCTTGCTCCATCTCTGCTGGTCCACATATCACAATTGATGGTGCAGGTTTTTATCCTATACAAGTCCAGAGCTGCCTCTGACAGAAGATGAAGCAGTAAGCCAACACTATGAAAAAAGGAAAAGCTCACCTAGAGATGACAGGCTGTGGCTTTTGCTGTTAGGCCAGCATGAGCCATCCAGCAAGAGCAAGAAAGTAGGCAAACAGCTATGGAGCAAAGTAGAATGATTCTGCAGTTACTGACAGAGCTGTTCAAACAAAGCAAAGAGGGGAAATTGGCAATTAATGGCAGAACACAAGAAGTGTTTCCTGCCATTGTTGCCTAGCAGCTGCAGGCTGGAATCAGGTGGCGACAAACAGCTTGGGCTATACAGGCAGTCCCCGGGTTACGTACAAGATAGGGACTATAGGTTTGTTCTTAAGTTGAATTTGTATGTAGGTCAGAACTGGCTCCAGATTCAGCTGCTGCCACTGAAACTGACCAGTGGCTGACTACAGGAAGCCAGAGGCAGAGTTGCTCTGCCCCCAGCTTCCTGGAATCAGCCTGATCAGTTTCAACAGCTGCTGAATCTGGAGCCTGGGACAGAACAGCTGGGGTGCTGCCCCGTAGGTTCGCACAGGACCAACCCGGCAGCACCCCAGCTGCTCTACCCGAGGCGTCCCGCAACAAAAGCCTGGTCTGCTGGCGGTGGCTTTGCTCGGGTGTCCCTGGTCTGCTGGGGGGGGGGGTCCAGCGGCTTTGCTGGACCCCCCCCAGCAGACCAGGGAGACCGGGAGAAGCTTTTCTCGCCCCGGAGGACACGGGTGGCGACCCGCCGCCCGTGAGCTCCGGGGCGAGAAAAGCCCCGTTCGTAAGTGCCAGGGACTGCCTGTATTGAGCACCAGCAGAGGAAGCCCAAGTACAGTCCAGAGGAGGAATTCCAACAGGAGAATGTAGATATGGGTGGAGCACCTCAAACATTTTGAGCAAGTCGTAGCTTGCAACGCCACTGCAGGTAGACAATGAGTTTCAACCTCACTGATAATGATAGGGCCAAAGGCACATGGACTTCTGTTTGGCCTATTGTCTCAGACTGTGCTTCGAACAGCCACATACACTGCAATTACTGCAACAATGCAGGAACAGTTTTCTCCTACCCCATCAATGACTGCAGAACAATATCGGTTCCATCAGAAACATCAGGAAAGTGGAGAGTCAGCAGCAGAATTCTGCTTTAAGGAAGTTAAAGTATTGTTAGTTCAGACATATACTAAGTGATGCCCTGTGTGACCATTTAGTCTCTGCATTACACAAAGACCGGGTCTGGAAGAAGTTAGTGACTGTATTAGCTCTTACATGCAAGAAGGCTGTTGAGGTAGCAGTTGCAATGGGAACTGCAGAGAGGAATTCTTTTCAGAGAAGTTCATCTCATGAATGGGTGAGACAAAGAACCATGGAAATGTAAAGGATTGCCATGTGTCTTTTGGGCACAAACTACACTCATTGACAAGACTGACGCTCAGGATGGTGCTACACCACCATCATTCATGCTATCCCAGGAGCGTGAAAAAACAGTTGTGCACTGAATTTATAAATGGTTTACTTAGTTAATCTCAAGAGTCTGTGGTAATGCACACACAACTTTTAGTTCGATTTTATAGCGTGTGTGTGTGTGAGCGAGCGAGTGAGAGAGCGAGCGAGAGTAAGGCTAGAGGAACGTGATGTTTTGCCCCTTTAAATATTTGAGCACTCCCCCCCACCCAGCCTCACTTTCATGTTGGCTTCAGTTTTGCTGCCTGAACAATAAGGGCTACCAAACAGATAGCTCTATGTCTATCTCTTTCTCCGCTGGATCCAGATACAACACCAACCTCTGCATTTCTCAGTTGTACTGTGAAGCAAAGCCAGCATCTGTTCAGCTAGTGAGAAACTCCCCACAAGGACCAAAGTGAAGGAACAACAAACAAGCAGGAAATGGCTGTAGCATTTGAGTTTTATTTTACTTGTTGCTTGTGCAACCAGAAAGCCCAAGCCTGTCACAATCTCTAAATGCATTTCCTATGTGCATCTCAAAGCCTTACATGCTAGAAACAAGAAATGTATTTCTCAAAAGTAAGAAATGGAAAGTTCCCAGTGTCTCTAAATCTTCCTATCTTACCTGCTAGGATTTGATTCAAAGCCCTCTGAAGTCAATGAGATGTTTTATATTCACTTCAAAGCCATTTGAGCAAGGCCTATAGGCAACACTTTCTTTGGGTATGTTACCACAGCAAATATAAATCCAGGGTTAGTAGAACCCTGGGTTTGTTAACTTAGGGCTTGAGCAGAGCTGGCCCAAGCTACGGGCTGAACAGGCTACCGCCAAGGGCACCCCATGGTAGGGGGCGCTGCACGGGGCTGCCGGACCGGGTGGGGGCGGGGCCGTGCATGTGCCACACTCCCAGGGGTGGTGCCGTGCTCCCAGGGCCCGGGGTGCACAAATGGCTCGGGCCAGCCCTGGGCTTGAGGATTTACATTCTTTTGTAACCCCAGGTTAAGAATTGTTGAACTCTAGGACCAAACCTGGGGCTCCAATATCTACATTGCATTATATGTTTCCAAGTCCAACCACCCATAGCCCAGTTTACCTAGTGCCATCCCAAAACATAGCTGCTCTAGCCCTTTATTTGCAATGCAGTGTGGGAAAACTTGACTGTCCACCAAACTTGACTGACCAAAGAACAGAAAGTTGGCCCATGGGATTGTGGAATACATTTGATCGACACCCTGAGCACAAGTCCAGTGGGGCTACATCTAAGCTCTGCGAAGAAATAGGGCTTGAAGCTTAGGTCCAAGCTTGATGCCTGCTCAAACCGTCTACCCCGATGGGGTCTTCAGATCCTACATCCAAGCCCTCAGAGGCTACGTCTACACTGCAACCGGAGTATCCTGAAATAGCTATCCCACATCTTCACAGCAAGTCCATGCTGTCGGGCTCACCATTCTAACATTCCTGTAAACCTCATTCTACAAGGAGTAAAGAACATTTTGGAATAGCAGGTTATTTCAAAATTTGTTGAAATAAGCTATTTCGAAATAGCATCAAAATTAGATATGCAATTTGCGTAGCTCAAATTGTGTCTATTATTTTGAGTTACAGTGCAGTGTAGACGCACCCAGATAGTATAATTTATGTATGGGCAGAAAGGAGAGGGTTAGAACCAAGTTAGAACCCTAGGCTTACATTACAGGGTATGCATATCTTTTCTCTCCTCAATTTCACGTGCTGAAAACATTTTTCAAAGTCATAAAAAAAATTTGTCCTAAGAAAAAAAATCAGTAAGACAAGAAACACTTTTATTTTAAGAGAAGGTTGCTGTCAGAGTGGATTCGTTTAGTAACTCAAAGCCATTTGAAGAAAAGAAGTTTTATAGTAGAAAAATGTAGTCAGAAAGGTGGACCACTATAAGAAAAAAATCCCAACTTTTCACATTCTCTTGTATCAGAGAGTTTTCACTGTAATTTGCCATAATAAGGTATAGTCAATAAGTAGCCCCATCAGAACCTTCAAACACAAAAGATGTGCCTGCAAGAATATTGAACTACTCACAGAGATGATTCAGAAGTGCTGCTAAATTATGGGCTTTTTTCAGATATATTTCTTTATTCTTCATAGAAGGGTCTTTATGAAATGGTCTTGTAAAGTCACTGTAATTTTAAGGTTATTCAATGCCATTTGTGGGAGAACTGTTTAACAGAGAACTTTTAACCCAAAATGGGAAAAAAATACTAATCTGTAAGTCTGTACACTAGAAACAGAAATAAATTGGCAAAATATAGCAAATTATCTCTTGATGTTTGTTGAATAAATTACTGGGTGCAAAAGGACAAAGGACTTCAGTAAAGTTGAATGGTTATATAGTTCAGGTAATTAAATCAGTGCTGTCTGATTTTTAGAAGATTTTTTTCATTTTAGAGTAAAATTTTGTTAATACCTGGGCCAAATTCTAGCTCATGGAAACCAGTGTAAAGCAGGAGTAAGGCCCGTGAAGTCATTTGGAGTTAAACTGTTGTAAAAAATATGTAAGATCAGAATTAGCCCCTTAGCACGTCAACAACATCATAAAGCTGGTGTTTAAATATATAAAAATAGTTACATTATCATGGAGAAAAACTATAATATTAAGGCAATGGAAAACCAGGCTAAGAAAGCAAAAGTAAGTAATACATGCTAATAGAAAGTCTGCCAAAAAGACAAAGAAGCAGAAGAGTGAAATGAAAGGGATATTTTGGTTGATGAGCCTTGTCCCCTTGGAAATATGATGGAATTCTGGTTGGTTACATCCTGTATTATATTTTGTAGGAAATTATTAAAGACCATGGCAACTCACATATCATGTACAGCACATTTATAGGGTTTTTAGCTATTGAGCTTTCTGTCTGGTGTCATGCAACATAAGCCTGGAGCTTTGCTCAGATGAATGAATGTGTATGTGGCTAATGGTGCTTCTCTGTACTTGTAAGGCATGATTTCTTTTTTACTACTGCCTTCCATGAAACACTGTGAAAACTATTGCTATTGTTGTGATTTTTTGCTGTTGTCAGAATGATAATAATTAGTTTGAAGAGTTAAAGCCCTGATCTAACAAAACACTGAAGTTTCAGAGGGTTATTCATGTTAGTCTGTAAGAGTATGTCTACACTACAACGTTATTTCGAAACATCTTATTTTGAAATAACACGTCTACACACAAAATGCATTTCAAAATAGCTTTTTGCTATTTTGAAATAGTGCGTCCACACTGATTGGACGCTGAATCACATTTAAGGCCAGCCAGAACTGGTTCCAGCAGGGCATCAGGTCAGAAGTTACCTTGTGGCCAGGGCGGCCAGCAGGGCACCCTGGGAAGGGCTGGAGGCCCCCTATTTTGAAATAAGCATCTACACAGCACTTATTTCAAAATAGCAATTTCAAAATTGGCGCTATTCCTCATGGAATGAGGTTTACCAATTTTGAAATAAGCCCTCCGCTATTTTGAATTAATTTTGAAATAGCAGTTGGCTTGTGGAGACGCTAGGAAAGTTATTTCAAAATAACAGCTGCTATTTCAAAATAACTTAGCTGTGTAGACATACCCTCACTGAAAAAACATAAAAAATAATGAATAGTCTTGCAGCACCTTAGAAAAATTACATGACGGACACATTTCCACTAGTTTATACCGGAAACCTGATGACCGTTACAAGACACATTTCCCTATCAATTGTCTACAGCCAGGCCCTAAGATACAACCGGATTTGCTCCAATCCCACAGACAGAGACAAACACCTTCAGGCAAACACATCTCTATCAGGCATCCTTAAAACTAAAATGCCCACCCAGAGAATTAAAAAAACAGGTTGACAGAGCCAGATGAATACCCAGGCACCAGCTTCTTCAAGATAAGCCCAACAAAGAAAACAACAAGACACCACTTGTCAATACCTACAGCCCCTAACTTAAACCCCACCAGTGCATTATCAACAATCTAGAACCTATCTTGGAAAATGACCCCTCACTCTCACAGACCTTGGGAGACAGGCCAATCCTTGCCTACAGACACCCCTCTAACCTCAAACAAATTCTTTCCAGTAACCACACAGAATATCTCCATCATACTCATCCAGGAACCCATCCCTGCAATAAACACCAGTGCCAATTCTGTCCACACATCCATACAAGTGACATCATCACAGAACCTAACCACATAAACCAGCACATCAGAGTTTCATATAACTGCATATCCACCAATGTGATCTATGCCATCAAGCGCCAGCAATGCCCCTCTGCCGTGTATATTGGCCAAAGTGGACAGTGACTACCACAAAAGATTAATGACACAAATCAGATATCTGAAAAGGTAACACACAGAAACCTGTTGAGGAACATTTTAACTTGCCCATATACTTGAAGGCCCGAACACTGCATCTTGAAAGGGAGGCTGCAGAACTTAATTTCATTTACAAGTTTGATACCTGCAACAGAGTTCTAAACAAAGACCTTGCGTGGATAGCCCACTACATTCCATATCCTAATGACATAAAAAAACAAACACAGGGTACTTAAGAGCACTTAGTACCCACTCTATCAATTTCATTTAGCATGAACACTCTAATTGACAATTTCCCCCCCTTTTTTTCCTTCTCTCCCTCCATCCCCTCTCTTTCTTGGCTCTTTATTTGGAAACTAGACCCCTTAACTCCATTCATCTGAAGAAGTGGGTTGTGCCCATGAAAGTTCATGATACAATCTACATTTTTGTTAGTCTCTAAGGTGCTGCAAGGCTATTCATTATTTTTAAAGTTTTCTTTCAGTTAAAACATTGAAGGACATGAGTAAACATGTCCTTGTTCAGCAAAGTACTGAAGCAAGGGAATAGTCTCATTGAAAGAAGTAAGACATAACACTAACTTATTAAAGGCCATTTTCTGTAAATATTATATGATGGAGTAGAAACCAGTGCTTTACAATGTGCAAAGTGCATTGAAGATCTCCATGGATCATATGGCAGGACCTCAGTGCAGCATAACCCACAGAGGTTCTGTTGAACACTTCTCCTCGGCTGTTTCCACTGTGACAATAAAGAGGAGATTATTTGAAGGGAAAGTAGACAGTGCCTTTGAGTGTGGCCAGTAAGTCCCTGACTACACATTTCCCCTGATATGGAAGATCACAGAATGCAGCAGATGCTATGGCCCTGAGGTTCCAATAGTGTCATGGAGACCATGCAAGGAGGTGCAGCAAAGCATATAAACATATTTAAGACCCAATGATTTAACAAAATAAAGTTTAAGTTGAACAAGTGCTTTGCTGTCTCTGGACTTTAGTCTCCCTAATCCCTAGTGGAAAACCCTGAACAAAGCCATTTTACTTTAATTTTGGTCAAAAGAAGGATTTGCCTCTGAGTGAAATTATTTTGTGTAGTAATTTCTCTGAGAAGTTTCCACTGTACTCAGTGGCCTTGCATATTAAAGCCAAGACGTGACAAATTCACACAGATTCACCCTACTCTAGAGAACAGATTGTGGCAGTATTTTATGAAGGCAGTAAATGGAATGGGATCCCCCATTTCTGAGCAACAGGTATGTTTGTGGATATGGCCATTGTTTATTAAAAAAAGCAGAGGTTCCAAAGATAACTTCTTCTAATGAACAACATGAATCCTACCACTTAGTTTCAATACTGTGAGATGACAGAATATACATAGTGTAGTAGCATTATCAAACTGATATGCATGATTGTCCGTAAGTAATGCATAAGCGCCAATCTTATTGTATTTCCTTAATTGCTGTTTTTATTCTTGCACAAATAAACTGCAATCCATCCAGTATTATAATGCTGTATGCCCAAGTAAAACCCAATGCTCATGTTTAGAAATACAGTGACTTCACATAGAAGACAATCATCATAAACACCAATGAAAGTAAGTACAGCATGACAGCACGAATCTTACATTTTAAGGCAAGACTCACCCTACTCCAGAGAACTGATTGTGGCAATATTTTATGAAGGAAGTAGTGGAACCACACACATCCAGTTCTGATAAACTGTATGTCTGTGGATAGGGACATTATTTATAAAAAACACAGATGCCCCCACATGTAATTTTTCATCTACTGAGCTACGTGAACCTAGCTACTGAATTGAAAGCCCTTTCTCCACTCTGTGGCATCCAGGTGCAAATGCACTTTCATTCCAGCAGTGAGGTGTCTATATCTTCCACATTCAGCACTATCACACAGATTGTTAACACAGCACTGTAAGAGTTCTACCAGCAGCTCCAAGTTCTTACAAAGGAAAGCATTGCAAACAACAGGCAAAGCACATTCAAATCTATGGGTTCATTTTAAGCCCAAGACACAAAGCTAATTCAGATTTCTGAATTTTTCCATCCTTGTTCACATCACAGTGATGGAGCAGAATCTCACGGAACTTGTCCAGGTCCACACCACTAATGCTGGGCTGGAGACAAAAGAAAGAATCAGTGTCAGGACAGAAAATATCTGTTGTTTTTCTACCGTGTGTCAACAGGAATTCCAGAATGACTGAAGCACATAAAACTCATTTTGGGAGGAAATACTAAGCAAGCAGGTAGTATCAGTACAAATGAAATGGCAAGAAGGATGATGGAAAAATTTTATGGCTCTACAATAGGTGCAGTGGGGTTAATTAGATTTAAGGGAGTCTAAATAAGGCAGTTAACATAGTTGCTGTATTTGGCCCAGAGCATAAATGACTGAGCTATGCTCACATAACAAAACCTGCTGCAGAGCAGTACTCAGAACTCAGATCTCTTGATGCCCCCATTCTGTACTGTAACCCTGTTTTCTTGCACAAACATTGTCCCTTGTGGAATATGTGTGATAGACAGTTATTCTTTAAGGACATGTCTACACATCAAAGTTATTTCGGGATACCAGAGGTAACCTGAAATAGCTACCCCGCATCTTCAAAAGCCACCTGTTATTTTGAAATGTTTTTAGAAATAACGGGCATGCTATTTCAGCATCCTGGTAACTCTCATTCCATGAGGGTTAAGGGATGTCTTGAAATAGCACTTCATTTTGAAATAAACTTGGAATGTGTACTTATTAAACTTATTTCGAGTTTAGAGTGCAGTGTAGTCATAGCCTCAGGGTACGTCTACACTGCAGAGCTGTTTTAGGATATCGGAATTTTCCTGAAATAGCTATTCCATGTCTACTGAAGCAGCCCACTATTTTGAAATATATTTCAAAATAATGGGTGACTTATTCTGACATCCCAGTAACCCTCATTCCATGAATTAAAGGGAATTTCGGAATAGAGAGTTATTTTGAAATTTGGCACTGTGTTTTCATCATCAAATTATGAAATAAGATATTTCAGAATAAACTATGCAATTTGTGTAATGCAAATTATGTAGCTTATTTCGAGCTAAGGGTGCTGTGTCGACATACTCTTAAGTTAGCACTGTGGGTATTTCTACACTTGCACCCTCTTTCGAGAGAGGGATGCAAATTAAGACATTTGAAATTGCAAATGAAGCCAGGATTGAAATATCCCGTGCTTCATTTGCATATTTGCGTTATGGCGCTATTTCAAAATAGCGCCATTTCGAAATAACAGACGCTGTTAAGCAGTTATTTAGAGAGAAAACCCTTCTCTCAAAATAACCCTTATTCCTCATAGAATGAGGTTTACCAGTTATTTTGAGAGAAGGGTTTTCTCTCAAAATAACCACGTCTTAACAGCATCTGTTATTTCAAAATAGCGCCATAACGTGAATATGCAAATGAAGCCCGGGCTATTTAAATCCTGGCTTCATTTTCAATTTAGAATGTCTTCATTTGCATCCCTCTCTCAAAAGAGGATGCGAGTGTAGACATACCCGAGGGGCCAGACTAATTCCATTGCTTTAAACAACCCTGAAATACCATGGACTGGCTAATACATTACAGAAGGTTTATTTTAATGGCTACATTTTTATTGCATTGGAAATATGTGGTGTCATTTCTTAGAATTAACATCTTTCCTCTGTTCTCTCATCCTCATAATGAGAACAGACTTTGTGCTGTCAAAAGTATCAGATTCAGCCATGATTACAAAGAAGAAAAGGATGAGGGTGATGATGAAGTCTTCCCTTGAGGAAAGAATGTTTCCACGTCACATGACCCAAAGGTCTTCTTTTTCCTTTGTTTCAGCCATTGTTCTGGTTTAAGATCTTCACAACCTTCTCAGGCTCCGTGACAAATGTGAAAAGCATGTTGGTGAAAGTGTATCCACCAAAAGTACATTGAGATATTTTCAGTGGTAGGTGTTATCTGCCATGTTCTGTTGTTATTGTGATTGTAGGTACAAATCAAAAGGCAACCTGGCAGTTACCAGTGTGTGAATAGTGGGAAGGAGGAGATTCAAAGTGGCCAGAGGGACAGGTTATGGAAAAACAAGAACTGATGCTGACTGGGCTTTCAGATACTGAAAGGCAGATGCCATCCCATCCAATCCATATTGTTAGTCTGGATACACTGAGTCAATATAAAGAGTAGTTCTGATTCTTAGATAAAAGATGCCCAGGGTTAATCACACCTTATTATAGGAGGAGCTGGTAACAACTCCTCCCCCCCCCCCATAATTAGGTTGCCTCGCACATTCTATTATAAAGAATGCCTGGAGCATTGTCTTTGAGAAGCTCCCCATCTCCTTGTTCACAGAAGGCCTTTGATATTTGGCAGAGGAAATCCTGTTGGCCACACAAGTGCCTTTTCTTTCTCCCAGGACACTCCACTCAGAATTTGCTGAGGCATAATGTGTTAAAAACTGCCAACTCCTCTCTCTCTCTGACATTCCTCAGGACAATTTTTGGTAGTGTGTCAGAGTCATTGTTCATTCCCAGGCAGGGTTCGCTCAGCTGCCAAAGAGCAGTACTAGCACATGCTGTAATGGGAACACCAGGAAGGTGCTGGACTAGCTGTAGGCAGAAGGAGGGGGAATGGAAGACAGGTGGGACAGGCTCCCTCTTTAACAACTCCCTGGCCCAGAGCATGGTCCCAGTGATCCATTTACATTCCTTCCTTTGGGTTCACCAAATGGATCAGGAGTTCTCCCCAACTCCTGGGTGGGAAGAGACAGAAAGACAGGCTGGGCGTCCTACAACCATCCCCCAAAACCCAGCACACCACACCAAGAGTCAGCCTCACCTCTGGGGGCCAGACATGGGACAGGCACTCTTCACATTGCAGGGGTGAGGAACATAGAGAGCTCCAGCTGAGCTAACTCCCAACCACTCTCGAACCATTTCCCTTGCTGCCAGCCCTGTAGCTCAAGTAGGAGCTATCTGTGCTGCAAGAATGAAGGTTCTAACTCCAATAATGATTCTAACAGGAGTCAGCTTTTAGCTGCAGCATCTCGCAAATGTACTTTCACATGGGAAGCCTCTAGGGGTACATTTACACAGTGAGTCTTAGGGTGTGTCTAGACTACATGCCTCCTTCGACGGAGGCATGTAGATTAGCCAGATCGGAAGAGGGAAATGAAGCCGCGATTAAAATAATCGCGGCTTCATTTAAATTTAAATGGCTGCCCCGATCTGCCGATCAGCTGTTTGTCGTCAGATCGGGGCAGTCTGGACGCGATGCGCCGACAAAGAAGCCTTTCTTGATCGACACAGGTATGCCTCGTGAAACCAGGTTTACCTGTGTCGATCAAGAAAGGCTTCTTTGTCAGCGCATCGCGTCCAGACTGCCCCGATCTGACGACAAACAGCTGATCGGCAGATCGGGGCAGCCATTTAAATTTAAATGAAGCCGCGATTATTTTAATCGCGGCTTCATTTCCCTCTTCCGATCTGGCTAATCTACATGCCTCCGTCGAAGGAGGCATGTAGTCTAGACACACCCTTAGAGTCCAGGTCAACTGCTTATGCTACAGGGATAAAAATAGCAGCACAGATATTCGGACTCAGGCTAGAACCTGGGTTCCAAGACCCACCTACCTTGTCAGTTCTCAGAGCCAGGGTTCCAGCCTGAGCCCAAACATCTATGCTGCTATTTGTATCTCCATAGCTTGAACCTGAGTCAGGTGCTCCAGGCTCTAAGACTCGCCACAGCAGGAGTTTTTTTCCAGTGTAGATGTACCCTCAGGTAGCCAAGATGGAAACTATGTTTATCAAAATCAAAAGTTCAGATTGTATCCAGAAACTAAATGATGTAATCTGCCATCTGTGAGAACCACCAAGGCACTGAATTGCATTTTGCATTAGCTGAAGAGCCCAGATGATTTTCAGGTGTAGCTCTATGTACACGCTCTATGCATAACGCATACGTACTAATTCAGTATAGATGTAGCAAAGACATGGATAACTATGGTAAGGACCTCATCCAAACTAAAGTTTGTAACTTTCTTCCCAAGCACAAATGGAAAAAAGAACTATGAATCTGATAAAAACAAGTACTCCTGTGGCACTTTAGAGACTAACAAAAACATATAAAATCATGAGCTTTCATGGGTAAAACCCACTTCATCAGATGAATTCTGATAAAACCCACCTCATCAGGTGGATTCATGTGAGGAAGTGGGTTCCGTCCACAAAAGCTCATAATTATATATATATATTTTGTTAGTTTGTAAGGTGCCACAGGTCTACTCATTGTTTTTAAAGATAGCTAAACACAACTATCCCACTTGTTATAAATCTGCTGTACACTTAGGTTTTTCTGGTATAGCTATGTTAGTTAGGAGAATGAAAAAAAATCACCCCCCCCTTGTTGACATAGGCATGCCTGCAATAGCCCAACTGTCAATGCAATTATGCCAGAAAAAATATCTTTTGCCAGTATAGCCCACGAGAAGATTAACCCAATGTTGCTTGGGTCCGTAACTCAAATAAGTTTTGTTTTTCTCCATTTAAATCATTGCTCTGCGGCGGGGTTGGAAATGAGGGGTTCAACATGCAGGATGCCCAGGAAGAGAAGATAACCTCTTGGGGTCAGGCGAGAAGCCTGTCCATGTTCACTGCAGTTGCAACAGGTACAGCCAGGGGAGCGGTGCCTGTCCCCCAATTTGGGGACAGACAGACAGACACACAGGCAGATAGGCACACAAACAGACAAACTCTCTGAAATATATAGTAGATAGCGGTCTCTTTCTACACCTCTACCTCCAGCTGGCCCAGTAGGATTACAGCTTTCCTGGTTTCCTTGTTTGGTGCCTTGCTGCCCTCCTTGGGTCATTCTACAGTATAACTGTCCCTCCTACCAGACCCCTCCCTTTCCATTTTATGAAAAATAATTGAATTCCAGGCACATCCCATTGTCTTGGCATAACCAAACTCTTACCTTGCCTTAAGTTATGATAAGTGGAAGCCTCATACCAAATTTGTTGGTCCTAGTGCTTACCATTTAGGTTGAGTTCTTGAACAAATGTACTCACAGATGGACACGCATATAGACAGATGCACAAACTCTCTTAATTATACAGTAGATTTCACTCACCGAAGCTATACCAGAAAAAGTTCTCTTTAGCAGGTATAAACTGTGTCCCCACTATGACAGTTTGCCATGGCAGTGACAATTCTTAGTGTAGACAAGGTCTTGGCTGGGGTGGCTATCTGCACACCCAATAACAAACGAAGACTTCATTAAACCCCACACCCTAGATGGCAAACCACAGTAACAAAAGGTGGGTAAGATCCTTTAAGTGAAGGAAGTGATGTAATCTTCACCATTTCCTCTGGTTCTATCTGCCTACTATCATCTCCTCAGTCTTAATTGGAGCAAATGTAATTTTACATTAAAATTTGAAACATTCTGTGTGAGACAAACAAAATATTTTGGGTTTTTTTTGTATATGTCTGCAAGAAAAATGGAAAAAGTTCAGTTTCAGTTCAAAACGAATCACTTTTTTCCCTGCAGGTATTTTGGATGGCCACCAATATGAAAAAAAAATCCATTATTAATTCACTGCTTATGACTTCACTGGAAACTGAAAGCATTCAGCTCCTCACAAGATTGGGCTCCTTTGCTCTCATAATGAAAGTGATAAGAAATGACAGAGCCAGGTATTGTGCATGCAAGTTTTCCCTCTTTCCTCCTTATCCCGACCACAGAATCAGTGCACTTTATTCATTGAATCCTACATGATCTTGACCCCCCCCAAAAAAGTGCACATATGTACCAGTCATAGACTGAACATTCAACTAGTGTTCACTAAACTTCATTGCTCATCTGATTTAGTACATAAATTATTTTGGGCCTCTATGAAGAAGAAACTGCTGGCCTTATTGAATTATACCAACTTGTGTGCTGATAGTGTTAGTGGGATGTGGACAAATGCCCAATAGTGTTCATGCTGAGACCATGAAATTAATTTCTTCCTATGACTAAATCTGATTCCAGATTTTCAAAGGTTTGTGCATTTAAACTACTGAACCAAATTGGGAACGTATCATTTCTATGAAAAATATGGGAAACAATAAATGCAAAATATCCTGAAGCCACCTTGACAAGCTCCATCATATCTTTGACAAATCCATCCACTTCTGGACCTTCCAGTGCCCCTGTTTTGCTCTGAAAGAGAGAGGAATGCATTAAAGGTGTTTCACTAAGTCAGAGCTATAGTAATATTTTCTACCTGCCAGATTCCACCAAAGCTCTATATACCCATAATCTCCTACTTCCCAAAGCATCACCTGTGACTTCTCTTCCCTCAAACTGTGCTGACCTCTTCCCGCACCTGATTGTGAGGCTCTTTGGTAACTACCCTACACATCCAGTGAAGGTAGGAAATGGTACTCATGTGGTGCTTCCCAATTTAGATAGACCAAGTAGGGAATTCAGTCTCTGCCATGCCCCACTGGTGCTGGAGTCAAAGAAACGTGAATGGGTTTTGAAGTGGCATTCTGGTTGAAGAGGTGAGACATGCATGTGGTGCAAAGATGCTGGAAGGGCACAGAGCTAAGGCCAACACTGCTTCTGTGATTCTATGAACACCGAAAGGGACTCCTAACTGACTGCACTGCATGGAAATGAATGCAAGTCCAAGTCCAAATGTGCCACTAGAACTGCAGTCTAATAAACACCCCCACAGAACTCACAACATCATAGTGTGCAAAGATTTTCTCAAAATCGCTCCTCCTCTCTTCTGTACTACAAGCCTGAGTGCAGAGGGAAAAAAAGATAACAGGTTGAGGAAAGGGCTGAGCTATCAAAGCTGAAAAAAGCAGAATGAATGCATTAGGAAATAGTACTACTTACATCCATTTTAAATTGAAGGAGGAAATTTTCCTGGAGTGCCAAAATCCTAAAAGGGTTTTAGAAGAGATCTAAATTATGATCTTTTTGGTTATTGTATTAGTTCTATTTGTCCAGAAGGCAGAAAGATTGTAGGTTATAGGGATCTTAAGAAGGAGGTCACCGAAGGAGAGGTCTTTTGGATGATGTGACCATAAATCTCTCTGTGTGTATGGGATTTGCAGTATGCGTCCCTTGCCTCACTGCTCTGAAAATGGACTTCTTTGTGTTAATGACCATTACAGAACATTTCCAGCAGTAGGACCAATGGGGGCAGTCAGCATTAAAAGTGAAAGCTACTGTCCAGTTATTCCCCTGTGTGAGTGAGTGAGAGAGAGAAACACAGAGAGAGAGAGCGCGCGAAAATCTTGTCATGGCTGAATTCCCTGGCTGTGAAAGTAAAGGACAAAATCATATTTTTGTAGCACTGACACTATACAAATTACCCCTGAAAGCACTACTAAAAGCCCTTCTTTCCTGCTGATATTCCAGCACTTCGTTTCTTCTGGGCACAGAATGCCAATCATGTCAAATTGTGCCCTCATAGGAAGTTTTACGATGTGACAAGTGACAAATGTTCACTCTGAGCTGGAGGGAATCTACTAAACTCATTTTACTAAGAGTCAGCTGGCATATGTGTTATAAGCAGATCACTTACAGAGCCATATCTTAGAGAAAGCTGAAATAATGGTCTCCCTGTGGTATTTTTCATTCTCTCTCTCTCTCTCCCCCCCCCAGTCTCCCTTTCCCCTTTCTATTTCAGAAAGTAAAGTATTAAAGGATTCTGAGTTATTATTGTCTGCTAAATATTAATGAAAAATATTAAAGGATTCTGGAGTACATATAAGCACCTTGACTGCACCTCTGTATGCACAGTCCAGAACCATCTAATACTTTCTCTCAGTTGCCATGTTATCACCTTTGAAACACCCCTTCTAAGATGCTGTGGTGATGGGAACTGTACTGTAGAAACACCTGAACACCTAGGAAGGACAGTCAGATTTCACTCAAAACATACGAAGAACACAAACTCAAGTCTGTATAAACTCAAACTCTGTATAAACCATCAGCTTGCCCAAGTCTGCCGTTAGAAGCTGCTAAACCATAACAGCATCATTGAAATCTACCTTGCCAGGTCATTCAGATCCAGACGTCCATCTTTATTTTTGTCAAAGATCTTCATCTAAAATAAAGAAGAAAAAATGGTCATAAAATAGTAACACTGAGGGTACGTCAAGACTACGAGCTTCTTTTGAGGCAATCTGGATGCTCTCTTTCAAAAATGCCCTCTTTGTGTTCAAGAATGCCTTTTTTTGAAAGCTCTTTTGAAAAAAAGGCATTTTTCCTCGTAAAAGCAGGTTTACCACTGTCGAAAAAACTGCCATGTTCTTTTGATTTAATTTAGAAAGAATGTGATGGCCATCTAGACACAGGTGAAGGGTTTTTTTTTTTTTTTTAAAAAAAAGCCACTTTTTTCGAGAAAACTCTGTAGTCTAGACATAGCCTGAGATAGCTGGGTTAGAACATACACTCTTAGAATGCCTTGGAAAAATTACACCTTTCAATTGTCCTTTCAACTGTAAGGAGGGCGGTGCAGAGGGAATGAAACACTGCTTGAACCCATAAGAGGTGTGCTGACTATCCTATCATACCACTCCTCCCATGGTGCAGCATGCTGCTCCCACGACTGGTCAGCATGGAGGGTGGAGGAGAATGGTTACTTCTGCATACTAACCCCAGAGTTCTCAAACCAGGTCCTGCCAGGTTCATGGGAGCAGCCAACCCTCCACCTGGCAGCTTGCTGGCAATAGCTTACCTGAAACCCAGGAAGTCTAGCCCCCAGCGTGAGGTCCCATCCCTAAGGTCCAAGGGGCAGAGCCCCAGAGTGGCTGATGGGCCTACTGGCACTACTTAAGCTAGTATCAGGAACAGGAAGCCATCTGAACAACTGGGTTTCATCCTCGTCCAGACTGTGTGCCCTATGCTTCCTGCTCACTGTACCTGTGGTTCCAGCATGATCTCCTGGCATGTGACTTGTGGTTTCTGCCTGCCAGTTTGTCTGTTTCCTGACCCAGCTGACTTTTGACTCGTCTCAAAATGGTGGTCTCTGGCTCTGATTTCTAGGTTTGGTTGCCCACAACCTGGCCATGACACCTTGCTGGCAGCTAGGAGCAGTGAACACTGCCTAGCTAGGTTGTGGGCACCTTTCCCACTTGCTTGTGCACCCAACACAAGTGTCAGCCAAAATCTGGCCCCTTTTATCCAGCCACCAAAGTTATGAAATGAAACAAACACATAACAAAGATTCTTCCCATTCACACCTGGCACAGAAGTAAACTGTTACCCTAGAAAGTTCTTTACTAACTTAAAAACCAACTTCACATTATTGTCTTTGGAAAAATATTGGTCCATGGAGGAACTTTAAACCCTTCCATTTTTGACTTCAGTATTATCCTCATCAGTGGTAATAGTTATGGTACTGCCCTAGAGAAAATGCTTCATTCTGGTACACAGAAATGTCAGCATTTTATATTGTCAGGGTTGAGGGAGCAGAACCTAGCATCAAGAGGAACCAGTTTTCTATAGGAATTTCAGATGGACAGTGTCAAGGAGTTAATCCTGATAAATATGGGTGATATCTTTTGCTTAATTTATTCAGATTGTTCCTTCCTGGTGACTCACCCCCATATATTTTGTTGTATTTTGGAGTTCTTTGTCTGTGTGAAGCACAAATAAGAGATGATCACTTAAGCAAGGAGGAATTGAAGCTTGATAGAGCATAAACATGAATAATTCATAGCAAAATGATGTAGAAAAAATGATTTCACTTTTTATTGCAAAAACGAACTAATATTTCACCAAGATAGGCTGCTGTTCTCCTTCTCATATTCAGTATTAGGATATCTACTAACATTTCTTTCATGAAACTTATTCCTGTAGTGGTTATAACTTTAATAAACATCTAAGTGATTGTACAAGTCCTTTAGAAGGTGTATGTAGCCTGCCTTTCCCAGTTACACCTTCTATAAGAGGCACAGTGTTCAGCAAAGAGTCCCATCAATGAGACACAGAACAGGACAAGATGACCTCACAGTACTGTCAAAGAAACCAAGATGCTGTTTCTAAACATCTTGCCAGAACTGGGGCAATTGCCGGGGAATTCACTTCAGAGCTTGACACTTACATAAGCTCCCAAGAGCTGTGTGAGCAGACAATGTGAAAAGGGGCTAACACTTTCTGAGAAACCTGTAATGTGAAGTCCTATGACCAAACACATTTCCTTCCTGCAACCACGGTGAGAGTTTACAGTAATACTCTTTAGAGTACTAGGGTTAGTACTTGTAATAAATAACAGTATTTTATTGAATGATCTCTTCCAAATATATGAGGTCTTTACCCTATGGATATTCATCATTAGATTTTAAAGAGTACTCGACATTGGCTCAACTTTATTTCCACTGAAATGAGTAAAGAGCAGAGTATCATCATAGGCCAATGCTGAGAGCTTTTTAAAGTTATGTCACCAATTCAAAGTGATGTGAATATACAATGGATACATACATATTTCATTCCTGTTTCAGAAGCCTGTTTTGTATGCGTTTACAGTATGGTTTTATAAACTTTAAAACTAAGAATAAATTTGATTTTCTAATTTCCTCTCAACCTGGAGCTCAAAGAATGAGTGAAGCAAGTCTAGCATGACATGAAGCAGTATAGTGTGACTGCTCTGAGTGAGATCAGGAAAAAAATCCTTGAAACTCTATATGTACGAAAATACGGGTTATTGTGGAAGCAGTGTAAATAGTCCCTCTTGCAGTAAACATTTTAAAAACCTCATTCAGAGTCAATGTGACCTAGGTGCCTAAGTCACTTCTGAAAACAAGATTCAGGTTCTTTTGAAAATGTTTCCTTAAATCTCTTGTTTTGGGGCTACAAGTGACAAGTGTGGTATGCAATTATTTATCGACATAAATAATATGAAGCTTTATAAAATGAAGAGCCATATGAAGGGAGAATCACCATATTCTAAAAAACACAGGGCCAAATTCATATCTGATGTAGTTCCACTGAATTCTGCAAGAAAGCAAAATATGCTGAAGACATCTTCCTAATCTTTTTCTTATAAGAAGGAACACCGTGCTCCTCACTGCATTACTAAAATCAATATAACACAGTCTTAATCTATTGCTAAACTTCACCCATGTTCTTCTTGGTACTTCTGTTTTACTCAAGTTATCCTTTTATTTTCTACCATATGTGATAAGTCTCAAAAATACTCTGGTGTCAGCAAAAATCTCTCTTTCAGTTCAGGATCTTTACATTTTTAAATACAGGCCTAAACACCACAATATACTGTCATACATCAATTAGGAAACCTGTAGGTGTGCTTTAGAGAATTTCACCCTCCATGAGCTCTAAATCTTTGGCTTCCCTATGGGTATGTCTAGACTGAAAAGGTATCCCGAAATAGCTTTCCTGTGTCCAAGGAATGTGTCCACTATTTCAAAATAATTTTCGAAATAACGGACGCGCTATTTCGGCATCCCTGTAAACCTCGTTCCATGAGGAACAAGGGATGTCTCAAAATAGTGCTTTATTTCAAATTTTAGTTCTGTGTAGAGGCACCAAATTTCAAAATAGCCTATTTCAAAATAAAATGGAAATAAGATATGCAATTTGCGTAGTGCAAATTGCATATCTTATTTCAATTTTAGAGTGCAGTCTCGACGTACCCTATCAGACTGAAATAAAAATACCAATTAATACAAATTGTGATGACAATTTGTGTGCTGGAGACACATTACTGTTACTGTTAAGAAGTGGGGTGAGGCCAATAACTCATTGCACAGTCACTAATTACTTTTTCATTCATACGTCTCCTAAGTCTCCTTGCTTTCAATGGTACCCTAAGGAGTACATAATATAAAACATAAAATAAAAAGACTATAAAAAGCTCCTTACTGTAGTTATTCTTCTATCTGGGCTTTCCGGTGTCTGTTGTCTACCTCATGTTTGTCTGACTTAGAGGACAAGAGCTCTAGAGTAAGAAATGTCTACTTGGCCATGTTTTGCCACCTTGGGAGAAGATTGATGCCGCCACGATTGATCTTCAGGACTGCGATTTAGCGGGTCTAGTAAAGACCCACCAAATCAAACTAAGAGAGTGCCCCCTTCAGCAGTCAGTACTCTTGCTCCTGTGTGGGGTCAGGGAAGCCAAAGGGAACAAATGCTCCTTTTGGCCTCCCGCTGAGAGGATAGTGGGGAAACTTGAATTAAGGAACATCAAGTCCAGCTACATAATTAACGTAGCTGGAGTTGTGTAACTTAATTCATCCTTCCCTTTTAGTGTAGACTTGGCCTACTGGTGTGTTTTATCAAACAGCCATGACTTATGTTCACTACTACTATGGGCTACATAAGAATTGGTGACCTAAGCATGAAAGGATCTCTACCCCATTACCAATCTCCTGAGCAATTGGTCCCCTCTTGCTTTTAATTTGAGCCTAAAGTTTAAATTGTATTGACTTTGTATTTTATAACTAATCAGCATCATTTCTTTCCCTTTGCTCCCAACTCCCCCATCAGCCCGCTGTCTCTGAGCTCTGCTTCTGCCAAATCAAGAAAGACTCTCCTGGTACCAGCCTCTTCCTAGGATGGAAGTCAGAGGTGGGCTAGATTGAAAATTGGGGGTGGGCTGCACTATACATCTTGTGGGCATACTTATGGGAGTACTGACGCTCACCTGCCACCACACGAGCCTGGGAGGAGCACGAGGGCTCTGACCCTTTCCTGCTTCTTTGTGGGAAGGGCTCTGGAGCTGACCGGGGCTCTTGACCTGCAGCTCAAGGACAGCCGCACACACCTCACACCACCTGCTGCCCCACCCCACAGCTCAGCACCTGCGAGCCTGGGGTAAGCAACCGTCAGACTGCCATGGTGGTGAGGCCAAACCCTTTGTGGCAACTGCTGGTCCCTACCCACCCAGCTCAGAGCAGCAGCATCCCTTGGACTCCCAGGTCTGCTGCAGCCCCTGAATGGAGCTGCACATTATCACTCCACCTTGTGCCAGTCCCCTCCTTGCATGGTTCTTTGGAACTCTGCCCCATCCACACTCCCTCTCTGTTCTGTGCTCTCTGTCCCACATTTAGGCCCAAACATACCCCCTTCCTCTGTCTGTGGTCCTCCCTGCCCTAGGCATTCTTCCCCCCGCTGTGACACCTCCCCCAACAAAACCCCACCTCCGTCATCCTCCCTATGCATGCTCCCCCATTTGTGATCCCCTTCCCCTTTGCATGCTACCACTGTCCCCTCAATTATCCTCCCTTCCCTACTGATGCTCCTCTTCCCCCATCTCTGATCCCCCTCGCCCGTCTGTGATCCCTCTCTTTTATGCATGCTCCTCCCCATCTCTCTCTCTGTATGCTCCCTCCCCCCACTTGTTATTTCCATACCCCAGCCCCTTCCCTGTGCTCAGTATGACACCCTTATTGTGCTGATGCTGGCTGCAGTGCTGCCTTCAGTGCTGAGCTTCTGTCCAGTTGCTGCTGCTCTAGCCTCTCTATCTTCAGAGCTGGGGTGCAGACACAGCTGCTGGCTAGGTGCCCAGCTCTGAAGGCAATGCCATCATCATCAGCAAAGTAAATGTGGCAATGCCATATTGTACCCCCCCTTCCTTCTGCATAACAATTGATCTTTGTGCTGCGAGTGGTGGCTTGGGGATGGGGGAGGAGAGGCGAAGGCAAATTTTGGGGGTGGCTGTAAATGCCTGCAAGCTCCTCCTCTAGCACCACTGCTGAAGACTCTTCATCTTTTCAAATTTACTCTGTTTATTATGGGACCAACATCCTAAATAAGATTCCCAAACACATTTAATCTTTAGCTGTCCATTCAGGTCAACAAAGAAAAAGAAAGTCCCACCTGAAGGTCTAGGTTGTACCTTTCTGTAATAATGAATTTAACATGAAATCTGAAAAACATATATTCAATAGGGAATACCTTTCAACAAATTAGTTCAGGTACCACATCTACTCAACTAGATATAATCCCATTACTTGGGACAACTGTAGCTCATGTACATCTGCTATGTGCTATCCCTGCATAGATTACACATCAAATGCCTGGGGATACCTTTATTAATTAAACTTGTTAATTTCAAGCATGCAAGTGTTTGATCTAATGTGATAATTGCACACACACACAAAGAATTACTGCAGGTGCACCCTCATATCATGGAGCTATTTATGTGCAAACACACATGGGAGGTTTAAATAGATGGGCGCCTGATTTTCATTTGAAGCATTTTGGCAGCATAAAGATGTCTTTCAGTGGAAGCAAATGACCTGTATGTCCATTTTAAGACCCCTTCACTTTGCCACAGTGGTGAAAAGAACATAGTGAGAATGAGAATATGGCCCAGTATATTTCCAGAGTTTACCTTCTTATCAAAGCTTTATGAAAAATGGTTTATTATTTGTCAAAGCTTCTTCAGGAAAGATGCTTCCTGGTGAGGTTTGCAAGTACATCCATGTGCTTGAAGGGCAGAGGAGAGTTGGTCCAGTTAGCTCATGATGGGCCAGTGTGGGTTGAAAGCAGCAGGTTGCTTGCTGAAAGAATCGTTCCAAGTGTTAACTGCCAGAGTTCTGCAGGCAAGCACAGTCCCTTTGAACTCATTTCACAGACCATGGTGAAAGATGTTTCAGTCCAGGTCTATACTATGCCCAGAATGTTGGCTGAAGATGTGCAACTTCAGTTACGTAAATAACGTAGCTGGAGTCACCATACCTTAAGCCGAGCTTGGTGTCCTCTCCACAGTGGGAGGGTCAAAGTGAGTAAACACTCCCGTCGATTTCCCTTACTTCTTGTGACTCAAGGAGTAACGATGTCAATCGAGGGCACCCTCAGTGTTTGATTTAGAGGGTCCTTAGTAGACATGCTAAATTGAACACCAGAAGATCAATCTCTGGCATGGTAAGTATACATCTGGCCTCAGAAGGAGCTTCAGAAGGTGAACACGGAAACAAGAATTATCTGGAATGTAAGCAGCCCTGTAATGAGTTGACTTTACCTAGTCAGCATCTTCAGGAATAATGTTAGCACATGAATATTGTCATGATTCCATATGAGAAAATACCAAGGACAGAGTGGCTGATTCAGAATTTGTCCCTCAAAGCAAATATCCTGTATCTCATATTCTGAAGGTCGGCTACCAGATGCCATGAATATGTCTCTGTCATATCCTAGTGGACTCAAGCATATCTGATTCCCCATGGAAGCAGAAGTTGGTAACTGTGGCTATGTCTAGACTACACTTCTCTGTCAATAGAGAGATGTAGCTTAGGCATGTCGAAATTGCTAATGAAGCAGGGATTTAAATATCCCGCGCTTCATTAGCATAAACATGGCTTCTGCTTTTTTTGAAACGGAGCTTTTTCAAAAAAAACAGCAGTCTAGATGTGGATCTGTCAAAAATAAACCCTTTTTCGACAGATCCTGTATTCCTCAAAAAATGAGGTTTACAGGATCTGCCGAAAAAGGGTTTATTTTTGACAGATCTGCATCTAGTCTGCCGTTTTTTTTAAAAAAGCTCTGTTTCAAAAAAAGCGGCAGCCATATTTATGCTAATGAAGCGTGGAATATTTAAATCCCTGCTTCATTAGCAATTTCGATGTGCCTAATCTACATCTCTCTGTTGACAGAGAGGTGTAGTCCAGACACAGACTATAAGTCACCAGGACATCAGTTTTGACATGCTGGTGCAAACTGACTGTGTCTCTTTATGGTAGAGTCCAGTATTTGAGTTTACAATGGTTTTCAATCGACATTAAAAAAAAAGCAGAATGTCTGTGAAAGTGCAAATTATCTGGCTGACAGGGAAGAGGATGAATGCTTTGCTTTAAGCCAATAACACCCCTGAAAGCAGCTGAGGAGGTGCTGCTAGAAACATTCACCCCTAATTAATAGGTAGAGTCCCTTAACCAAGGGAGCTTAAGTCTCAATCTTCCAGAAAAGGGGGGGTAGGAAGAGGGGTTAATACCCATAGGGGGCAAGAGCCACAAATTAACTATAAGACATGAAGAGAGCTTTTTTGAACATGAACAGCCCTGGGATTAGAAGACAACCCCATAAGGGGCTTGCCAATATATGGGTTTCCCCTGCATCTTTACTTCAACAAATCCTAAATATCAAAGTCCCAAAGATATACTTGGATTAAACTCTTATGCAGAAGGGAACACTAATAAAAGGAAAGCTGGTACCCATTTACATGCAAGGGTATAGGAAGATGTTGAAGGACACAATAGGTACTGAACAAGCCGGACTGTCTAAACAGAAGGTGTGGTATGACAAAAATACTTGTAAATGCCTATTTGTGATGAAAACTTTGTTGCTAATTATGACATTACATGCCATATTCTTTATGAAAATATGCTTTTGATATGAATACCATAACTGAGATATGCTTTATGCAAGATAATTCATGCAAGACATGATTGGAAAGATTCTGATTTACTGAATAGAATTATCCTATCTGTATGAATGTAACATTTTTTTTATGTGAAGCTAAGAATACTGACTAATGTATCTGTAGATGAGCTGTGCTCCTTTGGGTGACTACCACTTCAAATACTGCAATGGAAAAGCCAGACAGGACTGGTGGCCCATCAGCCAGGACAAAGGACTATGAAAAGGCTTGGCCTTGCTATGGACCCTCCACACTACTACTGACTCATGGATGCTATAATGCTGAAGAGTCAAGTGACCTGGTTGTTTGATACTAACCTGCCTCTTGGACTGCTGAATTGTCCCACTGGGAAGTGGGAGAATCAAACAAAGGATTCCATCTTATGAAAATTCTATATAAGGCAGTTGGTGGAGGAAGGAAAATGGTAAAAGCCTTCAGCTTGCTTATCCTATGATTCCCCATCCAAATTGACATTTGAAATACCTGGGATGTGTGTGTGTGTGTGTGTGTGTGTGTGTGTGTGTGTGTGTGAGAGAGAGAGAGAGAGAGAGAGAGAGAGGGAGAGAGAGAACTAATGGATCCAGGCTAAAAAGATACCACCTATGAAGGACTCTACTTGAAACAATATCTAAGGCGAGGAATTATTTGTAACCAATGTCTTCAGTGAATCTAGCTTAGTTTGCAAGCTTTGCATCATTTTCTTGGTAATCTGCTTTGTTCTGTTTGCTACCTCTTTGACTACTTGAAATACACATTTTGTATTTTATAAACGTATTCCTTGTTTATAATATAACTCAGTTTATGAAATTTTTAACTGGTGGGGGGCCAGGAAGCTGTGCATATCTCCACCTTGATGGAGCGGGAGAATTTCATTTAACTTTGGGGTTTGTACTCCAAGGGGAGTGGATACTTGTGGCTGAGGCAATTCCCTTAATCTGAGTCTTCCCATAGCTGATCTGTGTCATTCTGCTTCTGGGTGTGGCCCTGCCTGTGTGCTTGCTGGAGGAGGCTTAAGAGCCTGGCTCAGCGAGACGCGGTTAAAAGGTGCCCAAGCTGGCAGAAAAAGGCAGACTCAGGAGTAACTCAGCTCCTTTGGGGCTATTCCAGGGGGTCCAACCCATCATACTAATGTTAAACCTTGTGGTGGAGAAAAAATTGATGTTAATGTTCTGGAACTCATCCCCAGATGTGGCCACAAAAAGGTGCTCTGATTTAGTTGGGATTGATCCTGCCTTGGGCAGGGAGCTGGACTTGATGACCTCCTGAGGTCTCTTCCAGCTCTATGATTCTATGATAGTGAGTAGTAAACTCGGTGATATTTGGGTTTGCACCCAGAGCCACTAAACAACATATAATGTGCATAAACATACTGCAGTGAGGACATACTAGTCATAAAAATAATGCTTTTCACTTCTACATGCCTTCCATCTGATGACTGTATGAACTTCATGGGTATGAATGAATTAACAGGGTGTTATGAAAGTAAGTTCTCATACCTCAATTTTACAGGAAAAAGGAGGGCACAGAAAGACTAAATAACTTATTCGGTGTCACACAGGAAGTCTGTGACAGGGCTGAGATGAACTCATCCACCAAATGATATGGCGAGAGATTTGGGGTGAAAACCTACTTTTACTAAAGCAAACAGGAGTTTTGTCATTGTCTTGGGATGGGCTTTACCCTAGCTGCTCTCCATCCATTAATTTTCATGGACCAAACAGAGTGCTTCATAATTAGTTTTTATTCAGGAAAAATTCCCTTTGAATTTTTGGTCTCAGCACTCATATTATTATCACGCAAAGCTAATGTTTTATTCATTTGTAGGCAAGGATAGTGTTTTGGGGTGTTTTTTTTTAAATGTAGTAGGATATTATGGAGCTCAAATGAAAGTTTTTTTTGCTGAATCTGATGTTATCGTCTGTGGATATTCAAAAAAATGAACAAATAACCTTGAACTGCATATGATTATTTCAACTGCCTATGTAACTTGATTTGCTGAATCACAAACTAGTAATGGGCTTTCCCTGCATGTGGCATTAATACATCAGAACTAACAGCTAAAGTAATACTGTAAAATACAGAATGCTAAAAACTGCCAGTGTCTTCATTTAGGTGTCTTCACTTGCACTAAGGAGTTCAAGGGGCTTCTGCATAAGAATGAAAGCGAGTCTCCACAGGGCCCCTTTAGCTCTCCCATGAATAGGAGTGGCTTTGTTAGAACAATTATATTAGAAGCCTTGCCACTACCTTGAGCCCAACCCTATAAGGTACAGAGCACTGAACATTGAGAAGGAAATGTGGCGCTCAGAGCACATGGCGGTTTCCACAGAACTGAATAACTTAGGGATGCCAAAGACTTGTTAGACCATCTTGTTCATTTTTTTTTTGCCAGTGAAAAGATTGTGTCCTAGACTGTTCAAAATTCCCAACTATTAGAATATAATCTCCAATCTGATTTTAAATTGTCAAGTGACCACTGTCCAGTAGGCTCTGTTGTTAGACAAGGGGTGGGCAATAACATAGTAGCAGTTCATTGGGGTTAACCCAAGGTTGGCTGCCATTGCTATGTTTACTTGAATGGCCACAGGTACCAGTGACTGCAGCTCCCTTTGGCTGCAGATTGCCATTCCCAGGCAATGGGAGTGGTGGGAAGTGGTGCAGCCCAGGACATCATTTCTCACAGCTCCTACTGGCTGGGAATGGCAATCTGTGGCCAACAGGAGCTGTGATTGCCCATAGCTGCAGCTGTACAGATAAAAATATAGCAGTGGGAGCCTGCCAGGAGCTAACCCTGGTGGACTAGATCCAGCCTGCGTATTGGTATTTCCCCACCTCTGTGCTAGACACTCATCCTGCTATCGAGTCTAAATTCTCCTTTACTGAATTTCATCTCTTTCTTCTTTATTTTACCCTGTGAACTTTGACTGTTCCTTTTTGCTCAAAAGTGTGCTGTCACTACTAAGAAAATAAGCATTGCAATTGGATTTTTTTCCAACATGACTATCTCCAATGGCTTTGAAGCTCCTGAAGATTGTATTGTGCATATATAAGGTGCCCATGCAAACACTGGTGAAAGCACTGTCCATTTTCTATACCTGAGGGTTCATCACTTCCCATTTGTTTTTCAAGCCCTGGAGCACAATCAGCAGTCTTTTGATGAAGGAGCAAAAAGGATGCAAAGATCATAAAGTACTGTGAAGAAATGGACTGGTATAGCAATGCATGGCTGCTAAAATGCATTCCTAGAGATGAGTAAAATCTACATTACTGAGTCAGTGGTGGTCACAATGGGAAAAAGGATAAAACTCACAGTGAAAACAGATACAAGAAAATGCCTTGGACTCTGTAGGCTTTACACCAGGGGTGGGAAAGAGGCGCCTAGTGGGTCAGATCCAGCCTGTGGCTGCCTCACCAGCACCCTTACTACAGGGCAGTTGCAGCTGCTTTAAACATCAGGCTGCTAATTGCTATGCAGTCTGGGCAGGGAGGGGAAGGTTCACGTGCTGTCCCTGCCCCCTAGCAAAATCCCTCATCTCCCATTGGCCAGTTTCCGAGAAATTTTGGTGAAGGCAGGGGTGAAGTCGCCTCACTCCCTGTCTCCCCCTTCCTCTTCCTCTTCCTCTCTCCCTCCTTGTGCTGGAGCACAGCCGCATGCAGCAGCTTGCCCAGCACACAGGCAGGGAGCCTGAAGAGTTGCTAGCTGGGAGCCCCCTAGATAAGCACCTTCCAGCCAGAGCCCGCCTCCGGCACCCCACCCCGTCTATCCCCACAACTACTTGTCCCAGGTCATCATCAAAACCCTCTGCATCCCACCTCCTCTAGGTCACAACTCCTTCCCTGATCATGTACCCCCTCCTATAACCCTTCCCAGGCCAGAATCCTCTCCTGCACCCATAACCTCTCCTGAACCCTGCACCCTAAGCCCCTACCCCAGATTATAACCCCCTCCTTCACCCAAACTCCCTCTCAGACCCCACACTCTCTGTAGCACCCCTGTCCTCTATCCCAAGCTCCCTTCTATACCCCACCTATCATCCCCGACCCCGCACCTCCTCCACAGAAGTGCGGCCCACTTACCAAAATCTTGGAGTGCCCCCCCCATTAAAATTATTGTTCACCCCTGCTTTACACAAACAATTAGTTTCAAGCAAGCTGGGGACTCATTCTACCTTGTACTACTCTCCCACAGACAAGCTGCCCATGTGAACCCTACTGATATGCATTAACAGTTCATTAATGAGCTCTGATCAAGTCCTCTTTGAAAGAGGGCTAATGTGGGTTAAATGCATACCCCAGCTAGCAGCAAATTAGATGCTCATGTGAACAAACCTTGCATTGTCATTGCTGTTAGTTTCTTCTGCAGCTCTTGCACCTGTTCCTGAAGTTCCTCATGTCTCTTTTTCCCATTAGTCATGGACTCAGCAACAGTCTCCTGTGTCCCTGGATTCACCCATATCTCTTTCCTTCCCAGTCCCTTTGTTTCTCTTCCCATCACCATCCCCACCCATTGAGTGTAGGAGATCAGTTCCTATAAGGCCTATAGTCCTTACTGGCCTATCCCGGGGTCATTTCCTGATGTGGCCTAGATCGTATGCACTCCTTTCTTAGCCCTTTTCCCAGTTCACCTCTCAGTAAGAGGGCATTCTCTCTTTAGATGGCTTCCCTTTTGGCATCTGCAGCACCTCTTCTGTTTCTTCCTAGCTGTGGCCTTATTGTCTCTCTCTCTTCCTCAGGTTCCTCTGAGCTTGGCCTGTCTCTATGGCTGCACTGTGGGCACTGTCTCTGCAAGTGGTCCTGTCACCCACAGGCCCAACATGCTCGTCCCCACCCTGTTCTTTTTATAAGTGGGGTTCTCTTAAGCTTCCCCTTATCCTCCCAAAAGGGGCATTCACTCTTCACTGGACCTGCTTGCCCACAGGCATAACAAGACACCTTCCATTCTGCTAGTGAGCACCTAACCCTGGTGTTCAGCCTTCCCCCTCTATAACCACAATTTCCCCAGATCTCCTCCCTTAGCAGCTGGAGTACGAGCTGCTGCTCCGTTACCTGGGCCATATAGGTCTGCAGGTACTCCTGGGCCTTGCACTGTCACTGCTGGGCCCTCAGTAATCGCCTAAAGCCCTAAGCCACCTGCAGTCCTTCTTTCTGTTGGGGCTTATTCTCTGGTGCCCATACCAGGAGAGTACATGAGCCCTCTGCAAAATATGCTTCCTCATATTGTGCCTCCATAGTCTTAGAGTTTCTCTATCTGTTTCTCACTTGCAATCTCTTCACAGTCCTCAATCTTCCCCTCTTATCAAGGGTGACCAACTGCCCACATTCTCCACCACACGTGATAGGAGGGACTCAGTCCTGTGGCGCTGACCCTTGGACGTCCTGGGAATTAGCTCTTGCCTCCAGGAGGGTCATCCTGGTGGTGTCTCATCATCATTACTTCACTTCTGGGTCTGGGTCTCTTCCTGGACCCCGGGGTCCCCTTTTCAGCCATTGCCCTTTGGCTGTGCTATGCTCTATTGTCTCTATCCTATCACTCACCTCAGTGGCCCACTGCAGTCATCAGTTTAGCCCTTTGCTCCAGGGGCAAACTGCAGTCTCATTTGGCCATTCTCATAGTTGACAAGTGTGGGGAGAAGTGAGGGCACACCTGCATGCTACCTTGGGTCATGATCCAAGGAACCTCTAGTGGTAGCCTCCTTCTGCCTTTTTCTGCCTTTCCCTTCTTCCTGCTTTCAAAAGGCCACTTCCTCCCTCGTAGCCCCTAGTATGTTCTCTGCCCTTGTCTTGGAACCTTGGTCTAGAAGTCCCCTAACTGCCTGGCACTGCATTCTCCATGGGGTGGATGGTTCCCTCCCTTATTGGGACCCAGCTCCTTCTTCCTGGGCTCCCTTGAGTGAACTGACTTCCCCTGCCATGCAGCTCTTTTTATATAGTGCTTGCTCATCTCTGTTTGCTGTCCCTCAGTCCTGTTCCCTATTGTCTGCCTATGATGCTGCTGCTGCCTCTACTTTTTAGTTGCATCTCATTACTCCAAGTTATACTTGCTCTCTTCTAGATATTTATATCCTTCAAATATTTATGAACTGTTACCATATGCCCATTAGTCACAACACAGTCAAGCTATACATAAGCAATATTTTGAATCTTTCCTAGTAAATGAATCCCTGTAGACTACTCATCTCTGACATCGCTCCAGTTTGTTAACAGTGTTATGGTAATTTGGTTGTTCACAACAGAACACAATGTTCTAGATGCAGTTGCCTGACAACCACAGAGAGAAAGATTATCACAGCACTCTTTGGAGACATCACACCTTTGCATATGCAGCTCCAAATTGCACTGAACTCTTTTCCCTGCAATGCCACATTGCAAACTCAAGTCTAATTTGCTGAAGCAGGAAGGGAAGGAGACAGAAAGTCTGCAAGGCTGTGAGGTGAAGAAGGGAATTAGAAGCGCACTGTGGTTTTTGAGAAACAAGAGATCTGGAAGTCTGTGTGTGAGCTGGGAGACATGGTCTCTATACAGGGAGGGAGTGCTGAGGATTGGGTCTAGATTGTATGAATAAGAAGGTGCCTCCTTTGCTGAACTTTTGAGCAAGTTTAGATCAGCTTGATTTGTCTGAAGTTCTAGTCACAACAAATAATGCTAACTTTGCTTACCATTGTATCAGTGTATTCTTCCAGCTTTGCTTCAGGAATCATCTTTCCATGCTGCAGAAAGAGATCTCTCAGGAAGTCCTATTGAACGAAAAGAATCAAAACAATAGGCTTTACCCTTTGGAGTTTAAGGAATAATATTAAAAATGAAGTCCCAATTCAGCAAGTTACTTAAATGCCTAATTCTGAGTACATGAGTAATTCCATTGGCTTCTATTTAATTTAAATTTATTTGATCTTTTACAATTTTTCAGTTGAGATGTGATGTCAAAATACACTTTAAAATTTAAAACATTCAGATTCTTCCATAATAAACATTATGAACCATGAATTAGAGGATCCATGTATGAGATTACAGTGGATTTTTTTGGTAAGTGATATTTATTACTCCCCCAAACACTTAACTTTCTAAATAATCTTAAACCATTATGGCCCAACACAAAAAAGTACACAGGGCCAGACTTGTGGAGGTATTTAATCACCTAAATCGATACTTAAGCATATGGTGAAGTCCCATAAACTTCAACATGTGCTTAACTTTAAGCACATGCGCTCTGCTTATGCACAGTGTGCCCAGCCATTTGACAGCAGAAGACAGGCGAAGAGCTGGTAGCCTGCTGTTGAAGTCAGTCAGCAGCATGCCTCAAGGATATGCAACATAGTCTGAAGTTGACTACACTGACATTGCATTTGAAACCTCTGGAGAGCATGAAATGAGGTCAAAGCCATCAATAGCATATGGTCCTGCTACGCTGATAGCAACGTAAGTTTCTTGCAAACAGATTACATTGGTATTATGATGAGTGGCTAAGGCACTAATGACTCTGTGTTTGGTTGCTGACAGACCCTCGACATGAAGCTGAAGAATTCGAAGCACCAGTCCAAAAGATGGTGATACAGTCATTAGGTTCACAGTCAGATGGTCTGTGACCAAGACTCATCACTGAATCTGCTGCTCAAGTGCTTTGTAGACCACAGATAGATTTGTGAACTGGTGATAAGTGAAGCATTTTGGTCAAGCGCTTTCCTGAATTGGACCTGCGCCCAAAAAGGAAACAAACATTGAGCCAAATCCTGCCCCCATGTTTGCAGGCACAGAAAATCGCTTGTTAATAGGCACAAAAATAATTAATTAGTTAACATGAAATTGCTGTGGCTCTGCTCTGCAGGGGTTGCAGAGGGGAGGCTGGACTAAACTGTGCACAACTGAGGAGGAGTGCTCTGGTGGTTTTCTTCAAAATAGTCCAGAGATGGGCTGGGGGTGGACAAGGGATATGAGCCAAGGATGGGAGGCATAGAAGTGATCCCACAAATAAGAGGTTCTACTGGCAAGTTCCTCAGACCACAATGCAAAAGAACCACAGATCTAGTAGCTAAAATCACAGCCAATGTATTGGCCAATTGATTGCTACAGAGGAGTTTTTAAATACCATTTATCAAGCTCACATAAAGGCAGTGGAATCACTAAAGTCAATGATTTCAGTGGTTTATTGATAACCCAGTGATAGGATTAAAATAACTTACTTTGAGCTCACCAGCTGAAATAAATCCACTGCTATCAGCATCATATTTGCGCCAAATCTGGTAGGGGAAAAATTAGTAAGACCACATGAATATTGCATTTAATTGTCAAAGAAGTTGATTATCTTATACAGCTCTAGATCAGGTCTCACTAAGTTCCACAATTTGCATGTAGCTATATTATTGAGTACTAAATTCCAAGTAAAATACAAAGTAAAATAATCCACATCCTGTGTTTTTTACTCTTATTTTGATGTTGACAGGAGAATTGTATATAGCACACTACAGGAAAAAGGAATCTGCAATCACCTATGTATTAAAATCTCTTTTTATAAAGGAAAAATATAATTAGACTGAGAACCAGATCAAAATTGTTACCTATTAATCCATGAAGCCAACATCTGCCTGAGTAAATGATTAATTAGTTCAGTGGTGGACAGCCTACGATGCATCAGGGTTCTATGTGTGGCCCTCAAGACATTTTGTTTGTCCATGCGCAGGGTTGCCAGATTCTACTTGTTTCCATCTACATAGATTTTTTTTCCCTACCAGTCTTACTAAACTGACACACATATAAAAAAGGACACATGAAGTGATGTGCTTGCTGATTATGCACAACACTGACTGTGAGAACTATGGGCTCCCTCATCATCCAATCAAAGCGCTGCTATGGTTCGGTTGGTACACCTCAAAAAGTTCTACATGCGCAAGCGCAGTTACCAAAATTAACCTATCCCGGGAGATTCTCTCAGTTATAACAATCTTGCAGCCCACTGAGATGAAATGGGGCCACTCATGGGGCCCATTCACTAGCCTAGGCTGCTTATTACTGAATCAGATGCATCATAACCATTGTGTCCACGAACATCTAACTTACAAGTTCATCAGGATTATATATAGTTTGGAAATGAAGTCTTTGAACTAGAGGAATATATTTTAAAATAAAGATTTTTTTTAATAACGGCTTTTAAAAATCTCTCCCTCAATGTTTATGATGCTGCCTGTTGGCTTGTTCATCCAGGTGCAATATTGTGCTTTTCCTCTGTTATAACATCCTGCAGTGTGAAAAAAACCCACACACATTACACAGGTGATTTTAATGGGCAAGTAATTTTAATGAGCAAGTCTTTTGTTATAATCGTCATCATAATAAAGGGTAAGCAAGCAGATTTTGTCTGGAATGGGCAGTTTTTGTGAGTGTTGCAAGGCTGATATGGAGTTTCTGCAGCAGCTAGAAATGCCAAGAACATGAGACCAAATTCTCCTCCCACCACCAATTTGTAAAGCTGTTCAAAAGCTGGTAGATCAGGCCATTTGATTTCTCCAAATGTAGGGGAACTCCTTTGGGGGCGGGTCTAGAGTTGTCATAATGGGTCTCACTGTGCTTCTTCTTGTCCCCCATGTGCAGGGCATGGCAAGGAAAAGGAAACATTCCCATAGCATCCCTTTATCCAATGCTCACTGACTGACAGAAATCACATTGGCTGTCCACAGCCCCACCCCAGGGCCACTTAGCAAATCTCTCACTCCATTCTAAATTGGGCCTGGGAACTAGATTTGCACCTCCAGAATCAGGGAAAAGTGCTAGTGCCAAGGTGGCTTAAAACCCTCTATGCCAAACCCTACTGATCTTTGCCCAGTGCAAATTATAGAACCAAAGAGCTGGCCCCAGTTCTCTAACAGGCTAATCTGTTCAGTGGATTGCTACAGAAACCTTTCATCTCTGGTGAAAATGGACACGTAGCTTTAAGAACATCTGCAAAGTGCAAGCATGTACTATATATTTCCCCTGGTTTTGTCCAGCCTATCTATGATATATCTGCCTTTTGAGTATTCCTACCAGAATGTTCACACCTTCAACAGCTGAAAAAATGGCAGCCTTCAAAAATATCACTGTCTTCCTTACCTGTACAAATTCCACAGACATCCAATATACTAATCTACTTTACATAAAAGTCTGCTTTCAGAATAATTGACAGCAATGTACAAGGGTGAAGGCAAAAACACGCACCCGCATAAACTCCACACTGTTGTCCAAGGGAGTTTCCCGTCGGAAAAGCAGCAGAAAGTTCTCATCCTCTGGCAATATCATATATGCAAGCTAAAAGAGGCAGGAAAAGATCATAGCAAATTTACAGGACTAGTGACTCTATGCAGAAAATATAAGCTGAACGTGTTGTTTCTATGTAAATTACATGTTGAGTGAGCAGTTTGACATTTACACACAACTTGGCTTATCTTTGTGTCGCCACTCCCTCCCCCTTAAATGTCCCAATTATCCATGACCAAACTGTAATTTCATCTCCTTTCAGAAAAGGGATATTTTGGGAGTATACCTCGTGTATTTGTAAACGTCCATCTGCAGTGATATCATAGGCAGACATGAATCGCTCTTTCACCCGCTGAAGCTTTTCCTCGGTTATAGCATCCTGCAGTATTAAAAAAACCCACACACATCACACAGGTACAATGTCACTTAGGGCACTAGAATGTCACAGCTGTCCCACATGAATGATACATCATTTAGAATTCTTAGAACAGTGCTTTAATTGGTCAATACACAGTTACAACATCTGTCTATATGTTTTTGAAATGTGCCCCTATCTGTCCATCTGTGAGTCTGTTTGTTCAAGAATGCCTCCTAAATTATAAGAGTTACGGCCACCAAATTTGTTAAACAGCTTCCTCTGATCCTAACTTAAAGCAAGGTCAGGGTTTGGTAGTACCAGGAGAACAGGAAATGACTGGAGTCTGATTGTTTTCCAATACATGGAAAGGGGGTGGGGCTGATCAGAGGGACAGATATACTACAGCGTGGCCACAGGGACAGTGGGTATGGGGGCCAGCTACACTGCAGTGATCACATGTGGGTGCCTGGTGGATGCACCAGCAAGATAGTAGCCAGCTGGGGCCAGGGCTCACCATCTTGCTGGCCATTGGACTGTGTAAGTGCTCTCCCCCCATCACCAAACCTCTCTACCCCAGCCCTTAGCCACAGCAGCCTGTTCTGTTCTGCTGCCCATCTCCCAGCTGGGTTGCTTCACTTGCTGCTGCTGCAGTGAAGTGGAGCAACCCGGCTGACAGATAAGTGGTGGAGCAAGCTGCTGGGTTGCTCTGCTTCCCATGACCATGATAAAGCTGCTGTCCTGTGCCAGACCCTTCAGCAACCCCTCAGGTTCTGTCTCTCATGGTAGGCAGCTTGGGGCAAGACGTGCAATGGGGTGGGAGGGATGGGGCAGGAGCAGGGATGGAGTGGGATGGCTGGGGCAGAGCCAGGGCAGGAAGAGCCTGTGATGAGGTTGGGATGGCTAGGGATGGCTCCCTAGGGATGACCCTGTCTCTGTTAGGAGGAATAGTAGCTCAGTAGTCATCCTGATCATTTAAAAAATGTATGGGTAATATTTAAGGGGTTAGAGACCTATGCTGGAAATTACATGCTCAAAGACTTGGAGTTAAGGCAGACAACTGAGAAGTAACATGACTTCAGCAGGTTCCTTTTAAACCGCAAGTAGCCGACAGTTATCTTTGTCTGGTCGTGTGTGTATTGGACATTGTATGTCTTACAATGCAGTCCTATTTACACATTGAGACCAAAACCTGTCAAAAGATTGCACAATTTACGGGGGGCAATAAACAGCAGGAGGGGTTCCTGTTTACCAAGATAGACAATGGATGGTGGGGTGTATTTGGGAATGCAAAGGTACAGTCTAGATTTTTCAGGTAGGAAAAAAGCTGACAGTGTGGCTTGTCTCGTGATGAAGGGATCACTGCCTGTGGCTGAGAAGCATTTGTAATACTTTATTACCCACGAGGCTCTTGTTAATTAAGCCTCGGATCTAGAATGTATGGTATGATTTTATTTTATATGTAGCCATATGTTTCAGTACTTCTACTTGCTGTCACTCAGATCTCTCTACTTGGTTGAATAAACACACTCGTTTTCACTGTAAACTTACCTAAGTGCTGTGTGTGTGAAGGGAATGGTGGTGTGAGGTGTAACTGGTTAGATGGGTTACACTGTTCCTTTGGGAGCAGTGAATCTGTTAATACTTTGTGGCTGTGTCTAGACTGCATCCCTTTTCCGTAAAAGGGATGCAAACTAGACACATCGCAATTGCAAATGAAGCGGGGATTTAAATCCCCCCCGCTTCATTTGCATAAACATGGCTGCTGGAAAAAAGCGCCAGTCTAGACGGAGATCTTTCGGAAAATAAAGCCTTTTCCGAAAGATCCCTTATTCCTTTTTTTAAGAGGAATAAGGGATCTTTCGGAAAAGGCTTTATTTTCCGAAAGATCCCCGTCTAGACTAGCACTTTTTTCTGGCAAAGCTCCGAGCCGGAAAAAAGCAGAGGCATGTTTATGCAAATGAAGCGGGGGGGATTTAAATCCCCACTTCATTTGCAATTGCGATGTGTCTAATTTGCATCCCTTTTACGGAAAAGGGATGCAGTCTAGACACAGCCTGTGTGTCCTGTGAACTGGGCCTGGATGCTTTAAGGAGGCCAGTGTGCCTATAGCCAACCTCTCGGCTACGTCTACACTGCACCTCTTTTGCGCAAAAGCCTATGCAAATGAAGCATAGATTAGCATATTGCCGTACTTCATTTGCATAATTAATTAAGGGCCATTTTCCTCATTTTTTCAGGAAGAACGGCTCTTGTGCAAGACGGGGGTTTTGCACAAAAAGGAGCTGTCTACATAGCTCCTTTTTGCGCAAAAGCCTCTTGCGCAAAAATGGCCCTTATGCAACGAAGCATGCAAATTATGCAAATGAAGTGTGACAATATGCTAATCTGCACTTCATTTGCATAGGCTTTTGTGCAAAGGAGGTGCAGTGTAGACATAGCCCTAGAGTCAGAATGAGGCACTCAGAGGCTTAGAGGGGAGTGCTTGTGTAGCCCTTGGCCAGAGGAGGTGACTGTCAGCAGGAACAGACAAGTCTTCCTCATGTGAAGGGCAGATGGTAGCAAAGTGCCTCACAATCTTGGGTACGCTTGAGAAAGTGTCACAGTACAATGGTACCAATTTGCAGCTGATGTAAAATACTATTACTGGATAGAATCTTTCCCCTTAGAATCGCTGCAACAACAGTTACTGTAACAGAGTAGCACCAGGATTTCCTAGGTGAGAGACTGGAACCATGATTAGATTATGGGCTTGCCAACACTTGAAGTGCTACAGGGCACAGCTGCACTGCTAAAGTAGACACTGCTATAGACACCATGTAGACACTACGTATGCTGACAGGAGGGGCTCTCCCATCAGTGTAGGTAATCCACCTCTTACACAGGCAGTAGCTAGGTTGACTGAAGAATTCTTCTGTTGACCTAGTGCTGTCTTTATCTGGGATAGCTGTGTCGACCTAACTTTTTAGTGCAGATGAGGCCATATACTGGGACTCAAGTATCTACTATCTACTCATACTTCCTTCAATATGCTCATCTATCTTTGTACTGGATCACATTCTGACATCTTCCCCAAATGTGATGCTACATTTTTATGATATAAAAATTAGCTAGTGAGCATTACTACTTTTAAAACTTAAGACCAAATCCACAAATGGATTTCATTGAATGTTGGGAGCATAAATACATTTGAAGTTTTGATCCTAACTGACTTCTATGGGACTATTCATGTGCTTAAAATTGCACATCTGGCTAAATGCTTTGCTGGATCAGGTCTTTCTTTTCCCTCTTTGTTCCCTACACATCCTGCTGTTTTTCAAATGCCCTTCATCCATCAGTAGTAAAGCAATCTATTCATTGTGACATAAAATATGACATATTTTGATTTCTCTTTATCTGACTTCACATCCAAAAAGATCTCAACGTCCAACAAGGAGAAACTTGTTAATCAAGTAAATGTCTTCTGTTTATAAATGTCAAGTCCAATTAATAAACAGGGAATAGCTCTACTGAAAAGAACACAATAGCACTTCTGATCTAGTTGTATACATCAATTAACTACATGTGAGTGAGTGTGTAGGATGAATGGATAGACAGATGGACAGAAAAACGGGGCACTTCTGAACAAACACCATATTGCTTTCTTTCACCTAAACATTATAACTTTCTCTTGTGGTATTTCAATTGGTTTCAAGAGCAGAACACTTCCCAGGTGTTAGGCAAGCATACCAGTTGCTATTTTCAATAGGCTGGCAAACTACTCTGAAATTATCCTCCTCCATGCCCAGTAGGATAAGTTATATTTGAAACGATAATCATCACTGATATTTGAAAAAATGTCCTGTGGAATTCAAATTAGCATTTTGTTATAAAAGCTTATTGTTCAACTATGTGTCAGCTTCATTGAATTTTAGCTGTGTAAGAGCATTGATAATGAGAATAAAAATAGGGTTGCTTTTTTTTTTACAATTAGCTATCATATAGGACAAGTTGCTTAAAGATGTGACATTTGGAATATATGCAAACCATAGCACCATTAGCTTTCAGTCCAGATGTTCTTCAGTATGACAGATGTTTCAAAGCTTCCCTCCCTGTCTATGCAGCACCATTCTCTTTCTTTTAATGTAAAAGGTAGCAGGAGTATGTTACTATCACTATGCAGGCAATTTTACTTCCAGAGAGCAAAGGAAGAGTAAAAATTGCACAATCTGGGTTTTCTGAGACATATGCTAGAAGTAAAGTATTTATATATATCAAATTGTACAACATTAACTTCAATCTCCAGTATTTAGCTCTGTTACCTAAATTTGGAATGATATGATCTGTTCCATTATTGACACAGGGCAGTCTTTCACCTCCACATAGGGGAATAAGAAAGCACCTTATTTGGCTGCCCTGGGGCTGTTACTCTCTCCACTCTGCAGGCAGATGGGGACTAAGGGCAGCCATGGCTCCGTAGCCCAACATGGCAGTGATTGCAGCTGAGCTGCTGCAAAGGCCAAGTAAAAGTTGCTCCATGAAAGGACCTGAGACAGCTCATTTCCCACGTGAAGGAAGGGGAAAGCAGGGATCAAATGTTGAATCTAGAAAGCTTAAACAAGTTAGAACCTACTGTGGATGCTAGGTTTTGTTTTCACATCACTGCTGTAATATTGTTACAGTGAGGTAGTAAGTCTGGAAAGATGATAGTATTAATATCACAGTAACAAATATTGCTGATAGTTAAAAGTTTAGAAGTCTTGTGCATTTGGGAGGGCCTTACTCCAGAAACAGCAGGGAAAAATTGTTACTCATCAATCAGAATGTAAAATACTTATAGAGGTCTGGGTCTTAAGGCAGCTTTGGGTTTTATAATGGAAAATATTCAAACAAAATTACATGCATACTGTAGTTAATATTAGTAAGAGTGCTTAACATACTTACAGATTCTTATATCTTCAAAGAACAGTACAAACATCAATCACTATCACTTAATTGTATTCATTTAATTGGTTTTCAATAATTGCTATGGTGTCCGCACACAAGATTCAAACGTCTCTAAAAAGTGTCTTGCAAATGCACAGTTAATTTACACTGTGCAAATATGACTGAAGATGCATGTTTTACAGCCAGAGGAAACTGCTGTAGCTTGAAAGGTAACTACTTACTCATATTAGTGCTCCCCTCTTCCCTTTCCCCCAAATTTTGTGTAACTGGAGATTGTTCATAGTATAAGGAGAAGAGTGTGTAAGAGAGTACTCCAAACTGATAAACAACAACTACACAGAAACAGAGATACCACACTGATCATAGCCAGATGTGACAATAACAGAGAATGTGGAAATGGCAGAAGTATTAAATGACTTTTATGTCTCAGTTTTCACCAAAAAGTGTAGTAGCAATTAGACATCTAATTTAATGAAAGCCAGTGAAAATGAAGTAGGCCCAGAGACCAAAACAGGTAAAGAGCAAATTAAAGATTATGTAGATAAGTTTGATGTCTTCGAATCACCAGGGCCTGATGAAATAGATCCTAAAATACTCAAGGAACTAGCTGAGGAGACAGCTGAGCCGTTAGCAATTATTTGTGAAAAGTCATGGATGGACTGGAAAAGAGCAAATATAGTTCCAATCTATAAAAAGAGGATTAAGGACAACTCAGGGAATTATAGACCAGTCATCTTAACTTCAACACCTGAAAAGATAATAGACCAAAATCAAGCAATTTGCAGAGACCTGGAAAATTATAAGGTGATAAGTATCAATCAGATGGATTTATCAAAAACAAATCACATCAAACCAACCTGATAGCTTTCTTTGACAGGGTAACAAGCCTTGTGGATGCAGGGAGGGAGGGCGGGGAGAGAGGTGAGTTGAAAGGGAAGTGGTAGATATGGTATATCTTGAGTTTAGTAAGGTTTTTGATACTGTCTCACATGGCCATCTCATAAACAAACTAGGGCAATGCAACGTAGATGGAGTTATTATAAGACGGGTGCATAACTGGATGTGTAACCATTCCCAGAGAGTAGTTATCAGTGGTTCATAGTCAAGCTGGAAGGGCATCTTGAATGGAGTAGGGATGAGTCTGGTTCTGGCCTGTTCAATATCCTCACCAATGATTTAGATAATGGCATAGAGAGAACACTTATAAAGTTCACAACTAATACCACGCTGAGAGGGGTTGCAAGTGCTTTGGAGGATAAGATTAGAATTAAAAATGTTCTAGACAAACTAAAGAAATGGTCTGAAGTAAACAGGGTGACATTCAATAAGGATAAATGCAAAGCATTCCACTTAGGAAGGATCAGTTATACACACACACAAAATGGGAAATAACTGCCTAGGAAAGAACATGGTCATAGTGAATAATAAGCTAAATATGAGAAAACAGTGCAACACTGTTGCCAAAAAAAAAAAAAAAAAAATCTGGGGTACATTAGGAGTGTTGTAAGCAAGACACAAGAAGTAATTATTATGCTCCATTCTGAGCTAATTAGGCCTCAACTGAGTACTGTGTTCAGTTCTGGGTACCACATTTCAGGAAAGATGTAGATTAACTGGAGAAAGTCAAGAGAAAGGAAAAAATTATTAAAGGTCTAAAAAACTTGAAAAAACTGGATTTGTTTAGCCTGGAGAAGAGAAAACCGAGGTTAGGGAAGGGACATGAAAATAGTTTTCAAATGCATAAAGTATCGTTAAAAAGAGGAGGGAGAAAAATTGTTCACAATAGTTTATGAGGCTAGGATAAGAAGCAGTGGTCTTAAATTGCAGGAAGTTTAGTTTGGACATTAGGAAAAATTTCCTGTCAGGGTAGTCAAGCACTTAGATAAATTGCCTGGGGAGGTTGTGAAGGGGTCATTTTGCTATCTGTGATTGAAGATTTTTAAGAGCCAGCTGGACAAACATCTGTCAGGGATGGTCTTCTAGATAATACTTAGTTCTGTCTTGAGTACAGGGGACTGGACTAGATGACCTTTCAGGATCCTTTTCAGGCCTATGATTTTATGTAAAGTGGAGTTGTTAAAGCAACCCATCCCTACAGGAAAGTGTTGTGAGGGATTTAAAAAAAAATTATTAACTAGCTATTCAACAAAGTTGGTTCATACAGAAAAGGCAAAGCCAATGAAGCTCTAGTTTCATATGACTAAAGGCTACATTAAATTTGTTTCTGAGCCACCAATTACAATGGGTAGTAAGTGCTATAATGACAATACAGGTCTGATCTACGGTAGAAATAGCTTAATAGGATCCTCTGACTATTATCTTTATAAACTGGTGGGATGATTTGGTAGAAAATAAACAGCTGTAGTCAATAGTCTCTCTCATGGGGTTGTGGTACCATTATTGCATAGTCACCTTGCAGAGCAAAAGCACTTCCATTCTAACAATCTTCCCCCCACTATAGCTTCTAATAATCTTCCAAAGTGTTAATCCTTTGGGCGGAACATTTCAGGCTCTCTCTGACTGGGAATGTCTACACTTGCACCCTCTTTCGAGAGAGGGATACAAATGCAGCTCAGCAAAATTGCAAATGAAGCATGGATTTAAATTTCCTGCACTTCATTTGCATATTTGCGTTATGGCGCTATTTTGACATAGCGCTATTTCGAAATAACAAATGCTGTGTAGATGCGGTTATTTTGAAAGAAAACCCTTCTTCTGAAATAACCCTTATTCCTCCTACAATGAGGTTTACCAGTTATTTCGGAAGAAGGGTTTTCTTTTGAAATAACCGCGTCTACACAACGTTTGCTATTTCAAAAGAGCGATATTTCGAAAGAGCACCATAACGCAAATGAAATGCAGGAAATTCAAATCCGTGTTTCATTTGCAATTTCGCTCAGCTGCATTTGCATTCCTCTCTTGAAAGAGGGTGCAAATGTAGACATGCCCTCTGCCAATAACTTTATTGTTGGAAAGTCCTGAGAAAAAATGGTTCGGTGCTTTCCCTGAGCATTCTCTGCTGGCAGGTCTCCAATAGCAAGCTCAAGCTGCACTCCCCTGTGGGTGGATTTAATTGCTAACACTGCCTACCTTCTCCAGGAGGGCATGTGTGGAAATCTTAGGGGGACAGTAGCCTTCACTGGCCAGGGTGAGGGGGAGTGTGTGCAATTTGCCTATTCAATGCTGCCTCTAGAATGCAGAAACATTTTTGGAGCTACAAAATTTTAGCAGTCAAAACACAGCATCAGTATAATTAAGGGAATTTTTCTTCCATAGAAAGGGGCAAACAGGCTCTGATAAAATAAGAACTACTACAAACTTTGCTCAAAGTTAGCCACAATCTCTGTAAACCTATGTAAGGAGGAATCAAAGATGATACCAAGTTTGCAAGCTTAAGAGTCTAGGGTAGTACCACAGTTATCAGTGAGGAAGAAAAGAGGAGAGTCAGATTGCTACTGTCAAATGAATAAAAATGTCAAATGAATAAAAAACAATGCCTGTCTTCAGTTTTCATTCTAGAGAAAAATCCTTCTTCCGGACTTGGTTCAGTCACCGTTATAATCAAATACAGTAAGGTCAACTTCCTTATTCAAAGAATATCTGTATTTGATTATAACGGTGACTGAACCAAGTCTGGAAGAAGGATTTTTACCCCTTAGCTATTATCATGTGAACAATAAAACTTCAAAGACACTGGCTTATGTCCCAATCCACCAGGGTGCTGAGTAGCTCTTGAGAGTGGTTGAGCATTCTCAACAGCCAACGAAGCTTATAGTAATTGAAGGCACACCACTTTTCCAGATCAAGTCTGTAACATGTATGTTATTAGCAAACAAACAATTACATAATTTTGCCATGAAAACAGACAGCTGTAAAAAAATATGACACATGGCATTTCTCATAAATCACTTGATTTAAGAACAATGCTTTACAAGAACATTTCTTATTAAGGATAATACTCCACAAAGCTTTGCATGGAAAAACTACTGTAATTCAACCCACCCTAGTAAGTGTATTTGTCCCTCTTCACAACTGATCCTGTCCTTCAATTCTATGAAATATCCTTTTAAGATATTTCACCTCACAAATGTAATCAACATATTAATACCTCTCATTATGATGGAAAGGGCAGGTTCACCTTTTTATCCCCCCAGAATTAAATTTCTTAAGGATGGTTGTCCACAACCTCCTGAAAACCTGACAGTGACCTCTCTCCTTTTATCATATTTTTCCCCTCTTTTGGGTGACCTTGCCCCAACATTCATTCTCTCTCTCTCGGCTTGCTAAGAAAGCTGTGCTGCTGGTAGCGATTTATTTTAATGAAAACACAGTGATGAATCATTTGTTTTGGAAAAAAATAAAATGTGCAGAGAATCACAGGGACTTTAGAACTTGATGTAAGGGTAGGTCTAATTTAAGATATGCCAACCTTGAGAGTATCACTTTAACCAAGAACAGGTCATGTCATCAACAATTACCATTTTCCTCTATGAGGAAATGAAAAATAGGACTTTCCCCTGCAGTTAAGTACATACATCAAACGTAGGGAGACAAGTCTAAAGCACTGAAGGATGCTTGTTTGCAAATTATTTTTTTCTTTTTAAATTCCCAACTTCCCTTGTGCATTGATACAAAAGACAGGTAGTTCTGTCCATAGCTAACTGGGAGGGTACATCTAGACTATAAGCCTCTTTCAAAAGAGGCTTTTGCAAAAGAATCTTTCGAAAAAACCTCTTTCGAAAGAGAGCATCTAGACTGCAACCACTTCTTTCGAAAAAGCGAGCCGCTTTTTTGAAAGAGAGCACCGAGGCAGCCTGGATGCTCTCTTTCAAAAAAGCCCTGTTTGCATTCAAGACCACCTTTTTTCAAAAGAACACTTTTGAAAAAAGGCATTCTTTCTCATAAAATGAGGTTTACCGCGATCAAAAAAACTGCCTCATTCTTTCGATTTAATTTCAAAAGAACGCAGTGGCAGTCTAGATGCAGGGGAAGTTTTTTCGAAAAAAGGCCACTTTTTCAAAAAAACCCTGTAGTCTAGACACACCCCTGTAGTCTAGACACCACTCTGTCTGCCAGAGTGGAACAACAAGTGGAGTAATTCAGATCACACTTAGGAGATGAACTTTTAACAGGCTCCAGGAGTGCAAAGCCCTGTGTCTAAATGTTGCCAGATGCAGGATTGAGATCTTAGTCAATACAACTCTCACAGAAATCAGTGAGAATGGAAATCATGTAGGAGCCTGATGCTAAGTGCCTTCTATACAGAATAACTATAATATCCTCCTAAAAAAAGTAAGCCTTCTACTTGCACCCACAAATTTTGGGCACAAATATATGATAGCCCTCCACAAATCTTATGCATATATATGACCAACTGTATCTACAGTTGACTGTGGGTGGAAAACTAACCAATAGGCATTTCCACTAAAAAAAAAAGTTGTTATCATCATGTTGGAAATCAGGACCTATATTCATATGACAGAAATGGCAATTTCCAGGAGCATTGTGGACAAAGCCTGTTGAAGTAAGTTTAAGTATTTTAGGAGTTCACAATATTAAAAATTAAAATGTTCATGTACTATTGTGGAGCTGCATGGAACTTGTTTAGGCGGCTGACATGACTAACGTAAACCCAGGGGAAGTGTTATGAGTTTCAAAGAACTACTGGAAATGATGTGAACTTTTAAAATTAAGTGGGTTTCCCAGGAAATCTCAAGGGGGAGGTACATACAAATATTATCCCCTCCCCCTCTTTAAGTTATGTAAGAGCTCAGCCTTTTGAAATTCTGTCTTGAGGAGGGGACTTTTTGTCTGCTGATTACCTGTTACATGAGGATGAGGTCAGAGGCCCAAATGGTACCAGTGACTCTAGATTCATGGGTGCACTTATTCTGAGCTAATGCTATTATGAACCTAAGCCTGCAGAAAAAAACCTTAGATGAGGCTGGAAGATGGGGAAGATGATCTCTGGTAGGTTTATTAGTGTGGGTGTAAGTTCTCTTATTGCTCTAATATGTTTACCTTAAGAATAAACATGCTTGCTTAGGAAAACAGAAAGCTTATGAACTAATACCCTAATAAATGTATTAGCCTTTAAAGTGCCACTAGACTCCTTGTTGTGTGGTATCACTCAACTGTGGGCAATTATGGTTTTTAGAGTCTGTGAGGAGAAAAGCAAAGCAGGCCTGTTTAGGCAGTTTGACTTGCTGGGGTGCTTATGGTGCAGGTAGGGAACTGTGCAGCCAGAGAATAACACCGGTTAGAAGGGAGTGAGATGCATATTTCTGCCCAAGAGAGAGGACTACTGATATGTCAAAAGTCTGAGTCATTGGCCTATGGAGGGGGAATAAAGATGCATTGACCTTGCACTGTGCTAATATATCTTTTAGCATTAGAACAAGCATATTTTTATGTTAGTCTTAGTTCCTTACATATGACATTTTTAAAATATAATGTATTCAGAAAATTAAATTACCAGAAAGAAAGGAAAAGAGCTTTAAAACTAGAACGTTTTAAAGTTATTTGGGATGTAACTTACTCTGCATGTACTGGGCCAAATTCTCTTCTTGAGTAGCTCCGGGAGAGCTGTGCAGTGGACTTGGTCCTTTATTTAGTTTAATATTTTCTATAGCCTCCATTACTGTATGGTCTTAGATTTACACTCGTTCCTGTTCCTTTTCTTCTTTGGCTACCAAATACCAGTCACATGTGGGAAATATTTTTTCTGCAGAAGTCTATCTGTCAAGCAAGGATCTTCCAACTTTTAGCTTGGGTGGTTAGGTTTTTGACAAGCTCACTGAATTGGCTGATAGGACTCTAGTTTGGATGGCTTTGAGGTTAGTGCATATTTTGGACCATAAGCCTTCATTCATATGACTTACTATACTGAATGTCTGAACACCTGAAGGGCTCTATTTAACACAACAAACTGTGGGAGGAAGTGCACAATTACAGCAAGGCTATGGATGCTAAGAGCAGGAATAATGCCTTTGGGGCTTTATGGGGAGTATGCTCTATGTACAACAGGGTTAGCATAAGCATGGCTCCTTCCAGTCAGACTAGTGCACTGAGGAGATAATATGACTATCCCCTCGCCTGCTTCATTAGGCTTAGGCTTCTGGGCTATGGAGCAGGAGATGGAGTGCTCCAGAAGTGCAGTCATTCATATCATAGCTGAGTGCACTAGTGTGAGTGTGTTTTGATACAGTGCATATAATTCCTTCCCCCCTTCCTCTAGTGCATTCCATCACTGGGCAGGCAGCAGCATCATGACTAAGCTCCAGCAGGATCCTTAAACTAAGTGTTCCCTCACCTGTGCCGCATACAGGGCCCATTCCAGTAGGAGTACATGCAAATCCATCCCAATGGATGGGGGAAGGAAAAGGCAACCTCCCTTCTAGAACAGTGATCGGTCATTCACCCAGGCTATGGGAGACTCAGGTTCAGAACAGGGATTTAAATGTGTGTTTCCCACTTCTTAGGCGAGTGCCCTAACCACTGGACTGTGGTTCCTTTCACTTCTCTTGCTGGCCAAGGGCATGTTTAAAAGTCTCAGAGGGATAGCCATGTTGTCTGTAACTTAAGAAAACAAGCTTAAAAAATGAGTGGTCCTGTAGCATTTTAGAGACTAACAAAAAAAAAATATAGATAGTATCATGAGCTTTCCTTGGCACAACCCACTTCTTCAGATGACAAATATTTGTTGGCTTAAGATAAGCCTGGGTAGGTCAGGCACCACTCTGCTCAACCCATTGTACACTACAAAAGTATGTTGAGCAAAGTTGCATCAGCACACAGCCACTGCAGCTATTCCATGGCCTGTGTGTGTGCATGCGTACATTTTGCTGCTTCGTATCAGCAGTGTTTGTCCTCATCAATAGTACTTATATCAATTGTATGGCGAAGGTGCAGCACCGTGGAATGGTTCCTGAAAGGCAGTAGCAGTAGATGTAAGCCACACACCCATTTACATCAGCTGTGACTTCACACCACTTGGGTGGGGGGGGTCCTACTAAATCGGCAGAAAGAAACACATCAGTGGGAGGCAGATTTAATGAAGACCCTTCCACCGGTAGGCTGCTGCAAGGCAGCTTACATTGACCTCATTCTGAAGCATGACTATGCCTGAGTATGATGGCCTTTTGTGGATCCCATTCTTTGACAGCTAACTCTTCCACATTGGGCACCTAGGCACCTGACTCAGGGGCTGTGGATTTCATTGGGTGGCAAAGTGGCAATTTACTAAGACTTCTGCACATGTATTAGAGACACGAGATGGGTGAGATAATATCTGTTATTGACCCAACTTCTATTGGTGAGAGACACAAGCTTTTAAGCTTACACAGAGCTCTTCTTCATGTCGGGGTAACTAACTCTAACTGTCACTGCTAAATACAAGGGTTTGGAGAGATTGTTTAGCATAAATAGATAACACATATTTCAAGGGATCATTCAAGGTGAAGTGCCTGTTAACTTACATCTACTTGCAAATCAAAGGAGTGATGGTAGAACTGTGACACCAAACAGCTTTTCATAGTTAGATAAAGAAAGGGAGGTTGTTTGTCCCATTATACAGTTAGAAGCCCTTTGTAAAATTAAGATCTTCCTTTGTTTCAAAACACTCCAAAAGTTCAAAGATATTTAGAATCTAAATATTTCCACTCATGACACATTCCGAATCCTCTTTCTTGCCCAGTGCTTGTAATTCACAAATCTGATTCTCTAGTGGCTTGTAGACTCTGTCTTTAATTGTTTCCCCAGCTGCTCTGATGCTCTTGCATTTAGTGTCAGATGAAGATGTAGCAGAGTAACTAAGAAAAATAACAGAGCTGCAGACTACAGTGGTCATTAGGGGAAAATAATAGCTTAGAGAGTGGAAGTTGAAAAAAATATAATTATGAAACTGTTCACTATTCAAGCAGAGACAACTTCCAGAGCTGATAATGTTATTTATCACTTGGATAGCACTTTAGAAATAGTAACTAATTAATCCTTGTAATGCGTCTGCAAGGTATGTCATTAAATGTTATTGTTTCTTTGCAGCAGAGGGTAGAAGAGGCATAGAGGTTAAGTGCCCATAAAAGGAATCAGTGTTAAAACTGGAATTAAAATGCAGAGATCCTAGTTCTCAGTCCTGTGCTGCTATCAGCAGGCCATGGGGCCTCAGCTCTTTGCAATGTGAGAAGGGGTTTGTCCACATATCAGTAGAAAGTATGTATAGAACAGGTGATGTGTGCTGAAAGAAAAATGGTGGGTAAATATAATGTTATATGATAATACAAAAATAAGTCATTTATATATAGTTCTGCGATGCTTGTGATTAAGACTCATGCTTTTTTGTCATGTGTGTTTTTAGGCCTTGTCTACATTACATAGAAGATCACTGCTACCGTGATCGATTTTCTGAAGTTCAATTTAGCGAGTCTAGTTAAGACTCGCTAAATTGAACTCAGAGGGTGCTCCCGCCAGCATCTGGCACTCCTGCTCTTGTCAGCCTTGGTTTAAGGTAAGATGACTCCAGCTATGTATTTTATCTTAAGCCAAGCTGCTGGATCTAGTATAGACCTGGCCATAATAAAAGTCATGGATGGATCATATGCAGTAAACAAAAATTTTAAGCCTGTGACCTGCCCATGACTTGTAATATAAACCCTTGATTAAATCTTGGGTGCCTGGGGGAAGAGGTGCACAGCCAAGAGGTGCTATGGGTGCTTTGTGGGAGTACCTTGGGGTGCCATTAGTGCTCTTGGGGTGGTGAGTGTGTATCCTGGGACCCCAACTGGTGCTGGGGGACGGGGAATGACAAGCTGCATGCAGCCTGGGACCTCCACTGCTGCTGGAGAGAGGAGGCTGGCAGGGGTGACAACTCCCTATCTGGTTCCATGAAGCTCTCTGGAAATGGCAACATGTCCATTGGCTCCGAGGTGGAGTTATACCCAGGGAGCTCCATGCATTGCCTGCACCCTGACCACTAGTTTTGCAGCTCCCATTTTCTACTCAGGCAGCCCGCAGGGCCAGTCACACTGGCCACTGCAGATGTCACAGAGATCCTGGAAAGTCACAGAATCTGTGACTTCTGTGACCTCTGTGACAGACTCACAGCCTGACTCATGATGTTTAAGAGACAAATACAAAAAAGTCTTTACCCTAAAGAGCTTCCAATCAAAGCACAAAATTCTACTCTCAGCCTTACTCAACTTCAGTATTTCTCAGTAGCCACAATGGGCAATCCACCCATGCAGGGGAAGCAGAATATGGGGGTTGAATATTGCCCTACAGAGTTGAGATAATTTTGCCCTTAGTTAAACAATGAGAATTGAGAATAGACCATAGACTACAAGGCCAGAAGGGTCTACTGTGATCATACATAGGAGGTCAGAATATAACATAGACCATAGATCTTCCCAAAACTGATTTCTGGAGCTGATCTTTTAATTAAACATCCAATGGTGGTTTAAAAATGGTCAGATATGGAGAATCCACTGTGACCTTGAATACATTGTTCCAAATTATTCTCACCACTAAAAATGCATGCCTGATTCCAGTCTGAATTTGTCTAACTTCCAATTCCACCCACTGGATTGTGTTATACTGTTCTCTGATACATCAAAAAGCCCATTACAAGCAGTCCCCGACTTACGCGGATCCGACTTACGTCGGCAAAAAGAACGGGGCTTTCTCGCCCCAGAGCTCGCAGGCAGCGGGACCGCCCAGAGCGCAGCGGTCCCGCCACCTCGACCTCCGGGGCGAGAAAAGCTGCTCCGGGTGCCCTTGGTCTGCTGGGGACCGTCTCCAGCAGACCAGGGACACCTGGAGCAAAGCCGGGGAGGTGGAGGGGTCCCGTGCCTCTGAGGCTTTGCACTGGCAAAGCCTCAGAGGTGCGGCACCCCGCCGCCGCTGCCGCTTTGCTCCCGGTGCCTCTGGTCTGCTGGAGACGGTCCCCAGCAGACCAGAGGCACCGGAAGCAAAGCCGCAGCAGCGGCGGGTCCCACGCCGCTGAGGCACGGGACCCCTCCGCCTCCCTGGCTTTGCTCCGGGTGTCCCTGGTCTGCTGGGGACCGTCTCCAGCAGACCAGGGACATGGGGAGCAAAGCGGCAGCGGCGGCAGGGTCCCGCTCCTCTGAGGCTTTGCCAGAGCAAAGCCTCAGAGGCACGGTACCCTGCCGCCGCTGCGGCTTTGCTCCCCGTGTCCCTGGTCTGCTGGGGGGGGGGGGGGGCGTAGCTAGTGCGCCCCCCCCCCAGCAGACCAGGCTTTTTTTGTGGACCCTGGGGTAGAGCAGCTGGGGTGCTGCCGGGTTGGTCCTGCAGGGACCTACCTGGCAGCCCAGCTGTTCTGTCCCAGGCTGGAGATTCAGCTGCTGTTGAAACTGATCAGTGGCTGATTCCAGGAAGCTGGGGGCAGAGCAATTCTGCCTCCAGCTTCCTGTAGTCAGCCCCTGGTCAGTTTCAGCAGCAGCGGCTAAATCTGGAGCCAGTTCCGACTTACATACAAATTCAACTTAGGAACAAACCTATAGCCCCTATCTTGTACATAACCCGGGGACTGCCTGTATTAAATATTTGCTCTCCAGGTAGGTACTTAATCAAGTCACGCCTTACACTTCTCTTTGTCTCACTCAATCGATTGAGCTCCTTGAGTCTATCAGCATAAGGCATATTTTCTAATCCTCTAATCATTCTTATGACTCTTTTCTGAACCTTCTCTAATTTATTAACATCCATCTTGAATTGTGGTTACTAGGGGAAGGTCTGCAAGGCAACACATGATCATATTGTCTAAAGCCACATACTGGCACCCCTACTGTTAAGTAACATCTCCTTTGCAAAGGAGTGTGGCATATTCTGTTCCTTACATTTAATTTGGAGTTTTTGTTTATTTGAATTTTTTTTCTTATAATATCAACAGTAGATATAGAAAATGAGAGATGCAGAAAAGAAAATCAGGCTGATTTAAATTAAATCATTTGAACATATAACTTTTGGTAAAGATGAGAGTTGTCATTATGTCCCCTATTTAACAAAGGGAAAAATATATTCTATTCTTAACCCAGTACATACTAGTTTCTGTGCTCTACTGTTTTGGTATGTAATACCCTATTTCAAACCATGAAACTGACTACACGTAGACTTGTGTGTGTGATACACAATCATGGGAACATACAACTTGCTGTACTGTAGCAGTCTCATATCCCATGTAGTCCAGCACTCTGACTCCTACAGTGACCAGCACTTCTGAAGACAGTGCAAGAAATCCCAGAGTAGGCAAACATTGGATAATGTGCACTACACAGTTCTTCCAATATTTGAAGGTTGGCTTAAACTCCAAAGCTTGAAACCTCATATCTCTTCTAATACTTTATTTAGCCTTGTTATAAATCTAGATATTTTTATCTAAATAAAAATGTTGATCCCTTTCTGAATGTTGCTCTTGACAACATCCAATGGCAGGAATGGAAAATAATTTTTAATGGGGGGCCCCTCCAAGATTTTGGCCAGTGGTCAAGGGCCACACTTCTGTGGAGGGGGTGTGCAATCTGGGATGGAGGTTGGGTGCAGAAGGGAACCTGAGATAGGGGACTGGGATGCAGGAGAAGATGAGGGTGAGGGATCTGAGAGGGAGTTTGGGCGAAGGAGAAGGCTGTGATCTGGGGCAGAGGCTTGGGGTGCATGGTTCAGTAGGGGGTGTGGGTGCAGGAAAGGATTTTGTCCTAGGGGAGGGGCTCTAGGAGACGGTTCAAGGTCTGGGAGGAAGTTGTGACCTAGGAGAAGGGGGTGCAGAGGTGGGTGGTAGTCTGGGTCAGGTAGTTGGTGGGGAGAAGGGGTTGGGTGCCAGAGGTAGGCTCTGGCTGGGAGGCACTTTCCTGTAGAAATCTGGGGCAGATTTTCTGCTGCAGGCTGCTCACTGCTCCATGTGGCTCCACTCTGGGCATGAGGAGGAGAGGGAAGGGGGACAGGGAGGGAGGGAGAAGTCTTCCCACACTGCCCCTGCTCCCAGAAAAAATTCTCAGCTCCTGTTGGCAGGAAACTGAGAGATTGACCAATAGGAGCTGAGATATTTTGCTGGGGGGCAGGAACAGCATGAGAAATCTCCCTCCTCCCTACCTAGCCATCCAGAGCGAAGAGCAGCTGTCTTCTTAAAGCGTGAGCTGTTCTCTGTCTAAGGATTCTGGCAAGGTAGCTGTGGACTGGATCTGGTGGCTTGGATCCAGCCCACAGGCAGCCTCTTGCCCACTCCTGTCCTATAGCAATGGTTTCTAGTCAAAAGCTACCTCGTGTGAAATAACACTTTTTATTAGTTTTGAATATGCCACCTTTCAGTTTCACTGAATGCCCTTTGTTCTTGTGTTACAAAACAGACAGAATGGAAGCCTTCATTTTCTTTTAAAAATAATAATCACAATCTTTTCAATCTCTCTTCATTTGATTTTAATATTCAGAATCATTCTCATTCCTCATCTCTGAAACGTTTCTACCTTTATACAATTTCTATGTAAATTCTAAATAGACTATACATGCCATCAATATTTCACAATAAAACTAGAGTATTGTTTTTGCAAATGAAACAAAAGTTCTGTTTTGTTTAGAATGATTACAAATTGGAGTATATAAGATCCATACTTAATTTTGCCGGTTGTAGTCAGAAATTTGTTCAGATTTAACTAGCCTGTTTATCTTATCTGTTTTTATTTAATGCAGTAGCTTCATATTTATTTGCTTTGTGTCAATTTCTTCTATTCTAAGAGATGTTGGCTCTTTTTGTTGGATTTAACCCTGTAGTGAAAAGATTTTTTAATGTAATCTTTTTGCAAATTCTAGGACAGACTTATTTAGTAACGGTAGTTTTCTCCAGTCTGTAGTGACATTCAAAGGCAAAGTGTGAACTGAAGAAAAGGGAGAAAGGGAGATTTTATCATAAAACTTTTTCTACATTTTGATTTGTGGAATCAGATGGGAAGTATAAGATGAAAAGCACTGATAAATAGTATGAAACAGAGCTACAAAAACTCAAGCCAAAGATACACAAGTATTGATCTTATGAGCAATATGTTTGAGTCATATGTTTATCCTTTAGCCACTTTAAAGAATGAAGGCATAACTCTTCAGATGCACTGGTTAAAATTAATACAAGAAGAGTTCTATGGCAGTTTTATTTCCAAAGTCAATGATCATATTAGCAAATCAAGCATAATCACTGGCTACTTTTCCCTCCAAGACTAAATTCTGTATGAAAGCATTTTAGTTCCATTTTTATTAATCTAAATCAATTTTCTTCCAAGCTTTCAAAGAGGAGATTTAGTTTTTGCCAGAATAACAACCTTGGAGTGAGTAACAGATGTTGGACTGAAAATAAACAGCTCTAATAGAGGTAGAGTTATTGCACCTGTTTAAACCCCACCTTGTTGCTAGGAGAAAATAAAACCTTTTATCTTTGGTCTCACTATGGAAAATAGTAGTCACAGAGCAAAAGATATAAAAGCTTTTAAAATGTGGTTGTGCTTATCGTCACATGCATGTAATTTGGTAAGTACTTACAGATGTGCCCAGTTTCTTCAGCAGATGATGAAAAAAATTATCAAGCTCCTTCCCTTCTATGTAACCATTGTCTAAACACAATTAAAACATACATTATTGATCAGACATCATTATTGCTCTAGCTCAAAGCACAATTTACATACTATAGAAATATTTTTATGTTTATAGAAACCGTGCAATGTTCTATTTATTTTTAAATAAGTCTATCCACCCTTCCTCTCTGATGGTACATAGCCTAATTCAAATTCTTAGCATTTAAATATTTTTAATTTTCCTTTACTATATTTTAAAGATTTTAGCCAAAAGGAAAAAAGCAGCAGCAGCAGTACTATAGTAGACAAATATTTTTGTGCTCTAAGAGCATTCTCTGCAAAGTAAATATATTATTAAAGTTTTTTTGCCTGGTGTATATAAGTTTATTCCCATGAAACTCTGAGAATAAGACAAGAAGCAATGGTCTTAAATTATAGCAAGGGAGGTTTAGGTTGGACATGAGGAAAAACTTCCTGACAGGGTGGTTAAGTTTTGGAATAAATTGCTTAGGGAAGTTGTGGCATCTTCATCATTAGAGATTTTTAAGAATAGGTTACACCAATACCTGTCAGAGATAGTCTAGATAATACTTAGTCCTTCCATGAGGATAATACTTAATCCTGCCATTTTATCCAGTCCTGCAAGTGACTATGATTTTATGAAGTTTGGGATGTCTTGGAAGGTTCATCCAGTTACTTAGGGCGGGTAGATGCTCAGCAAGCACTTGGTTTTAGAAATAGCATCATGGTTGCGGGCCGAGAGAAGATTTGCCTGGTCCCTAGCGGCACGATGTGAATGCTATCGCCCTGCCTGCGGGCTAGAGGGGCGCAAGGCAACACCTGCCGCGGCTGGCAAACTCAGAAAAAGTACAGGGGTGAGTGGAAGCCCCAGGCAAGCGTGAGCTAGACTCGGGCCCCGCACCACAGAGGCAGCGGGCAGACCCCCCTGGGGATTCCCGCGGACACAGGTAGCGAAGGGCACTGCCCAGCCAGAGGGGGAAGCCCGGCCGCGCTCCCAGCCCCGGGACCCGCCCCGCGCCAGCAAACCTCCCGCACCGTCGGCGTCGAAGCGCTGCCAGATGTGCAGGAAGCCGGCGGCGTCCAGCTGCTCCAGGGGGCTGCTGTCCATGGTGCTGCCGCGGGAGAGAACGCGCCCGACGCCAGGCAGCGGCTGAAGCGCTCTGCCCGCTCCGCCCGGCGAGGGGCGGGAGGCTTTCCCCAGAGCAGCCCGCGGGGAGGCTCGTGCGCACGGCCCCTCCCTGCGCAAGGGAGCCGGGCAGGGGCCGGGCCACCTCAGGGGAGGGAGCAGCTGCCGCCTCCGCCCTCGCTTCTGCGGTTTCTTCCCCAAGGGGGAGGGAGGGGGAGAGAGGGGATCTGCCCCTCCCCCCGAGCCATTGCCCCTCTCCTCCGACGCCTACTGGGGGCCCTGTAGCCGCTGGGCCAGCCACTGCTCACCCCAAGGGTGCAGCAGGCACCCAGCTTGTGGCGTCTGGCATGGAAGGTGGGGGGGGGGGAGGGGAGGGAGAGGGTGAGTGCGCCACTGTAAAACAGCTGGCCACAGCTGACCCCAGTTAGGAATCAGCCCCCAAACCCATGGTGGCGGAGAGCTGCGGGGATGCAAAGAGAGGACACCCCAAACTGCATCCCTACGGAACCCTGCTCTACTTGAGGCAGTATGGAAGGACAACTTGGGTGATAAGGATAGTTTTTAGCATCTCTCACTGTGGCTTTTCTTTGGTGGACTTTGGACCAGGCACTTAAAGGCCAAGGTAGTCCTGTCTACCAGGGCCGGTGTGGTCTGACTGACAACTGCATAGCAGTCTGCTGTAATTACACACACTTAGCACAATGCTGTTAAAGTCTTTGTGTATTTGTTTTGCAGTGTCAATGCTTGATTTCCCAGTCCTCTGGCAGATATTTTTGCAAGACCGAATAAAATATAAAAATGTGCACAATAGAATCAAACACATGTAGACCTAGAAGTTCAGGTACACCTAGAAAACAGGGAGGAACCAATTTAAAACAAGACAGGCCTCAGTGTCTGAACAAGATATGTGCATGATGTTTGGGAATGGTTATATTTTGCATGAAAAATGTGAGTTTTAATTGAAAGAAAAATGTCCTACAAAACAAAAAAAGTTCTCTAGAAACCAAATGATAAAAAGCTCCAGAGTATTTACTAGGATTCTCCTATGCTTCCTCTATGCTGAAGCAGAGGAAGAATTGCACTGCCATTTATGAAAAATTGGCGCCTAATGTGTAGCTGTTAGAACCTGAGCAAGAGACCATTGAAATCAATGGAAAGAGTTTCACAGACTTCAGTGGACTTTGGAGGAGGCCTTTAAAGAGCTCATTTATAAGTGTCAAGATTTTCAAAAGTTCTGATACACCCAGCAACTCCCATTGTCTTAATTTAGCAGTACACTAGAAAATTTACACAACATGGCTTGGCTCTTTAACTCTGTGGTGGTGCTGGGGAAGAGGGGTTCCTGTGAAGAATGCCCTGGGGAGAGGACTGCCCCCACCTTGTCTCACTGCAGCCACTTGGGACCAAGTGAGAAGCACTTCTCCATGACTGCTGCAGCTCCAGTGGGCACAGTCAGGAGAGGGGTTCATGTCCCTTAGCTGGGGCAGGTCCAGGTTCATCTGCTCCTGTGCTCCTCAGCCAGATTGAGGAATGGAGCAAACTGTGCACTTTCCCCTGGCTCCCTGACAAAGGGGAACAGCCAGCAACATTCCCATATGAATTTGAGGGAGGGGGGAGCTGCAGACCACCCCCCCCCCCCCCGCTCCCGCTCTCCCTAGAGGGAGCATGAGGGGTGGGAGGCTTGGAGCTGGGACAGTCCTAGATGGGGAAGCACACTCCAAGCCAGCCAGTTTCATCTGCCTGGTGATCCTATTTCTCTTCTGTATGATTTTGTGTCCCCCCATGCAAATGGGAAGGGGGGTTTCAGCCTCCTTGCCCCCACTGCACACAACCAAACTTGCTTTAAGTTATAAGAGGAAGCTGCATGCCAAATTTGGTTTTCCTATGTCTTACTGTTTAGGAGGAGTTCTTGGTCAAAGAGACGGACATACAGACTCGCTCGCTCGCTCAGACAAACTCTCAAATATATAGTAGATTTGATTTCATTGGGAGAACTGCCAGAAACCCTGCCAGTCACTTAGTTAGATCCCTAAATACATATTAAAGAGGCTAACTTTAGGATCCCACTTTTGAAAATCTTTGTCCACATTTGTTCAGCAGAAGTTGCCCTTCACACAAAGAATACTATGCCTGCAAATTATTTGCTTTTAGAGCATTCACACATATGAATTACAAGTTTTTCTCCATGGCCAATCTCTTAGATAAATATAACATACAGATACATAATGGATGTATTGTAAGCTACCAGAGCCCACTAACCTTTTAGAAAATTGAATAAACCCACTTGGTTGGTTTAAACAGGGGAAGGAAAAAGTAGCTGCCATAGAATTGAAGCATTTAATTAACAGCATGAGAGCTATACTATAACTAAAAATATATCCTAGGAAGCTGACTGTGGTCTCCCTGCTGTACTCTTGACAAAAGTTTTCTAAGATGTTCAATGGAGTGCTTAGGCTGAAAGCAACCTCAGCCAAAGGCCCCCACCATGGAATGGGAGCCAGCAGTGCCCCTCTGCCATGTATATTGTCCAAACCAGACATCAGGAATGGTTACACACATAAACTTCTGGGGGAACATTTTAACCTCCCTGGATATTCAGTAATAGAATTGAAAGTTGGCATCCTTCTACGACAGAATTTAAAAAATGGGTTACAAAGACACCCGAACTGGAATTCATTTGCAAATTCAACTCTATTAACTTAAGACTGAATAAGGATTGCAATTGGTTAACACACTACAAAGGCAATTTCCCCTCTCTGAATATTCACATCTCCACACCAAAAGCAGTGAATAACCCATTGCCACCCTAACTTGATTAGTTTCATTAAACACAAGCAACCTCTCTCATATATAGTCCTGCTTGTGGAACTTCCACTCTAATTTATCTGATGAAGTGGGCTTTACCCACAAAAGCTTATGGCCTGTTAAATCCGTTAGTCTATAAGATGCTACAGGACTCCTTGTTGTTTTTACAGATACAGACTAACACGGCTACCCCTCCAAGACTCTTCTTCTCCAGTACATTTAATAGAAGCTTTATGGAGTTCAGGCCTCCCAAGCCCAAGATAAGACAGTTACCCATTACCATATCTGGTGTTATTTGAGGTGTGCTGCTCATGTCCATTCAATGTAGGAAGATTTCCCTTTAGCATCCCCAGGGCACTGGAACCCCTGAAGTGTCATGTCCACACCACACTATATAGGGAGCTCCCTTTTGCCAGAAACTCTGACAGAGGGGAAGGAGAGGGGGTGTTGAATGGACATGTTCAACACATTTCAAAGAGCACGAGTTATGGAAATAGGCAACTGTCCTTTTCTTCGAGTAATTGCTTATGTCCATTCAATGTAGGTGACTTAGAGCACTGTCTGCAGAGGTGTGTAGGAGTTTACTTTAGCTTCCTTTCTTGTCTCCTGTTCATGGACATGCAGAAACAGAGAGTGGCAGAACCAAATCCTGCATCTTCCCTGGCCTTCTACGTGATGGCACAGTGAGATGTGAACGTGTGAATTGGAGCACATGATGCAGCCTTACAGATGTTGGCGATCAGGCCATTCACTAGGAAGGCAGTAGAAGAGACTTGCACCCTTGTGGAGGCTTGCATCCTGACAAGCGATGGAAGTTGGACACCTGCCAGCTCATAATACCTTCTGATGCAGAAGGTGAACTATCTGGAGATCTGTTGTGAAGGGACCAGAAGACCTTTCATGTGTTCATCAAATGCCAGACAGGACTATGAGGATTTACGGTAGGGTCTCATGCACTCTAGATAAAAGGTGAGCATCCTCCTTACATCCATGGTGTGGGGGTGTCTCTCCTCACTGGTCTTACGTAGTTTGGAATAGAAGACAGATAAAAAGATATCCTGGCAACCAAGGAAGGCCAAAACCAGTTTAGGGAGGAAAGTGGGGTCCAGTTGAAGCTGCACCTTATCCTTAAAGAACATCGTGTAAGGGGGTTTGGAGGTCAGTGCCTGAAGCTCAGTAACCCTCATGGCTGATGTAACTGTCACCAAGAAGGCCACCTTCGCTGACAAATGAGACAGGGAACAGGAGGCCAGTCACTCAAAGAAGAGACCCATGAGGTGAGATAAAACCAGATGAAGGTCCCACTGCAGAGGAGGAGCTGAAGTCTGTGGAAAAAGCCTCTGAAGGCCCTTCAAGAAGCTAACCATCAGGTCATAAAGAATATAAATCTGGCCTGAAAGAGAGGATGAAAAGCCGAGACTGTGGCTAAGTAGACCTTGATTGATGCCAGAGCTCGATCCAAGGGCTTCAGGTGAAAGAGGTAATCTAGTATTGCCTACAGAGGGGCTTTCATGGGGTTAACTCACTTTCATATCACCCAGACTGAGAATTGGGTCCATTTCGTCATGTAAGTTGACTATGTGAAAGGCTTCCTGCTCTATAAGATGGCTTGCCTCACATCCAATGATCATGTCTGTGTCTGTGGGTTTATCCAGGGTGCATCCATGCCAGTAGGGATAGAAGGTTTGGGTGCAGCAGTTGGCTCTGTTCCTGCAACAGAAGGTCTGGGTAGGCTGGCAGCAGCCACGGTCACCACTCCAGAAATCTGACGAGCATGCCAAACTGGCGCGGATGAAGCCAGGCCAGTGTGATGAGGACCATTTGCACTGAATTCTGTTTGATCTTCTGCAGCAGCAGAAGAAAGGGCAGAAGGCATACATGAGGCCCCACTAAGGTAGAATCATAGAATCATAGAACCATAGAGCTGGAAGAGACCTCAGAAGGTCATCAAGTCCAGCCCCCTGCTCAAGGCAGGACCAATCCCAACTAAATCAACCCGGCCAGGGCTTTGTCAAGCCGAGACTTAAACACCTCTAGGGATGGAGACTCCACTACTTCTTTAGGTAACCCATTCCAGTGCTTCACCACCCTCCTAGTGAAATAGTTTTTCCTAATATCCAACCTGGACCTCTCCCACCACAACTTGAGACCATTGCTCCTTGTTCTGCCATCTGTCACTACTGAGAACAGCCTCTCTCCATCCTCTTTGGAACCGCCCTTCAGGAAGTTGAAGGCTGCTATCAAATCCCCCCTCACTCTTTGCTTCTGCAGACTAAACAGACCCAACTCCCTCACCCTCTCCTCCTAAGTTATATGCTCCAGCCCCCTAATCATTTTGGTTGCCCTCTTCTGGACCCTCTCCAATACATCCACATCCTTTTTGTAGTGGGGGGCCCAGAACTGGACATAATACTCCAGATGTGGCCTCACAAGAGCCGAATAAAGGGGAATAATGACATCTCTGGATCTGCTGGCAATGCTCCTCCTAATGCAACCTAATATGCCATTAGCCTTCTTGGCTACAAGGGCACACTGTTGACTCATATCCAGCTTCTCATCCACTGTAACCCCCAGGTCCTTTTCTGCAGAACTACTACTTAACTGGTTGGTCCCCAGCTTGTAACTATGCTTAGGATTCTTCCATCCCAAGTGCAGGACTCTGCACTTGTCCTTGTTGAACCTCATCAAATTTCTTGTGGCCCAATCCTCCAATTTGTCTAAGTCACTCTGGACCCTATCTCTGCCCTCAAGCGTATCTACGTCTCCCCCTAGCTTAGTGTCATCCGCAAACTTGCTGAGGGTGCAATCCATCCCCTCATCCAGGTCATTAATAAAGATATTGAACAAAACCGGTCCTAGAACCAAACCTTGGGGCACTCCGCTAGAAACCGACCGCCCTGGATCATCCTTTTCCCCTTTTTTGAAGATGGGCACTACATTTGCCTTTTTCCAATTATCCGGGATTTCTCCTGATCTCCCCGACTTTTCAAAGATAATGGCCAAAGGCTCCACAATGACATTTGCCAACTCCCTCAGTATCCTCGGATGCATTAAGTCCGGACCCATGGATGTGTGTACGTTTAGCTTTTCTAAATAGTTCCTAACCTGTTCTTTACCCACCAAGAGCTGTCCATCTTCATCCCATCTTGCATCACTTAGCGCACAAGTCCAGGAGCCAACCTTGTCCGTGAATACAGAGGCAAAGAAAGAATTGAGTACTTCAGCTTTCCCTACATCATCTGTCACTAGGTTACCTCCTTCATCCATTAGGGGCTGCACACCCTCTCTGATCACCTTCTTCTTGTTAACATGCCTGTAGAAACCTTTTTTGTTATCCTTCACATCCTTAGCCAGTCGCAATTCCATCTGTGCTTTCGCCTTCTTGATAACCCCCGGGCACTCTCGAGCTATACATTTAAACCCCTCTCTGGTCATTTGTCCAAGTTTCCACTTTTTGTAAGCTTCCTTTTTGTGCTTAAGTTCACCAAGGATTTCCCCTGTAAGCCAATCCGGTCTCCTACCATGTTTGCCTCTCTTGCTACATGTTGGGATGGTTTCTTTCTGTGCCTTCAATAAGGCTTCTTTAAAATACTGCCAGCTGTCCTGGACTCCTTTCCCCTTCATGTTAGCATCCCAGGGGATTCTGCCCATCAGATCTGTGAGGGAGTCAAAATCTGCTTTTTTGAAGTCCAAGGTGTGTATTTTACTACTCTCTTTTCTTCCTTTGGTCAGGATCCTGAAATCTACCATCTCATGGTCACTGCTTCCCAGGTTGTCACCCAGATTGTCACCCAGCGGCAGAACTGACAAGGGGATAATATCTTGTGCTACCTGAAATGCCTTTGGAGTGGAAGGGACTTGGATGCTCGGCAACGGAAGTGCAGAGCCCTGTGGGTCGATCCACTCTGGCTGCAGGGCCTTATTTGGCACCTTGCCCTTGTCCAACTCTAGCTTGAACCTTCCCTTATGTGGTCCAGGGGATTTGTCCTTCCCCAACTTCCTGGCCCACTTCATTGGGATAACCGATGACTCTCGGTGCTGAGACATCACCGGGGTGCACTCTGCACTGAGGCCCTGGTGCTCGGTGTCGAGTCAGACCATTGGTCTGGAAGAGCCAAAGCCAATTCCATCAGCAGTGCCTTCAGTCTAATATCTCTTACCTTCAAAGTCATAGGACAGAAGGGCCTGCAGACACGGCACTTCTCTCTGCGATGACCCTCACCCCCGCAGTGAAGGCAGTTTTCGTGAGGGTCACTAACAGTCATAGGCCTGTGACAGTTAAGACATTGTCCCCAGTAGGGGACTATTTACAAAGACTATCAACGATTTAAAACCTATTTATAGTAAGAATGTTCGTGTGTAGTCATTTAGACCAGTGTTTCTCAACCAGTGTTACAGGTACCCTCGGGGTACTCGAGAGAAGTCAGGGGGGGTATGTCAACACAACTGAAATTTGGTGAAAACTGAATTTTTGTTTGAAGTTTTACAGTGCTTTATTATTTTTGTACTTTTTATATGCAAAAATTTCATCGCCCGCCTGGCTACAATTAAGGTGTTTAAATAAATGTGTTGCAATGGTAAAAAAAAAGTTGTGTGTCTGAAAACTGTAGGTACTGGGGGTACTTACATTTTTTTAAAGGGGTACTTTATAAAAAAAAAGGTTGAGAAACATTGATTTAGACAATTAACCAATAAGCCTGAGCTTATTGGTTAATCTTAACAACTACACACATACAACCTTCCTGTGGGGGCAGGTGGGAGCCAGTGCTCAGGGAAGCTGGCTTGATAAAGAGGCAGCAGCACAGGGGTGGGAGCAGGTGGGAGCCGGGACACACGAGAAGTAGTTTTCAAGCCAGCTCCTCACACTTATTGGCTCTCATGGAGCTGCCTAAATCCCCATGCTGCTGCCTTCTCCCTATCAAGCTGGCTCCCACCTCCCCCGCCCCCACATGTAAATGTGTAGCTGCTAAACATTCCAGCAGTAACAATCCCGCACAATTACATGTTAATGAACATCCCTAATTTATAGTTGAAAACAGGAGTGGCCTGAGGCGGGCTGCGGCAGCTGGCGCCCCAGGCGAAGGTACTATCAGCGCCCCCACCTGCAGGGCCATCAATGGCGGTGACATCATCATCGGGCACCCGGGCCAGTGGTGCCCTAGGCAACTGCCTAGTTTGCCTAGGCTCACGGGCCGCCCCTGGTTGAAAAGAGAGAGAGAAACTAAGGAGAAACAGTTCCAAGCACCATCACTGGGCGGCAAGAAGGAATTCGAGAGAGAGGGGGGCAGGAGTGCCCTATATAGCACAGGTTGTGTGCACCTCTTCAGGGGGCACTGGTACCCAGTCCCCTACAGATACTGTTGAGGGAAAATCTTCCGGCACCATTGAATGGACATGAGCAATCGCTCAAAGAAGAGCTCTAGCTGTCTGTGCATAAGCCCCTCTGCACTGCCTTGGGAACCCTTGTCTCTCTCCTGTCCCTGATGGTCCCATAATTCCACTTCCCCTAGCCATTGCTTCGGAAATGGCTTCCTGGAGTCAGCGGTCACCCATCCCCCATTCCTCAGGCTGATGTAGCACTGTGGCCATTCTGTTCTACCACACTGCCGAGCTTAACTCTGTAAAACAGCTTCTGAGGGGGTTCTGTGGGGCGAGGCAAATGACGCAGTGGGGGAGGCACTCCTCCTGTCCTTGCACAGCCAGCCAGGATCCCTGTTCTGTCTAGTTACAGAGGAGGAGGGTATGGGCCTTACACAAATAACTTTTACTGAAATTTGCTGGTTATTTATTAACTGGCTTTTAAAAGCATGGCTCTTCCATCAGTGTTTACCAAAGGCCGTTGTCAGTGGCCTAGGAGACTAAACATGGTCTTTAAAAACCTATTTTAGTTGACTTAAGGAAAATATGATCATAGTTCATAATCCTTATGGAAAGTGTCTATGAACTGCAATGGGGCAAAGCCAAAAAGGTTCTATAAAAAGTTGAGGTTTCAAATTACTCTAAAACCAACCGAAGTTAATACAGAAAAGAGATTCTTTCTTTGATGTTTAACAATCCTGTAGAACTCTACAGCATATTTATAATTCTCTAATCCACTTCATGGGACAGTGTAAAGACCTTATGGAAAATTCATACTTTTCTATAAGATGTCTCCATGAGGGTATTTCCTAACTTCCTCTTCTGGCCCTGTAGGCAGCAGCAACTTCGTTCCATAGCTGTGACATTACATGAGCAATAGCAGACAGGGAATGGCAAAATCTGTGTTGGATTACTGCTTTGCCCTTTCAGAACCTTCCAGAGCCCCAGCAAATCAGGTTCAGGCTTAGGAGGGGAGGGAGGCCAGAGGGCCCCACTTGATTCCTTAAGCATCTGGTCATCTGTGTTTTCTAACTCCATGGTCATTTGAATCTTGGCACATTCTGTACAGTTTGGGGATGGATGACACTCACTCTTCAGCACCACCCACCTGTCAGTGATCTGCCGGTGGAGGAGAAAGAACACGGACTCCCCATCCCTTCCACATAGGGACAGACAATATTTGTATCGGAAAAACAAAGTAGTGGAGGGTAAGCTCCCTTTCCAGTCCCCAAACTTAGCTTAGATCAAAGATTCAAGACTGCAATTATCCCCTACATCTAAGTCCCTTCTGTGTTGACAGGAAGATATGTTAAACGGAGGAGGAGTTGGACTCAATTACAAGATCTATTTTAAATCTTAAAGTAATCTTTTCTTGTTGTTTTCAATGCAATCCAAGTTGCCTGATTGTAACTTCAGACCATCCCAGCTTTTCACCGCCCCTCTCTTCCAACTCCTGAAAAATAGCCTTTCTCCAGTTGTGCTTGAGGCCTCATCCAGGAGGCCGGCTGGCTGGAGACCATGAGAATAATGAGCTGGGATCTGCAAAAATAAGTCACCTGCTGAGGATAAGAAAGGAGTGGGAGAGGTTATGACTTTTCTCCAGATTTCATTCATCCTGAGACCTAGCTGCATGATCAGTCCTATCTGTGCACCTTACTCTCCATTTCTGCTTGACCATCTGTTCTGCCTCCCATCTCCCACAAAGTCTAAGCCCTCCACCTCTGGGCTGGTCCTCTTCCTCAGAACCAGGCTTCCCTTAGTTCCTGTTGACTGGTCCAGCCCCCTGGTGAAAGGAAGAATCTCAGTACGTGGCTCTTAATTTATAATTCTATTAAACAGGTATTCAGAGAGGTATGCAGTAAGGGTCAAATGCTCTCCTTACCTCTCTGCCAGAATAACACTGGTGGGTACCAGGGAATTCCATAGGGCAAAGCAAAAAACCCTCCCTGTAGCTCAAGAGTTGAGATGTTCCATGAACACTATTCCATCCGATGGCTGGCAAGGACTCTGTGTCCTTATCTGAGAGGAGGGAGCTGTGGAAGGGTCAGAGAGAGGCGTGCGTGTGTGTGTGTGCGCGCGCAGATCTGCCAGCCATCTCCTGCCCCAACTCCAAAGAGCCTGGGCATTCAGGAAGGGCTTCACATAAGCTTTTAATATCCTGCCCTAATGCGTGTAGAGCAGAACATCCGTGGTTCTAAAGTATATGGAGTTATATTTGGATCAGAACTAGAGAGGCCCCTATCCCATTGCTTTATTCAGCAGGATGCTCTTCAGAATTTAGTATTTGTGATGAATACATTGAAAAGTGGATTTACCACCATCCGTCTTAAACCAGTACGAGTGTATCTGCTTTCTTAATAAAGCAGGTTTTTCTTGGAGCGATTGTTCCTATGTGCAAAGCACTTCAGGTTGTACATTCCCTCCATATACTGAGGACCAGAGAACTTCTTTTGTAGTATCTGCATGGTCTGCCCATGTCCCCGAGGAAATAAAAGAGGCTGTTAGACAGCCATAGTCAGCCTCAGTTCTTGTGCTGACTTCCTCAGCTTCTCACTTAAAAACATTGTATAAGTCACTTTAGAGCTTTGATTTGTATCACTTTCGTATCAACCAAAGTATCACCGACCTGTGATTTACTATATGCCTCAGTCTAGCTGGGAAGATGAGGCACGACACACACTTGACACATGCAAATCTCTTGCCTTTAACCTGCAAAGAATGAAATCAAGTCAGAATTTCTCTAGGCTCTGTCTCATTCATGGAGCAAATGAAAGGAGAGGCCATCTCCTCAGAGGCTACTGAAATGGATCTCTGCGTGCATCTACTTTTGCTACAAGGTGTACAATGTCTCTTTGATAGCCATATGAAAATGCACTTAACCCTTGGACCAGGCAGCATAGGAGGCTTCCCTTCGGGAAGTCCCTATTACTGACATCTGCTGGGTGGGAACTTGGGAGTTCCATACATATATTTTTCTACTTAATGTGCTCTAGTACATGCAGGTGCTTCTGATGTCTCACTACACGGGGCAATTCTGCAATCTGTTGTGTCATAGGACTGCAAGCACCTGTTTCCTTTAAGAAACACTTGGGAGTCACCTGACAGGAACACCACAGGGTTGCAATCACTCCTCAAAGAACAAAAAGTTACTCACCTTGCAGTAAAGTGAATTCTTTAAGATATGTTGTCCCTCATGAGTCCACTACCCATTTTCCTTTCCCCACCACGCAGTTTCCCCATGCTGGAAACTGGTAGTAGTGAAAGAATTAAGATAGTGGCAGTCCAACAGTCCCTTTTTTTCTCTCACTTGGGAACACAAGGAGAGAGGAGGTATAGATAGATACTGCTAGGGAAAATTCTATAGTCTAGGATGCATGTACATCCTGAAGTGCACTATACAAAGGGACAACACATCTTAAAGAACACCAGTCACTATAAGATAAATAACCCATCCTTTTTGTTTTACATTTATTTTAGATGTTAACTGAAACCATGGATTAAGAACAGAAGGAGGGCCATACTGGGTCAGACCATTGGCCCATCCAGCCCAGTATCCTGTCTGCTGACAGTGGCCAATACCAGATGCCCCAGAGGGAGGGAACACAACAGGTAAGCCTCAAGTGATCCCTCCCCTGTCACCCACCTCCAGAGGAACAGAGGCTAGGACACCATTCCTACCCATTCTGGCTAACAGCCATTGATGGACCTAACCTCCATGAATCTATCTAGCTCTTTTTTGAACTCTGTTTAAGTCCTAGCCGTAACCACATCCTCTGGCAAGGAAATCCACAGGTAGACTGTGCTCTGAGTGAAGAGAAGCTTCCTTTTGTTTGATTTAAACCTGCTACCTATTAATTTCACTTGGTGACCCCTAGTTTTTATATTATGGGAATAAGTAAATAACTTTTCCTTGTTCAGTTTTTCCACATCAGTCATGATTTTATAGACCTCTATCATATCCCCCCTTAGTCTCCTCTTTTGTAAGATGAAAAGACCAAGTCTTTTTAATCTCTCTTCACATGGGACCTGTTCCAAACCCCTAATCATTTTTGTTGCCCTTTTCGGAACCTTTTCCGATGCTAATATATCTTTTTTGAGATGAGGCAGCCACATCTATATGCAGTATTCAAGATGTGGGAATACCATGGTTTTATATAGAGGCATTAAGAGATATTTTCGGTCTTATTCTCTATCCCTTTTTTAATGATTCCTAATATTCTATGTGCTTTTTTGACTGCTGCTGTACTCCGAGTGGATGTTTTCTATCCACAGTGACTCCAAGATCTCTCTCGAGTAGTTGTAGCTAAATTAGTCCCCATCATATTGTACGTATAGTAGGGATTATTTTTGCCAACGTGTATTACTTTACATTTATCAACATTAAATTTAATTTGCCATTTTGTTGCCCAATCATAGATTTGCACTATATGAAACAAAATGTGGATTATTTTAATTAAAATTATTATATTATTTTAATATAAAACTTTTTTGTGAAGTCATAATCTTATAACAAAAAGATCCTGTAATGTCTGTGAATTACATCATAGCTGTAGAGAAAGGATTTTAAAATAGTTGTTACTAAAACTAAGCCTGAAGGACTTGAAATTAACTGTATTTCTTCCCATTGCATCATACAGATATATTTCTAAGATAAATATTTAGAAGCTGCACCATTTGTATTCAGAAATGGAAGGAAAGATAATCTAATACTATTTAGCAGTATGAGATTTTTCCATTAAGTCTTCATGAGCGAAGATAGTTGCTTCTTTTATTGATTTATTTTCAAGTTATGGCAATTTAACTTCAAATCACAAAGAGGTTTTTTTGGTTTTTATGTAGTTCTAGGAGCTATTCTCAGAAACCATTCTGACCATATAGAACAAAAGTATTTTTTGTGCAAACACAATTATCATTAGCTTTGGAAGAAAACTGCAAAACTATATTTGTCAGTATGTTTTATTCAAAACAGTGAATATAAATTAATGATAACATTCACAAGGGAGTAATGAAAATTAACTAAGGCAACAGCTTCTGAGTCACCCAGTTAACCTTATTTGTTTGTTTAGTCAAAACTGTAAACTCTCCATAACAGACTCTTAACCAAGGAAAATTGTAAACTGCTAAGCACTGGTGGTAATCATAATTATTTTCAACTGTAACCATAACCCTTTCTAGAAGAGTCACACAAGCAAATCTGTGGTTTGCAACCATGTTTGTGAGAAGAGAAAGTGCCTCAAATACACAGTGACTTCAGTAGGGTTTGGCACAGGCGCCATACAAATGTTATTGCATGAGCAGTGATGCTGGAAGCGTTTTACTAGCTTACTCGAAATCTTTGTGGGTATGGGAGTCATCCAGGTCATGGAACAAAGCAAAACCAAGTATCTCAAGGTGACTAGTCACAAAGCCATAACAGTGAATTGCCATCTACATCAGGCATGTCAAACTCGAAGCCTACTGAGAGCCACACAAACAAAAACTGATAGCTTTCAGGACCACCAAAGAAAAAGTACTTTATCAGAAAGTCATAATTATTTATTATAGATTATGTTTAAGGTATATTTTATAATTTTTTGCAGGTCTTGTTTTAATATAATACAATAACTTGATGTGTAAAATCGTTATTTGCCAATATAAAATAATTTTTAATTTAAATATACATTTAAGGTACTTTTTAATTTTTTACATGATGCAGAACTTGTTTTGTTGAAATAAAAAGTCTAGACTGTGGTTAATCAAATAGAACAGGCTTCTGTGAAAATTTCAGATACGTTGTAAGTTTGAGATTTTGCATAAACATAATATTCATGCAATTGCAAAAAATTCACATATTTATTGATATAAAATCAATATACATTTTGTGATTTTATTTGGGAATAAATAAATAAAAAACAAAATGTTAACAAAATATTCCCCACCTTTCCCCCAGAGCCAGGCACTCCCATACCCCTGTCTAACCCAAGCTCCCCCCACCCACTGTCTCCCAGAGCCAGGTGCTCCCCAAACTAATGCCTCCCCCCGCCCCAGAGCCAGGCACTTCCAGCCCCCCCAACTTAATGCCTGGGTCCCGGAGCCACTGCTGCCGCCACACATTTCTTCCTCAGGCACTGGGGCGGAGTGAGCACAGTGGCCAACTGTGAGCAGGTACTCGATGCCTGTGCAGAACAGCCGGCTGGCCGTGATCATGTGATGGAGTGCCGAGCAGAGAGCGGCCCAGCCGGCCGTGAGCAGTCACTGCGGCGCCATGTGCAGAGCAGCCAGGTAGGCTGTGAGCAGTCACTGAAGCACTGAGAGGCCTGGCCAGCTGTGAGAACGTGCTAGATTGCCCAGCACCAAGTGGCCAGCTGGCCGTGAGCACGTGCTGGGTGGCATGTGCAGAGTGGCCTGACTGGCCATGATCAGTCACTGCAGTGCCATGTGCAAAGTGGCCAGTCGGCCGGCTGTGATCTGCATTTGGCCACGTGTTCCGAGAGGCCGGCGGGCCACACTTTATTCTTTATAAAAATGTAGTGGTGGGCCACAAAAAGTTTCGATTGGGTCGCATGCAGCCCCTCCAGAGGCCTGTTTGACATGCCTGATCTACATGCTTTGTTAGTCTTTAAGGTGCTACTAGACTATTTGTTGTTTTTTAAGTTTTTCCAGTAGCAAATTGTGTTAAAATTACAGTACATAATTTGTGAGCAACCCCTGGGCTAAAATATGTCTACTTAAAAAGGGTTCATCAAGGAATTGTGGGTGCCAAAATGCACATACAAATCCAAGTCTGTGGATAATTTTCTAAATTAACTCTATTTGAATAAATTGTTCTTCGGCAATAGAACTCCCCCAGCTATAACTACTAGCTTCATGTTTGTGAGTCTCCAGAAGTCAAATTAGGGCTATCTTCAGCACATGGATTTGAGGCCAGTGTTTGGCTCTTTGCTTTGCACAGAGTATCTGAAAGAAACATTTAGATGTATGAAAGAGATTAACTTCTCAAAGCAAATGATTTCAGTAGCTATGCTTGGACTGGCAATGGTTAAAGACAAAAATGGATGTTGTCAGCATTGGTACCCCTCCACCTAGCTGATTTGGCCTCCCCTCTGAGCATACAGTGACTGCTGGTCATTTTTGTCAAGTGCATACGTCTACCTACTTTGTGCGTATTAATACTGTAAGGAGCATGAGTTTTAATTCCCAGCACTAATCTCCTCCCACCATATGACTTAAATTAGAGCAGTCAGAAGTGTTTATGCCAAATGAGCTGTTCCAAGCAGCTGGAGTTAGAGATGGCATGAACAAAGCACTGCAGCGTGGTAAGGGGTCTTTGAGTGTTTCAGAAAAGTAACTGCTGGAGAAGCAGATAAAAGACGTACTGAAGGAAGAACTAAATTGAAACAACAGATTAAATGTATCTCCGCCCCTCCCCAGGAAAAATCTATTTGGAGATAAAGCTGAATAAAGATGCTTCCCCCCCAAAAAAAATCTAAGATGGGTACAAGCTTATTTGCAGTCCTTGAGTCCTGCTGCCCCCCTCCAGCACAAATCTCAATAACATAGTGCTAAGATGGGCACTGTTTGTTTGTTTAAATGTATTTTATTGAAGGCAGACATCCCGATACTTGGGGACGGTGACCAATACAAACCTCTATATCATTTGGATTTAAGGGTAGAATGGGAGGGGTGAAAGGATTAATTTTTGAATTCCAGCAAAAGATCACCCACATGTCATGTGAAGCCTCCAGCATTTCCAGAGGTCAGTCTTCATCCTCTCCACTCCAGTAGGTTTCAGCACTTTCCCTCCATTGGATCCTATTACACTATTCTTTTAGGTTAAAAAAAGCCCTTAAAAATATTTATTCCCCAACTAGAAAACTTATCTACTATATATGAAACAATATCCATGTCCACCTGACTGACTGTTCAAGAACTCTTCCTAAATGGTAAGAGCTAGGACCACCAAATTCATAACTTAAAACAAGGGGTTGGTAGTGCCAGGAAATTGGGATGTGCCTGCCTGTAATGGGACTGTCTCTCAAAACCAGAGAAAAGAGACTTAGTAGGTAGGTAAAAGGCAAAAGGTGGAAAAAAAAATCTGTCCCTCTATTCCCAGCCATCTACTCTGTGGGAGAAGTTCCCTTCAATCACCACCGGCTCCCTCTGCCTTGGTTAATTTCTGCCCCAGTCCTAGAACTTTTCACTGCTACACTTAGGCAGCCTGCAAAGCTGCAGCAAATTGTGGGAGGTTAAGGGAGCAAAAGTCACATCTTTTTGCTGACCATATGCTGATTTTTGTTACCCAGCCAAAGGCTACAAAGTGTTTGTTAATGTCATTAATTATTTCAAGCAATCTGCTACCCCTCAACATTAATTTTAATAAGGTGGAAGCTGAAAACCTTCCATATGCTTCTCCTGCAGCAACCTCTGAGTCTGTTCCATTTAAACAAGCTAACAAAAAAAGACAAGCCTCTATAGTTTGGCCTCTCTGTAACACTGTCTTTCAGCAGAGATTAGAGGGTTAACTTTACTCCTGTGCTAAATTAAAGCAAATTGGATTTGGCTAGGCAGCAGCCCTTTCCTGGGCAGCATCAATCTAATTAAAATGATCATTCTCCCATGCAGCTTTTACCTTCTTCAACTCAACTTGCCAGGGGGGAAAACAAGACTTTAAAGATTTAGTGGTTGGGGTCAGGTGGTAGGGTTCATCAGATAGGCATAAAACTCTACACTGTGAGTTAGGTAATGATCATCTCTGCTAAGGAGAAAGAGAAGACTGCAGTGCCTAATATTTACCGTCTTAGCTGGGTTTATCAAATGCATACACTCATAATAAGGCCCCCAGGATATTTGATGTAGAGATGTCAGACTTCACCTCTCTATTACTGTATTGGCAGAAATCCTTTCATGTTGGAATAGCTCTTGTATTTGCTGGCACATCTTACTCACTTTGCTGTAGGAGAGGGAATGAGACAAGCATAGGAGCTCAGGCCCTGCTACACCTTGCCTAAAAGGTGCATTTTCCCCATAAGTAGTAACCTGGAGTTTTCTTCCCCGATTGGAAAAGTTGGGGGATGATTCACCGGCACAGCACTTTGGAGAAAATTAGTGGTTGTTTTATTAATTATAACAGCAGCATCCCAACAGAGACTAGAGCATCGGTCCCGACTCAGTGGGTGCTTCAGCCACAACTAACCCTCCCCCTTTGTCCCTCCCATCCACCAACAGCTCCACTGATCAGCTCCTCCCCATCCCTCCAAGCATGCCATGGGACAGGTCAGAGAGAGGGCGGGACTGGAACAGAAAGAGATGGGGGTAGGAGTGGGGGCTTAGTGAAGGGGTAGAGTAATGGCAGGCCTACTGATGGTCTAGCACCCCCCAGGCAGAAAAAAAAGTCAGTATCTATGGACTAGAGCCCTACAGTGCTCGTTGTTGTACATCCAAACTAAAAGCCCCTTGCCTAGGAACACTTACAATTTAAATAGATAAGGCAGATCAAAGAGGGGATATTTTAAAGCTTTGGAACTGAGGCACAGATAGATTAAGTGACTTGGCCAAGGTCACACTCTGTGGGACTGCTCAGCTGAGTCTCAGTCCAGTATTTTAAGCCTAAGAGTGCTTCCTCTGTCTCTAAGCACTCCCAACATAGAGCACTAGATTGGACACACAAAACAATGTGGCCTCTGGCTGCTGGAATTTTACATTTAGACTGACAGACAACACAAACCACATGGAGACTCAGATGAAAGTTGATTTCCTGCCCTCCCTCAGTTGTCTCCCCCTTTGCTTTCATATTATGGACTGGGAGGGAGAGGAGGAAAATCAGCATTTTATTACTTTGTGGAAGGATTTGGATGAAGAGAAGCCTGAAACACTGGGATTGAGAAGAGATGCCCATGCAGACCCCTTACTTTAGTGACACAAGAGCTATTGCCCCAACACAAACATTTCTTTGCCTTTTCCTCAGTACAGGACTTTCTGAAACAGAAGAAGTCCTCCATTCATTTGTTTCATTGATCAGCCTCTCTCTGCTGAGAATCAGTCTGCTTCATTGTTCACGTGGTGTGGCAGTGTACTACAGGAAACCTATGAAGCAAAACCTAAGGCTTGCAGAAAGGACCATGTTGTTAATTAATTCATACATTACTGCAGAGCTAGGAACGTATTGCTTTATTGGATCAGACCAATATCTCGTGATAAATTACAGCACCAGCTATTCAGGGGGAAGCAAAGAAACCCCAGAATTGGCAATTTTGCACTAACCTCTGTCCCTGGTAGTAGCTATTTCTGAAACCACTATAAATTGACCCCTGGTCTATGCTATAGGATAAGGTCAAATTAAAATATGCAACTTTAGCTATGTTAATTGTGTAGCTTAAGTCAAAGTAAGTTAACTAGAATTTTGGCACCGTCCACACTGCAGGAAGTCAAAGGGAGCACACACTCCCTTACTCCTTGTAAAAGCAGGACTACCGGCCACAATGGGAACCTCTCAGTTCAAATTAGCGTGTCTTCATTAAACCCACTAATTCGAAACCTGGAAGATCAACTGCGGCTGTTTCAATCTTATCTGTAGTGTAGACAGGGCCTGACTGACACCTGCTAATACGAGTGTTTGTATCCTTTCTAGAAAAATATGTTATGCCGCTTGCATACTTTGCTATAGATTTAAAAAACCCCAAATGAGAATATAAAAATAACTTTCCCCTCATGCAACCCCAAGAAACCCATGAAAATAATACTGTGAGTCGTTAGGCTCATGCCCACCAGGGGTGTCTGTCTATTGCAGCTAGATAGCCTAAACCATCCATCTCAGTGATGCCATTATCACCATTCTCATGCTTCTAAAATCCTCTGCCACCCTTACATTCTTTTTTCATATGGCTTGGGTAGGTGGCACTAACTACACATTTATATATAAGTTTGATTACTAGCCCATTGCCACAGCAGTGAGTTGGTGAATGCACTTCAGGCACCCCGGCAAAAGAATAAAGGGGACATTCAGATATAATGTGCTCCACTGTCTGTGCCTGGTGACTACAGTCTTCTATAGCTGTTGGCCTCATTTTCCATTTAAAGATTGTTGGTCCACATCTTCCAGATGTCGTCCTGACACCATTCAATCTGCACGAGTCTTTCCAACATAAATCAAAACCCAGTGGTTTCTCAATGGGATCAGAGATGAGCTGTTTGTTTGGAGCAGTGCTCTATGTGCTTCAGCATCAATGTTGGGTGTAAGGATCTTAATATGAATCTATAGAGGGTTGTGGGATTTTAATCTCATTTTTGCTGTGTTTTGCAGGTTCTGGTACAATGGGATCCTCATATTTGCATTGATGTGATTGAGAAAGTGACATGTCTGAGCAGTTCTTCTAATCTAGGAGGCTGGATGTGCAAGAGGACCAAAAGCCAGTCAACTGGAGTTGATTTCAGCATCCCTGACACTAAGCACATAGCATTATGGAGCTGAGTGTCAATGAGTTGTGTGTGACTGCTGAGAGATCACACTGGTGCACAATATTTAGCTGCAGAATATATCGAGGCAGATGTTGCGGTTCATAATGTCCATGGACTGGAGCCCCATAACTTTCTGGACAATTTTCTGATAAGCATGACATAAGGTCAAGTCTTATCACACAGTGTTCTTAAAGTGTTGTCAAAAGATCAAACTCCTGTGCAGTGTAATGCCAAGATACTCTGGATTAGCTTCATGGCTGATCTTACTGCAGAACTGCACATCAAATCTGACCGTAGCCATTTTATAGTTTAGCTGGAAAGCAGTTACCATGGGCTTTTTTGGATTAGGCCTAAGTTTTCAGCACTGGAAATAATCAGCCATGGTGCTAAGATCTCAGATTTGGTTGCAGCTGATGATAGGGAGACTTGTACGCTGAACAGTTAGGGCAATATCATCTGCATACGTGAATTTCCTTGATGCCATCACTGGTACAGCCACGGTGTATAGATTAAAAAGCATTGAGGCCAGGAAAGACTCGTGCAGATAGAATGGCATCAGGACATCTTAGGGTTGCCCAAGAGTTCTTAATCTACTGATCTGACCATTAAGACATGCCTTAAAGCGGTGATCCCATCACTGCCGCCAAGAGACGGATTATTCATCAACTGCGAATGACGTAGGAGACCTTGAGGAGTCGTCATCAAATGCTGAGGACAGATCAGCAAGAGTGCTTTCTGTCTTCATCTTAGATTGGAATCCTGCCTCATTGTGGGTGGGTAAGTGAAGCTACATGGTCACAGCAGCTCCTCTTTGAGCGAAATCCTGTCTGCTCCACTGGAAGGATGTCTTCAATGTTGTCAGACAGATGGTGGAGCAGCACCCATTACATGGGCTTGCTGAGGGTAGAGAGACAGTGTGTTCTGGGACATGGCTTAAGGTGCCTGTAGGGGTCTCTAAATTATTAGTTCATTTGCCTGACATGAGGCAAAATTTCCAAGTGTAAAGCTTGGTAGTAGCAGTAGTTACCTGAGCGTAGAGCACAGGAAACCTGGAGTTGTGACCTCAGGGAAGTTCCATATTCATTTATAGTTAATGCAACTTAACTTGCTGTTAATTTAAGTCCCTTAAAAGGAAATGCAGCTCAGAAATGTTGAGGCAACTCTGGTCTAATGTGAATTAGAGGTAACAGAGTGGCTTGCTAGCTACATTATTTTTCTGTTTAAATACCAGATTTTAATTTTCTGTCCCCAATTAATCTACTTTTTAAAGGAGATGCAGCAATTAGAATCCCTTTATTCTGCAGTTAATGATTTTTTCCATCTTGCCAATTATCATCCTAACAAAGTCTCAATAGCTTCTACTTAGTGAGTAAAAATCTGTGGAGTGAAGTTCTGTGACAGACTCAGTTTAGGATATACACAAAGTTTCTAATAATAACAGAACTTACGTAGTGTACTTAAGAAAAATTAAAAATTTCTTGGTACACATCAGGCCTGATTCTCCACAACTTTGCTCCTGGCTTGGTTATGTACACCCATGTAAAGTGGTTATCAATCTCCCAATGCAGGTGCAAAATGCTACCATTTGGATTTAGTAGCATTTTACACCCACTTTGCACATGGTGTGACTACTCAAGGGAAGGGCATTGGAGAATCAGATCCCCTGGAAATACAAAGTGTTTTGTCCAAACACACAAGTGAATGAATTTACTCATTGAAGCAACCACAGTGAAGTCAGTGAAATTACTTGTGTGAATGAAGTTGTTCACACGCTTAATTCTTTCAGCCCCTAGGCTTGTAATGCAGTTCAGAGTACACATGCTGGATGTAATTGGTGGCTATTTGCTGTCTGAAAGATGCTTTTACCTGAAGGTCATGAGCAAAGGAATCAGTAAATGTGTCTGAGCTCACGCAGTTTTATAAATAAAACTATGAAGCATTTCATGTCCATCTGCAACAGGAAGATATTTGTTACTATGGATTTTTAAAAAAAATTATAAGCCTATATGAAACACTAACATCATTCAAAAATCTGAACTCAAATATAATAGTATAGCTTTATATCTAAAAACAGACTGATATTTCAGTTGTAAAATCATTTTATTGGTACAAATATACATATGAATAAAATCCCTTCAACTTGTAATGTAAGTGACGGTCTGTGAAATATGCAAAAACAAGCAGAATTGTTTTGTTTGTTTGTTTTTACAGGCGTCAAACTTTTTCTTTTAGAATTACACATTAAAAGTAAGCTAATATGCAGACAGAACTTAAGAAGGCCTCTACAAAACACCAATATTAATAAAATGTCAATTGCTCTCATTCCAATCAACTATGTACATTAATGTATGAATGCGGAAGCATAAGATTTCATTAAGATTCTTCTATGTTGTGCTTTCTGACAGTACACAAACATAAGCATTTGAGCTTTATGTACAACACAACAGGAAGAAAGAAGGTCCCTATGGGAGAATGTAAAAACCATACTCAAGCATCTAAGATATATATAATTTATACAAATTATTTGATTAGTGTGCTCTGTTAATATAAATTACAATGTGCAATTTCATACCGCAAGAATATATTTATAGGTAAGTCACGTGCAGATTTGACACATTTACATTCAGCAGTACAACACATTACCTGCTGTACAGTGTATTAGTGTAAGACAGTGTCCAGTTATTTGCTTTGCTTCTAAATGCCCTAATGCAGGGAGTTCTTTGTAGCTGCTTCAGAGAAATTCAAGTAGAGTACATGATATAATTGCTGGCTGTAGCAAGGCATGGAAGGGGAGGTCAGAAATCATACATAACAGAAGTTAAAGACCAAATCAATGCATACTGATTGTACTGTAAATCATGATTTTTGAGATTTATACATGAAAATGCATCCAGGGTTAAACAATAGCTGGTAAATCGAAGGATCACTGATTGTTCTACCCTGATTGTAATAAAGGATCTTGCACTACCAAGCACTTGCATTGATAACTAAATAAAAATAAAATCTTTATCTGCTTCTTCTCCAGAGTCACTGGACTTGCTTCCCTGCTGGCCATCTTTACTTAAGGACCTCTGTTTTAATTCTTGATGCTCATGTGTTTGATGTCCAGGGCTTCTTTTTGGAGCTGTAGAAAATATGGAAGCAGATCTTACTCATCATTTCACAAGGGAAGAAAACATTAAAAATATTAGGGTCCCGCTCCTACTCCCCATGAACTCAGTAAAAGCTTTACCATTTCCTCCAGTGTTATTAAAACTAGAAAGAGGAGGGAGGAAGAAAAGGAAAAGAACTTAATACCAGTGCCAGTCTGCAAACTAGGAAAGTTTTGTTATGCTATCTAAAACAAAGCACTATGCTTGTACACAATTAAAATGAGAGATGGTCTGGATAAAAAAGGTTTCCTAAAATGTATTATCAAAACACCAAAACACTTAACACGTCAATGCCATTTTAAGATTTAGCACCCCATCCAGGTGTACGCATGCCTGCCACAATGTATCCACAAGTTTCTAGGGACTCTCACAATAATCCCCAAATCAGTAGTTGGCACATCTATAGAATGCATTCTTCCATTGTGTCATTCCATGAGTACATTTTGCTTTGTAGTGATTCAAAAGCATGAATGTCTCTGAGTACAGAATTTGGCCATTAGCAATGAAGTTTAAATATCATACCATACCCACTGGAAAATATGAAGGACAAAGTCTGAATGAAGAAAGAAGAATAGTAAAACTAGTACACCAGATCTCGCCAAATTAGATTGAGACATTTTAAACATTTAGGAGACTTATGGGGATGTCTCCCTTTGTTGCAAGTCATCTCTTCCCACCCTGTTCAACAAAACATTTTGGTTAAAATAATGCTAACAAATGACATTACTCGCTTCTGCCCAAGTTTTATTTAGCCCACCAAGAGCACATTTCTGGCTCTCTAGTGTGAAGGAAATAAAAAAGAAATCCTGTACCACTAGAGAAAACTGCACTTATTGCACACAATTTTGCTTCCATAATTTGCTTGTTCAGTGGTGAGTGCGACACTCCAATGATCAGAAGGGGAGTCATGTTGGACTGATCTGCAAACACAATCAGGAGTCCTGTGGCACCTTTAAGACAAACAGATTTATTTGGGCATAAACTTACATGGGTAAAAACCATTCATCAGATGCATCTGATAAAAGTGGTTTTTACCCACGGAAGCTTATACCCAAATAAATCTGTTTGTCTTTCAAGGCGCCTCACAACTCCTTGTTGTTTTTATGCTAGCCAAAATACAGCAACAAACAGTAAGTAGCAATCATGCAGCAATTTTCATCCCCACAGCAACCATTATCATCTCAGGTTCACACATGGGGAAAGTGAGGCAAAGAGAGGCAAAATGGTTTGCACACAGTGAGTCAGTGTGCAGAACTGTAATAGAACCTAAACCTCTGCCTCTCAGACTCATGATCAATTGACTAGCATGCAGATTTCAGTACCTCGAAAAGTATATTTAAAAAAATGGGTACTATGTCCCTTACAACTGTATTTCTTTTAAGATGCCAACAGCTGTCAGAATGCAAACAGTAAGGACTTCTGGATTTGCCATATCTCGCAACAACATCCTGCTCTTTCAGGTAGCAAATGTCATGATGAACAGATATAGAACAGTGTCCAAGTCTCAGTTTCAAAGGTGACTTAAATGAGACTCGGGAAAGCTTTTTTTTGAAAATGGGACATAGGCATGTTGCAAACTATACCCAGTCATATTCGCTCTCCTATTGTTCATGCACTACTCTGCCAACGACTGAAACTCAGCTTATCATAGCAGATACTTTATTCTGTGTCATAACATGGGACTGGGAAGGTTATCCAGAATGGTGCTGACATATTGCACTGGGCATTTAAGCCCAGATTCTACAACCAGTCCCATGCAGGCAGGTCCCTGTACCCATGCAGAGTCCCACTGAAGTCTTGGGCCTCTACACCTACACAAATCCCATTGCAGGACTGGGCCGTGGATATCCACTATCTATGATATCTTAAAGCTGGACCTACTATCAAGAATGAAGAGAATGAAAATTTGATTATGATGGGAACAAAAAAATTGGACTCATCTGTAGGGGAAGTCTTAAATTCAAGCATACTAAGTTTCATTCCTCCCAACAGAGAAGATCAATTTGTATGGTAAGACAGAAAAAAAGTCTATTTTCCTTTTGGAAAATAGCACAAGAAGGGGAAGAAATACAGACAGGAGGTATGATATGATCACACAAGAGATGTAGCTAAAATAAATGTAGATGAATGAAATTGAACATTAGTGTCAAAATATCTTCTTAAACAAAGTTACTCTGAATCATTTATATTAACCAGTTATGAGAGATAATGAGAAGCACAGAACATTTTGAGAACAATAATGACAATAAGGTATTTCAGAAATATACGCTTTCACGCAAGTTATGAAAACAGATTTCCCCCCCAATAATTTTACAGTATATTAAAGTTATTTTTCAGTAAAATCTTAAGCACAGAGCAGAGTTTGCTTTTCAGGTTAAGAACCAATACTCCAGTAATTCTAGTAAAGTACCGTATCAAAATAAACAGACTAAGTTCTCAAAAAGTTCAGTGAGTGATGTGCTAAAACTGGCACTAACAAGACTCAATCCCAAAGAGGCATGGCTTTAGCTGGTGTGGGACAGATGACATGGGCTCGCTGGGCTCGGGCTGTGGGAGTATAAAACAGCAGTGTAAACTTTTGGGTGTAGGATACAGCTCAGGCTCTAAGACCAGCCGAAGCCAGGATGTCTGCACTGCTACTTTTGCTCCACAGCCAAAGCCCTGCAAGCCAGGGCTGCATTATGACTTCCATGGGCCCTAGGCACTTTTGCCTTCGTGGGCCCCTCCCATCATAATAATATCAATATTAAAAATTATTTTTGATATAACTTTAAATAGTTCAACATTTTATTTTTTTTCTGTTTTAGGCAAAATTTAATAGATTTTCGTGGGCCCTAAAAGTTCATTTTTTCTCTTCTGATTTTGAAAGAAATTAAAACATTTTTGTGGGCCCCTAAAAGTATCGTGGGGTGCCTACTGTGCCTAATGGATAAGTCGGCCCTGCTGCAAGCCCCTGTCAGCTGACCAAGGCGTCGGCATACTCTGGTGGTCCTCTTGGTCAGAGGACTTCACTATGCACTGTGGCAGTGTTCAGTGTTTGTCAATGTGGGGAGAGAATGCACATATTTTTATTTTGAATAACATTTGCCTTTAGAGAAAGGGTTTCAATTGGGAGCACAGAAATGATTCATGTCCCATTAGATTTACCCTTCTCATTTTTTGGTGGCAAGCCAAAACACCTCTCAGGTTCCCTGCTGTTACTTTCTATATGTATCTTCCCCTTTGTTAGTGCCAGTTGTTAAGCACTGTGCCAGTGAAAAATGAAAATGGAAGGTTCTAACCAGTCGTTGGCTGTGACTTCCTGTGCCCAAACGCATTTGCTTCCTCTTCTGCACTGGTGGAGTACTGCCTTGAAGCTCTTTTCCCTCCACTGGCTGCCTTGTCACAGTCATGATCTGTATCTCTTTTGTTATACTCTCCTGTTTGCTCTAGCAGGGAAAAGGGATTAATTTATATCCCCAAATGTTATGTATTAAGCCACATATGAAAGGCAATGGTTAATAGAAAGATGATCTTATCTTATGCACTCCATATAATGAATAATAAGTTCTGTAGTATATTACTGGAGGGTAATATTCTACAGAATCTGATGCATGTTTAATTTAATTGGCACAGTTATCTGCATTTGTTGATATTACAGAATTCTGCAGCTAATCTATGGAAATGCAGTGTAAAAAAAAGGTGTATTTTGTGATTCCCCCAAATAGTGCAGTTGCATTCATTAACATAAGAGGATTTTATAATCTACGCAATTTCCACCTTCTTTCTCAATGAACATAATCAAGTTTACCAAGCAACAATTTGGGCAGATTTGCAGTGATTTACCAATTTAAGGAATCAGTTGAGCATGTTATTCTGCAAAGAGGCACAGAATAAAAAAACAGGAGTAACTGACATGAACAAGTATTATAGTAATAAATGAAAGTAACTGAGAAAAAAAAAGAGCAAACAGAAGCATAATTTCTCATGTTCGCCAGACAATTGTAACTTAAATAACTGATAAATGGTCTATGTTGTGAGGAAGTGTGATGGGTGTACCAGCCCCGCACTGAACAAGCAGGGTTTAGCCAGGCTACCCTGGCTGAAGGAACCCTGCCCCCGCAGCCCTGCCGGGCATGCTCAGACTGTAGCCCAGATATAAAAGTCTGGGGAGAGGCTCAGTCTGGGTGGGCTGGTGGAGGAGAAGGACCTCTGGTTGTAGCTCCTGAGCAGCCGCAGTCAGCTGCCAGAGCCAGGAACAGTGGACTCCCTGACGACGGCTGGGTGGCAACACCCACAGATTCCCAGGGATACGTGGCTCCCTCGGAGCCAGCTGCTCCGTGGGACACCAACCCATCGGATCGGATGGGAAGCGGCTCAGGGAGGGTGCAGAAGCGGTCTCTCCCACCCCAAGATCCCCAGTGTGTTTCGGTCAGATTCCCTGCCGAGGGAGTGGTGCACCCTTCTGCCACTCGCAGGGCTCTGGGCCAGGACCCAGTGGAGTAGAGTGGGCCCGGGTCCCCCTTCCGGGGCACAGCTCCTCCCCCCACCCCGTGACTTTGGCCATTGGGCCGTCTAGCTCTGCCTTAAAGGGCCAGCCTTTGACTTTGATTTCCTGACTGGGGCCAGTGGGCCAATCAGCCTGGCATTCAAGGGCCAGCCTTTGACTATAACTCACTGACTTTAGCTATTGGGTTGTCTGGCCTGATGTTAAAGGGCCAGGCTCTGACTTTCATGTACTGACTTTGCCTTAGGAGGCCTTGCTGCCCTGCTTTAAAGGGCCATGCACTGACTCTGGCCATTAGGCCATCCGGCCCCGAATAGAGGGGCCTAACCACGGGTGATTTACTGGTTGTGTGGGATGGGTTGTGGATTCAGAGAGCTCAGGGACATGAGAACCTACCCCCTGGGAGAGAGAAGAGAGGCCCGCTCCACAACAGGGAGATAAATCAAGGACCAGGAAATCCTATTTCTGCAATCCCACATTATTTGTGAACAACTTTCTCCATCTGCTGTAGCTGTACTCCCAGAGCTGGAATGGCAGGGAGGGGAAAAAAATTTCTGATGTTGGAGTAGCACCTGGAGTAATTCAGATAGCCCTGGGGGCTGAAGGTAGGGGCACTGCTCTTAATCACCATAGTGCTGCCATGCCCCATCTGTGCCAGTCCTAATCTTGGCACAACCTCTATGCCAAGATTCATAAGGGGACCTTGAAATATAGCCTGGCTGTTTTCTGCAGGGCCTGTGCCAGAGCTCTTGGTTGGAACTCTTGAACCCTTTTTCTGGCATATCAGCACTGTTCCAAAATTCTGGTTTGTATTAGCCGGCGATCTCTACAAAGATGAGAGTTACGTGCAATTTACTATGCGGGGCTGGATTTCTCTGGCGCTCCCACAGGGAAAAACCGATGTGCGCTGGGAAGCACCCCTGCCAGCTCTCTCTTCTCCCAGTGCTTCCTGCCCATCAGTAGGCTCCACCAATCAATGTCTCCTGCTTGCCACGATCAGTTGTTCTGCAGCATTTGATAGGCTCTGGGGAGTGGGGAGGTAGTGAGGATGCGGTATGCTCGGGGAGGGAGCAAAGCTGGATGGAAAAGATGGAGTGAAGGGGAATGGGGGAAGGATGGATGTGAGGCCTTAGGGGAAAGGCTGAGTGGGGACAGGGCCTGGGGCAGAGCTGAAAGTTGGCACCTATGGATGTGTCTACACTAAGTCTGGGCTTGAGCATACATCAGTTCTAACATGACAGGGCTGGACTGTCTGAGCTCAAGCCAGGACCGAGGGTCCAAACCCCATCACTTTGCAGTGTAGATGCAACCCCTCCGGACTTGGGTCTTGGAAGTCAGCCAGCAGTATCCCACAGTCCCCCAGAAAAACTTCCTTAGTCCTATCTCAACAATATACAACTTACTCTGCTGAAAAGAGAAGCCAACCCCTCTTTGCTAAGGGCAGCAGCTCAGGCCAGTGTTAACCCATTGTCTTCTGAGCACCAATCTGCCAGCAACAACATTAGAGAACATCTTCAGTTTGCAATGAACTGATCAGGCCTTTTGCAAAGTGACTGTGCATCAGGACAATAAAGTTTTCCCACAGTGCACCCTGGACTGAGGGCTAGAGCAGCCATATTTCAGCTGTGAGAGAAGAAGTGTTAGGGACTCTAGGAGCATGGTTATTTTGACTCAGATCTAGGTACTGGACTAAGTTTGAGCACGGCTTAGAAAAGGCTTAATGTAGGGTTAAAATACAATGTAGACACTCAAACCCTGGGTTCTCTAACACAAATCAGTTCTCAGCTTACATAGCTCCTTTGTCCCCCTTACCCCAAAGGTCTTCTAAGAGGAAGCCAATTCAGTATGACACACACAGCACATCAGTAACAGCCGGAATCCAAAAGTGGGGCAAAGAGAAGAAAGTGGTTTATGGAATCCCCTAAAACAGAACATTTTCAGAGTCCTTGCTCAGGTACCCTGACATACTGAGCATTGTTTGACATGAATTCAACAGAATACAATGATCCTAGAAGGGAGACTAGAAAAAGAAATTGAACCACTCCAGTGAGCTCAGGAAGATAGCTGTGACCAGTACACATCTCCAGACTGATCTTAACTGACCAAATTATTTTGTATATAATCCAAGTGGCTCTCACTTCATTTTCTGTTGCTCTGGCTTCACTGTAAAATGGTCACTATTAACATAATATAACATTACATTTGTTTCTCCTCTTTTGATCAAACTGTATTAAATAAGACAGGAGGAGGGTACTGAACCATGAGTTATCACACACACTTTTCCTACTTCCTATCCCCAGGTACAAAGCAAAAAAATCAGGAAACTAGTTTATTTCGAAGATGTACTCATTAACAGAGTGAGGCCAGGCAAAGGACATTGGGACAGTGACTATCTCAACAATCTTACCGTCTTGAGAAAATGATCTGATGGTGGTCTGGGGGCTGCTTTGACCATCTTTTTCTTTCTCAGAAGGAAGCTTCTTTAGCACAGGGGGAAGCAGAGCAACTTTTGGGGAACTCGGGCCAGATGGAGACTCTGGCATGTCCTCTGTGGAAATATCACACACACAAGCAGATACATCACATTTCCTGCTAAACAGTTTCCAAGAATAGCATCCGCATAGTAGGCAATTGCAATTAACTATTAAAAAAACCACCCCAATACACAACCAACAACATAAAGGATACAGTCAGGGTTTTCGCTCTGCTAGAATTTGGGGCAAACCAGAGGAAACATTCAGGAAGTCTAAGAATCAGACACTAAGGCCAGAAGGGACTTTTGAGATTTTACAATATTAAGAAAGAATGTATGATTGGTACTCAAGCCATCTGGAAGAATTTTACTAGCTAGCAAGTTTTTAAAAAATACAGGAAGTATAAATTAGTCAAACTATCCACTTATATATAGTAGCTAATTGTTTTGCTACTACTGTTGATTATATTGTAGACCTGAATTTCAACTCCTAATGTGTTGCTCTATTATTGAAGTTAAAAAAAATTCTTAAAAGAACAACCTAATTTATTGGAGGGCTAGAAGTGAATTATGCAATTAATAAAGAAAAGTTAAAGAAAATTATTCAGAAATGTATTTTAAAATGGTCATATTGATATTTTTAATAAGCTTAATGTGATAAACCAATCAAGCTTCATAGCTACAAATTACAAAAATAAAAGTAAACAGAACTTTCATAAATAGTTTGCAGGACTCTCTACTTTTCAAGGGAATACTATAGGTTCTTCATTACACCTCTTTCTTAAAAAAAAAGTTTTGAACTTGGAAGAAAGCTACAGGTATTTTCATTTTTTTAAAGAACTGGATAACTATGACAGACATCCTCTCAGTGGTCGGACGTGAATTTTGCATGCCCTATAAAAACTATAGATGTTTTTTGTATGTACAATTTCTCCGTCTTGAACTAGGTTACTTGCAAAGTAGGTCCCTTTCATTTGCATGGTAGTGAAATACTAAAAAGGCACTGCTTAGGTGTGTTTTTTCATAAGCATACTGTCTCTAATGAAGGAAATGATGCATGGCTGGAGGTGGGAGAAGTAAGCTCTTAGGAAACATTGACTGATATTATGCATCTGTTTAGAATGAGAGTTCAAACAAGTACTGGAAAAGAATGGTGTTTTGTCTTACCAATGAATGGCCATCACAAAGGAAACAGCAATTCTGGTCTCGACTAAGCTATGAGATAATCCTTCAAATGCTATGTAACATTTAAACTGACAAAACTCATGAGCTGTTGGCAAAAACTGATTCTGCCACAATAGTGGCAGCAATGGTGGAGCCCAAATGTAAACAGGGTCCTGACTACTACGTGGTGGTTTCACCACTGTGTCCTTTGTGCCGTGTTAGACAAAAGGATAATAAACATGGAGTCTGCCTGTATGTTAACACACTCGTTTTTGCTACCACCAAAGGAGCTGAAACAGTGGCAGCAATGATGGGGAATATCTGTCTCCCTTCCAAGTCACAAAAAGGAGTTTCAGTGCAGGCACAGCCCGGGACGTACGTCTTTTGTAGGAAATGTGCGATGGGAGGAACAGACAGCTTTGCAGCTGTGGGTAAGTTGAGACCATCTTCTTTCATGGGCTTTTCAGACATCTTAAACTCTATTTTCAACTTAAGCCAAAGACTAAATAAGTGATGCCTTCCTGTTATACACATCTAGTGGTGTTTTACTTAAAGACATATCTTATTTTATGACTGACTATAAAATAATCAATACAAATTTATGAAGAAGTGATCTGGTACCTGTGAGAGAGGCAAAAAGTAAATTCTAACCATGGTGAGGCAGTGACTGAATTAGGAAGATAATAGACAGAGCACACAATCAAGGGCAAGGAAGAGGCTGCAATTTCACTCTGCAAATGGTTCTTCTCTAGGGCTGGCAAGTACCAACATGAGCATGGGAAGACTCTAAATATCTGAAAGGCACTACGGGTGGTAACAATCATCCTGTTTAGTCATAAGTGATTAGTAAACAGTATGTTTGTCAGAGCTGCCAGACAAGTCAGTTTCCAGTTTAATTCTTTTCACTCTCAATATCCATAACTTTTTGGGCAGGTCCATACGAGGGGACAGGTAGGGAAATGTGAAGAAAACTTTCAATTCCATTTACTGTCTTGAGATAATGCCTGAACAGGAGTTTAGTAGAGAACAGTCATTAGCAGGGGGTCAAGGAACAATTCTTCATGATTATAAAAGACCAAACAAATGGATTTGGAGCCCATTCAATATAGGGGAAGAAAGAGGGAGGCAGGGGGGAGAAAGATACAGGCATAGATTTCCTAATGTTTAGGAAAGCAATCCAAAGGCAAAAACAAAGCATTTAAATACAGAAATGTTTCTATATTATACTAGAACAGAGAGGGGCAGTAACACAGTGGCCGTTAGCCCCTGGCAGGCTGTCCACTAGATTTACCTGCATGGCCAAAGGTACCAGCAATCGCAGCTCCCATTGGCTGTGGATCGCCATTCCCAGCCAGTGGGGGCAATGGGAAATGGCGTGAACTAGGACACTGGTCCCTGGCAGACTGGATCTGTCCTGTGGACTGGTATTTGCCCACCCCTGTACTAGAGGATTATCCAGCATTGTTGGGTCTTTGTGGGGGCCCCGGGCAGAGAGAGAGGGTGAAGGAGTCAGGGCTGGGAGAGGGTGTAGGGGGGCTCACCGGGGCCACCTGCAGTGGCGAGGGCAGCACTGCTCTGACAACAGCTGATTCTTGGCCATGTTGCCTGGCCAGCAGATCGTCCTGGGAGGCCAGGGCTGTGCAGCCCATCCCTGGCTGGAGGCTCCTGGGGGAGGAGGGGATGAGGAGGCAGGGTTGTGCTGCCCGGCCCCTTCCGGCAGCTCTTCCCAGGGACTGGAGGTGCACTCCTGACCCTGGGTCTCCTCGGGGAGTGGGGGGCGGGGGGGAAGAGAGGGGATGTGGGGCTCTCTCTCCCTCAGCACTGCAGAATAACGGTCTCCCACATTTGCTGCCCCCAGTGATTATTGCAGAGCATAACTTTCCCTCCTATCTGACTCCTCCATTTCCATGTTATGGAAAGCAATCCCATTCCAGGCATTTCCCATTTTCCTGGCACAACTAAACCCTGGCCTTTCTGTAAGTTAGGATAAGAGAAAGCTGCAGACCAAATTTGGTAGTCCTAACTTTCATAGTTTAAGAGGAGTTATTGAACAAATGGACTCACAGACAGACATATGCACAAACACTCTAATATAGATTGATAATGTGATAACTGACTAATTGGTCAAAGGGCTGAGAGAAACACATAAAAGGTCAAAAAAATTAATGTTTTGGTAGAATCAGGGGGGTTGAGTTTAAAGAAAATACAAAGGTAATCTATTTAGTCAGTGCCTAACACAGTGGGGCTACCATTCCAAAGTAGGGTCTCTTAATACTTTTATAATAAAATAATAATAACCATCACAACACAGCTCTGTGACTTTCTCTAATTGGTCATTATTTCTATTATTTCTTCTTCTCAGCATTTTCCATTACAAATATATATATTTGAGAGAGTGTGAGAGTCTATTCCTGTATCTGTCTGTTCAAGAACTCCTCCTAAATGGTAATAAGTTAGGGCCACCAAATTTGGTATACTGCAGGGATGGGGAGGCCACTCCAAGAATTTAGTAAGTGGTCAAGGGCCATACTCTTTCATGGTATTAATGGAGGAGGTATGACGCCTGTGATGGACATTGGGTGCAGAAAGGAGCTTAGGATAGAGGACTGTGGTGCAGAAGGGGGTGTAGGATCTGGGAGGGAGTTTGGGTTAAGGAGGGGGTTGTAACCTGGAGCAGGAGACTTACTGCAGAAGTGGGTGCTGAGTCCAGGAGGGGGCTGCAGGAGGGAGTGTAGGATCTGGGAAGGGGTCGTGACCTGGGGGAAAGAGTGCAGGAGGGGATTCAGGGATCTGGGTTGTGACTGGGGTGGGAGGGAGCTATGATTTGAAGAAGGGGTGTAAAAGGCGGTACAGAATTTGGGAGGAAGTTGTGACCTGGGGCAGGGATGCAGGAGGGGAACCAGGGGATTTGGATGTAGGGTGTAAAAGGAGGCAGGGGTGCGGGGGGGAGGTGGGGAAGGAGGAGTGAGGGGCGGGGTTGGGAGATTGGGGAGAGGGATGGGCTGGGGTGCCAGAGGTAGGCTCAGGCCAGGAGGTGCTTACCTAGTCAGCTCTCAGCCAGCAGTCCTGGAGGTCCAGGCAGGTTCCCTGCCTTCCGCACCCCTACACTGGATGTGGGGGCCACATGCAGCTGCGAATGCTACAAACCTGGAGGTGGAGGGATACTTTACACACTTCCTGTCCTGCAAATAAGCAGCTCCCATTGGCCAGTTTCTGATTCCAGCCCCTCGTATACAGCTTTCTTTTATCATAACTTAAAGCAAGGTCAGGGTTTGGTTATGTCAGTAACATGGAATGTGCCTGGAATGGGACTGGTTCTCATAAAACCACAAGAAAAGACACAGAATCACCAGACAGGTGAAAGGGACTGGCTGGGGACATACCCCTCTCATCCAGGACTGCCCCAAGTCTCCTACCCCATCAGGCACTCGGTAGAGAGGGCAGGAGGTAGGTAGCTGAAGCCCTCTCATCCCCTGATTTGTACAGGAACCTTGCTGGCTGTTCCTTTTCATCAGGAAGCAAGGGGAAAGTGCATAGCTTGCTAAATTCCTCACTCTGGCTGTGGAACACAGTGGGGAGATGAACTTGGATCTGCCCCAGCCGGGGGACATGCACTCCTTCTCTGGCTGTGCTCGCTGGAGCTGTAGTGGCCATGGACAGGTGCTTCTCACCTGGCCTCCAAGCCGTAGCGGTGAGAGGGCTGAGATAGTCCTCTCTCCCCAGGGCAGCCAGCAGACTGAACCCCTCCATCCCCAGCCCCACCCCAGAGCAATAATTTACATGAAGGAAAACATGAAGTAACTGAGTTAAGGACCCAAGCAACACCAGGTAAATCTTCTAGTTAAAAAAAATAAAGTGAGGATGTCTAATTTCTCTTCAGGATTTAGTTGTTAGCATTTCCTTGGTGGTTCAAGCAAATCCTGTTTATACATTTTCTTCCAACGGGGCCGACCAGCCTGAACAGTTCCTCACCATTCCGAGAGGCAGAGCGAGGCTTCTGTGGAACTGTGGGACGTCCCGTTGGGCTGGGCTTCGACTGCAGTGGAGGTTTGGGGCTCGTGGGCGTACTGGAAGAACATCTAGCCCGTGCACCAGCTTCAGCCTTTGGTTCAGTTTTTGGATTTTTTTCTGAAGATGCCACAACAGAGTCACCTTTACTCAAGGCAAAACGATTCTCTGGGAGGGGCTGGTGGAGTTTAGGCACTAAAACAACAAACAACAACAACAACAACAACAGTAATGAGAACAACAAATAAAGTCTTCTACATACTGCAGAAAGCACGCTGTGCAGGTATACTCCCGAGGTAAAGCCTACCTCAGGCAGCAATGCGCACACCATGTATAAATTAGGCAGCGATGGGAAAGCTTTTAAGACTGAGGGTTCAGCAGGTGTTCAATGAGCAGCCAACAATGTGTGTGTCAGGCTGTACGCACAACTCACTCATGAGCAGGCCTTGGAGAGTCACCACGCTTGGATATATTGGGACGGTGGCTAGCTAACCCACTCTTCCTCCGTTGTAGGCAGGCGCTGATGACATGGGTTGCTTCCTTTCCACGTTCATGAGTACCTTTTCTCACTCTCTTATCTAAAGATTTCTTCCTTTCAGTCCTTCCCTGTGGTATTCCTCATTGCTTTTTGGCAACTATCAAATCCACTAGTCCCCAACATCCTTCCTGTTCCTCTGGCCCCTTTCTTGCTCCTTTGGATATCTCCATCTTTCTCTCCCTCTTTTCTCTTGCCCTAAGGGTAGAGAAAAACCCACGGGCCAGTGGGGAAGGGAGAGGAAGGTCTGGCTACCATCTCTTTCTATGACTCTTGCACTGACATACAGAGGTGAGTTTTCAGCAGGAAACTCTTACTGACCAGAAGAGGAGCAGCAGAACAGGCAGTCTCTGGCTGTCCAGCATCATTGAACACAGAGTTCTAAGGGCCCAAGTTGAAAATCCCAGCCAGTTTTTTTTTCCTGCCAAAGACTAGCAGTGGAATCCAGGACACAGAAAAGAAATCCTCGCCTGAGGTGCGTGTTCCAGGGTTTTTTTGTTTTTGTTTTTAATGCTTTTAGATCAGATTTAAAATTGGGTAGCAATGACAATCCTATTTATATGACTCTAACTGATTTAGTAACACTGCATATAGACTACACTGTCGCACATTTATTAACAAGGTTGCCAGCACATTATTTTTACCAAGCAAAGGCTGATGCATTTGCACACAAATCTCACTTAAATCTAATGCAGCTAGAGCCAGCTGTGCAAGTTGGCATAAAGCATGCTGGAAACTAGCTTGCAAATAAGCAAACTGCCTTCCCTTATTTCCTTCCTGCCTCCAAACCCTGGGAGTACTCCAGGAGGATTATATGAACATGTATGTTCAATCAATCTTCAGATTTGCACGTGTACTAGGTGACAGCATTCTTCACTTTTAATGATTTACAATTTCTATGCTTGGGTTGGACATAAGTCTAGTTTCACCTACGTTTAGACTGCCTTGGCCTTCTGACAAGGAAAAGTATATGCCCGCAGATGCTGACTTGGCCTAGCTAACTGCTATTCCAGTTCAGAAAACCTACTTGTTACAGTAGTGCTGAGCATAGGAATTCTAAGTGCAGTGTGTGGGGAGGAAGAATGTTGATACAGCGAGTTGCGGGCCAATCTCAGAAATGTTTTTCCAGTTTACGTAGTTGTTTTTCATATTCAGCTCTGTTGGATTTGAGTTGTGGGCTAACCAAAAGGATTGTGGTGCGTGCATGTGTGGGCAACAGATCTTTGCACTGTAAGCAAAACAGCAGAAGGCTTTCCACACTTGTATCTACAACACTTGTATGGGAGTGTGAGAAAGGGAGAGATTGGCTAACAGACAGCAGTTTCCTACATGAACTAAGAGAAAAATATTCTCTGTCTGTTTTCTCATTAACAGCCAGCAATTTCCCTTTAAACTCCATTACTTGTCTTTCTAACCTCAGGCCTGTTAATATTATTAGAACATAGTAAGTTGATATAAATTAAACAAAACAATGAAACTATAACTACAACAGGGGCAGCCAGAGGGAATTTCTTGCAGTGATGAAACAAGAACTGACACTCAGAGGCAGGAGGGATTGCTGTGCCCACACTGCACTGGGATTAGGGAGGGGGAAATGTGTCATTTATAGGAATTAGCTGCAAGGAAAAATGGAGATCAACCACTCGTTAACTCTTAGTGTGCCCACTTTCTTGGTTCTCTAACCTCAGATGTGTCTCTCTCTTATTGGAATACCAACAGCAAAAAAGGATCCTCCTCCAAAGATATTAGTCTGGAATGCTACTATGATTTTAAAGTATGGTTTCATGGGGCTCTCTCACAGTTTCTCGCTACACTAGCTTCTAAACCACATTTAGGAATGACGTGGAAACCATAAACTGGTTTCTGACAACTGCTCAGCCAATGTTGTTTCGAACATAGTTTGTAAAATCTTTTCACACAAATTCCCATCATCACTATACAAAAATTAGAACTGGATTCTTTAGCATACACAGAGACGACTTCTATATTGGTTTCAGCCCCTTTTCTAGCAGAGTTCTCACATCACCTAAGACACCATCAAAACTGGCAGTATCTAGCATCTGTTTCATCAGTCTAAACAAGACTGAATTATCCTCCACTACCATGGTGGCCAGGCATGTTTCAGGCATGGCGGGGAACCCTGAATTACAGCAGTCTGTGATGGATCTGCTTAGTGGATGAAGGACTTCGGTTGCATAACTATAAATCCAGTACCTTTTGTAAGCACTATAAGAGTATGTCTAGACTACATGCCACTGCCGACAGAGGCATGTAAATACCAACATAGCCAATGAAGCGGGGATTTAAATATCCTCTGCTTCATTAAAATAAAAATGGCCACCACACTGTGCCGGCTCAGCTGATTGTCGGCATAGCGCAGCAGTCAAGACACAGATCGGTCGCCAGGGAAAGCCATTGTCGACCGATACTGTAAACATCGTTTCACGAGGCATAAGGGATCGGTCAACAACAGCTTTCCCAGTTGACTGATGTCACAGGGGGCGCCATGAAGTTAAGTTACATGCTTGACCCTGGGGCAGCGGGGCTCAAGTTTCTGATTCCTGAAAGGGGTATGACAGTCTGGAAAGGCTGAGAACCACTGGTATAAACTCTGCAAAATGAACGCCTGGCTATGAAAGCCTCATTTACGGCAGGAGCAAACAGATTTAGGGCCCTCTCTTCTCTCTAGGCACTAGGGATGTCAGCGTGTAGCCAACTACACGACTATATCAGAGGCAGCAAGGCGGGGGGAGGGAACACGGAGGGGGGAGCCAGTGTCAGTGGGGAGTCGGCTTTCAAGCTGGCTCCCCACAAGGACTAGATCCCGCAGAGCTATCTGCCCCCCACCCTTGTGCTGCTGCCTCTGATAGAGGCAGTGGGGGGAGAGGGCGCTGGAGCCAATGCCTGGGGGAGCCAGCCTAAAAAGCAGCTCCTTCCTGCACTGGATCCCATGGAGCTGCCACCTCCCACCCCGTGCTGCTGCCTCTATCAGAAGCAGCAGCATGGGGAAAGGGAGGCAGGCAGGCGGAAGGGAGGCAGCTCCCCTTGTGGACTGGCTCTTGCCTGCCACCCCATTCACTGCCTCTGCCCCCGCCCCCCAGACAATCAAATGACTGTGTAACTGCTATAATTTCATGCAGTTACAAGTTTAATAAATCAGTCGAACGCTACCATCCCTACTATGCACATAGTACTTGCTACCCCCGATCTTCAGTTCCACCTTTGCTGCTGCTGCTACCAGGAAACACCCTATCAGCAGGCCGTGGCAAGAGTACATATATGAGTTCTTGCGCCACCCCTACAGAGCAGTGTATGAATGAAACAACTGGCCAACTGCCCACCTCGGAAACAGATTGTATGAGAAGTACTGCCAAACGCAGAAATTACTCGCCCTTGCCCAGAACAACTGTACCTGTACCACTGCCATCCAGCCGTTCAGAGCTCACTGCGGTATCCTGAGAGCTCTCTCTGGGAGCCACTTCGTTCCCAAGTCTCTAAAAATGAGAAAGAGAATCCCTCAACATTTTTAGTGATAAATCACAAAATGCAGTGGTTCGTTACTAAGAGGTTTATAGCCAGAAGTTCATAATTGCAGAAAGGAGCTCTAGTAATTATGCCTGGACATATTTTTATGTGTCTGGTAGCAGATTTGGAAATCTCATATGTGGGAAGGAGACCTCAGCAATTTTGGTTACCAGTAAGGCCATGGCGCTGGCAGAGTCACATCCATATAGTGACAAACATGCCAAGGAATAATGAGTTGGAATCAGACAATCCGGTTAAAAGCTGTTCTTTTCCATTCATCTTGACCAAATGTATTATTGGTGGGGATGTGAAAGGTTAACCAATAAACTGGTAGGGGCTGGAGCAGCTCCCCATCCACAATGAGCAGGAGGCAGCCCGGGGGGGGGGGGGGGGGGGCTACAGGCAGGGGCTGCTCCAGCCAGGCTGAAGTAACCCTGCCTGCTATGAGGGAACCCGCTCCAGCCCAGCCACAGCAAGGTAGGATGGGCCGCTCACTGGTTAAACTTCACGTTTATCTAGTTAACCAATTAAACAGGATTTTACATCCCTAATTATTGGCATTCAGTGAAATAAAATACTGGATAAAATTAAAGTTTCTCTGCTGTAGATAGAAACAGATACACCTTTTCAAAGATCCAAATTTTGAAGCAAAGGTTGCTGAACTGGCTGTAGTTTATTTAATATGAAAATGTATGTGCATGTGGAGAAATGTCTTGGAAATCTGAGCTGAATCCAAGAAGAGACAGTTGCTTCAATATTTACAGGCCATGATTTTTAAAAAGTTAGACTTCATAAGAGGTACTGGGTGCCCAAAATCTTTGAAGTATTAGGTCACTTATTTAGGTGCCTGAACCTAACTTTAAAAGTACACATTTCTGAAAATCTTAACCATGTCTTTGCCTCAAGGGAGAAAAGAGTTTTAAGAGATAAACCTGTAAATTATTTGATTCTCATTAATGTCTGGAGGTGCACCAAGTGAGAGACTCTCTTAGAGAGAATCTTGGTTATACAACAGTACGATAATCAGCCTTTAGGATTGTACTATATTTCCTTTCTATACCTTGTTCACTCATGTGAATAAAAGATACCAGAAGAAAAGTAGAGAGCACACAAATTACTCTGCAAACTAGCACCAAACAGGAAGGTCATTACACAGAAGGCTAGGAATAAAGTGTGAATCTTAAATTAAAAACAAATACATTTTGCATGTACCTAGGATTTTGGTTTAAATTTACCATTTGAAGACAGATACCTAACTCTGAAAAGCAAACAAATGCTGGAGTCGTTATTCCTATTTTCAGCATTATAAAACTACCACATTCATGACATGCTACTGTGGTATGATTGGCACTGTGGTGTTCTCCTCTTGTCTTTAGAGGAGCATTCAAAGGTCCCAGCCACACACTGTACAAACACACGCTTAAGACAAACAATGTCTCAAAGAACTCCCAACCTAAATAAAGACCAGGAGCAGCATTTAGGTAAGAGAGACATAGGAGGGAAATGGAGACAGGAGGGCCAGGGTAATACTAATAAGAATCGATAGATGGGCTTATAGTAGCTTATGAAAAATAGAGGCATTAAAAGAAAAAGCAAAACAAAACAGTATTTTAGGTAAACATACATAAATAAAAAACTATTAACATTTGTTGTCTCTGAAGGCCACCCTGTTTAGCCATTGTTAGGTATGACTTATCACAGGTATTGTGGTAGGCTTGGGTGCTTAGGACAGTTATAAAGGACAGTACGGAGGGCTCTGTGGATTAATTGGTGCTTCCATTTTGCTGATGCTCTAATGGCTCCCAAAAATGTTAATGAGAACATCTCTCAGATTTAAGAATGGAATAATTCAGCATTTACTCTGCCTATTTAAGAACTGACATGGTCATTACATTTCCCCACATTTTCACTATAGGCCTGCCAACACACAGTTTTTGGTTTAGAAGCTGATCTAGTTAAAGTGGCACAATCCCTTAGTGAAAATAAGACATATCAGTACAACTGCATCTGCAATAGGGATTTCATGCTGCAAATGTATCTGTATAAATTCACTTCCTTAGCTTAAATAGTTAAATCAATTCAAAAACTGTGCAGAGAGCAGGCCTAACCATCGACTGGTTACAACTGCAAAGTCCCATAAAAGCGAAAAAGAGAAAAGTGTATGTGGGGGGGAGGAGGGAGGGGAGAGAGAGGAGGGGGACGAAATCAATGCTCACTGATGTAGGAGTACTGTACTGTGATTTGTACCAGTATGTAAGAGACCCAGGTTGATTTTCCACTCCTAGTTCTCCCCACGGTCTATTTCAGTTAAATTCATTCCCACACCTCATGCTTCTGCAAATGTGCCTAAGGGGTCAGTCTCTCTTTTTTCAAATTTCCAGAGACAATTATTTTTCTTAATGAAGGAAAAGTCAGTTTGCTCTCAAGAATATAATTTTCTATTTTCACCATGAATTGTGAATTTTCATACATACTTACAAAAACATTCAGTTTCCTCTGCAAGTATTGATGAAGTAAAAAACTTGTGCATAGCTGTGAAAACGTACTACAGGCAGTCCCCGACTTACGCGGATCCGACTTATGTCAGATCCGCACTTACGAACGGGGCTTTCTCGCCCCGGAGGTCGAGGTGGCGGATTGCTACCTGCGAGCTCCGGGGCGAGAAAGCCCCGTTCGTAAGCTGCTCCGGTGCCCCTGGTCTGCTGGAGACCGTCTCCAGCAGACCAGGGGCACCGGGCGGGTTCCCGCGCTTCTGAGGCTTTGCCAGAGCAAAGCCTCAGAAGCGCGGGACCCCACCGCGGCTGCCACTTCAGTCCCGGTGCCTGTGGTCTGCTGGGGACCGTCCCCAGCAGACCACAGGCACCGGGACTGAAGCTGCAGCCACGGCGGGGTCCCGCGCCTCTGAGACTTTGCCAGAGCAAAGCCTCAGAGGCGCGGCACCCCGCTGCCGCTGCGGCTCTGCTCCCCATGTCCCTGGTCTGCTGGGGGGGGGGGGCGCAGCTAGTGTGCCCCCCCCAGCAGACCAGGCTTTTGTTTTGGACCCTGGGGCAGAGCAGCTGGGGCGCTGCCGATTGGCCCTGCAGCGCCGCTCTGGGCACTACTGGACCAACCCGGCAGCACCCCAGCTGCTCTGCCCCAGGTCCTGATTCAGCCGCTGCTGGTCAGTTTCAGCAGCGGCTGAATCAGGACGCCTGGGGCAGAGCAGATGGGGTGCTGCTGGGTTGGTCCAGTAGCACCGAGGAGCGGCGCTACTGGAGCAACCCAGCAGCACCCCAGCTGCTCTGCCCCAGGCGTCCCCAAGTCAGCTTCTGCTGAAACTGACCAGCGCTGACTACAAGAAGCCCGAGGCAGAGTTGCTCTGCCCCGGGCTTCCTGGAATCATCTGCTGATCAGTTTCAGCAGCAGCTGACTTGGGGACGCCTGGGGTTCTTAAGTTGATTCTGTATGTAAGTCAGAACTGGTGGTCAGTTTCAGCAGCGGCTGAATCTGGACGCCAGTTCCGACTTACATACAGATTCAACTTAAGAACAAACCTACAGTCCCTATCTTGTATGTAACCCGGGGACTGCCTGTATTAAGATTGTGTTTTACCCTTTTTATTGATGTTTTGAATTCACAAAGAAATCCTTTTATGTCTTGAAATAATACACAGCAGCACTAAACTAACCAAACAAATGCAAATATTTCCAAATTGTCATTTCAGTGTGATGATAGTCTCATTGTTTATCCCTGTTTCTATGGTAATGACACCCCTGACAGCTCATCTGAAGAGAGACATACTAATCTTTAAAATGATGCATCAGGTGCACGTATAAAGAGGATACATTAGAGCGACCAAATCAGCAATGTCTGTTGCTTGTCTACTAGGAGAGGCTGTCAAATATATGAAGTGTCATTTGCACCAGAGGTATGCTAGTCTTGCTGCAATTTATGTCTATTCATGACTTATTCTATACGAATGTCACATATAAAATATCTATTGTGCCACACACGAATATGTATTGGGCTCTATAAAAAAAGGAGAGCAAAACAGTGGAATGTAGCATTTGCACCTGAAAGTGCAGGAATTATAACAAAAGCATCAATAAATGTTAAGGAGCTTGGCTGCCTGTTTATCTTGATAAAGATATTTAAATATTCAGTTCTGCAAACACTAGATGGAGCTAGCAGATCTTTATATCTCAAGAAAACCTGGAACCCCCCCCCCCCCCACACACACACACACAGATTCTGACTCATTTATCTAGTGGCATTAATGCCAATTCACACATCAAATTCACAGCAAAAGAAGACAAAAAAGCACTTGCCATTTTTTCATCTACTGTGCACCTGCTCATCATTTGTAACTGTAATAATACTGTAGAAGATCATGAATGAAACAGTAAATTCCTTATGGCTTTGTTTTTACTTAGGATAAATCTGAATTTAAACAACCATCTGTATTTTTAAGAAAAATTTAATTCCGTAACATTAGAATCCTGATAAATCTGAAAACATTAAGGGAATTGGTGATGCTTCATTTAAGCTATGAATACAAATGTAAGTCTGAGTTCCTGGATTACTCACGAGTAGTCAACTGTTGATCAAAATGTAAAACAAAGCCATTGCACATTTCAAATCCTGCATGATGTAAATGAACATTAGCCTTCTGAACATTAACTATTTGTTTTTGTGTAATACAGAGCAAAGATTGACGATTAATCTTAAAGATCAAATTTCTTTATGTACAAAAATCCTATGTCAATTCACCTTTCTGATTACCATTAAAAAAGCACATTGCCAGTCAAAAATGACCCTACAGGTTATGTCTACACTGCAATTAGACACCCATGTACAGCCTGGGCCAACTGACTCAAGTGTGCAGGGCTCAGGTTAAGAGGCTGTTTAACTGCATTGCAGACTTCATGTTCCTGAGTTGGAATTTGGTCTCCAGGATCCTGAGAGATGGGAAGGTCCCAGAGCTCCAGGAAGTTTACGCTGCAAAGAAACAACTTTGTAGTCCTAGTCAGTTTACACAGGCCAGTCACAGGATTTTATCTGTAACGTAGACGTACAAAATGTAATGGTGGGTAGAAACCTAGCTTTTACAAACATCTAAGAACAATTCTTACAAAAGGTTCAATTGGGGAAAATTCCATTGTAAATATTCCCTCTGTCACACCAACATTTCCCTGCAGTGTTTACACCATGGGGCAAGTGAAAGGAAACTAGAAATGAAGTACAAACAAAACAGAAAATGAGCAGTTTATTTTCTTTTCCAAGCTGAAAGAGAAATGCAAAGAGTAAAAAAAGCAGCATTGAAAGAAGTAAATTAAAATGTTAGTCCAAAATGAAAACTTGTGTTCCCTCTAATCTTTTCCATCCATGGGTAATTTTTTTCCACCCATGTGCAGAATAAATTTTATGGGCACCACGGCATGTGTGAATGTGCACCACCAATAGAAACACAAATCCTAGTTCTGGGCACTCTTCTAATCAGCTGGGCAGTGTTTACATTTCTCCTGAGCAGCTGCATCTGTAAACAGCTTCCAGGGAACACTGGCAATGACTTTCTATCTGTCCAATTTTTCAACCAATGCCATCTGTGCTAACCCACTGACATGGAAGTGCTGTTACCTAACAATTTTTCAAAAAACTACAGCATATTGGTACTCTACCTCTCTAATCTTTAGATTATAAAAAGACTGAAGCAAGGCTTCTGCTTTGACCTGCAGCAAGCACACTGCAGAATTGAACAATAACCCTTCATAACCCACTGTTCTAGTTAGCTGAAGGGTCAGAATGTGATACTCCAACTCACACTCTATAACACTTCACTCCACCAAAAGCAATGCAACTCTATTCACAGTATTATGAGTCAGGATCTGGCCCTAGATGGGAAAGGGACTCTCTTTTGCTGAAAGAAATAAACAAGATTTTTAACGTAAGTGTCCCTTTAACAGCCCTTGGCTATTATTGCTACAGGAATACCTGTAGATTAATTCAGAATGTCCTAATCTGACAGGCTAAGAGGAGTGTTGAATGCATTATTATAGTTTAAATCCTAAGAAAAGCCGTTTTAAAATGATTGCAATCAGTGACAAAACTAGGTTTATAGGGGCTATACTTATAAGGAAGGTTCCATATTAAGCTACAAGGACACTGCTCCCTGCACAGCACCGAGACCAGGTTCTTTGTACAATGCTCTATTATTTGCTCACTAGAAAACAGAGCTAAAATGCACATTGGGAAATGTGCCGCTTACACACGTGACCAAATATGTAATTTCCATCTCTGGTTTCTATGATTATTTGTAGTTTAAGGGTAGCAAGAAAGAACAGGTATTATTAGATGTGGAACAAAAGGGCTCGTAATAGGAGTCAAAGGATGCAATTAAACAAAAGAAAATTGAAACTGGTATTAGAAAATATCGTCTGAAAGGGAGAATTATTCCTCAACACAGAGTAATTTATTTATAGTACAGTGCAACTGGTGGAAAGCCATTCCTTAATAAACCCGCCCCACAAAACAGAAGGAGAAGGGCCATTCATTTACAAACCTGGCTAACTTTGTAAACTCACTTTTGAGAGTAGGAAATAATCCTGAATAGGCAGGGATTAAGGACTAACTGATCTTTCTTACTTTTAGTGCTATCATATAGATTTCATTTACATGCCAGAGAGTAACCCATCACAAATAACATTTGAAACAAAGAGCTCAGTGTAAGCTTATTTTTCTCACAAACAGAAATTGGTTCAATAAAAGTTATCCCCTCACCCACCTTGTCTTTCTAATGTAACATAGCTGATACGTTAAATGGGAGCCTCTTACTCTTGTGTACCTGTATGGGGTTCGGTTCTTTCCTATTTTTTATCAACTAGAGTCACCACAAATCAGAAATAAGCTGCCCTCACCTTCTGTGAAGAAGCGGCTCTTCTTTCCTGCTTGGCTTTCATTTCGGCTAGGAGTCCACTTCCCATCACTTGCACTCCATACCTACGCCCTCCCTGTGGGCTGCCTTTGTTGTCACCCCTCTCGGCTCTTGCAGCATCCTCTGGCTGAATCTCTTCCAGAGAGTCTGGTGTTTTTAGCTCCTCAGCTCGCTCTGTGCTGCCATTCTGCTCAGCTGATTTTTGCTCCTTTTTAGTAGTGTCCACGGCCGGACTTTTGACAACACCTTTGGGTGACGAGGGTTCTTCTGCCACCAGAACAGTCTGAGGACGTTCAGATTTAGATCGAGATTTGATTAAGTTGAGAAACCCGCTTTTCCGAGAATCTTTTTTCTTTCTTTCATCACCCACTTCACTGGACTCATTGGTGTCTGAACGTTTCAGTGACGATTTCCTAATGAAACAAAGACAAATTTTCATATATTCTGTAGGTTTTCCTGAAAAAATACCTGTTTTTAATAATTTCAAATGATTTCTCTGAGGCATAGCTAAGCGTTTGCATCATTAGTAAGTTACACTCTACCCAATTATTATCCAATGCTTATAAAATAGAGATTGGTTCATATGACTGATGCTGTTGGCCAAACTCCATTAAAGTCACTAAGAAATGTAGGGCTAGGATAACTTGTAATGCCGCAGTATGGGATACCTTGGCTTGACTATTCCTACCTTTGAACTGTAAGTTGAACCAGAGTGTTTCTAATTCAGGCATTCCTCAAGCATAATTTCAATGTTTCTACTCTTTTAAGGGTATCCTCACCTTCAGAGTATCCTCATCCCCAGGAGTAGCTTGTATCTACCGCATCGTGACCCAGGCACCGGACAAAACACAACTTTTCGGGAACTGTCCTTTTTAGAATTCCAGAACTCTGCACCAACAACCAATGCAGTTCTGATCAGCCATGCTCCCAATCCTACCCAATTCACAGCTTTTCAGGAAGATTGGTACTTCGGGTGGCAACATATACACTGTCTAATGCTTGCCCTGCAAAACTGTAAAATACTGATGTGGTGCTGCCCTTCATAAAATGAAACCACTGGTAACAAGAAAAGTTTGAAGGTCTGGGATTTTATACAAGTTACGTATAACTTCAATACACAGCAGTTTTTCAAAACTTTTTTTTAGCCAATATGATTTCATAGCTACTTACTGGGTGTCATGTATGATTTTGTATTTGCAATCGTGAATTACCAAAATCTGCTTGTCATTTGCTACTTATCATTCACATTTAATTTCAGCTCTCCCTTCCCTTTCTCCTCCAACTATTTACCAATTTACACATACTATTTACTTAACATTTTACCTTTATTTACTCAACGTCAAATATAGCAAATAACCAATCATTTTAGATAATCTTGAACTAGCTTTGGTTTGTATGTTCATACTAAAGAAATGAGAACTTTTCACCACTGGTTCTATAAAATATCCATCTAGTTTGCATCCCTGTAGGCTGGATTTCTTGCTATGTGAGGTGTAACAGGCAGACCTTTTGGATTAAGTCCCACACAAACACGAAGCATTGTGATTTTGTAAAGCAAGTGTTATTTATCAATAAACATAAATCACATATCACTTCCCCATGTCATTTAGGGAGGACATTAATCTGAAACTAAACACACATTATAGATACAGAGCCAGAGCCTGAGCAATGTCATTTAAGGGTCTGAAGAAGTTAGTGGAACTATACTAATATACTTCAATTGATAATCTCATTCACAGCATATATTAAAAGCATTTTATTTCCAAGTACGTTTTTTAAAGTGAGAGTATTTCAAATTCACGGATATACGAGGCTACTAAGATACAGTCTGGTTTTGAAAGTAGCTATGCAAATTGAAGACTTGAATATTAGAAAAAAAAAAGTCAAATACAATGTGTTAACCATGAATATTTCACCCTAACAAACCATCAGTAAGAATGCATGAACTTTACTTTGACTCACTAGAGTTGAACTTACTTTGAATCCATTTTTGTTACTTTCTTGGTGAAAAATTCATCAACACCTTCGTCCACTCTACCCATGAGGCCATTCTGTTCTCCTTCTTGAGGTGTTGCCCCACACACCTGATAAAACACAAATGTTCTCCTATGTTACAGTCTCCATGTCATGCTGCTAGTTATAGGTTCCAACATCATTAAAGCTGAATGCCTGTTGCCACATACTATTCAGACAACCCTTTTCCTGACTATTTCCTGAGGCCAGTTATAAGGGATGAGTCATAACATAAGCAACACAACATGGCAGTAAGAATCCTCACTTTTCAAAGATGCTGTAAACCATAAGCCCTGTTGGATACATATGAAATTAAAGATTTAGAGTCATCTTAACATAGGTCAAAGAAATATATATGTTGTTAAGAGAGCGCTTAATTAGCATTGGCATTAGTCCAAAGGAATGAAGAAGGGAGGATGTTTGGTTTTTAGCTAATGAAGGAAAGCTTCTAAAAAGGCGGCCTGTGACCAACAGGGATGATTGCAGATGGTTTTATGATGAATCTATCTTGAAACAAGCCAGAATGGCTCTTCCCAATCCACACACCAGTTAAAACCTTTGAGAACCCAAGTGCAATAGAAAAAACTGTTGGTAGCAAACAGGAAGGGAGGAAAGGCCTTGGGAAAAATCTCCCCTGGATTAAGACTGGAAATAATAGTGAACTGTTTTTTTATCTGAAGTCAGTATCTGGAAATGACATCACTTGTTTGTTGAAGGATATGAAACAACAAAACTCTTAATGGATTCTTTACTAATACCTGCCTGGTCATGTTGGAGCCAACCAAAATGGATCTAAGCACTCTTGGCTTTAGCCCATTTATAAGTATTTTGATCAAAAGTTTATACAGATTTTGTTAGCATTTGATTGGACTAAACTGCTTTTTAGGCATGTTTAGAGCAATTGGACAGGTATCAATTCCCCTGTGGATTTAATAAAGAAATGTACAGGTAAATTAGTGTCTACTAGTATCCCATATTTATAATTTCTAACATTAATAACAACTTCAACAAGGCCAAAACCTTTTGAATTGTGTGAAAAGAGCAGTTTAATTTTTTTGTTAGAAGTTTTTCAAAATGGAAATCCTGACCTGTGTATGTACTGTCAATGCCTGCAGAGACAGAGTCTTTGTCAGCTTTTGTTCACCTGGATTAGAGAGATGTGCATTCTAGCAGTCTGAATACAAAATTATGCCTCTAGCAGACTGCCTCTGTGGCCATGGACAAGGCACTTCAGGTCCAAATGCCCCAATTTATGTTTGATGATTTAGGTGGCTAACTTTAGTCACCCAGCACTGACTTTCATTGGGAGTTGAAATCTAAAAGATCAAACTTGGGGTGACCATCTCATGGGATTACTGTACAGATCAGTTTGTATAGCACTCGGAATAAGACATGCACTAAATATTGCATGAAGGATTCTGTCCTTGGCCTAGCCTCTGTATTCTTTCTGCTGCCAAAACTCAATATATAGCAGGGAGAGAATCCCTCAATTTAGGCACTGAATAAACCCTCTTTAGGTGACTCTACAAGGATCCTGTAACCACCTGAGTATCACTGTCTTTGTAATCTAGAAAGATGAACAATAAACTCATCACATGGCTCAGCAACTTGGGAACCAGAAATATTCATGTGCGTGTATCAGTACTTTTGGTCAATTAACAGTAATGGTTCTCTCGTAAACAGGCCTGCCAATAGGGGAGGGAGAAAGGCACAAAGGAGGCAGTCACCCCAGAGCCTAGCATTCCAAAAGGACCAGGGGCTCCTGGGCTGCTGCTGCTTTTGCACCAGCAGCCCCAGGGCGGGGCCATTTAAATGGACGCTGGAGAGTCATGTGGCACACTCCAGGGAGCTCTTAGGGCTGCTTGGGTAGGCAGGAGTGTGGCAGGGCATGCTCCAGAGAGCACTGAGGGTGAGGTAGGGAGATGGTGTGGTTCCAGCCATCCCAACCCCGCTCCTTCCACCTGAGGACCCGTGTTTTCTGGAAGCATGGAATCCCTCCCCTCCCCTGGGCCTGGCAAGGTTGTTAGCTCCCCTGCTCATACCCATCAGAGGAGAATCTGTCCTGGCTCCTTAGAGTCGCAGCACTGAGCCTGGATCTCAGTTGCAGAGGGATTAAGGTGGCTGTGTGCCACATTTCATATTTCTCAGATATGGCAGTTGGAGAATTCCCTGATACAATTTAGACATCCTAGGGAGACCATCTAAGTTAAGGCAACTTCCTCATGCTGCCTTACAGCTGATGGTACTGCCAAGAACTGTTCTTTTTCTGAGAAGAACTTGTTTAATTGGAAGCATCAGACTGTATGCAACAATACATATACCGACATCTGCTTTTGGTCAACATCAATATTGTCTCTTGATGTAAATGTTTATCTCATCAGTCCAAAAACATTGATATTGACTTGAATTCAGAATCCATTTAATGTTGGCACTGAAACTTTCCAGAGACTAAGAAGAAATATTGAAGTATCAAAGCCAAGAGCAGTACCCGAAGGAGGCAGGGACGTAACATTCTAAAAAAGAGCTAACTAAAATTCCCCTGAATACACTGATTGGGTCACTACAAATGTATAAACCATGGGGTAAGACTACCATCAAAATAACCAAGGCACAGAACATTTACACAGAGGTAACTATAATGACAGTTATTGTTCAATACTGCAATTATAGATTGATTTCTGCATATTTTACACTTTACTCCTTATAAGCTGAGAAAGATTGCATCCAATATGTAAAATACGTTCTGCAGTAAAATTGGTCTGAGTTTCATTTTAAGTGATCCTTTTTTGAATGAAGTGGCTTGAAAGGAAAATTTAAGAAAGCAAACAATTATTTCTTTTTTAAAAGAAATTCAGGTTCTCTCTCTACTAAATTCTGTGCATGACTGAAAAAAATCAGTGGGACAGGACCCTCAGAACAGACTGAATGCTGAACAACTGAGAGATAAATGCATGTTGACTCAGTCTACTTAAACCATGTTGGCTTGTTCCTAATTAAAACTTATGATTAGAATGCCGTAGAAAACACTTAGAAGAAAATAGGTTTTTCTTAAAAATTTAGCACCCTCACCCTTTCAATTAAGGGGAAGGGACCTCATACACAAACAAGACTTCAGATTAATCTAGTAAAACCAGACCTGGCAATTCTGCTGTAACTGGGATAAACAAGCAGAAAACTGAAAAACACACTCTTCTTTAAAAAAAATATCTGAAAGGTGTGATGAGTTTCTCTCCCCCTCCCCCAATAAACTGTACAAAATAACAAACAAGGGCAAAAAAAAACATTCCTTCCCCCTCTTTTGCAGGTTGCCTTGAGTCTGTGCAAGCAGAAAAAAAACAAATGTCCTGTCATTCAAATTTGGCTTCCCTGTCAGAAATACTGCATTGACACAAGGCATAACACTTTCTGTTCTTCGTACACGGCTATCAAAGCTTTTCGTCTAGAAGATGCTATGTAGGCTATGTTTTATATTTCCGTGCCTGGTAATGCTGCATTAAAAACTCCCAAACCATCCTTCTCCCACACTAGACAGAAGGGTTCTCCAATTGTGAACACATATGATTGTATGGAAGGAGAAGATAAGAGAACTTGACTGTGCCTGGATATAGTGCCCGGGCTGTCTTCTGTAACAGCAGGAATAGTCTTAGTACCGGATGACCTCTATTACCAAGATGTCACAGGACACATTAAATAAAGTTCAGTAAGTGGGAGAATATGACTCAGTTTAGTATGACAGATTTGGAAAAACAAAGCTGCAGCATATTACAGGCAAAGAGCCAGGTCGCTCTCTGTCCCCCCTGTTAGTGCAAAAGAGATGGCAAGTTGGCTTAGAAAGACCCTCAACAGCTGCCATGGGTTTCTTTTGGCACAGGGGAACGCCAGAGTTGCATAAAAGTATACTGTGTGTCCATTCCCAGCATAGGGAGTATCTGGCCATGGTGAATTCTGCTCAGGTAATCCCAGACCAGTGGAAGGGTCTCTAGGAGCCTGTTACCAGCCAGTACAATTTGGAGCAACAATGAAGCTGCTCCTAGATGCAGCTGGGGCCAAATTGGGCTGAGCTGCCTCTTGTTGCTTACTGAGTAAAAAGAACCATAGAGATGCCCACATGTGTGTTTAACTGTGTTCCCCAGGAGGGCTCTCTGTAACAGCGAAGTAGGCTGTATTTTTTGGTGCGGATCGTGGAATACTGAACAGTGGGTAGGGCAGCGCTATACCCTTGAAAGGGGCGGAGCTTCAGGTGGAAGGGGCAAGCTAAGGGCAACCAGTCAGTGCTACCCAGACCACAGCATCTCCCCAGCCCTCAGACCCACATGGAACGGCACCCTGGCAGCAATTCAAAGGGGCCCAGGGCTCCACAGTAGTAGTAGCAGTGGTGACTGGAAGCTTCGCACCCCTTTGAATCTCCAGGCTGTGGGGGCAACCACCCACTTTGCTCCCGCCCCCACTGGCAGGTCTGACGAGTGATCTATTGTTATTGAGATCCATTGGCTCAACCCCCATCTCAGGAAGAGGGTAACAAGTGGCTTCAGGGGCCACGTTATGGCTCTACTGAGAGTTGCCAGAATGTGTTAATATGCTTAAGTTTTGAGCAGAAAAAGGATTTCAATGTCACCAAGTCTCACAATATTCAGGTTTTTTCCCCTGGAGTAATGTGATTATGTGAGAATTTCAGCTTTCACTTAAAAAAACAAAAGATTGTACCCCCTCAAGTTATAGAGAAAAGCTTGAAAAGGTGACCTGAATGCAGTCTAAAGGCCCAAAAAAGCAAAAATATATTTTTAAGTCTTAGGATTTTAAAAACAATCATTCTGGGGGGGGCCTGTCTCATGCTTTTTGAGTACTTTGAGGTTGGCAAACTTAAGTTTTATTGCAAGGAACAGCCATGTATTTAGATCCTAAGCAATCTTTTAATGGTCACTCACTGATGTTTGGCTGGGCTGCTGTTTCTTATTCCTTTTAGGCCTTAATTTTGTAAAGTGCTCCAGTTTTTTCCCTTCCTCAGATGGTAGCTCTGAGATGAATCCAGAAGTTCGTTTGTCCGGTCTGCTGGAAAAAAACGGTGGGTCTTCTATATGTATAGGTACTTCTTCCAGTGCTTTATCCAGGTCAAATTCCATTTCTAAGAACAATCAAAACTTTTGATTAGGACTTAATATGGTATTTTAAATAAAAAGTAACGGCATCCTTTGCTTTATGGCAGTAGCTAATAGGTAGGAACGCTCTACTATATACAGTAAACTTCTGATAATCCGGCACCTTTAGGACCCAGGGGGTGCCGGATTATGAGATATGCCGGACTATTGGAAGTGGGGGCTATGAGGGGTCTGATGTGGAGTGGGGGGGATGCGCCCCTCAGCGCTGAGGGATCAACCTGGCAGCACCCCAGTTGCTTGCTCTGCCCCAGGCATCCCCGAGTCAGCTGCTGGTCAGTTTTAGCAGCGGCTGAATCGGAGAAGCCCGGGGCAGAGCAGCTCCAATTGTCCAGCTGCCCGGAGCACTTCCGGGTTCCAGATGGAGCCGGACCATCAGGAGTGCTAGACCACTGGATGCCGGACCACTGGAGTTTTACTGTATTTCAGTTTGCCTGTCTGTTCAAGAACTCCTCTTATACAGTAAGAGCTAAGACCACCAAATTTGGTATACAGCTCCCTCTTATCATAACTTAAAGGAACGTAAGGGTTTGGTGATGCCAGGAAAATGGGATGTGCCTGGAATGGGATTGCTTCTGATAAAATCATCCAGAAAAGAGACAGTATCACCAGGCAGGTGAAAGGGACTGGCTACAGGCATGCCCCACTTTTCACCCCATCCAGGACTACCCCAAGCCTCCCAGGCACCCTTTAGGAAGCACAGAGGGGCTTCAGCTCTCCATCCCCAGATTCATATGGGGACATTACTAGCTGTTCCCCTTCGTCAGGGACCACATGGACTATAAGCCCTTTTTGTTAAAACATAGTCAATGACAAGAGTTTACAGGGATGAAGAAAAAAAAAGATGTGATGGAATTCCCATTTAAAAAAAATTACTAAAAAAATTAAACAGAAAAATTGTCTCAATCCTTTTTTTTAAGAAATCCAAAATAAATATTCGATTCATTAAAATAACATTGCATTTTTGAAAAATATAATAATTTAAATAAAGTATGTACATTTTCCTTCCATTTAAAAAAATTAACTGAGTTAAGGACCAAGTAATGCCAGGTAAATGTGCTAGTAGCTAATAAAATGTTTACTTCTGAAGTGTCTTACCATAGACACTTCAAAAAACAAAGTAAGTTTGCTGGACCACACACATTGCAGTTCCGAAGTGAGAGTATTCTGCATTTTCAAATACAGAATCACTTTCCCCACCTTCTGAATGTAACGAAATGATTTTAATAAATTATTTTTTTAAAAGTAAACAAACCCACTTACCAAAAGCCCTAGATACAGGCCGGAGCATTCTACTGTGGATGCTTTTCCTTTTAGATTTAGGAGTCATCTATGAATACAAATAAAACAAAGAGGCGCTTATTTGGGTAAAAAATTGTTCAAAGAAATTCTTACCTTTAAAGCCAACAAATCCGTTCACATGGCATGTTTGCCTTCTAAATACAGGGAACAACAATTGTTTTTCTTCCTAAATGCTTAACTCCACCCCCAATTAACGTTTCATTGATATGAACTGATTTTATAGCAATGAGGCAGCAGCCTTCCCCCATGGCCAAGGACTCAAACCTCCTTGTGGTTCTTGCCAGGCACCTCTGCTCCACTGAGCCAGGACCACAGCCTTCTCCACACCTGCTGGGATCAGGTGTCGCCTGCCTTGCAGTAGCACAAGGAACCCTCTACAGCTATCACAGACCTGCTCTCTCACTCCTGTGACAGCGAGACTGCAAAATGTACACTCTGCCGCTGCAAGGTAGGTGACACAAGGAGTTAGGAAGAGTCTGCACATCCACTGTTACCAACATTTTTTTCCTGTTGATTTCAGTATGCCAGGAAACCAAATCCTGCTCAGATACAGAATCCCCAAGAATTGCAGTACTAGAAGATACAACTCCAGGCCTTCTTTAAAATGATGGAAACCTGCTTTTATCAGTTCTCTCTCTGGCAATGTCATGGCTTCCACAAGTATAGGCTATATTCCCAGAATATAAATTCAAAACAATGTATTTATTGAAGGTATACATTGTTAGATGACATATTGAAGATATTGATGATTAGAGGACAAAAGGCATACATTATTAGATTAAAGATTATCCTGGATTAAAGAAAATGTTGTGTTAAGGAAACAAACTACAGACTTAACACTTCATTTTAATTACTGGAAGAAAGCCACATATATATTGCTCCAGGAAGTATCCTCAAGTTCATACGGCACAAAAGGCTTTTTGCAATGGATAAGGCATGTACAGTATCAGCAATTTTGAGCCACTCATGGAATTTAATGTGGATAAAGACATTAAACTAGGAAGTGTGCTTATCTTCTGAGAAGTCACTCTAAAAAATGACAACTCTTATTCACACAAATGTGTTTCCATTGAGTATTCAGAGTCACATCTGCTGGCTTGAATGGCGCACACACATTTTCATCTACTTTCTTCTCCTGTTAACAGTACAGTATCTACACAGCTGAGCATGAGTCAGCAAGCTCCATTTTACTATGGCTCACTTAATCAACAGAAATGTTAATTAAGTTCTAGCCTCAGAACCCTTCACTGGTGATGATGCATGAGCCAGAGAGGGTGTACCTAGGCACTCCAACTTCTAAATGAGTTTGCAACAAGGGTGATTTAATTTGAGAGTTTTTTAGCTTTTTTATTTACAGGAAGTTCAGTGATAAATACAAGCACAAGCATTTGACTTGTCCTTATTTTATTTATAGATGTGCACATGCAAAATATGTGCACACGCATATTTCAGTTATCTGTTTTAGTATTCCCTTCTGAATGGCTGTCACCATTCAGACCTGGTCAAAAGTATGGAAGATTTTCATACTAGCATTAAGCAGGTTACCTGCTTCCACTTGATTTCAAAACGAGAGGCTAGACCTTCTAGTAGTCTGATTGTAACTTTTGAGCAAATAGAGATGCTTTCCCAATTATTATTATTATTATTATTATTATAAAGTACTGTCTGAAGCCAAAGTGCCTTTATGTGGCAGGGAGTTTCCATTGCAGATGTCAGTCATATTTGACACATGTCAATAAATAATACAGGTCTGTGAGCATCCAGGAAGAAGCCGTCACCAACACCTTCTCCCTTGTCATCTGAGCACATTTAACATTTAAGTCACGGAGTAACAATACATTCTGAAGCCTCAGAGTGCTGTTTTATTTCTGACACTTTTCAGAGTATAGCTGCACTTCCAATTGAAAAGTGCTTCTGTAAATGGACCATAATACAGAGCATCAGGAAAGAACAAGCCAAGAGCTCAGACACAATAGTGACAAGCACTATGAAATGGCTATCCATAACATAAATGCAATTTTTATAACAAGATACGTAGCCAAGCACAGGCCCCATCAGCAGCTTGATGGAACTGCACAGCACTGCTTGGTTAACCACGCAGCAGACAAGAATGAATGCAATTAGTGGCCATCCCCACAGTCATACACCTGATCAGCTTCTTGTCCACTCCAGCAGAACCTGAATGACAAGCTACATCAGCGTCCAATCCTGAAGGCATCTCCACTCTAATTACAAGAAACTGAAGCCAGTTTAGCATTAAGCTGGATGAGCACTTGGATTGCTCTTCCCAGGTCCTGGCTGTTCTTGCAATTGCAGCCTATTCCTCATGCTAATGTAGCTGAATGTAATATGGCCCAATTGCTGTTCCTTATGATGATATAATTGGAACTCAGATCCCCCAAACTGATGAATTTATCCACGGAAGATGAGAAACGGTGAAAAGAAATAAGTTGTTGGTGGTGGGGATTATCTAACAGCTCATCCACTGACGTGCTTTCACAAGGAACGATAGACACTCTGGGCGTGTCTAGACTACAGGTTTTTTTCGAAAAAAGGCCACTTTTTTCGAAAAAACTTCCCCTGTGTCTAGACTGCTGCCACGTTCTTTTGAAAGTAAATTGAAAGAACGTGGCAGTTTTTTCGACCGCGGAAAACCTCGTTTTATGAGGATTAACACCTTTTTCCGAAAGCGCTCTTTTGAAAAAAGGTGTATGTAATGTAAACTGTGCTTTTTCAAAAGAGAGCATCCAGACTGCTTGGGTGCTCTCTTTTGAAAAAGTGTCTTGCTTTTTCAAAAGTACTGGTTATAGTCTAGACACTCTTTTTCGAAAGAATCTTTCGAAAAAGCCTCTTTTGAAAGAGGCTTGCAGTCTAGACGTAGCCTTTGTGTCAGTTTGAACATGGATGTTTCTTTGTATAGGAGTTGAGGTCTACAAGAGCTGCATGGGCACTAGAACACCAAATTGGGGCATCAATAAACAACACACAACTGCACAAGGCACGGAAATTCCCAGCTAGGCACTGGATGCCATTTTCATTGCCATTGTCCATGTGATGATAGTGGAAGGGGAGACTATGAGCCATCATTCTCAAACTGGTGATCATGTGTCAGTTTGTGGACGTGAATAACCACCAAAAGTTGTTTGCCAGTAGCATCCACCAACTGCAGTGTTGCCAGGGCTGGAAGAAGGTATAAGTGCTATCCACTTGCTAGGACAGCACACGGAGTAGTATACAAAAATTTTATTTGAAAACTAATTTGTATAACCCATTTCGAATTTGTACAAATAATAAAATGGGCTTCTGGCCAAGTGACCTCTCTGGACCACATGTAGCAAAATGGGTCAAAATGTTGAAAACATACTGGTGTGCTTTTTTTAAGAGGCTATTAAAAGACCATCTCAGCCAGTGAGTGGCATCCTCTGGCAGCACAGCATGTTTCATTACTACAAGGGACATGTGAACCTCAGGGTCGTAGCCTGACCCAGCTTGAGATGGTGGGCTTGCATCTGATTTCCTATAGTTACCAGAGGCTGTTCAGACTTCCCCATGGCCAGGTCCATTCCGCCTTCTCTTGACACTTCTCTGCTTCTGACCATGCAAAGAGAGGGGCAAGAAGTCTTCTGCCTCCTGTTACACTACTGAGTTTTACAGACAAATTTTAGGGCAGCAGTGAGTGACTTCTTCCCCCCTTCCCTCCAATTTTATCTTAATGGGCCAATTCACTGACCTTTTTCTGGTCTTAGTGCTCTCTCCCCTCTCTTCCCCCACTTTTCCAAGCATTGTGCAGATAACCAAAAGTAACAGGCAAAAGGCTGTCTATGAGGAGATCCACCCAGAGGGAGCTTGGCTACACTTACTCCCAAGTTCACTAATCCTTGCTCCACCAGGTACAGTGGGGTTCAGAATCTAGATAGCATGCCAAGATCTCTCTGTATCCACCCACACCAATTATATCCCCTCTGGAGGTGCCCCCACATAAGTGGACCAGTCCTTTTCAGTACCAGGGGACCCAACACACTAAAACCTGCTCACTGATTAAGGACTCTGGAGAGTTGGGCAGGTCAGATAATCCCAGGTCCTTTGCTATTTTCTTATGTACATAACTGAGTAACTTTCCCAGACCCCTTGCCCTTTTACTCTACTTCTTCCCAAGAGGAACATCTGGAATCTCTTGGGGCTATGCCTCTACATTTCCTCTGCAGTTAATGCTGGGACTTGGGGAACCCACAACTGAAACCACAGATTAAGCATCTGAATATTTTATTTTTATAAAACTGTCACATGGATTAGAGTAACTGACATAACTGCCAAAACGACCAGGGTACAGCACTTTCCATTTCTCCCCACCCCGCCAAAAGTCTTCATATTTGATCTTGTTCCACCCACACAAGCCTGGCGAATGGCCCTCCCTCACCATTTTAATTTTTAAACATTTATTTTAAAAAACCACCAACACCTGTATATGTACTTTCCACTTGTGAAAACACAGAAAGAGACACTGTAGGAACCGTGAGACTAGTGTTCAGAAACTAGGCACTATTCAATGTGACAAAGGAAAACAAACCAGCCAAAACATGATGACCTAACAGGTCTCTTCAATCTCAAATTTCTATGACGGAACACCTCAGCTGCTCACTCTAAGATATTATTTCATTAAAATGGATTTAGCTTCAATACAAAACTGAATGAACAGTTTCCTCTTAAGCAGGGGCATTTTTGTTTGTACCTCTCATCAGCATTCTGTTTCATTTAGTCTTAAAGCCAAGGGCTATTTTAAATTCATCAGATGTTACATTAGGCTAACCATTTTATAAAACCTAATCTCATCTCTAAGTTATGGCATATTTCATTCAGTAATTGAAGATGGATGACACTATGATATCCCCAGAGACTAGGAAGGCAGTACAAAAGCAAATGGAGCACATAAGCAAACAGGTAGGCCAGAAAAAGCAGAGCTAAAAATACTTACACTTGTACAGCAGAGAGTCTCCATGCAGCAAAAAAAAGAAAGAAAAACAGAATATGAATGGAGGGAAGACAAAGCAACAGCTGTTCCCAGGGACAGAGGCAAACGAAAACTCACCAAAAGTAAAGAAAACTAAAGCTGAAGCACTTACTAGTCTTAGCAGGAAAGGTGATATGCAAGAATGAGATAAAAACCTTTGCACAGAGAGGCATGGCAATAGCTTTCTTGTCTCCATATTTGGATGGGATATTTAAGCAAGGATGTGGTCTATGGCTAAATTAAGACCTGTAATTTTCAACCAATGCAGCTCCACCTATGGTAGCAACACCTGCACTCTGTCTATGCTTTGGCTTCCCTGTTGATATTACTAGTGGAGTTTTACTTGTGGCAAACTGAAAATCTGATTTTTCTTTGTGCGAACAACGCTTGTGAATTAAAGCCTGTAGCAGCTTTATCAGAGATCCTCAGAGCAAAGAAAACACACCGATTCCCTGTAAAGAATATCCTGCAATGTCATGCCTAGCGCATGAACTGGATTTAACTGAGGGAAAGGTGTGCAGAGTCACCCTCACTCTCTCATCCAGGCTTCTCTGAATACAATAGCACGGCCATGTCAAGATGTCTGCAGACAAGTCTGGACGTAGGGGATGGCCATCAGATCCTGCGGCACCCAAAGCTGTCCATGCAGCTCTTGCCGTCCACTTTTGTAACTGGGGAAATGAGCATACTTGACTGGACACAAGAGAGGGCTTTCCAAAGGGAACCAGGTGTAGCTGTCCACTCTGGCTAACAGTCACATGTAGTGCTACTTACTAGCAGGTTTGAGAAGTTTGGGTTATGCTTTGCCTAGAACCTCACCTCAGATCTGTTCACCAAGGGTGGCCCTAACAGAAGTACAAGACTCCAGACAACGTAGTTCTGAGGGTCATCGGGACACACAAGCCTTTCCATGACAAGGAAACAGCCCAAAGAGAAGATGGGATTGTAAATAAGGTAACAGTTCCAGAAGAGAATTTAGAGTAAGGAAAAAGCTTAGATTTAATACCACCATGTCTTAGATTTTCTCAAGAATTTCTGCTGAAATCAAGTGCCATGGATATCCTTATCTTCTTCAGACTGAAAAGTTTAATACCGTCAAGTATCCCGTTTAATTGTTTTGTGATGGATACTGCTTTTCTAATGGTTAATATACTGTCTTTTAACTTGCCAAGAAAAGGCCAGCCCTGAAACAGAAATCTGAAGATCACTGTTTAGGCTTTCAAGGGACAGAAAGGCAATTATACTCCTCTTCTTTATGTTTTTATATTTTCTGCAGTAACAATCCTCTTTTATGGCAGTAAATTTCCTTAAAGTAACCCACAGCTAAATGTCTCAAAGACAGAAACACTTCTGGAGGACATGAACAAAATCCTCACATAATCCCCATGTCCTTTATTTCGCTGCTTGATACAGAAGTTCCACTTGGCTGAAGCACATGCAACCGTGGCTTTATCTTTCACTGAATTCTCCTCCAATATTTATCTGGGCAAACCTGCCTGTTACCATGACTGTAGCCCTGGTGTTGGTACGCTGGTCCCTCACCCTTCTGCTAGAATCTTCTTTTGTACATTCATTTTCTCTTATCTGGACTTGACCGCTTTAACTACATTTTCTAAGTCCTCATTGTCCAGAGTCTACAAGGGGCAGAAGCCTTTTGCCCTCCTTCTCTGACATATGGCCATCCCACTCTGATCCAGAAACATCTCTTCTGGCAACCAAATCATTATACTAACCAGGTCAAACTGCCGCCCCCCCTTTTTATAAAGTATCCATCACCACCACCACTCCTCCTGTCTTCTCATCCATTTCTCTCTACTCCCCTAAATTCCCTCTGCTAGGGACTCATCTCTGTCTCTTATTAGGCTTCCTGGGGTTGGAAAAGCATGCTCTCCCATAGCTTCTGCCTTCTGGAATGCTCTTTCAATAACTTTCCAACACATCTCTTTAAATCTCCTCAGGAAACTTGCATTTTCATAGATGACTTGGGAAACATTTTAAGCTGAGGATCATGACTAACTAGTTATTTAAGAGACTTTTTGATAGTGCTCTTTAGTGCATGGCTACAGATGCTAGGCTGTTCAGTGAAGTGCTGTTGTGTTAACATTCCCATAGGAGGGTCTAACTAGGCAGATGCCCCACATGGAATCTAAAACTGGAAGAACTATTCCATTATATGAATAGTTACGAGTAATGCACAGAATTGGGTCAAAGTAAAATAATGTTATAATTGTTTTCCTCTTTTTTCTTATTAAACTGAAGAAATAATGAAAATATTGTTCTTAAAGCATATTTCTTTTATTTTCATAGATGCTAGAATGGAAAAACATCCTAAATCTTTTTTGTAGTCCGTTAAATACATACTGAGTGCCTTCATGTTGTAGACTTAACACTTGCTCTGTCTGCGGGATGTCACTTGAAAAACAATCTGCCCCCTAACTTTTTTCAGTATTTTGTCTTTTTATGGCTATCCCCTCCCCATTAATATTATGAAGTTTGGACCCAAAATGTTACTTACCTGAAACAGTAAAATCATTTGAGAAATACCTTTCCAAAAGTAAAGAGCTCTTACAATACATACCCTATGCTGGAATTATTTAGAAATCAAATTACAACAAAACCCTTCTTTATAGCCACTATTCCTGGTGATGCTCTGCTACTGAATAGGTCGCTACAGCAATCAACTGAGATTAGAGCCTTGGTAAGAGACAGCTCAAAAGAGCTTGCCATCTAGGGTCCGGGTCCAACAAAAACTTATGCAAATACTGAATTTTCAATGTGTTAGCAGTCCCATTAAAGCAGAGGTGGTTTAACTACATCGTATCTGGCCCATCAGTTGTTTCACTCCAGCCCTCGGGCGGAGTCAGGGGCTCTCCCTGCTCCATGTGGCTCTGGGAAGCAGAATCACGTCCCCCCTCTAATGTATAGGGGAAGGCAGAGGGCTCTGTGTGCTGGGAATCATGGCCACTGGGAGCTGCAGGGGAGGCGTTAGTGCACAGAGCTGCCTGGATGTGCCGATGGGTAGAAGATGACTAGAAGGGGGACATGCCAGTGCTTTCGGGAGCAGATTGAGGCGGTAAGTGCAGCCCACAGTCTCTGCACCCCTGACTGCCCCCTGTGCTCAAACCTCTTGCCCCAGCTCTGCAACCCCAATCCCTCATCTCTGACCCCACCCTAGAACCCGCACCTCCAGCTGGTGTCCTCACCCACTCCCATACCTCAACCCCAATTTCGTGAGCAATCATGTGTCCTCATAAAATTTCCATACCCTGATGTGGAGAATGTTTGTCTACCCCTGCTTGGAAGTCAACAGGACTACTCATACACTTAAAGTGACAGTGTACTAAACAGCTTTACTGAACTGGAGTCTAACATGGCAAAGTAGACAAAAAGGGGACTGACTACAGATCAAAAAGGGACTGACTACAGATCTATATAGTCCCCTGTAAAATGGCTTCCTCTTCATCTGTCAAAATAAGTACAAGTTAAAGTAATCAACCCCCTAGAACAAATGGGGAGACCATTACTGAAGACAGAGCATGTAAACCTCAACGAGTTTCAAAGAAAATGAGATGGGGAGGAAGAGAGAGGAACTGAGAATAAAGTTGCAGAGAGAGAATATTTAATTTAATTGGACTTAAGGTGTTTTAAACAAATCAGTAAATCAACATGCATTTTAAAAAAAGGTATAGCAAAGTCTTTCTAACAGATTATGGACAAGAAAAGAGAAGTAACACATTTTACCAAAATCTCTACTCAATTCCATTATCCTAAGGAAATATGACTAATGGAATGGTCTTTCAGCTATCTTGCAATCTCCATTTTTCACATTTACTCTCAAAAGAGCACAATTGTTAGGAGAATTGCACACCTGTAAATCATGAAAAGGGTGTCAGTATTCATAGGGCTGACTACTAAATTAACTATCCTTCCATGGACTACTGAGTCTTGAGGGAGGGTGTGTGTGACTTGACTAACCCACCACGATAGAGAAATTCACAAACAAAACTAAAATAGAACTGTGGCTAAGACTTTCAACTGCCAAGACATTACTGCACTGTTTAGATATCAAAAACCAGGACCTCAGCTGGTGAAAACTGGCATAGCTTCACTAAATTCAGTGAAGCTATATTAATACATACCAGTTCAGGATCTGACCTCAAAAGCAATTGTTGTATTTCATAACTTATTTGCTCTCCACATATAGGAAAGCATAGGCTTTATGTTTACAAAATGAGACACATATCATAAACGTAAGGGAATGTATTTGTTTTATTTTTTCCCAAGAAGTCAAGTTATTCTGAAGAAGCAGTACACAGTTCTGAATTTGTTCATTTTAAATTTCTTCTAAACTGTCTGACTTTTAGATTTATTTTGCATAATATTAGCCCCCCAATACCAGATTTGTCCTTGAGTTTAATTTAATTTTTACTAGCCAAGAAACTTTCACTTTGCTACTTGATGAGATCTGATTCGAATGCATGCTAAGAAATGTCAATACAATTATAGATATTTTTTGTTTTAACTAGTAAGGCTGCTTCTATTTCTTTATTTTAAACCACAACATAATGCCTGCTATTAAAGTAGTAAGAAGGGAAAAAAGCCAAAATTTCTGTTGCAAAGAAGAAAAAGCCTGTATGGAATAAATGTAACAGTTCCTGAAAGTATTTATAAGCTGACAGTTCTTCCTCTTGAGTAATTATATCTCAAGGAACCATGTGTGCATAACAATTTGCATCTGATTCAGAGCATATATCCAATTTCATCCATTTTGCAAGGGAGAAATAACAAGAAAAACTCCAAGCTCATCCTGAATTCTATATACAGTACAGACTTACTGGAAAATTTGAAATCCAGGATGAGGCTAAGAACTTTTTGTACAGTACGCCCCCCCCTTCCTTACACAACTAAAGAATTTCAGTACTTGCATTATGAATTCCCCCATCTCTATATTAAATATAGGAAACTCCTAGAATACTGTAAATACCGAGCTGTTTATGCCTTAGGCTTAGAATGTTGCCATCTGAACATTTTGAAGGATGGCCACTATATTTGGAGTACAGGCAGTCCCCGGGTTACGTACAAGATAGGGACTGTAAGTTTGTTCTTAAGTTGAATTTGTATGTAAGTCGGAACTGGTACATATTGTAGGGGAAACTCTAGCCAAACATTTCTCCAGAGCTCAGTTTTATTCTCCCACACCTCACTTCCCTCAGTCTTTTATTCTCAAGCTGAGGTGTCTGCTGAGAAAAGCCGCTCCGCAACTCCCTGGTCTGCTGGAGGGGGGCGCTAGCTTCGCGTCTCCCTGGTCTGCTGGGGGGAAGCAGCTAGTGCAGGGTTGCCTCACATCAGATCCCTACTTACAAACGGGGTAAGTCGGATCCATGTAACCCGGGGACTACCTGTATTGGGGGTCAATCCTTCTCCTTGCGCTTCTGAGCTCACAAGCTGGATAATGCTTATAAAAAAGGATCTGATTTATTTGGCCAAGTCTATGTGTATACCATGGCAGCACTTGATCTCTACTAAGGATGTTAAAGACTAGTCGACTAGTCAATTAACCACATTTTAAACATCCTTAATCTCTACTGGAGAGAGAATTATTTTGGCACCTCTCCTTCCCAAGCTTAGAACAACATAACCATTGAACTGAACAACAGTCACCCAGGCATAAATGGCAGTTACTTACTCACCAATGGTAGATCCTCAGGGCTTTTGTGCGTTGAACTCTATGACATGTCAGACACAAAGCTCTCATGGAGGCTTGTGCCAATAATTCTGACGCAGATTAGTTGGGGCCGTGAACGGATTAGCAGCATCTCTGCTCAGAACATTATGATTTGAGGCAATATCCTTCCAAAAACACACATTAACTGAGCCACTGTGCTGTCCAAGATCAAAATGTACCAGACACAAGAGGTTGTCTGGTGTATCTTCCTCACACACAAAAAAATCCTGAATCCTTAATATTAAATATTAACACACATCAAGAATAAATTACTAAAAACGCAACCCCTCTGAAGTCTATGGGCATGTCTATAGTGCAATTAGATAAGCACATGCCAGCTGACTTGGACAGGAGAAGCTCGAACTAAAGGGATGTTTAATTGCCATGTAAATGTTTGGACTCAGTTCAAACTCTGGGATCCTCCTAATTCACAGGATTCTAGAGCCTGGTCCAAAGTAATAAACGAAGAGTCCACACTTGCAATTAAAAAATCCCCTTTGCCCAAGCCCCGCAAGCCAAAGTCAGCTGCCTCAGGCCATCCACGGTGTTTGTTGGTCATGGGCAAGAAAGAAAAAAAATCTTAAATATTTAAAAAGATGTTTCCTCATAAAAGTATATAATTAACAAATGGTAAATAAACAAATATTACTCCCCCTGTGCCAAATTAGAGATATACTACAGCAAAGACACAGCTATGGAACTCCTAATTAATAGCATACCAGAGACAGCCTGTCAGATGACAAATATACGTAAATGAAAGACTAATACCTGTTCTACAACCAAACAAAACAAAAATTACCATAGGTTAAAGCTGATGGTTGGACATAGGGATGTAAAATCCCATTTAACTGGTTAACCAATTAAGGAGGAAGGACAGAGAGCTGCTCCAGTTCCACCCACTGCATCTGGGCTGGAGTGGACCCCTCCCTCACCACAGGCAGGGGCTGCTCCAGTCCATTTCTGTCCGTGGCGGGCCCAGGTTTGACCTTAATTTAAAACTACTTGATTACAAGATGACACAAAAATACAGAAGTGTCACAGCACACTGTTACTGAAAATTTGCTTCCTTTCTCATTTTAAACATGTAATTACAAAATAAATCAATTGGAATATAAATATTGTACTTACCTTTCAGCTCACAGTATACAGAACACTATAAAACAATTCATTGTCTGCACAGCATTTTAATTTGTACTGACTTCAGTAGTGCTTTTCATGTTGCCAGATGTAAAAGTGAGGCAAATATCTAGGTGAGCTGACATGCTCCCCCTTGTGGAAGACCTCTGCCTCCTCAAGGGTACTCTTACCCCTGGTCGAGAACCAATATGCTAAACCAGGGCTACTCAACATGTGGCCCACAGCCTGTATGCTTACAGCCTGTGGTGTGGTTTGGGTTTATGCAGGGCTCAACATGCAGCCCGCAGATGGGATCCTTTGAAAATGGCCTCCTTAGGGAACACGCTCCACAATGGCGAGGTGTCTCTGAGGCAGGGTGAGCACTGAAAGATGCAAGTGGACAGGCTGGCTGGAACAGACAGATACAGGGTGTCGGCATTTCTAGCCCCTAGGGAGGAGGTGCTGGGAGTGCTGGGGCATTTTGGGAAGTGCTTTGAATTCATGCCAGTCAGAGTAAAAGAAGCTATTTGCATATATATTTGCATGTATATACAACCACACTTAAGTTGCAGCCCTCGGCATGTGCTGTATCATTGTGGCTCCCGGGGCTTCCAAAGTTGAGTAGCCCTGTGATAAACATTTGTTGAATCATCAAGTCTGATCTTATTTGTAAAAACCTCCCCTTGAAAACATGCAATAAAAATCATGCAAAAGTGAGCCAATGATGAATGATCATTGGACTAATTAAAAACCCCCAAGAATGAGCCAACATTTAAACTGGCAATAAGCGACAGGAAGTCAATATTAATAAGCCATGTACTGACATAAAACAGACAGCTACACTTCCTTCTGCTACAAACCAGAGTTTTTTTGGGGAAAACTGGCAAAACTTATGACACTGAAATGCCTTAATATAAAAAATACCCAATATCAGAACTACACTATTCATGTTCTAGACCAGTGGTACGAGTACCCATGGGGTACTCGAGAGAAGGGTACTCGAGAGAAGTCTAGGGGGGGTACATCAACAACTGAAATTTGGAGAAAACTGAATTTTTGTTTTACATTTTACAATGTTTTATTATTTTTGTACTTTTTACACCCCAAAATTTCATTGCCCACTCGGCTACGATTAAGTTGTTTAAACAAATATGTTGCAATAGTAGAAAAAAAGTTGTGTGTGTCTGAAAACTGTAGGTACTGGGGGGTACTCAATTTTTTTAAAAGGGGTATTTTATAAAAAAAGGTTGAGAAACACTGTTCTAGATAGTCAAATGGAGGCACCTTTTTCACCAGGTGTTATTATTACTGAAATCAGGTTTTTTTATTCTTAATTTATTTGATGACAGGCCAATAACTAGCATAGATCATGATAAATAAGGTGAAGTTAGACACAGAAATTTGAGCTAGATATAGGAAAATATACAGTATCACTACGCACCTGAATAGTCCAGTATTATGATTTTAGTATTTTTCCCCCTCTCGACTCCACAGAAACTGAGAACAAGATTTTAGTAAGTCTTGTAATTTTGGGTTCCAAATTCAGACACTTTAAAGAAGCCTGATTTTCAGAACCTGGATATGCAACACTTTTTGAAAGTCAGTTCTCTTTAAAGAGTCTCAAGTTAGAAACCTTAAGTCATTAGTGACTTGAAAATTGTAGCCTAAATATTTAACGCGTATGCCGGTCTAGCCCTAGCTATTTCACACCCCCAAGGTTATCATTGTATGTGAGGTTATGACATATTGCTATGCGTGCATTACTGAAATATAATGCGAGGTTGGAAACACCAGCATTTCAGGTACAACAATGGAGTAGCCAGACATGCTGATGGCCCACTGAAGTGAATCTACTTTCCCAATGACCATCATAGAAGACTGCTGAGAGAGAACATACATACAATAGAGCCTGAGCCTGCTTGAGCTAGGTTATAGCAAAAGACCTTTTCTGCAAGCTGGAAGAAACTATAAAGAGGGGAAGTGAAATCATGACTTTGCTTTACTCCCTCCACAACTCGGCACCTAGAAGCACATCTTGGGTACAAAGACTTTGGTCTATGAAGAGCAGACCCAGGTTGAAAGGTAGCTCCAGCCTATATATTGAAGATCTGTGACCAGGGTTTCAAAGCCTGTTTAGTTTATAGAACTGAGATTGCAAATTTATTTTTATATCTTAGGTAACCAGTTGCAATCTCTATGCTTATTACTTGCAATGATTTACAATCTATCCTTCTATAGTTAATATTTTACTAAAACAATGCGTTTTGATGGAAATGCTTGGGGAACCTCATCTGAGTTTATAAAGGCTAGTGCAGTGTTTCTTAAATTTTCTGAGACCATAAAACACCAAACAATAATATATTTTTTTTATGTGGAACACCTATGAAAATTTTCGTTCCCCCCCAAAAAAATGCGTTGTTAGAAAAAAAAAGACAAAAACAAAGAAGTAACAAAAACAAAGAAGAGGTCGCGGCACACCTGCAAGTTGTTCACAGAACACCAGTGTTCCGTGGAACATAGTTTAAGAAACACTGGGCTAGTGTGTCTCCTCTCCACATTGGGGGGAGGAGAGAGACTTATAATAATCAGATGCCTGACCAGGGCAAGACAGTATAGTTCTGAAACGAAGGCTGGGGAGCTAAGTGAATCGGCTGCAGCCTTTATATTGTTGTTTCATGAGTGGCTTGCAAAGCATTCATGGAACTCAGTTGTATAGTCTCTGCCTGTGATCACAGCGCGAGGATACCCCAGGTTGGTTGGACAGAGGACTTAGCAATTCCACAGCGCAGGCTGCATTCTGGGAAAACCCATCACAGTACGTATTAGATAATCACTGACAGAAGTCTTGTAACCCCTGGTAGAGTCATATTATAAAGCTATATACAATGACATTTAGTAAAAAGTAGCTTTAGCTTAACAGTTATAGAAAATTAAAATGATCATATTCATAACATTTGAAAATGATTTGGAAATCTACAGAATACTACAAAACTGTCAACTTTCATGCAAGTTCTGACTCTCTTTTGACTTTTCAGATGGCACTGTATGCCTGGAAAAAATGTTTGCAGACACACAAATTCTAGAATGTGGATCATGAGTCTCAGAGTGTCCAGAAGCTGTCCTGAATGCAGGGGACGCAGAGGTATCATTAGTCTGCCTGCATTGTTTATATTGATCTTCCTGTGAAGCAGATTTGCTCAATCAATTGTAATAGATTCTACTTGGATTCCATGAATGTCCCCAAATGCCATTTTGCCAGATTCTGAAGTAACTCCTTTAAAGTGCTATTGGAATCAGCACACGGGATTTTGGGGTGTATGTGCAGGGGACCATTTGTGGGAGACTACAGGTATCCTATATGAGAAAGACTGAACTGCTTAGAGTAAGTAGAGAAGTTAACATTCAATACAGAACCCACTAGGAGTGGTATGAATTAATGCCATGAGACAATATATAATTTTTCAGTTTTTCTTATCTGTGCAACTCCCCTTTGAATCTGGAGAATCAACATACACAGAAAAACTGCAGAACTAACACCACCACAAAAAGCTAGATCTGAAATGCCAAAAAGCTAGACCTGAATGCTCATTACTTTCCCTAACTAGCAGCACTAGCAAGAAGCCCATCTGTATAAAAAGAGTCTGCCCATTTTTCAAAAATTAAAATATCAAAAACTTTTCACACCATGCAGGTACAACTTTCAGAACAGAGAATGAGGCAGCAGGGGTAAGAAACAAATGAGAGCATGAAGCTAAGTACCTACTGATGTGACAGATGCCCAATCTCATCACTGTGAAAGTAAATAAGCCATTCGTTATTTCTACTGCAGTGGTACACAGGGATCCGAAGCAAGAATTAGAACTCCACTGTATTAGGTAGGCACTGTACAAACAGCAGAACAAGTCCTTACTCCAGAGACCTCACAATGTATAGGAATCAGTCACTCAACTCAGTAGACTCGCTGTAAATCCTTAGATAGTCACTAGCTTTTTTTTTTTCTTATCTTACCCAATCACCATGATATCACAGCATTTCCCAAAATTATACAAGATACATTGTTCATTCTTTCCCTCCACTGTCAGAAAGGGATGAATTTTTTCATCTTTGGTGCTTTGTGAATTTTTATTTAATGTGTCACTGAAAAAAGTAGGTTAAAAGAAGTGGGTTTTTTACATTTGGCTCTGCAAGCAGAGAAATATGTTTGTCTATCTTCCAATACCTTTAGGATCATGTGTCTGTTGCCAAGCGCTGTACCTATGTATTAGATCTATGCCACGATTACTCTTTAATATAACCCAAAGCAAGTAAGTGCTATTTTCCCCATGCTCTCTGTTCCTTTATAGAAATTATTCTTTATCGTTCAGTGTCACTGGAAGATTGCATACAAACAATTGCTTACATTTCATTCAAGTTCTCTACCTGTCCTTCATTTTCCTATAGAGTCACCTTCATGGGAAAAAAAAGATTAAAAATAGAAATATTTATTTATAGTATTAAATAAGCAGATTTGATATTCATTGAGGCAGGCCATTTTTATTAGCAGTAAATTTTATGCCAACATATCTTGCTGACAGTTAGCAGGAGCATACCAGGGACCTCTGAAGCTCAGTGCATGAGCTTCTACTGCCGGACTATTCAACATGCGGATTGTAGCCCATTTGTTCGCAGCCTGCAATGCGGTTTGGGTTTACGTGGGGCTCAACATACGGCTCACAGGTGGGCACCAAAGCAAAAAAGTAATCAATATAATGGTCTTCTGTTGATGTGTCTTTTAGCATTTAAATTTCTGGACTGTCATTGCTCATTAAAAGTGCTGTCATATGGGTGGAAATCAGGTAAATAGTGCATTTTATTAATATCAGCAGAACTGAATTAAATGTGTTGTGTGTTGTGTAGTCTTGCCTTAATTTTTGTATTCATGCGCATCAGTGAGAAAGAAGCTACTTGCATATATTTGCATATATATGCAACCGAGCTTAAGTAGGGTTGCCAGACGGTTTAACAAAAAATACTGACCGCCCCTCCTCCCCCCAAAAAAAACACCAGGAAAAAATTCTGTCGAGAAATAGACCAAAGTTGGTAAGCGAAAAAAAAAGGGGGGGGAGGGGGAGACAAAAGTTAAACAAAAGTTGTACCACTCCCTCCAGTTTGGGGCCACTAACGCTTCAATGCACCCATCCCTCCCCCAGAGCCAGGCCCCCTTAGTGCCCTCCCCTATCCCAATGCAATCACCCCTGCCTGAGATCCAGGCCCCCCACAGCGTCCCCCATCCCAGTGCACTCACCCCTACCTCTGAGCCAGGCACACCCAGCGCCGGGAGCACCCCGCCCCAATCAAATCTCTCCTCCACTCCCCCCGAGCCAGGCACCAGAGGAATGGGATGGCTGGGTAAATTCATCTTACTTTTAAAGTCGCTGCTCCTGCTTCCTCACCTGGCTGCCTCGGCTCAAATTGTGTAGAGGGAGGCATCACATAGCCAGCTCCTGGGTCTCTGCTGGTCACATGGGCCAAAGCAGGGTGTGCTCCACTCCCACCCCAGCCCGGTGCTTGGCAAGTGCTCCCTACTGCCCCCCCCCCCGTTCACTGCAACTCCGCTACCAGATGCGGCAGAGGAAAATTGTCCCCGCCGGGCTTCTGTCCGAGGGAAACAGGAAATACTGGACATTTCACATGGCCGGTATTTTCTGTTCTGTTTTGTTTTTTTACCGGACGGAGCCTGCAAATACCAAACTGTCTGGGTGAATACCAGACACCTGGCAACCCTACGCTTAAGTTGTGGCCCTTAGCGTGTGTTGAGAGTATTATTGGGGCCCCCAGGGCTTTCAAAGTTGAATAGCCCTGCTCTAATGCATGAGTTAAAAGCCGCACAACTCTTAGTGCAGGTTGTAGCAGACTCATTAATTTCTGAGTGGTCTAGGTGTCACCAGAGAGGCACAGAAAACCATTCCCAGAAGTCATAGATTACACAGCAAACTCATAATTCATAGCCCAAATATATAAATCTTACACAGGAACATTATTAAGAGAATTTCACAAATATATATATATATATATATACACACACACACACTACAACCTGTACTTCCTTGAAATGTTTTGAAATAATTTCCTATAATTCATTATTATTATACCTGGAGGAATGCAAATAAGTAGAACGTCTGCCGTTTTCCTGGGGAAACTATCTTACACTAGCCTTGCATTCTGTATTATTGAGAGTCAGAATGTTATGTTATTGGAATGGGTATTTTCAAGGTTACTAACGTGTGGTGATCTTCTAGTATAGGATACATTCCACTCAAACTTATCTTTCTTTTAAATAATAGCTCAAAACTGGTCATTTCTTAATATTCTGGGACCAAACAAATATTTTAATAACTAACTATTTTTCTTTGAGATATATATATAGCTATATTTTGTCCATTTCAAAGATGATTAGATTCCAAGCATCCTTTAACCCCACCCCCCCAATCCTTAGACAGAATAACTCAAGTGTTGAAAGATAAACAAATAATGTACATACTTGTCTTCTGTAGGGGAATTTAAACCACTCAATCTGCTGAAAATATTACATATTCAGATATGCTTGCTATTCATCTAGATTAAAACTGGGTGATTTATTTTAAGCAAATGGTATAATGTATTGCTGCTTTAAAAATGTGTCAATCTTGTCTCACACGTTTGAGAAAATGTATAATTTTATAAAGTTAATTCAACCTTCATCACTGACTCAAATCTTTCAAAAAGTTTATGCCTGTTCTTTTCATCTAAGCAGAACTAGCAGCCTTTTGCATAAAACAACAAAGTTGTCACAGTCTTATTACACAGTACTTCAATCATAACAAGGCCTTGGCTAAATACAGCTTTAAGTAAGTTTAGACAACTATGACAGTTGCAAATCAGAATAGCATCAATATACTGCAATGCAACTTTGGGAGATCAAAAACTCCCAGGTCAGTAATAATCCACCTATCCGGTTCCAGACCAGACCATTCAATCATTCCTGAAGTTCCTCAGAACACAGTGGCAAGTCCTCCCACAGCTAACAAATACTTTAGGCCGTCAAATTGGTGACCTTAATGACATGCTGGCTGTGAAGCAAGTCAGAATAACTGCTGCAACATTGTAAATGCACAGTGTTTAACACTTTCTAAATCTTTACAGGGCGATCCTAGAAATAAAAAACGAAATCTCTATTTTTAGGAGTCATTTTAAAGCCACATTCCTTGCACTTCTTTGTATTCGGTCATCTGAAAAGTTCTGAAATGAACAGCAGCTCTTCTCTGGACTGGGCTTGAGGAGACCGCTCCTTATGCAACCACCCTCCATCATCCTGATTGTATATAGATACATATGTCACAGTGCTGCCCTAAACACAGCAGAATTCCATTTAGAGCTGGATGTCCACACTGGAGGTTTCAAGTTCAACACTTGTATTTCCCTCTTGAACAATTCCTTGGCCTTCTTGATCACAAGCATCTTTGGAGCTTATTGGGGCGAAAGCTTATATGTTAGTGTAAAGCCAGGGCTTAAGGTCAGGCAGAACACCAAATCTATGAGTCTGAGATTTGAAGAAAATATTTCACGCAGCTCTGGTCTGTTGGAGCTTTTAGGTTGTCAGCATAAAAAACCCCTACTGTAGATATTTAATAGGGCTGTCAAGCGATTTAAAAAATTAATCTTGATTAATTGTGATTAATCGCACGATTTATCGTGTGTGCTGCCCCTTTGAAATGCTGCAGTGGCGTTTCAAAGGGGCAGCACTGTGGAAGCCCGGGATCAGCTGGAGTCCTCAGCTGACCCCAGGCTCAGTGCAGCTGCCTCTTTGAAACGCTGGAGCAGCACTTCAAAGGGGCAACACCCCAGGAGCCTGGAATCAGCTGGAGTCCCCAGCTGACCCCAGCTCTGTGCAGCACTGCCCCTTAGAAAGGCTGCCCAAGCATTTCCAAGGGGCAGCACCGCGGGAGCACAGAGTCAGCTGGAGTACCCAGCTAACACCGGGCTCCATGCAGCGCTGCCCCTTTGAAGCGCCGGAGCAGCACGTCAAAGGGGCAGCGGAACGCGGAGCCGGGGATCAGCTGGAATCCCCAGCTGATCCTGGGCTCCGTGCAGCATTGTCCCTTGGAAAGGCCACCCTGGGGTTTCCAAGGGGCAGCACTGTGGGAGCCTGGGGTCAGCTGGAGTCCCCAACTGACCTCAGTCTCCATGCAGCACTGCCCCTTTGAAGTGCCACTCCAGCGCCTCAAGGGGGCAGCAACATGGAGCTGGAGATCAGCTGGAATGCCCAGCTCTGCTGCCCCTTTGAAGTGCCATTGCACGGAGCCCGGGGACAGCTGACCCCGGCTCCTAATACGCTGACGCTCTGAAGAACTGGAGCACAGCATTAACGGCAGCAATTAACACATGAATTTTTTTAACACATTAATCCTGCCCTGCGTTAATTGCAGGCGTTAACACAGATTATTAACAGCCCTAATATTTAATGGAAAAACAAGCTAATGATCTATATAATTAACAACATTTTAGAAGTTAGGGTTAAGCAGCCCTCTCATTCACACTAATAATATAATCTCAAAGGAAATTAAGTTATCAATCATAAATCGTGTGCATTTTTATTCCATTAATAAAATATATTTGTTTTTAAATTGATTAATTCCCCAAATTTCACTGATGCCATATCAAATGGGATCCCACAGGGTGGACTTCTAACCTAAAAATCAATGGCCTTGTGCAAACTATGAAATGGTATTATAATGGAAGACTGTATTTAATCACAGTGATACTATATCCAGATTTTTTTAGAGCCGTGTCTGAAGTATGTATGGACTTCACCCAGCTAAAATAGCCTCATCTGGAAATAGCCATGTTATAAACTATTCTGTATGGAAATAAAAGCTAAGTCATCTATTTTTAGGATACCGATAACAATAATAATCTGATACCAGCTCTTGTGCAAGGCTGGTATGAGCACATTACTGATTTTGTCTCTCAGGGTCACTTCCTATTAGCAATGTTAAGGGGTAACGGGTTAAAGGGAGTAGCCCTATGTGGGGCTTCCACTTAGGCCACCATGTGGGGCTGCTGCTTACGACCTGTGGCAGGGGTCAGAAGCAACTGGGCCTCTGTCCGTGGCAGGAGGGTTGCCATCAGAGCACCCCCTCATCCAGCCTTGTTTCATAATTTAACTGGTTAAATTTAATGTTAACTAATTACATGGGATCTTACATCCCTACTTCCGACACAAGTGCAAGCAATGCCACAGTACAAAATGAAGGCACGTGGCTTGCAAAAACAGCCTTTGTATGAATTTCTCAGTTCAGGAATACATATTCGAAACCAAAGAGATTAATTTTGAACAAATGGGAGTTTTCTGTTCCAGGAGAGATCAGAACTCCTGTTTACAGAGCACGTAATTGAAATATAATTTCAGTCCTCTCAGAAAATGGATGCAAATGAGCATCCGGGGTTCAGCCATGTGATTAAGTTGTATGAATGGAGAGAAAGAGGAAGTATTAAATAATCTTTAAAACAGCTGCTCTTGATAAGATACCAACAGTTAATATTTCATATGTGACTTCCTATTTTCATGTATTTTGACATGCGCAAAAAAAAGACCAAACGCTAGCATGGTCTCTTTATATAAAATGTATGATGACCAAGACAAGAGCTACGGTTCCTTTAAAAAAAAAAAAAATCTTCCCGAGAGCATTTTCATACTGACAGAACAATTTTAAGAGCAGAAATCTCAATTATTATAGATTTTAGAGATGTTAGATATCGTGTAATTAGATAGTTGTGTAACCGCATGAAAACTTATCGGTTACACAACTATTTGCTAGTTCCCAGGGAGTGGGGCTGGCAGTCAGTGTGCTCCTGGCTCCCAGGGCACCCCATCACTCCGTGCTGCTGCCTCTGAATCAGAGACAACGGCACAGGGTGGCAGACAGGAGCCAGTCCGCGAGGGGAGCCAGTTTAAAAACCGGCCAAACAGGGGTGGGAGGGCAGGGAGGGGGGCAACACTGAGCTGGTCCTGGGGGTACCAGCTTTTAAGCCATCTCCCTCCAGCACTAGCTCCTGTTTGGCCCCCCTCACTGCCTCTGTAGGAAGCAGCTGGGCCTGTGAAGCCGGCATGCGGGGAGAGCCAAAAGCGTGCATCAGCTCCAGCCTGCCCCCCTCACCCTCCATGCTGCTGACCATGAGAGGCAGAAGTGCAGAGGTTGCGGATAAGGTGTTCATGGGGAGATGATTTAAAGCCAGCTCCTCACAGGCACTGGCTCCTGCTCCCCTCCTTGCTGCCTCTGATATAGAGGCAGCGGGGGGTGCGTGTAGTTAATAAGATTAATTGGTAATCCAAGGCTTATTGGTTAATCGTGTAGCGAACTACACATTGGCATCCCTAAGAGATTTCTGCATGCTTATCTGGTATGTTCGATTTCATTTATAGCAGTGGTCCCCAACCTTTTGAGGTTGTCGGGCGCCAGGGGGCGTGGCCGTTTGCCCGCCGGGCGCCAGGGCGGGCCCCCCCATAGCCACGCACCCGGGGGCAGGGCCCCCTCCAAGGGCTGCGCGCCTGGGGCTGGCACTCTCCCCCCCCCCCCCCCGCCGAGTGCCGCGCGCCCGGCGCTCCCCCCCTCCTGCCGAGTGCCCGGCGCCTGCCCCCGCCGAGTGCCGCGTGCCCAGCGCTCCCCCCCACCAAGCGCGCTCCCCCCGCAAGCGCCCGTGCGCCATGTGCCCGGGGCCAGGCCAGCCCCGAGCACCTGGCAGGCGCATTGAAATGCCCCCGCGGGCGCCATGGCGCCCGCGGGCACCGTGTTGGGGACCACAGATTTATAGACACAATCAAGTTTGTGCAAAAGTGTCATGTGTCATGCCATGCTGGTCCTCAGAGCCACCACTAAGCACAACCATTAAACATGGAAGCTGACTGTTGGCTGCGTAGTGCTTCTGGAACTCAAGAGCACTGGTGGTTAGAATCTTTGATTATTCTTGCAGCAGCCAATGCCCCAAAGGGAGGAAACTGGGATTTATTGGTGCTGAGATACACATTGCACCAAAGCAAATTTCCATTAGATGTCAGGCTTGGGGAGGGGTTGGGGGAAGGGGGCAATGTCGAGAGACTATCACGAAAGTTGCTGTCTCCCTCACTTGTAATCTCTACAGCAAACATGATACTGAGCAGAAAATGTCCACAATGAGCTGGAAAAGAATATTAACTATAGTTTGCAGCCTGCTGATGTGATTATTTAAAGATTCAAGATATGGCATGGAGCCCAGAAAAAAATATATTTAAAATGTTTATGCAAAAACTACATACAAAGCTGCTAAATGATTTACCAGCATTAGTCCCATTGAATTTCAATGAAACGTGCTCCTAACTCATGTAGGTGCTTCTGAAAATCTCACCCACTATCATCATTAGTTTTAGGTCCTTTGTAGCTCTATTACATGTGCAAGAATTTCAGACTTGTATCCATAAATTTTTAAAAATCACCTGCAGTTCCTGGTCATTAATGTAATCTTTGGGTCACAAAACCCATTATCTACCTTGATGGATTAGTGTCAATTGGATTGATGACAGAGGCAGAGAGAAGCATGTTGTGACAGGAAATAGCATGCCAAAGAAGTATAGCATGATTTATTGCTGCCACCACAGTGCCATATACCAACAGCTCTGCAGAAATGGTATCTGTGATATTAGCAATATTGCATGAACATGTGCAAGAGATTTTATCTTGCAAGAGAAGATATCAGAATGGATACCAAGAAAAGGGATAATGGAATAAAGAAAAGTCAAGGCATTTCCTTCCACTCATCTACAATACTTGGTTTGGATAATATTTTGTTTTACACATTACAACTATTTATTTGTATTGAGCCAAATTCCTAATTTCGTTCCTCTGACATAACTAAAAATACCCATTGAAATATGCATAAGGATCATTTCAGATTAGATTTTTAACCAATGGACTGAAGAAAAGCATCTTACCATACAAGTGTCTAGATCCTCCAAACGTTCTATCTCAGTCAAATCCTCTACTGTGAGGGTGGAGCGCTTAGTTGGTTTCTCTTCGGTGAATTCAATCTCCAGTGATTCCTGATGTGGAAGTGGTTTGCCACGTCTGGTCAAATGGTCAGCCTAGAGACAAGCATCAAGAAATGAAACTACTGATCAGATTTATTTTTTTTAAAAGGTAAACAAACTTGTTGCACAATGCAGATGATAATAGGTGGTGACCAAAAGTAAAGCTCAACTGCTTGCATCTGGGTCCTAGCCTACCACATCTTCCTGCAGTACTAACCCCTCTTCACACAACATTGGATAGCAGAGATAGAGGAGAGAAGAAAAGAAGGCTAATAGGAGAGAATCACATAGTAAGAGTCTCTGTCTATCAGCACTTTGGAAATAAAAAGACATAATGGAGGAAAAAACCTCATACCATATTGAATGTTTCAAAACCATTTCACTGGTAACAAATGTACAAATTGCTAGTAAATTGGTGGAAAAAAAGTAGGAGTGAATGATTTTTTTCACTAATACGTGTTAGAATCACAAGTGCTGCCTCTTATTTAACATAAAAAATTTGCAGGCAAAATGGGGTCATTATTTTGGACCTCATTATGATGGATAATTATGAATAAATCACTGGACTGGAAACTGGTGGCTGCCTATAGCCTAGGGATGTGAAAGGTTAACTAGTAAGCATAACCAGTGGGGGCTGGATCGGATCCCTGACTGCTGTGGGCAGGAGGCCAGTCCGCAAGGGGAGCCAGTTTAAAAATTGGAATTGGAAAAGATACAGAAAAGGGAAACAAAATAGATAAGGGGTATAGAACAGCTTCCATATTAAGAGAAATTAATACGACTGGGACTTTTCAGCTTGGAAAAGAGATGACTGAGGGGAGGAGGAGGTATAATTGAAGTATATAAAATTATGTCTGGTGTAGAAAAAGTAGATGAGGCAGTGCTATTTACGCCTCATAACACAAAAGCTAGGGGTCATTAAAAATGAATAGGCAGCAGGTTTAAAACAAACAGGAAGTATTTCTTCACATAACGCACAGTTAACCTGTGGATCTCTTTGCCAGAGGATGTTGTGAAGGTGAAGACTAAGAACGAGATAAATTCATGGAAGTTACGTCGGTCCACCATTGGCTATTACCCAGGATGGGCAGAGATGTTGTCCCTGGCTTCTGTTAGTCAGAAGCTGGGAATGAGGGACAGGAAACAGCTAAGTTGATGTTACCAGTTCTCTTGATTTCCTTTGGGACACCTGGAATTGGCCTCTGTCGAAAGACGGGATACTGGGCTAGACAGACCTTTTGTCTGATCCAGTATGACCGTTCTTAAGTTATTACAATATAAAAGTACCTTCCTGTGGAGAAAATACTGCTTTTTAAAGCGCTTTTTAGTTTTACAGAGAAAGGCATAAAAGAACCAATGGCTAGAAGCTGAAGTCAGACAAACTGAAATTAGATATACATTTTTAACAATGGGGATGATTAACCCCTGGAAAAAACTGCTGAGGCAACTGGTGGATTCTCCATTTCTTGATGTCTTCAAGTCATGACTGGATGCCTTTCTAGAAGACGTGAGTTAGTTGAACACAAATCACTGGGCTCAATAAAGGAATAATGCTCTCTGAAATACAACAGGTTAGACTAAATGCTTAACAGTCCATTTTGGCCTTAAAATATATGAAACATAGGGTATGTCTACACCAGTGGCTTCTTGCGCAAGAACATCTTGCGCAAGAACACGTCCACACTGCCATGAGCAAGCTGTGCTTTTGCGCAAGAGCATCCATGGCAGTGTGGACGCTCTCTTGCGCAAGAAAGCTCTGATGGCCATTTTAGCCATAGGGCTTTCTTGCGCAAGAAATCCCTGCTGAGCGTCTACACTGCCCTCTTGCGCAAGAGCTCCTGCGCAAGAGAGCTTACACCTGTTAGGAAAGAGCTTAGCTCTTGCACAAGAAGCTCTCTCTTACCACGCCATACTGTAAATTTCCTTGCACAAGAGCAGGCGGGCAGTGTTGATGCTCTACAGGTTCTTGTGCAAGAACGGCTATACTTGCACAAGAAGCTGCGAGTGTAGACATAGCCATAGTGTTCAGAATGTTGACCTGAAAATGTTCCCTGCTAATCTTAACACTAACAGAGGGTATAATGGGAGAAAGGTACCCATTTCACATATATGATTGTGAAGGTGTCAGTTTAAGATGTTTGTCAATATAGGATCTTATTTTGAATTCATTGTAATGGTGTTTTTGGCCCCTTCGACATAGCAGTTGCAGTCCTCCTTGAGGCAACCGTCTGGTAAGAAATCAGATCTCTCTTCGGCTTCTTTCTCTGGTCTCTGGACCCTGCCTTGGAATTAGAAGAACTTTTAGGACACTGCTGATGATTGAATTTGGTAGTAAAGATCCCTGATTGGTCACTGATGAAAAAAAAAGGCACTTGCTAACAGGCTGCCCCAAGATACTTGCAGGCAAGTGATTAAAAAAACCCACAACATTGTGTTGTATGTTCACTAAATACCATAACCAGAAACCTGGTTTCAATGTAAAATGAAATGCAACAATACACTTAATATTAGGTATGATTTTGAAGCTCTAACAAAGAATGGGAGATAGGTTGATCTTGGGTTTAATATGGGTTACGGCCATTTGAATTTGCTTGTTCCTAAAGCATTCAGACTTGAAAACAAAAGTTTCTATTTGAGATTAGCTCTTGGCAATCTCTAAAAGGACTCTACATGAATTTTCAGCTGTTTTTAATGATACTCTGTATAAAATTTCCCCTACCTGTAAAATGTGTTGCATATTAATAAACCTTTAAATTAATATTTTTAATGAAATTCTCCCTCTCAAGAGCCTTAACATGTCAAGATAATTTACACAGTAAGTGGTGGCATTCAGCTAGCATGGTGATATAGAAAACTAGGCAGACAGAAATCTAACTAGATAATTCCTAAGTGAAACTACTGTGTGTTTCTTCAGAAGTATGTACATTCAACAGCTTTGTATTTGATCTACAAAGGAAGCATTTCACAATAGCGGGCGCACCAATAACAGTGAAGCAAATCTGTCATATTGATAATGATGTCTTATATTTCCCTGACAAAAATATGGATAAGTAAAACAAATCAGTGACAAAGATGCTGCCAATGCTGCTCCTACTCTTGGAATACTGACTCACAATGGGACTGCTGGAAAGTTTTGATTTTTTTTTTTTGGGCTGCTGCTAGCCTTTTATGTAACTCTGTGCTATCTAGCAGCAGCTCCTCCCCCCTCATCAGAGTTGGGTCTGATTTGAATAATCTACTTCCCTCTCCACTAAAAACAACATTTAATGTACAGGAGCCCATAAGCTAATCTGTAGGCAGACATCAGTATTTCTTCTCTAACCTTCAGGAAGCAGGTACATCTATAGTAAGTGGTTGAATATGCACAGGTTAGGGAAGTATGGTCACTACAGCTTGCTTCACAGTCTCCTAAAGGATGACATCTGACTTGATTTAAATAGCAACCCCTAATGTTTCACTAGGTCAGCCAGTAGTTGTCTCTAACTAATGAATATATGTTCCTGCAAAGCCATATTTGGCTTCAGATCTGACAATTCATGCAAAAGATAGTAAGGCAGTGAAGTAACATAACTTCTTCTGTGGCTGTTTTCTCCTTAAACCAGAACCACTCACCCTATGACCATGTTTCATATTATGCTGCTGATGAAAATTAGGCAGTTTAAGAAATGCAGCTGAGAGAAGAAGCAAGCGAACAAGTCATGAATTCAGTGATGGTGGTAAGACACCCTGAACCACTCAGAATTGTGCAAACACTCACCAGTTTATGATGGCAATGTGAAAGAGCATCCAGGATTTCATCTACAATCCGGTCAGATAGGAAAGAGGCCACTGTCAGCTTCACTTCACTGTGTGAAGATTAAAATGAGAACAGGGTAAGTTTCAATTCACACCAGAGAACTCTGCCATCCCTTACAGAACTAGGTCCACGGTGTGAAGATGATCTGTTAGCCTGCTACTGCCTTTGAAAATGAAACACAAGAAGGTGCAAGTACAAGACTGACCTTTCAAAAATAACTCCTGTATTCTGGACCATTTTCAATCTGCTTCTAACATTTTTCTTACAGCAGAAACAAAAACATTTGGCTAAGACAGAACGTAAACCATATGTTCAGATTTGCTAGGGAATAATACACGCATTGATGTTAGAGAAGACAAATATGGTCTGGAGTGAATTAAGACAGTCATATTTGTTTAAGTCTTGTTTTACCTAACCAATTGATCACCATGCACACTGCCCTGTCTTCTTTGTGGGCCCTTCTGACAGCCAAATGGCAACTGCATTGTTTCTGCAACCTGCCATCACCCTTCCTTGGCTGCAAATTGTGCTTTTGCTTTAATTAGTCCCTGCCTTACAAATTTTATTTCACTAAGTCCCATGCCTTCAGCATTTGACAGAAGGAATTTGTGGAACACATACTCACCAATATATTTAACATGGCAGCACTAGATACACTGGGCTTGCCTTCACTGCAACATGTACGAGTTACTATAGTCTAGCCACTCCAGTCAGGCCCACTAGCTCAAATCAGAGCAGCCTTGCTGCACAAAGACACTCAAGCCACACACGGTTTGTCAAGCTGCAGCTGCGAATGAGCCTTTCAGCCCAGACAGACAGACCTGAGCTAGCACAGCTCGGGCTAGCATATTAAAAAATAGCAGTGTAGACATGCTTAGAGCGCAGTCCAGGCTTTTGTGCCTAACCAACCCCCTGGTGTGAGCTCAGGCTGAGTCCCTGTGGGAGCCATGGTGTCTACACTAGGGATGTAAGCGACGAAAGGTGAAAGCTTATCAGATAGTCGATACACTAATCAACTAGTCGCTCCCCCGCACCCTTGCTGCCTCTATCAGAAAGAGGCAGCAAAGTGGGGGAGAGGGAGAGGAGTGGTGCGAGTGCTTGGGGGAGCCAACTTAAAAGCCAGTTCCCCCCAGCTCCATGTGAGTGGACAGGGGCACCATTCCACCTTCGAAATGTATAAGAGTCCCCACTGGGCTACTTGTACATTTCAAAGCGTAAGAGCCACATGGCGCACGGGGCCAGTGGGGGACTCACCCGCTGGCCTCAGACTCAAAGCAGCGTTTCAATCTTCGAAATGCACAAGAGCCCCTGCTGAAGCTCTTGTGCTTTTCAAAAGCGGAACGGTGCACAGCACTTCAGCCAGGTGGGCTCTTGCTACATTTCAAAGTGGAAGCGTCCTTATCGACCAATTGAATAGTCGATGGAAATTCCATCGACTATTAGATTAGTTGATTAATCTAATTTTAACATCCCTAGTCCATACTGCTATTTTTCGCATGCTAGCTCGAGCCCCTCTAGTGTCAGTCTGTTCACCAGGGCAGGAAGACTCACTCCCAGCTGCAATAAAGATATACCCACAGAATGAATTAGCACAGTGACTAAATTAACAGTTGAGGAATTGCACTAATTCCAGATGCAGCTGTATCCCTGGACCTATTGCTAGCTTGTGTGTCAGCAGCATGCCAGCTTCAGTGCCTCCCCTCCCCGGGCCAACTAACAAGAATTTAAAGCACCGCTTCACTTGACTTAGAAATGTGTGGTTCTGGCTGGGAGTTGGGTTGGGACTTGTCATACCTCAAGCTAACTCTTCAGTAAAGACAAGCCCGCAGAAACCAATGTTACACTAGATTTGTACTTAGTGTTGCAGTTTATCGCTACATCTTCATGGAGACACAACTTTTTTCAGCTTTGAGTGTAATCACGCATCTTTAGATGATGACCATTATGTCTACATGTGCAGAGAAATGTCTCACTATTTGTTTTGATGGAAGTTGTCAGAATGCAAGTCTACAGAAGTATATTCATTTATGGAGCCAGATCTTGAAACAAATGCTAGATAAGCAACCACATGGGCAAAACATGGACCTTTTAATAGATATTAAATGATTAATCCTTTGATGCTCTGAGTCAGTATTTCCCAAAGGTTAAACTTCTCTCAAAATGCAGAATTTAAAATTGGCAGCAGCAAGGCCTTACTTCATCTCTTACCCCCTTTTTTGCAAGAAGAAATCTCACAAGGAGGAAGAAATAAAAACTTTCTATTGTGATTAAATTTGTTTTCTGGCATTTCCTTGGCACATTTTAGACTATAACACCACCTTATTAAATACAGACATCTGATTACTGTATTTACTGCATAATGTTTCTCTAACAAAAGCTCACTGTTGTAATGATTATCACTTGGTCTCCAATATATTAACATGGCAATGATTTGTAAACCTCCTAAACTTCCTAAATAAACAAACAGATTTTAAAATGTTGTTTTTCAGCTGCTTTAGTTAGGCCTTGTTTATAATTGTTTCCATGCTTTAACTGTCAGCAGAGCTGAAGGGTTAATACATATCCCATACCTTTGTGAGGTTGCAGTTAAATTTATTCTACCAAAGCTTATTCAGGTTCAGCAAAACAAAGTTATAACAGTACAAAGTGCCTTATAACGATATCGCTGCATCTACACTAGGGCTTTTACTCACACCATGATGTCAACTAAAAAAAATATCAATCACCCCCTAGCTCAACTGACAGTTACAGGAATAAAGCTTTTTAAGCACAAGCTAGGACTTAGCATAAACAGACAAAGACAAGCGTCCCTATAAAAAATTTACTTGCGTTAGTAGATGGTGTGGCTTTTGGCTTTGAGAACTTTTCCCTAATTGAATAAATTGGTATCAACCCACAAAACCAGTTCAAGTTAACACACAAAGCTATGTTCCCTTTCTCTACAAGCAATAGTAGCAATGGCATAATAATGGAACATAAACCTGAGTGGTATTTTCAAAGGAGCCTCTGGGAATGCCGTACCCCAACTATTATAATTCAATGAGGTTGGATTCTGAGCTCCCATAAACTCCTTTTGAGAATCCAATCCCATATTAAGAGTTTCTGGTAAGAAAACAATGAGAGGAGAGCTGGTTTCTATGTCACCAGACCCATAAGATGGGATTTCCTTGTATTATATTGGTGCAGGCCTGCCGAGGGAGGGGGATGGGCAAGAGGGCAATTGCCCTAGCATCCAGAGATTCAAGGGAACCAGATCTCCTGGGAGCTGCTGCTGTTACTGTGGTAGCAGAGGTAGCCAGAGCCCTGACCCCTTTCAATTGCTGTCAGAGCACCACTCCATGTGGCTCCAAGAGTTTGGGTGTGGAGAGAATGCACTGCAGTCTGGGTACTGCTAAGGGTTGATTGCCCTCGACCCCATCCCTTTCACACGAGGACCATCCCCTCCCAAGGGCACACAGCTGCCCCCTGCCTCCACACACCTTGCTCCAGTGCCTGTAGTGGCTGACGGTCCTGCTGTATTGTGTGTAGTGTTAATAATATAAAGGCAGAAAAACACATGGGTGATGTGCTTGAAACCCCCCCAGCTATTTACAACTTGTAACTCAAAATAAGTCCTTCTGTGGTTTCCATTAGTATCAGGAGGTGTAGCTAAATGTACAATACCTACATTTTCAGCTGCTTTTCCTTTGGGGGATGAAAATGTCTCAAGGCAAAGGTGATTTTGTTTTTTGATTGTGAGGCGTAAGGGAAAGAAATTTCATTCATTTGCTCTTGAACTTTACAAGAGTAATGGGGAGGAAAGTGTACACTTCCCATGAAAACATTTTCCTTTTCCCATTGCAAATACACAGCCATTGCAATGCAAAATGACATAGTTTTCTGCTACAAAGCACTAATAGGAAAAGCATTTCCACTGAAATTATAGCAGCCATGAAGTTTTAAGTTTCCTAGCCCCTGAACTTGGCCATGTAGTATATCTTGTATATGTTCTGGTATACATTTAATAAAGAAATATATAATAAAACTATCTTGGAACTGGGAATGTAAAATCCAGTTTAATCAGTTAAACATTACGTTTAACTTGTTAAATGCTTACATGCGGGTGGGCAGGAATTGCTCCAGTCTAGCTGGAGTGACCCCCACCTGTTCCATGGTGCTGTGGGGGCCTGCCCCTCCCACGTGTAGGAGCTGCTCTGACCCAGCCAGGCACGCTGCAAATGAGGGCTGCTCTGGGTCAGCCAGACAGCTGTTTAACCATTCACATCCCTACTTGGAATCTCATCTTTTGAAAATAATAGTTACAAGATGTTCAAAGTATTATACCTGCCTCTGCATCTCTCTTCCAATTTTAGTGGCTTTAATATGCTATTTTCAATTTTTTTAAATATCTGTCTGATTCTCGTTGCTATGCAAAACCCACACAAAAGGGTTACAGTCAGTTCTCGCTAAACAGGGAGAGTGGCAAAGCCAACAACATAGAATGTGCCATCAAATGCACAACATAAAAAGTGGAAAATAGAATTTGTTATCTTCTAATTTCCTTCAGTTATAATAATCTTAGGAGTTAACTTTAACAATAGTAGGTAACATTTTTCAGACATATGATTTTTAAGTCGACTGTGTCCCCCCGTTAAAGACACATGAATAACAAGGAAAATAAGAATACCAAATACTACATATGCGCTAAATGATCCAGTTCACTTTATTGTAGAACCCTAAATATTTGGATTGCCTGGACCAAACCTATTGGCAACACACCAGTTTCTACATGAATTCTTATGCGGCTATGTTCAGAAAACATACTGATGTACATGTATACAAGCAATACAACACAACACATCTTCAAAATATTTATGGACTGGCTTTACAGTGCTTTTAACCTACCTAATTTTATTGAGGATATCAATTCCAGACTGCTCCAAGAGCACGTTTTTAACAAATGTACGTGGAATGGAAATCTTCTCAGTGCTGGCCTCAATTAGGTCTTGCCGTATGTGGGTTTTCTTCATCACATTTGGGCAAAGATTCTCAGCTGCATCCACCATGGATTCAAGCAGCACCTGTAGCACACGAGAGAAAACAAACACTCCCTCAGAAAATCCACAGCATCGTGGGCAGTTGCTTTCATTGCAGGAGTGATCAGAGCACTACAAGTCTTTTTAAAATTGGAACTACCTTTGGGAATTACAGTTGAAAATTAAAAGCACTTACAAACAAAATGGAGGGGAACAACTTGCCTGTTTTAATAACCAAACACTTTTGTTATATGAAAATTACAACTAGAGAAAACTATACTTGTTTTCAGACATTGTTCTTTTCAGAACAATACTTCAGTTCCCATTGCACACAGTATTACTGCCGCATTTTTAAAAAGCAAAAGAAAACTCAGCTGTAGAAATCTTACATCCTTCAAAAGGTCAGATAATCTGTGATCTGAATTACAGTTTTCTTTAGCAGTCTAGCCCTTCTTGCTTAAAAGGCATCAGAGACGCCTCAGATGGGAATGGCAGTAACTGTGAACGTTTGCATGTTCCTGGAATTTCCTATTTCAGAAATAGGCAGATGTACATTGTCTGAGAGGCACACAGGGATCTACCCATAGGAACCTTCTCCCCTCCCAATCCATTTTCAGAGAAAACACCTTTAAAAACCTATGCTCAATTTCTTTTTAAACTTTTTAAGAAAGGACTTTTGTGCTTTCCTGTTAGAAAGAAGATTCTTCTAAATGCCATCTGGGACTGAGAGCAAAACTAGACTTGTGTGGACAGATCCCCACTGTTGGCTTTTTCCAAATCTCAATAGATTAGCTGTTTTTCCTAAATCCCAGCTCCTGGAATCAAGAGATTACATGTTATAATCTCAATTTTTATTAAAAAAATTAGCAAGTTTCTAACCCTCATGCTTACAGAGAAATGTGAACACTAAAATCTCCAGAGTCAGGAGACAAAAAGAAGCTAAAATCTTACACATAGAGGTGTGTGCATGTGCATGCTTGTGTATCTCTACATAACATGATTTGTAAGCCAATCTCATGGTTTTTGAGGCCTGACTCAAGGTTAGGGATGTTAAAAAGCACATAATTTGGTAACTATGTAACCACTGTAAATGCCTCAGTCTTAAACCACAGTACAGCCAAGCAATGCTTCTGTAAATGAAATGTCTAAACGTAGTTTTTCTTTGGCATGGCTGTTTAAAATGCACAGGTCTTACTTAAATGCATCAGTCCTACACTGAAAACTGAACTGATTATGCATATTTCAGTGACTAAGCCTGGAAGATCTACAGTCAAGAACCCTGTGGAAAGATTAGCTTCACTTCTACAAGTTCTTATGTAAAGAGGAAATTTAAACTAAAAACTGATACATTGAACCGCCTCACCTTATTACACATAAAGGGGAGAGAAGAACAAAATAGTCTATAATCCACAACATTTTCCTTCTCATTAACTTTTTTAATTTAGGAAAAGTAATTAGTAATGTGCTATTATTACTGTTCTTCATTACATTCCCACTGACTAAAGCATTTTATTTTGTCTCAGATGAATGAAGTCTAATCTGCATTTTCAGATTCTTTCATAAGTTTAAATATCGTCAAACAGCCTGGTTGCTTATTGGTGAATAGGAGTATGTTGCAAATGGGTTAACCCCTTCTTGATCTCAATAACATTCTTATATTTATCAAATGTTCCATCAGAAAACTGCAAAAATTCTCCATGTTGCTCCTTTGCTTGATCTAATGCAGATTTGTTTAAGCATATGAACTATGGGGATGCATATCTCCTCCTCAGCTCCTTTAACACCACCATAGTTAATGATCTAGATGGTGCTCAGTGGTCCTGCTGTGAGGGCAGGGGACTGGACTTGATGATCTCTCAAGGTCCCTTCCAGTTCTAGTGTTCTATGATTCTATGCAATGATTAGGCAGGTTAGTAGCTGAGTGACTGTGGATCTCTGAGGATTAATTCCCATTCGAAGAAACATTCAAGTGGTAAGAGATCCCCTTGAAAAGAGGAGCAATATCTAACTGAGCACTCCTAAAGATCTGTGATAAACCCATGAGAGTCCACGGGCAGAAGTGAAACTGATGGAATTGATTTATTGACCAAGTTTCTGCTACTGGCTCCTTATTAGCAGTAGAGTCTTCATAGCACATGCTCCCAACTTCCACTCAACTGGACTGGCAAGTACATCCCATAAAGTTTCTAGTGTGCCTGGAGATGCACTGAGTCAGCATAATTCTCCTAGAGTCTTAGCTGCTACCTAAAAGTTGCCCTCCTTTGGCAAAACCCCAAGATGGGATGAAGGTGCCAATATCTGTGTGATACAAGATGGTGTATCTCCCCTCTTTTCTTTGGCAAGCATTTAAGTCAATTTTACTTATCTTACTAGGAAAATTTTCTTAGTGGTTAGCCATCCACATAAAAAACAGAACATATTCAAATATTAGTATCAAGCATACAAGTTTGATGGGTTTTCTAGTTCTTATAACATGCTGGAGAGACACTCCTGTGTTTACAATAGCACCTCTAGTTAGTTCTCATTTGTCGATGCAAGGTATAGTAACAAAAACACTACATACAGACCTTAAGTTGTTCATCCACAACCCTTGTGACTTCCCCAGCCATGGATTCCAGTGTCTCCTGTATCGGATTTGACAGTGAAACATTTGCTCCTGCCCAAGAAGCTCCGCCAAGATGGTACAGATTTGGTAATAGCTGTAAGATAGATATGACTAGCTTTAGATCACCTTCATACCTGAACAAACTGATATAAATGACTCTCTTATTTAAATATTTATTAAAAGTTCGTTTTTAAATAATCCCTTCAGATAATCTGAAAAATTCTCTCCTGTGATACATTATTAAAGGCCCCTGAAAAAGAGAGAGGGGGCTTTGCACGTACTTAAGTACTTTGCTGAATAAGGTATACAGTTATTTCACAAAGCTTTTTATACTAACCGCACACCAGCATAACCAACTATGAAATGCTCAGAAGGGCTTACTGTTTTGGAGTTCTTAGCATCCCGCATAAGCCTTTCTGCAGATTTCAGGTCTTCCTGTACAGCATCCACACCACAGTTTCTTAAGGAGTTGAGATGATCTTGCACTTTAACACATATTCTGTCAATCATCTACTCAGAACAAAAAAAATAAATGAAGAGACAATAGCCAACGTAAAAGTAGATTAAATTGCAAGGAAGTGATGGTAAATAAACAAAACGGTAAATATCAGTCTGTGTTGGATTCACCCCAGATGCCAAATAAAAAATGGACATGGTAGGACTTGCTGTTTGGATGCAAAAGCATTAGAAATGCACAAACATAGTTTGTGTGTGTGTGTATATATATATATATATATATATATATTTTCCAGGTTTACAAACATTTGCATGCTCATGTATTTACATATATAAAAAAGGTCCAAACAAATCACCACCATATTCTTTATTACCTATCATTATTATTGTTACTAATTTTGTTTTGTTCTTCCCCACAACTCTAAATTATCATTTTAGGGTTGGGGTGAGCGGACTTCATTTTTGAGCACAGCAAAAAAAGTTACTGACTAAACTTAAAATGGTGTGTGAAAGTCACTGAATTGTTTAAGAACTTGGACGGTAATACTAAGCTCCCCTCACAACCAGTGCAAACACTTGCAATTATTTCTATTGTCTGAACAAAACATTATTGTGCAATCGCTGTGAATTTCTTTAGCAAACTAGGTATTTCAAGTTACAAAGAATGCTCATTTGGGATGCATGGCTACCAAACCAGAAAGCTGCACCAGGCCTTGTAGAGTGCACTATATCAAGCTTTAATTATGTATTTACACTCAACTACTTGTTTGCTATACAAAATATTCCAAACACAGAGAAGGAAGATGGTGCAGGTATGGTATGCCTTTTATGAGATGGGAAAGACACACCAATATGCCCGGTAAGTATGAACACAATCCTTTGTGACTAAACAAACTGGGGGTGGGGCAGGAAGCCCTTACAAAAGTACATGGGCAACAAAAAAAGTTTAAGTGAATTCATCAAAATTGTCCATCCTAATTTGAACCTGTTACCAAGTACATGCATAATCATGTAATATTTGTAGATCCAGCTCTGTTTTCAAACTGCAGCTATTACAGAGCAGTGTGCTCACAGTACCTTCCTTCGTCTCTGCTCTACAGTGCTTTTCCTCTTCAGAGAGCTTTATAAACAACTAAACAGTGCACTGTGGGGAAGGTCAATTATTTGGAACTTTTAAAAACAGGGCTGGACAAGTCAACAGAAAATATACTTTGGGAATGATCATGCAGTGTCAAAGGATGAACTAGATGATTCACCCCTGACCACATGCCATATAAAAATAATTTATTTATAGCATAAAAATAGAGATGATGAACTCTCTTGAAGACACTTTTATATATATTAAAGAGTGCATTTTCTTTTATTCTGGGGAGGGGGATAAGGATTAAGCTGTAAAAAGATCTAATTAATGTCACAGGAAATTACCAGTACATCTTTGTACATCATTTTGTCCCCCAAGAGGGTGGAAAATCATTTCAGGCTCTAATAATGCAATGTTGTCACATTTGCTTTGTCACATAATGGAGGAAGAAGAAAAAGCTTCTGAATCAAAAGTCAGAAAAAGACTACAGAGAGAAAGTAAGGAGGGGCAACTGTTTGACTGGTTTCACTGAGGTTCCCCTTTTCTCTAGGCTCCTCTGTCCCTCCATTTGCTGTGGAGTTTTACTGGAGTACCAAGGGGGGTTAGAGAGTTTCAAAGTAACAAGTGGGAGGTGCCAGAGTTCCAGCATTTGCCATTATAGCTGCTCTACCTTCTGTTGTACTGGAGCTTTACTCATAACTGACTAAGTTACAACTGGGCCTTTTTAGCCCATGCAGCAGCCCATAACATGGAGGGCACAAGGGGGCTTAAAGTCACCCTTTTCCTCCCTTCCCCTGGGCTGAACCTTCTGTGCTGCAACTCCTGGAGGTACAGCAAGAAAGGTGACACTCTCTCACTGGATTTAAGTTTTTGCACAGCACCTCCCCATGTAAGTAGGTAGGTGCTTCTGTACAATATGGCCTTTCAGCAAGTTCCACAGAATTTGGCAGTGACAACTCTTTTGAAAACCAACCAGGCAGTAAAAGCCAAATACTTTTCTCAGGTACGCTGGTGTAAATAGAATAATTTGGGCCTGAGGCAGATGGTTGACTGGAAGAGCTACCGGTGAAGCACAAAGCTCTGACCTGTTGTGTGGTGCTGGTGACGATGCCCTGTTGCAGCCGGTATGCCTGCTCCTGGAGGTATTTTCTGGTCTCGTGATTACGAAGCAAGTAGTTTTCTATCTACAAGTAAAAGTCAAATTAGGGTACCAATTCTACTCTTCACACCATCTTTTGCTTTCAGTATTGTCACTGATTAAAAAAATACCAAACAGGATATGAGAAAATAGCTTTTTAATATAAAAATATTAAAAATCAATTATTTTTCTTACTCTGTTTCTATCCTCATAAGACTTAAATCCTTATTCCATGGGGCTCAGCACTGAGTAGCATGTATGGAAACGTTTTCTGACTTGCAAGGCTTACACTATACCCATGTCTAATGATTTCTGACTTATTTCTCTCTTTTCAGTGAGCTTCTTAAAGGCCATGAACTAAATATTTTAAAGAGATAAAAATGAGTCTTTAGCGCTATGATGATCTATACTTGAAATGAGTGGTACGCAAGATACTGTACACATTGCTTCTAGAATTACTTGATCTACTGTGAAAGGCTCAAGAGAAAACTTCAAGGATAATGTGCATTTTAAAGATGGGTCAATAACTTATTTTTCAATGGATGGGGACTTCTGGGAAAAAAAATCAATTTGGACCAAACCAAATTCTACTGTGAATGATACCAAATAGGCATTGAGCCAGGAGGAAAATGATTCTACAGGCTGGTGGTGGGAAACCCATGTTCAACAACTAATTATTCAGACAAAGTGAAATAGCTTGAATGAGAAACTGAGAGAGTCCCACACAGTGACTTGGGAACTTTCCTGCAATGGGGAGACAAGTTTAAATATTTGCTTTACAACAGGCAAAAGGAGCAACTGAACCTGTTTCTCATGTATCTCAGGTGAGAACTTTAACCATTACTTAAACTTATACATTGGCCCACCTTGATTTGTGGGTGGCATTAAGTCCCCACCAAAAAAAGAAAAATGTTTTGGTCAAAACTATTCAGTACATTCATGCCAAATTTGCAAATAATTTCAGACTGACCAAAACAGCATTTTTTTTTAACTACAGTAAACTTCTGATAATCCAGCACCTTTAGGACCCAGCAGGTGCCAGATTATCAGATATGCCGGACTATCGGAAAGGGGGGGCTATGAGGAGTCTGGGGTGGCATCCCACCACCCCACCACAGACCCCTCATAGCCCCCCCCTTCCGATAATCTGGCTCTGACCCGGGCTTCCTGGAATCAGCCGCTGGTCAGTTTCAGCAGCGGCTGAATCGGGGAAGCCTGGCGCAAAGCAGCTCCAATTGTCCAGCAGCCGGAGCACTTCCGGGTTCCTGATGGTGCTGGACCATCAGGAGTGCCGGAGCATTGGATGCCGGACCAATGGAGTTTTACTGTAATACAATTTTTTGCTGAACTCTACTTTAAAGGTGACTGTACTTTTTTGGTTTTTGCATGACGCATAAAAAGTTGCTCCCAAAGAAAAGAAGCCAAGCTGAGCCTTGTATGCCCTGCGAACACATTTTTCAACTGAGAAAATACAATACTTTATATACAGTGCACAAGTAAGCCTTAGAGCTCATTGCCACAAGCTAACACTGAGGCTAAGAACTTAAAAGATACCTCTTTTTCTCAATATAAGGTATATCCATAGTTATAAACATATTATATCCTAATATAAGGCCACATGCTTCACATCTGATCGTTTGGGTACATCAAAGAAAAAGGACAAAACCCTGTATTTTTCCTTTTGAAGGGCACTTTAATTGCAAGCTTTGTTGTTGATAAAGATCATGCACTTATGTTATTTAATCACAGCTGTCCATGTTTGCAAGCTTTTATGCCCCCGCCCTGATTAAAGTAAAATAACCCATTAAAAAGTTGCAGGGCATGCTTCCCCCTCCCAATAGACAAGATGACTCCTTTAGAGCTTGCATGACTGACTGCTAAAACCCAGCTGGGAGTTCTATAATCCATGAGATTTGGACAGCTACAAATAAATTTTTGCCAACACATCCTTATCCAAAAGAACACTTCAGCTAAATTAATTTATGATGATGATGATGAGTGTGCGCGCACACACACACACGCAAGAGAGAGAGAGTATAAAAATCCAGTAAATATATTATCCACCCATTAAACGAAAAACAAGCCTACATTCCACAACAAACGCATACTCCATTTTTTGTCTCATACTGCACTGAGCACTCCCCATGCTGCAACAGCAATAAAATGCATATAATCATCTAAACACATAGACGTACATCAACACAAATGTCTAATGGTACGTGCAGACACACACATAAATAATGTTTAATTAGTATTTCCTGATTTTTTGCTTATTAAACTATTGCACTCTATGAATCTTTATGCAGACAGAACCTTCTATGCAGTTATGATTCTTGATGACTATAACCTGTCCAGATGTTTGTACGTGTCCCTGTAAACGAAATACTCAATGAATCTAGCAAAGAATTCTTACTCAGCCAGACATGAATTCACAACCACTTGAAGTTTTTACTCATTTTTCCGAGAGTGGATTATATATGCAATACCTTTTGCAGTGCCTCTTCTGTTTTTTCAGGGTTTGTTTTAAGTGCTTGAGAAGCATCATTCATAGGTATCGGCATGAATCTTAAAGTATAATTCCTAAAACAAAACAAAAAAACAAGTTTATTGTAATGAGAGAGGGTAATCTAATTACTACATATAATTATAAGGCATAAAGTAGCAAATAAAGTTAGCTCCCAGGGTATTGTTTTTTGCTAATAATTCTGACCCTGATTTTGCAAACACTTACACACGTCTGTAACTACTTCCATGAGTAGGTACACTGAAGTCAAGCACACGTATATTTGTAGGAATGGAGGCTGATTCTTCTGTCTAATTAGATATAGAGGGAGATTTTAATGGACAAAGGGCAGCCATGCATTTAACTGCTACTGAAAGTTAACAGGGCTTGTGTACTTCCTTTTGTGCTTGGAAATTTTCCCTCCTATATCTAATTAGAGACATAAAGGTATACGCTAGGTAAAAATATTGACTTTCAATGGAATTTGGATGAGTATGTTGCTGTTTACATTTTTGAAAACTTTCCCCTTAGAGGATAGGTTATCTAGGCTACGTCTACACTGGCCCCTTTTTCGGAAGGGGCATGCTAATTTTGAAAGTGGGAATAGGGAAATCCGCGGGGGATTTAAATATCCCCTGCGGATTTAAATAAACATGTCCGCCGCTTTTTTTCTGGCTTAGGGAAAAGCCGGAAAAAAAAGCATCTAGACTGGCCCGATCCTCTGGAATAAAGCCCTATTCCGTAGGATCTCTTATTCCTACTTCAAAGAGATCCTCCGGAATAGGGCTTTATCCCGCAGGATCGGGCCAGTCTAGACGCTTTTTTCTGGCTTTTCCCCAAGCCGGAAAAATAGCGGCGGACATGTGTATTTAAATCCTCCGCCGATTTCCCTATTCCCACTTTCAAAATTAGCATGCCCCTTCCGAAAAAGGGGCCAGTGTAGACGTAGCCCTTTTGTTTATACTTAGAAGAAATATCAGGAATTATCAACTCCCACTGATAGCCGTAGGCAAAATCATTCTCTGAATGAAGATAATAAAGAGAATTCTACAACAGCTTTAAAATTCACTAGTTGACATACTAGTTATAGATCAGTGAGGGGCAACCTAGGCTAGTGAGTGAGCTACATAATTGGCCTTCCAGCACAGTGGGCTGCAATATTGCTGTAGCCAAGACAGTCTCTTGATATAGGATGATTTTGCTAACTGTGCTTGCTAATTTAGAACTTACAGGTTGTACCGAGTGAACTACCACAGCACTTTGATGGAATGCAGAAGAAGCGCATGGCTCTCACAGTCAATGTTGTGTGCAATCAGCATGCACCTCACTCCACGTGCCCTTCCTTGATGCGTGTGTGACTTTTGTGATATCAGTAGGAAGAAAACTACACGGATGAAAACCAAGTCTGGTGCGCCAAAGCACGCAGGCAGGGCCAGAGAGTCAGGAATTGTTTTACGTAACAATGCATGGTACACGAGACCACGTCAAGAACATAAGAACATAAGAATGGCCATACTGGGTCAGACCAAAGATCCATCTAGCCCAGTATTCTGTCTGCCAACAGTGGCCAGTGCCCCAGAGGGAGTGTGCTGAAGACAATGATCAAGCAATTTGTTTCCTGCCATCCTTCTCCAGCCTCTGACAAACAGAGGCCAGAGGCACCATTTCTTACCCCCGGCCAAGAGCCTTTTGTGGACCTAACCTCAATTAATTTATCTAGCACTTTTTTAAACTCTGTTATAGTCCTAGCCTTCACAGCCTCCTCTGGCAAGGAGTTCCACCGGTTGACTGTGCGCTGTGTGAAGAACAACTTTCTTTTATTAGTTTTAAACTGGCTGCCCATTAATTTCATTTGGTGTCCTTTAGTTCTTACATTATGGGAACAAATAAATAACTTTTCTTTATTCACTCTCTCCACACCACTCATGATTTTATATACCTCTATCATTTCCCCCCTCAGTCTCCTCTTTTCTAAACTGAAAAGTCCCAGTCTCTTTAGCCTCTCCTCATACGGAACCCGTTTCAAACCCCTAATCATTTTAGATGCTCTTTTCTGAAACTTTTCTAATGCCAAAATATCTTTTTTGAGGTGAGGAGACCACATCTGTACGCAGTATTCAAGATGTGAGCGCACTATAGTTTTATATAGGGGCAGTAAGATATTCTTCGTCTTGTTTTCTATCCCTTTTTAAATAATTCCTAGCATCCTATTTGCTTTTTTGACTGCTGCTGCACACTGTTGGACATTTTCAGAGAATTATCCATGCTAACTCCAAGATCTCTTTCCTGATTAGTTGTAGCTAAATTAGCCCCCATCATATTGTATGTATAGTTGGGGTTATTTATTTTCCAATGTGCATTACTTTACACTTATCCACATTAAATTTCATTTGCCATTTTGTTGCCCAATCACTCAGTTTGGTGAGATCTTCTTGAAGTTCTTCACAATCTGCTTTGGTCTTGATTATCTTGAACAGTTAAGTATCGTCCGCAAACTTTGCTACGTCACTGCTTACCCCTTTCTCTAGATTATCTATGAATAAGTTGAATAGAATTGGTCCTAGGACTGATCTTTGGGGAACATTACTAGTTACACCTCTCCATTCTGAAAATTTACCATTTATTCCTACCCTTTGTTTCCTGTCTTTTAACCAGTTCTCAGTCCATGAAAGCATCTTCCCTCTTATCCTATGACAATGTAATTTACACAAGAGCCTTTGGTGAAGGACCTTGTCAAAGGCTTTCTGGAAATCTAAGTACACTATATCTACTGGATCCCCCTAGTCCACATATTTGTTAACCCCTGCAAGGAACTCTAATAGATTAGTAAGACATGATTTCCCTTTATAGAAACCCAACAAATTATGTTCTTCTACATGTCTGGCATCCTTGTGCGTGGCAACAGCAAACAAAACATCTCAAGGGTCAAACAGAGATCCCCAAAAGGCCTCCTGGCGCCCTTGGGATGCCCACCATTGCTATATATGCAAATACTTGAGCAGCACCTAATTGCTGCATTTTTCCTTTAATGGCAACTGCAACTCAGTATTATTTTATATAATTTCCTACATTTTACTGCCTTATCCTTCAAAAGAGCTGTCCATACCACAAAAGCTTGTGTGTGTCCATACACTACAGAATAATCCATAACTGGCCCTCCATCAGGATGGGCTATTTTTAAATGCCCTAGGTAACAGACCTCAAGTGGTATATTTGCTATGAAAGCTGTTGATTGCCTGACAGGTGAAAGTACCACGTAGGGGAAAAATTGTGTCTCTATTGAAAACAGTGTGGATTTCCAGCTATTTGTTATTTATTATAGCACATTCAACACAATTCTTACATGCTGCATTCGATAAGCAAAGTCTTGAGCCCCCAGGAGAAGAAAGAGATATGAAGCACAAGGAGACTCCACAAGCACAATCATGAAGCTACAACTTTAGATGAACAGCACCCTATGAAAAGTTCTATCATCCATTGATTTCCAGACACACAAAATTGTTCTAGAATGTTAATTTATTTTCATCTCTGGGAGGAAAAGAGAATTTAAAGCTTGCATGAAACTTTGATCATCAGACCAACCAATATTTACATTTTACTCCTCTTTCTTTGGCTTCCTTTGAAGCCTCAAACATCCCTCCATGTTTGTTCTTTTTCTTCTTAAAGCTTCATTTTTCTCTTGTCACAAGAGCAGCTTTTCCTAGTAATTCAATAATCCAATAAATTCAGTTCCAGGTTTAACATACGTGTTACTTTGCTCAGTCAGTGTATTATTACACTCCCTACAAATAAATCTACATGAAAAGAATTAAGTTTTGAAGAGAAGCACTCAAATGCCAGGGAATACTGAAGTGAAGGATGCCCACCGAACCTTATCTCTGCCCCTTCGTACATATCATGCATTACAATAATCTTACATGGTACTGTCATATGCTATGTCTTCTCTAGGACCCCTGCTCCACATTGCAGAGTCACTGCAATAACAATCTGACATCTTCACTTCTTACTCTGATCTAACAGGAGTAGGTTTATGATGTGTTTATATTTCCAATCCTGCAACTGGAACTTGATATCACAGGAAAGAGAAGAGCCGCAGCTCCCCAAGGGACACAGCGCTTGCTTCTAGTCCTGAATTATTAGGCTGAGAAGATATTTCTATTGTAAGTTCTTATGAAAAGTTCCGTAAAACTGAATATTGCAGAATGCCATATAGTGGTACAGAAATTTAGGCTCTGATTCAGCAAAGCATACAAGACAATGCTTAAGTCCTATTAAAGTCAGTGGAATGTAAATATGTGGTCAAGGGTCTTGTTGAATGAGGATAACTATATTCTTAAGTGCTTTATTAAAACAAGGCCTTAATAGGATTCTATAGAAATTACTCAATGTTTTTTACATAGAAAAACATAGACAATGATATCCTTTCTCTGTATTTCTTTTCATAGATCCAATAGAATTCCACAACAGAAATATAATTTTCACAGGACCTTCATATAAAAAGGGAAAAGTTACGGAATGTTGAGGTTTTATAAATGTATTTGCCATATTGCTTTCCTTCCATATTTTGTGCAATTGAGCTAACGGTATTACAGAAGCCCAACTTTGCCAGTGTAGAAACACACACACACACACAAAAATAGTCTCAACATTTTAAAAAATATCTAATATTGTTACAATGCATTCTGTTAAGAACGCCATTTATCTTCTCTGAGAAAACTGGCAATGTCTTATATATTTCTATGAAACATATGGAGGAGGATGTTCCCTCTGGGCTCGTCTACACTGGCCCCTTTTCCGGAAGGGGCATGTTAATTTCAGCTATCGTAGTAGGGAAATCCGCGGGGGATTTAAATATCCCCCGCGGCATTTAAATAAAAATGTCCGCCGCTTTTTTCCGGCTTTTAGAAAAGCCGGAAAAGAGCGTCTACACTGGCCCCGATCCTCCGGAAAAAGCGCCCTTTTCCGGAGGCTCTTATTCCTACTTCGAAGTAGGGCCAGTGTAGACGTAGCCAATATGTTTTTAGGATGGGTTTGTTTAAAGGCTAATTATTTTCAGCCAACATTTACAGAAATCCCAGAACAGGAAGTGTCAAGCTTCACTGCTCATGGGTTGTGATATTACTTGTGGTATTAAAAAATTAGAGGAGATAGAAGATGATGTAAGCTTCCACGCTAAGTACATAAGATGTGACCTCTATCAAAAACCAGGGTTATATTATCTGCACTATTTCCTTTTTCTGCCTGGGTCATTTACTCTCACTTTAGGATCCCTCTTCTGTTTATTTTCATAAACATATCTGAAAGGAAGTTAACTAGAAAAAAGTACACATTATTTCTATTCGACTTCTCCTGTAAATACTTGCTGCTGCTCTATTAAGAAAGTTCTGCAATCTGATAAATGGACTTTGCAAGTTCCATTATTCACTAAAATCAATGGAATCATTCCAAAATTATTTTCTTAATTATAGACTATTTATATGAAATCCCTCCCTCAGTACAATTGATTCAATTTTGAAATGAAGCACAAACTTAAACAACTGAGGGAAATGAATCCATCCTATGCCAGTAACAGAAATCTACCTCAAATAACTGTGTATTTTCGCAAGACGCCTTGCCTTGTCTGGAGACTAGCAATTGTCTATTATCCTCACCTTCAAAAGAGACTCTTTGTTCCCCTGTCTATAGCATCTAATGATATGAAACAACTCTATCACCACTTCATTTAAAATCTGCATTTTCCCCCTTAAAAACATAATAATCATATACAGAAAAATGACAGAGCTTGAGATAGATCAAAGTGATTCAGTCTGCCATTGCTAACAGATGCTACTGCCTCAGTGATCCTAATGATCCCAAAATTACACAACTTCACAGGGATTATAATGAACAACTGCAGTTCCCAAAACCCGCATTATTAGCTTTTCTTGATGAAGACACAGACCAAAATGCTGATTTTATGGTGATGACTATTGGACACAGAGCTTCATTCAGACAACTAATTGCTTTTAAAGCACAAATTATGGCTGCTAAAAACGCAGATCAGTGAAGAGAAAAAAGTTTATACTGCCCCTTTTCTACATTTAACATTATTATATAGTGCCTCCCACTGAAGCATGGAAGGAGGAATGAAATAACCATTTCCCTCCCTTTTGAGGTCAGTGTGAATTCATCAGCTATACTTTAGTTCCTACAGGCCCAAAAATAACAGAAGCTGAGTATCCTCAAATTCAATTGTCTCCAATATGAGTTGCAGCTGTTCAACACCTGCAGGAGATATTTCTTGGTTTTCTCTCTAATTACTATCTTCCTTTAAACTTACTTTTCCAATGCCACTGCTATGTCCTGGAAGCCCTGTGCAGTGATGTTATTCTTATCCCATATTACGGTTCTGTTGGAAAACAAAATTATACAAAGCTCAGAATTAATAAAAGCAACTTCTCTTTTCAAATAAGCTGAAGAGAGCACTAATCTATAACACAGTTTTGAATTGTGAGGCCATGTAGTTGTCTCTCTCCAAAAACACACAGTAAAGGACAAAATCATTTAGAAATATATATTTAGCTTCTCATTGAAACCTTAGAATAATAGAAATAAAGGACAGAGTTACTAGGCTATTCTATCTTGTTTCCAATGTAGAATTGATCCCTGCATTATATTTTTCTATTTGTAGTAAATCAAAAGCAGCACTCTCACTAAAAATGACAACATACAGACATCATTATTCATTTAAACCTACATAAGCAAGATCTTAGTTATAGGATCCCCACCATATTTAAACTTTCCCCATCACAAACACACACAGCAGTTGCCTTTCCTTACAGAATATGATCACACGTGCTACACAGATTATGTCTGTGATTAGACAAAAATGTTTGCATTTTCCAAACGGTTGCATATGTTTTCAGAAAAACTGTGCATGCTTGTGCATCAGTGAGAGCACGTCTGCTACAATAACGTGTGCAACATCAGTAATTGTGTGCACAATCAACAAATCACTCAGATGCATATTGGTCATGGCGCTTTTGAACATGCAGTCACAATAGTTATTCGATCTCTTTTTCCCCTAAGAAATTTCAGGCAGTAGTAAGTCTATCATGTAGTCATCTGTGGCCATGCAGTCATATGCCCCATTTAGTCAAGGAATATTCTCAAAAGATTTGTAGGTAGAGTTTGGTTTTGAGCTGGCGATACAGTCAAAATGCACACTTGTGGTAGTGCACTTGGTATGGCTAATTTTGTTGCCCCTCTGGTATGTCCAGAGCACAATGGTATTATTGTGTCTGACAACCCTATCACAACCCTTCTCCTGCCAACATGACTCTCTCCTACTTTTCTGGGGGGAAGGGAGCGGAGATGGGGAGAGGAAGAGACGTTCTGCACCCTCTCTCTCCAACATCAGAACCATTTAGGGGAAGTCTTATCCACATCCCACCTTACCAAGAGTTTTATGCTCTGTCTACACTATAGCCGCCACATGATTTTTTTAACTGATTAGAAACAACGCTGTTTGGTGTGAAAACCAGCAGCTTTTCCTCCACGAGACCCACGACTGAAATGCTGCCTACCCATATTTTTATAAGCGTGTCGTGGATAGGGTGACCAGATGTCCCGATTTTATAGGGACAGTCCTGATATTCAGAGCTTTGTCTTCTATAGATGTTTATTACTCCCCACCTGCCATCTGGATTTTTCACACTTGCTATCTGATCACCCCAGCTGTGGCACATTCCAGGCTGCCATCTAACAGGCCTTCAGCAACAACCAATTGCTACTAGGGACCATGTGTTCCCCCGTGTCCCAGAACCATTCACTTTCTCCCATTTCACTGGGTTTTCTTACCCCAACCTATAAACCTCTGCCTCTGAGATGAAAGTAACCATTTCATATCATGGAGGCATTCCAGTCACCTCAGCTTACTGTATTCAACCACCTTCCAGAGTCTATAGCTTGAAACTTCCAATATTCAATTATCTGCTCACTGTGTGAGCATTATGCCCAGCAAAACAAGGCACAGGCATTTCAGGCCAACGTGCGGCTTCAGAATGACATACCCAGGAGTGCTCTGTAGGACAGCTTACACCTGGGGGATACACCAGGCCCATGCAATGGCACTCTTAACATATGGGAAAATGCATTGTGGGATAGCCAACTACAGAGTTATAGGCAGTGAAACAGTTAGAAGTGTACAGCCACTTAGCAAAACTGCCACATATCCAACCATTTAATGAACCAGCAGGAGCAATGGATTGTTAAGATTTACAACTTGTTAATCAGGTGCTTTGCGGACACGAATAATGCTCAAGACAACCGTGCTAGCCATCAGTTAAAAGCATACTAAAAAAAAAAATGTGTGAATGAGGTTATAGATTAAATGTTCTGGGGCCTCTAGCCCTAGTAGGTTGGGCTGATGCACCTGCTTCTACTCATTGAGAATTCAGCATACTCCTAAGTACCCTTGACAAGGACACCTTAGGATTCACAGCATATTTTTTCCCTTTTTATTCATGTATAGATTTTTTTCTGTAGCATGTATTCCCACAGTAGACAATTTCCCACAATTGTGGGAAAGCCTTGCAGTAAGAGAGATGTAATGCTTCCCAGGAACTTAATGTTCTAGAATTCCACTACCTAGGAAACCCAAGATGGTGCACAGAAGAAGCAACAGGCTAAAATCTTGCTAGTTTTGAACTTTCAAAGGATTTGGATTTTGAAAAAGGATTGTACCAATTTTCCTCCACCCCTATGCGTGATGTGCACAGTCAAGGGACTAGGCAGCCACCTAAAAGACGACTTTTCCAGACTTCTGTCATTTAAAATGTTCAAAAACCAATTTCTTTCTTTCTAGAGATTTTTTGCAGGAGGAAATTACCTTTTCCCCTTTTAAATGAAAAGGATGAGGACCGGGGAAGGGATAACAGGGAAATCCCCTTGCAGGGTTAATTAAGTAAGAGAAAACGAAAAAAGGAGTGTTGGCAACAGGCATTACAACATTATTAAACCTATTACCTTTCTAAAAAAGTTTTTCATACCTGAGCTTGGTGTTTATCTGTAGGGCTTTTGCTAGCATCTTGGCTCCCATGTCTCCCATTCCATTTCCACTAATATCCACTTTGGTAAGAGAAGTATTGCTGCCCAATGCATTGATAATTATGGTAAGCTCAGTCTTCAGTTTGGAATCTGCCAGAGATAGCGACTGCAAAGGCTGTGGAGCATATAAACATGTAAACAATAAACAAGAGCTGAGAATTCATTCTAGTATACATTAACTAAAAGGATTTTTGTGACTCACCCAAAGAAGTGTGATGGGAAGCAGGGGGCACTATGTATCAGATTCATTTCTGTGTTTACTATAGCTGTAGTAAAATGACATTTAAACACCACAATGATCTGAAATCCTTGAAATACGATAAAACTAGTAAAACAGTCTGACAACTTTATTCCTGGAGTCCATTGCTCATATCATTTTACTACAGCAGCCTCAACATTAAAAGCTTTTTTTTGGGGGGGGGGGGGGAGGGAGGGAGAGACAAGGACTGGGAGTACATATCTATTCCTTTAAAAACAAAGGATGCTCGAGTGACAAGTCTGCAATTAAGAGAGGTTCCTTGTAAGGATGTTAAGAACTAGTCGACTCCCCCTCCCTTACCACTTTGAAACATGGAAGCAGTGTTAAAAGGGGCAGTGCTGTGGACCTGGGATTAGCTGGGGAGTCCCCAGCTGACCCCAGGCTCCATGAGGGCGCTGTGGTTTTGAAATGCTCCCGCTGGGAACTCATTCCAAAGAAGGCACATCCACGTGCAGGCTGGAATCAGTGGGACTTCTTGCTTTCCCCGGGCTGCACTCGGAATTCTGCATTCCTCCTTTGAAATGTACAAGAACTCCAGCAGGGGTTTTGTACATTTCAAAGGAGGAATGCAGAAGTGCCTACTGACTAATCGATGGAAATACTCGACTAGTCAATTAACCACAATTTAACACCCTTAGTTCCTTGTGGACGCAAATAAGATGAGTAGAAAGATCACTGTGGTTATTGTTCATTTCATGATTATGTTCCAATTAGGTACTTTAAAAAAAAATTGTGTGTACTACAGTAACTGCTTTTTGTGGACCACTATGAAACACAGGTATGCTGTGGATCCTATACATTTATTCTAAAGCCTTATGCTAAATATTTCTTTTTAAAATATACACTGAAACACAGACTCTTTTTGTCTTTTCCCCCGGCTCCGTAAACAAACAAAGGCCAAAGTAGTTTATGAATTATAACAAGTCTTTCCATCACTTAAGGCATCTCAACTAATAAAGATATCAAAAAGCTATAATATATAGTTGATGATGAGTGATAACTTATATTTCCCTTTATTCAACAGTTGCCAAGTGTATAATCCTTCAGTAAGTAAATACCTCTTTCAGGGACCAAAATACTTGTATCCATCTACCAGTACCACAATGGGACCCAGACCCCTAGTCACTTGTATATGACAAAGTAACTAACTAACTAACTAAAAAAAAATCACATTGCATTGAGATGTGTGTTTTTAAAGAGAGAATGTATAAAGATGTGAAGGAATAGCGGATTTAGCATTAAAGAGCTTAACACAGATATAGCAATGCACTGATTATTTTAAATGACAATCATCAATTAACTGTTAATTCTCTAAGGGTATGTCTGCACTTGCACCCTAGTTCAAACTAGAGATGCAAATGTAGGCATTCAAAATAGTAAATGAAGCCGGGCTTTAAATATCCCGTGCTTCATTAGCATAATCTCGACCGCATGCTATTTCGGAACCCAGCTGATTCAAAAGTGAAAGTGCGCTCTGGGCCGCGTTAGTTCGAATCAAACCCCTCGAATCAAAAAATGAGGAGTAATGTTAGTTCGAACCAAGAGGTATGATTCGAACTAACACAGCTCGGAGCGCGCTTTCAGTTTCGAATCAGCTGGGTTCTGAAACAATGCGTGGCTGAGATTATGCTAATGAAGCATGGGATATTTAAATCCCGGCTTCATTTACTATTTTGAATGCCTACGTTTGCATCCCTAGTTCGAACTATGGTGTAAGTGTAGACATACCGTTAGTGCTATCAACGCTTGCCTGTCCGGTTCCCTTCTCCAGTCAGAAAAGTTCACACTGGAATGGTATTTGGGACTGGATGCAAATGTTTAATTCAGGTGCTAAAATTCTTCCGTGACACAGTCACGGCAGAAAAAAACCCAGCAGCAGCATTACTCTTGAGTAATCAGTCCAGCAGTATTGCTTAAACTATACAATTGCCTCCAAGTAAAACAGAAACATGAAATGCAGGGGATCATCACTACACAAAACGTTAATTGTTCTTAAAAGGAGAAAATGCAGCTATTATAGAGCTTGCTGTATAGAAAGTGGACCATTTCTGAACAGTGATTGAGTAGCCCAGCAGTTATTTCATCTTGAAAAGCTACTTTCCTTTTAAACTTTGCTTGGGACGAATAAGATGCATTTGTTTATAATTAGAAAAAAACCTTTGTGAACATTAAAATGCAGACTTGAACTTCTCCCAGTATAAGCCTAGAGCATTTACCTCCCATTCAATTACATTAATACCATAAGCACATCCTTGCATTACTAAAGAATTACTAGTCTGGCTATAATAATTGTAACTCCACTGATTTAATAAATAAAATTAAACCTGGTAGTGCTTGAATTATACGTTTTCCAGAATGGGGGGAAATTGTTATATAGCACAACCATTTTGGGGCTTGACGCTGTGCAATGCTGAAGCATCAACGTCAAGCTTCTTGCCCTTACTTTCAAAGGCCTACAAAGTTCTGTCCAACATTTTTTTTAAATGACACTACCCTTTCTCCGCCTCCACAATACCAGCAAAGACAATGCACTCATCTACTTCTACTGTACCTATTTCTACACTTTGTTCTTTGCCAACTCTCAATGCATAGGAGGATATCCACTTGGAAACACGTGAACATCACTTTCTCATCAGCATCTGTTCCCCTGAGATAGTGATAAGAAATGAGCAAACCAGGGCATTTAAAGACCAAAAATAAAAATGCCTTTATTTCTTCATGCTATCCAATAGCTTTGAGCGAGTAACGCTGTGACCTTATTTTGTTAACCTGTCTCTTCACCTGCAGCTGCTCCCGACTATCATGCTAGCCCCGCTGTGCTTCATGTCTGAAATTGTTAAATTTGCTGTCTCCTTACTCTGGGATTCTTGTCTTTTATCTGCATTGTGAATGAACTGATATACTCCTGAGTGCCATAAAGCAATCAATAATAATACCTGTCTCTCCTTCTGGCTAAGGAATGAAGCTCAAAACCTGAACTGATGCCCTGTGTAAGAATGAGTGATTTCCACAAGACTTGCAAGAATGAACCCATAACATAATGGCCCACCTGTGAAACAGAAGCAACTACATTTTCATAAGTTGAGAGGGCAGATACGCTTTCTGGTGTTTTGCTTTCTTAAACAATTATCAAGGTATTCAGATTTTTCAATATTTTGTTAGAGAGATCATCATTTGCTCTGAAGAGTTTGATGCTATGCCATCAGAACTAGAGCTTGTTGGGATTTTTACAAAATGTATTTTGTGTTACTGGAAAAATGCCAATTCATTGAACAAAACTGATCATTCGAAAGGGTCAGCTTCAACAACTTTCCTGTCTTGACAGCTTTTTTTTATGCCATTTTGACAGAATTTTTCATGTTGAAACAACAATTCATTTAGAAATTTAAGTTCATTTATAGTTTTAAAAAAAGCTTAAAAAGTCAAAAATCAAAACAACTGACCCAATCTGATTTTTGTGGTAGAGGGGATTTTTGACTGAAAAATTTACAATTTTTTTTTCCATTATTTAGGATAGGACATTTTTTCAAAATCCTCACAGAATGGGCAAACTGTTTTCCACTAATCTCTATTTTAAATACCAAAGGGAAAGTTTATAATTTGAAAGAATTCACTGAAAAATAATTCTTCAGCTATTTTTATATATGCCATGTTAAAAAATATAGACAACATGATATTTACAGCATGTGATGTATTTAAGGATTCTTTCATTTTCACACTGTGGATAGAGAAATGGGTGAATTACTAATCGGTCTGTCTCCCCCTTCTCTCCCTCTGAATGAGTCATGAGTGAAATGCTTTAAGTTATTTGGTACCGTAAGTGCAGAAATCCAGCCAGCAGCAAAAATTACTCTACACAATCAAAAAAGAAACTAGGTATAAAATAGGCATGAGAATTCAATATCTGGACTGAATATTTCTTTTTTAAAATCCTGTATAAATAAATGCAATTCTGCACAGACCATAAAAACTTTTATTTCTCAGCAGCACCCTATGATTTCAGATGCATACTGGGAGCTTGATATCCAACACACGCTTTCCTCTTTCCTGCTGCTGCCAACATTTAAGCATTTTTTAAATCAATCTTATTCAGGGACAAAATGGGGGGAGGAGCGAATATTTCTTATAGTACAGAATGTCATTCGAAACCATATTGCATTCAGTACAGCTACACACTTGCTAGGTACACTTGGGAGTTTAATCATCTAGTTCAAATTATTTAATATAGGAATATGGATCTTTTAAAAAACACTAAAGGACTCAATCCTGCAAGATGCAGAATCTCCTGTGACATGCTGAGCACTCGCCACTGTCACCAGAAACGAGATTATTCAGCTCCTCATAGGATATTCATAGGAGGTTGAGTCACAAGTTTGAGAAATGTTTAGCCAGCAGTGCAGCATCCATTTTTCTGCTTGAAAGAATAAGGTATGATAATTATACAGTCTCGGAAACCATGCTATGGTGCTGGGAAAGAATAGTTTCTTTAATGGGCTATGCAGTATAATGTCTATTTATAGAGTCTAAAAAAGTGTACAACTCAGGTACTATATTCTCATGCGTCTTTATTTTGTTCTTGTTTTTTTAAAATGGTGTGAAAAAATTAGGGGCTGATTTCATTTCTGCAGTCATGATACCAAACTACTAATCATTTAAAGCATTTCATTCATAACTCATTCAGCAGGGGAGAAAAAAAATTAGTAAGTCTCCTGCTTTTCTATCAATGGCAAGAAGATAACAAAACCTTTAAAACACTACACAACTAAATAACAGGATATCTATATTTCAACACAGCTATAGCTCTGTTTAAAGTAGGTATAAATATTCAAATAATTATTTTGCGGGGGTTTCTTTTAGATTACTAACTCTCCTTCCAATGTTTTAAATATAAGTTTCTACAAAACAACAGATACTTAACTAACGGTTGAAAGAAAATTAATTTTTATGAATAGGAAAAACAAAAGAATGGAAAACGAGAGGGTCATTTTACAATACTGGTAAACATGTAAAAGTGAAGGTGCCTCTGCTTTAGAAGTACTTCAGGAGAGAATGTGGCCCACGAAAGCTCATCATCTAATAAACCATCTTGTTAGTCTTTAAAGTGCTACATTGTCCTGCATTTTGCTTCAGGAGAGAAGGCATGTCATAGCATCATAGAAGCACAGAATACTAGAACTGGAAGGGGCCTTGAGAGGTCATTGAGTCCAGTTCCCTGCCTTCACGGCAGAACAAAGCACCGTCTAGACCAGAGCTACTCAACTTTGCCAGCCCCAGAGGCCACAGTGATATTCACAGCACATGCCGAGGGCCACAAGTTAAGAAGGGTTGCATATACATGCAAATATATATGCAAATAGCTTCTCTCACACTGACAGGCGCCAGACCCAAATGTGGCCTGTGTAGGCCAGTCAGCACCTCTTAGGTTCTGTTCACAAGGCTAAGCAGCCAGCACTTCCTACAATGGCCCGGTACTCCTGGCACCTCCCCTCTGAGGCCTAGAAATGCCAACACTCTCCTGTACACATCTGTTCCAGCCAGCCCATTTGCTTGTGTCTTTAAATGCTCACCCCACCTGGGAGACGTCTCGCAGTTGTGTAGCCTGTTCCAGTGAAGGCCATGTGCAAAGGTTCCCACACGTTGAGATCCGAGTCAACCCAAACTGCACTGCAGACCGCAAACAAATGGGCCACGAGTTGAGTAGCCCTGGTCTAGACCATCCTTGATTGATGTCTATCTAACCTGCTTTTAAATAGCTCCAGAGAGGGAGATTCCACAACCTTTGTAGGCAATTTATTCCAGTGTTTAACTATCCTGACAGGGGAAATTAGGAAAAGTCTCTAGACCTTTAATAATTTTTGTTGCTCTTCTCTGGACCTTCTCCAATTTCTGAAATGTGGTGCCCAGAACTGGACACAGTACTCCAACTGAGGCCTAATGAGTACAGAGCAGAAGAATGACTTCTTGTGTCTTGCTCACAACACTTCTGTTAAGGCATCCCAGAATCACGTTTGCTTTTTTCGCAACAGTGTCATACCGTTGACTAATATTTAGCTTGTGGTCCACTACGACCCTTAAATCCCTTTCTACCATACTCCTTCCTAGACAGTCGCTTCCCATTCTGTATGTGTGAAACTGATTGTTCCTTCCTAAGTGGTGTCATTCTTGCAGTCAATCTGAAATAACTTATTCATACATAGGAAAACAGAGTTTGGGCTTATGAGCTAGATACTTTGGATGATAGCAGACAACTATTGTTTTTGGCACCCATAAATATACTAGACAACTCACAATGCAGATTATTAATAAAATTTCTTCCCCCAAGACATTCACAAATTACCTGCAAAAATGCTGCAAAGAGAGAAATAAGAATAGAGTAGGACGCAGTTGGGGGAATACACACAGGATTACAGAAATAAAAACACATGGTTCTGTGATGGGTAGTGTATAGCACAAAGAAGAGGTAGCATTTTTCAAATGTCTAAATACAGTAAATGCCTTCATTGGCTCAATTCTTTTATCACTGATGAAGGGTATTTGGAGGCAGGAAGTGACTAAAGAGAGGGTGAGGGCATGTTATGTATCAATTCAAGAGGGGCATGGAAGAAAGCCTGAAGATGAGATGTGAGATGAGGTCACATAAGTAGGCAGGGGAGAGGCAAGAGCTTTACAGACTCTTAGAAAGGAGACCAAGAATCTTGGTGTTTATGCTGAGAAGCAGAGCGAGTCAGCATAGGGATGGAGAAAGCAGAGCACACTTGTATTCTGAGGGAGGCAGAAAAAAGGAGGGGACTGAAGGTGATGAACATGACACAAAAACATACATATAGCAGGACAGAGAGAGGTCAGCATCCCCCAAAAATCCCTTCTGGCTAACCCAGGAACAAATGTGCACTAGGCAACAGAGGGAGCAAAGTCCAATCAATAAAGGGTCTTTTGGAAAGGGGGAAAGGGTTGGCACAGAATGGAGGAAAGGTTGCCAAGGGAACACTCAATGAAAAGAGGCATTACAATTACCCTCTGAAATACTGTACTCAGAGAATGGTGTTTCCGAAGAATGTAAAGAATAATAAAATAAAGACAAATCTTGCTTTAATTTCTTCTAATTTTCTTCTCTCTTTCTTGGATGAAAGGGATTTTGGTAAGTGGGTGCAGCAATTATGTATGCTAATTAACAAAGAAGTGATGATCATGAACATTGTGAGGAAACATCTATTCTGTATTCTATAAGTGTACCCCACTCCCAAAAAACTGGGCTGGCAATCCTTTATTGAGAAATGAAAATCTCTAAAATCTGGGGGAAAGGACTGTGTCACTTAGACTTAAAAGAAAACTAGGTTATCAATGTCAGACATTTTGAAATAAATTCTTTTAATGTTTATATCCCATAAGCGTACAAAGAGCGTTCTTACAATGCACTAAGTGAAAAACAGATCCCCCTTTATATATAATCCCAATTAACATTTAAAGTTAATTCCTTCTTTAACAGGACAAATATCAGAATAACCAAAAATAATTTTACAATGTTGTCAAAATAATAGGCAGCAAATAAATTCAGTAAGGCACTGATAAACTGTGAGAACGATTCTTACATAAACATGCATTGTAACAGTAGGATAACAGATACTCACAGAATCCTCATCTTGAATCATCTGTACTAAATTATCAAGTACCGGAGTGAGATTTCTGCAAGACAAAAAGTGATGGAAACAATTAAATCAGCAGCTTTTTGCTATCAATTTTGCTAGTATTTAAAAAAAATAACAAAAACCTTACTTGGATTTCATGTTGTTAAAATTTTTGCCTAACGCCAAGTGTCTTATTGATCGGTTTTTACTAAGCCAGATTACAAGTGTCGAGAGATCGGATTCTAGGCCTGTGAGGAATCAGATTAAATGTAAAATTAAAAACACACTCCATTTGCTAGATGGGGTTGAATCAACAAAACCATATTCACTTGAGACACTTTCTACCATGCCACCACTTTCAATTACTCCGGAAGATTTATTTTAAATTCTTTTATTTTTAAATGTTTTGGTCTTCTTTCATTTTCCACTGATCTACAAGGTAGCCCTATTATTTATGATCAAACCTGCTAATCAGGAACTATGCACACAGCAGAAAAAGAAGAGGATTATTTACTCCCTAAAGTTAGCCTACCAATGAAGTCTAGGAAAAAACATTCTTTAAGCAATGGAGACCTTTTCTATTCCTTGCCTTGAGAATTAGGAGAACATGCTACATTGCAAACCTCAACAGTTATATTCACCACTGTGCTCATGAAGCTATCAGGTACCAAAAACCTAATGCAAGAAGCTTGTGAATAAACCAACCTGTTAAAAATGGCTGCATTTCATTTAGTTCTTAGGCAAGAAAAATGAATATGCTGCATTCTGCCTACAATATTGATGAAGATAACATTTCAACAGATGAAAATGATTAGGCACTGGGTAACGTGCAGGTTCAGCTATCACAGGAATAAACAAAGCCAAAGGCTCACTTTGCTTTGATGCCATTCTTACTACAATCTGTTGTGATACCGAAAAATGCCATGTAAAGTTCTATGGCATGTAAACATTATTACATCATGGGATTAAATGATTTAAATCAGCTTTCTTAATTCAGGGCCTGCATTACCATTTTTCAACGTACTTACCATTGTCTGAAATGTCTAGGCTGGTGATATTGTGTATTTCTGCTATGCAACCTTCCAGAACTTGTGCGCCTCCAGATCTCAACTACAGACAAACAAAACATCTGCAACTAATTAAGGTATTTTGGTAACACAGAAAATAACAGCAGGAATTTTGTAAATATAAAGGGTACTACATTCAGCAAAAATAGCAGCAACACTATAACTTGTTGACATTAATGCTACAGCCTACACAGAAATCATTTCCACACTAATTGCTTCTGATATGCATATAATAAAAGAGTGAAATTCTCTGGACAGAAGCTTAACTAGGGCCAGGTTTAAATAGTCAAGCCCTGACAAGCCCCCTTTCAGATGGCAGGTATTTCTGAGTTTTGCTGCTTGCCTTACTGTAAAAATGTTTGAGAGCTTTTAAGTTTCAATTGGAAAAACAGATTTAATCAACATAAAAGCCAAAGATAATATGCATTCCTTTCCACCCCTAAATTCAAATGACAAAGTTTTACAGTAAGAGCCTCTTCCAACGCTAAGCATCAAAACAAAGTATTGTGTGCAGCAGAGAGAAGGGAATAGGTGAGAATGAAGGGTTGGTTTCTTTTAGTCAATCATGACTTTTAAAAAAACTGCATACCAGATATACAATATTTAATAAAATAATAACAGCTAGAATTAGAAGTGAGCTTTTTACTTATTTCAAAATGGGGATGATAAAAAAAGCATGAAGCAGAAAGGATTAGTTGTGTGGTTTAGAGTAATGCATTATTAGGTTTCAACTGGAGTATTGTGCTCAGTTCTGGGCGCCACATTTCAGGAACGATGTGGAGAAATTGGAGAAGGTCCAGAGAAGAACAACAAAAATGATTAAAGATCTAGAAAACATGACCAATGAGGGAAGATTTGTCCAACTCATCTACCCACGAAAGCTCATGAGATATTTGTTAGTCTGTAAGGTGCCACAGGGGCTGCTCATTGTTTTTGAAAAAACTGGGTTTGTTTAGACTGGAAAAGAGAAGACAGAGGGGACATAATTTTCAAGTATATAAAAGGCTCTTACAAGAACGAGGGAAAAAAATAGTTCTTCTTAACCTCCAAGGATAGACAAGAAGTGGTGGGCATAAATTGCAGCAAGGAAATTACTCTTGCTACATTTCAAAGGTAGAAGCGCCCTTATCAACTAATCAAATAGGCAATGCAAATTCCATCAACTATTCGATTAGTTGATTCATTTACATTTCACATCCCTAGTCTAGATAATACTTAGTTCTGCCATGACTACAGGGGACTGGACTAGATGTCCTCGAGGTCCCTTCCAGTCCTATGATTAATCTGAATCATTGCAGCATATTAAAAACACAGCTTCAAGATTTAGTGAAACGTCTGAAAAGACCTCAAAAGCAAATACAATACCAGGGGATACAATTATTAAAATGACTGATTTTGAACGGGTACTAACTCTTGACCATTCCTATGAATTGAATATTCAAGTAGTGAAGTAATGTTTTAAGGGAAGGAAAAACATTTTCATAGTTATGAATTACATCTTTACTACAAAAACATCACCCAGCGTAGGACTGCTAACAAATAAAAGATAGCAATGGAATCCAATCTTTCTGTTATACTGCTATACATAAAAGCGGGGCAACATTTCCCCCCATTTCTAGATCTGACCAAATATCCTGACTCAAGTGAATCATCTCTAAGCAAAAACAGTCCTTAACCCAGCTCTAATCCAGATTCATTAATATTTTTTAGCAATATTTTTCAGTTAGTTACAGCAATTTTTAAGAAAGATTGGAGATTTTCTCACTGGTGGACAAATAATTTAATGCCCAACTCGGACTTTTATTACAGTGAATGGACTAAGATTAAATCTTAAATATGAACTATAACCAAACCAAGAAGCATATTTTGCACACAGTCCCTCTTTTTTAACATGCTGAAAGAAAACCCTTGATCCAAACAATCCTGGAACTGGTTAAGTTAAAAATCTAAATCTGGATTCACATTTCTATAATGTTAGCCCATCTCTGATTTACTAACAGCATTTTTAACACTCACAATATGAGTGACAGAATCATTCTGCTTCACTTTGGAATGTGCTCATTGACACACACAGTACCAGACAACCCTTTGACACAAGATGCCACATTAATTATTGTTAAGAATGTGGAACTGACAGATTATATGGACTCCGTGGGTATGTCTACACTGCATTCCTCATTCAAGAGAGGAATGCAAATGAAGCTGAGCAAAATTGCAAATGAAGTGCGGATTTGAATTTCCCATGTTTCATTTGCATAATGGCATCCAGGCGCTTTTTCGAAATACCCTATTTCAAAAGAAAAAACGCCGTCTAGATGGGGTTATTTTGAAAAAAAAACCCATCTTTCGAAATAACCCTTAAACTTCATTTTTTAAGGAGTAAGGGTTATTTCAAAAGAAGGGTTTTTTTAAATAACCCATTATAGACTGTGTTTTTTTCTATTGAAATAAGGTATTTCAAAAAAGTGCCCGGACATCATTATGCAAACAACGCGTGGGAAATTCAAAGCCGCACTTCATTTGCGATTTCGCTCAGCTGCATTTGATTCCTCTCTCAAAAGAGGAATGCAGTGTAGACACACTCTTAGTCTTTATTTGAATTTTTCTTTTAAAAATATGGACATCCTAGTGGCATATATAAATTCAGCTTTGCTTGGACCTGAACTTCCGTACGTGATAAATAAAAAAATTAAGTTTAACGTAGACAAACATATCTCTGAGTACATTTTTATTGGCTACATTTCAATGGCCTATCAGTTTCTGTTTTAACAGAATTCCTTTTTGAATTCAAAGAACCTCAAAAGGGATTCTGTATCAATCAATAACATGGTGCAATTTCTCTGCACTAAAATTACATCTGAAATCGGACTTAAACGCTAATTTTGTTCAGCTTTAAGTGTATACCGGAACAAAATTTCAAGGGAAGCTTCTAAGTTTGCATCCACAATTTTGTGTGTGAACTGCTTAGGGGGCACAAATATCAATACTGATGTCTACTTAATGTATGGTTAAAGAAACATTTGATCTCAAAAGTCAGAGTGTCAAAATTAGACTATTTGTTCCCACAAAAGATAAAGCATATAAAAACAGAGATTAGGTTTATAGTCTTTTCTAAACTTGACTGATAAAGGATATAAAAAACCCACATTCTGTATCCATATTTCTGAGATCATAATACCAGTACACCACATATTAAGAACCAGCTCTTCAGCAATTAAAAAGCAGAAAGCACAGCAGAAGCTAAAATGTACCAGTATGCGGGGTGTGAAAACAAAGCTGCTTACTGATTTCAATGGTTAATATGCTGAAGGTAAGGCATGGAGGGTACTTACACAGTGACCAAGCTAAGGGAAGCAGAAGGGAAAAGAGTAAAATATATCAGTGCTGAGCAGGTAGAAATAAAACGGCAGTTTTCATACCACAATTAGCAATATAAAACAATAAAGCTCTGGATTGGAGTTAGTACACTAGAAATTTGATGTGCAGGCAAACAAAAAGAGCGGAAAGGAGAAATTTATCTTTCCATGCAGAATAAAGGCCCAGCCCTGCAGCCTGGATACAATTTTGTATGAGCAAGAAGGAAGGACAAATATGGAAGCATCAGGGTTTCCCGCCTCTTACTGATGCAGACTCACAGGAGTTGGAGCGGGGAAGGAAACTGGCTCAGAGGCTTTCTTGCTGAGCAAAGGTTGCTCCAGTTGTTCATCCAGAGAGAGTCCATGGCCAAACCAGGCCAAGGTGAGCCAGTCCCAGCTCCTCTCATGGCGCTTCTCACCCTACATTATGGATGTGATTTGGTGCCAGTATGGCTTTTTTTTCTTTTTTTTTTTTTTAAATAAAGCACAAGAAGATCGATGAGATTTAGTCTTGGGGAGACGAGTCAGGGCAAGAGAGTATGGGGAAATAAGAGCTGACAGACTGGCTCTATTTTCTCTTTTACAGCTGTTTCAAATTCACAGTGTGTTTGGAGGGGGTAGGGGTGAGATAATCCCTCAAACTCAGCTAAACTAGAAACCTATTTAAGTCACCAAAAGGCAGATGAGAACATCATCTCCTGCCTCTGGCATTATTCCTGAGATACACTTCCTGCAATGGGACAGAATCCATAGCACAGTACCGGCTGGGGTAGTTTAATTAAGACAGATATGGGTGAGAAAAGTATCAGCCTCTCCACACAAGAAGTAGAAGAAGGCTCACTGGGTGGCACTTGTCATGGTCAGACTCAGCTCACTGTCCAGCACAGCCCAGCCTCCAAATGAGAAGCTTCCAAATAAAGACTTGGCAGTTTAACTTTCTCCACTAATGACTGGAGAAAACACCTAATTCAGTACATTGTCCTCATTAGAGCCAGCCCTTAAAGTGATGTCTAAGTCTTCCTTTCTGTGAACTCCAGGCAATTGTGCATGTAATTTATAATTATGAAAGTCAACTGCTTAAAAAAAAAGGGGGGGGGGACAGTATTTAAAAAGTATCCCCCATTCATCTCTTTCTCCCTGACTCGGAAGCTTACTTATTTGGAATTTACACACCTGAAAATAGCTGCAAAGTGGTGTAATAGATTGAAAGAAAGTACTAAATGCATTCAAAAATAGGTTGTGTTTCCCTCATAAAGGAAGCTCCTAAAGTAATTCTCACTCTTTGCTGTGTGATTCTATTTTAGGAAACCTATCAAAACCAAACTGTGGGTTATTTGATTATTGCATGTGCAGGCAGCAAGCTGAATCTCTGCTGTTAGTGTGCGTCACTCATGAGAAGTTCTTCAGAGACAAGGATTTTTGTATATTTCAGTGGTCTGATAATCACAAACAATCAATGAGACAAATGGGGATAATGCAACATGAACAGGCATGTCATGTGAACACATAAATCCATCTGAAACAGTTCACGAGATCTTATTTTCAGGTGAACTATCCTCAACAGTATCTGTTTAGGATTCTTCTACACTCTTTTCCCCCAATCAATAGCCACTAGTTAGTTCCTTTTCTTCATACTAGCTACCAAGCAGAGGCACAGTTTGACTTCTATATTTGGGGGGCAGCTCCAGTCAGCTCAGAAGACTGTACACTGGGGGAAGAGAAGAGACAAATTCCATACCTGTCCAAGGCTTACAGTTTTGGAAGGAAACCTTCGCCCTCCCTGCCCATTCCCAAACTCATGCTACCAAGACATTATGCATCTGGTCCAGAGATGAAGGGGCTCAGCTTAGTTACTATGGATGCCCCTCCACTAGAAGATTCAGCAAGGGTTGCTTTTCTTCTCATTTATTGTAGAAAAATTGAAAACATTTGGAGCGTGCCTCTTAAAGTAGAAGAGATGTTTCAATAATCTCTGACCAGAGTTGCCAATTCGGACTAGAAAACCAGAATTTCTTACAAGAGTGAATCTGGGAAGAGGTACTCATCTCAAAGAAACACTGGGGGTGGGGGGGGAAGAGAAGGGGAGAGGATAGTGAGACTACAGAAACAGCTTGTTGCCACCCAGTCAGCTGAGGCTGCATGGGGTTTAGAAAATCGCATTTTAACATATTACAACTTCATTGTACAGTGCAGTGTCCAGTGCCTGGTAGAAAAAGCTTTAAATGAACATTACCAGCCAAGCCCATTACTGGTTATTTATAATATTTTTTACTCATAATTGGTTGACACAATATATAAATAGCAGCTCATTTTTATAAAAATAATTTATCCTTTCCACATCTTTTAACTCCAAAAGAGAAGCAAATGGTTCCATGTATCTGAGGAAAAGAATAATTTCAAGTAATTGCTGCTTTCCAACTTGTTCTGGTACATTATTCTTACCTCACAGCTACTGAGATCTAAAGACACCTCTTTCAGGTTCGGATTACAAGCCAAGCCTAATAAGAGTGCTCTGGAAAAGATCAGTATTAAAAGCATTATAAAAAACACCACACAGAGAACAAAACGAAAGCAGACAACTCAAATAATTCAAAGGGACACATAAAAAACCCCCACAGTAATTATGCTATTATTAAATGGCAAGAACAGTATAAGTCTTTATGTTAGTCAGAGCCCTACAGCAAATTCAGAAGGGATCTAATTCAAATAAATACATAGTAAAACCTCGTGTTCATCACAGACATATTTCCTTCATTTTTATTATAAGAACATTAAACATTACAACATTATTGAACTAGCATGGCCATACTGTACAAACTATTTCTCCAAAAACTTGCAGGAAAAATATTGTGGTTTTTTAAAGCATATGGTGCACAGAAATGATGCTGTGATTAAACTCAGAGCAGATAAAGAGCATTTTCCCTCCTTTTGAAAGTAAAAACTTAAAAGTCAATTATTTAAAAATCTACATTTTCACTTGGCTAAAGCACCCTGGATTATACAGTATTACTTTCATCACATAAACATAGTCCAAGTCTACACTTGCTAGTTACTGTGCAGTAAATCAGCTCTACGCATTTTAACTCCAGTAACTCTGCAGTTACTGCCCTTTCAGTGAACCACCCTTGATGAGAAGCATAGAACTTGCTGTGCTCTGGATATAGCCCTGGGAGGCCAGTGTGGACATTTCAATTGTTTGGTGTGTTTTGACTGGCCTCCAGAAATGACCCATAATCCCTCAAGTCCTCTCTGGTCCTTGTTTTGAACTTTCTCTGCCTTGCAAGCATGCACATATCCCCTTTCAGAGACCCTTTGCTGTGCTCGTTTGCTCTAGGACACAGAGCAAACCCTTCAGGTGGAATGCTCCTGCTATTAAATCCAGCAGGCATGTGAAAGTGAGAGTTTGCTGTGTGAAGAGCTGGGCAGGGAGACTGAGATGCCAGGATTTCCCCCTCTCCCTGCCTCAGGAGGGGATGCTTCCTGCTGCTGTCTGAACTTACAAGACACCATGTTGACATCTCCCAAAACGCATTTTTGTGCCCATCCGCATCCCCCACACATACTCCGTGTCACACTCCTTCCCCTTCCCCCAACTTCTGTTGAAAAGCAGCTGCCAATGTAGCACAAGGTCTGGCAACCTATGGCTTGCAAGCCAAATATGGCTCACTAGGGAGCCAGATATGGCTCTTTCTGAAAAAATGAGGAAGAACAGCTGTCTACACAGCTCCTTTTTGAGCAAAAGCCTCTTGCGCAAAAATGGCTGCTAATTAATTATGCAAATGAAGCACAGCAATATTCTACTACACGCTTCATTTGCATAACCTTTTGTGGAAGAAGTGTGCTGAGTATGACAGCAACAGCAAATCAAGATTTTCGTTCTGGAATCCAGATTATCTTTCATGTAAACCACATAATATCTAACTCTCAGTCTGAGCAGTAGATTCAGCCCTTTCTTGTTTATTAATCCATAAAAAGCTCTCTGAAACATGCAGTTAGGTGATAAAGCAACAATCTGACTGAGAAATTTTCTGAAGAACTTCCTAAATATTTTTAGATCCTATACCATTAAAGTGCAGCTCTAGTCTAAAAAGCTACTACATAGACATGGCAAGGTCTTAGAATCAGCTTCAATTTTTTTTCGTCTCAAATGATCATCAACAATAAAAATACTGCAGGGCAAATGCTGTCCTCATTACATGTGTGCCATCCCGCTGTGTTCTAATTATGCCCTCAGTAACACCTGTGCAATTGCTCTCATCAATGGAAATGCACAGGCATCACTGAAAACTGGCAAAGTGCATACTCCAGGAGAGTCTGAGAATCCCCAGTGCGATGGCTGGATCATGAGTTGTCCAAGCTGCTAGACTTCCAAGCTCCACGGCAATGCTACCAGGATCTCTGCTGCAGAGTGGGAAGCCTAAAATTCTGGACACCAAGACTCCAACTGAGTTCTAGGGCGCCTCAGGGCAGTCAGGACCCCTTGCTGTGGAGCTGGCAGCATGGAAGCCCTGGCCAGCACCACGGCAGCCCAGTTTTAACTCCCTCCTCCGCTCAAGCACAGTTCACCTCCCCCCACCAATTTGTCTCTTTCACCTTAGGCACATTTCTGAGAACACACAGACTTGTTCCCCCTTTGACTCTCCTTGGTTCATTTTTTGGTCTCCAGTGCTTTTCCCTTCCCACAGACACCACTACTCAAGGGGCAGATGTTTCCTATCTCGCTGTATCTAAAACACTGGGATGGATCCTTGCTCTGGGTCCCTGCCCTCCCGAGCTTGTTTTTTCTTATGCCTCTCCCAGCATTACTAATACTGCCTGCTGGGGCACTCAAATCCGCTGAGCCATCGTCTTCCTCCCCAGAAACACCACACAGCATAACACTGCTGGGCCCCAAACCCAACCATCTACACCAAGGGTGGACAATCATTTCTGGCTGGGGGCCACTTCAGAAATTTTTGAAGTGACCCCGGAGTGCCCCAGAAGAGGAGAGCAGGGGCAGGGTGGAAGGACACTTCACGCACTTTCTCCCCGCCCCCAGGTCCTAACTGTCCTGGGGTTGAGGGGGAGCACGCAAAGTCTCTCGCTCCCTGCCCTCTGGTGCGCAGTGTTTAGAGTCAACTGCCAGAGTTGACCCTATGCACCGTGCGCTCTCCCGTCCCGAGGCTCTGACTGGCCTGAGGGAAGGGGAGTTGCAGGACCTTCGCAGGCCAGATGAACCTGCTTGGTGGGCCAGAGGCCCCTTTGCCCATGCAGATCTATACTTTCTGCTGTGAAGCTGACTTTTCTGCCCGTCATCTCTAATGCTGCTCCTGCAGAAGAACTGCCTATGTCCACCATATTTTTCAGCCAGCATAGATATAGCTTCCTCCAGCTCTGCATCCACTTTTTTTCCCATAGGATCTCACAGCAAGCTGTGCCAGATGCGCCTTCCTCTGTAGCATGGAGCACGGATCACTGCTGGAGGATTCTCTGCATCTTGGGGTTTTTAAACCATTTAAGGACTTCAATATCTGAGATATAGATGAGAAGATTATTCCAGGAATGGGTGGGTGAGATTCTGTGGCCTGCACTGTGCAGGGGGTCAGACTAGATGATCATAATGGTCCCTTCTGACCTTAAAGTCTATGAGTATGTAACAGGTTTGGCTAACTCCAAAGTGCTCCTCATAGCAGCTTCTTGTTTTTCTTCATATGGCAAATCACCCTCATCTTTCCCTGGTGTTGCTCATTCTGTGATCAGAATTGGCCAGCCCCAAACTCAGGGCTGAGACATTCCAACTCCTCTTGGTTAAGCCTGGGCGATCATTATGAAACTCACTGTCCCAATGACATAAGGGGCTCTGAGCAACATGAAGATAGATCTGCTTTCTTCTCCGTTTTTAGAATATATATCAATAACTATACAAACTATGTCTTTATAAGTTGCAGGAAAAATCTATGCAGCACTTACTTTAAAGGCTCAGGAGAGAGTTTAGTCCCTGAAAAGTTGATTTGTATCAAAGCAAGCGAACTGCTGAAGAACTGTTTGAAAGACGGGGGGACTTCTTTTCCTTTCCTGTAAATTAATGGGAGAGAAAAAAAGCAACATTTGAACATCCAACAGATGAAAAATTCATGATGTCAGCATCAACAGTGCTTTTTTTTTTGTTAGTTAATGTTAATCTTTAACAATTATATCTAAATAATTTTCAATTAGCTCAAATCCAGAAATCTAGCAAAATGGAGACTCAATAGCATTAATCAATGTCCCATTGCTTTTTCAGAAGGTATTACCAATTCATGGCTCCCTGGTGACCTATATAAAATAATCAGGAGACTTCAACCCAGTTACTAGAGGACAGGTATCCACAACATGAGGAGAGAAGCAAAGATTCAACATTGATATGAGAAGGAAATGCCTTTTCATCACTAGAAAAAATTATTGCTTAATATTTGAATGTAGTAGCAAGCAGTAGGTGTGCAGAAGTAATGCCTTCGGGTTAGGGTTGAGGCATATTGATCTGGCAAGATAAAGCAGCTTCCCCTGCTATTTCCTGTGACATAACTGCTCCAGAGAGAATTCTGCCTTCAGTGCTGTCAGTCAATATCTTCAAAAGGGCTATGCTCAATAAAAATACGGAAGGAGGTGGGGAAAGCAGTGTCTATCCATAAAACATAATACTATCTATATCGGGGTGGGCAATTTTTAGGGGGGAGAGAGAGCGCTACGGCAAGATTTTGGCAAGCAGTCAAGGGCTGCACTTCTATGAAGCGGGTGTGGGGTCTGGAATGGAAATTGGGTGCAAAAGGGAGTTTGGGGTAAGGTACAGGAGTACCAGAGGGGGTGAGGGTCTGAGAGGGAATTTGGGTGAAGGAGAAGGTGGGGCTCAGGGTGCATGATCCAGGAGGGGGTATGGGTACAGGAGATTTTGGCCTGGGGGAGGAGCACTAGGAGAGGGTGCAAGGTCTGGAAGGGAGTTGTAACCTGGGTAAAGAGGGTGCAGAGAGTTTCAGTGGTGACCTGGAGCAGTGGAATGGGGTGTAGGGTCAGGGAGGGGGTATGGGTGCAGGAGAGGATTCTGGCCTGTGGAAAGGGTGTAGGAGAGGGTGCAGGGTCTAGGAGGGAGTTGTGACCTGGGAGAAGAGGGGTACAGATGGTTTGGGGGTAGCCTTGGGTAGGTAGTCAGACGGGAGAAAGGGGGTGGGATGCTAGGCACCTCCCAGCCAGAAGCCCTGCTGAAACCTTAGGCAGACTATCTGCTGCAGGCTGCTCACTGCTCCAAATGGCCCCGCTATGGGAATGGGGGGGTAGGAGGGGAGAGAGGAAAGAGGAGGAGGAAGAAGGCTTCCCACACTGCCCCTGCCCCCAGCAACATTTCTCAGCTTCTACTGGCCAGAAACTGATCAAGGGAGATAAGAGATTTTGCTGGGGACCGGGGGCAGCATTCAAAGACTCCCTCCTCCCTTCCCAGACGTCCAAGGTTTCACTCTTAAGGGTTCCAGCGAGGGGCCACTGGCTGGATCTGGTGGCTTGGCGGGCCAGATCTGGCCTGCTGGCAGCCTCTCGCCCAACCCTGATCAATATAACGTGACAACTGGGTTTCAAGAGGAGCTAATGTACATAGGCCGTTCTGGCGTTGCTTGCTATTGTTTTTATGCTCCAATTTCAGTATTCAGTGGGTTTCTGCCATGGCAGAGTCTCAATCCCCCAGAATAAAAACAACAACAACGCTTCACACACTGTAAGAAAATCCATCTAAGGATTGTGAAATTGTAGCTTTCACAATTCTGTGAAGCAAGCCTGTAGTCTGAGCGCCTTTTTACAGAGGGAAAACTGAAGCAAAGATAGGGTAACCGACACTCCGAGTCAGAGAGCCAGTCGGGGCAGAACTGAATACAGCACAAATTACATCTCATTTCTTCTATTCAGTGTTCTCTAGCTTACTAAATAATGCTTTCAGTTTGATTAGGGAGACTCAGACTAGGTCCATGAAAAGTAGGGATGTTAAAAATGTTAAAAAACATTAACTGTGTAACCAATGGAACGTCCATCAGTTAAACAGGCTCCGGGCTGCCGCTGGCTGGGCTGCCCACCTGTGCTCCCTAGCAGAGTTTCAATTCAAAGGGTTATTTTCAGGTAATTTTAGGGAACAAAGTTTTATTCTGGGGCTAAAATTTTGCCTTTGGGCTCAGCCTTCCGGAGTAGTTTTTGCTTGTGTTTTGACGACAGTTTGAGGGGAAACACTTCTGCCGTTTCTGGGGATAAAAGCAATATGCTTTAGCTATTAAATTTTTACTTTGAGCAGGTAGCCTGGGTTTTTGTGTCATGATAAACTTATGGTTTGCCAATATGTCACTGGCTCTGTGCATATATACAGGTGTAACACAAACGGATTAATTTTCAACGTACATGTGGACATGGAAGGAATCAACATCAGAAGAGGCATCTTATGCACGATAGCTCATTCTACTGCTATATAGCAAACAGCTCCATGTGCAAGACTCCAAAGGGTATGGGAAGGGATACACAGAATGAGGCAGGGCTCCACTTTATTGAGCATCTTGCCTGACTGAGGCCCCGATTCAGCAAAGTAACGGACTAGTCACATTTCAAATTCCACTATTTACCTCAGTTATGTATGTGCCTTGGTGCTTTGCTGAGTCAGGATCAGAGTGAGCATGATAAGGCAAGGTACCTTATTTCACTGCTGTCTAGCTCCATGGGAGGGAATACACTGGGGGAATATACACCACCTGCACGCCACATAGGGCTTTATAAAAAGTCTGAAGCTGCTTGAAGTCCTCATAAGAAAATTGCTGCATAAGCGCAAACAAGAATAATAAAATCATTGCAGGAATTGGAAATAACTATATTTAAACCCATACCTGTGAGAAAAAACTGTCCTGGACAGGCTGAGGACTGCAAGGTGCTGAAGGCATCCACGGAGGAGAGCTGCACACACCTGAGAAAGAAAGAGGAAGGTAGGTTTACATGCAATAAAACTATTAGTAATTGGCATTTTCATGAATCACCACAAGAAATAAGATTACCATGTCAAGTGCACACTCCGTGTTGGATAAATCCAGATGAACAATTGCATTTGGCTGGGCCAAAAAATTGTACAGGTTCTTCAAATAAAAAAGGGGAAAATGAGTAACATTTTATACATATTTCACACAGAATTATTTTCATTTTAGCTTTTCAAATAAACTTCAGACATTTTAAACTGAACTTCAATAGTTTTGATAATAGGCCTTTGCTCTTAATGGGTGCAACCTTTGAAACCTCAAAAGTAAAACATTTGTTAAAATGACAAGAAAAGAATGCTGCTTGGATCACATTTACCATATAGTATTCTTGACAGGCATAGCCTGATTTATCTTGAGTAGCTGGCAATTTGCTACACATTTTTCTGAAAGCATTAATTAATTTTAGTTCAAAATAGATTGGAATGCCATCCAGATTGCAACCACACTTAAAAAAGGCTAATCAGTTTTGAAAGTTTAAGTCAACCCTTTTTACTGCATTACCCAGCAGCTAATTTGTGTCTTAACCTTATAAAATTCTTTCTGACTAGACTTCATTAAAACACACATTATCAGTACTTTAGGGCTATTCACAGATATTGTTAGATGTTATAACATAAGATTTCAATGAATGAATAAAGTCCATTATAATATTAACGATATATTATCTATGCACAAACCTAAGTAAAGGCACCTGTTACCAACTATTTTTTAATGTCTAGGAACCATAAAAATTAGAGATAAGAAAAGCTTGCCCTCATTTTCCTCCCCCAACTCCAAGTGAAATCAAAATGAGTTCACAGTGCTCAATTTTCAAAAATCCAAATCCCTTCAATATTAGGTCACCTAGCCCCTCTGGTACCAATTCATGAGTGTTCCCTATAATAAATTTCCCAGTGCTTTACTCAGTTTAATTTTAAATAGCAAACAATGGAGCTTCCATCACTTCCGCTGGAAAGCTGCTCCACAGTCAAACACATCTCACTGTTAAAAACATTTTCATGGTATTGCACCTAAATTTTACACTGTTAAAATTAGTTTTATTAATATACTACATATACCCCCTTGTGCAACTAAAAATCTCCTCCCCTTCTGGTTGCTTGCACCCTTTAAAATACTTTTAGCCATCTATCATTTTCCCCTTCACCACTGTTTGAGTCATGCACAATAATGATAAATTCTGTAAATCTAAATAAACCACTCTATTCTCTTATTTTATAAGAGCTTCTCTAAAGGCTCTTATTTGTCAACATTCTTCTTGTAAGCGTAGGGTGATGTATTTTGTAAGGGCATGTCTACTCTACACAGAAGCTTGATGCTGCTGCAGTCCATCTTCTGGGTTTGATTAAGTGGGTCTAGTGTAGACCCACTAAACTGAACTCAGAGGGCACCCCTGTTGCCCTTAGTAGTCCTGCGGCACACAAGCAATAAGGGAAGCCGATGGAAGCATTTGCTCTCCTGGGCCTCCTGCTGTGCAGATAGTGCAGAAATGGAATGTAAGATATGTTGATTCCAACTATGTAATTTACATAGTTGGAGTTGCGTATCTTACTTTGACTTTCCAAAGTAGTATAGACCAGGCCAAAATGTGTCCATGAATTTCTAACAGACACCATGGAAAATGGCAGGTAGAAATCACATAAAGCTATAAGGCATTTTAAATTTCAATACTCAAAACGTGTGTCAAGTGAACTCTCGTAATGCCTATTTCAAATTCCTTCATCTTCCTTTCTTAGGTATCCCAGCCCGAACATGGAGGATGTGTGAATAAGTGAAACTGGGATGGATGATAATGGAAGTCTGAGTAAGAGGTTATTTTGAGCCTGGGATCCTTTAGCATACAGAAAATGAAACAGGGCTGAACCTCATGGGCAATGAGGCAAAAGACCCAATCAATGGACTCACGCTATGACCTAATTCCTCAAAGGCTCACCAGTGTCCCCTATTCTGCTCCTAGAAAACATACACATTTACTGAATACAGAGACACACACAAAAGTCAAACAAATGCATTTTTTTTAATTTTAACATTGTTGCGTGCACTAAATCTGTTCAAGATCCAGTCCACTTACTGGCAAATAGCACCACTTGTCCAAACAGCATTTTTATGAATGCATCTGTTGCTGTTTAGCAGATACAACCTATTTCTCAGATTCCAAAAACCCATGTACAATAATTTTCAGCTTTCTAACTAACCATAAAAAACATCCTTTCTGCTAGACAGAAGATAGGTGTAATTCATTTCAATTTGGTTATTTTAATGTGGTATTCAGTGAACATTTGTTTATGTCTCCCAAAGAAAAGATGAATAAATGTATATTTAAAGGTATTACCACTGATGTATCACCACAGTTGTGATGGATGTTATGCAATGTATGCCTTGTGAGGTACCATTGGAAAAATTGTGATTTGTTGAACAATGTTATCGTGTGTGTGTGTGTCTCTCTCTCTCTCTCTCTCTCTCTCTCTCTCTCTCTAACATGTTGTGTTGCTGGGTAACACTCACCAAACACATTTACATCAAGACCGACCAACCATAGTTGATGGACCATTAAGGAGAATCAGCTTTTCTAGTGAGCCTCTCCCAAGACTAACTCGGAGAGCATGAGTACGTAGACAATGGAGGCCCAGTGACTCAGCAGGACAAGTAGAATATGTGATCCCTGATTCCATGTTTAAGACCGTAATTTTCCAAGCAGATGGACTAGGGGATATCATCATTCCCTTGACTCTTTCCTCCTCCACACTTTTGGATTATGATTTCTAATAAAGAAAAGCTTTGAACAATGGACTGAGGACCACAATATTTGGGATGAACCAGGGAGACTTATTGCAAGCTGGAAGATTTAACATCATTGCTATTATACTGATTTACAAACTCTGAAATCAACTAATGTATATGATTAATTTTAACCTCTTAATAATGTTTTAGTTTTTAGTTACTAACATAAAAGAAACAACAGTTTATTAAAGGAATGGATACTAGTACGGTTTTGGGATAAGATCTGAAGTCTGTTGGGTTTTTTTGTTTGTTTTGTTTTTTAAGACCAGGGTGCATGTCTGATTCTTTGAAACAAGAACCACGTAATATATGCGATTTTTGGTTTTAACAATAATTTATGACAGACATCTATTTTGTCTGGGTGATACACGAAAGACTGTGGCTTCAAACTAACTAGTGTAGTATTTTAGAAACACAGATTTGTTATTGGCTTGGTGAACTCTTAGGATAGAATATACCACCCGTTTGGGGTGTTCTGCTAGTCTGATCTGAGCCTGGCACTTTCAACTATGTCCCATACCAGGCAGCATAACAACTGGAAGACAACATTGTCCCTGAATCATTTCAATCAGCACTAGAACTTAAATGAAGAAAATGCTCCTCACAAAATAATTCCCTTCTCCAGCCCCCACTCGCATTACATTAAAGCTATACATTTTTTCATGAATCAGAATAAGAAACACATACAGAGAGATCATCACCCCGGAGAACATTCCCTGAGAGGTCAAGGTAGATGAGAGTGTTAGCAATCAGCTGGTTGGCACTCAGTGACTGGGAAAGGCTATTCACCCCTGCAACAAAATGTCAAAATTCAATTTAGTTGGGCTAAATAAAGAATTGGCCTAAATCCTGTCAAGACACAGTTTCAGTAAACACACAGTCAAATATCAATAGTTTCATGCTATCAGAATTGTTATTATTTACTTTTCTCCTACAGGGCCCAGTTTTGCAAGCTGCCACGCTCCTTCAATTCCCATTAACTTCGCTAGGAGTTAGGGGTTTCCAAGCTCTTAACTGTATTAACAGATCTTTAGGAACAACATTCTATACATTTACTGTACCATGTGCTTGGCTCAATTCTAATGGGTTTTCTACATTACTTAAAATATGGGTTATAAGTACTATCACGCCATGTTATTGTAAACAAGAAGATTTAAATAAAAACATCTGCAGAAGGCAATTATGTTAATGATTACAGTTCCCTACTACTTCAAAGGCAATTGACAAGACATAGAAATTCAAACATTCATATTATGTGTTAACAAAATATTTTTCTGAAATTACTGGTAAACTAAGATATCAAGATATGTGTGTGTGTGTGTGAACATACTGTTGTACAGTATTAAATCCTATTCTAAACAAATATTTTTTGTATTAAAATGAAAGGTAATGTTTCAAGAACCAACAAATCAGCACTCTCCTCAAAGGGATTCCTACACTCTTCAAAACAGTAATGAAGTGGACACCTCCAGCAAATGTAACTTGAATACCATGCACAGTAGCTTATCACTGAACACTTGAATCATTCTGGATTGCTGTAGGCTGCCTCTCAGTCAGTAAGTACCTGAGAGAATTCATTAGACACACAAGTATCATTGCCTCCTATGACAGAAGGATGGATTTTATTAAGTGCTTGGTCAAAGGAAGAGACAAGTGCTTTGAATTGCTGAGGAATAGTTGGCAGTTTTTCAGACAACACAACCATTTCATAAACACAGACTGGCAAAGGGTAAAAGTAGGCATTTTTCAGGTTAAAAATGTGTTGACATTCTTAATGCTGGAAAGGCGTAAGTTTGTCAAGGAACATATGAGCAGAAATCTGGCAAAATCAGGAGCCATAGATATGTAGACGTGGTGCTCTAGTTTTCAAAAACCAAAATTTTAAGAAACCTCAGAGGGGTAGCAGTGTTAGTCTGTAATTTTACAAACAGCAAGTGGTTCTGTGGCACCTTAGAGACTAATCAAAATATATAAAATCGTGACCTTTTGTAGGCAAAATCTTCTTCATTAGATCTGATAGTGTGGACTTTGTCCACGAAAAGCTCATAATTCTATGTATTTTGGGTTAGTCTCTAAGGTGTCACAGGATCACCAATTTTCAAAATATTAAGGTGAGATCAACATGAGTACAATTTTTGTCGGCTTCAAGAATGTTTTTGGAAATGGGCCACTCTCTGAAAAGTGTCAGTATGTAATACTATATCTGTGAACCTTTCAGATTTTCACTATTCCCTCTGAAATTTTTTTTAACTGTAAGTCTCTGTTACTAAACACATTCCACATGCAAACTGCTGAAACACTGTGCATGTAAAATGCAAGGTTTTTTGCATCTTTAAACAGATCTGCTTGGCCACAATAGGTTCTAGCCTTGTGCCCATTTTAATGAGTGCTGTTAACAGCAGTTGTTACTATATAAAAATAGAAATGAGCAGTGTGCATGTACACACACACACAAAGCTATATCCCATCCAAATAGCAACCGCAGTATGAGATTCAACAACAGCAAATGATTCTGAGAAATAGGATAATGAAGCTAGTTTGAGCTAGTTAACTTTGGGGGATGCTAGGGTAAAATGAAAAATCACTCCTCTGTAGGGTTTGTGTTTGGTTTTTAAATGAAACAGTCTTTCAATAACTACAGAGTCATTGGATTTGATCTAAAGCCCAATGATATCAATGGGAGTCTTTTCAGCGAGCTCTGGATCAAGTTCAAAAACCTGAGATTTAACTGAGCCAAGCCTGTGGAATTTTCTGTTTGAGGCAAAGCTCCAAATTGCTAAACTTCTTTTAGAGTTTTGTGTCCTATGCTATTAACAGAGATCCTATTGCAGTCTGAACGAAGCCTATAATTAGAGCCCTGCAAAACTGCAGGTATCTGTGGCTTATTATTGCAGATATGGATATAAATTTTGTATCCAGAACTCTGAAAATTTGTGGATAACCACTTTATACCCATGGGCATCCACATCTGTGGATGTGGATGCAGATGTCTGCAACTCATTTATGCAGATACAGTTGTGGCTACAAAATTTTAGGGCTTTACTTATGTTTCATGGCACTCGGAACTGTTAGGAACTATAAAACACCATTTATAAAGAAAGATCATCTGGGAAGTTGCTACTTGCAATTCACTTGTCAATCTCACAAAGAAATCTCAAATCAGATATATTTGTTAAGTAGTAAGGTAAAACAAAAATGGCTGTACTTAGCTTTGGGAAGAAATGAAAAGCACTAAGTGCTGCTTATTATCTTCATAGAAAATAACCGGAAAAACCTACTTGTCCAGTTTCCCAGGAACTGAATAGGAAACTTTCCCAGGTGAGTCTCATTACTCATTTGAGAATCTAGGTTTTTATTAAAAAAATATTTCCAACCTTTATGGTTTCAAAGACAACCTTCAAATGCAAAGTTAAATTAATGCAATGCTATCCATTTAAGCCAGGGAAGGCAAACTAATACAAGGAGTGGTGAAGACAGCCACAAAAGTAGTAAAGAGGAGACCGCGTGGCGGTATAAAGAGGCAAAACCTTCATTGGTTTGGAGGTGACTGCACATCTAGACAAGCTCACGAAAAGCAAAATAAGACATATAATGAGGCTACAGTTTTTAGTCAGAATAGCATGTTTTCAATAGGCATATTGAATAGGTATCCTAGCACAATATCCAGGTCAGTCTTTCTAAGTTTGAGAATTACTGCAGTACAAGTCTATCTTAGGATTCTTACTAGGTTATCATTAGGCACATTAGATGGACACTGCATTTGTTTTAAGACCTTTTTTTAAAAACAAACTACAAAAGTACCTTGGATTTTGTTCATTGCTTCAATACGATCGTTCCTGATTAGCATTTGGTTGAGGAATCTTGACTAATCTGACAACTATTCTTGAGATAAGGGAAACAGACAAAATATCCTTTTGACCTAAAAATCCAAAGCATTTGTAGATGCCATTGATGCCAACTGATGGAGCTTCAAGTGAGGAAGACTCCAAGAGATGACTGAACATACTGGTAGCTATACTCTTTTGCCAGGGCTAGATTTGGTTTAAAGATTTCAGTAAATACTCTTGAGTTTTAGGTTAATGGGATATTCCATATTTTCTCATATCCCAGGAATAAATATCAGGTATCCAAAATTTCTCAACTGAATAGTTATCAACAAGAACAGAGCACTAACATAATGAACAGAGCTTAAGGTTTATAAAGTTTTAAAGAACCAAAAATCTAGCAACCGTGCCCTATGACTGGGCTAATAAGAATCGTAATGTAAAACACACTGCACAACAAAAGGTAAATCGATTGAAACCAGGGGTGGGGAGCTGAAGGCCCAAGGGACGGATGTGGCCCCAAGCTTGTCTGGATCCAGCCCCCAGGGGTCGACCCCAGCATTGGGGAGCTCACGCTAGGGCTCCAGCCTCTCTCCTCTTCCCCCCTCCCCTGCTGTGGGGCTGGAGAACACAAATCTACTAGCCTGAGCCCCCCTAGGCTCTGATGTGCAAGTGGACGGTGGGGAGTGTCTTTCTGCGCCTCAGCTGGAGACCACATCATAAGGATTTTTTTTAATTTTTTTAGCTTCTCACTTGTATGCGGTGGCGCCCCCCCTTCCCCCCCACTGATTTTTCAGTGGATGTGTGGCCCTGACCCCAAAAAGGTTCCCCATCCCTGATTTAAAGGATAATCACTAGTAGCAGGTCCATTTTCAAAGGTACAGAGTTGGCCCCACCCCTAGTAATTTCATGAGCCTCCTGCTAAAATGAGATGTTGAAGAAATATGTTGGATAGAGCTTTTCTTAAAAAACAGATCCACTTCTAATGGTTAGAAACACTGGGTTCTCCCACATTAAAATGCAATGGCTAGCATAATAATTCAGTTTGGTTACATCAATCATAAACCAGTGTCTCTCTCATGTTGTTAATTCAGTGGTCTCCTCCAATTCAGATTACATAAGTAACCATCAACACCTTTGAAAAACACTGCAACAACATCACAATCGTTATTCTATTTTTTTAAGTCTGAGATATTTAACAGTTCCTTGATTAAGTGAAATCAGAGTTAAAAGGAAAATTTCAAGTCTCCTTTTTTTCACTATCCAAGATGAAAAAAGAACACAATATTTCATGAAGTTATGATTATACACTTTTCCTTATTTTAAATGAGAAGATTTTGAATTAAGAAACAGAAAGACTTACTCATGACCACATATACCACATCTTTAAACAGTCCCCCACAAACCTTTTTATTTACAAACATGATTTACACAAAGGATATTTTGACAGCTTTACAAACAGAATTTTGAAAAGTTAAACACAAAGTATAAGCTATAACTTCTGTGGGATTTGGATCAGGCCCATAATTGAAGAGTCTACTATGGCTAAGAAATAAGGTTTAGATACTCTTGGAATGGCAGTCACATAAGTAGGCAAGTTAGACAGAGAGAAATAATCAAGTACACAAGAAATTATAATGCCAGAATCCATCATTACCAACAATGTTTTGTTTTTCTCATTCACCAAACAAAGAAATAGTGTAGGATTAAGTATAAAACATACCTTTAGGTGACAATGAGGTTTTAGATAAATTTAAATGTTTCAGTCCCTTTGGGAGTTTGGCAAACTGGACACTTAGAGAGGACACACCTGTTTGAGGAGGAGAAAACAGGTCATAAAAGTTTGTAGATTTTCAGTATTCTAAACCACTGATGAAAATCTGTGACACAGTAAAAGTAAAAGGAGTGTAGGATGTTCAACACTTCACTAATACAATTCAGTTTCTTGTAGGGTTGGCCCAAAAATGTATATGACAACCAACTCAGATTCTTAAACAAACAAAACACTCTCTCTCTCTCACTTCAAACTGCTTAAAGCTATGCAATTCAGGCTTAAATTTTTGAGGATCAAGGGTCAAAGAGAAGCTAACATGTACCAAGATCAGAGATTAGTTTGAAAGCTTTGTGGTTCATCCAAAGGAACATGATAATGAACCAAAAAACAACAGTAGTGAATGTGCAGCTTCCAAAGTAATAGAGATCTCCTTGGGTCTAATAGAAAAAGAGGTCACAGTTCAATGGAGTTTAGCTAATACAGGTTAGGTAACTCTGACCTCTCTTCCTAACCTAATAAAATCCTTTCTTCATTAGATAAACAGGAAAAGGCATTGCTGAAAAAGGTCTGGATTCCATTCTAGTCATAACGAACACTTATTTTAGACTGATAAATATATGCAGGCCTTAGGCAATCTCAAACACCTAATAGACCGTTTTTCTGACTAAAAATAAGAATTAGGGTGCTGGGACCCACTTTATTACCTCAACACCGTTTTACTGAAAGGAAAAGCAAACACAAACATTTCTCACTGAGATTCTGCATTCCATAAATTTATTTCCCACTTCAAAATGGGATGCTTCAGAAGAAACCTGCTAAGAAATGATGGAACCAATTGATAAAATATGCATTACCAGAATAAATCTATCAACAAGTAGACTGCAGCTGAGAAATGAGGTGTGAAATATACTTCTCTGTACCAGATCGTAGGTTATAATCCAGATAAGCTTTCCATGGGGGAACATATATCTCTTTAAAAAGAATAAACTTCTTCTTGTGCCAAAACCCCAAATGGAAAATAAAATGCTAGTACTGAAGATTACCCAATAGACAGAGAAGTGTTTTTTCTATATTTATGTGTTTTATTCATCCATCCTAAACTTGTGTGGTCACACATTTGTGGAATTTAATTTCAAGGTTTTTTGTTAGGTTTTTTCTTTTTGTTATTTGTAAAAGAGAGGCTGGCACGTACATTGCTAATACATATAGTTTTCACAGACTGTCCAAAACCTCACATCATATTTTGCGTGTAGGGTCATGTTGTTGCCATGATAATGCTTTACTTAGACTACTGTAAAAACAATAGTAACTGCTTGTATTTACCAACTTAACACAAGAACGTATCCCAGTTATTTTATGAGAATATGGAAGTAACCACCCTTCCATTTTGTAGAAAATTATCATTAGAGAAAACAAGGTGAAAAATACATTTGTTTCCGGAGAAATTTCAAGGAAATAAGAACTGACAATGTTTCAAACATTTTATTAGCTAGTTGAATTTATTTTACCTTTCTTTCGGTTTTTGTTTGAAAAGTTTTGCTTAGAAGTGCTGCACACTCCTTGCAGGACAGGGGCGGGGCAGGAGGAGAGTTTGCATGCTTCTCTACCCCAAGGCCCTGATTGACCTGGGGGCCAAGAGAGCGGCAGGGCCTCCGTGGGCCGGATCAACTTGCTTGGCGGGCTGGATCCAGCCCACGGAGGAGGCCCTTTTGACCACAACAGAGAGAGAGAGAGACAGGAAGACTAAAAATCTCCCTCATCTTCCAGTTACAAGTAAACATTTTTATTTCAAATTATTTCTTTAAAAATTTTTCAAATGAAACTAATGGGTTTCACAAAACAGAATTCCTATTTTTCAAGCAGCATTACAAATGATACATTAAAGGTGTAATCACAAAACTGTCCTGTGCATGGTTTGTCCAAATGAAGTTAACAGGGATTCCATAAACACAATGCTTCGAGGATTAAGCGTAGACTGAAAATTTTATTTTAATTAAAAAATACAATGTTCAGGTTTTTTTAGAGACTTGAATCTAACTGAAAGCCCTCAGAAATTAAGTATTAAGAGTCAGCAAACCTTAATCTTTAAGCATACGCTTGTCTTTCATTCAAGTCAATGGGATCATTTTGTTAAAAGAAGAGAGCAGCCTTGTGTAGACAGCTCAATGAAAGGACTGCACAGATGGGGGCTAAGTGTTTACAATATTGACCTCTAGAAGGAACTCAAAAATTGACAACTTCAGTTAACTTAGAAATATTTATATGTGAGCCCCGATAAATTAAAAAGGTAAGGAAATAGTTCTCTTTGCTAGAAAAAGTCTAGAACACGTAAATGAAGGAACAAAATTCTCTCTCTCCCCACCCCAATTGTATTACTTTTTAAAATATAGTATTTGAAACCATTTCTTCTCTCTCCACACCAGGCATAGGGCTTCATCCACTGTCACTGAGATCAAAAGTGATCTCTATGAAGGCAAACAGGCCCAAGTTTAATTAAATTCACGGTTACTTTAAAACCATTCAACACCTATTGACAAATCTCAAACTAAATGGACATTTGCAAACGAATACAAGAAAAGCCATTCTCAGTGACCTATGAACAACAGATATTTACAATGCAATTACACCAAGCAGAACGCTCTATTATTCAGGCGAAGCAGAATGAAGCAGCACTAATCCTCTTATTCTGACTATAAAAGGAAAAATGTAAATGTTATAGTACCTCTGTCCTCAAGAGGGTTGCTAGCAAGGTTAATTGTATGAAGTCCTGAGTTAGGATTATGGGCTAGGGCATTGGCCAGTTTCTGTGCAAAATCTCTGCAAAAAAATTAAACAAAAGAAGATATTATTTACTACATTAAAACCATATGCTGAGGCTTAAAATGAACCAATTACTAGAAAGAATGGAAATAGACAAATTTGGCAGTTGCAGACATGTACAGTATTTCCCTTAGTTTTGGTCCATCTATTTGCACAATCTGCTATCTTTCAAGAGCACTCTTACGTACACATTATGTAATATCACACCAGAGGAGGCCCATCCAATATTTTATTAAAAAAACCAACAACACAGCACAATAGGAGTTTTAAAACAAACTGTCCAAAGCAGCCCCATTTCTAGAGCCCTGCAAATTCACGGATAGCTGCTTTATATCCGTAAATGTGGATATCTGTGGCTCATTTTTGCAGATACGGGCAATGTTTGTTCATGGCCACCAGTCCTGGCTCTCAGAGTTCTGTTCTGTTATTTACCCCTACATGTCTAGAGCCCAGTAAGCAGTTGAAGTATTGGTAATGCTGCAAGGCAATTCTCTGGTTTGGAACCAGTCAGGTACCAAGGGTGCCAGACTAGAGAGGTTCAACCTGAATTTGTATATCATAAACAGAAATTTCCCAACATAACCCTCTTTTCCTTTAGGGATGGAGGGGTGGCCAGGAAACAGAAATCTGTCCAAGTTGTCTGAACTATCAGCAGACAGGTCACAAACACAAGGGTTATGCTCCCCTGGACATCCTCTGCCACTTTCAGGCAACATGCTTTGGCAGACCAGAGAAGTCAGTCCTTTAGTTATTTATTATGTGTGTCCCATTCTTCCAATGTGACCTACACAGTGAGTGTACCTTATTTAAGGCAACTCACTAAGCTTCTACTGAACTATCATTCTTCCTTTTCAACTAAAAGCCTATATCCTTGCTGGATAAGTTCTGCCCCAATTACCCAACTGAATAGTTATAAAAATGGCCCTTTCTGCTTTACATAGTGAAACTTTCCAAGGCACACAGAGTGATCACTCCTCTTTTTTCTCAGAATACTACAGATTTGAGGCACAGGTTTCAAAAGCATACAGAGTGACTTGTGTCCCATTAAAAGCCAATAGGACTTAGGCACTTTTGAAATTCACCCTCAGTAGCATCTCTCAACTCTGACTTCGGAAGTGGTCATAACTCACTAAAAATGCTTTGTCTGTAGCTTATGCCAGGTGAGGACAGCCAGTACCAATGGGATAAATACCTTCCCCCCGCCCCCCAGCAAACAGAAAATTATAACATGTAGAAGTGACAAATACACCTTTGTAGGGACAAACAGCTGATGCTAATCACAGCAGACACAAACAAGGTCAAAATGCCAAGTATTCTGAAAGTATATGGTGCCACAAAACCTGAATTCTCAGTGATGACTGTCAGTCAAGCTCTATTAAAGTCAAAACCAGAGCCCAGATATGACAAGTTACTGTAAGCGGTGTACAGTGGCAGTTAATATATCTTATAATATAGCAAAATATTATTACTATGTAAAATGACACAAAATGTGAAGATGACATTAAACAAACAGTCGGTTATTTGTTACACTGAATAATGAACATTAAGGCACCAGGCTGGGGGACAGAAGACGGGTTTAATTCTGACTTCTACCATGGATTTCCCTGAATGACCTTGGGAGAGTCATGCTTCTCAGTGCTTGAGTTTCCCATTTGTAAAAATGAGGATAGTATTTCCATTTTTCCACCCTTTCTTTGTGTATTTAAATTAATAATTCATCAGAGCAAAGGCTATATATTACAGTCTGAAAGTGCAACTCTTAGTACAATGGCTGGGACAACTATATACTACTGCAATACAAATACTTAGCATACAATGTACTTCCAAAGGGACACAGAAAATCCTAGTTTACAAGTTTAACTTTTTGGCAAACTCCTAGCGGTTTTACGTATTTGCTGTCTCTCTCACAAGAAATGGAGGCATTTAAGGCAGTGAAATAGTGTTGTATTTTAGATATTTCTAAGCCCTGGTTTATATAAGGGAGTTATTTCAAAATAATTTCCCATATTTCGAAATAAAGTGAAGCATCCACACTACCAAGCACATTATTTCGAAATAACGAGCCGATTATTTTAAAATAAGAACTCCTGCTTTCCACAAGGAATAACGCTTATTTTGAAATAGTTATTTCAATATAGCGGTAGTGCTGACAGTCCTTTTCTGCTATTTCAAAGTAACTACTCCCCGGAGTCATTCAAAGTAATTACTCCCCCACGTTTCCTGGAGCACTAAGTCAAGGTAGAGCGTCCACATTAAGGGAGCCTGCCTCGGACTAATTTTGAGGCTTCCTGTAGTGTGGACACGCTATTTTGAAATAGTTATCTCGGGACTTATTTTGAAATAATTTATTTCAAAATAATTCCCTAGTGTAGACATGCCCTAAATGTAATCACTTTCTATGGGCTAGTATAAGAGGGTTTTTTGTTTGGTTGGTTGGTTGGGTTTTTTTTTGCTTTTTAAGTCACACAAGTAAAAGTAAAATGTCCCTTTGCATTTTTTCTGATTTAAGGTATTTTCATTTCATGTTAACAGGCTGTCTCCCCCACCAACATAAAAACACCCATGACTGCTATCTGTTGCCCAATAGTATTCCTTATTGCCATGAAGAAGCCAAACATAGCATTTTCTAAAAGATCAAGTTTTTCATATCAACATCAGAAACTAAGTTTTGAGAGAAAACCATGAGTTAGTTTAGATTCAAATCACTTCTAAAATGGTGTCTGTTCTGCACAGCTACCAGCTGCTCAGCCAGTGTTCAAGACAGCTTCTTTGTTCATAAAGGAACAAATAAGTATAAGGTAGACAATGTAACTCAGGTTTAATGTTTCCACAGGTGTTAACTCAAGTAACCCCCAGAGACTTCACTGGGGTCTGAACACTTACAACCTCTGAAAAAAATGACCATGAGCTCTTTATAATGGGTTTGTCATTTTTATATTAGCTATGTTACCAGTTCTATCATACAATCTATGTTCTATAGTCCTATGGATAAATCATAACTAATTAAAAAATTACTTACGTTCTAAGCCCGGCATTCTCTAATACCAATTCTTCCAATCGATTGGATCTACTCACCACTCTGAGGATCTGCTCACAGACATCAGTGGACTGCCATGAAAATAATATAATGATATTACCAAAGCAAAAACATTCTTACACCACTGAAAATGCACAGCTCTAAGCTGGGAACAGTAACATAACAGCACTGGCTATAGCTGGCTCTCCTATGAGTCACCACAATATAAAAAACAAATAAATAGTAACAGACGCCTAAAAAACCCAACAGGATATAAGATAGCAATAATTCATTTGCAAAAGATTCCATCTGGGAAATTGGTAAGCAAGAGGCAAGCTATTCACAGGTACACTAATAAACCAGGACAAACCCTTATTTCCAATAGAAAAACTATGAGATTAATAGCATTATTTATTTAAAAGCATTACTTTACTTGTGTCCATGATAATCTTTTCTAGACCAGGCATAATTAATATAAGCCTGAACTAGAAAGACCACAAAACCAGAAACATAAATATCACAATGTAAACCCACAATGGACACATTGTGGCTGCAATTACTGCATGAAAGAGTTTTGTGGTTGGGGAGTGTGCTTTGGGTATTTTATTGTGGATCCTGCTAACCCACACAGAGCCATTACACCTCTCACCATGTTCACATTACTCATATTTTGCAATAAGTAATTTGCATGGGCAACTGTGGCACCCACGAGAAGCCAAAACAGAGTAAAATGCTACTGCTTTTATGCTATTAATTTGCTAATGTTGGAGAGAGTAAAAGTGAAGAGAGAATTTTTTCCTCTTGGTAAGGGAAGGTGCATGATTAGAGATATAGTCCAGCTAGGAAGCCTGGCCACAGAGGAGAATAGGGATACAAAGCACCAGAAATTCAAATCTTGATACTGTGATGGCACTTCCACATCAAACTATTTGATCATCAGTAGAAATAGTGCAGTCTTTGGGTGCCTGTTTGGGGATTTATTTTTTTTTGACCGGGGAGAGGAGGAGGGGTTCAAAAAAGCAAAAATTGTTATGAATAGTTTTGTTTTGACAAAAAAACAATTTTCCATAAGAAGCAATTTTGATGGAAAATGTTTGATGAGCCCTAACACTGAGAAACCTTCTCTGAATAGCTTTAGCAGCATGCGTCAGAGTTGCAATTCCACAGGTTGAATCTGGTCCAGCATCCTGGGGACCTGACTGGTTCTGAACCAGGGAAGCCAATGCTGGACCTTCTGCTGCTGCCAGATGTGGGGTCCCACTCCAGTGGCAGGATAGGAGCTGGCATTAACAGAGTGATTGAAGAAAGAAATGGGGCAGCTGCAGAGCCTTACAGCCAGGGATCAGGAGCAAAGCATCGTGGCTAGTGGTGGGGACCTATCGCCATCTGGCTGCACTCCTGGAGCTCCAGCCACAGGGCTCTGCAGCTCCAAGTCACTACCTCCCCTCTCTTCGCTACTTTCCCCCTCCTGTGCTTGACGGCCACAAATCAGCTATTTGCAGCACTCCAGAAGCTCTGGAAGGATGGGGGAGGGGTAGCTGCTGAATGTGGGACCCTCAGTTTTGTCCACATTTTTGGGGCTAGCTTGAAAAAATTGCATCTTAGAGAATGAACTTTATACTTCAAATTAAATTTTAAAAGTTTTATTTATATAAATAAGTTATCTAATATTTTTAACATCTTCCACTCCACCATGTTGGATTGGTGGAACAATGCAATTATCTTACATGATTACATATTTATTAATATATCTGACTGTCTTCACTCTGAAAAAAGTGGATGCTTCTTTTTATTAGGATGTAATACAGAGTGAGAGGAAAGCCTATTTTCATAGTGCAGGAGCAATGCAAACACAATCCAAATATGCCCTGTTCCTCGAGTGGGTACCAGGTTGCTTTGAAAATGGTTTCTTATTTAGTCATACAATTCTGCTGAAAACAATGAAATATTTTGGTATCACTGTACTCAAATGAATAATTTTCCTGAAAATAACAACTGTTATTGCAAGTTCATTTTTAGAAAATTATTTCCCAGCAGACTGATTCTACTCTGCTTTCCACTGATGAATAAATGCCTCTTTCTGGGAATGATTACCATGCTATAAAATACAGCTATTTTACCGTGCTATAAAATACAGTAAAGCCAGGTAAAAGTGGGTGAACCTGTTTTTTATTACTTACTAATTTCAGATCCTTAGAGGACAGCTTTGTAAACCACTGATTGTATTCCAGGGCAGCAACGATAGGTATTAAGTCTCTAGAAAAAGAAAAACATGTTTACACACTGTTCACACCTACTGTCAGGTTGTTCAGCTAAACATTTATTCTTATATATTTAGTTTACTTTGATTCTCTCTTAATAGTTAATTATCAGGGTTTTAGAAAGCTCCAAATTTACAAATAATGCTGGTGGGAAAATCAAATGGATTTGCTATGACTTGACTTAATTTTAACGTGAACCTTTTGACTGGTCAAATAATATCCATATGGATATTTAAACCAGGAAACCATCTGAGCTGCCATCCCAAGTCTGACCATTGCTTTTTCGTCAGCCTGTGACATATTTAAGCTTATTAATAATCATTAATTATAGTTGAGCATGGTACTAAGCGCTTTTTGGCAGCCTGATGTTTTAATATAATTCTGTGACTGATTCCAGTCAACATCTCCTTATCTCAAGTCATAACCTCAAAGGAAACAAAGGCCACGCAAAAGGATAATGTGACTTTCAGCAAAAACCCTTTCCCGACTGTAAAAGGGATTTTACAAATGAAATTCTAAATGAGTCCAGTTCCCTTATTCCAAGCTTCTTACTTTGATCTGCTCTTCTTCTATTAGTTTTTCCACAAATACACACTGATAAAGTCATGCTGCAAAATCTTTGCATGCAACACCAAAGCAGAGCACCACATCAAGTATTATCAAAGCAGTTAGCGCGCTAAGTAGTACAACACAGCAGTCAGATAATCTCCCCTCTTCCACATTAATACACACAAGCCATGTCTAGAAACTGTCACAGTCGATTGTTCAGGGTTCGATTTAGCAGGTCTAGTGAAGACCTGCTAATTCAAGCAGAGGACGTCCTTTTCTGTTCCAGTACTCCTACTCCTCATGAGGAATAAAGGAAGCCAACAGGAGTGTTTGTTCCTGTCTACTTCCCACTGTGTGGGTAGTGATTTAAGACATGTCAACTCCAGCTACGTAATTAACATAGATGGAATTGCATATCTTAAGTCGACCTTCCCCTTTCGTGTAGACATGCCCATGGAGATATTTGCCCACAAAAATATATATATATATATATATATATATATATATAAACCCTTGCCTTGCAAAGCAGACACTAGAACATACAAGAGAACCTGAGAGTTATGAACACTTCAGGAATAGACATTGTTCATAACTATGAAATGTTCGTAACTCTGCACAAAATATTATGGTTGCTCTAGCGAAAGTTTACAACTGAACACTGACTTAACACAGCTTTGAAATTTTACTATGCAAAAGCAAAATGTTTTTAATCATCTTAATTTAAATAAAACAAGCTGTTTCCTTACCTTGTTAAATGTTTTTTTTTAAAGTTTTCCTTTATTTTGTTAAAGCAGTTTACATTCAATATAGTATTGTATTTGCTTTGTGTGTGGGTGTATCTCTATTGCTGCCTGATTATGCACTTCCAGTACCAAATGAGTTGCATGGTTGACCTGTCGTTTGTAACGCTGGTGTTCTACTGTAGCTACTGTATATGTAATAATTCTAAATCTATCTATTGCTAGTGTAAACTGAACCTCATTCCTCATGGAACATAATTTGTAAATGTTAGCCTTTTAAACTGTTCTTTCCCTAGCTTTCCATCCAGGAATTTGTACTGGCAGGTATCTTTGCTGCAGTGAACATTCTTCCCAATATATTTTAATAGCACCCACAGCTCCTCTTTCCTTTATTCCCCGCCCACCCCTCATTTACCTATTTTATTTCAATATCAGTTTGGTGGTGGTATCAAACAACTGGACACTCAGATGTATGTATGATTCTAATGAATTTCCAGACAAACATTAACGAGACTTTACAGTAGAACCTCAGAGTTATGAACACCTTGGGAATTGAGGTTAGTCATAACTCTGAAACGTTCATAACTGAACACGTTAGGGTGGTTTTTTCAAAAGTTTACAACTGAACATTTAATTAACACAACTTTGAAACTTTACGCGCAGAAGAAAAATGCTGCTTCTCCCAGCCCCCTTTTTTTAGAGCTTATGTTTAAACTCAGCACTGTACTGTATTTGAGGGTTTTGATTTTTTGGCTCTGATGTGTGTCTGCTGCTGCCTGAATACGCTTCCGGTTGCAAATGAGGTGTATGGTTTACTGCTTGGTTTGTAATTCTGGCGTTCAGAACTACAAGGTTCTACTGTATTCTTCTGGAAACTGTAGTTTTCTATATTCTGAAATATAAGGCCATCTTTAAAGCAAAGGGAGAACAGTGTCTTGCACCAAAAGTTACTATACAAGAAGGTTCTTTTTAGACTTTAGTTCAGATATACAAATGTAGGACTCCACAAGGCATGGGCCTGTTGCCCATGTTGTTCAAATCATCCTTGTGAATTCATTTTCAAACGTATAGTACAGTACATTGTCATCAGCATGATGATGATGAGGATACACAAAAACTTGTCAAACCGACTCTGCAATTTTAGCCTCAGCTGTGGCATGATATTTGAATATTGTCATATTTAAATCAGGACTATTACATCCTCAAGCTTGAAAAAATGAAGTCTTGCTGTTGAGTAGAGATCATCTATACAAAAGATAGTTTCTCCTTTGTAGCGCCATCTGATGGGATTAGTATGAAGGTAATGAATCAGATTAAGAAACTTGGTGTCTCTTTTGTCATTATCCTTGCCTTGGAAAGCTATGCATGGGGCATGGTACAAAAGTAGGCTTATTTTTCAGTTGTGCAATTTGTGTCAGGTACACATGTTTATACCATAATGACCTTGCAACAGTAATATACAAACTTCATGGCCAGAAGAACAACTGTTGCAATTCCTTCTTTGCAAGGCTTTCAGTATTGCTGCTCCATCAACCAGCTACAGCTTATTCAACATGAGCTGTCATGATCCTAAACAAATCCCTGTTTTAAAAAGGTTGTCTGCCTATAAAGTGATAGGATGATGCTGCTGATTTATAAATCCTTATCCTTAATCCTTTCCACTATTTATAGTCAAAATCTACTCCTAAAGACTTGTATTACTGGTATCAGTACCTATGCTCACTCAACGCTGTTGTTTAGGGATCCCATCTTCCCATCCATCATGCCTCAAGATGGCAAGATAGTTACACTTACAGCAGTAGACCATACATTGTCAAACAGTGTTTCTTAAACTTTTTAAGACCAAGGAACACCAAACAATATTTTTTTTTTAAATGGGGAACACCAAGGATGTTGTTGAGACCAAAAAAAAAAAAAAAAAAAAAAAAAAAAGCTTGCCACTTTAAGGGCAGCCATTTGAACTCTGTTCTCGCCGCATATGGTGACCATATTTTCTGAACCAAAATTATGGACACATTAGCCATATGCCCTGATCTCTGTTAATCATGCCCCTGACTCTTGGGATCAAGATGGACACATGACCAGAAAGGGGGGGGGGGGGGGTCACACGACATCTTTTACAAGAACTTTTCCCACCATCCTCCTACCAATAGGGATGAGTATGGCCCCCACCAAATCCTGCCATTGCATTAACCCAATTTGTATCACATTAACTCGGGGGGGGGAGGGCAGGGAGAGGCTGGGGGAAGTGTTCCCTCTAAGAGAGTTTCCTCCCATAAGCTGAATGAATTTTATGTTGTGCACCAGTACTGAGATCATGTGGCTTGTTTGGATTCGCTACTATGGCACCCAAGTTATTATTAATAAATATCTTATAAACCGCTACCTTTTTCCTCTGCTGCCCTGTCGCCTCCCCTGGTGCCTGCTTCCCCCCACCCCTCACCCTCCTCTGCTGTCCTGACTCCTGCCCTTCTCACTGCCCTCAACCCTTCTGGGACTTGCCCCCCTGCACCAGCCCTTCTCTCCCCCCTGTGCCCACTCCTCCAGTAGCCCCACTCTGATCATGTGAGCTACCCCTCCTCATCCCCTCTCCTAACACCTCCCTCTACACATCTGCCCTGCCTCTCTCCTCTAGTTCTGGTCCCTCCCCTGCAGGTGTCTGCCCTTCTGCTTCACCCCCAGAATCCCCCGGCACCTGCACCTTCTCTTACCCCTGCATCCTCCTGGTGCCTCCCCCTTCCCTCACTGCCCCCTGGCCCCCTTGCCCTCTTTCTCCCTGATGCCCATTCCCTCATCATGCTTTGCCCCACTTCCTCTCATGCCCTTCTGTGCCCTCCCACATGATTTGCTCCATTCCCTCCTTCCTCATGCCCACCCCTCCTTTCAACCCTTCTTCCAGCACCTCCCCCTCCCCTTCCTCCCTCTTGCCCCCAATGCCTTTCCCCTCTCCTCTCCCAGCATCACCCTGTCCCTTCCATCCTCCCACCCCTACTGACAGCTCCCCTCCGTTCTCTTGCCCTTTTCCTCATTGTCTCCACTTGGCCCCCTGGCATTTGTTTCTCCTCCATCCTGTCCCTTGGTGCCTTTCCCTTTCTTCTCCTGCCTTGTCCCCGTCCCCTCAGCCCAAGCCCCTTCCTCTCCCACCCTCTTTCCCCCTAGTTTTTCCCCTATGCCTCCCACACCTTTTGCCTTCCAGTTTGTGGGGCTGGAGTCTGTGGTCGGACCCCAGAAGTCCCCGCAGCCCTGGGCTCAGCTGCTTCCAGGGAAGGACCGCTTGCCAGGCCTGGAGCTGGGCCACCCACAGTGCTAATTTTAGTGCAGTCCAGTCCCTGCACCACCTTTGGCTCCTATTAGGAGGAGTGCAGGGGGGAGGGGAGAAACCCCCCACCTCACCAGACACAGCTTGCTGAGTGTGGCAGAGTGAGCAGGTCCGTGCACTGCTGCTCCACCAGCAGGGTGGGAAGGGGCAGGGGGAGGAAGGGCTGTGCACAGTGCACACCAGCAGAGTCTGAATGTACCCCGCTCTGCAGCACTCCAGCTGGGCTCTGCGCAGTCTCTGCCGGGACTCAGCGGCAGCTCCCAGGAGCGGCTCACCGGCTCCAACCAGTGACCCTCCCCCTCCAGCAGTGGTGGAGACCACCTGTGGATGGAGGCAGCCAGGCTGGCGACCACGCATGGCGGAGGCAGTCCCACAACGGGAGGTAAGGGCCATAGGGGAGAGGGGTTTGCTGGACGGCAGCGGGCGCTGCACAGGAGCTTGGAGCACTGGAAACTGCACGCCACCAGCAGCAGCCCTGGCTGCCCATGCAAAGCACCAAGGGAGCCACTTAGGTGCTGGGTGGAGGCAGGGAGTTGCTGCTGTGCCATGCTAGCACTGGGAGTCTTTAAATCCGCCACTGTCCCGGAAAAAAAAGGAATATATGGTCACCATATCTTTGCGGCACATCTCCGACTGCCTCACGGCACACTGGTGTGCCACAGAACATACTTTAAGAAATGCTGGTGTAGAATGTGCTGCCAATGGAAATCTACCCAATTTCATCCTTCACTTTTCAGAAGGACCTTAGTGTATTTTGGTTGAACTTAATTTGAAAAGATGCTTCTGAATGCTGTCAGTCCTATGACTATTACTTTCCCTCATTTCCAATCCTTCCCCCCCCCCATCCTTAATTCTCTTCTCTCTCTACTCACTCTTGAATTTATGTTTAAAATGGTATTTTATTAGATTTTGTTTTGATCACATTGTATGACATCAGTGCTTTTTTCTGGGAAATGAAAATGAATGTTAAATAAAATTAATTATTGACCATTTCCAAAAAAATGGAGATTTCCCACAACGTTTCTTCACTAATTTATAATTAGCGGCTTGTGTTTATGAGTTAGTGTGTTACTTCGCTATTAAAAAATAAAGGATTGTTTACAAAAAGAAAACGGCACACAACACAAAAGCATTGAAGACAATGCAGAAAAATCTCAGCAAGGCTCAACAATGCCAGGTTTTGCCATGATATTTGTATTTTTCAACACCTTTATGCCCCCCAAGCCTGTCTTAAAAGTGATACAAAATCTAAATAATGAAATATTTTAAAAACAAAGAACACAAGTTTCCAATTGAAGGTTGCTTACACTTTCCCCAAACAATTCATAAATTTATGGGATGTTCAAGCATACTAAAATATATGCTTCCCAGATGACTACTCTACTATTAAACTAAGCGAGGTCTTTTCTCTTTTGGTCATATTTTTTTTTAAGTTAAACAATTTTCTGGTTCACAGCACAATACATCTTTTAATAAAATGTAAGAAGGGGCATTCCCAAGTGGCAAACTCTGTTATATGCTGCTACTATGTTAGACAGCCTTGACTCCCAAACTCTTATCTGTAATTCATGAAATTTTATGCTGACCTCTAGCAGAAATGTGTACCCGCAAAATAGGATTAACAGAAATATTTTACCGTGCAAGAAAAATATAAAAAGTGTTTGTTGCAGTGCATGGAATGCATAGTAATAACATTAAGGTAGGGTCACCATTGTATTTCATATCACCATACCATATCACTGTACTGTTACCTCACACGAGAGGGTGCCAAGCAGTAACAGCTTTCATGGCAATTTAGTGATCCTGAAAGTCTAGTCTGAGGGATATGCAGCAGCACTGTAAAAAAATCAAGACTCTTGCTGAAGTCGGTAAATTATTATTACTGCTGCTTCGTAGCATCGTCAGTGTTTAGACACTTTACAGAACGCATATAAAATACACTCTTTACCCCCAAAATGTTATAGGTGAAGACTATGATCTCAGACCTCGTAACTAGCATCTTTAATAGATTCTGTAAGATCTTGGCTACCCAACAGATCAGTGGTCTGCAACCTTTTGGGGCTGCCGGGCACAGGGCTGCGCATGCGCCGCGTGCTCAGGGGTGGCAGCGCGCACGTGCCGTGCACCAGGGGCAGAGGCCAAGCATGCACCGGGTGCCTGGGGCAGGAGCCATGCATGCACTGGGCGCCCGGAGCCCGAGGCACAAGAATGGCTCGAGCCACCCCTGGTCACTAGGTGGGTGCACATAAATGTCCCGGTGGGCGCTATGGCGCCTGTGGGCACCGCGTTGGGAACCACTGCAATAGATTATACCAGCATTTTAGCAACTTTCCATCCACAAATTCTCTCCCCGCTAATTTCCAAATTTTGGGATGGTGCAGTGGTCTTGTCCTGCCATAATAAAAGGCTTTGTGACTTTTACATGTCCCTTAATAACTATTGGATCTTAGAACTGGAGCTCTAAGCCATCTGCTGGAAGATATCATATTCTTTAAAAGGTATTCTGATTCCCTATTACTCTTTGGATCAGAAAACCCAATGTTTCATTCCCGGATGCATTTTCTGCAACACAGTTTCATGTGCTCCTATAAGTTTGTTAGTCTCCTCCCCGCCCCCCAGATCTTAGGATGCCTGTCATCTTAACCAGCTGATTTATACCATACATGCATTTCAAGTATATTGCTTTTATCTGTTCTTCATCTAGATCAGTAGTCACCAACCAATAGATGGGGATCTACTGGCAGATCCTGGAGCCTCTGAGAGGTGATCCTGATTGGTTCGGCCAACAGGCTATCTAGTGCCAGCACTTCAGCTGCCCCTCCCCCACTGCTGCACAGCTCCTGCCTTCTGCTTGCAGCTGTCCCCTCAGGAGTCTCCTGCTTGCTGGGCAAGGGAGGGAGAAGCGGGTGCTGATGTCAGATTGCCCCCCTTTCCACTATGTATCCCATCTCCACAGAGTAGACAGAGGACAACAGGGCTTGGGATGGAGGGAGTTTGCTGGCTGCTTTTGGGAGTGGTGCAGGGCCAGGGCAGGGATGAGCCTGCCTTAGCCCCACTGCACCACCACCTAGGAGCTACCTGAGGTCAGCAGGGCCCAGCCAGAGCCCACATTCCGAAACCCTACCCCAGTAATGAACCTCCTCCAACACCCAAAGCCCTTGGCCTAGCTCTGAGCACCCCTGCATCCCAACACCTTCCCAGAGCCTGCGCCTAGAATCTCTCCTGCCACAAGCTCAGTTCAGAGCCCTTCACACTCCAGATCCCTTAATCTAATACCAGAGTCTGCATCCCAACCCACAGTCCCAGCCTGGTGAAAGTCGGAGAGGGAGGGAGGATGGAGTGAGCAGGAGTGGGGCCTTGGAGAAGGAGCACAAAGGAGGCGGGTCCAGAGTATCTGGGTGTGAGGTAGATCTTTGACGGCATTTAAATTCAAAAAGTGATCTCATGCTAAAAAACTTTGGAGACCCCTGATCTAGATGGTACTTTTACAGGATCTTCCCTACTTACCAATGGTTCAAACTTTTTTTTTCCCTATATAAGAAAGGCAGTCATCCATTTTTAAACATTTTTTCATACTCTCATCCCATTTACTCAGGGACTCCTACATTCTTTCTGCTATCTCTCAGCTGCCACACATTTTAAACTATTATGCTATTTTGCTTATTATGCTGTTTAATTTGTATGTATTTATTCTGCTTTTTTGCTGTCCTCATTTTGCCTCAGGAATCCCCAAATGAACATTCTTGTTTACCTCTCTCCATTCTAAGATTTTTAACCTCAGCTCTCTGGTAGATTCTTATTTCTTTCATTCTTCTTACAGTGAAAATGCACTCTGTCACACCTTACTTACACTGTCTCAAGGTTTTTCAGTTTTATTCTATGTTGTTAGATTTGTTCCATTTCACATACTAACTGTATTCAAAATTTATTTTCCTGAAATCCAAGATCCTTATACTGCTGCATTTGATTAACTAAATTTTGTACTTCACTGAATTCAAGCAGCTCATAGTCAGTGTCCTAACTCCCCAATTATTCTCAATTAGTTCCTTTCCTCCAGTGAGCATATCCAGGATGACTTCCATTCTTTCTGGAGTCACTATTTTGTGGAATGTAACTGAACCACCAGTAACTTCTAAATTTTCAGCAGAAAACATTTCTCCTACTCTATACACAAGGAGAAAGAGGGTCTTCAGGAGCAAAGGCAACACAGTTTGCATCTTTACTTTATGACCAATAATAGAAAGGAGCCTTCAAAGTGTGATGCTCTAAACCAAATTTATCTGTTGGCTAATTTCATGAGTAAGTCAAATTAAAAAAAAAAACATATAGACATGCTTGCTACACTACACTTGTGGGGAAAAAAATGCAAGCAAGCAAGCTCCCAAATGAAGTGTGCTCTGCATGGCTTTTGTGCTGATGGGGAAGAACAGCTTTGTGGAAGCTATGCTTAGGAATAAGACCACTTCAGCAGGCAATCCCCAATTCACAGCTCTCCCACTATCTCCATTTCATGAAGGGAAGCATCAACCCTTTTGGAAGGGCTAGTTAAGATGAGAAAATTATGACTTTCAGGGTACTATTGTTACTAACGGGGAAATTCTACACCACTGTATATGTGCAGAATTCATATCCCTTGCAGATTTTTATTTCTCTGCAGAAAACTGATTCTGCTGGCAAGGCGCTGCAGTTACGCCTTCCTCCCTCCCCTCCCAGGCTGGTGTGGTGTCAGAACAGAGGGCAGTCAGTACGTTGGCTCTAGCAGTCAACAGTTGTTAGGGAGCAGGAAGGTTCCTCCCAGCACCTTGCTCACAGGCCCAGGTAAGGAAGCATGGGATATGGGGGGAGAGAGGAGGATACATAAGGGTGACACATGGGGATGTGGTGGTGGCTAAGTGGGTGTGCAGGGACAAATATGCCCGACTGAATCGGAGAGGCTAAGAGTCCTTCAGAATTTGCACAGAGAAGGCTCCCTAACAATTCCAGCCCCTTCTTCCCCCAAAAAACCTATTGCATATTTCTCCCACCCACACACAGCCACCCTCCAGTTTCACTCCCAGATTTCTGCCCAGCAATTACTTCCCTCTCCCTCAGTTCCTCCATTACCCCTGATTTCCCACAGCCTTCCAATGCTTCAGAAAGGCATGGAAAATAACCTTCTGCATTGTACTTTTAAATTAATTATTACTCAAAGCACTGTATTAATATGCTAGTAAGGAATCTCTTTGTCAAAAAAAAACCATTCCCTGAATAATTTTTGCTGTCTGTATTATTACAGACACGCTTGCTGATAGGCATTTTAAAATTATCAAAATAATTTAAACTGGCAGGATTATATTGGCTTGGCAAATAACATATGCAGAATTTAAAAAGATTGTGGTTTTATGTCACAGAATTACACCAGGAGTATATTATACATAAAGGACATTGTTCACCTGTGGTCAAGATGGCTGAAGTCTTGCAAATTCAACTCCCTGGTATCTTGGGTCAGATAGATTGTATCCACATCCTATTATAAATTCACAAAAACACATCTCAGGAAAACTGGTTTTCTTGGTTTCACAGTCTCTCATTTTTTGCATGTTTAGCTGAAATAAATCTCAGTGTGAGATATTTACTTACCCACTGTACCTCGTCCCTATAGGGAAATCCAAGCCAGTCACAAACACATGCATACATTTGTGAAAATCCCCCTAGAAACAAAAAAGAAGAATAATTTTCACCATGGCAAATACACAAAACAGTACGTACAATGGTTCAAAACTCACTCTCATTCCCTCTCTGAAACCTATCCATTATACTGCAGGCAGATGCAGAAAGACAAAACTATAGCATGTTGTCTATAATATATGGCAGGTTGCAACAAAGCTTAAAAATAGTATCTTCATCCACCAATCATGAGTCCACTCTGCTAATTACACCTCAAAACTAAATTACACCTTGACTGGGTTCTGCCAGGAATAGAATTAAACTTCCCTGACATTGAAATTTCCGACTACTATGTAGCTCAGCTTTAAAAGTTCATTCTCACCACAAGGTCCCAGTTCTGTCACAGTCTGGCTGTCCCATAGTGCCTGAAGATTAGTCAGTCTTTCTGGGGGCTCCATAGTTACTTTTTTCATGATTCTCCTACATGCAAGGGGGAATACATAGGTAATATAAGTTTGTAAATATGTGCGCACATTTATCACACACACACAAATCTTATGTGCGTTTTAAAGACACTCATATACGAGTGGGAAAATCCGCACCCCTAAGCAACATAGTTATACAAACCTAACAGCTGGTGCGGATGCTATGTTGGAGAGAGAGCTTCTCTCATCGACACAGCTGCTGCCTCTTGTACTTAACCCAAAGGAGATGCCCACCCATTGTCATGGAACATCTTCTGAATAACAATGAATGATACGCGAGACCATGTCAAGAACTTAAGAACGGCCGTATTGGGTCAGACCAAAGGTCCATCAAGCCCAGCAGCCTGTCTGCTGACAGTGGCCAGCACCAGGTGCCCCAGAGAGGGTGGAATGAAAACAATGATCAAACAATTTGTCTCCTGCCATCCTTCTCCAGCCTCTGACAAACAGAGGCTAGGGACACCATTTCTATCCCCTGGCTAATAGTCTTTTATGGACCTAACTTCCATGAAATTATCTAGCTTCTCTTTAAACTCTGTTACAGTCCTAGCCTTCACAGCCTCCTCTGGCAAGGAGTTCCACAGATTGACTACACACTGTGTGAAGAAGAACTTTCTTTTATTAGTTTTTAACCTGCTACCCATTAACTTCATTCAAGAACACAGGGCAAGCAGCCTTGTATTGGTACTTGTTTTTGATAAGCAAAAAGTACAGATGCAGCCATGAAACTATCAACTGCGCACATAGCAATAACATCCTGGATAGCAGGATGTACCCCAAATAGGGGCACTGGGCATTTTACAGATCCTACACAATACTTAATCAATTGGTAGATATTATTAGAACGACCAAGTCTCTCTGCTATAAACTGGGCTTAGTGAGAACAATCGATGGGAGCGAATGAGCAGGACTGACCCACACGTCCTGCTTGATATAACTAGAAGTAATTAGGCCCTTCACACCCACGTGCGTGGAGTTCCAATGTGTGGGAAGAAACAGAACCACGACTCCTGCCTGGCACTGTGGGTAGCATACGGGTGACGTGTAAGTGAATTAGGTTTTATTATTGTATATAATGTATCTATTAGTAATTACTTTTGCATTGCTTTGCACTGTATTCATTACTTTAGAATTTATAATATTTAAGGTTTAAGTTGTATAGTAATTTTTTTTTTAAGGTTTGTAAAATGTAAACAACTGTATAAACTGCTTAAAGCTTGCAATAAATAAGAAAGTGGTTAATTAGCCCCAAAGTGTACTGGTTCCCCCTGGATGTAAAATAAATCGAACCACATGACAAATATAACCCCTCACAATCTGTCCACTGAAGGGTCCCAAAAATCTCACATATATACTGTTGAACTACACCATTATTACAGTCTGAGTCCATGCTGCAGCTTTGCTAGGGTGTTTGTACTCTCTTTTAATACAGTCTTTAACTGCAATTCTTATGTTACATAGCTGTTCTAACATGAATGACTCAATTATTCCTGTTCTGTACCAGGATCATCTCTTGCTCTCATTATTTCACACCAACAATGAGCACAACGGCCTCACTTCAAGTTAATTTAGATTAATTGGTAATGGAATAGTTGATGCAATTTGCATCAACTATTTGATTAGTCGATAAGGATGCCTCTGACTTTTACGTGTAGCAATAGCCTTGGGGTTGTTGCTAGATTTCAAAGGCAAGAACACTGCTGGGAGCATAGGGCCAGAGGGAGACTCAAGCAGTCCCTTGCTGGCCCTGTGCTCCCCACAGCGTTTCAAAGCGGCATTGCTGCATGGAGCCCGGGGTCAGCGGGGGGAGTCCCCAGCAGACCCCAGACTCCCCATGGCGCTGCCACTTTAAAATGCTACATGCAGCCCCCAGTTGGCCCCGGGCTGCATGTGGCATTTCAAAGCAGCAGTGCCAATGGAGCCCTGGATCTGGCCCTGTGCTCCATGCGGCACTGCCACTTTGAAGCATCCCATCCTCTTCCCCATCCCTTGCTGCCTCTTTGTGATAGAGGCAGCCCGGAGGGGTAGGAGGGAGTGATTAGTCGACTAGTCATTCATATCTCTACTTCAAGTGTTGCTGTTTATATAGAGCCACATATGAAAGTGCAGCTAAAGTATTAAAAACTGTGCCAAGAGCATGAAGATTTCTCAAGGGCTTCATGTACTCTGTGGACACACATTGGCTGCCTTGTTCTAACCTCTAAATTCAGACAGTTTCCTTTATCTCCACACCAAATAAAGAGTCTCTTTGCTTTATTCTTAAGAAGTAATATGAGGTTGTCTGAACAAAGGACAGACATGCATGCCTTCTCTGTTCTGCAAAACTCTAGAGTAAGTTAGCAATACATGCTAAAAGACTGATACATCAATTGCTTTCCTTTACAGACCTACAAGTGTCAACTTCCCAGGCATGTAGACTATTTCCCACTCAACCTGCAGGAAAGTTAAGTAACACAGGATGCACAGCCGGTGAGAAAACTGTAATTTACCTCTCCTGTGTCACTTACATTTTTCTGGAGTGTCAATTTTAAAACAATTGTTTATGAAAGTGCTTGTCAAAAGGAAAGCTATATTTTACATGGAACATATGCATGTTTGTTTTTTAACCCCTAGAAAAATGAGAGTAGAATGGAGACTAGCAGAGTGGGAAGTATCAGTTCAACTAGGGCAGGGAGAAAGATCAAGGAACCAAGTGAGAACAAAGTGAAGAAAACAAAAGAAAAGCTATTCAACTTTGCTGTAGGATGAAAGAATACAGAAAAGGAAGATGGCAGAAATAGGAGAAAGGAAACAAATAAGGTAGGAATAATTAGGAAAGATGAAATACAGAAGCAGAGTATAAAACACAGGCAAATTTCTGAGGTAAAGTGAGAAAGGCAGCAGACTAGTTGTTTTGCTGATGGTACGTGATGAAAGGCCTAGGGTTCAGTTTTAACAACTTAGTTCCCAACTGTGACATCTGAAAAATTATGAATATCATAGTCCTGATCCCAATCCCTGCCCCAGATTGGATTTTAGCTCCAGATAATTACCTGGAAAAAAACTAGCAAACATCACAGTTGTTTAGGAACAACCACTAGAGAAAAGAAATTATTGAGAACAAAGGGCCAGACCCTCAGGTGGGCCCAAGATCTGGGAAGTGAGGAGGCAAAAAGGAGACCTTGTAATACTGTTAGACCCTCTTCCAATCCCTGGAGCTAGAGAGACCAGAATGTCACCTAGCTTCTCAAAAGAGCTGTTACACCAGAGGGAGTCTCTAAAATGCAGCATGTGCCAGCCATGCCTGCTTCTATACTGACTTTACACTAATTAAGGACTCTTCCATATTACTACAGAGAAGCTCAAATGAGAGTCAGCCTCAGGCTCAAAAATGTTTCTTACATCTAAAGTATGTTCCTAATGAAAGGTGAGGACCAGAGGGCAGGGAACAGTGGCTAGTCAGCCTACCTGAACAATCTGGTGAGCTATATGCACTACAGATGTCCAAAAAATGAGTACCTACACTGGAGACAGACCCGGGAATATTTTCCTGAGGCACGTTCCAATGTGTGCCATCACTTCGTTCACATCTTCTGATGAAGCGATCTTCATGGAAATGCTGCATTTCTCTGTTTCAACAAGCAGCTGCATAAAATGTAGGTCAGAAAAAAATATAAGCACTGTAGAATTAATTTCCATGTAAAGAAACCTTTGGAATAATAACAGTTGGATGTTAAATATATGCTAATTTACCCACTGATTATTACTATGAGGTGACAAATGTTCCAAGGAAGAACAACTCTCCAATAAAGAAAGGAAATGTAGACTCAAAGTCTGTTTTCTTTTTCTGTAAGCCAAATGTCTTCCTCTGTCGCAGTGTAAAGATTTAAAAATGAACTGATCTCAGCTGAGACTTCCAAGCTAAAACTGAAAGCCTGAGCAGTAGCGCTCTCCAATTTTAAAATGAGTTTCAGAGTGTAAGAAAAGTATAGTAAGGCAGAAAAATATGCAATAGATGGAGCTTGCCTTCTTGAGCATAAACAATAGCTAATTAATCAATGACTATGATCCTTTGGAGACACTCAAGGATTCTGATCTGTGTCATTTATATCTAATGTTAAGACAATACCCTAAAAGGGAGAAAATATCTGTATTATTGTCGGTGTAAATGATGTAGTGACTTGTTTGACCTAACAGCACTGTTGCATAAGAGGTGTTGTGGACGTGTTTTAAAAACTAATGCCAGCCTGCTATCAAACTGTCTAAATTAGATTATGGCATTGCTGACACACGAACTATGTAAGAGCCTTCGGCCTTACCATTTGGCACCTCTTTATAGCTTTCTCTACACAAGATAATCCTAGAAGATGCAATAATAGTTCAATGCGTACACTGTGACCCTCCACATTTTTTCAGCTCCTTATTGGGCTTTTAGAAGCTGAGTTGAAGGACAATTTGTTTCCCCATTATACATGCTGTTCACAAGAAAATTCTAACACTACTGTCCTACCCAAGCAAGCTGTCAGAGAATCAACCAGTCTCCATCGACAGCTCTAAATGCTTAAACATAATTAATGTAAGTATTGCACAAGCATATCAAAAGTGTTATGTTAAAATGATATGCTGGATGAAAGCTAATTTCCTCCCCCTCTTTTTGTCACTGAAGGCAAGCACTTTACTTGTGAACCCAGCATAAGTGTTGTACTGTATTCAAAAAATCAGTTACCTATTCTCCCATCATCAGTTCCTATAATAAGTAATCTGACCCCTTTTCAAAAATATTGTCATTACATTTTAGCATCTTTCAAAAAACTCCAGTCTCTCCCCCAAAATAAAGACAACAGAACAGTTTGCTAAATGCCTCTGATAGCTACTTTTTAAAAATTGCAGTTTTCTAAGAAAACGAATATAGAGAAAACTCAAACAGCTAGACTGAAAATATCAAGTTTTAAATATGCAAGTCTTTGGTGTTTGAATAATAACTCAGCAGTGCACTTTTCTAACCTCTGGAAAAACCAACACAGAGGTTTCGTACGATATTGTAGCTTATATAGACTTGGATACAATTAGATTTGAGGACTCTAACCAAGAAGCTCAATTTTTTTTTAAAGTAAATATATAGAAACGCTCTTCCTTCTGGCACATGTAACCACAGCTTATTTCAAACACGTTCTTGTGATCCACACAAAGAAGCAGCTTTCCAAAAAGGAATGGTATCTGTACTCCTGAAATTAAATTAATACTGTGTATGCAGGTAATTGTAGCTGTGTTGGTCCCAGGATATTAGAGAGATAAGGTGGGGGAGGTAATATCTTTTATTGGATCACCTTCTGATGGTTAGCCAGACAAGCTTTGAGCCACACAGCTCTTCTTCAGGTCTGTATGTAATTTAAGCACCACTATTTGCTAGGGTTTCCTATAAAAATCCACAGACTTGCAGAGTATGGAATACATAATCTCAAAATATCATTGTTCTTCATTATTGCTGAGAAAAACTTCACATTTATATTACAAACGAAAATGTACATCCAATTAGTTCTGTTCCAACTGAGTTATGAAAGATGCATTTCTTATCTACATTCCACCCACACATTTCACATTCCTAAACTTGACTTTTCAAATTACTATTATTATTGCTGGGCTTTATAAGCAGTGCGAACATAAGAATTTAAATGTGCACTGTGCTGAGAACTTCTACATTCAATAACGTTACTTGCTTGATCAGAATGAAGATTTAAAACTAAGTAGAAAGTAAATTATTACATTCTAATTAGAACACTTCTGGTATTGTCGATCAGAACTTTACAAACTTAATCCTTTTGATCTTGGAAGCACTCACCTGACCTGGTTTACTGGAGGTTACTCCCTGGATTTCTAAGTAGCTGAACGTTAGTTCTAGCTGTAACATAAAACAAGCGTAGAATATAAAAACTTTTGTTTTCATTTTTAACCATTAGCCAAAAGAACTGAAAATGCTACAATAACCACAAGCAAGAGAAATACGTATGGAATGATTAAACAAGGAGGTTAAAAGTAATTATGTGTCCGCTCTATATAACTACAGTAAGCTTCCGATAATCTGGCACCTTTAGGACCCAGGAGGTGCCAGATTATCAGATTTGGCAGACTATCAGAAGGGGGGGCTATGAGAGGTCTGGGGTGAGGTGGGAGGGATGCCACTCCATAGCCCCCCCTTCCGATAGTCCGGCTCTGCCCCAGGCGTCCCTGATTCAGCCGCTGCTGGTCAGTTTCAGCGGTGGCTGAATCGGGGACACCTGCAACAGAGCAGCGGGAATGCTGCGAGGTTGGTCTGGTAGCGCCGACCCTTGGCGCGGCAAGACCAACCCAGCAGCACCCCAGCTGCTCTACCCCAGGTGTCCCCAAGTCAGCCGCTGCTGAAACTGATCAGCAGCTGACTTCAGGAAGCCCAGGGCAGAGCAACTCTGCCTCGGGCTTCCTGGAGTCAGCCACTGGTCAGTTTCAGCAGAGCAGCGGCTGAATCAGGGACAGCTGGTGTGCTGCCGGGTTGGGACCCGCAGCCCCAAGGGGCAGCGCTACGGGACCAGCCCAGCAGCGCCCCAGCTGCTCTGCCCCGGCTTCCCCGATTCAGCTGTTTTAGCAGCGGCTGAATCGGGGAAGCTGGGGGCAGAGCAGCTCCAATGGTCTGGCTGCCCCGAGCACTTCCGGGTTCCTGATGGTGCCGGACCATCAGGAGTGCCAGACCATCAGATGCCGGACCATCGGAGTTTTACTGTATATTGTATACAAGTAAAATATTTAGTATATTTGAATACATTTTATACTACAGTGTATTTATAAATAATGTTATGGATTAAAAATGATTAATCAAAGTTTCAAGTCTGTAACCTGAGAAGTATGAGTTATTAGTGGTTCTAAGAACACCAGTAGAAAATGCTATATATGTTTATAAGCAACTTCTTCACTTATTGTATTCTAACTGGTTAAATCATGTATTAAGCATTCATTAAATTTTTATCAGCTATTAATAAAAACACTTTTCATAAACATTGACACTTTTTGTCTACCGGAAACTTCCTCACAAAATACCACTTTATACTTCTCACTAGTGAGTAAACAGGCAGCACAATTTAAAGCCATTCTATTCCCTCAGGATTTTTGAGTTAAAGGCTAAAATCCAATGAACGTGTCTAATTAGAGCTCATCGCATCTGTCCCACCAAAGAAATGAGAAATAATCCCCCCCAAAAGTTTATATTTAGTGAACTTCGTTTCTCTTTTGCGTTTTGCTTTGCAATTGTTTAAGTGAAGAGATGGACAAAAGAATGCACGTTAAACTAGGAAACAATGTGTACAGCAGAATCACAGCATGAAGCAGCCTGGCAATCTACACTTAGGGCTCATCTAGACTACGCTGAAGTTTCGAACGTGAAAGTAGTTGGGGTGCATTTTTTGAGGAAGAGCGGCTTGTCTAAAAAGGGAGGATGGGTTGCCGAAACCCCCCCGCGTCCTGACTACTTTCACTTTCGAAAGCGCCCACGTATTTTGCATATTCTCTTTCAAAACTTCAGCGTAGCTTTGCTGTTTCATGAAACATGCTCTTCTTCTTCCAGCAGAGAAATGGTCCTTTGTTTAGCCACAGAACAGATGCAGCCCAAGGTAGGAGCAATGCAAGGATCTCTTTATTACTCACACCAAAGTAGCTAATGCTTGCACAGAGACCCCACCTTGCAAGAAACTCATTCAGTTACTTTTTACCCGAGATTGTAGTTAATTCTAGTTTTTGTGTTGTCAACACCTATCTTCTGTACATTCCTCTACTTACACATAGTTCAGCTGGTCATCGGATGGCAGCTTTTGATCCCTACTGACATTCAAAACTGCTAAACGTTTGTTTGAATCTAGTGTAAGTCTCTCTACCCCACTGCCAGTCCAATACTGAGTCATCCAGCTTCCTAGAACCTAGATGTCAGGTCCTCCAATGCAGGGGGAGGGGAGAGCGGAGGAGGAAAGAAGGTCAACTGCCCTGGGGCCCAGCTATTCAAATGGGCCCAAGGTGGTGGCAGAGACCAGCATTCCAGGAGGGAGGGGGAGAAGCACACTCCGGGCAGCACTGAGGGTTGGCTGCTCTGATCCCGACCCTTCTGGGAGCACAGAGCCAACTCCAACCCCATCTTGTCCAGGAGCCCAGCAAGTCTATTGGCACACCTGCTAGGTGTACACCTATTGACCCAACACACCATTATGATTTTAGGAACTACCTGCCATCATCTAGAATCTTCTTACTTCGCACATTATTTATGAAGCAGTCTCTGATGACTCCACTACAAGTATGTGTTGCACGTGTCAACTCTGTCATTTCACACTAGTCGAACACACCTCTTCAATACAAAACAAATATCTATACAGAAGCAACACACTCAAAAAGCTGATCCTGCAAAGAACCCTTTTAGAATATAGGTACGCAACAGCTAGGGGAGGGGACATCTCTATCGTTAAGATTAGGGTCTCCCCCCCCCCGCCCACTTCAAGAAGGGAGTCAATGGCATATGCTTGTCCATGCATTTGTAGAATACAATACACCTTTCCAAAATGCCTAACAAATAACTTGGGAGTCAAACTGTCTCAGGATTGTCAAATATGCACGTCAATTTATTAATTTAAAATAATTAAAAGAGGTATTATCTATTAGCTAGTGGTATCCTAAAATGGATGAAAGCTATACAGTGTTTCACTTCTTTAGGATGCCACTACAAAATGTCTGTGTAGTGTGATTCCTTCTCTATTAGAGGTAAAAAGTAAGTTCCTTGTGAACATGTGATGTGTGTCACTAGGTGGGGAAGTGGGCTGTGCTGACAGGAAGTATGAAGATAAGTCCAGAACTTGACATTTCCGTGTGTTAGGCAAATGTCCCATTTAATCAATCTTCATTTCTTTTAAATTATAGCTTGTGTGCATGGAATAAAATTTTATTTTCAATTTTATGAGCTGTTCAAGACAAGTTAATGTTTGGAATTCCATGCAAAAGTAACAAAGTAACATCAACACTGTTGTTCTTAGGACATAGTAGATTGCAACTTAACACAACCGATCAAACAAATCAACTGCATCATCATCCAGTTGACACTGCACTTTTCAGTGCACTACATTACTCTATCAGGGTATGTCTACACTACCCTCCTAGTTCGAACTAGGGGGGTAATGTAGGCATACCGCACTTGCAAATGAAGCCCGGGATTTGAATTTCCCGGGCTTCATTTGCATAAGCGGGGAGCCGCCATTTTTAAAACCCCGCTGGTTCGAACCCCGTGCAGCGCAGCTACACGGGGCACGAACTAGGCTTCCTAGTTCGAACTACCGTTACTCCTCATTTCACGAGGAGTAACGGTAGTTCGAACTAGGAAGCCTAGTCCGAACTACCTAGTTCGAGCCCCGTGTAGCCGCGCTGCACGGGGTTCGAACCAGCGGGGTTTTAAAAATGGCGGCTCCCCGCTTATGCAAATGAAGCCCGGGAAATTCAAATTCCGGGCTTCATTTGCAAGTGCGGTATGCCTACATTACCCCGCTTGTTCGAACTAGGAGGGTAGTGTAGACATACCCTCAGTTACTCATTGCTGTTGCATTAAATAGTTTCAGGTTATAATACTGCCCCTATAAAATTACCCATCTTTGTCTTATGTTTTCATCTCTCTCAATGCTCCTCTGCTAGGTAACATTAAGGGGGAGTCACTCAGTTAATCAGCTACATGAAGATCTTGTGCAGCTTTAAAAACATTCTGTTTTACCAAGTCAACTACCATGCACACCTACAGGCAGTCCCCGGGTTATGTACAAGATAGGGACTGTAGGTTTGTTCTGAAGTTGAATCTGTATGTAAGTCGGAACTGGCATCAGCCGCTGCTGAAACTGATCAGTTTCAACCGCGGCTGAATCTGGACGCCAGTTCTGACTTACATACAGATTCAACTTAAGAAACCCAGGCGTCCCCAAGTCAGCTCCTGCTGAAACTGATCAGCGGCTGATTCCAGGAAGCCTGGGGCAGAGCAACTCTGCTCGGGCTTCCTGTAGTCAGCCGCTGGTCAGTTTCAGCAGCGGCTGACTTGGGGACGCCTGGGGCAGAGCAGATGGGGTGATGATGGGTTGCTCCAGTAGCGCGGCTCCTCGGCGCTACTGGAGCAACCCAGCAGCACCCCAGCTGCTCTGCCCCAGGCGTCCTGATTCAGCCGCTGCTGAAACTGACCAGCAGCAGCTGAATCAGGACACCTGGGGCAGAGCAGCTGGGGTGCTGCCGGGTTGGTCCGGAGCGGCGCTGCGGGACCAACCCGGCAGCCCCCAGCTGCTCTACCCCAGGGGTAGGCAAGAAAAGCCTGGTCCGCTGGGGGGGGGGGGGGGGGGGGGACACTAGCTGCACCCCCTCCCCAGCAGACCAGGGAGACGGGGGGGTGGGACCGCCCAAGTCCTCCACGGCTTTGCTCCGTCTCCCTGGTCTGCTGACCTGGGAGACGCGGAGCAAAGTCGCAGAGCACGCCCGCAGCGGGACAGTCCATGCGCGCCGCAGCTGTCCCACTGCTGCCGTGCTCTGAGGCTTTGCTCCCCATCTCCCTGGTCTGCAGGGAGACGGGGAGCAAAGCCTTGGAGCACGCCCGCAGCAGGACAACCCAGGCGCGCCCTGGCTGTCCCACTGCGGGCGTGCTCCGAGGCTTTGCTCCCCATCTCCCTGGTCTGCTGGTCGGGAGACAGGGAACAAAGCCGCAGAGCACGCCCGCAGGGGGACAGCTCAAGCGCGCCCGGGCTGTCCCGCTGCGGGCGTGCTCCAAGGCTTTGCTCCCCGTCTCCCTGCAGGCCAGGGAGATGGGGAGCAGCTTTTCTCGCCCCGGAGAAAAGCCCCGTTCGACATAAGTTGGATCCGCGTAACTCGGGGACTGCCTGTATTCTGTTAAAGAAAGATGTTTTCAAGAAGCATGCCAGTTGTTGAAACAGAAAGGCTACAAATTCCAAAAGAAATGGTGTATGAAAAGGGCAGCTTTCTTTTGAAAACTACTGTTCCATTTCAGTTACCACCAAACCAATCATTTTAATTAGCCCAGAATATAGATTTTTATACTTTCATTTTAAAAAAATATGGCATAACAAATCTCACAAGGTTTTGTGAAATAAAGCCACTAAGATGGTATTTCTAAAAGTGTTTGCACTGCTAAGTTAATACTGGGGCTATTTCAGTTGATTTTTTTCCCCTGCAATTTCCAGTTACAATAATTTTTCTCAGAACTTTAAATGACACCTTTTCTACCGGACATAGGAAAACTTGCAGCCTCCATTTCTTTCCACGAGCACTGGGGACAGCAAGAAGTGTGTCTTAATCTTCAACCCAGATATGAAGGAGAGGAACATTTTCTAGCACCAGCGATTATTGTTTGTTAATCTTTCTGTGTATATGTGTACAACTAAGAAGAACATGGACCTCTGCCAAAATCATTTTAACAGACTCTGATGGAGAAGAGATTATCTCCTGATACAAAATCATCCTGATGCACACAGAAATGTATTATTCCTCTGCCATGAAAGTCATTCCAAATTCTTGGGACTGAAATAGGTATTTCATGGCCTTTTTAAGGTACACTGGCAAAACCCCTCTCATTGCAAATTATGGCATTCATGGAAAAACAACAAAGAATACTCCACTGAGAACTGCAGGATCAGTACACCCCACATCATTTCTAATTTGGAAATTGAAGTTATCCCCTTTTAAGATCAGACAGCCTATATTATAGCACAGTGGTCCCCAACCTTTTGGGGTTACCGGGCGCCCGGGGGCAGGGCCACTCACATGCCGGGCACCCAGGGGCGGGGCCACACATACGCTGCGTGCCCGGAGCTGGTGCCACCCATGTGCCGCACTCCCAGGCCTGGCACCACAACTGTGCTGCACGCCCAGAGGTGGGGCCGCCCATATGTTGCGCGCCTGGGGCCGGAACAGCCCATGTCCCGTGCTCATGGGGGCCAGGCCGCCACCGCCCATGCGCAGCATGCCCGGAGCTGGCGCATGTTCCACATGCCCAGGAGCCGGCAGCGTCCATGTGCCGTGTGCCCGGTGGCAGGGCTGCCCATGTGCTGCGCGTCCGGGGCCAGCGCCGCCCCTATGCCACATGCCCGGGTCAGCGCCGCCCATGTGCTGCAAATCCGAGGCCAGCACAGCCCTCGCGCCGCTCACCCGGGGGCAGGGCCACCCATGTGCTGCGTGCCCAGGACCGGCACAGACCTCGCGCCGTGCACGTGGGGGTGGGGCCGCCTAACCGCCGCGCGCCCGGGGCCGGCACCGACTATGTGCTGCACACCCGGGGCCGGCGCCGCTCATGCGCCCAGGGGCTGGCACCGCCCATGTGTTGCACGCCCAGGGGCGGGGCCGGCCCCGATCACTCAGTGGGCGCACAGAAATGGCCTGGTGGGCACCACGTTGGGGACCACTGTTATAGCATGTCTATACTGCAACTGCAAGCATGTTTGGGTAGGTATACTTACAAATTCGCTTGAATCTTGCCAGTGTAGCTAAAATACAGTGAAAACGCAGTGGCACAGGGTTAACAGTAGACGGTACAAAGAAGTATTTGCATTGCTCACTCATGCGGTCACATTTCCACTGCTATTTTAGCCACCCTGGCAAGATTAAACCTATAGCAGGTATGTCTCCCTGAGTTGCAATCTCACTCACCGACTGCAGGGAAGACAATATCCATGTAGTATAATGTTATAAACTTGTTTGGGCACTAACTCACCTAACCCCATTCTGAGTGTTATGAACTCATATAGAGCTAAAATACCTCAGGTTATCTGTAATGCAATTCTTCACCCACGCAGTTTTCTGGCTTATCCTATAATGTTTCATCAATGTGCTGACAAAACCATTTAAGAAGGCCATTACCGAAAAAGCATAACGACTTTACACAAAAATTAGTACTCCAATCCTCAGATCTTTTTTTCAGATGCCAAATAAGCACCATCAGCAGTAAGCTTGCATCACTTAAACACCGGAATATGATTGCAAAATAGTTACTGAAATAAACAACCTTACCTTGGTGGGAATGCGAGATGTCAGTAGGAAGGCCCGACATGATGTAAGCACCTATAAAACAAAGAGCAAACTCAATGTTTCTTATCTACCAGGCCTGCACTCAGAAATATTAAGTATCTTTATTACAAACATTTATTGGTTTACTGCTTCTCATAACTAAGTAAACCCAGGCATCAGATGAACAAGTGATTTGTACCAAGTCACGCAGTCAGAGGTAGGGATGTGAAGGTTTAACAAGTGAGGTTCATGGTAAACTGGTGGGGCTAGAGCAGCTCCCTGCCTGCTGCAGGTAGAGGGCTGCTCCAGCACAGTGGAGGGCCTGACGCAGACACGGCAGCTGCAACCAAGGCGCTGGAGCAGCCCGTCTGCAGGGTGCCCCGGCCCGCCACAAAAAGGGGCTACTCCAGTCTCCTACCCAGCAGCGCCACCACAGCCCCTTGCTCTTCTCCCTTAATTGGTTAATCAGTTAAACAATTTTAACCAGCCAGCCAATTAAATGGGATTTTACAAAATCCCTAGTCAGTGGTTGGTTGTTTAAAAGACAGACTTTATTTTTTCCAACAGACATAACTAAGCAGAACTGAACAAGATAACTTCACAGACTAATTTCGGTCTTCTTTGGTGCCCAAGGGCCTGATCTTGCAAAAACTTAGTACCCAGATATATTACTTAGCTAAGGTAAATAGTCCCACTGAAGCTTATAATAAGGACTGTTTGCAAGACCAGGTCATACAGACCTGCTCCAGTTCTAAAGTGCAATCAGTAAGGGTGTATTTACACAGCATCCTTAGCTCGAAATAAGCTATGAAATAAATAAGTTTGTGCTACGCAAACTGCATAGCTTCTTTTGAGTATATTTCAAAATAACTCGCTATTCCAAAATGCCCCTTAATTCTCATGGAACGAGGGTTATCGGAACGTGGGAATAAACCACCCATTACTTCAAAATCTATTTCAAAATAATGGGCTGTTTCAGTAGACTCGGAATAGCTATTTCAGGATACTTCTGGGACCTGGATAAATCTCTTATCTAGTAGATCAAAGCAAGGAGAATTCTGTGATCTGGTTTCCTATAAGCTGGCTACTCTATGAATCTTACCACCACATAGACAGAATATATTCAACGAAATTGTATGGCAACATCTGAACAACTGCATTCTCGCGATGAAATCAATTTGAAAAGTGAAAACACCATGAATGCAAAAATGCCAATATTCAAAGTATATAAAATATTAGCATTATGAGAGATCATGGGCAAACATTTCCCTTTAGATAAATCCAGTGTATCTCAGAGTGACAATGCATGTGTCTCCCAATGGGAAAGAAAAAATGTTTGTATGGGTAGGTAAAGCAGAAAATTGGAGCTTAGATTCAACAGGCAGATCAGAAGGAAAATTAGCTCCAAGAGAAGACTCAAATGTTAGTAAAGTATTTTAGACATCATCTTACGGAGAAATACAATAGTATGAGCCACAAAAGTCTTTTAAATTCCAATAGCATTTTCCAGCAAATCAACCCTCAACAGCTTATATAAATAAGTGATGCCTTACAATATGCCTACAGAGTAGGTAAGTCAAAAGTAGCAGATTTCTGTACTCGTTATTCTCATTTTACAGATGGGGAAAACTGACCCACCTAGGGTCAAATGACTTGACCAAAGCCCCACCTTCCAGTTAGTTGCAGAGCTGGTTATGGAATCCACATCTCTTAGATCCAGTCTTGTACCTGATTGACATTTAACTTCAGATGAGCAGCTCTTAGGGTTGCCAGGTGTCCAGTTTTGAAACGGACAGTCTGGTATTTGAGCTTCTGTCCGGAAAACAAATTGAGAAAATACCGGACATATAAATGTCCGGTATTGTCTAATTAAATAAGTTGTATTATCATCATGAGTATCGGCACGTAGTTGCATACTGCATGGCTGGTAGACATGCTCATGCTTCATAAGCGTGTCTACCAGCCGGGCAGTCTGCAACTACGCAATAGGGGAGGGGGGCGGGATGCAATCTCCGGGACCGGACTCGTCCATGCGCCCTCCGGGACTGTGAATGGACCGGGCAGTGCCCCGGAATCCGGGTGCACCCGGGCCAGCCCTGCTCACCGCCAGCCAGTCCCCCCACCCTCCGATCTCCCCAGGCCAGCCCCGCTCGCCCTGCTCCCCACTGGCCGGTTCCCGCCCCTCCCGCCCCGGTCTCCACCACCAGCCCCACTCCCCACTCCCAACCAGCCCTGCTCCCCACCAGCCAGTCTCCCCTTATCTCCCCCACTGGCCCCGCTCCCCCAGTGGCCGGTTCCTGCTCCCCTCCTCCCCCCCCTCCAATCTGAGATCAAGTGTGTCCAGTATTTTTGTCAAAACCATCTGGCAACCCTAAGAGCTTTAATAAAAACAAATTTTAAAAGTCACATTCTAGCTTCAGCATGAGAAATTAACCAAATATCCAGAGCCAAACATACTGAACTGTGAGCATTTGAAATTCAGATCTGAACTTGGATCCATTTCTAGTGCTGCCTATAGAATCACAGAACACTAGAACTAAAAGGGACCTCAAGAGATCATCAAGTCCAGTCCCCTGCACTCATGGCAAGACCAAGCACAGTTTCTAGATCATCCTTGATAGACGTCTGTCTAACCTGCTCTTAAATATCTCCCGAGATGGAGATTCCACAACCTTCCTACACAATTTATTCCAGTGTTTAACCACCTTGACAGATAGGAAGTTTTTCCTAATGTCCAGGGCTCGACAAATAATACAATCTACTCACCCATGGCGAGTAGATTGTAACCCGGAAGAGACAGGTTCAGGCGATCTGCACGTGTGCAGACCGCTGGACAGCATGGCTGGCAAGCGGGGCTCGCCACGGTTCGGCGAGCCCTGCTAATGTCCAACCTAAGCCTCCCTTGCTGCAGTTTAAGCCCATTGCTTCTTGTCCTCAGACCAGAGCCTGCACCACAACCCGCTACCCCAGCCTGGTGAAAGTGAGTGAGGTTGGGGGAGGAAGAGGGATGGAGTGAGCAGGGTGAGGCCTCGGAGAAGGAGTGTAAGAGGGGCAGAGCCTCAGAGAAGGGGCGGGAAGGAAGTGGGGCTAGGGTACTTGGTTTTGAGGTAGATCTTACATTGCACTTAAATTGAAAAAGTGATCTTGTGGTTAAAATGGTTGGAGAGCACTGGTCTCCACTAACAAATGGGGCTCTCATCAGTATAGCAACACCTCGCCACCCCTTGCTCTCGCCTCCTCTCCCCAAACAACTGTAGCTACAGCAATGAAAGAATCCTTCCATCGACATAGCTCTGTCCACCTGAGGGATTGGTTTGTATAGTTACAACATCATGGGGTGGGGGGTTACACCCATGACTAATGAAGCTATCATCCAGAGAGACTGACAGACAGACTTCTCCAGGTCTTGAACAAGGAATAGGGGCAAGGGCTGCCGGATGCAGAGCACCAGAAGTGGTAGGGTCTCTGGAAGAAGGGGTGGGGCTGGGAGCTAGTGGTGATTTAAAGGGTTTGGATCTCCAGCCACCACTGTTGCCACTGTAGTAGCGGCTGGGAGTTCCTGGCCCTAGAAAATTGCTGAGCCCTGGGTCACCTGCCCCTTTTGCTCCCATGCCTCCACATCAACCAGCCTGGTGTCAGCCTAATTTAAGTGATGACCAGGCTTTATACAAGGTCACCCACTTAGTACAGAAACAAATTCAAATGAGAACATTCATTTAGAAATATTTACAAAAAGCAATTATTTCTGTACAGATTCGTGGCCTGCAGAGGTCACTGCCTATTTATCAACATAACATGATTTTGCCTTAGTAATTAACAACAACCTTGACGATACACCCTGCTTCCCCCACGCCCAAACTAGTACAACAACAAAACAATAATATACAGACGCCTCATCTTATTTTCTTTCTAGGTTATTAACCATTTTTGCAATCGTCAGCTATTGAAATCTGCATTTATGCAGCCCTACTAATGTTATTGTATCAAATTAACCTAACAGACTGCACCTATCAATCTTGGGCAGGTCATTAGTGTAGCACAGTTTTACACTAATTTTACATTTTGTTTAATAATCCACATCAACTCAGGCCACCACATTTATTGTGTGCTTTAATGGTTTGTAATTCACAAGCAGATTAAATACATATTTCTTTTAATAATCTCTTCCCTCTGGAGAAAAACAGACAAAAATTTTACAAAACAAGAACTGTGTATTACTTACAGACAAAAATAAAAAGTAGTAAAAAAAACCCCTATAAAGATTAAAAAAGCTGACCAAAAAGTTACACTACATATTATTTCCCATTGGTATGCACGCTTTGATCCTTCTATATTTTGACATATGGATGCAATAAATAATAGACTAGCTTAATATGGTTCATTCAAACAGTGACTTCAAAAGAAAATGAGCACAAAAACTATATAATATGCAGTGATCAAATTCTGGAGTTTATATTTTTCACATTCTCTTCCTTTTACTCTTTCATACAAATGCTACTCTCTTAACCTTGCTCCCATCATAGTTCCAACATCAAGTAGTTTCAACTACTTTAATTACATTTTACTATATACGCCAAGAAAGAAGGGGGTTGTATTTGTGATGTTCGTGCTTACTTAGATTCTTTGTAATCAAACACCTATACAGATCTTTTTCCATGCTCTCCCAGTTATCCCCTCCAATATTTGTACTTAAAAGGGGGGGGGGGGGGGACAACCCTTAGCTACTCTATTATTTCACCTTGAATTCATCTTCAATAGTTTCCCTTCAGGATCGAAAACAAACAGCAATGTAAACATGTTTGCTCTGCTAATAAGTATCTTAAATGTAATGATTCATATCTTATTAAGCCACCTACTCTCTACTCGGAGAATCCACCCAGAATTTATTATTGTACATTTAATTGTATTCCTAATTTTGTAAATGCCTAAATAGCAAAGTGATTCTTTAGATTTAAAGCATGTAAGTGGTTGTCTCCTCCTCCCTTATTCTCCTCATGCTACTTAATTGGCACTGGGACAAGGTACAAATAAAGATATTCTCTAAGCTAACATGGTGATGGCGGCAAAGAGGTGCATGGCATGCTAGTAATAGCATTGACGGCTGGCTGCCACCACCCTGCCCCTCCTGGAGTGCGGGGCCAGGGCCCCCTCCCTTGCCCAGGGGCCCAAGGTTGCCTTGCCTGCTCTACACTGAGTTTGCCCAGATTCCTGTCCTTGCTGGTCAATTACAAACAGATACATCAGTGCAAGCCCCTAGCATGGTCTGGCAAAGCAACTTTTTGCACCAATACAAATAATTTTGGCTGGAAACTCTGCTAAATTCCGCAGACTTTGTCCACATCAGAGAGTACAAAGGTGCAGTTACACTGATGGCTGCAGTCAAGTCAAAAGCTCATTAAAGACAAAAGCCTAACTCCTCTTCTTTCCCAGAGGAAATTCCATGTTGAGTCCTTCCTTACCGCAATCATTTCCATAGCTCTTTTCAGAAATCCCTTCAATATTCTTGGCCTGGCTCACTGGAGAGATGTACAGAGAGCAACTAACATCACTCTGTGCTCTAGCATGCCACCTCTGGATACACTTGCATCACCTTTTATTATTGCCATATCTCATTATGATCGGACATCTAATTTATTGTCTCATTTGCCCCTGGATCACTTTCTGTATTGCTGCATTTTCTAAACGGGAGGGGCAGGTGAGAAGGGAATAGTTTCAGAGGAAACTGGTTTTTGTATATTTTCTATGAAGGGAGGTCAAATATCAGTATCTGTGATGTATCATATTTAAACAAACACAAGACAGAAGAAGCATCCTAAGAACTCTTCTAATAGATGTCACAAGGAGCACCACAAGGGGGCACCCTGGTGTACCTAAAAGGTCTGATTATACACAGAAGCTAGTAGGGCCACCCCTCCAAATACGCATTCACAATTTAAAGGTGACCTGAAACACATTTTAAAACAAGGAAGTTCAGCGAGAAGGATGAACATTTGACAAAGTTACCAGCAACTGAAAATTACCCTTTAGAATGGAAATGATTATTAACAAATGACTTTTCAGCCGTTCCTGCATGAGCTCCAGCTATACGAACATGTTGCACATTATAAACATTAATTAAGTGCTGGCAATTAAGTGCTCACTGCTCACAGAGTGCAGCAGTGAAAACGCCCTTTGGGTGTCCACACTGTCAGCTGCCAGTGCATTAGCATTACCACGCTCATGGCACTTGCAGCTCCTTTCAGAGCAGTGCATTCCGGGCAGCTATCCCCACAGAGAACCTCTTCCTCTTCTACCACAGAGGTTTCTGAGGAGACGTGAGGCATCCTGGGTCCTTTCCCAATGCTCCATGGTGCATCACTTCGCATCCCAGCAACCCCTGCACTTTTATTCAAATTTGACGCCATCTTTCAATGGCCTCTGTGCTGCGCACTCTGCCTTCTCAGTCCATGCTAATAGATCCACAGCTGTTGACAAAAATGCTGATAAGTCTCATAACACGTTGCAAATGGCAGTCGAGTTATTTCTGAAGCTGCAAAGTGAAGATGAGTCCAAGCAGCATTGGTACAACATGAGATCTCTTGTGGCATTCATGGAGGTGCTGACCTCAGTGGAACACTGCTTTTGGGCTCAGGAAACAAGCACTGAACAGTGGGTTCCACCATCATGCAAGCCTGATGATGAGCAGCAGCTGCAGAACTTTTGGATGCAGAAAGCCACTTACATGGGACTGTGTGCTGAGCTCGCCCCTACCTTGCAGCACAAGGACACATAAATGAGAACTGCCCTGCAGATGAAGAAGCACATGGTGACTGCACTGTGGAATCTGGCTACTCCAGAGAGCTTTCACTCGGTCACCAACCATTTGGGAGTGGGAAAGAGGACCACTGGACTAGTGCTGATGGAGGTGTGACGAGCCACCAAACGAGACCATCTCGAGAACAGTTTTCAATAACCCCATTAACCAAATTATGTCCTGTTCATATCTGATGCAGAGGAGATTTCGTTAAAAAGTTTTAACATTTTTAAAAACTTAACCAAAAAAATGTTTTTGGTTCAGGCTTGTTTCTTTTACAAACAAAACCCTTTTATGGAGTATCAGGAAGGAGTCAGAAACCTTTAAGCCCGTGTTTTTCAAACTTGGGTCGTGGGGCCATCAGGGTAAGCCCACTGGTGGGCCCGTGCTGCTTTGTTTACTTAATGCATCCATAGCCAGGTCCCATTGGTAGGAAACAGCAAACCGCAGCCAATGGGAGCTACAAGGCTCCATGGTTTTGCACTTGTTAAGTAAACAAAGCAGCACGAGCCCACCAATGGCTGACCCTGGTGGCCTTATGACTCAAGTTTGAAAAGCGCTGCTCTAGGCTTTAGCTACACAAGAAAATCTATGACCCATATCATAGCTCTTCCAAAGGCACAGCTGATTTACTGGAAGCAAAACCTAGAGCTCAGGTGTTTTTACCACCATATCATGAAATACTGAGCAGGCTTCAAGACACAGCAATAAAAATGACTGAGTTAAGTCTACACTACCCATTTAGCACCATGCAGCCACATTGTAAGACCTTGTCAACCATTAGTATGTTTTTCTTGAAATTTCCTCACTGTTCCTGCCAGATGTGTGTGGTAAACTGAAAACTGTGTTACAATTACAAGCTATCACATCGAGTATCAGAGGGGTAGCCATGTTAGTAGGAATCTGCAAAAGCGGCGAGGAGTCCTGTGGCACCTTATAGACTAACCGAAGTGTTGGAGCGTAAGCTTTCATGGGCAAAGGCTCACTTCGCCAGATGCATGCACATGCATCTGACGAAGTGGGTCTTTGCCCACAATAGCTTATGCTCCAACACTTCGGTTAGTCTATAATCTATGACATGAAGTTTGCAAGGATTTTCATAGCCCCACTTGCAAGCTAAGGGGTTCTATAGGGAAGCATGCAAGCTGGATCTTCTTATGTTGTCAGTTTGCAGAGAGCCTGCCTAAAGAAAAAGGTGAGAGGAGTAACGCCCCCCCAGCCTAAGGGAGCAACCTGTTTTGCACATCTCTGGTTTTGGTTCCTGTACACGAGGGTTCTGGATTCTAAGACAAAGTAATGTTATACAGCAACCTTCAAGCAAGAGTATTCTAATTTTTTTAATCTCACTTTCCTGTGTGTATGCTGTGAACATAACCCTGTGCAGTTCTAGAGGGCTTGTACCCAGAGGAGGATTAGATGACAAAACAGAACACAGAGCAGCAGCTGGTGGCTGTCTATGCTGATACTCCCACTACTACTGCTGGAGCTCACCCTGAGGTAACAGCAGTGAAGAGAAAAGGCCTAGTATAGACTGGGACAAAGTCTTCCTCTGAACATATCAATGAGGCTCACAATTCCAAGGATATTCTCCACCACCACCATAGCATGTCCAAGGTAGCTTGGTCCTGTATTACTGCTGATATGTGCAAATAAGAAATAACTGATTGGAAGCAGTCAAAACACATTCATACACAAAACTAGAAAATCTCTAAGCTCATCATCTAATAAACCATCTTGTTAGTCTTTAAAGTGCTACATTGTCCTGCATTTTGCTTCAGCTACCCCAGACTAACACGGCTACATTTCTATCACTATTCTTCCTCTCCTGTTCTTCAGCATTTTCAACATCCTTTCTCTCTATACATACACTCAGTTTCACAGTTTCTTGTCTTTTGTACTACTGCCCCAGGTTCCAGAAATAAAATGGCATTGCACGGGTGTGATAGTTTCCGATGTATAAGATCTTTATTTTTTTTTAAAAAAAACACATTCCATTCCTTGAAGTTTAATTACAGAACAAGGCTGGAAGTGTGAAATTGACATGAAATTCTAAAAACCTCAGCCTCCTGCAAATTACTTGTTTAATACTACCACTTTAATGTTCATATGCATCTCTGTTCTTTTTTTAAAAAAAGATCATCATCCCTAGCTTCATTTGTTAGATAACATTTTTTTTATGCAGAGGTGGCACACTCTCCCCCACTTTGATTGAAGCTGCTGCAGGTATTTCAGTCGTGAGCATAACTTCCCTCTTTGTACACAGAGCCTCTCTCAGAGGTTACGAGCAATTGACACCTTCTGGAAGCAGCTTGGTGTGAGGTATAATGTTGCTGTTTCTCCACTGAGATGGCTGGAAATAGATTTTGCTTTTGCAATGTTTTTCAGCCCCATTCTATCATTGTCATTTTAAGACATGTCAGATTTTAATACTTTGTAAATGACACACTCTTTCCTCCATAAGAAGGGGATTTTCAAATACCCCCCCCACCCCCATGTATACTATTCACAGTTGTTACGCAGAGCTGGTATAGTAAGAGGGAAGTTATGCTCACGACTGAAATACCTGCAGCAGCTTCAATTCACATTACAATGCAACCTTAGACAGGAAAAACACCCAGTTTTGGCAACAAAAAACTTCCAGCCCTATGAGAGACTTTTGTCTTCTCCCCACCCTTTATTGACAACAAAGAACCAGTGTGGACTCTGCTGTTTGTTTTGTTGACAGAACTGGCTTCCGCCAGTATCCCAATATGCCTACCCTGATGGCTACACTCAGTGTTTTGTGATCTCTGCTGCCCTGCAAGCATGTGCCCCTCCCCTTTCAAAGCTCTGGGAAGTGTGTGTTAGCTGAGAGGGCTGCTCCATTTGGGGAACAAACACAAAACCAAATCATTGGAATGCTCCTGTTCTGCCCTGCTAGGAACACCCAGCAGGTAGATTGTACATGCAGGTAGATATACATGCCTACACACGCTGTCCAAACTGCAGTGCCCACATAGCCTAAGACAGTATCTTCATTAGGCTCCACCAATGATAGAAGAGGACTGAGAGCTAGCAAAGACAACCGATCCAAGAAGACCCTAAATCTGCTCATTACAGTACACAATGTAATTAGAGCTGACCACCGTTGGAAACATTGGGAACATTTTCAGAAAAAGACAAGATTGAGAGCCTGCCCTATGATGCAGGGTATTCACACAGAAATTGTCTTCACATTTGCTCACAAGGCAGAGAGTAGAAGTTCTTCTTTAAACAAAACCAAAAACTCCAACCCTCAGCCCCTTCTAAAAGAGCCATTAAACATGACCTTAGTCAAACAGGTTATAATCATGATAGTTTGGGCAGTAAACAAGGATGGGGCTAATCTATGTTAGAATTACCATATTCCAATTAAGGCAAGGACTACTGTACCTGTTAAAAAGTACAGTTTCTTAGGTTTTTTAATGCTGTTTTAAGATTATATGACCCTATTAATTCTGGTAATAATCATTCTCTATTCTATAAATAGGACTTTCCATCCAAATTGCTTTAAAAAATTTTAGTTAGAACTCCACCTAGCCACAACTATGCCTTTGTCGTCCCCCCCCCCCCCCCACACACACACACATACACACAGTTTAATTAAAGGTGTGATTTTTAAAGTGATTTAGCTTAAAAAAGGTGTACAATCCTATATGAACACTTTAATTTAAATATGGTTTATATCCATTTAATTTTCATAGGTAAATTTTACATGGGCAACTTAAATTGATAAGCACTTGTAAAGGATCTAAGTATTTGCTCTGGTTTAGCTATCACCAGTTTTTAATATGACTATTTTACCTAGTCTGAATCTTCCTATCATGACTTCTCATTGCTAGAACTCATCATCAAGTACTATTGGTACACAATCAATGAATATAATCAATGAATAATGTAGGATTTACCAAATATTTCCAGTATTTCATCTTTTTTATTAATGCTTAAGAACAAATAATAAATCAAAAAATTACCAATAATTAACATTTAAAAAATCATGACTTGTTTGTGGGTAATTCGGTACAAGAAAGCAGGCTAAATTTATCATGTGTACTGAATAATTTGACCAGTTCTAAGATCTCAACCTTTCCATATACTGTAGCACTTTAAGGAATCTGATTTGTCTTGCAGCATACCGCCAAGCTCACTTAAAGACTACTTGCTAACAAAATCAGACACAAAAATATCAAAGTGGCACAGCATGCTATCACTGAAAAAAAATGACTGACTTCCTTATTTTTACCATACAATTAGAAAATAAATCAACCGGAATATAAATATTGCACTTACATATTAGTTCACAGTATATAAAGCAGTATAAATAAGTAATTGTCTGTATGAAGTTTTAGTTCATACTGACTTCATTAGTGCTTTTTATGTATCCTGTTGTAAAACTAGGCAAGTATCTAGATGAGCTGATGTACCCCTGGAAGACCTCTGTATACCTCTGCTTGAGAACCACTGCTCCAGAGTAGTAGCTCTCAAACCTTTTGTCCAACCGGCCCAGCTCACTTAACACAAAACTTTCCATGAACCACCAGCCAACCACCCATGATGACAAAATGGGTGCAAGATGTAATGTGGGTGAGGTCTGGGTTGGAAGTTGGGTGCAGGAGCAGGCTCGGGGTGGAGACCTGGCTGGAGATTGGGTTCAAGAGGGGGTGGGGTCTGGCTGGGAGGCTGGGTGCAAGAGCAGGTCTGAGGGTTGGGGGTCTGGGTGGAAGGGAGGGTACAGGAGTGAGCTAGGAATGCCGGGTCTCAGTGGGAGGAGGGATGTAGGAGTGGACTGGGGGTTGGAGGTCTGGACAGGAGATAGGGTGCAAGAGCAGGGTGGGGTGTGTGAGGGCAAAGGGGGTGAAGGATCTGGGCATGAGAAAGATGGGGAGGGGTGCTGACCTAACTCCACGCTCCAAGCCTCTCCCAGGCACTGCCCCCACTGCTCCCATTGGCCAGAATTCCAGTCCACAGGGGCAGCCTCCAAGTGAGCAGTTTCCTGTGCTACTGTTCCCCCAGCTAGGGAGAGGGGGGAACAGCAGAATGCAGTGCTGTTTCCTCCCCTGCATGCTGGATATGGCCCATGAAGCTTGAGAGTCAGCCCCCCACAGCTGGAAGCCAGCAATAGGGCTCCAACCTCCCGTGGAGGGTGGGGCAGAGCAGGACCACTATCCCAGGATTCCCACTGCAGGGGATGGCTAAACCTCGAGCCTACAGTACACCTGAAAGATGGTTGTGAACCACCAGTGGTCTGCAGACTGCAGTTTGAGAACCACTGCTCTAGACAACCATTCCAAACGGAAATCTACCCTCAATTGCTTCACAGTCTACATTTATTTCATTGGATTCATCTTGCACACACAGTCCACATACCTGAGGTTCACATATAACAAGTTTTCAGAACAGGATATCTAAGAATTCTCATTACAAGAATAACAATCAACCTATCACCAGGTAAGCAAATTCAGCATTTCCTTGTTAACTACTGTCAGGGCTGTTCCCCACTACAAGTGTAGAACGTAGGGGCCCACAAAAGACCTTAATATTTCTTATCTCTATGGCTTCTGCTTACAAAGACTCCCCAAGATCACAGATTCTCTGGGGCTGGGAAATAGGCTGTCACCATCAAGTGTAAAAACTCTTTCTTTTGAAACCCTGTAAGAATAACTTAAACTTCCTCCAGGGGAGTACCCCCACGCTCTTTTTACCCCAAGAGAGCTTGAAAAAGAAAAAAAAAGAAAAACTGCAATCTTGATAGCTGACATCTCAGTCTGACATCTCATAGCATGCATACACAGACCTCCTGCTACTTCCCAGGACACAAGAATCAAATCATTGCCTTAAAAAAAAAAAAAGTGACAATTAACAAAACAAAAATATATCCTAATAAAGCATATTTGGTTCCTAGGTGTTACAGACCAACTAAGAAAAACAAATTAAAACAGAGAGAAACAGTCTCTCTGGGCTGCAGCTTAGATACAATAAATGGAGGAGGAGGGTGAACATGATTAGCACAGAGAAGATAATGAAACAATAAAACAAAGAAAATAATCTGATCGTGGCTAAATATACATTTTCCCTATTACTCATGATCTACCTCATGGATCTAACCCGGCTGCCTGAAGGCCATAACTTGTGGCCCCTAAACAAAAAGGGTCTCCATTTCCAGGAAATGAGCACTTGTTGTTCTCATAACCATAGATAAAAATTATGCGTGTTCAGCATCTCTGAAAAAAATCCTTAACTGTGCGGCTTATGTGGTTAGATGCTGCAATGGTGGTGGCTTGTATAGATATGTGGATTCCACATATCTATATAAGCCACACCATCACAGGACCTAACCACATAAGCCACACCATCACAGGACCTAAGACACCACAGGACTCTGTTTTTAAAAACATTTTATGTTACTGATTTGAGAGCTTAGACAGTTTCATTTCACCTTTAGAAAAGGATTCTCCCATACCTTCCATTGGAAAGTGATCACAATGCAAGTCATTATAGTATTGTCCAGCTAACATAACCAGACAGAAAACTGTCTGACCCCCCCCCCCCACACACACACACACACACGCCATGGACAAAGGCTGCTCCATGGGATAATGGTGCAACCTCTGTCTATGGGGAACAGCGTGGGATGGCAGGGGGCTCTGCAGTAGTGGGGCCGGGATCACACTGGCTGCCACCCCCACGCCCACGGAATATCGAATAGTCATGAAACCACTAAGTTTTGATGTAGATACACAACTATTCAATTAATCTATATCTAAAATGCCTACTCAAGACACCAAACCGCACTTCCAAAGGTGGGATCTAGTTCCTCTTCCCACTTTGTTCACTGCAATTAATTGGTATCTTTCATAATTCAGCTGGAACCAATAAACCATGACTGAGCAGCAGAAATCCACACAACAATCCAATATGCGTCAAAACGCTTTTCATAAAAAGAATGAGTAAAATGCATGTATCATGTAATTCTAGTATTATTATTCAGCTATTTGTATTACAATGGCACTTAATCACCATCAAGGCCCTAGCGTACTTACGAAGAGAGTAGCAGAGACAATCCCTGCCAGAACAGCTCCCGATTCAACTTAAGGCATGATACAAGCAGGGATACAATGAATAGTAGGGAAGTGCAGGAAAGGAAGAACAATGGAAATAAGCATTATAGGCCAGTTACATGTAAGCTGGATGATTTGGAGTAATTCCTCATCTGACATATGCAATAATAGACGCAAAAGGCCTATGCGATAACAATAGGAGTACAAAATTAGGTAACAAAGAGGAATAATATGGGCACACAAGGCTTAATTTTCTGGGTATTTCTCGGGGGAAAATGCAAGAGAAAAATCCAAACACCACTTCGTACCTTTGAGGCCTTCTTTCTGTAACAGAAAGCAAAAAAGGGCACAACCCCATATTTTCTTTTATGGTTTGTCTTTTACATTATCATTTAAAATCACTGTCAAGTACTTCTCCTGAATTAGTCATCATTTACAAAGCAAAGCAGTCTATATCCCATTTGTTTGCAGCACTTCCAATCAGATTTCCTAAAGACAGTTGTAGCAAACCAGGGATGTGAAAGTGTAACTGTTCACACACTTAACCGATGAGCCTGGGCTCACTGGTTAATGTACATGGTTATATGCAGCTGCCCTCCCACTCTCCGTGCTGCCTCTGTATCAGAGGTAGCAGTGTGGTGGGGGTCGAGAGGAGGGTAGATGGGAGCTGGTGCGTGTGGGGAGCCAGCTTTTAAACCAGCTCCATGTGCATACCAGCTCTCATGGAGCCACCTGCCCCCACACACACACTGCTGCCTCTGATGCAGAGGCAGCAGCAGCATGGGGAGTAAGTGAGAGCTGGTGCACGTGGCAAGCCTGTATCAGAGACAGCAGCACGGGGGAGGGGAAAAAGCACAAGTGGGAGCTATGTGCTGAGCCAGCTTAAAAGCTGGCTCCCAGCGCGTACCGCATGCAAATGTGTAATTTTCAGTGGTTACACTTTTATTTAAATGCATTATAACATCCCTATAACAAACATTATTTCCAATGGGAGTAGCTAGAATATATCACCATAGTGTTAATACAAATAATGAATGTTTGATACCTTTCCATTTGTAAGTTTTACTCCCCTTTACATGAAAACATACAAGTTCTTCCTCAGTAATGATATAGTTAATAAAAAGGTAACATTTGATAAAGTCTTTCCCTTTCACAGAACAAAAGTTATAAATGTTCTTTTCAGCAAGAAGTCCTATTAAATTATTAAATTAAATAAAACTACTTAACAGAAAATCAATCTACTCAAGGCAGGGACTATTTTTACACCTCTGTAAGGCACCATGTAAGCCTATGGACTACAGCAAATAGAAATAATAAACCATGTTGTCACAGTTATAGAGCTAGCTGCACTTCTGTGCTCTGTCTGGTCTCTTCCATGTACACCTTCAAACTATCACCTTTTGTGTTTCCCCGGGGGAGGGGGAGAAATTCCTTTAGTTCTTCCATTCTTAGGCTGAGGCGAAGCCACAATACCCTGTGGACTGACGGTGGTTACCCAGCAGGTCCAACTGGGTTTAGTATCTAAGATTGTTCCCTTTCACAGTCCGGATATAGTGATGTATAAACGGACCGGGCAACCTTCTACAAACTTAAGTACTATGTAAAGTCAACAAAAGGATTAAAACAGAACAAGATAAAGGATTTTAGAACAGCTTAACACATCCATCTTACCAGGCCTACTACCCTATGATGGAGACCGACTGTCCTAGCTCTTTCAGACATCTCCAGAGCATCTGCGAATCTTAACTTCTCACCAACAACTGCCTGACTTCTACACAGGGAGGGCATTATTTTGTTTATAATCACTGTTATCTCTTGGCCCCTATCATTTGCAAAACAAGCTGTATAACTCACTGGAGCCTAGAGGTAAGATCTTGACAATTAATAGTTCAGGCACAGTCTCTTAACCACCCTGACATATCTATAAGGTGGTAGCTTATAGCAAACTGTCATTTCTATTCATTTTTCCAACATCCTGCTATTAAAACAATATTCATACAGTAAATAGCCCAGCATTTAACTCATCCCAGTCATGCAATAAATATCCTAATAACTGGTGAACATACCAAATTCATAAATTACTACAAGGCAGCACTACATCCATTACACGCTTTTTAAAAATACACTAAATCCAGCCAATAATTCTAATTGAATATTTTTCACAGGAACTTTGGGTCCAGCTTATTTGTTTTTAAAATTGTGCCACCTGGGAGAACCCTATGAGCTACAGAGTAAGGTTCTATACAAAAATGGGAGGGAGACAAAAGGGAATATTCCAGATTGGGTTTTCATCATTAGAACTACCAGAATCTGAGGATTAAACACACAGGCTACAGCCACTATGGGATATCACAAGACTGATAAGGATAATGCAATGAGCCTTATCATCTAAAACACTGTGATGGAACACTAACTACATCAGCTAAACAAAATACCTTGTTGTGTTACCTTTCCATCAATATAAGTTACTTGGGGTATGTGTACACAGCCGCACTATTTCAGGATAACATCTGCTATTCCGAAATAGCATTGTGTGTGTCCTAACATCACGCCCATTATTTTGAAATACACTCGAAATAACAGGTGTCTTATTCCAGCTTCCTATAAATCTCGTTGCACAAGAAATAAAGAAGATGCCAGAACAGTGCTCTATTTTGAAATGTAGCACTGCATAGACACATTTGAAATAGGCTATCTTGAAATAAGTTACACAATTTGCACACCTGTGTAGATGTAACCTTGGGGAGAGTCCACAATGAGCATCTTATAATCTGGAGCACTTAAAGTTGAAAAACACTGAGACCAATGTCAAGGCAATCATGTTACTCCTTGTCTGTTCTGACCGAAGAAGAGCTCTGTCCAAGCTCCAAAAAAGGTAGTCCCATAAAAGATAGTGTCTCACCCACCTGGTCCTTCCCTTCTGTAGTCAGTTACCACACTATGGTGATGAGTTACTGATCTCACATTACCAGCAGAGAGGTGGAGTCATTTGGTTCCCCCCCTCCCCGCTTCATTCCAGCCTCTTAGCATTGCTAAACGCATGCCTGCAGGGCAGAAAGCGTCTTTCAGTGTGACCAAGAACAATGAACTATTTGTAGGCAGAAGGCTGGTTAAATTCAATATTACAGTTACTCACAATTTGTTTATTCAGTGCCTGTTGTCATGGATGAACCATCCCTTGCTTTCCTCAAAGGAGGGGTTGTCAATGCTTCTCAATTACGGACCCTATACCTACCCCCCTAAGAACCAGCCATGAAGTACGCAGGGCCACGCTGGGCACAATGCTAGATGTCACTCAAACCCTCCCTTCTCAAAAATAACCAGGTGAAAACCAGCTAACAAGGCCAGTCCATCTCCTTCTTGCACTAAACTACCACAGAAGCAATCAGTCATGTGTTATGCACAAAATAAAGTTTGCTCTTCAACGCTTGGTTCTATACAGAACAAAGGCATTTCTGAGCTGCAAGGACTTGGTTACAACTCAGAAAAGATCAGGTACAGATTTTTCACATGCAATGAGAACTGAACAACTTCTCCACTGCTACAAAGAACTGTCAGATTTTTAACTAGACCACCTGGTCATAAAGGAACCCTGGGCTACACCCATCAGAACCACTGACCAAGCATTAAAAGTTCAGTTGCCACAGGGATGGCAGGCTCCTTTCTCGCTCCCAGGCCTTCGCACTGCCCAGAGCATGCAGCACAGCACCCCTGGTAGCAATTTAAAGGTTACAGGACTCCAGCGGCAGTGGCCAGAGCACCCTTTGAATCCCTAGGTCCTGGGACAATTGCTCCCTCCCCGCTTCAGCAGTGGGCCTGGCAAGAAATCATCACATAAAACCGCAACAAAGAACATGCCAGTTGTACCCTGGGCAAACTAAGCGAGGTCATCATTGGATTCCCCCACCTGTGTATGAACTCACCTAATTAACCTTGCGGTGAAACTAAAATGCCTTGTCTTCATAATGGTAGCTCAAACGTCAGTTACCCAGAAGTGAAAACAGGCCTTTTCTTAGCAGCGAAGACAAAATTTATGGCATAATCTGTCACTCTCAGGCAAAGTGTGCAAGATACCCTTTACTCTGGTGCTACATCAGAAGCATGTCTTCACTGCAGAGTTAACACTGGCTCTTCACTGCAGAGTTAACACTGGTGGGTGCTGTCCTAATCCAGCTCCTGTCCACAAAGAAAAACGTTTTCGTCTGAGTATGATGGTGCTTTACCACTAGGTTAACCAGTCCATCCTGGGGCATAGGCAAAACCTCAGTCACTGTTATACTCTGGCTGATAACATCTCTAAATTGCTGTGAAGAAGCTAAATTACTCTAAACCACCTGAGCGCTGCTTTTCCCCTAGTGCCTTTCCACATTTTTCCATGTGCCAGGAGGACAGACAAAACTCTGCTACAATTTACTGGGAGGGAATCCCAGAGCAGCTCACAGTTAACAGAAGCACAAGATATGGTCCCAGAAGTTCTACTGACACTCACAAAGGAGTGCTGAAGTAGTGTGGATACAGTCAAGTGGACAGACACACTTGGATAGGAATTTGCAGTGTACGTACCAATCACCCGAGGTAATACTGCAGTGAAGACATACCCTGAATGAACATGAATTTTGCTTCATCCAAAACTCACTTCATTTGACCTAGCTTTTGATGTGTGGAGTACAAGGAAGAGGAGGAATTTAAAATATTTAAAAAGCTTGTACAGAATCTTTTAAAAAGATGGATTAAGGTACTCCAACACCAGAGTGGCCAGTATTCAAATAAAAAAGTTTAAAAATGGTTCTCCCCCCTACCATTTCAATTGTCACAGGCCATTTGTAAACCATGTCAGACTATGAGTATAATACAGAAGGAGAAGATTTCTGGGTGCTATGACAACACATGGTTATAATGTTCCATTATACCACCAGCTGTGCGACCCAGTCACTGAAAAGCAACATCTTCTAAAGCTAATGAAAGGATGGTCTTATAACTAAAGCACCAGCCTAGGATTCGGAAGATACATACTCAATTCCCAGCTGTGCCACAAACTGTTAGTTCGACTCTGGACACATCATAATTCCTGTGCGCGTCTGTTCCTCACCTTCATCATATGAATCAAAATACTTCCTTTCCTGAACCTTTGGCCTTGGGTATTAGATAAGGTCTTTGGAGCAAGCATTGTCGATATGTGTTTGTAAAGCACCTACCACAATGGGGCTTTTAGGCACTACTATAATATCACTAATCATAATACCTCTTACTAATACTGCTATTAATATTACAAGCAATACCTCTTGTAACTTCATTTGGACCGTTATTTTCTAAGATCTGTCCTCAAAAATGGGTCTACCAAGCAAATACGGGGATCAGCCTGAATCTACAGAAGATGACAGAATACCGACAATGGTTTAACTTCTGCTGTTTTTGGTATTAAATTGTGCCCACCCCAAAAAAAAAAAACCTAAGTGAATCAGTCTGCGAATATGCATGAGTTAGTCGCCTATCAGAGGCCTCATCCACATGAATATCAGTGATTCAGAAAAAGTCACCTTATTGATGCCAAAAACACACTGAGAAAGAACACTGTTAGGCAGGGTAAGAAGTCTAATGAATCATACAGTGACTAGCGATGTAATAGTGTAGTCGATTAAGCCATTAGGAAAAGCTTATAGGTTAATGCTATAGACTACACGCAGCTCCCTCCCCCTCCTCCCCAACACCAGTAAATTTTTTAGCAGGCTGGCCAGCAGCCCAGCTCAGTTCTGCCTTACGCCAGGTCCAGGACCTACCCCTGCTGTGGCTCTGCATTTAAAGTGTATTAGGAGCCAGGTGGGCAGGAAGCCCAGCTCAGTTCCAGTCTGCACAGTGTCTGGGAGCTCAGACCTCCCCCACCCACCCGCAGACAGGGGCTGCTGCCACCCCGAACTTCTACCTCTTTATTAGAAGCCACAGAATAGGGCGACAAGCAGACGGTCCACAAGAGGAGCTGGTTTTTAAACTGGCTCCCCTCACTCAGACCCTGACTGATTTTTCTAGGAGTCAGCAGCCCCCAACCCAAAAATTGTTCTCCACACCCTGGGTTACACGGTTACACATGGCAAGCTCCCTGGGAGTGCATGCTGGCTGCCAGCTCCACTGGGAGCCAGCAGCGGGCCCCATTTCCAGGGAGCCAGCTGCGCTGCAAACTCTGCAGCACAAGTTTTATACTGTAGAGCACACAGCGCAAAGTAGCAGTCAACTCCCTGGGAACCGGTGCATGTCAGAAGCTGGCTTGTAAGCCAGCTCCCATTACACATCAGCTCCCGCCTGGCAAGGAGCTGGCTACCGGCTAATACAGCCCTAGTAACGTGGGGGGCAGCAGACCCCCTGGGAGCAGGGCTGGGAGCTAGTGTGTAACCATTACAGTAACAGATAGACACAAAGATGAAAGCAGTGAAACAAGTAACTCATGGCAACTACCTGGCCAATTCTGATCCATACCAGTTAGAGTGGGATCAGGATATTTATAATCTTTGAAATCATAGCTCTCATCTCATTTGGTAGCTCCCAAGCAATACAAATTCTGATCTCTTGGCATTTCTGTCCAAACTGTTTATGAAATATCTTGGTACTTTCATACACGATAAAAACGCCACGTCAGTAACCATGATGCAGGGCTTATTTTGAGATTCTGTCTGTAGTAACAGTGCTCTCTGGAAAATTTTAAATTTCAGAATGGACTCCTAGGACAAGTGAAGTAAGTATTAGTTTTCCAACTCCTACAGTCATGAGAACCAACCAAGAATGTTTAATAAGAAATATTTCTGTGAGTCATGAAAAGTTAATTATTAAAGTTATTCAGATCAAACTTATATCATGATTACATATTAGCAAGAGAAAGAAAGCAATCTCAAAACTACAGTGGATTTAAAAAAAAAAAAAAATCACACACTCTCTCTCCCCTCCCCCCCCCCGCAACCCCCCCAAGAGAGAGAGCCTATAGAAAGTCTCTCGTATAATCAGGTCATCAGTAACCTCAAAAAATACATAAATCTCTCATTTGGCTCTTATTCCAATCTCTTTATCCAACCCTATTAAATCCATTTTTTATTTTTTTCACGCATTCATTTCTGCTGAACTGTCCTTGTTTTTCCTCGGTTCAGCAAGCAAACCTATAAACACTAACAAGCTTCACAATACTGTGAAAACTAGGGAGATTGCTCAAGAAAAGTAGCAATGAATCACATTCTAGACATATCTTTGCCTTGAGTTTAATGCTGGATAAAGAGCACGGTGAAAGTAGTTTAGTCTACTATGCTACTTCTTACAATTTCACCCTTCCCCACAAAAAAAACAAAACAAAAAGATTTTTTGGGGGGGCGGAGGGGGAACAAGCAGCAAGCAAACCCAAAACAAAGCCACACAACTCTTACTAACTCCAGTGTTTTACTAAAAAGCACTTCATAGAGACATGCTAGAATACAAGTTCCCTAACGTTTGTCAGCAATGTCAGAATTTTTCACATCCGCTCTTTGCCCAGATTAATCAATCAATTACCTCTCTAGTCATTCTTTTTGCCACAGATCTGACTTGCCACCAGAACAGCCCCGTTACTGTGCATTACAACATCCATAGCTTCACAGCACATTTTTGAGGATCCACATGTGGCTCTGAAGAGCCTTGCCTACTCAGACAATCCTTCCCCCACTAAGTTAGCAATGACAACTGCTAGTTATAGACCTAGTGCAGACATTTATTCCACTGTGTCATACTAAATTTCCACCCTCAAATTCATGGATTTGGTTGGCGCTCCTTTGCTGCGATCAGAGAAGCATGAATTAGATTACCTGACATGATCGGGTCTAGATGAAGAAAGATGAACAAGATAAGGGGATGGAGCTGCTGAGCTTTTTGCTTGTCCCTCCCAGAAAGGGGAGGAAAAAGAAATAAGGAGAATAGAATAATGCCAGTACATACTCTCAAAGGCAGGGTGGAGGAAGAACAGAGAAAGCAAACAGTTTTGAACAGCATAAAAAAAGAAACACACTAATCCAGTGGTACCCAACGTTTTGGGGCTGCCGGTCGCCTGGGGGCAGGGCTGCTCACGCGCCGCGCGTACGGGGGCAGGGCCGCTCACGGGCCACATGCCTGAGGGCGGGGCCAAGCATGCGCCGCATGCCCAGGGCCCAGCCCCGGCATGTGCTGCGACCCTGGCCAGCAGCCGCCCAGGTTCCGCGCCCCCGGGGCTGGCAACAGCATGTGCGGCGACCCCGGGCAGAGGCCGCCCATGCGCCTGGGGCTGGCACCTGCCGCACGCCCGGGGCTGGGGCCAGCCCAGATTGCTCCGTGGGAGCACATAAATGGCGCCAGGGTGCGCCGCGTTGGGGACCACTGTGCTTAACACAATTAATGTGTTTCATGACTAGGGATGTAAAATCCTGTTCAATTGATTAACCATTTAAACACATTGTTTAACCAGTTAACTGACTGAAGGTGGGGCAGGTTGGAGCGCCCCCACCATTTCAGGCAAGGGGTGCACCAGCCGAGCTAGAGCAGACCCTGCTTGCGGTGAGCCAGGGCTCCCCATAGGCAGGGGCTGCTCCAGCATCCCAACCAGAGCAGCCCCTGTCCCATAGCAGGCCCCCCCCCCCACGTGTTTGGAGCAGCCCCCGGCCCATGGCAGGTGGGGAGCTGCTCCAGCCCCTATAGTTAACCAGAACCAGTAAGTATTACCCATTTAGGGTGATGTTTACCAATTAGCCGATTAACTGGTTAGGCTTTCACATCCCTATTCACAACTTGCACCTATATAGTGATAAAACACTGTCCCAAAACACCAATATGTTAGTATGTCACCAATTATTTTATGGTTCTCCTAGACTATTCACAGCCCAAGTGCATCTTTCCTGCTCTGAATATTTGCGTGCCATTGGTATTGGTTATTTTGCGTGTCTTAGGCTTTTCACATTAAAGCCTTTGCCCTTCTCATTCCCACTTCTAGCCAGTGAGTGCTATTAAAACTCAACACTTGCCACTCTCCACCACATTGAAGTAACTGGTGTTATTTGTGCTCAGTTTTTAATAGCATGCATATCCTTGATTGCAACAGGACAAATGCTCAATTCCAGCTATGAAGAAAAACTTTCTAGAACTGTGTTTGGCTACGTCTACACTGGCCCCTTCTTCGGAAGGGGCATGCTAATTTTGAAAGTGGGAATAGGGAAACTTTGAAGTAGGAATAAGAGATCCTCCGGAATAGGGCTTTATTCCGGAGGATCGGGCCAGTCTAGACGCTTTTTTCCGGCTTTTCCCAAAGCCGGAAAAAAAAGCGGCGGTCATGTTTATTTAAATCCCGCGGGGGATATTTAAATCCCCCGCGGATTTCCCTATTCCCACTTTCAAAATTAGCATGCCCCTTCCGAAGAAGGGGCCAGTGTAGACGTAGCCTGTGTGTATAAGGTACAATGTCAAAGGCTTCCGTTCACTGCAAAACAGATACCCACATCATCTTTACTAAGCATGACACCCTTACTAAGTACACTTCTCAAAAATCACAGTTTATTTTCATGAATGGCTTACCTACAGTATCTTAGCTGGATTCAGTAACACCCTAACCAGTCCCAATAATATATTTAGCTAATGTCCTGTAGTCATGTAATTTTGCTGACACCGCATAATCTCCATGCTCATGTAAAATTACTTGCAAGTATTGCACTCCCAGAAGAGAGAATAGACAATTCTTATTTCTGTTATCTATACCAGCAGTAACTTGTCTTTTCACAAGCAACTCATCTGGGTCCCTTCATTATAGACAGAGGTATTGATTTCAACATAACCTCCACCACTTATCAAGATGTCAGTTCAAGTGTCTCTCATACTGTGGTACATTTGTTTCATAAAGCATCGGGGAGAAAGAGACAGAGCACAATGGTCTAGTACCAAGGATGATCTATTATGTGTGTCAGACTTCACAAAGAATCAGCTAATTTAAAGTGAACTCAGAACAGGTAATTACTTAAAAAAAAAAAAACATAAGGATTAGTCAAATCACTCAGATGTACACTTAAAAATTCCTCACTTTTATTGGATTAAGAGACTATTCACTGTAAATTATTTCTACCCCGAATCTTCACATTTCATAGCCTGGTAAAATAAACAGTGTAAATCTAAGTTTTAGAACAAAACAGGCAGTCAGATATGTCACCGCTGTACAATGTCTAGTGATTTGTACTCCACCCTACTCTCCCTGTTCTGAGAATCCATCAAGTGAAATAGCAGAGAACTGCTGTAAATCTGCATACAGTAGGCAGAGGTTTCCTGCAATGCATCTCCTGTGAACTTGTTTATTACAAATATGAGAGAAGAAAATTCTCATCTTGACTAACCAACAAAAAATAATTTTACTAAAAGCGACTTTTCCTAATATGCAAATCAAATGTGTCATTTTAAGAGTTTATACAAACATGTAATATCCAAGGAACACTCACAGTTATGGTCCTGGCTAAAAATGTACCTGAAGAAATTAAGATACTTACTCATGAAGGAATTCTGCATCCTAGTCATGAATCGGGACCTCATTGTGCTGGGCACTATCCAAGCACTGAACAAAACAACAGTCCCAAAAAGCTAACAAACTAACAGTATCTAGCAATTACATAGGTTCATTGGCGCATTTTTCTAAGACCATGTCCATACTAAAAAGTTCCCTAAATTAAACCTAATAATGTAAGTACTATTAAAAATAATTCATCACTATTTCAGTAGGAAAATTTTACCCTTTCCTAAGACGGGGGAAAGGGTAACATAGATGGAGCCAAGGACCTGTGATAGAATTTAAAACCCTTTTCAGACACTTAGGCTACGTCTACACTGGCCCCTTTTCCGGAAGGGGCATGTAAATTTCACCAGTCGTCGTAGGGAAATCCGCGGGGGATTTAAATATCCCCCGCGGCATTTAAATAAAAATGTCCGCCGCTTTTTTCCGGCTTTTAAAAAAGCCGGAAAAGAGCGTCTACACTGGCCCCGATCCTCTGGAAAAAGTGCCCTTTTCCGGAGGGTCTTATTCCTACTTTGAAGTAGGAATTGCACTCCCAGACTTTGAAGTAGGAATAAGACCCTCCGGAAAAGGGCACTTTTTCCGGAGGATCGGGGCCAGTGTAGACGCTCTTTTCCGGCTTTTTTAAAAGCCGGAAAAAAGCGGTGGACATTTTTATTTAAATGCCGCGGGGGATATTTAAATCCCCCGCGGATTTCCCTATGACGACTGGTGAAATTTACATGCCCCTTCCGGAAAAGGGGCCAGTGTAGACGTAGCCTTACAGTCCTACAAGAACTGGTGGTTGGCATCTGCATCTGACAGTTACCAAGTAAATTTGTGTTGGATAGGGATAAACTGAGGTGAAATTCTTAGTCATGTCTCCGTCTCTTCCATTTTTTCTACCTTAGAAATTTAGGTCTTCTTCACCCAGGAACTTTAGGGTCAACTGGAGAAATTGGGAGTTTGATCTAACAAAAGCCTGAAAAAGAAAGAAAGTACAGGAATGTGGGAGTTTAAGGGCATGTCTAGACTACATTCTCTTTCGAAAGAGGAATGCAAATGAGGGAAATCAAAAATGTAAATGAAGTGCAGATTTACAAATCTCACGCTTCATTTGCATAATCACATCTGATCACTTTTTCAGGAAAAAAGCCGTCTAGACGCGATTCTTTTTGAAGAAAAAAAAACCTCTCTCGAAAGAACACTTATTACTAGAAAAAAATGAGGTTTGCAGTTTTCAAAAAAAACTTTCAAAAAAGAGATCTGACACAATTATGCAAATGAAGCATGAGATTTTTAAATCTGCACTTCATTTGCATTTTTGATTTCCCTCATTTGCATTCTTTCGAAAGAGGAATGTAGTCTAGACGCACCCTTAGTGATTCAACACTAATCATCATCACCACCACGTAGTCAATTGCAATACAGGCAGTCCCCGGGTTACGTACAAGATAGGGACTGTAGGTTTGTTCTTAAGTTGAATTTTTATGTAAGTCGGAACTGGTACATGTTGTAGGGGAAACTCTACCCAAACATTTCTCCAGAGCTCAGTTTTATTCTCCCACACCTCACTTCCCTCAGTCCTTTATTCTGAAGCTGAGGTGCCTGCTGAGAAAAGCCGCTCCGCATCTCCCTGGTCTGCTGGGGGGAAGCAGCTAGTGCAGGGTTGCCTCACCCCGTTTGTAAGTAGGGATCCGATGTAAGTCGGATCCATGTAACTCGGGGACTGCCTGTACTTAACACTTGAGAGAAAACACATCTTTCTTAAAGATTCAGTGCCCCTTCTTTTCAATTATCGTGTTAGAAGGCTTGCAGTACACATTTCAGACTTCGAACAAAACTAAGCCAAGGCAGACTTGATATTCCTGATGTTTCCAAGGTAGAAAATACAAGCCAAAACGTCTGTTTTCCTTTATTTCCTTTTGGACTTCTTTATATTTCATGAAGTAGGAGAAGGCACAAAACTACATTTTACATTAATAAAAATGACTAAGTTGTTAAATCTCACCTCATATATTTAGAGCTCTAATTTATCAGAATGAAATATTTTTAAAAAAATTAATAAAAACCTTTCAAAACCTTGCAGTGATGTCAGACGTAAATACCCTTAAAAAAAAAAACGACCTTCGGGGCATGACTGGCTCAATGTGTCACAGGAAGTGCATGGTTACAACATATGTTCTGAGCAGGTCAGGCTCCTCAAGGCTCAGATTTATTCAGCTTTCTTTTAGTTTCACAAACTCAGCTAGACAACAGTTCTTTCCGGAACCGCAAAAAAAGCAGTTTTGGTAAAGCCAGCCTAAATTTAGCATCTCTACAAATTCCCCTTTCCCTCAAATGCAGTAAAGCAAAGTATTAAACAGGATGTATAAAAAATACCCAATTTGGCCCACAGAATATCAGGAGTGTCCTGCGGACAAAACCAGAAAGTTTTCATCATTTTGTTATCAGTCACTTTTCCACAAAGCTCCAGGCAACCATGGGCTTCAAATGCCCCTGGAGATGTGAATGACATTTTCTACTCTATTTTTTAAAAATGGTTGGTTTGACACTGACAAAAACTGCTAGAGTCATATCAGCTTTTATTTCCAACACAAACTAAAGGATATGAGGTATTAGGCAACTGTTCATTATAACTGGGTCAAATGAACACAATGCTGATCAAAACTAGGCAAACTCTTTATTTTCTGCATTTTTGCAATCTTAAATTCAACCCACACCTATAGAGGAAGTCAGAGAGCTTCAAGAGTTTAGAAGTTTCAACAGCCTCAAGGCCCCCCTTCCTTCCTGCTTACTCCAAAATAACAAGCAGTTTTGACCTAGTGTTGGGGGGGAGAATGAAGTCTGCTACAGCTCTTCTCTGTACAGGGCTAGTGAGTACTCCTGGAACCTCTCACTCCTCCATGCTCAAAATCTATGTTTTCTATTGGAAGCATTTAGGGGAGGTAGACTTTCTTGCCTACTTGTCTAGCCATGCTTACCCACTCCATAGCATTAGGACAAGATAAACTACTTAATCCTGCCAATGCCTGTTCCATACACAGGCTGAAACCTGGGACACTTCCAGAACCCCTGCTTCACTAATTGGGGACATCCAAACTACTGTGATGCGAACCTGAAACGCCAAACAAGGCTGACAGGATTTTCAGAGTTTTCAACAAAGCTGGTAGGCTGGTACAGAAAGATAAACCCATATAAACTATTCAAATAATCTAGCTGAGCCAGTTTATTTCTCTCACTCACTCATATCTAACTTGTTCCTTGCTTTATCTTATGAATCCCACAGGAAACTAAGAAAGCAGGTAAGAACAATATCAACATCTCACAACCCAGCCACATATGTTTCTGCCTCTTGCACACACATCCAGAGAACAACAGAGGCATCACAGGAATTACTTCATTTTATATCGAGAAGCTTGAGTTTTGGGGCTATCTGCAAAATAAATGTTTCCAATAATTTACCCCCTCAATTTTCTCCACTCACCCTTTTTCCCTTGGGTTCACAACATCTCTTTATCCTTATGCTCCTTATACTACACTACTCTTGCAGAACCTAGGGCAGTGGTTGGAGCCTCTGGCAGGTGATCCTGACAGGTTTGGTCAGGAAGCGCAAGCGCTGGCACTTCAGTTGCCCCTCCCCCCACTGTCATGCTGCTCCTGCTTTTTGTCTTGGAGCTGTCCCCCCTCTCACACCCTGTATTCTATCTTCACAGAACAGTGGAGAGAGGGGGGCAAAACAAGGCTTGAGATGGAGGGAGTTTGCTGGCTGCTTTGGAGAGTGGTGCGGGGCAGGACAGGGAGCCTGACTTCTTAGCCCCACTGCACCACCACCCAGAAGCCACCCGTGGTAAGCAGTGTCCAGCTGGAGCCTGCATCCTGAATCCCTGTGCCAGTGATGTACCCCCCTCCTGCACCCCAAAGCCTACCCCAGGCTCAGCTCAGAGCCCTTCTCACACTCCAAATCCCTTACCCCAAGACCAGAGCCTACACCCCAAACCTCTGCCCCTGCCTGATGAAAGGGAGGAAGGACGGAGTGAGCAGGGGCCGGGCCTTGGAGAAAGGGCACGAAGGAGACGAAGCAAAGGCATTTGAGTTTGAGGTAGATCCTGAATTGCACTTAAATTCAAAAAGTGATCTCATACTTAAAAAGGTTGGAGAATACTGTCCTACTGTAACAGCAGCCCAGGCACATACTTTTCCCGTGAGATCTTTTTTAAAACTGTATGGTGAGTGATAGGAAGAGAGATTACTTTGATTCCAAATCAAATGTAAAAGTATTTGCTCAAAAATGGTGCACATAAGCCATTTTTCCTTTGGTAGAAACATACTAGTGTCTCCAGAAATTATATATATAAAAAAAAAATCAGTATTCTCGCCTCGGATTATGCTGTGACAATACTTCAGAGTAGAGCTAAAGAAAACAACGGTAAAAATGCCAGTGGCTGGTATATATCAGGATTCCCACAATTCCTAGTTTTGGCAGAGCTACATTTGTGGTAGTAAATCTGTATAAGAGCTCCAGAAAACTGGCAGTGTAGACAAGACTAAAAATAAATTATTAGTCCATTTACTATTTGGTTTAGATGAACAGAACAGTAGCAATTATTTACTTCAACAGAGAAAGAGAAATTAACATTTCATCACAAAGAAGCCATTATTTACTAAAAATGCTCCCAGAAAAGTGTGATTATTTGCCAAAGTGGTCACTGTTAAATATACCCCTATATTATATATCAGGGCATATATTAGACCCTAGGCTGGATTCTGATTCTGCAAAAAAAAAAAAAAAAAAAAAAACACCACACACACACACCACACACCTCCCATTAAAATTCTAGCTCTCACTGTTGTGAGCCAATAAAGTACTGTTTTAACATATATGAAGTAACATCTCTGAAAATGAGACGTGAAGCATTCATAATAATGCAATGTTAATGCAGATGCCCAATGACAATGCTTGAAGGACTCAGATTATCATATAGTCTAAGTATACTATTGTGCTACAATCTTGGATTGGGTAGGTTTGTGTTGATACAGGAGCACAAAACATCGCTCTCTCCCATGTATACTATAATCCAAATTGTGTTTAAACTGGATTCAGCAACGCATTCAATTTTCATAATGTAGACAGGGCCTAAGATCTCTGGAATACTATAAAACTGTAATTAGATCCTAGTAAAGATGTTCAGAGGCAGGTAACTGACTAAACATGTAGTTGATATAATTTTTATTGGCTACACGATTAGCTGATAAGGAAAGGTGCAGCCCAGCTCCTACTACATTTAAACTGCAGAGCAGCGGCAGGTCTCGGACCTGGCATGAGCTGGAACTAAGCAAGCTCAGCTCAGTTCCAGCTTGCACTGGGTCCGGGACCACTGTGACTCTGCATTTTAAATGTAATAAGAGCCAGCTCTTACTACATTTAAAATGCAGAGCCACAGTGGGGGCAGCTCCCAGACCCAGCGTGAGCCGGGACTGGGCAAGGCTTACTCAGTCCCAGCTTGTGCCAGGTCCAGCAGCCCCTATCCGTGCAGTGCAGCCTCTGCTCATGGCCCACAACAGGCAGAGGCTGCTTCATGGCAGCCTTCCCTTCCTCCCCCCATCCCCACGCTGCTACCTCTCTCAGGGTGTGTCTAGACTACAGAGTTTTGTCGACAAAACTATACCTGTGTCTACACTACCGCTGAGTTCTGTCGACATAACGTCGACAGAACTCAGCAGTTTTGTCGACGCTGGTAAACCTCATTTTACGAGGCATAACTCCTTCTGTCGACAGTTTCTGTCGACAGAAGGTGTTATTGCATGTAAACTGTCCTTTGCATCTACACTACCATGTCGACAAAGCAGCTTGATTTGTCGACAGAACTGAATCTAGTGTAGACGCTCTTTGTCGACAGAAGTTTTGTCGATAGTATCTGTCAACAAAACTTCTGTCGACAAAAGCCTGTAGTCTAGACGTACCCTCAGAGACAGCAACATGGGGGAGGGGGCAGGCAGCACTATGGAGAGGGTGCTGGGGAGAACCAGCTTTCAAGCCGGCTCCCCCCAGCAACCAGCTCCTGCTTCCTCTCCCCCTCCCCACCACTTGCCGCCTCTGATACAGAAGCAGTGGGGGAAACGGGGGGAATGCAAGTAGTCAACTCAGCTACACGAGAAGCCTAGACTTATCGGGCAGTCGACTACTCGCTTACATTCCTAGATCCCAGTCCATAAAAAAAGCAAACTTCTTTGTTCCAATTCATATTAGAAGGTATCTCTCTATGTCTTCGTGTGTGTTTGGGAAGGAGCTGATGTAACAGGAAAAAGTTATTAATAAAGTCATGGCTATGACTGGAAAATAGGCAAAATTTTCCACCAAAGAGATATTAAAACAATAGAGAAATATTTGTCGAAAAAGATGAGAGCATCCATGGAAAATATCGACAGGAGAGTATTTGCTCAGTTCAGGAGAAATTTCAGACTCCAATTCACAAACCAAGGCACTAAATCAAAACGGGACCCCTTTTCAGCAACTCAAAATCATATGATCATGGAAATATCAAGCCACTTAGTATGTGCTTGTCTATTTGTTATAAAGTATCTCAGAGCACTCCAGCTAGAAATATTATGGTTTTTTTTCCAACATCTGAAATCTGACAATTTTATGTGTGTATGCACAATTACAAGACTAAATATTTTAAACACGCGCACACACACACACACACACACACACACACACACACACACACACACACGGCCCTACCATTGCAGAAAAGATTGAAGAAATAAGATCACAATAAAAAAAAACATATATACAACACAAAATTATAGCCAATGCTAAAGGAAATCAGCTGAGTTGGCAAAATAGAAAGGAAAATCATTGCTCATCTAAATAGCTGAAAATGAGGCTGTATTCCTAACCAATTCAGTTCTTTACAGCAATATTAACAAGTTTTTCTATGCATATAGGGCAGCACATAATTTGTCAATTTAAACTCTGGTAAAAGTGCTTCAAAACTAGCCATGGAAGGTAGGTGCATCCTGCTTTTTCCTGACATAACTGCAGTCTTATTTATATTTGGTAACGTGTTGCATCCCTCTCTGTTCTGCAGCATCATACTGCTCTGCAAAAATGAACAGCAACACTGGGAAAAGAAAAAGAGAATAACTGTAATACAGTAATAGGTGACCTGGCTGCTACCGCCCAAATTGTTTCAGCTTCACTTAAACTGAAATAGAACAATCTCCACCAATCAGCACACAGCAAAGCTGCAGTTACACAATTGTTTTTATTAGCCATACAGTATTCCAACCTCTGTACTTCCATCTACCGCTACCACCTTATAACTGATAATGCAGACACACACAGATATAGCACCCTCAATAACTCATCATTACTTCTATTTAGTAAATAGATATTTTAAGGTGATCAACAAATAAAAAAAGGTGTACCTGTGTGGTTTATTGTTTTTATAGGATGGATGTTTAAAAAGGTAACTAGAAGATTTGTTAACTATGCTTTCCTCTTCTGTTTTATGTTAACATAATAAATTCAAGTGTGGTCTACTTTGTTTTTCCTAGAAGACATTATATATTCCTAAAAAACTGGTAGGGTGACAAAGATGAAACAAAATGCAGGACAATGTAGCACTTTAAAGACTAACAAGATGGTTTATTAGATGATGAGCTTTCGTGGGCCAGACCCACTTCCTCAGATCAAATAATGGAAGAAAGTAGTCACAACCATATATACCAAAGGATACAATTAAAAAAATGAACAAATATGAAAAGGACAAATCACATTGCAGAACAGGAGGCGGATGCGGGGGGGGGGGGGGGGGAGGAAGGAAGGTAAGTGTCTGTGAATTGATGATATTAGAGGTAGGGAGAGTGGGATGTTTGTGAGTTAATGGTATTAGAGGTGATAATTGGGGAAACTATCTTGGTAATGGGTGAGAGAGTTCAAATGTTTGTTGAGTCCTTTTTGGAAAGTGTCGAATTTTAACATGAATGACAGTTCAGAGGATTCCCTTTCAAGTGCAGATGTAAAAGGTCTTTGTAGCAGAATGCAGGTGGTTAAGTCATGAAACACACATTGATGAAACACACATTGAATCTGATTAAAGGAAGAGAAGCAATTTTTATCCAAACTATTCAACTTTCTGATTTTTGTCAATACCTATTTAACTTGTTGTCTTAAGCCTCGTCTATCCTGGGAGTTTAGGTTGAACTTTGCCACATTATTTCAATTTTCTAAACAATAAGTCCACACCACCAAGCCTCTTCAATCAACTTTAAGGGCCATTAAAGTCAATTTTTGTACTCCCACTTTTCAAGAGGAATAACTGTAAATTCAACCTTGCATGGTTGACTTTAGGGTAGATGATACTACTCAATATAGCTAAGACCAAAGCGGATTATGAAGAGTTTCAAAAAGAGCTCACAAAACTGATTGGGCAACAAAATAGCAAATGAAATTTAATGATGATAAATATAAAATAATGCACATTGGGAAAAAATTCCAACTATACATACACTATGATGGGGACTAATTTAGCTGTAACTACTCAAGAGAGAGATCTTGGGAGTCACTGGAGATAGTTCTCTGAAAACATCCACTCAGTGTGCAGCAGCAGTCAATAAAGCAAAACAATGTAAGGAATCATTACAAAAGGGATAGAGAATAAGACGGAGAACATCTTATTGCCTCTGTATAAAACCACGATACACCTACTTCTTAAATACTGCATACAGATGTGGTTGCCTCACTGCAAAAAGATATATTGGCATTAAAAAAAGTTCAGAATAAGGCAACAAAAATTATTAGGGGTTTGGAACAAGTCCATATGAAGAAAGATTAAAAAGACTGGGACTTTTCAGCTTAGAAAAGAAGAGACTCAGGAGGGATATGATAAAGGTGGATAAAATCTTGACTGGTGTGAAAAAAGAATAAGGAAAAGTTATTTACTTGCTCCCATAACATAAAAACTAGAGGTCACCAAACAAAGTTAATAGGTAGCAGGTTTAAAACAAGCAAAAGGAAGTTTTTCTTCACACAGTGTACCATCAGCCTGTGGAACTCCTTGCCAGAGGAGCTTGTGAAGAACAGGACATTAACAGGATTGAAAAAAGAACTAGATAATTTCATGGAGATTAGGTCCATCAATGGCTATTAGCCAGGATGGGTAGGAATGGTGTCCCTAGCCTCTGTCAGAGGCTGGGAATGGGTGACAAGAGAGGGATTACTTGATGATTCCCTGTTCTGTTCACTCCCTCTGGGGCACCTGGTATTGGTCACTGTAGGAAAACAGGATACTAGGCTAGATGGACCTTTGGTCTGACCCAGTATGGCTATTCTTATGCAGTGCAGATGCAGTGCTATGTAAATCGACATTCTTGGCCTCTCGGAGGTGTCCCAAGTAGGGATGTTAAGGACTGGTTGACTATCCGACTAGTGCTGTGTGGCACTACCGCTTTGAAATGCCAAGGCGGAGTGCCACATAGCTGATTCCCGGCTCAGCTGTGTGGCACACTTTGAAACACCGCCTCGGCATTTGAAACGATGATCCCTGAGGCGACATTAAAAGGGGCAGCACCGCACAGCTGATCCCAGGCTCAGCTGTGTGGCGCTGCCACTTCGAAGTACTCTCTCTTGCTCCCCCTTTGCTGCCTCTATCTGATAGAGATAGCGGCGGGGTTAGGGGGGAGGGGGAGGAAAATCGACTAGTCCCACTGGGGACTCTTGTACATTTCAAAGCTGGCACACGCGTGCAGCCTGGAGTCAGTGGGACTTCCCACTGGCCCTAGGATGCATGCGGAGTTCCACATTCACCCTTTGAAATGTACAATTTCAAAGGTGGAATGTGGAAATGCCCATTGTCGATGGAAGTTTCATCGACAACTCGACTAGTAAAATAACCATTACTTAACATTCTGAGTCCCACAGTACCCTGATGTGATCATTCTGGCCAGGATTTTCAACTTCGCTGCTCTCCAAGTGTATAGGAAAAGTCCTGAGAAAATTTGAATTTCATTTCCTGTGTGGCCAGCATGGCAAGCAAACCTCAGGGCGGGCAGCACACCTCTGCAACAGACCTGACCATGAGTTCCCAGGGTTGCAAACAAGCTCCAGCATGGAGCATGCAGGAGATCCTGGACCTGATGGCTGTGTGGGAAGAAGAATCCATTGAGGAAGAACTATGAAGCAGCAAAAGAAATACTGATATCTATGCCAAGATAGAAAAAGACACGGAGGAGAAAGGATGCACGAGGAATGCCCAGCAGTGCTGTGTGAAAATAGAAGAGCTCAGGCAGCCATACCAGAAGACAAAGGAGACAAATGGACAAAGGAGACGAACACATGCTGCTTATATGAATGGCTGCATGGCATCATAGTGGGGCGGGGGCCTGACCAGTTTCCCACGTCAATTTGTGGATTCCTCCCAATACACAACTCAGGCAGCTTTGGGTGAAGGCTGAGGACAATGTGGATGAGGAAGAGGAGAAGAAGGGTCAGCAGGCTTGTGGGGCAACCAGTCTCTCTGATAGCTTTTTTATTACTTGAGACAATCCCCTCCTGCCAGGACATCTCACTGCCAGGCCCTGATAGCAGGGAGGGAACGTATGATGATTCCTCATTTTTAATCATGCTACACGTGGGTTGAGGCAATTGGATGTGGCAGCCACTCTGCCTACACAGTGGGCTCCCCAGAACAGCTTGTTAGTGTTAGTGTTCTCTGACAACACAGCTAGAATCCTCCCTGCATATCTCCATAAAGCTCTCTTAGGGAAACTCCTTCATCCTTCTCACAAGGCTTCCAGGGAGGCCAGCCTTTTCCATCCTCCACAGTAGGTCACCTTCCCACGCCAAGTGGTCTGGTGTCGTTGCAGCATAACGTCCAGCTTTCTGGCCTCATTCAGTCAGTATCCGCTCCCTTTCTGTGGGATTCGGGGAAGACTGATGTCATGCATGGCAACCTGGATGAAGCAGGGGAACTAATGTAACAGATGTCTCAGCAGTAAACCTTGGTTTGCTATCCCCAATGAAGAATGGCTTAAGCCCCTGCCATGTTGCAATGCCCCGTCCTCCTCTCAGTTGGAGGCTCTTAGATGTCCATGTGAGCCCTGCCCTTCCATCATGACCAGACCCCTCTCCCACATGCTCCTGCACTTTCCCAAAACACAGGGGGCACCTATCAAATAATCACTGTGTGAGCCTCTGCCCTGCCTTGCTGCCATGCCCAGACCCCATCAGCCCCCCAGGCTGGAGCACACTTACCATGCCTGCCGCCAAACCGAGTCCAGCTGCTCCCTTAAGATCTCTGTGGTGTACTTGCTGCATCATGGGCACTTAAAAGCATCATTTTGGCCTTGTACATAAACACATCACTATTGTCTTTAGACAAACCTTCCTTTATGCTAAGAGATTAGGTTTTATGCCCAACATATGAGGGATGACACGTTCAATGAAAAATTGAAATCCGCCCACTTGGATACGGAGCAATTAAGTGAGTGGAGAAATACGCTGTTGGCTGCGGGAAATGCGAGCAGAGTGTGAGGACAGGAGAGTGTGCAGGGAACTGGAAGTGAAGAACCAGGAGAGAGTCATGACAGATGTGATGACGCACATGGTGGACTTCCAGGACAGCCACATGCACAAGCAACCCCGCCAGCCCTTGCAGACTCATCTCCGCTTCTCACACAGCTCCATAGCCTCCTCTCCCACAGGCCGTAGGACACGAGGGGCAAGGGCAGCCTCACACTGAACCCCAGGGATGCGTCCTGGTGCTAAAATCTGTCCTTCTCACAGTTGCAATTGCTGCACAGGGGGATTATAACACACTGCTTTCCCCTCGCCACCCCCTCTCCCAGAAGCTTCCATCCTGAAAGCCTTTTCTGTCTCTGCTTCCTTGTATTCCCTAAATAAAAACGCATGATATCTCATCAGTCTCTTTATTGCTTATGTTGAAGGGGGCAGGATTTACAGGCCACTCTGAATGCAGGGGGCAACTTATTAAGAGCAACATGCATGACTGTCATCTCCCTCTTTGGTCATTCATGTTTGTCAAACCGTCTCTGATATGCTATGACCCTCAATGTGCTCTCCTTACTGCCCAGCAGACTGCCATAACAATGTAAATGTTACGTTCCCAGAGATCTAACCTAATCAATAGACTGCAAAATTTTCCCTTTAAATACCCATATCATTCTATATTTGTTCAGCCTGTAGTTGAACTGCTCCTTACTGTGGTCCAGGCTGCCTGTGTACGGCTTTATGAGCCATAGGAGCAAAAGGTAAGGTGGGTCTCCAAGGATCACTACAGCCACTCCCCAAGTTACGAACAAGTTACGGACCAACACTTGGTCCATAACTCGAAGTGTTCATAACTCGGATCCCATAGAGTTACATGGTGACCATGCTGTTCGTAAGCGTGGATCGCCGTTCATAACTCGGATCCGCATTTACCACCACTTTGGTCGTAAGTGGAGATGGTCGTAACTCAGGGAGTGGCTGTACTGACATTTCAATGCCTCCAAGGGTAATTTTCCGGTCTGGGAAGAAAGTTCCCTGCTGAAAAGTCAGCCTGCTGAAAAGTCAGAAGTTCCTAAAGATGTGTGCATCATGAACCTTTCCCGACCATCCTACGTTAATGTCGGTAAAAGGGCCCTTGTGATTCAACAGCACCTGCAACACTATCGAGAATTAAACTATCGAGAGAGTCCCAGCAGCTGGGGGTGGCAGGAGTCCAGCAGCCAGGGGCCCAGACTAGAGCTGGAGCTGGAGCCTGGCCAGGGGCCTGGAAGCGGAATTGGTCCCCGGCCTGGAGCCCGGCCAGAAGCAAGGGGCAGGGAGCAGTGGAGCCTGATGGCTGTTAGGGGAGCCCTGATGGAGAGAGAGCCTGACAGCAGAGGAGCTGGAATTGACCATCAAAGGTCCAGCAAAGCCCCTCAATCAGGACCAATCAGGCCCTGAGGGTGCCAGACCAAGAAGGTCCAACCTATATTAACCCAATTTTACAGATGAGAAAACTAACATGGAGGCCAAGTCACAATGGCCATTAGAATTTGAAATCCAACTTCTCGAGCAACACCTAACTCTAGATTCAGTCCAGCATAAGACTACTTGGCCCAGAATACAACTTGCATAAACAAGAAAATCCACAACAAATATTTTCTAAGTCCACCCTACTTCCCTTGCATGCTTTTATAGTCCCATTCTGCTGACCAGTTCCTCCTCCTCCATTTGCACAAGAAGCCCTGTGGCAGCGTATTTACTCCTTCTAAAATTATTAAACAATAACTTCATTGCTCTACAGGCTTGTCTGTCCACAACTAGAACCGAAATAACTAAAGCAGTTTCAATTCACCCTCCAGTTATTTTGCACCTGTGGGTAGGAGGAACCCAGTGTTGGGACGGCCTGATCCCAAACATTTACATGGCAACACAACAGCCTCTTAAGCCCAAGCCCCGCAATCCCCAGTCACTTCATTGGGGCAAGACACAGATTTTTAATTGCAGTTTACATACCCACAGACCAGAGGTCTGCAAACTATGGGGTGTGCTCCGCGAGAGAGTTTCAGAGTAACGTTCAGAGGCACAGCTGGAGTCTGGACAAGCCCCCATAGGGTGCAGAATAGGGAACTTTGCACAGTTCTGTTCCTAAGGATGCCAAGCATCCAGTTTTTGACAAGGCGGCTGGGTGAAAAGGGACCCTGGACACTCTGGTCAACAGCACAGCAGGGCTAAGGCAGGAACCCTCTGGCTGCCTGAAGCAGCTGGCATGTCACTGCAGCCCTGCAGGCACAGATGCAATCAGGAAAGCTCCACAAGCTATTCCCACCCTGAGCATCAGCTCCGCAAAGTCCATTGGCTGACCAGCCCCAAGCTATGTACCTCCCTGCTGCAACCCAATCCCCCCACTGTTATCCCAAAAAGGGATGTTAAAATGAGGTTAATTTACTAATCGAGTAGCCCATAAACATTCTATCGACTACTTGATTACTCGACAGGGGAACGCAGCACAGCTCAGTCCCCGCTCGTGCTAGGTCTGGGACCAAACCCCACTGAGGCTCTGGAATTTAAAATGTAGTAAGAGCCAGGTGGGGGGGAGGCTGCAAAGCTCTGGCTGCATTTTAAATCGCAGAGCCGTGGCGGGGTTTGGTCCTGGACCCAGCATGAGCCAGGACTGGGCCTGCAGTAGCAGTTACCGTCTGCAGAGGGTCCCAGCAGGGAGTTGGGACCCCCTGCGGACAGAAGCGGATGCCAGGAGCTGATGCCAGTGCAGCCTCTGTTTGCAGCCAGATCAGAGCACCACATACAGGGGCTACTTCGCACAGCTTCCCCTGCCCTCCCCCCTCACCCGCACTGCTGCCTCTGATAAGAGGCAGCAACGGGTGGGGGGGTGCAGGTAACACCGCTGAGATGGTGCTGGGGATAGAACCAGCTTTTAAACCAGCACCAGCTCCTGCTTTCCCCTCCCCCACTGCCTCTGATACAGAGGTAGCAAGGGGAGGGAAAGCAAGTAGTTGACTTGACTACTTGATAAGCCAAGGCTTATCGGGTAGTCTACTAGTGGACTACTTGCTTACATCCCTAACCCCAGCCTCACTCCTTCCCAGAGTCTGCACCCTTAACCTCTGCCCCAGCCCTGAGCCTGCTTCTGAACTCCAAACCCCTTGGGCCTAGCTTGGCCCTGCACCCTAAACCCCGCAATCACTGGCCCACACTCCCCCAACAGAGCCCTTACCCTCACTCCAATCCCTGACTCAGTCCAGAGAAAATGAATGAGGGTGGAGAGGGAGTGATTGAGGGAGGCGGGATGGACTGAGGGGGGCAGTAGGGCCAAGGTTTTCAATTATGTGCGAGTCAAAAGTTGTCAACCTTATCTGTTCCAGGCCTCAGGTGCCAGCCCTGCGCCCAGGGATCCACGGCCACTGACCTTGACCCCCAATCAAGGATCTTCTCCCATCTTCTAACCTCAGCTCTGGCCCCAGCCTTGGGCCCCTTAACCCTGTTTGCATTCCCCCCTCCCAGAAACACAGCCCCAAAATTTGGAGACCACTGCCTCAGACGTTTAGGGTACATCTACATTATGATAAGAAACACATGGCTGGTCCATATGGCTGACTTGAGCCCACGAGCTATAAAAAGCCGCGTAGAGGTTTGGCTTTGGTCTGGAGCCTGGGCTCTGGGACCATACAGGGAAAAACTGAAATATTTTGTTTTCATAAAATGTTGAAATGTTTCTTCTCAACTTGTAAAGTATTTGCATTATATTTTAACGTCTACTTTTTAAAGTCAAATTAAACATTTTTACACTAACATTTCAGTTGTCCCAAATCTCCTTTTTTCAGCTTTTTATTTCATGAGAAATTTAGAAATTTCTGCTTTTCATTGTAAGTTAAGTTTTGTTTTAAGAATTATTGGAATTTCCCACAAAACAGAAATTCTGGTTCCCCACCAGCTCTATTCACAACTCACAATGTATCAATCTTTTATACCATGGAAGTTAACCATCTTTCACCTGTTTCACAGACAAAACAAGACATACCTAAGATCATGTCAGGCAGAACTCAATTCAAAACCAGTGATGCCCATTTTCACAATTTTACTCCAAGTCTCAGGACACTTGGTGTTTTTCTCTTTCCGTCAAACAGTTACATCAAATATCTTAGTTTCCAGTTTAAGTGTCTAGCTGTTGTGGAAGCAGAGAAATGCTTGATATGACCCAACTTCATTCTTAAGGCAGAGAAATCAGAATGAGAGCAATCCCAACATTTTTTTTTTAATTTCATGAATTCTAAGGTCAATATCAAGTTTGTGGGACATGCTTGATAACTACTAAAGCTTGCTATTGACAATGCTGAGAATCCATGTCCCTAACTCAGATTCTTGTACTTTGCCATACAATCTATTAGAAATAACACGCCATGCCAGGTCAGGTCATTCTGTAACCCACACTAACTCCTGGGACTTTGTCACCTTTTGGCAATTAGATCACAATAGGAATTTATCACTCTGCTTTTACTTCCATATTATGAGCTCTGGTTCTTTAGCTCAAAGGGTTAGCAAGTTCAAGGTTTCACATTCGGAGGATGCCACTGACAATCCAAACAGGATGTTATTACATGTGGCTATACTACTGTAACCACTAGATCATAAATTCATTCCACAGCCGGGAACAGCAACACATAATCCAGATATCTAGACATCAACTGCTACATGACAAGTATTTGTTTAACCAACCTGGAGTGTTTGTGTTGTATTTCCTGTTATGGGCTAGTCCACTCAGAACAGTGGTGGGAAACCTGCGACCTGTAGGCTGCTCATGGCGCATGAGGGTTCTATATGTAACGCCCATGAGACATTTTGTTTACTGTTGCCCACTGCAGGGTTGCCAGATTCAGCTGGTTTTACTCTGTATAGTTTTTTGCCTACCAGTATTACTGAAGTGTACCTAAGGGCAGTGAGGTGCGTGCTGATTGCACATGACTATGAGAGCAGCGCACTCCCTCTGCAGCCAATCAAAGCACTGCTACGGTTCAATCAGTTCATCCTGAAAATTCTAGATAGGCAAGCACAGTTTGCAAAAACTACCCTATCCAGGGACACTGTCTTGGTTACGACATTCTTGTGGCCCACTGAGAGGAAGGAGGGTCACTCATGCAGCCCAATCATTAGCCTGGGTTGCCCATTCCTGATTTAGAAGGTAACAGCATGCTTTCCTTCACTGTTCACTTTCATTGGTGTTTGGTGATGGAGAAGAGGAATCTTTGGTGGATCTGAAGGTTGTAGGCAGAGATGTCCTGTCCATAAGATAGTTCAGGGCAGCTGCTCTAGGGCCCCTTCTTTGGTTCCCCATATTGATGATAGTAGATGGGGCTCAGGGCGGTCTGGGGAATTACATAGGGAACCTGGAGAAGGGCAGCAGGAAGGGTCAGGTTTCCCCAGACGCACCGTAGGGGTGGGAGCTGCGGGAAGCAAAGCAACCCGGCAGCTGTGCTGCCTTGCCGCCATCTCCAAGATGCTTCCTGTGGCTGCTGCCACCAAGAGTGTGTGGCGGGGGTGTGGAGGGGGCGGAACTGACCTAATGCTGCTGGCCCACGCCAGCCCCTTTCACCTCCTCCGCCCCCCCAATAATCCTCCAGGAGGGGACTTCAGTGAAGGGATGCAATGGGGACAGGAAGAGGCACAGCAGGGGTGGGAAGACATGGGGTGGGGATGGAGCAGCGGCAGGGCATGGGGGAAGGGGTAGAATGGGGGTGAAGCAGAGGTTTAACACACATACCTACACAATGCATTGTTCAAATTGAAACTGGACATCCACAAGCACAGTGAAGTTTAAACTCCTTATATTAAAAAAGTTTAAGGCTGAAAATGCTGATGTGCAGTAGAAGCAGCTGCTCTACTATAATATATGAATGAGGCAGGGGGAAGCCAACAGCACAGAGCTTTCTTTAGCTAAGGTTAAAAATAACCCAAGAACCTCTCTGCATATTCCACAAAAGAAAGCTGCAGAACAGCACTAAAGTGCACAGCTTCCAGCCTCCTGTGGTTTAGCAGTATGCTGTTTTAAGTGTGTGCACTATTCAGTAGGATACAAATACTACGGTAATTATATGCATACGTACTTTATTACTAGATTTTCCAACGTGACTGGCAGTATGAAAGAAGCTTGGCATTTTATCCACTGTTTAATTTCCCTATTTTATGCTTACTGTAACAGCTTGCTATTAGAGCAGTGAAGCAAAACTCTGATAAACAACTAAGGAAGTGGCACAGAAACACAGATCCCAGTGGGCATTACACCTCCAAAACAGCCTTGCAGAGAGCAGCTATTGCTGGAACACATGGAGGGAAATCTCAGCATAACGTATTGGTTCATGAACTGATACAAGTTTACCTGTTCTCCTTTCATTTCCCCTGCTATAGGAAGGTTTCCCTTTTGGAACCACCTCAGATCCATTCAAAATCATATTTCAATTTGCTTTCAAGAGTATGCCAGAGGCTGCCTCATGAACATTCAGCCCAATAGACAGGATGACACACACTCGAATTAGAGGACCTACAGCCGATGCCACTTGCTCCAGACCCAATATCGTTTGGCAAAGGATTTAAGAGGCAATATGCTGGGAACTCTTCCAGAAGCCAGGTACCACCTCTAATACTAAGCAGTGGCAGTGGAACAGTTTTGGAGTGAGTGTGAAGAGTATATATATGTAACTTTTAAAACTGTTATCTGTGTTAAATCTTAAGAGGAGTTGAATGAATGTATGAGGGATTTTGTTGTTTTGTTTTCATCCATGTTACCCGGTTTTCAGCATAGCAAGATGAGAATTAGCAATGATGTGTTAATGTAAAATAACAAAACTATCACAAAAGTAAAAGACTAGTATCTAATTATCCCATTGTTTAATCAATGAAATAAAGATAGGTCTTCTATATAAACAATATATTTGCTGATGCATCTTCTATTTCTTTTTATGGTCCTATAAACTGTCCAATTATAAAGCAAGAGGGAAAGTCAATTAGCACTTCAGTAATCAGCTGCTTGATCCATAATACTCCTCAGGTAGCAAATGGGAGAAGGTTTTTAAAAATATTTTATCTATGAATCTTTGCTTATTAAGGGAAAGAGAAATCCTAAGCTTTTTTAAAAACACATTTGCCAAAACATAATGAAAATACTGTCTGAAATTCTCTTTACACACTCTTCACATAGATGTTCTACATTACAAAAACAATGCTCAGACATTCATTTGTATACTCAGTTTCAGTTAAAAGTTCTAAAGTAAACGTATCAGAGATGTACACTCCCATTTAATTGGTTTAACTGATTAAAGTGGGCGTGGATGGTGAGCTGCTCCAGCCCCATTAGGCTAGAGCTGTTTTCCCACCTGCATGCATGCCCAGGCTCCAGACACGGGAGCAGCCCCTACCTGCAGGCTACCCATGGGACTGGAGCAGCCCCCTGGCTGCAGCAAACGGTGAGATGCTCCAGCCCCCACCGGTTACTGGGTGAGTGATGCTTACTGGTTAACCTTTTCTCATTCCTAACATACATACACTCTCAAAACACAAGCCCAAAACACAAGCCAATATCTACTGTGAGTGCATTGGAAGACAGACCTAGAATGGTTCATCCCAATACAATTTAGTAACTATTTACAAAGACTCTTTTCAAAAACAAAAACAAAAAAAACAGAGGAAAAACCAACCAACCAACCATAACAGAGATAACCAATATTGTTTGGGCTGTGACTTAGCAAAGTGCTTAAACATTAGGGATGTGAAAGTGAAACCGTGTAGACGGTTAACCAATGAGCCTGGGCTTATCGGTTAACATGCACAGTTACACACACGCTCCTGGTGCAAGCAGGGAACCGGCTTAAAAGCCCCCTTCCCTGTGCACACCAGCTCCAGGGAACCACATGCCCCCCTGGCTCCTCCATGCTGTTGCCTCTTTTTTCCCCAGCGGTTATACAATTACTTAAACAAATGTATATTAACATTCCTATTAAACATGGATATAACTTTACAGTGATACAAATTAGACTGTCCTTGTAATTAAATTAGGCACTTGAGGAACTGAAACCTGAGTCACTAAAATGCCCCAACATATAGGGCGTAACAGTCTATCTGCTAAATACTTTCTCTTGAACAAAACCCTACTAAGTCCAGACCTAAACAGACAGTTTGATTGACAACAACCTACATTTAAATTATACCACTCTGTGACTGTTCTCTAGCTTGTTCACAGAACAGAAAAGTGTATCACACCCATAACTTTGGTTAAAAATTAATAGGCTTGAGGAGCACGCTGATGCCACACTGTAACTAATGAAAATTTGTTCTGAAGAGTCTTTTTTGGGTACTGGAAGCATGTCAAACAATGTTTAAACTAGGCATGCAAGGGTTTAACCGGTTAACTGTTAAACACCCGCTTATCGGTTCTGGTTGCAGTTCAACTCTTCTGCTGGCGCACCTGCCAGACCCATTCCCAGGAGCCAGCTGCCGCCCCATGCTGCAGGCTCTTCAGTATAAAGCTTATAGCGCAGAGCCTGCAGCACAACCGGCTCTCGAGGAGCAGAGAGGATCAGTACCTCGCAGCAGTATCAGTAACAGAGCCTGCAGCATGAGGAAGGTTGCCAAATACGTTCACAAAAAATACTGAACATGATGAGAAAAAAAGACCAAAGTTGAGTAGAAAAAAAAATTGCACCCAAAAAACCCCCAGTCACTGCACCTTTAAATCCCCACTCCAGACATGGCACAGGAAGAATGTCCCAAGCGGCCTTCCATCCGATAAAAACAGAAAATACCAGACATTTTACATGTCCGGTGTATTTTTTTTTTAAACCGGACAGAGGCCGCAAATATCGGACTCTCCGGGCCAATACCTGGAAACCTGGCAACCCTTAGCATGAGTCAGCAGTCAGCTCTTTGGGAGACAGGGCGGCAGTCAGTGCACGTAAGCCAACTCTCTGCGTGCACTGGCTCTTGCTCTCCAGCCCTGCTACTTGGGAGCCAGTTGCTGGTCCGCGCTGCAGGCTCTGCAGTATCAGAGCTTGAAGCGTGGGGCAGCAAGCCAGCTCCCCACCAACAGGGCAAGTTCCCAGTGTGCACCAGCTGCCGGCCCTGCTCCCTGGAGAGCCAGCTGTGCTGTGCGCTCTGCAATAGAGCCCAGAGTGTGTGTAACCGCCACAATTTTTGATGGTTACATAGTTTATTTTTTTATTATTATTAATGGTTTTTACATCCTTAATTTAAACAAACTACAAAAATCAACTAATTTCCACAATAGCAATTTCAGGAACCTATAATGCAAGTGGAACAAATCACAAGGACATCAATCCCATTTCAAGTAGTTGTACAAATACTGGAGTTTTAAAATTTTGTTGCTTAAAAAAAAAAAATCAGTAAAAGTTTTTATTTAAATCCTCTTCTGAAGCATTTGAAAACAGCACTGGGCAATGAGAAAAGAAATGGTGACAGTGGCTGATTGGTTGCCATCTTATCACCCAGAGATATGGAAAAATAAAAAAAAGTAAGTTGATTTGATTTAATCAATTCTTTCCATTTTAATACGGTAATCTAAAAGTATTAAGATGACAGAATCAATAATGCATTTTAGAATGATCATTTTTAACCAGACAGCGTCGTGGTTCATTACCTAACGAGCACACTCAGAATACCTCGTGATCCATGGGCATATACCTCCTGGCTCCTTGCATTGGCCAGATCATATATACTGGAGCCACTTCCATCAATATCCCACCCACTGAATACTTTGAGGACTATGTTTCTCTTGCTATTTTGACGTTTTCCTTCCCTTTGGAGTGAATTTTCCTCCTATTCCTTCTGTTCTCTTTTTAGTCTGTAGGTATTTTTTTCTGTTTTGGTGGTTCCCTCGGAAACTCCTGCAGGAAGGTCCTCGCAGAACCACCTAAGGGGAGAATTGCAATCTCCTAGTTTTATGATGCTACAGTGACTCCTTTCATTTTGTAAATGCACTCTTTTCACCATGATCCCACCAAGGAAAAGGCTGAGTGGGAGCTGGTTTGGACACCTTTTTCATTAATGATCTCATTGAGATTTCAAGCAGGACTTGCAAAGTGAGGAGTAGATACATTCTTTCCCACCATCAGTTCCCTCCGCTCTGTATGCATTAGAAAGAATTAAATTTACAAGAGATCTCAGTCTAGTTCTTCACCCCTCTTCATGTCTTCTTTTGAGATTAATTTTCTTTTCAACAGTATCTCTCCAATCTAACTCTGACACATGAGAGTCAAAGATTACATTTGGTTTCATATCTGTAATGGAGATCCATGTTCTACAAAAGTGGTGGGGGAAATCTGTGGAAAGTGATGAGAACATTGAGAGTTTCTTTGTACAGTATACAATACCGATAATATTACAGACTGAGGACTGCTTATCAATGGTAAAAACCGGAGGGAAAACTTCAAAGTTGTGAATATTCAGATTGAGTTATTCCCACATTTATGCCATTGAGAATCTTTTTTCCCTTCACTATTCGCAGTTCATCTTCCCTCAAACATACTGTAAGAGTATGGCCTACCCTTAAAACTAGCTGTAATTTTGTGAATTACTTCTATTTTAGCTATTGATTATGTGATGAGACGGGCCCGGCCCAACCCTCCTCCCGAGACCAGAGGAGAGGGAGACTTCCAGTCTGGGGACTGAATGGCACAGCCCCCCCCCCCCATCGCTGTTGCGCATGCACCCACAGCCGCGTATCACGTTTAAAAGTGGCGCCGGCTCAGCTGAGGGCAAACAGCTGGCGGCGGCAGGGAGGCAGACGGCGGCGCGGAAGCCGGCGGGGGGAGGGAGGGAGCAGAGAGCCCCGGAAGAGATCCGCAAGGTCCTAAGGGGGGGTCGCGACCCTGAGGCAAGCAGCTGAGAAGAATCAGCGGCCACCGGGGCCGGCATCCCTCTCACCCAGACGCAACAGCCAACGGTGGAGTATCTAAGACCGTAGGAGCGGCCCCAGGTCAGGGGGTGTCAGAGGACGGCACTAAAAGCCCCCCCGAGAGGGGTGATGAGTAGCGGATACACGGTTCACCATTAAGGTAAGGTCATTGTGGCCTTACCTTAGGGTCCTGGGGCTGGAGCCCGGAAGTGCCGGAGGGTCCGAGTTCCCCTACTCTACACAAACTGATTACCGGCAAGCCCGGGAGAGAGACTCTAAACTGACCCATTTTCCGGTCCGACAATCACCATGGGCAAAGGGACGCCTGATTCAGTCAGGGACAATAGCCCAGTAGCAAGGGACGGACGACCCACTGGGGAGCAGGCTACCGTGCAGGCAGTACGTCCTTGGTGTGCGTGTAAACCGCCAGGCTCTGGGGGGGCGGGACTAGAGTAAAGTTGGGATCGGGGCCCTCCGAACATCGCTGAGAGCGCCTCGATCCTACATTCCCCATAAGCTGGGGATAGGTACATGATAATTACAATAATTTTTCCAAAACCAAACAACAACAATAGGATAATGAGTAAGGAAAATAATGGAATGGAAATTTTCACTAGTAACACATGTCAAATTGGGCCTGCAGTCACCCCTGTAAAACTCACATTGCTTTTAAATTACACCTCCACTAATACCTGTGCTCATTGCTTTCTGATGCACAGATGCAAATGACTGGAACAGAAAGAATGCTGCATAATGTGCAAGGAGGAATAGAATCCATCTCTCCTGATCCGTGCATGGCAGAGCCAACTCTGCTAATAAGAGTATCACACAATACATCTTATTTGTTCACTGGCCTTATTTTCTACACACACAGGGAACATAATGTGGAATAAGATGACGACATTCTGAAAGTCACTTTTCAAAGTAGAGCTATATCCCAACACACACTTAGCAATTAGTTTTCCCAAAAAGAGAGAGATTTGTAGCTTCTAAATTACACATTCAATACACAATCATTAACAGAAACTGACTATATTTTGTACAGATTCTTTAATCATTAAAATACCCATCGTGTATCTTTGTGCAGCTCATTGTTACATTTTGTTCAAAACTATCTAAAAGGGAAAAGTTCTGGGTTTCAGTTCCTCTATTCTGTAATGCTAAAAAATATCCAGTACAGGCAGTCCCCGGGTTACGTACAAGATTGTAGGTTTGTTCTTAAGTTGAATCTGTATGTAAGTCGGAACTGGCGTCCAGATTCAGCCGCTGCTGAAACTGACCACCAGTTCTGACTTCCATACAGATTCAACTTAAGAACCCCAAGCTTCCCCAAGTCAGCTGCTGCTGAAACTGATCAGCAGCTGATTCCAGGAAGCCCGGGGCAGAGCAACTCTGCCTGGGGCTTCCTGTACTCAGCACTGGTCAGTTTCAGCATAAGCTGACTTGGGGACGCCTGGGGCAGAGCAGCTGGGGTGCTGCTGGGTTGCTCCAGTAGCGCCGCTTCTCGGTGCTACTGGACCAACCCAGCAGCAGCCCATCTGCTCTGCCCCAGGCGTCCTGATTCAGCCGCTGCTGAAACTGACCAGCAGCGGCTGAATCAGGACCTGGGGCAGAGCAGCTGGGGTGCTGCCGGGTTGGTCCAGTAGTGCCCAGAGCGGGCGCTGCAGGACCAATCGGCAGCGCCCCTGCTGCTCTGCCCCAGAGTCCAAAACAAAAGCCTGCTCTGCTCGGGGGGGGGGGGGGGCACACTAGCTGCGCCCCCCCCCCAGCAGACCAGGGACATGGGGAGCAGAGCCGCAGCGGCAGCGGGGTGCCGCGCCTCTGAGGATTTGCTCTGGCAAAGCCTCAGAGGCGAGGGACCCCGCCGCAGCTGCGGCTTCAGTCCCGGTGCCTGTGGTCTGCTGGGGACGGTCCCCAGCAGACCACAGGCACCCGGACTGAAGCCGCAGCCGCGGGGGGGTCCCGCGCCTCTGAGGCTTTGCCAGAGCAAAGCCTCAGAGGCGCAGGGAACCGCCGCTGCTGCCGCTTCAATCTGGGTGCCTGTGGGGACCCCAGCAGACCACAGGCACCCAGACTGAAGCGGCAGCAGCGGCGGTTCCCCGCGCCTCTGAGGCTTTGCTCTGGCAAAGCCTCAGAAGCGCGGGAACCCGCCTGGTGCCCCTGGTCTGCTGGAGACGGTCTCCAGCAGACCAGGGGCACCGGAGCAGCTTACGAACGGGGATTTCTCGCCCCGACTTCCGGGGCGAGAAAGCCCCGTTCGTAAGTGCGGAAGTCGGATCCGCGTAAGTCGGGGACTGCCTGTACTTGAAATAAAACATGAAAATTAAAATGGACTAAAGACTCCACATCAGCAGTACACAGACCTCAGTGGTTCTGGAGTTAAATTAGCGATCAACATTCCCCAAGTGAATCACAATATTGTGAATTTTGCCAAACCAGGTAGGGGTGTTAAACACTGAGTAATCAAGTGATCGAGTAGTCGATGAAATTGATTCCATGGGGGCGGGGGGGTTGCTCCCTATCCCGCTGCACCTCTCCCTTTGAAATGTACAAGAGCCACAAGTGGCTCTTGTACATTTCAGAGAGGCACCGCAGTAGGGATGCTGATGTTAAGCCAGTCCTCCCCAGCACCAGCTCCTACTCCCCTACTTGCTGCCTCTCTTGGATAGAGGGAGGCAAGGGGGCGGGGGGCACACTAGTCATGTGACTACTCAACTATTCAATAAGCTTATGTTTATCAAGTATTCCACCAGTCGCTTACATCCCTATTGCGAGGTCTGGGCATGAGGGGGTGAGGCACTTACCTCACACCCTGCTCCATGGGATACACTTGGCTCCATGCCCCCCACTGCTCCCAAGCACTACCCCTCCCCCAACTCTCTGGGAGCAGCTCAGGGGAAGTGGCTCTGTATGCTGCCATTCTCCCAGCTGCGCATGGGTGGGAGTAGCAGCATGCAGAGCCATTTCCTTCTCCATACCACAGGTTTTCCCGGATTAGATACATCCGGAGTATGGAGGTTGTCGTGTATCAACTATAAATGGTTAAGTAAAAGGATCCTGTTTAATAATTAAGTCATGAAGTGTTTTAATATCATGCTCTGCAAAAAGCTGCAAGAGACATCATAAAGACCCACTTGTGTGCTTATAAGCTTCCATCTGAGAAACAGTGATCTACTTCATTATTTACTTAGAATTGGCATAATGACATGTACATGTTCATGCTGCCATAAGAAAGATCCCTGTGTTTGGGAGTACGGCAAAGCATCTAATCTCACAACCCTGTGAGGATTTTGCAGCTACCAGAAAGGTAATGGGTTTTGTATGTTTGGGGGAAAATGGGTGGAAAAAAATGGCTTTACAGGCAGTCCCCGGTTTACGTATAAGATAGGGACTGTAGGTTTGTTCTTAAGTTGAATCCGTATGTAAGTCGGAACTGGCATCAGCCGCTGCTGAAACTGATCAGTTTCAACCACGGCTGAATCTGGATGCCAGTTCTGACTTACATACAGATTCAACTTAAGAAACCCAGGCGTCGCCAAGTCAGCCGCTGCTGAAACTGATCAGCGGCTGATTCCAGGAAGCCTGGGGCAGAGCAACTCTGCCTTGGGCTTCCTGTAGTCAGCCGCTGGTCAGTTTCAGCAGCGGCTGACTTGGGGACGCCTGGGGCAGAGCAGCTGGGGTGCTGCTGGGTTGCTCCAGTAGCGCGGCTCCTCGGCGCTACTGGAGCAACCCAGCAGCTCCTCAGCTGCTCTGCCCCAGGCGTCCTGATTCAGCTGCTGCTGAAACTGACCAGCAGCGGCTGAATCAGGACGCCTGGGGCAGAGCAGCTGGGGTGCTGCCGCCGGGTTGGTCTGGAGCGGCGCTGCAGGACCAACCCGGCAGCCCCCAGCTGCTCTACCCCAGGGGTAGGCAAGAAAAGCCTGGTCTGCTGGGGGGGGGGGGCACTAGCTGCACCCCCCCCCCTCAGCAGACCAGGGGGACAGGAGCAAAGCCGCGGAGCACGCCCGCAGCGGGACAGCCCAAGCGCGCCTGGGCTGTCCCGCTGCGGGCGTGCTCCAAGGCTTTGCTCTCCGTCTCCCTGGTCTGCAGAGAGACGGGGAACAAAGCCTTGGAGCGCACCCGGGCTGTCCCGCTGCGGGCGTGCTCCGCGGCTTTGCTCCTGTCCCCCTGGTCTGCTGGGGGGGTCCAGCAAAGCTGCTGGACCCCCCCCCCCAGCAGGCCAGGGGGACAGGAGCAAAGCCTCCCAGGTGGCGGGAGTCTCGCTGCCTGGGCGGCTTTGCTCTGGGGCAAACGAGCAAAGCTGCCCAGGCGGCGAGATTCCCGCCGCCTGGGCGGCTTTGCTCGGGTGTCCCTGGTCTGCTGGGGGGGGTCCAGCGGCTTTGCTGGACCCCCCCACAGCAGACCAGGGAGACCAGGAGAAGCTTTTCTCGTCCGCCGCCCGTGAGCTCTGGGGCGAGAAAAGCCCCGTTCGTAAGTGCGGATTCGACATAAGTCGGATCCGTGTAAGTCGGGGACTGCCTGTGCTATACTTTGCCAATTTACTGTGGAGTTGCATTAAAACTGAAGGGAAAATGCACTTTTTCCGTGAGAGAGAGAGAGAGTTCATGCAAAGTCAGCAGGTTGGCAAGGAAAGAGAGATTAGTTCTATTTGTAGAACAAATAAAGTTTAGTTACTCACTTTTGGGGACGCAGCTTGCAGTCTTATTAGACAGAAGGCAACTATATTGCCCATTCACGGATCCAGTTCATTCACCCTTTATACCATAGTCAGTCTTAAAGTGCAAATGTATATATTGAAACATTCAGCGGCAACAAATTCCCTATATATATTTAAAACGGGAAATACCCTGCAAACTACTACTATGTCTGAAGCATTTTTAAGTGTGACCAATACCAGTCAAGAAAGTATCCCAGACCCAAAGCATTTCTATAGCACCTTTCCCATCCTGTTTTGGGGGGGGTTGTTTTTTGGCCTTTTTTTTAAAAGTACGTGCAATCTAGGCAGAATACAACATCATGTAGATGAATTCAAGTTCTTATTATCAAGAGTTTGGGTACAATTTATTAGTTAAGCAGATTTTCCCCAAACAAGTACTAATACAATTTTCTGATTGCCAATTATTTCAATAGCTTTGTGTTACACAATATTAATGGGTACATCTGGTTTGGAAGTATAAATCATTTCCAGAGGGTTACATTTGGCACAGAATCAAGGTTCTCTCACATATATTTTCACATTCAAAAAATTCCATTCAGGGCAGGATCAAGACTCTTTCAATATTTGTGTAAAATCTGTTAAGGAGTAGCAGCAACAGGGCAGCAGCAAAATGAAAACATGCAGTCCTACAACAAAGCAGAATTTTACACCTGTTGACTCTGTAGCAGTGTAGCTCCAGTGTAGGAGATACAAACTCTCAGAAAGACATGATTAAACTAATTCCCTTCCACTTCCCCAAATAACACTTCTACAAACAAGTTCCTACCCCATAATCCTCAGGCAGGCCTGCCAGACAAAGTGACCTGGCTCACATCAGTTTCCCTCTGTTCCTGCAGCTTCTAGGCAAACAATGAATGCCAGGGCCACAAACACATTAGAACTGAAGAAATGTCTTGCTGCTAGTACTTGTTTTTCCTATCTTGAAGTGGAAGTCAAATTTACCCAGGAAATCTTAATTATATGAAACTCCACTAAAAAAGTGCTAAAAAAAGTCCACTGAAACAGGCATCAAGCTGAAAGGAAAAAAGGCTAGTTTTATACATGTAAAAAGACTTTTCCCACACTGACCAAGCACAAAGCTTTAACAGCCTCCCATTCACTAATGAAATCCTGGCAAAAAGTGTCCTGCTAAAAATAAGGTCTGCTGGCCAGACCACTATCATTTTCACTGCCTGCTTGGAAAATACAACATAATTATTAATTTATTAATTCAGCTAACCCACACAGATTCAGCAGCTGAATGCCTAATTAATTGAAAAGTGAAAAGCATCAATGTTAATGTCAGCCTTAGCAGTCTCAAGGCAAAGTTGCTAGAGGGCAAAAAGAGTTAGCAGAGCTGTCATAGGAGACAGCCCAGCCTGACATTCATGGTGTGTGTGACACTTCAAACTTTTCATAGTACAAACTTATTCTAGACTAATTTTTATGTGAGCACAGCTATCTGGTGCAGATAACACTTAACAGAAAAAAAACCCTCTCCCCCTTCATGTCATCATATCAAAATTTTCATTTGCCTAAGGCACTGAACGTGGCAACAGTCACAGGACAAAAACCTCACTACCAAATGGAAAAAGCAGGCAATGAGATTACTTGGAGAGGAAGGAAGGTCCTGAGATTAAGTCAATGGCTTGGGACTCTGAAGAGACATTCTGTGCAACCTTGTACTGAGATTGTGACTTTTCCATCAGTCCTTTCCCTATAGGGGTGTTGAGAGGATAAATTCATTCATGCTTGTGAGGCACTCAGATGTGATGATAATGAGCACCATAGAAAAGCCTATATAATAAAATAAAATATGCTGGCAAATTTTACAGCCTGTGTTATTGTTTAAAAATTAACTGGAGCCACAACCTCCATCTAAATAATTCTGTAGTATTATATGATATTATATGATTTATGCTCCTAACAAGTGAGGAAACGAGAACTCAGTTAAATGTGACATCAAAAAGTTTAAAAGACAAGACACAAAATATCCTGAAGTCCTAGAAGCACTTCAGCCATGACAACGTGCTCATGAGGAAATAAAAACTTTAATTTTGTGAACAAATGGAGAACATAATTATCAGCGATGGCATGCTGTGTTCTGATAGAAGAAGTAGGGAAAGGAAGGCTTAGTTATCCTCTTCCAATTGGGAAATGTACAAAGACAACTGTTTATTTTTTTAATCCTTGAATTCCTGCTGCCTCTCTGTATCAGTGACTCCTGTAGCAGTATGCCTCTACTTGAAAGGCTGGGCAGCAGCCTTATGAGACACCATTCTAGACACAGAATTGGAACATTCTGTGAAACTAACAGGGAGGAAAATTAACCAACTGGTAAAAGTTACAAAAAAGTTTGAGAGGTTTCAAGAGGCTTACAATGTGCCAAAAGTAAAAGCTATTTCAGATCGAAAAGGTAGGCTAGATCTTACAACCCTCTGATGAGACTGACTCTGTGGCTACAAACAGATCACACTTCAGGCTTAAGGAGCCATGGGAAGAGATAGGAAGATTTAAATGGAAATGAAGAAAAAACTCCGGAAATTCCACAACAACTGACACTGGTTTATTTTTGTTTCCAAAGAATGATATTCAGTGTATTGCAGAGGCCAGCAACATAGCTCCCCTACTTACGTATATATTTAAACAGCATTTACTTAGCATGCTCTTAAAATTTACACTCTAATAGGTTATTGATTCATTGCTTAGTCATAAGAAAGTTTTTTTTTAATTGTGCAACCTATGATGTTCTATGAGTTACATGTAAGGGTTTGATGCCTCTATTCAGTGCCTCCTTTACTGATGCCTCTATACGTCTCACTCTTCTCTTTCAAGGCTTACCTTAAACTAATTTATTTTTACGTTTCTATATCATTGAATAAACTAATTTTATTTATATAAATTAATTCCTAAGTGCACTTACAGTATATTTAAGCTGTACAAGATTTGTTCTTTTCATTCTGTGTGTTCTATAAGAATATATTAAATCAGTTTAGTAAGGCCTTTCGGAAAAGTTTTCCATTTTAAAAAAAGTATCCAATAACTGCTAATAATGTAGCAATGGATATAAAATCATCAGTTCCATAGTCTAATCAGCAAAGCACTTAATTCTGAGTTCTTTCAACTGATTTTGAATAAGGAGTTGCATAAGTCCCTCTCTCTCCTCTCCTACCCCCACCCAGCAAGACACAACTTGGAAATATTTACCAGCTGGATTTTCTTTAAAAAAATACTGAGCTACAGTGGATAGGCATGAAGATGAAGACAGGTAGATTTCTCAAACTAACCACTTTTAACGCAGGAATTAAAGACGACCTGCAAAATGTACACACAAAATTGTATGTGTGTTAGCAACAAGTGAACCACCCCTAAAAGGATATGAAGGGCATTCAAAAGAGAAAAATGAAAACTCATTTCTGCCTCACTCCAGTTCCCCAGCATGTACCAGGATATGAGATAACTACTACAGAACCACCCTACAGATCGAGGAAATTTGCAAATCCAGTACTGTAATTTTGTTTACTATACTGTCAGCCTCTCCAAGATCGGTTGTCTATTGATTTATATACCCTTTGGGAATCTACAGACAGACAGACAGAGAGGGGGAGAGAGAGAGAGAAGTGAATTTTAAATTTGTTTAATGTATGAATGCTCATTTTAGCCTTGGCTACTAAGGGATTTAAAACATACTGCCAAAGTAAGTAAAAATCTATCATTCCTGTGTCTGAAGAAGGACATCCCCAGAATATGGAAAGAATTCACTTACTATTCAGTGTTCAATTCCAAACCCATATGAATCCTCAACTAAATAGAAACAGGAACTAATTTAAACCACATTTAAAGGAAATCAATTTTGGTTCAGTGTACTAAAAGAAAGAACAAAAAGGAAGTGGTCAAGGTTGAAACTAGGACTAAAAGGCCTGCCTATTTTGCCTGGAAGGCATGATGCTTAATCAGAGGTGACTCAACAGCAACAGGAAAGAAAGGATCCTTGATACTGTTTCATGCAACAATGCATTGAATACATTTTTCAGCAAACTTACAAAAATCTCAAAGCTAATTACTCTTATTCAGCTTTTCGAACTAACTCTTGTCCAACTGCAATGAACTTTTACAGCCAGTTTTGGTTTTATCAGCATTAGTCCAGGGTTCGCCGAACCGCGGCAAGCCCCGTTCGCCAGCCGCGCAGATCGTTCTGTGTATGCGCAGATCGCCTGAACCCGGCTCTTCCGGGTTACAATCTACTCGCCACGGGCGAGTAGATTGTATAATTTGTTGAGCCCTGAGCATTACCATACATCTAAAATACAAGTTCAAACAGTAACATCACGGAACAATGATTAATGAGCTTATATTTAGAAATTATGTTTGTGTTTCGTATGGAAGCATATTCTTCAATACACAATAAAGGCCCAATCCTGCTGTCACTTAAGTCATGGGGAATTTTGCCACCGACATCAACAAAAGCAGCGTTGTACCTTTGTGTTGTACCTTTATCATGCAATCATACTGTAAAAAGAGTGATTATTCAAATTTCCCTCAGGCAATGTAAAGCCATAAAAATAGTCTTTGGTTTGGAACATCTGTCATGATGTCATGGAAAAAAAGCAGCAAACGAAACTTACAATTATTTCCTAAACTGAGAAAACTGAAAAAGCCAGTATCTTTACCCAATCATGTGTGTCAAAAGCTAAATTTTAGATTGAAAACAAAACTCAACAAACCCCTTACACCACCACTTTCCCTCTCCCCTCCCCCCCCCCCACACACACAAACGGAAGGCAAGAGAAGATTAGATAGATCAGAGGAGACATGGCTTCATCTTCTGTTGGTGTCCAGAATTTCTCTCTGCCTCCTGAGCCAATTTCTCCCCACTAGCTGCAGTCTCCATTCCTTTCTTCTATCCTGCCTTTCCCAGTTTCCTGTAACTGAACTCTTGAGCCTTGCTCAACTGTTCCAAACATCTAGGCTTCCAGCTGCTCCCCCCGCCCACGCCAGGCTTCCGTCCAGTACATAGCCGGAAAAAATCAGAGAATACCGGACATTGCATATGTCCAGTATTCTCTGATTTTTTTTACTGGACAAAGAGCGCAAATACTAGACTGTCCAGTAGAATACTGGACACCTGGCAACCCTACCCACATCTGCAATACTAGAAGTTACCTCTTCCAAGCCCAGCTAACTAGGGTTCACATAACTTAGCATTCCAAAAACAAAACTGTTTATCACATAACTTTGCATGTAAGATGCACTTGGGGGGGGGGGGGGGGGACCAAAAAAAGAAGCAACAAAAATGAGTGAATGCAGGCCCTTGGCTGTGCCATTTATTAAAGATTCTTTCATGAGACTGATATGTTCAAGAGTGATCATATGGCTTCTGATATCAATCAAAATAGTCCATCAGCTGATATCTTAACATGACTGAAGTGTGCAGATTTCTGCACTAGGCCACAAGCAAGCCGTTTATTGAGTGAACTTCAGAATTTCCTCCATATGAAACAAAGATCTTAAGAACGTGAACAGAAAGGAAGCTACTTCCCAAATAGCATCCATGCACTGAGAGCAATGTTCCTTATAAACTGGGTGCTTGTGCAGCCACTCAGGGGAAATTCAAATGCTACTCAGGTGATTAGCAAAGCGCCCACAGCTAGGTTTTTGTTTCTACTGGTAGTGCACATACATTTACTCTTTACATGGATGGAAAAAATTAGCAGGAACACTGATTGGGAGGAACACTCTCACAGGAAAACTAGAATGGTTTCTTTCAGAGGTGCCTCAGTTGCCCACCACAACAACATTCCTGAATACCATCCACCTTGGCTGATAAACATGGAAAGGGATTTGTATTCATCTTCCTTCTCTTTAACTATTACACATAGTTCATGGCACTCATCCTCTTATGTAGTTGGGTTGCAGTTTTCAAAGTACAAAATGCATAAACTCCAATTTTCTTATGTGCATTAAAAAGTTCCTTCTCCATGTTGCGAGTTAGTTGAGTGGATGCTGTGGTTACCAGTACAGTAGTAAACATGTCAGAAAAAGTGATGCAACTGTCTGTTTAATTCTGTTTTCCAGATGCTGAACTAGGCCACACAGAATTTTTAGTTCGCTTGTGAATGCTTATGTGCAACATTACTACAGTATTACCCTACAGGAGAGGTGGTGAATCTTTTTTGGGTCGGGGCCACAGACCCACAGAAAAATCAGTCGGGGGTCGCACACAAGCAAGAAACAAAAAAATCCCAAACACCAACCCTCACTGTCATGACCCCCAGCTGAGAAGGAGAAAGGCACTCCCTACATTTCCCTTGCACACCAGAGCCCGGGGGCGGGGGGTGCTTAGGCTAGTAGATTTTGTGTACTCCAGTCCTGCGGTAGGGTGGGGGCAGTCTGCAGTGCCAGTGCAAGCTTCCCAGTATTGGAGGGGAGCCCTGAGCTTTGGGGGCTGGATCTAGGCAAGCCAGGGGCTGCATCCAGCCCCCAGGCCTGAGGTTCCCCACCCCTGCTCTACAGCTATGCTTTACAGAAAAAACAAACACATTCCATTGGGAGCAGGCTGGCCCCACCACAGACAGGTTAACCATTTACTTATCTAATATCAAGTAAGCCCTTTTATGAAAGATTATAATAGTCTTGCTAGATTTGCCAGAAAAAGGTTCATACAGTATAGGCATAAGACTTAGTGATTCACCTGGGGGGAGGAGGGGGGACACAGCATAATTATTTTCTAAACCCCTAAGGGAGAATGGGGGTAAGCCTCCCAGTTCCGGTCAAAATACTTAGCAGGGCTAACAGTAGTGCTCTAAAAAACTAGAAACATTTTGAAGTTGTTTGGGCGCTGAAGTCAGCTTACTTCAATAAGCTGAAAGACATACAAAGTGCAGTCTGGTTGATCGTTGGTTGTGCCAGCCTTAAACTTCTTTGCTTTGACTTGATTCAGAGCCTAATGCTTTGACACATTCAAAAGTTTCAGCGGGGTAGCCAAGTTAGTCTGTAACAGGCAAAAAACTTAAATAATGAATAGTCTGGTAGCACTTTAAAGACTAATAAAACGTATAGATGGTATCATGAGCTTTTGTGGGCACAGCCCACTTGTTTAGTGGGCTGTACCCCTGAAAGCTCGTGTTTTGTTGGTCTTTAAAATGCTACCAGACTATTTGTTGCTTTGATATATATTTGCCAGCATTAATAAGCATATTTGCTACCAGGCTAGCAATAGCCACAAAACCAACAGTTTTTGTTTTGCATTTAAGTAAGAGTACAATAACTCAATACATGTTAGGACCAAGTACTTCACACAGCTTCTGTCTGAGTGAAGCTCATTCATTTCCTTTCTTCTTCCCTCAAGCAGAAAACATAGTACTGTTGGATGCATGTAACTTCCCCTGCTGTTTCAAGGGCTCTAGCAATTTAAGCACATTCTACAGTATTTATGTCAAAGGTTGTCAATGCCCATAGGCAGAGTGTACTGTCTATTGCTTCCTGGTTATAGTGTTTTACCAGAAGAAGAGAACACTATCTTTCAGAAAAGAGCACACAAATTATAAAGCCAGTGTCATCTTGTGGATTTAAATCAAGCTGGGAATTAGGAATTCCTAAATTCTAATTCCAAGGAGCCTGGAGCAAGTCTTTATTTAACCTTTCAGCTTTAGTTTACCCATCGACAAGGTATACCTAATACTTCCCTATCTACCAGGAGAACTGTGCAAAGTCATTAGTCAATGTTCATCTACTCTTTCTGTGTCTCAGTTCCCCTCTGTACAAAGAAGGCAACAGTATGGCCCTACCTCACAAAGACGTAATGCATTAAGAATGAAGTATTCAGGTGCTATGGTAAATGCAGGCTATATGACTGCATATGAGAAAGAAAGAGAGAGAGAGAGAGAGAGAGAGAGAGAGAGAGAGAGAGAGAGAGAGAGAGAGAGAGAGAGAGAGAGAGAGAGAGAGAGAGAGAGAGAAAGAGAGCAGACACATGAGCCCAACATATTGTAAACCACAACTAAAATCACTCCTCCACTCCACTAAAACACATACAGGCACTCAGTGTTATCCCCAGGCAATGGTGCTTTTAAAGGGCCTCACACTGATAGTGCAACTGCTGGGAGACACCAGGTTACAATGATGGCTGAAAATAGTGACCCTCCAAGATGGAGCATCTTTGGACTTTATTTAGACCACCCTGAGGGTCAGCTAAAGATACATTCTCCTCTGTAGGTGCCATCTGGAGCATCACCACAATTCTAAATTCCACGTTTTTTAAACTGCCTATTAAAGGGGTTCACATGTCGCAAAATAATCAAGTAACAGTTTTATCCTAACTCCTAATCATTTTGCCAAACAAGTTAGGTTAGACTAAGGGAACAAGCAATCTTGACTTTCACGAACTACTGTTTTGTTACTGAAGTTGTGAGACACATTTGATTGCAAGCATAATCCTATCCAGTTACAAGTAAGCACAACACAAGTCTCTAGAACACATTCCCTTTTATGAAAGTTCCACACCACACAACAGCTAATCTTATTTCCTAGAGAACACAGCATATGATAAAACCTCATTTAATATTCATAATAATATTGATTTATCCTGGCTATGAATCCTTTGAAATAAAGTCAATGGAAATGCTTTATCTTACAACTGGAGAAACAAAAATCAATGGACACTCATCACACCAAGCAAATGTCTCTACATCATCTTCCAAAATTATGAAGAATCGAGACAATTTAGGGAGTAACACGGATTTTTAATACAATATGGAAGCAAAAAGGGATGGGGAGAAAGCACAGATCTCTGTAGCAACTAAAATTCTAGCCTGCCTGTCATTATTAGTTAGAGCTTATTCTTTCCTCAGAGGCATGCTTCTCCGATGTGATCATAATGTGACCATCTGATGATATGCTGACAAATGACTTCACCTAATGTATGAATGCACTGAGTGAATGGGCTGGATATTTATAGCTTCTCTCTCTCAACAAATTTTCTAAAGAGAGATCTCTAATGAGATCTCTTTAGAATAGCATATGGGTTTTTGTCAACAGTATTAATGTACAAAAATGTGCAAAAACCATACTTCTACAAAGATATTATTTATGATAGGGTGATCATGTATCCACTGAGCAGTTACATGGGTGAAGATTTGCATTTACCAGCATGTACGCTAATAACTAGGTTTACAATATTTTTATACTGATAAATGTAATCATCATATATAAATTATTGCATTGTGAGGATGCTTGCCAGAACGGGAAAGAATTAAAATTAATTAACTGTCAAGTAAGCACATAACAGAAAAGCTAAAAAAATAAGCTAAGTACTTAACACTGCAGGAAATTCTCACACCACCGTTTATACTTATTCCTACACTTTACGCACTGTACTTTCTTTGTTGACAAAACAGTGGAGGTGCACACAATGAAATGTTTCTTCTACCAATTTAACTCCCTTGTTATGCCAACATAATAAAACCACCTCAACGAGCAGCATAAGGTGTAAGTTGGTGTAGCTAGGGAAATGCAGTATCTATACAGAGACATTACGTTCATTAAAATGGTTGTTGGCAGTCATTCTTGCCAATTTCACTGCTCGTGAAATTAACAAGAAAGCCAGCTCTCTGCTCCCAAGTCAGGCTGCCACCCAGACTCTCCTGCCTTCCCCACTTCCCCCTCAGGGAGCCCTGCTGCCCCTGTGATCTTGTCTCCCTGCTGCGAACGTGGTACTTGACTAGACTCTGGGCACAGCATGACATTATACTCTGAATTCTCTATAAAAACATACTTATGCTATAAATAGGTGTCACGGGGTCGCACGCACCCCAGGTTTCAGGGTCACTATGGCCCAGCGGCCAAATCTCATATGGCCCCTTACCGGGTTCAATATGGCCCAGCGGTCGAGTCTCTAATTGCCCCCTACAGGGGTTAAATATGGCCCAGCGGCCAAGTCTCTAATTGCCCCCTATTGGAGTTCTATATGGTGTGGCAGGGAAGGGGGATCCGGGCCCTCTCTCTCCACCGGACCCCAGCCCCGGGGCCCTATCAGTGGTGGGTGGTTCCCACCACTGGCTCCGTGGGGAATCCTCCCCGAAACACACCAAGCCCTCCAGTGCACCTCCTGCTCCCTACCCTGGGCTACTTCCTACCCCATCCGCGGCAGCTGGTGTGGCGTTGGTGTCGGGTGATGTGGTGCTGGGGGGCGTGGTGGCCATTGGTGGCACGGCGCGGGCTAGGGTAGCTGTAAACCACGGTCGGTGAAGGCTGCTGTCAGTGCGGTGGTAGGGGCTGTAGCTCTGGCTGTTCCTGTGGTCCGGTGGGAGCTCCTTCCCCTTCAGCGGTCAGCCCCAATTGAGCTGCTCCTCTGGCCTTTATACTAGCCCTGCAGTTGGAGCATGCCCAGCAGGGCCTCAGAGGAGGGGCCTTCTCAGCCCAGCAGGCCTGGTTAGCCTTCCCTTGGTCAGTGTGGGGCTGGACCCCTCGCCCCCCCTCCCCCCATCACAATAGGACATAACTGAAACATACTTTAGGCAATAATTTATAAATATCTTCCTCCTTCAGTAACAAGACACTATTATGTCACGTCTAACCAAAATGGATATTATAGCTAGAGATGTTAGCTATCGATTAATTCAATAATTGTGTAACCGCACAAAATCTTAGCAGTTACACAATTATTCATTAGTTCCTGGGGGCAGCTGCTGCTCTACTGGCCCCTTGGCACCCTGTGCTGCTGCCTTTGATACAGAGGCAGCAGTGCAAGGTGGCAGCAGCCTCTGTCCCCAGGGTGCCCAAGCTCCCCGTGGACAAGGGTCTGCGTTGGCATACGGCCTGCCCACCTTGCGCTGCTGCTTCTGATAGAGAGGCACTAGTGAGGTTGGGGGGGGGGGGGAGAAAGTCGAGGGTGTGAGCATCTTCTAAAAGGGAAAAGAGTTGAGGATTAGGAAGAGGGTATGATAAACTAAGGTTTCATACTGCTCAGAGTCAAAATACTACACAAGAGAATACTTAAAAGTATTCTGCAGTATCTTTTAAAAGATTTCCTCAGGACATAAGACATTTCTGAAGGACTCTGCATGGGATGCTGCATGCAGGAAAAGACGACAGGCTTACCAAATTCCTGTGCCACATTTAAGAATCCTGATCTTACTCTATAACTTCAACAAAAACTCAATCCTACACCACTTAAGTCAAACAGATGTTTGGCCACTGCCTTCAAAGAAGCTAGCATCAGCAACTACATGAAGGTACCAAAAGGGTGGAGCAAGCACTGTCCACTCATTCCACATGGGCTGCTTTAACATCCTGGTTCTGAGCTAGCACTGCTCTGTGTTTTAAAATCTGTTCATTTGCTAGTACAACCTACTGTATCAGCTGTGTTCAATGTGGCTCCCGGGTACTCAATGGTTTTGATGCCTTTTTTGCAGTAACACTGACTCCTCTGGACTGCTATGCTGAACAACACTTCCGTTTTACACATACTGCCCAATTTGATCCCTTACTGCCAAATTAATCACTGACTGTGATGTGTCATTGTACAAATCAGCCCTCCTTTTGCTTTCTGTAGCACTATTTGTATAGTGCGACTCATCTGATAAATGCTTCCTGTGTTAATCATCTTCCACTTAGAACTGATTTCTGCCCTCTGCTTACACCCTGTACAACCCCACTCATTCCAATGGGAGTTGCATTCAACGTGGGCAGCATAGGGCCCAGAGGCTTCAGAATGAAAGGAAGGCGGTGAAAAACCACAGGATGGATAGGAATCATTTCCTTACTTGGCATTTCCCAGGTCATGCAAACCAGGGCAAAACCTTACTTGCCACAGAAGCTTTAACACACAAATAGACTTAAGAGGAGCAACATTTGTCACCTCTGAACAAACCCAGTGACAAGAAACTCTGAAAACAAACCAGGAGTATGCCCATAGGCCATAGCAAAAGTGTTGCTTCCACCTTCGGACTGTTGTAATCATGCATATATACAATAAATTAAAAATTCACTGTAACTTCTCTTATTAATCACATCAAATACTACTTGCAACTGATACCAAATGATAATAAGAAAAAGAAGCCAGGTTCGTCAGGAGGAACTGACAAGAGAGTGAGGATCGAAAAGGTTGTAAGTATGCCCTACCACCACCTTCTTGCCAACTCCAAGGAAGAAGGAAGATGTTGGCTACCACTAGCCTGCCTCCAAAAGGCAAAGCAGCTAGCAGTCAAATGCTCAACTCTCCTGTTAGGTCACAGGCAGTGGGGAGTGAGGGGGGAAAGCAAAGAAAACAGCAAGGTCTGAGCCGGACAATAAACATCACTAGACATGCAAGTTGTTTTACCTTTCTCCCAACTAACCATCTTTGATGCCTGTTGGCTCTATTACCTCTTTGGATCAAATCCTTTGAAATCTGTCTCACCCCACTCCCCCACGCTCTATGGAAATTGGCTTATAGATCACTCGAAGGTGCTTTAGACAAAATCTCATGTAACATATCCATTTTAAAGTTACAATTATCAGATGAATCTGTGTATGTATCGTTCTTGCATTAGGGATATGAACAAGTAACTGATACCTGGGAGTGGGCCGCCATAGGCAGAAGAGAAGCTGACTGCCCCATGCACATATGGCCTGGAGCAGCAGCCCCATACACAAGGTTTAATTGGTTAACTGATTAACCGGGATTTTTCATCCCTATCTCATATGTGAAGTTAGAAATATCAAGTGTGAATCCGTTCATAGTTCCAAATGTGCTAACAAGGGGCATTAGTACCTAATGACTCAGTACTTAAGTCAACGACCTGTGGATGGTCATGTTTGCCTGTGAGCCCAAACTGTGTTTGGTCCTCGAAAGACATAGGACCGTGCCACCTGGTACTAGAAATCCATCTTGAACCTGGTATTTTTCCATGAGGATGTGCGAGGCTGAACAAAGGGTTCCTGCCCTTGGAGAAAGTCTATTTAAGCAATGGGAAGCAATCAGCCTTTGTCTTTAGCTAGCCTTTGAAACTGCCTTGCTCACCTAAGAGGATACTTGACAATGAAGAACTCTGAAAAGCTGTAGACCCAAGCCACAGTAAAAATAATTCTAACTTGAAGTTCTTTACCTGAGATAAGAACAGCTGTTTAGGGTAAAAATTTGCACAATGACAAGTTTTAATGGATTAGAACTAGCTAAGATTCTGTGTTCATTTTAAATTTCGTAAATTACTTTGATCTGACTGTTTTCACATTCAACCACTTAAATCCTACTTTTTATACTTAATAAAAATAATTCGATCATCAAGCCCAGTGTAAATAATTATTACCCCAGGGGACGAGGGTGAACAACCAATGTGCAGCTCTTTCTTTCACTGATAAAGTGGGCAGACCTCCAGTGAGCTGCTGTCGGTTGGCATGGGCTAACTGTAGTGAGACATACCCCAAAAGACTATGGTGCTAAGCAACACGCAAGAATTCACTGAAAGAAAGGAACACAGAACATACGTTTAATCAATTCAGGGAACGAAACAGGAATGATCTTGTGGAAATAGCTAAGTTGTTATTTAGAGTGGGATTCAATATGATGTTACACTGTTTACAATTTATTTAAGGGGATGCAGCTCTCAGTTTTTCGATAAATCTGTTTTGATTTAAGATAATCTTGGGTTTTGGACATTTAGGAGAATAATTCATTGTGTAATGTTCTCTGAAACAAAGTAAACCTTCTGCTTTTGGTGGAATAATAAAAGAGCTAAGACATACCTAGCCTGGGGCACCTAGTCCAAGGAAAAAGGCAAAAGAATGCTCCCCACAAATCCAAGGAGCTTTGATTAGATATCGTCTCTGATTATTGTGGAATATGGTGACCACCACAGAAAAAAGGAATGAAACAAAGGTCAGTCTGGTTGCATTTATTGCATTTTGTATGCAAACTAATATTTACAATAACTTTTCCCAAACTATTTTTCCTGCTCTTCAGCCAATTTCCCACTCAGAATTATACTTTACTTCTCATTCTATGGATGGCAATTCATCTCAGATGTGAACTCTGTCAAACGCCTTTTGAGCATGGGAATATATTACATTGACTGAATCTCCCACATTTATCATGCACTAATACCTTCAAAGAGTTTCATCAAGGTAGTTAAGCATGATTTCCGCTGCTTAAATCCATGCTGCCTGTTCTAAATAAAATCTGCGTTCTTCCAGGGGTTGTCTTATGATACCCCTTAAAACAGTTTCCAATAATTATTTTCCCCAAAGCAGCATAAAAATATATTATACCTAGCTGAAGAGTACTAATACTACATTACACTGTTTAACATCTATATGGATGGCCTATATGGGTACAAACTGCACCCAAACTGTTGTTAAAAAACTATTAGTCCTTCATATGCCTCCATGCATGTGGATGATGAGTAACACTAGTCTTCACTACAAGGGCATGTCTACACTAGGAAATTATTTCAAAATAACTTATGTTGAAATAGTATCTCCTGAAATAATAATTTCAAAATAGCATGCCATCTTTATAGGGAAGTCTCAAAATTAGTCCGAGGTAAGCTCCCTTAATGTATACGCGCTACCTCAACTTTGTTTCCTGGAGCTCTCTGGGGAGTAATTACTTTGAATGACTCTGGGGAGTAGTTATTTCAAAATAGCAGCAGTGGAGTGTCCATACTACCGCTATTTCAAAACATCTATTTTGAAATGAGCATTATTCCTCATGGAAAGCAGGAGTTATTTCAAAATAACCAGCCTGTTATTTTGAAATAACAGGCTTAGTAGTGTGAATATAAAGGCTTAGGATCTAATCTTGAGAGATGTTCAGTAACTCCAGTTCCCAGTCATCTCTCATTTGTCTTTAAGTGGGCGTCCCTGGTGTTCAGGGCTGTATCTCTCAAAATACAGCTTAACAGAAGACATTTAAATAATAATTATACTTAACTATTTCCTCATATCCAGATTTTAAACCCCCATCTTTCATTATAGATTGCACAATGGCTTATTTTATCTTTCGTGCATTTTGCATATATATTTGTAAAGGCAAGTATGCTTACATGTTGTAGAGCTGAGCGCCTTCTGGAAAAGAGGTTAATTAAAAATGTCATCCCTAATTCAATGGAAATGCCTGTAACTATTCATGCAAAAACAGATACAAACAACATGTTCTTTTTAATTCCACTGAAGTAAAAAGTCCAAAAGCCTCACACCCCAGAGTAAAAGAGATATACTAGGATCTTTTTATCTGATTTTCCCTTTTGGCACCATAAATTCTAGAGTCTGCAATATCTACATTGGCTGCCACATATATTTGTTATGTTGTACTAAACCAGGCAGATTAAATAACTATTGTGCAGTGATTTTATCTGCTCAGTTTAATTCTCCTCCCCTCCCCCAGCATATCACTTTGGAAACCGCAACAGACCAATAACTGAGAGTTGCTCTCTAGTTGCAAGTACTTCTCTTTTTTTGCCCAGGTCTGACATGCATTCACACATACTGCTAGAAGTACCAGAAATGCTTTGATGTTTCTCCATTCCTGGGGTTAAGGGAAAGAGAGAGGAGCAGCAGGTTTAGAGTAATTCTTTAGACAAGGAAAAGTAAACAAACTTCAAAACAGAAGGACTAAGCTACAGTCAGTTCTCCCATCCAACTTCTAGGAGAAAAAGAAAATGCTTAAGGAATTTAATAAGATAAAATAATACACAGTACTCATCTCTGGTTTATATCTTATAGCAGGGGTGGGAAAGTTTTTTTGGGTCAGGGACTACTGACCCACAGAAAAATCAGTTAGGGGCCCCACAGGTGAGAAGCCAAAAAATCCAGACCCTCATTGAGCTGGCCCCCAACTGAGAAGGAGAAAGACACTCCCCATATTCCCTTCACACACCAGAGCTTGGGAAGCCTAGGCTAGGGATGTAAGCAAACAGTCGAGTACTCGACTACCCAATAACTCTAAGCTTATCAGATAGTTGAGTTGAGTACTTGACTACAGGCAGTCCCCGACTTACGCGGATCCGACTTATGTTGGATCCGCACTTACGAACGGGGCTCTCTCGCCCCGGAGCTCGCGGGCGGCGGGACAGCCCAGAGCGCAGCGGTCCCGCCACCGCGTCCTCCGGGGCGAGAAAAGCTGCTCCGGGTCTCCCTGGTGTGCTGGGGGGGGGGGACTCCCCGGCACAACAGGGAGACCCGAGCAAAGCCGCACAGGTGGCGGGGTCCCCCGTCTCTGCGGCTTTGCTCCTGTCTCCCTGCTGTGCTGGGGGGAGGGGGGGAGAACTCCCCCAGCACAGCAAGGAGACAGGAGCAAAGCCGCAGAGGCGGCGGGACCTCTGCGCCTCTGCAGCTTTGCTGGGGGGGGGGGGGAGGGGGCGCAGCTAGTGCGCCTCCCTCCCCCCTCCAGCAGACCAGGCTTTTGTTGCAGGACGCCTGGGGTAGAGCAGGTGGGGTGCTGCCAGGTTGGTCCTGCGGGGACCTACCTGGCAGTGCCCCAGCTGTTCTGTCCCAGGAGTCCAGATTCAGCCGCTGTTGAAACTGATCAGCAGCTGATTCCAGGAAGCCGGGGGCAGAGCAACTCTGCCTCGGGCTTCCTGTAGTCAGCCCCTGGTCAGTTTCAGCAGCGGCTGAATCTGGAGCCAGTTCCGACTTACATACAGATTCAACTTAAGAACAAACCTACAGTCCCTATCTTGTACGTAACCCGGGGACTGTCTGTACTTGCTTTCCCCCACACTTGCTGTCTCTGTATGAGAGGCAGCAGGAGGGAAAGGGGGGGGGGAAAAAGGTACATGAGCTGATGCTGGGGGGGGAGCTGGTTTAAAGCTGGTTCCTCCCAGAATCATTTCGCCAGTACCACCTGCCCACCATGCTGCTGCCAATATCAGAAGCGGCAGTGGGGAGGAGAAGAGGCTGCCATGAAGAAACCTGTTTGCAGTGGCCCAGGCTGGCCATCAGCAGAGGCTGCTCTGGCAGCAACCCCCGTCCACAGCCAACCCGAGCCGCCACAAACAGGGGTTGCTAGTCCCAGCTCAAGACTGTCTGGGATTGCTGCACCTCTGCATTTTAAAAGGCAGAGCCGCAGCAGTCCAGGACGGGCACGAGCTGGGACTGCTCAGTCCTGGCTCATGCCGGGTCCATGAGCTACCCATGCTGCAGCTCTGTCCCGGCTCGTGCTGCCTGAGCACCTGGCTCCCACTACATTTTATCTGCAGAGTCACAGGAGGGGTAGCTCTTGGACTGGCGCTGAGACTGAGCACCTCCCCTTATCAATTAATTGTGTAGTTGATACAAATTGTATGGACTACACGATTAGTCAGTGACCAGCCTCTTAATATCCTTAGCTCAGGCTAGTCGATGCGGTGCACTCCAGTCCCGCAGTAGAGGGGCTGGAGCACCAGCGCAGGCTCCCCAATGCTGGGGGGGGGGGGAGCCCAGATCCTTGGGGGCTGGATCCAGGCAAGCCTTAGTTCTCCACCCTTGTCTTATAGGGGCTTCTAAAGTATTCATCACTGTAGTGTGATGCCTTTTCAACAATGTTACAAATACTATCAGCATAATGAAAATTAAAAGCAAGTAACAGGATGATGTTTGGGTTTTTCCAAGACATATTTAGCCTTTTATTTTTTCTCAAGCACACAGGAAATACTTGGCAGGTTGTTGCATCCCATATGCTATTTAATATTACAAAAATGAGCAATATTTACGAATGCACAATGAAAAAGAAGAAAACAAAAGAGGCACTGTAAAATCAGCAGTGCTGCTCCTTACCGGCTATAAAATGCATCCAAACCAACACTAAATTTCACAGGGTGCCTTCCCTTTTAAAATGCCCTGTGAATGAATATCTGTATAGATTGTGACCACCTTGCTGGAAGGGATGAAACACTTCAGAACCTGTGGTTAAGTGGATGACAGAGAGCTAAAAATGACCGTTCATTTCAAGAGAAAAAACTGACAGTCATATCAATTTAGGATCAGTGGATTCTCTTCATGTTCAAAAATAAACTTATTAGAGCTACTTCTGTGCTAAGCTACACTGTAAAAGATACAACCCTCACAACGAATCCATGGCATCTGGCATAAGCACTAAAGCAGCTCCAGCCCTGAAGTTTTAAAACCACAAAATTTCTCACCATTTGTTTGGGGTATTAAAAAAAAGTGTAAACGTTAAGATTCAAATTTCACATCAGATCACAGTCTCCTGAATATCAATTTAAACAGCACAAAAGTTAGTAAAATTTCAGGGACCAAATTAGACTACACTTGGGACCCATGTCTGTTAGGTATTGATTTTCAGTCTCAGCAAGATCATACAACTAGACAAGACAGGACAAAAACATTAATTCCTTCAAGATCATGCACAGCTCAAGATTGAGCTTAGTTAATGTATCCAATAGGCACAAAAAGAATTGAAAAAAGGATAGAAAATACAGACCTCCAACCTGATCATTTCCTTTTCCTCTCTCTGTGGCAGAATATGTCTGGAACATGCACATATTGTCTTTACCTTTTCCACAGACTATAAACCACAGTCTTCTCCTCACGTGCAGGACACTTCCTGCGCAGAATTTCAGAGAAGATGCTCTCTTGTCTACTTAGCACTATCTGCACTGGGGGTGACGGGAGTAGAACTATGTTATTCAGGGCACCCCTGAGGGGTGTAGTTTAGGGATGTAAGCGACTAGTCGACTATCCGATAAGCAAAAGCTTGCTCTTAATAGGTTTAAAAATCAGAAGTGCAGCGTGGTAGGGGGACGCTACACCAGGCGCTAGCCGGACAGCTGATTCCCGGCTCCACTCCAGCCTTTTTTACATTTAAGGCTGGTGAGAAACAGGAGGAACCCGGCGTGAACCAGGATTCAGCTGGCCCAGTTCATCCTGGGTGTCCTCCCCTCCCCCGCTCTTCAGCCTTTTTATGTATTAAGAGCCACATTTAAAAGGCTGGAATGCAGCAAGGGGACCTAGTGCAAGCTGGGAATCAGCTGGCCTGCTGCACTTCAGCCTTTTAAATGTATTAACAGCCTGCTAGCACTTAATACATTTAAAAGACAGAGCCGCAGTGGGCTTAGTTTCCAGGGCCAGGAGCTAACCCCACTGAGGATACCCCGCTTATCGACTAGTTGATAGAAAATCCATCGACTAGTCGATTAGTTGATTAAACTAAATTTAACATCCCTAGCATAGTTAAACCAACATGAGTAGCATACAGCTCGCCCAAGTGGCCACTCACTTTCTTCCCCAATGCCTTCACATTCCAGGAAGGAATTCTGTACTAGAAATGTGAACTGCAGGGTGACCCTGAGGAGTCAAAAGCTCATTTTTTACCTCCTGCTGTGTAAATCCTGACGACTTGATGTGCTGTATGAGCTGTTTAGCATGAGAGAGGAGTGCCTTCTGGAGCTGGAGCACTGCTCCACAGCCAGCTTCTTGGCAATGAGACTTGTTCCATATCTTTACAGCCAGCCAAAATAGAGAGGAACTACTGGCTCCAGCTCTTCATCCTAGAGAAGAGCAACTCCCCAAGGCTGTCTGTCCCAAACCAACAGGCATCTCCAGTGAAGTACAGAGCACTAGCAAACAAGATGTTGAGGTCACAAATCTTAATTTCACTGGCAGAAGCAACACCACCAATGTTACAGGCTGCTATACAAAAACTAAGGAGCAAGAAAAGAGTTCAGCGAGCTGGGCAGCTTTCCACAGGCCTGAACTCTCAGGAGACTGTGGGGCTCCAAACAGATGCTCAACTACATTTCTGAGGAAGAAACAACTATTTCCCTGACTGTCATACAAGACAGCTCCCACAGTAAAATGTCCTTGGGGTTGTGGCTGCCATTGGAACACAGGGCTGAGCAGATCTTCAGGCAGCCTCTATTACTCTATGAGCTGCTGCTGAACAAAAACGCAGATCCATGCAAGGAGCTGGGCTTCTCCCAAGGAAAAAAGAGAAGGATCCCAAATCAGATCCATTTAAAAGCTAAAGAAAAAAAATCGAAATATAGGCCAAGGTCAGCCTACTGTTTATCAAGAAACTAGAGGAGCAACTAGAAAAAACAAGTGATTAGATTTGGAAGGGGGAAAACAGGTTTAGTGAAGAATAATTTTCCCCCCAACCAAAATAAAGCATGGCCTTTTCTATCACCTACTACTTTATTGTAGTAGGAATACAAATAGGGTTGACATAAATGTTGGGTTTTCCAAAAGTGGAAACATGGTGATGGACAGCTGATCCAACAGAGTGAAAGAACAATAAATACAAGGAATTTCTACAACAGTAATAAAAGAGAGGCAGAAGATGCCTATTCTCAGTTAAGGAAACTTGCAATGGGCAAGTCAATGCTTCAATAGGGTGGAACTCAAGAAAGAGAGAAGAAGCCTTAATTCATTTGTTGCTTTCACTATTTACAAATGAAAAAGGCTATGGCCAAAACCATAGCCAACCTTGGTGCCAAAATTTAGGAACCTTAAAAGTGGGGGGAAAAGTGGGTTTTCAGAGTCACAGCTAAATAAAACCTCTTGACATTGCTTAGAATACAAACCTACAGTCTGCATATGGTCTACTTTTGTCTGGCTTAAAGCTGTTAAGAGGGAACACCAGGAGAAGGCAGCAAACAATGCTTACATATGCATCTTGTTGATTTTAGACTGAATACAGCCATCCATCAAGGCAGTGGTTGCAACATGGAGGGAAGAAACAGTGGCACACAGACAAGAGTCCTTGAACTGAATTCAAGAGCATTCTTCATGCCTTGTGGCTGCCATTCATTCCCTCAACCTGGTTGCTTCCGATACAGAGTCATCTTCTTTAGATTCACAGCTACATCTCTATTACTATTCTTTAGATTCAGTATCTCTCTTCACAATACTGCAAAAGATAGTTGATGCTGAAAACAGGACATTCATCAGTTGGAAGAGCATCACAGACAAAGTCACAAATCTGGCCATAAAGCTGCTAGATGACACACTCTGGGAGAGCCACACCGACAGTGAAAGGCCAGTGAGACACAAGGCACAAAGCCTGGCAAAGCAGATCACTAACTTCAAATTTGTGGTCTCAACTGTGGCTTGGTACAATATCCTGCTCCAAGTAAATGCTGTAAGCAAGGCATTACTAACCCAGCTGATGGACATCCCGGCCACTACTGTTATCAGAAGCTGCCTTGATTTCACTGTAGCCTACTGAGACAATGGATCTGAAGATGCCATCAGTGCTGCCAAAGAAACGGCAGAAAACTTAGTAGTTGAGCCTGTCTCAAGGAAACATGTATTCATCCAAAGAAGAGACAATTTGGTTACATGGGCAGAGATGAGATGATGGGAAGCTTGGAAGAAAAATTCAAGAAGGAAGTTTTTGCTTGCTCATTGACACCTCTCTAGTGTCCATCAAACAAAGGTTTGCCCAAATGAAGCACCACAAAAAGACCTCTCACACTGCTGCCTCTCGTGAGCTGCCTGCCCCTCCCCCACTCACACTGCTGCCTCTGTGTCAGGCAGGAGCCAGTATGTGTGGGAGATGGCTTAAAAGCCAGATCCCTGTGCACACTGGCTCCTCGAGAGCCACCTGTCACCCCACATATACCGGTTGAAATTATCAGCAGTTACAAGGTTATTTAATGAAAGGCATTTTAACAACTCTACTTAGTAAGCTGCCAGCAGACAGGAAAACACTTTTGAACAAATGTATGGACCTTCAATGGATGCTGACACATGGAAAATGTTCAGACAATAGGGATAAAGACTCTGTCTAAAAGGACATCTGTCACATGGGAAGAACTCTCCACCCAAGGTCTCCAATTCATTCACGGTGCAGAGCTGAAGGACAATTTTCCTTCTCAGATGATAACTTTGAGGATTCTGCTCATGCTGCCAGACACAGGTGTAAGTAGTGAAACACAGCTTTTCAAAGCTCAGGCTCATTAAAACATATCTTCAATTCACAATGGCCGACCAATATCACTTATTATTTTATTGCTTGAAAATGCCATTGGCCAGTCTTTAGATCTCTCAGACACTGAGCTTCTGTTTCTCAGGGGAAAGGTGAGAAGAGCAACTTTTTGCATTACAGAGCTAGGGTTAATGTTCTAAGGCTGTCACCTACTGTAATACTATTTAATACTGGTGTACACAATTCCATTTCTTGATGTTAGCACATTTTAATTATTCTCAAAATTTAAAAGTTTCTATAAGTTTAGAGGGAATTAATTTTATTTGCTTATATAGGGCATTGATTTTCAGATTAAAGCATGCAAATTTAACCCAGTCATATAAGACACTAATCAGGCATGCAAATCAAGCAAGGTTGTGAAATGGGCTACAAACACGATACAAAAATAAGGTATTTTAAAATTTAACAAATGGGTCGGGATCACCAAAGATGCTTCTCGCATAAGATGCCACTTGGTCTAGGACTGCAGCAACATGCCATTTTTGATGATGCAGCAGTTAGATGTCCGAACAATCTAGCTATTCATTTATGACACATATGAAGAAAGGTCACCATTTATTTAGGCATCTAAGTTTGGATGTATTCCCAAGTTTAGTCATCCAAGCTTGAAAATTAGACAAACATGGACTTTATACAGACTACATTAAATACACAATTGGATCTTTGTGGCATACACAAAATGTTATGTATGGAGCAATATCAATGCTCTGGACCTAAATACCTAAAATTTATGCAGGATCTGAGAGTTTCTCACATTTAATCTCCATGTGTTTACATACACCAATGCTGTAAGTATCAAGTAGAAAGAATCCCCAATGTTTTTAAATTGACTGTATTGAGAACGCAGAATTAAATTAGTGAATAGCATCAAATATTGACATTAGAAATATTAACCCTTCCAAACTACAGTAAAAGCTGTGTTATCTGGCACTTCACCAACTCAAACCTCGATGAACTGGCATTTCTAATCTTCACTGAAAGTCCGACTTATAATATGGTTGGGGTGAGGCCAGCAGGCTCCCTACTTGGCCCTGCGTGGTTCACCAAAAGCAGCAACATGTCCTTCCTGCTACTAGGTGGAGGAGCAGCCACGTGAGTTCCATACGTTGCTCCCACCCTGCCTTAGTGCTGGTTCAACACCTCCCATTAGCGGAGACTGTGGCCAATGAGCAGTGTGGGGGTGGCACTTGCGGGCGTGGCACTTGCGGGTAGAAGCAGCACAAAGCCGCCTAGCCACATCTCCACTTAAGAAAAGCAAGAACATGTCATTGCTTGCAGAGGGTCGTCCAAGGGCAGCAGTACTCGGATCCAGCACCCCAAAACACCTCCTGTGCTCCAATCCCCTGCCCTGAGCCTCCTCCTGCACCCAAACTCCCTCTCTCTTAGTTAAACCAGATTTTTTTACTTACCAGCACCCCCTATTCCCCTAACAGACTAAATAACAAAGCTTTTACTGTATCTAGATCAGTGTTTCTCAACCAGTGGTACGAGTACCCTTGGGGTACTCAAGAGAAGTCTGGGGGGGGAGGAGTATGTCAACAACTGAAATTTGGAGAAAACTGAATTTTGGTGCAAGTTTTAGAGTGTTTTATTATTTTTGTACTTTTTAGATCCACAAATTTAATCACCCTCCCGGCTACAATTAAGTTGTTTAAACAAATGTGTTGCAATGGTAGAAAAAAAAAAAGTGTGTCTGAAAACTGTAGGTACTGAGGATACTCTTTTTTTTTTTTAAACACTAATCTAGATAGTGTATTCCTGGCTGGTTTCAGTACTGTGAAAAGCATTTTACAGCACTTCGCAAGCAGAAAGAAGCATGTTTAATAATGTATAAATGACACACATAAAGCTACCAGGGCTCAGAAGCATAGAAGGTGAACCGGGCTATAACATTTCAAACAGGGAGCAACAAGAGGAGAAGAATGTGCTCAGACTGAAATAAATCAGCATACCAAAACCTAGATACACACATGTTGTCTAGGGAAACCACACATTTAACAAATGAAGTGCATCCTGATTCAAGAGACAACATGCTGGGTTCAGAAGATTTGATTTCGCTGCCTCTTGCTTCTTGTTTCAGTTATTACACTGATCTTACAGTGAAATCATTTCAGAATTTAGTTCTCTGTAGCTTCTTTTTTTTTAAAGATGTGACGAACGGATTCATTGAGAGTCTAACAACTGAGAGCCCTGCACATAGAATTCTCTCCATGTTTTAAATGTAGCTGCACACAGGGGTGGCCCGTGCCTATAGGCAAACTAGGCAGCCAAGTTACATGGGGCGCCAAATTCCAAACCCCGACCCTTCCATTTCCCCTTTCCTTTCCGGTGCCTTACCTGGAGCACAGCTTCCCTGCAGCCAGGAGGGGGGTAAGTCCTGGGAGAGGCAGCGTGCGGGGGGGGGGAGGGGAGTTTCCCCTGTGCCGCGGGGTCAGGGATCGGCCCTGCGGGAGGAGGAATGTGGGGGGGGGGGGTTCCCCTGCGCCGCAGGAGGAGGGGTCGCCCCGGGAGAGGCACATTCTGGCTTCTCTCTGGGGCAGTGGGATCTTGGGAGGAAGCAGGTGCAGGGGACTCTCTCCCCGGCCCCCATCCCCAGAACTCCATCCCCAGCCCTTTGGCCCCCAGCCACAGAACCAAAACCCTCAGTCGATATCTGCCCTTGGAGTTGGGGGGGTGGGCGCAGATTGCAGGGTTCACCTAGGGCGTCAGTTGCTGGCAGCTAGTCTAGGGCCACCCCTGGCTGTATGTTTAATGTAGAGCCAAAACTTTCAACCGACACACTGAGGAAAAGAAAAAAAACATTCATACAGTAGTAATTCCTCATTTAACATGTTAGATGTGTTTCTGAAAATGTTCTGAAAATGCTAAGCGAAAATATGCTATGCGGGGGTGGATTTTCCCATTAAAAATCATGGAAAAGGCGGGGTTGTGTTTCAGGTGGTAGTGGCAGCAAAGTCAATTTTTTGTTGGTGCTGGTTCGTCAATGTCAACATTAGATATCTAGCAACACAAGCCACCGCAGTTTGTTAAAACACAACGACAAACACGTGAGTGAGCGGAGGTGCACTGTGACCACGTGTATTCATCTGCTCATGTGTATTACCATTGTTTTCACCAACTTATACGGCCATGGGTAGCAGCCAAGTAGTCCACCACTTGATTATTTTCGTGTTATTTCAAGGATGGTCGTGTTATTCGAAAAATGTTCCCCCCCCCCCAAAAAAAAGCCATGCTATTGCGAAAACATGTTAAGTGGGCACGTGTTAAACGAGTAATTAATGTATTCATATTACAGCAATTGGTAGTAAGAACACAGTTGTACCATAGTAACAACCATGCGAGCACAAGGGTAGACAGGGTTCAGGAGTTCTTAGCACTATATAAAAGATACAATCTTGCTTATGACACGCTGAACAAATTAATTAATTAAAAAAAAGAACCCTGCCTCCACTGGCAATACAACACTGTTACTAGCTGTTGTAATTTTCTTGTTTAGATGCACCTAGAATGGCCCAATTAGGGATGTAAAAGAGCAGTCGATTAGTCAACCGGGGGGGGGCGGGCGGGGACAAAGAAGTCGGTGCTGGCAGGAGCCTACTTAAAAGCCGATTCCCGCCAGCACTGTCTCTGCCCCTCCCCCACTATCTCTATCAGGGCAGCGGGGGAAAACAGGGGAGGCTGCTTCGTGGGTAGCAGCCCCAGTCCGCAGGGGATCCCAACTTCCCACTGGGACCCCACATGGCCAGGGGCTGCTACCGGCACTCAGTATGAGCATGTGTCAGGACTAAACCCCACTGCAGCTCTGCCATTTAAAAGACAGTAACAGCCAGGCAGCTGCCCTCCCCTCCCCCCCGGCTCCTACTGCGTTTTAAATTGCAGAGCCACAGCAGGGTTTGGTCCCCAAGCCGGGACTGAGTGGGGTTGCCTTCCCCTATCAAGTAATCAAGTAGTCAATAAAAATTCTATCGACTACTCGCTTACTAAAATAACCTAATTTAATATCTCTATGCCCAATCTCTAAACCTAACATACAAATATCCATGTAGCACCAGATTCTCTAATTTGCCGCTCGCTCGCCTGCAACTGGCTGGATTAGACCATTACAGGACAAAATCAACTTTCAATCACACAATGATGTAACCAAACAGAATTTGACTAACATTGTTGTGACAAATATTATGTTTGCTGATCATAAAAGAAGCATACTATTTATGTACCAAACTACAACCTCAAAGTTTTGACTCTGCCTTCCTAATATAATACAGTCAGATTATCCAAAGTTCCATTATGCAAAGTTTCCTCTACCCAAGAGAGGATCACATCTCCCGACATCCATTAAATTAGGTTGAAAATTCCCTTGACGATCCAGAACCTTGATTACCCAAACCTATTCCGTGTCCCTTAAGTCACACAGATAATAAAAATGGCAATGCACTATAACAATACAATTCAGACGGCTTTCCAAATAGGGATCTTGCTTCCACTTATTTTAAGTATTTCTACAGCACCTTTCATTACATTATGAAAAGCCTCAACTTAAAAAATTGGAATCTAAGTGTTAATATCCAATCTGAAATGTATCTACAAACCTGGACTATCACTGACAAATATTTACGAATGGGTTAGACAAACATTTGTCAGGAGCGTCTAGGACAGAGATGGGGAAACCTAAGGCCTGGGGGCCGGATGCAGCCCCCAAAGCTCAGGGCTCCCCCCCAACATTGTAGATCCCACACTTGTGCTTCAGCCTCCACCTCACCATAGGGCTAGAGCATGCAAAATATACTAGCTTGAGTCCCCCAAGGCTCTGGTGTGCTACAGGAATGTGGGGAGTCTTATGAAAGGAGACTCTGAGAGCTTGGCTTGTTTACCTTAACCAAAAGAAGGCTGAGGGGAGACATGATGGCACTCTTTAAATATATTAGAGGGATAAATACGAGGGAGGGAGAGGAATTATTTAAGCTTAATACCAATGTGGACACAAGAACAAATGGATATAAGCTGGCTAGTAGGAAGTTTAGACTTGAGATTAGACAAAAGTTTCTAACCATTAGAGGAGTGAGGTTCTGGAACGGCCTTCCAAGGGAAGTAGTGGGGGCAAAAGATCTATCTGGCTTCAAGATTAAACTAGATGGGTTTATGAAGGGGATGGTTTGATGAGATAACATGATCTTGGTAACTAATTGACCATTCATTATCAGTGGGAAATAGGTCAATGGAGGGATGATAAGAGTTACTATAGAGAACTATCTGGGTGTCTGGCTGGTGAGTCTTGCCCACATGCTCAGGGTTTAGCTGATCGCCATATTTGGGGTCGGAGAGGAATTTTCCTCCAGGGTAGATTGGCAGAGGCCCTAGAGGTTTTTCGCCTTCCTCTGTAGCATGGGGTACAGATCAAAGCGGGAGGATTCTCTGCATCTTGGGGTCTTTAAAGTATTTGAAGGCTTCAATATCTGAGATATAGGTGAGAGGATTATTCTAGGGTGGGTGGGTGAGATTCTGTGGCCTGCACTGTGCAGGGGGTCAGACTAGATGATCATAATGGTCCCTTCTGACCTTAAAGTCTATGAGTGTCTTTCTCCATCTCAGCTGGGGGCCATGTTGGTGAGGGTTTGGGGTTTTTCTCCCCCTCTTGCTTTTGTGCAGCCCCAAACTGATTTTTCTGTGGGTCTGCAGCCCCCGACTCAAAAAAGGTTTCTCACCCTAGTCTAGACCTTTCCTCTGCATGGGGTAGACGACCTTGAGGCTGCCTCTAGTCCTACATTTCTATATGCCTTGTGCTGTCCCTGCATCATTAGGTCTCAAACATTTTACTTCTCAGGAACTTCTCTCCTCAAGACTTACCAGAACTATAATATTCCTCCTAGCTTAAAACATTAAAAGCCTGTTCAGATCAGTGATCATATACTGATTTTTTTTCTCCAAGAAAGCCAGATCTGAACAATAAATAGAAAAAAATACTTTCACTTTCTTAGCAACTTTACTCAACGATACCAAATTACGTTATAGACAATTAAGCCATAAAAGAGCCCTGTTAGATTGGTATAACATTCAGACCACTCCCTTCTGCTTAATCCACAGAAAAAGTATTTAAAGAAGGGACAAAAAAAGAAAGCAAGGCACTATTGAGGCAGCTTTTTTAATTCCTGTCAGGCTTCAGAGTGAAAGACTGGTGGCTGAGCCAGTTCTTCTTGTCTAGGTTCCAGGAAAGGCAGCTCTAACACTGCACCACTTCAGAAACAGCAACACAGGGAGGTGGAAAAAGTTATTTCTCTTCTTGTTGTGAACTCTGGCACGCCTGTGGGTCCCTCTCTTGCAAAGGCTGATGCACTTTAAAAGTGATGCCATTAATATCCAAAAACCCTATGGTTAAGGCAGAGAACGGTATTCATAAAAACAGTCCTGCTTCCAGCATCCTCCAGTAGTCTTACAAATCCAAAAACATTGGTCAGAAGAAAGGGCTTCTTTTCTCAAAGCAAACTTTTATTCTCCTCTTTCTCCAAGCTACTATAGCGCTAAACCAATTAATATGATTTCTAATCAAGTTTTAAAACTAAGCAGTGCCATGCAAACTTTTATACTTTGCAAGATGGAAGCCAGAAGTTTAGAAAGAAATGTACAAGTAGGTGCCTGTCCTCCTTCAGAACGGCACAGCCCACATTCTAGATTCTCTCTCCAAGGAGCCAGGCCCAATTCTCTTATCAGGAGAACAGGCAACAGTCATCTGCCTCACTCTGATAATAGAATCCACTTAACCATTTGTAAGCAGACTTTTCTCCTGCCCACAAAGAAGAAAGGGCTGTTTCAAGCAAATACTGACAACATGTTATAGATAGCATCACTTTTCTTCCCCACCGAAGAGTGATGAAAAGCTGGAACACTGAAAAAGAGGAAGGTGATCTGCCCAGAAGCAGAACTGCCAGCTGTTCCCCCCCCCAATAATGCAACTCTCCCAGAGATCAGTTTTCATTACAAATAATGGTTTGCAATATTTTCTACAAGGCAGGAGTGGACAGAACACATACCTGAAATAGTCATTTGCTGAAGCAATTCCAGTATTAAACGAAGAGAAATTTTAAAAATATATTTTTAAAAGGATACAAATTTGGGGCAGATTTAGTTAGTACCCTTTTGGCTATAAAACTGATAAAGCTCAGAACCTCTCCCAAATACATCCATCTAGATATTGACCGCTAATGGTATGTCTAAAGTGCAAGACCTTTGGCTGGTCTGTGTCAGCTGACCCAGGCTCTAGCATAGGGGTTGTGTAACTGTGGTGCAGACATTAAGGCTAAGTCTACACTGGCATTTTACAGCACTGTAACTTACTGGCTCAGGGATGTGAAAAAACACATGTACCCCAAGCGCAGCAAATTACTGTGCTGTAAAGCACCAGTGTGAACCAGCTTCCCAATGCTGTTAGCTACTCCCCTTGTAGAGGTGATTTGCATAGTGTGCTGGAAGATCTCTTCCCAAGCACTTGTGCTGGGGCATACTTTCAGTTAAAAATGTAGCCACAGCACTTTATACTTTTAACTATAGACAAAGCATCGAGCTTGGGCTAGTGCCTGCACTATAAAACGTCCTAGAACTTGGGCTCCAGCCCAATTCCAAATATCTAGCCCAGTGGCTCTCAACCTTTCCAGACTACTGTACCCCTTTTGGAGAATGATTTGTCTTGAATATTTCCATGTTACACTCATGTTGCACCTTACAAAAGTCACACAAAAATATAAAGGTGTTAGCACATTAACTGAAAAAATTGCTTACTGTCTCATTTTTACTGTATCTTTATAAATCAATGTATATATACATATTGTACTTGCATTTCAGTGTGCAATATAGAGAGTAGTATAAACAAGTCATTATCTCCATTAAATTTTAACTTGTACTAATTTTGCTAACGGTTTTAGTAGCCTGTTATAAAACTAGACAAATACCTAAATGGGTTGATGTACCCCTGGAATATGTCTGCGTATCCCCAGGGGTATGTACGTATGTATATATATATATATATATTTTCCCTCATACACATACACTCACTCACCTTGCTGAGAACCATTCGTCTACACACGATTAAGCAGCCTCTTTGGCCTAGCCCTATGAGCCTGAGTCAGCTAGCATAGGCCAGCCACAGGATTTTAACTGCAGTATTGACATATCCTGAGAGACGACAATGCCCTATCAACTTCCATGGCTCACACACCTCCAACATCTGCCAGGTCATCAAAGGATAGACTCACAAGTGAATCTGAAAGACCTTCCTCTAGGAAGAGCGATAGGTTTCCTCACAAAACACACACACACACACACACACACACACACACACACACACACACACACACACACACACACACACACACACTCAGAAAGGTCTACCACACCGGAGACCTTTCATCTAAAGCAGCTATGTAGCCAGACATGAACCCCATCTTGTTTCTCCTCCCCTCCCCCAGAGAGCAAGAGAAAGGCAGTCAGCCTTTGATGCCCTGGGAACACAGGTGTGCTGCCTGTCCCTGACTCTACCATAAACAGAAACCAGACAGTAAATGGGCTAGCTGGCGACCCGGGGCCTCCCGCCATCCTGATGACTAGTACCAGTAGTTGACACACCTGCACTGTCCCAGGAGAGGAATCTTCGCCCATCACATACCAGAGGTGCCCATTGTCTGCATTTTCCCAGGTGTGAATTATGCTTTGCACCCTTCGTGGGAAACTTGGCATTCAAAGCCATTTTTCCTAATTGGCCACTTGAGACCAGGAAGAAGCCTACGTGATCCAAGGGGTATAAAGAGGGGTATAGTAACCTACCCCATTTGAGCTCCAATCATCTATACCTGCTGGCAGGTATTGATTGTCTCCCGAGGTTTGTGGGACGCCCAACCTCGCCCTACTTCTTCCCGAGGGATTGAGAGAAAGATGCTGGCCACGCCAAGTCTGGAACGCTGGGGTGAGAATTATACCTGCTAGGTGTCTATTTTGCATGCATTTAATAAGAGCTCAGAGAACCAAAAGGGTTTCATGGTACCTGTAAGTGACTTATTAGTGTAATTTCTGTCCTGTCCTTTGTAGTGGCTGTGTTATCTGTAACACAGCAGTAGCATTTAACAGCTAAGTTTACCCTGTAACAATAAAATAGTAACTGTTTAAGCTTTAACCTGACTCCTTCAGTTGCTGTAACAGAACCAAGCACAATTTAAAAGAACTTCAGCCGGTCATAAGGGACTCACTGCCCTGACTGTCAGCTGACAAGCTATCACAGTATTCATCAAAGCAGCATGCAAAATCCATAATATTTTGATTTAACAGACCTTCTAACATATACAAACTTTACAAGCTGAATTTAATGACCTATATGGGATAGATTTCAAAAGATAATATTCCAAACAGAATATTCTGATATAGTCACTAGCATTACAGTTTGCCCTTTTAGTAAACTCTGTTTCAGTGGGAAAAAATATTCCCCATGGAGAGACCTAGAATAAAATATTTACTTGGCTAAACAAGTCCTTTATATATGTAAATTATTACTAACAGCTCCTTCTTGAACCAGGAAAGTACATGTTCCAGCTAATGTATTAGCAGAGATTATATCTGTACAATGGATTAAAAGGCAAAATAGATTAAATGTTAGAATTAATCTTACCACCACCTAAATGCTTTTAAACTTCCATGTGCAAATGACAGCATTTACATTTGAGAAGTATCAGTGTAAGTATTTTTAATATTTTACATTAGAGAAAAACAAAGCCACTCTTGCTTTCACTGTTGAAACCAAAAAAAGCTTCCTCCCTGAAACGAAGCCAAGGCTAAATACTTTTGTCAGTCAGATATAGATTCAAGCACGCTTTCCAAGACAATCAGCTGTTCATACTACAAATTGGGCACAAATATGAATGTATGAAAAAGAATACTAACACAAAACCCAAATTTAGCCAAGCAAGCATTAAAAAAAAGACAGACACAGACACATACTGCATGCAATAAAGGTCACAATTACATTCATTCTGGGAACAGAAGCTAGATGTTCCACATTTGTCATATCTAAGGCCTTATTTGCACCACAGGACATGATGATGCATTTGAAACAGGGATAGAACATTGCTTCCCAAAGCAGTTGCTCAGATAGTGGACAAAGTGACATCATAAAATTATTCCAACCCTTTCTCTTCCTCCCCCCACACATACACGTACGTTTTAGGAGTCTTAAAAAAAATATTTTAAACTGCTTTGGCCCCATCCAGCTCAGCCAACTCTTATCTGAAGTCAGAATATGGTAGTAATATGTTTTACTGTAGTTTTTAAAACTACTCCAACAAGAAAGGTTTACATGTGCGCGCACACACAATCTGTATCAGCTTTGAGCCTCGCTTACACAAGAGTATTGTCAAGATTAATCAATGTTTGCAAGACACTTTGAAGAGTAACAGCACTGTATACGCACAAAGCATTTTTATAGTAGAGCATGAGAGTCAGCATTGTCCCCCTTTCTTGTCTACTCCCTCCCTTGTATTACTCTTCCAGAACCTTCTGCCCAAGTCTCTCTGACATTACTAAGACTTTGCTTGTTGCATTCCAAGCTCCTCTCAGTAGGAAGCAATCTTGCTACACATCTGTGAACAGGAAAGCCTGTTCCCTTCCTGTCTTCTGCAGCTTCACTCATAGGCACAGCTGCAGGCATGTCAATTTCTGCCAGCTTTGCACTAGACTAGCCTATTAATTCTCACCTCATTTTGTAATTAAAATCACAAGATAAATTAATTTTCCATCAATCTTCCTTTTGAACCATATTCCCATACCCTTACCATGAGTAGTATCTTACTCAGTAACTGATTCCACTGAGACGACTTGAGAAATAAGGTACTCCTGAAGGTGACTACAAGGCCAGAGTCCGGCCTTAATATTTCAACTTTTAAACTGGCAAAGGATTGCTAAAGTTACAAAGGAATTCAAAAGCTCTTAATGACACAGAGGACACTAGCAGCTATAGGGATGGGTACTTTAAAAAATGCAGAGAGATTAGACAGACACTACAAGAGCAGAAAGTAGCTTGGGTGCGATCAGTATGAAGAACATTTAGCAGCATAATTATATGTAAGAACTGCTTTTAGTATTGTTGGCATTTAATTACTTCATCCGGCATTAAAATACCACCACCACTAGAGAAATCTGCAATAAATATTTTAGAAACTAGACCAATGAGTGCCCTTCCCTCATTTTCCCTGCCACAACTGAAGAGAGTGATTCAGAACAACAAAAGGCATTTCTCATGGTACAGTGCACAGACTTGTTCCGTTAGTGAACCTAGTTGAAGCTTACTGTGTCCGCCACATCACTTTCAGTGAAGTGCACCACCACTTCATGCAAGAAAAGTACAGATGTTTACATTAAGTAGTTTTAGTACAGAGGACAACCAGTGAAAGGCCCATAAGGAAAAAAAAAAAGAAAGAAGAGACTAAACCCAGTGTGGCAGGCAGGTGAAAAGAATGGACAAAATTATTTTTTCTACTCCATCCTCTGGCTTTTATGCAATCTTGTTGCAACATCCATTATGAGCTTCATTCAGCCACCCTTATTCACAGATAACAATGCAGCTGCTTGCTTGGTAAGATGCTGTTGAAAGGTTGCAGAATCAGGCACTCCAGAAACAACAGATAAACATTCAGACCATATCACCCAACTTTCTAACAGTCAGATCCTAATGGTAACGATTTGTCCAAGGGTACTGAGATGCAGAACAACATTATTTGTTTAATCTCATCCTACAGTTTAGAGGAACATGCTCTATGTGAGCATTTACCAACAAAATGGAATGCTGGAACAGCTGGAGGTGTGCTTCAGAAACACCACTACCTTTCTGCTTCTAATTAAATCTCAGGAACAACACTGTCCATTATTTATGGTGCAGGATCAGAAAGACTCTAACACAAGCCGAAATGAGCAGGAACAACAGAGTTGTGTTGAAGCCTATTCGTGTTACTCAGAAAACTGGCAACCTGAAGCAAGGTTTCGAAGCTTGTACACACACATGTTCATTCTCCTGTTCAAAATGTGATGTCGGACAATATATACCAGTTTTTATTTCCCTTTCATAATAATGAGTATTTTCAATATTGTTATCAAATGAAGATATTATAGTCCAGGGGCTCATCCATATAGTTTTTGCATAGCATTTAGGTTTAGAAACCATTATAGTTAATGATCAATGTTATACAGTATCAGTAACTACAAAATATTAAAATTAAACACTTTATACAGATAACTGTGTCCACACTAAGGATTTACAACAATTTAACTATTTCCATTGCTATTATAGTTAAATTAGTACAAAGACTGTATATAGCCAAATCCTGGCAAGCTAGAACTTGAACCTAATTTGCCTACTCTTCAGTGTGACAAGTAGATGAGATTCTCTCTAAACTGCTTATGAGAGGAACAGAAGGACTGGAGTGAAATGCCAAGACACAGATCTTTAAAGAGTAGTCCTACCAATTCCTTGGCTCAGAGCAAAGAGCAAAGAGCAGCAGAGCAGCCAGCATCTCAGAAAAAAGGTAAGGAAATCAGCGAATATAAACTGATGTTAGAGGAGCTCTGCCAATTAACACCAGCTCTTTCTTATTTGGAGGAGCCTAAGGAGGAGCAAAGTCGTGATACACCCATCCTAGGGATGGGGTGGAAAGCAATGCAACAGAGCTGCCTGCTCATGTTTGTCAGCAAGAAGAAAAGATCAATATCCCCCACAACAGTCAGAAAAAGGCAGTATAGGTTCCCCATAATGTATTGCCCTCTGGACTTCACAGAAAAATCCCCCACAATCTGATACAGGGTTCAATAAGGGACAACATTTCTTGAGCACTGCCACATGAAAGATTTTTTTTAAAGCACTTGTGTCTACTGAATAATGTAATCAGTACTTATGGTTCTGGTCAATTTCCATTGCACTGCATCAACTAAAATACCACAAATTTTCAGTTAGCGCCTCTGAAGAGGAGTTTCAAGAAAAAAAAGCAATGGGAGAGAGGGGGGAGAAATCTTCCCAAAAACAATACAAGAGAGAGAAACATCACCAGTGCTTGAACTATCCAGTTAGGTCCACTATTAGGAGGATAGCGAGAGCCAGGTACCACCCAGATACTACAAATCTATTAGGATTCACTTAAAGAAAACACAGAACCAAATATGGGATATCTTAATTTTGAAAAATATATATACAAAAGCATGTAGCTAGAGGGCAGTTGGCACTATTAATGCCATAAACTACAAGACAGATTTCAGCTATGTGATATCCTTTAAAGAATAATGTACTACCAGAAATGGAACAGTCACATAACTCCACTATAATGGCAACTTGTAATAATCCCGTATGGGTTGTTTATTGTGAAGGCGAACAGAAGAAGGAATTACATAGTTTGGAATTATTTACATTAACAGAGTGGGGCTATCTAGTTTACTGCACCCAATGCAGCATGTATGATTACCTGTCTGTGGGGCATGTGCAATATATATGTATTCAGTGCAAGGAGCTCCTGGCCTTTGTATACCATGTACGGGCTTTGGAGATCAGAGTGGCTGAACTGGAGGAACTAAGAGAGACAGACAGATACACAAATGAGACTTTCCAGCACACTGTACAATGGTCCCAGCCCTGGTCTGACAATCTCTGTACTACTGAGGAGAAGGAAATACTCCGAGTGGGAGAACATCCAACTGGAGCAGAGGGAAATGATCCCATACTTGTATCCTCCTGCACTGAGGATACCTCTCCAGGGGAGGGAACTACAGTTATTAGGAAGAGACAGGTAATAGTTATGGGGAATTCAATCATTAGAAATATAGATAGTTGGGTTTGTGAAGATCAGGAGGACCACATGGTAACTTGCCTGCCTAGTACTAAGGTTGCGGATCTAGAGACATCTAGATAAACTTGTGTGTACTACTGGCGAGGACTAGGTGGTTGTGGTACATATAGATACCAATGACATAGGGAAGGATGAGAGAGTGTTCCTGGTGTGTCTGGATCTATGAAGGTGACTGTGGTAATCCAGGGGTTTCTTATATATAGTTGTCTGTAAAATTTCATTACTGATTGTGGTGTCCAGGAACTTGATACTTAGTGTTTTATAGAGAGTTTGATCGATGGGTAGCTGTTGCTGAAGTTGTGATAGAAATCCACGAGGAGCTCTATGACGAGTGGGGCTCTTGAACATTTCAAAAACAGAAGCACCGCAGGGAACATGGAGCCAGCAGGAAAGTCCCTGTTGGCCCTGTGCTCCCTGCGGTTCCCCCCTATGAGAGGCAGCAAGGGGGGAGGGGACAGGAGCCAGTGCCAGAGGGAGCCGGCTTAAAAGCTGGTCCCCCCCCAGCACCATCTCCGGGGTGCCGCCTGCTCTCCCCTTGCTGCCTTGATTAGAGGCAGTGGGCAGGGGGGTATATGGTAGGCTGCTGCAAAACAGCTCCTGTTCGTGGAAGCCAGGGCTGGCTGAGGGCAGCAGCTGCTCCAGCACCTGCCCCTCCCTGTCTGTGGCCAGCCCTGGCTGCTGAGAACAGGGGCTGGTGCTGGAGCAGCCTCTGTTTGCTGTGGTTGTCCTCCATGAACAGTGGCTGCTGGACTCATGGCTCTCACTGATCATTGCGCCTCTGAATGTTAAATGTAGTAAGAGCCTGCCAGACTCTTACTACATTTAAAATGCAGAACTGAAGCATGCATGGCTCCCAGAGCCAGTACTGCTCAGTTCCAGCTGAAGCTGGATCCTGGGCCTACCTCTGCTGCGGCTCTGTAGAGAGGTCCTATCAACTAATTGTATAGACAATACAAATAGTATCAACTATACAATTAGCCTGATAACCGCATTTTAACATCGTTACCAGCTCCCGCCTGCCCCTCTCACCCTGCATGCTGCTGCCTCTCCATCAGAAGCAGCAGTGTGGAAGTCCGCAGGTTCTGGTGCTCATGAGGACCTTCTTAAAAGACAGCTCCCCACAGGCACTCACTCACGCCACACCACTGCCTTTGATACAGAGTCAGTAAGGGGGGGTGCTTATAATTAATAGAATTAACCAATAAGCCCAGGCTAGTCAACCACATGTTGACATCCCAAGAAAAAACATTCCCCCCAAGCACAGCAAGTTAGAATACTGCAAAGCATCAGTGTTAACAGGCTCCCACTTCCCTCATAACAGATGACTTTACTGTGAGTGGTTGGACCACAGAAATCCCCTTGAGACTCTCTCACCTCTGAGCCCACCTACCTGCCCTTTGGGGTGCTCCACCACCCTGTCCTGCTGGGTCAAAAGCTTTGGCCTCCCAGCAAAGGCACAGAGGTAGAGTAACAGTACCGCTCTTCAATTGAGGTAAGTGCCCCAAACCCTGCCCCCTCCTGAACCTAATCTCCCACTCAGATCCCACAATCCAACCCTCAGTCCACTCATACACCCTGCCTACTGTCCAAACCCTGCATCCATTCCCTGGAAGGCTCCTCCCACACACTGAACCCCTCATTTGGCCCTAGCCAGGAGCCTGGGGGGGGCCACAAATTATACTATCTTTGAGCCCCTAGAAAGGAAAAAGCTTTAATCTAAGATAGTACCTACTTGCAAAGACAGCAGTCACAGTTCTACAAATGGCACAACGTTTTACTGATAAAGAAATGTACTCACTGGGTTGTACAGTTTAAAAGATCTGCACAAGTCAGATACCTGAATAGAATTTCTTAGGGAAGTTTTTCTAGTTACCAAATCACATCAAGCTATTTTGACCAGGAGTTTAGGAAAACAAAACAGACCAGCTGTGTAAAGAGAACTGTAATTAGTATGAGAAACAAATATTTTCACTTCCTTAGTTCTAATATGTATAACATAATTTCTCTTTTGTGTTAAAGCTATGGCTAGAAGAGCCTCACTTTTTCTGTTCTGCATATTAAAAAATGTACATTTAAAAAATCAATTAAATTCAATTTAAAAAATTCTGTAATTTTAGCTTGGTCTTAAGAGGTTTAAACTGTTTTTGAACAAGTTGGTGGTTTATACATTTACAACCACATTAAAGATATAAAAACTATACACAGAGTAATCTCAAAATGATCCAGTTCAAACAGAATTCCAGGATACATTAACAGGAGTGTTGTGAGCAAGAGAAGAAGTAATTCTTCTGCTCTTCTCTGCACTGATTAGGCCTAAATTGGAGCATTGTGTCCAGTTCTGTACACCACATTTCAAGAAAGATGTGGAGAAATTAGAGAATGTCCAGAGAAAAGCAACAAAAATGAGAAGATCTAGAAAACATGACCTAGGAGGGAAGACTGAAAGAATTAGGCTTATTTAGTTTAGACAAGAGAAGACAGAGGGGACAGGATAGCAGTTTTAAAGTATCTAAAAGGATGTTGCAAGGAGGAGGGAGAAAAATTGTTCTCTTTGGCCTCTAAGGATAGGACAAGAAGCAATGGGCTTAAATTGCAGCAAGGGAGATTTAGGTTGAACATAAGGAAAAACGTCCTACTTGTCAGGGTGGTTAAACACTGGAATAAATTGCCTAAAGGATTGTGGAATCTCCATCACAGGAGATATTTAAGAGCAGATTAGACAGCCACCAGTCAGGGATGTTCTAGACAGTGTCTGGTCCTGCCGTGAGGGCAGGGGACTGGACTCGATGATTTCTTGAGGTCCCTTCCAGTTCTAGGATTCTATCTAGTTATGTTAAGTCTAATAAATACTTGTAGCTATGTAAAAATCAAAAGAGTATGCAAGTAACTGGATTTTAAAAACAAGTTTAAAACATCTGCAAACGGGACTACAAAATGGTCACGCTATTCTAAGTCCATATGAATTTAGTTAAGAGAAACAAAGGACAGATACCTCGGTATACTAGCTATCTTTCCACCAGAATGCAGTTCAGAGCAGCTTCAGGTCTGTGCAGAGTTGCACCAACTTACGATATCCCTTGTAGGTGCAGAGTGCAGTGGTATGATGATGGACTGGTGCTCAAGAGAACACACTGAAGCCAGGCTTCCTGCCCCTGCCCTCCAGAATCTTCTCACACATCAGAATCACCTCACACCTCATTAAGATGCACAGCTGTAGCGGTCCCAGACTCAGCACAAGCTGGGACTGAGCCTGGCTAGCTCAGTCCTGGCTTGTGCCAGGTCCGAGACCTACCCCTGCTGCGGCTCTACATTTTAAATGTAGTATGAGCAACTACTGATAGAGGCAGTAGCCGCAGAGAGAGGGGGGACAGGTGGTACTGCGGAGACGGTGCTAGGGACAACTGGCTTTTAAGCTGGCTCTCCATAGCACTGGCCCGTTCCCCCACTTGCTGCCTCTAATATAAAGACAACAAGGGGGTGGGGAATGCAAGCAGTCGACTAGACTACTCGCTTACATCCCTAACACACACAGCTCATTTTTGTGGATATGGATACAAATTTTGTATCTAGAACTTGCAAATTTGCAGATATCCACTTTATATCTGTGTCTATCTTCATTCACTGCTGTCAATGCAGATATCCACAGCTCATTTTTGCAGACATAAATGTAGATACAAAATTTGTATCTGCGCAGGGCTCTAGCCAAAGGTCACGTGCATGTAACCATCTGCAAAGTACTGTAATGTTTAAATAATCTGTCTTGAAGAGTTGGTTTTCTGATTATTTTATCATCACGGAAGGAAAAAAGATCTTGTAAATAAAACATTGCCTTGGGGAGACACAAGACCTGGGTTCTACTCCCAGCTTTATGACACACTTCCCCTGGGACCCAGAGCACATCACTTAACCTTTCTGGACTGGTATAGTCTGTGAAAATGAAAAGTGTTTTAAAATATATTAAACCTGCAATGATCAGAAATTAGCTAACATTTTAATCATCACTGTTTTAATACACACAAGTTTACACTAAAAAAAATGTTAAGGCTGCAAAATCATGCATTCCACAGTTAGGATATGCCAAAATTAAAGACCCATATAGCCTTAAATCAATGCCCTTGTGTCTATGCAGTATGATACCGTCTTTAATTTCATGATCATATTTTGCCCACAGGACTCTGCTTCTCATTCAATTCACAGTATGGATGGTGCTCAACTAAGGAGCAGCTATTCAATATTTTGTTTTCTCCTCATTGCACACTATTAAAACGCTACTCTGAAAACAAATGTATTGGTTTCCTCAAAGGCTTTTATAGATGGGGAACTGAGGCATAAAGAGATTAAGGTATAAAATGTCCGCTAATTTTGGTTACCCAATTTGAGGTTGCTAATACCCGAATTTTCAGACTATTAGCAGTATGTAATGATTTTTATGTTCAAAATACAACTTATTGATTTTCAGCTACAGAGTGGTCAGTGTAAATGAAACCCTAGAAAAGTTTTGGTAACTAAAACCAAACTTAGTTACCACCCGGGAAAGTTTGGTTTTAGTCACTTGCCTAGCTTCACACAGCAACTCCATGACAAAGAAAGGCAGCGGCAGATTTAGGGCAGGGCGAGCGGGGCGGCTGCCCCGGGCCCCGTGCTTCCCGAGGCCGCACACATGCGCCGTGTCAAAGGGGGGGCCCTGCGAAATTTCGCTGCCCGGGGCCCCGCAGTGCTGCCCTGGGCCCCGCAGCACTCTCATCCGCCCCGAAGAAAGGGATGGAATCTGACTTAACTATGAGGCCCTCTTTTTTGCAATCCTCTGCCTATAGATCACAGCATCCTTCCCTATACAACCCTGATAACTGTGGGTCTTCCCAACCACTCTTGACATGCAACCTAAATTGGATGGATGACAGACCTCTGAATCACATCCAGGAAACTGTCTGTATACATTCATGCTTCCTCTATTCACTTTCTTCCCCTCACAGGTTACTCCAATACCCAGTGATGCAGGACCTGTTGCTATGTAAGAAGGGCACAGAAACCCAGAGGACCCAGTATGTACTCTCCTCTGGTCCCACAGCCTACCAGGGATATCATGTTGTGGCTCCTTCACAGAGCCATGAGAAGGGGTGTGTACTTGGCACAGTTCATAAACTCCCAACACTAGTACTTTGTGGCAAGAGGAAGACCCCCAGCACAGAGTCGGGTTGCAGTCCCTCTTCTACTTCCTCCAGAATGTCTTAATGAGGTTCTGATTGCTTTTCTCACACCTCCGCTAAGTCTATACTGCTTCCTTCTTGCACAAAAGCCTATGCAAATGAAGCGTGGATTAGTATATTGCCATGCTTCATTTGCATAATTAGGGGCCATTTTTGCACAAGAGACTTTTACGCTAAAAGGAGGTGAGTAGACGGCTCCTTTTTGCACAAAAACCCCCTCTTGCACAAGAGCCGTTCTTCCTAATTTTTCCTGTGTCTACACAGCTACTTTTTGCACAAAAGCCTCGTGCGCAAAAAGAGCCCCTAATTAATTATGCAAATGAAGCATGGCAATATGCAAATCCATGCTTCATTTGCATAGGCTTTTGCACAAGAAGGAAGCAGTATAGGAGTAGCCCTCCTGACCTAGGACTCCCTATCCATTAGACATTTTAAAATGCACGTATTTGTGTAACTTTCAGGGATTACATTTAAAATGGGGGGAGCGGAAGCCAGTGCTCTCGGTGAGACAGTTTTTAAGCCGACTCCGGTTCCTCCTCCCCATGGCTGTTACTGTATCAAAGTCAGCAGCCCAGGGACAGGCGGCTCTGTGCTTAAAAGCCAGCTCCCTACACACACCAGCTCCTCCCTCCTACCCCACCCCCTGCTGCTGCCTCTGTATCAGAGGCAGCGGGAGTGGAGGACTATGTGTAACCAAGAGGATTATCTGATAAGCCCAGGCTCATCGGTTAACTGTGTACTCAGGTACCCATTCATATCCCTACTGTCCCTCGCCCCACAAAGTCACAAGAACTCCTTGACAACTCCTCCTGATGCTGGACAAGTCAGCCAACCATCATGCCAGGAGGAGAAAGTTAAACAGGAGAGGGGATGTGCTCTGTGGAGCTATTTCCATTCTGTTATCCACTCATGCCTCCATGCTGAGTCAACTGACTCCTTAGACACCTCTGAGCAGCTACCACCCAGTTTCACTGGCCCCGCCTCACCAGCTAATGGGGAGGGTCTTCAGTTATGTGGGCTTAGGCCCACTGGCTTCCAGAAACTAAAACAGGTACATAACCCTGAGCTTTGTGAGCCTCCTTGGCCAACCACGCTAAGCAATAAGTCAGCTGAATGACATTCAGAAGGACTCTCTCCAAATCATGCCTGAGAAACATCTGTACATGTTCATGCTTCCTACCGTCCACTTCTCGGACCCTCATAGCCTCTCCTCACACCAAGTGATGGACCTACTTCCATCTAAGGAGGGAGAGGAACTCCAGCGGGCTAGCCTGTACTCCACTCTGATTCCACAGCCCACCAGGGGTATTAGCTGGTGGTTCCTCCATAGAGCCACAAACATGGTTGCATATGTTAACTCACAAACTCCCAACACCTATCCTTTCTGCAGCAAGAGGGAGACTCTGGCATATATATCTAGGTAGAGTAAATCACACTCAAGGCCCTCTTCTAGCTCTTCCAGAACCTCTTCTGCAGTTCTGGCTGCCCTTCTCCCCCGACCTCCTCATTTAAGCATACCCCATCCATGGCCACACCTAGTTGCAAGACCTTATCAGCCTTCTTCTGGCAGTGACCAAGATGGCCATCCCACTAGATGTTGTGCAATAGGTACACACCTTCTGAATTCTGCAACAAATGAGACAGGAGTCCTATAGACAGACAGCCTTAGTGATTCATACCCATAGAACAGTCTATCCTGTTCAGTGAGTGACATTTTTATATAAATGTTCATGCACTTGTACAACTCATAATAAAGAGGCAGACCTAACCAATCATAAAACATTAAAATCACCAGCTGAGAGTTTAGGAGATTAAATTTCAAAAGAGACAAAATTATCTAAGTCATCACATTTTTAGAAGTTTTACCGATGTCCTTTCAAAGCTTCCTTTACATTTCAAAGCCTGACATTCTTTTACTGCCATGTTCTTTGTGTAGGTAGAGAAAAATGATCACTGTGCAGACAATGACACGACACAATTTTACACATTAAAAAAAAAATCAAGAATTTCATATATAAAAATCACAAAACTTGAAAAAATATAAATCCTGCTGCACTCAAACCCAGACTAATCTTGGCACTATTATTATCCATCAATCCTGAACAGTATAACAATATTTCCCACAGTATATTTTGCTATTGATAACAATAATGGTTCAGTATAAGTCAAAAGTCAATCAAATGTTACTGCTTCAGTGAATCTGTCAGCCTCCTCTGTAAACATGGCTTTCAAATAAATAGTGGCTATCAATCAACATTCACATTCCTAACCTAATAGAAACTGTAGACCCTAGAGTTATGTATAAAAAAATCATTGGGCAAATGTTAACCAGAAGATATTTCGTTTTCCCTCTCAGAAGAGTAGAATATTATTAACACCACTACTTCCCAGGAATAACCAACATACTTTATGAATAGGATGCATTCTGTATTCATACTTTTAGATTTAAGCAATACCTGTTTCCAAAACAAACAACACATAGGTACCTCCCATCACACAACTATAATCTATAAGAACCCTGCCCTGGCAACAAACTTTCAAATCTATGCCATCTTTACTGATGCAATCCATCCTATTTCAAAATATCCTGAAAAAATTATATTAGCACAGTATTACAGCTCTTTGCAATTGCAGTCCTTATAGCAGTAATATAGTCTCTGCTTCTCCTTACACACATACATGCTAGCAAATTAATTTTCAGGGATTGCTATGTTGTTTGTTTTTAAATACACATCCAAATATGCAAGAGGATAATATGTACCAACACATTACTACAGCTCTCTGCTTATCAAGAAGGACAGACATATTAGTCTTGAGAAAACAGGAAAATAAATTTGAGTGAGATTAACTTGACATTTTCGTCCTGGACAGTTTTAGAAAGAATGATAGGGTCATATACAAAGAGCATTTTAACTTTTAACTATGGTACCCTCAACCTATGCCCTGCAATCAAACAAAAACAAATAATGGATTACCCTTTTAAAAGACTAGATAGTGTTAGTGTTATACTGTCTGGCAATGTAGCCTGAAGAGAAACAGAGTGTTTGACACAATTTAAAACTTCTTAAAAGAGACACAACCCTGCATTGGTCTTATCTTTTGGTTTTTTGCTCACTGAATCCCTCTCACTCCGTCAGTGAGAAGCTAAGGAGCACAAGGAATCCACAAGTGGTCTCCTTTATTCTGAGCTAAGTTCATGAAATAGTCTGTCAGACCACAAAAAGAATGACTCACTTGAAGTTCTAACCAATAACCAAAGATACAGGCATAATTTTCAAACACATAAACCAAAAACATAAAGAAAACAAGTGATAAATAGTTGAAAGTACATGTAGGCACATTTTCTATGGGGAGAATCAGTTGCTTAACAATAGCTGAAATCAGCTTTTCCTAAATTTTCATCTACTTTAATCAAGAGTTACTATACTGTACTTACCAATATTTTGTTATCCACTTTATCTCCCTTGGTTTCTAGCTTTACTTTTTTCTTCACCGAAATTTTAATCTTCCTCCCAATAACATCCTTGATACTTTCTGAAATAATGGAGAACACCTTAATCAAATACTTGCATTGCCAGGAAGAGTGTACATGAAAAATAACATTTTAAAATTTTCAGGGAAAATTCCTCAGTCACATTGCATTAACTGGCATTTTCTTACCATGCACCCTGCTGTTTGTAGAATCTTTATTAAATGAGTGCAACAATCTGACCCAAATAAAAATAAAGCCACACTTAATTTATGAGAAGTGTGTCATTATATACAGCTATTTAACGAACAAGTCTATTGTCCTGAGTAGAGATTAGATTTATACTAGAGTCTTACTCAGTTCAGAGCCCATCAGGAATGTCATTTCATATTTCCCTACACTGTTCCCATTCTAGAGAGACGTGAAAAATATCCCCTAATATCCCTCCAGGTAGTTGGGCAAGACCAGGTAGCAAGCTGAAAATCATTTCAGTTTTCCTGAAAGATTGAATAAGAGACTCTCTTCCTTGATGCATTTCGAATATTTGTCTTTTTACTCCAATCTGAGATTAACATTTTTTCAAAACACCTGATTTTTTCTTCAGGAGGGGAATGCTGTTTGCAGCCAATCGTAGTCAGAAACCCCATCCTTCACCAGGCCACATGGCTGCTGTGAGAGTAGCAGTGCCGGTGGTAGCTCTACAACTTAAGCCAGGCTCACTCCTTTTGTTACCTCCTTTCCCTCTATAAATAGCTCCAAGGGCTTCTGCCACTGTTCACAGCAACACAGCAGCAGAATGAAGTGAGCTTGATGCTTGTCAGTTTCACAGTGACATTACAGGGTTTTAAATAGCAACAGTGAAACTGATTACAAAATTTGTCCATTGTACTGTGCTGATGACTGGGAAAGAATTCTCTTCTATAAAGAATTCTCAGAGGCACTGAAGTACAGACTCTGGAAAAAATTAATGGCATCAGGTCACACTAAAGTTATATTTATAACAACTAGAAACTTTTATTTATATATATATATATATATATATATATATATAAATAAAATACAAAATTTTAGAGAATTTCCCACATGAAGAAAGTTTCCTACTCACCATCGCGATGTACATTTTTCAAGTCATTTTATAGATCCGAACACCCAGGCAATCAGGAAGCTTAGGCTCAAATTTTCAAGTTTTCACTTTTTTTATTGCCTCCATTTCTGGTTGCCCAACCTGAGACACAAGTGTCTCTTCAGCAAATGTTTCAAAATTAGCATAGACGCTTAGAACGCTTGTGCCTCAAGTGAGCTGCTGAAGGAATGGAAACTGGAATTCAAGATTTCTGATTCCAAATTTAGTCATTGCATTTTACCAAGTGTCCTTTTCACAGAGAGCTCAGGATCACTGGGGAATCCTGATTGTCTACCAAGAAAATTAAATTTTCCTTCTTATGAAATACTCCACTTCGACCAGTGTTCTCTATATTATAAAACACGTAAGCAAAGAAAAATGCTAATTAGACACAGAAGGCACCAAGGCCCCCAGTACTGCGTCCTGATCATGTGAACAGACCCATGGACCTATGTAGAGCCCAGCTGCAGTATATTTGGCTCTCTGTGAGGGCAAAGGTCTCCCAATGTAGATCAGCTTGCAAAATCAAAGCAAAATTATGAAACTTCACTCAAGTTAGTAACAGATTTGGCATTTTTAAGATACAACATAACGTCTTATTTGTGGAAGAGGTGCCAGAATGACTCAGCTTTGCTCCATGGTTCTCTTAGCACAGATGACAAACCTAACTCATCACATATTGAATTATAGTAGAAACCCATTCACAACATTAACACATGCTATGCTTGATAGGAAAAAAAAAGTTGTCAAATAAGTTATCTACACCTAATCCTTAATACCTATCCTAGACTTCTAAAAATCAGTCATTTTTGCAAGCAATTAAACTATAATATAATCTTAATAATTAAGTAAATTGGCAATTAAAAAAGAGCAAAAGTGGTTTATATTGCCTACACAAAGGGAGAACATTTATGCCGGCTGCAACTTTTCCTCTCAAGTTTTATATGGATTTCATATATATTATAAATTACGTTTGTGTTTCAAATTATGACACTGGTGAGCACACTAAAGAAAAAACTAGTGTGCATGAATCAAAATTAATATACAACATGTCTAAAGGCTGACAAAATACTGCTTCCGCCTATCACTGATACAAGAGTTAACACAATTACTTGTTCTATAAGTGAAATCCTGAAGCTCTTCTTCAGGAAAACTTTACATAATACCAAATGAAGTTCTGCATGAATAAGGAGTGATAGGGCCCATAATGTTCTGTCATAAGCTATTGTGGCATCTTTAAATTACATCAGCCACTAGTGCACCCTACTAATAATTCATGGCATTGAAGCTCCCAAGTAGCTTTAGCACCATTTGCAATCCATTGTGATTTGTAGAGAATGAAAAAACATTAAATACTTTTTTCTTTGTACATTACTGTATGCTCTGCAGCATGCCCAGAGAAATGAATTAAAAAAGATAAATACACTAGACTAAAATGAAGTGTGTGCTCTAACATGTCAAAAATTAAGAAATTTCAAAAGTAAGACTCTCTGAAATACCCTCCCTCACTGGTGCCCTTACGCATAGATATTTCAAAGGCCTTCAAACAATTGCATATGGCACCACAGATGTACGCATAAGGGCATAGATTAGGAGATGGAGAAGTTACAAGCAGTTTTAAACTACAAATATCCTTAATATTCCAGGTTAAAAGCAACAAACCTTTAAACACTTGCTTTCCCTGTTGAATCTACAGGCTACTCCTTTCAAAGCTTGCCATTTATTTATAGCAACCTGGATGCAGCCTATGTTAGTGGTTTTCCTGACACCAGGTCACCGCTTTCAGATGTTTTCCTGACTCCAGGTGACTGCTTTCAGGAGGCTGATTTTTCATTTGTGAGTCTTGTATGAAGCCAGAGCCCTGTATGGCAGGACTGAAGCTGGAGCCCCATCACGTGAGGCAGAAACATCTTTGCAGAGCTCAATTGCCCTGGGCAATTGACCCGCCTGCCACCCTCTAAGGAAAGCCCTGAATTTGCAACCCTTTTAAACTGATCCCAGGTGTCACAATCCTCAGGTTGCGAAACACTGACCAGATAAGCTGAGTACACCCCTGGAAGAGCAGGTTGTGTACCCCCTGGATGAGAGCCACTGCTGTACGCGATGCTGCTATGAAGGCCCCTGAATAATGTCACTACAGGGGAACATGCACCGTCCACTTTTCCAGTCACTGCAGTGGTTAATCCGGTGCTCGCACAGCTGCTGTAGGCACGGGGCTGGGCTGCGATGTGTAGGGCTTCAGCGGCTGTAATCCCCCGCCCCCCATCAGTAAATCTCTCCCGCGGCAGCGCCAAAGCCGGAGCTGCAGCATGGCTTTCCCCCGCTGCATTCCCCACCCCACCTTCGCCCTCGCTGCACCTTCCCCACCACGCCTCCCCACGGCCCGGCTGGGGCGGGCAATGCACAGCGCCAGCGGCCTCACAACTTCCTCGCCTCCGCGGCGGGATCAGACCCCCAAACAGTCCTCCCCTTCTCCCCCCCCCCCTCCAAACAACCCCACCCCCCAAAAAACCCAAGCGCCCCTCCCCCAGGTTTGTTTCCTTCCTTCCCCCACGCGGAGGGAGAGAGACGTGGGTCTTACCTAGCAACTCCCTGGGCACCTCGGAGCTCTCCTCGCTCATCGTGGCCCTGCTGGGGGGCCGGGGCTGGGGGCCAAACTCCTTCGCGCCGCTTCCCCGCGGCAGCAAAATGGGGCGGGAGCGGCTGCGGCGGCTGCTTTGCGGAGGGGGAACAAGTGGCTGCGCTCGCGGAGCTCAGTGGGCTCTGGCTACATGGCTCCTCCTGGCTCCTGGGCGCCTCTTTCCAGGGGCGGATCCAGCGCTCAGCCCCCGCGGCTCCTTCCTTCTCCGCTCCGCGCTCCCCTGCAGTCCCCTCCTCCCGCCGCCCTCCCTTCCCCCTGCTCCTCCCCGCCAGGCGGGCACCTACTGGCCCCGAGGTGCCAGCGGAAGGCGGGGGTGGGAATTCCTCGCTCCCGGCCGGTCCCGCACCGCTCCCAGCCCAGCCCCGGGGAGGGCTCTGCGCAGCGCCGCTCTCCCGTCCTCACCTCGCGAGAGCGCTGGGCGGCGGGGAGGCTGCCCCGGGCCCCAGCCGCTGGGCGCAGCTGGACACGCGCGCCCGCCTGCCCGCCGCCAAGAGCATCCCCTTCAGGGAGACGCGGTGGCAGCCCTGCCCGCGGGGAGAGTTTCCATGCGCACACCGAGCGCAGAGGAGGAAGAGGAAAAATTAGGAGCATTGAGCAGCCCCTCCTTGCCTTTGCCCTAGTCTGCGGGGAGAGAGACCAAGGGAGCCACCTGCTGGCTAAAGGGACGGGCGGGAGGCGTTTGGAAGGATTCTCCTGAACCTCTAGCCCGCACTTCTTGATCCTTTAGTCATTATTTGTCCCAAGCAATCAATTGAACATGGGTCCAGTGTCCCTCCCATAAGGTTGAAACCATCCCATGATTTCAAATAGGGGTGCCAGCAAGCTGAGCCAGAGGGCGGACGCGGGAAGGGGGAGGCTGGAGGACACAATCACAAGGCCGGCGGGGGTCCCAGTCTCTCAGTCGCTTGGGAGGCGGAAGACCACCCCGGGGGGGGGATCTGATTGGGAAGCCGTTGGAGTTCTGAAAGTCTCTCCTGCCTCCCAAAAATGATTTTTGCGCTGCTGTTTCCATCAGACATTTCCCACCGTGCTCACGCACCCGGGTCCCGCCGCTCCTAGACCGATGCTGTTGCTTGGGGGGACCCGCTTGTGCACGTGAAGTTCTATTGCAGCCCCCGTTGCAGGGCCGAGGCACTGTGAGGGTGTTACCCACTCTCTGGCTCCAGGAAGGAAGTTCGCTTTTGATTGTTTCTTTAAGGTTTTTTATGACAGAGTGACTGATCGTGAAATCAGTTTTTCTTGTGTGCGGCCTGGGAAAGTCAAGTGACTCTCTGGCAAACCTGGAAAGGTTTAAACTTTGAAATGGATAAGCTTTGATCCAAAGCCCATCCATCTCTTTCTCATCCCCATACTTTATCTCTCTAGAGGAGTCAGTTCGTTTTGCACTTGTTCTACAGATAAAGAATGGATTTTATTATTGGGGGCTGTTTTCAGTCTCAGACATGTCTATACTAGGAAACTATTTTGAAATAACTACATTTGACTTAACTCCTGATTTTACAAAATCAAACTAGCATGTCCCCACTATCGGGAAGCCTTGATATTAGTCTGAGGCAGGCTCCCTTAATGTGGAAGCACTACCTAGACTTAGAGCACTGGGGAGTAATTAGACCGAAATATTCTGGGGAGTAGTTATTTCAAAATAGTGGCACCGGAGTGTCCACGCTAATGCTATTTCAAAATAACTATTTTGAAATTAGCATTATTCTCCAAGGCTCTGTCTAGATTACATCCCTCTTTCGACAGAGGGATGTAAATTAGGCACTTTGAAATTGCAGATGAAGCCAGGATTTGAATTTCCCACGCTTCATTTGCATAATTGAGGTTTACAGGATCTTTCGAAAAAAGCCTTCCCTTTTTGAAAGGACTGTGTCCAGACCGCGGTTTTACTTTCAAAATGGCGCTTTTTCAAAAGCGCACCATTACGTGATTATGCAAATGAAGTATGGGAAATTCAAATCCCAGCTTCATTTGCAATTTCAAAGTGCCTTATTTACATCCCTCTGTCGAAAGAAGGATGTAATCTAGACACAGCTCGAGAAAAGCAGGAGTACAGATTTTTTAAATAAGCTGCGCCTTATTTCTAAATAACGGGCTTGGTAATGTGGACATTCCACTTATAAATTCAACCTAAGGAGGCTATTTTGAAATAAAGACCAAGTGTACATCAGGGCAGAGAGAGAAGAAGGAAAAGCTAAAATTTTCCAGTAGGTAGGACACAGAAAGGAATCAAACATCCTCTTTTACAGTACTAAAGACACACAATTGTGTATACATATGAAAACAAGGATAAAAGATGTGGGGAGAGGGAGGAAGAAGGTAAATCAGTAATGGGAATACTGTAACACTTTCAAGTAGCTTCTAGTGGAGACCTGTAATTTCAGGGAAAGGATCATTTTCACTGCAGCAGGATCCTGATTGGCTATCCCACATCCTGAAGGGGTGGATTAATCAGAAAGCTCATATTTCAACTACTCTGAAAGAAGGGGACAGGTTTTGGAGATCAACGTTATGTATGTCTAATGAGGAAAACTGAAACATTCCACAAGGGCAACAGGATAACTCCAAGGACGATATATTTAACGATTAAAAACACGGCAGACGGGGATTACTTTGCATGCCTTGGTCTTTAAGAGAAACAGAACTTGTAATCAGAAATAGTGAGTATTGGTTAATTTTCTGTAACCACTCAGTTCCTTGCTCTTGCAACACTCACAAAATAATTTTTGAGGAAGCCATATCATAACTCATACGATCCTAGCCTATGGATGAAATTAGATATATGTATCTCTTTAAAAAACAGCCAATTCAAATCTGTAAAGTACTAGAAAAGGTAAACTAGAAGGAAAACTTCTGAAGGAAATATAAAGTAAATATATTTCATTTATCACCTCCATATACACTTCCTTAGCACCATATCTCATACATTTTATTTACAAGATATGTATCTCATATGGTTTCTGAATAATATATAACATGCATCGAGTGTAAATGATATGCAGAACCAGAATACACAGGCGCCATTAGGCAGAAGAATGAAAAATATTAATTCACAGTTTCAGAAATGTTAAGGCCAGAAGAGATCATTAGAGCATCTAGCCTGACCATCTGGGTGACACAGACCACAGAATTTCACCCAAATATCCTACATTTGACTAAAGCCTCTCTTTCAGAAGCAGTGGTGCCTGCAGCCTTACACATACATCACTGTCAGTTGGGCTGCTGGAAGCTGGACCAGGCCCCATGGGAGGAACCCCTGGTGTAGGAGCCAGCTTCAAGGCAGCAATGCGGAGGAGCCACACTGGCTACCTCACTCTGACACAGGTTTGGCCCCACCATCTGTCATGATCACGGGGCTGAATCTGAGCAGCGTGGTAATCCCCGGGCACTATGTCACTCACTTAGCTCCCCCCGTCCTCCCAGACCGCTGTCATGCCAGACCCAGATGTGAGTTAACAGCGGGATGGCAAATGCTGTTCCTCTCTGCTGCTACTGCTGTGGGGCTAGCTATTGCACCCTACCTATGCCAACCTGCTTCCAGCAGCCCAAATCTCTTCTGCTCTGGATATAAGATACCCTCATCAAACAGCCTCAGTGTCTGCTACAAGGACAGGCAATGTGGTGAATGCCTGCATGGAGAGCCAGCAGGGAAACAGGTGGAAGACCACCCTAGGAGGGGAGGGCTGACATCAGGGCAGGGGGGGTTCCACTAAGCATCCTACATGCAAGATTTTGGGGGGCATCCATATACAGAAGAGCAGTTAGTCTTGATTTAAAGATTTCATGGGCTAGACAATGTACCACATCTGTTGACAGAACATTTTCACCTACTGAGCAACAGAATTAGGCAGGTTTTCTAGCTGTGCCTATTTGCACGCAGAGCATGATCCAGCGCTCCCCTCAGCTACTGACCAATTTCTGCGAGAAGATAGATTCATTATTATTTGTAGTTAGCATGCCCAAAGACCAGGAAAAAGGTTAACTTTCCCGTCACCCTTCTATGAAATCTTTGTAATGAGTAAAAAAAAAATCTGCCATGATTCCTGTCTGTAAGACAGAGAAGAACAGAGTGGATAATTGCATTTTGACTTGCTGAGAGGAAAATGTGGCCTTGTGGGTTTTGACAATGGATTAAAAAAAAAAGGAAGCAATTTTTCACTAGCTGAGCTCTTCAAGGAAGAATAGCATCCCCTACCCACTAGCAGAGAAGAAGACCGCATCTCTGAAATAATTTTAAAAGTCCTCCTAAAGGATAATAGATTTGACTGTCATTGACTAGGCTATAGTGGATATTTTTATATACATATTTTAAAAGACTACTTCAATTATTGTAGTTTGACACAGTGATAACTGCCAGCAAGAGCAGTGGTCTGGATAACGTACGACTTAGTTTGCTGAAAAGAGCACAGCAGCTTGCATGGCTTATATGTACTGATAACAGAGCAGGAAGGAACCAGGAACTTCAGAAGACTTTGATCAGGGAGATGACTGACACAAAGAAGAAAATAAAATCAGTGTAGTTAATCCAGCGTCAGTACACAAGATTAAACATTCTTTACATAAAGTAGGTTGTCAGGAATTTGACTTGGTTTCTCTGATGTTATTCCCGTCTGGCCACTCCAATAGGATTTCACATTCTGTATTTGCATCCCCAACATCATTTCGATTTTTGGATTTTCTCTGCCTGTCTCTTGCCCCTGGCATGAGCACCATCAAGTCAGAATCCTCCCACCTGACAAAAATGAAGTCAGTGCAATGTGAGTTGATGCCAAATCACTGCAATGTACCATAGGTATTTTATATCATAGGGTAGGATTCCATGTTCTTAATTATGTCCTACATAGCAACATCTTTGCATCCCTGTGCCACAACATTTGCACTGAAGCATCTTGATATTTTACTGAGAAATGACACTTCAAGGTCATCAAAAGTCTAATGCCACTCCCACTGAAGTCAATGGAAAGACATTGAATTCAGTGGGAATTGGATTGATCTTCTAGTCACATTGGCAAGCTACCATATGGCAAAGCAACATCATGATATGGAAAATAATGTGAATTTGATACAATTATGCTGCAAAGCTAACTTTCAGTGTATGAAGCGGATCCATAAAAATCAGACTGACCCAAGAATATCAGCATGGATAGCAACCCTTTCTGAATGTGATATTTCAAAGAATAGAGCCACATGGCTACATTTTCCCCTCAAGTTCACCAGTTCAACCCCATGGATATTGCTTACTTGAATGGGTTTAACCAACAATAAAGTTTGACTAACTGTATTGATCAGTCACACTTGTCCAATTCAAGGAAATCTCTCTTTTCTGTCACTGAAAGCTTTGTGAGTATTTTACTTTTCAGAAATGGTAACACCCATCTGTGCAAAGCTCAATGAAATATCACATTCCAATCACACATGTGCTTCAAAAGTTTGCGAGGTTTGTCAAACCACTTTGTTTCATCTCAGTATAAAAATAATCAGCACCACTTCTAAATTTGATTCTTCACTGGCTTTTTTATTTTATTTTTTTTACACGATTTCTTTTGCTTAACTGCTTAGATTTGACTTCACAGTAAAACAGAAAATTTGGTGCCCACAATTTCCATTGGTTTAGAAATACTGTAAAGACCCCAGCAATTATGGATAATTTTCCACTAAACATAAGGCTGAAAGAAAATTGAAGACAAACAACTAGATAAATTGTGCAATAAATACATATGTCTTAAATTGGTGAATGCTGATGTCCCGCTTTTTGTTAAATCGGTTACAGCAATATTGATGAGCAAAAATGCATGCACTCAATCGCTGATTTGGCAAATGTAACAAAACACTTGCTAGCTGAGTGCTGCCCTCATCTGTGAATGTGAGTCTTCAAACCCTTTCCTGTGCTTTCTGGATATTCATTATTTTGGTACTACCTATAAAGCCTATTTTGTCTTGATGTTAAATATGCTGACTATAAAATGCAGCAGCACGGATGTATATTTTGATAAGGCATACTTTGAAGATGGCATTAAGAAAAGAATTACTAACAGCAGCTGATGCCTCATGGAAATCTTTAAAGTCTATTCAGAAAAATTTCTGATTATACAACTGTATTATTATAACGTCAGTTTCCACATTCTGCTTTCCTTGTTCCTTTTTTAGCGAATACATTTGCATAAACCCAGGATCATTGTTTTCAAGAGCTCATCTGCTTCTGTTGCTTAGTTCCCACATGACGGCATGAGCCTATCACATTGGGTTACAATGGTATAAAGTTTATGGCTTTAGTTTTGGGCATAGACAGACAAAGCTGACAAATTCTTAAACACAGAGCCTGGTTCTCCTCCACCTTGTACCACGTATTGTCAGACTACCACTGCACAAAGTTGGTACTGTACAAGTTACAAGCTAGAAAAATCAGAATGGTATCTTTTTACACAGGTATAAAGGACAATGCAAGCTGCAGGGCAGCGGAGAATCCACTCCAACAGCGACAAAGGGTACTCAGTGGAAGCCGCAGCTGCTTGGCCCATTTGTCATTTTAAAATAACTGCCCACTTTTCAGATCTATGAAGTTACCTCCCTTCTTCCACTACAGACCTCCATTGTGTGAAATGCCTTAGCATGCATCTTTCTTTCTCTCTCTCATCAACTCTGACTTAATGAAAAATATGGCTTGATCGGGTTTCTGTCAGGGTTGTGAGATTAACTATCCCCCAGAACTGAGCTGTTGAAAAACACTCTGGTCAAATAATGTTTACTCTTTGAAATATCTGAAAACAGTTTTCTTTGTGTTCTCTTCCTGACTAGTGACGCAGGAGAGGTGAGGCAGTGCAGAATAGAAACAGAATGCTCCTGACCCTCAATTCAAATTTCAAATAGAAACCTGAGCCTCTCTCTAGGTTCTAAAAGTCCCTCTCTTTCCTTCCCTGACTCCCAGCAAATCTTCCACCTTTGCAAATAGTTATGTCAGGGTTCAGCAAACATAGCAACTTCTGCTGATGAGTCTACTCTCTTTAGATTTTACAAAGTTCCAAACTTTCCCGGGGCAGTGAGTTCAGGAGAACTACTAACCTGGGAAGCCATCAAGCATACCACATATCAACAATAGGCTAGTTAAGAGAACAGAAAGACCTGAGCAATTTTAAACTTATTTTTGCTAAAGATGTGAAAAAATTAGGTGCTTAGTTAAAGCTGGTTGAACCATAAGCCCTTTGCATTTCACCCAACGTTAAGAAGGGAGGATTGCCTTATTAAGAGACAACAGGATGTCAGAAGACTTAGCTGTCCCTGACACCACCACAGGCTTCCCAAATGACTTTGGGAAAGGTATTTCAATTCTCCTGGCTTCAATTTTCTCATCTGAAAAATATTAGTAAAATTTGCTTACTCAGCACATGGTACTAGAGGCTACATTCATTCGTGTTTACAAAGCACTTTGAGATTCTGGTGTGGAAGGTCACATAGATAGACAATACATTACAATTATGTTAACAGGAGACAGAGAGCCTCAACATACATACACCAAGATGGTATTCCATGTGGGGCTCATTGTAGCCTGGCAGACCTAATTGTTAGTTTAATAGCACCCCAGTCCTACAATGGTGCCAGCATACGAGAAACCCTATGCTAATGCAGAGTTCAAGGGTATGTCTATACTACCACCCTAGTTCGAACTAGAGTGGTTAATGTAGTCATTTGAAGTTGCAAATGAAGCCCGGGATTTAAATATCCCGGGCTTCATTTGCATCTTGCCAGGCACCGCCATTTTTAAATCCCCATTAGTGCAGACTCCGTGCCCGCGGCTACACGCGGCACGGAGTAGGTAGTTCAAGTTAGGCTTTCTAATTCGAACTACCGTTATTCCTCGTGGAACGAGGTGTACCGGTAGCTCGAATTAGAAAGCCTAATTTGAACTACCTACTCCGTGCCACGTGTAGCCGCGAGCATGGAGTCCGCACTAACAGGGATTTAAAAATGGCAGCGCCCGGCAAGATGCAAATGAAGCCCAGGATATTTAAATCCCAGGCTTCATTTGCAACTTCGAATGACTACATTAACCATCCTAGTTCGAACTAGGGTGGTAGTGTAGACATACCCCAAGTGACACTTCCTGTTGTCAGTCCCAGCAATAAGCAAAGTTCGAAAGGGATGCCGGAAAGAATGAGACCACGACTTGGGGTTACAAAAGGGAAACTGATTTTTATTTTAGTGATGACTCTGACACCTAATGACTGAGAACTCAGTCACATATGCGGGCGCCAGACAATTATCAGAATAAAAAATAAGCAATTTACCAGACAATATAAAACAATTCCCTGGGGCTTTTCTGAGTCACAGTAATTCTCAACAATTGCCCGGGGGTTGGGAACACTAGAATTGATTCATAAAGTTAACTATTTACACTATTTTATACAAGAGAACAGTCAAAAACCTTAACAACAACAATTTGTAAACTAACACAACGACTCTTTAACCCACTGTCACTTAACAGGCCACAAGGGTACTGAAATTAATCAGGATGGGGATAATGTCGGGGGAGGGGTATTATACTAGTTCTGGAGACAGCAGGAACACAAGTACCAGCCACATGCTCATAAACTGTCTCCACTTGGGTCGACCAACTCGGAATACGCTCAGTAAGACTCGAGAGCGGGGGATGCAAGGCGTCTGGGTGATCAGGCCAGGCGTTCACACGATGCGATTCCCCCATGAGAGAGGGGTTGCCTGCCTGTTTTATTGCCCAGTCACTTATCACCTCATTTGCTGATCTTTACCGCAGTGGGTGGAGTAAGCAGGTCTGACCACTAGTCAGCCCATTGGCTGATCTTTACGGCAGTAGGTGGAGTGAGCAGGGAAAGATAATTATTCTATAGGCCCTTATATGGAAAGCGCTCCGCCTCACAGACAGAGCCCCCTATACCAGCCTTGGGGTGTAACAGGCTATGGCTCACCTGCGACGGGCAGCCATTTTTGTTGTTCTGTCTCAGACACCTGTCTTGCAGCAAACCACTTGGTTCCACCGTCAACCTCAGTGGAGTTGTATGGGCACAATGATCCACGCAAACAAAGCTCCTTGAGTCAGGGAGGCTTCAGTTACCGTTTCTAAAGCTGATCTAGATACGCTGCAGAACAGAGAGCATTGATCTTTCCTGGAGGAACTAAGAAACTCGTTTTAGATGTAACTCAATGAGAGAGAAACAAACTGTAGGGAAAGCAACAGAATGAGAAAAGAAAAGAGTAACAGCAAAAAGAGCACACAGTTACCTGCTAATGTTATTAGTAACATACCCTTGTTTTAGTAAGACTACTTTTTACTAATTTTGTCGTTCAATTTGCCAGCTTTTAGGTACAAATACAAATAAAGTGCAATCACATTATCACCAAAAAAGCCTTTCTTGTGCTAATGTACTATTTCCAATAGTATGAATGCATCTGTTGCTTATGCAGACTTTACTGCCTTGAAAGGCACAGATCAGGGGTGGGAAACCTCAGGTTTCTGGGCCAGGCCAGATGCATCCCCTGGCTTGCCTGGATCCAACCCCTGAGGCTCAGGGCTCCCCCACAGCATTGGGGAGCCCGTGCTGGCACTCCAGCGCTCCTGCCACTCCATCGCAGGGCTGAAGCACACAAAATCTATTAACCTGGGCCCCCCTACTACTAGTTTGCGAGGGGTATATGAGAAGTGTCTTTCTTCTTCTCAGTCAGGGGCCAGGTCAATGAGGGTTTGTTTGTGGGCTTTTGGGGGCACTTCTCATTTGTGTGAGGCCCTTGACTGATTTTTCTGTGGGTTAGCGGCCCCTGACCCAAAAATACGTTTCCCACCCCGGCATAGATCCTCCGGGCTGAAACTTCAGATTTCAATTTCAAATAGTGACGACAGATCTTTAGTTTGGTGCAAAATGACACTATTGTACCAAGTTATAAGAGCTTTTAGGCCAGTGGTTTTCAAACTTTTTTCCATTTCTTGACCCCTAAAATTTCAAATGAAGGTTCAGGCCCCTTTGTAAATCTTAGGCATAGGGTCCACAGATTGAAATCCACTGTTCTACATAAAATCCTACTTTATATAAAGGAGTTGCACTGGTTGTAGAGAGGATGAGAAGTTCTGGACACATATCCTGTACAAAAACTGGGCAGTGAGGCATTAGTCCTCTTTGCAGCTTTTCTGAATTATGCAATTGACAAGTTTCCAAAGGGCAGCTACAGAACTTAGAAAAGTGATCCATCTCCCAAGGCTTACTGCAAAGACAAAAGTCCTTAAGGAATACACATGCTAAGCCCTTTTTGCAAATTTTTGTACTTCTTAGTCATAGTGAAAGTGACCTACAGCTTATCCTGGACAGGTTCTCAGAGGCAACTAAACTGTTTGGACTCATCATCAGCCTAGAAAAAGAATATTCTTCCAAGCTGCCTCCATCAACCATTAGCATTGAGGCAATCACCACCATTTATGGTACAAAACTAAACGTCAATCAATCTGTCTCTCTCTATAGCTTGGTAGTAACATCTGCAGTGATGTTTTCCTGGATCAAGAATATACAGAAATGAAAGGAAAACCAGGCTTTCAGAGGACCTCACCATAGACTATTGAACTAGCATGCCATTGAGCCACCAATAAAACTTACTGTATGCAATACAGCAATGATAACATACCTTCTACAGGGGAGTGAAACACAGACAATTGACTCCAGATATATAAAAAATGCACTGCCTTTGTACTATTCAGAAGATCTTCTGACAAAACAAAGGGTCAAACATTAACATGCCAGAAACAGCAAAACAACCAGAATCAAGATAATGATTATCAAAGCTCAGCTTATATGGACAGATGAAGTTTAGGGCTGTCAATCATCGTGGACTCGTGCAACTAATTAAATTTATTTAAAAAATTAATTGTGATTAACCACAGTTTTAATGGCATTGTTAAAAATAGAATATTAATAGATATTACATATTTTGGATGTTTTTCTGCATTTTAATGAGTGTCAACAGCATGGAAGCAAGTTCTTTGGAATGGCATCTAAAGCACAAAGGGGCATACCAATGTTTAGCTATAAAAGAGCCAAAAGAATGCCTGTTCTCACTTACAGGTGAGATTGTAAATAAGAAGCCGGTGGGATTATCTCCCGTAAATGTAAAGAAACTTGTTTTTCTTAGCGATTGGCTGAAGTAATAATAGGACTGAGTGGCCTTCCACTCAGTGCTCTGTATTATAACTGAAATCAATATATTTGAATATGTAGACAACATACACAAATATTTAAATGGTATTTAATTAACAACAATGTGATTGTGATTAGTTTTTTAAAATCACTCAACAGCCCCAAGGAAGACAGAATTATGAAGAAGTCCTCTATTGTAAGCTGAAACTCAGAGCACAGGACAAATGGTCAATGGAAACAGTTCAAAGGCACTCCTGCAGCATAACGCTGATTAAAAACACAGTCAATGACAGACCTGAATGGAGAACTATTACCAATAAAGGTTGTAAACTTAGAGAAAGACACATGAAAAACTGAGAAAAAAAAGAGAGCCAAGTGTCATGCCAGGTATTCAGTGGGATCCTATACATTCCTGGGTGACCGCTATTCATGAACTTGCTCTTTGCAAATTAGGTTATACAGTCACAAGAGAACACTCAATGGACAGCCATAGTACTCCTTTGCTCAGGAACAGTATGTGCATGCAACTAAAGCATGCTGCTCACTGTAGCTTTGTGGCTAGCTGGTGTGGAAAGTGGGAGAGATGCTGCCTTTATACTTGCTTGTAAAGGAAGGTGCCCTAAGTATCTTCTCTGCACACATTTACTAACCCTAGAGAGTGTGATCCTGCTTCACTAAAGTCAGTGGGAATTTCACCACCAGCTTCAGTTGAAGCAAGATGAAGCTCAGTGTTCCTACTGCTAAGAACCCCAAAGGAGGAAAACACTTGAAAGGCAGACACTCCCATGCAAGGACCAATATGAAATAATGCCTTCTTAGAGCTGATTTTAAAATTTGTAATGAATAATTTACATTTACAAATAAAAACATAAAATCCACCAACAGATTAGAATTTTTTGAATGAAAAATTATTCACAAATTTCTTCTGAAAATGGATTGCAGACTATAATTTTGAACAGTTACACTTCACAACTTCCACTATTTCCTCTTAGTTACATAAGCCAGCCATTCAAAGAACAGAAACAATACCCTATGATCTGAAGGATAAACTTAACTTTTGTCAATATGACCCCTGCTGTTAAAGTCTGGTCTTTGTAAAGAGGTACGTGCTTGAGCACAGGTATACAAAAGGAGGGGACAGGTGAAACTGGTTTGAACCTGTTGTAAGGCCTGCAAAATGACAGTGAGGGGACAAATGATGATTGGAGGGAATTTGGTGCAAAGGGGCATGACCTGTATATGCATGCAATTGTAAGTGGTCAGTAAAAGGGGGGTAATTACCATGTAAGAAAGTACAAAAGACCTTGCCTTTTGTTTGGGCTTTGCAGAAACTTTGCAGAAACTTTTTTTTCTCCTGAGTATCCTGGAGGTTTTTGCCCTGGAATGCATTCCTGAATAAAGCTGGTTGCTTAAGAAGGGTGTCTGAAATTGATTTGGTAGGGGTTTTGGGCCCCCATCCGAACCCTCGGATTAAATTCTCCGTCAGATCCATGTAAGGCCAGTTTTGGATGTGACCAACATCTGGTGACTTTTGAATTGTATGGTTGATTGTAATAGCCACAATTTGCACTGTGGTGGTGAGTTACACAGACATGTGGTAGTATTTCTCTTCCCTGATTGGCTGATGTATGTAACAAACCAAAACAATGTGAATGGCAAATTTTACTAATAAACATAAATATTGGATTGTAGAGGCTCAAGCATTCAAATGTTCATTGAAGACAAACATGAAAGGATTAACTGCCCCAGATTCAAAATTCACTCATGACTGACTGTTTTCAAAAAACCCTTTCCCCAGTCATTCAGCAGTCTTGATGGTCACTAAAAACCCACACAAGTTCTCAAAGCACAAGCACATCAACATATTATATTGTGTGTGATAAAAGAAAGCACAGGAGCTCATTCATAAATAATTTTCTTTATCTTCATTTCAATGGAAAGACATCAACTATCTTTACTCAGGCCCTAAATGGTTACAGTGCTGTTCAGAACTGGTACTTAATTATCATATTCCTTCCTTGTCCTATTGCACACATCTGCTTGTCTTTCTTTTACAACTTCATTCTCTCTGTTCTTTTCATTGCGAACTATAAGCTGCTGCCAGTACTCTTAGCTTCTTCAATTGACAGCAAAATTATGAGGTGCTCAACATACAATGACAGTTCTCTTCCTCCCATGCTAGTTAATTTGCATCACCGTCAAGGCATCAGCACCATATTTTCAATGTTAGTAGTTCTTTATTGATAGGAAACATTAACTCCACATTTGTCAGCAGGAGGTCAAAATGATTTTTTTTGACAGTGTACTAAATTCTATATTCTGGAAAATTATGCTGGTTTCCAATATCAGATATCTGGGTTGCTGGCTCAATTAACACACTAAAAGGCTATGTCTAGACTCCAGGTTTCTTTCAGAAGAAGCTTTTCTGGAAGAGATCTTCCGAAAAAACTTCTTCCAAAAGAGAGTGTCCACACTGTGAAAGCGCATCGAAAAAGCAATCTGCTTTTTCGACAGATGGGCTACGTCCACACTGGCCCCTTTTTCCGGAAATGCTTAAAACGGAATACTATTCCGTTTTCAGTTTTTACGGAAAAGGAGCGTCTACATTGGCCCCGGAGTTATCGTCATAACGAAGCGCTTTTCCGGAAAAGCGCGTCTACATTGGCGGCGCGCTTTTCCGGAAAAGCAGAAGCCGGGAGCCATTTTGAAGAGGGCAAAGGCCACCAGACCTTTCCGGGGGCGGGGCCAGAGCGCCGTTCAGACACGCAGTTAAAGGGGTCTCGCCGGGCAGCCGTTGGTCTCCTGCTCCCGTGCCTTGGGGCCTCTGCCAGGGACTGACACCCTTCGCAGGGTCTGTGGTTGCCCTGTGACTTTTGGGGACACCACCCTTTGGCCCCCAACAGCTTTTCCCTGCGGTTTTTTTTTCTGCCCTGCTCTGTCTACTATGGAGCCACGGGTGGCCATGTGCCTGGTCGGGCCCCTCTTGAGGCTGTTCAGGTGGCTGCAGCTCGTGCTGCAGGCCGGTGCCATGCTGTTCATGGACCAGGAGGCAGAGATCGCCTTGGACGCCCTCACCAGGGGGGCCCTGGCAACCCTGTCTCATCAGCACCCCACCGTATACCGGCCACTCTGGAGTTTGGACATCAGCACCGACTGGTGGGACCGTGTGGTCCTCGGACTATGGGACGACCACCAGTGGATCCGGAATTTTCGGATGAGGAAGCAGACCTTCTTGACCCTGTGCACCTGGCTCACCCCCGCGCTGCAGAGAACCGCCACCCGGCTGCGGGCACCCATCCCTGTCAACAAGAGGGTTGCCATCGCGCTGTGGAAGCTGGCCACACCGGACAGCTACCGCTCGGTGGCACACCAGTTCGGGGTGGGAAGATCCACAGTTGGAGTGATCGTCATCCAGGTAAGTCCCAGGGAGAGTGGGATGGGGGGAGGGTGCTCCACTCCAGGCCCAGGGACACCCAAGACTCCAGGCTGGGTCGCCCAGGGGTTTCGGCCATCCCTCCCTTGCACAGGCCCTCTGGTGGGGGGGGCGTGGGGCAAGGGGGACCCTGGGGTGTGTGTGTGTATGTGTGTGTGAGGACAGAGGGAATCAAGGGGGGGGACCCAAGGGAGCGCACACTCACCCCTGGCTGTATGTAATGTGTTCCCTTGTGTTTCTCTGCACCCTTCTGCAGGTTGTCCACGCCATCAATGACGTCCTGCTGCCGAGAATCATCCGCCTGCGCGACGTCGAGGAGACCATGGCCGGCTTCGCTGCCCTCGGGTTCCCCAACTGCGGGGGAGCCCTGGACGCCACCCACATCGCCATCCGGGCCCCGGAGCATCGAGCAGCCTACTTTATGAACAGAAAGGGGTACTGCTCCATCGTCCTGCAGGCCCTCGTGGATCACCGGGGCCGCTTCCTGGACATCTATGGTGGCTGGTCCGGCCGGGCACATGACGCCCGCATCCTCCGGAACTCAGGACTGTTTCAGAAGTTGGAGGCGGGCACCTACTTCCCCCGGCGGGACTTGACTGTCGGGGATGTGCCGATGCCCATCTGCATCGTCAGGGACGCGGCCTACCCCCTGATGCTCTGGCTCATGCGACCCTACACAGGGCAGCCGGACCAGAACCGGGCCCGGTTCAATGACCGCCTCAACCGGGCCCAAAACCCAGTGGAGCTGGCATTTGGACGCTTAAAATGCCGCTTCCGTTGTTTGCTCACCTGTCTCGACATGGGTGAGCAGAATGCAACGGAGGTGCTGGCTGCGTGCTGCATGCTCCACAATATTGTGGAGCGCAGTGGGGAGGCCTTCCTCCCTGCATGGGTGGCAGCTGAGGCACAGACCTTGGACCAGCCCGCCACAGCTGCCATCCGCCAGGCGCGCCAGGAGGCGGTGCGCATTAGAGAGGCCCTGGTGGACATGTTTGCCCAAGCCCCCTAGCAGGGTCGCTTGGGTCACCCAGGAGTACTCCGTCCCAGCTCCTACCCTTCCCCACCTCCTCCCCTTACCTCCCCCCCCCCAATAGTATAGTAAAGCGTCGGGTCACAGCACATTGCGGCCGTCATCGAGTCTGTTCGTCGGGTGCATCGGGCGTAGTTAGGGTTTTTATTTTAAGTTAGGCTAGGGTTTAGGCCACCATCGCCGTCCTGAAGAACAGCCAACAGGATTTGGGACTTGTGCAGAAGGCTCACATCAGTGACATCTTCGATGGATCTCCTGGCTGTTCCTCTCCTGAGGCCCGGAAGGACCAAAGGATCGAGGTGGCCAGCAACACCACAATTGTCCTCCCTGCGCCTAAGACTATGTTTAATTATCTGATGTGTACATCTTGTAACCGTTCTTGCTAGTTTGTTATCTTATGTAAATATAGTTTGTGGTTTACATGTTACTGAAAAGTGTCAGCATTTATTTCTGCGCCACAAACTACTGACCACTTACGAAGGGCCCCCCCAGTGATACAGTACAGATTTCGTTCTCCACAGTTTGCCACCATGTTACATTTAAGTGGCTACTTGGCATCTCACATAATTTCGTACACTACCTAGAGTTACACAATACCCAACACAGGAATGAACAGCAAAATAGAGAACTGTTTATTTACAAGGGGGGGGAGACCTTCAACTGGGACAGGAGGGGGGGGGGAGACCTTCAACTGGGACAGGAGGGGGGGCAGTTACTGGGACGGGTGGCCCCTGCGAGCGCTCCTCCGGGGGCCAGCCTGCCCACGCTGGGCAGACCACATCGGGGCAGGCTGCACGCGGAGGTGGCCAGGAGCAGGGGCAGAGGCAGGGGCAGGAACAGGGTCAGGAGCAGGAACAGGGTCAGGAGCTGGGATAGGAGGAGGGGCAGGAACAGGGCCAGGAGCTGGGATGGGAGGGGGCATGACCTGTGCTACGGGAGGGATGGCGGGGGCCTGGGCTCCGCCCATGCCATAATGAATAGCATGCACAATATGTGCCGTCAGCGTGTCCATGGTGGTGTGCATCCCTCTGCATTCGTCCAGGAAGGCAGCCCAGGCGTCCTGCCGCCACTGCAGGTCCCCCTGCACCCGCTCCTCGATGGAGGCCTGGATTGCCTCCACAGCGTTGACGTGGCGCCGAAGCAGCTGGTCCCTCTGCCGGAGCCTGTGCCTCCGGGGTTGGCCTGCTGGGGGTGCCGCTGCTGCTGCAGTAGAGGGTCTGGTGCTGGGTCCCGCTGCAGGGAACAGAAGAAAGGATGGGTCAGTCAGGCAGGCCGTCCACTGTCCCCACACCGCATGCCCTCCACCCCTGAGCCCAGGTGACCCCACAGTTGTGTGGCTTGGGCCCACTCAGTTCCCCTCCTGCCTGCCCCTGGAGTAGGGTCCTCTCTCCAGGGTATTGTAAGCACCGGTCTATATCCTGGCCCCGTGCAGGGCGGGAGGGTGCTTGTGCAGCGTTCACCTGTGGAACTCCCTGCCGGTGGAGACTGTGAAAAGCTTTGGGTTAATCACTGGTGTTTGACAGGGAGCGAGATGCATCCCCACACAGTGCCTGGGAGCACATCTGGCAGAGGCGGTCTGGCCTCTCAGATCCCCTCGCGTGGGATATCTCCTGGACGGAACCAGAAAGAGTGACTGGGTCGGGGGATGTCCCATCCTTGCAGCACAACTCAGGGGCCCTTCTCCCTCCCACGATCCCTCCCGCAAGCCTGGTAGCCCAGGAACATGTGTGGCCCCAGTGGGGACTTCCCTTGGGGAACCAGCCAAGGCACCGGGAGCAGGCGAGGAGCTCGGTGGGGGCCACGTTCACAGGACCGTGATGCTGCGGTCTACCCAATAGAAGCTAGCTGTGCCTCACAGCCAGGCATGGGACAGTGTGCCGTTCTCTGTGCTGCACCCTTGGCGGAGCTGCGGGCTCTGGGCTGAGTCCCTGGGGCCCTGGACGGTTCCAGCCGGCATCCACCCTTCCCCCTGGTCCCGCCGAATGTGTGTGAGCAGCAGGGCCCTAGGCGTGCCCTGCAGCTGCATGTGGTTGCACCTGCTGCTTGCTGCCTCATGCTACGCAGCGTGCAGCTCACGTGGCCTGAGTGACATGCTCTCCCCCTCCCCCCTCCGGGCACTTTGAAGTAGGAATAAGATCCTCCGGAAAAGGGCGCTTTTTCCGGAGGATCGGGGCCAGTGTAGACGCTCTTTTCCGGCTTTTCTAAAAGCCGGAAAAAAGCGGCGGACATTTTTATTTAAATGCCGCGGGGGATATTTAAATCCCCCGCGCATTTCCCTACTACGATGGCTGAAATTAACATGCCCCTTCCGGAAAAGGGGCCAATGTAGACGAGCCCATAGTGTCCACACTGAATGGACACTATCTTGCATGTAAGATGTGATTAGTATGGGTGGAATGGCCACCAGCACACCTGTGCTTTTTCCTCTTTCCTCTTCTTGCAAAAGAACTTCCTCTTCCCCGTCCACACACGCCTTTTACCAAAAGAGCTCTTTTGGAAAAAGGCTTCTTCCTTGTAGAAAGAGGTTAACCAATGTCGGGAAAAAATCCTTAGTTCTTTCGATTTTTTTTTCAAAACAATGTGTTTGCAGTGTGGACGTAATTGAAGTTTTTTCGGAAAAACCGCCATTTTTCAGAAAAAACTCTGTAGTGTACACATACCCAAAAAGAGAAGAGTTGCTGTTAGCAAGGTGTGAAATGCAAATTGAAGCAAACAGATATGCTTTTTGCCTTTATAGAAAGGCCATTGCTAGCTTGATTTTGCTTTTGCTCTGTGCTTTTACCAGAACAATTGTGCCACAGAGACTTCAGACCTCACTTTTCTATGGTAAGAAGTTCATGTATCCAAGAAAGAACACAAAATACTCACCAAGATGGGCTGGTTTTTGCTTCAGGCTTCCGTCTCCACTTAAAAACCCCCACAAAGGTGTGTTTTTACATTGTGTTGCCTCAGGCAATATTTACCTTAAATAGCTAATCAAGATCAAACCCATGGGTGGCAAGTAGCATAGGCAGAGCAAGGCTGTGCATCCCCAAACAGCCTGGTGTGGTCCCACCCAAACTCTGCACCCAGTCCTCCCCCTGTCTGCTTGCAGTTCTCTTCCGGCTCTTCTGTGGGGGAGACTGCGGAAAGCAGGCTAGGGCCAGTGCTGGGTGTGCTAGAATAGGGGCCAGGCTGCACGGCCCCTCCAGCTGCCTGGCAATGGCGGCGCTGGGAACATGTCATCCACTTGGTGCTGGGGCTGAAGTAGCTCCCATTGCACTACCTGCCCATGTCTCCAGGGCTGGGTGCTTATCATGGTGGGAGCCAGCAGCCATGGTGGGTGGGTGTGCATGCTCTGGGCTATAGTGGGAAAGAGGGGCTGAAGGGGAAGGGTGAGACCTCAGGCAGAGGTGGAGTTGCCAAGGGAAGGCCTCCCCCAATGGCACATTCACCCACTACTCATGATCAACCCTGACTAGTTTAATCAAGCTGAAAACTACTGGGCCTTGTCACCGCTAGGATTTGATACTGAAAGAGTGCAGATTTACTGTAAAAATACACCCCTTTTGCAATAAAGACAAAGCCTTATTCTCTTATCCATATCGGGGTGGGCAATGATTTTTAATGGGGGGGGCACTCCAAGAATTTGGACAGTGGTCAAGGGCCGCACTTTTTTTATGATATTAAAGGAGGAGGTGCAGTGTCTAGGATGGAAGGAAGCTTGGGGATAAGGGACTGGGGTGCAGGAAGGGCTGCGGGATCTAAGAGGAAGTTTTGGGGAAGGAGTTGTGACCTGGGGCGGGGGACTGGGGTGCAGGAGGGGATGTAGGGGTTTGGGCTATGACCTAGATTAGGAGGGGGTTGTGATCTGGGACAAGGGATTGCCATGCAGAGTCTGGGAGTGGCTATGGTGCAGGAGGGGGACAGAGGGTTTGGTTTATGTGGAGTAGGAAAGGAAGGAGAATGGAAATGAGGATGGAAATGACCGAAAGGCCTCTCAGAAGCCCCGTATTAAGTGATCTGGGGAAAAGGGGGGGTGGTTCATCTGTATTTCTAGTAGGCATCTGTCTACATTACAAGCTGGTACTTTTGGTAGTAGTCTCAGTAGACAGGCCAAGAACAAAATGGAGACTGAGCTACTTTCGTCAGACTTATAGATGGTCCCTGCACAACAGAGTTGAGTCATGTTGATCCAATACTATGGGGGATTGCTGTTCTTGCACTGTGGAGAAACAGAGGGCCCTTTCTCTTCACTTCAGTACACCTGGTATAATTCACCAATAATAAATTTAAATAAAACCCCAAAGCTTGCAACAATCAAAGGCAGGGTAATGAGAATTAAAGCTGGAAATGTCCAGATATCTCCAAACAGTAGGTATATTGTACAATATAAGTTATAATGCTCAGGTTTAAAGGTTTAGACTAAAAATGGAAGTTCAGGAGCTAACTCTGAATCCATGTCACCATGGAACTACCACAACCTCCCTAAAATAATCTTGTGACACCCCTGAAACTCTCTTTTGGATCAGGACCCCCAACTTGAGAAATGCTGGTTCCCCTCCCCCTCTGAAATCTGTATAATAGGGCAAAAGCACACAAAGGACCAGATTTCACAAGGGGGATTTCACAGTCCATGACACATTTTTCATGGCCGTGAATTTGGTAGGGGCCTACTCATGGGTCGGGGTACCTCTCTGAAGCAATACATATGGAAACTGCTCTGCCCCTCAGGTGACTGGCAGGAGGCACTAGTGCTGAAAATGCACAGGGTTGCTAGGCTACAGAATTGTTTGAGATTAAGTGTTTCAGTAAAGTCTTTTATTTACTTATAACCATTATAAATCTATGCAAGAAAAACTACCCTTAATAGGCAACCTCTTGGCTTAACAGACTTAACACCAAAAATTATCTCCAGACCCACTGAGTCACAAAACTGCTCCATCAACAGAAGACCACCTCTAAGCAACCTGTATCTGCCAATTTTCTTTAATAGTTATTTAAATTATAGTTCTACTCTAATAAAGAGCCTGTACATAGTAAGGCAGGGTTCTGCGTTTATTGTCTCACAAGGATTTCCACATTAAATTAATTCCATTTATGAGGAAATGGTGTTTTCCTCCAACTGCCAACCTGCTAAAGCAGCCTGAGCCCTGACAGTCATGCTGGAGTCTTTCCATCTCATGCATCAGCATCAGTAATAAAGATTCTGCAGGCAAAACTAAGACCTTTGATTACATCCACACCAATTTCAGATTATGCCCCCAGTGACATACTTACTCCACTATTTTCAGCAGGATTATACAGGTTTAACTGACTGGAATTTAGTAAAAATCCTATTGACAAAGCACTACATGGAATACAATCCACACTCACTCTTAGCTATTCTGCTCCTGCAGGCTAAGAGTGAAAAGCTATTTTTATCACCAGCAGATAAGAGTCTGCATAAATTCTGTGTACAAAGATGCCATTTTTACAGTCAAATTTCAGAGAAATGCAATCTGAGAACAGTTTCCCTGTGAACTGGATATAAAAGAACAAATCTTTCCTTCTTTCTTTCCAAACCAAGATAGCACTCTGATCAGAGACAAGAGATTCCCCCCAAATAAGAGTGATTTGATATTCTGCGTGTAACACTCGCTTCATACTAACCTTGCTTGCCACTTAGAAAGCACAGCTCAATTGAAAGAGCTTAACAAAAGTTAGAGGGGTTTTTGAGTTTTCCTACTCTGCCCAATTCTGTAACATGCATAGTGAGTAAGGCGTTCACTCACCCAAGTAATCCCATTGTAGTCCGTGTGAATAAGTGCTATCCAGAGTGATTAAGGTTTATAGCATATGACCCTTTATTAACCATGGCAAATGGGGAAAAATATCTGATATGTTTCAGTTGGACTGGGTAAACTATTAAGAGTTTCTGAAACCTACAACAAGAAATAAACATGTTGTTTATATAGGGTGAGTTGGCAGGAATATATTTATTCCTGAAAACATTTCAGAATATGTGGCCACCTCATGTAAGTGCCTAAAGTGAGATTTATTGGGCACTGAACTCTTTTGAAAGTCTGACTCAATGTTTTTTTCTGGATAAGATTGATATCTTTTGGATAATGGGCTACAGTAAAAGGTACCAAAATTTTGGACTTTATCTCTTAGCTGCTTTTAAGGATTGCTTTTTAATCTCCTTGTTAAATGGAAGAATATGCCCTAGAGTAGGGCAGGTCAGGATTTTTTCAATAAAACTTATTTTAAAAAACTGAATATATCGGAACCAAAACTGTTCACAGGAAAAGGTTGTTTGCATGGATTGGTCATTTTGAAAACAAGTTGGAAAAAGTTTCAAAATTATCAAAACATCTCTTTAAAACATTGTCGAAATAAAAAAAAATCAGAAATGTGGGTACCAAATGATTTTTTTAAAACTTTAGATATAGTAAAATTAAATTAAAGCAAAAAAGGTCCAAATCAAATGAAACCTTTTCAAATTATCTAAAATCAAATTTTGAGTAACTCAAGCTTTTGGGTTTTTTTTGGAGAATCAGTGTGAGAATAACTTCAAGATTTTGACTTTTTGTTCTGTTCTTGGAAATACAAAAATTTTTCTGGGACAGGAAAACTGTCTTCCACTCTGTATTCTAGAGCAGTGGTTCTCAAACTTTTTGGCCTGCGGTTAAATGTCAACGTAGACATTTCCATTGACCACTAGCCAACTACTCATGATGACAAAATGGGTGCAGGAGGAGGTGCAGCGTCTGGGAGGGAGGAAGAGTAGGTGCAGGCGTAAAGTGGGGATGGGGCATCTGCGAGGGCAGAGTGGGGGGTGCAAGGTCTGCGTGAGGGGAATGGGCGGAGCTCGACAAATCATGTAATCTACTCTCCCGTGGCGAGTAGATTACAAGCTGGCACAGCCGGTGCCACGCGATCTGCGCATGCGCAGCTCGCAGAACTGCATGGCTGGCGAGTGGGGCTCACCGCGGTTGGCAATCCCTGGGAATGGGGCAGGGCTATCATCCCATTGGTCATGATTCCAGGCAATGGGAGCAGTGGGGAATGCCTCCAGACAAGCAATTTTCTGCGCTGCTGTTCTACCAGATAAGGGGAGGGGAAGTGGCAGCACATGGATCTGCTTCCTTCCACACAAACCAGATCTTGCCCACCAGGCTCCCCAGCCCCCCACAGTGGGAAGCTGTCACTGGTGATACATTCTCATTAGGGAGTTCCCTGCAGGGCTGGAGCACCAATGCAGGATCCCCACTATGGGAGTCCCAAGCCCGTGGCCCACCTGCAAGACAATTGCAGACCACTTGTGGTCCATGGGCCACACTTTGAGAACCACTGTTCTGGAGTCTTATAAACTGTTTAGGTCATGTGCTGTCTTTTACTATGTATTTGTATGGTCCCAGACTTGATGGGGAGTTCTGAAAATCAATGTATTATAAGCAACACTAATAATAAGATGAAGGGTTGTTTAAATTAATTGATTAAAGATACCCCCAACTTGCAAAGTCTGGAGCTGAACTCCCCAAAAATTGAAGGGGAGGCTCCTCCAATTCAAAGTGTTAGTTTGTACCCCTATCTAACCACTATTGGGTCTTCATTCTTAATTGCATATTTCTTAATTGATATGATCCCTGGAAGCTCCTAAGCCTGTACGTACTACATTAGTATACGTTAAACTATTTTTCCTGTGGGTAAGGAATGCCACCTAGTGGACAGTTTTACTCAAAGGGAAAAAACCTCTGTTTTGGACTCTGGTTGTAGCCCGAACTTTTTTTATGTGACAAATTCCTCTGTAACCACCTTCATTAGCTTCTTTAAATAAGACTATTTTTCCTACTGCTCCCCCATCCATTCTTGTCTAGAATGATTAATTCAGTAAGGAAGAAAACTATTTGCTTTCAAGACATATTTTTTAAAATCAGCCACAGCTTCTGGATAAGTTTGTATTCTCTCTTCTCCGTGATAATTGCCAAGGGCATTCCTTGCCCCCGGGGAAACGTTTTGTTTGACTAACCTCTGTTTTGGGTCTGTCAGCTGTGACTGATGGATGCAGGCTATTTAGTGCTGTATCTCAGTCTCTCTCTCTCTCTTTCAGCAGAGGAAGCACCCATTCCCATTCCTCTTCAGGAATCTTGGAAAAGGCGTTGTTTTCTTCATTATTACTCCCCAGGGCCTGGACTGACACCCATGGCACCAACCTTGCACGGAGATCCATTGTGGTGGATCTGTGTTCCAACCAACACAAATCTCACTGCTGAGCCTAAATCAGTGGAGAAGAACAGTGACCACCTGGATTCTGGGACTGGACTGGGGATTGGAGCCTGTGGGTGGGGAAAGGACAGGGCTTTGAGCAGAAACAGCCTGGCTGGAGCTGCCTCCCCCCGAGTAAAACATTCACTCACTCTCCATGATGCTGAGACTTTTAATGCAAGTCAGGTGTGGTTTATGCCCGTGTTTTACAAGATAGTGGCAACCAATGTTGAACACCTTACTGCTGAGTATATGGCATTCTGTATGGAAGAAATAATGACAGAAATAGGCACTGAAAAAATTGGTGCCATTGTCACTGATAATGCTGCAGCAATGGTGAAATCCTTATCAATGCTTAATGAAAAATACCATCACGTTGTTATGTACACTTCTGCTGCTCATACACTAAATTTGTTAATTGGTGACATCAGTAACTTAAAATCTGTTCAAGAAACTGAAGCTACCTGTAAAACTATTGTGAAGGAAATTAACAAATCACATGTTTTATGAGCTCATTTTACTGCATTTCAAAAAGAGAAAAATCAAACTTGTGCACTTAAATTGCCAGTTAAAACTAGGTGGGTTTCTATTTTATATTGTTTGAAAAGCTTATTGAAATAAAAAAATGTCTTTACATGCCTTGCTATCCATGAAGATTTACAGACTAAACTGAGCAAATGTACCGGGAATTCAACCCTGGATGAAAATGTATTTTGGGTATGGGTCCAAAAACTGCATGCACTAATAAGTCCTGTTGTTAAATGGAGTACTCTGCTTGAATCTGACCAGCCAAAAATGAGCAAAGTTCCTAAATGTTTGAGGGACTTAAGCAATCATTTTGATAGGCTACTTCCTGAAAGTCCACTTACCAAACACGAAAAACAGGAAGTGATGAAAAGTTTTGAAAAAATAAAATATATGGCTCTAAAAGACATTCACTATGCTGCAAATATTCTAGATCCAAAATTCAGTGGGGAGTGCCTTACTAGAAATGAACAAATACAAGGAACTGAATTCATCAATAAATTAGTCACAAGAATGTATGGCACTGATCACTTGGCAAATGTCATTGCAGAGTTTGCAGAGTATCATGCTAAAGAAGGTTTTGGAAAATCATATGTAACAGAATCAGCTGGCTCAGTAGCTGCAGTAACATGGTGGAAAGGTACTTGCTATGGATCAAAACTAGGGAAAGCAGCAATCAACATATTGAATATGCCACCAACAACGGCAGCAACTGAAAGAAGTTTCAGTACTTACAGTATCATTCATAATGCAAAAAGAAACAAGTTAACACAAGAAAGGGCAGGCAAGCTGACATTCATAGCCCATAATATAAAGCTTCTTAAACACCCAAATGATGCTCCATTGAAATCCAAAAGAGAAAAAAGAAAACAACCAGAGAAACGAGGAAGAAGAAATTGATGATTCTGAAGAGAAAGAAGAAGAAGATGAAGAGGATATATATGAGGAAGAAGAAGAGAAATATATGGGTCAGATTCAGAAAGTGCAGATTCTGATTAGACTTGTATTCAATCCAGAAAGATAAAAATATTTGTATCCTGCAACAGAAGATTTGTAATAAAAGTTCTAGTAATTTAAACCTCTGTCTTTTTTTTTTTACTTTCCCAAATTTTCATTTTAACAAACGGAAACTTTCATGATTCTTGAAGTTTTATTAAAGAAAGACATTATCATAAATAGTAAAATTATTTAAAAACTATTTAACAAGTATTTAAGAGAAAATTCTCAAAAATTCTCATATTGGAGAATATTCTCTGAAAGTTTTTTCCCAAGAATTTAACATCACTACTCAGGTTAAGCTGCCAGAGCTGATGAGGCAGCTCATGTTTTCCCTGAGACATTGGCTGAAATCATTGAAGAGGGTGGGTATTGTGCTCAACAAATTTTTAATGTTGATCAAACTGGGCTCTTTTGGACAAAATGCTATTGAGAACCTATATTGCCAAAAAGGAGCAATCCATACCTGGGTTCAAAGTTGCTAAAAATAGGAACCTAAATAGGATCTCTTTTGCTTGGCGCAAATGCTGCAGGTGACTTAAACTTAAATCTTTGCTTGTGCACCATTGAGAAAACCTAGGGTTTTCGTGGGATATTCCAAGGCATTTTCCAAAGTGATATGAAAAATCATTCCTAAGGCATGGGTCAACAGGAATATTTCTGAGGATTAGTTTAATCATTTTGTGCCAAGAGTCAAGGATTCTTGCAGCAAAAGCAGTCTTGCATTGAAAGCATTGTTATTCTTCGACAGTGCTTCGGGTCATCCAACCATCCTTGACTCCATGCTGCCTGACATCAAAGGGGTATTTTTACACCCCAAGATCACCTCATTGTTGCAACCTATGGACCAATGGGTAAATTGCATTCTTCAGTACCTGTTACCTTAGGAGCACATTTGCCAAAGCCATCAGGGCAACTGAGAAGAATGGTGGACCAACTCTGAAGGAATTCTGGAAGGGCTTCAACATTTATGATGCAGTTAAGAACTTTAGTGAAGCATGGAACAAAGTAAAACAATCACATTTGAATGGTGTTTGGAGAAAATTGTGTCCTTAAATAGTGTATTGTGCCTTGCTTCAGGAACCAATCAGTTATAATTTGGTTCTTATGGGAATATTGGTTCTAAGTTCTGATATTTTGACTTAACAGTGTTTTTCAGGAGCCAATTTTGTCATAAGTCTGAGGATTGCCTGTATCTACTGATTGGTGCTCAGCATATTGTGGTATAGGTGTGACACACTGTGCCTCAAAAACAATACCTGACCCTCCATATTTACTGCTGTTATATAGGTTTTGTAGAAAATATGCCTTGTGATGCATCATTTGAAAACTCATAGCCTGTTGAACATTATCCTACTAATGTGTGCATTGCCATTGTATATGAAGGTATGAGATTTTTCTAAGCGCTTGTTACTGCCAAATATTGTAATTCTGGGGAATGCCCACAATATAGTTCTTCAGAGATGAAGGGGTGGCAAACACACAAACAGGAGCTAAGAGACCACTGTCTTTAACTGGCCATTCAACGGGGTTTGTTGCAAGGGAAGGTACCAGGGTTGGTATTAGTGTGGTATGTGTGGTATTAGTGTGGTACCAACAACCACAGGACATACCACACTAATACCAACCCTGGTACCTTCCCTTGCAACAAACCCGTTGCCAGCTTTGTCCACATATTCATTCTGTCAATACCATTATTGGACCTAACCAAGTGAGTTATAAGATCAAGAACACATATTCCTGCGCATCCAGAAATATAATCTATGCTATCATGTGCCGAAAGTGTCCGTCTGCTATGTACATTGGACAAACATCTCAGACACTTCGCCAAAGGATTAATGCCCACAAAACAGATATCAGACAAGATCACAAAGAAAAAACAGTTTCTTGCCATTTTAACCAGAAAGGACACTCTCTCAATGACTTAACCACCTGCATTCTGCTACAAAGACCTTTTACATCTGCACTTGAAAGGGAATCCTCTGAACTGTCATTCATGTTAAAATTCGACACTCTCCAAAAAGGAATGAACAAATACTCAAACTATCTTACCCATTACCAAGATAGCTTCCCCAATTATCACCTCTAATACCATTAACTCACAAACATCCCACTCTCCCCACCTCTAATATCATCAATTCACAGACACTTACCTTCCTTCCTTCCCCCCCCCCCGCCCCTCCCTGAATCCCCTTCCTGTTCTGAAATGTGATTTGTCCTTTTCATATGTGTTCATTTTTTTTAATTGTATCCTTTGGTATATATGGTTGTGACTATTTTCTTCCACTATTTGATCTGAGGAAGTGGGTCTGGCACACGAAAGCTCATCATCTAATAAACTATCTTGTTAGTCTTTAAAGTGCTACATTGTCCTGCATTTTGCTTCAGCTACCCCAGACTAACACGGCTACATTTCTATCATTATTTTTATAGTAAGTAATTCTGTGCTTCTGGAGTTAGCCTATACCATAGTAATATCAAGGGCAAAGGCTGTTGCTGGTTTTGAATCCTTAGTGCTTCTAAGATATATTAGGCATAAGGAGCTACTAGACTATTTGTTGTTGTTTAAGTTTTTGCTACTACAGACTAATTCAGCTACCCCTCTGAAGCTAAGGTATATTGTTAATGATGACAGTAGAGGGCACTGTAGGCTATTTTAAGGCTGCTGATTAGGAGACATTACTCATGTTAAAATTACATCCCTTATGCTCTGCATCTGGAAAAAAAACACACAGAACCAACATTTCTCACAGTGACCAGGCTATGAAAAGTGTATTCACGCATGAAAGGTATTGTGTAAAATTTCTGTTAGTGCCACATATGAGATATGGTCTGATATTTGGTAGTGGTGGATCCTGAATAAGAACAAATAGTTTATTTAAAGATCATAGAAGGTAGAGGCTGTGAATGAAAAGCAACTCAGACACCCTTGCCTACCATAGTGCAAGCTATAAATAATAATTATCCCATCTCTAATGTAACAAATCAACCCCCAAACTGAAAGGCGATTGAGGAAGTGGTGATTTGGCTCTCAGCTCTGTAGCTCAAGCTTATCTCTAAGATCATTTTAAATGTTGCAACCAAATTCTCTTATGATTTAAATTGCCTTACCACAGCTCCACTGAATTGAGGAGTTAGAGGTACCAACTCTTGTGGTATTGGCTATTTTACTTTAAGACCCAGATCCTGAAATCAAGTGATTGCATAACAGTTTCTGCTTTGTTTTTAGTACATATCTAGTGCTCAGTTACAGAAAAGCTTAATGTGACCTGGGTACATAAGAACATAAGAATGGCCATGCTGGGTCAGACCAAAGGTCCATCTAGCTCCATATCCTGTCTGCCAACAGTGGCCAGCACCAGGTGCCCCAGAGAGGGTGGACCGAAGACAATGATCAAGCGATTTGTCTCCTGCCATCCCTCTCCAGCCTCTGACAAACAGAGGCCAGGGACACCAATTCTATCCCCTGGCTGATAGCCTTTTATGGACCTAACCTCCAGGAAATTATCTAGCTTCTCTTTAAACTCTGTTATAGTCCTAGCCTTCACAGCCTCCTCTGGCAAGGAGTTCCACAGGTTGACTACATGCTGTGTGAAGAAGAACTTTCTTTTATTAGTTTTAAAACCTGATACCCATTAATTTCATTTGGTGTCCTCTAGTTCTTCTATTATGGGAACTAATAAATAACTTTTCTTTATCCGCCCTCTCCACACCACTCATGATTGTATATACCTCTATCATATCCCCCCTCAATCTCCTCTTTTCTAAACTGAAAAGTCCCAGTCGCTTTAACCTCTCCTCATATGGGACCCGTTCCAAACCCCTAATCATTTTAGTTGCCCTTTTCTGAACCCTTTCCAAGGCCAAAATATCTTTTTTGAGGTGAGGAGACCACATCTGTACACAGTATTCAAGATGTGGGCGTACCATAGTTTTATACAGGGGCAGTAAGATATTCTGGGTCTTATTTTCTAACCCTTTCTTAATAATTCCTAGCATCCTATTTGCCTTTTTGACCGCCGCTGCACACTGTGTGGAAGTTTTCAGAGAACTGTCCACGATAACTCCAAGATCTCTTTCCTGATTCGTCATAGCCAGATTAGCCCCCATCATACTGTACGTATAGTTGGGGTTATTTTTCCCGATGTGCATTACTTTACACTTATCCACATTAAATTTCATTTGCCATTTTGTTGCCCAATCACTCAGTTTGGTGAGATCTTTTTGGAGTCCCTCACAATCTGCTTATGTCTTGACTATCCTAAACAGTTTGGTATCATCTGCAAACTTTACCACCTCACTGTTTACCCCTTTCTCCAGATCATTTATGAATAAGTTGAAAAGGATTGGTCCCAGGACTGACCCTTGGGGTACACCACTAGTTACCCCTCTCCTTTCTGAAAATTTACCATTTATTCCTACCCTTTGTTTCCTGTCTTTTAACCAGTTCTCAATCCAAGAAAGGACTTTCCCTCTTATCCCATGGCCATGGGTATGATTTAAGTCTCAAAACCTAAGGTGAATAAAAAGAACCATTATTTTAAAACACCTTTTGATTTAAAACCACTCATTTTTTCAAATCAGATCTTGAATGTTTGGCGTAAGACATACTAGGACTGTCAATAAAGCAGTGTCCATTTACATCAGCAAAGAGTTTGGCCTTGCATTTCTGAAGCTACTGGTGGCAATTACAAATGGCAAAAACAGCCTCCACTCCTCCTCTTTCCCCCCCTAAAAAAAGAACATAAAAAGCAGGAAGCCTGCCAACAATCAGTGAGGCTATTGGCTGAATGAAGGAGCACTCTAGGAAGATAAGGCCATTGCAGAAATGAATTCTTTTCACTGGTCTTCACTGTAGAGGATGTGATGGAGATTCCCCACAACCGAGCCATTCTTTTTAGGAGACAAATGTGAGGAACTTTCCCATAGGGAAGTGTCAATAGATGAGGACTCAGGGGGAAAAAACAATAAATTAAGTCATCAGGACCAAGTGCTCCTCAGCCACAAGTTCTGAAGGAACTCGTATGAAAATGCAGAACTCACAACTGATACCTATCACTCAGCCTCTGCACAAGATACTCAGAGGGCAGTGATCTGCAACACTCTTGCAGGTGGGTGGTGTGGACTTGGGGCTCACCTCCCCTTCTGCAGCAGAAACCTACATTGACGCTTCAGTCCCGCACCTCCCACAGACCAGATCCAGCTTGCGGCTCAGGAAGCGACTTCAGGGGGTGGTACCTAGGAGCAGTGGGAGGCAAGGAGCCAGGTAAGCACCCCCCATTTCCCTCATGCTCAGACCCTGCATCCACATCACCGCCACATAACTCCTTCCCACTGAGACCTCCACCCTGCTCCTGCATTCTACCTCCCACTCTGACCCCCTCATCCTCACCACCCATTTTGTCATCATGGGTAGTTGGCTGGTGGTCCATGGAAAAGTCTGCATTGAGTGGGATGCGCCATAGGCCAAAAATTTTGAGAACCACTGTCCTAGGGGAATTCTGTGCAACTGCACATTCACAGAATTCACATGCCTTGCATAATTTTTCCGTCCCAGAAAATACATTCTGTTGGAGAGGCAAAATGTACAATTATGTCTTTCACCCACCAGGGACTTCTGTGGTGCCAGAACAAAGGGCAGCTGGATTGCGATTGCAGTCAGCAGCTGATGGGAAGAGCACAGAGGCTGCCTTTCTCCCAACAATATGCATGCAGGGTCAGGTGAGGTGGGAATGGCGGGGGAGACAGATTGGGATACAAGGGCTGCTGGGCATCACACATTGGGTTCAGAAGGGCTAGTGGGAGGACAGACTGGAGTGGATGTTGAATGGGAGTGGGAATGTAAGGCCACAAGGGAGGGTTGGGAAGGTGCAAAGCCACAGAAGGACAGGGCCAATGGATGCATGAGAATGCAGGGATACATGGGAATAGGGGCAGATGTGCCTGCCTTAATGGGAGAGGTTGGGGTAAACTAGGGTTCTGCCACCTTTTTTGGGGGGAGGCTCTCTAGCAATCTCTCCCTCCTCCCCCCAAAATCCCCCCTGTTCCATACTTCTTCCACTTACACCCAGCAGTCCTCCATGTTCTCTCCTAAGCTCTTTGGCAGCAATTACTTCTCTCTACTTCAGTTCCTCTGTTACTCCTGACTTCACCAAACCTTTGCACTGCTTAGGAGAGATACAGGAAATGTATTGTAGCTAAGATGAATTACACAAAGTTCTGCATTTATGCCCAATAGAAAATGTATTTGTCAAAAAAATTCCTGAATGTTTTGTTGTCTCTGTTGCTACACACCTACTTGTTCACAGGCCTTTTGAAATAATGCAATTATTTTGGTAACTTATTTCTGCAAATAAAACATGCAGCATTTTAAAATACTGTGTGCAGAATTCCCCCCCTCCCCCTTAAAATTCCGCCAGGAATAAAGAGAACCGGAATCTAGCTAATGTAACATTTTATTTTTAATTTGCACAGAAGCTAGCCTGCTAATCAATGATCCAGTGTATTGTATCTATCAGGGATAGGTTGGAACAGGCTAGTTCAGAAGTAGACCTGAAGTGTATGGCTTGGAATCATCCCCTGTAACTAAATATGTTTTTAATTTAAAAAAATCATATCACAAGTGCAACAGGCCTGCCTCAAACAAATATTCATTTAACAAAAACAAACCAATTTCTTGATTGTACAGCAGACAGCCTGATAAGTTTTGTTATTTCAGAGTAGGGGTTTGCAATAATTTTTAGGGAAGGCCACTCCAAGATTTTGTAAAGTAGTCAAGGGCCACACTTTTTCTATGGTGGGGTCTAGGACAGAGGCTGGATGCAAAAGGGAGCTCGGGGTAGGTGACTGGTATGCATGAGAGGATGTGGGGTCTGAGAGAGTTTGGGTGAAGGAGGGGGTTGTAATCTGGGACAGGGACTTGGGGTGCAGGGTCGGGGAGGGGTATGGATGCAGGAGAGAATTCTGGCCTGGGGGAGGGGTATAGGAAGAGAAGGAGTTGTGATCTGGGGAGGTGATGCAGTTAATTTGGGTGATGACCTGGGGCAGGAGGTGGTGGTAGTCTGGGGTTAGGAGGAGGGAGAGGCTAGGGTGACCGAGTCAGGCTCTGGCCAGGAGGCGCTTACCTAGGCAGCTCCCAGCCAGCAGCCCTGCAGGATCCCAAGGCAGGCTCCCTGTCTGTCACAGTCCCAGGTTGCTCAAAATGGCTGGTTGCTCCCTGTAACTGTCTGCTCTGGGCAGGGGGGTGGAGGAAGAGGCTTTGTATGATGACCCTGCTTACCAGCAGTATCTCTCAGTTCCCATTGGCCACCAACCAGCCACTTCAAGCAATGTGAGGCTGTTCTGAAGTGGCTGGCTGCCCTGTGCCTAAGGGTCCCAGTGGGGTGGCCCACGGGCTGAATCTGGTGGCTTGGCAGGCCTCATCCACTCCTTGGGCTGGATATTGCCCGTCCCTGAGACATAGAAAGTTCAGTTCATTACAACTGAAAGGAAGAACTCACTGAATTACCAGGCCCACATGGTGAAAGATTTGACACCCAGACACTCTTTTGCTTTTTTGCTGGATAGTTCATTTAAGTCCATCCATTAGTCAACTGCTGTTTTACTCACTGCCTCACATTTGCTTTATCGCAGCTATTTGCAACATAAAGGGTTATTGGCACATCATATTCACATCAAGTGCCAAGAACATTCTTGATTCTGGTGTAGCTGCCACATGTGTTATTTTTTTTCTCCCATGGCTAATGTGACAGGGTGCACATACCCCGCACAGGGACAAAAGGGGTTAAAACCCTGCAGCCAGAGGAATTCCTGCCCCACCACCAGACTGGGCATGCTCCAAGTGCTGGGGCCTTATATTTACAAAAGTTTAAGATGGCTGAGGAGTTGTTAGTTAGTTTTGGGGGGCCCTCCTTCCACCAAATATGAGTGCCAGAACCCTGTCCCAAGAAAAGTTTCCTCAGACAGCTCCAAAGCACATTCTTTCACAGAAGCTTTTACAACTTTAAACAAAAACACATACCTCATTGTGACTCCTCGTGGGTCATCATAATAACACTCCCAATTTCTGCAAACTACTCATTATTTCCTATCACAGCATTTCTAATCATAACAATAAAACTTACGTATCAAAGGTGTCAGAGACACTCAAAACCAAGGTCAACTATCCAAATATTCCTTCTGTTTTCATGGTATATTAGCACCCTGTTCCATCTTCATAATCTGATTAGCAGAACTGCAAACATGCAAATTGTCCCTGTAATGGTGCAGGACTTACCACCTCCTGACAGCTATGCTGGGAATTAGCTCAGTCTGGAGTGCACAGCCCACCATCTGGAGCCATCTGGAGCCACATCACTCCCTGGACTGCTGCGTTCTCTTCAGGACACCGCCCCTGCAGCAGCGCCCCTCTGTTCTCACTCCCTTCCAAGAGTATCAGCGGTCCTCAGGCTCACACCTACCTCAGCCTAAAATCTATCCCTTTACCTCAGGTGCAAGCCACAATCTATAATGCCCATGCTCCATGGTAGCAAGGTGGAGTACAAGGGCGGGGAGGGGGCGAGACCTTGACTCACCCACTACTCTGGGACCAAACCTAGGGATTCTCAGTGACAGCCATGTCCTGCCCTTCTTCTCTTCCCTCTACTGCTCACACTCCCTGGGTCACTTCTCCATGACCCTTGCACCTTCTCAGCCCTACTATCCAGGCCTATGCCACCAGGTGGGTATCAGGTTGGAGTTTCTCTCAGGCTTCCCTGAGCCTGCCCAGCACTGCTCTGTCCAAGGTGCTGCTGGTTCCCTCTCATACTGGAACCCAGCTCCGGCTCCTTCACAGGTCAGGGTGAGAGTGAGCTCTGCAGCCTTTTATAGGGCCCAGCCTGGCCCTGACTCACTGACTGCTCCTTACTCTTAGGATACATCTACATTGCATCCTTAGTTTGGACTAGGGATGCAAATGAGACGACCGAAGTAGTTAATGAAGTGGGGATTTAAATATCCCGCGCTTCATTAACATGATCTCGTTGGCGCACTAGTTCAAATCACAGCTGATTCGAACCAGGAAGTGCGCGCCGGGACGTGTTAGTTTGGACTAAAGCCCTTAGTACGAACTAACATTACTCCTCATTTTTTGAGTAGAGGTTATTTGTTTTTGTTTTTTTTGAGTAGTCATTTTTTAGGAGTAACGTTAGTTCGGACTAAGGGCTTTAGTCCGAACTAATGCGTCCCAGCGCGCACTTCCTGGTTCGAATCAGCTGTGATTCGAACTAGCACGCCAACAAGATCATGTTAATGAAGCGCGGGATATTTAAATCCCCGCTTCATTAACTACTTCGGTCGTCTCCATTTGCATCCCTAGTCCGAACTAGGGATGCAGTGTAGACGTACCCTTATTGGCCAGGTTTTTGCAGGCTTCCTCTGGCCTACTTTTAACCTTCTCCCTGCTGGAGTGGGCCGTGGCACCACTATCATCCCATATTTTCAGTCTCCCCCTCATGAATACTGGCAGGTCCTGCTACTGGCCAGATCGGTGGTGAGCAGGCTAGCCACCTGCCCATCGGTGGTGAGCAGGGTGTGAGGGCGTGTGATCCAGTGGCTGACAATAGGGGTGGGTGTGCAATGCTGGTCATGGGGTGAAAATGCAGTGCATGGGACCAGCTGCTTCTCTGGCTGGTCCATCAACACAGCTGCCACAGCCTACCGGGTCTTGGCCAGTAGAGCGCTACCCGCCCCCCCACATCCTGTTTCTATCTGGCTTGGGCGGTAGTGGTTGGTGAGTGTGTCCAGGCACCAGGTGGTGGCTGGTTACCTGTCACCTCTGCTACTCATCCATCCGCGCTTCACATGCTTCCCCTCTTGCAGTCCTCTGCCTGCTTTCCCCCTTCAAACCCAGCCCCACTGCTTCTTTGTATGCTCCCCAACCGGGTGCATCCCCCTCTCAGTGCTGCCTGGAGAACCAGCCCCTGACTAGAGCACTGATCTCACCATCAGCCAGGCCAGCCGGCTCCTTCCTTTCCCCCACTGCCTCTGGCTGGGCAGGCATCCTGGGAAAGCTCAAGACCCTTTGGCCCATGGTGCTAGCCAGGAAGAACCAATCCTTGCATGTGCCAAAGCCCCACACAGCACTGGCATGGAGAACCTCTCTGCCCCTCAGCAAAGCTCTGGAGTGGCAGGGGGATTCCAGCCTACTTGCATCCCGAGCCTGCAGGATCCAAAGCAACCCCAATGGCAGGGGCTTAGCACCATCTTCACCTGCCACCACCACCACAGACCTTGGCCCTGCTTCCAGGGAATGCAGGGTCCCAGACCTTAGGTACCCTCCTCTGCCGAGCCACCTCTCTGACGAGGTTCACAGAAGCCCCTGCAGTCAGGTTCCCTGGGCCCTGCTACACGATGCAGCCTTAGGGCTCAACTCCATCCTGCCCATGCTGTAGCAGGAAACTAGAGACAGCTGGCTTATGGTGGTGGCCAGCAGCAGCCTGGAGATGTTACCTCTGTTTGACACTGTGCAGGCAGGATGGAGCAAGCCGCTTCCAGCCACATGGAAGCAGTGGTGGAAGAGAAGAGGTGAGCTCTGAAATATCACCCCTTGCCCCCTCCTTCCCTGTGGCTGGAATCTGCTCCCATCCCTTCCCTCCTGCACAGTGCTGCACAGGAGAAAAAAGCTGTTGCTGGCTACATTCTGGTGTGATCTCTGGCAGAAATCTGGGGAAAGGAGCGTGTGATTCTGCATGCCCACCCCACATATTGCCCCAGGAAAATGCAGTGCCAGGTACCAGGAGAGGCAAGTCTGTCCTGGGGGCCCAGCCAGGCATGGAGAGCAGAAAGCACCAGGCAGGAAGGGTTGCATCAGTCAGTCACCCCCCATTTCAGAGAAGTGTATGCGAGGGAGTGTGTGTCACCTTGTAGCCAGACACAAAACCCCATCTTGTTTTTCCACGAGCTCCATCTTGTTCCCCCTCCCCCCCCCCCCCAGAGAGCAAGAGAAAGGCAGTCAGCCTTTGATGCCCTGAGAACACAGGTTTGCTGCCTGTCCCTGACTCTACCATAAACAGAAACCAGACAGTAAATGGGCTAGCTGATGACCCGGGGCCTCCCGTCGCCCTGATGGCTAGTACCAGTAATTGACACGCCTGCACTGTCCCAGGAGAGGAATCTTCGTCCATCACATACCAGACGTGCCCATTGTCTGCATTTTTCCCAGGTGTAAATTATGCTTTGCACCCTTCGTGGGAAACTTGGTGTTCAAAGCCATTTTTCCTAATTGGCCACTTAAAACCAGGAAGAAGCCTACATGACCCAAGGGGTATAAAAAGAGGTTCAGCCGCCCACCCCATTTGAGCTCCAATCATCTATACCTGCTGGCAGGTATTGATTGTCTCCCGAGGTCTGTGGGACGCCCAACCTCGCCCTACTTCTTCCCGAGGGATTGAGAGAAAGACGCTGGCCACGCCAAGTCTGGAACGCAGGGGTGAGAATATATACCTGCTATGTGTCTATTTTGCATGCATTTAATAAGAGCTCAGAGAACCAAAAGGGTTTCATGGTACCTGTAAGTGACTTATTAGTGTAATTTCTGTCCTGTCCTTTGTAGTGTCTGTGTTATCTGTAACACAGCAGTAGCATTTAACAACTAAGTTTACCCTGTAACAATAAAATAGTAACTGTTTAAGCTTTAACCTGACTCCTTCAGTTGCTGTAACAGAACCAAGCACAATTTAAAAGAACTTCAGCCGGTCATAAGGGACTCACTGCCCTGACCGTCGGCTGACACACCTCCACCCCCATTTAAACCTTAAAGCCTTAAAGACAGGGTAAATAAAAAGAATCTAGCTACACAGTATTTCTTTTTAACAGGAGCTCAGTCAACCTGATGTCAATGTGACCTTTTCCCAATGGATTGCCATTGAACTCTCTTGAATTTGAGGAATTTTACCAGGTGTCCTACATTCACCAAAGGGAAATATGGTCACCATAGTTATGCTTGTCAGAGCTCTGTAAAATATGCAGATTACAGTACCAATTTGAAAGAAATACCAGATGTTCTATCTTGCAACAGGTTTAAATTCAGCCTTAAATCTGACGTTTTTATGGGTACGTGAGGATGTAAGACCTTTTCATGTAACATTTAGAAGTGTCATGTCTGAAAAACAGTATTTCTGATAGCGAGAACCCATTGTCCTCCAACTAATGTAAGTCATATCTTTGACATTTCTCTAAGGTGGAGTAGGGAAACTTTTTGGGGTTGGGGACCACTGACCCACAGAAAAATCAGTCAAGGGCCACACACAGATAAGTAGCAAAAGCAACAAAAAACCCCATAACCCTCAATTGACCTGGCCCTAAAGTGAGAAGGAGAAAAAATCCTGGCCCCCAACTGAGAAGCAGGAAAAAACACTCCCCTGACTCCCCTCAAGCTCCAACCCCAAGGGGGAAATAGGAACCAAGGTCCAGGACTTACCCCCAGGGCTGGATGAACTCTTCTGGGTGCCTGGAACTAGTCGATTTTGTGAGACCTCCTGGGCTCTGGAAAAGGCATTCAGTGTGTGGGAGGAGACTGCTGGGGACAGGGTGTTGTGTCTGGGTAGGAGGTAGGGTGCAGGAATGGACTGAAGGTGTGAGTGCGAGGACTGGGCAGGAGGGAGAGCACAGGAACGGGGGCCTGGGGTCTGGCAGGGAGGGGGTGCAGAAGCAGGGTAAGGGTGTGGTGTCTGTGCAAAGGGGGGCATGGGATGGGGTTGCCTACCTGGCACAGCTCCCTGGGAGAGACAGGTATTTCTGCATGACTCTGGGAACTGCAGGGAAGCACTCCCAGCAGGCACTGCCCCCGTCATGCCCATTGGCCAAGAATTGCAGCCAATGGGAGTGACGGGGGGTGGGGCCTGTTGGGATTGCTTTTCTAGGCACTTGGAGCTACTCCCTCCCCCCACCAGGCAAAGCCTGTGGGCCTAATCCAGTCCACAGCTTGCCTGGATCGAGCCCACAAGGCTCCCTCTATCTCTACTCACAGCAGCACAAGCTGGCTGGTGGGATACTCCAGACATGGTGCCCCCTGTTGCTGGAGGCTTGTGCAGCTGCAGGGGCAGAATGCAAGCCCCACGCTGGATCAAGACAAACTGCAGGCTGTAGGTTCCCCATCCCTGCTATAAAGGACTGCTATTAGGTACAGTTCTTCCAGAAATAATTGTATGGGGGAAGACAATACACTTGACTATAAAGACTCACCACGGTAAGTTCAGTTGTACATGATATTAAATTGAACCGTCCCACCTCTAGTTAGTACTTTCTTAAAAATGTAAGTAGAAATAAACAGAAAGGTACAATGATCTTGATGACTGCAATCTCACTTTGCACAGGGTCTGAACATCTCAGGAGTTGGTCACTGTAGCGGGACAGAGTGCTACAAAGGTGTCAGACAGAGAAAACAGAAGGCCAACTGCAGGATCACTTCCTTTTCAACTTAACACACAGAGGAAAGATGGCCTGGTGGCTAAGATACCAGCATTTACGGAACACCTCCCAGGGTCTTCTTGCTCTGCCACAGAATCTTGTGTAAGCTTGGATGAGGCACCATCTCTTTGTTATTCAGTTCTCTATCTGTAATGTGAGAATACTCACACTTTCCCACCTACCAGGGATATGAGACGTTCCAGGAGAGCTGACAGCTTTGCCAGGTCCCTGGGTGTGTGGTGGAAGGGGGAGGGGCGGAGTGCATCTCTGCACTCCTGGAAGGAGCAGGGGCTCAGGAGGAAGGGGCAGCCAGCCCTCAGTGCCATCAGGAATGCGCTACGCTGCCTCCTCCCTAGGGTTGCCAGGTGTCCGGTATTGACCTAAAATGTCCGGTATTTTCTGATTTTTTTCCTGACTAGGAGGCAAAAATACCGGACACCTGGCAACCTTAGAGCCTGGGCCTGGGCCTGGGCCCAGCCCCCAGCCTCCCCCCCCCCCAGACCCTCACACCCTTAACCTCCCCCCCTCCCCCGACCCCATGTTTTCCTGGTTCCACAGGGAAGCTAAGTTCTGGCTTGAACAAGAACACAAAATGGCCCTGGCAAAAAGCCTAAAGACCAAGGGGGAAGCAATGCCTTACCTGGGTCTTAGTGCTCAACTTCTCCCGTTCTGATCCCTATTCTAACTCTGCACTCACTCTGAAAGGGGCCATGCTGTTTTAATGCTGTTTTTTTATTTAATATTTTTGCTTAATAAGTCTCAGAGTCCTTTTTTTTAATTTTGCTCAACAACTTTGGTCTCCCCCCCCCTTTTTTTTTTCCTCCCCAGAATTTTTTCCCCTGTGTTTTCTTTGGGGGTGGGGGTTTCGGTATTTTTGGTTCAACCATCTGGCAATCCTACTCCTCCCCCCACCTCTTAGAGCTGCTTGGAACGTGCAGTGCGGCACCCCAGGAGAGATTTAAAGGGCCCAGGGCTCCAGGCACCACAGCTGCTACAGCAGCAATGGCTGGGAGCCCCCAGCCCCTTAGGGTACATCTAGACTACATCCCTCTTTTGACAGAGGGATGTAAATTAGACACTTTGAAATTGCAAATGAAGCCGGGATTTGAATTTCCTGCACATAATCATTTGCATAATCGCGTCATGGGGCTCTTTCGAAAAAGCTCTATTTTGAAAGTGAAACTGCAGTCTAGATGCAGTTCTTTCAAAAATAGAAGCCTTTTTTGAAAGATCCTGTAAACTTCGTTTTTGCCCCCCGTCTGCAGGCCTGATATGTTCAGATACAAAAGCAATTTGCTAGAGAGACATCGGAACGCATGGGGAATAGTGAACAACACAGCTTGTTAGATCTGTCATATTTCCTAATCACGGAGAAGAACAGAGCTAGTTCAGACCTTAGAGGAAAAAGGTGTCTCAGCAATTAGAAGGAGGAGAAGGAGATAGAAGATACTTTATCAATACATTCTTCTTTGTTATCATATTGATACATTAGGACATTGATTCTCAGTGACTCAATAACTCTATTAAATTGTTATAATTTATTTGCAATTTTTGGGTAAAGTATTTTAAATAGGTGACCTCTGTGATTTACATTTGATTACTTATTTTACCACAAAAAAGAGAACTAACATCAAATATAATAAGTGACTTGCCTTCTTTTGTAAGTGTGAACATTTGCATAATCCGTCATTTACAGGTATGGCATAATATACGTGACTTCATCCCTTTTCAAATCAGTCAGTGAATAATCAGTATTTCTTCACTTTGACCTTAAAATATATATGTGAGTCAGGGATAATTATCTCTCTGTTCTCCCAAATGCAACAATGACGCAAGCTCTCTTTGACACATGTTTTAGAAGTGCACATTAATCCTCCAGCCTTGGCAGTCCATGACTCTGAGCATATGGCTACACTGCAGAGGTTTTTTGGAAAAAGTCAGTTTTTCTGAAAAAAACTCCAGTTACATCCACACTGCAATTGCGTTCTTTAGGAAAAAGAATCGAAAGAAAAGAGGGGGTTTTCTGACATTGGTAAACCTCTTTCTGTGAGGAAGAAGCCTTTTTCCGAAAGAGCTCTTTCAGAAAAAGGCATGTGTGGACGAGGAAGAGGGAGTTCTTTTGAAAGAAGAAGAAAGAGGAAAAAGTACACTGGTGGCCACTCCGTTCATAGTAATCACAGAGTAAATACAAGATGACATCCATTCAGTATGGACGCTATCTTTCGTAAAAGCAGATCACTTTTTTGATGCACTTTTGCAGGGTAGACGCCCTCTTTCAGAAGAAGTTTTTCTGGAAGATCTCTTCCGGAAAAGCTTCTTCCGAAAGAAGCCTGCAGTCTAGACATAGCCTGAGATACAACATATACCCCGTTTATTTTCTGTGTCTACATCATTTGCTTTGTATGGTTTCAAATTCAGTAGAACCCATGCTAAAAAAAAATCAGCTGTTGATTTTGGAGAAAGAAGTCTATGCTACAGAACAGGAAGGCTCACATCTTCTTTACAGTGGTGTCCTTTTGCTCCAAGTTTATTCAGGTTATTCAAGCTCAGAAATGGAGTTCAACCCTTTTCATCTACTAAATTATTTCAGTCTGAAAACATTAAGTAAAGAAAGCGAATGTTTAAAAATAAGCTAGAACAATTCAACAACAGCAAAGCCGTTGGCCAGTAGGTGACACAAGAACAGTACAGCACATCATGAATATCCAGAAACTATACGCAGCTTTTTATCCTGAGCCATCATGGATCTTTCCATACACTATTTATGAACTCTGCTCCGTAATGGTTTAACTGCCCTACTGAATTATTGCCATTTCAACACAATGAAGGGTTGGGTAAATGGAAATGCTCAATGGCAATTGTGATCCATGGGTGACTCACACAAGCAGCGATCTGCATATTAGTATTGCCCCTTTTATACCTGAGCAGCTGATCAAACTTTGGGGCTCGGGAGATGTTCCGGTTTGGGGGTAGAAATTGGTGTATATTATGAGGTTTTATTTATGTACAAAGAACATACTAAGTCCCGTGTCTCTGAATGCAGAAGGAATCCAATAGCTGGAAACAGTTTATTTTGCTCACAGCACCAAGAACATTCTTTTCAGTCTGCACCCTTCAGCCACAAACCCCTCCCCATGTTGAGGATAAGATGCCAAGTTTTCAATAGCTCCTTCAGACTGTCAGTCTGTCTCGTGTCTCTCCCAAGTTTTGTCTGTATTCACTCTCTCCAAAACCCTGTGGAACTTCCCTGTGCTATGGTAGTAGATTTTGGGCAGACTCTGTAGACCTACTCATATGTTTCCTACAGCTGTCTGAGAAGAGGGGTACATTCACACATCAGTTAAAATGAGCCTTTAACTCAATCCACAACAAAGTTTCACTCAGCTCATATTATACAGGTTGAACCTCTCTAGTCAGGCACCCTCGGAACCTGAGCCGTGCTGAAATAGAGAAGTTTCCAAACCAGGAGAGGTCAATGTAGGGTACCAGCAGGTCTCCATCAGCACAGGAATTATGGGTGGAGGGGATGGTGCAGCACCCCCAGGTTTTGTGCCCCATCCCCAGAGGTTTCCATTGCCACTCAGGGTCCCCGCCTTCAGCCCCTCACCCAGGGTTCCAGCCACACCTGCTTCACCCCCCCCACACACACACCTCTTCCCCTGAAGGAACCCAACTACACTCCTTCCCCTTCCTTTGCTTGAATGCTGCAAATCAGATGCTTGTGGCACACCCGAAACTCTAGGAGAGTAGGAGATGAGTTGCGAAGTATGGGGACATCCATACGCAGAGTGTGGGGGGCAAAGAAGGGAGCCTGGCCCCAGTTTTTCCCCTTGAATGCTCCAGTCCCAGAGCACCCACAGAGTCACTGCCAATGCAAGACCACGGATGTTGCCGCATGATGGAATCCTGAATTACAAAGACTCAACCTGTAAATACATCCAGCAGCAACACTGTAGTTTATCAACATATTTCTAGCATTTTTATTATAATTCCTGATTTCAAGATTGAATCCAGCAACCTGAATGAAAATGGACAGCTGGTATGTCTGCTAATGTACAGTGCTCGGACATACAGTTTACAGGTGGTTTGTCAGCCTGAAAAATAATGATTTTAATTGCTCTGCTCCTTCAATTGGAAGCTCTCAAAGCACTTTATGAAAGAGGGTGATTTTGCCTCACAACAAATCAACTCTGCTGTAATATTAAGCAAAGTGTGAATTCTTTATTGAATCACCCAGTGTACACACTGTCTCTTTGCAAATAGTGAAGCTGGCAATTTCTGTATTTGTTCAGTGATTATGGTTGCCAGCTTTGGTTGTATGTATTCCTGGAGGTTTCATCACATGACATAATCTTTAATTCAAGATTACTCTTTAATTCCTGGCAACTTCAGACTAGGCATGTTAAATATCGAGTAACTGACTAATCGAATAGTTGATGTAAAATGCATTGACTATTCAATTAGTCGATAGGCCTGTTGCTACACTCAAAGGCAAAAGCGGCACGTGGAGCCTGGGGTCAGCTGCGGATTCCCCCGCTGACCCTGGACTCCATGCAGTGCTGCTGCTTTGGGGAGCCCAGCATCAGGCTCCTCAAGCGTTTCAAAATGGCAGTGCCGCATGGAGCCCAGGGAAGTCCCCAGCTAACTCCAGGCTCCACACGGCGCTGCCACTTTGAAATGCCCCAAGGAACCTGATGCCTGGCTCCCTGCAGCATTTCAAAGCAGCAATGCCACACAGAGCCCGGGGTCAGCGGGGGAGTCCCCAGCTGATCCTGGGCTCCACGCTGCGCTGCCACTTTGAAATGCCACATGCAGCCTAGGGACACCCCAGTTGGCCCCAGGCTACACATGACATTTCAAAGCAGCTGTGATATGTGGAGTCCAAGGTCTGGCCCCAGGCTCCACATGGTGCTGCTGCTTTGAAGTACTCCCTCTTCTCCTGCCTTGCTGCCTCTTTCTGATAGAGGCAGCAAGGGGGGGGGGCAGGGAGCAACTAGTGGACTAGTTGTTCACATCCCTACTTCAGAGCAATCTTGGAGGGTTTGCAACCATACCAGTGACAGGGGCTATATATTGCAGGGGAATGCTTTTCCAGGGAGCCTAAGGAACTGGAGTGCAACAGTTGTTACCTACAAGGCAATGGAAGGTCTGAGAGAGTCCAGGGAAGTTTGTTTGGGATGGCTAACAGACTGGAGCGACACAGAATTTATGATGAGTTGGATCCTTGGAATGCCATTTGATGTACTGAAGAGATCATTGAAACAAACTTTTCTGGCAGGTTGGGCACCCTTTAACCCAATCTTTCTGAGCCAGACTCTTGAGCTTCCTCTAGAAAACACACCGGAAGGGCTGCACCCCGCAGCAGAACAATACAGACACTGAGATCAGCTCTGGAAGGGCTCATCTTAAGGGACATGCCATAGCATTCGATGTCCCTTGGAGTACAAACCAAAAGTTACATGAAATTTGCCTCCTCTTACAAAGTGGAGGAAAGTGCACACAATTTCCTGCCTCCCCACAAGTTAGACATTACCTAAACTGTGTTATGTTATAAACAAGTTTATTAACGACCAAAAGGTGTATTATAAGTGGTTAAAGAGGTAGCAAACAGTACAAAGCAGATTTACTACGAAAATACAGGTTGAACTTCTCTAGCCTGGCACCCTGGAGACCTGACTAGTGCTGAACCAGAAGAATTGCTGGACCATGAGAGGTCAGTATTGTCTAGCAGCATTAACAACACTTCCATTGCTTATTGGGCTCTTAGAATACATTTTGCGGTAAATTAGAGCTAAATAACAGCACAGAACACTGAGAGACAGGATTGGTGGCTGGAAACAAATCTCACAGGATTGCAAGATACTTGGTCACAACCAAGAGAAGGGGACATCTGGCTAACTAAAATCATGCCAGACCACAGATGTTACCAGACCAGAGACTGCTGTACTAAAGATGTTCAACTTGTAATACAAACTAAGCTAGATTCACTAAAGAAAAGTGGTTACAAATAATATTTCCTCACCCTAGATATTGTTTTAGGTAGAATCCTTCATAGGCCTGGTATCTTTTAGTCTGGGTTCAGCAGTTCTTTCCCTCTCCACCTCCCCCCACTCCAGTTCTCTGTTTCCAGGTGTTTTCAAGTACAGGCAGTCCCCGGGTTACATGGATCCGACTTACATCAGATCCCTACTTACAAACGGGCTGAGGCAACCCCGCACTAGCTGCGCCACCCCCCCAGCAGACCGCCGAGACGCGCCGCGGTCCCGCCGCCCGCGTCCTCTGCGGCGAGAAAAGCCGCTCCGCGTCTCCCTGGTCTGCAGGACTGAGGGAAGTGAGGTGTGGAAGAATAAAACTGAGCTCTGGAGAAATGTTTGGCTAGAGTTTCCCCTACAATATGTACCAGTTCCGACTTACATACAAATTCAACTTAAGAACAAACCTACAGTCCCTATCTTGTACGTAACCCGGGGACTTCCTGTATCTCTTTGGGTGGGAAGGCAGATGTGAAGCAAACTGAAGGCTGTGATTGTTTTCCTCCCCTGCCTTATATAACATTTCCATGAGGTGGGAAATCTTTGTTTGATTCTCCACCTTCCAGTAGAAAAGTACAGCAGTTCAAGGCAATGGTTAGTATCAGGTGACCAGTATCAGAGGGGTAGCCGTATTAGTCTGAATCTGCAAAAGCAGCGAGGAGTCCCATGGCACCTTACTCTATAGCTGTGGTGTCCAACATGCTAGCCACTAGCCACATATGGCTATTTGGCTGGTTGAGTGTGGCTATTTGGCTTGAATAATGTGGCTAATTTGCGACTGATTTCAGAATAACGTGACTAGTTTGCTGTAGCACTAGCCACTATAGTGGCTACTGCTTCAGAACTGGTTAGACACCTCAGCTGTGTAACATCACAGTGTCCATGAGTCAGTAGTAGTGTGGAGTGCCCACAAGAAGGTCAAGCCTTTTCACAGTCCTTTGTCCTGGCTGATGGGTCACCAGTACTATCTGGCATTTCCATTGCAGTACCTGAATTGTCAGCAGTGGGTGTCTGAAATACAGATACATGGTCAATATTTGTAACTTCATCATAACCTTTTCAAAGGTATCTTACATAAGCCATCTTGCATCTTGCTTCCTCGCTAAAAAGAAGCTTCCCTACCAAAAAAAGAATGGGTTGCCAGAGTGAAAAAATGTGATAAATGGATTAGGGATGTTAAAGATTAGTTGACTAGTCGACTATCCAATCAGCATTTGAGATAGGGACAGCAAAGGGTGGGGCAGGGTCAGCTCTGCGGTGGCTGCCCCTTTAAAATGTCTCTTCTGGCATTTCAAAGGGGCAGCTGCCATGGAGCCTGGGGTCAGCTGGGGAGTCCTCAGCTGACCTCAGGTTCCTAGCAGCATGCAGTGTTGCATGGAGCCTGGGGTCAGCGGAAGGCTCTGAGTCCCCTGCTGACCCCTGGAACAATGGTTTTGAAAAGCACAAGAGCCTCCCACTGGGGACTCTTGTGCATTTCAAAGCAGGCACCTGCATGCCGCCTGGAGTCAGCTGGACTTCCCGCTGGCCCCGGGCTATATGCTGAGTTCCAAATTCCTCCTTTGAAATGTACAAGAGCCCCAGTGAGGGCTCTTGTACATTTCAAAGGAGGAATGCAGAAGTGCCTATTAACTAGTTGACTAGTCATTGGAAATTCCATCGACTAGTCGACTAGTCAGTTAACTGCATTTGAACATCCTTAAAATGGATATCCTTTTTGCTGCTCTTCATAGCCAACTTGAAGCTTTTATTTTTACAATAGGTGATTCTCTTGGAACACTGCTGAGATAATAGAAAACTGGAATCTCTTGATTGCTTTAAATGTTAGTGTATAAGATATTGCTAAGCCTCTGAACTCTTTCTTTTATATATTTTACATGTGGCATTTGATATTTCATTTGTTGTTTTATTTATTCTGCTGAAAGTTAAGAAAGTTTTTTTAAGTGGTTATGTTTGATCCTGAAGACTCTGAATGGTTTGACAGCCTTTACATTTTAATGATCCAAAGTTTTCCTTGCTGATTTGAGAGTCAAAGTAACACAACTGGGTGTGACTCGGCTCAGCAGTTTCCATTTTTACCATGTAATTGAAGGGCTCTTTCTCAACAGTAATTTTTCAAAGTAAAATGAAGTGAGATACTCATGCTGCTGCCCTTTCTTTTGATTCTGACATTTCATATTCATTTTCAGAAAAATAAGTTGAGAGAGAGGAAAAATCATACAATTAAGCTGTTTTCAATTTCTTTTTGCACCTTGGCTCCAGATGATTTAATGCAAATCAGCCATTAAAATTCTAAGTGTTATAAATAATAATACCAATGATTATTTGGAACTACTCAAGTGTAGAATTAATCTCTTTTGCCTACACTAAAGTAAAAAAAATGTTCTAGGGTTTGACAAAGCTTTGTGTTAAAAGGAAAAGAGGGGGAGGAACAGCAAGTGTGAGAAAATAATTTATCATTAGCACAAGCAAAATGTATTGCCCTTTTAGATTATTTTCCTTTAACAAACAATTCAAAATAGCACATAATTCACCTATCTTATTGTTCTTATGTCCGCTTTCTTGTAATTATAATAAAAATATAATTTTATTTTAGATCTGAATATAAAAAAATACAAAAAAAGAAAACCGTGCCCATTGACATCTCTCATTTCAAATCCAGTTTTAGCTCTAACTCATACATGACTACTGTTATTAATCATTTATTATTATAAATTGTGTACATCAGAACTACTGAGAGTAGATCATGAAAGAGATTATAGAAACCTAGTATTCTATAAAGAAGTTAAATTGCCTTAGCCAGCATGCCTTTTGTCCCTCAATGAGGGCCTTTTTGTCCCCAGACTATGCTGTATGGGTATCTCAGATGGCTAAAAGCTAGGAAATGAGGTAACAACAGATGTTGCTTGCCTTGAAGGGGCAGACACATTTTTCCATCATATACTTTGTGCAAACATCTTGTATTGTAAGAACTGGGAGTTTTGCCATTGACTTCAAAGGACCAAGTTTTTACTCTTATGTTGTCTATTTTCTGAAAAGGTAAGCAACAGAAATCAATAAGAGTGACAACTCAATCACATGAGTTAAGAGACCGAAAAGACCTGCTACATCACTTACTCCCTGTTCTGAGAGCAGGGTTGTTCCCTACAATATAAGCACGTGTGGAAAGTCTACTCTGAGTTACCTCAAAATGCAACTACAATTTAAATAGGAGTTCAAAACTTTAATATGCTTATGATTTTATATTTTTCAAGTTTCATAGCAAAATCTTTCATCACAAGGATAATATGTATTTTATTTATGGGCCAATTTATTTTAATTTCCGAGCCTTTCCAAATCCAATTCAATGTTCTGAGTGAGACTTGATAAAATTAGTTGAAGAGTTGTGCCAACTTGGGCTTACACCTGGGCTGTGTCTACATTGGCACCCTTGTCCGGAAAAGGGATGCTAATGAGACACTTCGGAATTGCAAATGCCGCGGGGGATTTAAATATCCCCCGCGGCATTTGCATGAACATGGCTGCTGCTTTTTTCCGGCTCGGGGCTTTGCCGGAGAAAAGTGCCAGTCTAGACGGGATCTTTCGGAAAATAAAGCCTTTTCCGGAAGATCCCTTATTCCTGATTTTAAGAGGAATAAGGGATCTTCCGGAAAAGGCTTTATTTTCCGAAAGATCCCGTCTAGACTGGCACTTTTCTCCGGCAAAGCCCCGAGCCGGAAAAAAGCAGCAGCCATGTTCATGCAAATGCCACGGGGGATATTTAAATCCCCCGCGGCATTTGCAATTCTGACTTGTCTCATTAGCATCCCTTTTCCAGAAAAGGGTGCCAATGTAGACACAGCCCTGGAGTCTATCCTTGACTTTCTTTTGTGAATGAACTAGAATGGGTCTGGACTGTAATTCTAGATTCAACCACCACTCAACTTCCTGATATTTGAAATCCAAATAGAGATAGACACTGAACCTTCCAAAATGATGAGCTATGAAACACTGCTGCATCCTATGTGATGCTATGGTGAAAGTGCAAATTTCACTCAATTGCATCATGAAAACAAAAATTAGCCAAGGAACCTTTAGATGAACCTGTCTGGGTTTCAAGCTGCTTGGGAAACCTGAAACCAAGCTAGAGTCAGATGATCTCCAATTTCACCAGGCACATTTTGGACTAGGGATGTTAACTATAGGTTAATTAAATAGTTGAGTAACCTCATGAATTCTTATTGGTTAGTCGACTATTCTATAGTCCCTGGGGGCGTGGCCAGCAGCAATGTGGAATGCCATGTGGGAGCTAGTCCGCAAGGGGAGCCAGTTTAAAAAACAGCTCCTCTTGCTTGTTGTAGGGCAGGGTGGCAGCAGCCCCTGTCTGGGGGGAAGAAGATCTGAGCTCCTGGACGGGGGAGGGAAATGAGTGTAGTCTAGAGCATTAACCTAAAAGCTTTTGCTTATCGGTTAATGGACTCTACATTATTAGATTCCTATTTTAGACCGCTCAGAATTCTACTTTACTACAGGTTGAACCTCTGGAATCTGGGACTGTCTGGTCCAGCAACATCCATGGATGTTGCTGGATCAAAGAACTCTGGATGCCAGGACTGGGAGCCAGCTGGGAATGCTGTGGCAACCCTGGCTGGACTGGCAGCAGATGGGCTAATGGCAGCTGGGGAGTCCTGGGGGGAGGCAGTGGCTGGGGATTCTCAGCCCTGGGGAGTCCTGGTAGCCCTGGCAGCAGCGGTGGCAGCAGCAGATAGGCCAGCACCAACAGGGTGGGAAGCACCACAGCCCAAAGGGGAGCTCGGGAGTGGGGCAGGCAGCCAGTAGGGGGGCATTGGCCCCTAAACTCCCTAGTTCGGGACCACTCATGTCCTGAGGCTGCAGGACCAGGGACGTCCAAGCTGTAGTTGTAACGATTCAAGTCACACAACACTAGACTCGTTTCGGGCAGAGGGACCCTGCAGCGCCACAGGACCCCGCGCTGTTCTTGCGGATACAGACGAACAGGCTACCCCTGTGCGCCTTGCGCGTTTCAACGGGGCACTCAACCCCCCCTCGTGTCCGTGCAGAGGGCCGCGCCCGGGCCCGCCCTGTGCGGCGCAGGAGGCTGCCTGGGCAGCTGGTGAGGCCGGGCCCCCTGCTCGCGCTGGGGGATGAAATTACGCGCCCGACACCTTCATGCATAAAACATGCGGCCGGCGGCGGAGCGGCCCCCGGGCGCTACGAGCCGCAGGCAGCGGGCGCCCAGGCACAGGCGCCCCGGCGGGTCGCAGGCGCTGCACGTGGAGTCCCCTGGCCCGCGGGAGAGCGCCGCGCTGCTGGCCATGGAGCTGCCGCCGCGCCTGCACTGGGTGAGGACCCGGCTGGGGAGGCACCGGGCTCGGCGCCGGCAGGTCTGCAGTAAGTGCTGGGCACAGGGGGAGCCTCTGGGGCCGCTCCCCTCCCTCCTCCTCTAGCCCCGCCGGCCAGGCTGCGTGCCCCTTAGCGGAGGCTGCCAGCTGGGGCGCGGTGCGGGGCCTGGGGGGGAGCACTGCCTCGCAGAGGGACCGGAGCGGGCATCATTTATAACACTACAGCTGGGCTGGGCCCGCACCTCTGCACCGGGCACTCCTCACACGCTTACTCTTTGCTTTGGGAGGGGTCCTGCCATCGGGTCAGTACTGGGGGTGGTGAGAAACTCGGCTCCTTCCATTGAGCGATGGGAAGGAGGGGAAAGAAGTAGGGGGTGGGATCCAGAATAATTCACCTTTCCCTAAGGGGATCAGCTGAACTGAACTGCCAGGGCTGGCTAGGTTGGAAAGGCAGCCACAGTGAGAACATCTTTTTCTGGTTGGTGGACCTCAAACATAGCACTGGGGTGACAGGCAGATAGTAGCATTACTGGAAGTGGCCACAGGGGCCTTGCTAAAGGTAGATGACTTACCTGCCATGATGGATATCATGTGCTGCAGTGGCAGCAACTTAAATATATTCCAGATTGTTTCCATTTGAGACAATTTTAGGGTCCGTGATAGGTCATACTAGTTTACCCCAGCTTCAAGGACTCCCTTCAGGCTGGCTCACAAGAGGGAACAGTGTGGCCTTTTGGCTCTGTTGAGTCTGCAGCAGTAATGTGTATACATTCAGGCTATGTCTACACTATGGGGTTAAACTCCACCGTGTCCAGAGAATGTGTTTGCTTTTTTGCCTTTTTTTTGCAAAGGAGCACATGTGCTTTTTCGGAAGTCCTGTCTTCCTCCTCCCACAAGGAAGAAAGGCTTTTCTGAAAGAGGAGATTTTTCCCAAATTTGGCCCAGTGTAGACATGCCAAATTTCAGAAAAGCCTCTTCCAAAAAAACTATCCAAATTTGCATATCTGTTTCTGATGCATCAGTGTAGTGTAGACATAGCCACAGCAAACTGAGTAAGCAGAGCAGGAACTTCTTAGCCCCTGTCTGTGTAACCACTACCTGGTGGATTTGATCCTGGTACCTTAGGAGTTAAGTAGAGAAGCCTCTAGCCTCTGAGCTAAAAGCCAGCTGTTTCCTAGGCACTGCTGTAGAGGCCTCTTGAGCTTAGCTGTTGCTGTGGTCTAGGTACCACTTGCATTGCTCAGTAACCACACTAGCTGTGTTGGTTACATCTGCACTAGCAATTGAACAATAAAAAACATTATCATTCAGAGGTACTAACTGCCGCTCCCCTGAGAGACAAAAGTTTTGCCATGGCAATTGTCAATGTGAACATCACTTGTTGGGAGTGAAAGTACTTGTCAGCAAAAAAACCGACAAAAAGCAGCTACACTTCCCAACTTTTAGCAACATCACTAAAAGCTGCATGGTATAGACAAAGTCCTTGTGTCTGAACACTTGTTGAAGATAACAGAGATGTACAAGGGAACAGAGAAGGGATGGCAAACTATCTCTGTTTATCTTAAAGTTATGAGCCAAGTATGGCAAAAGAACTTACCTGAAAATGTTTGATGAGACATACTACAGAAGGGTACAATATGATATAATAAAAACAAACATGCTCTGTGCTGAGCATGGTGCCTAGAAATCACTGTCGTTTCAATATCCTTGCTTTATTATAATTATCCTGCAGTTTTAGAGTAACCAAAACTTGTTGTGTTGTATCCTGATTCATAATACTGTAGCACCTGCCCTATGACTACCAAACTCTCAGTTATCATCTTGAACATTATGTTGTCACAGTTCAAACTCTGGTTTGGCTTCCAATAACCTTTCAAATTCAAAACTTTATTTCTAGATTCAAAAACAGTAATTTCAGCAGAAATGTTCTACATTCCTACACTCTTTATTTATTGAGTTAATCATTGGTTTTTATTAGGGATATAAAAAGTGGGTTAAAAAGGCAACTGTCTACTCTAACTGCTGAACATTTTAGCGATTACATGGTTTATACTGCAGAGCCTGCAGCAAAGCCTCCCCAGGAGCCGGGCACCCGTGGCTGCTGGCTCACTCTTAGGGAGGCTTTGCTCCGCATCAGCTTATTGGTTAACCGGTTAAACTCTAACATCCCTAGTTCTGATCAGTCACCTGTTGTATATTTGCTGTTGTGCAAGTACTTATATAGTGCAAATATATATACATTCCATGGCATTATGGTCAATTCCTGTTTTCTAGTCAGAATCAAAACCAGGGCCATTTCTTTACTAACATTATGTTAATCTTTTCCAGTTTAAATTTACTATTATTTACAACTAAAGAATTGACATATCATTTGGGGATTACTTGGAAAATTCTTAACACAAGCTGCCTCATTCACACTCATCAGTCTGATTATAATTATCCACTTGCCCTAATTCAGTTGTCTCTTGAGCTAGTGGTAATAGTGCCAAATACATCTAACAGCAGTTTATACAAACTGAAAGAATGGGAAACCAGAGAAAGGGAGATACTCTGAATAATTTAGGAAGGTTTCTTTGGCTGGGAAAGTGCTCCCTTTGTATATAGGTGATCGCAGGTCAGGCATTTTATTTGTCCCCAGCTTTGGGAACCATTGTAGCACAGAACGATAAAGGGGGTTAAAAATAAAAATGGAAATAAAAATGTTAAGAAAGAATGGGAAGCGGGGTGGTGTGGTTTAGATTAGAAGATGGGTACTAAACTCTGGAATCTTATATTATTAGGTTGCTTCTTTGACTCCAGACTCAGACAATAGTAACCAAAAGGGGTTCCTTTGTTTCTGTGGTTTGAGTGTCCAGTACCCAGAGGCCAAGCTCCAGGATCTAGCCTCAAGATTGAGCTACTTCCCTCATGCCTAAATGTGGCTCTTAGTGACCAAGATTGAGGCACTGTGGCAAAACTTACACTATTGCTAGATAAGTTGTACCTGTTCTGTTTACAAATATCCATTTTATAATATATACCCAGCAGCAGCAAGGAAATTATCAGTGTTTGGTTTGGGATGTCACTAGAGCTTTTCATGGTAGTGTCTCGTTAAAAATGTAGTTATTCAATACGATATAAACTGAGTGTCTGTGCAGTGTCCTATTAGGGGTCAGTTATTGTAATCACCATTTTGTACGTGGCCGTCTGAGAAGAGACTTCCCAAAGGCACAGTTTAAACTTTCTGTTATAAAAATGCTTCATTGCATAAAAGAGCATTTTCAAACTGTAGGAAAGCTTTTGCTTTGTAATTGTAGCTTTGAGGTTTAGACTAAGGAAATCCAATAAAGCAGATGAGATGGATTCTCTGTGACATCTTTTACAATCTCAGAGGCTTCTGTTTAATTTTGGCCTCTGAATACTGGAAAATGTATCTGGGTTTGCTTGTGTTGGGGAAAATCAGAAAGAAAAAAGTTATTTTATGATGCTAATATTAGAAAAAAAATCCTGTTTATATCAATCAGAGAAACTGAGTTAGAATTTTGCTAACAGAAGCCTGATGAAGCTAGATTTAGCATTCTTTAGGCAAGCCTGCAGAACAAAATGTGATTGAATCCTGATCACCGGAATCACGTAACTAATGACACAGAGCTGGTGAATGGTTAACATGAGGATTTTTTAGGGTATCCCTAAACTTAGCTGATGTGGTTTACATATAAAGACTGAGGTGAAGCACAGAGGGAGTATTTGTCTCCCATTACTTTATCTGCTGCAGAATGGGAAATCAGATCCTTTTGCTGGCTGATACAGATGCCAACATTTTAGAACAGTTTTGCAATGGGCAAGGATTTAGAGGATACTATGTTCTCAGCTTTTGGAGTGTTTCAGGGTATTCGGCTGAATTATATCACTTTACAAAATTAACTATTGAATTGTCATTCCTTGGTGCAGTAGATAAGTATTATTATCTTTATCTCACAGATGAGGGGAATTAAAGCAGAGACGTAAAGTGACTTATCTAAGGCCAGATCTATACTAGGGAAGATGTTCAAATTAAGATATACAACTCTAGCTGTGTTAATTGCATCGCTGGAATCAACATATCTTGATTCAAAATGTAACGCTATCCTCCTCAGCGGGAGATTGATGGGAGAAACACTCCTGTTGCTTCCATTACTTCTCATGAGGGAGTGGGTGCTCTTAGCGTTCAATTTAGCGGGTCCTTACTCGAAGATTGACCTCCAGAGCATTGATCCACCTGTAAGTATAGACATGACCTAACACCATCAGTATCAGATTGGAATGAAAGAAGCCCTAGTTGGAGCCCTGTACTTAGTCCATTAAACGATGATGCCTTTCATGCTATCACACTGCCTCTCGTTGTTGCCAGAGATCAGACTGGCTGCTCGGCAGTGGTGCATAAAGTATAGATATGTGGAGGCTCTATGTTTCTGTCAGAGATGGGGAACAGCAGGGAGGGACGCCCTGATTTGTGGGATTTTTTTAAAAGGTGCAAAAATTATGGGATACAGAGGACATTATAGGACAAACACAGTTGCATGCTGGGAAATTGACCCTTGCTCTCAATCAGTCTTGCACACCTCATTTTAGCCCCGCCACACATTGCCTAAACTTTCCAAAAGACAGTTCTGTAGGTTGTGGCGGGTTGTACACTGGGAGGCACGCCCCTGGAATACTGCAGTCTGTGTTGATACAGAGATGAATATGTGCACTGCTGACACGAGGTCACGTGCACAAACAATGTACTAACTACAGCGGCTTTACACCAGCATAACATGCATCAACCAAAATTCCTAGTTAGAAAATATCTTAAGTGTGCTGTAAAAGTTCAAAATAGATTGTATTTGCCACTATCCATTACTGTCATTTTGCCCCAGTGGTTAGTGGTAACATGATAGGCTTTTAAACGTATTTGTTTCTTTCTTTTTGGTAGTGTAGAGTTTATAAAATATAGATACAAGGTCTGTCTTTTGTCTGCTATATGAAGTAGGGATGTTAACTATTGGTTAATTGAATAGTCGAGTAACCTCATGAATTCTTATTGGTTACTCGACTATTCTATAGTCCGCGGGGGCGGGGGCAGCAGCCAGTGCACTCCGTTCCCACACCTGAGGAGCCCCCTGCCACTCTGCACTGCTGCCTCTTTATCAGAGTCAGCAGCATGGGTGCCAGGCAGGAGCTGGTCCACAAGTGGAGATGGTTTAAAAACCAGCTCCCCTCATGGACTGGCTGCTTGATGCCCCGGGCTGCTGCCTCTGATATAGGGGTGGCAGCAGTCCCTGTCTGGCGGTGGGGGTTGGTCTGAGCTCCTGGACCCGGCGTGAGCCAGAACTGAATCGGGCTGCCTGCCTGCCTACCTCTTAATACACTTTTAATGCAGAGTTGCGGTGGGGGTAGGTTCCAGACCCAGCACAAGCCAGGACTGAGACAAGCTGCTGGCGAGCCTGCTAAAAAATTTACTGGCTGGGAGAGGGGGCAAATGTGTGTAGTCTATAGCAGTTTTTCTCAACCTTTTTTTATAAAGTATCTTTTTTTAAAAAAAATTATAAGTACCCCCAGGACTTACAGTTTTCAGACATACAAAAAATTTTTCTACCATTGCAACACTTTTGTTTAAACAACTTAATCGTAGCTGGGTGGGCGATGACATTTTTGAGTGTAAAAAGTACAAAAACAATAAAGCGCTGTAAAACTTAAAACAAAAATTCCGTTTTCTCTAAATTTCAGTTGTGTTGACGTACCCCCCGGACTTCTCTCAAATACCCTTAAAGGTACTTGTACCACTGATTGAGAAACACTGGTCTATAGCATTAACCTATAAGTTTTTGCTTATCAGTTAATTGGTTAATCAACTACACTGTTACATCCCTAATATAAAGAGAACGTTCTTCGGAAAATATAACATATGCAGACAGTTTCATGAAGTTCTGATACTCGTGTGGGCATAGTGTTTCTACTTCAGGGATCTATTCAGAATTTATTTAAATTAATTCATTTTCAGAATGAGTCAAGGGCACAAATCTTTGTCTTTTCAGGTTCTCTAGTGCATAGAGAAAAATATCTGAGTATGACTAATGTTCAACCCTTGCCATTTAAAACCTTATTTTACTGAGCATTGTTATAGATGTACTCATGTTATTATGCTAACACTTAATTGTTAAAGTAAATGTAAAACAATAATGGATTTGCATGCTTATTTTGCACACAAATGAGAATAATAAGAATTTCACGTTGCAAAGACCTCAGACGTGTTTGTGTGCATGTTTAAGTATTACTGCCAATAAAGGCGCTTTAGCTGTTAGAATTGTTTCAAAGGGGTTGGAAATGCTTTCTTTTTACTCGTTAAAATTAGGAAATTTGAAAGCAGTCTGATGTGCTTGCAACAAGCTCAGTGAGAGTGCAAATGGTGAGGAACATGCTTTATTTGTATTTTTATAATATGTACAGGGTACTGGAACAGTTTTTTATAGTGGGGGTGCTGAGAGCTATTGAACCAAACAGGAAATCCATTTCAAGGTAGGGGATGCTACAGCATCTCCAGTTCCAGCACCTATGAATATGTAGTTACTTGCAGATGATAAAATGTAATAGTTGGCAATAACCTGAGCAGGACAGCAATAAATCTTCAAAACAGTTTTTTAAATGAAAGCAACATAAGTACAATTATCTGTTTTGTGTTGCTCCATCCTTTACTAGATTATTATATGCCCCATAATTATAGCCTTCACATATTAAAAAAAAAAAGTTTCCCCCTTTTAAAATACTATAGATCGTCAATACTTCTCAGTAGAGTTATCTGCAAACATGATCATTCTGACAAAGTGACAGTGTTCTCACCCTACTTCTCAGGAAAGATTCAATAGCATTCTTCTGAAGCAAGATCTCATATATAGTACTAAGACTTGGGCCCTACGCTAGAAAATTAGGTCAGTTTAACTATGTTGATTGGGGGTGTTAAAAAATCCATACCCCTGCGAGATGGTGATTAGCTAACTTAAGTCTCTGAACAGAGAGCTCTAAGTTGGTGGAAGAATTTTTCCATCGGCCTCGTGACTGCCTCTTGGGAGGGTATGGTTTACCATTGCCAATGGGAGGACCCTTCCTGTTTCCAAGGTAGTGTCCACTCTGAAGTGCTACAGTGGTGCAGCTGTGCCTCTGTAATGTTTAAAGCAGGGGTAGGCAAAAATGTTTGAAGTGGTCACTGACATCAGAAGGAAGGGATGGAGCCTCAGATGGAAGGGGTGCAGCCTTTAAATAGCAGGAGTTGAAAGGGCTCGCTGCTCCTGGCCTTGCTGCTAGCACATTGCCTGGAAACCGGGTAAGCGAGAACCCTTTCTACTGCTTCTATTTAAAGAGCTCGTGCCTTCCCTGGGGCTGTTGCCTGACAGCCATGGGGAAGGCACAAGCCCTTTACTTAGAAGCAGTTGAAAGGGCTCACGAGACCCTGGCTCCCTGGCAACGGGCTAGCGTGGGGCCGGAGCTGTGAGCTCTTTCAATTGCTTCTATTTAAAGGGCTTGCACCTGCCAGGTGGCTGCCAGGCAACCCAGCTGCTCGACAGGCGTGAGCCTTTTAAATAGAAACAATTAAAAGGGCTCACAGCTCTGGCACCTCTAGTGCGTTGCCTGGGAGCCACAGGGAAGGCGCGAGCCCTTTAAATAGAAACAGTTAAAAGGGCTCACGTGTGGCTCCCAGGGAATGTGCTAGCAGTGGGGCGAACCCTTTTAACTGCTTCTATTTAAAAGGCTCAGGTGAGCCCTTTAAATAGAAACAGTTAAAAGGATTCACAGCCACTAGTGCGTTGCCTGGGAGCCATAAATGCACCAGCCCTTTCAACTGCTTCTATTTAAAGCAGCTTCAACTGCTTCTAGTTAAACACATTGCCTGACAGGCACAGGGAAGGCCCGAGCCCTTTACATAGAAGCAGTTGATTGGGATCACATGGCTCCAGCTCTTAGGCAGCACACTAGGGGGAGGGACCTGGAACAGCTGCGCTGGCCGGATCAAAGCCCGGGGCGGGCTGGATCCAACCCACTGAGTAGCTTTTGCCCACCCCTGGTTTAAAGTGTTGGCAAGCCCTGAGACATTACTATTTTTGTTAATTATGCTACAGAACCATTGCAGATGTACTATAAAGTATTGTCATAACCACTTACAACTAAATAAGAACTGCCCAAATAAATGAAAGGCCATGAAGATTCTCCCAATCTTTGTATGAATTAACCAGGGTTTCCTAGACGCAAAACACAATGCCTGTAAAGAAATCAAAGGCAGTGTAAGAGTATCTCCGCGTTGTCATGAGCCACTGTTTCCATTTATGTGCATTAGAACATGTTGTATTTGCGACAGACGACTGCCCTACTCAGTTGGAAATGAGAGGCTGAGGAACAATGAGTACAGGCAGTCCCCGACTTACGTGGATCCGACTTACGTCGGATCCCTAGATACGAACGGGGTGAGGCAACTCCCGCACATGCGCAGCAGCATTCCCGGGGCTCGCTCACCTGGGTCCTAGGATCCTCCTCCTCCTCGGGCCGGCTCCGACTGGGGTCCCGCAGAGCTGCCGGGCAGAGGAAAAGTGCCTCCCCACGCCCGCTGCCCCCTGCCAGCAACAGGCTGCCCCCTCCCCTGAGCAACAGGCTGCCGAACAGACAAAAGCAGCCTCTCTGCCCCTCCTCCCCTCTATACATGCCGGGCTCCCGGAGCGCAGCAGCGTCCCCGGGGCTCGCTCACCTGGGTCCTAGAATCCACCTCCTCCTCCTCTTCGGCCGGCTCCAACTGGCCTCTGCCTGCAGCAGCTGGCCACAGGGACAGGGATCCCGCAGAGCTGCCGGGCAGAGGAAAAGTGCCTCCCCACGCCCGCTGCCCCCCCCCCCCGCGGCCTCGCATCCTGCACGCCTCCCCCCTTCCCCCCCTGCCAGCAACAGGCTGCCCCCTCCCCTGAGCAACAGGCTGCCGAACAGCAGACAAAAGCAGCCTCTCCGCCCCTCCTCCCCCTATACAGGCTGGGCTCCCTGGGCAAACAAAGACTCCACCAAAACAAACAAAGTGCTGGCCTCATTGTGTTAACAAAAAAAGGACCCTCCTCCTAGAACCCTGGGTGGTGTGTGGAAATAAAGCTATTAGCTCAAAGCATGGTGCAGAGCTGTTTGGTATTTGATGAGTTACTCCTTTAGTCCTGAGTTTGTCACAGGGACAGAAATAGATGTGAAATCTTCTGAACAGGGGAACAGACAGCAAAACAAACATTAGAGGGGAGTTAACCTTTCCCTATGCTATCCAAAACTAAAAAAAATGTTTGGCTAGAGTTTCCCCTACAATATGTACCAGTTCCGACTTACATACAAATTCAACTTAAGAACAAACCTACAGTCCCTATCTTGTACGTAACCCGGGGACTGCCTGTACTTGTCTCAGAAGGGTACCGTGTTAGTCCGTTTCAGCAGAAAAAACGAGGAGTCTTGTAGCACCTTGAGATTAACACATTTATTTGGGCATAAACTTTTCATGGGCTGGAGCCCATTTTGTCAGATGATCAATTGGTTTTCTAAATATTATCACAAATTGCATAAGCACCTGTGCTAAATGGCTTTGTGAAATACCCCTGGATAAAATCCTATAGGATGAAATTCACATTGGGGAGAGGGTCAGCACAAGGGCTATGCAACCTTTAAGCCCTAGTTTGAGGTAATATATAGGCCTTTGCACAGGGTGATGTTTTTCACTGAGGATGTAAGTGACTAGTCAACTACCCGATCAGCATATGCGGGGCTCTTGCTACATTTTAAAGGCATTGGGGGAACACAGGGTGAGTGGAGACTGCTTGAGTCCCTGCTCATCTCATGTTCCCTGCTGCTCTTCTGCCTTTTAAATGTAGTAAGAGCCATGACTCTTACTACATTTAAAAGGCAAAGGCTCAGCTGGGATAGCGAGTGCTCCACCTCTCCCTTATCAACTAATGGAATAGTGGATGGAAATTCCATTATCTTGATTAGGTGATTAATTGAAATTTAACCACCTTTTTTTTTCACCCCGAATTAATTATAGCTGAGTATTCTTCCAGGTCAAGGACCTGTCACTGATGTCAAGGTGTGAACACACGCAGTGTGCCCAGTTTGTTCCACCTTCCTACTCTGATGTGTGTGAGTGACATGGTGTATGCACATGTACGTGTGTGTGCAAGTGCACGTGCCTATATGTAAATACATATGCACCATTTTCCACTAAGCAAAATATACCAGACTTGCCCTTATTAGTTTGTTGCGATCCCGGCCTCTAATGGCTGGCATGAAAAAGAAAAATCCCTCAGAGTGAGTCTATACAGCAAAGTTATTTCGGAAAACCAGCTGTTATTCCAAAGTAACTATGTGAGCATCTACACAGCAATTCTCTTACAACAGAAATAATTTTGAAATAATGGAAGACTTATTCTGACTTTTGTAAATTTCATTCTACAAAGAATAATGCCTATTCCAAAATAGCTATTTCAAAATAAGGCATAGGTAGATGCTCCACTGCTGCTATTTTGAAATAGCCCCTCACCAGGGCCATTCTAAGTTATTCCTTCTGGGGTCTAAATGGAGATTGCACGTCTACATTAGGGAAGCCTTCCTCGGACTAATTTTGAGGCTTCCCTGCAGTGTAGACATGCTATTTCAAAATAAGCTATTTCGGAATAACTATTCTAGAATAGCTTATTCCGAAATAACTGTGCAGTGTAGACGTAGTCTTATAGATTTCCACCACAACTTCAACAACCTCCACCCATCATCAAACTCTCTCTGGAACACTCCCTCATTAGCATCAACATCTACAGACAAGAAAGCCACAGACCACCAACACCTGCCTTCACAGATCCAGTAATCACTGCAAAGACAGCAAGAAATGTCTTCTTTACAGCCAGATACTCCAATAGAACAAAGTCTGCTGTGGGAAGAGTCCAGACTACACAGATTTACACACTTAAAACCACCTTCCCCAGACAAGGACACTCCATTAGAGAAATCCTGCATCATGGAATGGGCTACTCAAATACCCCAAGGGAATCTGTTTCAATACAAATATAACCCCCCTCTAACCACACTCCCCTAGCTGTCATTCCCCACACCACATTGGAACCAATACTGGATATCATAGAAGACCTATAACTCATACTCAATGGGGACCTTTTCCTAACAGAAATCTTTCTTTGACCTCTTCTTCTTCCCTTCAGATAACCCACCAACCTCTCCAAGCTCATCATGAGCCTCTCCAACTAAGTTTCCTGCAGACCAGGACACAGCAACTCAAAGTGGCATTAAATCCTGCCAGAACAAGAAATCAAAATCTGTAGACATATCTCCATTGCTACAACGACCAATACCCCCTCATAACCGACACTTACAAGATCCAGCGGTTCTACACATGCCTATCAAAACATGCGGAGTGGATAATCCAGTGCACTAAAATGCCTCAACAACTATGTGGATGAAACCAAGCAATTGCTACTTTTTTGAATGAACTCACACAAGAAAAAGACAAAAACACCATGTCACTTGTGGATGAACCGTTTTCACAAAATTATCACTATATTTGACCTCTCTTTTCTCATTCTCAAAGGAAATATTCACAACACATTCAGAAGAGGAGCCTGAGAACTTCTATTCATAACTTTGCTAATCACAAAAATCATGGACTAAATAGAGAGACTGGATTTATGGCTTACTGCCACTATACTAACCGCCTCCACCCACCAGCTGCCTTTTTTTCTTTTCCACCTTGCTTCCTTTCCCCCTCCCCCCACCGAAGACTGGAAGGGTGTTAATGGACCCCTTCTCCTTGAAAATATGTGCCAGCTACTTATGCTAAACAATCTGTTTCACCCTGTATTTAGCTGTGATACTGAATATGTTTCCCAGACCTGAAGAAGAATTATTTATAAACTCAAAAGCTTGTCTTGCTTACCAGCAAATGTTGGTCCAATGAAAGAAACTTCCTCACCTACCTTGTCTCTTTAATTTGTAGTGTTCCTTTTTCACTGTTTCTGCATTCGAGCTTAGTTCTTTAATTTGTCAGCTCTCTGCAAGTAAAAGGATTAGTGGAACATTGAAAAGACCCATCTTATCTCTCTAATATCCTGGGACCAACATGGCTACTACAACGCTACAAATTAAGACAACCAGCCAAATTCATTAAACTAAGCCTTAAAGCAATAGTGCTGCATCAGAGGAGACACACTAAACTGATTATGTTGTTTGAAAAACTCTGCAAAAGAAAGCAATTAATTTCATGACTAAACATACATTTTGAAAGCCCAAGAATTAATAAAACTCATCTAGCCTCTCTTATCTATCTATATAATCTAGCTTTGCACTAAGCTAGTGATGTTAGATAGTGTGTAATTGAATAGCTGTATAACTGCATCACATTTTATCAGTTACACAACTATTCAATAGTCCCTTGGACTAGGGGCAGATTGGGCAGATTGCTCCAGCCCAACTCCTAGGGAGCCCCATCACCCCATGGCAGCAGTGTGAGATGGCACGTGGGAGCTGATCCATGAAGGGAGCCGGTTTAAAAACAAGCTCCTTGTGCAGACTAGCTCCTGTGTGCCGCTCTGTGCTGTTGCCTCTGATACAGAGGCAGCAGCACGGGGCAGTAGCAGTCCCTGTCCATGGGGCGCCTGAGCTTCCTGCAGACGGAGGCTGCTCTGGCATAGAGCAGCCTCTGTCCGTGGGGAGCTCCAACCCCCCCAAGGACAGGGACTGCTGTAGTGGAGCAGCCTCTGTCCGCAGGGGGCTCGGACTTCCCGCAGAGAGGGAGAGCTGCTGCGGAGCCGCCTCTGTCCGCACCAGGCCCAGACTCACCACAGACGGAAGCTGTTCCATGGGATGCCGAAGCAGCCCAGGCCTGATGCGGATAGAGGCTGTTCTGCGACAGCAGCCCCTGTCCCCCCGCTCCTGTGCTGATAGAGGCAGCAGCACGGGAGAGGGGTGTGGGGGCAGGTGACTCTGCGGAGCTAGTGCTCAGGGGGAGCATCTTTTAAGCCAGCTCTCCTGGAGCACCATCTCCTGCCTGCTCTGCCCTCCCTTCCTCCTCCCTTCCCCCCCTCCCCCCCCCCCCCCGCTGCAAAGGCAGCAAGGGAGGGCAATGTGTGTAGTCAACAGGATTAAGCAATAAGCCTAGGCTTATCGGTTAATCATATAGTCATCTACACGTTGACATCCCTACACTAAATCATGGAATACATTTTTAGAATGGAATGCATTCATCCACTTTTATGACCAATCCCATCTTCCATTTTATGCAGCTTAGAACATTATGCCATTCATTTTAAGCCAGTTTGATGGAACTGAATAGCATGTGGTCTTTACTTGTCATTTAAAGCTTTTGCTTTAAGTCACAGGCTCCTGAAATTATATTCAGAAGCCACCTTTTAGAGCTAATGTAGGAAGTAAGACTCTCCAGAACGGAGTCCCTGTAGCTCAGAAAGAATCCTGACACTGGTGCTGGGGAGAGGTCTGACTATAAGGTCTGATCTATGTTACAATGGAAGGTCGAAATAAGATACACAATTTCAGCTATGTTAATTACATAGCTGGAGTCAACTTATCTTAAATTGCATTTCTGCTCTGTCCACAGAGTGGGAGGCCAGTGAGAGCAAAAACTCCTATTGGCTTCCCTTACTCCTTACAAAAGGAATACCAGGTGCCAACTGGAGTTACTTGGAGTTCACTGTACAGGTCCATACATAATTCGCTAAATTGAATGCCAGGAGATCGACCTCTGGAGCATCGGTCTTCCATGTATTGTCAACACGTCCTAAGCGTTTCTAGTTGGCTGTATACCCTGTGATGGAATGTAGCTTTTTTCTAACAGATGTACATTGACACAGGGACGAATAGCCTCCCAATACAGCATAAGTCTTTCCATGACATAATTAAGAGCAGAAAAATAATCACTTCTTATTTAGCATTGATGAATTTTTGAAGTGAGAAACAACACTTCCTCATTTCCACATCAGTTATTCTCCAGAGCTCCTTTCACAAGGTGTTTTGATGTTTATGGTAATTAAATCTCTTTATTCTGGAAGATTTGACACCAGTTACTTCAAAGCCACAGTCAATTCTATACGCATTTGGTGGTTGCCGATTAGTATTTATAAACTGAGTGAAATTGAATAAATTTAGCTGTATTTTTAACTGTATTAATAACCTGAAGATGTTAGCTCAATAAAACAATTATTGAAAAATTGAAAAACATATTCCATAAGTTGGCAAGGCAATGTAGAATAAAAACAATAAATATAAGTTTATCATCAAGTTTACAAAACATCTTCAGCAATTAGTGTCTGATATACAAATTTCATTTGGTATAAGGTATAAAAATAAAACTTACTGTATAGATCTATATTTTGAAATAATAAAATGCCAGTTAAACTTGCATTATGTGAAATTAAAAGGGCACACAGAGTTAAAACTAGCTTACAAATAATCTTCAAATATAGCCGTTAATGGGATGTTTCAATGAGCAGTGTTCCCCAGGGACTTGTTCTTGGCCCAAGAAAGGAGTAGAAGTACTGGAAAGAAGGACCACAAAATGATCCAGGGGAAAACAAGCCTTATGAGTTGAGGTTACAAGCAGGGGTGGATATAGGGCAGGGTGAGCGGGTCAGCTGCCCCGGGATCCGCGCTTCAAGAAGCCCCGCGCATGCGCCATGGCAAAGGGGGGCCCCGCGAAATGGTCATCTGCCCCTGGTTACAAGGAGCTCAACTTATTCAACTTATCTAACAGCAGATTGAGGGGAGATTTGATCACTGTGTCTCATCACTTACATTTGGAAAGGAAGCCTGATTTTGTGTGCATTTGTAAGGGGGGGGGGCTCTTCAGTCTTGCTGACAAGACAAAGTGAGAGCCAGTGGCAGGAAGTTGAAGTTGGATAAATTCAACATTAAATAAGATGCAACTTCCTAGCAGTGAAGATGTTTAAATATTGGAATGACACATCAGGAGAGGTGGTGGACTTACCATTGCTTTAAAGTGGCATCTTTCTACAAGATACGTTTTGAGCCAGCATCTAGGAGGAATTGTGCAGTGTGCTTGTGCATGTGTGTGTTTCAGGCTGGATGGTCATGGTGATCTCATCAGTTTGCAAAGCCGAATCCCCTTGGCAATTATCTTTTATGGATCTTGGGAAGAACAGGATTGTCCACATTGCTCTCAGCTTGCTCATAACAATTGTAGATCTTTATAATGCCCTTGATCTAATCTCTTGCTTCAGGGTTTTAGATGGCTGTCTGCAGGGGTCATAAAGCCGTGGCCTTCCCAATGAACAGTTATAATCAGTTGGGGAAGAAGGGAAGGGAAAGGATCCCTCCTTTGAAGTTTAGAGGTCTGCCACAGGTAAAGATGCAAAATCAGTTAGTGTGCCTTGGTGCTCTGATGTGATTTGGAGAATCCCGTTTTAGGTGCCTGTCTGATGTGTCTTGCTCACATGCTCAGGGTCTAACTAATTGCCACAACATGCTTCCCATACCAGTCAGATTGGTTGGGGTTTTGCAGGGGTTTTTGCCATCCTCTACCACATGGGGGTGCAGATTGGCTAATGAGGTCATCTGGCTATATCTCACCAAATTAATTCCCTGCCATTGCAAGGGCTTCAAGTGCTGGTGAAACATCAGTACCTCCTGTTTTCTGAATTTGGGTGCAGGGGGAATCATGTCTGGGGCAAGAGGTTGGATGTAGAAGGTTCAGGGCTGGAACAGGGGTTCAGGATGCAGGCTCTGGCTGGGCACTGTTTAACTGAGACAGCTTCTGGGTGGTGGAGCAGTAGGGTTAAGGCAGCTTACTCCTGCTCTGGCCTTGCACCACTCCTGAAAGCAGCTAGCATGTACAGCAATGGCTCCATGGCGCCATGTGCTGCCCCTCATCTACAGGCACTGAGCCCACAGCTTCTATTGACCCTAGTATTGATCCCTAGTATTGATCCATGGGAGCTGCAGGAGCCGTGTCTGCAGGCAAAGACAGCATGTGGAGACCCCCTGCTCTGCCTTTCTCAGGGGCTGCAGGGACATGCCAGCCACTTCCAGGAGTAGCAGTTACCACAGGGATAATGACTCCAGCCACGACAGGTTAGGCATTTTAGAACTCGCTACTCGTAAGAGAGAAATTAAAATTATGAAATGCACAGACCAGTCAAAACTCAAAAATACCACACTTTGCAAGCAGTAAAAGAAGAAACAACAACAACCCACATATGTGTTGGGTCAGGAGATGAGAGTGAAGGACGGTGTGTGTTTGTGAGAATGACAGACACACAGTGCCTGAGAGTGACAGAGATTTGCAGTGCCAAGCTCCCTCCATCATCTTCTCTCTGGATATGTCTACACTGTGAGGTTTTTCCAGGGTACCTGAGATAGCCTGGAAAAACTCCTCTGCGTCCAAGGAACGCGTTTGCTCTTCTGCTTTTTTTTTGTGGAAGAGCAAACGTGCTCTTTCAGGGAGCCCTGTATACCTCGTTCTACGAGGAATAAGGGCTCCTCTGAAAGAGGAGGCTTTCCTGCCATTTGGTCCTGACTAGACAGGGCCAATTGGCGGAAAAGCCTCTTCCAGAAAAGCAATCGGAAAAAGCTATGCAAATTGCGGAGCACAGTTTATGTAGCTTTTTTGGAAAAAAACCTATAGTATGGAGATAGAGTACAGGAGTGGGGGAAGGAGAGACACCCTGACATCAGCTCCCCCCGCTTCTCCCTCCCACACGCTACACAGCAATCAGGAGGCTCCCAGGAGAGGCAGCTCCAAGACAGAGGGCAGGAGCAGCATGACAGTGGGTGGAGGGACGATTGAAGTGCCAGCGCTTGATAGCTTCCTGGTCAAACCAGTCAGGATCACCTGTCAGAGGCTCCAAGATCTACCAGTAGATCCTAATCTACTGATTGGTGACCACTGGAGTAGATGATCTAATGGTCCTGCCTGGCCTTACAGTCTATCAAACTGTTACATTTGAATATAAAAGTCCAAACTTATAGAAAGTTTTGCAGTATAGCAGCACCTCTGTCTGGAATTGGGGATTTTGTCAAAGCTTAGATCGGGGGAAATTATTTCTGAAGCTGTGCCTGATGGAAGGAAACTGATCTGTGGCTGTAATAGGCCTGACCTGAAGACGAATTATTCTCATAAATTTGTCCAATAAAAGATTATTACCTCAGCCCCTCTCCCCCCTCCCCCGCCAGTCTAGAAGGAATCAATTTGACTGGGAGTAAAGTGAGCTCCACGACCAGCCTTAACATGCTTATTCTTGGTATTTAAAAGGCAGCATGGGCTATAACAGTGCTTGGCTTTTGGGGCAGGAATTGATTGGTTTGCAATGAACACATTGTTTGGAATTGCAGTACAAAGATTGGCTTTTGCACTGAGTTCCTGAAGTGTAACCCAGAAATATCAGACAACTTTGAAACAGAAGAAGGCTCTTAAGAAGAATATATAAGGAACAATTCAGTTTGCCTGTAACTGCTTGATTCTTTTCCAATTACAAGTGTTTGTGGATAAAGTATCTATCGTATAAATGATCAAGAATGGATTAAACTTTATTACCATCTTACTTACACATATGTAGGATGTGTCGTTAAAACAAACACACAGTTCCTCTCTACAGCTAAAGGAGTGTTAAGGAACAAGTTTTCCAACAGGCATGATAAAAATACATAGCTCCTTGTTGATGTTTAAGGAAAGTTTTACTGACATTTCTAAATAGGCAAAATTGGCACTGAATTAGAAAATCTCATTTTTAAACACAAGTTAACCACACAAACCTCAAAATGACTAATTATATTACAACTTAGTCATTAATATGGTCTGTGTCTGCTAAGAGACCTGGTGCTGGCACTGTTAACCCTCTGGAGCATGTATCTTAACACGTCCTACTACTAGTAGTACTCCACGCATGTAGGAGTAAGACTCACATTCATACTCTGGTCAGTTTTAAATGCATACAAGAGGAAGAAAATATTGCAGCGCCCACAAGTCTGAACTTCTACATCAGTAGAAGTTCCTACATCACTGGCAACTTAAAAGTGAATTGTAGAAAAAGGACTCTTCTGTCACTAAACTGGGATCAGGCCTCCAACTGGAGGAAAGCAGTGCTTCTCTACTGAACGCTGTCCACGAGACAAGTTCCACGTACTTGTGATGGCACAACGAGACTCCACTGCCAGTTGATTGTGCGGACACTGAAAGTATGGTCATATGTGATCCGCTGGGTGCCTCTGGCAAAGCTCCTTGGGTTTTGTTCGCTTTTGGTGGCACTTAGTTGGGTCTACAGGATTTGGGTCTACAGGATTGGGTCTACCTTGTTAGAGCTCAGATGACCCCCCTCCTGAGTTTTATGCTCCCCTTTGATCTTTTGGCTCGATGGGTCAGACTGTGGGAGGGAAGTGATATTTCCCAAGCGCCTTCCACCCTCATGGCAACAAACTGAGATGCCACTTACGGCATGTGGAGAAAATTTTCCATAAAATGTTCCTCCCTCTCCTTTAGTTTTGATTGTTAGGCTGGAGTGCCAATGCAGATCCTGGAGCACCCCAGAATTGGGAGGGCAAAAGTTGGCTTAAACCTCTTTATTTCCCTTTCAGCCTGAGCCCCTTGCAGTCAGTATCAAAACTCCCATGGAATATAATGGGAGCGAGATCAGAGCCTTTCTTTTATAACACTGCTATTGTTTTTAATTGCTTGCTTCAAACTTAAAGCAAGTTGAAGCTCCACTGACTTCCTTTTTGCTCCAGCTGGAAAGGAAATAGAATGGGAGTAGGAGGCTGTGGGTGCAGAAGGACAGCAAAATAGCCTATATTTGGAAGATAGCTACACCACTTTTAAAATGGGATTTAGACTTCAATGGGTGTTTTGCCTGTCTGACGACGACAGTATCAGGCCATTAGCATTTACTTTTGCTGTAACTCTATTGCAGCTGTTCATGTTACATCCAGTCTTCTTTGAAAAGGTTTTATTATGCTGAGCTCATTTCTGAACCTGCTGTGTACATGGTGTGTATATCAGTTGTTATGACAACACTAACTATCCCTTAGCCTGAGCTTCAAATAGAGGGTGAATGTATCTCTGAAGAGAATGCCTGTAAAAAGTTTGCGAGATGACTTTCTTTTCCATATTCAGAGAGAAGGTTTAGATGGTCAATGAAAACATTTATAGGCGATATAGAAGTAAATTCAGTATTTGGCTAAAGGTGAAAGTACAGCTAACAAGAGGCTTTTATTCCCTGCTTGCAACAATTGTTGCTCAGTCTGACATTTAATATTTTGTCATATCATTATAATTATAATGCCCAGTATTCTGGGCATATTAAGGAATGGACATGTCAACTAGGGTTGCCAGAAAAAAATACCGAACCTCCCCCCCCTCAAAAAAAACCCCCAAAAAAACACAACACTGGGAAAAAAATTCTACTGAGGGAAAAAAAAGGGGGAGGGGGGAACCATAGTTGTAGAGCAAAAACAAAAAAAGAAAAAAGAAAAGAAAAGATCCGGAGAGCTGTTAAGCAAAAAAAATAAAAATTAAAAAGCATGGCCCCTTTAAGAAATGCTTTTCAGGCTTTTTAGCCCCTTAACAGGCTGGCAGTGGCCAGCCGCCATCTTGTCTCCCTGATCCGGGCTGGACAGCTCCCCTGCAGAACCTGGTAAGCACCCAAGATTTTCGCCTCCTGGCCAGGAAAAAAATCAGAAAATACCGAACATTTTAGGTGTCCAGTATTTTCTGAACTTTTTTATCGGACAGGAGGTGAAAACACCGGACTATCCAGGTCAATACTGGACACTTGGCAACCCTAATGTCAACACATGCAACTGGATCTTTTTATTATTTATTAATAGAATAAAAGGAATTTAATTTTAGGCAATTTGTAGTGGCATTCCCATTCCAGATTTGATTTAACCAGGCCAAAATGTGATGTACAAAAAAAAAAGACAAGGTCCTTGGCAAAATTAATGAAATTATTGTAATTCTAGTCTACTTTTTCCTAAGCCCTTATCCCCACCGTGTTTTTACTATGTCTTGATGTATAAAAAAGGATGCAGCACGCTATTGCATCATTACTTCATAAAGCAGGTCACTTATTTTAGACCAGTCATTACAGCTAATGGTAGTATTTTGGTATTTTTAAAGATACTTTTGAAAGTGTGTTAATATTTGGGGATTTCTTAAACTTTATGTAGTTGGATAATTTAATACCTGAAAATGATGGAAAAAGTTAGTGTGAAGAATGTACGTGTTATTTGCTAGGTTCCCTATTAAAGTGCTTCTTAACCAGACCTTTGTAAAGGTCAGAATGAGGACTCTACATTAAAATCAGTCATTTTCACTGGGCTATCCTGCTGAATCAATCAATTAGAAGATTTTTCAAGGCTCTTTTGTGCCACTTACAACTCTTGCCTATTTCTGGAGTCCTGCTAAAGCTTTTGTGATGGGTGTGCCTTCATTCTAAAAACATATAAGATTGGTCTTGGGAACTCTGTCTTGTCAGAATTCTGTTAAGTGTTAGAACCCTTCACTCTTGATTGCTGTCCTTGCTAAATTATTAAAAAATCTACACTAAAGAGCCGGATAAAGAAAATCTATGCAAAGAACATTGGGATTATTAAATTTCAACATGCAAAGTTGAAAAGAAACCTCAGGAATGTAGTGTTGTTTGAAGTTAGCTCTGTGGGACTTCACAAACTCAGTGCATGGCTATTTTAAAATATTCTTCATGCCTCAGACATTATGGAAATTTTTAATTAATTGAGTTAGAATAAAGGCGGTGAAAAGTTTCATAAAGATCTTACATTTCTGTATTTCTCAAAGTGGTGTCACTATAAACCAGAGAAAGATTTCTAACTGAACACTAACCAATCAGGGCTGTCTTGTCAATGGGAGGCAAGAGTGCACAGATCTTCCCAGTGATTCTTGCTCCTTTGAAGTGCTGCAGACTAGTGTCTGTGTAGACATAATGTTGCTGTGCTCTTCTTTAGTAGTCCTGCAGCCACCATTCCATGCTGCTTTGTAGGAATCTGTGGTCAATAGGTCTGTTTGTTCCTGGTGTGCCTTCCACTGCTGTGGGGTCAAGTCGACCAAATGTTCTCTCTCCCCATTTAAGAACTGGTACAGGGCCAGGAATTCGAATATTATCAGCATTGTAGTGATATTACTCCAGCAACAATCCCTCATGCCTTGCACAGCCACTTGGAGCTGTGGTGAGGGCTTTGAATGCCTCACTCTCTGGGAAGAAGCAATGATGCAGGCAGCTCCAATAATAAGAAGCTTATCGAGGCGATCTCAGAAAATGTGAGTAAAACGCGTCACAATAAGGATCCCTACCACAGCCACATAAAGAGAAAACATCCATAAGAAATGTACAGAAAAGCAAGGGATGAGAGAACAAAGCTTGGTGCTGCCCATTGACCAATCCATTAGAGGGCTGCCGTTTAGGAGCTAACATCCCCTAAGATTTTGCAGTAGGGTTTATCCATTGGAAGTGACAGGAGGAGAAAGACATGGCTGGATGGGTTGATGACAGGATGACTATGAGCTGGTAAAAAAGCTCATATGGGCTTAGTTTTGCATCAGGAGTGGTATTTTCAGTAAAGACAGGGAAGTGTTAGTACCATTATGTGAAACAAAACACAGGACTATGCAGCAAGACCAGACTAACATGGCTACATCTCTATTACTACCATTATATGAGGCATAGGTGAGACCTCATCTGGAATACTTTGTACAATTGTGGTCTTCCATATTTTAAGAAAGATTAACTCAAACCAGGGTGGATTGATTTAAATCACGATTTAAAACCCCCCCCCCAAAAAAAAAACATTGATTTAAATCAAGTTACCAAAAAACTAAGGCTGATTATGTGTAGAACGCACTTAATTTTGGAGTAAGCCCCATTCAACTCACTGACACTTTTGTTTTTTGAGAAAACAAGTATAGAATGGGGTTGCCTTGGAAAAGATGAGTTATGCAGAAGTAAAATAGGGAATAGACTTACGGCATCACAATTATGGTCAGTAGCCATGAGTCCAAAATAAGGGGCACATGTTAAGGATGTTAAGAGGTGGGTAATCAGCTAATTGTGATGTCAACAGAATTTGAATCAACTACATGATGAGTTGATAAGGGAAGGTGCTCGGTTCCAACTCACGCCAGGTCCGGGAGCTACACCTGCTGCGGCTCTGCAGTTTAAATATTGTAGCAGCTGGGCACGCAGGTAGCCCGTCTCCTACTACATTTAAACTGCAGAGGTGTAGTGGGGGATAGGTCCCAGACCCGGCATGAACTGGGACTAAGCAAGCCCAGCTCAGTCCTGGCTCATGCCAGGTCCAGGAGCTACCCTCGCTGCAGCTCTGCAGTTTAAATATACTAAGAGCCAGGTTGCCTGCCCATGTGGCTTTTAGTACATTTAAACTGCAGAGGCGCAGTGGGGGTAGGTCCTGGACCCAGTGTACTCCTCAAAAAAAGAGTACAAGATCTTTCAAAATGGGGCATTTCTGTCAAAAATGCCCCGTCTAAACTGCCGCTTTTTAAAAAAAAAAAAGCCCTGTTTAGAAAAAAAAAAGCGGTGGCCACCATTATGCAAATGAAGCACGGGGAATTCAAATCCTGGCTTCATTTGCGATATCGACATGCCTAATTTATCTCTCTTTACTGAAAAAGGGATGTAGTCTAGACGTAGCCAGTATGTGAATTTATAAATTAGGGATGTCAGCGTGTAGTACACTACATGATTAACTGATAAGCCTTGTCTTACCAGTTAATCTTATTGACAACATTGGGGTGGGCAATAATTTTTGATGGGGGGCACGCCAAGAATTTGGAAAGTGATCAGGGGCCACACTCTTCCATATTAATGGAGAAGGGGCGGGGTCTGGGATGGAGGTTGTGTGATGGAGACAGTTGGGACCTAGGTTAGAGGACTGTGGTTCAGGGGTTTTGGTCGTGACCTTGGGCAAGAGGGGGTTGTGACTTGGGGCAGGGGATGAGGGTTCAGGAGGAGGGGTGGAAGTGTTTGGGCTGTGACGTAGTGCAGGAGGGGTTGTGACTTGGGGCAGGAGACTGGGATGCAGGGGTCTGGGTTGTGACCTGAGCAGGGGATTGGGGTGCAGGATCTGGGAGGGGATATGGATGCTGGGGAAGGGCAGACGGTTTGGGTTATATGGAGTAGGGGGCAAAAGGAAGTACCAGTAAATCCATTTTATAGGTTCCGGGTCACTCCTGGCATGTGAAGGTCAAGTTCCCCCTCAGAAAAAAGCAAAGAAAAGATGTACAAAGTGTTGATAAATGTTTAGAGAGAACAGCAACATGCCACCATTTTTCCCTGTTGTGGATTGCTGAATAGACTAGCTGCCTTTGGGACATCTCCATTTAATATAAGGGGAATTTAGCTGAATCGGTGCTCATGAGAGAGAGGAACTGATAGAGTCGCCTAAAGCCAGATATCCTGCTTTTTAAAAAGAACAGTTCCTGCTAGTAATAAATCATTGCAAAGCAAGATGTGGTGGGTGACCGGAGCAATTAAGGGCTGAGCTGTTTTCTCCTAACCATAGTGGCCACTAAGTGGCAGCATGCCTTCTTACAGCCTAAACTGCTGAAAGGTTTGTGCTGAATTCACAGAACGAATCAGAATTGAGCAATGTAAAAATTAGGTAATGAAGGATGAGTGCAGCAGAGTAAGTCCAGCCATTTCTTTGAAGTAACTTCTTTAATTGCAACAAATCATACTTGTTAGTAATTGTCCTTCTTTCACTCAAGGATAAAGGCTTCTAACATGGTTTGTTGTTTGAGAGGGTGGAGCTAAGGGAAAGAAAGGCAAAAGTTCATTTCTTTTGAGGTCTTTCCCATTTTGAGTACTGAACCATGTCCCTGAAGAAGGTAGCTCTGACTGCTTGGAAGATTTAGCCTTGACTTTGTTTTTAAAAGGCAGAGTTATGCAGTAGCACCATTTTTAGCTAGTTCATTTGTTTCCTTTAAAATCAAACTGGTGTGTTGTTATTATGCATTCCTGTTAAAAGTTTCTAATTGCCATTTAAATCCCCACCATTTCATATAATCTCGTGTTTCCCTCGCCCCACCCCCAAAACTTCTGAGAAAAATCGCTGTCAAGTTTTTAAATATTCTGGTTGTGAATTATTTATTTCCATGTTATACCTATGGCAACATCCCTCATTGTCCCATGGCTTTAGGAATTTCTTGTCACAGTCAGAAGCTGGGGAGAGAGAAGCATGATGGTAGATTTCTAGGTTCTAAGGCCAGAAGGGACTTATTGTGATAATCTTGTCTATAAAGCTTCCCTGGAATAATTCTTGTTTGAAGCATAGCATGAAGTACAGCATATCTTTTAGAAAAACATTCGACCTTAAATACCACCAAATACCTGAGCAGTTTGACCAACCATATGTTTGGTTGCTGATTACCTATGTTCCTTTGGAGAAAACACCTTCTAACAAAGTATCCTATTTAAATTTAGAAGCAATAAAAATGGTTTTACTGTAGCATATCTAATATTACATTTATATGAAAGACTGGTAATGCATTGAGTTTAATGTCAAATGAAGCAGTCATTATGGGATATATTTTAATTTATGGAGCACCCGCGAACTGAGGGCAGATTTCTAAAAAAGTTCAAAATCCAGCAGCTCCCGTTGAGACACTTATGGCCATTCTCTGCTCTTTTGAAAAAACTGGCCACTTATTTTGATGCCTAAATAAAGGGCAAGCTCTTTTGAAGATCGGGACCTCCCTACTGTTGGAGTGAAACAGTTTTGAAAAATTGGCCCTTTGAGCTTAGCCCATACAGCCTTGGATAGTCAAATATTTTATGAAGATAGAGTATGTTGACTAGATCACCAGCCGTGCTTCCTAACCTCTTTGAGATGTGCCAACAAATTTTACATTTTAACTTGATGATCCAGAAAAGATTTCTGTTTAAGAACCGAATTAAAGGATTGCAGTTCTAACCTCTGGTATCAGATAACCTTACCTACATACCTGTTCTGATGCAGCCACAATTTTTTGCTATTAAGCTAAAAAGTTCTACAGCCACAGCCACGGTGGTACAGTTATGAAAATCAGGAGAGTTGCTTTGTCTTGTCTTGATCCCCAATTATTTTATTGGACTTAAACACAAGAAGAAATGGAAGCTATGTGCTTGCATGCATGTGTTGAGTATTCATAAGGAGGGAGTTCTTTCAACAGTTGTTTCTCTCTATTTGTGAAAATACCCTACATTCATAGCTAGACAGCTGGCATATCTAGTTCCCTTCATACAAACTTTCAGCAATTCTCAGCAATGCCAAAAAGAGGGCTTGATTTGGTACTCAGAATTTTAGGTTTCAGAAACAATAGAAGTAGCAGGTGTGAGACTTTATTCCTCAAATATTTTGGGGGGATTTGTTTGATGTTCTCCAGCCCTGAAATGCCAGCTGTTCATCTCTGTGAGCATTCTTTTTGTAAAGGAAAGAATGCTGAGTACTTTATGATGGTCTCGCATTCGATGGAATTTTAAATTCTTCCCTGAACCAGTTTATATTCTAGCCTATTTGGTTAACAAGCTCTTACATTGCCTAGTTTTCTTGAAGTATAAAAGAGCAATGTATCATACATTGAACTATATTAATTGCTGATGAAAGTTCCCACAATCCTATGAAAATCAGAAAACTAAGAGGGATTAATTTAGAGAAGTACATTTCCTATCATGTTCTTAGAGGATTTATATAGCATATGTCATGCTGATGGAACCAAAGAGCTTAACATATTGCATACATCTGTAGTGTCCCAACATGCTAGCCACTAGCCACATGGGGCTAATTGGCTGGTTGAGTGTGGCTAGTTGGCTTGAACAATGTGGCTATTCGGCTGGTTGAGGGTTGCTAGTTTGCTAGTAGCTAGTTTCAGAACTGGTTGGACACCCTGGGCATAGATACTGTTGAAATCCAGCCACTGATGTGCAGTGCAGTAGTCAGCCTGCCTTCAACAGTGGCCAATCGAGAAGAGAAATGCATCATTCAGAACCTAAGAAAAAAGTCTTGGCTTGCAGAACAGCCAGGAATTTGGGGATTTTGAGGACTTGGCCAAGAGACAGAAACACACAAAGACCATGTCTGTGCAAGGAACCAAGTATGCAAGCACACAAGTGATATGCTAACTGCTGTGGATTTATGCTGTCCAACTGATATCAAAGTGTGGACAGGGGGTAAGTCAGCACTACCAGGGCATAGGCACTGACTTGTGTTTTTGCCAGGGGGTGCTTAACTCCGCTTATGCCCTCTCCCACTCCACCTCACCCCTGTCCTGCCCCTTTCCCCAAGCCTGTGCAACTGCCCTGCCTCTTTCTACTTCCTCCCCAGAGGTTTCACATCCTCGCTCCTTCCTCTCCTTCCCAGCATCTCCCACCCACCATGAGCTGTTTCGTGGCATTCAAAGACTGTTGGAAGGAGGGGAAAGGGAAGAGTAGATTAGCGGGGCCATCGGTGGGTGGGAGGTGCTGGGGGCAGGAGCAGAGGGGAGAGCTTGGCTGGTGAGAGGAAGATAGAGGGGAGGCTTAGATGCTGATGGATGGTGAGCACCTGCTAATTCTCCCCTGTTAGTGCTCCACTCCCAGAGTACCCAGGGCATCAGAGCCTATGTGCCAGAGTTTGAACTTTTGTTGTTCCAGGGTGCCAAAGAGGCTGAGAATGTCAAGCCATTTGACAAGCTCACTATAGGCACAGCAGGTATAGAATAGTAGACAAAGATCCTGGTGGAGTAATGTAAGATTTGAAAAAAATGCCACATTATAATGTACGGTGTGTACTACACCTCCAATTTAAAAAAACAAAACAAAGTGTAGTAAGAAAAAAGTTCTCATCTCCTGGGAATCTGGCTCATCACTTGAAAAGAAGCAGCAACAACAAAATGCAGCTAAATTACACTATACCCTTCACATTTATGGTCACAAACAGCATCGTCCTGACTGAATCTGAGCCCCTGGATAGGACACTTAATTGGTGGGCAAAGACTAGAGTAGATTTAAACAGTTAATGCATATCTCAGTTACCTTCACTTCATGCCCCATTATTATTGTGAAACTGAAGCAGATCTCTTAAACTACAATGCTCATTTCACTTCAAAGGGGACGTCAGCCTCAAACTTTAATCTTAAAAGGCAAATGTATATTTTGTTTTCTTAACCCATCCATATCTCGGTGCCATTATTAAGATATGTGATGAATTGTTAAAAATTACTTAGCAGGTGAATCATAATATTGTTACAATTAAAATGTTATTATAACTATTGTGGTTAAGAATGGTAAAGACAAATATCCTAACTCTGCATGTCGCCTCAACAAATGTATATTCAATTGTGTAGTAGATAATAATAGAGATCATGAGGTCTGTTGCTGGGATCCATGGCCTTCAGTATTCAATCCGTGTTCTCTATTCCATTGGGTGCTGGTAGGAACTATTCACAGCTTCCGAGCAGACAGGGACCAATTTGGCCCCTCAGCATAGTACAGAGCAGACATTATACCCAAAGGTTGCCATCTTTCCAGCCAAATGGAACCATGCTCCACCCCTTTTCCAAGGCTCAACCCCGCAGCAGTGTGGGGTAACAGGGGTGGGGCCAGGAGTACACTGGCTGTTAGCTCCGCCCCTGGGGACTATCGAATAATCTTATAACCACTAATATGTGAGGCGGTTACATGATTATTTAATTAATCGCTGTCGAACATCCCTAGTGTGCAGCACACTGCCGCATGGATGCTGAAGGAACCAGCTACAGCAGGCAACCACTCCATCACAACAGGGACGTACCCAGTTGGGGAGATCCAGCTAGTGTCTGACCCCTTTGCTCTACATTAAAGGGCTCAGAGTTGATCTTGTTAAATATAGAATAATATTGTTAAGTGATGTTTTCTGTCTCATTATCTCACTTTTATGGACAGTCATTTCAGAACAAAATGGGTGTAATCCAAGTACAATACTGATATATTTCATTGCAAGTTCCATGAAATAAATTCTTTGCTTTCTGTGGCACCATCATGTACTTTGGATACTTCAGGTCTACTGAAAGAGAATGAGAAGGAAAAGAACTGAGATATTGTTATATGGATCAGTAAAAAAAGGCACAGAACACCTTGGAATTTACATAAAACAGGTATTTCTATCATTTGGTTTAGTTTGATTTCTGTTTAACCCTTTAGTCATTTTTCTACTCGTTTAGAACAGAACAAAAAGTATTTTCCATTAAGCAGAAAGTTTCTTCTCCTGCATGGAATTTCATGGAAACACTCTGTTACTTGTGATTTTTAGTCTGTATTAGGTTCTTCCCTCAAAAAACACTATGTCCAGTGGTTAGAGCCAGGAGTTCATTCTAGTTCGTTTTCTGTCTTCTGTCATGGATTTGCTCTGTGACTTTGGGCATACATTTCACTACTCTGTCCCTCAGTTTCCCCATCCATAAAATGTTTAGAATAAATACTTCACTGAAGGAACACACTAAGTTCAAAATATCATCATTATTATATTAAGTAGAGATTAAAATCATTGGTTTCTATACTTTCACAAATTCTAAATGTACAAAATACACTGTCCTCTTAAAAGTTCTGCTTCCAGAACAATAATAAATAAAAATTGTTTTGATACCTGCAGGTTGTATCAACATTAAAATATGCCAGCATAAAAAGCTTCACTGAAACACTCGTTAGAGACTCCTTCCCATCCCCGCATCCAAGACAGGATTTAGGAATTCTGGTGACTAACTGGGAAGTCATTGTTTTCACAGCTTTGACGCAGAGCATTAGCAACGCTTGTATCTCAAAAGCACTAATGATGACATCAGAGCAAGATGATATCGTATCATTTGCATTCACTCTTCTTTGTAGTAGATCTTGTATTATATACTTATTTTTTATTCTAGACTCATATTCTTAGATTACTGAACAGATATGTGTGTAAAATTCATAACTAAATTAATTATAAGATTTGAGGGGCTATTCTTGTTGGCATCCTTGTTAAGGACAGTAATGTATAAATTCTGTGGACAAAGTCCTTATTTTATACTCATCTTGCTGCCTCTGAAGTCAATTAAGAAAATTCCCATTGCCTCAACAGGAGATCATGGATCTAGCATTTCTTAGAGCAACCTTATGATTTTTCTGTCACTGGTCCTCTAACTTCTTACTAAGACAAAATCTTCGTTGATTTCAGTGAGATCTTTTCCTGAGAAATTAGGACAGTATGATACGGTCCTATAAAAAGTTTTTGAATAACATTATATCCTGTATGTTCCAAGACCTATGTTCACATATAATAGGTAGGATCTGAAAGATGTAAATGGTTGTAAATGTCTTACTATTAAAACTCTGCCAAAAGCAATAGTTCAGTTTAATCGAACTTAAAATGTTAATTTAAACCTTGCAAACAAGCATTTTGGGTCCAGTTACAGTCCCACAACAGGGTAAATCACAAACAATCTCACTGAAATCAGTGGACTGAACTCAGCATAAAACTGGCATGTATGTGATATCATAATCAGACTCCCTTGATTGTACCCGGAAAGCTGATGGTGTCTGCTCTCAAAACTTTTATTCACTGGATAATGTAGGTTTCAAGAACTAAACAGTTTCTGTAACACTACAGTTACAACTGCTAAATTCAAATATATTCTGATGGATTGAACCAATCTGTCTTTTATCCGAATCATCATTATTATGGAACATATTTTGAATAATTTGATTTGATTCCTATGAATTCTCTTGTTTCATTACATCTTTCTGTTACAAAAATGATTGAATCAGAAGAGATTAATTAATATATTATTTTGCTGCTTCTTTCCTCTCAGATATATGAATGATGAGATGAAATGTTATTGTGTATTTAGTTCTTTGTTCATGGGTTTAATAGTTAACCGTTCTCCGAACATGTCTATGTTGGTCCTAATAACATCTGTGAGAATTAAGCTCTGTTTAAATAAGGGTTGTATGCAGTGTTGTTGTAGTCATGTTAGTCCCAGGAGATGAAAGATACAAGGTGGGTGAGGTAATGTCTTTTATTGGACCAACTTCATTTGGTGAAATAGGCAAGCATAAATAAGGATTAGCAGTTTTGCTTATGCTGCTGAATTCCTTGTGCACTGAGGAACAATTGCAATTTTAGACTGTAAAGAGGCCACAAAAATCTGACTTGGTCTCGCACAGATAAATCTGAACCAAAGAGCCCTCTCTCCCCTCCTCCGCCCCCCCCCCCCCCACATGTAATGGGTAGGTGTACCTCTGTAATGGGCAAAATCAAAACTGGATCAGAACCTTCCAAAAAGCTGGAAATTTTTGAAATCCAAATCCAGTTATTTCCAAGGTTAGGGTGATTAGTTTGAAAAAAAATGGAGATATACCCATCTCCTAGAACTGGAAGAAACCTTGAAAGGTCATTTAGTTCAGTCCCCTGCCTTCACAGCAGGACCAAGTACCATCCCTGACAAATTTGCCCCAGATCCCTAAATGGCCTCCTCAAGGATTGAACTCACAAGCCTGGGTTTAGCCAACCACTGTTCAAACCACTGAGCTATCCCTCCCCCAATGTTTGGGTGGTGGAATCTAGGTAGGAAATGAGATTCACATTTTTGATGACGGCCCAGCCCAGATTAGCCTCTTTGTTGCCTATAGTTACCTAGCTGAGCGCCTCAGCCACAGCACACACCAATGGGACTGGATAAAGCTCCCTGTGAGGGCAAGGCCTTGCATAATGTGAATGGGCACCACTGATTCCCAGAGCCAAGACAGAACCTAGGTCTCCAGGTCAACGTAGGTCTCTGGGATGCCGGTACAAGTAATCAGTACCGCGTTTCTCATCCCCATCTTTACATTGGAGCTCACCCAGGCATCAGTGGTCTCCCCAGAATCTGTCTTCATCACATCATCTGTCACCACTGCTAAGACCTCAAGGTCACTTCCCAACAAGATATCACTTGCCCTGCTCTTCACATCAGTCAGACTATTCCTGGCACTGGTTACTGGTGGTGACTAAGCTGACAAATGCAGGCATCCACAGTCCCGGCCTTGGTCTCCAGAGGGTGATAATTTCTCCAGCTCAGAGGCTCAATGCAACCCCTCACCTAGACAGCAGGATGACTGGGCTGTGGAAGGTATGTCCACAGCATCAGCTCCAAACTAGCAGCCGGGACAGTAGCTGTCCCAATGGCCTTATTGAAAGGCTTAGGACAGGGATGGCCAACCCGCAGCTCATGAGACACATGGGGCTCTTCTCCCCCAAAAGTGAACGCTCATTTAGCAAATTAAAGTTGATTCTATCTTACCTTTGAGCGTCAATGGGCCATAATAGACTAAGTGATCTGGCCCTTCTAACTCGAGAGAGAGATCCTCAAAAAATAGATTTTGTTGACATAATTAATCAGTTCACTGTAGCTAAGGCAAGAAAAATTAAACTTGCTTAACAAAAGTTTTTAATTGTAATGTCCTATTGCTTCTGGTGTTGAATGCTTATATGATTTTTCAGTCCGTTTCATCCAGCTTACTCCAGTCATCTTCAAGGTAGTTCTACTACTATCTACTAACTTATCTACTAATTGATCCAAGGATCTGTGGCTATTAGTAGTGTTTGTGCTTTTTTTTACTTATGTTCTTATTTTTTTGCTGACTTAGAAATAATAACAGATCCACAGTAACAAATGATGGGGGGGGGGCCCGCAGATTTGGCCTTTGCCCCCGGGTGCAAAACACCCTCGCTACGCTACCCTCCCCCTTGCTCTTGTAATGAGCAGTCTTGAGAGCCAGGGCTTAGTAGGTAAGACCAAAGCAACTTGTAGATGGAGCCCTAATGCCAGGTGAGGTGCAGCACCTAAGAGGCTGGAGGAAAAGGCCCCCCATGTGTGGCACAGCAGGCTACAGAGTGCAGCCCCAAAACAGGTTAAAGGACACAACACCTAAATACATGGAAGGTTGCAGGCCCCTAGGCAAGGTGCAGAACCTAAGAGGCACAGCATCAAACCAGGCTAAAAGGCAGAGGCCCCCAGGTGGGGCACAGTACCAAAACCAGGCTAGAGGGCACCACAACAAACAACCCAAAGGATGCAGTATCTGTCTAAGGACTCAGGTCCCCAGGTGGAGCACAGCACCAAAACCAGGCTAGAGGGCACTACAACAACCCACCCAAAGGATGCAGTATCTGTCTAAGGATTCAGGTCCCCAGGTGGAGCACAGCACCAAAACAGGCTAAAGGACTCAGTTTCTTAGGAGGGGCACAGCACCAAACAGGCTAATGGGTACAGCACAAAAAAGCTGCAGGACCCCAGGTGGAGCATGTGATAGATTCAGTCACAGAGTGCCCCTTAAGGCTGTCACTTGGTGGCTGAAAATACCACTGAGCCCACCTACCTTTCCTCTGGGGCATGCCACCAGCCTGTCTTACTGAGCCAGAACTTCTAGTCTCCTCCAGCGATGGCGCAGAGTTGGGGTCACAGCCCACAACAAAGCAACATGGGCACTGAGATCCACTCCACTCCGGGAAGACACCACCAAAGGAAATTGACACAGCACCCAGGTACACAGCCCCAGTCAGACCCAAATCCCAGATCAATATAAATAAAGTTTATGCAGAGTCAACACATAAGTTGTCCTCTCCCTTTATCAGTGAAAGAGCTATTGTTCCCCCAGGTAACAATTATTTCCATTATGTTTGTTAATAAACAAAAATGACTGTATTAAAGAATAAAAAGTAGATTTTAACTGGCTGCAAGTGAAAATAGATCGAAGTAAGTTACTAAAGCAAAATAAAACAAAACATGCCAGCTAAGACTGATACACTAAAAGAAACTATCTCAAATCATAATTTCTCATCCTAGTTCTTATGTCAGGTAATGTCCTTCTCAGGCCAGAGGTGTCTTTTGACCAGGATCCAACAGTTCTTCTCCACCTGTTAGAGTTCTTTTGTTGCCATGTATCCTCTCAGGGTGGGGCGGCAGTCTATAAAGCTAACTGAAGAACACCATTGTTTATTTTCCTTGCCTCATATGGAATTTTTGTAGGGTGGGAAGCCTTTGTCCAATTCCTCACACTCTTGTGGAAAAGTACAACATTCAAGATGGATTCCCGCATCAGATGACATGGACACGTCTTTGTAGCAGGCCTGTAAGGAGACAATTATGTCCCATTCAGTTGTCTCTTGTTAATGGGCTATTAGGTCAGTGTCTTGCCTCTTCACTGTTGTTCCTGTTAGGCTGGAAATAGGCTTTTCCCACCGTGAACGTATTGATAGTAAATCTACAGTCAATATTCATAATATCTATCAGATACAGAAATAGTACATGCATACATATAGAATATACACATTCACAGGATTACAAGCTTTCCAATGATAGGTTACATGCAATATTTTGCATAAAGCATATTCTTGTTAGGCATATTCCTATTTATAAGCATATTTTTATAGAGAATGTGAAATACACCATCACAGAGCACACCACCAAATAGGCTAACAGGTACAGGCCTCCAAGAAGGGCACAGCAGCAAGACAGACTATTAGGATGCAGCATCAAACAGGCTAAGAGCACAGCCCCAAACAGGCCCAGGCCTCCATATGGGGCAGAGCACCAAACAGTCAAAAAGGCACAGCCCCGCAGAAAAGGTGCAGCACCAAAACAGGCTAAAGGGTAAACTCAGGCAGATGACAGACAAGCACAGGCCTCTTGGCCTAAGATGAGTAGACTGCACCTTAGGGGTGAGGTTGGCTGCAAGGGACCCAGGCCCATCCTGCTCCACTGGGTCCCAGCCTAACAGTGGCACATGGTACGGGAGAGGGGTATCTGGCAAAAAAGATGCTGACCAGTCTTATGGCCACACAACCAGGGGGGCAGACAGGTTCCTCCAGGTTTGTCTTGGAGGAAGGCCACATCCTGTCACTACAATGCTTATCTCCCCGGACTGCAATGGACATTCAGTGCCCTACCTGCTTAAGCACTTCTGTAAATCCTTCTAGGATCTGGCTGTATTCTCGAGAAGATGGGCGGAGTGCAACCTGCTGCCTGACCTCACTTGTCTGTAGGCCTCTTGACCTTTGGGCAGCTGCACGAGCAGCAGTTTAATCACCTTTGCAGTTCAGCTAGAAGCCCCAGGGAATGATTTGAGACCCTATGCTCCCCAAGTCCCTCTACAATGAGATTGTTAATGCTAATTGGGTGTTGTTTAACTTTCCCATTTAAAAAGCAAATCCCTTCCAAATGTGACTGCTTTAATATAGAGCACATTTTTGTAGAGATGAACTATTACTTTAAAAATTGTTTTTATTTTTGTGAAATACATGAATGCAATACACTTTACCTCCTGTTGTCCCAAAGGGTAATTTTATTTCCAAGGAGGGCCGTAATTATTAATAATGCCGTGAATTAATAATGCACGCTTGTTCTTTATGCTTGCATTCACATAGCTATTGCTCACTGATTTTACGCTTTCCCCTCCCCAAAGATCCTTTTTCAATGACTGGTTCTGAATTTATTAGCAAAGGCAAACCCTGCTTCTCTGACATTTTTTATGGTCTTACAGGGTTCTAATACTATAGAGCCAAATTCTGCCCAAAGAGAAAAGACACATAAGCAAAGAGTGCAAAGCTATTTCACAGTGAAAAGTGTGAATAATTTAGAATAAGTGTGTCTATACAGTTGACAGTGAAGCTATTCATTCATAATGGATCTTATCCAAAGCTTGTGGAACTAATTGGGGGTCTGTTGATTGATTTCAGAAGGTTTTGGATCAGATTAAGATGGCACTACCTTAGAAGAGTATGAATACTTATAAGGCTCTATAATTTGTGTCACTAGGCTCAGGTAAACTTCCGCTTATCACAGTGAAGCGTAGGGTTGGTATGCTAATAGTTCCATCTTTTTTTCTAAAGAAATGTTATGCTGTTCCCAGGGCTCAGTATACAATTACAGAGAAATCTGTACTTACTTGTTTAGCCCATTTCTGAATATTCTTCAAATTCTTCCCCAGAATACTTCTTACAGAGACAATCCAAAAAGTCCTTTTATGTTATTCTTGAAATAGAATCTTCTTCTTGCTAACAATTAATTATTGAGTGCTCCACTGCTTTATGATATATTTATGTGCCTCTCTTTCAGAGCATAGAGTGTTGTCTTAAACACAGCTCAGGCAAGAGATGAGCCCACTTCTGCTTTATGAGGTCTAGTCTCTCAAATAATTAATGACATAACACTATCAGGGTGATCTAATGTGCCCGTTACTGTGGTATCTAAGTGTCATATATAAAATAGTGTAACATTTCTATAATCCTGATTTTCAGGCACATGCTTCCTTTTGTGCATAAACAATATTGCTTAACAAGCTTTCTTCAGCTATACGTGAAATTTGAGAATGCACAAAAGTATGTGTGATGTTGGCAAACCAGATGCCAGTTCTTGCCAAGACTGCAGGCATTAGCTAAACACTAACAGATTCATAGCTGGAGACCAAACTTGTTCACCTGTACGTTAATTTTGCTCAAAATAAGTATTAGTCTTATAAATGTATTAGACTATATGAAATGCTTGTAAATTGCTGAGTACACTAATCTCACTTGTAATGTCAGTATTCAGTGCTATAAGAAAATGCGCAAGTTTTGCTTTATAACTTTGACTATGTTTGCTCTGATCTTGAGAACCCAGGCATGGGAATTCTCCCCTCTGCCCTCCCAGAAGGATTATTAGAATCACATGGGCCATCAAGGAACATTGTGGTACAAAGGCTTGGTTAATGGCCCTAATTGCACCTTGGAAATGCTATGTGCAGAAGCTTGGCCTGTGGACTTAGAAGCTGAATGAAGGAAACAAACCAAAGTAACAGGAAAATGGGGCCAGAGAGACAGGGGTTGGAATATGGGGTTGGGACTCAGGGCTGAGATGTGTGTGTGCGCGCGCCCGCGTGGGGGCCAGGATCGATGAGTACTCCAGATAGGGTTACCAGGTAGTCTTTAAAAAAATACCGGACACACTTCATGGGGGAGGGGGGAGGACGGGGGACTGGCCGGGAGAGGAGCGGGGCTGGGAGGAAGGGGATGGGGAGGGAAGCAGAGCTGCTGGGGGCGGGGCTGGCCAGGGAAGATGGGGGGGAGGGGCAAACAACAAGAAGCAGAGCTGGCCAGTGGGGGGAGGGGGCTGGGCTGAGCAGGGCTGGCTGCGGGAGATCGGTGGCAAGGCGGGGTGGCCAACGGGAGCGGGGCAGGCCAGAGGAGATTGGAAGAGGAAGGGAGAACTGGCCGGCAGAAGCAGTGCTGGCGGGGGGTGCAGCGGGGCTGGCTGGGGGAGAACTGGCTGCCGGAAGCAGGGCTGGTGGTGGGTGCAGTGTGGCTGGCCGGGGAAGATCGGGAGGAGAAGTGGAGGGGAACCAACCGGCCGGCCAGAAGGGAGTTCGGGGGAAGGACCGTATCAGCTGGTGGGGAGCGGGACTGACCCGGGCAGTGCAGCTCCCAGGGCGCTCCTGCCCCCTGCACGGTCCAGGCGAAGCGCGAGTCAGTCTGGCTGCGGCTCCACTACGCGCTTGACCAGCGCGCAGGAGCACGGACCGGGCTGCCCCTCCTCCTCACAGCAAGCAGGGCTCCCAGCGCCGATCGCGCCCCGCCTCCCAGCCACTCCCCCCGCTAGGCTTCTGGGCGCCCAGTCGGAAAACCAGAAAATACCGGACATTGCACATATCCCAAAAAACTGGACTGTCTTAGAAAACCGGACACCTAGCAACCCTAACCCCAGATGAGAGTGCGGGCTCCAGCGTTAGGCTGGGGATGAGGGTTTTGGAGGGGGCTGCAGGCTGCCCCAGGGAGAGAGGACTACTCCAGCCTTCTCTCACCACAAAAGTTCAGGTCCAGGTAAGAAGCACTTCTCCCCTGTGACAGCAGCTCCAGCAGAGTCTAGCTGGGGAGGGGTGCTATGCCATGGCCCTGGCATGTCTGTACTAGGCTGGGTGGAGGCTGGGGAAGGCGTATCTCTTCCCAGGCTGTGGCGAGTCTGAGGCAGCTCTGCACCATGGCCAGTGTGCAGAGGCGCCTCTCCCCACCATACCTCTGGCTATGTGGCTGCGCAGCGTAGAGGGAACTTAGGTTGGTACGCTATCACAGTTCAATTTAAAAATTCTAACAATATAAAATTAATATGGCATATGGTAAATGGATTAAAAATGGTTAACTGACTGATCTCAAAATGTAATTTTAAATAGGAAAGCGTCCCTGAGCAAGTTTGTTTCTTAGAGGGACTTAAAGGATTCAAAATACAGGACTATGTAGCACTTTAAAGACTAACAAGATGGTTTATTAGATGATGAGCTTTCGTGGGCCAGACCCACTTCCTCAGATCAAATAGTGGAAGAAAATAGTCACAATTCTTCCACTATTTGATCTGAGGAAGTGGGTCTGGCCCACGAAAGCTCATCATCTAATAAACCATCTTGTTAGTCTTTAAAGTGCTACATAGTCCTGTATTTTGCTTCAGCTACACCAGACTAACACGGCTACATTTCTATTACTATTAAAGGATTCAAAAGCTTCTGACGGGTAGCTGAGTAAGTCTGTACAACAGTCTGGTAGTACTTTAAAGACTAACAAACATCTAGATGGTATCATGAGCTTTCGTGGGCATCTGAAGAAGTCATCTGAAGAAGAGGGCTGTGCCCACGAAAGCTTATGATACCATCTAGATGTTTTGTTAGTCTTTAAAGTGCTACCACACTATTTGTTGTTTTTGTAGGATTCAGTTCTTGACCTATGCTGTTTAACATTCTAATCAGTGATCAGGAAGAAAACATGAAATCATCACTGATAAAGATTGCAGATGATACCAAGATTGGGGGAGAGGTAAATAGCAAAGAGGACAGGTCACTGATACAAAGTGATCTGGATAGCTTGGTACACTGGACGAAAGCAGATGGTATGTGTTGGAATAAAGTTAAATACAAGGTTTAGGAACAAAAAATGCAGGTAATAGTTACAGGATGGGAGTGTTTTGCTGGGAAGCAGCAACTCTGAAAAAATGGCTGAACACATATGATACTTTTGCCAAAAGGGCTAAATGTGGTTCTTGGGTCTATTAGGAGGAATGTAAAGTGAAATAGGGAGGTTACATTACCTCCATATTTGGCATTGTTGTGATCACTACTGGAACACTGTGTCTGTTTCTGGTGTTCACAGTTCAGGAAGCATGCAAAAGACTGTAGAACATAAGAACATAAGAACGGCCGTACTGGGTCAGACCAAAGGTCCATCTAGCCCAGTATCCTGTCTGCCAACAGTGGCCAGCACCAGGTGCCCCAGAGAGGGTGGACTGAAGACAATGATCAAGCGATTTGTCTCCTGCCATCTCTCTCCAGCCGCTGACAAACAGAGGCCAAAGACACCATTTTATCCCCTGGCTAATAGCCTTTTATGGACCTAACCTCCAGGAAATTATCTAGCTTCTCTTTAAACTCTATTATAGTCCTAGCCTTCACAGCCTCCTCTGGCAAGGAGTTCCACAGGTTGACTACACGCTGTGTGAAGAAGAACTTTCTTTTATTCATTTTAAACCTGCTACCCATTAATTTCATTTGGTGTCCTCTAGTTCTTCTATTTAGGGAACTAATAAATAACTTTTCTTTATCGGCCCTCTCTACACCACTCATGATTTTATATACCTCTATCATATCCCCCCTCAGTCTCCTCTTTTCTAAACTGAAAAGTCCCAGTCGCTTTAACCTCTCCTCATATGGGACCTGTTCCAAACCCCTAATCATTTTAGTTGCCCTTTTCTGAACCCTTTCCAAGGCCAAAATATATTTTTTGAGGTGAGGAGACCACATCTGTACACAGTATTCAAGATGTGGGCGTACCATAGTTTTATACAGGGGCAGTAAGATATTCTCTGTCTTATTTTCTGTCCCTTTCTTATTAATTCCTAGCATTCTATTTGCCTTTTTGACCGCCGCTGCACACTGTGTGGAAGTTTTCAGAGAACTGTCCACGATAACTCCGAGATCTCTTTCCTGATTTGTCATAGCCAAATTAGCCCCCATCATACTGTACGTATAGTTGGGGTTATTTTTCCCCGATGTGCATTACTTTACACTTATCCACATTAAATTTCAATTGCCATTTTGTTGCCCAATCACTCAGTTTGGTGAGATCTTCTTGGAGTCTCTCACAGTCTGCTTCTGTCTTGACTATCCTAAACAGTTTGGTATCATTTGCAAACTTTACCACCTCACTGCTTACCCCCTTCTCCAGATCATTTATGAATAAGTTGAACAGGATTGGTCCTAGGACTGACTCTTGGGGGACACCACTAGTTACCCCTCTCCATTCTGAAAATTTACCATTTATTCCTACCCTTTGTTTCCTGTCTTTTAACCAGTTCTGAGTCCAAGAAAGGACCTTCCCTCTTATCCCATGGCCATGTAATTTACACAAGAGCCTTTGGTGAGGGACCTTGTCAAAGGCTTTCTGAAAATCCAAGTATACTATATCTACTGGATCCCCCTTGTCCGCATGTTTGTTAACCCCTTCAAGGAACTCTAATAGATTAGTAAGACAGGATTTCCCTTTACAGAAACCATGTTGACTTTTGTCCAACAAATTATGTTCTTCTACTCTTCTAGAAGAGTCACGAGAATGATTAAACAATTGGAAAACATGCCATATAGCGATAGACTCAAGGCACTCAATCAATTTAGCTTAACAAAGCATGAAGGTTGACTTGATTAGAGATCATAAGTACCTACATGGAGAACAGAATTTGATAATGGATACTCAGCCTAGCAGGTATTACAATATCCAAAGGCTGGAAGATGAAGCTAGACAAATTCACACTGGAAATAATGTACAATAATGAGAGTATTGACCCACTGGAACAATTTACCAAGGCTTTGGCTTCTTCATCACTGATAATTTTAAAATTGTGTTTGGATGTTTTTCAAGAGATTTGCCTTACTTCAAACAAGAATTAATTCAGGGAAGTCCTATGGTCTGTGTAATACAGGAGCTCAGGCTAGATTATCAGTGGTCCCTTCTGGCCACTGTGAATGTCTCAGTCCAGAAGTAATAACTGAGTGCTTTCCAGCAATGCATTATACAACATGAGTAACATCTGTTATGTATTTGTTCTCTCATCCTCTTCCCAGTGTGGAGTGTTTTATTTTGGGAGGTTGTCTTGTCTACACACATGCATAGGTGTGCATGCACGCATGCACACACACACACCCCATACTGTATATTTGTTAGATAAGATGGTGAGATTTGTGATGTGTCCTGTGGGAGTTGATTTTACAGCCTCAGGGTGTATCTAGGCTACGGTGTTTTTTTTTTTTTTTTTAGTGGCCTTTTTTCGGAAAAAAAAAAAACCTTCCTCTGAGTCTAGACCACTACCGTGTTCTTTCAATATTAAATCGAAATAACGCAGCAGTTTTTTTGACTGCGGAAAACTGCCTTTTCCCGAAAGTCTTCTTTTGAAAAAAGGCGCTGTGGAAAGCAAACTGTATATTTTTGAAAGAGAGCATCCAGACTGCCTGGGTGCTCTCTTTCAAAAAAGCGGCTTGCTTTTTCGAAAGTACTGGTTGTAGTCTAGATGCTCTTTTTCGAAAGAGGCTTGCAGTCTAGACATAACCTCAGACTGGCCCTTGAGAAAGTTCTGTCTCCTGCACAGACCACTGATCATCTAATTTTACCCCCACAACCCCCCTGTCCCAGGCCTGCCCCTGCTCCGCCGTCCCCTGCTCCCATTCCACCCCTTTCCCAAGCCCTGCCCCTGCACCATTGCCACTGTCTCTTCTTATCCCTGCTCCGCCCCCTCCCACCACCATTGAACCCCTTCCCAAAGTCCCTCCCCCAAGAGATGCAATCTGGGGGATCACTGGGGGGCCTCGTGCAGTGTGACAGCAGGGGATCCCCCCGAATCACCACTTCTGTATGCTGGGCATGGACAGCCCACCCTTCCCCTTCTACTCTGATCCCCCACAGGAGCCCAAACCACCCTCCTGAGCCCCTGGGCCCAGCTCTGCATGGCTAGTTGGGGGGGGCGGGGGGGTAAGGTCCCAGTCACAAGGCCTCCGCCAGTACCCACAGCCCCTGGGCAGTGCGGCCACAGCACACGTAGGCTCCAGCCCTGGGCAATGCAAGCAGCCGGGCAATGAAGTCGCTGCTCTGCTACCCCAGTGCTCAGGCAGCCAGCCAGCACAGTTCCTGGGCCCCTGCGAGCCCTGGGGATCTGGCAGCTGGACAGCATGCTCACCACACTCCCATCCCTGAGCTCCCCCCATATCCCTCCAATTTCCTGCCCTGAGCCCCCACACCTCCCAACTCCCTACCCTGACTCCTGCTCCCCCCCAGCCTCAACCCCTGTCATATACCAGGTTGTCTGGGAGCACCGCTGAGAGGGTCAAATCGGCGTGAACTGCTTAGAACCAGGGCTACTTACAGCCCAAGACTGGGGTCCTCCTATATAAGACACCAAACCACCTCAGCTGCCACCCTAGCCAGCAAGTAGTCTCACAAGCAATCCCCTTAGATACCCCAGTGTTCACTGTGCCACAAACCATCCCTTACACAGGTGAGAGGTTATAAAACCAACCTCATCGACTCGGAACAGGTTCTCCCGGTCCCTAAGGACCAGCCACAGTCCCAGGTCAATTTACACCTCAGATCTTACCCAAAAGAGCACACTGTGCCAATCCTTTAGAATCCAAAGTTTTATTAATAAAAGAAAAAAAAGGTTGAGAGTAGGATTGTTAAAGAAAACACATTGGCTGTGTCTAGACTGGCCAGTTTTTCCGGAAAATCAGCCGCTTTTCCGGAAAAACTTGCCAGCTGTGTACACTGGCCGCTTGAATTTCCGCAAAAGCACTGACTTCCTACTGTAAGAAATCAGTGCTTTTTGCGGAAATACTATGCTGCTCCCATTCGGGCAAAAGTCCCTTTTGCGCAAAAGGGCCAGTGTAGACAGCTGAGATTTTTTTTGCACAAAAAAGCCCCGATCACGAAAATGGCGATCGGGGCATTTTTGCGGAAAAGCGCATCTAGATTGGCCACAGACGCTTTTTCACAAAAAGTGCCTTTGCGGAAAAGCGTCCGTGCCAATCTAGACGCTCTTTTCCGAAAATGCTTTTAGCGGAAAACTTTTCCGTTAAAAGCATTTCCAGAAAATCATGCCAGTCTAGATGTAGCCTTCATGTACATCAGTCACCAAGTTCTGGATGCAGGCTTGTAGCAGAAATGTAACAAACTGCTAGCTTAAAAGTCTCTGGAGTACATCCTGTATTAGGATGGGTCAATGAATCCTTCCTGGTCTTCCGTGCATTGGAAGGATGCTTCTGAAGTCAAGAGCAGGATTGAAGACAAAGATGGAGGAACCCTCAGGAACCTTTTATAATCTTGCCCATGGAGAGGGAAATCCATTGTTCTCCTGAGTGATGGTACCTCTCAAAGTGGAGCTGATCACATGATGAAGTGACCTGTCCATATGCCTTTAAGCAAGAAGCCATCGTGTACCTGCTGGTTTGCAGGTTCCCAGCCACATTCCTCTGGTGTTTTTCGGCAACACTTGAGCACCATTGTCCATGCAGCATTGCCATTTAGCATAGTTATTCACTGAATAACCACTCCTCATAATAGGTGGTCGACACCTATTGCTATCTCCCAAACAGCAATAGGTTAAAATGCAAGTACAGGCCCATATTCATAACTTTACATACAAAAGTCATACTTGTGCATGAGTAGCTCAGACAGAATCAGCAAAGCATACGCTTTCATTAGGTACCTCACATAGCTCACTGAGCACATAATTTGGGGGCACACACATAGCAGTGGCCACCACAATTATCTGCCTGCTCACATTAAAATCCAATAATGTGACACCCTCATATGCCCATCCCCTTCCCTGATCTCTCTCCACACTCACCCCGTACCCTGAGCCCCCCACACTCCACCCCACACTTAATTTTTTTTCAGGAACTGCCCTATCCCAATCCCCCCCATCTCTCTCTGTTCTGAGCCCTTAGACACCCCAGCGATTGCAATACAATGGTGCCTGAAAAAAAATTAAGTTACTTTTACCCTGATAAATCATTCAGTGAATGGGGGCAGTGTAGTGGTACTGATAATACATGCTCCCAAACAGCAGGAACACCAGATTTATGCAGTTTGAACAGGGGAGCCAACATCCTCAGTGGGCTTCTGGGGAAGTTAGGAGGAGAGTCCTGGCTCTGTGCTCCCAGAAGGGACAGGACCTTGTTTGGAAGGGGTGGATTCGACATACCTGCTTAAGCTGAGCTTCGGTGCCGTCCTCACAGTGGGAGGTTGATGAGAGAAACACTCTCGTTGACTTCCCTTAGTCCCTGCAAGGAGTCGGAGTTCCAGCATCGATGGTGATGACCTCCGTGTTTGATTTAGTGGGTCTAAATCGAACTCTAGAAGATTGACTGCCACAGCATTGATCTTCTGGGAAGTGAAGATGTGGCCTAAGTGTGCACAGCTAAGAGCTACTATAAATACAGGGCCAAATTTTCAACAGTAACTTGGACTCACAAATTATAATATAGTGTGGTCTAGCCACCCAATTTACAATAAAACTCGGGCAAAAATTAGAGGCCAGACTGATGCTCCTTTTAAAATGTGGCCCATTATACAAGACTCAGATGGAGACAGAATGTCCCTGAACATGTCACCAGCTGCCTGCTTTCTCATCTCTGCTCTGAGAGGCACCCCATTTCAAACAAGCAGGGTTTAGCTTCACATTTCTCAGCCCTGTTTTTGAAACCCTGGTGTACTGAACATCAACTTAGCATTCAGCCCCGGTACCTATTTTAAGAGCTTTAAAAAAAAGGAACAACCCTGACAGTAACCGTGGGGCTTTGAGCTTATTTCATTTCTTTAAAACTAAACACACGCCATGAACCCTGCACTTTTTGTTAATCTACAAAACATGTAAATTGGATTTGATGCATTGGTGTCATCAATCATTATTCTGCTTCATGCCCCAGAGACAGAGGGAGCTCTACCTCTGAAATCTGCCACCTCTGATTTATTAAACTGTTCCTGAAGAGATAGAGATTTCAATTCAGGGTTCATCTTTTAAAAAAAATTCACCCCAGCGTATTCCCCAGAGCCTGCCTGAGGGTTGGCTTTTTTTTTTCTACCCGTTTTCCACGCTGAGGGAATAAACACCTTTCAGCTGGCTTAGCCCTAGGGATGATCATACCTCCAGAAACAGCTCAAGTCACACAGGTGCTGTAGCTCCCATTTCCTGCCACAGGAGCTGTTCTGTGTTACTGAGAGCAGCATTTGGCCCCCTATAAACATTCTGAGCCAAATTCAGCCTGGTTGTAAGCACCTTTAACTCCGTTACTCACTAAGGTGGCAAATACAAGTGATTAACTACAAATGCCTTAGCACAAAAGATTAGAAGGGTCTGAATTTAACCTTTTAGCTGGTATAAACTGAGAACTGGCAATATGAAAATCAGCCTTTGTTGTTGATGTGCATAATGCCATGATCAGCTGCTGCTAATGCAGTTAGATCTGCAATATCTTATTTTGTGTTATGGGGGAGGGGAATATGGAGATGTCTGTATTTCCTAACACCCTCGTTAGAGGTGAGGGGCACAATGAGATTGTTCCCTGGCTTCTCCATACTTTGTACTCAGATCTTGGAGAATAGCCAGAAAAAAATGTAAAGGTTTCTCAGAATGACATTTAGAATGTGCAGCCAGCTACAGCCATGAGAGAGCCTACAAAACACAAGATCTTTTGGACAGCTACTCTAGCTGTTCCAGCCAGAATTCTCTATGGGGAAGGAGAAAGGTATAGAAATTGTTCCTAATTAGTTCAGCCCACACTGTGAAATCCCTGCAGAGTGGACAGGCACTTGAACATGTCAGTTTGGACAACCCCTTCCTATTTCTTGCAAATTTGCCAACCTGCTAATTGCTTGTCAAAAATATAGGCTGTGGGATCTCTTACTCAGGTGCTTCATCCAGTATGCTGCTGATAGCCAGCAATAGGAAAATCAGTCCATTGGGTTCATTTTGGCAAGGCTGTGATAATTCAGATAGACCAGCAATGTCTTATTTTGTATCTTGGGGGAAGTTTAAGGGAGGATGATTGGCAGGGCTGGCCCTGGGCATATATGAAAAATGTGTCTGCATAGGGCACTCAAAAGTTTGGGGCATGACCCCTGCCCTAGCTTCTCTCTCCTGCTGGTGGCAGAAGCTGCATGTGGGGAGCAGGGGAGACGCTCCAAGTTCCCGCAGGAGCAGCATGGGGCCGGAGGAAAACCCCGAGCCCTGGCAAAAGCTGTGCAGGCGGGGGCAACCTCAATTGTGTAAGGCCTCATACATTGTAAGGACGAACCTGATGATTGGGTAGGGAGGTAACTGCATAATCTTATATAAAGGGTCAGCTTTAGTCTTGTGGGTATTGAGATCAAATGGGAGATTTTGTTCCACACTTCAATTGTTCTCTTATTGCAGAGTATGGCGATGCCTAACTGCAAGCTCCTCTTATCAGTCAGTACTATAATGAGAGAAGGCACAGCAGAAAGCTGCAGCAGTTTCCATACATGGGAGGGGGTTGACTGGTCTTCACAAGCCTTTCTGAGAAACTGGAGCAGAATTCAGTCTATAATCATCATGAAGGGACATGGCAAAGATGCAGACTGCTGCTGCATTCCTGTGGCAGGGACTCAGTTGAGGATCAGGCCCTTTCACTGCCTCACTTTGCTTTCCACCCAAGCAAGCCACCACACCCTACTGCCTTTCAGGTTAAATCTCCCCTTCTGAGGTCTGGTTTATTAACATGGAAACAACACTCAAAAGCAAATCTTTCAACCTCCATCCCTGGGCTCCATTAATCCTTTCAGTTCATACCAGGCTTTAGCATCCTTACAGCCCTCCTTCCAGGATTTCCCATTCGTTTTAGTCTTCCCAAGCTCAGCCTGACCTCCTGCAGATCCCTCAGCTAATGCTTCCTCCCTATTGCACCTCCCAGGCCCTCTGCTTGTGAACTCTGACATTCCTTTTCTACCCTGTTCTCTCCCAATCCGCAGCTAACCACACACGGGCCTCTGTAGTCACATGGTCCCTCATCACAGGACCTTCCTGATCCCTTAGCCCAAACGAGCAGGAAGCAATTCCCATAAAAGGTTGGCCCTGGAACAAGCTCTCTGATGCACGTGTGCTGTTGTACAAAAAGCTGGAGCATAGGGGTTAGACCAGGGGTATCCAAACTTTTTTCAAAGAGGGCCAGATTTGATGAAGTGAACATGCATGAGGGCTAACCATTTTGCCTGACATTCTTTGAACCATTAAAATTAAATGCAAATTAACTATTATTGCAAACGGCATACTTTTCATTTCGTCACATGGATGACAAATCTAAACAGGTGTTAAATCACTCTGCCTTTCATATCTGAAGGCCAGATGAAAAAACAATCCAGGAAGCTGAAATATATGTCAGGAACATTGTAAAGTACATTACATATTATTGGTAATAAAGGTTTGAACTTCACTTGATTTTAAGAGGGTTAAAAATGCATCCCCCATCTCGGAAATGGGGGTGAGCTGCAGAGTTAGAATTTGGATCCAAACTTTCCTAAATACTGGATATTCAAGTCTTGGGGTTTCATTCAGGCTTCATTCTCTTCCCAGCTTTTTAAGTTCTGTCAACTTTTAAGTTAAAAAAATATGAACAGGAACATAACACCAAGTATACATGTTGTGTCCAAATATATTTATAACTGATTTAGACCAACTGACATTAACTGAGATTTTACAATGTATTCATCTCAATACATATGGATTCGTTGGGGGCCATAAAAGATAGATATTGCCAAATTACCTGTGGGGCCGTATTAAACCGGAACACGGGCTGCAATTGGCCCGCGGGCCGGACTTTGGACATGCCTGGGTTAGACGATGTGATCTATTTTGCCCCTCCCCCCCATTCATGTCTTAAAGGTAGGTGGAATAGGTTGATGTTAATGTTTATAGGAGAACAGGAAGCAAGATTAAGGGCCAGATTCCCTCCTCCAGTCAAAATGCTTTGTGTCACTCAGGTTAAAAATCTTCAGACTGGACGAACATTCTCTGTTAGGACAGCTTCTTTACTTCTCACTCCTGGTGGGCATGCAGTGTGTTCTGGCTAAACATAACTGGAGGATGAGGGTGGTTGTTTGGAGACTTCTCTAACCTGCATGGGAACTGTGGCAGGAGATATGCAACCACAACCACCAGAGAGCTGTAACCTGCTGTGTGCTGGCTCATCCCTGCCTTTCCTGCACCATGTGGATCTTTGTGCAGGAAAGAATCTGGCCCTAATAGGGTGCTTGTTCTACATAATGATTTTCCTTCTGTCATGGGATTTATAGAGGCAGGATAGAATCAAATTAAAATATGTGCTGAAAGTGGCTTTTCTTTAAAATGTTGCTAATAAAGATGGAGCCTTACAAACATAACAGGAATATGCTCCAACATGTATCCTGCAATGCCTATCTTATTTTTTGCAGATCCTTGAAATTGCAACTTTGCTATTAATGTTTGTGATGAGATATTCAGGCATTCACTGGCTTTGTCATATCAGTCATGGCACTGTTCAGCACTGGAGCAAGAAAATTGCCCTTGGGGAGTCAGCTAAGTTAGTTTTGATTTCATATTGATCAGTTAGTGTTACTTTATATCACTGACACTATCTGCAATGTCAGAGGTATAAACATGTTGATAGCTTTTTAAAACTTGCAGTCAAGACTGAGCTGTTTTTGGCATAGCAGGACACACTGACTGTTCCAATACTGCTTCCAATTTCACTAGTCCAGTACATGCTGGGATTTCTCCGCACAGGTGGAAAGCTGGTTCTAAAGAGAAACTTCAGGGAGATGCAGAGAAAAAAAAGTAACATTTTTGGGAAATCATTTTTATTTTTAACTATATCTTTATCATCGGCTCTCTCAAGCTATGCAAGGTCAGCTGGGTCTATAACTAGGAAAAAGACCTATAAGAAAACAATTGAGGATGAGGTAGGGTGTGGTTTTTGTGATACAGTAGGTGACAAGCTTTCTTCTGAGTCAGACTAGGAACAGTGCAACTGTGTTTTCTTGTAAAAACCAAGATCCTGCTAATTTAAAATCAACAAAGAACTCCAAGTCCTTTTTGGCAATAGTAGGGAAAGTTTGGGAAAGTTACCCAAAATTAAATTTGCTCAGGACATTGGGGTCAACAACAGTAACTCTATTTACATGCCCACTTGTGGTTGTATTTGAGGAAAGCTGTTTTTCCCTTCTTGACCTCAAGAGTTGTGTAGCGTTGTGGGGTGCTGTGAAACCACTGCTAGACTGAAGAGGTTCTGCGGAAAGTGAGCCTATCTTTGTTCAACTCTCAGTTAATGTTTATAAAACCCTTGGTGATTTTTCTGGATAAAAGATGCTGTTGTATTATTGTCTGTTCTTTGACTGCTTGTACTTCTGTGTGAAATGTGAGATGTTTTTTCTTTGTGTCCCATAAAACCTTTGTAGTTCATGGTTTTAAAGTCACCAAGCCCCTCTCATGACCATTTTCTTTTGTATTTTACTTGGCACCTTTCAGCTAAAAATAAATAAAAGGCAACAATGCAACTATAAGGCTGTTTACACTTCTGCAAGCTGTATCTATCACAGTTTCTGTATCTTCCATTGCTTCACCACGTTGCAAAATAGAGTTACACGTTTAAAAATCTATTTTTCTATGCTTGCCTATACCAGTGACAGTGAAGCAAGCAATCTCTACAGGACAGCTACTTTGACCCTAGGGTACAACCAGTTCCTGCACACGTTCTGTAGCATTATGTCAGGGGAAGTCAAGCAGGGTGGGGATGCCTTGTGGTAAGGTTTCCTTTACCACAGGTTCCGTTCCCATGTGCCCTCTTATCCTAGTGGTTTCAGAACAGAGAAGTAAATTCTGCTGTTGAAATTATTCACAGAACTCAATCCATAGTGGCATCCACTGTACCAAACAGTGGCAAATACAAGGACAGGGACGTTTTTGTAAGGACTCTCAGAGCATTGCCAGACAGTCACAGTATGAATTTAATATTCCATATCATAATACCTTATGCTTGAAAAACCCATTCACCATTCATATTGTATTTGAAAGAGCTGTAGTAAGGGTCAGGAAAAGGTACAAGGGATAGATATTAGGAGGAGTAAATGGACAAGGGAATAAGCAGAGGGACGGAATGGGGATAAGCAGAGGGGTTTATATGTACACTTCAGGATGATATGGTTGTCTGCTAGTCTCACGTTGCAGTGTGAAAAAGCTGGGAAGAGAATGAAGCCTGAATGAAACCCCAAGACTTGAATATCCAGTATTTAGGAAAGTTTGGATCCAAATTCTAACTCTGCAGCTCACCCCCATTTCCGAGGTGGGGGATGCATTTTTAACCCTCTTAAAATCAAGTGAAGTTCAAACAGTGAAAAACTAAAACGTTTTCCTCTCCTTATTTACAATTTCTTCCAAAACAGGTGCAGGTTGAGCTTAGATTGGTGCTGGCTTCTGTCAATATAGATATTGGAAAGTCTGGTGGGGAGGAGTTGCAGTGTTTGAACGTGTCTGAATGTGTCTGCCAGGGGGTTGATTTGGGCCAGCTAAGTCCATAGTTCATAGCTCTGGCCAAAGTAGGATTTTAGAAGAATGAACATGACTCGCTGTAGCTCTGCTCGCGAGGTTTCTGTGGCGCTTCAAGGGAATAAATGAAATTACCTGCCTTTGCCTCCAGCACGAAAACCTATAGTGTGGCAGCAGCAAAATTGCTGCTCTGGGGCACAGGTAGTCCAGGGGTTCAAGAAGGGATAGTTTACATCTTCCACCGCAGCTTCACTGAATTTGGGCCTTTATTTACAAAATACAGATGAACATTTTATGTACAACTTTACATATTTCACTCCTTAAATGTCTAACTTTTAGATGCAGACAGCACAACAAAGTAAGGATGTTAAGAAGCAGGTATTTGGCTAATCGTGTAGTTGATACAATTTGTATCGACTACATGATTGGTTGATAAGGGGAGGTGCTCTGCTGAGCTGCAGCCGGGGTAGCTCCTGAAGCCAGCAACACTGGGCTCTTCCTGCAATTAAAAGGCAGTGCCACAGTGCAGGTGGCTCCTGGAGCCAGTGTGAGCTAACACTGAGCAGTCCCAGCTCGCAGCGGCTCTGGGACCACTGTGGCTCTGCCTTTTAAATATAGTAACCCCCACTGCCAGGTGGCTCTAAGTCCAGGACCTGGACTACAGTGGGAATAAATCCAGGACCTGGGTCCTGTGACTGCCTGGCAGCTCTTACTACATTTAAAAGGCATAGCCCCAGTGGTTCCAGAGCTGGCGCAAGCCAGGACTGCTCGGTCGCGGCTTGCACTGGGTCCAGCAGCTGCTGTTCGCGATGGCCATGGATAGAACAGCCTCTGCCCACAGCGAGCCTCAGCCCACCACAGGCAGAGGCTGCTTTGTGCCAGTCTCCCCCCTGCAGCCTCAGATACAGAGGCAGTAAGGGAGAGAAGCGATAGTCAAGTACTCAACTCCACTACCCGATAAGCCTAGGTTTATCGGGTAGTCGAGTACTCGACTACTTGCTTACATCCCTACAAAAAAGTAAAACTCCGACTCAGACGACACATGTTGCGTGTGCATTACAACTAGGTATTGGTAAAAATATTTTGCCTCATTTCAACCCTGTGTATACTTAATGGATTTGCAATCTGGACTTAGCTATAACTGGGTTCATGTTTGTGTAGAGAATGAGGGCTTAGCAGTGTACAATCTGTACCAGGGCTGAGCCTCAGCACCTCTAGGCTTTGTAGTTCATAGCTCTGCTACCGCCGGGCTTACTGCATCAGTTATAAACAGTGGGGACTCATGGGAAGGGACTTAGAGGGTGGGACTGCTGCCCCACATGACTCCTCCCAATGCCCAGGGGAGGGTCCCGCTTCTTCCTGCCTCTGCCCTGCCCCCACACTACCCCTTGCCTCAGGCACCCTCCCCCTGGCAATGTGGTCTGGGAGACTAGTAGGGGACCTGGCTTAGCAGTGGTGTAGCCAGAAGGGGCCACTGGGATGGGCCTCCACTTTGGGTGGGTGAGTGAACAAGAATGGGGGGGGGGAGTGGGATAGGAGAGATGGTGAGAGCAAGGCTGGAGTGGAACAGGGCAAGCCCGGGCACCCTGCCCTGCTGAAGCACAGGGCAGGCTGGTGGGGGAGGTGGGCCGGCTGGTGGGGGAGGTGGGCCTGGAAGCAAAGTGGATGAGCCATGGCCTACTCAGGCCCACCTGTGGCTACACCTCTGTGGCACAGGCTGAAACTGTGGGGTCCACCCTACACTCACTAGCAGTGGTGGGGAGCAGAGCGACCTGGCCCCAGACCACTCCACTCCCCCACCTCCCAGCTGCAATGCGCTGTTTCCCGTTGCCGGTGAGTGCAGGGGGCAGTTCCATCCCTCCCCACAAGCCACTGAGTGACGTGGCTGGGAACTGGGGGAGCGGAGCAGTCTGGGCTGGGTCGCTTTGCTTCCCGCTGCCAGTGACTACGTGGGGGACACAACCCCTGCAGCCTGCGCCAGGTCCCCAGCTAGTCCTCCGGGTCACATTGCTGGGGGAGGAGGCTTGGAGAAGGGGTGGCACCACTCCCTCATCACCAGCGGCAGGAAATGGAGTGATGGAGCTGAGAGCTGGATCATTCTACTTCCTATCACGGCCAGTGAGTACAGGGGTGTGTGGGTGAATGGCTATCTCCACTGCCAGCACCAGATTCTGCTAATCCGCTGGGTCCTACAGGGCCCGAGGCGGTTGGACAGCTGCTGGCCTCTTGCCCCGCCCCCCATGATGTTCAAGGGTGGGCGGAGCCAATAACTTTTCATGTTTCCCCCTCACACCTTACCCCGGCTATGAATTTAAAAAAAAATCCTTTAGTCTGGGCACCTCTTTCGTTATAAATTAAGCACTAGGCTTAACGAACACAGACCACCCCCTCCTCCCATCAAGCATTGCGGCACCATAGAGAAATACACTTTATCATGGAACTGATTCGAAACAAAATGTTTTGGCATTTCCAAATTGATTGCGTGAAACTTCTTGTTTCCTGACGAGTTTTGATATTGCTGCTTTTCATCACAATTTGCGATCAGAACAAATGTGAGAATAGCAATTTGAACTCCTCTCTGCTATTCAGTACTAATTAGCAAACAGTCAATACTACATGTTGGTTTAGTCAAAGCGAAAAATTACCAAATATTCTTTTCTCACATTTTCCCTGACTTGGCAAGTAGCTTCTCTGAAAGAAGCTGCAACTTTCCCAAAAAGATCAGGCTTACGGCTGGAGAGACAATTCTCCACCACTGCAGTCAAGTGGACTTGCCAAAATTGGGAAAACACATGGTAGAGGGGGAATCTGATTAATTATGATTGGCTAAGACATTTTAAAATATAACCGGGCCCTGTCTGCATGAGACGCTGTCATTTCTAACATCGTGTTTGCTCTAGCACCCATTACATAAGAACATAACATGTTCTAACATGGATGGTGTATTTTCCCCGTGCTGCCAAATGGGAGGTTTCCCATTGGCTGTGTCTAGACTGGCAAGTTTTTCCACAAAATCATCTGCCAGGTGTCTACAATCATCTGCCAGGTGTCAACAATGGCTGCTTGAATTTCCGCAAAAGCACTGACGATCTCATGTAAGATGGTCAGTGCATTTGGGGAAATACTATGCTGCTCCCGTTCGGGCAAAAGTCTTTTCCCAAAAGACTTTTGCACAAAAGGGCCAGTGTAGACAGCAGAGATTTATTTTCGGCAAAAAAGCCCCGATCACGAAAATGGCGATCGGGGCTTTTTTGTGGAAAACCGCGTCTAGATTGACCACGGACGCTTTTCCGCAAAAAGTGCTTTTGCGGAAAAGGGTCCTACCAATCTAGACGCTCTTTTCCAAAAATGCTTTTAACGGAAAACTTTTTTGTTAAAAGCATTTCCGGAAAATCATGCCAGTCTAGACGTAGCCATTGACTTCAGTTAAAGCAGGGTCAAGTATTTAGAGGTTTTCTGGATCTGACAGTTCTAATTAGTCACACAGGAGTTTTGAATTACATACTGAAATGAATGCTCAGTAGCTGTTGTGGCAATATTATAGCATCTCATAGAGGCTGATATGACAAGTATCTTTTTCAGTAGGTTTCAGGGGAAATGAGAAACAAAGAAGAGCAAACAAAGTTAAGGCTGTTAAAAGCGGGATTCTATAGCTGCTTTCTCTCTTTCTTTGATCTACATGGCCCACCCTTGTTTTCAACACTTTTTGTTTGTCACTCTTTGCTCACAGACTATTTGAGGATGGGCGGCAACTTTCTGTGATAACAGACACCAGATGTGGTTATGTGTACTGGCAGAAGTGTGCTCAGTTAACCAACAGGTGACACAAAAAGTAACCAAGTTTGTAAATTTCAGAGAAATTTGAGGATAGGAAGGGAAGAAGAAAAGTTATTGCTTTAGAAGGAAGGAAAGGGGGCAGCTGTTTTAACTTAGATGCTTGAGATCAGAAAAAGACTAATAAATTGGTCTGTAAACTGACAGAAAAATCCCGAATACAAAACAGCCGAAGAAGGAGGCAGGAGAAGGGGAGCTCGAGCTGAAAAACTGAGATGTAGATCATTCGCACACATTAAAGCATTTCATCTTGAATAAAGAAATCTAATTTTTCTTTTGAGGCAGGTTTCTGAGAGAAACTTCACAAGCCATTGATGATGATGATGTAGGTGATTCTGTCATTGAGGGGAAGACTGTGGCAAATGGGAACGAATCAAAAAGACTTTTCTTTGTGTGTCTGAAGTGGAAGTTGAGTCATTATCATTCATCACCAGGCTAGTTAGTGCTCCTTCGGGTGACAGTTATTTTCTGGAAAGAAAACAGCTTTAGATGCCCTTTAATTCCTGAAAATAAAAGAAAAAAGGGCTGTCAAAGTAACAGGCATCCGGATGGCGCAATTGAAAAGTGCACAAGGAAATAACTTTAAATCCTAAGAGGGAAATGAAGTACAAAAGGGAAGGACTACAATAACCAGGACAGTTTTCCTTGTTCCTTAATGTTAGAGAAACTTTTTTAAATGGATAAAAATGTCTATGCTTAATTTACAAATTAGACAGGCAGGACAGTACATAGACATTATTTTTTTATCAGGTATTTTCTCCTGTTATTTCCTTTTAGGGCAGCTGTGCATTTTGAACAATCTTATGTTCCCGTGTATGATGTCACTAATTTGGGTGGTTATTTAAATCAAAACACAGACATGAGTATAAACATGACCAACTCTTTTGCCTTACATTAGTCTATATAGGGTGAAGCTTTGGCCCCACTAATGTCAGTGGGCCCAAGAGGGTATGTCTACACTGCAAATGGGAGCAAATCTTCCAGCCTGGCTAGACAGCACTTGAGCGAGTGTGCTAAAAATAGTTGCATGGAAATTGCAGCACAGGCTTGAGCTTGTTGCCTGACCCTAAGACTGCTGGCAGGCTAAGAATATTAATTGCGTTTAATCAGCTAATTGAGTAGTGGATGGAATTTCCATTGACTACTCGATTAGTTGATAAGGGGGGAACTGCAGAGCTGCTACAAGTAGTGGTCCCCAACCTTTTGGGGCTGCTGGGCGCCCAGGGACAGGGCCGCTCACGTGCTGCATGCACGGGGTTGGGGCCGCTCACGTGCCGCACGTCTATTGGCGGGGCCGCGCATGGGCCGCACGGCCGGGGGCAGGGCCACTCGTGCGCCATGCGCCCGGGGCTGGTACCACGCATGTGCCACGCACCCGGGGCAGAGGCCACCCATGCACTGTGCCCGGGGCCAGCACCGCACTTGTGCTGCGCGCTGGGGGGGGGGCCCAGATCATGCGGCAGGCACACATAAATGCCCCGGCGGGTGCCATGGCGCCCACGGGCACCACGTTGGGGACCACTGCGCTACAGCGTATGCTCCCGGCCTGAGAGCTAACCCTGTTGCAGGTTGCAGCTCTGCTTTTTAAATGTAGTAAGAGCTAGGCCAGTGGTCACCAACCAGTACATCAGGATCTACAGGTAGATCTTTGAGCCTCTGACTGGGGATCCTAACTGGTTTCACCAAGAGGCTTTCAAGGGTTGGCACTTGAACTGCTCCTCCTCCCACTGCTTACAATGGCCGTCCTGGGTCAGACCAAAGGTCCATCTAGCCCAGTAGCCTGTCTGCCAACTGCGGCCAACCCTAGGGACCCTGGAGGGGATGGACTGAAGACAGTGACCAAGCCATTTGTCTTGTGCCATCCCTCTCCGGCCTTCCACAAACCTTGGGCAGGTACACCACTCCTACCCCCTGGCTAATACCACTCCATGGACCCAACCTCCATCACTTTATCTCACTTCTCTTTAAACTCTGTTCTAGTTCTAGCCTTCATAGCCTCCTGCAGCAAGGAGTTCCACAGGTTGACTCTTTGCTTTGAGAAGAACAACTTTCTGTTACTAGTTTGAAGCCTGCTACCCATTCCTTTCCTTTGGTGTCCTCTAGTCCTTCTTTATGGGAACTAATGAAGAACTTTTCTGTATGCACCCTCTCCACCCCACTTATGCTTTTAGAGACCTCTATCCTGTCCCCCCACCGTCTCCTCTTTTCTAAGCTGAAAAGTCCCGGTCTCTTTAGCCTCTCTTCATATGGGACCTGTTCCCAACCCCTGATCATTTCAGTTGCCCTCCCCTCTCCCAGCCTCTCTCTTCCCCTCTCCCACCTCCTTTTCCCAGTCTCCCCCAGTTTTGTTCAATAAAGACAGATTCCATTTTGGAAGACACGTTATCTTTATTTTGTACATCAAGAAGAGGGGCTAGGGAAGGGTAAGTGGAAGGAGGTGAGGGAGGAATGGGGCACGAGCCCCCGATGGGGAGGACTGGGCTGGCTCTGCAGGCTTCTGGGGGTGGAAGCTCTCCTGCAGCCCCCCAATTGCCCCCTCTCCCCAGATGGCAGCCTGCGGCAAGTGCAGCCGGGCTGATGGCCGAGTGCTGTGATGTGCCCAGTGTGGGTAGTCCGGGCAATCCAAGCCAGGACTACTTTGCAAACGGGGCACCCCTGAGAACTGTCTGTCCGGGGTGGGGGTCAGAACCCTTTAAGCACAGCCCTCAGCTAGCCTGAGAAAGCATCTCCACGCTCTAAGTTCTTCTCTGATGCCCTGCCGGCACTGCTTCCGGCCATCCTTAAGCCCGGTTCAGGATCCACTTAATGTGGACATGCTAGTTCGAATTAACAAAACGCTAATTCGAACTAGTTTTTTAGTCTGGATGCGTTAGTTCCAATTAGCTTAGTTCGAATTAACTCATTTGAATTAACTAATTCGAACTAAGTTAGTTCGAATTAACATTGTAGTGTAGACATACCCAGGAATGCGGCAAACTAGGCATTTTCCTCTCACTCCCTGACAGGAGGGGGAATACGAGCAGCATGCCTGTATGAATCTTGAGGGGAGGGGAGGCTTCAGCCCCCCCCCCCCAATGGATCTCGGAGGCTTGGGGCGGGGGCACACCCTCAGCCGTCCCCTTTAACCTGTCTGGCTCTCTACTGCTTACTGTGGCAGCCTGCAGGAGAGCCCCGGGAGCCGGGCTGAAAGCACATGGCATTGCCAAAGGGTCAGTCGACACTACACAGCTTTTAGCTACACAGGCTGTGTCAACACAGACTTGTCCAGGGGTGGGCAATAATTTTTTGCCAGGGGCCACTTCAGAAATGTTTGAAGTTGCCCTGGGCCTCAAGCAGAAGGGATGGGGCCAGGATACTTCCCTGCTTCCCCACCCTCAGACCATGATAGGTCTGGGGGTGGGGGAACGCCTTCCCCCCCCCCGAGAGGTTCCCCCTAGGTGCCCATGCCCCTGGGGGTGGGAGGAGACTTCGTGCACTCCCCCTTCTGCCCCCAGGCCAATCAGGGCTTGGGGACGTGTAGTGCGTGAAGCCAGGAGCGTGTGGCGGGGGGGCAGTGCAGGGCTCCTTGCAGGGCGAGGGTAGGACGGAGGTAACTCCACGCGTTTCCCCTGCCCCCAGGTCCTAATTGGCCTGGGGGCAGGGATTCCGTGGGCCTGATCATCCCACTTGGTGGGCTGGATCCAGCCCACAGAGGCCCTTTTACCCACCACGGCTTAGGGTTGCCAGGTGTCCGGCGTTGTACCGGACAGTCCGCTATTTGCGCTCTCTGTCCAGTAAAAAAAATAAATCAGAAAATACCAGACATGTGCAATGCCCGGTATTTTCTGATTTTTCCAGCTGCGCACTGGATAGAAGCCTGGTGTGGGCGGAGGGAGCGGCTGGGAGTCCCAGCTGGGAGGCGGGGCCGCGATTGCTGCTGGAAGCCCTCAGTAGGTTGAGTGTGAGGAGGAGGGGAAGCCTCCTCCTCGCTCCTGCGTCGCCGGGAGCCTGCGCGGGACAGGCAGCAAGTGCCCAAGTCAGTCCCGCTCCCTGCCGGCCAATTTGCTCACCCCCCCTTACCGGCTTGCCGGTTCTCCCCCACTTCCCCTCCTGATCTCCCCCTATCCCCCGCCAGCTCTGCTTCCCGCCCCCCCCTCCCGGTCCTCCCTCCCCCGCTATCCCGCAGCCAGCCCCGTTCTGCTCGACACCCCCCCCCCAACCAGCCCTGCTTCCCGTTGACCCCCTCATCTCCTCCGGTCAGCCTCGTTGCCCCCGCCCCCCGTTAGCTGTTTCTAGGCCCCTCCCTTCCTGGCCAGTACTGCTCCATTCCTGGTTGGTCCTTTTTCTCCCCCTCCCCCCATGAAGCGTATCTGGTTTTCTGGGTTTTTTTGCTCAACAACTTTGGTCCCCCCCCCCCCCTTTTATTTCCTTCAACAAAATTTTTTCCTGGTGGTTTTTTTGGGGGAGGAGGGAAGCGGGGGGGGGGGGGTGTTCAGTATTTTTGTTTTAGCCATCTGGCAACCCTACCCTGGCCCTGTCACTAACACTCAGTGGCTGTGTCTAGACTACATGGCTCCATCGATGGAGCAATGTAGATTAGGGTTGTAGGCAAAGGCAACTGAAGCCGCGATTTAAATGATCGCGGCTTCATTTAAATTTACATGGCTGCCGCGCTGAGCCGACAAACAACTGATCAGCTGTTTGTCCGCTCAGCGCGCTAGTCTGGACGCTTCCCTGCCGACATCAAAGCCCTTTGTCGGCAGCCCCGTTATTCCTCGTGGAATGAGGTTTACCGGGGCTGCCGGCAAAGGGCTTTGATGTCGGCAGGGGAGTGTCCAGACTAGCGCGCTGAGCGGACAAACAGCTGAACAGCTGTTTGTCGGCTCAGCGCGGCAGCCATGTAAATGTAAATGAAGCCGCGATCATTTAAATCACGGCTTCATTTGCCTTTGCCAAAACAACAAATCTACATGGCTCCGTCGACGGAGCCATGTAGTTTAGACATACCCAGTGTAAACACTGTTTGTTAGCATTTTTACTGACAAAAACTTCCAGCCTGTAGGAGCAGTATTTGCTTTGTGCTGACAAAGCAGTTTGCAGTAATACTTGCCCCAGCAATGCTCACTGTTTTGTTTTTTTTTAAACACCTGTGAATGTTGCTCAATTGCCAGAGTAGACAAAGCCTTAGCTGGCAGATTTTAATTCTCAAATCTAATTGTGGTTTTGGAAGTCCCCCCCATAGAACTTCTGTATTTAAATGTATCAGTGCAAACCAGGAAGCATTTTATTGGATAGAAACAAATGTGCACCATTATTTCCCGCTCTTCCTAATTTCTGTTTCTCCTTCACTTTACTCCTTGGGGTTTTTTCCCCTCGCACCCATCATGGGAGCTCAACTGATTTGCTCCTTTTATCACACATACTACTTCCTGACCATACACTGGTGTTTCTTAAACTATGTTCTGCTGCATACCGGTCTGCCGCATGGCAGTTGGAGGTGTGCCGTGGCGAACAACAGAGTTCAAAATGGCCACCCTTAAAGGGGGCAGGCAACCATTTTTTTCCCCCTCAATAACTTCCTCCCTTTTCTCAACCCCCTCCCCCCCCTGTTTTGTTTTGGTTTTTTTTTTTGCTCAACAAAAAAATCCTTGGTGTTTCTCATAGAAAAAAATACTGTTTGGTGTTCCTTCGTCTTAAAAAGTTTAAGAAACACTGTCATACGCTGTTCTTCTGAAGACACTACTTAAAAGTGCTGTGGATTTTCTCCTGATAATCCTCTCTCTTGGTTATAGCTTCTCTTTCTCCTAAGACTGATTCCTTCCCCTTTCAGCTCCCCTCCACCTCACTTTTCCTGTTCTGACATCTCTGTGCTGCTCTGATACTGTGTGGATTTATTTTCTTGTTGCTCCCAATTACACTCTCCATTGCTCCTCTCTACCTACAAAGTTGCCTCCAAGCCTTTTCTTCCTTCTGTGATTTATTATTTATATTACAGAAGTACCTAGGGGCACCAGCTGAGATCAAAGATCAAGTCCCATTGTGCAAGGCACTGTAGAAATACATACTGATAGAAATATTTAGAAATACATAGTAAGAGACAGTCCCTGCCTAGAAGTAATTATAGTATCAGGTCATGAGTCCATGCTAATTCAAATTGGTGCACATTGAAAATACCTGTGTGCACATGACACAAATCCTTAAATCCCTAAACTCCCTGCTTGGTGTGAATTCTAGTGTCTGCATGCAATATTTACTAAGTTTGATCCAAACTGAGTTACTGCAGACTGTTGTTTATGTGGACACACTGCTGCTGCTCATTATTTTGGTTGTTCTCCAACTGTTACCCCATGCTGCTTTGTAGTCAGAGGCGACTGATGAAGGTGGTCCTGGGAAGGGCATCAGCCATGTATCTCCCACCCTCTCCAGCCCGGGGAAGGGTTGGAATAACCTGCCCCTACCGCAAACCCTGCCTCAACTTGCCTGTGCTTCACCCCTTCCCTAACCTTGCTCTGATCCCTTGCCTGCCCCTGCTCTGCCCTTGCTCCACGCCTGCCCCACCTCTTCCTCCAGACGAGATCGCCCAGGAGACTAGCAAGGCCGGAGGGTCAATGCCAGCAGTAGGAGTCGCGCCCTCCCATCTGCACCCTAACTCTAACCCTGTTATAGTTTGTGCCTTTCCACCATCCTTGGCAAAGAACTGACCAAGAAGAAATAATTTCTTTAGTTTGTTTTAAATCTGTTGCCTATAAATTTCATTGGGTGACCTTCTTGTTTTATGCCAATGAAAGAGTAAATAACATTTCCTTATTCTATTTTTCCACAGCATTCATGATTTTCTAGACCTCTGATATATCCCCCTCACCCATTAGTCATTTCTTTTCCAAGCTCAAAAGTCCCCGTCTTGTTAACCTCTCCCCATATGGAGGTTGTCCTTATCCCTACTCATTTCTGTAGCCCTTTCTGTACCATTTCCAAATCCAATATATATATATTTTAAATTTGTGTGACCAGATGTGCATGCAGTATTCAAGATAAGGACATACCGTGACTTTATAAAGAGGCAATATGATATTTTCTGTTTTATTCTTGATCTGTTTCCTAATGATTCCCAGTATTCTGTTAGCTTTTTAGATTGCCACTGGACATTGAACAGATGTTTTCAGGGAACTATCCACAATGATTCCACGATCTCTTCTTTGAATAATATCAGCTAATTTAAACCCTATCAATGTTGTATGCATATTTGGGATCATATTTTTCCATGTACAGCAGACTTCCGATAATCCGGCACCTTTGGGATCCAGGGGATGCCAGATTATCGGATATGCCGGAGTATCAGGAGGTACTCCGTCAGGGAGGCTGTGACGAGTCTGGGGGGATGGTCGGGCGGGGTATGGTGCAGCATGGGGCCAACCCGGCAGCACCCCAACCCGGCAGCCATGGGGCCAACTTGAGCGACGCTGCGGGACCAACCCAGCAGCACCCCAGCTGCTCTGCTCCGCGCTGCTTCCCCAAGTCCGCAGCTGGTCAGTTTCAGCAGCGGCCTTGGGGAAGCGTCGCAGAGCAGCTCCAATTGTCCGGCTGGACTATTGGGAGTGCTGGACTACTGGATGCCAGACAATTGGAGTTTTACTGTATTTTACTTTGCACTTATCAACACTGAATTCCATCTGCCCTTGTGTTGCTCCTGGATTCCAATATATCAGCATTGAAATGATATTACTCCACATTCCTCACCACCTGCATCACCCAGTTTTGTGAGATTCCTTTGCAACTCTTTGCAGTCAGCTTTGGGCTTAACTGTTTTGAGAATTTTGCCACCTCGCTGTTTTCCCCTTTTCCAGGATCATTTAGAGGTAAGTTGAACAGAACTGGTTCAAGTGCAGATCCCTGGAGCACACCTTGTGGCACTTTGTTTACCTAAAAGGTCCATAGCCACTGAGCCTCACAGCTCCCAATAGCTCCATTTCCAGCCAAGGCGTGCCGACTAAAGCCCCCCGCCCCATCCCTTGATATTTGTAGCAGGATGCTGCTTGCTGTTCTCCTTCCTGTCACTGTGTGTGTGCCTTCCCCAGCTTTGGGGGTGAAATTGACCAGATGCCTGTCTCCCTTTTAAAAGTGGGCACAAGGTCAAGTTTGACTCATTTGCTCTTGGATTCCAGTATATCAGCATTGAAATGATATTACTCCATTTTCGTCACCACATGCATTGAGCAAGCCCTTGGATCCTTTTGGTGAGATCTTTGATCTCCTCACCATGTGGGGAGAAGTGATGACCACTGCAGAACAATAATACTGTTCAAGGAGATCTCAAAGTAGATACCCAAAACAGATCACAACTTGGGTGCCCTCCATTGCCATAAAAAGGGCAAACAGCTAAGCAAAATATACAGAGCAATCAGCAAAGACCTGTCCTTTGTATGAAGGGTAGACAGGCTTTTTAATCTAATTCCCTTGTGGAAACTTGAGGCCCTGATGGTGAGGAAGAGTCACTGGAAGAGGAGGAGGACGGGGAAGAGACTCCCTCAAGAGCCAGGACATAGGGGGCTGTAGAAGAAACCAACTTGATTCTCAGCCTGCCACATACAGGGCCGGCTTTAGGCCAATTCGTCCGATTTCCCACTTGGGACATTGTTCCCCTGCCGCGGCTGGTGGGCGCGGAGAGAGCTGGGAATTTAAAGGGGCTGTTACTCTGTGTGTGTGTGTGTGTGTGTGTGTGCGCGCGCGTGTGTGTGTGTGTGTGCGCGTGTGTGTGTGTGTGCGCGCGGCTGGTGGGGGCGGAGAGAGCTGGGAATTTAAAGGGGCTGTTACTGTGTGTGTGTGTGTGTGTGTGCGCGCGCGCGCGCGCACGCACAGTGGGTTTTTGGGTTTTTTTCCGCTTTTGCTCAACAAAAAATCCTGGCTGCCGGGGCCCCATCGAAACTGTTTGAATCGGGCCCCGCACTTCCTAAAGCTGGCCCTGGCCACATAGGTGGTAGACTCTTCAGAGCTTGTCAAGGGAGCCTTAGAAGATAAGTGTGTATTTTCTATCAGTACAGCTTATTATTATGCTATATTGCTGGGCTAACTTCCACTCTGGGTGGCCAAAGACTGCTGCCATTTTGGACAGATGTGAGCTAAGAATTGTGTTTCATGTTTTTACAAACACTGTGAGCAAAATGTATGTTTTATTTTTGTCTGATATGTACTGGCATAGCTTGTGTAATGAAAACCATGGAAAAGTTGCATAAAATCTGCAGTGCATGCGCAGTACACTGAAGAAATGCAGGTTTTCAAAAGGAGTAGGATTTCACATAAGTATAAAAGCACAAAGTATAAAAGACAAAATAAAGAGTGCAATAACATGCCACTGCTACCAACCATAAAAGCAAGTGTGCTTTAAAATAGGCAATTATTTAATCGTTCTTGCATTCATATTTGCTTATAGCTCACCTAGGAATGGGAATGAATTACTGTTTAGTGATTTTATCATTATTGGGCCTGGCAGAATGGTACTGTATTAACAAGATGAAAGTCAATTGGAATTCACTGTCTTTGCAATAACAAGAAGTCCTAATAGGGAAAAAAAAAAGTGGGATATTACTTCTCCCAAGCCTCAGTTCTGCAAACAGGTATAAATAATTGTACTCAGGTGAGTAGTCCCACTGAAGTCAATACAGGCTTGAACCTCTAAGCATAAGACTCCCACGGACTCCAGGAGTGAATCTACTTGCTTCAATAATTCAGATATGTTGCTACTGAGAGAACTGACATATTGCAGATATAAACCATCAGAAAAATCAGCAGGGCTGGGTTTTACATTAAATATTTTGGATATTCAACCTGAAATGAGATTTTGCCTTTATAGGTGTTTTAATTTTGTACACATGCTCAGAGCTTGAAGGTGGTTAGTATCTGGGGATGGGGATGCACCACAAGTGGTGACTCAGGGACAGGACTACTCATTTTTAAAGTTACAGGCTAACGTAGCTACTCCTCTGAGACTTTTTAACTGCAAGATAGTATGTCCCCGTGGTACAGACACTAGTGCATTTTTTTTTAACGAGACCAAAGCTGAGTTCAGGGTTAACTATATCTATTCAGCATGTACACACTTTCATTTTCAAAAAGGAAGAAAAGAGTGTTATCACTGCTAATATGCTAATTTAAAAAATGTCCACTGAACACACAGCATTAATAAAACATGGTGGTATAGTTGAATTGTCCCTGTAGCGAAGTTTGAGAAAGGTGAATGCAAATTACTCCCCGCCGCTATCACTGTCACCAAAAAACATTCACATTCTTATGCAAAAATACTCCCATGCTCATCTCTGAAATAACATGTGTGCTAGACTTTAACCCAGTGTTCACTGCAATCAGGCAATGAACACAGTCTGCATTCTGAGCCTGTTCTGTCTGCGTCTCCCCTCTAGCTTCCTTCTCTCTCAGCAAAAAGAAATACCCCAACTCAAATCCAATCTCAAAGGCGATGGCTAAAAACAAGCAACCTTATTCATATGAATGAGGCTGTTTTCGTGAGTGTAAATGCGGAAGCTGCCACCACCAAAATATTTAGGAAACTGGTGAAAGGAAATCGCCTCCTTGTAGCCTAGAAACTAATTCAAGCATTCAGCTTGGTAGCAGCTACTTCACTGAGCTGTGGCCACGATGCAGCACCTAAAGGAAGATCTGACTACTCATGAAGAATCAGATGATGTCTTCTGTGAAGGTAAAGAGCCTTTTATTAAGCGGAACTTCTTAATACACTGACTGAAGGTCATTTGCAGCTTGTATTCTCTTTTCTGTGGTAAAAGTTTAAGTTCCCCACTGGCTCAGGACAGCCGCAAGGCTCACAGTGATAGGTTGGAAAAAGTCTTTCTTTCATTTTCTTTGTAAAATAATGGGAACAACAGCTTTGTGGGTGCAATACAGTGAGGGAGATTCATATTAACTAGGCAGGCAGGTTACACAGCAAGGGTGTTAGTTTGAAGGGGGAGCAAAAACAAAAGTGCATTCTTTGCTTCAAAAAATTGCAATCTGCAAAAAAAGCTACTGCAAAAGGGACCCGTCCTTAGTGATTGATACTGTACTGTGGGCATGATTCACCACGGCCCTAATTTTAGACTGTCACAGGCACCAGTGCCAGGTGTGTGCAAAAAGCAAGGAAATGATTAAACCCCCACTTCTCACTCACTCTCCACTGGTGTAAGGGATTATACCAAATGGAAGCCACTGAGAATCAGGTCACAGATTCTCACTCTTCACCCTCTGCTCCCCACTGGCGTAGAAATAAAGGACTTGATCCTGCAGATGCCCTCCCTGCACGGAATTCCTGTGTTTTCCACAGGAGTTCAAGGCACAGAGTGTTTGCAAGACTTTAAACTCAGTTGTAATGTAGTTTCCGCAAACTCAGTTTAAATAGGAATTTGACTGGTAACTTGAGATGAGGCCAAACCAAGATCTTTTAGCCTGAGTAAAGACTAGAGCAGAGGGGAGAACACACTGTAAAATCCTGCCTTCAGTGACGTGCCTCCCATATTTCAATAGGTTTCCCACCCCTTATGCTGTGACATATCTGGGGTGACCCTGCATCCCGTTTAATGGGACAGTCCTATATTCAAGCCTGCTTCCAGGTGGCCCACCTTTTCTAAAAAAATGGGCAAACTGTCCAGTAATTTTTGCTCCCCCACTGATCAATCAGCAATGAGTGCAGCACCAGCTACCACTTGTTTGCAGCCAGCGGGGGAACGTGGGCAGGCAGTAGCAGGCCAAGGAGTGCACGTGTTGGCGTCAGGCTGGGTCAGAAGAAGCAAAGGAGAAGAGGCAGCTCTTGTGTAGGAGAAGGGGCAGCCCTGCTGGATGATGGAAAGTAGGAAGGTGTGTCACCTAAAGCAGAATAATGCTTCTCCTCTCCCTCCCTTCTCCAAACATGTCTATTAAGATCCACAGATACCTACAAATGTTGAAGGTCAGACCCACTACAAAATCCATCGTGTCCTAGAGAAAAGAATTAGGAGGAAATACAAATTCCATGTTACCAGTCTCCAAAGGGACCTATGTCAGCATGCATGCGTTTACTAGAATTCTGTGTTCCTGTGCAGTAATGGGATACTGCAAATACCTATAGCTTCATAATTATACAAAAAAAAATGTCCAAAATTTCCCTTTTTATGCTGTGATGAGGAATTTCTATCACAGGCTAGAGAGGTGACCTGCAGCACATGGTGTGACAGCTAGAGTTCAGCCTGAAGAGGTATACAAATATAGATTTTTAAGGACAGCATGAATCACTCTGACCATCTGGTGGGGCCACTGGCCCAATACAGGCTGTAGGGTTTCTCTGAACTAACTGTGGTTTCAAGCCCAATAACTGTGGTTGAATCAGATCATAACTTACAGAAAGACATCCAATCCTTTTTTAAAGATTTCCAATGGTGAAAAATATACATCATTTGGTAAATTGTTCCAGTGGCTAATCACCCTTACTGCTAAAGATCTGCATTTTATTTTCAGTCTGAATTTGTCTAGCATTGTCTGTCTAGCAAGAACCCTATTATCAAATTCTTGCTCCCCATATAGGGGATCAAGTCACCTCTCAACTTCTATTTGGTAGGCTAAAGAAGTGGAATTCTTTGAGCCTGTCACTATACGCCTGGGGTGAGCAAGACAGCCACTGCAGGTTGGATCCAGCCTGCCAAGCCAGTTGATCCATCCGATGGCCGTCCTGCCGCTCCCCCACCCCAGGCTAATCGAGACCTGGGTACAGTGGGAGCACACAAAGTCTCCTTCTGCCACCGGGGCATGCAATACCTAGAGTCAACCACCGGCTATTCAAAACAGCTGTCTTGCCCTCCCCTGGATTATAGTCACAGGCTCAAGGAATTCCATCTATTTAGCTTATCAAGTAGAAGGTTGAAAGGTGACTTGATCCCCTATATGGGCGGTTCTTTCTAGGCACCCCGTGCTTCTTGCAGGGTGGGGGTAGGGGACTAGAGATTTCAAGCCTGATTGGCTTGGGGGCGGGGTGAGTGCGCAAAATCTCCGCCCGCCACCAGGGGCGGTTCTGTAGGTACTGGAGGAGGGTGGAGGGGCAAAGACTTTATGCACTTCCCCCCTCTAGGCCAATCAAGGTCTGTGGGGAAAAAGCATGGGGGTGGCCCCGCCCCTTCTTCCTGAGGTCCCATCCCTTCTGAGGAAGCCCAGGACTACTTCAGAAATTTGTGAAGTGCCCCCCCCCCCTCAAAAATTATTTCCCACCCTTGCTTTAAGCCATATTTTCCAGTCTCAAATCATTCTCATGGTTCTGGCCCCACTCCAATTTATCAATAACCTTCTTGGCAACCTTCTGGACATAGTATTCCAGTAAGAGTCACTGCTGATTGTGGTTAACAGGACGGCTATGTCTACACTGGCATGATTTTCCGGAAATGCTTAAAACGGAACAGTTTTCCGTTATAAGTATTTCCGGAAAAAGCACATCTACATTGGCAGGATGCTTTTCCGGAAAAGCACTTTTTCCAGAAAAGCGTCCGTGCCAATGTAGACGCACTTTTCCGCAAAAAAGCCCCGATCGTCATTTTCGCGATCGGGGCTTTTTTGTGGAAAAGACTACTGTGCTGTCTACACTGGTCCTTTTCCGGAACAGTTTTCCGGAAAAGGACTTTTGCCTGAACGGGAACAGGATAGTTTTTCCGGAAAAGCATTGATGATTTTACAGTACATCGTCAGTGCTTTTCCAGAAATTCAAGGGGCCAGTGTAGACAGCTGGCAAGTTATTCCGGAAAAGCGGCTGATTTTCCGGAATAAGTGGCCAGTGTAGACACAGCCCTGTAGTGTTAACAAAACTAAAAAGGAGTCCGCTTTGTTTTTTAGTTCTAGGGGCCACAATAAGATAGTAAAAGACATCTGCTCATCCTGATTCCCCCCCCACCTCTGACTAAAGATGGTTAAGATTCTCATCTTGTGACAACGGCAGTATTACTTGTAGCAGTGCATTAAGCTCAGTGTTTTAAGTAGAAATGACTGCTTCTTTAATGATGGTATTTTTTAAATAATTAAATCAGGGAAATTTTTCTGCACGGTTATGTCCCTCTTTTTTAATTAAAGATCTTTGATCTGACTTTCCCCACTCTGCCTTGATGCCAGCCTAACTGATTTGCATGGTTGACATTATTTCGGGATGGATAATAAAAGCAATGAGAAAATCAGGCCACATGAATTAGAAGCATTTAACCAGCCTTCTGAGAAGAGAGCAAGGTACATATGGGCCAGTGAAACAACTTACTAGATAAGTTCAGACAACATTTCAAGCTGCCGGAACAAGTGTCTTGTCAACATTTAAACCAAAATTTCCTTTCCTTCTTATCAGCTTTATCTAATATTTATAGTTCCTTGTCTCACTTTACAGTTCAGTAAGAAAATATAAGGGCTGAGTGTCAAATCAAATTATTAAAGTTATAAAACAAAGTGAGAATGATTAAAACATCATATATAACTTTATCCCTTTAACATTCAGTGCACAGTTTCACAGCCTGCTGTGAATGCACACCCACACAGACACATGCTAACTATGTTTTTGTGGTTGATGTATTAAAGGTGTGGCACTCAAACCCACTAGGCCAGGAAGTTGAGAGTTAAGGCTAATGCTTATCTCATGTTTGTGTGGAACTGGATAATGATACAACAGCATGAGTTAAAGATGGAGGGTAGAACCGTTAAACACTAGAGGCTACGTCCAGGAGCGGCCCGAGGCCGGCTGCAGCAGCTGGCGCCCTAGGCGGGGCAGCGCAATCGGCGCCCCTGCCTGCACGGCCGTCAATGGCTGTGATGTCATCATGGGGGGCCCCGGCGCCCCGTGATGTCATCATCGGGCGCCTGGGCCAGCGGCGCTCTAGGCAGCTGCCTAGCTCGCCTAGGCTCACAGGCTGCCCCGGCTATGTCTACACTGCACACTTTTTGCGCAAGAACAATTGTTCTCGCGCAAGAACAATTGTTCTTGCGCAAAAACTTGCAGACCGTCTACACTGCACACGCGTTCTTGCACATGTAAATTTACAGTACAGCGTCGGAAAGGAGGGCTTCTTGCGGAAGAGTTATTCGTTTCCCCACAATCAATAAGCCTTTTTGCACAAGAGCTCTTGTACAAGAAGACAGTTTGGACAGGCAATATGGATTTCTTGCGCAAGAGACCCCTATGGCTAAAATGGCCATCAGAGCTTTCTTGCGCAAAAAAGCGTCCACACTGCCATAGACGCTTTTGTGCAAAAGTACATGGCAATGTGGACGCACTCTTGCGCAAGAACTTTTGCGCAAAACAGTTCTTGCACAAGAAGCCTGCAGTGTAGACATAGTTTAGACAGTGTTAAAGTGGCAGATAAATGTTGAAAGTGAACCCTGGCTCACAGAGCTATTTAAACTGATCCCATAGAGTTTAAGTCGAAATTTCAAAACGTGCAAGCTACAAGTTGCATCAGAGGAGGGCAACTGAGTTAGTCAAGAGATTTGAATATGGTTCCCATTATGGCTTCAGTTAAAACAATCCCATTTAAGTCTTTAGAACATTTTACATGCAATATAGGAGAAGGGTAGTTATTTACCAAACAATCACCAATTTTCTTGTACCCAAATTATAGTAATTTTTCTAGAGGAAAACTGGTGAGACTGAAGTGCTCATTAAAAACTGGATGCAACAACCTGAATTGTGAACATTCGTGAATTAAAAACAGGCGGACTCTGACACAGTCTAACTTAATTGTCATTAGCCTGGCAATTAAAGGGTTCACAAGCCCAGACTTTAAAAAAAAAAGGGGGGAGGGTGCCTAATGTTAGTTACTAAATCTTAATTTTCATTAGGGATGTAAAAGTGTAACCGTTTAAACAGTTAACCAATGAGCATCAGCTTACTGGTTTCAAATACGGTTATATGCCAACTCCCCGGGAGCAGGGTCAGCAGCTGGCTTTACTACGGGCTCCGCAGAATAAAAGTGCTGTCACCCCACGCTGCGGACTCTGCAATATAAAAGTTACATTACAAAGCCTACAGCACATGTAACCGCTAGGATTTTTAGTTACCTTTTTAAATTATTTAAATGATTTTTTACATCTCTAAGTTCCATTGGAAGTCAGTTCCACCCTAAATAAACAAACAACCATTGAAATGTGGCAGCAGGAGTAAGTATTTAGGATGTTAAGGTCTAGTTGACTATCCGATAAGCAAATGCTTATCAGATAGTCGAGTTGACTAGTTGCTCCCTTCCCCCTCGCCCCTTTGCTGCCTCTATCTGGTAGAGGCAGCAAAGGGGGGCAGAGAGGGTACTTCAAAGCAGAAGCGCCACACGAAGCCAGGGGGCTGTGGCTCTGTGCAGTGCTGCTGCTTTGAAACACCATGGCAGTGTTTCAAAGGGGCAGCACCGCACAGCGGATCCCAGGCTCCATGCAGCACTGCCCCTTTGAAATGCTGACATGGAGTTTCAAAGTAGCAGCACTGCCCTATCAACTAATCAAATAGTCAATGCAAAAATGCATCAGCTATTCGATTAGTAAATTACACTACACTTAACATGCTTAGTAAATATCAGGGACCCAGAGGAATAAATACACTGGGGTGTATCTACACTTAGAAATCTGTTGAACTCCTTCTATTAGCCTGTCATCACTACAATTCATGTGATGCTAGCAATGGTGGCAGTGCTATTGGAGACCAGTTGTTTGCCATTTTGCCAACAGATTGCCTAACCCTGCACATTTTTGTTCACAATGGTAACCAGTCTATAGGAGTGCTTCTATTGTTGCTAGACCAGTAGTGGGGGAGCTCCCTAAAATACTTGCTGCTGTAGACAAGATCTAATGGTGATGATCCCAGGGAACAAACCTCTTCATAGAGTCTAATTTTCTAGACACATTTTAAAAAAGAACCCTGAACTCCTATCACTGCTTCCCCCCCCCAAAAAAAAAACCTTAACACACACTTATTCAGAACAATGCCCATAATGACCCTCCTTCATTAAGTGATAGTATGTTGCAGACACCAAAATTATAATCAGATTACATTCACTTTATAAACAGGTAGTTGCAACACCTCCATTTTCAACACCCCAGGCTCTCCTTTTAGGGGGCCTGTCTTCCTTCCTTTCCTCTTACCAAACCTAAGAGGAAGTAACAATAACATTACAAACTTTTGTGCAACTATTTCTGTGCTGCCCTGAATTCCAATAAACTGTTTGTGAAAGTGACTCTCCTTTCCTGCTTATTTCATGGTACTTTCTTCACAGTGCATACTCTGAAGTTTAAAAATCCCAGTGTTGGGTCACTATTCTATTAAATTGGAACTCTTGGAACCCAATGAATCCAGCAAGCGTCCTCAACTCAGAAAGAAACCTGAAGTTTTCCCTAAAGGGTTCTTTAAAACTTCCCATTATGGAATAGTCCTTTAGAAGATGACTGCCTTTCAATAGGGCTATTTGAATTACTTTATATCCCCCTCCTGGAGAAATCTGTAGGATGTTTCAAAATCCTATGGAAAGGTTTCTGTTACCTATTACATGCAGTAGGTTTTCAGAAAAAAATTCTGTAGCGCCCTATTGGAGTTGTTCCTATAAATTTCTGTACAACTTTTGCACAAAGCTCTTTATAGTGTGTGAATAAAGACTTGCTAGCTTAGTTATAGACTCTCTGGAATTAATGCACTTCAGTATTTTCATGAATAATTTGGATATTGGAGTGAAAAGTGTGCTAATAAAACTTGTGGATGACATCAAGCCTGGAGGGGTTGTAAGCTTTTTCGAGGACAGGATTAGAACGGAAAACAACCTTCATAAATTGGAGAATAAAATTAAATAAAGATATGTGCAAAGTACTTCACTTAGGAAGGAAAAATCAAATATACAACTACAAAATGTGGAATAACTAGGTAGGTGGTAATAGTGGCTAAACAAAAAAGTGAAAGAAGTGAGAAGCAAAAAGGCATCCTTTAAAAAGTAGAAGTTAAATTAAGCAAAGGAGATTTAGGTTAAATATTAGGAAAAGCTTTCTGACTGTAAAGATGATTAAGTTCTAGAAATGTTTTCAGTGGAAGAATCCCCATCACTGGCTATTTTTAAGAACAAGTTAGACAAAAATATGTCAAGGATAGTCTAGACCTGCGTTTCTTAAACTTTTTGAGGCCACGGAACACCAAACAATAATATTTTTTTATGCAGAACACCTATGAAAATTTTCTTCAAAAAAAAAAAAAATTTGTTGTCAGACAAAAAAAAGACAAAAACAAAGAAATAACAAAAACAAAGAAGAGGTCACAGCACACCTGCGAGTTGTTCATGGAACACCAGTGTTCCACGGAACATAGTTTAAGAAACACTGGTCCAGACCAGTGTTTCTCTAAGGGTACGTCTGCATTGCAACACTACTTTGAAATAACGAGTGCTATTCTGAAATAACTTACTCCGCATCTATACAGCAGGCAGTTATTTTGAAAGTGTTGAAATACTGTCAAGCTGGAGGACTTCTTACTCCCACTCCTGTAAACCTCATTGTATTAGGAATAAGTGAATAAGAATAAGAGTGCCCTATTTCGAAGTAGGTACAGTGTGGACGTTCCCTATTTCAAAATAAGATACACAACTGATGTAGCTCAATTTGCGTAGCTTATTTCAGTTTAAGCCTTGCAATGTAGACATACCCTAAGTGGGCTGGGATTTGCTTTGGGAAAGCCACTAGCGGGCCCATGCTGCTTTGTTTACCTAAAGGGTCCATAGCCACAGAGCCTTGTGGCTCCCATCCGCTCCAGTTCACCATTTCCTTTGGCTAGAAATGGTGAACCAGTGCCAATGGGAGCCATGAGGCTCCGTGGCTATAGACCCTTTGTTTACCTAAAGTGGTGCAGGCCTGCTAGTGGCTTTCCCAAAGCAAACCCAGAGCTCACTTTGAGAAATACTGGTCAAGATTTACTTGTTCCTGCCTCAAGGACTTGATGACTCCTTAGGTCCTTCCAGCCCTATATTTCTATGATTCTATAATTTTTATTCTTCATTCTTATTTCACTTATGCTCTGCTGTGGTAAAACCTTAGTTCTAGGATACAGATGGGCCTGAAAATGATCTAAAAGGCATGTTATTGATTAAAGTGTGTCATTGTTAAAAAAACCAGGATGTATAAAAGTAATCTCGCTAAGCGTATTTTCACAGACATCTGAATAGACTGAGAAAAGGATGATTTTTGGACCTTTTAGCATTATAGAGCGTCACCATTACAGGAAAGTGAGCAAGGTTTTTCTGTTGGACCTCACATTTCACCAGCAGAACTCTGATCTAGGCTCCAGTTGCTGCATCTTTGTTGCTGGGGATGATGCAAAAAGCCAGAAAGAACAAACTAAATTCCTCTGCTAGTATTTGGAAAGAATCATCCTATAGTTTACAAACTGAATGAATGTGGGAGTTTTCTTTGAGTCAGATCTCCATTCAGAAGTCATAGGCTGTGTCTAGACTGGCAAGTTTTTCCGCAAAATCAGCTGCTTTTGTGGAAAAACTTGCCAGCTGTCTACACTGGCCGCTTTGAATTTGCGCAAGAACACTGACGATATCATGTAAGATTGTCAGTGTTCTTCTGCAAATACAATGACTCCCCCGTTCAGGAAAAAGCCCTCTTGCGCAAATGCTTTTGCGCAAGAGGGCCAGTATAGACAGCTGAGAACCGTTTTGCGAAAAAAAGCTCCGATGGTAAAAATGGCGATCGGGGCTTTCTTGCGCAAAACCGCATCTAGATTGGCACGGACACTTTTGCGGAAAAAGTGCTTTTGTTCAAAAGCATCCATGCCAATCTAGACGCTCTTTTCCACAAATGCTTTTAACTGAAAAACTTTTCCGTTAAAAGCATTTGCGGAAAATCATGCCAGTCTAGACGTAGCCATAGCGAATAAGTGTGCAAACCCACAGTATAGTATTTATAATTACTTTTTTGACTGCAAAAGTCCTTTTGAGCTATTTAGATGGGTTCTGATTAGCCTCTTGCAGACAGGGACACTTTAAATAATTCCACAAAACCAGAGAGCATCTATAAGATCTTCTTAAACACTTCTTGACATTTATGATGAATGATGCCTGGCAAGTGCTGCGATTTGTATCATAATCAAGTAGGCTGTTCCTTAATTTAGAAAAAAATTTTGAAATGTAGTGAGACAAAAGCTCTCAGAAGCAAATAAATAAAAGAAAGAAAAATATGGCTTTATAATGCTAATAAATTCACTTTTAGCACTATGTTCCTTTAAAAAAAATCAGCGCAATAGCAGGCAGTTGCGTGTTCTACTACTCTGCTCAGTCCTCTCTTTCTGGGTGGCTGTGCGCCATTTCTATTCCTGACACTTGTCATGAACCAGGAAGAGTTAGCTTAATCAGAGGCACGAGCCACTGATTAGTGCTGGGCTGGTGTCACTAATCACTTCAAATGCTGTACCGAAAATAGAACCCATAGGCCATATGTTGGAAAATGGCCCTCTCTGCCTTTAACCTCACCCATGCAGCCATGACAAAAGGCTGATTAACATGGTTTCCTTGCATTAAATATCCTTTGTTTGTTTAGCTGAAGTCCACTGCCAGATCCACTGATGTGGTATGAGAAGCGTTCTAATGTCTCTTGGTGAGATGCATAGTGATCATGCTGTTTGCCCTTGTGCAGGGGTGCCAAGAGTCTCTAAGGACCTTTAGGCAAGGTGGGGGTCGCCTAGCTCCATGATCCCAGAAGTGGCAGGGCCTTGGGCTGACGGGGTTGGGGCAGAGGCAGCCAGCCCTCCACAGCACCTGGAGCGTGCCATGCTTAGGGTTGCCAAGTGTCCGGTTTTGAACCGGACAGTCCAGTTTTAGCTTTCTGTTCGGGAAACAAATTGAGAAAATGTAAATGAGAAAATATAAATGTCCGGTATTTTCTAAATAAGATGTAATGTAGATTGTGATGTAATGTCAAGTGTGTCCAATATTTGTATTGAAACCATCTGGCAACTCTTAGCTATGCTGTGCCCTCCCGCCCCCAGCCCTCAGAGCTGCCCTGTGATCTGTCAGCAGGCCTATCCTTCAGTGACAAAATTTTGCCTTTCCCTCTAGGGTTGTCAGATACTTTCACAAAAAAAAAAAAGAGTCACTGCACCTTTAAATCGTCACACTCCCCGCTCCCCTCACCCCCGCTAGACGCGGCAGGGGAAGAATGTCCTCGCCAACCTTCTGTCTGAGAAAAAGAGAAAATATTTTCTGTTTTTTTTTTTTCTAGACAGGGGCCACAAATACTGGACTGTCCAGGCGAAAACCAGACACCTGGCAACCCTATTTCCCTTCATTTAGAACATTAGCATTACACAAGTGATTAAACATCAGTTTCCATGAGAGAGTTGGAACCCACTAATTCCCTATTCTCCTGCCCTAGGAGAGTTCAGATCAGGGTATATAAACGGCTCTCCTGCCGTGATGTCTCTATTTAAACATTTGGCAGATGTGGTTTAGGATCATTGCTTTATAGAAGCAGAAAGGTCACTGCACTCAGCGAGGCATTTCACTCACACAGCAGTTGTGCACTCTTACATGTGCTATTTTAAGCCATGGAAATAAGCACTGACAAGTGTATTAAAGAGAAAGCAACAGTTATAGCTGAGAGGCAGGATGGTTATGAAATAGGTTCTAAATTTTGTTCTAATTAGTGTCTAAATTCCACTACCAGAGGTGTGCCTGCAGTGCGGAGTCATATTATCTCTGCTGAAGTTAGCACAATGAAGAGTGTGCGGGCGGGGGGGGGGGGGGAGAGAGGCACATAGGTAGTAGCTGTGGTTAGCTGCCCAATGGAGTCTGGACAGGTTTGTACTCAGGCAGCAGACCCAAATTAATTCCTCTGCTACCCTGTCTACACTGCTATTTTTAGTGCACCTACTTGAGAGGAACTAGTCCATGTCTGTCTATCAACACTGAGAAACAGGCTCCCAAATGCAGTGTAAACATACCCTAAATCACCCAATACAGGTTAAAAAAATTGGAAATTCTGCTGGATATTAAAAAAACTGAGGGCTGAGCTCTGCTGAGCTACCCAAGTGTAAACCTGGTGTAAATTCGCTGATTTCAGAGTTACCGGAGATTTTACACTGGCAGAACTGAGAGGAAAATTTGGCCTGGAGCATTTGTCACACAAGCTTGGCAGAAGTGTCTGTGATGGAAATTACCACATTAGGGATGTGCATGAACCCAATTATTTAACAGCAGGGGTCTCATACCTGGAACTCAGATTTGGAAGTTACATTACATGACGTGGGTCCCTTCGGAACGTCTCTCAATGCCAACTTCCAGTGACAATTACTTTTCCAACAAAATCTCCCTTGCACTCCATGTTTGCCTGCTGCCTTGTCAGGGCCTGAGAGACACAAAGCACTGCAGAACACAATGTCTGCATCATAGCACAGCACCTGGCAGTAAAGCTGTGAGGTGCTATGCTTGACAGGCTGCTGAAGTGTCGTGGGGAAGGCGAGGACGTGCTGTAGAGAGAGAATATGGGAGGCTCTGAGTATTTGAAGGAATGAGAGGAGCTAGAAGACTATTAAAGGATTTGAGAAGAAGCTGGACAAACATCAGCACTAAAGTCGGAATCTGAAACTTTCCTTTTCCCTACTCCAAAAGCTAAATTCTCCTCCTTTACAATTAATTTACTAATAAGGTCCTATCAATCTAATACTAGTCAGGGCTGTATTGATGAATGCGCTTTACTTGTGTAACATCCTAAAGGTATCTCACCCACAGATGACTTCCTGGAATAGCTACAACAATCATTTCACAACCTATTTACCATTGTGATCTGCATCCGATACTACCTCTGTCAGTGGTCACCAACCAGTACATCGGGATCTACTTGGTAGATCTTGGAGCCTCCGATAGGTGATCTTGACTGGTTTGGCCAAGAGGCTGTCAAGTGCCAGCACTTCAGCTGTTCCTCCCCCCATTGCTGTGAACCTCCTGTCCTTTGCCTTGGAGCTGTTCCCCTCTCTCACCCTTTATCCTATCTCCACAGAACGGAGGGGTTGGGCACAACAGGGTTTGGGATGGAGGAAATTTGCTGGCTGCTTTTGAGAGTGGTGCAGGGCCAGGGCAGGGGTGAGCCTGCCTTAGCCCCGAGCCACCTGTGGTAAGCAGCGTCCAGCTGGAGCCTGCATCCTGAATCCCTGTCCCAGTCCTGTACCCCCCCTGCATCCGAAGCTCCTGCCCTAGCCCTGAGCCCCCCTAGATCCAGACTCCCTTACAGCGACTGTACCCTGAACCACCTCCTGCATCCAACGCCTGCCCCAGACTCAGCTCAGAGCCCCTCGCACTCCAAATCCCTTAGCCCAAGATCAAAGCCTGTACCCCAACCCTCTGCCCCTGCCTAATGAAAGGTGGGGGAGGATGAGGGGGAGGAAGGATGGAGTGAACAGGGGCAGGACCTTGGAGAAGGGCACAAGGCCCCAAGAAGGTGGGGCAAAAGTATTTAGGTTTGAGATAGATCCTGGATGGCACTTCAATTCAAAAAGTGATCTCATGCTTTAAAAGGTTGGAGACCACTGCTCTGTGGTCTTGAAGATGTCACATAAGCTGCAACTGTGTATTGATTGGGCTGCAAGTGGCCCACAAACCACAGGTTGACAATGAGTGGACTCGAGTGTTCTGAATACAGCTGTCCTGAGTGACAAAGTGGGCAAGGTAATATCTTTTATTGGGCCAACTTCTGTTGGTAGGAGGGACAAGCTTTCAAGTCATAGACTGCCCTGGCCCTGCACCTCTTCTTGAGGTCTGGGAAAGTGTCTAAGGCTATGTCTAGCCTAAAGGGTTTCCGATATCCCGGAAAAACTCCACTGAGTCCAGGGAACTTGTCTGCTCTTCCACTATGTTTTTTGCAGAAGAGCAGACACGCTCTTTCAGAAGCCCTATCTTCCTCCTTCCATGAGGAAGAAGGGCTCTTCTGAAAGAGGAGGATTTTCCAAAATTTGGCCCAGTGTAGATGGGCCAAATTTCAGAAAAGCCTCTTCCGAAAAAACTATCAGAAAAACGTATGCAAATTGCGGAGCGCATTTTGCATACCTTTTTCCGATAGATCATTGTAGTCTAGATATAGCCTGGGTGTCACAGCAAAATGCAAGGTGGAACAGATTGTTTAACATCTGTAGTAAGCCAGTACTGGAAGGGGCCATTCAAAGTGACCCATTAACACCTCTACAATTATAGGACAAAAAGGAATTTAGTGGGGTACACTTTGTTGTAATAGACCATAAATTCGGGGCAAGTCTATACTTAAAATGCTGCACCAGCACCACTGTCACGGTAGCATTTTAAAGAAGATGCTATAAGTTGATGTGAGAGAGCTCTCCTATCAACACAGCACTGTCTACGCAGAGTAGGGTTAGGTTGTAGAAGAGGTTTATGAATTTTTTAAACCTCGAGTGACGTAGTTATACCAGTAAAGGTCTGTAATGTAGACTAGACTGCAGTGTCTCTGTTCATCCATGAATATCTAGCAGAGTAATGGTAGAAATGTAGCCGTGTTAGTCTGGTGCAGTTGAAACAAAAAACAGGACTGTGTAGCACTTTAAAGACTAACAAGATGGTTTAATAGGTGATGAGCTTTCGTGGGCCAGACCCACTTCCTCAGATCAAATAGTGAGGAAGTGGGTCTGGCCCACGAAAGCTCATCACCTATTAAACCATCTTGTTAGTATTTAAAGTGCTACATAGTCTTTAAAGTGCTACATTGTCCTGTTTTTTGTTTTAGCAGAGTAATGTATTTTAGCATCCATGTACAACACTCTCAAAAGATGAGCCTGTTGCCCTTGAGAATGAAGACTGACAGGTCTGGTCAGATATAGAGCGATAGCTTTGTGGAAAGTGTTCACCAAGGGGTGACCATGTTGTTTTGTCTTTTACCATTTCTCTGTGTGAATTCATTCGAGAACATCTCCCTCATAGATTTCCATCACATCTTCAATGAGCACCAACCATTAAACTCTCTCTGGAACATCCCCACACAGCATCAACTTCCTAGAATAACTTTCCCAGATCTGAAGTACAGGCAGTCCCCGGGTTAGGTACAAGATAGGGACTGTAGGTTTGTTCTTAAGTTGAATCTGTATGTAAGTTGGAACTGGCATCAGCTGCTGCTGAAACTGACCGCCAGTTCTGACTTACATACAGAATCAACTTAAGAACCCCAGGCATCCCCAAGTCAGCTGCTGCTGAAACTGATCAGCAGCTGATTCCAGGAAGCCCGGGGCAGAGCAACTCTGCCTCGGGCTTCCTGTAGTCAGCGCTGGTCAGTTTCAGCAGAAGCTGACTTGGGGACGCCTGGGGCAGAGCAGCTGGGGTGCTGCTGGGTTGCTCCAGTAGCACCGCTCCTCGGTGCTACTGGACCAACCCAGCAGCACCCCATCTGCTCTGCCTCAGGTGTCCTGATTCAGCCGCTGCTGAAACTGACCAGCAGCGGCTGAATCAGGACCTGGGGCAGAGCAGCTGGGGTGCTGCCAGGTTGGTCCAGTAGTGCCCAGAGCAGCGCTGCAGGACCAATCGGCAGCGTCCCAGCTGCTCTGCCCCAGGGTCCAAAACAAAAGCCTGGTCTGCTGGGGGGGAGGGGGCACACTAGCTGCGCCCCCCCCAGCAGACCAGGGACACGGGGAGCAGAGCCGCAGCGGCAGCGGGGTGCCGCGCCTCTGAGGCTTTGCTCTGGCAAAGTCTCAGAGGCGCGGGACCCCACCGTGGCTGCAGCTTCAGTCCCGGTGCCTGTGGTCTGCTGGGGACGGTCCCCAGCAGACCACAGGCACCGGGACTGAAGCGGCAGCCGCGGCGGTTCCCCACGCTTCTGAGGCTTTGCCAGAGCAAAGCCTCAGAAGCGCGGGAACCCGCCCGGTGCCCCTGGTCTGCTGGAGACGGTCTCCAGCAGACCAGGGGCACCGGAGCAGCTTACGAACGGGGCTTTCTCGCCCCAGAGCTCGCAGGTAGCAATCTGCCACCTCGACCTCTGGGGAGAGAAAGCCCCATTCGTAAGTGCGGATTCGACATAAGTCGGATCTGCGTAAGTCGGGGACTGCCTGTACAACTCGGTGTGGCTCCAGCGCTTGTCTCTTTTACCAACTTAAGTTGGTCCAATGAAAGATATTACCCTTTCTCTCTCATAGCCTGGCCCCAGTGTGACGACAACTACAGTGCATTCCGTTCTGAGTCTACAGGTCTACACGACAAACTTACACTGGTATATTTACATTGCTAGGTCAGATCTACATGACAGACTTACACTGGTATAACTATGCTACTCAGGATGTGAAACATCCACAGAGCAGTAACTAGGAATATTAATGCCCAGGGTAAGCAAGTATATTTGCGCCTCCTAGAGGCGATAAATGGGGGGCATCCATTCTGATGTGGAATAATTTAATTCAGGTGCTTATATGACTTATATTGACATGGGTCCACAAAGGGGAGAAACTAAGGAGGTCTGTTTAGAGCATGGAGTCTTTGGAACAGGGACTGTCTCTTGCTGTGGGTCTGGGTATCTCCCAGCCCAATGGAGGTTTGATTTCAGCTGTGGAAGAGCCTGGCTCTCACAGTGTATCTGGGCAGCACCCACCACAGGGAGGACCCTGATCTCAGTTGCTGGTTCTGTGCCACCATAATTATGATTTACCCATCCGCTTTTTCAGACCTGCCACCAAATGTGCAGAGTGAAATGCAGCAGCAAATGAAGCTGTTGTATCCTCACTGTCTCAGGGTATGTCTACACTGCATTACTCTTTCGAGAGGAATGCGAATGCAGCTGAGCGAAATTGCAAATGAAGCACGGATTTGAATTTCCCGTGCTTCATTTGCATAATCGTGTCCAGTTGCTTTTCTGAAATACCTTATTTTGAAAAAAGAAACGCTGTCTAGACACAGTTACTTTGAAAGAAAACCCTTCTTTCAAAATTACCCTTACTCATAAAATGAGGTTTAAGGGGAATTTTGAAAGAAGGGTTTTCTTTTGCAATAACCATGTCTAGACAGCGTTTCTTTTTTCGAAATAGGGTATTTTGGAAAAAGTGGCCGGACATGATTATGCAAATGAAGCATGGGAAATTCAAATCCTGCACTTCATTTGCAATTTCGCTCAGTGGCATTTGCATTCCTCTCTCAAAAGAGGAATGCAGTGTAGACATACCCTCAGTGAGGATAACAGGGTGGGCTGATCAGAGGCATCAATGGAGTGTTGAAACTTCTTAACACCATCGTACAGCTTTTTTCCTGCAACCTTCTGCAAGGTCAGTATGTGAGTAAATATGTTAAGGTTAGATTAGGGCTTGAAGGGGTTTAACTTTATAAATCTAGATTCTGAGATGATGCAGTTGCTCCTAGCAGATGCTATTGGTTGGTCTGTGCCTAAATAATTGTTGTGTTGGTGGCACGCCCTACAGTTTGAAAACGCCTGTGATAAATAGAATTCAAAAATCTGGGGATTGGCACACAATCTCTGTGCCTTCCCCACAGCTTTGCACCTTGTCAGTTGCTCACCCCACCCTGAAAATCCATAGCTCAGAGTTCTATTCATCTAAGCCACAGTGTAGACCAGGGGTGGGGAACCATTTTTGTGTTGGGGGCCGCTAGCCCACTGACTAATCAGTCAGGGGCCACACACAAAAGTGAGAAGCAAAACAAACACGTAAATAAATAAATAAATACCCCAAACCCTCACTAACATAGCCCCCAACTGAGAAGGAGAAAGTCTCTCCCTATATTCTCCTCGCACACCAGAACTTTGGGGTGCCCAGGCTAATAGATTTTGTGTGCTTCAGCCCCACAGTAGGACAGAGGAGGGGCTGGAGTGCCAGCGTGGGCTCCCCAAAGTGTGTGTGTGGGGGGGGGGTAAGTCCTGAGCCTCAGAGGTCAGATCCAGGCAAGTCAGGGGCTGCATCCAGCCCTTGGGCCTTAAGTTTCCCACGTCTGGTGTAGACAGCACTGTGTTGGTTGGAGGTCTCCTCCTGGCAATATAGTTACCGCTTCTCACAGGGGTGGATTAAAGTATGTTAACAGGGAGACATTCTCCTGTCAGCATAGTAGTGTCTTCACTGAAGCACTAATGAAGCCCATTACAGCATTTTAAGTGTAGATCTGCCCAGATTTATCCAAGGAAATCTTTCGCATAAACCAACTACTGAAAAACAATGGAATGCTACTCTGAGCCTCTTTCTCAAGAAAAACTGGAAACTGAGCATTGGTAGCTATGGACTTCAGATTACCACATTAGCTTTGATCAACTCATCACATATCTGACTTTTAGCTGTCCTGTAAAACACAATGGGTGCGTCTAGACTGGCAAGATTTTGCTCAAAAGTGGCCGCTTTTGCGCAAAAACTTGCCAGCTGTCTACACTGGCCGCTTGAATTTGCGCAAGAGCACTGACTTTGTAATGTACAAAATCAGTGCTTCTTGCGCAAATACTTTCACGCTCCCGCTCGGGAAAAAGTCCTCTTGCGCAAGAATACTAGCTCAAGAGGGCTAGTGTATACAGGAAAGAACTGTTTTGCGCAAAAAAGCCCCGATGGCTAAAATGGCGAGCGGGGCTTTCTTGCGCAAAATCGTGTCTAGACTGGCCACGGATGCTTTTGCGCAAAAGCACTTTTTGCACAAAAGCATCCGTGCCAATCTAGATGCGCTTTTGCAGAAATACTTTTAACTGAAAAACTTTTCCGTTAAAAGTATTTCCGCAAAATCATGCTAGTCTAGACACAGCCAATGAGTTTTCAGCAGCTTTTCATGCATATTAATTAGAGAACATGAAATGCTTTAAAAAAGAAAAAACCAGGATAAAAGCACAGTAATAGACACACACACACAGCATGCATTTATGGGCTGGCCAGCACTGGTTGCTAAGCATTACGAGAAACTGGAATGTACAGTTCAGTCAAGCTCTCTTGTGAGCATTTCTCATTTGCCATAAAAACCCTGCACAGAAGAGGGGCTGACAGCACAGAAAGCGAAGCGTGGGATTTTGAAGAAAAAAAAAAGGTGCTTCGTTGGGTTCAGATGTGCTTTCCTGGTCTACCCAGCCCCAGATGAGGGCAGGAGAGCATATGCTTGCTTTTGGAGCTTCTGAGTTTCATCCTTAAGTTACCAGTTACTATTTTCAAGTCTCCATTAGGTGCACACAGCATTCTTCAGACAGCCACAGTGGGAGTCTCCCTGCTGTCTAATGATCTTAGATCACTGTGGATACAGTACAACACAAAGGAGCAAGGGGAAAAGCAAGCTTAAGCTTGGGAACGTGCAACCCCCCTTTACTCAGAGCTCCTCAAAGCTCTCCCTCCTGTCCCTGGCTTGAGTGAACAAGCATTCCGCCTGGTCTCCTCAGCTCCTCCTTTCCATTGGCTGGTACTCCCTCATTCCTCTGCCCCCAGGCGCGCACGCACGCACACACACACACACTCTTGTCAATCTACTTAGCTTCAAAGCAGTTACAGTGGAGCAGTGGATTGAACACAGGGCTGGGTTTCAAGAGAGCTGGGTTTCTAACTGACGCGTTGCAGAACCTTGGCCAAATGGCAAAATTGCTCTGTGCTCTAGTTGTGAGATGGGGATAGCAACGCTTCCCCACCTTCATGAAGTGCTTTAAGATCTACTCGTTCGAAGTGCTACAGGTGCAAATGCCATTTATTATTACAAGAGAAAGTAAAACATTTCAAGAACACAAAGGGGTAAAGCAAGAAAAAAGCCTCTATGCATATGGTCTTACCTAACAGCTTAGGCAGCAGGTCTAACTTGTCACAGATGCCCCAAAATCTGGAAGTGGAGAAACAGAGCCTCCACAGCAGCCACTGTCTCCTTCCATTTCCTCCTTCACTTCAAAGGCTGAGGTATTTAATTCCTTCAGAATAATTTGGTAGCCCTGTTAGTCTGATCTTGCTGAAACAAAAGGAAAAACTATGTAGCACTTTAAAGACGCATGCCAATTCTCTCCCACAATATGATCTGAGGAAGTGGGTCTGGCCCACGAAAGCTCATCACCTATTAAACCATCTCATTAGTCTTTAAAGTGCTACATAGTTTTCCCTTTTGTTTCAGAATAATTTGTTTCACTTCCCACAAGGATTTCCTGCTTCCATCTTGGCATTACCGGAGTGTGGTGGGGATAAACCTTCAGGGAATAACAGCTGTAGGATTTGTTAATTATCAGTGATGACTAGCTATAACCATTGCCTGCCTTCCCCACCCAGTGCTAAGTTACCTCTTTGCACCCATCATGTAGCAGGCAGCAAGACAGACAGCAGTTTCCATAAAATTCATTTTTAAAATTGCTGACATCTGCCACATTTTTTAAGGGCCCTCACAGATTGTCAGGGGGCGGAGGGAGATGACACAGGGCTTTAAATGACCCCAGGGTTTAGCCCTCAAATTCAGAGGGATGCCTTCAGATCTCTGTGAATTTGGTGAAGACAAAGGCAACCAGCGAGAAGCCCCTGTCCAGACAGCACAGCCCCATTTTCCCTTTCCGGCTGAAGTGCAGCTACAATGGAGCTCTCTTGCCCCTTGCTGCCGTCAGGGAGTCTATGGCATGGAGGCAGAGGGACCACGGGGCAGCAAAAAAGTTAAAATACTATTCAAGAGATGTGCCACATCACTTACAAAGTCTGATGACCAGCTGATATATCCAGCCCTTGCGAGAGACAGAGTTGCATGGACTACTGGTATGAGCAGAGGATTTAGGCACTCTTCAATTTTCATCTCTCCTTTAGCTCTGACTCACTCTGTGGTTATTGATTGCAAATCGTGTAGAACAAGTAGGCTTTGAGCAGCCTAACAGGTAATTTAAGATATTTTGCCTCAGTTTCCCCAACTGCAAAGTGAGGTGCATATTGCTTAGGCTTGTTCTGACTATTAATGTTTGTAAACCACTTTGTATGGACTAGAGAATATGAAAGAGCCTGTTATTAATGGAAATATACATGTAATGCAGCTCCAGGTTAATTTCAATGCAGAATACTATGGGTAGGTCACACTAGTTTAGTAGAGGAAACAAGAAACAGTTTTGCTTTTTGTCACCTTGAGATTTGTACTGAGGGCATTAGTGGTGACCTATTTTTAACATAACAGCAGATTACACTTCAGCAGAGTGAATAATTTATAGGTACGGTAGCACTATCACAATCAGAATACAATGGAAGCTTTTAGGCCTTCCTAATTATGGAGGGAAGCAGTGTTCTCCAGCATTTTCCACTGGATTTGCAAAACAGTAGACGTGAAATAACTGGTTCTTTCCAAAGCAAGAGTGTCAGGGTCAATGAGCATGCAGAAGGACAGTAGGCCAGAGATGGTTTTATCCAGAGCCCTTTGTTAAAACTACAGAGACGTAGCGGTTTCAGCACGCTATAGCATGAGGGGCGGGTTCATTCTTTGTCTGCATTTGCTACTGCAACATGATATTGAGAAGTCCCAGAAGGATAGACTATCTGCCTAGCTTGTGTGCACAGATGGGATAAGGAACAATTTCCTTGGAAAAGGGAGCTTGGAACTGAGGAAGTATTAATTAGCTTCTGTAACACCAAGTTCTATGAGGGCATAACAACAAACATAAAACATAACTCAGAGGAAGTCTGTGACCCACTGGACGCACACAGTAATTGCTGACCGCCTCTTTCAGGGGAGAATCAGGGTCAAGGTGCAATACAGCAACCAGAGCCCAGCACTGACACCCTTTAACAAATAAGCCAGGCTTCCAGATTCATTGCCCGTCACCCACCCTCTCAAAAGACTGAAATGGGCTCAGAAGCATATTAAGCATACATGAAGGGACATTAATAGTTTTCAGCATTGCCACAAATATTCCCTCTGCTATTCCCCAGACCCTCTACAGCCTGAAGTGCACAGCTGCTTTTTTCACACAGCAAATTCTCCCCGTTGCATCCACAGTTTAGTTTGCTTAAAATGTAGAACCTCTCTTTCTGCTTTGATTGAATCTTGAGAAGTTTGCTCTTGTTTCCACTATTTTTCAAAGATGTAGCTTTCTATTTAATTTCTATATACAATGTAAATAAAATATCTTCATTATTATGATGTGAAATGGATTAAGGTCCTGTGGCAATCAAATATGCTCATGTTTTCATTTGTACAATATGTAATAACAAATCATAATTTTGAAAGCTGGTTATTCTTTGTTATTTAAACTCACTTCTAAGGAACAATTCTTTATGAAAGGTCACGGTGAAAATATTTGCATTTGCAAGGGTGACTTTCATCTCTCATGACACACTTAATCAGAACATAAAAAGATGTAGCTATAAAGGGACAGCATCAATGCTTGCAAGGGGCAAATTTGATTAACTTTCACAATTTTATTTGTTTACCAAATCCACATAATTGTCTGCAAGCTTCCCCTACCCCTCAAAAAAAAATGTTTCCATGGTTTTAGATTTAGAAATCATTGTAGATAGCTTATTGAAGGAGTCTGCCCAATGCACAGCAGCTAAAAATGATAAAGAATAGAAACTAACAGGAGAAATACTGTGCGACATTATATTAAATGATACCTTAAATATTGTGTCCAATTTTGGTTACTTCACTGTAAGAAACCTACACTGGAAAAATGAAAAGGGTTAGAAACCAGTAATAAATGTGCTTAGAGATCTGTCAGAGTTGACATATGAAGAGAGATCACAGTAACTAGAATTATTTACAGTATAAGATTTGACTTGAAATAGTCCAGAATTTGATATGAAACAGAATAATTACTTTATATCTTGCAAGAAAGAAGGCTCAATGGATAAAATGTAAGGTTCACTCTTTTCACTTAGGGTAGGTCTAGACTTAGTGCAAAAACACTTAGTATGCCTAAAGTGAGGGTTTGATCCTGCAGATGCTGCCAACAAAAATGCAACCACAGTACTGCAAATGAGCATTTGGCATCAACAAACTACTCTTGGTAATCAATTATATGACCAGTCCTATGTATCTGTGGTACAAGGCTCTTGGATTTCAAGCTCTTTGGGTCAGGGAGCAGTCTTATTTTTCTGCAAAGCACCCAGTTCATTATTGTGTGCTATATAAATAATACCGAACCAAAATAGTTCTTCCTGCTGGCTGCAGACTCTGGAACTCATTGACTAGGTGACTTCATTGGCTGATAGAATGGCTGGATTCTTGATGCCGAATGTACAATGCTGTGTAGAGGTGAATGTCACAGGGATCAGAGATGTGTCACCTCTACACAGCATTGTACATTTGGCATCAAGCAGCAAGTGGGCCACCACTAGACTAACCTGTATCCTGCTGCAGTGGGGCAGATGTTATTAATTATGTTTATTCTATACAAATAAAGGCCAGCGGCTCATTCCTGTGATTATCCTGTTGGTGTAGCAACGTGTGTGTGTGTCTGTCTGTGTGCACGCATCTAATGGAAAGAGATGTCAAGTGCTAGAGTTAATTCTAGAAAGCAGTGAGAGTTGAGACTATAAAAAACATTCTGACAGTGCCCTTTTAAACCTAGTATATTAGAAACGAATACATTTGAGCAAAATCCACCCGTTTATTTCATAAAGTCTTTAAGAAAAATAAAATCAGAACAGCCCCCACACACACACACACTCCTCTAGCTGAAAAGGCTATTTCAGCTGCAAGATAGCTTACAAAGAGGCTTCACAAAAAGGATTGTGCTGTATTAGTTTAAGCAAAAAAAAAAAAATCACATATATAAATAATCAAATATGTAAGAAACCAAACCCCAGATCCCTGGAGAGGTGGGGAAGTACATTACAGACATATTTGTAGGGGAGACAAGGATGCCAGAGAGATCAGCTGAAAGCAGAAAGACCCGCACAGTCCTCCCTTCCGTATAGTTAAAAGTATCTGTCAAGCAGCTGTTTTCATGAGCTTCTGCTCTCCGCACACATGACGCTAATCAGACACTGCTGCTGCTCCTTTCCACCCACCCACCTCCCCACTCTCTCAATACACACACATTCCCTTTCTGTTTCCTCCTGTAACTTTACCAGGGGAATAGTGTCGTTGCTGCTTCTTGCGGTAGAAGTGTGAGTCAGACCAGAAACACTGGCTGAACACAAGCTGGTGACTGCTCCTGTTTTGTTTTTTTAATCTGAAACACTAACTAAAAAGACAAGTAGACACCCTTCTAGTCACATCCTGGAATACTTATTATGAAGCTCTGCTGTACAAGAGGAACTTTGGGTTACAAGCCAGTGCACTCAACAGTCCTGCCATGAAGCTCTATATTTAGGTAGGTATATGGTTTGGTTTCCCCTCCCCTCCCGATTTTAATGAGAATTGCAAACCTGGATCCTTCTGATTGTGCCTGTGAATGATGTTGGTTTGAGTACTGTAGTTTTGTGCATCAGCTGTCTACAGTGTGTTAGGAAGCTCCAGAAGCTATTACAGTTGTGTGTCAACAAATGCTTTTTAAATTGTGGACAACATGGATGTTCTCATTAAAATAAGTGTGTGAGATTAGCATGACACTCTAGTACAACAGGGAATTTGTGTGTGGAGCTCCAAGTTGTAAAATGAATTGAGCGGCACAGAATCCGTGACTGTTTTCAGCAGTAATGTTTGTAAAAAGTGGTAGATTGTAAAGCATGAATATGCCAAATCAAGTAAAGCACTCAGGAGTAGGGGCAAACGATACGAAAGTCTATACTGTAAGAGTGAACTTTAATGTTATGTCTCCATGCCTCAGCAGTCACGGGTCAATTCTATGAAACACTCCACTGAGTTTTGGGTTGTCCTTGCTATTTGTAAGTAGGCTACCACTGCCAGAAAATCTGCCTTAATTAGAAGATAAGAGAGTGGGGAACTAAATGGAAAGAAAAATAGTATAAAAAATGAAAAACTTAAAATGTAAGAGATGTTGTTTATGAAGGTCCTAGAGCACTGATGTGGGGTTTTAGGAGAGAGCTTGACAATCTTTTGTGTCGCTGCAATCTGCACATTTGAAGAAACCCCCTTTTGTTTGTGTGCATTCTTCAAAGATCGGAAAAGCTGTGCCAGGAGAAGTGTTTTAATCATTTTTATCACTGCCTGGACGCTTGTTTCTGTCCAGAAGACATCTCAGAATTCCCTTTGATTGTGTCTTTCTGTTCCCAGCAATCTTTTATGGCATTATACGTTTGAGGAAGGATTGACCTCTTAAACTCTTCCCCCTTTAGCCTTTGGCTAATGCCCAAACTGAAGTGGTGCAAATATACTGCATGTTAGCACTGCCTCACATTACCCTTTACATGCTCCATGCATGCTCTAAGCTTATCTTTCTCAACAACAGAAGCTGGGTCAATAAAAGATACTAGCTCACCCCTCTTGTCTGGTCACAAAAGGTCATTCTAATCAAGCCTTCCTAGTCTATCTGATCTTTAACCTTGTGAAAAGGGTGCCTGGCAGTTTTCTGGAAGAGGTGTTTGTTTGTTTGCTTGTTTTTGAAATTTTGTCCATGCATCTTTCCAAACGCCTTTATATTTATCCTTCAAAGCTGCTTATTTTCAGGCATCAATTTTGCATCATTTAATCTGACTATGCATTTTGCCATGCTGATCTTAATTACTGTGTTTTAGCTGCTGTCACACAGCAGGAGACTGCAGGAAACACTACCGAATTAGAAGTATTATCATCAGTATTCTCCAACAGCTAATTAGTATTCAAGAACAGATCTCTTATTGAATAAACAAAAAGCGGGGGTGTGTCCAAGTGAGGGTGGCATTCGGGGGGATAAGGAAATTGGTTCCCCTGGAAAAACTTTGCTGTGTGAGCTGCCAGAAGTAGCTGAGAAAGTACTTAAAAGTGATTCTAAACAGAAGAGAATATACTGCACACAGCTACTGTGGTCCACATTTGGAGTTCTGCTTTAAATAAACAGGAAAATATGTGGAAAATGGTCCTTTGATAATAATGATCAGTTAAGGTTAAATAAATGATATAGGGCAGCTCTAAAATACACTAAACATGCCATAAGTACCTCTGTAAATTAAAAATCTCTGCAGCCTGCCAAGGCATGACTGGTGGGCACTGTCTGATCCTCATCACTACAGATTAACTCTTTGGCAACCTGCATTTTAAGTCTTTTAAAAAGCCACATGTAGACTAAGATATATAAAAACTGTAACTTTACACTGAATTCACTTTTTGTATCCTGGCCACATTTCTTGACATTTGATTGGAGCACTGGACTGAGAGGGCTTTTGGGTTCTGTTGTTGGTTCTATCAAACGTTTACTCTGAATTTTTCTGTCACAATTTACACCCCTGTAAAATGAGGATACAGGGATGCTATGAAACTGAATTAGTATTTGTTAAGCTCTTTGGGCTCTTCAGAGGAAAAAGACTCTTGAAGGAGCCTAAGGGTAAACATCCCAGCATATGCTAGTCAAATGTTTTGCTGGTATTGCTTTGTGTGTCAAAATGTGTGACCCTTTCATTCATCTGCAAATGCTCAAAGTAACAGCTGTGCAAAGCCTGTCCTTGATTATATGCGGATACATCTTATATCATACTGAGTGGAACTGCTAGCACTGTGTTCATGAAAACTTAAAAATGGTAGCTGTTTGCACGGCATTAAACCTGATCAAGAGGATGTATAACTTTCACAATATATACTTAATCAGAAATGGCCCACAGCTGCCTTCTTGCCAGCTAACTAGGAAGGAACAGGGGTAAAAGTAAAGCACTTCTTTTTATGAAGAAGAAGAAGTAGTAGTAGTAGAAGAGAAGGTAAACTTCCTGATCTTACTTTATGCTTTACATGCAGCAGTGGCTAGCAACACTGTCATGAACAACTCATTTACTAGGGTAATTTTTGTCTGCCAAACTAAGCTGACAGTGAATGACAGGCAGCTAGTGTTTGTGGTCATTCAACCAGCAAAGAATACCAGCTGAAAATGGACGATGAAGGAACTGAATGTAGCATTGCCTTAGAACCATGCACACACAGCTGGTCCATGGATGTAGATGGGGATGTGTAGTAGTGTCATACAGGCTGTTGTCATGATTGTCAACCTCAAGTTATATGGTTACTGGATGATTGCATTAGTGAAATGTTAAGAATTCTGGGTGGTATTCTCCCTGTTAGCAGGAGCTTGTTTTTTCTGCTATTCACTCTGCTTCATTCACTTCCCATTCTCATGATTTGGCTAACGACATTTTCTTAGACAGAGAATTTGATTATAATGAAGAAGAGAGACAGATTTGCCTCTTGCTCCTGCCGGTTTTACACAGATATATTATCAATGACTTCAACAGAATCATGCCTGATGTGCACCAGTCAAAGTCAGCAAGGAACACCCGACTACAGTGCGTTAAAAATATCTTTTGATGGAAGACTAAATTTTTCCCAGTATAAATCCAGAGTAACCCCTTTGATTGCAGTGGATTGACCTCGGATTTACATTGGTGTGAACAGAAAGCAGAACATAACCTTCTTCCAGAGGTGTAAATCCCAAACCGAATGCTCCTCCATGGCTGAAAATCTCTTTGAAAGATGGTGGTAGTGGTTAAAAACTCACTTGGCCCCTGAACTACTGTGGGACCAGTGGTTGGCCGGTTCTCTCCCTGAGGTGAAGAGTGTTGGTTGAGGAAATATGGCTAAAACAGTGTTTCTCAACCTGCGGTCCAGTCAGCACAGAGCTACGGCCCATGTGACCTTCACAAGGCCATACATGTAGTATTGGATATGGCCCACAATGGTACATAGGTTGAGAACCACTGGGCTAGAGTGCTCAGCAGATGATACATTGAGACCATATTAGCAGGACACATTGAATCCTAAGTGAGCAGTTGGCTGTTTCATTAGCAATAAGTGATGCAGCTGGGGGAGTTGTTGAAAAGAGATGGTTACCAAGCATGCCTGCGTTTTTCTGGTGGTAGCCTGGTGATCAGTTTCTAATTTTCAGATCTCACACCAAAACAGTCATTCTTTCTCTAGTCGCTTTTCCTGGTACAGCTTGCATGAGAAGACAGCAGGTAGCAGCAATGGAAACACAACATGTCCTCCCCCGGGGTAAATGATGCAGAAGCTCTCACAGCAGCAGGAACTGGCGGGGGAAGAGAAGCTGCAATTTCCATGTCCTTATGGCAGCAGGGTAAATCAAGTGCACTTTGGTATCAGAGATGCCCCTACTGGTGCTGATGCCCTAGATAGCCCAGCACTGGTACCCCTCCTCTGGGGCAGGAGTGGGTCTCTGCATATGAGTGAGGGTGGGGGCTGAAGCTGTGAGGAAAAGTGATTGCCAACTCTCCCGTACCGGATGCCGTTTACTGTAGTGACATCCAATCCGGGAGAGTTCGCAAGCTGGAATGTGGCTGGGAAGGAGGCATAGTCTGGAGGAAAGTGCTGCTTCTTTCCAGCCACCTGCTGTGCAGCTGCCCCCTACTCCATCTGAGTCCTCCAGCCTGCAAGGGCCATTGGCTGCCACCTGGTGAGTAGGGGGCTGGACACTGAGCTTTTGGGGCAGCTGGAGGATGGGGTGGCTGGACCAGCACTGGGCTAGGGAAGCAACTAGGGGATGGGGGTGGGGGTGCTGGATCAGTGTTGAGCCAGGAGGGGAGAGGGGCCGGAGTATAGGGCTGCGGGGTGGCCAGAGCCCTTATGCAGCATGCGGCTACCTAGGGCACCATGAAATTTGGAGCAATTTGGTGCTCTAAGTTTCATGATGACAGAAGTGGCTACATGTTTTGCATATGGGTAGGGACTGCCGGCCCTGTTTGGTATTAGCCACTGCTCATCATCACCAAAACAAACCCTGACTGCTAAGAATAACACATGCCTACTTCTGTACAGCTGCAAGGTACTGATTATGACTGTGTGTGATGCCCCCCTGCCCCCCGTTCCTACTGAAGTCTATGATAGTTTTGCCATTGACTGAGGTGGGAGCAGAATGCCATTGTTTAAAAAGCAACCACCCGTGCAGGCCATCTTGCTAATAGGAAAGTTATGGAGAAAAAGAGGCAACCCAAACTGTTCCTTAACAGCTTTTGGCATCTGCTACCAACAATTACAGGTGCTTACCTTGGTCTTTTTTACACAAGCTCTGGATCTAATGCCCCTGTAAGATGTGAATTTAAGCACAAAGCAACAACAGCAGCTAATTTATTTTTTAAATTGAATTTTTTGTTGCTCTTGTGGCACAAGAGTATTCTGTAATCCCTCCCCCTCCCCCGTAAACACAAAAGAAATGATAGATTAGCCACAAAGCATGTAAGCGGCTTTCTGCTTTTCAATAGAAGGAACAAATTGAAACTGACAGTTTTTCTGGAACCAGTGCATTACCTGAAGTATTCACAATAATACATTTTATCTCCCCGCCTTTTAAACCCTCAGAAGCACTGTCTATAGTCCATAGTGCATCTAGTTAGATGACCTTGGCTGACAGAGTGAGCCATTTCATTACTGATATCCTACTGCTCACAATATGCACTTCTCAAACACTCAAACATTCTGATTAACTACAGTAGCTGGAGCATGGGAGTTCAGCTCAGCCTGCTGTTAACACCATATCTATTTCAGGTAATCACTTGTGCCAATCTGATTTTCCAAGTGAAATAGCAGTTTAGCCAAATCACCTAAGAGATTGGTCAAATTTAACCTTGTTCAGGAAGACGCCTTTACATTGAAAACTACAAAACTACTGTCGGCTAGAGCTGCTTTTGGATTTGCAACAAAATTTTATCAGGATGTATATGATAAAGTTGTGGGATTAACCTACACATTAGTTTTGAGAAGAGTTCATGTTGGTAGTAGGGTCAGTCAGGATAGACATAATATTTAAGCCTCTGCATTCAGGATAATCAAAGAGTGAACTTATGGTCAATCTGATGGAAACAAGCAACTAAGCAAATAGCCATAGAAGAGTTTTGTTTCAACATATCAAGCAAAATCAGGGATTTTCCTGAAATTCTCCTGTATTCCCCCATTACCCTTCCAGTGGTCAAACCAACAAGAACAACATGCCAAGAAGATATCAACAGCATCTGAAGTTTCAAATGTTGTATTTACATCCAAACAGCCCAAAACACAAAAACAGCTACCTACTGAAGAAACAGTCTCTACAATTTAAAGTCAGTTCCTGATGTTTGTTGGTCAAACTTTTCCATTTACTGAAGTTAGAAAAGATGGCTACTAGTGCAATGCTTGCAAAAAAGCTTATGAAGGATAAGAAGCAACTGGCTTAAATTATGGCAAAAGACTTTAGGTTGGACATAAGGAAAAAAATCCTGTCAGGTAGCTAAGCACTGGAATAAATTGCTTAGGGATGTTGTGGACTCTCCATCATTGGAGGTTTTTAAGAGCAAGTTAGAAAATTATCCATTCGCAGGGCTCGACAAATAATGCAATCTACTCGCTCGTGGTGAGTAGACTGCAACCCAGAAGACCCGGGTTTGGGTGATCTGCGCATGTGCAGAACGATCTGCGCATGCGCAGATCGCCGGACAGCGTGGCTGGCAAGCGGGGCTCGCTGCAGTTCGGCGAGCCCTGTCCATTCGAATTGGTCAACATAATACTTAGTGTGGGGGATTGGACTAAAAGAACTCTAAAGGTCCCTTCTAATTCTATGAATCTATGATCTACTCAGTAGCAGTTGTATGAGCTACAGAATCTTCTAAAGACATTTAAAAAGCCATAAATTTAACGTCTTCATTATACTCTTTTTTTTTTTTTTTTTTTTTTTTTTTTTTTTTTTGCAAGAGTCGTCCAAAAAGACTGAACATCTTGGAAAAATAGAAGATGCTCTAAGATTGAAATTTAGGTTAGTTAAACCTTGGAAAGCCCACTGGTTTTCCCATGAGCGATCCTTGGCTGTTTTAAAATTAATGCAGTCACTATTACTGCCTTTGGCAAGTATCTGCCCAGATGGGATTAGGGATATTAAAATGCATTTTTTAAATAAACATGTAACTGCTGAAATTTTCAGCAGGCTCCCCACATACATCAGCTCTCACCTCCCCCCCACCTACACTACTGCCTCTGATACAGAGGCAGCAGTGCAGGTGGGGTGGAGGACAGCAGGCAGCTGTGCTGGTTCCCCAAGTATACTGACTCCTGCCTGCCTCCTGTGTGCTGCTGCCACTATATCAGAGACAGCAGTGCGGGAGGTGAGGGGCAGGTAGCTCCCTGGGAACTGGTGCTCAAGTGGAGCCCACTTAAAAACTAGCTCCTCACATGCACCAGTTCCTGACTGCTCGTCCCCACCCCTGTGCCTATTTATATATATCCCATCTAGGGATATGATAGTGTGCACATTTAAACAGTTACACACAAGGGACACCCCACCTACACACACACACGCTGCTGCCTCTGAGCAGAGGCAGCAGCATGGAGTGGGGGCTTGTGTATAACTGTTTAAATGTGCACACTATCACGTCCCTAGGTGGGATAAAATGATTAGGCTAGTGCACTTCTTATGCTACATGTAGTGAAGACAGTGGCCATTCTCTCTTTTAAGTCTACCGCTTGGTTAAAACAACACCCTCCAGCCATCTGCTACAACAGTACTAGATCTGTGTCCAGCAATAAAAGCCCCACTTGGATCAATCAGCGAGGGCTCCATTGAAAATATACTGGAAAAAGCCAAGACGACGCTTATATTGAATTAAGTGAAGAGTAAAGAAGTATTTGTGAGATCAGCTGAAAAAGTACACTGACTTGATTCTCACAAATCTACAACAGCAACTTCTGGATTATGCTCAGCCTGTATGGAGCTTTTATAGATGCCTGTTTATAAAACACTGACAGCGGAGTGGAATGTGGCATTATGAACCACAGGGCTGCCATGTGATCAGGACAGAATAGAGAATTTGAACATAGAGTGGAATAGCATGCAACAAAGGAATGACGGTTTAACGTCAATTTCTTTTTTAATCACTAGTGCTTCGTTCCAATCTTTGTGCTATGTTTCCTGGGTTGAAAGAAGTAGGAATTCATCTCTTGCTACTCCCAGTCATGACAGCTACAGCTGAGTGTTCTTTTTCATTATTAAATACAATTTTGTGTTCTAAAAGACTTTGGCTTCTACCTCATCAAGTGAATGAACTAATATGCATATCAGTTGAAGGACTAGAAGTATTAGACATACAAAAAGCCACCAAAGATGAACACTGTACATTCGAGAAGCTCATCATCAGAGTTATGCAAAATTATAAGAAAACAAGGATGTAGGTGTAGTCCTTGGAAGATCTCAGTAGCCAACTTCAAATCCTGTGATGATTTTAAAACATGAATTAAGTCTAATGTGAAACATTTTTCAGTTTTTACAATGGTGCGATGCAGCCCACTTTCACACTAATGATTTCATCCTTCATACCCCTCCTGTAAATTTGAACCCCTGCGGGTTCTCAGAGATCTTCCAGGGGATACATCAGCTCATCTAGATATTTGCCTAGCTTTACAACAGACTATATAAAATGCACTAGCCAAGTCAGTACAAACTAAAATTTCACACAGCTGATTATTTGTTTATACTGCTCTATATAGTATCAATTGAAATATTAGCACAATATTTTTATTCCAATTGTTTTTATAACTCTGGTAAAAATGAGAAAGTATGCATTTTTCAGTAATCATGTGCTGTGACACTTTCATATTTTTATGTATGATTTTGTATGCAAGTAGGAAGTATTCAAGACAAATCAGACTCCTGAAAGGGATACAGTAGTCTGGAAAGATGAGTCACTGCTCTATGTTATGGTTTCTTTTCACTGTGCAATTATCCAGTGATTTTTTTTTCTCTCCCCCTCTTTCACTTTTTTTTTTTAAATGGGAAGATTTGGAAAACTACTGTAACTTTGCCTTTATGTATATAACCAAATATAAAGTGTTCATATTTATATATTCATTGTGTTTTCTGTGCAAATACTAAATTCACTTGTTATGGTATGGGACTTCTTACACTAGCCATAATTTAGGGCCTCAGAATGCCATAATCTGGTCCTGCTGTGCACAGGTGTAAATGACAACACAAATTGCAAGGCTGTGGAGAATAGGGCTGGCCAAAAGCTTTCCATGCAACTGTTCTGACAAAAAAAAATGGGGTTCTCAACAAAATGAAATATTTGGCAAAGTATGTCTGCTTTCCAGAGTTTCAATTTTTTTCCACTGAAAAATGAAAATGCTCTACATTTGTCATTCTACAGACTGTCCTCACTGTAAGTACAAGATACGTTCCAAAAAACTTGGACTTACAGCGAAACAACTTAAAGCAGCGAAATTTTTTCACGCAGCTGACTTCCATTTGTACAAACTGATTCCCCTCGCCCTCCCCCTGCCGACTTAAGAGCAGGGAATGGGAGGACTTATAATACATCAGTTCCTACAAGCGTCAGTTACTTGAGTGTGGAAGGGATGTATGCCGGGGAGACTTATAGCAGGGACGCCCTGTATTTTGTTTCAGATATGTCATCACAGTGCTCATGGGAGGGGTGGTTCAGTTGCCTATCATTTCCATTCTCCTTGGTGAGCCAGGATCTCCAGCTGGACTTATTTCATTTTCCATTATCCACTGCTTCCCTTCATCAAGAAGGGAGCCCATGGTGTATTATGGAACATCTAGTTTGACCAAGGAGCTCCACCTGTATAAAAAATGGGAGCATGAGATGCTATAGTAGCATTTCTGAATTAAAAGTGCACATTTCAGTTTTCAAATTCAGTGTTTTCTTCAGAGCCGCCGCACGAGTTCTCATGGAGAATCAAACTCAGTAAATTCAATGTAATGGATCCCACACCAGTTGTTACTCACACAGCAAGTATAAATTGCATAAAGTGAGCAATGTATGTGTTCATACAAATCACTTTATTTTTGTGTGGGAATGAGAGAGTTGCTATCCTCACATGACACATGTGGTTTTAGTTTTTCAGTCATTACCCTAGTTTAGTACTAGAGAAAGGTTCCTTGAGAACTTTGTGCTCTCAATCAGTTAGAATATGGTTCTAACGAAGAATCAATCTGTGAAGGTATCAATACATGATCATTGTAGCATCCAAGCACTGCAGAATCTGATGGTTAGTGCTCCCATGTAATCACCACTTAAACAAGAGTTTAGCTATATTCACTGTCAAAAGAGAAGAACACCAGTAACTCTGAGCAAACAGGGCACTATAGCAAATGGTTAAATGGCCTCTTTTTTCTGCTTACAGCATGACACCCTCTTAATATCTTTTACTCCCCTTTGAATCTGAGAACTCTGCCATCCCAGCAAAAGGGGGGGGGGGCAAAGGGTGATGTTACTGGAGTGCAAGCCATCCTGTGAATCCTACATGAGTCTTAACAGCATGCCAACTTCACAGTGAATGTTTTTAATGACAGAATGTGAGAAAATAGAGTGTTACAAATTCATGCAGCCTTAATTTATGCAAGGAAAAGTTATACAGGATAAATACCTTGCAATTCAATAATAATGAATGCAGTGGGATCTGATTAATCCATGCTTAGTTTATCCATAAGTTTCTGTATCTAAAAATTTTAGTAGTAACCATAGGTGCTATAATAACTAGGGGTACCGAGGGTGGTGCGGCTATACAAAGCTTGAAGCAGTTTCAGTTATATATACAGGGTTTGCAGTTTGCTTCAATGGTTCTTAGCACCCCCTCTGTACAAATTGTTCTGGCACCCCTGGAAGTAACTAATCTTGTACTATGTACAGTGTGTACTATTGGCTTATACTGAGGGTTTGTTTTTTTTATTTAAATCTGCATTACAAACGGAGTTAACTGATTTGGATTTACAAGGTGATTGTAATTACTATAGCAAGAACTAAATCATGTTCACAAGATTATCTGTCTACATTCTGTATATAAGTAGAAGTAAATACAAAGGCATATAAAGATCCAAAATATCTTTCATTAACACAAGCACATAGATGTAACACAAAATTTTGCCTATATAGTGTAACTAATCTATAATACATGTAAAATGTCTAATTATAATGAATTTTGGGGAGAGGAATTTTTGTCTTTACTTCTTAACTAACCTCCTCCTCTTTGCTCCAAGGAGCAGAACTGAAGGGAAGTAAAGACCTTTATGGAAAAGATTATAGAATTCAAGAGAAAATAACCTTTTAATAGAATCTTTGAACCATCCTGCAGTATTTGATAGAGAATTATATCCCTGCTACAGAATTCTATAGGATGATTCAGAAAACCTATACAAAGGGGATAGACAACATTCTGGGTACAGTTGTAGAAGGTTTTAAAGTAATTTCCATAGGACATTTGTATTTCTTTAATATTCTTCTGTGACATTTTGGCTGAGGTCTTCATGTTAACAGGTCTAGCTGGCTAGTGGATGTGTGGGAGGTCAGGGTACTGTACCTTAATGTTGAGGTCATTACTACATTATGGCCTCCTATATGTTTCAGGATTTAACAGTTAAGATAATGTTGGACATATGAGTAATAACTTTCATTGGAATTTTGAAGACAAATCCTAACATTTTACATATCTACACTAAACCCCCAAAACTCTTCTAATGTAACATTCAGTTTTCTAATATAAATTCTCAGAAGCCAGAAAGTGAAAAAGTAAGATTTGAACACACAGCCTGAACTCATCCCCGCCATGCATGTACATTGTTATAATACAGAGTTTAACTGCATGAGTACATCTCTAGATGAAGTTTCTCAGGCACCTATCATGTAGCCTAAAGATGAATAAACAACACACAGATGCTGTGAAAGTAGATGAATCACAGGTCTGGTTCGTATTTATGTAGGTCCTATTGAAATGGGCACATTTGTTAAGTGTTGGAAATATCAAATTAAATATTTTGTTATAATGTATTTGGTACAAGACTATATACCTCTAAGGAATATATATGTATATGTGTTATGAAGGAAGGCTAATGCAGTGGCTATGGCTGTAGCCTAGGACTTGGGATAAATGGGTTCAGTTCCCTGCTCCAGCACATAGTTCCTGTATGACCTAGGGTCACTTAGCGGCTCCATGCCTGAGTTTCCCATCTGAAAAGAGCAATAATGCTGCTTCCCTACCTCACAGGGGGATGGTGAGGATAAATTCATTGCAGATTGTGAAGTGCTTTTATATTTAAGTATAATATATTGTCCTAAAACATCTGTGTGTCTTTAACAACACAGTAATGAGCAATGTATCATTAATTCACCATGTAAAACAGAATTACCTTATTACCATGCGTTGTAGCTAATCTTGTAGCCACTAAAAGTCTTTATCATTTTAATGACTGAAAGGCCTTGAAGATTATATTTTATGCTCTGTTCATTGATAAGCCTATTTAATTTCTCTACTTTGTCTTGCACACACATTGCTGAAATGAATACTAAGTACAAACACAGTTTTATTGATTCTGGATGGAAGACGACAAATTTCTATTGCCAGAGAAATGTGGCAATTCTGCATCCAAGTTAGCACTGTTTACTTCCTCACACTCACAAAAGTGGCTACATTAGCTCTGTACCAGTACTCTGCTATGGACACCCTGTACTGGGGGCTACAGAAGAAAAACTACCAACAGGCAGGAATAACAAAGCTGCACACCCAAGGACCACTTTATCTTAAATCCTTCGCTTGTTAGTTTACTCTTCCTGTCAATACCTTCTCTTCTAGTCCCTTGGTGTGTAAATTACGCCTTTGTTTTATAGATCCACTGAACGAAAAAAATCTGTGAAAACTGCACTGGTTTACCACTTAATGCTCGATATGTAACTTACAATTACTGTTTAACATCACCATGGATGTGGACTTCCACTGGAGTTGGGTCTACATCAGAGCTGCTGGCCAATTGCTTCCATAATTGACTCTTCTGTCAATCGCTTGATAGTTCTGATGAGTAAAGAACATTACTTGCACCGACTGCTTATGTACGGCAGCACTTGCAACCTGATGTAGAACACGCTTTTTTTAGGAATATAAAATTTGTGACAGTAGCTCCAACTATTGGCCCCCGTCGTCTGGTGAGCTGAATGTGAAATTCTGTATAATGCATCCAATTGCATAGGGCTTGTCCGTGTGGTTAGTGAGGAAATTCCTTCAAGAGCCTTTCCTTAGTTTGGCCCCTCACACCTGTGTTCACTGTACATATTGCAATATTCTGCTCAGTTTGTTACAGTGCAACACTATTAAAGTCACCGTTTTGCACCTATATCAGTAGTCTTATGTGGATTGAATAATGGATGGAATTTGAGCCTAAATTAATCATTCTTGGCATAGTTTTTAGGTTTGTTATTTATTAGTATTCTATCCATATATCTACTTAATGTACTAACACTGGCGCTTAGAGTAGGAGGGGTTTTCCCGCCATTTTTAAAAAGCACTTTATAGATTCTATAAATGACAAAGATCAATCAATCAATGGTCAATACAGCCTTATTTAAGATGTACACAGAAATCATTAATCAATTACATAAGAACGAATGATGATATATAAAAGATAGTAATAATAAAATGAACAAAAGATTCTGCAAATTTGTATGAATTTATTTAATTAAAAAAATAAAACAAATGAAAATGAAAATCAAATCCAGTCAGGTGCCTCGTTCTCCTCTCTCAATTACACTCTTACAGTGGCCCAAGTTTTGCTTGTTTATATCACTGAAATCCAATGGAATTACCCTGTATTTATGCTGGTGTAATGGAATAGAATCAGACACATCCGTCACTGTATTTCATACTCCAAGTCAGCTGCCAGTTTAAAACAAATCTAGAGGCTTAAAAATGAAAGCAATGACTAAGAACCCATCTGTGAAGTGGGAGCTACTTAGTACCTACAGAAAATCATTTTTCCTTGTCTAATTACACTATTTCATGCATGTTAAACAAAGGTTTAGGAACACAGGAACAAATGCTGTTGGTATTTCTTTGAAGGCAAAGCAAGTAGGGGAAAGAACAGTTCATGCTACAATGCCAAAAAAGCAGGCATCTATTATGCACTCCAATAAAAGGAGTGAATAAAACAATGGAGAGAACTACAGGGAATAAATTAATAATGGTACTGTGCAAAAACAGGGACAAATACTGCTCGTCTTACTTGACATCAGTTGGAGTTGCATATTAGCAAGGCAAGCAGGTTTTGGTCCCAAAGGTATATATTAATCATAATTTGAAGAGGATATTATCAGGTTAAAATCTTAGTACTGGTTCTCCTGTCATACTAGTTCTACTGCAGTCAGTGGAGTTACATTGGCATAAAACTAATATGAATGCAAGAATCAGACCCCCTATATTTTTACTTATATATTTTACCCAAATTACTTTACCGTATTGCTGCTAATTTTGATTTTTAAAATTAAAGAGATTTCACTTATTTGTGCTTTTGTGTGGAAGTATTTCAGATGAATTATCTAAGGATTTATCCTCTGATGTTTTTAGCCTGAAAGAAGGAGTCTACCAATTTTTTTTTAAATATATACAATAGATCATTGTACCCACGTTTGACCTGGAGACTATTTAAACTGAGAAAGGAGATAAGTCACCCCAAATACTAATATTTTCAGTGGAATGAGAAATGAGACTCAACCCCCCCCCCCCCCGGATGATGGACAAAAGTCTCTCTCAGAGGATGTTGCATATGTCATCAAAGCAGAGCTGGCAGATACCCGTGAACCTAGCAATTTTGTTTCTGCTGGAGATGGAAGGAGGTTTCTAGTAGCCTTTCTTCAAATATCTACTGTCATTGGAAGCAGCAGTGGTGGGGATAGATAGCAACAACCTCCTTCACTCCCATTCATAATCCAGCAGCAACAGTCAGAGGAAGTGAGTTCTCATTTACAGTTCAGTCTCTATAATGTTGGTTTTCCACAGCAATATTGCTGAAACCGTACAAGCTTACCTAGCTGTTTTCCTGCACTCTCAAGGTAGCATGATCTCACAGCTGCTACCAGCCACATAGTAGATATAGCCCTGGAATGCGTGCTTCTTAATCTGTATCTGCGACTATTTAGGAATATCTTAATGCTTTTGATTCAGATGGAACAAGTGCAAATGACTTTGTTCTGGCAGCCAAGTACAGTTAATCAGATGGGGCTCACATGCTCAGACAACCCCAGTAAGAGAACAGGAACCCAATCACAAGACCGTCACAAACCTTTATACCTTCTCCGCCAAGTTCAAGGCATATTTATTGGACCTTGCCTTCTGCAATATAAACACATTGCAACATGTATATTTAAAACGACCTCTCTCAGGAAGTTACGCCACAACAGACACTTCTCCCCCAAGGGAGAGGATGAAAGAACAAACATTACGTGACCAATGTTACTCATTTTGCTTAATGCAGTTCTGAAAAGGCACTTAGATACTACATGCAACATAAAAAATTATATGGAAAGGAACAGTATTTAGGAGCACTAGGGGGCTGTGCCCCTGGCTCGCTATATTAGCCAGCCCCCCTGTTGGCAGGGATGGCTCTTTGCCCTCCCCGCCCCAGCCTCCGGGAAAGACCAGGCCAAGGCTACCCAGCCCAAGCTCTTCTCCCCCTGCTGCCACCAGGAAGGGTCTGAGGCTGCCCTGTCTCTTCCCCATCTGCCTCAGCCGCTGGGCAGGGCCCAGCCTCAAGGCTAACCGCCCCCCCGCCTCCCGCCCAGCCACAGGGAGGGACCGGGCTGAGGCCATGCTGGCTCTTGGGAGGGGTCACCCCTTGTATCTCCCCTGGCCACTGGGGAGGGAGGGGGTGAGGTGGCACATGGCTCTACCCCCAGCCACCAGGCTGAGGCCACTCTGGGACCAGCTTCGCGGCCCCTCCTCTTCCCCCCCACCAAACTGTCAGGAGGGGCCAGGCCCAGCTTTACCCTTGGCCTGCCGGAGGGGCTGAGCCCAAGTTGCACTGAGCCCGGGTTTCCCCCTGGCAACTGGGAAGGGGAGGGCCGGAGCTGCAGGCTGCCCCAGCCCTCCACGTGGGCCTGGGAAGGACCAGGCTGAGAGTGGGTAGGGCTTGGCTCCTGTGGATGCAGAGTGACGTGATCACGTCACTCTGTCATCCCACAGGAAAAATGTTTCATAGCTGTAGATAGAGAGAAGGATTGGTGAAGACTTTAAACTGGGTTTGACAGGGGCAGCAGTGCATGGCAGCAGGCAAGAGCCAGTACACTTGGGGCACTGGCTGCCGCCCCGCATGTAACATGTAACTGCTGAAATTTTTAGCCAATTACACACATTTTAACATCCCTAATATATACCTATATTATAAAAGACTAAGTGGAATAAGAATCCAAGGAATTATAGACAAGTCCATCAAACCATCAACATGTAAATTCCTAGAAGAAAATAAGGTAGTAAGCAACTGTCATCAGGGATTTGTCAAGAACATATCTTGTCAAACCAACCTAATATCCTTCTTTGACAAGTTAACAAGCTTTGTGGATAGGAGGGAAAGTAGTACATGTCATATCTGGACTTTATATAAGGCTTTTGATACTGTCTCTTATGACCTCATAATATAGAGAAATATAGTCTAGATGAACATATTCTAAGTTGGATGCACAACTGGTTAGAAAACCTCTCTCACAAAGTAGTTATTTGTGTTTCACAATTGAACTGAAAGGGCATATCAAGTGGAGCCCCATGGGGATCTGTCCTGGGTCTGATCCTATTCAGTATCTTCATCAATTATTTGGATAATGGCATAGAGAGTACACTTTTAAAATCTGCAAATGATAGCAAGTGGGAAGAGGCGGTAAGTGCTTTGGAGGACAGGGTTAGAAATCAAAATGTTTTTGACAAACATTGGAGAAATGGTCTGAAATGAATAGGCTGATATTCAATTAGCAGAAATGCAAAGTGCTACGGGAAATGACTGTCTAGGAAGGAGTACTTCAGGAAAGGATAGGGAGTTTATAGTGATTCACAAACTAAATGTGGGTCAACAGCATAATACCATTGCAAAAAAAGAGTGAACATCATTCTAGGTATTAGGAGTGTTTTAAGCAAGGCATAAGATATAATTGTTCCCCTCTATTCTGTACTGAGACATTAGCTGCAGTATTATGTCCAGTTCAAAGCACCATATTCTAGGAATTATGTGGAAAAACTGGAGAAAGTCCAGATCAGAGCAACAAAGCTGACTGAATATCTAGAAAACCTTCTCCATGAGGAAAAGTTGAACAAAATGCGGTTGTTTACTTTTGAGAAGACAAGACTGAAGAGGAGATGTGATAAGTCTTCAAGTACATAAAATGTTATAAAGAGGAAGGTGATAAATTATTTTTCTTAACCACTGAGGACAGGACAAGGAGGCTTAAAATTGGCTTAAAATTGCAGCAAAGGTTAGACATTAGGAAAATCTTCCTCACTGTAAGGATAGTTAAGCACTGGACCAAGTTATATAAGGAGGTTGTAGAATCTCTGTTAATCAGAGATGTTTCAGAACAGGTTAGATACATACCCATCAAGAATGATATGGATAATACTTTGTTCTGCCTCAATACAATGGACTTGAGTATATGACCCACCAAGCTCACTTCCAATCCTACACTTCTATGAAATAGCCATGAAAATGGTTAATCTACTCCAGTTTCCTGCTGCATACAGATGTTTGGGAGGAAGAGGAAAGAAACCCTTCCCTTGGCAGTAATACGATAATGTGTCCCCCAGAAAAGCTTCCTCCTGAACTCAAAAGTTAAAAAGTGGCTAATGCTCAGATGCACCAGAAATGTTTATCCGTTCTACAGTTTATTATGTTAACACTTCTTGTAATAGCTCTGAATATTCTTGTTATCCATATGCATGTCTATTAAAATTGTAATTAGCCATTATATGTAGGTTAACTTTCTAATATGACCTGGGAAACATGCATCCATGCCTTCTAGGAGTCTGATGACCTTTAAATCCACAAATACATGACAGTTCACATACACTCTCTCAAAGCTTATCAGAAGAGTCAGAATGAGGAATATAGAAAGTCAATCGACTACAAGTGCCATACCATCAGTTAAATGCTGTATAAATCCTAAACCAAATCATGTAGAGTTTTACTGGAGCAATGCAAAAAGTACTGTACCTGGAAGGATGAGAGAAGACTCTGCTCTTAGTAGATCTGTTTGTTTCTTCGTTGGATTCATTCTTTTTACAAATGCATGCTCCTAAGAAGGATTTTATTGCAATGAGTTTTACATAATTATGCTAATTAGTCTGATCGACAGCATAAATGAAGGCAATGCAGAGCCTTTTGGTTCATTTTATTGAAGAGGAGGACATAAATTCATTGATCAGACACATCCTTTTATCAAAAACAACGAGGAGTCCTGTGGCACCTTAGAGACTAACAGATTTATTTGGGCATAAGCTTTTGTGGGTAAAACCCACTTCATCAGATGAATTGGAGTGGAAGTTAGTGGGTTTTGTCATGAAAGCTTATGCCTTAATAAATCTATTAGTCTCTAAGGTGTCACAGGACTCCTCATCGTTTTTGCAGATACAGTCTAACGTGGCTGCCCCTCTGATTCTTTTGTCAAGTTTCCTATTATGTGCTGATTTTAGTATGCAGATAGAATCATCTATTCTTTGTATAGGTTTATAGTTAACTCAGTTAATCATGATAGTGAACTTGACTAACCAATCACAATCTGAACAGACTGTCTTCCCTGCCATACTATATAACATGAACCTTTAATGGGTAGAACCTTGTAAGCAGGGCTCACCGAACCACAGCGAGCCCTGCTCGCCAGCCGCACTGTCCAGCGATCTGTGCATGCGCAGATTGTAACCCAGAAGAGCTGGGTTCGGGCAATCTACTCACCATGAGTGAGTAGATTGTATTATTTGTCAAGCCCTGCTTGTAAGGATGTTAAAGACTAGTCAACTATTCCGTAAGCATTTGCTTATCGGATAGTCTTTTGAATAGTTGACTAGTTGATAGACACTTCTGCATTCCTCCTTTGAAATGTACAAGAGCCCCAGCAGGAGGAATGCAGAAGTGCCTGTCAACTAGTCAATTAACCACATTTTAACATCCTTAGAACCTTGCATACATGACACTAAGCATCCTTCTGCAGTCAGACCACTGTCAGTTCTGTGCCTACAGGTGCATAGTGGAGAACTCCTCAGCACAGAGACTATGCCTTCCATATCTCTGACTGTATCATCACCCCAGCATAGCTGTATCTCAGTCCTAATTGGGGCCCCTGGACATAATACAAGTGAATATTAATATAAACAATAGAGTCACAAAATCTTAGCTTCAAGTTTGTTTTAAGACATGTGGCCTTCAAGGTCTTTTTGCCTCTTGTTTTGGTTAATATAACTATGTTTGAAGAAAATAATTGGCTCTTTTTGTAATGGTATCTTCCTCCCAAACACCCCTTTTATATACAGTAACTGTTCACTTAACGTTGTAGTTATGGTTTTGAAAAATGTGTTAAGTGAATCCAGTTTCCCCATAAGAATTAATGTAATGGGGCAGGGGATTAGGTTACAGGGATTTTTTTTTTTGCAAGAAAAAAGGCATTATATACATAAGCAATACAAATGTAAACAGTTTTAACTAAGAAATGTAATACCAGTATACATTTTAAACAAAATTTAATACAGTACTCAGCAATGATGATTTTGAAGCTTGGTTGAGGTGGTAGAGTCAGGTGGCAGCTCATCTGGCTGTTCCTCTCGCTGAACTTTTTGTACTAAAAAAAAAAAATAGAGATTGTTGTTTTGCTTTCCTTTTTCCCCCTTGGTTCACTCCTTTATAGCAAGTCATTAGATGACCAACTCCTAATCATTTTGGGGCTGCATTTGGTTTGGATCATTATCACTAAGGATTTATAATCCAGCTTCAATCAAAGACGTTTGACAGTCAAATTTTGATGGGCTGGTTCTTCTTTTTGCTTCTTGGCCTTCTTCCATTGCTCTCATCACCTCTCATTGCATTAGGTCTTCACTGGTTAGCAAGTCATGTGATTGCAGAAGTTGTGCAACATTGGTTTCTTTCACCTTATCAAAACCCACTTTCTTGGCCAAGCCAAGGATGTCTTTCTTCATAGTGGGGACAACATTTTTAAATCATGTTAAGTCATTGACACATTCAGGCTACAACTTCCCCCACACACCATTCATGCATGCCTGAGTAACTTCAGCCCAGAACTCACCAATGTTATTGATGCGCTTCAGGATGTTGTAGTCCTGCCAAAATTGCTGAATCACAGGTTTGCCTTCCACATCGGTGCCTCTGATGAACTGCTCAGAATATGGCAGAAGCAGTACACAAATAAAAGTGATAGCTTCTTGGTCCCTGAGCTAGATGAGTATTGGTGGTGTTAGGTGGCAGAAAGACAACTCTGGCATTTTCTCATGGGTAAACCAGTGCATTACAAATAAGCAATAAAATCTTGAAATCAAGATTTTCCTTAGCATAGTATTCCTTCAATGCAGGGAGGGCATAAAGAGCCAGCCATTCTGAAATGATAGCTATCATTCGGTTATCCGAGCCTTCTTACTGGACCTCCAATAAGAGAAAGGTGTTCTTTTGAAAGTTCCTAGAGAGTGCATGGTGTTTTGGACTGGTTTCATCGTCACGTCTCCTGCAGCATTACCACCTGGACACAAGGTTAGGCAGTCTTTAGCTGCTTTAAATCCAGGTGCTGTCTTCTCCTCTCATGAAATCTAAGTACACTCAGGCATCCTCTTCCAGTCAAGGCCCTTGTCCACATTGAAGGCTTGTTTAGGGGAATAGCCACTTTCTTCAATGATTTTGTTGAAATAGTTGGGGAACTTTTTAGGTGCTTCATTATCAATAGTAGTCACCTTACTGATCATTTTGATATTATGCAGGTGGAAGTGTCTCTTGAACCAAATAAATCATCCCTGAATTGCTGTGAAAGTCTCTGGTTGTGATCCTTCACCTTGGTCTCTCTTCAAATTGTCACACACACTTTTTATCTTAGCATGTGTCACTAGCAGACTTAGAGGTATGGTCTTGTGTTTTGCTCCTGAGAAAAGCTGTTCCATGTTTTCCTGACAGTTGCTTCTTGATCAATTTATTGTAGTAGCACTAAGTGGTATTACACATAGAGCAATAGCCCTGATCTTGTCGGTATTACTTTGAATTGTTCTCACAGTAGTCGGAGTAAGATCCAGAGTGATGCCAATAGCTATCACATTCTTGTCTCCATCAAAATGCCTTAAAATGTCTAATTTAATACCCAAGCTAATGGTTTTCCTGGTTGTCGGACTGCTAGGGTGTGTCTAGACTACATGCCTCCGTTGACGTGAAGAACAAGTGTGAAGAACAAGTCATGCCAAACTAATCTGATAGCTTTCTTTGATAAGATAACGAGCCTTGTGGAGAAGCGGTGGATGTCATATACCTAGACTTTAGTAAGGCATTTGATACGGTCTTGCATGATATTCTTATTGATAAACTAGGCAAATATAACTTAGATAGGGCTACGATAAGGTGGGTGCATAATTGGCTGGATAACCGTAGTCAGAGAGTTGTTGTTAACGGTTCTAAATCCTGCTGGAAAGGGATAACAAGTGGAGTTCCTCAAGGGTCTGTTTTGGGACCCGTACTGTTCAATATCTTCATCAATGATGTAGATATTGGGATAGAGAGTACGCTTATTAAGTTTGCAGATGATACCAAACTGGGTGGGGTTGCAACTTCTTTGGAGGATAGGGACATAATTCAAAATGACCTTAGCAAGTTAGAGAAATGGTCAGAGGTAAACAGGATGAGGTTTAATAAAGAGAAATGCAAAGTGCTCCATTTAGGAAGGAACAATCAGTTCCATACATACAAGATGGGAAGCGACTGTCTAGGAAGGAGCATGGCGGAAAGGGATCTAGGGGTCATAGTGGACCACAAGTTGAATATGAGTCAACAGTGTGATGCTGTTGCAAAAAAAGCAAATATAATTCTAGGTTGTATCAACAGGTGTGTTGTAAGCAAAACTTGTGAAGTCATTCTGCCGCTCTACTCTGCACTAGTTAGGCCTCAGCTGGAGTACTGTGTCTAGTTCTGGGCGCCACATTTCAAGAAAGATGTGGAGAAATTGGAAAGGGTACAGAGAAGAGCGACAAGAATGATTAAAGGTTTAGAGAACATGACCTATGAAGCCAGGCTTCATGAACTGGGCTTGTTTAGTTTGGAAAAAAGAAGATTAAGGGGGGATATGATAGCGGTTTTCAAATATCTAAAAGGGTGTCACAAGGAGGAAGGAGAAAATTTGTTCCTCTTGGTTTTTGAGGACAGGACAAGGAGTAATGGGCTTAAAGTGCAGCAGGGGAGGTTTAGATTGGACATTAGGAAAAAATTCCTAACTGTCAGGGTGGTCAAATATTGGAATAAATTGCCAAGGGAGGTGGTGGAATCTCCCTCTCTGGAGATATTTAAGAACAGGTTAGATAGACATCTGTCAGGGATGGTGTAGACGGAGCTTGGTCCTGCCTTGAGGGCGGGGGGCTGGACTTGATGACCTCTTGAGGTCCCTTCCAGTCCTATTATTCTATGATTCTATGATTCACTGAGACAGATGGTGTGAAGTGGCCCCACCGTCCCTGAATATGACTAAGGATAAGTCAATCCGAGCCCCATTAGACAAAAGGAGGTTTGGAATAGCTGCCTGCTGGAGGGTGCTCCAGTTGGAGAGTCAGAAGTGGTGGCAATTTGACCTTGAGGAGGATATAATCAGTCTCTGTGGAGGAATGGGTGAATGAGGCACGCGAATGCTTCCTGGGCAGGGAGCTGTATGCGGGGGTCGGGGGAAGATACACTGGGAAGGGTATGGACTGTGTACTGCAGTTTGCAGGTCCCTGCTCTAGATGTCTGGGGTGGGGGACTAGGGAGGCTCCCTGTTTTGGGGAGGAGGAATTAATTGCCCTGGGAAAGAGGAGCACTGCTGGTTCCTGTTTACAGGGGATGGGAAAGTCTGCAGGTTGATAGAGGTGGCTCAGGGTTCCCTTGCTTGTATGAAAAATGTTGAGGAGGGAGGCCTGCACCCCAGTAGGATGGCCCTGGTTATGGAGGTTCTTACTGTCACTGGATCCCTGCTGGAGGTGCCCTGGAAAGCTGGCCCTGCTGTGTCTCCCCGGCAACCATGCACTCAGTCCTGGGGCAGCATCAGTGCCAGTGTACTAAGAGGGGAGGGTGGACTCCTGTGTGTTCAGCCCCAAGCTAGGGCTGCTACACACAGCTGCAGGGGATGCACAGCATAGCACTCAGCATAGCATCCTGCTGAACCTCCATAACCAGGGCTTTACAAACACACACCCTGGACAGTGCAGTTGGGAGGTGCCCCCACCTTACCCCACACAGGCACAGCCAGATTCAGACAATGAAGCATGCATGCAAGGAGGCTGAAGGTGCCATGTTAGGCTAGTTGAAGCAAAATGCAGGACAATGTAGCACTTTAAAGACTAACAAGATGGTCTATCACTATGTTAGGCTAGGAAGCTCCTTGAGCAGTGGCAGCCCATGACCTCACCCCTGACTTGCTTCTTCCTGCCCCAACGCCTCTCTGTCCCTGAGGTATATCACATTCTTGCTTCTGCCCTGCAGCCTCCTGAATAATGCAGCTGATTGTGGTGGGCAGGATTTAGGAGGAAGGAAGAGGCACTGATCTGCAAAGTCTGTCAGCAGACCGGAGGCACTGGGTGGGGGTATGTGAAGGGGAGCATATGGTGTTCTGCCAGCCCACCCTGTTATAAGGGTATGCTGCTCCTCCAGAGAATCCTGCAAGTACTGGACAAAGCAACCAAAGGACATAACTTATAAGGGAGCACTGCATAGCTTTAAACGAGCACGTTCTCTAATAGAGCAGGGATGTACCATTGAAATAGCCTCGCTAACTGGGAGGACTTTAAGTGAGGAGTTACTGTATATATACAAAGTTATTCCACGAGGAATTTCCAATCATGGGAGTTTTGTGTGTCTTCATTTATTCTACCTATGATAAGGCTCTTGGTACACAACCAAGAGATGGATAGAGCCCTGCAAATCTGTGGATATCCGCAGATGTGGAAGTGCATATCAGCAGCTCATTTTTGCATATATGGATGCTGATGCAGATACAAATTGTGTGTCTAGAACCTAGCAAATTTACAAGTATCTGCTTCTGCGAAAGTCAGTGTGAATATCTGTTGCTCATTTTGGCCGATACAGATGCAGATACAAATTTTGTAGCCACACTAGGCTCTGAAGATGGAAGATGACAGTGTGATACTGCTCCCATGTATTTTTTAATAAAAGATGCTTTTGAATATGAATATGCATAACTCAGAATGGGGCATGTGACCTATCTGAAGAACTTGTAATCTTCTTAATGTGTCTATTCTATTTTTGTGAGTATCATTCTTGTATGTGAAGTTGGAAATATGAAGTATAAATCTGTTTATTAATCTAGGTCTTCTAGTGAAAGCCACTAGTGGTATTTAAGGAACTTAATGTCCTGGTACTCAGGGCAATGATCTGTGAATAGTCTGTTTTTTCCTGTAAGCCTGAACTGTCTTTGATCCTACAAAGACATGTGACCATGTCACCTGGTGCTGGAATTTGTCTTGAATGTTGTATTTTTCCATGGGGTGGGGAGAATTGAACAAAGACTTTTCCATCCTAGCGAAATTCTATTTAAGGGATGGGAAACAAACAATGATGATCTTCAACTGCCTTCACAGATTGCTCCCTACCCAGTGTAAATAATTATTACCTATTCATCTCTGTCATTGATAAAGGGAGCAAACTTTGTGAGCTCTCTCAGTGTAGAATGTTAATACAGAAGGAGACAGATTTATTTGGGGTTTTGAGCCACAAACACATGCCATATATGCACTCCTGCCTCCCTGTCCCTCTCCCTCCCAATTCACCATCGCTTTACGGCCTAGCCAACACACTTCTCCCTGCTCTGGAATAGAGCTGTGCACCTAGGTGCTGTCAAGTCCCTGTTACTTAGCCCTTCCACAGTTGAGCTGTTATCAGTGTCTATATTACTCTGCTATGGGATGTTATCCCAACTCTGTGCCAGGTATGTAAGTGAGTAGTCGACTACCCAATAAGCCTAAGCTTATTGGGTAGTCGAGTTGACTACTTGCTTCCCCCTCCCCCTTGCTGCCATAAAAGCTGGTTCCCCCCAGCACCGTCCCTGCAGGGTCATCTGTCCCCCCACGGCTGCCTCCAGCAGGCCCAAGCTTGCCACAGGCAGAGGCTGCTCTGACAGTAGCCCCTGTCCGTGGGGGGTGCGAGGGAGTCCCAGCTGCTTTCCGGGACCCCCCCCCCCAGACAGGGGCTGCTGGACCCAGCACAAGCCGGGACTGAGCAAACCCGGCTCAGTTCCAGCTCGCACCAGGTGCAGGAGTTACCTCCATTGCGGCTCTGCATTTTAAATGTAGTAAAAGCTGGGTGCATAGGCAGCCCGGCTCATACTACATTTAAACTGCAGAGCTGCAGCGGGGATAGCTCCTGGACACAGCACAAGCTGGGACTGAGCCAGACTTCCCTTATCAACTTATCATGTAGTCAATTCAAATGTTATCAACCACACAATTATTTAATTACCCCCAGAGAATCCAGCTGGGGAAGACCCTGAATGTTCAAGGGCCCAGACATCAAGACCCCTAAATTAGGCAGAAGCCATGAAGCCTACTGAGTGACTTTGGGACTAGACTTCCTTTTGGTATACACCGGAAGGCCTGGAGTGCAATGCATGAGTCAGCCAGAGGGCTGAGCCACAAACGAAGGGATAGACTCCATAAGACAGAAGTGTAACTGGACGGATGGATGATGTCCCAGAAGAAGACAACTTGCCTTGCTCCTACCTAAGCACTAGACAGCACTGGGGATGGGGCCCCCTTTGTGCCCCTATTGAAGTGACTGTTGACTAACTAGCAATGTCACTAACAGCTTAAATGTTCATCTCTTTCACAGAGAGACAAGTAAACTTTCCATTGGCATAACACTGAGAATTACATAAGGATCCACTACAAATAAATGTTATTGTAAAAGAGTGGGAGTCCGAAAGACTCCTTGGTGAATAGCCAAGACTCCAGATGCACAAATCACAAATATCAGTCTCATCCAGTTGCTATTGAAATTAACAGGAAGATGCTCTGCCCACTGATTTCAGTGGGACTTGGATAGCGTCAAGTGGTATACCCTTGGTGGAGAGGATTAACACACAAGGCTAAATTCTACTCTTAAGTTCTAGCCTCAGTTATGACTTTGCTAGATGTCGCCATCCCCTTAAAACGTTTCTGTCCTTGGCTGCATGAACCTTAGACTTAAAAGTAGTTGAGATCCTTGCCATCTGTGGCAAAGGAAAAAGGAAGGCATAAGGCAAAAGTATGGGGCAGTCAAGCAGGGCCTACCTGCAGTTTTCTCTTGTCATGTTCACACCAAGTAATGGTTGTGCTTGTTGGTAAACCTTTCTGGCTGCCCCCTAATTGTCTCCATGATGGACACAGGGCCAGTGAAAACACCGCGTAGTCCTTTGGCACCTGAGAGACTAACAAAGGTATACAACCATGAGCTTTGGTGGGTTAAAACCCACTTCATCAGATGGTCGTCCTCATCCTTTCTGTCAGCAATCATTTAAAGCTGCATCAATTGATGCCCATCTGTTTGCAGAACCAGACAGGTGGCCCTGTTCCTTGGGTAAAGATGGTTCTAAATGGTCATTGGCCTTGAATGCAGATTCCACCTGTGTCAATACAGACACCTTGCTCTAAGTTCTGGGGTTGGATCATGTATCCCCTAGCAAGAGAGTTTGCTTCTGCCTGAGACCCTTTAATGCTTGTCTTACTCGCTGCTGTTGCTAAGGACCACTCATTTGTACTCAGGTAATTTGTTTGAAAAAAATCACAGGTTTTCTCATGGTCCTGTTTATGGGATTATTCTAACTCCCAAACACGGGGAGTTTGTATATATCAGGTGGAGCTTCCCCGTGCCAATATAATTATTTGCCTGTTTATTTGCTTACTTGCACATGTATACACACAATAGATCCTCCCCAAAATATAGGTAGGTAAATAAAAGGTAGTCATCTAAATTGTTCATGGGAAAAACAAACAAAAAAAAGATACAGCCCATCACCATATCCTTAGTCAGATTTAGCAAACGTGTGTGAGTGTATTTACCACTCTCTTGGCTCAGGTCTAAGTAAACACTGGTTATCAAATATCCTGGCATTATAGAAAACTAAGACCATGCTTATACTAGTTGAAGGAGTCCTTTTTAGAAGGGCTGTTTCCTAGAATATCTTCCCTTTCAATTAGCTTAGACTCAGCTGCCTCACCACTGTTTCTATAATGAAAGAAGAGATGAAGCTTTTGATTTCCCCAGGGATAGGGACATTGTCAATTATCTGCAGTTTCCTGCTATCAGCTGTCAGAGAAAAATGGGAAAAAAATCTGTTAACATTTCTGCTTATGTTGGGACTGTGTTGATGTACAACTAGTGTAGGCAATGCTAAGTGTTAAATTATGCTAATCTACAGTATGTATTTATATTTGCTTTAAGTAGATCACTTTACAAATCAAATACCAGTGATGCATCAACACCATCTCTTGAAATAAGAGCATTAATTGATTTAGAACCAATACACAATTCCTATACCTCAATTGTATTTTGATATCTTATTTTCAAAATACACTTTATATGTATAGAGGGGAAAACATCCCCATTTGTAAAATACATCTATACATCAGTTAACCATTACATCTGGTATTAGAAATTCAGTCATTACATCTGAAAACCAAATAGGAAAATAAAAACCCTTCTCGCCAATTTTAATCCTCCTGGGATCCCGCAGATTTGCCTGACAAAACTCTTGAAGGCTGAGCCATATGATTATTGTATTAATGAACATACATGATACTTCTCTTACAGGATCACCCCCAATCTACATACACAAAAAAGCAAAGTCAGGATTCACTGGCTAGGAATTCATTTTTTCTTTAAATAGAGAAGGCAGGACCCCCTAAGTATTAAATAATAAATTAAGCTCTTAACTGTTTTGGTTTTTAGTTATTTTCCCATGTTGCTAAGATTTATGTTCCATTCAATAACCCCTGGACATTCCTTGGATCTATTCTTGTTTCCATTTAAGTCCGAGGCAAAACTCCTCTTAAAATAAGTTTATACTTACTCCTGTTGCAGTTAGCACCAGAAGATGGCTGATCAAAACACAAAAGGTTTCCTCTCAATGGAGACCCCAATACTGGTATCATTAGCAGGTCTGTGAGGGTATGTCTACACAGCAAAATTATTTCGAAATAACAGCTCTTATTTTGAAATAACTTTCCTAGAGTCTACACAGCTAACCCGCTATTTCGAAATAAATTTGAAATAGCGGAGCACTTATTTCGAATTTGGTAAACCTCATTCTAAGAGGAATAACGCCAAATTCGAAATAGCTATTTCGAAATTAGTGCTGTGTAGACACTTATTTCAAAATAGGGGGCCTCCAGCCTTCCCAGGGTGCCCTGGTGGCCACTCCAGGCTCAGCCAAGAACACTCCTCTCCTTTCCCCCCTCCCCAGAGCCCTTAAAGGGTTCACACACAGTGCCTGTGCCAGCTCCAAGCCTGCCAGCCCAGAGCCAGCAGTCAGTGCCCAACCCAGTGGCCTCAAAACATGAGGCAGCAAACCACTGGCAGCCAGTGCTCCACCACTCCCCAGGAGCAGTCTGCCAACTCCCAGGAGCCTGCCAGGGCCCGAAGAAGTCAGGTGCCTTCCTAGTCCAGGGCGGATATCATGGGCCTTATTCAGGTTTGGGAGGGGGATGCCCCCCAACATCCATGATCTATGCACTAGACGGAAGAACGTGGCCGTCTATGGCAGGATAGCTGCCAGCCTGGCCACCAAAGACCACATGCAAACCTCGGAGCATGTTTGCATGAAAATCAAATTGGTCCGGCGAGACCCCCACCCCTGAGTTCTGAGCTTCCCCTCCCCTTCTTCCCCTTGCTTCCCCCTTCCAGCTCCTTCCTCCCAGGTTTCCCCCTCCCCTCTCCCGCCTCCTTTCACCAGTCTCACCAGAGTTTCAATCCCCCCCCCCCAGTTTTGTTAAATAAAGAGAGTTTGTGTTCATGAAAATACATGTATTTTATTTGACATCATGAAGGGGGGGTTAGGAAAGGGTAAGTGGAAGGACGTGAGGGAGGAATGAGCCACAGGCCCTCAGTGGGGCAGACCAGGGAGGCTTAATGCTCTTCAGGGCAGAAGTTCTCTCACAGGGCCTCCTGGATACTGACAGCCCCCCGATGGACCTCCCGGATGGCAGCCTGCAGAGAGTGCAGCCAGGCTCACAGCCACACATCCAAGAGAAGCACCAGAGTGCCCAGGGGCAGCTCTGGCTCCATGTTGCAGAGTGCTGTGGTGTCCTGAGTGAGGGCAACCACAGCACACAGGGTATGTCTACACTACCCCGCTAGTTCGAACTAGGAGGGTAATGTAGGCATACCGCACTTGCAAATGAAGCCCGGGATTTGAATTTCCCGGGCTTCATTTGCATAAGCGGGGAGCCGCCATTTTTAAAACCCCGCTGGTTCGAACCCTGTGCAGCGCGGCTACACGGGGCTCGAACTAGGTAGTTCGGACTAGGCTTCCTATTCCGAACTACCGGAGGCCTAGTCCGAACTACCTAGTTCGAGCCCCGTGTAGCCGCGCTGCACGGGGTTCGAACCAGCGGGGTTTTAAAAATGGCGGCTCCCCGCTTATGCAAATGAAGCCCGGGAAATTCAAATCCCGGGCTTCATTTGCAAGTGCGGTATGCCTACATTACCCCACTAGTTCGAACTAGCGGGGTAGTGTAGACATACCCACAGAGACAAAATGCTTTGCTGTCCCTCATTGAGGTAGACAAGCAAGCAAGGAAACCTGAGTACTGGCTGTCGGGGGGGGGGGTCTCTTTAAGCACAGACCTCAGATAGCCTCAGGCAGCAGCCACACACAGTAAGTCCTGACCTGGTGCCCTGCCGGAACTGATTCCAGCCAGCCTTAAATGTGATTCAGCGTCTACTCAATGTGGACGCGCTATTTTGAAATAGCAAAATGCTATTTTGAAAATGCATTTTGTGTGTTGACGCGTTATTTTGAAATAAGCTATTTCAAAATAAGTATTTCAAAATAAAATATTTTGAAATAATACTGTAGTGCCTTGTGATTCTATCTTTTGTGGTTCTCTCTTGTTCACATGCTTCATATATGTTAATGTAATTTGTATTCAGCTAACATATGCCTGTCTTATAAAATTCAGATACAGTATCTTTCAAAGACTACCTGTTAAATATGTTAATGATTTATTTAAAATATTTAAGGAAAATATAAAGTATTTTATGACTCTACAGACACTCGTTACTTTAAATACACTTGTCAGTCCTAAATATTAAAAGTAATCGCTAAGTGACTGGTACTAGAGATAATGTGTATGAGAGAGGGAGAGGGGCAATTGAAAATATTTAGGCTTTGGTGAAATCATCTTAAATATGAGGTATAGATAGTGTTTGCTATTTATAAAAGTCCAACTGTAAAGTCTAAGTGGATTTTACAGACCCACAAGCTAGGTGTGTTAAAGTGATTCAAAGAGAGACTATTCTTAAGACAGCCCCAGCTCATGGCTGTATTGGAAGCTCTGTTGCAGAGAGGAAGTTTTTTATTGAAAACATATTGGACTAAAAGTTACAAAATTAGGTGTCATATTCTCCCATGTGACTGGTATTTGTCAGCCTATTCAAACAGAGTAATCATAAAATGCTATTTTATTTTGAAAAGTGACTCAGTTAATGGCATTGTGTTACTCCCATTTTTTATTTGCTCAGTTCCACAATAAAAATATTTTTTCTTTCTAACTCCCAGATCTGAGCAGAGAGTTGGATTCTTTCCATTTCTTACAAAGACAAAGCAAAAATAGATGTAGACAGGTCTTAATGTAAACATCTATTGTATTTGTTCCACACTTCCGTTGATTTCACAAGTAGGTTGTTCACAGCTACTAAAGCAGCACAAAACATGAAGAGTAAAGCTGGTCCAAGTATTTTTAAGGAAGGTGAAAAATGCGCTTTTAAAAATAATCTTTGATTTCCTTTTCACTGATTGATGAAAACTGGTAATGTTTGTTTGTGTATATCTTTCATACACAAACACTCAAGAAATATTTCCGTTTTGACTGATATATACTGATTAAATCCACACTTTGTCACACTAAGGTCATGCTCTTTTTTGCTAAGAAGGACCTGATGGAACAGATATCATTGTGTGGAGTGTTTCAGCCTTCTGACCAGAGTTTTGAATGTGCAGTACCTCATCAGATATAGCCCAAGTCCTCATCACTAATACTAAACTTAGTTTGTTTTTGTTCTGCTTATTTTTTGAGGAATTTTGATGTACTGTATAAATGGTACTTCTGTTGAACCCAGCTGAGTGTCTTAGCTGTTTAGTTTTTACCTTCACACCATCTCTAGAGTCTCTCTGGAGATGCACTAATCATCCTATCAAACCTGGCAAACACTCAACAATTCCTACTGACTTGGGCTCATTTTTAAAACAATACAAATTGCAGCATGCAGAACACAGATTAACCATTTTAAAGTCATTAGAGAAAAGAGTGAGAGTGTATCTTATACTTACAGGAGGTAACCCGAAAGTAGTGTAATCAGATAGACATGACACAGTGGGGAACAAAGTCGTTTCTTCTCAGCTGGGTTTGAACTATTTGACTCAGACTCTAATCAATGTTCAGACTCTGTTCTGTATTTACAAATGGGAACTTGATCCTGGAAGGTGCTGAGTGGTGCCTGCCAGGCACTAAGCATCAAGAGGAAGCCAAGAAACTCAGCACAGAAGAGGGGGGTGCTCAAGGCGTGGATCCTCATGTAGGGCATGATTCTAGTCTTAGTTATCCTGATGTCAAGATGGAGTACCTCCAGTAATATATAGAGGAAATGTATACCAGTGTTATCTTCAAGTCGTCATTGTCAAGTCCGAGTTGAGTCCTAAGTCACTACAGTTCAAGTCCCAAGTCGAGTCTCAAGTCACAAACAATGAACCCGAGTTGAGTCTCAAGTCGAGTCACCTAGGCGACTTAAGTCGGACTCGAGTTCAAGTCATGGGACTCGAGTCAACAACTCTGATGTATACCATTATGTAAATTAGATCAACATTTAATTCTGCCTGGGACGGGTGGGGTGCTGCTTCACCCACTACTGTTTAACTGGAGCCGCTAAGCATTGCTCATTTAGGGTGATGCTTACCGGTTAGCTGTTTAACCTTTCATATCCCTAACTTTTATTAATATTTACTGCTCTGCTTAATTAAGTATACAGGCCTAACAAAAAGGCATTGATATAAGATTACATGCCATTGTGGCACAGACACAGATGTACAGAAGGCATCTGTGGAAGCCCTATAATCTGAGAAGAGGCGTGGCACAAAGTTTTGCAAGTTTTGTATTCCTAAAATATTACACTACCGTGCTATTAATTGCTTTTCATATATGCCCTGCACACAGCTGAAGACTTGCTTAATGAGATATAAGCAGTATAATACCTAATATATGTTCTGTATATTGAAAGGGCATATCATATGTTACAGAGTATATTTAGCCCATTTTAAAGGCAGATGCTTAGGTTCTTGCTGCTTAAAAAAAATTAGGCACAAAATTCACAAAGATTAATGGAGCTTCTTAAGGCTTTGAACAAAGATCACATTTATCTAGTAATTATGGAAAAGGTGGTCATAGCCTGATTCAACAACAAGCTGCTGCAACTTTCTGCAGCTTCCATTGGCTTGGGAATGGCAAATTCTGGCCACTGGAAGATGTAGATGAGCCATGCCTACAATGTCAGCAAAATGTGTCTCAGCCTGCCAGCAGATTACTCTGAAGGGCCACAGGTTTTCCACCACTGATCTAATGCATTTGAAATGCAGTAAAGATACAGCTACTACATAGCTCCAGTGCCTATTTTCAGTACATTAATTTAAAGCTTGTGAAAGATCCTAGAGATTATCAGACCAGGGACTAGTCCTCTTTCCACCAGACAGCAAGAACAGCATAGTCTGAACCTCGGTGCCTTGCCATGCTGCCTCAATATTGTTCAGCAACCCCTAAGGGTAAAGGGGTCAGCCAGTCTTCCTGAATACCCAGTCAGCCTCTGGCAACCTCAGCAAAGAGTCATTTGTGATAGACAGGTGTCCACATTTAAAAATACAACTTGGAAATTAACTGAAATCTCCAGCTCATTTCCTGTGGGATGGTGAAAAGGACAAATAACATGCTTCCCATACTAGATACCAAGAGTCTAATGAATTGACAGTGAATTCCCCCTGCCCCTCACATCACCACACAGATAATTCCTGTCTCTTCCCTGCAATATACCCACATTATTGTCCTTCTACCCCCATCGCTCTCTGCAATAAGATGCTAACACAGTTCCTGATATAAGGAAAGCTAACATGTCCGGTTTAGGACTAGTTATATTTTTAAATGAACTGTCGTCATTGCCTTATTGTAATAATGCATACCTTTTAGTCTTCAGAGATTTCAAAATTGAGTAATCCATATGAAGTAAGAAACTGTGTGTTCTCATTTCACACAGCGGGAGATTGAGGTGGGGGAAGGGAGGTTGGTTAATAAATATTCCAAGGCTACAAGACTTATCAGAGTTTTCAAAAGTCTAAATCTAAGTCTAGCTTCCGTCCTGTGCTGAACCCAGTGGATGACATTTCTCTCTCTAGCCTGTTTTTTTCACATCTAGAATGTAATTCTTTCAAGAAAGCTGCTCTTGGGTTGGTCCATAGACATTTAATAATGTTAATCTGGAATAAAAGGTAGATGTACAAACTGGAAGAGTTTACTTCAGAGAAAATTACTGTTTAGTAATGTGAGTCAGTCAACTGCAAGACTCTGACCATCCCTTGTATTTTCCATGTGAATGAAATAGAGAAATTGCCTTTGCAGACATTCCTGGCTTTGTTTTGAAAACTGGGTTGTCCTATAAACAGACTGAAGTAGAGAGTCGGGTTTGTAAACATCTAATCATCTCATGACTCCATTCACCTTGTGGGATTCATTTACCCTTTATCACGTCTGATGAATGCAGTATAGTCTGTCTTCAACCTGTCTGCAACTTACCACTGTCACTGATCTTTGTTCGGTTATCTTGCAGGAATATCTTCCAGGCTGCCGGAAATCATGTCAGTAGGATCACATTCGTTCTCCCCTGGTGGTCCCAATGGGATTATTAGAAGTCAATCCTTCGCTGGCTTCAGCGGTCTCCAAGAAAGACGATCTAGGCAAGTAGTATGATTTGGTGTGGATTGAGGGTGGAGAAGTTTCAGCTCAAGAATTGGAACTTTTGAGGACAGAAACCAAAAATCTTCCCATATCCAGAGTGAAATCTGTGTGTTATAGGTCAGACTACCTCTGTTTATTCTCTGTGCAACTCTGCTTTCTCTCGTGGAGAATTAAGACACCCCATTTCTTCACTGCCAGAAATCTATTAGGCTTTATGTTTATTAATATAGGGCTCACCTCCGGCCTCAGTCTTAGAGGAATTTTGCTGGCATCTTAGAGTATAGATTTTAGTCCATTAAATTACACAGTCGTGTGATCTTTCAACATGTAAACTGCCCAGAGCTGTCTGAAGCCCACGCCCATCCCTAGGCTTCTGAACCTGAGCACAAACTTCAAAAGGCTGTCAGGGCAGCTGTTTGTTAAGCATATCAGCTAGCTTGACCCAGTCTGGGCTGTGTAGATGTAAGTTACTGTTAATATGATTAAATCCTACTATTTTTTAAGCTTTCAGTGAAGCGGGGGAAAAGTAGAGACAAGAATTCAGTGGGAATCTTCAGAAGCCATGTGAGGGAACGTCAATATAGTAAACGTATTATTTATTTGCAGTGCAATAGTGCCTGGAGGCCATGACTGAGTCCGGAGCCCAGTTGGGCTGTGTACTGTACAAACAGCCAGACAGCACTATTCAGTAGCATATAGTTGCTGTAGTATTGAAAATTGCCTTTTGTTCTCACAAACTGGGTATAGCTTAGGCATGGCTGCTGGGGACTGGACTAGAAGACCTCTTCCCCCCTCCCCACCAAGGTCTCTTCCTGTTCAAGCATTCTGTGGTTCCCTAGTATTGCGGGTTGGGACAGACCCAGTAGAAGATGCACAGAGCTGTGTGTCATGGGCAAGCCTCAAGCATAAGCTACTGTTTACCAAAGAGGCATTCAGGTCTCAACAACTGGAACATCAGATACTGATGGCCTGAGCACAAGACTGCTTGGTACAGTTCAGACCTATTAACCCGTAAACAAACAGTCCTCCAGCAGACAATAGTAAGATGACTTTCAGCTGGAAGAGAGACTGTCTGGCAATGCTCCTTTGAGATCAGTGGGATTGATAGTGTTTTCCTTTCATGTCTGTTTTGCAGGTGTAACTCTTTTGTTGAAAATTCCTCCGGCCTTAAGAAACCCCAAACAAAGGTGAAGAAGGCGCACAATTTGGGACATAAGAACAGCAGTGCCTCCAAAGAGCCCCAGCCTAAAAGGATGGAAGAGGTCTACAGGGCCTTAAAGAATGGATTGGAGTAAGGGAGTTTATCACTAGATGACTGCAGCTTTCTTGGTTACTTTAGAGTTGAAAGCCATGGGTCACAGGAGTGGGGAGCCTCGGTCATGGGAGGGTAAATCCAACTGCTGATTTCTGCTCTCCTGTGTTAAACCCACTTCTAGACAGGAAGCAAAAACACACTGAGTGAAATCCTGGCTCTATTACAGTCAGGGTGCATCTACAACAGGGCTGAACTCGAAATAAGCTACGCAAATTGAGCTACGTCAATTGTGTAGCTTATTTCGAAACTGGGAGCATCTACACAGCACTTATTTGGAAATAGAGCACTCTTCCTCCGACTTCCATTACTCCTCATACAATGAGGGTTACAGGAGTCGGAGTAAGAAGTCTTCTAGCTTGACAGTATTTCGGCATTAATCCGAAATACCTGCCTGCTGTATAGACACGGACTAAGTTAGCTATTTCAAAATAACGATGCTGTGTAGACATACCCCAAGTGGCATAACTCCCACTGACTTCAATAGGACTAGGATTTCATCCCTAGACTTTTGCTCCTAATTTGCCTCCTATCAATGGGATGTCCAGGCCTGACAATGGGATGTGGGGAAGGGAGAAGGGGCAGATATCCCAGGTCCTGATGATTCAAAAAGGCCCAGGGCTCCAGCCGCCACTGTGGCAGCAGCAGTGCATGGAGCGCCGAGCCCTTTAAATTGCCACTGGAGCACTGCACAGCACACGCCAGGTGGCTCTTAGAGCTGCCTGGCAAGGCCAGCAACATTGCAGGGCAGGGGACACTGTAGTCTGGGTGGCACTGAGGCCTCGCTGCCATCGGCCATGCCCCTTCTGCCTCAGGCCTCGCCCCACCCCTTGAAGTGTGGAGCTGGGCCCCCCCCCCCCATCACCTTGCCCAGGGGGTTAGCATGGCTGTTGAATCCCCTGATCACACCACACAATGTGGTACAAGATAACATCACAGAATGCAGTAATGCCTTTGTTACACAGGCCCAAGGACAGTGATAGGAAAGAGGCAGCCTGCGAACTAAACAGCAACTGAGTTCTCACAAAACCCAGCTGTTAAATGTACTTGAAAGCAAGAACAAGAGCTAAAGGAGTGTTCCTATTGCTTGTTTAGTTGGTGTGAAGCATGAAAGTTGTGCATGCAAAGGACTTAAAAGCTATGGAGAGTTTTTATGACAGTCAGCACTTTTGTTTAAGCCAGTAAGTGGTGAGAATAGCTGTTTGTTACACAAATATTCCCTTCACAGATGTCAGCAATCAGCACCACCTATGTACTGAAATGAGCAGGGTTCATGATTCCCTTTCTGGTTTATCTTTACAGCGAGTATCTGGAAGTTCACCAGACAGAGCTGGATAAGTTAACTGCTCAGTTAAAAGACATGAAAAGAAATTCACGGCTGGTATGTGTTATCCCACAGTTCAGATGATAAAATGTTGTATGCTACTTGCATAGATCAAGGGTAACCTTTTCCAGGTATTGGAGGAAAAGGGGGGATAAGGGAGTTTAGAAGAACAGTTCTTTAGGATTGCCAACATTGCATTTCAAAAACGAGGGACTGTTTTCTTAGCGTCTCCTCCCACTATTATCATTATCTGTAATAATAATAATAATAAGCAATACTCTCCAACATTTAACGGGTATTTCTTGCTGCTTTTTGCAGCACTCAGCATCTCCCAATGTGCTGTAGAGATGAAAAAAATAAGGCATGGTTGGCAACCCTAGGCCTGTGACCTCCTACCCAGGATCTTGTTTTGTACTTCAGCTATTTAAACATAATAGGGCACTGTGATAGTGTACCATTCAGTGGAATGGTGCGACACGCACAACTTACTCATCATCTTCCTCCCTTTCTTCATTGCAGGGTGTGCTGTATGATCTAGACAAGGTACGTTAACATCTGGGGCAGTGGAGTTGCAAAGAAAACATTAAAAGTTGAACCAGATGTACCCAGACCTGGAGACAGCTGGCCCCAAGAGCTTCTCAGAGTCTGATTCTCTAATCCAGTACCACCACTGAGGGGAGAGGCAGGCCACTGACTTCAGTGGGAGCAGGAGCAGGTCCTTGAGGAGTCAGAAACAATGTACCGGGTGTTCAGCAAGAACCCTCTTCAACCAGGTTACACATTAATTTGGGGGTCAGCCTTTGATTCTAGATCTGTGGTGTCCAACCAGTTCTAGCCACACTCAACTGGCCAAATAGCCACATGTGGCTAGGGTGTTGGACACCATAGCTATAGATAAACAAAGAAAGTCAGTGGAGAACTACCTCTGACAGCTACTGCCTCAGCTGCAGCTCTGTAGTTAGGACATACATCTGCCACTTCTTCATTATGCAGGAGAAGGCTAAATTTATTCCTAGGGCACGTCAGTGGAGTTATGCCTGTTTACACCAGTGGTCTACCAAGTCTTCAGCGTATCTTTAATCTGTATCCTCATACTGATCCAGGAAAAATCAAAGGCCTTCAAGCTTTTCAATAGATCTGGTTGAAAAACAGCAGTTCACAGGAAAATGTTTTTAAAAAATCCCTAGAATTATAATGAAAATGAAGAAGAAAAAAAACCTTAAAAACCAAAACATTGTCAGTATTCTAAAAACTTCTGGTAACATTTTGGCATTTTGAAAACCTCAGAGCAATTTAACTTATTTTTTACTGAAAATAAAAAAAATTAAATGAAAGAAATGCAGGTGCTTTTTAAATGAAAAATATTTGTAAGTGAAAAGTTATCCACAAAAATGTGTTTTGGTTAGAGTTGTTTTTTGACAAAACAGGTTGGGATGGAAAAAAATTCAACCTGTTCTACTTTTGAGTAAATTACTAAGATAAAGCACTTGATCTGAGGTTCACGTACAAAAAGAAAGCTTCATAGTTTGAAGAGGAAGAGTTTCTTTGAAGCTCACAATGGCTAGAGATAGGAAAACCAGTTGAAGAGAAGATTTGTGCAAGGAATCTGTATAAAAATATAATCAGCTGAGTTATTGGAAAAAAGAATCTTTCATTCCTCTTTTTTTTTTTTCAGCAAATCAAAGCAATTGAAAGATATATGAGAAGGCTGGAGTTCCACATTAGTAAGGTAATGAACAGTCCTATCATGTTTCTTCTGCATCTGCTTTTATGTAATTAAGAAAACTATCCATTGCCCAGTGGGATAGCTTCCACTCCACAGGGACCCACCTCCATCGAAGTCTCTCTTCTATGTAGTTTAAAGTGCTGCAGTGATTCCTGAGACAGAAACAAAGAAAGGGTTTTCAAAGCTTTAAAACAGGGGTAGGGAACCTTAGGCCCAGGGGCTGCTTGTGTGAATCCAGCCCCTGAGGCTCAGGGCTTCCCTCCTTGCATTAGAGACCCCCACGCCTACTGAGGGACTGGAGCACACAAAATCTACTCACTTGGATCCCACTAGGCTCTGGTGTGAGAAGGGAATGTGGGGAGTGTCTTTCTCCTTCTTAGTCAGGGGCCATGTTTGTGAGGATTTGGGTTTTATTTTGTTTTTTTTTGGCTTCTCACTTGTGTGTGGCCCCCACTGATTTTTCCATGGGTCAGCAGCCCCAACTCCAAAAAGGTTCCCCACCCCTGCTTGAACACTTCTGAGGTTCACCAGTCCTACATGCACATTTAAACTTTCCCACCTTCAGTAGGTACAAAGGAAATTCAGGGTCATGCCCTTGATCTGTACACTAAAATATAAGGATTTACAGTAAAGGTATAGATAAAAGTCATACTTGCATCGACAAGAAGTTTAAGGTCACAGGTTGATATGATACACCACATTAAAACTCTCAGACTGGATTTCAACTGTAGGACCTGATCCTACCATTGCTAACACTAGTTTTTACACCTCCTCACTCTACCTGGCCAAATTCTGTTCAGTTACACCAACATATGCTTGGAATAATTCAATCCAAGTCAGTTGGTATACTCTAGATTTACACTAGTATGCCTTAGATCAGAATCAAACTCACAGTATATTTTTGCTAGTCATCAATATAACTGCTAATTAACATTTTTCACAACTTGACCAAACTATGTATTTATAGGATAGATGAATTGTATACAGAGATTCATTTTAAAAAACACACGTGCTGCTTATTATATGCAAGCAGTCTCAAAACATTTTAATTTCATTGTTCTCAATCATGCATCCCAAAGAAAATCTTTAAGAAATAGGTTAAAATTTTCTCTCTAAAACATGCGCTTCCTTGCAGGTAACCTGCATGTCAAAATTATAGCCTAAAGCACATTTTCTATCTAAATCCCTCCTATGCTATCTCTATCCCGCTCAGAGCCACCAGTCTCTGTGTTTATAATAGAAATGAAAAGAAATCTTAAACGCAAGAGGAACTAAAAACAATACTACTTGCTCAGTATGTCAGTTCACTGCTCTATAATCCATGGTGATAAATAAATAGACCATTGTGTGAGAGTTTTATAATTTCAGAGGTTAGGCATCTATGTAGGAATATTATTATTTTTGTTTTGTTTTAAAACAAACAGAAACAGAAGAAACTTTCAGAACAAGACAAACTGTGCTGTCTTCTGATGACAGCAATGCCCTGTCAGTGCTAAGAACTGTAGTCATTCTGTACAGGAAACAAAGCATGGAAAACAGGAAGTGTAGTAACAGGTGGTAGATCTTTACAGTGGCAGATGAATTCATTTTAATCAGCTTCACACGTGCAGAAAGAGTTTGAGCACAGGGTTAGGCTCCACCCTGATTACGGACTTAAATAGCAAGTGACAACTATTTATAGCAGCTCTTTAGTATGGAAACTAGAGAGTTGCTAGCTGGAAGGATTAAGTGTAGTCGGCTTCTATCTTAGATAAACTTGGCATGTAATGCTGAAGTGTTAACAAGACCACCTTTTCTTCCATTAATCTTTGTTGAAGCATTTCATTTGTAAACAGCCTTCTGTTTTAGTTACAGGCCTCTCAGATACATTATATCAGCCATTATGAACTCAAATCAGCTTTAGTATGATTTTTACACTTGGATTTTTGAAATTGTAGGGGAAGGAGCTCAGCTATTCAATCACACTTCGTGTTTCCCATTCAGCTGAGAAACTGGCAGCAGTGTTTTTGTTCAAGAGCTGAATGGGAAATTTTGATTAAGGATTTGAACATTTCTAAAGTTCAGACACCTGCATTATGCTTCAGGTTCATTTCTAATGTAGATAAAATTAAGTCATGCTGGCTGGTACTATATGAAGTCAAGCTAACAAGTTTAAATAGAGACAAATTCTATTGTGAAAGATCCATGACTGAGACGGCATTAAGATGCAATGCATGACGAGTTTAAAAAAAAAGTGGAATATACATAAGAATCTTCTCCATTGTTAGCAGGAACAGTAGAAAGAACGAATATGACACTCTTCTTGTATTGTCTTCTGGTGAAGCTAAAGCTCCAACTCTTCAAATAGTTTCATTAGCAAAATGAAGGTACCAGACTCGTCTGCTGCAGCTGGCTGCTGAATCTGAACAAGTGGAAGTCCCACTGCTACAGGCCCTCAGCAGCAAATAACTCAGCTAGAATGAATTTGCACACGAAAAATAAAGTTTTAAAAGAAAAGCACAGCAAGGAGGTTGGATAAGCTTATGAAATTATTAATAGTATGTGGAGCTTTTTTCTTCTAAAGTAATGATCTAAAACTGGCTCACATTGGTAGATAGTGAGGACTAAGATTTCCAAAAGTGATTAGGGAGTTTTGGGTGCCCAATGGGACACATTGCAAGGAGCCTGATTTTCAGAGGGTAGATGATCAGCATCTGAAACGACTAGTTACTTTTGAAAATCTTAGCCCAAGTTGTTACTATCTAATGCAGTGGTCTCCAACCCTTTTAAGCACAAGATCACTTTTTAAATTTAAGTGCAATCCAAGATCTACCTCAAATACAAATATCCTTGCCCCGCCTCCTTCCCGCCCCTGCTCACTTCATCCTCTCTCTCTTGCTCATCCTCACTCACTTTCATCAGGCTGGGGCAGAGGGCTGGGGTGCAGACTCTGGTCATGTACTAAGGGATCTGGAGTGCAAGAGGGGCTCTGAACTGCTCTTGGGGCAGGCAGTTGGGATGTATGAGGGGGTTTTAGGTACAGGCTCTGGAATGGCATTTGGGTGCAGGGGTGCTCGAGGCTAGGGCAGGTGCTCAGGGTGCAGGAGGGGGTTCATGACTAGGGCAGGAATTCAGGATGTGGGCTCCAGCTGGACATTGCTGACCTCAGGTGGCTCCTGGGTGGTGGTGCAGTGGGGCTAAGACAGGCTCAACCCTGCCCTGGCCCTGGCCCACTCCATAAAGCAGCCAGCAAACTCCCTCCATCCCAAGCCCTGTTGTGCCCCCTCTCTGCTTTGTGGAGAATGGATACAGGGTGGGAGGGGGCATCTTGATATCAGCGCCCTCCTCTCCCTTGCACAGAAAGCAGGAGGCTCCCCAGTAGGAGGGGCAGTTCCAAGGCAAAGGGCAGGAGATAAGCAGCAGTGGGGGAGGGGCAGCTGAAGTGCAGGCACTTGACAGCCTCTTGGCCAAACCAGTCAGGATCACCTGTCAGAGGCTACAAGATCTACCAGTAGATCCCGATCTACTGGTTGGTGACCACTGATCTAATGGATGTTCAGTGTTCTATAGGAAATGAATTAAAGGCAACTGTCACTGTTTCAGAATGACTGTACCTATCTTCCCCCACTCCCATGGTCCACTCCAGGGCCAGATCTGCACTGGTACTTTACAGCACTATACATTTTTGGCTCAGGGGTCTGACCTCCCCTCTCTCCTCCGAGTTTAGCAAGTTACAGTACTATCAAGTATCAGTGTGAATCAGGCTTCGGCACTGTTAGCAACTCCCCTCGTGTAGATAATTTACATAGAAATCTCTCCCAGCACTCACGCCATGGCCACACTTTCCGTTTAAAGCGCTGCTGTAGATGCGCTTTAAACTGTTAAGTGTAGACAGATCCTAGGAGTTTCCAATTAGGTATCAGGTCTCTGGCTGTCAGCTGTCTGAGTAGTGACCTTTATCCCACTCCCTTCTCACAGGCAGGTTTAAGGCTGCACAATTCCCTGCCTTACATTCTGATAGCCGCAGCTACCCAGTCTGCCAAAAGACCAATACCCTGAGCTTTGCTTTCTCCTTGAAGGCTCTGATCGGCGTATTGCCAGCAGTTACAAGTTAGCACATGGCTCTTTCTAACCAAGCACCTTTATGCTTAAAATAAAAGCATTACACACATTTAATTAAAAAAAAAAGTTCCTGCATTCATGCATGCTTACTGGAGGTAATTTACACAAAGATAGGACTTCATTTTTTAGAGTCCTGTTAGGTCAAAATCCTCTCAACCCTTCTGCAGGGGTTGGATCCCACCCTGAGACAGAAGGTCCCGTCAATTTGCTGGATCCAAAAGAAGGCTCTGAGTTAGTTCCAGCTTAACCTTTTATACCAAAATCTTTCCTTTGTCTCTCCATCTCTGGTAAATACAGCTTGAACCGGAATATACAATATACAGGCGGCAATGTGCCTTCTACTCTTTTCCATCCATTTGTGGAAAAAACTTCTGTGGGGGCAAAGGAATGTGCACCACTCGTAAAAACAAAGGACTTAGCTGTGGGCGCTCTGCTAATCAGCTGGGTGGCATTTGAATCTCTCCTGAGCAGCCGCACAAGTGCACGGCTTGCAGGGAACACCGGCAGGGGTCTTGGTCCAGGTCTTGGTGTTTGTATTGCAGGTCTCACCAATAACACTCCTTGGCATCGGCAGAGCGGCCCAGGATTTGTTTGGAAACTCGGGTCTTGTCCCATTGCTAGGAAAAACTCCTCCACAACAGGGCAGTGGTTTGTTGTGAGGAAGATTTCACGGCCACCAGCATGGTGTCTCCGGTGTGATGGGTTGGGTCACAGAGATCCCTGTGAGACTGTCAACTGAAGGGCTGATGAGACCACTGAGACCACCTGCCTGGCATCTGAGGTGCCCTGTGACCCTGGCCTATGGAGACAGAAGCTCTGGTCTCCCCCAGCAAAGGCCCAGGTGTAGGGTTACAGCCCATAGCAGAGCAGGATGGACAAGGAGAGCAAATCAGCTCTGGGAAGCTCAGTACTGATATTGAGTACTGGTACTGTGACTTCACACAGCACCTAGGTGCACAGCCCCTGTGAGACCAGAACCCCACATAAGTCCATCTTAACCCTTCATAAAAGTTTTACACAGAGCAAGCTCATAAAGTTTGCCCCCTTTATCAATGAAAGAGAGAGTTGTACAGCTGTTGTCCCCCGCAGGTAACTGGGTCTATTAATAAACAAAAGTGATTCCATTAAGTATAAAAAGGAAGATTTAAGGGATTGCATGATAAAAGACAGATCAAAGTAAGTCACTAAGCTTAAATAAAACAAAGCCCACCAGCTAAGCCTAATACAGTAAGAGAAGTTTCAGAGGGGCAACCCGGTTAGTCTGTATCCACATAAACAACGAGGAGTTCTATAGCACCTTGAGAATTAACTGATTTATTTGGGCCTAAGCTTTTGTGGGTAAAGACCTACTGTGTCAGAAGTGCATCTGAAAGCTTATATATATATCTGTTAGCCTTTAAGGTGCCACGGGACTTCTTGTTTATGTAGATACAGACTAACTGAATTATCCCCCTGAAACTTAATAATTTCCTACCTTAGTTCTTATTTCAGGTGAATTCTTTTCAGGCCAGAGCTGTTATTTCTGACCTTCTCAATCCTTGTCAGAGTCCTTTTTATTTCCAAATGTTTTCATGTACCCTCTTGGCATGGGGAGCAGTCTGTAAAGCCAGCTAAAGACAATCATTGTTTGCATCCCATTTCTGACATAGAATTTCCCTGTGGCATGAGGTTTTTGTTCAGTTCCCCATCCTCTGTGGAAAAGTACAAAATTCAAGACCAACTCCAGCACCCAGTGGCATGGTCACATGTCTTTATAGAACTGATCATAATCCGAACTTGTAGGAAAAAGACTATTCACAGATCATTGTCTTGACTACCGGGCTGTTAAGTATCACTAGTGACTTTCACTGGTATACCTAGATTAACAAGCAGGTTTATACTACATATTTCTAACTGAGTATAGGAATGATGCATGCACACACATAGAATATACACGTTCTGGGGAGTGCAAGCCCTTCAGTGATAGGTCACATGCCCCATTTTGCAGAAAGCATATTTGAATTATGCATATTCAAAGCCACATTTCCATAAAAAACACAGGGTGCATGCAGCATGGCACCTGACTTTGAGACTAATCAGAGGACGTTACTACTACCCAGGGATGTGCCATTCAGCTCTTTTATATACTTGAAATTGATTTTTAAAAGAGGCTTGGAAAGTTCTCTAAATCCCAAAATAAGCTTGGAACACAGTAGCTGGAGTCCTGCAGAACTGAAGTACAAATTGTTGACCCTCTCTGTTGCCTTAATGAAGTTTTACAGCAGAGGATGTTTTCCTACACTCCACCCTTTTAAAATGTAATGTGGTGGCATCAGAGCTAAAGTTGTACGCCCACTGGTGTATCTTAAAAAAATTCAGAATTGTTCAGTTCCTTTAATGGAACCTATTTTATGATTCCTTTGGGTTTCTTTATTTTTATGTGCTTTCATTGTTTCTGCTAGGTGGATGAGCTGTATGAAGCCTATTGTATCCAAAGACGTCTTTGTGACGGCGCCAACAAAATGAAGCAAGCATTTGCAATGTCGCCTGCCAGCAAAGCAGCTCGAGAGAGTTTGTCGGAAATCAACAGAAGTTTCAAGGAATACACGGAGGTCTGTGCTAGTCTGTGTAGTCCATTGCTGCACTGGTTGACATCAGTGGGAGTGTTTCCATAGATTTCAATGGGAATTTTGCCTGAATAAGGACTGCAGGATCAGCCCATACAGAAGAGCAGCTTTTTCCCCTTTTGAAATATTTGACTGATTAAAAATATAATGGGCTAGTTTGTATTTACTTTCGTGGGGCAGTAGACCACCTGCAAATACAAGCTTTCACTCTGCCAGAGATGGCTGAAGTGAGCATTGTGACATGATATTGTAATGCCACAATATCGCCATCTGAACATGCACCCGGGAGCCACTGTTCAGGAAAAAGCATAAGTCTGCCCTTAGTCTATTTGTCTGGACTCTAAATTCTTTCCAGTTCTGTAGATTCCAGTATATTATGGTTTCCATAAATGCATCTGCTGCATCGGTTCTGATCATACTCATTTATTAAGGTGTGATTGAATCACGATATGGCAAAGCAAGAGAGAGGCTTTGGTAGCATGACAATCACCACAGCTCTTCAGTAACAGCAATCTCCTTAAATACAGAAAAGGCATTGGGTAGGGTCCAATGGCCCTTTTCTCTCCACAGTCCTTTCTCGTCGTGTGTTCCACATTACTCAAAATATAACAACATGCTGAGACCCACTTTAGCAAAAATCCTTGGCTGGAGGTGAGTGAGAAAATGATTAGTTTACACTAGTGGTGGGCAACCTGCTGCCCATCGGGTTTCTATGTGTGGCCCACAAGACTTTTATCATTGCCCATGTACAGAGTTGCCAGATTCACCTGGTTGCTGTCCACGTAGGTTTTTTTTTCTATTGGTGTTTCTAAAATGACACACACAAAGCGAGAGCACGTGACGTGAGGTGCGTACTGATTACACAAAACACTGACCTTGCATTGTCCTGCATTCAGTCACAGCACTGCTAGGGTTCAATTGGCACAGCCCGCAAATTCTAGATATGCAAGCGCAGTCGGCAGAACTACCCTGTCCTGGGAGACCACCCTGGTTGTGACAGTCTTGTGGCCCACTCACTAGCCTCAGTTACCCATCACTGGTTTACATCATGATGGCTGAGACATTGCATTGGTAGAACAAAAATTGGAAACGCAACAAAAGAAGAGCACTGGGCCAAATTCAGCCTTGGTGTAAATAGGCAGAGTTGACCTGAAGTCAGTAGTATTGCATCTGTCTATTCCAGGGCTCATGGTGGCTTTTAATTTTGCGTTTTGAGATATTTATTTTTAATCTAATGAACATTGTGGGGTGTTTTCTTTCCAAACTATTCTTTATATACATATAAAAAAGTAGGAGGTTGGCCTGATATCCGTTTTCTGTCTTCCAACACAGAATATGTGTACCATTGAATCAGAGCTGGAAAACCTATTGGGGGAGTTTTGCATCAAGATGAAAGGTAATTGCCTCCCTCGCCACTCTTCTGCATGAACAGAATTGCCAGCGTTCTCTGCGTGTGTTCCTGAAAGCTCTGAGATCAAAAGCTAATTTAAGTTTAAATGTATGAGAGGTTTGTTTTTTCCAATCACATCAACTGCTGAGCCTTCAGAACCCTGACTTATACCCACCCCTAGTAGAATGGATCATCATACTGGTTTGATCACATCTGTACAGTAAGCTCTTCAAAGACAATACGTCCTATTGGTGAGGAGACAATACGTCCTATTGGTGAGGGAGGTGGGTAATTAAGCTTGTGTTGCTTTGGCTAACAATGCCAACAGCGGTGCAGTTTCTAAGGCTACTCTAATCTGTTGCCTCTGTTTCTGTGTTCTTTCCATAAGTCTGCTAAGCAATTGTGCCAGTGGCTGTGGATCAGAATTGTAAAATGTTTTCTTATTTTGGTACCAAGTTTCAAAGTCATTTTGCCTTTGCACAGATTGATTTGGGATGATCGGGGCAGGCAGGTTGCTTTTTGAATAAGTTACAAATGAAGAATAGGGGGGGCACCTTCCTCTCCCAGCCCCTGTAGAAATATACTTTGATTAAGCTGTAGGGAATAACAGAGGTGAGGCACAAGCCTTGCGGGTGAGCCCAGTAATACCAAGAGCTACAATGCTTCCCTACTTGTTTTCAGACTTGCTTTCCCCCATTCCATTTTGTGTCCTTTCACCCAAACAAGTGCAGTAGGCCAGGGGTCAGCAGCCTTTGGCATGTGGCCCATCAGGGCAATCTGCTGGTGGGCTGCAAGACAGTTTGTTTACATCAACTGTCCATAGGCATGGTTCCCGGGAGCTCCTAGAGGCTGGGAACTATGAACCGCAGCCTCTGGGAGTTGCAGGGGGCCATGCCTGTGGACAGTCAACTTACACAAATCATCTTTCAGCCTGCCAGCAGATTACCCTGATGGGCCATGTGCCCATCATTGCTAATCCCTGCAGTAGGCTAATGCCTCTGGATCTGGTTAAAGACAAAGATGGAGCTGTGTTTTAAACCGCCCTCTCTCCCTCTTCCATCAGGCTGAAGACAAGTTTCTTTTATTTACATAAAATATGCTCAGTGATGCTGGCTGCCTAGCAGAGATCAAGTTGGCTGATACAAGCACCTCTGTAATGATGGAAGAGGCAGCAGAGTGCTAGTAAATGTAAATTATTTATAAAAAAAAAATTAGGAGGTGGGAGGCAACATGAGCCCTGACAGAGAGCAGCTTTGTTCTTCTGCTCCCAGTATCAAGGTGAGAGTAGAGGAGATGCTGTGTTCCGTTCGAAGAACTCATTGCAAGTATTGAAAGGAAAGGGCTTGGGTCTAGATGCAGTGGCCAACTATCGATCAATCTGTAGCAAAAGAAAAAGGGGTTATCTGCATTAGGTAGAATTTAATGCCTCTCACTTGTTTTGCGGGTAGGACAGTAAAGATTGGAACTCAACAATCTTATGTTCGATTCCTTGTCATGGGATTTGGGTTAGCCACATAGGCACAGACCCTCAAAGATACATAGGCACTTCACTCCCTTTGAAATACATGTGCTGTACTTCCCATCTGTAGAATGGGGATACAATGCTTCTTTATCAAAACAAGGTGTTGGGATACATTAGGTTGTAAGCTATTCAGATACTGTAGCAATTGGGCCCATATAAGTATTGTTTAGGGTAAGATAAAGAAGTGTAATTAGGAGCAACGGGATGAAGTAAAGTTGAAAACTTACGCCAAATATCAGCAATAACTTCCTTCTAGGGAGAGAGAAGAGGCTTCAGGAAGGTGGAAGAAGTTCCCTCATGTGAAACAATTTAAATTATGCTTGTTCAAAAAATAGATGTTTACAATAGCTAAGAGAACAGGCTTTGCAAGAGCAGGGAGAGGGACGTGACTGGTGTGTGTATCTAACTTTTATACATCTATGAAGAGAAAGTGTCTTTTGAGAATCCTGCTCTTTATAATTTCTCTCTCAGATTGGTAACTGTTTGCCAGTAAATTTAATGCAGTAGCACTGATGCCAACTTTTACGAGCCCCATGATAATGGGAGATGTTATTTGAAAAGCTCAGCTTCTGAAGTCATATGGCTACATGAGAAGCTCCACTTTGTATTTAAAAAAATAAAGAGTTTTCAGTCCTTATGCTTACAGAGAAAAGCTTGAAAACATGAACTGTGAAGGCTCAAAAAGCAAATATGAACCACTCAAGTTAATTATTTGTTAACCAATTTCCTGATTTGTTTAAGGCCTGACTCGTGGTTTTTGAACAATTGGGGCTGGCAGTGGTGGCATTCTCTGGATTTGTGTATCAAATGGCAAATATTTTTAAATTGAGGAAGAGCTCTTACTGAAACAGTAAATTAGGCTTGTGAAGGATTGCTGCCACCTATAGACAAGCTTGAGAATAAAATATAGTATTGTAAACCTGTACCAGTGGCTTATGTACTTAGTAGGGCTGTCAATCAATTAAAAATTAATCATGATTAATCACACAAACAATAGTCCAAAAATATTTAAATAGTGTTCTGTTTTCTGCATTTTAAAGTAATTTTTAATTACACAGAGTACTGCGTGTACATTGCTCACTATATTTTTAATTACAAATATTTTCACTTTAAAAAAAAGGAGTAATTGGGGGAAATTGAAAAATACAAGCAGTCCCCAACTTACGCGGATCCAACTTACGTCGGATCCGCACTTACGAACGGGGCTCTCTCACCCCGGAGCTCGCAGGCAGCGGTCCCGCCACCTCGACCTCCGGGGCGAGAAAAGCTGCTCCCGGTGCCCCTGGTCTGCTGGGGACCGTCTCCAGCAGACCAGGGGCACCGGGAGCAAAGCCGCAGCAGCGGTGGGTTCCCGCACTTCTGAGGCTTTGCTCTGTCCCTGGTCTGCTGGGGGGGGGGGGGGCTCAGCTAGTGTGCCCCCCCCCCAGCAGACCAGGCTTTTGTTGTGGACCCTGGGGCAGAGCAGCTGGGGCGCTGCCGGTTGGTCCCGCAGCGCCGCTCTGGGCACTACTGGACCAACCCGGCAGCACCCCAGCTGCTCTGCCCCAGGCGTCCTGATTCAGCCGCTGCTGGTCAGTTTCAGCAGCGGCTGAATCAGGACGCCTGGGGCAGAGCAGCTGGGGTGCTGCCGGGTTGGTCCAGTAGCGCCGAGGAGCGGCGCTACTGGAGCAACCCAGCAGCACCCCAGCTGCTCTGCCCCAGGCGTCCCCAAGTCAGCCGCTGCTGAAACTGACTAGCACTGACTACAGGAAGCCTGAGGCAGAGTTGCTCTGCCCCGGGCTTCCTGGAATCAGCCGCTGATCAGTTTCAGCAGCAGCTGACTTGGGGACGCTTGGGGTTCTTAAGTTGAATCTGTATGTAAGTCAGAACTGGCCGTCAGTTTCAGCAGCGGCTGAATCTGGACGCCAGTTCCGACTCACATACAGATTCAACTTAAGAACAAACCTACAGTCCCTATCTTGTACGTAACCCGGGGACTGCATGTACAAGTACTATAGTGCAATCTCTTTATCATGAAAGCTGAACATGCAAATGTAGAATTATGTGCAAGAAAACTTCATTAAAAATAAGACAGTATAAATCTTTAGAGCAGTAGTGGGCAACCTGCAGCCCTTTCACGTTCTGTGTGTGACCTGTGAGACATTTTGTTTTACATTGCCCATGAGCAGGATTGCCAGATTCCACTGGTTTCCAGCCGCGTACTTTTTCCCCCTACTGATATTAAAGTGGCACACACGTAAAGCAAGGACTTATGAAGTGAGGCGTGTGCTGATTGCACACAGCGTTGACTGGGAGAGCTGTGCACACCCTGGCAGTGTCTAGACTGACAAGTTTTTCTGCAAAATCATCTGATTTTGTGGAAAAACTTGCCAGCTGTCTACAGTGGCTGTTTATTTCCGCAAGAACACTGACGATCTTACATGAGATCGTCAGTGTTCTTGCGGAAATACTGTGCTGCTCCCGCTCGGGCAAAAGCCCTCTTGCGCAAATCATTTGCGCAAAAGGTCCAGTGTAAACAGCACAGTAGTGTTTTCCGCAAAAAAGCCCCAATTGCGAAAATGGCGATCGGGGCTTTTTTGCAGAAAACCGCGTCTAGATTGGCCACGGATGCTTTTCCGCAAAAAGTGCTTGTGCGGAAAAGCATCCTGCCAATCTAGACATTCTTTTCCAAAAATGCTTTTAACGGAAAAGTTTTCCGTTAAAAGCATTTTCGGAAAATCATGCCAGTGTAGACATAGCCCCTTTGCATCCAATCAGAGCGTTGTTATGGTTCAATTGTCACACCCCACAAATTCTAGGTATGCAAGCTCAGTTAGCAAAACTGCCCTATTCTGGGAGACCGTCTTGGTTATGATATCCTTGTGGTCCACTGAGATGGAGAGCCACTCATGTGACCTAGTCACTGGCCTAGGTTGCCCATTGTTGCACTAAAGTTTTACATTGTTTTAGTTTGAGTGCAGTTATGTAACAAAAAAGAAAATCTACATTTGTAAATTTCATGTCACAGTAGATATTGCACTATAGTACTTGCATGAGGTGAATTGAAAACTAATTTATCATTTAGTGGAAATATATGTAATAAAAATATAAAGTGAGCACTGTATACTTTGTATTCTGTGTTGCAATGGAAATCAATATATTTTAAAATGTATTTAATACATTTAGATTAATATTGTTTATCAATGTAATTAAAACTGATTAATCATGATTAATTTTTAAATTGCAATTAATTTTGAATTAACTGCAATTAATAGACAGCCTTAGTACTCAGTGACCATTTCACTAACTGCCTCAAAACCAACTTCTCTCTGTACAAACTACACTCAGGTTCTGCTCTCAGTTTAATTAGTGGACTATAATTGTTGTTAGAGAAGTGACATCAATGTAAATGAGAGCAGTTTTGGTGCATAATCTTGGTTATGTCTGAGTGCTTTCTCTGAGTGTGTATAAAAATACACCATGCAAGATTGCATATGGTATTGGGATCAATTTACTTGCAGATCTAAGCTTTCTTTATGCAATTTAAAGTGTATATTTTATGCTCCACTGAATATTTGCATGTATTAGAGCAGGGCTATTCAACATGCAGCCCATGGGCCGCATGTGGCCCGCAGTCAGGGGCAGCCCTAGACTAGCTGCCAGCAACTGGCTTTCTAGGCGAACCCTGCAATCTGCTCCCCCACCTCCAAACCTCTCAATAATAGTGCGCCACTATTTGGCGCTCCATTTAACTTGGCGCCCTAGGCGACTGCCTCGTTCACCTATATGGACAGGCTGCCCCTCCTCGCGGCCCATTTGTTTGTGGCCCGCGGGTAGGAGCCAAAACAAAAAAATAATCAATGTAATAGTCTCCTGTTGATAAGGGTTTTAGTACAGGCAGTCCCCGGGTTACGTACAAGATAGGGACTGGAGGTTTGTTCTTAAGTTGAATCTGTATGTAAGTCGGAACTGGCGTCCAGATTCAGCCGCTGCTGAAACTGATCAGTTTCAACAGTGGCTGAATCTGGACGCCAGTTCTGACTTACATACAGATTCAACTTAAGAACCCAAGGCATCCCCAAGTCAGTTGCTGCTGAAACTGATCAGCGGCTGATTCCAGGAAGCCCGGGGCAGGGGCTTCCTGTAGTCAGCCACTGGTCATTTTCAGCAGCTGCTGACTAGGGGACACCTGGGGCAGAGCAGCTGGGGTGCTGCTGGGTTGGTCCAGTGGCACCCAGAGCGGCGCTACGGGACCAACTGGCAGCGCCCCAGCTGCTGTACCACAGGCGTCCGGAGCAAAGCCGCGGAGCACGGGGGCAGCGGGACAGCCCAGACGCGCCGTGGCTATCCTGCTGCCCTCAGGCTCTGCGGCTTTGCTCTGCTCTGCTCCCCGTCCGCCAGGTCTGCAGACCAGGGGGAGGGGGAGCAGAGTAGAGCAGAGCGGTGGAACGCGCGGCCAGCTGACAGCCCAGACGCGTCTGGGCTGTCAGCTGGCCGCGTGCTCCGCTCTGCTTCCCCCCCCCCCCCATGGTTTGCAGACCAGGGGGAGGGGGAGCAGAGCGGAGCAGAGCAGAGCGGCAGAACGCACGGCCAGCTGACAGCCCAGACGCATCTGGGCTGTCAGCTGGCCGCGTGCTCCGCTCTGCTCCCCCCCCCCCCCCTGCAGATCAGGGGGAGGGGGAGCAGAGCGGAGCACATCAGAGCGGCGGAACGCGCGGCCAGCTGACAGCCCAGACGCGTCTGGGCTGTCAGCTGGCCGCGTGCTCCGCTCTGCTCCCCCTCCCCCTGGTCTGCAGACCAGGGGGAGGGGGAGCAGAGCAGAGCAGAGCGGAGCAGAGCAGAGCAGAGCAGAGCAGAACGCAAGGCCAGCTGACAGCCCAGACGCGTCTGGGCTGTCAGCTGGCTGCGCGTTCCGCCGCTCTGCTCTGCTCCGCTCTGCTCCCCCTCCCCCTGGTCTGCAGAGGGGGGGTGGGGGGCAGAGCGGAGCGCGTGGCCAGCTGACAGCCCAGACGCGTCTGGGCTCTTCAGCTGGCCGCGCGTTCCGCCGCCGCTTTGCTTCCTCTCCCTGGTCTGCTCGAGACCAGGGAGAGGAAGTGACCCGTTCGTAACTGCGGATCCGACGTAAGTCGGATCCGTGTAACTCGGGGACTGCCTGTAGTTAAATTCCTGGACTGTCATTGCTCATTAAAAGTGCTGTCATATGGGTGTAAATTGGGTAAATATTCCATTTTATTAATATAAGCAGAACTGATTTAAATGGGACCTGCATGTTGTGTAGTCTTGCCTTAACCTTTGTTTTCATGCCTGTCAGTGTGAATGAAGCTATTTGCGTATATATTTTCATGTATATGCAACCACACTTAAGTTGTAGCCCTCAACATGTGCTGTGAGTACCATTGTGGCCCCCGGGGCTTCCAAAGCTGAGTAGCCCCGTATGAGAGAGAGAGAGCGCAAGCACGTGCGCGCGTGCGTGCGTCCAAGATGATAATTAGACCCACAACATGTCATGGCATGCATCTCAGGCCATTTATGTCAATATAGGGAACTCTGTGTTGGTGAATGTGGAGACCTCTTTCAGTTTATCAGAGTCTATAATTAAATTTCTCATTTGACTACGTCATAACAAAAACTACTGGGCAAAAAGCTGAATGAAAAAAATGCATTGTCATTTGCCTGATATCAGTAGTTTGAGTAGTGAATATACTGAACAAAAACCAAACTGTTGGACAGCAAATTATCCAAAATTGCTCTAGAATGAATGTTTCCTACTTGTATTACATTGAAATAGTTTTGTTCATTTCACATGATCCCCATTTATAATGAAACATGACACAGAGATCATGAAGAAGAAAAAAGTCGTAAACTGATGCCATGTCACCTTTAGAGCTCAATGGTTCTTGGCACACTTTACGCAACAGCTGCCTAGGAAAAAGGAGAGGATGCAGTTTCCATTTCTTGGGGCTGTAGTAGGGGCTAAGAAATTCATTTCCAATCCACCAGAAGATTCTTATGGATTTGGGGCTTGTCTTATTAACTGACATGTAGAGGTATATTAAAGAGTGTGAGGTGCTAGTAGGAAGTTTTCTTAACTAAAATCCAGCCAGGCACACACATCAGACATTCAAACACCAAACAAATCAAATCCATGATTGGGTTACTCTCTCACCTATGGAATACATCCTACTCTCATGTTGCCCTGGAACAAAAAGTGAACACAACAGCTTCTCTGCCATCAGTGGGATCTTTATAGATAGCCTGAATTTCCAACAGCAAGAAATACAGGTGGGTTCAACTCTTTTAGAAAGGATGTTCAAAGTGGTGAGGCACGTGGCAAGAGTGCACTGATACCATAGGGCTATGGTTTTGATCGGGTCATAAGCATCTGGTTTATACAGGTAAAGGGAGTTAAAAAGGGAAGAAAAGGTTAAATAAAGAGTACCTTCTGAAACCAATTTCAAATGTCATTTGCTCTTAGGTCTGGCTGGTTTTGCTCGTCTTTGTCCTGGAGATCAATATGAGGTAAGTATCTTATCTGTTTCCTTAGTATAAAGTAAGTGGGAGTAGGGGAAGATTTCCATCATTGTGTACATGATCATGCAAGTAACTTATCGTGGAAAGAGCTGTTTTTTCCTCATGTAGCTAGTAAAAAACCCACTCCCCACTGTAGTTTTTATGTCTGAGTATGTCAGCAGCAATCAAGACCCAAAGTTAGTGGTTAATAGCTATTAAGATAACAATAGGTCTGTCTCTAGCTTGTTTAGAAAGAAATAATGCCTCACAATATCTTATTCTTGGCATAAGTCTCCAATTCATCTGTGTAGAAGATGCCTCCTTTATCTAGTCAGAACAAACTAAACAAAAAGGATAAATCTATTAAAGTAAGACAACATCAATGGGTTACTAACACCAGGTTAGAAAATATACAGGAATGACAGAATAGGTCTTGCTGGTGGGGGTGGCCCTGTGTGAAAGAAAGCATAGTCCAGGATAGTAAAAATCTTAAAATGAATCAACCTGTTCCACAGGATCTCTAGGGATAGAAATTTCATGTCTGAATAATACAAGTATAGTAAGTGTAATATACTAATGACCACCTGAGCAGGATGGTGATGGTGATTCTGAAATGCTTCAAGAGACTAGAGATATTATAAAAATACAAAACTCAGTAATGGAGGATCTCAGCTATCTCTGTATGATTGGGTACAGGTTGCTTAGAAGAGGATTCAGAAATAAAATTTCTAGACACCACTGACTGCTTTTTGGAGCAGCTAGTCCTGGGACCCACAGGAGTAGAGGCAATTCTTGATTTAGTCCTCAGTGAAGCAGAGGGTCTGGACCAAGAGATAAATGTAGCTGAACAATTTAGGAAGAGCAACCAGAATATATTAATATCCTTCTTGGGGGAGAAAATACCAAAGATGATCACCACAGTAGCATTTAACTTCAGAAAGGGGAACTACACAAAAAGGAGCACATAAAACAAACAAATTAAAAGGTACAGAGACCCCAAAAATGAAGTAACTATAAGCTACATGGAAGCTTTTTAAAAACAGCATAAGAGGCTCAAATTAAATGTATACCCCAAATTAAAGAGAGGACTAAAAATGGCCACCATGGCTAAGCAACTGATAAGAATGGCTGTGGTCTCTTAGCCAGAGAAGGTTATGTGAAGAGGAGAGAATGGGACTCCCCCAGCCAACCTCAGATCATTCATACAAGCTTCATATAAGCATATCTATTTTGCTGGTTTTGCAAAATCTCACCACTGAATCTGTCCATCCCTAGCAATGATGCAGTATTACTAAGGATATGCCCGTCTCCTTGTTCTCAGTCCTAGCTGCTCAGAGGGAAGGCATTTCTGGTATTAAAGGGGTTACCTTCCCTTTTTGCCCTTGGCTCTGGATCTGTAGGAGCAAGTATTTTTGCAAGACATGAAGTGCTGTAAGAGCAAATTTATATTATGAAATGAATATGAGAACACAGTGCAGTGCCCCTTCAACATTGCTTTTCCACCAAACCTGATGGAAAGTCAGAGTTCATTATTCTTAGCATCTGTTCTTCAGGTGTGTTTCAGAAATGACCATTTCCCTCATACCTTTGAGAAAAGGTAGAGCATGCATGCCAAGAAACTGAGAGGACTTCTCTGTCTCTTAGATTTTCATGAGGTATGGCCGCCAGCGATGGAAATTGAAAGGCAAAATTGAAGTGAATGGCAAGCAAAGCTGGGACGGAGAAGAAGTGGTTTTCCTTCCTCTTATTGTTGGGCTGATCTCCATTAAGGTAAACCCTAGTTAATACCTGCTGTTAAAAGCTGGCCATAAAGCTGACATACAGTATGAAGCCCTGTTCTGAATACTGCTGCTCTTTACCCTTGCAGGTCACAGAAGTTAAAGGACTTGCCACTCACATTCTAGTGGGAAGCGTTACCTGTGAGACAAAGGACTTGTTTGCAGCTCGGCCCCAGGCGGTTGCTGTTGACATTAATGATCTTGGCACTATAAAGCTGAACCTTGAAATCACCTGGTAGTAAGTAGAACTGCTTTACTTTTCAGTTGGTCATCACCTTTTCAAAGCCAACTAGAGTCTCATGCCCTCTTTATTTCCCTGGTGAAGAGCATTGGGAGACAGTGATGACCCCCATTTTACCACAGACTTCCTGTGTGACCTGGGGCTAGTTGTTAACGGTGTGTTTATATTTACAGCAGCATGTAGGGCCCAGATACTGCATGCCCAGCTAACACAGGGGCAAACAGCAGTGTAGGCAGTGAGTCATGAGTCAGTTGAGTAGAATAGCACAGACTGGGTTCTTTACTAGGGTTGCCACCCCTCCAGGATTGTTCTGGAGTCTCCAGCAATTAAAGTCTCAGATAAGTAGCCATGTTAATCTGTATGTGCGAACAATGAGGAGTCCTGTGACACCTTAGAGACTAACAGAGGGGCACAAACTTTCATGGGTAAAATCCACTTCATCAGATGAATTGGAGTAGACGTGAGAGAGGCTGGGGTATATATAAAGAAGAGGTTGCTTGTGTTAATGAAGCTAATCAAGTCAGGATGGAAGTGGCTCATTCACAGCATTTGATGTGGAGATGTGACTATCCAAAGAGGGGAAATTGCCTTCACAGTGTGTTAACCAGTCAGGTTCTTTATTCAGTCCTAAGTTGATAGGGTTGAATTTGCAAATGAATTCCAGTTCAGGTGTTTGCCTTTGTAATCGGGTTTTGAAATTCTGTTGTAGAAGGACGGCTACTTTCAAATTCATTGCTGAATATCCATGGAGGTTAATGTGCATTACCATTCCTGATGTCTGATTTGTGTCTGTTTATCCTTTGGCACAGAGACTTTCCAATTCAGTCAATATTCATGGCAGAGGGGCATTGCTGGCACCTGATGGCATGTATCACATTAGTGGATGAACAGGTGGAGGAGCCTCTGATGGTGTGGCTTATGTGGTTAGGTCCTGTGATGGTATCACTTGTATAGATGTGTGGACAGAGTTGTCATCGGTGTTTGTTGCAGAGAGAGGTTCCTGAGTGAATGTTTTTGTGGTATGTTTGTGGCTATTGGTGAGTGTTTGCTTCAGATTGGGGGGCTGTCTGATTTTTAAAACACTAACCGTGTAACTGACTGAAAGTCCATCAGTTACATGGTTAAATGCTCCTTGGGCTGCTGACGCCGCAGGTTCCTTGAACCACGTGGACCCATGGGCTCCTGGCAGCTCTCAGGGGCTGCTAGTGCAGCTGGTTCCATAGGCTTCTGGTGATGACTGGCCCTGCAGGACTCCTGACGGTGGCTGGAAATTTAGCCAGTATGATTAACTGATAAGCTAATGCTTATTAGTTAGCTGGTTTACTAGTTAACCTCTTACATCCCTCCTTGACATAGCTTCAGGGTAGCAAAAAATCCCTAGACAGCACGGGATGAGAGCGCTAGGATTCAAAGCAAAATTTCTTGGCACTTTAATGAAGTATCTGACATCTCCAAACAAACACTGAAGTATTTAACATTTACATTTGTGTATATCTTAAAATGCAATAAAGCATGAAACCAGTCATGACAACTGCTGTATTCCATTGTGATGCAAGGGCTCTTTTAATAATAGACTGCCTTACTCAGTTATGTATGATATGTGTCATCTCAAATGGAAGATGATTCTTCATGTTGTAAGTCACATCATATTAGCATATATAAAGTTATTCTTGGCAGTGGACTACTTTAATCCTAAAAGAGGATCACACTTCTAAGCTACCTGCCTAATGAACAAGTTTCAGAGAAACAGTTCACTTAAAAATGGAATTATCCTTTTTAGATTTGTTGTTAAAATCCATTACTTTTGTTTTGTGGCAGGTGCAGCTTATTCCAAGGAGCCAAATGAATAAAAAGGAAACATTTTTTCCTTGCAATACAGTCTCCTTCAGTCTAGTGAATGTGTGACTTATTTTTTGCAGCCCATTTGATGTTGAGGACTTGACCCCATCCACAGGCAATGTGAACAAAGCATCTGCTCTCCAAAGAAGGATGTCCATGTATAGCCAAGGCACCCCAGAAACTCCTGTCTTCAAGGATCACTCATTCTTTGTAAGTTAAGTTTGACCTCATAATTATATGGAAAGCCTCACTGCCATATCAACATCCTAAATGCTAAATTGATTTAAAATGCATTTTCCCAGTTTCATCATATTGCCCTTATAAACTCTTTATGAAAAGCAACACAATTCCAGATGTTCCATCTAGAAAGAAAGCGTGTTTAGGTTCCTGGAAAAATACACAATATAGTCAGTTATCTGATGCCCGTGCTTCTGCCTGTGTGCTTGTACTATCTGGGTAGATTTTATGTCCGTCCTGCAATAGCAGTTATAAAAAAAAATTAAGACTAGTCCTAGTTTAATATAACTCAAAGGATTTGCACAGGGCAAAGGTGTCACTTAAACCCTGCTTAAACCATACTTTGATGGGTTGAATAGCATTTAAGTAGCACAATGGCCTTGAAAATGAGGTGAATTTCACTCCTAATATCTCTAAAACTAGCCATTTAAGTGCTGTAACTATGATGCATTGAACTAACTCCCCCCTTTTTGCTTTAACTGATGAAGAAGTGGCTACATCCTCCACAAGACAAGCTGCAGTTGTCAATTTTAGATGCTCTGCAAGACACTTTCTTTGACAAGCTTCAGCGCAGTCGCTCTTTTAGTGATCTGCCATCTCTGAGGCTGAAGCCTAAATCAGGGCTAGAGCAATATGTGAGTTTTGCTGGTAGGAGGGGTGTGTGTTTGTGTCGTGAATGTTTCAATGCTCTGAGGCCTCAATGCTCTTGAGGCTTTCTTGTTTCCGTGCATGCTCTGTTTGATCATCTAGTTTGCTGACTGGTTGCAGGGAAGATTGAGCATAAGCCTAGTGCTATTCTCAGGACAGTCAATAATACAATTCAGTGGAATGAGGACCACTACCTAGGGATGAGGCAAAGCTTCTGTTACAAATGATAAATCAGACAACACGTCTTTAGGAAGGAAGGCAGATGCTCTGGTTGATGCTCTGGTTTTCTTGTAATCTGACTTCCAGTACTGAAAGGAAGTATAAAAATGTATGCACGTGGAAAAAAGTAACAGAACTGCATATATATTAGACTTAGAATGAAATAATAAAAAACATTGAACTTTTGCCTAGAGCAGCTTTGAATGCTTTAATCTTATAAACTAAGCCACTGTATAAATGCTTACAGCTTTCTTCAGCAAACTGTCAGCAAAACATTAGCATCACTTTACATCTGTGTTGTGTTCACATGTGAGTTGTGAACAAGTGTGCTGTGCAATTCAAAAAATTCAAGGGTAAGGACTATGGTAAAAATGACAGGTGTTTTACTGTAGGTTACAATTTTTCCATGTCATTCTGACAAGATTCTGGTACTTCCAATTTTGCTGTGGTTTTTTTTTATTATTATTTTCCTTTTAAAGTTCTACATTTCTTTTCCCTCGATCTACTTTAAAGATTGGTTAAAATAAAATAATTTGTTCTAAAACTCCAAGATGTCTCAGACTTGTTTATAATGAAGACGACATTAGAAATTTTTTTAATACCACATAATTCATTTCAAAGGAGAGTTAAATGTGAGATATTTATACATTTTGCTCCTTTTTATTGATGCCTTGTCTAATCAAAGGCTATTTTCACTTAAAAATACATTCTGGTGAAATTCTGCTCCCCCTACAATGTATAAAACTCTCATAGTGGTCAGTAAGAGATGTTCACGTGAGTAAAAGATGGAGAGCTGAGATCCACTGCACAGACCTAACCGGAGAAAACTCTGTCCCTCAGAGTATGTCTACACTACAAAGTTAATTCGAACTAACGGACGTTAGTTCGAATTAACTTTGATAGGCGCTACACAAGCGCTCCGCTAGTTCGAACTTAATTCGAACTAGCGGAGCACTTAGTTCGAACTAGGTAATCCTCATTGTACGAGGACTAAGCCTAGTTTGAACTTACTAGTTCGAATTAAGGGGTGTGTAGCCCCTTAATTCGAACTAGTGGGAGGCTAGCCCTCCCCAACTTTCCCTGGTGGCCACTCTGGCCAACACCAGGGAAACTCTATTGCCCCCCTCCCGGCCCCGGACCCCTTAAAGGGGCACGGGCTGGCTACGGTGCCTGTGCCAGGTGCAAGCCTGCCAGCACCCAGCCAGCAGACCCTGCACCTGGCACGGCTCGAGCCAGCCACCCGATGCCCCCCAGCCCTCCCCCTCTTCCTGGGACCAGGCTGGCGGCTCCTGGGAGCTTTCCCAGGACCTCAAGAGGCAGGCACCCACCTGGTCCAGTGCAGACATCGTGGACCTCATCCACGACCTCCCCACTAGGCACAGGAAAGCGGCCGTCTAGGGCAGGAGAGCTGCCAGCCTGGCCACCCAGGAGCAGGTTTGCATGAAAATCAAGGTGGTCCACTGAGACCCCCGACCCTGAGCTTAGAATGGCTGTACTGGGTCAGACCAAAGGTCCATCTAGCCCAGTAGCCTGTCTGCTGACAGCGGCCAACCCTAGGAACCCTGGAGGGGATGGACCAAAGACAGTGACCAAGCCATTTGTCTCGTGCCATCCCTCTCCAGCCTTCCACAAACTTCGGGCAGGGACACCACTCCTACCCCCTGGCTAATACCACTCCATGGACCCAACCTCCATGAATTGATCTCACTTCTCTTTAAACTCTGTTCTAGTTCTAGCCTTCACAGCCTCCTGCAGCAAGGAGTTCCACAGGTTGACTATTTGCTTTGTGAAGAAGAACTTTCTGTTACTAGTTTGAAGCCTGCTACCCATTCCTTTCCTTTGGTGTCCTCTAGTCCTTCTATTATGGGAACTAATGAAGAACTTTTCTGTATGCACCCTCTCCACCCCACTCATGCTTTTATAGACCTCTATCATATCCCCCCTCCATCTTCTCTTTTCTAAGCTGAAAAGTCCTAGTCTCTTTAGCCTCTCTTCATATGGGACCTGTTCCAAACCCCTCATCATTGTAGTTGCCCTCCCCTCTCCCACCCTCTCTCTTCCCCTCTCCCACCTCCTTTTCCCAGTCTCCCCCAGTTTTGTTCAATAAAGAGAGATTCTATTTTTGAACACAATTGTCTTTTATTTTGAACATCAGGAAGGGGGGCTAGGGAGGGGTAAGTGGAAGGAGGTGAGGGAGGAATGGGGTACGAGCGCCCGATGGGGAGGACTGGGCTGGCTCTGCAGGCTTCTGGGGGTTTAACCTCTCCTGCAGCCCCCCCAATTGCCCCCTCTCCCCAGATGGCAGCCTGCGGCAAGTGCAGCCGGTCTGATGGCCGAGTGCTGTGATGTGCCCAGTGTGGGCACTCAGGGCACTCCAAGCCAGGACTGCTTTGCAAGCGGGACACCCCTGAGAACTGTCTGCCCGGGGTGGGGGTCGGGTCCCTTTAAGCACAGCCTCGGCTAGCCTGAGACAGCAGCTCCACGCTCTAAGTCCTCCTCTGATGCCCTACCGGCACTGCTTCCGGCCAGCCTTAACCCCGGTTCAGGGACCACTCTGTGTGGACATGCTAGTTCGAATTAGCAAAACGCTAATTAGAACTAGTTTTTTAGTCTGGATGCGTTAATTTGAACTAAGCTAATTCAAACTAACTAATTCGAATTAGTGCTGTAGTGTAGACATACCCTCATTTAGATATTCTACTGTCTTCTACTTGTCAGTTTGTCTCAGAACTGGTGGAAAAGGCATCATGAAAGTTTTTCTGTTTTTTTTAATCTTCTATGCGACCTACATTCACCTGTTATTCTTAGTGTAACAAATACATTTTTTGTCAAAAGTATTGCATGACCCTGAAAATCATATAATATTAAGCATTAACATGAGCTAGTTGAATAGTTTTGTGATTCTGGGATATTTTTGCTTTAAAAATGGGTGGGGGGGGGAAATAAAACAGTAAATCTGAACAACCATTAAATGAGTACAGAGGTGCACAAAAGAGCTGTAACTACATGACAATGAATGTGAAGTAGTAAACTGAATAATGCAAATTAAATTGCTGTCTGCACTTTTATCCGATAATAATGTATTCAGATCTTACTGTTTTATCATGCTCAATTGCTGGCTCTGTTTACTTGGTCAACAGAAAAGAAACTGACCAAGTTTCCTAGACCTGATGTAGCAGGTAGCACTCACATTGAAGAGTGCAGGAGATGGGCAGGTTTATGCTAGAGCTGTGTGTGTGTGTGTGTGTGTGTGTGTGTGTGTGTGTGTGTGTGTGTGTGTGTGTGTGTGTGTGTGTGTCACATGCAATGAGAGCTGCATTTCTGGTGTTTTAATTTTTACATGTTACATTATCATTGCAGTCCAATTCGCCAGACGGTCTCTTTGAAAATGGGATGGCAGCCAATGAGAAAAAACCAGTATCTTTCAGTTTTGGCGATATACCCAATGGAGATTGTTCTCCTCAATCCAGCACAGTCAATTCGGTCTCTACTCTTGACCCTTCTAGTCCTGAAATTACTGTCATACCTCCAGAGCACAAATCCTCAACGATGGATACTTCCAGCACAAACTCATCCCTGGACTCTACACCTGAGTCAAAAGACTTGAAGTCAGAGCCAGAGCACACACCAGTAAATGAGAACAAGAAAAGTTCCAGAGTAACCTCTGAAGTTCATCAAAAGCCTCCTGGCCCTGGGAGCAATAACCTATTTATAGATTCTAGGGTGCCTGTCTCACTTCTACAGGACACAGATGAAGTGTCAGAGCTGAAACCAGTGGAACTGGATACCTATGAAGGCAACATCACCAAACAGCTGGTAAAAAGGCTCACCTCAGCAGAGGCTCCAATGACACCCGAAAGGCTGCAATGTGAGGGATCAATAAGTGGCGAATCAGAAGGATATAGGTCTTATTTAGATGGAAGCATAGACGATGCCTTTCAGGGGCTTCTCCTAACACTTGAGCCACATAAAGAACAGTACAAAGAATTCCAGGACCTGGACCAAGAGGTGATGCGTCTGGATGATATTCTTAAAGTAAGTATATTTTCAGAAAACACTAATAAAGAACATCAGAATGAGTATAGTAGGCCCTGTGAATTGTAAACAGCAAAGTACCATTTGTTCAGTCTGCTTTCAAGAGCTCACGAAAAATATCTAAAACCAACTGATTCACTCCAATCACGATTGACAAACCATCTCTTTAGATTAGGGGTCTCCAACCTTTTTACACCAAAGATCACTTTTTAAATTTCAGGGCAACCCAAGATCTACCCTGCCCCTTCCCTGAGGCCCCGTTCACTCCATTCCCCCATCTCTCCATCACTTGTTCTCCTGCACCCTCACACTCATTTTCACTGGGGATGTGGACTCTGGGCCAGGGGTTTTGAGAGTAGGACGAGGTGAGGAGTGCAAACTCTGGAAGGGAGTTTTAGTGCAGAAAGGGACTCCAGGCTGGGGCAGTGTGTTAAGTGCAGGATGGAGTGGAGAAGGGGGTGCTGGCTTGGGTGGGAGGTCAGGGCTGCAGGAGAGGGTGTAAGATGCAGGCTGTGGCTGGGAGCCAGCACTTATCACAGGAGGCTCCTGGCCAGCAGAGTGAGAAAGGCTGCTTGCCTGCCGTGACCCCATGCCACTCTCAGAGGTGGCTGGTTGCAGGCTTGTCTGTACTCCCCTGGAGCGGAGGAGGCGGGGAGAGAAGGCAGCAAGACAGCATGCCTCCATGTGCTTCCCCCTGCCCTGAGCACCTCTCAGAGCTCCCATAGGTCAGAAGCTAGCCAATGGGAACTGCAGGCATGGGCAGCTTGCAGCGACATGCTGTCCCATTTCTCTATTCCCCCCCCCCCCCACCATGGGAGTAGAGATGAGTTTGCAGCTAGAAGGCAGCCTGTCTGAGCCCTGCTGCACTGCTGGGTTTTAGTGGCCCAGAGATCATGATCAACTAGTTGATTCTGTAGCCTCAGCCAATCGATCGTGATTGACAGTTTGGTGACTCCTGCTGCAGAGTGACATTTTTGTCGTTTGCAGTTTGGTTACAAGTACCTTACATTCTTGAGCAACTCATAGTTTAATGTAATTAGAAGATGAAAAAATAACGGGGTTACCTTAATGAACAAAAAATTGAATAAATTGCCCCCACTGCAGAAATTATATAGTGAAACTATGACTATGTTGTGCAGGAGGTCAGATGACAGTAGTCCCTTCTGTCTATAAAAATCTGCAGGCTAGAACCTCAGTTGCTATAAATCAGTATGTCTCCCTCTGAAGTCAATAGAGTTCTGTCAGTTTCTGCCAGATGCAGTTCTGGCCTCATAACTGAAGGGGTAAAATTTTTCAAAAGCATCTAGGTATCTTAGCAGCACCAGGTATATTGAAAGTCACTGGGACTTTCGCTCTTAAATCACATATGCTACTTTGTAAACCCGCTCCTGAGTATCTAAATCATAGTACCAAAGTAGTGTACGACTGGAAGGGACCTCAAGAGATTGCCTGATCTAGTCCCCTGGACACAAGGTGAGACTGTGTATTGCTACAAATCTTATAATTAGGTTAAGAATGAGACTGAGTATGTGATAAAACTAAAGGAAAAATGATTTTAACATATATTACAATACGTAGTGTCTAACCTTAGATTTGTTTTACAGCTCTTCACTCATTATTGAGACTCATTTTTCCCCATAAGATGATATTCATGATTCTTTATCATGAGGGCAGAGTTAATTGGAAATAGCTGATTTCAAATGCTTCATATTCATATGCCAGGTGGCCTGTTGGCATGGTCTGAATAGTGTAGAATTAGCCACATAATTGAACTAAGGAAAGGAGGGAGAGGTTGTCCTTTTACTTTACCATTTTAACATCTGTGTTTCCATTGGCATTTACAGCTACATGGTACTTTTCCAAGCTAAGTGCTTTTTTGACAGCCCGTGCCTCCTGCTCTGGCTCCCTGAACTAGCTCCGAAGTGGATTTGTACACGAGAGACTACAAGTATCGGGTATTTTTGAACTTCTCAGCCGCTCTGCTGCCTGTGCAAATGAGGTCAGCTGTCAGAACAGTACTGGGGCAGGGGAAAGTATTCATTTCGCTCTGTGAAGCATATCATAACAAAAGGAACAGAAGGGGGGATGCATGTTCAGGTGGTGCTGCTTGGACTCTTGAGACCACTGCTGCTTTGAGATCACCATTCAACCTGTTAATTTGCTTGAGGATCGAGACTGTGGGTCACTCACTGAGTTGCTGGAATTTATGCGCAAAAGGGTCAAGACAAAAGTTGTTCTAGATGAAGAAAGCTTCTCTTGACTCTGTCAGCAGGAAGAGAAAAGTGGCAGTTCAGTTGCCAGTTTTATTTTGTCCAGGACAGGAAACTGCCTTCCTAGCTCTTCAAATGTATAAGCAGAATGAAAGGTGGATACCTATCTCACAGGGGTGTTGTGAGGATTGTTTAATGTTTACATAGCCTTGGAAGGTGTAAGATACTGTAATGCTGAAGTATTAATATTATGTACAGATGGCATAGGTGCAAAACTCCAAATCACCCCCAGCTGTGGGCAAGTGTGGTGCTGGAATCGGACTTGATTCAATAGAGGAATGTCTTGCTCTCCTCCTCTGCCTCTAGCCCTGTACAATAATATGGAGAAATGGGACCAAATTCATACCTGATTTAATCCACTGAAGTTATCCCAGGAATGAATTTGGCCCAGTATTGCTTAAATGAATGCATGTAATTAAGCTTCTGTATCTAAAATTACTGCCTTATATTTTCACCCTTCCACATGTTAATTAACGGTGTCCTCTTGAAGGCCACCGAAGGTCCCTTCCCTTGACTAAGTGAAAACATAATCATTTTTATAGGACGAGAGTTGAATGCCAGCCTTGATGTGTTTTCCATTTGGAGCTTTTTCAGTGTGCCAACTTCAATTGTATTTCTTATGAATATGAAGGTTTGAAATTAACATAACCCAATAAAATGAAGTTTTAAAAAGAGCATGAAAAGTTGTAAACTCTCATTTTATCCCTTTATCCGTGATTAAACATGTGTGGTGTTCATTGGTTTGTTCTGCCTTTGCAGTGCAAGCCACCAGTAAACGGAAGCAGGTCCTCCAGTTTCAGTCTAACAGTTGAAAGTGCTTTAGAAAGCTTTGATTTCCTGAACACCTCTGACTTTGATGAGGAGGATGGTGGAGGTGATGAGGTTTGTAATGGTGGAGGAGGAGGTGCTGACTCAGTATTTTCAGACACTGAGCCCGAGAAGACTAGGTAAGTGAACAGTGACAGCCAGCTTGAGGCTCTTGAGTCAAGCTGCTACACTAGTTCTTTGTCACTAACAGAGAGGATCCTGGTGCACACATTATTCAAGGAAGATTAAACTAGATATCTGAGGTTATCAATCTGAGGTTTTCTATTAGTTAACAATATGAATCTCTTCAAATGCAGGTATCAATTTTTCCTTGACCAAACTACCACAGTCTCTTCACCAAAAGAGAAGTGTAATAAATTAGTGCCCCAAAGATCAATATCTGCAGAGCCTCTTCCTTGATATAGGTTTGGACCTAGGTTTCCTTGATTTGGATTTAATAACTAATTCCTCTGTGTTTTTCCCCCACCCTTATCTTTTCTCTCTAGCCCCATGAGTGTTTGCAGTGGATTAGGCTTGTCAGTAACAGTAACACAGGGCCAGATGTAAACAGCATGGTGTAGGTTTCCTTTGAACTGTAAGAGTGATGACTGGTACTTTGTTCCTGGCCCTCATTCCGCCACTGTCTGTGTGAGGAGACATAGTTGTGTGTTTATGTTCTGTCACATCACCTTGTGAAACTGACTGTGTTTTATCATTAGATCCTCATTATACACGTCACCTCAGCAGAACTAAAATATGATGCACAGAGTCTGCACACTTCAGCTAGGATTGCAGAAGGAACAAAGAACACACAGTGGCTTTCTAAAAGGAAAGCAATGTTTCCCACTACCTGTCATAGCACCTGTAAGGCATTTTCAAGCCTAAGTAAGCAACCACAATTCTGCCACCAAAAAACTAAACACCCCGATGCATACTTTCCCTCCCAACTTGGACTTATGGTGGAAGTAAATTATGTAAGTTGCATTGTTTGCTAACTTAGGCATTATGAACTTGACCCTGCTCCCACTGAGGTCAATGAAAAACTGCATGCAGTCAGGCCTTCTATAGGCAGCATTGCAATTAAGTCAATTAGTGTTAAATGAAAAGGGCTCCTTTTTTTTCTAATGCAAAGTTTGACAGCAGCCTCAATTCCAACTCTGATTTTAGCTGAATTTTAACATGTAGTTTAGAGCATCTAACCAAGGTGCTGCGGATGCTCTGATTTTTAAAACGTTATTGTACATTGGAAATCAGTATTGGGCTCTACATTCAAACCAGGAGAGAACACTGTTGCAACAAGAAAATGGAAATAATGATTTAAACACAGTGAGAATAAGTTTTATCCTGTGGGAAAAAATACTGTGAACTGTTTGTTATACATACTATGCCTAGAACAGCAGATGGAAACATCATATCTTTTATGCCAGCCATATTTTCTCTTTTACTAACAATTAAACCTGGTGTTCTCAAAACACTGATAAATTAGTTCTTAATGGTTTAATTTTTGAGAGAACTACAAATCAATCATGCAGTTTAATTCAGAACGATTTGGTAAATAATAAAGTCAACAGATGAAAAAATAAAAAGTGTGAACATGGGCAAATTTCAAAGACTTCTTGGGGAGTTCTCCACAAAAGTGGCATTGTTCTGGAGGAACAAAGTAGACCACTGTGGACGCAATTTGTCTTTTAAATGTATACAATCATTCCGCATTCATTACACAATGTTACTGCCAAGTTAAGATATGATGTATTCATTAAAAGGCTTCTGGCTTATCAAGGGCTGTTTGGTTACAGATCACTGCTTGCAGCAATTCTTCTTGTGCCTGATGTTAGTCATGTTGAGTTAACGTGCTCTGTCCGCATGAGAAGAAAATCAACTCCTTACCCAGATTCCTGCATTAACAGTTACAGATCGGAGCACTCAGAAGCCAGAGGGCACCTCAGTGAAGCTTTGACTGAAGACACAGGAGTTGGGACCAGTGTAGCTGGAAGTCCTCTGCCACTGACCACAGGGAATGAGAGTCTTGATATCACCATAGTTAAGCATTTGCAGTATTGTACACAGCTCATTCAGGTACACCTGCTCTTTGGGGTTATATTTTCAATAATATTCCTAGCAGCATGTGAGGGGCAGCAACTTAAGGTTTACATTGCTTGGTGAATTTAATGCTGGGTGAAAGTGAGGCAGGAGTCAAAATGAATTGAAGGGCTGGTCGGGGCCAAGAAAGTTTCTGCAATGTAGCTCTTCTAATATGCCTCAGTTGTGACCGGCCAGGCCTCTGTTGTGCCAGTCTTGGCCTCTTCTGAGCTGAGAGAGTCAGACCTGCAACTATAGGACTGTTTTGCGACATGAACTACTAGGAAAGAGCAAACCACTCAATTCACTTTCCCCCAGATCCAAATCCTGGCACTGAACCTGCCATTGGCTTTGTGTCTGAAACTCCCATTGACTTCCACTCCACTTTCAGTTTTATGTGATTTTTAGATTTCTAGAGGTGACATGGAAACCCATTGGATCCACTGTTTATTCTAGCTCAAGCCCACCGGTGGGGGTGGGGCGAGAGGAGAGGGCAAAGGGGGCAATTGCCCCAGGACCCAGTATTTCAGGACCCAGCCCCCACCGCTGCTACTGCAGCAGTGGCCAGAGCCCAAGGCCATTGAAACTGCCACCGGAGTACCAGGCGGTGCTGAAGGGCTGTCAAGGGAAGGCTAGCCCCAGCTCCACCCCTTGTTCCTGAGGCCCTGCTCCTTCTGGGAATGCAGAGTCCCTCACCTTTGCAAAGAGCTCAACAATTCAGTTGGCTACTCTGCTCTAGCTAAACCCCAGGCCTCTGGAAGTAAAACAAGATATTTTTGCTTTTAAGTAACACAGAGGCATTGAGGGAATAAATACAAGATGATTCTTTAAATGCAGGGAGTTGTCAAATGCTACTTTTGCATTGGATTCTGTGAGCAAACACAGTGGAATGTACAACAATGTATCAAAGGCCAGTCTTCGTGTGAACTAAGTCTGGATAGTTTTGCATTACACAAAACCAAAGTAAAAGCTTGTCCCAGGATTTTGTGCTTTGCTTTAGAGAAAAATCAGTGTTTTCCTATTGTATTGGAATAGATTGAAGCCTCATTTACTGCATTTGGCTCTCCACTCCCAAGCAGATACAGTAAACACCTATTTCTAATGGCCACAGGCTCACTCCTGCTACAATGAAAAGCTAGGCCTGCTTCTGACATCTTTCTGATCTAGACAGTTAAATCCCATCCCTGTGGAATAAGGAAGGGTATTGGGCTCAATACTGGAATAACAGCATGAAATTCTGTGGGCTGCACATGTCATGCAGAAGGTCAGACTAAATGATCTAATGCTCCATCCAGTCAAAGTGCGTAAAGCAGCTCTTCAGTATTTAAAAGTGTATTTAGGTGTCTATAAATGGATTTAGGTACTTTAGTTAGGTATCTATACATAAAAATTAAGCCTCTAAAAATTAGTGTGCAACCACTGCAAAACATACAAGCATCAGAAGCTTTAAGGGGATACTGTACAATAGAACCTCAGAGTTAAGAACCACCGATCTGTCAACCACAAAGTATGCAATAAGGGAGCAGCTCCAGGTACCAAAAAAGCAAATGTAGCACTGTGTTAAACACAAACTACTTTAAAAAAAAATCAAGGAAAAGCAGCATTTTTCTTCTGCATAAAAAAGTTTCAAAGCTGTATTAAGCCAATGTTTGGTTGTAAACTTCTGAAAGAACAACCATAATGTTGTGTTCAGATTTACAAACAACTTCCGTTCTCAAGGGGGACTACTATACAACCAGTTTATCACAACAGTTTTTACATCAGATCAGACAATTTCAGCATGATGAAGTGTCCTCAGGACTGTTAGTAGGGTTCAGTAACTTTTTTTAATCCTTGTTTTGTTAGCAAATTGTGTTCTCCGGTAAAACTCCATTCGTTGTAAGAAACCTCCTGGATAAGCTGTCCAAGCAGGTTGTAATAGTAGGAAACCTGGCAGAAATCAGCAGTGAGAATATGGGCAACATCATTTCTGTAACTGAAGGTAGGTAACAGCGTAGGACGTTGCCACTTGGAAAGATTGGACGCATGTGTGTGTGTGCGTGTGTGTGTGTGTTGGTTGCCGTTTGGAAAGATTGGACGTGTGTGTAAGTGAGTATAAGTCTTCCTAAGAAGTTATCTGACTTAGTAAATTCAGTTGCACTGAAGGCTGACAGACATTTGCAGAAAGACTTTATACCACCATCTAACCTGGTGTCAGTCAACAGATGATGGCAGGAGACCTCACACTGGGCTAAGGTAGGCTAAGGAGAGAGACATGCTCTCTACTTCCAGTGTGACTCCTTTCCTCTGCCACACCAAAAGCAGATGGCTGCAGTAGCACAGGACATTGCCAAAGCAATTGGTGAGGGGTCTTCTCTGAGTAGTCAAATTCTTCCACCACCTCTCATTGTCCAAAATGGGATTTGGAGGAGATCTAGCTCATAGAATCAAAGGCATGACACAGTCTCTGAATAATTTGTCTAGAAGGCTACTTTTCATTACCATTATTGACTAACACTTTGGAGTTCTATAGCATCTTGGAAGAGTTTTACAAATATTTGTAAGCCTCACAAACCCAGTGGAGTAGGCAGATAAATAGTGTTAGCACTATTTTGCCAATTAAGAAAAGAGGCAAAGCAGTTAGGGGAGCTGCCCCAGAAGGACAGTGTACCAGAACCTGGGGTAGAATTCTGGTGTCAGTGGTTCCCAGTCCTGTGTTCAGATCATCACATCACATCTCTGGCACTTAATGGTAATCAAAGAACCATTTTCCAGTTCCAATACTGGATCAAAAGCAAGCTTGCTTTTATCATTTGGAATGTCTAGACTACAGGGTTTTGTCGACAGAAGTCCATGTTTGTCGACAAAACTATACCTGCGTCTACACTACCGCCGAGTTCTGTTGACAGTACTCAGCAGTTTTGTCGACAGCAATAATTCTACGAGGAATAACGCCTTTGTCAACAGAGTTCTGTCAACAGAAGGCGTTATTGCATCTACACTGTCCTTTGCATCTACACTCTTATGTAGACAAAGCGACTTGCTTTGTCGACAGTATCTGTGGACAAAGCCTCTGTCAACAAAAGCCTGTAGTCTAGACATAGCCTTGGATTTTTAGTCTGGGAAGCCAAACACAGAGCTAGCACTTCCTGTGAACTGGGAAATTGATGGTTTGGGGAAACCTATTCAGCAAGAGGGTGGGAACAAGTATTCCTCTACCTGTTTACGTTATTGCAACAATTTTTTTCCCTCCCTCCAGCAATTCCAGAATTTCATAAAAAGCTCTCACTGCTGTCTTTCTGGTCTAAGTGCACTGGTCCTACAGGAGCATATCATACCTCAGCAGACAAAATGATAAAGCAGCTGGATGTCTCTTTTGCCACAGCTGTGAATGAAGAGTGCCCAGGACTTGCAGAAACAGGTACATTAAAAAAAATCTACCCACAAGTCAAGGTAGATCGGTCAGAATATGTCTACTAGTGGGCTTCTGAAAAAAATGCCAATATGCTGAGGCCAAGTTTCTCTCACCTTCAGTTACACCTCTTCAATTCTACAGAGACCTTAACTGAAAGTAACTGATTTAAAGTTTTTTTGCCACAATTTGTAAAAACCAAAATAGCAAACAAAGGAATTAACTGGTTTAAAGTCCACAGGATTATATATAAAAAAAGACTAGCTCTGATAAACACACACAGTTACACATGCATCTGAAGAAGTGGGTCTTTGCCCACAAAAGCTTATTCTCCAATAAATCTGTTAGTCTATAAGGTGCCCAGGACTCCTTGTCGCTTTTGCAGATTCAGACTAACATGGCTACCCCTCTGACACTTGACACACAGTGTATTTGTTTAGTCAAATATAGGGGAACGTTCTCTTTCTGCACTGCTGATCTCATTCTCTTGCCTGTTCTGCCTGCCAGATTCTCACCCATGTCAATAGAAATTCTGCATATCAACTTGAACTAGGCAAAAGATCATTGCTGCAGGCTAAGTCCTGCCCCTCAACAATCTCATTGACTTCAGTGGTGTTAGAGTGGTGCAACTTGACACAGCATTTGGCCTTCTATTGAACAATGCATGGCATCAGGTGGAGAGAAAGGATGGTCTAATGAACTGGGTGGTGTGCCGGCTTTGAGAGAACGTTTCAGTTCCTGACAGAGCCGCAGACACACGGGCTGTGTCTAGACTGACAAGTTTTTCCTCAAAAGCACCTGCTTTTGTGGAAAAACTTGCCAGCTGTCTACACTGGCCGCTTGAATTTCCGCAAGAACACTGACGATCTCATGTAAGAAATCAGTGCTTCTTGCGGAAATACTATGCTGCTCCTGTTTGGGCAAAAGTCCTTTTGCGCAAAAGCTTTTGTGCAAAAGGGCTAGTGTAGACAGCTAAGATTTGTTTTGCACAAAAGCGCATCTAGATTGGCACAGACGCTTTTCCACAAAAAGTGCTTTTGCGGAAAAGCGTCCATGCCAATCTAGATGCTCTTTTCCGCAAATGCTTTTCACGGAAAACTTTTCCGTGAAAAGCATTTGCGGAAAATCATGCCAGTCTAGACGTAGCCACGGTGTGGTATATGGCAAGGCACAATCTATTCACTCTCCCTTCTGTAAGTTGGCAATAGTTCTTCCCTGCCACACAAGATTTCATGAGGATGGGATCTATGAATGGTTGGGAAGAGCTCAGATACCTACAATGAGGAGGACTAGATGGACAAAGGACAATGCTGCCCATAATGAAGATGAGAAATACTGATGTTGGGAAATGGCATTGGTTTAAGTTCTGCCTTTTTCATGTTTTAAGACATGCCGAATTGAGTCAACTCTAGTGTTTTGCCTGCCTGCAGTTTTTTATTCTTGTTAATACAATGTTCCTGTGTCTTTTTCCCTGCTGCATGTAGTATTTAGAACCCTGGTGTCTCAGATCCTCGATCGAACGGAGCCAGTCCTCTCCTCCAGTCTGTCCTCTGAAATCCTCACAGTTTTTCAGTATGACAATTATTTTTCCAGCAACAGCATTAGCGACCTTGGAAGCTATTTGTTGCAACTTGCAAAAGAAGGTATAGTGTCTAAGTTCTGGCTGGTAGAAGGCTAATGTATCAATGTACTTTTGAGTAGCAGATGAAAATAATTTGGTCCTTGGCTTGTTTTTTTTTTCATTAACAAACATGGAAGAGGGAAACAGCTGCCTGGGGTGTTTGAATATGATTTCAGTGGAACACATGCATATTGAAAAAAAAAAAAGGTGTGGGTATTTCCAACTGACACCTCCCCCCAATACACATACATGCTCATTAGTATTAAAAATAAAACAAGTGTGTAAAAAATAATATTTAGGAGCTGGATGGTATTGTTGGCTTGGTCCCCAAATTTGGAAAGTGCTGTTACTGATTTCACTCTTTCCTTTATCCCCATCCTAATCTTTGGTCTGTGAAGTGCTGAGCAAAGTGCTTGAGGAAGATGAGCAAACTCTGTGCCTTGCAAGAACCACTCAGCAATTCAGAGGACCTGGCCTGTAAACTCAGCCCAGAAACTGACACTTGGCACCAGTGTTCCCTGTAAGCTAAGTGCTTGTGAGACCACCCACGAGAGATCCAAATGCTGCCCAGCTGATTAGCAGAGCGCTCACAGCCAGCAGCATGTGTATCTGTGGGTGGTGCACAGCCACACATGCCTCAGCGCACATAACATTTACTCCACATAGATGGGGGGGAAAAAAAGGAAACATTGCTTGGCACCTCTTGGGCTTTTACTGCTGAAGATGTGAATTTCATTGGGTAATGTGATCCATCTGAAACGGCTTTTGAGGGACTCCTCCTAATCCTCTGTTCTGCATGACGACAGCGTAGCCTATCTTGGTGTAGCCGCAAGCTTTTACTCAAAGGAAGCCAATAGGAGAAATGTTCAGTAGGTAAAGACATTCTTGGTACAGAGATAGAGAGATTGATAGGCCTCCCCAGGTCGTGCTTCCACTGGTCTGTGTGGAGAAGTTTGCATGAAGCCTGCTCTCACTATGACTAGCTGAAGCCAATGCTATTGAACACTCACTCATGAGCACTAAATCTAGTCACTTTTCTAAAATAAACACGCACCCCCCCCAAAAAAACAAACTAATGACCAATATAACATCACTATTACTATCATCAGATATCAGTCTCTATGTAAATGCCACTCAAGAGTCATGGTCTTAAATACAGAATGTGCCAAAGGAAAACACATCTTGAAGTCAACTTTATCCCCTAGGGCTATGTCTAGACTGCAGGCTTCTTTCGAAAGAGGCTCTTTCGAAAGCATCTTTCGAAAGAGCCTCTTTCAAAAGATCGCGTCTAGACTGCAGGCGGATCTTTCGAAAGAGAAATCCGCTTTTTCGAAAGAGAGCACCCAGCGAGTCTGGATGCTCTCTTTCGAAGACGGCCTCTTTACATTGAAGAACGCCTTCTTTCGAAAGAGGAACTTTCGAAAGAAGGCGTTCTTCCTCGTGAAATGAGGTTTACCACCATTGAAAGAAAAGCCGCGTTCTTTCGAAATAATTTTTGAGTCTGGATGCAGGGGAAGTTTTTTCGGGAAAAGGCTACTTTTCCCGAAAAAACCCCTGAGTCTGGACACAGCCTGAGCTATTCAAGTTTCCTTGCTACAGTAACTGATTAGGTTTCCTAGCATCAGTTAAAATGTGATGACTGGACCCTCACTTTATGATGGGAATAAGATTCCTAACATTCCATTTAACACATCTGTTACTTCTGTGGAGAACGTAGGCCAGTTCTCAGCAAGAGTAGCTGGGAGGCAGAGCTCAAAGAGCAAAACATTGCCCAAGCTGGAGCACAGAAATGCTGGTAACTCAGTGAAGCAGTGATTTTTCACTTTCCTTTGTGCCTGTGGAGAGTTGTTGTAAGTGGAAAGGGGCAACATAATTGATGGGGATAATACAAAAACAAAAGGAGAATACTGACATCTCTTTCTTTCACATTCTAGCCTCAGTGGTTGAGAAGCTGCAGACATTAAGAGATGAAAAACTGCTACAGAATATCTCTGAGCTAACCTCCAGCAGTCTTCCACCTCAGCAGGAAATACTGAGGTCCTTGGCTTTACTTCTGACAGAAAATAAAAATGAAGTTGGCGAGGCTGTGACATCACTCTTGTTAGCTTCAGCAGAAAACAAGCATTTCAGGGAGAAGGTAGGAGATGGAGGACGCAAACCAAACTGCAAAAACAACTTACAGCATAAAAGATTATATATAATCACATTTTAACTTGTAAAGTAACTTCTCAGAGAGTCTTGCAGTGGTATTTTAGGAATGTTGGTCCCAGAATTTTAGACACACAAGATGGGTGAAGTAGTAAAAATAATTTGATTTATTTTATTTGTACATGAAGAGGAGCTCTGTGTAAGCACAAAACTTGTCTCTCTTACCAACAGAGTGTAGTCCAATAAAAGATATTGTCTCACCCATCTTGTTTCTCCAACTCTGACATAATGGGTGTGTCTAGACTACATCATTCTGTTGACGGAGCCATGTAAACTAGTTTACCCAACATAGTCAATGAAGTGGGGATTTGAATAATCCCTGCTTCATTAAAATAAAAATGGCCTCTGCGCTGTGCCAACAATCAGTTGATCCAGCACAGTGCCGCAGTCTAGACGCGTATCAGTCGACGAGGGTTAAGGGAGCGGTCGACAAAGGCTTCCCTTGTCGACCGATACGCGTCTAGACTGCGGCGCTGTGGCGGATCAGCTGATTGTTGGCACAGCGCGGTGGCCATCTTTATTTTAATGAAGCGGGGATTATTTAAATCCCCGCTTTATTGACTGTCGGGTAAACTAGTTTATATGGCTCCATCAACGGAGCCATGTAGTCTAGACACACCCAATATGTACGCATGCAGCAGGTATGTCTGTACAATACCTGTCGCAATAATATCTGATCACTAATTTAAAACTGTTCACTTGACATTGTATTCGCCAATCCTCTATCATGTTTCACATTCGTGTGGGTGCCTGGTAATTTATTGAAATGCTGCTGGACCATTCTTCAAGCACTTCCCTTTTGAAAAGAGATGGGTCTGATATTTTGCACTGAAGGTGATAAGAGTAGGGCAGTGTCCCTGATTTCTAGAGGAAGGAAATTGCCGATGAACAAACAAGAATTAGCTTTGGTGGTCCCTAGTGAAGTAATACATTACGGCATTGTAAACAAGTGAACTAAAGAGAAAGGAGAAGGAAAGAAAGAGGGAGAGGTTAGACCTTTGTTATTTGCAATATCCTTCCCCATTTCTGCTGTTATCCCAATGGAAGTTCATTCTTGACTACCTTTGTTGTGAGGAGGGGGCAGAACAAGAAGAGGCTGTGATGGGTCTGGAGAGGAGGAGAGGTACTCTAAACCAGTGAGATGAGTCACTATTTGCCCTGCAAGCAATAGGTGCATCTCACAGTGCTTTGCTGTTGTAGCTCCCAGCTTGGGCTACTCACAACCAGCCAATCAAGGCTCACTGAGTGTCTGTGTTAGACAGCTCTTGTTCAGTAGCTCAGACCCCAGCAGCCTTGATGACAATCAGCAAAGTGACCCCAACAAGCCTCTAGTCCCAATTTCCCCCCCAAAATTGTGTATTCTATAATATCCAGCCCTCTTTTGCACTCTAAGAAACAATAAGGTTCAATTGTTCTAAAAACATAAAACCTATCACTTCAGTGGGGGAAATATACCCTTTCATTTAAATACAGCACTGAGCACATTTTAGTAACTAAAACAAACGTAGGAATAATAGGTTATAGGTTGAGTGAGTGATGCCAAGTACAGGCAGTCCCCGGGTTACATGGATCCGACTTACATCGGATCCCTACTTACAAACGGGGTGAGGCAACCCCGCACTAGCTGCTTCCCTCCAGCAGACCAGGGAGACGCAGAGCAGCTTTTCTCAGCAGACATCTCAGCTTGAGAATAAAGGACTGAGGGAAGTGAGGTGTGGGAGAATAAAACTGAGCTCTGGAGAAATGTTTAGCTAGAGTTTCCCCTACAATATGTACTAGTTCCGACTTACATACAAATTCAACTTAAGAACAAACCTACAGTCCCTATCTTGTACGTAACCCGAGGACTGCCTGTAATTCTCCCCTTCCAAGGTTTGGACAAGCTGTTCTAGGCAGACTTCCACCTGTGCCACTTCCCCAGTGCCTGGTAGGGGAACCTGGGCCAACCCTCTACTCCAAGTTCCAGCTCATAGACTCTCACGGAGCAGAATTATGCTCATTCTCCTTTTGGCCATGAGCTATAGTCTGTTTTTTTCCCCACACCTGGTTGCTCCTTTCCTGGGCTCTGTCTTGCTCCCTCCTTCTATCCTCTGGGTTTATCATCTGTCTGAGCTTCCTCTGCTCCCTATGGTGCTTTCTCCTCTGGCTTCTCGCCATATCATGCAATCTCTAACAAACTTCCCTCTGCCAGGGAGTGAGTACAGACTGTTTGCCCCTACAGCCCCCTTCTGGTCTTAACTTTATAGAAGCCCTGCCTGTTCCTGCTCAAGTGAGCTTCATCTTTAATTAAGCATTACTGAGGCCTATGCAGTTAATGGGCCCAACTACCATACCTTAAGCCTTTCAAGACTGGTGTGGGATGAACACCTCATCACAACAGGTAAACAGCTGCCTTCTCTTCTGCCTAGGAGAAACCTGTTTTTCCCCCAGACTGGAAAGCCTAATATCAATGGGCATCAATAATACCTTCTATAGTGTTCATGATGATATCTATATTAATTACCCAGGAGGCATATGCTTTCATAAAACACCTTAGTCTGTACACTTTTATAACACAGAACAACTGTATGCAAGCAGTTGATTCAACTGCTTATCACTTGAGTTTCAGCATCCTGCCACCTCCCACCTCCACCCCAGTCTTTATAGACCAAAAAAACCTTTCTTTGACAATTACAACCTGGACCTCCTACCTCACTTGTGAGTGTGAAGTTTGCTTCCACTCTTGATGGATCTTTTTATGCAATATTTAAATGCATTCTCATTGTCTTTCAAGTAACTCCCAGGGAGGGAAAAATATGTTCCTTTTTCTAGTGCAGAGTCAGACTTGTTTACCAGTCCCTAGGTTCTGCTTGGTGTAAACACACTTTAGTCATAATTCTAGCATGTACCTTTACATGTTTACACACAAGAATATTAGTCAGTTATTAGTTTTTCAATTGATACCGCACAATAATCTGTACAAGGATTGTGGAGGGGGTGAATACAGGGTACTTAGTGTCACTGGGGAAATGGCTAAATGAAAAGAAAGGGATAAGAAAAGGGTTGAGAGGCACCAGTTAGGCTCATTCTCCCTTTGGTCATCTTCCTCTGCCCCCCTATATTGTTTTCTCCCTCACTTCCCAACTGTGCTACCTCACCTAATTTTTCATGTACAAGTGTCCCCTTCTCCTAGCACAGGCTTGCTCCATTCATGTTGGGCTCACTACCACAAGGAAGAGACATCATGGTGCATGTATCAAAACACTGTGGAATTCACTAGGAGCTACCTACTCTTGAGATTTGCAGCTAACATGGATTCTTGTTTGCTTAGCAATAACTGGAAGGAACATTGGGCTCTGAACTTAACAGCTCCTGATAGTCATCTTCACTCTCTGAGTTCAAATCCAGCCTAGGTTACTAGTGACCCAAAGCCATTACCACCCCTGCTCTGGAGGGACAACCTTGAAAGGAATGACAGCAGTTTAGTTTCCAGGACCCACTCGCTTTGTGGCCTGAGAAACTGCCATCAAGGGTACTAATTATTGTTGATTAATTAGCACACTTGTTTGCCAAGGACTGGACCACGACTATTAGCCCACAAAACTTGGGCTGGATTTCAACCAGTGACATTCCCCACTATCCTATCCAGAACCATCCAGTTACTCAATAAGTGTGATTATTTTAACTTTTCAATTCTGTATCCATGTTGTTAGGTAATTTGGTTTTCTGTGTTCGGAAATGTAGCAATACAGGCAGTCCCCGGGTTACATGGATCCGACTTACATCGGATCCCTACTTACAAACGGGGTGAGGCAACCCCGCACTAGCTGCTTCCCCCCAGCAGACCAGGGAGACGCGGAGCGGCTTTTCTCAGCAGACACCTCAGCTTGAGAATAAAGGACTGAGGGAAGTGAGGTGTGGGAGAATAAAACTGAGCTCTGGAGAAATGTTTGGCTAGACTTTCCCCTACAATATGTACCAGTTCCGACTTGCATACAAATTCAACTTAAGAACAAACCTACAGTCCCTATCTTGTACGTAACCCGGGGACTGCCTGTACATACATTTCTTTCACTTTTCTGCTCAACACAGCTATAAAACATCTTAACTGGTGTCCTTCTCTGTTTTCCAGGCTTTAATTTACTACTGTGAAGTACTAACACAGCCTGACCTCCACCTACAGAAAGCAGCTTGCATGGCACTGAAATGCCTTCAGGTAAAATGTGATGCAATCAGTTATTGTACTCCGCTTTGCTTGGAAGTTCAACACACGAACAAAGATTCTGTTCAATAGAGTCTCTTGAGCATAGATATGCACAAACTGCAAACAGCAGCAGCAATGGGAGCATTGCTTTTTATTTTGTACCTTCTGCCCTGATATTGTTGGCCTGAATTGTTTAGAATCTTGGTTTCTAAAGCAGTCAGTTTCTGATGATGATGAACTATGTATCACACATTGTCTCTTATTCCTTAATAAAAAAGATCTTATTTATTTTAGGAGACAGAGGGTGTGTCTCACATGGGAAAAATATTCAGAGAACAGTGTCTTGATAGAGAAAAAAGGGGAAAAAAGGTCTTCTAAGGCACACTTATAATGGACCCAGCAAAAAACTGTAAAACAAGAGAGGAGAGAGAGAGAGATCAGTCTCTGTTACCATGGTAATTGAGAGAGTGTATGTCACCTGTAAGTAAAAGCCTTCATAGCAAAGTGGCTGGAAAACACAGAAATCCCCTATTCAATATCACCTCAATTTCTGGTGCCATTTTTGCAACCCCACAACACACAAAATCAATCCTTGCTATCCAGCCAGGAAAAGACCAAAGGAGGGAATTCACTGTTCTCAATCCATGAGCCCTCATATGTTCCCTAAAGTTAGCTACAGTAGGTGCCGCATTTAAAAAAAAACAAAAACAAAACACAGTATTCCATGAGAGAGAGAAATATTGCACAGTGGTGATCCCTCTCAGACTGCCCTCCGAATAGATAACAGTGCAGGATACCACCTATCTATCCCTATATCTCAGCAACATCCTCTAGCTATAATGGGGATGGATGATGCACCTCCTGGAACTATGAGCTTGTCTAGCTAGCACTTGAGACAAGAGCCGCAAAGTGATTATGTGCAGATGCCCAAAGGCTAGAAGGGCACTATACCATTAATCAGGCCCGCTGGCAGAGGTGGGGGCAGGAAGCAAAGGGGGCAATTGTCCTAGGACCCAGTCATACAAAAGGTGTCCAGGAGCTCCGGTCCCACCATTGCTACTGTGGCAGCATCATCAGCCAGAGCCCCAGACCCTTTAAATTGCTGACAGAGCAACGTGCCCGGGACAGCACTGAGAGCTGCCTGGGGAAGGCCTATCTCTCTCTGGGCAGCACTGAGGACTGCTGAGCCACAGCCCCAGCCCTTTCACCCAAGGCCCCACCCCTTCTGGGGACACAGAGCAGGGCACCCCTCCGCTCCATTCTGCTCAGGAGCCCAGCCAGGCTGTTTGCCCCATTGTCATTAATGCATACCTGCCACTAGAATTCTTGGTTATTTAGTTGCTTTAATCTTGCTGAGAAAGGTATAAAAGAACTGGTGCTAGAAGCTGAAGCTACACCATTCAAATTAAAAATAAAAGGTATATCTTTTGAACAATGAAGCTCATTAACCATTGGCGCAAACGACCAAGAGAAGGATTCTCCATCTCTTGATGTCTTCAGATCAAGATTTGGTGACTTCTGGGATGATGTGCTTTAGTTATTGGGCTAAATATAGGGGTAGCTGGATGAAATTTGGAGGCCCATATTATACCAGCAGTCATACTAGATGATTAGAGCCCTATGCAGATACAAATACCTGTATCCGCATCTGTATTTGCAAAAATGAGTCGCGGATATTCCTATTCACATTCGGCGATACAGGTACCCGTGGATATAAAGCGGATAGCTGCGGATTTACAGGTCTCTATAGCTGATACATGGGTCCCTTTAAAAAAAAAACACCTATGAATCTTTGAAGAACCTGCCTACAAAGGAAAATAGAAACACTTGAGAATTTACTCCTAGTTGATGTACACACCCATCCTAACATTAGCCCTACCCCAAGGGCTGTTTTTCTGCTGTTCTCCTCCTGTGAAGGAGATGGGAGAGAATGAACCACAGAACAGATAGTTATGTTGCTTAATGCACAATGGGGAAGAATCCAGATACTTCACTCATCACTGTCGTATATGAGAACCAGAAGAAAAGAGAATAGCTATTTTGGGGGGTCAGGGGGAAGAGACATCAAATTAAACTTAAAAAAATTAGAATGTCATCTCATACGATAAAGGAAATCAGATTATGTGGCTCCAAATACCTTCTTTTGGGTATGATAGGACACTACCTATCCATCTGTTCCACTCATCACCACTTTCACAGTGGTTGCAACCAAGGAAAGGGCAGCTACAACTAAGATTTTTGCAGCAGAAGTACAGACCAGAGTTACTTTTCTAGGGAGGGAGGGAAGGAAAAGTAACAAATTGAGCTCAAACATGAAGATACAAATGTCTTCATGTGTTTGGGGAGGGAGAGATGTCGAGGAAGGTTATTATACCCACACAAGAATATGAAGAGATTGGTAATTGGTAACATTAATACATGTTTTTGCACTTTCTAGGCTACTGAAAGTATTAAAATGCTGGTCATGCTCTGTCAATCCGACAATGAAGAAATCAGAAAAATAGCATCTGAAACCCTTCTCTCTCTTGGTGAGTTGTTTGTGTTATATTTATTTTACTGGGCTATAAAGTGTCCACTTAATGCAGAGGTGGGAAAACTTTTTTGGGTCTGGGGCCACTGACCCACAGAAAAAAAATCATTTGGGGACCAAACAAAAGTTAGAAAACAAAACAAAAAAATGGCCCCTCACTGAGAAGAAAAAAGACACTTCCCACATTCTCCTCACACATCAGAGCTTAGGGGGGCCAAGGCTAGTAGATTGTGTGTGCTCCAGGGATGGCAGGGGCTGGAGCACCAGCATAGGATTCCCCAATGTTGGAGAGGAGTCTCAATCCTCAGGGGTCAGATCCTGGCAAGCTGGGAGCCACAGCCAGCCCTCGAACCTTAGGTACCCCACCCCTACTTAATGCATCCAAAAAGCCGACACAGAATTATAGAACACTAGAACTTGAGAGATCATCAAGTCCAGTCCCCTGCCCTCACGGCAGGACCAAACACCAACTAGATGTCTGTCAATCCTGCTCTTAAATATCTCCAGTGATGCAAATTCCACATCCTCCCTATGCAATTTTTTCCAGTGTTTAACCACCCTCACAGGAAGTTTTTCCTAATGTCCAGCCTAAACCTCCCTTGCTGTAGGTTTAAACTCATTGCTTCTTGTCCTGTTCTCAAATAATTTCCCCCCCCCCCTCCCTGTGACACCCTTTTAGATACCTGAAAACCAATATCATGTCCCCTCTCAGTCTTCTCTTTTCCAAACTAAACAAGTCTAATTCCTTCCGCCTTCTGTCATACTTCATGTTTTCTAAACCTTTAATCATTTTTGTTGTTCTTCTCTGGACTTCCTCCAATTTCTCCATATCTTTCTTGAAATGCGATGCCCAGAACTGGACACAGTACTCCAATCGAGGCCTAATCAGTGCAGAGTAGGGCAGAAAAATGACTTCTCAGGTCTTGCTCACAACAGTCCTGTTAATGTATCCCAGAATCATGTTTGCTTTTTTTGCAACAGTGTCACGTTGTCATATTTAGCTTGTGGTCCACTATGATCCCTAGATCCCTTTCTGCAGTACTCCTTCCTAGATAGTCACTTCCTGTTCTGTATATGTGAAACTGATTGTTCCTTCTTAAGTGGACTACTTTTCATTTGTCCTTATTAAACATTTTAAGACACTAAATCAAAATACAAGTAGACCTGTAGATTCTCACAGATTTTAAAAAAAACCAAAACACACCCCACAAGCCAAAAGAAATTGGCCCCAAAGAGGGGGGGGGGACTATAAAAAAGGAGGAAGAAAACAAGCTATACATGGTTGAGAAAGAAATGAGCTGTAGCCCATGAAAGCTTATGTCCTAAGAAGCTTGTTAGTCTTTAAGGGTACGTCTAAACTACATGCCTCCGTCGACGGAGGCATGTAGATTAGCCAGATCGGCAGAGGGAAATGAAGCCGTGATTAAAATAATCGCGGCTTCATTTAAATTTAAATGGCTGCCCCGCTCTGCCGATCAGCTGTTTGTCGGCAGATCAGGGCAGTCTGGACACGACGTGCCGACAAAGAAGCCTTTCTTGATCGGCACATGTATGCCTCGTGAAACCAGGTTTACCTGTGCCGATCAAGAAAGGCTTCTTTGTCGGCGCGTCTCGTCCAGACTGCCCCGATCTGCTGACAAACAGCTGATCGGCAGAGCGGGGCAGCCATTTAAATTTAAATGAAGCCGCGATTATTTTAATCACGGCTTCATTTCCTTCTGCTGATCTGGCTAATCTACATGCCTCCATCGACGGAGGCATGTAGTTTAGACGTACCTTATGGTGCCACAGAACTCCTCATTGTTCATCTCAATAAAAGTACTGTGCAAGCAACTTGAACCACAAATCCTCTTCGGTGGTCCACCCCCTACTAGCTTTCTCTTTACATAGCCACATAGCAAGGGTCAACTCGAGTAGCAGTTTGTGTGTCCCTCTGCATTATAGTGATTGTCACTACGGGATCTCTTCTCTTACAGTAGTGCAATCCGTTCTCACTAACCAAATAGGGTATGTCTACACAGCAAAGTTATTTCAAAATAACTTTACTAGTGTCTACACTGCCAAACAGCTATTTCAAAATTAATTTGAAATAGCAGAGCACTTATTTTGAATTTGGTAAACCTCATTCCACAAGGAATAATGCCAAATTTGATATGTGTAGACACTCATATCAAATAGGGGGCCTTCAGCTTTCCCAGGGTGCCCTGGTGGCCACTCCAGCCTCAACCAAGAACACTCCTCTCCCTCCCCCCTTCCCTCCCCGGAGCCCTTAAAGGGGTTGACTCTGGCTCCTGTGCCAAGCCTGCCAGACCAGAGCCAGCAGTCACTGCCCCTGACCCAGTGGCCCCAAATCATGAGCCAGCAAACCACTGGCAGACAGCCCTCCACCACAGACCTCAGGGCTGGCACAGACCTCAGGCAGCAGCCCCACACAGTAAGTCTTGACCTGGTGCCCTGCCGGAACTGGTTCCAGCCAGCCTTAAATGCGATTCAGCGTCCACTCAGTGTAGACGCGCTATTTCAAAATAGCAAAACGCTATTTTGAAATGCATTTTGTGTGTAGATGCGTTATTTTGCAATAGCTTATTTCGAATTAACTATTTCGAAATAACGCTGTAGTGTAGACATACCCATAGCTATTTTCATTATGACTGGTGTATTAGTATTTATTTCAAGAGAAACACATTAAGGATCTGATCCAGCAGTCTGTATGCACCTGAAACTGATGTTCACAGAAGAGATTGATATGCAAACAATGCAGTATCAGGCACAGAGGGGAACAACCACAGTCTCCACCTTTGTGGACAGGAAGGCCTCTTGGTTATTAAATCTACCAGACCAGATTAATTTGGTATTGAAGATGTACTTAGACTTCCAGAAAGCCGTTGACAAGATCCCTCAACAAAGATACATAAGCAAAGTAAGCTGTCTTGGGATAAGAGAGAAAGTCCTCTCATGGATCAATAACTAGTTAAAAGATAGGAAGCAAAGGATAGGATTAAATGAACAGTTTTCAGAACAGAGAGAGGGAAACTAGTAGCATCTCACAGTACTGGGTACCAGTACTGTTCAACATACTCATCATAAATTATCTGGGAAAACAAAACTACTCAAGATAGTTAAGTCCAAAGCCGAGGGTAAAGAGTTACAAAGGGACCTCACAAAACTGAACAACATAATTGCCAATTCAATGCTGAAAATGCAAAATAGTGCACATTGGAAAACAATTCCAACTATACATATAAAAATAATGAGGTCTAAATTAGCTGTTACCACTCAAGAAAGAGATCTTAGAGTCATTGTAGATATAGTTCTCTGAAAACATCCACACAATGTTCAGTAGCAGTCAAAAAAGCAACAATTAAGAAAGGGATAGATAATAAGAAAGAAAATATCATATTGCCTCTATAAATCTATGGTACACCCACATCTTCAGTATTGCATGCAGACATTGGTGCTCCATCTTAGAAAAGATACAGAAAAGGACAAGAAAATTGATTAGGAGTAGAAGGAGAGATTAATAAGACTGGGATTTTCAGCTTGGAAATGAGATGACTAAGGGGGAGTATGATAGAGGTCTATAAAACCATAACTGGTATGGATAAGAGTACAGGCAGTCCCCGACTTACGTCGGATCCGCAGTTACAAACGGGGACCTCTCCCTGGTCTCCAGCAGACCAGGGAGAGGAAGCAAAGCGGCGGAACATGCGGGCAGCGGACAGCCCAGACACGTCTGGGCTGCCCGCGTGCTCCGCGGCTTTGCTCTGCTTTACTCCCCGTCCCCCTGGTCTGCAGACCAGGGGGACGCGTCTGGGCTGTCCCGCTGCCCGCGTGTTCCGCCGCTTTGCTCCCCGTCCCCCTGGTCTACAGACCAGGGGGACGGGCAGCAAAGCAGAGCAAAGCCGCAGAGCACGCGGGCAGCAGGACAGCCACGGCGCATCTGGGCTGTCCCGCTGCCCCCGTGCTCCGCGGCTTTGCTCTGGACGCCTGTGGTACAGCAGCTGGGGTGCTGCTGGTTGGTCCCGTAGCGGCGCTCTGGGCGCTACTGGACCAACCCAGCAGCACCCCAGCTGCTCTGCCCCAGGCGTCCCCAAGTCAGCCGCTGCTGAAACTGACCAGTGGCTGACTACAGGAAGCTCCTGCCCCGGGCTTCCTGGAATCAGCCGCTGATCAGTTTCAGCAACAGCTGACTTGGGGATGCCTGGGGTTCTTAAGTTGAATCTGTATGTAAGTCAGAACTGGCGTCCAGATTCGGCCGCTGTTGAAACTGATCAGTTTCAGCAGCGGCTGAATCTGGACGCCAGTTCTGACTTACATACAGATTCAACTTAAGAACAAACCTACAGTCCCTATCTTGTACGTAACCCGGGGACTGCCTGTAAATAAGGAAGTGTTCTTTATTCCTTCTCATAACACACGAACTAGTGGTCACCAAATGAAAATAATAGGCAGCAGCACTAAACAAACAAAGGGAAGTATTTCTTCACACAACACACAGTCAACCTGTGAATTTTCTTCCAGGGCATGTTTTGAAGCCCAAGACTATAACTGGGTTAAAAAAAAAAAACCCTAGATAAGTTCCTGGAGGTTAGGTCCAATCAATGGCTATTACCCAGGATAGGCAGGGATGGTGTCCCTAGCCTCTGAGAGAAGCTGGGAACGGGTGACAAAGGGTGGATCACATGAGGATTAGCTGTTAAGTTCATTTCTTCTGGGGCACCTGTCATTGGCCACTGTCGATGGACAGGATACAGGGCTAGATGGACTTTTGGTCTGACCCAGTATGACCATTCTTATTGGTTCACTAAGAATTCATTCTGTTATTGGATGTGGCATTGCTTGAGGCACAAAAACCAACCTTAATCCAGGGTTGTTTGTGTAAGAGATCACATTGCCTCTCTGACCTGCCTTGAAGCCCATGGAAACCTCATTCATTTTCCTGAAAGCACGTACAAGATATTAGATTGAACATCATGTGGTAAAGTTCAAACAGAAAACAGTACATGAAAAAGGAAAACTGATAAGGCATAGCAAAGTGCTACTTACTTTTTTCTGTTTGTCACATAGGTAAACTTAGCTTGGAAGGCCACACATCATTTAGCAGTACACCTGTGCAAACATCGCCATATGATCACAAGCCTCACCTTCTTTGAGCTAAACAAATCCTCTCCACTTAGCTCAAACATTTTGTAATGCAACTTAGATTGTCTGTAAGTCCATACTCCCTACTACGATCCCATGCTCTCTAAAGGCCAAAGAGTATGTGATGTTTACTCATATCCTTCTTTTGCCTATTTGTTTTGATGATGTGTGTGTCCAGCCTAAGATCTGGATGCTCTCTACACAATTTCATATAAAGCTGAATCCTTACTATGCCATCAGTGAACTTAGCAGAGTGTCTTGGACAAATAAAATTTAAAAAATAATTCATTTAAATTACATCTTAGACACCATCTTATTATGTATTTATCCCTCTCCTCTGGAAATGTGGCGGGAAAATGATAGTAAAAAATTTTGTTTACCATGCAAAATTATTTGCTAGAAACTAGCTTTTTTTTAAAAAAGATATGGTGTAAACAGTAGGAAACAGTGTTCCAATATATTTATGCATGTCCACAGTATATGGACAATTACCACAGAGATAGAGAGTAAACGTTTTTTAAGGAATAATTTGAACACTTACAGAGTACTCAATTTTTGTGGCTAGTTTCTTAATTTGCAGTTAACATGTGAAAATTCCTATAGCATCATCAGCAAAGCAATTCTTTACACAGGAAAGAATGCAAGGTGTGGAATTTTATGTACACAAATGACATAACATTTTACTTGTGCTTTATTGTTTTATACTCAGGTGAGGAAGGGCGACTAGCATATGAACAACTGGATAAGTTCCCTCGGGAATTTGTTAAAGTTGGAGGCCGTCGGGGGACAGAAGTTGCCACTGCTTTTTAGACACAAGATACTCTACGTAACTGTTAATCATTACAACTGTGTTCACATTAACTGGGATGGTGCTGTAATTTAACTGCTTTAAAAACAAAAAAACAAAAAATTGAAGAATGGTAAAGCGTGACCTGAAAGTTAGCAACTAATAGACTTTTTAAGGGGGAAAAAAACAAGAGTGTAAACTCAGTTGAGTTCCTATTGGCTTTTCTTCTTAACTTATGATGGAACAGTTATTTTTATTGAAGATAGTGCTTTGATGGCTGGCTTCAGAGTAAGTGATGTAATTGCAGTAAATCAGTCACTCAGTAAATTTATATTTTAGAATTCAGCATCTTAATATTTTTACACAATTTTGCACTTCTTTTAGTGAGGTTGTTCTGTACGCTTGAGCGGTGATGCTGCATTTAAAAAAGGAAAGTAGGAAGCAAACCAATTAGGATTACAAAACAACTTACTCTCCATGCGGCGCTCAGAGTTGGATGCCTTGCAGGATTCCTAGCAGCATGGACTGAGACTCAACTACCCAGATTTATTTTAATGATGAAATATAGATTACCAAGTTTTGCCTGTAGAAACAATCCCAGGAGCTGTTATTTCATTGACTCATTTTAAATGCCTCTGCTGGTCTTCTATTTTCTCCCTCTCACCTCCAGTAATGAACTATGATTAATCCCGGGATTTTCTTGTGCTATCAAGCAATTGCGTAGGTTTTATAGAAATAAATGGAAGGTTAAATATGCTCATTGTTCAAAAAGAAAAAGTGACTATAATGCAATTAATTGCATGAACCCCTGAAGCCATTTTTGTTTCCTAGGTTACAGGAAGGAGTGGGATCCATGCACTCTGGTTAGTGTATAACAGCTTGCTAGAGAGTAATTTCAGTATAAAGAATTCAAGCAAACTAAAGAGGACCTTGGAGTTGTTAAAGACAGAGTGCAAATAAAAAATTTCCTCCCACCCAACTCCCAAGTATAAAAGACTTAAGTGCTTCAAGCTATTGATTATAGCCCTTAAATTAACAGATGAGGTGAGTGTAATTTAACAGAAGGGCATTCTTGTCCTGCAGTACCTCTGACATGAAATACTACTTCAATGTTAATTAAAACATCCAGCTTCTGATGAACTATTCAGAAAAGGATCACAAATAAATAGTTCACTTCAAAAAGAAGCCTCGTGCGCCAAATACATTGGCAGACAGTTTATCTGACTGTGAATGTTACCAACAATGTACATATAGCTGTATATTTATAAATATTATGTATATTCTTCCTTTAATTAAAAAGGTACATTTGTACAGTCTAAAAGATGTACTTGTTTACTGAAGGAAATAGGCTCTTTTTTACAGAAGGCTAAATAGCTATGTCATGGTTTTTATATTTCATCTACTGCATGAGCGGATTCACCCATCACATTCTTTTGTTCTGACATCTGCTTATTTTTTGCCTTCCAGTTTTGTGGCATGTTTACTCATATTCCTGATCACATTTAAGTTATAATAAAGAATATTTGTAATCACTTAAACACATTGGTCCAAACTATAAAATGTGTGTGCTCAACCTTCTCCGCTGTGGGGACTAAAAAATCTTAACGCACATCTTTCAGGCTTTTGTCTACAGAGGAAATTGCATTCCAGCACCAGCTATCAGTGGCTACTAATCACTGTAGCTGTCGCAGGGCAAAGCCCATCCATTGTGGAGAAGAAAAGGCTCAGTTCTCAATGGTGGAACTCTCTTCAGGCTGGCACTGGGGCAAATCCCTCAAATATATAGTAAGGTCTTTGTTTACTACTTATGGCAGCCCCCTTTGTGCAGTAGGACAGTTCCCAGGAAATAATCTGCAAGTAGAGATTCACCATTGTTCTGATGTTCTAAGTACAAAGGTACTTCACAAGAACATCTGGGAAAGGGGTTAATACTGGGCATCCCTACTATAAGTCACCCCGGTATACAACCGTTCCGCACTAAAGTCATTGACGCTTGTAGGAATTGATGTGTTATAAGTCCTCCCCATTCTCTGCTCTTAAGTTGCACCAAAAAAACCCCAATCAATTTGCGCAAATTGGAAATCAGCCACGGGAAAAAAATTCCCCCCTTTAAGTTGTTTTGCTGTAAGTACAAGTGTTTTGGAATGTATCTTGGGTTTATAGCAAGGGTGGCCTGTAGTTCTGTTTTGACAGGTCTGTCTCCAATACAAAATTAAGACAACTTTGAAAGGTCTAGTCAAATAACTATGCTATCCACTACTTTCCAGTTAGCATAGCCAAGGATAAGTCCTGTTCAGCATCATGTCAGCTAATCATGGTTAAGCCTGTTTGGTGCAATATACTCTGATTTTCATTACATTCAAGAGACCTGTAGAAAACACCAGCAGTACAGGAATAAGCTCTTGGAAACATGTGACTAGGCCCCAGATGCTGTTAATTTATACTCTTACACAACATGGTGGCAGATATGCTGTACTGCAGTTTTTCATGGAATTAAAAACAGCAATGATAGCTTGGGTTTTTTTCCCCCCCTTTTGCTCTTTCATGGGCGACTAGTTTTGTAGCTCTAACTTTCTGTAGTCCAGGAGAAGTTGTAAACAGATAGTTTTAGATCAATAAAACTAACACACATACAAAAAAGGCAGGAAAAATGAAGGGAAGAAAAATCAGGCTGTACTGGTGGAGAGGCATGATTAGCTGAAGTCAAAGAAAGGTGGAGCTGACGTCTTATGTTTATCGCCAGTACCCACGACCTGCACAATACATCACTAGCCAGGTTTATTTAAGGTGTAGAGATTTTTCCACAACACTAGATCTGGGGAGGAGAAGGAAGAACAATCATTATGTAATGAGTATTACCTGAATTTCTGCAAAGCAAAATGAGAAATTATTTTAAATTATGTTTTAAATAAAAAAACCCATTATTTTGAAAATATAATAGGCTCAGGTCTGGCTTCTGTTGTCCCATCCCTCACTGCTCTAAATCAGGCTTACAGCACATGGTTGTAGCATGCTGAACACATTGTTTTAAGCCAACAGGACACATTTACATTCCGCCTTCTGAAGAAGATAATGTGTTACAATTAAATGGAGGCATAGAACATTGGTTTGCTAAAATAAATCCTATGATGTCATCAGACTCTGTTACAACAAAGAGCGGCTTCCATTTTTCATTCTGTTTATTCTAAAATGTTGCTTAGTTACTAAGCTGAATGGTTTTCCTGAAAATTACAATTAATACTCTGGCTTTCCAGGCGATTGCTATTTAGTTTCAGAACACACATTTTATACACATTGAAAAAAAAGTCATTAAGGACAACTTCTTGCAGAGTCATGGAAAGTATATTTAAGAGCCTTCAAGGCTGTTATGAAACGTTCATCAACACTTTTTTCTCTTCTGAAAAGGAAGAGCATTACACTCCAACTGACGACATTTTTCATAAGCAAAAAATTGTTAGATATGGAACTGATGTGAGGAACATACAACTACCCCTGGAACAGAGAGCTCAAGCTGCAAAAAATATTGGACTGCTAGTATACACAGGTAACAAGACAAACTGGCTTGCTGAAATAGTTCTTGTGTCTTCTTGTTTGCTCTTTCAATATAATTTAAACCAACAGTTTCATATCTGTGCTAAAGTAAGGCCATTTTCCTGCATCACAACCCCTAAAAAGCAGTTTATGTGATTTAAAATGTATAGTTCTCAGACTTGCTTCTATAAAGTGAGGAACAGAATTAGTTTAAAAAGAAATTAAGGCCCTAATTTATGGATGAGTAGGGTTTTCATGTAATCCTTAACTTGCATTTTTAAAAGTTTCATGTCCAGCCCTTACCAAGAAGAAAAGCTTGCCAATGTGAACACAATAACCTCCAAGAGCAGAAGACAAAACAATAATCATTACCTGTTAACATCTCACCTACCTCTTCAACAATACAAAAGGAAAGGGGAGGAGATGCATGTGTGGAAAGAACAGAACAGGTACTCACCAGCTGGAAAAGTCAGCAGCTGTTAGTTACAAAATGGCCCCTGTAGAAAAGCAGTTGGTTGGCTCCTCCAAAATTTAAAGGACCGACCACACCCAAAAAGTATTCTAAGGAAAAAGTTCTTGTAAGAAGGGATAATCGGTAGGGAAGAGGCACTCATCATGGAAAGTGTGTTGGAAGGGAGCTGCATTGGTGTCAGCTTATTATTACTGTATCCTAAGTTTTTCTTGTCCTTTTAACTGGATATGGTGGTCTTTATTCTCTTCAGCTGTTGGGAGCTATGTTACAGATAATGATTTATAAACACCATATTGCCAATCACAAATATTCAAAAATTATGAGACAGACCCTTGCCCCACCCCAACAAGCAAGAGATGTTTGGGGCTCCTTTGATGTTCCTCAATTAAATCCTGATTCAAGAAACTTAAAGTCTCCTTAACTGGATATAAAACTCAGTTTCTGACCTTCCTCCACTCATCACTTCCCAGCTCCTTACACCTGCCCCCTGGGGGGGGGGGATGTAGAAAGACATTAGATAGATGTACTACACCAGTAGTTCTCAACCTTTAAAAACTAATGTATCCTTTTCAGGAGTCTGATTTGTCTTTCATACCCCCAAGTTTCACCTCATTTAAAAACTATTTACTTATACGGACATAAAAAAACAGGTGTGTCATAGCACACTATTACTGAAAAATTGATTATGTTCTGATTTTTATCATATGTGTTAAAAATAAATCAACTTGAATATAAAATTATTCTTATGACATGCTTATGACATGTCAGGCTATGGCTAGAGTGCAAGCTTCTTTCGGAAGAAGTTTTTCCGGAAGAGATCGTCCAGAAAACCTTTTCTTGAAAGCGAGTGTCTATACAGCAAAAGTGCAATGAAAAAGCAATGAGCTTTTTCGATATTTCAGTTGTAATTACTGTGGATAGAATGGCCACCAGGGCACCTGTGCTTTTTCCTAGAGGCCTCTTATTTAGAAAAAACACCCTCTTCCACGTCCACACGTGTCTTTTTCCAAAAAAGCTTTTTCGGACAAAGGCTTCTTCCTCGTAGAAAGCGGTTTACCACTGTCAGAAAAACCCCTCCATTCGTTCAACTTTCTGTCGAAAGAACGCAATAGCAGTATGGACGTAAGTGTAGTTTTTCCAGAAAAACGGCCATTTAGACAGGACTAACCTCCTGTGTAGACAGACCCTCAGTGTATATAAAGCCATATAAACAAATTACTGTATGATTGGCACAGATTATACTGGTGCTTTTTATGTAGCCTGTGGTAAAACTATGCAAACATCTACAGGAGTTGATGTACTGTCTGGAAGACCTATGCATTCCCCCATGGGTAAGCATACCCCTGGTTAAGAACCACTGCATTACATTTTAAATCTGTATCAACAGTAAGAATAAGTAGTAATACACTGAACTTGTTTAACCGAAAAAAAAAGGGTTTTCTGAGCCTGCCATACAGCAAGCCTACTATAATTGTCAGAAATATTCATAATCAGTTGGCATCACAACGTTAGAAAAATGTGAGCTGTTAATTTAAGTCATAGTACCATTGTGGGTAGAGGAGCCCCTTCTCCGGCTATATGTCAGCAAAAGTACAGCAAAAAGTGACTGGTTTGTTATGATCTAAGTACACCCTGCTGGCAGATATTCTATTTCTTTGGAGACTGTAAAGTCAGCCAAAAACTCAAAAAATAAGTGGTTCCATAGATGCAAAAGTCAGGTTTTTGGCCATCTAGAATTTTGCATAGGAAAGGTGCTCAGGGAAGGCGAGACTTAATGAACATGATTTCTCAATCACTCAATGTTTTCCATGGAAAATGTATGTGTAACTCATCACGTGTTCTGCAATCTGGTCAATAACTCAGCAAGTTCAGAAGCCAGACATCAGTAGCTTTATGCAACAGGGTCCAAGAACCAACATAAATCACCCCTACTTGTAACACCTCCATTTAAAAATGTTCACTTCAATGAGTATTTTTGCCACTGAAAATGGCATACAAGCCCAAAACTAATGCACAGGAGTGGCCTGAGGCCGGCTGCGGCAGCTGGCGCCCCAGGCAGAAGGCGCAATTGGCGCCCCCGCCTACACGGCCATCAATGGCCATAACGTAATCACGAGGCACCCCAGCACCCTGCGACGTCATCATCGGGCGCCCGGGCCAGCAGCCTTAGGCAACTTCCTAGCCTCACAGGCCACCCCTGCTAATGCACAGATGCTTTTACGTTTCTCTTCAGCATCTGAGGAAGTGAGTTGTAACTCATGAAAGCTTATGCCCTAATGCCCCAATAAATTTTTTAGGTTTTAAAGTGCTAACAGACTCCTTGTTGTATTTGCAAGGAAGATGACCAATGGTTCTTGTTCTACAGTTATTTCAATCTGCTGACACTGATAGTTTTCTTGCAATAAATGGCAAATCCTGACATACACACCCTGCACATCCCAGTTAACCAGACGGCACTGGAGAGACCGGATGTGTTTATAGGGGAATATGGTCTCTGAAGCTGACTGATGGGAATGACTGGTAGTGTTACTGAGCCTGCTTTCACTCTTCCCTCAACCTGCACATGTAGCTGTGTTTGGTTGTGCACAACTGGTGTGAGATGCCCAAATTCTGTCCCACTGCTGCCACTATGGCATATCACATTCGTTTTCCAGGGAATTCTTCATTGTCAGTGGGGAAATTGTGGCAAAGGGGGCAGGGGGAGAGAGACAAGGCGGTGATTGATTTACCTTTATGTAAACTAAACTACAGTGTGTTTAATATCACAGTGATGCCACGAAAGTGCCTTCTCTGCATTTATGCCTTGGAAAAAGACCTCAAACTATTTTAGAACAAGAAATTCCTTTTTTTTTCAATTGCAATGTGCTATTGTTCAGATAAAAAGGAACAATAATGTGCAATAAATGTGCCCTCTAGTAGGAAATACAAATGACTGTCATAATCAGATTAAATTTAAAAAGCTCAGGCTCAGCAAATTTTCAAACTGCTTGCCTCCAACTTCAAATACAATTCTGGAAAATACACGCATGCACACAAATACCCCTTAGGAACAGTAAATAACATAAGCTTCAGAGGGGTAGCAGAGTTAGTCTGTAACAGAAAAAACTTAAACAACACAGAGGCACTCAACAAAATCAGCCACTTTTCCGGAATAAGCTGCGAGCTGTCTACACTGGCCCTTGAATTTCTGGAAAAGCAAAGACGCTCTACTGTACAAAATCAGCCGCTATTCCGGAAAAAGTATTCTGCTCCCACTCGGGCATAAGTCCTTATTCCGGAACACTGTTCCGGAAAAGGGCCAGTGTAGACAGCCCAGTAGTCTTGTCCGGAAAAAAGCCCCGATCGCGAAAATGGGCTGTTTTCCGGAAAAGCACGTCTACATTGGCCACAGACGCTTTTCTGGAAAAGCAGCCTGCCAATGTAGACGCTCCTTTTCCGGAAAAACTGAAAACGGAATAGTATTCCATTTTAAGCAGTTCCGGAAATTCATGCCAGTGTAGACACAGCCATAGTCTTTAAGGTGCTACTAGTCTAACAAAACATGTAGATTGTATCATGAGCTTTCGGGGGCACAACCCACTTCTTCAGGTGACTGGACTATTAGAAGTCCAGATTCAAGAATATATGGGGGAAGGGGAGAGAAAAAAGAGGGGGAAAGGAGAAAAAAATAGAAAAAGAGAGACCGAGTAGATGGTTAACTTAAAAAACAACAAATAGACTAGTAGCATCTTACTGACTATCAACTCACTGTCTCTCTATTTTTTCTCCTTCGCCCCCCCCCCCCCGATTTATTCTTGGATCTGGACTTCTAATAGTCCAGTCATCTGATGAAGTGGGTTGCGCCCACGATATCATCTACATGTTTTGTTAGTCTTTAAGGTGCTACTAGTCTATTTGTTGTTTGTTAAGTAAATAACACAGTTGTACATGTGCAATCTGGAAAGTAAACATTACATTAGAGCAACATGCTTGAGGGTAGACAACTCATTGCCAAATACCAAGTGATTTCAGTAGCTCTTCTAACAAGTATGAACAAAAGCCCTTTATTTTCAGTTTTTATCAATTTGTGTTTTGCTCAAGTTTTAACTCACTCAAGTGCATGAAAGTACATACTATGTTAAAAAAAATCTAACACGTAGATGTTACTAATAAATTAAATGAAAATGTGAGGCTGTCTGCTAAAGGCAATATAATGGAATGTATGAATATACTGATGCATACGTGTACAGGTGTACATACTGTTAATAAAGTTCATGAAATAAAACAGTGTTAAGCTGCTTTTACTTTCAATACCCTTACTTTTCTTTAATTGTTGCTGTTTTCCTGTCTGTTCATCCCCCAATATTAACCTCAATAGTTACACAGAAAACTGTAATATTAATTTTTTGCATCAATTTTCACCTGCCCTTTCATTTTTTGTAACAAAAAACAATACATTCCTGGGCATTAAAACAAAAACCAAATGCCTTCAGCTATTATGCTGTGTGTGCAGAATGGGTTTTTAAATTTCAGCTTTCACTGTTACTTGCCAGTAAATAAGCCCCTTCTTCCCTGTACTATATTTAGGTACCTGTATTTCCTACTATACAAGAAATCAGGTTCCAATTGTTTCTGTGCTGGTTCCCTGAACAGACAAATCCTGTTGAAATGCTTGAGATTTCAGAGGAAGCTAACTTTCAATGTGACAAATTTGTAGGGCTTGGTGCACGAAAGAGCCCAGGCTCCTTAGAACACATCCAGTTCAAGCAGATGTAATGTGTGTGTAGCTACACACACACGTTAAGGAACTATCACTGATTATATATAACTAATTTTTATACAGGACAATTTAATATTATGTATTACATTTGAGAAGTAACTAAGGATTCTGGGGATAATATATTGTAACAAATCCAGCTTTGTACTTCTATAGCATATTTTGAGTGCTTTGTAGACATTTTTAATCATAATATCTCTGTGGGCATATGAAAACATTGTCCCCATTTTTCTGACACTGAAATTGATGCATAGAGAAGTTAAGGCCCAGATCCTCAAATTAATTTAAGTGTCTAACTTCCATTGAAATTAGTAAGAAGTAGGTGCCTAAATATTTTTGTGGGCCTGGGCCCAAGTGACGTGACCAAGGTCAGAAATCAAGTGTGTGGCAGGTAGAGGAAGAGGAGAACTTGTATGTCGCATGTCCCAGTTCTACAATGTAGCCTCATGACTATCTGCTTTAGTTTCTTTACTAGCACACACAATGGATTGTGTGTTTTCTCACTTTTCACACAATGGAACTGACTTAAAAGGTTCTGTGGTAGTTTTAGCTCAGAATTTCCAATGTACACGCAAATTATTAACTGGCCTATCATCTTCTAAAGGTATCGTCTTCAATTTCAGGTGGGACAAATGCTGGAATGCATGCATCAGAATACATTCAGGATCTCATTGCTATCTTGCAGATGCCAAATACTTCAGCAAAAGTGAGGATCTTGGTGCTCCAAGGACTGTGTGGTATTTGCTATATAAATTACAGTAACCAAAACAAAGTAAAAGAACTGAATATTGCTCATGTTCTTATTGCATTTCTCACTGAAGAGGAAGATTCATCCCCAGCTAACAACAGTTTTACCGTGGATAAATTCTGGGTTTGTTACCTTCTGACTGTCATTTGTTGCAACAATATTCCTTACATTAAACTACTCTATGAATTGGGAGGTCAAAGGCTGGAAACAAAGCTGAAATTCCTGTCTAGCATAGAATGGTCTGGCTGGCCAGATAATTATGCAGAAGTACTCTTTGCCCTTTTGGGGTTTCACCACGTTCAACGTAGTTTTGATAGTTAAAATGTAATAATCCTCTCAAGAATTGTTATAATCTGTAAATTATTTACGTGACATAATAAAGAAAATTAAGACAAATTAAATAATGTTAATTTTCCTCTTCCCCATCCCCCCAAGAACTAATTTGCTATTAAAACATTAACACAACCTATATCAGCTCCTATACTAATCCATTATTCACCCTCTCACCCCAGAAAGTCAGGAGTACATCATAGAACAGATAATCTCTACTCAGGTTCATTTTCCCCAGACAAGACATTACCCTTTAATCTCTTATCCCTTCTGGACACACCGGAACAGTAAATTCAAAGGATTCCAGGCTAATGATATCTTGAATACTAGACTGGAGCAGAGGTTAGTGTGACCTTGGTGGCCACAGCCTCAGTGGGATGTGATATGTCTGCAGGCTATTCCAGTCAGTATACTGATTCAGCAGACCTGCTTTTCTAAAGTCCTGCTCCTATTGACATTGTGATACGTGGGCAGTATTAGACCTGTGGGCTATGTCTAGACTACATGCCTCTTTCAAAAAAAAGCATCTAGATTGCATTAAGTGGATCGAAAAAGCGCATCCAGAGTGCTTGGATGCTCTGTCGAAAAGAGGGCACCCGGAACAACTTGTGCCAGGGTATAGGGGCAGCTGGGCCCAACCCCCCCCCCCCACACGGCACAGGGAAACCCCGCACGTGCCTGCCCTGGGGCCAATCCCCCCCTCCCACAGCGGGGCCAAACCCCCAAGGGAGCCTGCCCTGGAGGCAACTCCACTCCCTCCTGCAGAATGGCCAACCCCAGTGGGTGCCTACCCTGGGGTCAACCCCCCCCTTCCATGGCACAGCACGGCCCAGCCAACTCCCTCCCCTCCCGCAGCGCGGCCAAACCCCGGGGCTGACCCCCGCTCCTGCGGCCCAGGGAAACCCCTGCACTCAACTCACGCCTCTGATGCCAGTGGCGCAGAGAAGCCTCCGCACTCCTCCTCCAGGGCCAACGCCCCCTCCTCCAACACGCAACAGAGCTGTGGGAGGGGAGCAGCCCACGTACTTCTGGAACCCCCAGAAGTGACGCAGGCTTCAGACAGGACTTCCGTCCACCCCGCGGGAAGCCGGCACTACAATAAAGGTGGGTAGTGGGGCTTCTTGGGGGTGGGGGTAAAATGTGGGGTGGGGTTGCCCGAACACCTCGCGATCGACTGGTCGAGGCCTCGCGATCGATGAGTTGGTGACCACGTCTCTAAGGCATCTTGCAGTCAACATGGGGGCATTGATCCGGCACCAACCCTCCCCCACCTAACTAATCTGGCCAGCAGTTAGGTGGAACAGCTATTGGTAAAAACAAGACGGTGTGTGTGTGTGCTGTATTATATGTATATAAGTGTTGACTGCTATATGTGTGTATTACCAAGAAATGTGGCATTTTGCCTTTTCCCCAAAAAAGATCCCATTTAAGTACAATACAACCATCCCTGCCCCAGAGCCAGCCCCCCCAATCTCCCGCATCCCAATACATTCACCTCACCCCTGCCCCAAAGCCAGCCCCCCCATGCACTCAGCCCTCCTCCCCCAGAGCAAGGCACCCCCAGTGCAGGGGGGAGCACTCCCCCAATCAAATCCTCCCCTCCAGCCAGGCATGGCGGAATGTACCTTTCTTCAAACCACTGCTCCTCCCACCCAGCTGGCAGTTTGGAGAGAGCCGGGAGCAGCACTTAGCCAGCAGCTCTCAAGAGCAGCGTGCACTCGGTCCCACACCAGCCCGGTGCCCCCTAGCATGACACCTGGGGAAATTGTCCCCCCCTCCCCCTTCGCTACGGCTTTGCTCTCAGGAGACAGTCCATGCAGGGTAGGGGGAGTGTAACAGGAAAGGGCAGAGGGAGTGGGGGTTGGAGTAGGAGTGGGGGAGGGTTCCTGGCCTCACCCTGCTCTACTGCTGAGAGCGGCCACCTGAGGGGGCTCCTGGAGTCTTAAGGGGGAGGGATGGGGGGCACCTGCCAAGGATTCGGGCACCCCCTCTAACTTCCTATTCTGTGTGTTTCTATGTGTCTATTTCTGCAGGTGGTGAGGGCCATCAACTTGGAGCTGCTGAACAGGATTATCCACCTCGGAGACCTGGACACCATTGTGGCTGGCTTTGCTGGGCTGGGAGTCCCGAACTATGAAGGCGCGCTCGACGGGACTCACATCCCGATCCACACACAGCTCCATCGAGCAGCCCAGTACATCAACAGAAAGGGCTATTTCTCCATGGTGCTGCAGGCCCTCGTCGACCACCAGGGAAAGTTTACAGACATTTGTGTTGGATGGTCGGGCTGGGTACATGATGCCTGGATCTTGAGAAATTCCTACTTGTACCACAGGCTGCAGGCTGGAATATTCTTCCTCTTTTTGGAGGAGGGTGGATGTAAACCTGGAGGAGGGAGGGAGGTTTAGGGCTGAGGGTGTCACCTGGCCCGCAAAAGTCTGCCGCCTCGGGTCCGTGGCCCTAGACGGGCTTGGGGTCACCAGGGGCCCGGGACAATAGGGGGCTAGAGAGGAGGGGGGGCTGCAGCTGGGTCTGTGATGGCAGGGGGTAAGGGAGGGCAGGGATTGAGGGGGGTCAGTGGGTGAGGGAAAGGAAGGAGGGGCAGGAGCAGGTTGAGCGGGAGGAATGACAACGGGGGCAGGACCTGGGACACCCATGGTCTCCCAGATAGTGCCACAGATTGCTGTCCGCTGCTGGAGGAACTCCTCCAGCAAGCAGTCGAGCCACTGAGCCTCTTCCTGCGTCCTCTCTGCCATGGTCTCCTCCATCCTTTCCAGGGCCTCAATGTGCCTGCGCATGAGGTTGTTGTAGATCCACCAGTGCCTGCAGCTTCCGTGGTGGTGGGACAGGTGTTGCACGTTGGTCTGCTCCAGCAGTGGAGGATCAGAGGGAGAAGTGATCACTTAGCATGCACACACTGTCCCTGCTTGTGATCAGTAAGTCCTTAGAACAAGGGACACCAGTGTTGTCACTGCAAGCCCACGTCTGGCCTGGCCACATCCCCAGCCTCACAGGGGACCCAAGGTGGCTAGGGCAATGTCTTGCCTCTTCCGCAATGGCCGTACAGCCCAGGGAAGTGTCCAACCACAGTGGGTCACCAGATGTAGGTCAGGGGCCTGGAGCAACTTCGGTCTCCCACGGCCCCCACCCACCCGCTTGCCTGTGGCAGCACTGTCTGCAGGAGCAATTGTTGTGTTGCATGTGCATACATGGCCGAGTGCTATGTGTGACACTTGCAGTGGTTTGTGTAGTGTCGTGTGTGCACCCTTGTGACCAGCCTGCATCCCGCAGTGCCTGGTGGGAGGACAGCCCTTCCTGGGGTCAGATATGTGTGGGGCCCTCCCCGAGCTGTGTGCCCTGGGACTGAACGTGCTTGCACATGCACAGAGAGGTGCAAGTTGTCCAGGAAGAGCATGACAAGTGAAGATTGGCCCACATTCCCTGTGCTCCCACCTCCCCCATTCTGTGTGTGTGGCAACCTGAGCGCACTCACCTGATGTTCCTTCACCAGGGTCAGAAGATGCCTGCGAGGCTTCCTGGGTCTGGTGGACCAGCTCCAGGGTGAGGGTGACAAGACTCCTGTTGGGGTACTCCTACTCCTCTTCCTCCTGCAGCTGCTGTTCTGGGTTGTCCTCAGCCACCTCCTGGCGGTGCTGGACAGGTGTCTCCAACCCTGAATGGAGGAGCACCCATGCAGAGACAGGTTCCTCACCTCCCAGGATTCTGTCCAGCTCCTGGTGGTAGCTGCAATAGTGAGGCACTTCCCCTGAAGTGGAGCTATGCTCTCGGGCCCTGGCATAGCCCTGCCTCAGTTCTTTTACCTTGGCCCGCACTTGGTCCAAGGTTCGGGGGTGATGGCCTTTTTTTGCCAGCTCCGTGGCCGTAAATATCCGCATTTCGCCATCAGGAATGCAGAGCCTGCAGGGATTCCTCCTCTCCCCAAAGTTCCAATAACGTCAGGCCCTGACCAGGCTGGAGCTCGCCTCTTTGGGCCCCCTGGATGGGTTGTGGGATGGCTCCCTGGAAGGTCCTTGGCAGCCTGGCAGGGACAGCCATTTGGTCAGTAGCTTCCTCTGGCTGCCTTCCTGCCACAATGGCTACCCAGGGTGCCTGTGCCTATAAGACATGGCTACAGACAAGAACAATAGAGGTTTTTCCTGCAGATGGAGTGTCCACCTGGGCTTTTCCCTGGAGATCTGTTTTTTCAGAAAAAAACCCACATCCACATGCTTTTCGACAAATCTGTCGAAAGAGGCATTCTTCCTAATAAAACTAGGTTTACCGCTATCAACAAAACCGCTGCATTCTTTCAATTTACTTTTGAAAGAACATGGTGGCAGTCCAGACGTGGGTGAAGTTTAAAAAAAAAAAAAGGCAACTTTAAAAAAAAACAAAAAACTGTAGTCTAGACATACCTGTGGTGTCCAACACACTAGCCACATGGCTAGTTGGCTTGAATAATAAAAACTCAAAAATTGATGCCTTAAAAAAAATTTTAAATCAGAACAAAATTTTTCAGAGAATAGTAATAAAAAAAAAGTTCAGCAGAGCTCAGATTTGATCCATCTGCTGGATGGAGACTTCCACCGGTTCACAGAATAGCTTAAATATGCCGCTTAGGCCAGAAATTATTTATAGGCCTATCAAGCAATTACAAAATTTAATCGCAAGTAATCGTGCAATTGATCATGTGCGCCTCCCCTTTGAAATGCCATGGCAATGTGTCTCTAGAAGAATCTCTAGCTGACCCTGGGCTCCATGCAGCTCTGCCCCTTGGAAGCACTGTAACAGTGTTTCCAAGGGGCAGCATTAGGAGCCTGGGATCAGATGGGAACTCCAGCTGATGCCCAGCTCCACTTGCACTGCCCCTTGGAAATGCCTCTGCAGTGCTTCCAACAGGCAGCGCTTCATGGAGCCCTGGGTCAGCTGGGGCTATGGGTGCATGCTGTCATCTTCCTGGCTGTGGCTCTCAACTACAGCGGCTGTTTGCCAGCCTTGTTCTGCAGTACACTTGTCTAAGTTTATATTTTCACATGGCATTGCTATGTGTACCTGAAATAGCTCTTATCTACCATGCTATGTGATTTTTGGCATACATATCAGCAGTTCTTTTGCTGGTTCAAAACTCTGTGTATACAGCTTCCTTCTCCTTCTGTCCTCCAGCAATCGGATCCACCGGTTTCTGAATCTCCCATGCTGGAGTATGTTTGTGATTCTGCATATGTATGCTCAGCTGTGCTGGTGAGCAGATCAGCACTGAAATTTGCATAGTTATGGTAATCAATATAGCTGCATATTCATTATGGTAATTTTAGCCTAGGTATGTCAAGCACATCAAAGGAGGGAGGAGATGATGATTAAGAAGAATTTGAAAAACTGCTGCACACACATGTAAAAAAAAACAAACAATAAAATAGTTGCTAATACTTGTTAAAGAGTATTCTCAGGCCCAATCTTTTGCCTGAATTGCACCAGAATTAGAGATAGTACTAACGTCTGACAGTGCTGACATTCTGCACATTCATATTTTCCTATGTACTGCATAATAATGTGGGTACTGGCTGGCCGGGAACAGCTGGAGGAAGCTCCTGCCAAGCAGGTAGAGAGAAGAGGGTCTCAGGAACAACCCCCCTTCACGTGGCCCTGCCATGTAGCGATCACCGGAGCTAGGGCCACAGGGAGGCTGCCTCAGGTCCCGGCTCCAGCTGTAGCACACCCAGCTATCTGCCATCCCACTCACCCTGTTGCTGCCTGTGGAAGTGAATTCCCTGGGAACGCCAGGGGGCAGAACTAAATAAAAGCTGGGAGTGTGGCTTGGAAACATGCAACAGCCCGAGCAGACAGGAGTTAGGCCAGAGGCTGGTGGCAGGCTCCTGGCAGTTGAGAACTGCTGTGTTAAGTGGTCTGCATCTACTACATATACAGCCCTTGCTGTACAGCCTGAAACTAAGAAAAGGGCCCCCCAAGCAGCATGCTGAGCAGGCTGGAGTTTGAGAGCCCCTAGGCTGCTTTTCATTTTCCATGTAAAAGCCAACATCTTAAAAAATTCACCACTTGTCATATTTGGCTTAAGATGGAGACTATTGGCAAATTTTCTAACCAAAGTTATATTTGAAAGTAGTCCCTCAGCAGAATTTACACACTTTATTCTGGTTAAACATTTATATTGGTAAGGGACAACCTAGGTTATATCTAGGCTTTCTACTGCGGAGGGGGGGGGGGGGAGGCGCGAAGGAGAACGAGAAGGAGAGAAAAGAGGAGGGACCCGTAAGATTGTCCAACAAAGGCTGTTCTGGGATAAGCACAGTTAACTATCCTATATACCTAGAATTTACAGGATATGCTGATTAAACTGTAGCAGCGTTCTGATTAGATGCAGAGGGAGGACAGAGCTCTCAGTCAATATTGCCTACCATCAGTACACCTCATGTACACTTGCTTTAAGTGCATGTCACTTTTGTAATGCTGTGAAAAAACCTACACAGACAAAAACAGTAGAATCTAGAAATACTATTGCCCATGCACAGGAAACCGTCTTATAGGCCACACTGAAGCCCACTGAGTTCTGGTTGCCCCCCAATGATTAGGAGGTGCAGCCTGTATTAAACCAGAACACTTTTGTCCAACAGCATCTGTTATCCAGACAGACCAAGGATGTTCGAGGGTCAGTTCTAGGGCACTGTAGGGGCAAGGGGGCTCAGGAGGCCAGCCCAATGGAAAAGGGGGCAGCACATGGTCCAGCTTAGGGATGAGGGGCCAGGAAGCTTAGTGTACAGCCCAGGGGCTCTGGAGAAGATAGGGGGCAGAACAGACCTACTCTGGTCTAGGATGAGCGATTCTGCTGAACCAGTCAGGTCCTGAAGGTATGAGACCAGGGAGGTTGAACCTGTTTTATAGTATTTAAGACCACTAATGGGATGGTCTCTATTGTGCTACGGTGCTGCAAGGTAGGGGATAACTATCTTCAGGTGTCATTAGACTCAAGTTTGTCATTAAAATGTTTGTTCTCAACACTGACAGCAGCCTATTTCCCCTTTTTAGAAAGGCCCCCACCACTCAACATGTGTCTTGGAAAACCTGGTCAGTAGTTATATTTTGTTCTTTGAACAGAAGGACTACTTTATGAATGACTCAACACTGGAGAGATGTGTGTACACAACAAGCTGTACCTGGATTCAGGGGGTACCTACAATGATAAGATACAGGAATGGATTAGAGTCTAGGATCAACAGTTGCTATTGGATAATTATTTCCCTTCATCCACTGAAGTCATTATGGGTACACGTCTAGACTACACACTTTTCGAAAAACTTTTCGAAAGATCGTCTAGACAGCCACCGTTTTTTGGGAAAAGTGATCCACTTTCTCAAAGAGAGCACTCAAGCCATCTGCATGCTCTTTCGAAAAAGCCATTTGCACTTAAAGATGCCGTTTTTCAAACGAGTGCTTTTGGGGAAAAAAGGCGTTCTTCCTAAAATGAGGTTTACCGCTGTCAAAAAAGCGCCACATTCTTTCGATTTAATTTCAAAAGAGTGGCAGCAGTCTAGACAAGTGAAGGTTTTTTAAAAAAGGCCACTTTAAAAAAAAAACCTGTAGTCTAGACAGCCTTACAGATTTCCTCCTGCCGCTCTTTAGCCTTTGCCAGAAACAGCAGAAAGGAACAATGGAGTTGTAGATGGATTAAATGACCTCCATCCTAGATGTTTCCCAAATGGCTATTTTATTGGGAGCTCACTACATGCCAGAGCAGCAACCCTAGCTGCTACAACTTGCTTCAGGAAGTAACAGCAGGAATGAACCCTGTTAGCTTGGAAGACATCAGGCTACACTCTGCTACAGGCAGAATGGAACTGCCATAACTAGATAATAGCCCAGCTATAGACTTTTCCCCCCACAATTCACCTAGAAAAGTCTGCTTTTCAAACTTGGTCACAGGGGTGCGAGGGTAAGCCACTGGCAGGCCCACACCACTTTGCTTAATGTGTCTGTAGCCATGGAGCATTGCAACTCCCATTGGCTGCTGTTCCCAACCAAGGGGAGCCTTGCAGCTCCCCAGCTTATGGACACATTAAGTAAACCAAGTGACATGGGTCTGCCAGTGACTTACCCTTGGAGCGCCACAACCCGCGGAGCGCCACAACCAAAGTCTGAAAAATGCTGTCCTAGAGAACATTACCTTTGAATTCTAGTTTGCACTATTCGCAACTGTCCCATGAAACATTGGAACTAGCTGCCACTATACCCAGTATTTATGCTATAGGTTGTTTATTCAGCAACTACGCTTCTACACCTCCCAGAAAATGGGACCTTAACGATGTGCCCCGTATGCACCAAGTTTTAAGAGGTAGAGTATTTTGGTAGAGTTTATTTATCAAGTACACATTCTCATGTAAAAGCAACAGATACTATTTACATTAGAAATACATAGTATTTCCATTTTGTAGAAGTGATCACATTCAGTCTGTAACACCTGTTTAGATAGTATACAGCTATTTCCATTGCTACATGTTACCAGTTAAAACCCATTGTGAACATTTAAAGCTTCCACAAGACTTAATTTATATCCGAGGTAAACTTTGGCAGTGTATTCTTTCAGTCATTTAGTAATTAAAATAGGAAGCCACATGTACACTGGCCACTCAAGTTTGCCAAGCCATTTTCACAGACTTTTAGCTATCTTTGTAGGTGAATCAGTAGCATCCTCCTTAGCAGCACATGAAACCTGTGAAGGCAGCTCTTCGGAATCACAATCTACATCACCCTCAGTATCACTCTCTTCATCTTCCTTCTCAAATTCTTCCAAGTCTAGATTTTTCAGTGACTGAAGGCCATCAGGTGCCTGCCCAGTTAGTCTCTAAAAGATACATGAGAGAATGCTTAAGTATGCATTTTTATTTCCATAGCAAACACTGAAAGTTCTCATTGCCTAGTCTAAATGTATTCAGTTTCACACTGTTAGCCAAGCCATCAAGTGATAAAGTTATGCCTCAGAATGACAGTCTACTAAAAGCAGTGGGCCCCCCCAATGCAGTAGTGTTGCAAATTACAGCTGGCTTGCTAAGATTAAGGTCCACCAGATTTTTTAGGCATCTAAGGCCACATTTATTTTATATCAAACTCCATCTGTTTAAGGGACTATATGAGATTAAACTTAATACCCCCTTAATATGGTTTTCATTCCACACACTACATTGCTATAAAAAGTTTCATATCAGAGCTTTACAAATAGTTTCACAGCTGCCAAACCAGAGGCAAAAGCTCAGTAGTGACATGTAGGTTCCTGATTCTGGAAGAGCTGATGACAAAATGCTGAAGATGTAGGTAACCCAGAACAGTTTGTCTTAGTTACCAACAGATTCCCTCTCTCTAAGAGACGTAAGAACCAGTGTTAGAGCATTCAAGAGTTAGCTTAAATTTCTATCAAAATGGGGCTCCAAATTAAGTATTACATTATGAATGGCAACCTCCATTGTACACATTAGTTTAGACAAAATCTCTTCTTTTATCCTTGTTTAGGGTGGCCTTATAATTCTATAGGACAGTAAATATGAAATGAATAAATCTGTGTACAAGAAATGTTAAAGAATTAAATTAGAGCTGGTAAGACCCTTCCGGCTCATCTAGACAACGGGGAAGATTCAAAAGAATATGCAAATTTCTGTGGAATTTGCATATCTTCTTCCAATCTCACTTTCGAAAATGAAAGTTTAGACATGGCTTTTCGGCGACACCCTCTACCCCCCCGAACAACCACTTTTCCTCAAAAAATTAGGTTTGTGTGGCTTTTTGACAAGGGGGGTGGCCGAAAAAAATCTGTCTAAACTAAGCTCTGCTTTTGAAAGTGAGATCAGAAGATATGCAAATTCCCACAGAATTTGCATATCCTCTTTCAAATCTTCCCCGTAGTCTAGATATAGCCTTTATGTCACTGAACACATTTGAATCATTTCAAAAGCCTGGTCTAAGATTCTTAGGTTGGAAGTTCTCAATCTTTAGGGGTAACTTCCAGCTTCAAAGTCCCCATCAAACAGTCATAAGGTAAGTCACACTGGAAGCATTCTAGTCAGGAATCCAACTATTTCCTCAAAATCACCAGCAATTTCTCTTTCATTTATCAAGAGTCACAGCATTTGGCTGAACAGTTACTGTTATGATCCGGCCCTGTTCTTCTAGGGAAGGAGGGCTAAAAATGGACCCCATCCTGGGCCCTATAAGCTTCTAAACCCCTGCAGGTCAAGCCAGAATCTGTAGACCACATCTGAGAGCCCCTTCTTGAGTTGTGGGTCTGGGGAATTAGAACACCTTAGTCTATCAAAACCTATGCCTTAAGTTTTTGAGCCCATTACTTAAGTACACTCCCCTAGAGTTCCACTTTGTTTTAAGTATTCTGTCTCCAAAGGGATTAAACTGGGAGCCAATGGCAAAAAGCAAGGGACAAGATTGAAAGATTAACTTGTCATGCTCATTTAAAAAATAGCACTAGAGATCTTTCCAAGACACGTCCTGAGACATCCCCAGTCTTATCACTGAATGTGAGGTCTTGTCTGCCTTTTAGGCAGAGTCACTCCTGCCTTCTCTTCAGCAGATTTCTGCCTACATGTGGCGGTGGATACCACCCTCCAATACAATGTCTGTCAGCCAAGCAGCCAGGCTGAGAAACTCCAGCTCTTTCCTTACAATGAGAAGGGTCATTGTTACATGTATTGGGCAAGTTGATAGTGTAAAACTGACTAAAGTGATCTAGGGCATTTAAACTCATTTTCTGGTACCATTCCTGGGCCAGCACTCACAGCATAGTAAACGGACCATATGACCATGTACTTTTTCTGTGCAGATTAAAAAAATGTAATTCATACTCAAAACAGAAGTCTTGATTTTATACTGTGACAGGACAGGACAGTGAGATGTGTAACACTATGGATTGAAGAGTTACGCAACTTTACCTCAATCATATTTGTCATGTACTGCACATGTTCTGCAATTAATACTAGTTCATCATTTTCTTGTTTTAGACGGGCAATTTCACCATCTTTTTGTTCAATTTCTTTGTGAAGCTAGGGAAAAAAAGAAAATTGTATGTAGGATCTAGCCAAGAGAAGGGGGGGGGGGGAGAAGAGTAAAAAGGGATTAAACCTGACTAGATACCTTTTCATTTTCTTGAAGAACTTCATACAGTGCCTTCCTCCTTTCTTCAGCCACTTCCTTCCAGTACCGAGAGGAAGGATTTTCTGTAAGAACAATACTCATGTAAATAAGATTTTACTTTTAAGATTGAGATTAGAAAAGTTTAAATATAAGAGCTCCATAATATGCTTTGAGTATGTGTCATGTCAGTATTCTACAACCCATTCCAACCATCTGAAACCACTGGATTAGTTAACAAATGGGCCTTACTTGTAACTTGAGACATTTGATTTTATGACACTTCGGTCAAATTCAGGATTATACTAATTTGTTTGACATAAGGTTTGTGCATTTCCTGTAGCCTCTTCAAGAGTGTCACAACATGCACTGCAGAAACGGTCTTAACTGCAAGGCAAATTGGACAGAGCCACTTTCAAAATGAGTACTGGAAGAACAGGCTCATAAGCTGCAAAGGCTGAGAGCTTCCAAGACACCAACCACACAGCTAGAACCCAGATAATCTCATCTTATAACAGTTTATTTTAAAAGGAGATCAGTCTAATTACTTGGTTGGCAAGTGGTAGTATGACTTCAGTTATGACAGCATGTTAATTCAAAGTACAACTCCTAAAGTTTAAACATTGGTGAGCCTTACAAACTACTGGCCAAGGCACCTTAAGGTTACATCTACACTGCAGGCTTCTTGCAGAAGAGCCTTTTTGCGGAAGAGATCTTCCACAAAAAATTCTTGCGAAAGAGAGCATCTACACTGAATGGACTCTTGCACAGGAAAGCTCTGATGACCATTCAAAGAATGGCCATTGGAGCACCTGTGCTTTTTCTGATGTGTAAAAACAGCCTAAGAAACCTGTTTGCTGTCCACACACCTTTTCACGCAGGAGCTCTAGCACAAAAAGGCTTATTCCTCACAGAAAGAGGAATAACTCTTGCACAAAAAAAGCTTACGCAATGTACTGTAAATCTTCTTGTGCAAAAAAGCGCTTGTAGTGTGGATGCTCCATGTGTTTTTGCACAAAAACTGCAGAGCTTTTGCGCAAAAACTCTGCAGTGTAGACATAGCCTAAGTGAGGGTGTAAAACTTTTGAAGTCTGGGTAGATCTGCATGAATCATATTAAAATGGGTAAGTGTTGCTATCTAAAGTTGGCAAGCGCCAATTTAACAATTTTAAGCCCATTATTTGCTTTCAGTAGCATACATAAAGCAAGTAGTATCGAGACACACACACGAAATTTCTAGCAATAGCATATTGTTTGAAGCATAAAATAAGACAACATACTTTTTGCCATGAGATCAACAGCTTGAATAACTCCTTGTAGATTTTCATTTTCCTGTTCTGAGCCTAAAACAGCTTTGCATGTCTTTGCAGTTAGCTGATCACTCCAAAGTTTCCTTTTGATTGAACATTTAGCAGGCTGTAACACAGTAAGTTTGTTTTTCCACAGATACCATTTCTCCTTGACAATTCACACGTCTTCATACATTTACAGTCACCTATGCTATACCAACAGCAGCATATGACGTTTCTATTTCTATAGGTGCAGAAGTCTGTATTTTGAGTGTGATACAACTGCATTCCAATTCACCTCCAGATTTCCTACAGGAAAAGCTTAACTCACAAAACACTCAGCACTGACAACTTGCTTGCACTACCGAGCATTTCTTCTCAAGTGCCTTCAAAGGCTTTAAAATATTTATACTAGATTGGCTATTTAAAGTTAAGTTATTACTGTACAGCAGTGGTCTGCAACCTTTTTACACCCAAGATCACTTTTTAAATGACAGAACAAGCCAAGATCTACTACCAACCCTTCCCCCAAGACCCCACCCTCTATTCTCCTCTTCCCCATCACTTGCTATCCCCAACCCTTATACTATTGCTTTTTCCCCCCCCCCTTCAATTCTTCTGTAGAAAGGTTTTTCCAACATTTGGCCTGTCTAGACTGGACCAAAAGTCAGAAAAAACCCTTCTTTTCGAAGCCCCCTTATTCCTCGTAGAAAGAGGAATACAGTGGTTACCAAAAGAGCGCATTTGCTCTTCCACTAAAAAAAGCGCGGAAGAACAAACATCCCTGGATGCAGACGAATTTTTCTGGGATCTCTCTGGAATCCTGAAAAACTCCTGCCATCTAGCTGTACCCTCGCTGGGTTGAGATAGGATGTGTAGGCTCTGGGGTGGGAATGAGGGATTTGGGTGTGGGAAGAGGTGAAAGCTGTGGGAAGCAATCTGGATGCAGGAAGAGGTGGAGAAAGGGACACTGGTTCGGGGAGGGAGCTCCAAGCCAGGCAGTGTTGGGGTCAGAGGAGGGTGTGAAGGCTGGGACTATCACAGTTTAAAGAGAAGCTAGATAATTTCATGGAGGTTAGGTCCATAAAAGGCTATTAGCCAGGGGATAAAATGGTGTCCTTGGCCTCTGTTTGTCAGAGGCTGGAGAGGGATGGCAGGAGACAAATCGCTTGATCATTGTCTTCGGTCCACCCTCTCTGGGGCACCTGGTGCTGGCCACTGTCGGCAGACAGAATACTGGGCTAGATGGACCTTTGGTCTGACCCAGTACGGCCGTTCTTATGTTCTTAGGGTTGGGGTACTAAACAAGCCACAGGCTTATGGATGTGAGGGTGCAGGAATCTGGGTTGGGGTATGTGAGGTGCTCAGGGCAAGGGGTTCCAGTGTACGATGGGCTTAGATCTAAGGTCTGGCGGAAAGAGGAGTGCATGAGTGTTATGATGCTGTGGCCAGATGGAGGCTTGGCCCCAATTGGGGGTTGTTGGCCAGGCTTCATTTTTAAATAAAATACTATGACAAACACAAAAAGTTTCTACATTGTCTTTATATATGAGATGGGCAGGGAACCAGTTCTGAGTCAGGGGTCACTGACCCACAGCAAAGTCAGATGGGGCCACACAAGTGAGACGAAAAGAAAAAAGGACTCCTCCAAAACCCCCCCAAGCCTCACTAATGTGGCCCCTACACTGCTGGTGGGAACAGGGGACATGGTAGTGAGGAAGGGTGCTAGTGGGTACTGGGGCAGGGGACAGGGTGCCAATGGGGGCAGGGTTCTATAGCTGAGGGCAGGGGAGAGGGAACAGGGTTCTGCAGCAGGGTGGGGTGGGTGCTGGGAGAGCAGGGAACAGGGTGCCAGGGGGACCGAGTCCCCTGCACCCGTCTTCTCCCAGGACTCACTCTCCCTCCTCTACTCCTCCCCATGTAGAGGAGGGAAGCCATGTTGCACACCTCCTGTGGGGCAGGGAAGCCCCAGTCGCATGCCCCCTCTGCGCCCAACTCCCCCTCCCGTGGAGCAGGGAAGTCCCGTCGCACACTTCCTCCGGGGCCTGAGAGAGCCTCCCACGGAGCAGGGAAGCCTCCGCACATGCCTCTGGGGACTCCCCGATAAGTTCCCAGCACACCACAGACCTGGGGCAAGGAAGCAGCCAGTGTATTTCCAGAACCCCTGGAAGCGACATGCAGCTCAAAACTTCCATCCACACAGCAGGAAGCCACCACTACCTCCATTGTCACTGGAGGTACGTAGTGGGGCTTCTTGGGGGTGGAGAAAATGAGGGGCCCGGAACACCTCACGGTCGACCGGTCGAGGCCTCATGATCGACTGACTGGTGACCATGGCTGTACAGTTATAGATATCATATGCACTTTAATGTAGATGGTACTATAATTGCATCATACATGTAATTAAGTTACTACAACAGATTAGATTGTAGAGTTATTCCATCTTAATACTTACTTCCTTTACCCTGCCAACAAGGCATCCTGTTGCTGAAGGTTGAATCATTTTAAGAGTCTGTCTTGGGGCTGAGCTTACATTGCCTGTGAAGTACTTCTTGGGAAAAACAAACAAAAAAACAAAAACAAACAAGAAGTTAATAGAAAGCAGTTAAACTTCTGGATGGAGTAGGGTAATTTAAGCTATCCACTTGTCTTTCCTAAGGACAGGATTAACAAATTTTGTTTTAATCTAGTTTTTGATTTACTACACTATAATTACAATATGGCTTTTATCTTTAGAAAAGCTAGATCTTAAGTGATCTATAAAGGCTGAAGACCTGCATATGCCTTATCTTAGTTAAGACCGCCATTCTCTTATTTCCAGGGCTCGACAAATCACTGAATCTATTTGCCAGTGGCAAACAGATTTCAGCTGGTCGCCCTGTTCACCGGCGGCGCACACATGCGCAATGCGGGTCTTGCGCATGCACAGTGCGGGGCTGGCAAGTAGGTTTCGTCGCCGTTTGTCAAGCCCTGCTTATTTCTATACCACACACTGGAACTATTTTAAGCAGGTCAGGAAGCAACTGTATTCTAACAGAGTTCCCAATTCACTTATTGGACAAGTGTTTCTTTAACCTCACAAATTATACTATCATTCACCATAGGTGAATGCTTCAGTGCTTTGACAACTGTTTTAGGTGATAAGAGTGATACTTTGTGCTCCTGGTGATTTCATTCGTTCAAACAGCTGGAAAATCTGCACAGGTAGTTACACAAGTTTTTTATATGTAAATGGTTCTTCAAGGGCTGTACGCATTGAACAAATTCTACTTCAATCAATCAAAGAGGTGTCTAGAATTTCCTTGCTTGGGGCATAATGCACTGATCCAGGAAGACTATTGTTTTGTGGAACAGAATATTTATCACCTTTCCTTGTCCTAGGTCAATACTTATTTCCTGCATTAAAGCTTTTTTAAACCATTAGTTACACTGCCACCAAGGGACAGCAAACAATGGTAGACAAACAGGGATACCAAGAACACAATACTATGCAAGCGTGAGAAAGTTACTGATTCACACCGTACTTCACATGACAAGAGTTCACCTTTCCCACGGTAAAATTTCTGCCACCAATTATTTTTCTGTTCAGCTAGAGGACAAATGCCAACTACTGTGGGAACCAGCATTAGATTCTATTTGCAGCTACTGAAGATGATTGGTGAATGCTCCCCTGGTAAAATTAATACTATGCCAGGTGTTTAAGTTAACCCATTGTTCTTAATATTGAGGTAACCAGTGAAGCATCCACAAAAGTGAGTGAGCCAGACTCCAAGATCACAACTATATGCTTGTTAAAATAACCCCAAGTGTTTAGTTATGTCAAGCCATTTTCAATAAAACTGCAACTTTCGTTATACATTTACTATTTATCCTCTTAAGGGTATGGATTAGACTTTGCACCCTACACAGGGGCATCCTGTCCATAGAACTGTTCAGCAGCACCACCTGAGGACCTGTGGGGCCTAGAGCTGCCCAGGGGACTATCAGGTCCTGGTGTCCACTAGGGATGTTACTACACTTCGAAGGCAAAAGCGCTGCGTGGAGCATTTCAAAGCAGCACCACAGCACAGAGCTCAGAGTCAGTGGGGGGGGGGGGGGCAGTCCCTAGCTGACCCCAGACTCCAATGGGCGCTGCTGCTTTGAAACGCCATGTGGGGCCTGGAGACACTACAGCTGGCCCAGGGCTGCACAGTGTTTGAAAGGAGCAGCGCCACATGAAGCCCAGGGTCTGGCTCCAGATAGTGCTTTGAAGTACCCTCTCCACTTGCTGCCTCTTTCCGATAGCCTGTCAACTATCCAATAAGCATTTGCTTGTCAGATAGTCGACTAGTCCTTCACATCCCTAGTGCCCACAGAAGGGTTGGGCCTATCCTCCCCACTACCAGCAGCAAAGTAAAGTGGATCAACCTGGTTCCAATTGACTCCATGTTGCTTGGGGGAATGGAGCTCAGGAGAATAGATAGAACCACTCCCTCCATTCACCAGCAGTAGGAAGCAGAGCAGGCTAGGACTAGCTCACTCTGGTTCCCACTACTAGTGTGGGGAGGGGGGGGCACCTCAGGCCTTATGCCCCATAGGGATAGCTTGTAAAATCCCATTTAATTGGTTAACTAGTTAAACATGTTTAACCAATTCAGGGGTGACAGGAAGATGGGCCACTCGTGCACTGCTGCGCAGGAGTGACACCCCCCTTCTCCCTGCACACCATGGCTAGGCTAGAGCAGTCCCCTCCCGCAGGAGGCAGGAGCTGCTCCAGCTCTGTTTGCAGCAAACCCTTGCAGGGCTGGAGCAGACCCCTGCCCTTGACAGGTGGGGCACAACTCCAGCCCTCACTGGCTAATCAGATTTGGTAAGCATCACCCATTGAAGATGATGCTTACTAGTTAACCTTTCACATTTCTACTTACACCATCACAGGTACCCACTGGGACCCCACTGGGAGCTCCTGTACATTTCAAAGGGAGAGGTGCAGCAAGATAGCAAGCACCCTCCAACAGACTAATAGAGTAGTTTATGGAATTTCCATCAGCTATTCAATTAGCTGATCAAATTTTAACATCCCTAGTAACAGCACATTACATTCCCACTAAAACCAGACAGCCCTTTCATCTGGGTTGCCTACTGACCTCGGAAGGTCATCTTCTGAAATCCCCACTCTGTTTTAAGAGGTCTTAAAAATTACCCTGCCACTTTTCTGCTGTTAGGTAGAGCTATAAGAGTTTAACCAGTTAACCAATAAGCATCCGTTTATTGGTTTGCTCCAGTTAAACTCTTTTGCTCTGCAGGCACATGCCAGGTCCTGGCCCTGCGCCTGGCGAGCCAGTGGTACTGCAGGATTTGCAGTATAAGTCTAATGCTGGGGGCTCTGCAGCATGAGGTGGTAGGTGGCTCCCTGGGAGCTGTGTGGCAGGGCGGGAAGGGAGGAGGGTGCGAAGAGGGAGAGAAGCACCCCTACACCACCCCTTCCCTCTCTAACCACACCCAGCCAAAAATGGCTGGGCATGTAACCATTAGGATTTTTTACAGGTACATGGTTAGTTTAACCCATTTAACATCTCCACTGTTAGGCATCCCATTTTGATTTATGTGCTCTAGAACAGGGCTACTCAACACACGGTCCACAGGCAGCCTGTGGTGTGATTTGGGTTTACATGAGGCTCAACACAGGGCCCGCAGGTGAGAGCCTATGAACATGGCCTCCAATGGGAACATGCTCCACAACTGAGAGAGTCAATATAATGGTTTTCTGTTGATAAATGTTTTAGTAGTTAAATTACTGGACTGTTATTGTTCATTTAAAATGCTATCATTTGGGTGGAAATCAGGTAAATATTGCATTTTATCGATAACAGCAGAACTGACTTAAATGGGGCCTGCCGGTTGTGTAGTCTCATCTTAATTTTTGTATTCATGCACATCAGTGTGAAAGGAGCTATTTGCATATATATGCAACCACAATTAAGTTGTGGGCTTTGCATGGGCTCTGAGTATCACTGAGGCCCTCAGGGCTTCCAAAGTTGAGTAGCCCTGCTCTAGAATCTGCCATGTGCAGACATTAAATAATGTCTAACTTGACTGTAGAACTTAATTTGGTCCTTGTGCATTTAGCAACCATTTTAAAATGCATTATTTGAGTTTGCTATGGTAGACAAAGCAATGTCAGTTTTCCAACTTCATAAATGAGGCTTCAATTCTAAGGATTTTTCTTCAAGCATTAAAATGAGAGCACTGCCTCAGAAAAATGCAAGACAAATGTATGCTACACTTCAAAGGCAGAGATGCCCTATCAACTAATTGAATAGTAGATGCAAAATGCATCAACTATTTGATTAGTAAATTACCCGCAATTTAACAGCCCTAAAACTTACATTAATAAATTTACTCATTTTAAGTAGTCTCATACAGAGCTGATTATAAAGCCCCCCGCTATTTCCTGTGGTTTATTTTCTTTGCTTTACAACCCTTGCCAACAGGGAAGCCAACTACAGGGCTGGGAAAGTAAGACTTCAAAGAGTTCTAATCCTCCTTTATACTATTCTATGTATTATTGCAGGATATAATCCTGTAAAATATAGTACAAGTAGCTTTATATTTACTGAATGGTTTAGGGGACTGGTAACAAGATACAAAGTCTGTAGAAACCACCAATTCACATGTGACCCCGGTTAGTAGTATTTGAAGTGTACACACACAATGTTATGTATGCCCCAACTCAGGGTCTCTTACAGATAAATAACTCAGTTTGCATGTACACATCAAGTTCCCATATGTAAATACATGCCTGGAACTTAATTGACACTTTTGAAAATCTTCCCATTTCATGCTTTAAAAAGATTATTGAAACACTGAGAAAGCTGAGTGCAGATTATGGCATTAAGCATGGCTTGCAGGAGTCAGTGTACGGCAGTGATCACCAACCAGTAGATCAGGATCTACTAGTAAACCTTGGAGCCTCTGACAGGTGATCCAGACTAGTTTGGCTAGGAAACTATCAGGTGCTGGCACTTCAACTGCTCTCCCTCCCCCACCCTGCTGCTCCTGTCCAGAACCTCAGAGCTGCCCCCTGGGAGCCTCCTGCTTGTTGTGTAGAGTAGGGGAGACAGAGGCAAGGGGGGGGGCACTGATGTCACTCTGTTCCCCTCCCCTTTACCCCCATCTTCACAGAGTAAGGAGGGTGGAGCCTTGGCAGAGAGGTGGGGGCAGAACCTGGGCCTCAGCAAAGGAGCAGGACCAGGGTACTTGGGTTTGAGGTAGAGCCTAGACGGATTTAAATTCAGAAGCGATCTTGGGCTTAAAAAGCTTGGAGACCACTGGTGTAGGGGGTTGGCGAGTGAGTGCGCGTAGAGGGGAAGTTCAGGGCTGGGACCTATCCCACAGTCAGGGGTGGCCCGTCCAGATAGGCAAACTAGGCAGTCGCCTAGGGCGTCAAGTTAAATGGGGCAGCAAATGGTGGCACAATATCATTGAGGGGTTTGGAGGTGGGGGGTGCTGATTGCAGGGTTTACCTAGTTGCTGGCAGCTAGTCTAGGGCCGCCCCTGCCCACAGTGCTCCATTCCCAGCCAAAGGGGGTAGGAGAGACACATGGAGGTTGGCTCAGAGCCCGGGCAGCGCCCCCACTTCCCTTCAACTTTAGAAGGAGAGTCCCTACCTCTGCACAGGCCAGGAGGGTGGATTCTCCCTCGCTTTTTAGCGACCATTGCAAAACGGGGTGGGCATCAGAGGCGCGCCCCAGGCTGCATCTCAAGCCACTGCAGCTGCCAGTGCAAAGCCCCCGCCCCCGCCCAGCAGCCGCGCTCGGCGCTACCGACCTGTCTCGAGCCGGAGGCTTTTCCCGCCTCCGCGTTCTGCTCGGCGCTGGGCTCCATCGCGCTGCGGGCCGGGCGCGGGCGCACGCAAGCGCACGTCAGGCAGAGCAGACAAGCCGGCGCGCGCGGGGCAGAGCGCACGAGCCCCAAGGACCCGCAACCCGCTCCCGCAGTCAGCCGGCGGGCGCAAAGCCCCCTGGGAATGAGAGCGCGCGCGCCGGCCGCCCTTGCCCGGGGCTGGGTTGCTGACCCCGCGTGGGTGCTAGAGGGGAGGGGCCGCCCCCTGCGCGCGCCGCCTACTCCCCTTTCCTTTCTTTCTCTCGCCGCGCACCCCGCCAGGAAGCAAGACCCAATCAGCCCTTCGCGCGCGCGCGCTGGCCTATACATACCCGCCTCCGCGCACGTCACTGCCCTCACGTGCCCAGCAGCCCTCCCGGGACGCCCCGCAGCCCAATCCCCAGCCCTGCGCGCGCCCCCTGCCGCCTACGTCACAGCGCGTTTGAAATCTGCCCTTTGGCGCTGGCCGGCTGCTGGGCGGCTTCAGGTCTCCGCTCTGCACCGGCGGCAGGTAGCGCGCGCCCGCCTCAGCCACGTGCTCGGCGCTATGTCTGGCTGCACAAAGCCCCGTCGGGTGCCTCAGCTGCTCCTGCAATCCTAGTTAACGTGCCCCCCCCCCCCAACGCTGTGTGATGAGAGAGAGAATGTGTGTTACCCACTCTCCCCCATGTGTTGTGTCTGGGCCCCTGTATAGTGCTAGCAATGGTGTCTCTCCTGGCCTCCCCATCCATTCTCTCCCCCACCTTCAACAGTCCCAGACATTTACAGCCCAGATTAACCTTTGTGAGCTTGGCACCAAAGGTGTGTGGGCTCCCATCCACAGGACAATGGAGCATGGTGGGAGGTCAATCCTGGGAGAGACTGGGGGAGGGGACAGTGTGGCATGGTGGGACGGCATAGCCCTGCTTTGCCCAGTCTATAGTGAGGGCACAGTTCACAAACTGGCACCTGCCAGATGCACATTGCTGGTCTGGCCCTGCATTGCCACCTCAGGGGAAGGCCTATGCTGTGTGCCATTCAGGGCCGGATTAAGGGGGGAGCTAGCCGGGCAGCTGCCCAGGGCGCCAACCTATGATACACGGCGCTCCTTAGAGCTGCCATCAGGCGCCACATGCCCAATAGCAGCTGTAAGGTGCGCAGCGTGCTGGGGGGGCGGGGCTGTGCATACGCCGTGCACCCGGGGGCGGAGCTGCGCATGCATCGTGCGCCCACTGCCCTGGGCGTAAGAATGGCTCGAGCCGGCCCTGGTGCCGTGCTGCTCCCTTGTCCAGTGACCATCACAAATCCCTGTACCCACCACTCCCTCTGCCCACAAACCACAATCCCACAACTGCACAGCCTACCTTCACCCACTGGCTAGTGCCCTCTCCTGCCCTCCATCCCCAGACTCATGTCCAGGATCCTCCACAGAACCTCCTCTGCCCAGTATGCCAACGCAAAGAAACCTCCCCTACACTTCACTGCCCAGCACTCACTCAAGCAGGGTTACCATGTTTGAACTTTCAAAAAAGAGGACACCCCTGAGAGGGAATGTATGTGTATCAATATCTACCAACTCACATTGTATTAATGTGTTATATATTATTATTGTATACAATATTTATGTATTAATATATACATCAAATATACAATATTTATATAATATATAACACATTAATACAACGTGAGTTGATAGATACTGATACAGATACACTCCTCTCAGGGGTGTCCTCTTTTTTGAAAGTTCAAATACCTTACCTCAAGTCACTCTGAAACCCACTGAACCTGTTGCCACATTTACGTTTTACTGTTTATTGTTAGTGATTAGTTCACTTGACATAGTCACTCCCGTAATCCAGTGGTTCCTAACCTTTTCAGGCATATGGACCCCTTTTCAATCTATTAAAATGTCACGGACCCCCCCAAATGATCCATTTTTGCTAGCCCAACTAGTACTACATACCTAATTGAGGGTCTGCATGGAATGTCCAATCCCTCATCCAAGGACACTTACAGAATTCCCAGATCCCCTACTCACAAAGGAACAGTACACTACAGCTTACCTGTTATGTTTTGGAACACAGCTTCACTTAACACCGAGCACTTAGATTTGTCTGTGGAGAAAGCAAGTATAGGTCTGTTTAACAAAGAACAGAATCAAACGATAATAAACAGAAATATTAGAAACAAAAGGTTGCATATAAAATCATAACATGCCTCTTGAGCTTTGACTAAGAAGACATTGTTATGGATAGAGATACAGGTCATCCCAAATATTTCCAGGTTTGGTTGTGATTGTATACTTCACAGTGAACACATCTGTTCAATCTGAGGAAAATGCCAATCAAGAGATTGCAAAGTTACACTTTCTGGAGCCAGGCTATGCTGTGATTTTCCACTCGAGAGAAATCACGTTGTTGTTTTGCCTTCCAGTGTAAACATACAGAGGGTGTCTGTCCACAAAAGTATAATCTAAAAATCCATCATCTTCACTTGCAAACAGGATAATCACTATTGCTTGCATTTTCCTGTCTAGAATACCTTCTGGAGACTTTGCAATTGATTAATATTTTATTCAGACTGTATATAGGCATTCATTGTGAAGTACATAATACTCAAGTTACATGTAGCCAGCCAGATAAACAAGCATCTTTTGTCTGAAAGAAACTGGTTCCTCACCTTTTTGATGATCAGCCCCAAATCTCAGATTTTAAGAACATAATTTTCTGCTTATGCACATAATTCCTTACATATCAATCATGCATGCCTTTCGCAATGATGATGAGAACCAGTGTGACACAGCCTTTCAGTAGAGACCTTATGTGGTTCTTTTTGGCAAACCAGTATGTAGAAACCAGACCCAGGGGATCCCAACCACAAGACTGTTGAGGTCAACCACCCTTGGGCCTCATGCTTCAGGGGAATGCAAAAGCACAGTGCCAAAGCTGGCCCAGAGGATTAGTGGGGGTCCTGGTGCCGGCAGCAGAGTTCAACCCCACCCCCACACTCACCAGCAACAACAGGAAGTGGAATGACTTGGCCTCAGCACACTCTGCTCTGTCCACTCCTAGGCTATGTCTACACTGGCGCGATCTTGCGCCAGAGATATGCAAATGAGGCTAAGCGTGGAATATCACCAAGCCTCATTTGCATATCTAATGAGATGCCATTTTTGCAGAAGAGGCTCTTGCACAAGAAGGAGCTGTCTACACTGCCCCTTCTTGCGCAAAAAAACCCCTTTTGCACAATGCCATTACGCTGATTATTTTCAGGAATAACGGCATTGCGCAAGAGGGTTTTTCTTGTGCAAGAAGGGGCAGTGTAGACTGCTCCTTCTGGCGCAAGAGCCTCTTCCGCAAAAATGGTGGCTCATTATATATGCAAATGAGGCTCAGTGATATTCCACGCTTAGCCTCATTTGCATACTTCTGGCACAAAATCACGCCAGTGTAGACATAGCCCTAGTGTACTTAGGGAAGGAGGTTGGAGGAAGAGGTGGAATGGGACAAGGAGAGAGCAGAGCAAGGATAGGAATAAACAAGATGGGGGTGAGGCCTGGGGTGGGGGTGGAGAATTGTCCTGGGTCACATACCTCCCTAGAGAGAGCCTTGCCTGTAACCCTGGTGCACCCTTTTGCCCTTTGCTAGTCAGCATTAAGAGGTCCCTGGGTCACATGGAAGGGTTACCATTCCTCCCTTCTTCTCATTTCTTCTCTCCTCCTTCTGAAGTATTGTCCTTTGTTTTGTCTTGTGTTAGATTTGTCTTATTTGGATCCATTAGATTTGCTAGGTCTATGCTAACATATCTGAACACAAGATTGGGTCCTAAACCTAATGCACATGCTAAGCTTTACACTTGAGAAGAGCCACTGAACTCAATGGAACTATTCGGTCTAAAGTTTAGCACATGTATAAGTGTTTGCAGGATTAGGGCTATAGCTTGTTTGCTTCTTGTGGCATGGAATGTGTGGTTATCTGTAATATACATGAACATTTATTGTGCTATATCCATATTTTCTAACTATAATATAAAATTGCAGTGTATGTTTCCTGTCAAATTCAGCTTGGTTGGTGACTGTGCGTCTATGAAGCTGTGTTTGCATTTATAAACATAATTAAAATGCCAGGGGATATTTCTCTCTGAAAAGTGGCATAACTGCTTTTGGGAAATGTGGGTAATTAGAATGGGCTGATGCAATGGAAGAAGGCTGATTTGATAAATACGAGCTTTGTTTGTTTCTCCTTTTAATCTGTTCCTTTCTCTAGATATGCTATCCAGGTGTTGATAACAATAGAGCTATTCCTTCCATTTAACCAGTTGAAGAACATTTGTTCTTATGCACCCTTATGCTTCAGGTAAGTTCTCTTTCTCTTCCATTTGAAGGATTTATAAAGAATCTCTTCACCAGATCTTTTCGTTCTGTCAGAAGCTGATAGAATTTAATTGTGGAGGCCATTGTAATTGCACCAGAAATAACATTGAAAGGCTTTAGATGGTGTAATTACAATTTAGGCCAGTGAGCACAGAGTTTAGTTTAAAAAAATAGATGTGATCTTTTTTAGATCGATTTTAAACAGTTTGCCAGTGTTCATACTATGTGTATTTCTCCTTCCAAAGTCACTGGCTGTGTCTACATTGGCACCCCTTTCCGGAAAAGGGATGCTAATGTAGCACGTTGGAATAGGCAAATCCGCGGGGGATTTAAATATCCCCCGCGGCATTTGCATTAACATGGCTGCCGCTTTTTTCCGACTTGGGGAAAAGCCGGAGAAAAGCGCCAGTCTAGACGTTATTCTCTGGAAAATAAAGCCTTTTCCGGAGGATTTCTTATTCCTAATTTTAAGGAATAAGAAATCCTCCGGAAAAGGCTTTATTTTCCGGAGAATAACGTCTAGACTGGCGCTTTTCTCCGGCTTTTCCCCAAGCCGGAAAAAAGCAGCAGCCATGTTAATGCAAATGCCGCGGGGGATATTTAAATACCCCGCGGATTTGCCTATTCCAACGTGCTACATTAGCATCCCTTTTCCGGAAGGGATGCCAGTGTAGATGTAGCCACTGTGTTTTACTGGATTTCTGCTCCTTTGTTTCAGAGAAGATGAAACTCTGGATGTCATGAACAGCAACTACCATTTGCCATTCTGTAGATTCCAAGAAACACTCCAAGGTTTCCCATTGAGCTCGCCCAGTTTTTGATTGCCAGAGATAAGTCATTTATTTTTATAATAATATAATATAATCTATGGTGAACAATAAATATTCTAATCTATTTTATGTGACATGATAATAGAAGCAGTTAAGGGTATAAATGGATGAGGAGATTTTTTAATAATTTATAGGGCTCACAAGGTTGCAACTATCTCTGCATGGGCAGACCCCTGCACCTGTGTGAAATTTAATTGAGCATTTTATGTGGTGCTTATTGCAGAATTGAGACTCAGATCTCTGAAACCAGTTAGTCTAAGTACTGACCAAAAGTCATTTCTATCTGACAGCTTTTTGTGGCCTATATATCAGAGGTTCCTACACTGTGTGGTCTAGGCAGCGCTCACTTGTGGTCCATAGAGTACTGCCAGCCTTAGAAAAAATGGCACCCTGGACGAGCTTGTATTTTGGCATGGTTCCCCCTATTCTCTCAGACTCCCATATGCTCATCTGTTCCCCTATCCTGCACCCTCTTTGCCACTAACCCCTGCTTCCCTCTTACACTCTCTTCTACTGTGCCAGTAATCCCTGACTGTGCCCTATTTGCCCCAACCTCTGCCCTACCTGCACTCCCAACCCCTGCCTCTCCAGTCTGCACCCCCAACCTGGCACCATCCCCCCTTCACCTCCCTCCTGTTCCCACATTGGGAAACTGACCTGGATTCACTGAGCGCTTAGCAACAGGGAGGCAGGCCCCTCAGAGCTGGGGATACAAGGAGGAGACCCCTGGGAACTGAGGGGAACTAGGGACACAGGGAGAGTCTCCTGAGACCTAGGAGGGCTCCCCTGGGAGGGGGAGGGCTGGGAGATTGGAACACAAATTCACAAGTCCAGGACCTGTCTAAGACTTGCGCTATACTGAGTTCCCAGTCTTTTCCCTTACTCTCCAAACCTGGAAGAGGCTGGAAACTTCCAGTTCTCATGGGCTGATCCGGATACCACATTTACCTCTGCAGGAACTTCAGGGCTAGGATGGGGGAGAAAGCAAGCTTCCAGTGGCAGAGTGCCGAGGGGGGACTAGGAAGTTGGGAGACCATGTGGGGCAATGGCAGAGGGTCTCTAGGGATGCCAACTTTCTAATTCCAAAAAATTGAAGTCCTTTGCTCCACCTACTGGTGAAGCCTTGCCCTCTTCTAAGATCCCTCCTCCACTCATTCCATTCCTCCCCCCCCCCCCCCCCCGACTCCCGCTCATTGCTTGCCTCCCCTGCTCTTACTCACACGCTCATTTTCACTGCAAGTCCAAATCAGATATATTTATTGTGTGGACAGATGCATTATGCTAAGTTCAGGTTTTTATTTGTGACAGGACACTAGATCTGGTAGTAAAATAGTCCAGAAAATGAAATTTCACAGAGGTGCTCATGATTATTTCCCTCCTTTGTTCCCATTTTTATAACCAGCTCCATGTTTTTTGTTCACTAAAGTTATTGTCATTTTATGTGTGGAATTAGGACCACACATTATCGCAGCTGCAAGGGGTCCATTAAAGGCCCACTCCTGAAGCCCATGGCATATACAGCTCCATAGAGCACAGCCACAGAAATGTACCTGTCCAGATAGTTATAGAAATAAATCTGTAGAAAATGACTCCCACATCTACATGCAGATACACACATGTATTCGTGTTTACACATCTAGCACGCACTAACACACGATGTCATGAAGGCCAGGACTTTTACAGCACTGACCCGGCTGTTGAATGTCCGGCTCGTGGTGCCTCTGTGGGTCAGGCAGCCTCCCTGCTAGCCACTGCACAGCCTGTGAAGAAGCAGCTGAGCCAGCATGTCAGGCTCCTAGCCTAAGAGACTGCTAGGGTGTGTGTCTCCATGTGGTATTCTCCCACAGCAGTTTTTAGAGGTCTTTCATACTTCTCTGGCCCTTCTCTCCAGGATAAAGGGCCAGAGAATTTTGCCCAATCTATTTAGTAATTTGTGAACCATGTTACAAAGACAGTTTGAAAAACCTTGGCCTATGCTAAATGAGTTGATATTCTCAATCCATTTTTTTTAGTGGACAGTTCTCCACACAGAGTTGGATTTAATCAGATAAAGAATTTGATCAAAAGAAATTTTTTTGACAACTTGGAGTAAGTAGGTGCAACTCCTAATAAAGACCATAGTAAATCTGAACTTCTGTCCCTGAAGGTGTGATTGCAACTAGGGTAGACATATCCATGCCATCTTAAATCTAGTTAGTGTGGCTAAAAATGCAGTGAATATACAGTGGCATGAGTTTCAAGTTCACCCAAAACCCTGGATATGTATTCATATTTCTAGCCTGTGCTACACATTTTCACAGCTTATTTTTAGCCACATTAGTGTGGATATATCTACTGGAGATGAAATTGCACCTAAAATTTCAGTGTAGGCATATCCTCAAGATTAGATTGTAAAAACTAAGATTTAGCACTCTTTTTATGAGTCCACTAGATGGCAGCATGACATAAATTTGCTTTCCTTTGGTTCCTTTCAGTTCCTTTGGTTAGAGTATTCTTTCTTTTATTAGGTTTTTGTGCACTCAACAAACAACTCTGTAGTGTGTCTCTTTCTTCGTGTTATTTGTTTGTATTTATAAGGTTGCAGACTGATTAAAATATCCTCAAAGAAATTATCATCATCCACATACTATCTTCAAAGTACAGTAATTCCTCATTTAACACTATAGATATGTTTCAGAAAATGATCGTGTTAAGTGAAAATGTGTTGTGCGGGGTCAGTTTTCCCATTGAAAATAATGGAAAAGGTGAGGGTTGCATTTCAATCGGCAGTGTCTGTTGGGACCGGGACATAAGGTTGGGGGAGAAAGGGGACTGGGTTACAGCAGGGAGGGGAGGTGTTTGGCTCTGGGGAAGGGAAGGGAAGGAGATGGGAGGGGGATTGGGTTGGGAGTATGCCCCTGTGATGGGTCTGCTGGGACCCGCACTGCATTCAGCAAAGGGGGGGGGTCGCTGGGGAACAGCGCGGCGAGCGGTGAACCCTCCACCACTTTGGAAGGGGGGGGAAGCCCCACACTGCCGCTGGCGACGGGCTGGCTGAGGAAACCCAGCCGCTGGCCTGCAAGCAGGGGCAGAAGAGAGGGGGCAAGGCGTCCAGCGAGGGGGAGTCAGTGGGGAATGGCATGGCGAGTGGCGAACCCTCCGCTGCTTTGCAGGGAGGTGGGGGAAGCCCCGCACAGCCGCTGGCAATGAGCCGGCTGGGGAAATTGTGTTATTCTGGGGACGGTTGTGTAATTCAAAAAATGTTCCCTAAAAAAAAAATCATGCTATCGCAAAAACGTGTTAAGCGGGCACGTGTTAAATGAGGAATTACTGTATTTAGTCACATTGCATGCCAATTAATCATGATCCCCATTGCTATAAATTAACACTCTCCCCTGAGAGTCCATAATAGCCTCCTCGTTAAAAATGAGAGATTTCTCTCATAAGAATAGTGATCCCTCATGCTTCATCAGAGATTAAAAAAGAAAACCGAAAAGTGTCTTTCCTCTCCTAGTTTTTCTTTAGTTTAAAACTGTGAATCATTACAGTAAAAACTTAAAAACCAACAAATAGTCTAGTGAGTAGCACCTTAAAGACTACCAAAACATGTATCAGAGATGGTATCATGAACTTTCGTGGGCACAACCCACTTCTTCAGATGACTGGCTCAGCTACCCCTCTGAAGCTTTTGAATCATTACATTGTTAAGGCCCACCTCCTCACATACAATGGGTTATCTGAAGTGTGATTTTTTACTTGGAGAAAAATCTATATAGAAACCCCTCAACAACTCTGTTCCCTCTAGGGATGTTAAATTTTGATTAATCAACTAATCAAGTAGTCAGAACAGCAGGACTCAAACAGTCCCCTTTCACCTGGGGTTCCGCCTCTACCTTTGAAATGTAGCAAGAGCCTCACGGGGCTCCCCTTGCAGACTGGCTGCCTGTCACCCTTGTGCTAAGAAAGGGTGGTAGCAGCCCTTGTCTAGAGCGGGGTCTGAGCTCCCGGACCTGCCTGCCCACCTGCCTCCTAATACATATTAAATGCAGAGCCACAGCGGGGGTAGGTCCTGGTCCTATTGCAAGCCAAGACTGAGCCGGGCTGCTGGCTAGCCTGCTAAAAAATTTATTGGCAAGGTGGGGAGGAGGGGGAAATGCATGTAGTCTATAGCATTAACCTATAAGCTTTTGTTTATTGGTTAATCAACTATACTATTACATCCCTAGTTTGAATGTATGTTGGTAATATCTCTAAGTACTGGTCTAGAACGATGGAATCAATAATCTCTGAAGTTGTGGGAACCTTGAAGCCTAGCCAACAGGTGGCCTAGTCTAGACTGAGCCCGTGCGGGAAAAGGTTCTGAGCAGAACCTGTATCGATGGGTCCCTTGGGATACTCCAAAGCAGTCGAGTGTAGCACCTTTCACTGTCCAATAATTTTTCATCGCATCATTGTCCAGGGCCCAATAAGTTGACTGAGTTTTCCTAGAGGAATAGTGCCAGGTGGGCAGTCCAGGTGGGTTTTTCCCAACCAGCGGTCATCGTTACCTGTTTACAACTAACTAAACAAACCTCTGGATCATCCTGTGGCCCTAACTTGGCATGGGGTATCCTCAGGCCTGAGTTCAATAGGTTAAAGGAAACTCGGGCAGTTAGCCATTGCAATACTGCCTTCTGAAACTGATGCTCTGCTGGAGGTGAAGCATCTCCAGGAGTACATCATGCTGTGCATCTTGCTGCACATCAGCCAGTGGGTCTCAGCTGTGCTGTGCTGATGCTGATGTTGGGCCAGCAGCCTCACCAACTCCTTCATAGACCCTTTATTTCAGCACCCCTCCACCCCCACCACACACACCTGAGTATGTGTGCCTGCATTCTTTGTCACAAAATCCCATAAGCATACTATCCCAGATTCTGCCGCTCTTCCTATCAGCTAAGCCCTGGTCTTCAGTAGCCACATTGGGCTACAGTCCCGTCTGCACTAAGCTCTCCACAGTGAGCTGTCCATGGTACTGCCACTCCATCAGCCAGCCAGAGACCCAATTAGCATACCTTGGGCTCCAAAGAGGAACTGACTGGCTCTGGCCCAGCAGCTTTCTTTATACTGGCCTACCGGGCCCTGATAGGATGCCTCTCACACTGCTGCTTCAGGGAGCTTGTATGACTCCTCTACTGCTCTCTTCTTGAATGGGCTGTGCCAAGGCCAAAGCCTCCAATAGGTGATTTTGGGACCTGGTCCACCCTGTCATGCTTGCCTACTTATGGCTTAGTACTGAGAGTCCAGTGGCCGATGATGGGGGTTCAGTGTGCAAAGCTGGCTGTGGGGCGAAGATGCAGTGCGTGGGGCTGGCTGCCCCTCCTGCTGGTCTGTCAGCACAGCCCCCACTGCATGCCAGTTCTCAGCCAGGTTGGCCCTGCCCCACCCCACACTGTTTCTAGCTGACAGTGGCTCCCATGGTTGGGTGAGTGTGGGCAGGCATCAGGTGGTGGCCGGTTACATATCACTTCTGCTACTTACCTGTCAGACCTTTCCTTGCTTTCCCTCTGACTGTCCTCTGCCTATTTTGCCCCTTCAAACCCACTCCCAACCCCACTGCTTCTCTTATGCTTCCCCCTCTCCCCGCAACAGGACACATCCAGCTCCCAGCACTGTGTAGAGAACCAGCACCTGATTGGAGCACTGAGCTCACCAACAGGATCTCCTTCCTTCCCCCACTGCCTCAGACTGGGCCCACATCCTGGAAAAGTCCAAGACCCTCCAGCCTGGGGTGCTGGCCAAGAAGAGCCAAGCCCAGCATACACCTGCACAGTACTGGCATGAGAAGACTCTCTGCCCCGCAGCTAAGCTCTGGAGTGGTACAAGAGGGCAGTGATTTCCAGCCTGTTCACCACCCAACTTGAAGGCTTCAGAGCAGCCCCTGGGGCAGGGACTTAGCAATCTCTTCACCTGCCCCCATCCAATCCCTCCCCAACCCTGTATACTGCTCCCAGAGAATGTGAGGCTGCTCCATCCCCTAAGCACCTTCCTCTGCTGAGCCGACTCTCTGGCTGGATTCGCTGAAGCCCAGGGCGAGATCAACGTTTTGTGGGTTTGACACCAAACATATTTGAGGGTCCCCCCACCCAAGAAATGATTGTAATAAAACAGGAGATTGACACAGAAGTTGTCTTTGTCACAGCATGGTTTTATTAACACAGGTTTTATTAACAATAGCTACATGCAGTGGTTTGGTTGAGTAAATTATTCACATTAATACTTGCTATGTAATTTACAAATTACTTATCTGAAGCAAGGCTGGGGTCAAGGGCAAGTGCAGGGTAGGGATTGGTCCCCAGCTGGAGCAAGGCAGGGGCCGGGGGCAACAGCATAGTGAAGTGGGGGCCAGAGTTGGTCTCTGGAGTGAGGGAGAGGCCTGGAGTAAGCAGAACAGGGTTAGGGAGGGGACAAACAGAATTTACTGTGCCTAGGGTAAGCACTGTAGGGGATAGAGGTAGGCTAATTGCAGTTTATTCTTGTAACGGGACTTTTTCTTTCCCATCAGCACTGCTAACTGGGCCAGATACTGCCAAGTCCCCTTTTCTACCAGAGTTTGACTGAAAATTGGATACTTGGAGTGGGGGTGAGGGCAGATATGGAAGGGAGATGGAACCATCATTTTCTAAAGAGGAAGGGAAGCCTTAAAAGGGAGCAGGAGTGGGGGCTAGGAAGCAAATGATGGAAAGGAGGTTAGGGGGTGGAGGAGAGTAGCTAGTGGGCAGGGCCATGTCTGCTGTGCTACCCAAGTGTTTTTGGAAACTGGGATCAGCTGACAGCATCCCCAGCCCCCACATGGTAGCACAGGGATCCTGTTCCCAGCACATTATGCCTGGGTGGAGACCCCTGAAATCGGTGCTCCCGTCTTCCCTGACTTGCACCTGATGTTAACAGTGTGTTAGTAACTCAGGGTCCCAACGCCCTGCCCCACTGTCCCTTCCTCTCCTGCCGCAACCTCAAAGCTAAGCAACAGCTCTGCTCCCAGACAAGTTTTTGGGATTCCTGATCCTAGGGTAGCCCCAAAGCAACCATGGATGGTCTGTCAGTAGGACTGGAGTGGCAGTGGCTGATGGCTCCTCTTTTCCGAGGCCCTTCCCTACCCAGCAGGCTTCCTGCTTATCTGTGAGGTGATAGAGAGCAGGGTGGAGAGAGAAAGAGCCCTCATCCAGCAAGCTGAGAAAGAAAGAACAAAACTTTTAAGCCATCTGTCCCCAGCACAGGCTCCTGCTCCCTCCTTGCTGCCTCTGATAAAGAGGGAGATGCGAGTAGTTGACAGATTAACTGATAAACCTAGGCTTATCGGTTAATCATCTAGTCGACTACTTGTTGACATCTCCAATTTAAGAACCAAGCATTAAGTAAATCTTTTACTTCAGTGGTATCCCTTATTCATTTTGCCTTTATTTGTAGAGAATTTATATGGAGGAAAACTCCTTGACTGACAGTCTGTAAGATGTTATTAAAGACAGCAATAACTGTCATGATTGGGGAAAAGGCAATAAGCTGACATGGGCTGAAGCTGTTATTCTTAATGTTTCATTTTGATTCAAGACAAAACAAGATAAATGCACAAAAAGAGAGAGAAAAGAACAGCCAACGTGAAAAATGTAGCTTGTGTGTCCCATGCTGACTTTTACTTTCAACCTTGCCCCTGGAAAAACACAGGCATGGCTCACAGACTTATTAGCCACTCTGAGGTTGTTTAGGGCATGGTTTTAGTTGCTTTTCTGGTCATGGATTCTCAGTAGTTTTGCAAAATACATAAGCTACGTCTACACTGGTGTGATCTTGCACAAAAACTCTTTAGCACAAGAGTTCTTACGTTAAAGTAGTTGCGCAAGAGAGTGTCTACACTGGCACGTGCTTTTGCGCAAGAGATGTGCTTTTGCGCAAGAGCATCCTTGCCAGTGTAGATGCTCTCTTGCGCAAGAAATCTCTGATGGCCATTTTAACCATAGGGCTTTCTTGTGCAAGAAATTCATGTTGCCTGTCTACACTGGCCTCTTGCACAAGAACAGTTGCGCAAAAGGGCTTATTCCTGAGTGGGAGCGTCAGAGTTCTGGCGCAAGAAGCCCTGATTTCATACATTAGAATGACAGTTTACTTGCGCAAGAATATGTGGCCATTGTAGACAGGCAGCAAGTTTTTGCGCAAGAGCAGCCGCTTTTGCACAAGATCGTGCCAGTGTAGACACACAGTGTTTAGCAGCTAAGCCAGAGTCTCATTAATCAGGCTTGAAAAGGAGAAAGATATGAAAGATAGGGTAGAGAAGGAAAAGGACACACATGAGGGGGTGATAGCAGGAACCCAAGTGTCATTTCAGGTTGTGCTCAGGATTTAGCTGAAGCTGGTGGATGTGATGATGTCATCAGTTCCCTGTCCCTGGACTGTCTAATTCAGGATATCTCTTAGGATAAGGATAATGAAGGTCCAATGATACAATAGTGGATGCCAGCATTGCAGGAAATAGTCAAGGTGGTAAAGCTCACTTCTTTCAATTCACATGCCCTTCAACCTAGTGTACTGATTCCCTGTCCTTCCTCCAAAGTCTTTATTTATATTTAGGGATCCCAAAAAGAGGGTGATGGGTAGACTATCTCCTCTCCTCTATATTTTGTCCAAAACTTAGACCAAATTTCTAATACACCAATTCTGGTCCATTAATTTCTGATATCCTTCTCCTCTTGTTTACCAGTCATGATCTTAATACAATCCTTGTATGGTATCAGCAACCCTTTTTGTTTGGACTAATCCATATCTTTCAGACTTTAAACTTTTGCTGACTTTTATAAACAATTATATGTAACAGGCTGAGTTGGACTTTTGTATGTTCACAACTTAGAGCAGCAGCCTCTATACAACATTCTTTTCTTTGTGAACTAATTTTGCTGAATATCAGATATTGCTTTATATGATACAATTGTAACATAAAAATAGTATATTTTTAAAGTACTTGGTTATATTTTAGGTTTGCAAGTTCTGTATCCCAAAATTGCTGTCTCATGCAAAAAACCAAAATCACATCAACATAAAAAACAAAAAACATACATTGCACAAACCACACAATCACAAACATAAATGATCACAACAAAAAAACTGGTACAACAGCCCTTTCAGAGCATTCCACACTCAGTTCATAGTTGATACAGTAGCAGTCCTGAATTAAAATGGCATTTTGTTAGTGAGGGATAACCCAGGATTCTCTTTTAATAAAAGTCTGTATTCAAAATTTAACCTTCAAAAATTTAAAATCCTTCATTTTAATCATATTTGCTTTTTCTTTAAAATTTCTTTATACTACCAAAATTATTCCAATTACAAAAACTATCACTCAGTATAAAAGAAAAATAGAAGCAAAACATAGCATATTTTAAAAGATATAAAAATTCCTAAGTATAAAATGAATTGTGAAATGGTCTTTTTTTAAAGCAAGAACATTAACAGTTTACTTTGCATATTTAATCCAAACAAAATCACCATGTTCAAAGATTTAAAACAAACTTTTGTTTCTCAAATCAACTGTAACCTCTAAAGTATAATCTTAAAAATAAACTTTAAAAACAACAAATGGTCTGATAGCACTTTATAGACTAACAAAACTTGTCGATGGTATCATGAGCTTTTGTGGTCACAGCCCACTTCTTCAGATGAGTCTTATGGGAATTCACCCATCCTCTAGGACAGCGTTTCTCAAATTGTGCTCAGTGGAGCCCCAGGGGCTCCATGAGACATCTCTAGGGGCTCCGCGAGGTTGACAAACTGGAAACATCGATAGGTACAACACATACAATCAGTGGACTGCTAGGGCTCTGCATACATTTTATGCATGTAAAGGGCTCTGGGACCCAAAAAGTTTGAGAACCGCTGCTCTAGGAATTCTCAAAGGTAATTGCTAATGGGTCTGAGATTGCTTCAGCTAATTCCTTAAGGTCCAGAGAATGAATGTCATCAGGCCTTGCTTAAATTAATACATGAATGATCTGAATAGTTTTTCAGCCGTTCTCTCGGTTTTGGCTGACATACAATTAATATTAACATAACAAAGAGGAAAGTATCACCCTTTACTCTTTAGCTCACACCTCTTGTGAGGCTTTTTTTGGTGCCACTGCTGTAGGATAGTGATAGGAATGTAGCCGTGTTAGTCTGGGGTAGAACTGACTCTCTTGGGGACATGGAGGCTGCAGCTAAGGAATCGCTGGCAAGTTTGTGGTTACAAAGTTTCCCCTCTTCCCAGTTCTGCCCTGGCCTTGGCACGCGGTGTCTCAGTGCCACGGCCTGCAGGGCGAGGCCAGGGCCCGCAGAGCAGCCTGTCCGGCTGCAGCTCCCCCGAGCAGCACGTGCGGCGACACTGGGCTGGGGCTGGAGCCCGCTCCCCGCGCTACGGACCACGCGCAGCAGCGCAGAATCCAGCGCGGGCTGTCAGGTCTCGCGACGCCGCGAGACTGGAACTAGCCCCGCCCTCCGTTCCGAAATCCCGCTCACAACAAGGGCGGAGCCGAGACGCTCCCTCCCCACAAAGAGGGGGGGGGGGGAATCGGGGAGAACGCGTGGGCCTGATTGAGCAACTCCATCCGGGTCCCCGAGCGGGAAGCGGCGGCCGTGGCTGAGGGTCACGTGGGTCGCTGCTCTCAACTGGGGGGGGAGGGTGCGAGTTCCCTACCGTAAAGCGATGCTCACACAAGTCGCACAACGCTCCCTTCCTTCGACTTTTCCTATCACGCGCGAGGCCCCTACATTGACTTTTCCCTCCTCCGCCCACAGCATCACTAGTTCGGCCGCCCCCCCATAGCCTCCCGAATGGGTCGTGCCTTCACCCCCTGCGAATGGTACGTGCCGGAGGCGCGCGCCTGCGCAGTGAGTCGCGGGCGGCGTCTGTGACTCGGGCAGGGGCTGCCATTTTAAGTTGTTTGCGCTCGCTCCGTCCGGCCGCCAGTCGCTGCCGTGCCCCGGGCCTGAGAGGCGCCTCCGCTCTCGCCGCCGCCTGAGAGGACACGCCGGGGCACTGCGAGGCTTCCCCACGCACCCGCCGCCGGGACTCAGCGCCGCCGCCTGGTTTCCGTAGGAGCTGCTAGCGCAGGGGCCCGGCCTCCTCCTTCCTCCTCCTCCTCCTCCCTCCGCTGCCGCCGCCTCCGCCACCATTTCCCCTCCCCCGGCACCGGGGCGCCGAGCTAGACTATGGGGACCGCGCTGGGGCTGAGCAGCGGCAGAGCGGGCGGCCTGGTCACCGTGTCCAGTGCAGCGGGGATGGGGGGGCTCGGCGGCTTCGTGGCTTTATCTTGACATGGCTCCTCCCCGTGCTGCTAGCAGCGCCGCCGCCTCCACTGCTCCTCCTGCGCCCGCCGGCTGCGGGTAGCGAGCGGGTCTCTCGGTCTCTGCCTGAGTCGCTCCGGCTCCTGCCTGGGAGGGATTTGGGGTGCTGTACTCTTTGATTTTTGAGAAGGGAGAGGGGGGGGCGGAAAGTCGGTGGGTTTTGTTCAACCTGGTCCGACGTATTTATTTTGGGTTAAAACGCTTAACCCAACCCTCCGAGAGGAAAAAAAAAATGGCTGGAGAGAGGCAAACCTAACCCTAAACATTTGCCACAAAAGTTTAAACGGGGAAGAAATTGCTAAAAATTTGCACCTTTTCCTTTCTTCCCGCCCCCATCTGTTTTTCCGGAACAGCCCAGCGTCTGAAACCTCCTTGTTTGTAAAGTCGCTACCATGAAGTGAGAGGGGGAAACGCAGGCTACCGAGTTGGCGCCTTGCTGCCCTGGGCACAGGCCGCCCACTGCCGGCTCCTTCCTCAGGGAGAGGCCCAAAGGAACGCGAAAAGCATCGGCCATGCTCAGCCCCAGCTAAATCGGGCTCCCTACGGAGCTTAGAAGCAGCGGCAGAGAGAGGAGGATCCCCGGGGGATCAGCAGCCCAGGGAGCCCGTGGGGTGTTAGGGAATGTAGAACTCTTGCCTTCAGGGGTGCGGAGAGTTGGGACTGGGGGATCAAGTCAGGTTTGCGTCTCTAGGCGAGATAATATTGTCCCTTTACCCCCCACCCGGCCCTCATCTATGGCCATCATGATCCCTCTTCTCAGTAGCAGCAGCCTTAGGGCGATGATGTGCCTGATGATGAGCAGGATGAAGTTGGAAATGACTCCACTGTTTTTCCTATTTACTCTTCTGCAAACCTGCACCGTGTTCTTTGTAGTTGATGATTTGGTTGGCAGGGAAATCTCATACCTCCCGGGATGTGCACTCCTCTTCTGCACTCTCTTCTCAGCTCTCCATCAAGTGTAATAATCCTGAAAAAAGGGGGCAACATAGCAATAGTGGAAGTCTGAGAATAATAATCAGCAGAGTCATGAATCTGGCTGGGGTAAAACGCAATTTGTAATTTGTTTTTTATATATATCTTTTTTTTTGGTAAGCAAGGCAAAAATAACCCCACATGGATTGGGCTTGTGCCAATTGCTTTTTATTGTATACATAAATCGTGATTTTTTTTCTCTTTTCATTCTCACCCACTTATTCCTGTGGTTAAAGTTTTCACACAAGCATATTTTCTTCAAAAAAAATATTCTCTCTCCCCTCCTCCCCACCCCCATTCCCTTGGGTACTGTTGCAAAACTGCTTCTTGTCCAATCATGGTTGGACAACTACATATTTTGTTTCTTGCCCCTCTAATAGGATAGCCTCATAAAATATTACCTGAGGGGGGTGTGTTGGGTTACATTTGCGTTTTATCTATTCAGTCGTATTAGCGGGAATAAAATGACTTGTTTCTGTTGTACTTGAGTCTTATGAAAAAGTGCCCATAGTTTAGTGACAGTTTCCAAAGGCTTTAGTACCACCTGTATTACAAAATGGGGGACCCAAACTCCCGGAAGAAACAAGCTCTGAACAGACTTCGTGCTCAGCTTAGGAAGAAAAAAGAATCTTTAGCTGACCAGTTTGATTTCAAGATGTACATTGCCTTTGTATTCAAGGACAAGGTAACTTCATTTTAAAATCCTTTTTTCTGTGTTGTCTGTTACAATAGGATATCTACTCTTGCATTTTGTTAGCAACTTTTTAGAAAATGATCCAAGGTCAAAAATGAAATTTAAAATCTGTCAATCTGTTACCATGTTGTCTGAATGTTTGCCATTAAGTGACTTTAGCTCTCATTTGTCATGTGCTTGCATCACAGTGAGTTTTAGGGAGGTAAAAACCTGTTTAATTTGTTAATTGGTTAGAGGTGGTGGTTAACTGATTAAAGGGTATGGGCAGGACCTCTTCTCACTACAAGAAGGGTGCTGCTCTAGTGCCCTGTCTAAGTCTAGAACAGTCCCTGGCCTGCAGCAAGTGGGAAGCTGCTGCAGCAGCCCCTGCAAATTAAAGATTAACTGAGACTGGTAAGCATCACCATAGTGAGTGCAAACTCATCACTGAGATGCGTGCATCCCATTAAGTCTCTTCCCAACATGGGATGGAAGTAAAAAGTACAGTGTTGCTTGTCTAAGCCTAATTTGGGCTGTGAACCAGATGTTTATGAAAGTCAGAGTTGTGACTTCCTATTAAAACACTTCTTGAAATGGTACACACACACGTATTTGAAGCTGCTGTCATTAAAACAAGTCTTTATTTGCTTGGCTGCAGTGAACAGCACTTTAGGAGTTGTCATGTTTTTCTATTCTTGGATAACTCACCTATCCATTTATATCTATAATGTAGGTTTTGTCTAACTGTTGGCAGCTACTTTTTTCACTAGACAGTTTGTAAAACTCTTCACTTGGAATTACTAGTGAATTCCTAGGATAATTCACTAGTAATTCTGTGTCAACTAGCTTAAATTTAAAACTAGGATGAAAAGTTTATCTATTGCAGTATGTCTCTCCCCCCCCCTCAAATGAAGGATGAGGCTATATTTTGAAATGTAATGTGAAGGAATTGAGCAAATGTAGGCCTTTTTTAATGGCTATGTCTACACTATTACTTATATCTGCAAAACATTTGGCACTCAGGTGTGTGTGCACTAACACCCTATAAATGACATAGTTTTTGCTAGCATAAGTGCTCCTGCGCATAGTGCTATGTTGGTGGGAGATGACAGTGACGTTAGTACCCCCACTTATGCAGCTGGTTTTTTTTAATGTTGCCAGGAGAGAGCATAACAGGGCTACGTGAGTGATCTTACAGCATCAATACAGCTGTGTTCCTGTAAGCTTGTAAGTGTAGACATGGCCTTAATCTGCAATTACTTTCTGAAAGCTCTTTTCCTGAATTCCACAATAGGGTGTTGACAAGCCATTTATTCTAAATCTGATTCCAATCTCAGTGTTATGAGTGATAGCCATGCAAGGCAAACTGTATTAGGAGTTGGTCTAGTAGTAGTAGTCATGCGTGTCTCCCCTAGTCTTCCTGGACAAACTCCATGGACAATTGTAGCAATTACAGATCTGTGAGAACCAAGTATTAAGGAAGTGAACATCTCACTGAGAAAAAGCGGGGTTTTTTTGGTCAAATCGTGTTACACTATTTGTATTTTTTTCAATGGAGTACAAGCTATAGAATTGCAAACATTTATATATGGGAGTGTGATAGCAACTAGAGACCAGTAGGTCCACACTTTGTCATATGACAATAAGACAGCTTAACTTATTCACGTGTCCATTATTATGATAAGATTCAGTGCTATTAATATTCTAGTAAGAAGGTGGCAGCATATGTCGTGTTTGACAGAAATGTTTAAGCAGTTACAGAAACTAGCTTTTCCAAACTGAGACAATGTTTGTCTGCATGGCAGTGATAATACCAATGTAACTTTATAGATGTTTTGGGGAGTGTCCTGTGCATGCCTGCTTTTTCTGAAACTCCTCTTGCATCCAAGTGGACTCTGTAATTCTCTGTCCTAATGTTAGTGCTCTGCATGCACACCAAGACTTAAGATGTTTGAAAGCATTGTGGGAGTAATCCAGTCTGAAGCATGCAAAAAAAGGAAGATAAATGTCTATTACCGCCTAATGAGGTGTTCAGAAGGGAGAAATCAAGATCTCAATGTGTTATAAGAAAATCTGTTAGGAACAGGCAAACAACCTTTGTTTATAGGTGATGTAGGTGCAATGGAAAACTGCTCTGCCCCCCCCCCCCCAAAAAAAAAGGTGCTGAAGCAGTTATTCATAGTTAACTGCCACTGTGGAAACAATGGGGGGGAAAAACAGCTGTGAAAGTGAGTTAGAAAATAAGCTACTCTTCTGGTTGGGGGTCTGTGACTGATAGAATTAAGGCTTTTCTACATTACTTCTGCTTCAGTAGAATGTTTGTTCAGGGGTGTGAATAATCCACACCCCTGAGACACAAGTCCCACTATGTCAGTGGGAGAGCTTTGCTTGCAGACATAACTGCTTCCCTCTTGGAGGTAGAGTAATTAAGTTGACAGGAAAACACTAATGTCTTCACCACACAGATGCTGTAGCTCTTACAATTATTCCAGATTGGATTTACCTCCCTTATACTGATAGTGGAGTTCTTGTAGTAGGGGGAAGAAATACTTAAACTTCCATTTGTTAGGAATTGGCAACTTTATGGATGAGAAATACCTTTAACTTAGCTCCCAGCAGAAATCTATATCTAGAGCTGTTGCCAAAATTACAGCTGTCAATTTTAGATAAAGCTCCAGTCCCATCACTTCTTATGCATGTCTTTAACTTGAAGCGTATGCCAAAAAAAACCTCTTGTGGGGATTGGGGCCTGAGTCATCTGTCTAAATAGACCTCTTTGATGTATTAGTTCTGTCTTGAAGAGTTTTGCAAGTAATTTAAGACTGAATTATGACTTTAAGATAAGCCACTAATGCAGTTCTTAAGCAACACTAGCACTGAGGGGGAAACATACAGGCTTTAAAATGTAATCTCAAACTGCTTGGAAAAAGCATAGACCCCTAATGTGACTTTTTTGTTTGGGTTTTTTAGAAGAAGAAGTCAGCACTTTTTGAAGTGTCTGAAGTGATACCAGTCATGACCAATAATTATGAAGAAAATATCCTGAAAGGTGTGCGGGATTCCAGCTATTCCCTGGAAAGTTCCATAGAGCTTCTACAGAAGGATGTAGTACAGCTTCATGCTCCCCGCTACCAGTCTATGCGAAGGGTAAATAACTTCTTAAACTTACTAGTTTTGGCCTGGATTGTTGTGCCCAAGATGTGTATTTGTGTAATTATTAAAACGCTCCATGTGTACTTGAATAGGATGGATTAAATGCTTAGAAATGTTATGATCCATCTTCCTGCCAGCCTTTTTGTCCTCTAGTGAGCAAATATTAATCTTTACAGACCAGTATTTTTGTAGGATAGCTAAATGCTTATTCCATTGTATAAACAAGTGGATTGGGATAGAATGTGGAGCTGAGTAATAGTATTCACAATTCTTATAGTTTTTTCACATAAATTTTTCTGCTCTTGCACTGATCTGCTGTACAAGTAATTTGAGCAAACCATTTAACTTCTTGCAGGATGTGATTGGCTGTACCCAGGAGATGGACTTCATTCTTTGGCCTCGGAATGATATTGAGAAGATAGTCTGTCTCTTGTTTTCTCGGTGGAAGGGATCTGATGATGAGCCCTATAGGCCTGTTCAGGTAGTCTATAAATTTAAAGAAAATATTTAACTTATTTTGAAATTTCCCTTGAAATGCTGACTTGTTGTGCCAGTGTATAATGAGCTTCTACCAAATTAATGCTATTACAAACATAGGCGGACATACCAGAAGCTTCAGATCACCATAGGATAGAGAAGGATTTTTAGTTCAAGTATTGTCAGACTATTCCTCTTAGTTTCTGAGCTCATGCTCATTGAAGTCCATAGTAAAGCTCCCATTGACTTCAGTGATGTAAGATCAGGACTTAAATGTATTCTCTTGAACTAGAATGATAGTTAACATATTGTATATGTTGTTTCTGAAACGATATTCATTGAGAATTTATTGGCCACTTCTTTTACAAAGTAAGGATGTTAAATATCAATTTACCAGTCAAGTAGTCAATGGAATTTCCATTGACTACTCAGCTAGTTGATAGGCACTTCTGTATTCCTCCTTTGAAATGTTCAAGAGTCCTATCGGGGGCCCTTGTGCATTTCAGAGCACAAACGCTCACATGGAGCTGGAGTCGGTGGGGGACCAGGAGTCCCTTGCTGACCCCGGGCTCCATGTGGTGTTGCCACTTTGAAATGCAGTGTGGTGCTGGGGACTTCCTGGCTGATTCCGGGTTTCCTGTGGCATTTCTGCAGAACCTGGGGTCAGCTGGGGAGTCTCCAGCTGACACAGGCTCCATGCGGCACTGCTGCTTTGAAATGCCACCGTGGTGTTTCAAAACAGCAGCGCAGCATGGAGCCTGTACCCTGGGCTCCATGTGGTGCTGACACTTTGAAGTACCCCCTCTTTTTGCCCTTCTTTTCTGCTTCTGTGATAGAGGCAGTGGGGAAGGGGGAAGAACTAGTCGAATATCTGATAAGCATTTGCTTATGGGATAGGTGACTAGTCCTTAACATCCTTATTACAAAGCAAGCTAAAGTATTGAATATATACTTCTTTTCGTTACTTCATTCTAATAGTGATGTCAGCAGACTTAGTATCTGAAAGATCATCTGTAAAGAAGTTGGAGTTACATAATTTAGTACCTGCAGAAACTAGAATTAGACGTGCCTGTCTTCATTATAATCCAGACTTCGTTATCCAAAGGAGTTTGAGCTAATCATGAAAAGTCACTTGATAAGTGGAATTGTTAATGTTTGATACATGGAAGAGGGGAGTAACTGTAGCAGGCGTGGACAATAATTTTTGCGGGGGGGGGGGGGCACTTCACGAATTGAGAATAGTGGTTGCAGGCCAGTTCTGCCCTGGAAAGGGTGGGGCCTCGGACAGAAGGGGCCCCTCTAGGTGCCACACGCCCCTGGCAAACAGGCTGACAGCCTGTAAAGCACTGCTAATGTTTTTTGCATCTGTAAATACTTTTTTCATTCTTGATATAATTTGATGTGCTTGAAACTGGTCATTTTTATCCCTACTGCTCTTGCCACCTTACACATGGCAAAAAGCCTAACTCTAAGGTCTTGTCTAAGCAGACTTACACCCTTTAGCTATATGCACATAAACTGTATGAATAAACTGAGGTAGCTATAGTGCAAGTTTGCTGAGACCTACTAAGAGTTAAGGAGCAACACTTATCAGTCAAGATAATTACTCCATTTGGAGTTCTTACAAGGACACAATCAGTTTGAAAGTCCATTTAAAACTGATATTTTTACATGCTTGGCCTGCAGTTACTTTGTCAATGTCTATCAATTGAACTTCAACTTCTACAAATATTCTCTTCTCCCCCTCTTCCTTCCTCTCACTTTTTATTTGAAAACAAACTACAGGAAAAACTGATTGTACTCTTAAGTGCTGTCAGGTATGCCAAATAAACCTAGGTCATTTTTTCCTTAATGCAGCTTGCTCATGTGACTCTGCACTCCTTATGTCTGTCCAGCAGCAGAATAAAATGTACATCTCTTGTCACATTCTCCACAGTTACAAACCTAATGCGTAGCAGTGAAACTGGTTGGTCCCATCCCTCCTCCCAAGCTTCTGTTTGGCAAATCTGAGCAGTAGACCTGGATCACATGTGAATTTTAGGAGTCTGATTTTTACTAAGATCAAACACAATGTTGTTAATGTGCTAAGCATTGTTTGTAAACGCTGCCTTTGTTCCTATACAGGCCAAGTTTGAATTTCATCATGGTGATTATGAGAAACAGTTTCTGCATGTTCTGAGCCGAAAGGACAAGACTGGAATTGTTATCAACAATCCTAACCAGTCGGTGTTTCTGTTCATTGATAGACAGCACTTGCAGGTAATGTAATCTTCATATTTTTCAGAGCATAGTTTTAAGGACTTAAGTTTTAGGTTATGGGAGAACAGTTTATCCTTTAAGTACGTGAAAGGAGAACAACTGTCCAAAGATTTATAAGTGATCTAGTTAAGTATTTCGTGATCTAAGTTTATATGAACAAAATTGCTATGATCTTATGCAAGTGGTGTTACAGCAGCGCCCCCCCCCCCCCGAATATTTAAAGATGCAACAATTGGATATAAGCAAAAATGTTGCCAAATAGGATTGTATTATGGAATCTTAACTGCTAAAACAGATTATCTGTGTTTTGGAAAGTTAAAGCAATTTTGGCATAATCCTTTTGACTACAAAAAAAAAGTTACTCAACCCACAACTTACAGTTGGAATGAATTTTTGGAAGAACAAAAATTTAATTCTTACTTGCATGCAAAATGCAATTAACATTTTTGCTTATACCCAATTGTTGCATCTTTCAAACATCCATCCTATTCGGGCCAATTCGGAGCTCTGTTTCTTGTATCAAACTCTAGAAAAACCTCCACTAGGCAGGAGTAATACCCAAAATGACGACACCATTCAAAACATCTAATAGTTTTAAGTGCTCAACTGCCTGGACTCTTAGAATCATAGGACTGGAAAGGACCTGGGTTTTCTAGACCACTCCCCTGCACTCAAAGCAGGACTAAGTATTATCTAGGCCAGTGGGTCTCAACCCATGGGCAGCTTGGTGCCCAATCAGCACATAACTGCAGCCCATGTGACATTCTCCAGGCATACAAGTAGTAAATATATAGTGTGGATGTGGCCCACATAACATACGCAGCTTTCTTTGTATGGCCCACAATGGTAAATAGGTTGAGAACCACTGACCTAGACCATCCTTGACAGGTATTTGTCCAAAGTCTTGAGTCTCTAATGATGCAGATTCCGCAACCTCCCTAGGCAATTTATTCCCGTGCTTAACCACCCCAACAGGAAGCTTTTCTTGATGTCCAACCTACACCTTCCTTGCTGCAATTTAAGCCCATTCCTGTTTGTCCTATATTCTGAGGTTAAGGAGAACAATTCTTCACCCTCCTCCTTGGAGCAAGTCTTTTGTATACTTATTTGTCCTTTCTCAATATTCTGTTTTCCAGACTGAAGAAACACACATTTCTCAATCTTCTCTCTCAGGCCATATTTTCTAGAACTTTAATCTCCCCACTCCTCTCCCCTCCCCCAAATTCCTTTAATTGATCCACATATCTTGTGGAATATGGCACCCAGAACTGGATACGGTTCTCCATTTGAGGCCTAATCAGTGCAGAAAAGAGTGGCAGAATTATTTTGTCTTGTTCACAACATTTCAGTTAATACGTTTAAAATGCAGAGCTGCAGCGGAGGTAGGTCCGGGACCCTTCATGAGCCGGGATTGCTCAAAATCTCAATTGTTACACATCTATACATAAAGTCTAATTTGATAGCCATTTCCACAAAGATCTTACGCCACTTGTCACATCCCACTCATGGCTGTAAATCTTTGATGTCCAGTATTTTGATCGGACTCTGATGCATACATAGAATGGGCGAAGCGGAGTGGTTGTAAGAAACTCAACTTTAGTTTCAGGGATAGTTTTAAGTGGGATAGAGAACGGTTTTCTAACTTTAAACCTGTGCAAATTGTACCTTTTGGGTTGAATATGTTGGTTGTGTACAAAGTAAATACTTATGAGAATTTTTCTTCCAGACTCCAAAAAACAAAGCTACAATCTTCAAGTTATGCAGCATCTGCCTGTACCTGCCACAGGAGCAGCTCACCCACTGGGCGGTTGGTACCATAGAGGATCACCTCCGTCCTTACATGCCAGAGTAGGGTACTGGCCAGCAAAATGGGGAAGATCACAGAATGCAGCAGTGAATTCTCACTTTCCTCGCCACTTCATTCTTTCAGAGTGTAGAAGAAAATGGACTCATGTTCAGAACACTATACATTGTGAAACTTGATCATCCTGGATTATTTTTTAATCATTTGTGTGTCAGAACTTTACAATTTTTTTAATTGTTTTCTGCATGGACCTTGTGAAAGAGGATGCTCTGCATATTTTTGCTTTGCGTCAGCATCTTACGAAAATGTGAAATGAAAGAACTGTTATACACTGAAACAAATGTATCTGAAAACACAAGGTGGTCATTTGTGGTGGTGTTCCCATTTGTGCTGATCATGCCCCCTAACATCTAATGTTAGTCATCAGTATTTGGAGGGTGAGAAGTGAATGTAACGGGTATAAAAGCTTTACAGCTTTGCTGTTAATGATTGTTTCAGAGAGCACTATCCGATTCAGTCTAATGAACAGAAGAGTGGCTGTTACAATAGAAAAGTAAATGTGGGGAAAGAATTCTTACAAGGAAAAAACATCTCATCCAATGTAGGCATTTCTTGCCTTTTTTTAATTTTGCTGGGCCATGTTTAAGTTTACTGGCACTTTGACTTTTTTCAATCTTTCCCCAAGTTGCTGTATAACTGTATAAAAGAGTATTCTGTTGAGTTGGATACATTTAAGCAGATTGAGGCAGACCTGGAGTCTGAAGTAGTTTAAAGCAGCTAAAATTAAAGTAAAATAGTAGCTGCAGAGACCATTATGTTGGTAGAGGATTATTTTTTCTTCAGAGTTGAGACTTGTAAACTTACTGGCAAACTGCAGGAAATACTGGTTTCTAAATAATTTCTTATGGAAAACCTATGGAGGGTTTTTTTTTTAAAATAGACATTATAAAGCAGTTGTGATCTTCACTGTAAAATAGTGTTTGGAGTGTCAAAAGTTGGCTCTGGCAGAACATTTTAAGACTGTGCAATGAAATAAGGAAGACTACTGTATAGTGTTGATGACAAAGAAGGCTTTGCTTAAGAGTTGAGTACTTTACTGGAGTAAATCTGTATAAGCCTGCTCCCTTTGGGTAAAACTAGTGCTTACCTGTTTAAATTTGTATTTAGCTTTTGTTTGGAATTGGGAAAAAATGGAAACTAAATAAATTAGATGAACAATGACAGTGTTGATTTATACTAAGCTCATGAGCTTAATAACTTAGCTCCTATCTTAAAATGTCATCCACAAATATTTCAGACTTAAGCTTGTAGAACAATCCAGGCATAGCTTTGTCAGTGATAAAGACAAGTTATCACTCGTTAGTGGTAAAGACCTGTTCTCAGCATCTGATATGGCTACGGTAACATCAGCCTGCCATTTAAAAATAGTGATGTGACAACATTAATATTAAACTAGCTACCAAAAGCAGCTGAAACTGCTTAAGGGCATGTTGATATGCTGGAAGCACTGTGAATTCTACTTATTATATCTTTTCCTGGCAAGTCCCTTAAACTGAAGGGCTGCTATTTGAAGGCTGCTGAAGTGAAATCATGTAGTTTCAATTTATAAAGAAAACATTGCTTCTTGTTTTCCCTACTTCTGTTGTGGGGCCTGATCCTTAAAAACACTGCTAAGGTACTTCAGAAGCCTTGGAATTGGCATTATTGCCAATGGTGCTGGCCGGATCAGTCCATAATTCAGATGAGGAACCTGGCTTGTCCGGATCAGGCACTTGAGGCTCAGGCTCCACCCTGCGTTGTGGAGCCCATGCTGGCACTCCAGCCTCCCTGCTGCCCCAGCACAGAGTTGGCACGCACAAAATCTACTAGGCTGGCTCCCCCAGGCTCTGGCGTGTGAGGGAAATGTGGGGAGTGTCTTTCTCCTTAATACGGATGCCATGTCATTGAGGGTTTTTGGTGTGTGTTGCTTTTCATTTGTGTATATGGCCCCCGACAAACGTACCTGTGGGGCAGTGGCCCATGACCTATAAAAGGTTCCTCACCCCTGCCATAACTGGAAACAGTGTGTTTCTTTTCAGTGAACTGTAAGATAAATAGCAGCAAAAACTTCAGTTCCACTTCTAGGGTATTGCCTTTCAACAATCTTGTTTTGAACACGATAACCTACTAGTGAGTAGGTATGTTAATATCGGGTAATTGAATAGTCGAGTAACCGCATGAAATCTTCAGTTACCTGGCTATTCTGTAGTCCCTGGGGGTGGGTGGGCAGCCAGTACACTCTGGCCCCTCTCCCAGAGAGCTCCCTGCTACCTATGCTCCTGCCTATGATACAGCACCCCCTGTCTGCAGGGATGGGGATCTTCTGAGCTCCCCACAGAGGCTGCTCTATGGGAAGCAGAGCAGCCTCTGTCTGCAGGGAGCTCAGGCCTGCTGCAGACAGAGGCTACTTTGCAACAGCCTCCCTTGCTCTTCCCTCCTCCTCCTGACACACACACTGTTGGCTCTGATAGAAGCAGTAGCATGGGGTTAGGGGCAGGTGGCACCACAGTGTCGGTGCTGGGGGGAACTGGCTTTTGAGCCAGCTCCCCTAGTAGTCCCTCCCCCCCCTCCCCCCCCCCGCTGCCTCTGATGGAGGCAGCAATGGCCTGGGGTGGGGTGGGGGGGAAATGCATGTAGCTGACAAGATTAACTGATAAGCCTAGGCTTTGACATCCCTACAAGTGAGTTGTTGAAGGATGCTCATGTGTTGCCTTAGGCAAGGTACAATTTAGTGCTTCGTTCTTATCAAACATGAATGTATAGGGTGTGGTACTGGCTGTCTCAGTTGAAATCTTGGTCACTGACAAACAAATTAGTCCAAGGATAAGACTTAAGGAATTAGTGTTTCTAATCATATAACCTTTAAACACAGCTATAAAAGAAAATGAATATACTGGTTTACGTGGACATCTATGAATTTACCTATTCACAGTGGCCAGATACCGAAAGATCAGTTAAGATGAAGTAACACAGTAATCTGTATGTCATATTGCTGCAGTCTTGTGGATTTGTGGGAGGTTTATAGATCCATAGGTATTGGGTATACTTTGTGGAAGAGACCTTAAATGTAAACTGTAGTGTATACTCTTAAAATGCTTCCCATTCCAAAGCTACATGCTATTTCTTACTCTTTGATCTACCTGCCCACCCAACTGACAGCTCGTTCCTGAGGATGTTGAATTCACAAGTTATAGAATTGTCAGGAAAGGGGAATAGGTTTTAATAGGTGGATTGTGGTGTCACTGGAGCCTTCTGACTTGCGAGGGAGATGGAGATTCTTCCCCTCCCTGTAGTATTGAGGGGACTTGAATCTCTTGCTCTGAAACTGAGACGAAAGATGGTGAATCCCCTCTTGAGAAGGGGAAAGACACTTCTCATTAAGGAGGGATGTTCAATTTCTTACTCTGCTCCCATTCTGACATTGCATCTCAATTATGGAGTATCGAATATTCCGGTACTGAAGTTCCCACGCTATGGGAGTAGTTACTTGAGCTATTATTTTTAGGTAATCACAGCCTGCTCGAGGACTGCATCAGTTCTCACACTTCAACTCTAAAGGCTAGGGTTCACTTTATTAAATCTTTTTTGGAACATAATTGTAACTTATGTATAGCAGCTCTGCATAAACTGAAAACCTGAAACATACTTTTTTTTTTAAAAAAAAGGGTGACTTATTCAGTTAAGTTTTGACACATTTGTATGTCCTTAAAAAGCCTAATAGGAAAAACCAGGAATTCTATTAGGCTGTTCTCACTATCCAACCTGTTAGAGTCCTATTTTATACTTTGTAGGGAAGTACTGTCAAGTCTGAATGATAGGAATTGAAACCTGGGTAAAGATTTGGGTACAACAAAGCAAACTAGTTGAGAATGTGTGGTTGGTCCAAGCTTTCTGTATTTCTTGGCTGGGAAAAGGGAATGAAGAAAAGGATGCTTCTCTACCAATTATGGAATGTTTGAACTTACAGGGCAAGCATCTGATAATCCTCTTAAGCTTCAAAATGCCAAATCAGCACTCCTAACCTACTCAATTGCAGTGCTTTTCTTCTAGCAGAAGAAACAAGTATTTAGTGTGGTGCATTAGACAGCATGAGGAAATTGCGTTTTGGGGAGGGAGGGAGGTTGAGAAGGGGCTGGAGCCAGGAGCATACTGAAGTCATGTGTGGTTTTTTTAAGCCTAGTTATCCACCTACTGAGTAACTGATACTATAAATAAAATCCCTTCCCCAGATCTTTTACTAGAATACACTGAAATTGCTACTATAAATGATACATCATGGGCTTACCACATGTTACCGTTACCTATGATTCCAAATAGCACTCATAGTAATGCTGAACTAATTGGTGGGGTTGAAATTTTATATACTCAATCTCTGCCTCAGCTTGAGTTTGACTTTTTTACACTAAGCAGAAAAGTCTTAATCCTGTTAAAAAGGCTAATGTTAACTTCAGATGAATTAAAACACCCAGTTTTGATTGTTCTTTGGGATAAAGTAACACACCAGTCATCTGAAGAAGTGGGCTGTGCCCACAAAAACTCATGATCCCATCTACATGTTTTGTTAGTCTATAAAGTGCTATCAGACCATTTGTTGTTTTTTAAGTTTATTCTGAAATTCATTCACCTGCTTGTACAAGCAAAGGGCCTTCAACCCAGAAGCAAATTGAAACTAGCTCTATCCATCAATTCATAACTAGAAAAGAGATGTAAAATACTAAAGAGTTACCAGACAGGTATTAGTAGTTCTGTTACGGTATGTCTACACACCAGGGCTAATGTCAAATTAAGCTACACAACTTGAACTGCGTAGCTGAAGTGGAAATAGCTTAATTTGGCTTTTGGCCCTGTCAACACAGCAGGAAGTCAAAGGAAGAACACTCTTCCTTAGATTTCCCTTGATCCTTGTGAAATGAAGGTTACCAAGAGTCAGTAAGAAGTCCTCCAGCTTGATATTTCAAAATACGTATTTTGAAATAATGCTGCTCAGTACGTGTACCCCTAATATTTAAAACAGATTGGTAGTAGCTCTGGACTATGATCCTCTGCTGAGAGAGATTGGGTAGCAGCCACAGTCATGCTAACGATTAAATGGTTAACTGATAATTTTAATAGTTTAAATGGGTACTTTTAAAAACTATTTACTTCCCTAAACTAGAAGGTAAGCCTATGTCTACACTATGGGGTTTTTCCGGGATACTGGAGGTATCCTGGAAAATCTCCACTATGAGCAGGGGATGTGTCTGCTCTTCCACCTTTTTTTTCGGCAGAAGAACAGACATGCTCTTTCGGAAGCCCTGTCTTCCTCCTCCCACGAGGAAGAAAGGCTCTTCCAAAAGAGGATGCTTTCCCAAAATTGGGTACAGTGTAGAGGGGCCAAATTTCAGAAATGCCTCTTCCGAAAAAGCAGAGCACAATTTGCGTACCTTTTTCTGATAGATTGTCATAATGTAGACGTAGCACAACTGTCTACTTTAGAGGAAAAGGTCAATACTGATGGTTTTTCCCCACTAAACTGCTCTCAAACTCCAGGCATTTGCTGTTCTTAAACTTTCACAGTATGGAGATGACATCTTAAGAGAGATGTGGATCACTTTCAGACATGAAACTTGGGGCAGATCTACATTAGACACAGGTCAGTCTAAGCTACACAATTGGAATTGTTAGTAGCATAACTCAAACTGACATAGCTTAGGTCTGTCTACTGCAGGGTCCACATCATGCTGGGTCTGTGGAAAAAACTCCCATTGACACTTTGCTCTCTCCATTCTGGTGGAGTACCAGAGTCAGAGTGGCTGGCAGACAATTTATCACATCTATACTAGACATAAATCAACCCCTGCTGAATTGATTCAACACATAGTGAAGTCATGCCCTTAGGCTCCAGTCTTGCTGTTTGATCTGAAAGGACAGAACATATATCTTCAGGTGCACTGAAGTGAATGATATATGGGTTGGTCAGCGTAGATTAGGTTTTGTGATTGGAGCCCTGAATCTTCTTATATGTTTTAGAAATGTGCAGCTGTCTGTGAGTCCGTTTGTTCAAGAACTCCTGAACTAAGCAAGAACCATCAAATAAAGCAAGGCCAGGGTTTGGTTGTGCCGAGATAATGAGATGTGCGTGGAATGTGATTGGTTTGTATCAAACAAAGGGAAGGATGTACTAGCAGGGATAGTTATACCACAGGGGGGCAGCAAACACCCCATCCAGCAGCCTCCCCATCCTCCTGGCCTGTCCCAGAGAGCAGCTGCTGTTCCACAGGAGTCCTGACAGGTGACTTGCGCTGCTGAACCCTGGGCTGACTCCAAGGAGAAGACAGTGGTTGGCATGTGTGTGGGGAGCCCCTTCCAGCCCTGCCCCCGGGAAAAGATGGAAAGGGGAGGGTGCAATCCTGACCCAAGGAGAAGCTGGCAACCATCTCCACCCTGAGTCCCTCATCCCTGCGCTGAGCTCCCCCTCCTCCCATCCCCCTGCTCTGACTCCTATACCCCCTCCCTGACTCCTGCACCCCCACATCCCTTACCCTGAACCCCTCCACAATCCTGACCTGTACTCCCCCATGCCTGCCCTCAGACCTCCATGCCCCTGCCTCAACTCCTCTCTTTTCCCCCCTCACCGAGGAGGACCTGAACATCAGGTAAATCTTGTGGAATAAATGATCAGGCAGAATGTTGCTGTTTTGTGCTCTTAATTCATGTACTAGCATTTAAAACTCAGTATACCTTGCATTCTTAACTACAGGCAGTCCCCGGGTTACGTACAAGATAGGGACTGTAGGTTTGTTCTTAAGTTGAATCTGTATGTAAGTCGGAACTGGCGTCCAGATTCAGCCGCTGCTGAAACTGACCGCCAGTTCTGACTTCCATACAGATTCAACTTAAGAACCCCAAGCTTCCCCAAGTCAGCTGCTGCTGAAACTGATCAGCGGCTGATTCCAGGAAGCCTGGGGCAGAGCAACTCTGCCTCAGGCTTCCTGTAGTCAGCGCTGGTCAGTTTCAGCAGCGGCTGACTTGGGGACTCCTGGGGCAGAGCAGCTGGGGTGCTGCTGGGTTGCTCCAGTAGCACCCCTCGGCGCTACTGGACCAACCCAGCAGCACCCCAGCTGCTCTGCCCCAGGCGTCCTGATTCAGCCACTGCTGAAACTGACCAGCAGCGGCTGAAGCAGGACCTGGGGCAGAGCAGCTGGGGTGCTGCCGGGTTGGTCCAGTAGTGCCCAGAGCGGGTGCTGCAGGACCAATCCGCAGCGCCCCAGCTGCTCTGCTCCAGGGTCCAAAACAAAAGCCTGGTCTGCTGGGGGGGGCACACTATCCGCGCCCCCCCCCCCAGCAGACCAGGGACATGGGGAGCAGAGCAGCAGAGGCAGCGGGGTGCCGCGCCTCTGAGGCTTTGCTCTGGCAAAGTCTCAGAGGCGCGGGACCCCCCCCCCCCACGGCTGCGGCTTCAGTCCCGGTGCCTGTGGTCTGCTGGGGACCGTCCCCAGCAGACCACAGGCACCGGGTCTCAAGCGGCAGCAGTGGCGGTTCCCCGCGCTTCTGAGGCTTTGCTCTGGCAAAGCCTCAGAAGCGCGGGAACCCGCCCGGTGCCCCTGGTCTGCTGGAGATGATCTCCAGCAGACCAGGGGCACCGGAGCAGCTTACGAATGGGGCTTTATCGCCCCGGAGCTCGCAGGTAGCAATCCGCCACCTCGACCTCCGGGGCGAGAAAGCCCCGTTCGCAAGTGCGGATCCGACGTAAGTCGGATCCGCGTAAGTCGGGGACTGCCTGTACTTACATGGAGTTTCTATTGAGATGTTGAACTGATGAAATTTTCCTGCTTTTAGTCCTCCATATATACAATGTTAAAATTGGCCTAAATTTAAGGTAATTTTTCTGTCCGGAAACTTTAAAATTTTACATGCAAATATTACAAAAATAATGTTGTGGGACTGTTTGAATCAAATATGGGCAAGTTTATTTTAATCCAGAATATAATCAGAAATGCAGGAGTTCCTGAGCTGGAGGAAAGTAAAGAGAAACTGATAAGCAAACTGAACATTTTCACACCTTTTTTTAAAAGGTTATTATCAGTTAGTTGAAACACTGACAGAGAACACGAGAAATTCATAGAAATCTGAATTTTTACAGTTTCCAACCACCTCTAATGCTGGAAAAAATGTCTAGCATGCAATTTAGCAGGTTGACCTTACATTCTTAGCCATAAACTTTTTGTACCTAGATACTTTGGAAGTCCAAAAATATTACTCAATCTTTTGCTGTGTTTGCTGTTATAAACCCAGATGGTGAAAAAGTTTTTAAACTGTTCAGATATGGCATTTTTGTACTTATTAGCTTCAATCATTTTTAGTGAAGTTTGATGTGATATTTCTCTCTCTCTCATAGTTGTTACTAATATTATACTGATGTATATATGACTAATCTGCACTCAGTTTCTGGTCTCTTTAGAAAGAACTAGTTTCCTATTTTAAGAAATTCCAGTAATTTCAATATGGGAAACTTATTCAGAGTAGGGATATCATAATCTTACCCTCTCAGAGTGCAATATAAATAAGTGCAAATTCTATTTTATTTAAAAGGTTATACATATAGGCTTTCTCTACACTACAAGGTTTTTGCGGCAGAGAGTATGCTAATGACGGACTCACTAGCATGAGTCACGCTATCAATTAAGGATCTTGCACAAAAGCATTTTTTTTTGCACAAAATGGAAGCGGCTACACTGCTTCTTTTTGTGCAAAAAGCATTGGCAGAAAATATGGTCATGACGTCGTGACTCATGCTAATGAGTCTGTCATTAGCATACTCTCTGCCGCAAAAACTTGTAGTGTAGTCATAGCCATAAACTCTGTCATGAATATTTAAAGTAAGAATGTAGACAAGTGAGTAAAAATTATCAGACCAAGCAGAACTATTGTGGACTAATTAGGGCAAAGGATGTGATGAAAATAAGAGAGACCTCATGAGCACAGCAAAAGGATTTGGGTAGCAATAAGAAGACAAGTCAGATGACTGAAGAGAACACTCATGCAGAGAAGGTATGGAGAAACTTATTACATGTGCTTCTTAATCTCGAGTTTGGGAATCTTTCTTGGATTGGGGGCTGCTGATCCACAAAAAAGTGTTAGAGGCCACCTACAAGTGAGAGGGGGAAAAAACCTACCACCCACTACCACCAACAAAAAAACCCATCAAACCAAAACTCCCTCACTTACATGGCCTCTGAACTGAAAATGAGAGACTCCCCACTTTCCCTCTCACACACCAGATATGGGGTCCCAGGCTAATAGATTTTGTGTGCTCTAGCCCCGTGGGGGGAGAGCTAGGGGAGCTGGCGCACCAGCATAGGCTCCCCAATGTCATGGCGGGGGAGCCAAGAGCCTCAGGGGGCTGGATTCAGGCAAACTGAAGCCTGCATCCTGTCCTCAGGCCTTAGGTCAGTGTTCTCCAACCTTTTTAAGCATGAGATCATTTTTTGAATTTAAGTGCAATCCAAGATCTACCTCAAACCCAGATAGCCTTGCCCTGCCTCCTTTGTGCTTCTTCTCCAAGGCCCCACTCCTGTTCACTCCATCCTCCCTCACTTTCACCAGGAAGCAGGCTCTGGTCTTAGGTGCCCTGGCACTGCACCATTCCCAAAAGCAATCAACAAACTCCATCCTACATCCTATTGTGCCCCCTCTCTGCTCTGTGGAGACAGAATTCAGGGTGGGAGAGGGGACACCTTGACATCAGTGCCCCTCTTCTCCCTCCCCTGCCTTGCACTGCAAGCAGGAGCCTCCTGTGGAGGGGGGGGGGGGGTGCTGCTCTAAGGCAAAGGGCAGGAGATGTGCAGCAGGGGGCAGCTGAAGAACTGGAACTTGATAGCCTCCTGGCCAAACCAGTCAGGATCACCTGTTAGAGGCTCTACTGGTTGGTGATGATTGACTTAGGACCTCCACCCCAATCTAGAGCATAATACTTCTGCTGTGTCCATATAACAACAGCTCACCTCTTGTATCCGCAACCAATTCATTGTTGCTAGTAATGATTTGTTTCCCTTGAGCTTTATTTCCATAAGACTCAGAAAATTAAGTTTGAAATGAGTATTAGACAGAAGCCAATGGGTAATGAGCAGGCAATCAGAGATCCAGTTATCCACTAGCACTAACTACTCTTTTTTTTGCCAGTCAGGGGTTAATTAAAAAATGAGACAACACTCAAAACAGTTCAGGAAATTACAAGTACCTTTCACAAGCTTCCAGATTGTTCTAAATGGAACTTAATTTGTAATTAGCACAAATTTAATTCTAAATTGCAATGCTTCAAATACTGTTAAATTACTTGACACCCAAAGATGACACTTCAGACTAATTAGTCAGTTTTCCCCAAAGTAACTATTGTTTTTTAAATAAAATGAAAGGAGAATGTGTGACACAAAAAGTAATGAGCTCCTTAAAATCTTAAGGATGCATCTAGACTGTCAAAATTTTGCGCAAAAGCAGCTGCTTTTGCACAAAAACTTGCCAGCTGTCTACGTTGGCCGCTTGAATTTGCACAAGAGCACTGACTTTGTAATGTACAAAATCAGTGCTCCTTGCACAAATACTTTCACGCTCCTGCTCAGGGATAAGCCCTCTTGCACAAGAAGGCCAGTGTAGACAGGCCCCTTAATTTTTTGCGCAAGAAAGCCTCATGGCTAAAATGGCCATCGGAGCTTTCTTGCGCAAAAGTGCATTTAGATTGGCACAGATGCTTTTGCGCAAAAGCACTTTTTGCGCAAAAGCATCCTTGCCAATCTAGATGCTCTTTTGTGGAAATACTTTTAACGGAAAAACTTTTCCGTTAAAAGTATTTCCGCAAAATCATGCCCGTCTAGACGTAGCCTTAACTGTTTACCTCAGTAAACAGGTAGTGTAGCACTGCCTATTTCTGAAGGCTTCATCACATGATCTTCTTTAATTCCTGGAGTCTTCGGGGCAATCCTAGACAGTTGGCATCTACAGACCCAGATGAGAGATTTGAATATAACACCTATTAAGTACCAACACCACTTAACATTTTGAAGCAATTCTTCCCCTTTTCATTATTAAAATTGCATTCATTTTGAGGCGTGTAAGTATTCAAAGACAGTTTAAAATCAGTTACAATAAATTCATCCAAAACAAGTGGCCTGTTTAACAATAGGGATGTAAGCGACTAGTCGACTATCCGATAAGCAGGAGCTTATCGGACAGTTGATTAGTGATGCGACTAGTCACTTTCCCCTGCCCTTGCTGCTGGGGCTCATGTACATTTCAAAGGGTCAAGCGCTGCAGGAAGCACGGGCACAATAGAGGAGTCCTCCACTGGCTCCGTGCTTCCTGCGGGACTTCTGCTTTTAAGACAGAGGTGCCCTTATTGACTAATCGATTGGTTGATGGAAATCCCATCGGCTATTTGATTAGTTAATTAATCTAAACTTAACATCCCTACCAATAGTGCCTAATATTTTAAAATGTTTCAGTGGAGGCAGAATACAACATGAATGATTGCATTAGAATTACAACAAAAGTTAATGCCAAGGGTCTGATCCTGCAGTCATTACACAGGAAGACTGTCACACTGCAGGCTAAATTCTGTTTCTAAAACCATGCAGATGCCTTTTGAATAGAGACCTGCTCATTCTCTCCACCTCACCAGCATTAGCTGCAATGAAGAAAATGGAAGTTGTGTCTGATGATGACTAGAGGGCAGTGGCTAAATTGTACTGCAACAGTTCACATCTCACTAATGACTTTCTAACTCTAGTCTCAGAATTTTGTCAACTTTTGCAAAACTGATTACAAGTAGGAAGGGCCTGAACTTTATTAGGTGGCATGATATAGAGCTTGATTTGTTTCAGTGTACAGATAAAGCAACAACTCACCTTAGACAAAGGTATATATGAGTGCAGAATGGGAGATTTTCTTCCAGTCAGTTAAAACAAAGTAGGTGTGATACTATTCATTAAAATAACTAAATTGATTTTCACTAAATGGTTAATGTATTATCATTCTGTAAATGGAATATCCATTGATGTCTGGAAAACTTTTAAAAAATGAATTAAATGGCAAAAATAGGAATTAGAATTATATATAAATAATATATAAAAAAATAAAGCAAGAAATGAATGGGCTTTTTAATATTAAAGAAATTTAAAAAAATTATAGCCCTATATAATACAACTACTACCGTATTTTCCGGCGTATAGGGCGACTGGGCGTATAAGACGACCCCCTATTTTTTTAATTAAAAGATAGGGTTTCATCTTATATCCCAGCGCCCCTCTGCATCCTTTGCTCCCGGTGTCCCTGGTCTGCTGGAGATGGTCCCCAGCAGACCAGAGGCACCGGGAGCAAAGCCGCAGCAGCTTTGAAAGCCTCGGGGGAAGCCGGCGGTGGGGCATCCCAGGCGCGCCTGGGATGTATACCTGGCTTACAAGACGACCCCCGATTTTTGGGGGATGTTTTTTAACATCAGAGGTCGTCTTGTACGCCGGAATATACGGTATTTGACCTCAAACATTTTGGAGGTTTTGGCTGCCCCAAAGTTATTCTGGAACCATTCTTTGCTTCAGAATGATTACGAAATGTCCTACACCTCTCACCCCTCCTGATTGCATTGTGACACGTAATTCCATCCCCAGAGGTCATCAGCCACTGCTCTAGAAAACAGTGGTCTAGAAGCAAAATATAATTATACAACTTTCCACAGAGTAAACAGTTTCTTCACAGGAGCTGAATGAGCGTACTTAAAAATGTAGTAGTAGTATAGTAGTAAGAGAGCTTTTATTAAATGTATACGCAAATGTATTGAATTATTTTTAATTAAGTCATTTGGCAAATACCTATCAGCTATATTCTCACTGTATTCTGTTTTCCATTTGCAAAATAGTCTTATTTCAGATGAATAATTAAACAGGAATATTGCATTTATAACACCGGTTACTTTAATACCACTTTACAGCATAGGACAAAAAAAAATACAGTTTGATAACTGCTTTAATTTTTGAAAAGTTATAAACTGACAACCCTGGAGACTGGAAACTTATTTTCATGAGGCACAGACTAGAGAGCAGAAAAACAAGGTTCCCCACACAGTTCCACCAGTGATCCTGAACCCTGACCTTATCTTCATACACAGAAAAAGTAGATGGATATCCATGTCTCTTCAGTTCTTGGTGTCTCTACCAGGACTGCAACAGGCTCAGAATTAGTGCCATATACAACTTGTGCACTAGGCATGGGACTGAGATCAATTCATTTTTGATAAAGTTTACATTACAAAAAAAGAGAAAAAACTGCTAGCTTCTTAAGCACGCTTTCCTTTTCAGATAGAATTTCTTATATTAATGTCCAAGGTATTTTGTATGTCTGCCTTGTGCTAGAAGCTTTCCTGTTCCCTTGTTTGTTACATCCACATTGGCAAAGGCAAGATTTCTTCCTTGCTTCAAAATCTGAGCAGTGATCAATATCTCTTCTCCAAGCTTAGCAGCAGACATGTATCTTGAATGAAAAACAGAACTGTTATAGATATAAAATACTTCAAATCCAGCAACATATATTTATTTAAAACATTTTTTTAAAAGAGCTACCAGAATCCGTTCACAATTAATCCCTTGCATCTTTTCAGAGGCCTGAATTATGCAACTTCTCCTCATGCAGAGCCTACACGGTTCCCTCTGAAATGTCATGCATGAGAAAAGTATAGAATTTGGACTTTGTTATCTGAAAGTAACTAAGGCATAAATCTAGGCCTGTCAAGCAATTAAAATCATGATTAATTACATGATTAAAAATAACATTGTGTTATTTCACTGTTAAACAGAATTCTATTTAAATATTTTTGGATGTTTTCTACACCTTCAAATATATTGGTTTTAATCACAACACAGAATACAAAGTGTAGCGTGCTCATTTTATTTTTTATTATAAATTTGTAAATAAGATTTTTCAGTGCAGCTAATACAAGCACTGCAGTGTAATCGCTTTATCATGAAAGTGGAACTGACACACACATAATTATGTACAAAAAATAACTGCATTCAAAAACAAAACAATGTAAAACTTTAGTGCCTACAAGTCCACTCCATCCTAAATTGCTCAGACAAAACAATGTTTACATATGCAAGAGATAATGCTGCCTGCTTCTTGTGTGTAACATCACTTGAAAAAGAGAACAGACATTCACATGACACTGTTGTAGCTGGCATCAAAAGATATTTACATGCCAGATACATTAAAGATTCATATTTCCCTTCATGCTTCAACCACCATTCCAGAGGACATGTGTTCAGGCTGATAACAGGATCTTCTTAACAATCGAAAGCAATGTGAACCAACACATGTTCATTTTTATCATCTGAGTGAGAGACTGTCAAGAATCATGGGTTGTGTGAATGGCTGGCATGAGTGAAAAGTAAGTGAGCTGAAGAGAGGCCATACTAGGGTTCGAGTCAGTGCCCCGATGGATTATGGACTTCTTTATCACTTTGAGAAAAAGACTGTGTAGGCAGAAGGAAGCAAAACTGAACAAAGGAGGCAAAGTTCTCAAATAAGAGGAGTCAGTGAAGTGAGTCAGGAAAGAACTTGACCAAGGACATTCCGTTGCTTATTGCTCGTGGCTTGGTGAGTAGAATTGGGTGTTGTAAGCAGGGAGTTCCCCCACTCGAACTGTCCCTCACTGAGGGGCTATATACCACACCAATTTGCCACAGGGACCAGAGTCTAACGATTTGGCATATTGGGGTGACGTGCACTTTGGACTTCTGCCTCACCCAAATTAACCAACATAACCTGGGGTGTGGCCAGCCCCAGAGGAGGAGTGGTGTGTGTGAGAATGTGCGAGTCTGTATCAAATCTGGATTAAGAATTAGACTAACTATTCAAGTTAAACATTGCTTTGACCTGCTTTCGAATTGCTAACTACTAGATTTAAACCTTGCTTTTGAACTGCTTCTTAATTGTTTGTAATAACGTTTGTTAAAGGCATATTTTGTCTGCTGTGAATTCATTGTTCTGTGTAAGCCCAGCCTATGGGACTCTTGTATGGACAGATCACCCTTGCAACAGTGCCCTCTTGTGACAAGACCACTAGCAGAAGGCCGGAGATTTTTTTGGTGGTTTGGAATGTTGCTCTTTTAAGACTTCTGAAAGCATGCCCCCCCACCTTGTCCCCTTCAAATATTGGAAGGCAGTTCAGATGCTTAAATATGATATTGAGTAATGTGGCTACCTTCAAAAAATCTCAGATTGATACTTTTTTTGGGTTTTATCATATCTGCAGCGAATGTGTTACTGGAGACTACTATAATATGAAATTTACCCCCAGATTGTTGTACAAGAGAGCCAAAGACGTACAATTCTTCCCCCAAAGCAGTTCTGTCACAAACCGAATTATCACTTTTTTTTTTTTTAAAAGATCATCATCAACATAGAGCAGGTCCCCTGGAATGGTGGCCAAAGCATAAAGGACCATACAAATGTTTAGCAGATCTGGCTCATAAATACTGGCTAAAAAAGCCCCATGAGAACACTTGTTCTCAGCTTCTTATGACAAGGTAATAAGAAATGGGCAGCATTTGCTCCCGTAAATGTAAACAAACTTGTTTATCTTAGCGACTGACTAATCAAGAAGTAGGACTGAGTGGACTTGTAGAATCTATAGTTTTTCCATGTTATTTTTAAGTGCAGGTATGCAACAACAACAAAAATCTACATTTCTAAGTTATGCTTTCATGATAAAGAGTCTGCACTATAGTATTTGTATGAAGTCAATTGAAAAATGCTTATCATTTTTACAGAGGAAATATTTATAATAAAATATAAAGCGAGCACTGTACACTTCATAGTCTGTGTTGCAATAGAAATCTATTTTTGAAAATGTAGAATAACATCAAAAATATTTAGTACATTTCAATTGGTATTCTGTTTAATAGTGCAATTAACATTTTGATTAATTTTAAACATGATTTTTTAAAATTAATCACGTGAGTTAACTGCAATTAATAGCATTAAACCAAACATCATAAAAAAGGGAGCTTAAAGAACATTTAGCTGCCTCAAACTAGGGTCTCAACCACATGATAGTCCCAAGCCAGATCTATACTGAGTTTATTAGGAGTTGTTCTTTCAGAATAGATTGCAATTGGTCACTGAAGTGGGGGCTAGATCATGAAACAAAAACTTAGCAGAATCCAGGACCTGCTTAATAGAATATATCAAACATTAAATTTAACATTTCCCAGTAAGCATGTTCAATACATACGTAATGTTCATATCCACACTGACGCCAGGCATTCCTCTTTCTGTGTATAACAGTGCTGCTGTTGACACAACATCCACTAATGTGGCAGTCAAACCTCCATGTAAAGTGCCAGCTCTGTTGGTGTGCTCCTCCTCGACTTTCATTTCACAAACAACCTTTCCAGGAGTTGCAGAAAGAACTGTCATCTGAACAAATAGAAAGGAGGAACAAAATTATGTTAATTCAAAATCTCAATAAGAGGAAACATATGGACAATTACAAGTCTAGTTACTGTTCTCAAAGTAGATAGATTATGATGAAAGTAAATCTTGTTTCAGTTTTTAGACTAATGAAAGGAGGGGAAAAATAAAGGACTAAAACATTATGGTTTAAGTATCAAGACAAATTTTTCTATAAATCTATAGTTGCAAATTGTTTCCCTAGGGAAATACGTACCATTTATAAAAACAAATATGTACATTGTGTGCAGTGTTGTGGTAGACATGGTGCTCAGGATATCAAAGACCCAAGATGAGTGAATAATATATTTTACTGGACAATCTCCACCTACAGAAAAGCTGTGTATGCTCAAAAGCTTGTCTCGCTCACCAATAGAAGTTGATCCAATAAAAGATATTAACCTCATCCACCTTCTCTCTCAAATATACACAGTCAGTTTTTTGCATCATCTTCATCTTTCAGTGTTTTTTTAAGAGCCAGCATCTACTGAAATGGAAAGTTTACTTGTCTGACTTTATACTTGGCGTAAAGCTAATGCAAAGTTACTAGTAAGTGTTTGCTTTCCCCCACGGTATAGATGGCTAGCATAGTCATGTTGCCTCTTGTTGACAGAATGAAAATCAGGAACACATGAGTAATCCTTAAAGTGAAGCAACAGCAATTAATATTCAGTAACATTAGCCCAACATATTCAGGGCTTCACCATAGGGAATTTACTGGTATAATTACATGGGTATAATTTCCTGTATCAACACACTTAAAGGCCTGGAGTCTACACCAGGAGTTTAGGTTAAACTTAGCAGCATTAGGTTGGTTTTCTAAACAATGAGTCCACATGACCATGCCAATTCCGCTGACATTAAGGGCTGTTAAAGTCTACTTCTGTACTCCTGGTTGTTGAAAGGAGTAACGGTAAATTCAACCTTGCATGGTTCACTTTACAGTAGTGCATATGCAGAACTTTGAAAGGTAATATTATTGGACTCCAAGAGGTGTCCCATAGTGCCCTGATGTGACAACTCTGGCCAGCACTTTCAACTCCGCTGTTCTCCAGGTGCACAGGAAATGCACCAGGAAAAAATTCATTTTCTGTTTGGTCACCGTGGTGAGCAGAATAGGCAGCACACCTGATCATGAATGTCCAGTGTCACAAACAAGCTCCAGCATGGAGCACGAAGGAGATTCTGGACCAGACTGTTGTGTGGAGAGAGGACTCTGTTCAGGCAGAACTATGAAGCAGCAAAAGAAATGCTGATACCTATGCCAAAATCACATAGGGCAAAGGAGGAAAAAGCATACACCAGGAACATCCAGCAGTGCTGCATGGAAATAAAGCCCTCTTGCGCAATGTGCAATGCCATTACGCCGATTACTTTTCAGGAAGAACGGCATTGCGGAGGAGGATTTTTGTTGCGCAAGAAGGGGCAGTGTAGACAGCTCCTTCTGGCGCAAAAGCCTCTTCTGCAAAAATGGTGGCTCATTAGGTATGCAAATGAGGCTCGGCGATATTCCATGCTTAGCCTCATTTGCATATTACTGGCGCAAGAAGCCGCGAGTGTAGACATAGCCCAGGAGTTTAGAAAGTCAGGAGTCTGTCTAAATATTACTTCATCACATTCTCATCCCTTTTTCTGTATACTGACTAATTGGGACAATGCTATGGTTTCCAACGCATAGCCACATATGGCTATATGGACGGTTGAGTGTGGATAATCCTCTTCAGAATTGACTGGACACTGTGGGACTAAAGCCTGCATACCTTTATTCACAAGAATAGACCTAAATTATGCAACTCGTCCCACTAAATTCTCTTGTGAGGAAGGGGTATTCATGGGAGAGCTTGCAGGATCATACTCTTTGGCCTTGATTTTGCACTTGCAACTCCTAGAATGAAGAGATTCCTGCTAACCTGCAAGTCTCTCAAGACAGTGATTGTGGCCTCATATATAAGCTAGGAATGTAAAATCCCAGTTAATAAATTAACTGGTTAAAACTTAGTAACTGATTAAACAGGATCGTGCTCTCTGTGCATGGGACTGCTGCTTCCAGCAACCCAGTACTTGGGGCTGCGGGCTGCCATATGCTTGCGCAGCCAGCTCCAGTTCTTACCGCTCTCCTTGTGCTTGGGATGCTTGGGGCTGCCGGCTGCTGGGCCCCCTATGCTTGTTAACCAGTTACCCATTCACATCCTTAATACAAGCTTACAACAACGATTTTCAACCTTTTTCATTCATGGACTTCTAAAATATTTCAACTAGAGGTTCAGACTCCTTTACACATCTTAGATATAGTCTGAAGACTATACGTTTAAAACTACTCTTCTATGGTAATGCCAACCTGTTGCTGACTCCTTATAGTCTGTGGATGCCCAAAGAGTCTGCGGATCGCAAATTAAAAACAACTGGCATAGATAGACTGGATTTTTATCAGTAAAATATTTCCATCCATAATAATCAAAATGTATAGCTAATTAACGTAAGGAAAATGCTGCTATTTACTTTCCACACTTTGACATGTGTTGTTGACAATCTGTGCTCTAGCTTTTTGAACCTCAATAGCTACATTCAAATAATCATTATCCAACTACTGCCATAGTTTTCGAGAACTTTGAAAATTTAAATACAGAAAAATGTTTTAAAGTAAACACTGCTAAAATCCATCAGGATTAGATACTAAAAACCCAAATTCAGCCAAACCCACATCTATAATCTCTACCCTCTCACCCAAACACGCGCACCAAATGGCCGCTACATTTTGGAGGAGCCGCTCTTCCGATGACACGAGCTATGCAGGGGCCCAGCGTCAGTCCTACAACTGTACCTTACTTAAGACCCGATCAAAGTTGGGGGAGCTCAGCAAGCTTTGCATGATCTCCCGGAAGGAGTGCACGGTGCGAGAGCTCATGGTGTCAGCAGAAGCCAGGCTGCGACGCCCTTCGCGTTCCCTCTGCCCTTCACCCGCCTGGGGCAGCCCCGCGCGCCAGCTGCAGCAAGAAGAGCCCGGGTGACTTTCGCCCCGCCCCCTGGAAGCCGCAGCAGCCTGGGCTCGCCCCGCCCCTCGATTCCCCACGTTCTACGGGCCGAACGTTCCCGGCCCTTGCGCCCACCTTCGCGTGGGTCAGGCGCGCGCCCCGGGCTGGGCTTGGCCTGGCCCCGCCCCCGGCACGCGAGGCGAGGCGAGGCGAGCCGAGCCGCTCAGGGGCTGGGTCGCTACTGCGCAGGCGCGCTGGCTGCGCGGCCGCGGGGAGCGTTTTGTGTGGGGAGGCGGGGCCGGCGCCATGGAAGCGGGGAGCGCGGCGGCGGGGCCGGAGCCGCGGCCCGAGGAGGCGCCGCAGGGGGGGGAGGAGGCGGCGGCGTCCGGGGCGCAGCGCAGGAGGCTCCTGTGCGCCGAGTTCGCCTCCATCACCAGCAGCGACCTGGGCCTGGCGCGCAGCTACCTGGAGGGCAGCGGCTGGCACATGCAGGTAGGCGCGGCCCGGCGCTGGCTGCAGGGGGGAAGCCGCGGCCGCCGCGCCGGGCCCCCTGACGCCGGCTCCTTTGCCTTGCAGCGGGCGCTGAACGCCTTCTTCGAGCCGCCCCTGGAGCCGCGGGACGTGGGCGAGAGGCGCCCGCCGGAGCCCTGGTGAGCGACGCCGCGGGGGTGAGGGGGAAGGACTGAAGGGCGCCCTGGGCGCAGCACCAGCGTCTCCCCCGGCTGCCGCGCTCCCCCTTGTGCCCGGGCGAGCGCGCCTCGAAAATCAGTGTGTGAGGCTGCTGGGCTCTGATTGAACGTAAGAACGGCCCTGCTGGGTCAGACCAAAGGTCCATCCAGCCCAGCAGCCTGTCTGCCGACAGTGGCCAGCACCAGGTGCCCCAGAGAGGGTGGACCCCGAAGACAATGATCAAGCGATTTGTCTCCTGCCATCCCTCTCCAGCCTCTGACAAACAGAGGCCAGGGACACCATTTTATCCCCTGGCTAATAGCCTTTAATGGACCTAACCTCCATGAAATTATCTAGCTTCTCTTTAAACTCTGTTATAGTCTTAGCCTTCACAGCCTCCTCTGGCAAGGAGTTCCACAGGTTGACTACACGCTGTGTGAAGAACTTTATTTTATTTTATTTATTGTTCCCCCCCCCATCTGTGCATCACGTGTGTTTGTCTGTCTGTCTGAGCCCCTGCTTGTTTGTCCTCCTCCGTCCCCCACCCTACCGCCTCTGTGCAGACTCCCAAAGGAACACATAATAAAGGTACCCAAGGTGCCTAACCTGATGCGTGCGGTGCCTAGTGCCAACAAAGTCACCCTTGTCTGCCTGAGACCACCTTTTAAACCAGGTCTGAAACTGTCCCTTAAGCCGTCTTCCCAGCATAATATCTGAGCTGCACCGCTCTGTGCCTGGATCAGCTGGCGTGTGTTTTGCAGTGTGTGGAAATGAGAGGCTAAGTAGTAGTCCTAGGTTCCTGACCTGCATTATGTCAGGGAGTCTATCACCACGAAGGCTGCTTAGGTCCTAAGGAGGATGTTTTGCATGCCTTCAGCTGGGTGATAGTTGAGTCATGAGCATGCAGGTATGGCTGACAACTGTGCACACTTGTTGCATATGATCATAACTAAGTTGAATGCAATTAGGCAGTCATACTGTCCCAGACTCTGTGATGGATTTAGTATATGTCTGTCAATCAGCAAACTGTAGCCTTTTTTTGAGGAATCTTTTATGTCTAACACAGGCGTGTGTAAAACCACAATGAAAAGAGGACATTTCATTTTGACATAAATGTACTGTGATTAATCTGAGGCAGTGTTGCCAGCCATTCATTGCATGCTTTAAAAAGTGTCTTGTTCAGCTAAGTCATAGCACAATATGGCCTGCTGGTGTGGACAGTTGAGTTTAAAATGGTGGGGAAGAGCTACAGGCAGCCATCTGTACTTAGGATAATGGATAGTTAAATCACATGCTAACTTAGGGTTTGTGTACACTTGCTGGTAGATGGGCACTAGGGATGTGAAAGTTCAACCACTTAATAGATATGCATCACTCTAAATGGGTACTGCTTACTGGTTCCAATTACCCTGTAGTTGGGTAGGGGGCTGGAGCAGCTCCCTGACCTGACACAGGCTGGGGCTGCTCTTGTCCAGAACAGCTTCTGTCCATGGGAAGCCTGGCCCCACCATCAGTGGGGGACCAGGAGCCAGCAGTCCGCCCCAGGAGTGGGGGGGAGAGGCGGGGGGGAAGGGGACGGACCTGAGAGCTGGCAGCCAGCCCCAATGTGGGGGCTGGGATCTGTGAACCTTGTGGGCTGGGAGCTGTACAAACTGGGCTGGAGCAGTCCCCAGCCCGGATCTTGGTTAGTGAACTGGTTAAACATTGGGGCAAACTAATATTTAACCAGTTAACTGATTAACCGTGATTTTACATCCCTAATTTCGGCACCTGCAATCACTGCAGTGAGAATGGATTCACATAGCTGAAGTTGTACAACTCAGATGGGTCTTTCCTCATAGTGTAGACCAGTGTTTCTCAACCTTTTTTTATAAAGTACCCCTTTTTCAAAAAAATTTAAAACAAATTATAAGTACCCCCAGTACTTACAGTTTTCAGACATACACAATTTTTTTTCTCCCATTGCAACACATTTGTTTCTCCCATTACAACTCAATTGTAGCCAGGCAGGCGATGAAATTTTTGGGTGTAAAAAGTACAAAAATAATGAAGTGCTGTGAAACTTAAAACAAAAATTCAGTTTTCTCCAAATTTCAGTTGTGTGGAAGTACCCTCCAGGCTTCTCTTGAGTACCCCTGAGGGTACTCGGACCACTGGTTGAGAAACACTGGTGTAGACTAAGCGTTAAGAAGTATCTACTCTACAATAAAAAATCCGCAGCTGACCTGTCAACTCTTTGGACTCATGGGGTTTGGACTATGGTCAAACACTGGAATAAATTGCCCAGGGAGCTTGTGGAATCCCCATCTCTGGAGATATTTAAGAGTAGGTTAGATAAATGTCTATCATGTCTATGCCATGGCGCCTGCAGGGGCATTTGTGTGCACCCGCCAAGTGCTCAGGGCTGGCCTGACCCCAGGCACGTGGCGCATGCATGGTGCCGGAGCCGGCCCCGGGCGCATGGCGCACGGTGAGCGCCAGCCCCGGGAGCACTGCGGATTGGCCACCCGCGCTCTGGGCGCGCAGCGCTTGGGGGGGGGGAGAAGGGGCGCCGGCCCTGGGCATGTAAGTGTCCCTGCCCTCTGGCGCCCGGCGGGCGAACAGCCACGCCCCCGGCACCCGGCAACCTCAAATGATTGGGGACCACTGGTCTAGACAGTATTTGGTCCTGCCATGAGGGCAGAAGACTGGACTTGATGACCTCTCGAGGTCCCTTCCAGTCCTAGTATTCTATGATTCTATGGTACTATTTTAATTGTGAGATAGACATTTGGGTGGGGTCCCAGAGCCCAAACTTTAGCTCAACTGTCTTCACCACAGTTAGACAGCCCTTTAGCAGCTTGAGCGAAGTCAACTGACAACAGCCATCCTCAGGTGTCTGATCATAGCTGGCAAATCATGCTGGCTAGTCGAACTATCTTATTTAAATTACTCTAAAACAATATAATTTAGCATGGTTTTCCTAAGGTAAACACTTCTATATTTATTCATATACAGTTTTTGAACCTTTCAGACTACTGCCTGTTGTCTCCCCAACCTCTACCACCTACACTGTTGTCTAGAATGCAAGCATTGCTTTCTAAAAATCTATCCTACTGACAAACACTTACAAGTTTTAAGTAATTGCACCTATTAAAGTTGCACACCCTTGTACGGATGATCTTATTTTTGTGTAATAGCAGCTTATTTCAGTTTAACTGCCACCTCTTTCCAGTCTATTTAGGCTCAACTGTACACAGGCCATTCATACAGAAATAAATGTGCGTAAAACTTTCCCATGCCTAATACTTTTTTGCTAAAATTTCTCACTATCACCAGTTGAGCATTGATAGAATAGTGTACGTGGGGCACAGGTTGCAAGCTAGAGCACAGCATACACTTAGCTTCCACTAGTGAATTGGTAGTGGTAATACTGGGAAATCTTAGAAAAATCCTATTTTAGACATGGTCTATATCGGGGATAATTTCCCTCTCCAGGACCTTTTAGAAAATACATTACTTTGCTTAGCTTTCCACCACTAAGCAGACTCCCGTGTTCTTACAGCTACATGAAAAAGATGATGATGTGAGTTCAAATTATAGTACAACCATCAAATTTAATCTTGGCAGGAAAGTCTTGAAAATGCATGACCAATATTGCTCTCATTTACTTTGTTACATCCCTGGGGCACACCCTTTTCTAGATCTCTTTGTCCAGTTTAGATTGAAGTTTCTTAAGGCATGGATCTTTCCATATTTACTCTTAAAGTACCAAGCATAGCAACAGTGCCATAAGTAACTTATTACTGTTTAGCAGTTAGAGAGAGGAAATGTTTGGTCATTGGTTCTGTCTTCACTATATATTTGTTGTGCCTTAGCAGTATGATTAAATCCCAGTGTCCCAACTTTCCTAAAAGACCATTTGAGCTTGTCTTGCCAGTTTTGATGGGGACAAGCTACAGCCTTTTTCTTTACTATAGGAACTTGAACTGGCACACACCTCTTCAACAAGGTTTTGAGCATGGCTTGCTCTCATCCTCTCAAGAAAACTGGTCATATGGCAATACAATCTGGGTACATTGTAGAAGTATACTGATTAATCTGAGAAAAGTTTATAGGGTAGACAGGACATAGTCTGTGAAACACTGAAGACTGGGGTGTTTCTTCTCAAAGAAATATGGCAAAATAGAGGCCACGTCTAGACTGCATTCCTTTGTCAAAAGAGGGATGTAAATGGCCCAATCAAAAGTGCAAATGAAGCGCAGATTTAAATATCATGCGCTTCATTTGCACGTTCGCGTCCAATCGCTGTTCTGAAAAAGAGTATTTCGAAAGTGAAGCCACAGTCTAGACGTGGTTCTTTTGGGGGGAAAAAAACCCTGTTTCGAAAGAACCCGTACTCCTCATTTCTTTAGGAGTCTTTTTTTTTTTAGGTCTTTCGAAAAAGGGGTGTGTGGTGTGTGTTGTTTTTTTTAAAGAACCGTGTCTAGACTGGCTTCACTTTCGAATACCCTTTTTCGGAACAGCGATTGGATGCGAACATGCAAATGAAGCGCAGGATATTTAAATCTGCGCTTCATTTGCACTTTCGATCAGGCTCATTTACATCCCTCTTTCGACAGAGGAATGTAGTCTAGACATGCCCAGAGTCATTAATGTTTTAGCAGTGATGTACATGTACAGAGGGGTCACAGTAGTTTCAGAACACAGGTTTATAAAACTAAGTGCACATTATTTTTTATATGTTTATTTCTAATATTAAACTTGCTCAGATATTTTCATGTATCTTCACATTCTGAATCCTTGGTGATTAAAAGGTGTGGGGAAAATTTTAAATTAGTTTCTATCAGCTTAACTTAAAATCAGAATCAGGCCCTTTGTCTTGTGTGTGCAGTGAAAAAAAAATTCATTACAGCTACATACTAAATACACCAAGTGACTGACATGTTTTCATTCAGTCTATTTTAAATGTTTCTTAAATTGGATACTTAATTGTTAATTTTTGTGGTATTTTCAATAAGGTTTTTAATTGAGGAGGTCTAAAAATGTCTTACATTAGAAGATAGAGCATTTCCCCTGCAGAAACGTCCATCTACTGTAATTAAAACTTTTAAATATTTTTTTTAGTATTGATCTGACTACAGATGTTACTACTAGTAGTGCTGATGCCAACAAGGCAGACTGCGTGCAACAAGAAGATGACAGTAGATTCTCTTTAATTACCTGGAATATTGATGGTCTGGATCTAGGAAATCAACAAGAGAGAGCTAGAGGAGTTTGCTCTTATTTAGCACTGTAAGTATTGTTACTAGGGATGTTAAAATGTGTTTAATTTTGTAAACGTATAACTGCGGAAATTTACAATGGTTACACATTTACGTGCGGGGGAACAGACAAGTTCCCACCTCCTCCTCCTCCTCCTCCCTTCCCCCCCTACTGCTGACAAGACTTAGGAGAGAAATGGCTCTTTACCTGTCAGTCTGGGCTGGGAGATTGGGTGTTTATCACAAAGGTGATAGATCTTAATTGGACACTTAGAAAAGTTGGGTCTTCTATTGGTCAAAACTAAAGCTATATTTTCACTCAAATTAAATTCCTCCACATACATGAAATTAGAAATATGCATAGCTGTTTGCAAGATACAGATCTACATGAGGAAATTAGGCCAATAACTTGTTGGTAAAACACAGATTTGAATCTTCCCCCCCCCCCCCCTCCAAATATGGTATCATGTTTATATGCCAACAAACACAACAGATTCTTTGGAAACCATCATAGACGTTTTAGATGCTTCAAAAAACAAAACAAAACCAGTTCACTCCTGTGGGGGGTGTGTGTGTGTGTGTGTGTGAGAGAGAGACACATTACAATGTGAAAAACTTAGTCTCTTTTAAAAGTTATATTGTAAACTTATTGTCCTGATTTCAGATACAATCCGGATGTGGTGTTTTTACAGGAGGTTATTCCACCATACTTCAGTTATCTACAGAAGAGAGCAGTTAGTTATACAATCATTCCAGGTAAACAAAGGAAGCTGTAAACATTTGAGAAATCTGCTTCAAATGGGTAGAAGAGTCTATAAATGTTTGTTTACTACTCAATAGCTTGTTACCCCTATAACCAGGGCCAGCTGTGCAGTTCTGTGCTCTGCTCATGCGCAGATCGCACCGCGCCAGCTCTTCTGTGGTGTAATCTACTCGCCCATGGCGAGTAGATTACACTATTTGTCGAGCCCTGCTTTTAACTATTGGTAGAAGCTGAAAGGAAAAAAAGGAGGGGAAAGAATCCGTGAAATGGATTTCCCTGGCTTCTGAATTCTGGAATTCAGTTTGCAAATTATAAATGAAAAACCACCTTTACTGTCACTTTCTTCTGGCTTGATTCTTTTAGAAAGACAGATTTAAGATTACAGACAGAGTAAAAATTAATTCATTTTACCAACTAGGGATGTAAGTGACTAGTCGACCATCTGATAAGCAAAAGTCCCTTAACTGGTTGCTTCCCCCGCCGCCTCTGTGAAAGGCAGCCAAGGTGGGGAGCAGGAGCTGGTTTTGGTGAAGCAGTCTTAAAAGCTAGTTCCCCCCTGAACCATCTCTGTGGGGAGGCAGGGGGCTAGTGGGGACAGGGTGTGAGCTGAGAATCAGCTGATTCCCAGCTTGTGCCTAGTCCCAGAAGCTGCGCCTCTGCTTTTTAAATGCCAATAGGCTCTTAATACATTTAAAAATCAGAAGCTCAGCGGAGGGGGACCAGGCGCAAGCCCAGACAGCTGATTCCTGGCTTGCTAAGGGTCCATACCACCACCACCCTGCCACTGTGCTTTAGCCTTTTAAATGTATTAACAGCCAACAAGTTCTTAATACATTTAAAAGGCTAAAGTGCAGCAGGGGGGACCCATCGTGAGCTGGGACAGCTGATTAATACATTTAAAAGGCAGAGCCGCATAGGGGATAGCTTTGGAAGCTAACCCCACTGAGGTTCTCCCAGTTATCGACTAATAGACTGGTGGATGGAAAATCCATTGGCTAGTTGATTGAACTAAATTAAACTAAATTTACCAACTCTTTACTATGAGAAAATAACTACGTATATGGATTAGGATACGGAATATGCACACTGGAAAGGTCTCTGAAAATATATAATTATTCTGTGTGGATGAATACGTTACATGCAGCACTGAACTTCTTTTTTTTCCTCTTTAGGTAATATAGGTGGCTATTTCACTGCCATAATGCTGAAAAACTCAAGAGTTAAGTTTTTGAGGCAAGAGATAATACCTTTTCCAACAACCTCCATGATGAGAAACCTATTAGTTGTATATGTAAGTGGGCCATTATATATTACAAAGAAGTTGAATGTATAATTTAAGGACACAAATCACTTCGTTAGTCTGGAGTTAAGGTTGTAAATGTGGGTACTAATTTGAAGGAAAAATACATCTGCAGAACATTATAGTATAAGAGGAAAACAGCATGAAAATATAGGACATTTCGATTTAAAGTCTCAAATAAAAATACTAGAAAGGATGCATTAAACAATTTTAACTGTACTCTTACACATACCCATACTCTTACCAAATTCTGTTACCCCCAAATTATGGTGCACATTTGTTGGGGGTAACATTCTCAAACCCCACCACATGTCAACTATTCGTATTATCCCTCACTTCACACTTGCAGAACAAGAGTGTTGTATCTCTGAGGTTTTATATGCATACCAAAGAACTATGGAATTCCACTGCACCTTCTCATTAAATTTTTCTCCACATTACTCTGCTTGTTGTCTAATCATTTAAATGGTTAAATTCCTGACCTGTTACAGCAGCCTTCTTAAACCTCAAATACAGGCAGTCCCCGGGTTACGTACAAGATAGGGACTGTAGGTTTGTTCTTAAGTTGAATCTGTATGTAAGTCGGAACTGGCGTCCAGATTCAGCCGCTGAAACGCCAGTTCCGACTTAGATACAGATTCAACTTAAGAACCCCAGGCGTCCCCAAGTCAGCTGCTGCTGAAACTGATCAGCGGCTGATTCCAGGAAGCTCTGCCTGCGGCAGAGCAGCTGGGGTGCTGCTGGGGTGCTGCTGGGTTGTTCCCCCTCCTGCCCCCCAGCAGATCAGGAAGATGTGGGCAGCAGACCAAGACGCACCGCGGTTCCGCCGCCCGAATCCTCCGCGGCTTTGCTCCGCGTCTCCCTGGTCGGCTGGGGGGGGGGGGGCCTCCAGCAGACCAGGGGGACGGGGAGCAAAGCCGCGGAGCACGCGGGCAGTGGGACAGCCCAGACGTGTCTCGGCTGTCCCGCTGCCGGCGTCCTCCGAGGCTTTGTTCCCCGTCTCCCTGGTCTGCTGGAGACAGCAGACCAGGGAGACGGAGAGCAAAGACAGCCGCGGCGCGTCTGGGCTGTCCCGCTGCCTGCGTGCTTTGCTCAGCGTCTCCCTGGTCTGCTGGGGGTTCTCCCCCAGCAGACCAGGGAGACGCGGAGCAGCTTTTCTCGCCCCGGAGGACGCGGGCGGCGGAATCGCGGCGCATCTGGGTGTCCCACCGCTCCCGTCCTCCGGGGCGAGAAAAACCCCGTTCGTAACTGCGGATCCGACATAAGTCGGATCCGCGTAACTTGGGGACTGCCTGTACTCAAGTCTGTATATTCTTGAGTAAGCCCCAAATGGGTATAGATTAAGTTGTCCACAACTCCTGGTAGAACTGCAAAGTGTCCCAGGATATTGGAGACACAAGGTAGCTGTGGTAATATTTATTGTTAGGCCAAGTTTTGTTGGTCATGGAGACAAGCTTACATAGAGCTCTTTTTCAGATCTGTCAGATATACTCAATGGGTGTGTCTGCATTGAAATTAAAGCCCCATGGTTATCCCATGCCAGCTGACTCAGACTTGCAGGGCTTGGGCTGTGGGCTCAGTCTGGAGCCAGGGCTCTAGGATTCTGTGTTATGAGAGGATCCCAGAGCTGAAGCCCAAGCCTGAATGTGTGTATCTCAGTTGAGTGCAAGTCAGCTGGCAAAGGCAAGCCATGGTTTGCTATACAGACATCCCCAGAGTGTCTTACCTAAATACAAAGTGGAACAGATTGCTTGGCGTAAGTACTTGATGCATATTTCAAAGGACCATTCTTGGTGAAGTGGCCTGTTAATAAGCCTTCAGTCATAGGAGGGAAAGAAAGGGCAAGGGGAAAGGCAGCGAAGGGGGACGGATTGTTGATGGATTATAAATAGGGATGTTAAATATTGATTAATTCAATAATCATGTAACTATACACAATCTTAGCGATTACACGATTATTCTGTAATACCTGGAGGCAGGGCTGGCAGCCAGTGATCTCCCAACCCCACTTTGGGGAGTCCCCTGCTACCCCGCACTGCTGCTCCTGCTTGTTGTCTTGCCCTGTCAGAGGCATCAGCATGGGGTGGCAGCAGCCTCTGTCTGCAGGCGACCCAGAACCGCTGCAGACAAAGGCTGCTCTGCGGCAGCAGTCCCTATCCGCGGAGGGCTGCTCTGACTCCTGCCCTCCCCCACCTTTTTGTTGTCTGGGTGGGGCGGAAGGTGACTACATGGAGCTGGCACGTGCAGAGAACTGGCTTAAAAGAACTGTATCTATCGGCTCTTGCCTGCCACCTTCACCGTCTGCACGGCTGCCCCTCTATCAGAGGCAGCAGTGCCAAGGGAGAGGAGCCTGTGGCTCCACAGGATCGAGTGCTTGTGAGGAGCTGCCCACGGGCATAGTCTCCAGCCTCCTCCCCCTGCTGCTTCTGATACAGAGGCAGCAAGGGGTGTGTATAGTGCATAGGATTAACCAATAAGCCTAGTGTTATCAGTTAATTGTTGTCTTGACTGTACACTAACATCCCTAACTATAAATAGCTGAGATAAGCCATAACTTCAGTGTCCATGGTTCAGTCTGTTTCTTTTAGTGTATAGCAAAGTTCTGCTGCAGTAGTTTTTACCAGATTGTCAGAGTATAGGGTGTAGCTATCGTACTTGTCAGACATGAAGTTTTTTTACACAGAGAAATAGGATAGTAGGATAAGAAAGGCAAAGTTATTTGGGGTTCCTTATTACTGCATTTATATATTTTAAAAAACCCACATATTGTAAACTATAACCTAAATTTCCTGGTAAGTAGTTGTTAGTTGTTTCTTTTAAATACAACATCCTGTTAATTTTTCCCCTTCCATTATTGGTGCATGTTTATCTTTGAAATATAAGGTTGTATGTACACCTTATGGTTTTCAGAAATATATTCTACCATAGTACAAGATAATGCACAGTAAATTTTGAGCAGACTTGTTTCATTTGATTGGAGTAGCGGTTAGCTTTTAACTAAAAGGCACCTTAAGTGTAGAATGGTAAGCATGTCTCTTAAATAAAGTTGAAAATTCTGCCTTCATAAAGGAACTCTAGAAAATGTTGTCCTTTTCTTGTTCAGAAAAATGGCCTGAAATTTTGTAGGATGAGGAGTATTTCTTGACACACACAAGCTGTGGACTGAACTGGATTTGAATTCTTAGTTAAAAATCCACACTTAAACCTGCTGCTAGCAGCACATTCACTGTCAAAAGCCTCACTTTGACTGCAGAAATAGATGCCCAATATCAAGTTGTAAATCATTCCTGTTGTATGTAATAGCAGTTTTAACAAGCAGAACATACCTGCTCAGCATTTGAATGGTATATTTTGTGTTTGGCCTTCAACTCTATTTCATGGTGTATGATTTAATGTTTATCTGTGTGTCAAACAGGTTAATATATCTGGAAATGAACTCTGCCTTATGACTTCCCATCTAGAGAGCACAAAAAGTCATGCCAAGGAACGCCTAAACCAACTGAAACAGGTGTTCAAGACAATGCAGGAGGCATCAGAGTCAACTACTGTTATATTTGGAGGGGATACAAACCTAAGAGACCATGAGGTGAACATCAGTAAATCACTTAGAATTACTCTGAGAACAAATCACCATGGTTATTTATTAGTTCCCATAATAGAAGAACTAGAGGATACTGAATGAAGTTAATGGCATAGAAGGCTAATGGCATATTAGGTTGCATTAAGAGGAGCATTGCCAGCAGATCCAGAGATGTCATCATTCCCCTTTATTCGGCTTTGGTGAGGCTGCATCTGGAGTATTGTATCCAGTTCTGGGCCCCCCACTACAAAAAGGATGTGGACGCATTGAAGAGGGTCCAGCGGAGGGCAACCAAAATGATTAGGGGGCTGGAGCATATGACTTATGAGGAGAGACTGAGGGACTTGGGTCTGTTTAGTCTGCAGAAGCGAAGAATGAGGGGGGATTTGATAGCAGCCTTCAACTTCCTGAAGGGAGGTTCCAAAGAGGATGGAGAGAGGCTGTTCTCAGTAGTGATAGATGGCAGAACAAGGAGCAACGGTCTCAAGTTGTGGTGGGAGAGGTCCAGGTTGGATATTAGGAAAAACTATTTCACTAGGAGGGTGGTGAAGCACTGGAATGGGTTACCTAGAGAAGTAGCGGAGTCTCCATCCCTAGAGGTGTTTAAGTCTCGGCTTGACAAAGCCCTGGCCGGGTTGATTTAGTTGGAATTGGTCCTGCCTAGAGCAGGGGGCTGGACTTGATGACCTTCTGAGGTTTCTTCCAGTTCTATGATTCTAAGTTAATGGGTAGCAGGTTTAAAACTAATAAAGGAAAGTTCTTCTTCACACAGCGTGTAGTCAACCTGTGGAACTCCTTGCCAGAGGAGGCTTTGAAGGCTAGGACTATAACAGAGTTTAAAGAGAAGCTAGATAATTTCATGGAGGTTAGGTCCATAAAAGGCTATTAGCCAGGGGATCGAAATGGTGTCCCTGGCCTCTGTCAGAGGCTGGAGAAGGATGGCAGGAGACAAATTGCTTGATCATTGTCTTCGGTCCACCCTCTCTGGAGCACCTGGTGCTGGCCACTGTTGGCAGACAGGCTACTGGGCTAGATGGACCTTTGGTTTGACCCAGTACGGCCATTCTTATGTACTTATGTGATCTCTGCTGGGGTTTTTCCTTTTTTCTTTTTATAGTATACAGTGATTTTTCCCGTGAATCAGTTATGCATGACAGATGTTGAGATTTCTACCCTCATGTGCACAGACATGCCTTTTAGCATATGTCTACACATCAAAGACAAACCCACAGCTGGCCCATGCTAGCTGACGGGTCAGTTTGTGGGGCAATTTCATTGCTGTATAGACTTCTGGGCTCAGGCTGGAACCTTCCCTCATAGGTTCCTGGAGCACAGACCTCTACAGAGTAATGAAACCGGGACAAGTAAGTGGCATGGGCTAGTCTAGTTATTGTGTAGCCATACCCATAGTGTTCCCATCTGTTAAATGAAAGAGTTGAATCAAGGAGAAGTGAGGTTGCTGCCATGTTGAAGTTTATACTTGATTGTGCATTTCTATTTTGGAGCAGTGTTACAGATAAAGTGACTTCAAAATCAAAAGATGGTGGTTTTTCCTCTCCTGTGGGCTTTGTGTAAAGAAATAGAGAGTCTGTTCAAACTGCAACATTCAGAACTATCCTAATTCTGGGTAACACATTGTGGCTACGTCTACACTGGCCCCTTTTCCGGAAGGGGCATGTAAATTTCACTAGTCGTCGTAGGGAAATCCGCGGGGGATTTAAATATCCCCCGCGGCATTTAAATAAAAATGTCCGCCGCTTTTTTCCGGCTTTTAAAAAAGCCGGAAAAGAGCGTCTAGACTGGCCCCGATCCTCCGGAAAAAGTGGCCTTTTCTGGAGGCTCTTATTCCTACTTCAAAGTAAGAATAAAAGCCTCCGGAAAAGGGCACTTTTTCCGGAGGATCGGGGCCAGTCTAGACGCTCTTTTCCGGCTTTTTTAAAAGCCGGAAAAAAGCGGCGGACATTTTTATTTAAATGCCGCGGGGGATATTTAAATCCCCCGCGGATTTCCCTACGACGACTAGTGAAATTTACATGCCCCTTCCGGAAAAGGGGCCAGTGTAGACGTAGCCTATTAGTTGCCCAGCTTTGGAAACCTAGTGCTCAATTTTCAGAGATGCTGAACATCAGCGTTTCACATTGAAATTAGCGAAAACTGTTGGTGCTCAGTGTACTTCTGTAGAGCGAGAGCTCACATTTTTAAATTTGGGCACCCAAAATGAAGGGACTGAAAACAAAGTCACTTCTGAAAATTTGGTTACCAGTGTTCCAACTGGGGATATTACAAATTATTAAAGTCCCAGTCCTATAATGTCCGGTTCAGTCACTTAAAAATGCAGTGGTTTCTTATACATACTTTTTGTTTGGAGAGTGCAACATGAACAGTCAGTGTCTTAAGTGGCTTATCTTTCTGAAACTCTTGAGAAACTATCATGTTAAGTGTTTTAATGTTTATTTCCTGTTGTGGCTGTTGCTGTGAAGAAAATCAATATGGTGTAATATCTAAGTTCTAGGTTCAACAAATGATTGTCATATATATATTACATTAAAGGAATTAGTTAATATAATGCTTTTTGTTCCGTTTTTCTCTCTTCAGGTTACTGAAGTAGGTGGCTTACCTAATAATATTTTGGATATATGGGAATTTTTGGGCAAACCAGAGCACTGCCATTATACATGGGACACAAACTGCAATAGTAACCTGGATGGAAGGTACAAATGTAAGTTCCGATTTGATCGCATATTCTTCCGAACTGCAGCAGAAGGTGGACAGATTATTCCACGGAGTCTGGACTTAATTGGACTTGAAAAATTAGAGTGTGGCAAATTTACCAGCGATCATTGGGGTCTTCTGTGTGATTTTGATGTGATACTATAAAGAAAACAAAGCTTTTAATGTCTGTGTATTATTGCAAAAGCTTTTACATTTTTTAACCTTTGGATTTCACAAAATTTAAATTCCAAACTTACATAAGATTCATTTTACAATCCGAAGGGTTATCCATTCATTTAACATCTGGGATGACTTATTAAAAAGGCAAAATCTTTTAATTTTTATATGCATTCCAGGAGATTTTTTAAAATTTATTTTACTGTGGCAATAAAGTAGAGAAATACAAAACAAAATCCATTTTAAAATGGAGACAAAATCTCAAATAGAATCCGTCAAAGAATTAAAGTATTATTGTTATTCAAACTTTTCTTTTAGTACTTTTTGTTGTAATAGTCTTAATAAATATTGATTGTAAACTACTTTTAGCATGAATGTCTGTTTCTTTTATGGTTAGTGCTATATTCATTGTTATATTTCTCATGAGGCACCATGTATCTCAGGACATTTCAGTGTACAGGCAGTCCCCGACTTACGCGGATCCGACTTACGAACAGGGCTTTCTCGCCCCGGAGCTCGCAGGCAGTGGTCCCCCACCTCGACCTCTGGGGCGAGAAAAGCTGCTCCCGGTGCTCCTGGTCTGCTGGGAACCGTCTTCAGCAGACTAGGGGCACTGGGAGCAAAGCCGCAGCCGCGGCGGGTTCCCGCGCTTCTGAGGCTTTGCTCTGGACACTTGCGCGCCTGGGGGAGGCCCCCCCCATAGCTGCGCGCCCGGGGCCGGTGCCCCCTGCAAGTGCCGCACGCCCGGGGCCGGCGTCCCCTCGCCAAGCACCCAGAGCGCAGGCGGCCAATCTGCGGCGCTCCTGGGGCCGGCATTCACTGTGCGCCATGTGCCCGGGGCCGGCACCGCGCATGTGCCCGGGGCCAGGCCAGGCCCAAGCACTTGGCGGGCACACACAAATGCCCCCGCGGGCGCCATGGCGCCCACGGGCACCGTGTTGGGGACCACAGTTCTAACCGAATATAGAATTCTTTGACATTAGTGGTGGTCAAATAGGTAAGAAGCTGCCTTCAGTATGTCTTCAGAAAATACTTGTTAAGGTAGACGTTTCATCTGAACTTTGAAGCAGAGCTGCAAGTAATCCCAACAACTGAAAGCAGGCAAGCTTGATAAAAACAAAATAACCACCTGAAATACTGCTTAGGGGCATTCAGAAGTTTCCACAGCCTCTGGATAGTCAAAATAAGACTATATAAAATGTAAAAATTAATCCTCAATATCTTCCCCAATGCTCATAGCTTAGATGTCTCAGCAGTACCAGTGTACCACTTAGTTGTGATGAAAGGTACATATCAGAATCAAGATTCCATTGTAACTGAATCTTTTGCAGACTGAACTGTATGAATGCTATATCCTGACTCTGTAATTAATTGTGTAGGATTGAGCACTGGAACCCTGACCAAAATGACACAATGTTCCATTTTGAAGCAAGTTTCTAATACTATCACTGCACACAAATCCTCTTATTTTATCAGGACTTTGCTCAGCAAGGAAATGTCAGCTTCTATCATCTTTATCAACGTTGTCTCTGTTTTTTTCCCATTTCACAGCATTTCTGGAGCTGCAAATTGTGTTTGGGCAATAATTGTTGTAACTGGATCTTTGCAATCAGCACAGTTTTCTCTGACATTCAGGGCAGGCTGAGTCTGAATGTTATAACTTGTTCCTGTAATAGAGGGGGAAAAAAACCCTGACTTTTTTGAAAAGTTAAATGCACTGAACCAGACTCTCCTCTCTGGAGGAAGAGAGCACATAACAGCTGGAAACTTGGGAATGTTATTCTGGATTGTTCCATTAGGAGGGTGGGTTGTCCATTTGAAGAACAAATGGAGAGTTTGTTTCCCTAACCCTATGGATGTCTTGGGAGCACTAAGCACAGCTACTAAACCATCCAGAAAATGGCTGAGCATATAAATGAAAAATCTACTTTCAAATAAAGCAGGATTTTTGCAAATATATCTACCACATTTATTAGAGGGTACACTGAGCTGTTTCAGGTGGTAAAGTCAGGATTTCGTAACTATGTCAAGCAACCAGTATAGCAACACCTCTATTTCCCACAAAACAATCAGAAGGGTTATGAGGCATTGAACATTTTGTCACATCAAAAATCTTATTCACTTGCTCGCTCTCTCACACACCTTTCAAGATAAAGTATTCTAGATCATCTTTAAACATACAAATTATTAAGGCATATCAATGATACTTAATTTTTTTTCGCTTCTACAGTAAATGTAAAGGGGGTCATGATCAGTGTTCCCTCTAAGTTTTTCCACCCATGAGTGGAGTGAGTTTTGTTTCGTGCACCAATGTTGAGTCCATGTGCGTTTGTTCTGATGTGTGCCACTGTGGCACCCCAGTTATTAATATCTTATAAACCTCTCTCTTTTCCTCTTTTCTGCCATGTCCTCCCCCCTCCCCTCCCGCCATCTGCTCCCCTGTGTCTTCTGCTGCCCTTCACAAGTGTGGGGACTTGTTTTCCTAACTGCCCTTCAGAGCAGGCACCAGCCTTAGCTGGGCTTCTGGAAAAGCAGCTATGAAGCCCCAAGAAATGGCATCTTCCTAGGACCAACCTACAGTTGGGAAAAGTGAAAGAGGGGCTATAGAAGGAAAGGAAAAAAGGTAGAAAACAATTCCTGTACACTGACAAGTGAAAATTTATTTGCCTTTGAGGGCACTTTGGCTATGTTTACACTACAGAGTTTTTTCAGAAAAAGAGCCATTTTTAAAAAAAAAAAAAAGTCACGTCCACACTGCAGTCACGTTCTTTCAGAAAAAAAATCGAAAGAACAGAGGGTGTTATTCTGACATTGGTAAACCTCTTTCTCCAAGGAAGAAGCCTTTTTCCGAAAGAGCTCTTTTGAAAAAAGGCGTGTGTGGACAGGAAGAGGGAGTTCTTTCGAAAGAAGAGGAAAAAGCACAGATGTCCTGGTGGCCACTCCATCCATAGTAATCACAGCTTAAATGCGAGATAGCATCCAGTCAATATGGATGCTATCTTTGATAAAGCAGATCACTTTTTCAATGCGCTCTGGCAGTGTGGATGCGCGCTTTCGGAAGATCTCTTCCTGAAAAGCTTCTTCCAAAAGAAGTCTGCAGTCTAGATGTAGCCTTTTTTAAGTGTTCTGCAGTACCTGCATAACAGTGAGCAGTTACAGGTGCCTTAGAGCAGTGTTTCCCAATTTTATTTGGCCACGGAACCCTTTTAAAAAAAACACAAACGGGGAAATCTGGTTAACCAAAAAAAAAAAAAAAAATGGCAGCTCCTAACTGGTGGGTTCTCGCGAAACCATTACTTTCACTTTGTGGAATGTCATAGTGGACCACAAGTTGAATATGAGTCAACAGTGTGATGCTGTTGCAAAAAAAGCAAATATGATTCTAGGTGGTATCAACAGGTGTGTTGTAAGCAAAACTCGTGAAGTCATTCTGCCGCTCTACTCTGCACTAGTTAGGCCTCAGCTGGAGTACTGTGTCCAGTTCTGGGCGCCACATTTCAAGAAAGATGTGGAGAAATTGGAAAGGGTACAGAGAAGAGCGACAAGAATGATTAAAGGTTTAGAGAACATGACCTATGAAGCCAGGCTTCATGAACTGGGCTTGTTTAGTTTGGAAAAAAGAAGATTAAGGGGGGACATGATAGCGGTTTTCAAATATCTAAAAGGGTGTCACAAGGAGGAAGGAGAAAATTTGTTCCTCTTGGTTTCTGAGGACAGGACAAGGAGTAATGGGCTTAAAGTGCAGCAGGGGAGGTTTAGATTGGACATTAGGAAAAAATTCCTAACTGTCAGGGTGGTCAAATATTGGAATAAATTGCCAAGGGAGGTGGTGGAATCTCCCTCTCTGGAGATATTTAAGAACAGGTTAGATAGACATCTGTCAGGGATGGTGTAGACGGAGCTTGATCCTGCCTTGAGGGCAGGGGGCTGGACTCGATGACCTCTCGAGGTCCCTTCCAGTCCTATTATTCTATGATTCTATGAAGATACTTGCTTAAAATGTTACTCGTGGATTTCTTTGAGCAAAACCAGGTCTATTTTTTTGTGGAACCTGGGCTTGAGCAGGAATGGATCTACTTAAGAATGCAAGAATGACCATAATTTTAGACCTCTATCACATCCCAACTTTGCAGTCTCTTTTCAAAGCTGAAAAGTCACAGTCATTAATCTCCCCTCATATGACAGCCATTCCATACTACTCATTGTTTTGTTGTCCTTTTTTGAACCTTTTCAAATTCCAATATTTCTTTTTTGAGAGGAGGTCACATCTGAACTTATATAAATCCATGGGACATCCATATTTTAAATAAGAGGCAGTAAGATATTATCTGTCTTATTCTCTATCCCTTTCTTAAAGATTCCTAACATTTTGTTTGCTCTTTTGACTGCTGCTGCACATTGAGTGGATGTTTTTAGAGAACTAGACACAGTGCCTTCAAGAGCTCTCGAGTGGTAACAGCTAATTTAGTCCCCATCATTTTATGTGTTTACTTGGGATTATGTTTTCCAATATGCTTTAATTTGCATTTGTCAACATTGAATTTTATCTCCCATTTTGTTGCCCAGTCACTTAGTTTTCTGAGATCCTTTATGATTAAAAATTGACCAATTATTAAAGCCTAGGCACTTAGTTTTGTGAAATCTTTTTGAAGAATGAAAATGGATACATTATTTTGGAGTGAATCTGTGAAAATTCACTTTTCTGCAAATTTTCAATGTGAACATGCCATAGCCATTGAGATGAAAATATAAACAAAGCAACATTTAGGGAGTATGAAATCTCATGAAAAAATGTGAGTATTTTAGTGAGAAACTCTGCAAAACCAAAAAAAAAGTGTTTACATAGGTATTAGTTGGAGGCACTTGTCCCTGTGACACAGGGATTTGTCAGTTGGAAGGGAACAGTCTAATCACTGTAGTTGGGAGAATTTTGGCAGTTGGTGAGGGAGGTTTGGGTGGGTGGGTCATGCTGGAGAACTAAAAAGATTTGGACCCCAAATTCATCTTTCTGGGGTGTGGGAGATTGTAAGTGCATGCCAGATGTCACACATGAAGAGATTGGCCTTCAAAAGTGTTGGACCTTGGGCAGTAATATAGGTGACCTGTATGTTGTCTTAGGTAAGATCTTAATTGGCTCCCAAGCTATCTCTTGGTGGAGGTGTTGGATATGACATCCCAGCATCTTTCCAAATGGTTAAGTCATGTTCATTCCTTTTTTCAATCTGTGGCAAAGTTAGGCTACTAATTCCCACTTTCTCTGCAGCCACATTGGGAATTTGTCAGATGCTTTCTGATCCATTAATTCTATTCTAAATGAATGCATCTGAATCATTATTACAGAATTAAAATTCAGAAGCTCAGTACCTTAAGATTTTTGCTGTATGCATTTCCTGCTATTTTATCTGCAGCTGCAGAAGCTGGGTCCAGTCAAGTCTGTGGAAGGATAAAACTCTTATGATAATCCTATATGGGATAAAATGGCCCAGTTGAAGCTTGTCTGGGACTAGAATATTTACTGGTGCTGATAATCATATACTAAATGCAAAGACTCAATAATACTAAATTTTAACTCTTGTTTCTTCATTCCATCTTTCTTAGAAGCAAACATTCAAATCCCATCAGGGTCAACTTGACCCTGCATCCTTTTTAGGTATGCATATATACATTATCTAGCTATATAATGTGTGTGCATGTCTTCCAAGCAGTTTCCTATGTCAGTCGTGTCTGGATGTGATCTTAAAACCAAAGTCCTGTCTGCTTTGGTGAACGCAGTTAACCAAATCTTTGCTTAAGATTTCTGGTACCACAATATTTTTCTGCAGGATACTGTGCGCCAGAGTGCTGTTACTATGCTTTACCCCGTGAAGTAGCTGCATTTTAGTGGTATTATATACATATAGTTTGTGAAGTGTTTTGGGGTGGATCATAGGGTTGGAAGAAACCTCAGGACGTCATTGAGTCCCATACCTTGCTAAAAGCAGGACTAATCCCAACTAACTCATCCTAGCCAGGGCTTTGACAAGCTACGACTTAAAAGCCTCTAGGGATGAAATTTGCTATATTATTTCTATTAATTATTTAATGTGACAAATTTCAAGTGTCACGTTATTGGATTCTAAAGATTGTTGCTGCACCCATGGGGCGGGATGTTTGCCCCAAAAGTCTGTACAAAGGGGGTCATGTGAGATGTTGAATGAAAGCTTATGTTCTACTGATTCTGTATGTGCTACTCATGTACTTGTATAATATCTGTATGTGGAGTTTATAAATAGGTACTCTGCGCTGTTGCTGGAAAATGCTCTGTCTGAGGCAGAGCAATGTGCCAGGAATGTTCGTTTAATGGCTATGCTAATTAGTGAGGCTCCATGGACAATAGATCTCTAAGTGCCAGAGACATACCTGAAGGAATATGTCTAGCTACCTGCAAACCAGCCAGGGCATAATGGCTGCAAGCATGTGAAACAAGGATAGATCCCTGACATGTGACCTGCTACAGCTTGGAAGAGACCAGGGATGGATATATAAGTGCCATGTGGCACCCTCCATCTTGTCTTGAGTTCAGCTCCTGATCCCAGATGCAGCCTTGCAGGGAACAACGAGCTGGGAAGAACCGTGGACCCATCCTGATATAGGATGTGCATCAGAGACTTTTAAGATAGCAGTTTATAACATCTCTGCTAAGAGCCTGTATCAAGAACTTGGTGATTGGTGCATGTAATGTATTTTCTTTAACAACCTCATGATTTTCTTTCTTTTAGTAATAAACCTTTAGATTTTAGATCCTAAAGGATTGGCTCAGCGTGATCTTGTGGGTAAGATCCAAAGTGTAAATTGACCTGGGAACTGTGGTTGGTTTCTCGGGACCGGAAGAACCCATTTGGGGTAGGTGAGATTGGGTTCTATAACCCCTCACCTGTGTGTTAGGCCTGGGGCTGATTGGGGCACAGAAAGAGCTGGGGTGCCAGAGGGGTTTTGCTCGTGAGACTTCTGGCTGGCCAGATTGGCAGCTGAAGCGCTCGATGTGACTGGTTTGTGGCCTGTTTGGGAAGGTCCCCGGTCTGGGGCTGTAAGGAGCCCTGAGTTTGAGAAATTTGCCCTGAGTGGATGCCCTCAGTGGTGCCCAGACCCAGCCCGGTCCGTCACACTTGCTAAAAGCAGGACCAATCCCAACTAACTCATCCTAGCCAGGGCTTTGACAAGCTGGGACTTAAAAGCCTCTAGGGATGAGATTTGCTATATTATTTCTATTACTTATTTCATGTGACACATTTCAAGTGTTGACATCTCTTGCAAATTTTATAACATGTCTTGTGCTATCTGGTGGTTTTCTTTAAGCCTCATTTTCTGGAGTGATGTTAATTTGTGAAAAAATCAGCTTTCATTTAATAGGAATAAGTAAGCTTCTTGCCCTAATAATTGTGGAGAAAAGATTGAAGGGAACTAAAAAGAACGTGTGTGTGTGTGTGTGTGTGTGTGTGTGTGTGTGTGTGTGTGTGTGTGTGTGTGTGTGTGTGTGTGTGTGTGTGTGTGTGTGTGTGTGTGTGTGTGTGTGTGTGTGTGTGTGTGTTAAATCTCATGATTTGGGGTGAGGCCTGCCTCATGGCTTTTGAATGCCTCAGGTTGTCAATTCTGTCTTTTACAGATCATTGCTCCCAGAGTGCATTTTGCCCCATGTACATTATTGGACAGTGAAATAATTTAGTACAGGTCGAACTTCTCTGGGCCGGGACCCTTGGGACCTGACTTGTCCAGGACAAGGGGATTTGCTGAACCAGGGGAGGTCCCTTCCCTACTGGCCTGCGTTAAACTGATGCCCCTGTGATGGGCTGGACTAGGCCCCAACACACCCTACAGGAAGCTAGTGGCCTTGCTGCCCTCCATCCCAGCAGAAAGAGGGGAGAAGAGGTCCTCCAGACACTATAGAGTAGCTGTCTCTGCAGCAGCCAATCAGGACCCAGCAGAGGGGTATAAAAGAAGCTTCAGGGCTGTGGCCTGCCAGTTCTCTTCAGGAGCTCTACCCAGTCAGGTCTATATCCTGACTGGGGGATCAGCACTATGGCTAGCTCCCAGTGTGAGCTGAGCCTAGATCTGGGTAAAACCCAGGCCCACTAGCGAAAGATCAGCTGCAACCAGAGACTTACTAGCATTGTGGACGGGGGTAGTCAGGCCCTAGTTCTAGGACTTTGAGGACAACCAGACAATCAGGCAAGAATCCTGCACAGCACCACTTGGCCACAGCAGGGCGCTCACCAGCGGGTGGACCCGTTATACCCTTCCCCCCCAATGCCCATCCCACTGCTGCCTGGCCAGCCATTGCTCCCTGGGCTGGAGCTCTGCCACTCCTGCTGGCCCTGCTGCTGGGGTCAGCTGTGCAGTAGGGGTCAGAGCTCCCTGGCATCAGTTGGAGCCGGAGCTGGAGCTTTGTGGCTCTGCATGGTGCATCTCTGCATGGCGCATGCCCCTTTGGGGGGGGGGGGGAGCTGTGTGCTACCCCCAACACAATTCTTGCAGTTCCTGTTGGTCAGACATGGGCCAAGGGGCACTGCCTGGGATGTGCTTGAAGGTGCATGCAGTATGTGGAGACACTCCCCCCTCCCCCCGGGGGCACACAGCGCAGACACACATGCTAGCCCCAGCAGTGGACCACTTTAAGCAGCATGTGGGGCTGTAGCAGCCAGGGACCCTGCTTGAGAGTCACCACTGGCTGCAACTGCCAGAGGTAAGTGCTTCCAGGCCAGAGCCTGCACCTGGCCCCCCACTCCCTTCTGCACCCAAGCTCCTGCCGCAGGTTATAACCCAACCCTCTACACCCCCTCTTGCATCCCTGCCCCAGATCATAATCCAATCCCTAGACTTTAGCTACACTCAGTCCACAATTGCCACTTCTACACCCCTCCTCCAGGTCAGAATACTATCCTTCAGCCAACTTCCCCTCCCCCCAAACCCACACCCCATCCTGCATCCCAGTCCCCTCCTCAGGGCTCCCTTCTGTACCCAACTTCTGTCCCAGATCCTGCACCCCCTCCATTAATATCATAAAAGAGTGTGTGGCCTTTCACCACGTACCAAATTCTTGGAGTGACACCACCCTCCAATAAAAATGATTGCTCACCCCATGCACTAGCAGAAGATCTAAGGTGGAGGAACTCAGTCTTTGCTCCTTCTCTCACTTCTTTCCCAAACCCTCACAACCCAGGGAAGTCAGCCATGGTAAAAAGGGGGGGCAAAGAGGATATAGAGCCAGGGCTCCCCTTGAGCTGTGAGTCCCAGGTCTTCAAGCAACCCAACCGTGGTCTCTTCACTGCCACTCCCCTGTGGACCTCTGCTCACACAGCCCCTGGCATTATTCACCACTTGCCCCTGGCGGATAGTCAGCATTAGTTGCCCGCCCTGCACCCCCACTTTACTGCAGACTGAGCTCTGGGGCAAGCGTCTTTAAAAACCCGTCTTTGTCCACCCCCACCCCACCCGTCAATTGTGTGTTTCTGTTCGTTAGAGCAGGGGGCTGGGGAGCCAGGCTTCTGGGTACCTCTCCTGAGCACGCCCCAGCGCTGCCCTGCTGCGCCTCACGCGTGCCCGCTCGGCTGAGGAGAAATGCAGGGGCTTGCCCGCCCTAAGGGCGCCGGGTCTGACTCGCTGCCCCAGGCGGCGCGTGAAGACGCTGGACTTCCAGGCGTGTGGGGGGCGGGCCCCTTTCTCTGGGGCTGTTCCAGCTCCCACCTTCGGGCAGCTCCGGCTCTGCCTGCCGTGGACGAAACTGGTAAGCGCCCGCTGTAAGGCGCTGCCGGGGCGTGGGGCAAACCCTCCCCCTTGCCCGCCACCCTGCTTCGTGCAGCTCGGCCCCGCAGCCAGGCCGGGCCGCGCTACCAGGGCAGGTTCCCTCTGCCGCTCCCCGAGCCCCGCCTCCCTCGTCCCCGGCAGAGGGCTGGGCTGCCGATGGCGGGGCGGGGAGGCAGCTGGGGGCGTCTCCGGGCGGTGCTGCGCGGTAGCATCCGCTGCTGGGCGGTGGAAGGAGGAACCGCTGCCCGCTGCTGGCTCGCTCCTGCAGCCGCCGCCGCGCTGGAGGTCCGGGCAGCAGCTCCCTGATTCAGCAGCAGGGAGAAGACATTAGGCAGCCTGGCCTGGCGCTTTGCTACTGCCCCCCTCCCTGCGGCGCACACGCCTCTCTCCCTCCCTCCCGCTGGCTTCTGCTCCATCGATGGAGCAGTGAAGGATGGTGCCAGGCCCTGGCGAAGCGACAGCAGCAGCCTCGTCGGCCGTCTCACAGGTAGGGTCATCCTACCCGCCCCGCTTCCCTAGAGGTGCTGGCGAGGGAGTTAATCCTGTACAATTCAGGTGGCTATAGTATAGACCAAACAAAGGATGCTTTAGAGACTAGCACTTGTTTGCGCTTGGGAGCTAGTGCGACAGGTGGAGTTTGGGTCCGTCTTGGTGCTGTGCAAAAATTACCTCCTGCTGCACATGCTAATTGCTGCATGGATCCGTTATTTATTGTTTGAAAGAGGGCAGGAAACCCTGGAATTCCCCATCCCTCTCTGGCTGTAAACATATATTCAGTAACTTCCCAGCCAGAGCATGTATGTTCTCCCCTGCTCTGTATATTGCCTAGAAATGTGCATTACTTGTTAAATATATTATGACAACCAGTTTACATTGATTGAGAGTGAGGTGGTGTTATGGTCTGCGTCCTACAAGAATTTCACAATTATTGATCTAGATCTTGAAAACCAAGATTAATTGCCCCTGCTTGCATGCACTTATGCATCTCACAGGACAAGGAAGGAAGGAAGTATATACCCCTTAGCAAATGCATGTTTATTCTTTGCTTTTAAGAAAATATCTCCCTCTCCTGCTGAATTAGCACAGAATGATATAATGCTTGTGTGTAAAGAAATACTGGATGAAGTAGTTTTACTATATGACTGTGAGGATCATTAAAATAAAAGAAATGTTACAGCAATTGCTCAGTGTTAGTATTTTTTCTTTTCGTAATTGTGTAGCAAATGTGTCCCACCTGTTGGACTGGGAAGAAAAAATATCAACATAGATTCACTGTTGTAATAAGGGCATTTCTTTTCAATTTCCACTTTGATTAAAAAGGGTCAGAAATGGGAATATCTCTTAATGTTGCTTCGGAAGTATACAGCTGTGATGGTCCTGAGAAATCTCAGTACTGTATTGGGAATGTTACAGTTACAAACCCTATGGAAATTAGTGATTTGTGACTGAAGTGCCTGCTTTTGTTATAAATACATATTGACATTATGTGCTGGTGGTGATCACTTTGGTTTGCTCAGTTAAATGTTTTATCCCATTTCAATAAAAGGAAAACAAACATTATCAGTTTCACTATTTGCAGAGTTTTGGGGGCTGAGTAAATACTAAGTGCTTAACAAACACAGCTTCCTGCTCCAAGGAATTTACAGTTTAAATCACAACCTATAGATGAAAAGGGGAGTTGCAAATTCAATGCAATGCAAACTGATTTGTTTCTCCTCCAATCTCTCTCTCTCTCTGTGTGTGTGTGTGTGTGTGTGTGTGTGTGTGTGTGTGTGTGCGCGCGCGCGCATTATTTATAAGACAGTAATGCTGATCAGATCTCTTCTACTATATGCTGTACAAAGACAAATACATACATATATAGTCCCTGTCCTGATGAATTTACAATCCAATCCATTTATGGATTAAGATCTCTAGGACAGGGACTGTATCTATCTCTGTTTGTATAGCATCTAGCACAAGAGGTGTGAACCTGAGCAGCATAACTAATCCATACAACAAAAAACCCTGGATTGTTGTGCTGTATGTCACCCTGGAGCCTATGTTGTCTGTACGGTCAGTGTGAAGTGATGTAAACAATTAGAAGCATGGCTGAGTCTGAGAGCAACTTTTGTTCAGAACCTCACCAGGTTGGACCATCATTCTGATTTACCATCATTTAATGTCCAACTTTTAAGTTCTCAACTATTTTGATTTTATGAATTACACCTATGTGTGTTTCAGCTACAGCAAGGCATGTATCTTTGCCTGCCCCGAGTCCTACGCTATTGTGATATCAGAGGTATCTTGACTAATCACAAGTCTTACTCCCCAGCTAATTTATGTGCAACCATTTCATTGAGTATATGAGAGACTGGTGGATAACTTGGCTCAGCTGCCACTCCCATGTGCCCATATACCACTTTCACAAATCAACAGAAAACTCCCATCACAACTCCCCCTAGACACAAACAACAGCCACAATAACCTCAAACATCCCTATGAAGCCTAGAAGGTCTGTGCTAATCAATGGAAATCATAGCATGGAGAACAACTCATTTTATTAGAATATCACCACAGTTCAATCATCACTGAGATTCATGGTCTTATTGCCCAGTTTTAAGTTCTCAGTAATTTTTAGCTTTTTTTACACACAACTTTACACACAACTTTATGAATTATACCTGTGCTATGGCATGGGCTTTCAGCTACAAGCACAGATATGTTCTAATTTGCATAATACCCATTAATTTTTATTAGTTTTTTCCATTTGGGGATTGAATATTCAAATGGCTATTCCATCATTTTGGCCTGCCTCAAGACAATTGTAATATCTGATTAACCTTGCGCCACCTTCATCTTTTATACCTAACATTCTCTGTAAAAAGGAATAGCTTGAGTAGCTTAGACAATGTGTGCAGAGCTGCACGTGTCACAAAGGATAGGAGATAGAGCAAATTGTGTGAATGGGTGCTGTCGGTGAGAGGAGTAGAATATATAAACAAAGCTCTGGGCTGATATGCTGCCTCTGAGTGCAAAGGAGAGGACAACCTAGTAAGGCCTTAATTCTACTCTAGGGTTGGGGAACCTTTTTTGGGTTGGGGGGGGTCTGCTGACCCACAGAAAAATCAGTCTGGGGCCACGCACAAGTGAGAAGCAAAAAACACAACAACAAGAAGTCCTCAGTGATGTGGCCCTGACTGAGAAGGAAAAAGACACTCCTCAAATTCCCCTTGCTCACCAGAGCCTAGGGGAGGTTCAGGCTAGTAGATTTTGTGTGTTCCAATCCCATGAAGGGCTGGAGTGCCAGCCTGTGCTTCTCAAGGCTGGGGAGAGCCCTGAGCTTCGGAGGCTAAATCCAGGAGAGGTTCCCCACTTCTATTCTACGCCATCGAAGTCAATGGAAGCTTTGCCATAGACTGCAGTGAGTATAGGATCAATCCTAAAAAGGGGTAGGAATAAGGAAGAAGGACGTGTTTTGGAAAGCATAGTTTATCCTCCAACAATGAGTACTGGACATGCAAGCAGTGAATAAAGCAACAGCCACTGAATGGTCTAATTTCTGCAAGGAACATGGCAGGATGTGGTTCTTTCTTACCTCTCTTGTATGGTTCCCTAATCTGCCGTGTGGAGTGCATGTCTATTGGTGACTTTACCAGTGCTACTGTGTGTGACTTAATATTGCTATGTGTCCAATGGAGTCCTCGTCATGACATGTCTCGTCTTGGGAAAGTGGCTGCCCACAATGGGGAGGGTACAGCTGTTGATTATGCTGGACATTTGCTGCTGGCTCTACTGCATATTTGCTGTTTTCTGAGGGTATGTCACATTACTTGGGGTAGTGTAGAGTTGGTTGTTCAGGACTGTTAGAATCATAAGGGTTGAAAAATCAGGACAATAGTATAATATCCTGTATCCTACAATATCCAGTACTGTACTCTTTAGTGTAGAGTAAGGAGCAAAACCCCCATAATAGACTATGTCTATGCAGAAAGTTTCTTCCTCAACTGAGACAGTTAGTGGCTGGCTTATTCTTTGATAAGTTTGTATCCTTAGTTTAATGGCATATATTCCTGTTATTTGTATAAGTGTGTAATGCCTTTCTGAACACTACTAAATCCTTTGCCCCAATTACATAAATAGTGGAGAATTCCATCACTTGTGTCAAGTTAAAAAAAAAAAAAAGTTTTTTTAATTACTGCCAAGGGCACACCCCACTCTGGTTTTGGCTCTGTGTATTGTACCAATGTCTATAGCTCTCCCTTTAACTTCATTATTTTCACATAAACACTTCTGTAAATTCTGCATGCCTGTGGCTATTTGTGCTATGACCGGTTTTGCTTCAGTTGATTGACTGTGGATCAACTGCTTCCTTCCTTTCCTAATCTTGGAACACTCACATATTCTACATTTTGCCCCTCCTGAATACTGTTGTGATATGCACCTCCTGCCATGCAAGACCGGTGCCAGTCAAGTCAAATTTATCCTCAGTTCTTTGTACTGCACTCCTGAAACCCACTGGTATTTTACTGCCTCTCTGATGCTACTACTGGAACTGCTTACTACTGACATGTGGGGCACAGCTTCTTTTGCTGTACTGTCACTTATTGATAGTAAACGGTGCTTTGTATATGGCATGTCAATGAAGCCCTGGACACCATGGATTATTTTCAGTCCGTTAAAACATTTTTCTTTTTGGTTTGATATTGACATTACATTTTGAAAATTGGAAACTGTATTCCCCTTTTAGAATGAATATTGAGCAAAGATACAGAGAACTAATAGGAGGCCACAAAAATGTATGGAAATCAAAAGATCTGTTGATCAAAGTTCCAGCTGATCACAATAATCCATCATTCTGCCTTCAGATGCTTCCCTTTATAAAACTAGGATTTACACTCTTTATCTGCCAAGTGAGAATTTGAAGTGCTGAGATGTTTGGCATCTTTGAATTGTCTTATATTGGTGAATTTATTGAGTTCAGCTCATTTTTAGCACATTGTTCTGGCATGTGCATACAAAAGTACTATACAAATGATATTTGTATTGCAATTTAGGTGGCAGTAATCCTGAGTGATTTAATCTTGTTTCCAGTCACTATATATGTCACAATTGGAGTAAATTCTGGCACTGATGATGGTGCTATAATTTTTCATCCTAGCAGTTACACTATTCATTGATTTTTTTTTATGTTGTTTTTACCGTAAATTGCTTTTGGTTCTGTGTAAACTTTTTAAGTGTTAGGAATTCATTTTTTGTTTGCTGTATCGGCAGCAATTACAACGAAATTATTTGTTGTTCAGTAGCTATCATATCTGCTGAAGTATTGTACAGTAAAATGACCCTTTACATGACTCATTACTTTTCTGTTTTAGCTGTGTTACTTGCATTGGTTAGCAGTAATGAGTATTTGGGCATATCACACAGACAATTGACTTTGCAATCCTTCAGTCCAACATAATAGGTATTTTTTTTAAAAAACTGGGTAGTTGATTTTTTCTTAATTATTTCTTGTAGTAGTTTCTGAATTTGACTGACAAAATTTACTAGAATTAGGCTATAATAACCTACAGCAGTTACTAAGCAAGGCATACAGAACTCCATACAAATTGAACAGAAAGGATCAGAATCACAGGTATATGCGGGACTTGCAGTTAAGAGGGTTTTATCTATAACCGCAGGCCCCCATTTTCAAAAGTGGTGCCTATTGTCAAGCACCTACATAAGGGAGCTGATTTGCTGAGGCTGAGCACCAATAAATCTCATTGTCTTAAGCAGCAGTTGTGGATAGTCTGAAAATTAGCTCCTTTATGTGGATGTTAATATTAGACTGTATTGTCTGGAAATGTTTGAAATGGTTTCTGCTGTTATACCATCCTTTAGCATTAGGACTATGGTGTCTGCTTATGTCCCTGGTAGTTTCCTTATGTTACTAGCGGCAAGTGTTGCTTTCATGGGTTTCTCTGCCTTCTTTTCTGTGTTAATCAGAGATGCTAGGGGTTATGTAATGGTGAAATTGGTGAAGTTCTACTGTGGGTAACCCTTTTTTCTGATGAGTTGTTTAATGCTCTATTTAATGGAAAGATTCAAATGTGGTTTTTTGGGTTTTTTTTTTTGTTTGTTAAAGATATCAGGACAGTCTAATAAGTAGGATATTTTGTTTACTGTACCTTTCAGTTTTGGGGAAGGGACATCATCAACATAAAATCTAGCTAGCTTAAAAAAAAGAAGAGTTTTAGGTATTATCTTTACTAGTTCTTCTGGTACCATAACCCAAAATATGTAAGGTTCCTGGCAGTGGGAAATCTTCCGAGGTAATGTTTATTCTTGGAGGAATTCTGTGTCCCTGCATGTGTGCAGAATTCAGGGCTGCTACAGATTTCTTTGCTTCCCCATAGAAAAATGACAATATGGCCTTACAAATGCTTATGGTATTTCAGTGATTGGAACTGGTCTAAACTTTTGTACTGAAAAAATGTACTTTCAAAATGTGCTCCATGAGCTCTTTGCTACTGAGCCATCTGGAGGTGGTCAGTAGCCAGTATAAATTGTGAGTTTGATACCCCAGCCTTCATTTGCTCTTCACTTGCTTATGATGTAACTCTGAACACATGGCTGCATAGATTTGACTAATAACTAGAAATAAAGAGCTACATTTAGCTGCATTACTATTAGATAAGGGGTATAGGGATCTTCCCCAATATTCCCCTTCCACATTCTCCATCCATTGTATTGCAGTTTAAACAAATTACCAAAATAATTGAAACCAGTGTAATTATACTGTGTTATTTTGACAAATAAAATATGCATAGTCTTTCAGTCTCTTTAAAATATTGTTTGCAGAATTTTTCATTTTTTCATGCAAAATTCACTCAGGAGTAGGTGTTGCTAATGAGCAAAGTTATTCATACTACTGTCACACTATTAGCCATAGGCACCAACTTCCCCTCTAGCTGTGGAGTAGAGGTTTGCTCAATCCTCTTCCGCCCCCCCACTTCTTCCCAGGCCATCCCATACCCCATGCTCTGTCTCTTCTTCAGCTCCTCCAAGTGTCCCCTGTTCTTGCTCCTCCCCCTCTCTCCTAAATGCCACAAATCAGATGTTTGCTGCATTCCAGAAGCGGGGGAGGGAGGAGGGGAGGAGCTGGTAAACAGGGCCACCAGTGAGTGAGAAGCACAGGGAGAAAAGAGGCCAAAGGTGGAGCTAAGCTGTCTGTGGGTGCTCAGAATCCATTAATTTTTCCCTGTGAGTACTCCAGCCCAGGAGCACCCATACAGTCAGCATCTATGCCATGGGCGGTCAGTCTGCAGTTCTCCAGCACTGCTCTACGACTATCCTAACCACTCACCCTTTCCAGTTTTTGATTATTTTACCTTGAAGGTGAACTGCTCTCACAGCTGATGCAAGTATCTTGGTACCAGCAGTGAGTTACATTTGGAGATTCTGAGGTTTCCTATATGGGCCTGATTGAGCCATTGGGAGTTTTGCCATTGATATAAATTGGGAGGAAGATAGAGTCCCAGATATGCTGCCTTATGATATATTTGCCACGCTGCAGACCAAGGATTTAGATGTACACTCTAGTCTAGGTAATCCAATCTGTACAATCTTTTATTGCGCTAACCCTGAGGTAGCTTTTATGTGTAGAGAATGTTAATGTGTCGATGCTTGGCTGGTCCTTTTCTCTCTCTGACAGGGAAAATGATGTTAATCTATATTAAAACCCAGGTGGACTGTAATACAGAGAGGTTCTGGGGGAAATGCAGTTATTATTATTATTTTTTTGTCCGCTGAACAGTCTGGTGCTGGGGGCCTGTCCTGCTGCCAAACATGTTAAAAATCATGAAATGGAAACGTTTCTCTCAGGCTGCCAGGTACAGAATTCTACTTGGCTCAAGCAAAGCTGAAAGCTGGCTTAGGAAAAAAGAAATGGCTTTCAACGTAAGGCAATATATACTTTTATTACTGACATATAAATGTGCATACAGTCCATTCTGAGCAGCTCTCCCTCTGAAATGTGAATAAGATTACAGATCTGACTTAAACCGAAGAAAGCCAAGAAAATTCAAATGTAGTGCTGGCAGCATTATGTCCTCTGTTCATCTGTATATTTGGAGAATTTGGGCATTTGCCTCTCTGGGGCTCCATCGACACTGAGTTTTCAAAGCAAAAAATATGCAAACGAGGGACTCACTTGCATGAGTTGCGATCTCATTTGCATATTTTCTGCCGATCCATTTTTGCGCTGGGGTTTTTGCACAAAAACAAGCAGTGAGGACGTTTTCTTTTTGTGCAAAACCCCCCATCCACACTGCTGGGATTTTGGTGCAAAAGCAAGCAGTGCGGCCATTTTCTTTTTGCACAAAAAATGGGTTTTTGAGCAAAAAGAAAATGTGCACACTGCTTGTTTTTGTGTGAAAACCCCCAGCGCAATAATGGCGCAGTAGAAAACATGCAAATGAGATTGCAACTCATGCAAATGAGTCTCTCATTTGCATATTGTAGTGTAGACAAGTGTAGTCACCTGTGTGTGTCTATATCTGTTTTAAGAACTCCTCCTAAATGGTAGGAGCCAGGACCAACAAACATGGTATATAACTTCATCTTAACATAACTTAAAGCAAAGTCAGGGTTTGGTTGTGCCAGGACCGTGGAATGTGCATGGAGTATGATTGCTTTCCATCAAACAGAAAGGGAGGAGTGTGATAGCAGGGTCACTTGTACTCATGATTGACAACAGGGGCGCAGCAAGCACAGGGAACAGTTATACCCCAGAATGACCACAGGGAGGCAGCAAGCACCCCAGCCCTTGGGGAGAAGCAGCTTGCTAGCATCCAGGTCCTCGCTGCCCTGGCCTGCCCCTGGGGACCAGATAGCAGGCGGGCAGGGGCCTGGCCATCTCTGGGCTGGCTGTAACTTCTGTGCCAGAAAAGATAATGGAGCAAATAATTAAGGAATCCAACTGCAAGCATCTGGAAGATAAGGTGATGTGTAACAATCAGCATGGATTTGTCAAGAACAGATCATGTCAACCAACCTAATGGCTTTCTTTGATAAGATAACAAGCCTGATGGATAAGGGGAAAGTGGTAGATGTGGTTTACACAGACTTCAGTAAAGCATTTGATAGTCTTGCATGACCTTTTTATCAATAAACTAGGAAAATACAGTGTAGATGGGGTTACTATAAGATGTGGTCTTATGTACTATAACTGGCTGGATAATCCTTTTAGAAGAATAGTTACAAATGGTTTACAGTCATGCTTGAAGGGCATAACAAATGGGGTTATGCAGGGATCAGTTTCGGGACTAGTTCTGTTCAATATCTTCACCAACAGTTTAGTTATTGGTATAGAGAGTACACTTATAAAGTTTGCAGATGATACCGAGCTGGGTGGGGTTGCAACTGCTTTAGAGGATAGGGTTTATAATTCAAAATGATGTCGACAAACTGAAGAAATAGTCTAAGTAAATAGGGCGAAATTCAGTAAGGATAAATGCAAAGTACTCCACTTAGGGAGGGACAGTCAGTTTCACACATACAAAAAGGGAAGTGACTGTCTAGGAAATACTACAGAAAGGGATCTAGGGATCATAATGAACCACAAGCTAAATGAATGAACAGTGTGACATTGTTGCCGAAAAAGCAAACATGATTCTGGGATGCATTAAAAGGAGTGCTATAAGCAAGACACCAGAAGTAATTCTTCTCTACTCTTCACTGATTAGGCCTCAACTGGAGTATTGTGTCCAGCTGTGGGCATCACATTTCAGTAATGATGTAGAGAAATTGGAGAAGGTCCAGAGAAGAGCAACAAAAATGATTAAAGGTCTAGAAAATATGACCTATGAGGGAAGACTGAAAGAATTGTGTTTGTTTAGTCTGCAAGAGAGAAGACTGAGGGGTGGACATAACAGTTTTCAAATACCTAAAAGGGTGTTACAAGGGGAGAAAAATTTTTCTCCTTGATCTGAGGATAGGATAAGAAGCAATGGGCTTCCAGTGCAGCAAGGGAGGCTTAGTTTGGGCATTAGGAAAAATTTCGTAATGATCAGGGTGGTTAAACACTGGAATAAGTTGCCTAGGAGGGTTGCGGAATCTCCATCACTGGAGATTTTTAAGAGCAGGTTAGACGAACCTCTATCTGGGATAAGAATGTTAAAAGGCCGGTAATTCACTAATTGTGTAGTCAATACAATTTGTATTGACCACACAATTGGCTGATAAGGGAAGATGCTCTGTCCAGAAGCTACCCTTGCTGTAGCTCTGCAGTTTAAATGTAGTAGGAGCCGGGTGCACAGGCAGCCGGCCTCCTATTACATTTAAACTACAGAACAGTAGCTGGATTAGTCCTCGACCAGTGCAAGCCAGGACAGAATTGGGACTGCTGCAGCTTTGCATTTTAAATGTAGTAAGAGCTGCCTGGCTCTTTAAAATGCAGAGTCGCAGCAGTCCCGGACTGGTGCTCACTGGGACTGAGCTGGGCTTGCCAGTCTGGGCCACCGCAAACAGGGTCTGCTGCTGGAGCCCCACCCCTCCTCACTGCCTCTGATAGATGCAGCAGTGCAGGGGTGGAGGGGCAAGCAGCACAGTGGTGACAGTGCTGGGGGGAAATGGCTTTTAAGCTGGCTCCGCCCAGCACCTGCTCCTGTTTCCGTGCCCCCTGCTGTCTCTGATACAGAGGCAGAAAGGGGAGGGGGGGGGGGAAATGAGTAGTCGACAACTCACTTACCTCCCTAGTCAGGGTTGATCCCATTCTAGATGGTGCTGGGTCCTGGCATGAGGGCAAGGGACTGGATTTGATGACCTCTCGAGGTCCCTTCCAGTTCTAGTTTTCTGTGATTCTATGATATTTTGGATCTGAGATTTCTCCCACTGACGTCAAAAGTAGTTTTGCAATTGACTTCAGTGTCTTTACCAAGCTCAGCTTATGGTATGCCAACTCCAACTACATAAGCTGGAGTTGATGTACCTTAAGCCGACCTTCTAGGTGTATTGTAGGCTTGGCCTTAGAGATCAGGATTCTTTTCCCAGTTCTGTCTGGTACAACCTGTGGATCCTTACTTACTAATTATGTAAAAGGAAAGGACTGATACTTGCCTTCCTTTGGAGGAAAGGGTATACCTTGCTTAACAACTCTGTATACTTCGCAATTCTTCTAATTAATGCCAGTCAGAAAAAGAGGTGAAACTTGAACCTAAGACGTTTTGAGTCCCAACCCAATGCACCCTCCTCTTTCAGCCAGCAGAGCATACATACTCGATCCATCCTAAAAAGATACATCTGGTTTGTGGGACTGCTTCTAAAAATCTGTGAGGGAGAGAGACCATGGCCAGATATTAGATTTTTTTTTTTAAGGTCAAACTCCTAATAAGTTCTGTGGCACATGCACAAATGGCAGCTTTCTGTGGCTCGTGACTTGTCCATTTCTGGATTTTTTTTTTTTTTTTTTTTTTTTTGCAGGCACAAAAAATCTCTCTCTCTTTCTGGTTCTACAAGCCTATCCCACTGCTACATCTCAGATTTTGAACAGAAACTTGAAATGCTGTGTTTTTTAAGTTAGAAAAATTGGTTAAGATTGGCAAAACTTGCTGTCTTTTTCCTAATGTTTTTCTCAAGATCGGCTGAAACATTCCAAAGAAATTAAACCTGAAATAGAGACCAAACATGGAGGCTATGTCTACACTACAAGGTTTTTGCGCAAAAACCTGGGGAGTGTCCACACCTCAAACGAGCTCTTGCACAATTAAATGGGCAGTTAAATGGCAGAACAGAGGGCTTTTTCTGCTGTAGGTAAACCTCCTTTTCTGAGCATAACTGCTTTTAGCGCTATAGCTATAGCGCAAGAAGGCAAGTGTGGATGCTCCAGAGGAAAAAAGCCATTATGGGAATGGCCATCAGAGCTTTTTTGCGCAAGAGCATCCAGCAGTGTGGACGCTCTCTTGCACAAAAGCACATCGCTTTTGTGATGAGCTTTGAGGTGTGGACATGCTCTTGCGCAAGAAGTATTTGCATAAAAACACTAACACAAAAGGCTTCTTGCGCAAGAAGCCTGTAGTTCAGACGTAGCTACAGTGTTTCTGTCCCAGTAGCTAAAGTTTGACAAATTTGTGAGTGATTGAACTTTGGTGTTAAAATGGGAAACGGTTGGCAACTTTAATAATAGGAGTCGCTATCACCAACTCCTAAAATGTAAAATGGATTTAATAGTAATTGCTTTGCTAATACTTGTGAGCTTGTGTTTGGAGCTCCTTTGGGAAAAGGTGCTGCATAAGAACAAAGTATAATTATTTTCCTTCTCACTTAAGCATGCTGAACCAAATTACTTCCTAATGTGACTTTATTAACCTACGTCAGTGGTCACCGATCAATAGATCAGGATCTACTGGTAGATCTTGGAGCCTCTGACAGCTGATCCTAACTGGTTTGGCCACATGGCTATCAAGTGCCAGAGCTTCAGCTGCTGCTCCTCCCACTGCTGTGCATCTCCGGCCCTTTGCCTTGGAACTGTTCCCCCCAGAAGCCTCCTGCTTTCTGTGCAGGGCAAGGAAGAAAGAGAAGGGTGCTGATGTCAAGGTGCCCCCTTTTCCCACCCTGTGTCCTATCTCCACAGAGCAGAGAGGGGGCACAACAGGACTATGGATAGAGCAAGTTTGCTGGCTGCTTTTGGGAGTGGTGCAGAGCTAGGGCAGGGGTGAGCCTGCCTTAGCCCCACTGCACTGCCACCTAAGGTAAGCAGTGCTCATTGGAGTCCACATCCTGAACCCCTACCAAAGTCATGAACCCCCTCCTGCATCCCAACTGCCTGCCCCAATGGGGGAGGGAGGGAGGAGGGAGGATGGAGTGAACAGTGGCGAGGTGTCAGAGGCAGGGCAAAGAGCACAAAGGAGGCGGGGCAAGGATATGTGGGTTTGAGGTAGATCTTGGGTTGCACTTAAATTCAAAAAGTGATCTTGTGCTTAAAAAGGTTAGAGACCCCTGACTTATGTGAAACTACATCCAGGTTGAATTTAGTCTCTTTGAATAATTACAAAAACATAAACACTGCAGCATTGCATGAGCTTCAGTGCTAGATTAAAATAAAAGATTTTATTTGTTCAATAGTTGACCCTTACAAAGGGTGGTCAGAGTGGGAAGAAATGGATTAATGCATTTTTCATCCTGTTTCTAAGAATTTTTTTGGAGGGGAGAACTGTAATTGCAAATATCAAAACCTTCTTAGGTATAAAGTAGTGTTGTTTTGTGACAAATAATTGTTTTAGTATTACTTGAATGAATCAAGATAACCATTTTGATGCTTGGATTTTCCATAATAGTGTGTGTCTCAAAAAAGTAATTTTATTGCTTGTTCGGTCGAATTAGGCATATGAATGTCAAACTGTATTTTAAAATGTGTGTCAGACTTCTGAAGTGAATAAACTTTCCCAGTTTAGCGTTCCCAATTCACCACTTTTGCATTTGGGATTTGAGATTCTTAGCAAAATACTTTAACCTTCCCCTTCTCCAAAATGGCAGGTTGTGTGTAGGAAGGGAAGAATCTCCAAGGTTCCTGATGAATTGATGCTGCATGGTGACTTGGATTGTATGTGCAGCAGATGAAGTCCAGCTGGAATCTGGAGCTGTTTCAATATCTACCCTGTTTAGATAAGCCTGTGTAAAAGAACAGTGTCAAAACAGCTCTCTTCTTCTTGTATTTCTCCTGGTTTTCCAGTAGGCCAGTCACTTGTCATAGAAAAGACCACGCTGTAAGGGGCCCAGCACTAAGCCAGCCAAGGGTTCCACTCCCTTTCCTCTTGGGGTATTCCTCTGTATCTTTTGTATGCATGGTAGATAGTAGCTCTGTAGCTGGTTAATTAAAGCTTGTGGATTTTTTTTCCCTTCTCAAAAGAGATGTTGGAATTAGTTCTTCTCCATTAAGCCCATCTGTTCATTGCTCAGGTTTACTGGAGGCACGCTGATTGTCCTGAGGAGAAGAGAATTTTCAGGAAGAAAACCTAAAAGGCCCTTGTTTGCCTTACTCACACAAGTAGTCTCCTAAATTAACAGACTTACCTTTGAAGCCTGGGATTTTAATATTGAAGGTTTTTTTTTAATGGATCCACAATGAAGGTTGCATTTCACTTTCCACTTAAGCAGAATAATTGCAGAAAACTGGGGATTTGTAGGTACAGGGACCCAAGGGTGTAGGCTATTTCTGTGCCTTCAAAGCACAACAGTTACAGGTAAGTAATTTGTTCTTTTTGCCCTACCTCTTATTTCATCCATCACACAGGAGCTGGGGAAGTAATTACAAAGCCTGCATTTATCCTCTCTGCTTGTGCTGTGACAAGTCTAAAATGCTGAAGTCTGACCTATTTCTCCCTCTGCTGTCTATTACAGCCCTTCAAGGTTCCTGCTAGGTACTAAATTAATAGAGGAAACTGATACTAAAGTCATATCTTCTCCGAACAGCTGGTCAGAAGCCTGGTTGTCACTGCCTGCCTGGTGTAAAATGGCATTTGAGCTCAGCATTCAGTTCTTGTTGCTGTGGGCAATCACAGGTAGGAGTTTACGTCATGTGTTAATGTCTGAGTCGAGCACCGCAAATGAAGCAAATGCTGGTGTGTGTTTTGTTTTTGTTTTTGTTTTTGTTTTTGTTTTGTTTTTGTTTTGATAAAATAAGACTAGGTTGAGAAAAGGCAATTGTTATTGCTCATTGCTAAGAAGAGTTCTTGTGATGTAATAACTTCATAGCTGAAAGCAGAAAAGGGACGCTAAATAGAGGCTATTCAAAACTTGATTTCTGACCCATCCAGGTGGGGTTGGAGGAAAGGTTCCTAGAACTTTTCCTTGGTCCTAGCTGATCTATTCTGGGTCAGCCACAATTAGGTACAAATGCTGTGGAGTACAAAGGGAATGGAGCATTATAAGAACATATCTAGGTGGGAGCAAAGCCATGTGCGCTGGGAGCAGGTCTCGAGTGCCTTTGAAAGGTATAACACTTTGAAGGATAAATACTTCAGGCATCTGAGCTGAGGCCTGATCAAGCCACTAGTATAAGAAAAATAAAAATGATTTTTTTTCAGGCACGTAGAATTTCTTTTCACAAAGACAATTTAGGGGAGAATTGGTAAAATTTCCCTAACTGCCACAGGTAACTGTCAGTCCCCGTAATACACGAGGTTTGAAGGGATGCCGGAAAGGATGAGACCACAACTGGGGGTTTCAAAAAGTACAAACTGATTTTATTTTGATGGCGCCAGACAATCATCAGAACAAAAATTAAACAGATTGCCAGACAACACAAAACAATTCCCTGAGGCTTTTCTAAATCACAATAATTCCCAATAACTGCCCAGGGGTTAGGAACAGTTGAATTAACACTGGTATTATCCATAGGGCTGACTATTTACACAACTTTATACAAGGAAACAGTAAAAAACCTAAACCACAACTATTTATAAACTAACTTAGTAACTTTTTAGCCACTGTCACTTGGCAAGCAATAAGGACAACTAAAAAATCAATTAGGATAGGGATGATGGCGGGGGGGGGGGGTTATACCAGTTCTGGAGACAGCAGGAACACAAGTACCGGTCACACGCTCATAAACTGTCTCCACTCGGGTCGACCAACTCGGAGTACGCTCAGTAAGACTCAAGAGCGGGGGGTGCAAGGCGTCTGGGTGATCAGGCCAGGCGTTCACTCAATGCGAATCCCCAGTGAGAGAGGGGCTGCCTGCCTGTTTTATTGCCTGTGAACTTATCACCCCATAGGTTGGTTTTTGCTGCAGTGGGTGGAGTAGCAGGCCTGAGCACCAGTCAGCCCACTGGCTGATCTGTTACTGCAATGGGTGGAGCGAGCAGGGGAAGATTATTAATTTACATGCCCTTATATGGAAAACACTCCACCTCACAGACAGAGCCCCCTATACCAGCCTCAGAGGTATTACAGGCTATGGCTCCCTGCGACGGGCAGCCATTCCTGATGTTCTGCCTCGGACAGTAACATTAACAAACAAATGAAAAATAGTGTAGATTCTCTGTACTACCTCTTTATCAAGAGTAGTTTTAATTCTAACATTGGCATTGTTAACCAAAACACTACAGAATGAAGTATAATGCACATATAAGGTCTTTATTTTTGCCAGAAGGAGTTGTGGGTACAAAAATACTGGCAGAATCTATATTATTGGAATTCAATAAATGTAATAAAGAATTATTTGGACTCCATCAGTCTTTTGAGAAACAAGCAGTATTAGCTGTTAAATAAGAGAGAGTCTTTCTAATATGTCTAGTTCAAAAAATCCTGCTAAATTTGGAAGTGAGATGGCATTAAGTCCAGGGTATTTTGGTGGCAAGTTTAGAAACAGTGTTCTAGAGGATAATCCTGTCATACTGTATGTCTGCTGAGGGGAATTTGTGTCCGTTTTTGTACAGTAAATAGTGGATGCATGCGTCTTATATAGTCAGTTTTGTTCAAAGCCATATTTGAGGTCCTTTGATAAAGATCATTTTGGTGTGAACTCTTTGGGTTAGAGATGAATATTCTTATGAAAGATATTCTTATCGATAAAGTAGGCAAATACAACTTAAGAAGAGGCCACTATAAAGTGGGTGCATAACTGGCTGGATAACCTTTCTCAGAGAGTAGTTATTAATGGTTCACAATCCTGATGGAAAGGCATAACAAGTGGGGTTCCACAAGGGTCTGTTCTGAGACCGATTCTGTTCAATATCTTCATCAACGATTTAGATACTGGCATAGAGAGTACGCTTATTAAGTTTTCAGATGATTCAAAGCTGGAAGGGGTTCTAATGCTTTGGAGGATAGAGTCATAATTCAAAATGATCTGGACAAACTGGAGAAATGGTCTTAGGTAAATAGGATGAAGTTTAATTAGGACAAATGCAAAGTACTCCACTTAGGAAGGAACAATCAGTCTCACACATACAGAATGGGAAGCGACTGTCTAGGAAGGAGTACTGCAGAAAGGGATCTAGGGGTCATAGTGAACCACAACCTAAATATGAGTCAACAGCGTGACACTGTTGCAAAAACAGCAAACATGATTCTGGAATGTATTAACAGGTGTGTTGTGAGCAAGACACCAGAAGTAATTGTTCTCTACTCTTCGCTGATTAGGCCTCAACTGGAGTATTGTGTCCAGCTGTGGGCACCTCACTTCAGTAATGATGTAGAGCAGGCATGTCCAAAGTCTGGCCCGCGGGCCAATTGCGGCCCGTGTTCCAGTTTAATACGGCCCCACAGGTAATTTGGCAATATCTATCTTTTATGGCCCCCAATGAATCCATATGTATTGAGATGAATACATTGTAAAATCTCAGTTAATGTCAGTTGGTCTAAATCAGTTATAAATATATTTGGACACAACATATATACTTGGTGTTATGTTCCTGTTCATATTTTTTTAACTTAAAAGTTGACAGACAACCTTTCATATATATTTCAGCTTCCTGGATTTTTTTTTCATCTGGCCTTCAGATATGAAAGGCAGAGTGATTTAACACCTGTTTAGATTTGTCATCCATGTGACGAAATGAAAAGTATGCCGTTTGCAATAAACTTTGCATAAAATAGTTAATTTGCATTTAATTTTAATGGTTCAAAGAATGTCAGGCAAAATGGTCGGCCCTCACGCATGTTCACTTCATCAAATCTGGCCCTCTTTGAAAAATGTTTGGACATCCCTGATGTAGAGAAATTGGAGAAGGTCCAGAGAAAAGCAACAAGAATGATTAAAGGTCTAGGGAACATGACCTGTGAAGGAAGACGGAAAGAATTTGGCTTGTTTAGTTTGGAAAGACTGAGGGGGGACATGATGGTGGTTTTCAGGTATCTAAAAGGGTGTCACAAGGAGGGAGAAAAATTGTTTTCCTTAGCCTCTGAGGATAGGACAAGATGCAAGGAGCTTAAACTGCAGCAAGAGAGGTTTAGGTTGGACATTAGGAAAAACTTCCTAACTGTCAGGGTGGGTAAACACTGAAATAAGTTGCCTAGGGAGGTTGTAGAATCTCCATCTCTGGAGATATTTAAGAGCAGGTTAGATAGACATCGATCAGGGATGGTCTAGAGACAGTACTGGGTCCTGCCATGAGGGCAGAGGACTGGACTCGATGACCTCTCGAGGTCCGTTCCAGTCCTAGTGTTCTATAATTCTATGTGTTGCTGGAATAGTTGCTACACTTCGAAGGCGGAGGCGCCCTTATCGACTAATTGAATATTGAATGCAAATTGCTTTGATTATTTGATTAGCCAATTAATCTAAATATAACATCCCTATCACATACAAGAATGATACATGGACAAAAATAGGATATACAGATTCAGGGAGTTTGTAACTGTAAAACTGATATGTTACATGACCTGTTTTGCATAAAGCATCTGAGTTATGCATATTCATTTTCATAAGCCAATTTTCATAAAGCATGGGGGGGGATCTGTGACAGTATGTATGAGTCTTCTATAATGTAGTGTATTGCCACTGATAAATCCATTAACTGCTAAAATCATTTTGTGTTGAATGTGATCTAAATTACAATGGTCAGAATGACTATCAGTAGTGATGGAACTAATGTATTCAAAAATTGATTTTTATATGTATTTATATCTCCTATAAAAATAATATGCCGGTCCAGTTGAACTAAAGTGGGGGCTGTACAGCACTCTCTCATCAATATAGGCAGCATGCATTGGTTACCATAGACACAACTGTTTAGTTGGCAGTGCTATACACTGGATTAAATTCAGTATGGCAGGCTTACAGAGATGTATTCCAACCTGGTATCACAGTGATTTTACAAAATTATTTTATTGCAATACATTTCTATTCCTGTAATAAAGCTCAGCATGCCATCATGCCTGGCTCATAATATTCAGCTACTGCATATTCATGCTGTGGTACTTCATGCTGAGAATAGCCTTTATAACAAAACACAAAGACAGTTTAGTGTATAGTTACAATTACAGGTGATGTAGAACTCCCATCTTTGTGCTCTGTGCTAAGCAGCCCTGCAGGCATAAAACAACCTCCCAGTGCCATTTACGAAGGTGCCAGTCCTGTTTCCCTGTTTAGTAACACACTTCTGCTGAGATTCCCATTATCTTTGATTTCTCAGCACACTGTTGCCAAGTTTGTGGTAAAAAATCATGAGTTAATCCTTCCAACTCACTGTTATCCTAAAAATCTGATTTATTTTTCTTTGCTTTCTGATTTTTGACTCTTCAGTGTTCATGTTTTTTAAAACTTCTCTTGACAACCACAGAGGCTAGAAACTTTGCTTTAAATGGAAGCCAGGATTTTAATGGAAACACACGACTCCAGATGCTGGGGCTTTACAAAAATTCCAAATATGCTGATAGTCACAATAACATCCTTAGAGTTAGCAACACTGTAAACCAAAGGTGTCATTTTCTTCTGATCAATTATTTTGTAAATATGGCACTTTCCTCTGGAAAAGTAGCTTTTCTCTTTGTGTGTGTGCGCACGTGCACGCATGCGCAAAGTCATAGCTGCTGACTCTAGTGACTAAAGTACATTTTTATAGCCGTTAACATTGTGAAGTCAACATAGCTTATTGAAAGGGCTTGGGAGTCTACTACTTGGGGAGATCATCAACAGAATTGTTTACTGAGATCTGATCAGATACAGCTGTGCAAGCCTACTGATTGCAGTGAGATTTCACTGAGGGCATAATTTAAAAATAGTGGGATTGTCCAGCACAGCAGAAGGTATAATTTGACCTGAATAACTCTTACTTGTTGCTGATGATTCCTAGAGAGGACCCAGCTTGACTTTCAGGGTCTAGATAAGGGGTGGGCAATAATTTTTGGTGTGTGGGGGGCACTCCAATTCTTTGGTACATGGTCAAGGGCCGCACTTTTTTGTGGAGGGGATGCGGGGTCTAGGTTGGAGGTTGAGTGCAGAAGGGTGCATGGGGTAAAGTACAGGGGTGCAGGAGACAATGTGGGGTCTGAGAGGCAGTTTAGGTGGAGGAGGGTATTGTGACCTGGGGCAGGGGATTGGGGTATAGGGTCAGGGAGGGGGTCTGGGTGCAAGAGAGGATTCTGGCCTGGGGGAAGGGTGTAGGAGGGGGTACAGGTCTGGGAGGTAGTTGTGACCTGAGGCAGGGGGTGAAGACAGTTTGGATGGTGATCTGGGGGAGGGAGTTGAGATGCAGGAGGGGTTGGGGTGTAAAAAGCCAGCACTGGATTGGAGTTTAAGTGTCTCCTAGTCAGCAGGCTGCAGCACCTCCAAGGCAGGCTGGGCTCCCTGCTTGCTGCAGCCCCAGCCCACTTGAAAATACAGGCTGCTCCCTCCACATGGCTCTCAACTCTGGGTGGGGGAAGAGGCTCGCGCAGCCTCAGTCTCCCAGGCCAATCTCTCAGCTCCGATTGGTTGGCTGTTTCTAGCCAATATAAGCTGAGAGATTGGCTGAGGTCAGTTCTTATTGGCCAGTTGTTTCTGGCCAATAGGAGCTGAGGATTGGATTGGGGATGGGAAGATTGCACCAAGCCTCCCCCTCTGTGCAGAGCAGAGAGTCACAGGGACTGTGTTTTAAATTGCGCCAGCTGCGTGTGCCTGAAGGTCCTGGCAGGATGGTTCATGGGCTGGATCTGGTGACTTGGAGGTGGCTGGATCTGGATCTGGCCCGGACTGTATTTTGCTCAGCCCTGCTCTAGTTCAAGGGTGGGCAAAATCAGGACTGAGGGCTGAACCCAGCCCATCAGGCATTTTTCTCTGGCCTGCCCACCTGATTAGCAGAGGTGCATGCTTACAGCTGGCAGCATGTGTTCAGCTGCTACTCCCCTCCACCTTGCTCCATCCTACAGACCAGCTGTTCCCAGGATTCTCTGGCTAGCTGTGCAGAGGAGAGGGGAGTGCTGAAGTCAGAGTGTCCCCCTGCTCTTGTACCCCTTCTCTGCAGAGCAGGGATCGGGAAGGAGGCACACACACAGCAGAGCTGCTCCAATCTGAAGTGTGGATGGTAAGTGACTGAGACTGGTGGGGAAGGGGGAGACAACAGAGCAGGACTGATTTCCCTTCAAGATGTTTTCTCTCAGGAAGTTACCCAGCAGCAGGTAGTGCACACTCTGTGTGTCTGTCACCCCCTCCACTCCGTGTCATCTGTCTCTGTGCACATCTGTCCCCCCACACTGTCATGCACACTCAATCTGTGTCACACAGTTTGTGTCTTGCTCATAGTGTCTCTCTCTTTGTCTTACACACTCTTTGTCTCTGTCTGTAGCCCCAAGTCCCACCCCTTCTGGGGGGGGGGAGAGCCTGGAGCCAGCACACAACCACATACCAAAATTTGTGAAGTGGCCCCCCTGCAAAAATTGCCTACCCACGGTCTAGATTGTACGTGTAGCCAGGGCTCAGAGCAACTTTTCAGTTATGTAATATTACACTTATCGAGAGAGTAAAAGCTGAATACCATAATGCCATTTGTAGAGTCACTTTTCAGAACAGGACTGTATGTGAAGCTGTTTCCTCCTCTGGATTTCATGGTGAGTCCTCGCTCTGTAGCACTGGTGCTTTTAGGCTATCAGATTTCTGGGTGGAACTGCGTTTGTCTATGGGCTTTGTACAGCACCTACTGTAAGAACATAGGTTAAATATATTTCAAATTAAATGAATTACTGACAATTCCCCCCCCCCCCCAAAAAAAAAACAGGGGGAGGGTGGAGGCAGGAATTTACCGGTAAGGTATTTATGTGGCCCCATTACTGTGTTATTACTCATTGCGAGATCCTCAGATATCGCATCTTCACACCACTGTGAGTTATGGAAGTACTGCTAGCCATAGTTCCCTTTAAGGTGTGTGCCTGCACGGGTGCGCATCAACAACCCTTCGGAAGGGCTGGTGCTTCAGCCAGGGCGGGCTGTGTGGTGGCCACAGGAGCTGGAGCCTGGGCCACAGTACGAAAAATAGCACCATGGCCAGGCTCTAGTCCTGGCATATGTGGCAGCAGCCACCTGCCATGCAGCCCTGCCCTGGAACAGCTGGGGCTGCATGGCAGCTTCTGAGGCTGGGCCTGTGGTACTAAAAACTGCACCGTGGCGGAGCTCCAGTCCTGGTACATGGGGTGCGGCCACATGGTGGGCAGCTGCCTTGTGTGCCGAGACTGGAGCTAGGGCCGTGGTGCTATTTTTAGTACAGCAGTCCCAGCCTCAGAAGCTGCCATGCAGCCTTGGCCCCAGCTATTCCTGGGGCGGGGCCGCATGGTATGTGGCTGCTGCTTGTGCCGGGACTGAAGCCTGGGTGCAGTGCAGCTGTTCTTGGGCCTGGGATGCAGTACTAAAAATAGCACCGTGGCCCCGGCTCTGGCTCTGGCTCCAGTCCTGGCACACAGGGCAGTTGCCTGTCACGTGGCTGCACCCCTGCAGGTGCAATTGTTAGGAAGGCAGAAGGTAAGTGAATGGGCAGAGGTAGATCTAAGGGCAAGGTGGGTGAGGAGAGGAAGGGTCTTGTGCAGAGGGGAAAGGAGGGGGCCAGGGAAGGAGAAGAAAGGGGAAGGCACTAAGGGGCAAGATGGTTAAGACACAAATGCCAGTGGGCCAAGAGGAGGCAGTGAGGGGGAAAAGGGAGGAGGAGCAGTAGTGGGAGGCGGGAAGGTGTCAGTGGGGATGGGAGAAGAGAGAGGACAAGGTAGTGCTGGGAGAGGAAAGGGGAGGGACAATGGGGGCAAGAGGGAGGGAGAGGGGAGGAGTGGGTGCTGGGAGGGGGTGGGCATAAGGAAGGCAGGGAATGGAGCAAATCATGTGTGAGGGCACAGAGGGGTGTGAGAACTAGGGCAGAGGGTGGTGAGGGGATGGGCACCAGGGGGGAAGAGGGCAAAGGGGGCAGGTGTTGGGAGGGCAGGGACCAGAATGGTGCATGAGTAAGGGAAGGTGTAGGTGCCAGGAGGTTGTGGGGGGGGTGAAACAGAAGGGCAGACACTTAGAGGGGAGGGACAGGCACCAGAGGAGAGAGGCAGGGCAGGTGGGTAGAGGGAGGTATTAGCAGAAGGAATGAGGAGAGGTAGCTACAGATGATCAGAGTGGGGCTAGAGGAGGAGGAGTAGACACCGGGAGAGAGGGGGGAGAGAAGGGTGGGTGCAGGGGAGGAGGACGGGTCCCAGGAGGCCTGAGGGGAGTGAGAAGGGCAGGAGCCAGGACAGCTGGGGTTTTGTGGGGTTTTGTGAGGTGGGGGCAGTCGCTGGCACCAGGGGAGTAGGTGGGGTGAGTGGAAGGTGGGAGACATGGCAGCAGAGAGGGAAAAGGGAGAGGATTATAAGAGATTTATTAATAACTTGTGTGCCACACATCCAAACAAGCGCACATGAGCTCAATATTGGTGCACAAGACAAAACTTACTCTGCTCACGGATGGGAAATCTTAGAGGGAACATTGCTGCTAGCCCCAGTTTTACAGCTGAGAAACTGAAAGGAACAGCAAGTGATTTATCCAGGGTCATTCAGGAAGGAAATCAGTAGCAGAGCAGAGAACTGGACCTGTGTCTTTCAAAATCCTGCCCAGTGTTCTAATGGGTTATCGGGGATAAAGCCAATAAGTAGCATCTTCTTTCCCAGAGCATGAGCATAGTCACGGGGAAAGATTCCCTCCAAAGGCTCAAGAGAGTACTGGGCAGAATGCAAATCCATCTACTCCACCCATCAGCACATCTTGATTTATCAGCAATAAACAGGGATCCTGGCAACGGGTGAAATGAAGATGAACCATCAAGATCAGTGAACCAATTAGAGAGGCTCAGCTGATCCTGGGCCATCTAGCAGAACTGTAAATATCCCACAGACTCCTGCTCTAATTGCTGTAAAAGCTTTGCAGGCCATTGTTTGTTTGTAAATCCAATTGCAGTTCTCTTGGATTTGTCCCTGTGTCAAGGATTTGCTTTTATGTAATTTAGCATTTTTCTCTATTTGCTTTTCCCCGCCCCCAGTGTTTAATCTGCAGTTAGAACGGTCTCTGAGGCCAGAAGCAGGCCTTCTGCTTTCCCTGAAGTGTGTCTGTGTAAAAGCTTACAGGATTTCTGGGACAGGGAGGCTCTAATTAACATGGAAGCAGCCTGTGGAGAGAGAATGAAATCATGTGTCTGATGTTCAGAGGTATCCCATGCCCTCGGAAACTGATGTAGTGACACTTCAGATTTTGATGAACTTCTGGCTAATCTGGCTTTGCTGGGTTTGAGGATAGTGATTTTTATAGATCAGCAGCCTTAGCAGCAGAGTTAATTACGCCTTTGTCAGCATTTATGTTATAAATCCTGTTCTTCAGAGGTTTATAACTTGGCTGTGAAACTTGGCTCTGGCTTGAAAGTTGGAATTAAAGTTCTCCTCTTGGGAAACATGATTTCCCCCCCCCCCTTCCAGAAGCTGGGGGAGAATTAGGCTATGTCTAGACTGCAGGCTTCTTGTGCAAGAAGCTTTTTGCGGAAGAGATCTTCTGAAAAAAAATTCTTCCGAAAGAGAGCATCCACCATGCGAAAGAGCATCGAAAAAGCAATCTGCTTTTTCGAAAGAGAGCATCCATACTGAATGGACATTCTCTTGCATGTAAGCTGTGATTGCTATGGACGGAATAGCCACCAGGGCACCTGTGCTTTTTTTCTCTTTCCTCTTCTTCCGAAAGACCTTCCTCTTCCCCGTCCACATACGCCTTTTTCCGAAATAGCTCTTTCATAGAAAGGCTTCTTCCTCATAGAATGAGGATTACCAATGCCGGAAAAACCCCTCTGTCCTTTTGATTTTTCTTGCAGAAGAACGTGATTGCAGTGTCAACGCTCCTCAAGTTTTGTCGGAAAACTGGCTGTTTTTCGGACAAAATTCTGTAGTGTAGACATACTCTCTGTGTTGTTCTCCTAATTTACTGATACTATATCTTTTTTTTCCTCAAAGACTCCCAAACCACTAAACAAAATCAGGTACCTAGAACACCTCTGAAATACAGCCAGCCCACAGCACAGCTGTGTGGGGAGAGCAGATTTTGGCCCAGCATAATGGGGCACGCCCTACCCTTCTCTAGCCTTATGAAAACTACCATTGGATCTTCCATGTTCATGTAGAGGAACCCATGTGACCTTGCTTAAGGTCTGTTTTAAAAGTTGCCCATGTAACTAGCCTGACTTAGTAGAGGCAGCATCTCTAAGCTTGGGCTTTTAGCCTGCCCCAACTCCCACAGTGGCCGAGCCAGAAGGAGTGGTGTGTGTAGATATGGGCATCCTCCAGGAGAAGGAACTGCTTTGAGTTGTTCCCCTTAATACCTCCTCTTCCACAGCCAGTTCTGAGGCAAGAATGCTGGAGAAGGGTGTAAGGGGGGGGGGGGGGGGGGAAATCTCAGCCTATCTGCTTGACATCAAATCAGTTTCTTAAAGGGACAGGGGTTAAAATTGTCCTGCTTTCCCTTATCCGTTCTTCCATATTGCAGTCCTCAGTGGCTGGATTAATTCCATCTGATAGTTGTCACTTAAAATACAGATAAGTCCCCTGCTGCACAGCTCACAGCTAGACCCAATGACCAAACCAGCCCTTGTGCCTTGTTGTCATAATCACCTAGCGCTTCCATCTGCCATATAGACAACCAGATAACCCCCAATATATAACCATTTGATGCCTAGTAAATTACCTCAATCTCCATGTTATTCTGGCCTTGATCGGCCTGACGACGAGAGAAAAGGAAGCCTCCATTATTTTTTGCTGTAATGTCTTTTTGAATCCTATCATTTCTGTTCTAGTGTTTACCTTTTTATTATTATTTTTTTAAATGAAAGCTTTTCTTTCTAGAGACATTTTCAAGTGGAAAGCAACATGGTGTAGACTTTGCGCTTGATTCTCCATTGTTCTGCAGTCATGTATGCCTAGGAGTGTGAGTGTAGAGTGCAGGTGGGCAGAGAAGTAAAACAAGGAAGTGTGTGGTGCAGAAAACCCTTGCAGCTCAGAGGGCTTTGGGTGATTCTTCATAAGGAAGAACTTTACTCCACAAAGTGACTATGTAAGTGTTGTCTTACCCAGCAGACCTGTTACCTGCATCTGTAAGAAGAGGTATGTCTGCTGACTTTAGTGGGGAAAATTGTCTTCATTAATTTTTCCTAACACTAGTGGGAGTGAGAGATTATTTTTACCAGTTTATATATTAGTAATAGAATTATTTATATCCAGTAACAGGGCCATTTGTGCAACTCCATTATCTCCAAATTATGCAGTCCTAAAACCATCTTTTTAACTATAAACTGAGCACACACAATCTGCAAGTCAGGCACTATAAATGTGGAACTACACGGTGCTATTTTTGCACAGTCACTTTCCAAAATAAAAGGGCGTGTTAATTTCTGACCGCAGTTGTTTTAAACAGTGCCTACAAACAACTGCTTTAATTTTATGCCCGCAGCTGGAGGATCGCAGTTGTGCAGACCAAAAGTGTTAAAACACCATCATCTAAGTACCTCATTTTTCAGCAAGTTTCCCACAAATCAGATGGATGGACATCATTTTTTTTCCTTATTTGGGAATGTAGAGGAATACCTGGAGATCAGTTGAGTCCCCTCTGGACGCAGGGCTTCTATATCCCAGCTGAAACCAACCAACCAATACATGTAGTGTTCAGGCTGAAATTTCTGCTTCAGACTCTACACTGAACCAGTTGAATATCTAACTGAGTTTAGTGGCAAAACTCTTATTGACTTTGCGGGGCTTTGGCTTATGCACCGTGGACTCAATTGATCTTGGTTAGAAGGGGTGCGTATCACTGTGCCTCCTGAAAAAGCAGCTGCCATGCATCCATAAAGAAGTGACTTCAAGATACTGAGGCCAGATGTGCACTATGAATTCACATCATGAGCAACGCAGTTATACCAACCTATTGCCTGGCATAGACACCCCTATGTTGACTGGAAGTCTTCTCCCATTGATACAGCTACCATCTCTTGAGGAGATCGATTAACTCTGGTATCAGGAGAAGCATCTTTACTGTAGGGCTACAGTGGCACAGCTGATCTAGTGCAGCTTTTTAAACTGTTCTCAGTAATGCATGTTGGTCAATGCTAAGTACCATTTGTATTTCTTAAGCTGATTTTCAGATGGCCAGATTTGACATCCACAGAAGTGTTGGGAACTTTCCATATCTGAAAATCAAGCTACCTTCTGTGCTATAACGGTTCTATATAACAAAGCTGAATGTCTGCATATGCAAGGGAAATTGTAAAAGAGGTGAGACCAAGGTGTTCCAGTGGGAGGATGGGAACAGGTCTAGGATGGTCATTGCTACTCTTGCTTTCTGAATGAGTGGACAGAAACAGATCCTGAAATTCTTGTTTTTGTGACATGGAGACACAATATTAAAAAAAAGGTGAGAACCACTGATCTGAAACAATTACTGCCCTTTGAGAGACTCATGGCTGGTGAGGGCATGGAGACTGAGTTATATTTAGGCAGGCAAAACTAATCCATGCTGTACTCTGGAGGTAAATGGAGGACTTCAGTCTGTCAGAATGTCAATCCACCATGTTGCATCAGCATGAAGTTCACTTACAAAAATATGAGCCACAGTTTTCAAAAGTGACTAGTGTCAGGGGAGGCAGTATCACTGGCCTGGGACTCAGGATATATGGGTCCTGTTTTCAGCCCTGCTACTGATCTGCTGTGTGACTTTGGGTGAGTCATCTTGTCTCTCTGTGCCTCCTGTCCTCCTCCCTCCCCCCCACCCCCAGTAAAGTGAGGGAAATGATACTGAATTCCCGGGTAAGATGTTGGTTACCACAGCTATTTAAGAGCTCTGTATCATTGTTGTTACTCTTTTGGATGCCTGAATATTTGGGTGCCCAACTTTTGAAACCTTAAAGAACCCTGGTTCACAGAAAATGCTGAGCATCCAACAAGTACAGGGGTGGTCAAAAGGGCCTCCGCAGGCTGGATCTGGCCCGCCAAGCCGCTCCCATGCCAATCAGGGCCTGGGGGTGGGGGGAAGCACACAAAGTTTCCTCCGCCCTGTCCCCGCTCTGCAAAGAGTGTGCAGCACTTAAAAGCGCCATGCGCTCCTGGGAGGATAGGAGGAGACTTCACGCACTCCTCCCGCCCCTAAGCACTGATTGGCCTGGGGGCAGAAGGGGGAGTGCACAAAGTCTCCTCCCACTGCCAGGGGCATGGGTGCATGGGGGAACCTCAAGGGCGGGGGGGGGGGGGAACAAAGACTTCATGTGCCCCCCCCCCCACCGCCAAACCAATCATGGTCTGTTGGGTGGGGAAGCAGGGAAGTATCCTGCACCCCCCCCCCGGCCCCTTCTAATGTAGCCCAGGGCCACTTCAAAAATTTCTGAAGTGGCCCCAGTAAAAATTATTGTCCACCCTGAACTAGTAACTTTTGAAAGTGTGGGCTAAAACCTCTCTTTAATTAAGAGGTGGTGACTTTGTATTGTACACGAACCTGAGTCACACTTTGTGTGTGTTACCCTGTGAGAGATTTTGTTTCTTCAAGTTCCCATTTATTACGTTTTTATTGAAGTGGTAAATGTCTAAATCACACAGCAGTTAATCTGGTCTCTTAACTGCCGGACGTCTCCTTTAACTATGAGCTCCTGCAGCTGCCCTGTCAGAAGTTAGGTAGCACATTCTAAAGTAATGCTTTATGGAAAGTATTTTCAGAGACCTCTGCTGCAGCCCCTGATATTCTCAGAGTGAATGGGAATATGGAAGAATTAATTATAGTATATTTGATGTGGAAGAGAAAAATGAAAATAAATGTCTTCTGGGGTGCTGCTAAGCTGAAGAATCGCATGCTGTAGTAGGTATGCTGTACAGGAGCTGTTTGAGTTCCTGTCCCCTTGAATAGTGGTCTTGCTGGAAGTGCCAAATACAGGAACAAACAAAATCCCACCATTGTATTAAACTGTATTTGTAGTCAGAAAAATGCTGCTGTAAATACGAGAGGGAGGCATTGTATGCTTTGGTAGTACATTATTAAATGTCCATTTGCAAGTCAAAAGACTTTTCTGTCCATGCCAGCACTACAAACTGAGGTCAGATCCTGCCTTGCTGCCCCCGTCATGCTGTGAGGGGAACAATAGTGGTCGTCAGAAGGTCTGTCTGCCCAAAGGCCAGTGCTGGCTGGAGGTACCATGTTTTGCAGTGCACATTATCGCTGCTTGTTCAGAGCCGGTTTGGGATCCCTTGACTCTCACTGAGCAGCACCATACTTCACAAGGAGTCCCTAGTAAAGTCAGTGGGGCTGCTTCTGAGATAAGGTGCTATTATTTGTCATAAATAATGGTATCAGAATCAAGTGCAGAAAGAGTTCTGGGCAGTGTTTCTGCCAATGACAGCATGTTTTCATGATGGCCTGGGTCTAGACAAGCTGACCATTTCTCCTTGGAGATATGAAGTGTTGTCAAGCAGGATAACAACCCTCTTGCTTAGCACTCAGGGAAGTGCCAGGTTTACATGCTGGCAACTGCTTGCTACTTTTCCCCCCACTAGTACAACAGAGGGTAGGAATTTATCCTTAACCAGGGATCTGACATTCAAGCTGTTTGCTTTCCTCCTCTTTTACCATCACCAGTAATAAAGCTTCTGTCACCGGAACTCAGCTGACACTATTGTCAGTGATGCATGAGGCAGAATAGAATCCAGCTCACTCTTCCAAAATTGTTAGCTCTGCACCGCTAACTCTAACATCTTAGTTTCATCAGCTAAGTCAGCAAATATGACTCAACCATCTTAAGAAGAAAGTGCCAATTTTTCCTTACAGTTTTTCTAACTATGGCTGGATATTTGAGGTGACTATTTACATACATGATCAAATAATTCTGAAGAGGAATTTTTTTCTACATTGGAGCAAACTTAAAACTTGTGCTTGATTGAAAGGTTCTCTCCCCTCTCCTTTCTACTTCATCCAGCAATGATGTCATAGTCCTGCATTCTTTACCTAATAGTCTCTTGTCAAGGAAATAAATGTGATTTCACACATGCAGATCATGAGTTCACTGTAAGATCCAGGAATTAGAAAATATTATATTGGAAAGTGCAAACCCCTGAGAGGCAGTAGGAGCTAATGATTAAAGCAGATTTAATCTCAGTAGGAATCAGATTAAATTCCATCCCAGTTTTTGTACCATCCCCACCACTTTGGTACCTGAGCACCTTCGTGTGGTTTTTTTAAGTCTTATTATTATCATCATCCATCTTGTGTGGCTCTTTCTTCTTTATCAGAAGGAAAATGTGTGTCTTACTTCTTAAAATTTAAACTAAAATTCAAAAAATATGTGTCCCCCACCTTCTGGAGTGGTTCAGGGCCATGCTGCCAAGCTCCGGGCAGACTGTTGAAAAGCAGAGCTGACATGCCAGACTCCTTGTGTGTTTTATATTTAGATTTCCTAAGCCAAGTAACAAATGTGAATCCCAGAAGCATTCTAACCGTCTTGTAGTGGAGTCACAGGCCATTCTCTTGGGCCCTTCAGTCTATCTTGCTACCTAGAGGGTGCAGGGACACATGGAGACAGGGTGGAGGGAGGTAGTCGAAGGTGCAATGACACATGAGGATGGAGGGCTGGGGGAGAGGAGGAGGAACTGAGTAGAAGTGCAAGGATACCTGAGGAAGGGGGAAGATGTACCTGATTGACCTCTAGCCTTTCACTTTCAGTCAGGGTCTGCATGGGAGAGATTGCTAGACTCCCTAATAATCCCATTTCTTCCCCCCCCTCGAAAAAAAAGCCCCCCCCCCCCGTTCCCTACTTCTACCCACACCCAACAACCCTCCAGGTTCACTCCCTGAGTCTCTCAAGCCTTTTCATTGCTTCTGAGGGGTGCAGGAAATGGGTTATGTATTGTGGTTTAAATAAATTATTACGTAATAGTTCTGTATTAATATGCCTAGTAAGGAATCTATTTGTCAAAAAAAAAAAAATCCTGAATGTTTTTTGCTGTCTGTATTGTTAGATATATTTGCTCACAAGTATTTTGAAATAAGTGAGCAAAATTTGAAACTGGTGTGATTATAGTATTTTGGTAAATAAAAATTCAAAAATTGGAAAATTTTAAAATACTGTGTGTAGAATTGGTAATTTTTTTTAATGCAGAATTCTCCCAGAAGTAAGAGTCCTAGTAACCTGTTAGCACTGAATGACTTTCAGGCCTAACCCAGGTTGACCTTAGGGTTTCCTACTTTTGTTTCACAGTTCCAGTTTTTGAGATTCCAAACAGCAAAGAGATGAAGCATTTTCATGTCTGCTCTGTTTCCTTCTTCCAGAATTCAAGCTGGTGGGATGAACTTTCTTGTATGTAGCACTTTCTGGGTGTGAGAGGGTCATTAACCCAGTCTCTGTATCATGATATTTTACAATGGTTTACTTGGTTTTGATAATTCTCTTTTTTATGGACAAGTGAACCACTCCTGCCTGGGTTCAGAGCAGGCAATATTTCAGTAATAAAGCAAGTGTCCTACTACCTTATAGCTAGGGTACAGACATTACAAGTAAAACTAATGCATGTAGTAACTTCCAAGCATTTTATATTGCCTAAACACTGAACACATTGACAAGTCTAACACCTGTCTTGAACACCACTAACAAACACATGCACTAATCTAGTTTCTAGCTATGTATTTGTCAGTACTCAGCTGACTACAGCCTTGGCAACAGCTGGCATCTGGTCTACTGGTATCACAATATGTATGCTTTGCCATTAGGGTTCTTATATTCCCTGCTCTGCTGCTAGCTTGCTGTAGGATGTTCTTGCAAGTCTTGTAAATTCTTTGCCTCAGCATCTGTAAAATAGGATAAAAGGTATTTTGTAAGAAGCTTTGAGACCATCAGATGAGAAATGCTATCTAAGTAAAAAATATCACTCTTAATGCACGCAAATATCTTCAAGAATTAGCAAACATTGCAAGAAAAATCATGGAGAAACTTGTGCGTGGTAAAAGGATTTGTACTTGAACTTAATGCGGCTTACGTTTTTGCCCTTGTATGAAAAGTCCTTTGAAGGCATAATGGCAACTTATACAACTGTGTGATTTGTCGTTCTCTGCCTAACATCCGTGTGTGTTGTTTCAGGGTATTTCTGTGAACAGTGCAGGGAAGGTGCCACGTACTCGGCTGCAGTGATATCTCCTAATTTAGAAACCACTAAAATCATGAGGGTTCCCCATGCCATGTCAACGTCCGACTGCACAGCGGCTTGCTGCGATCTTTCAGGTTGCGACTTGGCCTGGATGTTTGAACGGCGCTGCTACATTGTGAACTGCCAACATAAAGAAAACTGTGAACCCAAGAAAATTGAAACAGTGAAATCGTATCTTACGTTCGTTCTTAGGCCTTCCCAAAGGCAAGGTGCGTTGCTAGGGTATGGGGAGGTGCTGCCCAACAGGGTTCACTCTGTGGGACTGCAGGGGGGGCCCTCTGAGGAAGTGAGTAACCTGAAGGAGCTGTCTTTGCTGAGTAAAGATCACAGGGTTGAGGAGATGCCTGAATACACCGATGACTACAGGGACTTGGAGCAAGACCCCTTTCAGATGAGCACCAAGCACGAGCCGAAAGAGAGCTCTGATTACACGGACTGGGGCCTGATGGTGGCCAGTGAACATGGCTTTAACTCTTCAGTCTCTGATTCCGGTGACAACCCTGAAGGTTTGTCTGAAGAGCAGAGGGAAGACTCACGACTGGAAAATCTCAGGACTAAAAGCGGGTCCGAGTCTAACGCTGTCACTGTTGAACACACCAAGGAGAAGCTGCCATCTCTCGCTGAGGTGACCTGGTCCCCAGTGGAGTCCATGGAAAGTGAAGCAGCCAGACAACCACTTGTGCAAGCCAGTGACAACCTGGGGAAAGAGGTAGGGGTGCTTCAAGATCCCAGTAGTAGTGAAGTGGGCACTATAATATTCTGCTTTGTGGGTCCTTTTCAAATCAAAATACATTACTTACGGACGTGAGGGAAATCAGCAGTGGACCATGAAATGCTGTCATAAGAAAAGAAGAATGTGCCCTTTAACAGCCCGTCATCTGGCTAACTTAGTTGCAGTGCATGCTAGTTAGGTCAAGGGATGGCAGTCAGATCTCTATCAGACAGTAAGGCTTCTGGTAGTTGGGTATAGGAATCCCAGTTTAAACTTTCAGCTTTTTAGACCTGGATCTGGATTATATGTCTCTTTGTAGTTTGGCTTTCTGACTTTCGAAATGTGTCATCCCTTAACAGCTCAGCATGCAGTATGCATTCAAATGTGCACTAAGGTCATGTGGTCCAGGGAGGAGATACAGCGTTGGGACTCAGAAATTACTGCATTTAAATCCTGGCGGTGGCTCTGTGTCAGTGTGTAGTCTTGGTCAAATTATTTCAAGTCCCTGCCTCCGTTCATTAGATTAAGTGAGTGTAGTGGGGTTACTAATACTTACCTCTGTCCTAGGTGTGTTGTGGGGTTTATTAGTGTTTGTGAGGTGTTTTGAATATGTAAAGCACTATATAAATACTCAGTATTATTCATGGACATTACATGGTCACAGGAAACACTGCGCTTCTCCCTAGAAGATCAGTGTTCAGGTACTTATCAGTACTTATCTACACTTACTGGCACAGTCTATCTACTTCAGCTACCCAAATAGAGTCTTACGTGCAGTCAGGTTGGCCAGGGGTGCTCTCATGTCAACACTGGCTACTCTTCTTATCTTGGTGGAGTACCAGTGTGGGCAGGAGTGGACTTGGAGATCAATTTATTTTGTCTAAGCAGACACAATAAATCAACGGCTAGTGGATCGATTGCTGCAGCATCGATCTACCATGTAGTGTAGACTTAGGATGTTAAATAATGATTAATTTACTAGTTGAGTAGTCGATGGAATTTCCATGGACTAGTCAATAGGCACTTCCATGTTCCTCCTTTGAAATGTATAAGAGCCCTGCTGGAACTTCTGTGCAGCGTGGGGCCAGCAGTAAGTCCCACTAGCCCCAGGCTGCATGCGGTGCCAGCTTTGAAATGTACAAGAGTCCCCAGCGGGGGCTTCTGTGCATTTCAAAGTGCAAGCACCCGCATGGAGCCTGGGGTCGGCGAGGGACTCTGAGTCCCCTGCTGCCCAAGCTCCATGCGGCACTGCCACTTTGAAATGCCATGTGGAGCCAGGGTCAGTTGGGGACTCCCCAGCTGATCCCTGGCTCTGTGCAGCATTTCCCCAGAACCCAGGATCAGCTGAGGACTCCCCAGCTGACCCTGGGCTCCATGCGGCATTTCTGTGGAACCCGGGGTCATCTGGGGACTCCCCAGCTGACTCCAGGTTCTGCGGAAATGCCACAGGGAGCCTAGGGTCAGCTAGGAAGTCCCCAGCTGACCCCGGGCTCCACACATCACTGCCGCTTCTCCCCCTCCTCTCCTTTTGCTGCCTTTATATAATAGAGGCAGCAAGTGGGGGAGGAATCAATTAGTCTACTTGACTATCTGATAAACATTTGCTTATGGGTTCGTCAACTAGTCCTTAGCGTAGAGAAAGCCTTACCAGCTATGTCCTTCCATTGCTGTCCATGTGTTGCAGGCAGTTTTTTAAAAATACAGTGGGAGAATATGGGCCTTGATTGGTAACATTTTTCTTCAGGTTCTGGATAGTCCAATGACACAAATCACTGGACTCAGTTTATGCATTATGTGTATTTGAATAGGAGAAATGACTTGGCTCACAATAACTGTGTCCTTATTTTTCCTCTTCTAGGATCTAACGCCTTCCCAGAACCCTCTTTCAGACAATCTGGAATCTACCCAAGCTATTGCAGAGAGAACCCAAATCCCAACGACAGCTCCAAGGAGTCTGACACAAGATGGGCTCATACCACTTCCAGCTAGTGCTGTGCTCTCTCAGCCCACTGTCATACAGCCCTTCTTTTCTCCTACCCCTGCTGCCAAAGCAGGTAACTTTTTGTCAAGGCAGAACTTCTTTAAGTAAACAGTTGAGAAATGTTAACTTTAAGGTAGTGATGCAGGTTGCCTGGAAAAAAATCTGAATGCCAGAGTTCATTGGTTGATCTTTGGTAATGGAAAGTATGGAAAGCCTTTGATGGGAGAGAGTGGCTGTGAAACGAGCCTCTGGATGAGAGCAGGCCTATCTAGAGACTCACTGCTTGTACAGTAATTCCTCATTTAACACGTGCCCGCTTAACACGTTTTCGCAATAGCACGATTTTTTTTTTAAGGAATGTTTTTTGAATTACACGACCGTTCCCAGAATAACACGATTTCCCTAGCCAGCCTGTTGTCGGTGGCTGTGCGGGGCTTCCCCCGCCTCCCTGCAAAGCGGCGGAGGGTTCGCCGCTCGCTGCACCATTCCCCGCTGACTCCCCCTCTCCAGACGCTTTGCCCCCTCTCCTCCGCCCCCGCTTGTAGGCGAGTGGCTGGGTTTCCCCAGACGGCCTGTTGCCAGCGGCTGTGTGGGGCTTCCCTTGCCTCCTGCAAAGTGGCAGAGGGTTTGCTGCTTGCTGCGCCGTTCCCTAGTGAGCCCTCCTCCCCCTCGCCAGACGCAGCGCGGGTCCTGGCAGACTCCTCACAGGGGCATACTCCCAACCCAATCACCCTCCCCTGTCCTCCCTTTCCCTTCCCCAGAGCCAAACACCTCCCCTCCCTGCTGTAACCCAGTCCCCTTTCTCCCCCAACCTTATGTCCCGGTCCCAACAGATACCACCACTTGAAACGCAACCCTCACCTTTTCCATTATTTTCAGTGGGAAAATTGACCCCTCATAACATGTTTTCACTTAACACGATCATTTTCTGAAACATATCTATAGTGTTAAATGAGGAATTACTGTACTGCAAGAGTGGCCCTATTTGATAAAGCTTTCTCACTCTGCATATGTCCACACTGCACTCTGAGCATGGTGTTTCCAAACCCACGCTTCAGTCATCCTGGGCTTACACTTGCAGGACCATGTTTCCCAGCCATCACATCTGCACTGCACGATTCAGACCTTCTGACTTGGGTATGAAGCTTGAGAGGCACCCATGTTGCAGTACGACAGGGCTTGTCCCCGAGTCACAGTAGGACTCAGGTTCTGACTCACTTCCTCGTAGGGCCCTAGGATCCAGTTCTGAGTGTTTGCTGACCTGAGTCAGATTGGTTTGCACGTGGGCAGCAGGGAGACTTGGACTCAAAGCTGAGTCAGAGCTCAGACCATTTTATGCAGTATAGACGTTCACACCTTCCCTGCAATGGAGATGACAGCGGCAATAACATCTGTGTGCAGATATTCCCAGAAGTCAGTGTTTTGCTAGACTGTTAGCTCAGCATAGAGGAGAACGGGAAGAAGGGACAAGCCATTTGCTCTGTTCTGCTCGTGGCGAGCCGGGCAGGGGGCCTCTGCATATTCAGTGCCCAGGAACCCTGTACATCTCAGCAGTGCTTTCCAGGGCAAAGATCTTGTCAGAATTTCTCTCTTGAGCCAGGAGCAGCGAGCCTGGATTGAAACCCACAGGACCCTGAAGCAGGTATCATTCCCCCTTATCATGACAAAGGAAAAAGAGGTACAACAGGGCCCCTGAGCAATGGAATGAGCCCAACTTCAGGTAATGGTGTGTGGCCGCAACCACAGGCCAGGCAGTTGTTTCCTTGCTCCTGCCTGCCTCTCCTCAGTAGCACACAAGGAGGGAAAGGACTGAAGAAGACTCAAAATGGGACTTGGGAGAAGGCAAGTGACAGGCAGCACTGAACCTCCCTCCTCCGGTGTTTTTTCTTGGAGCTGCATCTTTTACTTCACCCTCCTCAGTTTAATCAAGTGCTGCTATGGAACCACACTTTGGTTCTTAATGCACTGACTGTATCCTTTGGAGTGCTTCCTGAGGGGCTCAATGTATTTCCTCTCCACCAAGGACACCTTCCTGAGAGCCATCACCTCCAGTCACAGGCTGGGGCTTGACCCATGGAGGAACACTCTAGCATGTGCCACAATGATAAGATGTTTTTTTCCAAAAGATGCAACCTGGATCCCAAAAACTAGCTTTTTTTTTTTCCCCCTCACAACTGAAGTTGTGACCCTCTTCTTCCAAGAGAGGATACACTGGATGTCGGTGGAGACTTCAGCTCTAAATCAATTGCATTCAAGCCTTTTGCAAGTTCAGCGCTCAGTCTGTGCTCTGTCATCCAAAGAAAAGAGAGCATCCATATGTACTATTTCAAGATGGTTGGGATAGTGCATATACGAAGCCTTCTGTACATGAATCTCTCCCCAACAACCAGCATCAAAGGCCACTCGCTTGCAGTGGAAGCAGCTTCCTGGGCTGAGATCTCTCCTGCACCAGAAGGCGAGATCTGGTGGGCATACTTATTCAAAATTCCCAAACTGGACATTTGGGCATCAGCAAATGCAGCCTCTGGTATCAGGCTACTCCATGTTGTGCCGTCGCAGTAGTGGGGAAAGAATCTAAAACTCAGGGTGTTTATATAGTTCTGTTTTACTGAACTCTGCCTGAAGGTGCACTGCTATAAAAACCCGTGGACCTTGTATACAGAAGAGTGGCTTGGAGGAAGCGAGAGAGAGGACTCTTTATAGCCCTGAAGTGAAAGATTGTTCCTAGCAGGAGGGCAGCAAGAAATAAGATGCAAAGCATATGGCTGCCTTTTAGCCAAGCTGCATTTTCCATGTTCTCCTGCTATTTTCATGGACGCCAAAATTGTGACACTATGAATAACATATTAGTCATGTCAGCTGCAGCATCATGCCAATGTGTAACTAGTACACGGTGGAAAAGCGAGATTCTAGTGCGTTAGTTAAGGGTTGTTGTGTTACTTTATTTGGTGTAATCTTTTTTTAGTGTTAACTGTGCTGGCTGTGATTTCTTTGGAATGCTTCCAAGAATAAAGCCATTAGAAACTGTTCAGAAGCCTGTTCAGAAGCCTGTTATCAGAAACCCTGTGAGTTGTCTGACTTGTGACTCCAGAACACACATGATTGAATTGAGGGCTACAACAGACACAGTTGGGTTTGGTCGTCTGTGTAGAACTCTCTAGAGGCTGAGCAGATGCAGTCTGGGATGTTCTGTAGAAAATGAGACTGCCTTGGGGCATGCTAGAGAGAGTGCATGTAGCTCTTACCCATAAAAAGAGTCAACGCTGCTCTCTGGGTGCTGGCAGGTCTGCAGGGACTGACTGACTGTTCTGAGTTTACATGGCCATGCTTTGCTTGCTTTTTTTTTTTTTTTAAATTTTTTTTTTTTTAATAAAAGAGAGAGATTTAGACCGCTTCTGAATTTACTCACTGATTCCTGGTCTGTACACAGGGAATATAGTCTATGGCATTCTGGAAGCATCTTGTATGTGGGGTTTGGAGGAGGCTTCCTCTGCTCTCTTCTTTCTATAGTGCACATTGACAGGGTTAGCCAAAATACAGCCCTTAGTTTGCTTCATAGGTCCCCTCTATATGTATTCAATGGAAACTAGTGACTTGGAAACTTGAAAGAAACTACATATAGATTGAATGCAACCCTGCTCAGGTTCTCATACGTGGCTTTTCTAATTCACCATTTTTACCCTTTCATCTCCCAAATGTTTATACTTTTAAGACGGAAAAACACATCTGTATCATGGGATTTTTGTATGTGTGATGAAAGCAAAATTAACACAGATGGTGGACTGGAAAAATTACAAACATTGATTTTTTTTTTAAAGAAAAAAATTAGTTAATTCTGATTTTCGACTTCTGTGGGAGCCATTCTCAACTGTGGTGGCGAGAGAAGATTCACCTGTAATCATAGCTGTTCTTAATTTATCAGGAAAATGTAATTCTCTCCATCTTTTCCCAGAAAATTGCCAGATGATATGCAATCCCAATTACAGTTTCTTTTTCAAATCCATTTCCTCTCTTTCTATTTTGTAAATGTAATACTTTTATCTTCTTTTAATACAGTAAAAGAACTCATGGTGTCCGCTGGAGATAACCTACAGGTGATTCTGCCGAAAAATGAAGTTGAACTGAATGCCTTTGTTGTGCCGCCACCCCCCAAAGGTGAATTTAACAATCTTTTCAACAAGGAGACACCAGATATTGACACATGAACACAGTTTGGCTTTGAGGCTGTATTTACAGCCATGGCTAGAAGGCATCCATGGAACAGAGCTTCCCCTTCTAATCTGTGGAGACAATTCTCTGTGGTACCAGATGTAAAGTGGCATTTCAAAATGGGTTTTAGAGATAAATAGGTGTAGTTTTGTGTAGGGTTGTCAATTAGTGGGCGTTAAGGCAGGGCAGAATTGACCTAAAAAAATTAACTCACATTAATCGCAGAGGTCAGCAAACCAACCAGCATGAGCTGCTTCAGAGACTCTCTGGTAAGGTGCAGTAATGCAAACCGCAACCAGAGGGCGCACGGAAAAACCAAGCAGCCAGAAAGGAAGAAAAAACCTGAAGATGTGGTTCCAGCTCCAAAAGAGAAGTAAACAAGAAAAGTAAATACCTGTCACCTGTCCCTCTCCCCTCCCAGGTGACCATATTTTAAAAAATAAAACAGCCTGGGGGGGTGTTTGCCCAAGCTATCTCCCTCCCATCCCCCTCCCCCTCCCGGGCAGAGCTCACCCAAGCCATCTCTCTTTGGCTTCTGGGACTGGGACTGATCCTCTCCGCCTCCCCCCTGCCCCATCTGATTCTGGAGGTGAGTCCCCCCTCCCGAACTCTGCACTACCCACAGCAGAGTCTACCCCCCCTCTGGTCCTGAGCTAAAAAAGGACTCTTTTGAATAAGACACAAATATATTCATTCTATAGAAGAATTTAAATTCAGCTTTCGTGATAGAATTTGCACTACAATACGTCAGTGAGGTGAACTGAAGGGTTTTTTTACAGTGTAAAGGTTTTGTAATTAAAAATAAAATGAGCACTATACACTTTGTAGTCTGTTGTAATTGAAATCAATATATTAGAAGATATAGAAAACATCCAAAATATTTAAATATTCTTATTATTGTTTTACAGTGCGATTAATCGCAATTATTTTTTTAATCGCTTGACAGCCCTAGTTTTGTGTGTTTAGCATGCACATTAATTAGCTAGATTCTCCTTTGAAGCTACATGGATTTACGCCAGGGAGGGTCTAGACTAGGGATGTAAAATCCCATTTAATCAGTTAACCAGTTAAATGTTAACCGCTTAAATGGGCGCAGGCTGCTTCAGTTGGGCTGGGGTGCTTGCCACCTGTGGCAGGCTCCACTGGACTGGAACAGCACCCTGCCTGTAGCAGGTAGGGCACTGCCCCACCCTATGCCAGTTAACTGTAACAGGTAATCATCACCCAGGGTGCTTAAGGGTGATGCTTACTAGTTAACTATTCATATCCCTAACCTAGACTAATGTGTCCATGTACATATCTTTTAGAAATAAATTTAGGCTGCAAACAAATTTAGGCCATTTGGGTTGAACTTTTCTTAATGCTGTTGACTCTTATATTCCTGACGTAAAGAATTCTTTGTGCATGAGCGTTTAGCACCAGAACAGTTCAGGAACTGATGTCAGTGATGGTAAGGAAAGTATGTACTCCTGCTAAAATACCTGCAGAGTCCATTCATGTGCATCACTTTTCCCTCACCACCTTTCCTCTCCCTGAGTTGCATAATATTGCAGCATCTTGACATATTCTGTGCTGCAGTGATTCAGATCACAGATTCAAACATCAGAAGTTTTCACAGGAGAAGGAGGAAAATAGGGGTGTTCCAGAAGGATTTGAGCTGGTACCATTGCTATTTAATATATTCATAAAAGATCTGGAAAAAGGGGTAATCAGTGAAGTGGCAAAATATGCAGAAGATACAAATTACCAATGATTGTTAAGTCCAAAGCTGATACTCAAGAATTACAAATGGATTTCACAAAACTGGGTGATGGGGTAAGAAAATGGCAGATGAAATTCAATGTTAATGCAAAATAATTCACATTGGAAAATACAATCCTAATTATCCATACAAAACAATAGGATCTAAATTAGCTGTTACTTCTCAAGAAACAGATCTTGGAGTCATTGAGGATAGTTCTAAAATTATTTGTTGAATGTTCAGCAATAGTCAAAAATGTTAGCAGAGTGTTGGGAACCATTTGGCAAGAGAGCTTTAAAAAAAAATCCATGATACGCCCAAAGCTTCAATACTGAGTGCAGTTCTGGTCACCTCCATTTAAAAAAGAAAAAGAAAAGGATATACTAGAATTGGGAAAAGTGCAGAAAAGGCAATAAAAATGATTGGGGGTATAGAAGTTTCCATATGAGGAAAGATTAAAAGTCTTGGGTCTGTTCTACTTAGAGGAAGATGAAGGGACATAAAAGCACGAATGGTGTGGAGAAAGTGAATAGGGAAGTACTGCTTATCCCTCCCATAACATAAGAATCAGGGGTCACCTAATGAAATTAATAGGTAGCAGATTTAAAAAACAAAACAAAAGGACAGTCAGTCTGTGGAACTCATTGCCAGGGATGATGTAAAGGTGAAAAGTGTAACGGAGTTAAAAAAAAAATAGTTAAGTTCATTGAGAATAGGTCAGTCAATGGCTATTAGCCAAGGTGGTCGGGAATGGAATCCCATGTTCTGGGGGTCTCCATACCTGTGACTGCCAGAAGCTGGGACTAGACAAATGGGACGGATTTCTTGATAAATTGCCCTTTTCTGTTCACTTTCTCTGAAACATCTGGCATTGGCCATGGTCTGAAGACAGGCTATTGGGTTAAATGGACCATTGGTCTGTCCCAGTATGATCATTCTTATGTTTTTATTAAGTCACTATTTGACTGTACTATTTTGCATTGTAGACATTCAACCATTGTTTCCCCATGTGTCTGTATTGTTTATATTGAAGGCAAGGCTCATAATTACTACACACTTATTTTTTTTTTTTTTTTTTTTACTCCCAGAAACAAGCTACAATTATGAGTGGAGCTTGATTAGTCACCCTGCTAACTATGAGGGTGAAATGGAGTGGAAGCATACACAGGCACTGAAACTCTCTCAAGTAAGTGGGGTGTAATTTAGTCTTGCTTCACTCTCATCAACACAGCATGAGATTTTGCAGTCTGCATTGGAGGTATCTTTGACTTGGTACAAGGACCACAGTTGTGTCTCCCTCAGCATGCTATCAGACTGGCTGTAGTCAGTGGCGGATATAGGGCAGGGCGAGCGGGGTGGCTTCCCCGGGCCCCGTGCTTCAAGAAGCCCCACGCATGCGCTGTGGTGCCCTGGCACATGCGCTGTGTCAAAAGGGGGAGCCCTGCGAAATTGTGCTGCCCTGGGCCCCGCAAAATCCTCATCCGCCCCTGGCTGTAGTATTGCTGGTTTATAAATCAATTCCACCTGCTATGCAAAAGGCTACATCTTCAGCTAATGTGAATCCACATAGCTCTGCTGAAGGCTGTGGAGCTGTTATGTGCTCAGTTTACACCAGCAGAGGATCTGGCCTAACATTCCTCAGCAGAAAGAAAAAGTTGGTGAGCTATAGCGTTAGAGTGAAATGGGACCCTCCAGTCCTTTTAATTTACACGTTATGCATCTCAGAGAAGTTTATTTCTGTGTTACTGTCAAGGCTTCCTTGTTTCCTCTGCCCACATCAGAGTCTTCACTTGGCATATCATGGTTTTCAGAAGAGTCTGATGATCTTTTAAGAGAATGCAAATGTGTTTTATGTGGCTCCATCTCCATCCCCACCACGGGGCAATAGCCAGCACACTTTGTGCATACTTTTATAGATGGAGCCCTGGATTTCAAGTCGCTTGCTGGGCAAATCTTGAAATGTTCAGATGATCTCTGTGAAATTCCTACCTGTAATTAGAAAAACTCTTTTGTGTGCTTCAGCTGTCAGTAGGCCTCTATGCCTTCAAAGTGACCGTTTCCAGTGAAAACGCATTTGGAGAAGGATTTGTAAATGTCACTGTCCAACCAGGTAAATCAGTTTGCCAGAAGAGTAACTAACGTTTTCAACACACGGGCTCATTCACCACATTTTTTAAAAAAGATTCATTAGTGGTTTTAAAGAATAATTAGTTGCCTGGCCACACACAAATATTTTCATTCAGTCCCGGACATTCCTTCAGGGAATTTGTTATAAACTGAACTAAGTGCAGCGTGTGGAGTCCCAAGCTGTCCCAGAGCTCCTTGCACCTATGGGTAGAGATGAAGGTGGCATTTTTTCACCTGTCTCCCTGTAGACTGCTGGAGGCTGAACTGGCACCTGCCACAAGGTAAAGCAGCAACAGTGCTGATCTAACTTAGGCCACTTTGAACAGTCCCCAGCAGTGTGCCCTCTAATTTTCCCCATCTGTGTGCAGAATTAATTTTAATATGTGCATAACATGAAGGTGATGTGTTGCAGGTTTGGGGCCAAGAGGCTTGGAGTGTAGGAGGGTTGGGCTACAGTGAGGACATGAGATGGGGGTGCAGGCTCTGGGGTGTGACTGAGGGCGAAGGGCTTGGGATGCAGGCTGCCCTGGCGCTTCAGTGGGGAGAAGGGGAAGAACATTTCTTGACATGTCTCCTGAGCGGCTGCAACTCTGGGCTGGGGAAGTGTGTCCCCAGCAGGTCTGGGTGTGTGGCCAGGGAGAGGCACCACTTCTGGGGTGGTGAGTTTGGGGCTAAGGAAAAGGCATCTCTCCCTGACAGTGTCTCTCTTAATATGCTGCTGCATGGCCATGCAGCTTAGAAAGGAACTTAGGTTCCCGGCCTAAGAGTGCTGGAGCATAGAGTGTTCCTATCCCTTGTCCAGCCTACAGTGCATCAGAAGGCACAGCTGGTGTTCTAACCCTGCCTCTGCTGACTTTATGCCACTTGGGCATTCCCTACATCAGGGGAATTCCTGGATACTCCAGCGATGTGGCCTGAAATCCACTTTGTGTGGCTAGAATGGCACAAATAGGACTTAACCTGGGATAAGGGTTTGGACTAATAGTGGTATATGAACATATCATTCTTTCTCCCTAATCACCTGCAATCTGGATCCTTAATGTAAAATTAGAAGTATTGTTGTTTTACAGCCCTTCAGTAGGGCTCCAAAACTGCACGGAATACTTCAGGTATCCAGGAAACTTAATTGCAGGTCTCAAACTTTACAGGAAATGAATGTTTTAGTGGTGCTAGGCTATATAGTGAGCAAAGCTGAGCAGCTTTCTCCTGTTGAATTATCTGGCTCATAGTTTTTTAAGAAACCACCATTTTAAGTGCTGTTCTTTAGCTTCTCGGCATAAAAAATAATAAATTGTTAGGTGTAAAGTTGCTATCTGATTACACACAAAACTTCCATTATTTTCCTCGCTGCCTAAGCATTAATCTTCCTGCTCAGTGGTTGGAGGTTGATTTGCCTCTATTCTGCTGAGAGAGCTATCTGCCAAATCTAGAGTTCTATGCACAGGTTGTCTTTAACATAGTTTTCTGTTCCTCTTTTTTACACAGCTGTCAGAGCGAACCAACCACCTGTAGCAGTTGCTTCCCCCAATGAACAGGAGGTGTCTTTGCCCACAACTTCTACCTTCATTGATGGCAGTCGTATGTACTGGGCAGCTCTCTGTTTTTATGCTATAATCCTTATAATGTTGTCTTAGCTTATGGATGGTAAATTTAATTGATTACCACCATCTCCTACGTATCATATAACGGCCTCCGTACTATATGTTGATAACATTACATCCTCTGTCTCTGTGCTGCTTATGAAGTGACATTAGGTTATAATGTTTGTTAGGAAATTTGAACCCCGTCATTTCTGTTCTGGTTTTTGTTTGCATTTTAATATTTACAAATATGAAAGCTTTTTTTCCTCTAGCTCCATTTTCAAGCAACATGGCATAGACTTTGAGCTTGATTCGCTAACATTTTGCAGTCATGGGAATGTGAGTTCAGAATGCAGGGGCAGAGAAGTAAATCAAGAGAGTGTGTCAGCACTCATTCATTTTTACTGGTGGCAGTGTTTTTAAATTCACTTTTCACAAGGGTAAGCTCCTGATACAGCTAGGTAGTTAAGAAGTGCCTAACTTCAAACATTTGAGTGATTTCACTGACCTGGATGGAACTAGTCGTGTCGTTAAAGTTGGGGATGTGTTTAAGTACCTTGCTGAATCAGGAGATATATGACTAAACAAAGTGCAAGGCAGAAGATAATCAGGCTAAATAGGTGTAAGAGATAAGTCTGAATGAGGTTCATTATGGAATAATCCGCTCTTGATCTCTCACCCTTTGTTTCCTTCTACTCAGACTTCACATGATCAAGTTGTGTGGGGAGGTGGGGAAGATGAAATACATCTAGTGGGCAGGGTTCAGGGCTTTGGTGCAGCTCCCTCAACTGCCTCTCCACTTGAGCCATATGCTAGGGCCATTTGATCCATGATGATCTCCTGCCCTCTCCTTCCTGGAATTCCCACTGTCATCCTTCATGTCCAGCTACACAGGGCCAGTATGGAAGTCTCTCCATTTAGATTGGGGATGCTGAGGCCTCTTGTACAACCACTTCTCTAGGTGCTCCTACTTTTCACAGCTCATTATGGGGTTAAGCTTTTGGAAGGCTCCTTTGTGCTTTGTCTAGGCTTTGTGTTGAATATCAGTCTAATTCTTCATCATCACCTCTATATCAGAGGCAGCAAGTTGGGGAGGAAGCAGGAGCCAGTGCTGGGGGAGCCAGCTTAAAAGCTGGTTTCCTCCCAGCACTGTGTCTGTGGTGTGGGGAGATGGACAGGGGAGGCAGAGGCGCAGCGGAGAACCCACTGCGAGTGGGGACTGAAGCAGTCCTTGCTTGTGCTGGGTTCCCCACTGTGCCTCTGCCTTGGAAATGTAGCAAGAGCTGCAGTCAGCTCTTACTACGTTTCAAAGGCAGAGGCAGGGCGGGGATAGCGAGCCTCCCCCACCCCCATCAGCTAATTGAGTAGTCAATAGAAATTCCATTGACTACTCAATTAGCTGATTAATCAAAATTTAACATTCCTAATTTATTGCAACATAACCAGGAGTTATCTTATTTCTAAGTATAGGAAAATACTGTTGTGGTTCAGATGCTATGATTCAATACGTGTCAGTAAATTGAGCTTGCTCTGTGCATTCTGTGTGTGAACATGTCTGGAGAGATAACGATAGAAAACCAATTAAGTTTCTTAGTATGAGAATTTTTAATATTCATACTTTTAATACTGGACTCTGATACTTTTATTTAATTTGGTGTAGAAAGTAGAGATGACGCTAAGATAGTGAGTTACCACTGGGAGGAAATTAAAGGTCCCTTGCGAGAACAGAAGGCATCAGCTGATACGCCCGTTTTGCACTTGTCTAACCTTGTTCCTGGAAACTATACTTTCCGGTAAGTGGGCTGCTTTCCCACTTTCTGTTTCAAGCTTCACGTCATGACTTCAATTCAAGATCTTTTTCGTTTTGTATGTCCTTTGGACCAGGGACCATTTTTTCATTCTTTTTTTGCGTGTTGCCTGGCACACTAGGGTTGTGGTTCATGACTAGTATACCTAGGTACTACAATAATACAAATAAACAACCAAATTCTTTGTAGTGATGTTTGCCTCCTCGAACAGAGGGCTATGTCTCTTGCAAATTATTTCTCTCAGTTTAGCTTGTTACGTTATCCTGCTGCCTCAGATTATGCATAAATGCATGGATTTCACAAGACTGGCAGGTTGCATCACATTTTGCTGTGCAGCATGATGTTCTGCAAAATGATACATCAGAAATTCAATCTCCCGGCCCTGTTTTCTGTAATTGAGGAGAAAATGTTTTCATTTAATTATTTTTCATTCCACAAGTTGGCAGCTGTCCTTGTTATCTCTATGTAGTCAACTGTTGTCATGCTCTAAAATTAACTGTAGACAGAATGGGATTAGGCGACTTCTCGCAGCAAAGCACTTGGGAGAGTCAATATTGCAAGAATCATTAACTTCTTCAGTAAAGCCTTTTGACTGTTACCATTTGCATCCCAGCATAGCCTGCTGAATCTGAAACCAGTCCAACAGAAAAGACCCGTGTTGTAATTTTGAGTGCTTGTTCAGTAAGACAAATTCTCCTTTTTTTTCCCTCTAGCTACTTTTAGTGTAGGGCCCAATCTGGCTCTCTTTAGGATGCAGAATGGTCACTGACTTCAACAGGTGATTTGCTTGCTAATGCAAACCCTAAACTTGATTCAAAAATCAATTTAGTTATGAAATAGCCTAATAGCATAATGTCACTGAGGTGTTAGAACTTGACAGGATTTCACATAAATGTGTGGAAAATGCGGTCCTCTGTGCAAGGTTTGTGCGCTAATGCTTGCTGAGGCATACAGGTCCATATTGTGTTCTCAGTTATACAGAAGTAAGTCTGGAGCCACTCTAATGACTTAATGAGTTCCTCCATATTCACAATACTGTAAAGGAGACTGGAAAGTGACCCATTGCCCCTATTGGGGATGCTAGAATGCCTTCTAAGCAAGGATCTTGAGCAAGCACTCAAAATTATAACAAGGGCTATGTCGCAACTGAAGCTCTTTTCTGGCATACAGGAGGTATCCCAGAAAAGCTCTGCCATGTCCAAGGAACGCATCTGCTTTTCTGAAAAAATTTTTGGAAAAGCAGGTGTGTTCTTTCGCCATCCTTGTAAACCTTGTTGTACGAAGAAGGGATGTGCTGAAAGAGGAGGCTTTTCCAAAATTTGGTGCCACGGAAATGTGCCAAATTTTGGAAAAGCCTCTTCTGGGGGAAAAAAAAAAAAAAAAAAAGCGGGAAAAAGATATGCAAATTGCATTTTGCAATTTGCGTATCTTTTTTCGCGTTTTCTTTGTAGTGTAGATACAACCTCAAAGTGCTATTCATACACTAAGGATTTAAGTCTGTCAGGTGACCATTTATTATATCCATCTACAGACGGGTCAGTTGAAGTATGGAGATCTTAAATGATCTGTCTAAGGCCACAAAGGCAATCTGTGGCAGAAATGAGAATAAAACCCTGAGCACTTACCTGCCAGTCCTTTTGCTTGCTTTGTAATACTTTCCTTCCCTTCATGATAGAAGCACTTTTATACTGACTGTGCCCAATTTTGTGGAATGCTTCAAAGTGCACTCCCGCCAAGTGTTCTGTTATATACATTAGGCACAACAGAGCTCAGTTAAATCAAGATGAGTTCAGATACCACAAGGAGCAGCACAGTGTAAACACTTTAACAGATAGCTTTACCTGAATTTAATTCACATGCAAATCAATATTGCAGTCTTAAAGTGTAAGGGGATTTCCATTTTGTTTATTGTTAGCAGTAATAGTATTTTGTACTGCATTGTTTTGGTAATGGAACTTTGGCCTCCATTAACAAAACTTCAAAATTTTGGGGTGATGCTAAGTCCCATTAAAGCAAATTAATTTTAATTCTACCAAAGGAAAAAAGAAGACCCAATGAATGTTAAGTATCAGAGGGGTAGCCGTGTTAGTCTGGATCTCCAAAAGCAACAAGGAGTCCTGTGGCACCTTATAGACTAACAGATGTATTGGAGCATAAGCTTTCATGGGCAAAGACCCACTTCATCCGATGCATGTTATGTTAATTATTTTACAGTGAATGTTAATTACTTTACCTCTGCTATCTAATTTGAGAACTTCTTAAGCAATCTTTTCCTCAGGCCAGGTCTACACAGGCTGAGAAAATTTGATGCAAGATAAGCAACTCTAGCTACATGAATTGCATAGCTGGAGTCGACGTACCTTGCATCAATTTTTCTGGGGCGGCCCCACAGTAGGAGGTCAATGGGAGAAACGCTCCCATCAGTTTTCCTTACTCCTTGCAACGGCCAGGAAAGAGTACCAGCACTGACAGGGCACCCTCAGTGTTCGATTTAGCAGGTCTTTACTAGGCCTGCTAAATCAAACCCTGGAAGATCAATCACCAGAGCGTCGATCCTCTGCTAAGTGGAGATATGGCCTCAGCTTTTAATAGGAATGAGTATGCTTTAGATGGGGAGCTAAATCCTTGGGGTTTTACTCCCTTTTGTTAGGAATTTTGGGACTTGGGATGAAATGTTGTCTCTGTTTGAAGTCAACAGGAACTTTTCCATTGACTTAAATGAGGAAAGAATTTCACCGGTGGTCCAGAACAGGTAGAGTTAAAAATTACAAGTATATTTTCAGTGTAGAGCAAGGCAGTGCTCGGAAATAATTTCCTCATCATTTATTTAAGACCTGAGTTTAGGAATCTGGATTTCCCTTGTAGCAGTTGATCACGTCAGAAACCCCTTACATCAGAGTAGGAAAGTGCTCTTGACTTTGCTATGTTTTAGGTGCTATTTTTTGCCATCTCCTGTTGCAGGAGGAAAATAGGCATCTGACCACAGAATTGGGCAGAAAGCCAGCCTAATGGATTTTCAATATCCTTCTTCCTCCTGTAGGTTAACAGTAATCGATTCTGATGGAGCAGCTAACTCCACAATTGCATCTCTGACGGTCAACAAACCAGTGGATTACCCGCCCATTGCCAACACAGGACCAAATCAGGTGATAACTTTGCCCCAAAACTTCATCATATTGAATGGAAACCAGAGCAGTGACGATCATGAGATTGTCAGCTATGGGTGGTCGCTTAGCCCCAAAAGTAAAGGCAAAGTAGTGGCAATGCAGGTAAGCTGATTTCTTGCTTAATATCAAAAGCTTGTTTTATCTTTTGCTTGAATTAGAGCAAATATGTGCCTAGAAACTGCCACCACATTTGTTAGTTATTTAAAATGCATTGTTACTCCCTTTTTGATACAGGTAAAGTATACACTTCTTGTTTTAAATTCTTTTGAGAGACTGTAGATGTTGTTTTGTTTTATTAATTGATTTTGTCCATCTTGATGTCTGCGAGCAGCACCATTACTTGTTCTCTTTGGTTCAACAGGAATGCCAGCCCTCAATTTCTCTTCTTGGATCCAGCTCTTAACAGCTACATTATCCCTTCTGATTCAAGCTTTTAGGGTTGTGTAAGTTGTTTCCATTAGGAGAAGAAATTGATGGTGGCATGTTTCTTTGATACAAACCTGTTTTATGTACAAAGAATGTGCAGAACCAAGTCCTGTTTTCCTGAACACAAGAGGAACACATCACGGAGGGAAGTTTCTTTGCTCATGTTTCCAAAGCTCTTTCCAGCCAGCTCTCTGCCTCTAAAGATCTCTCTGGGCTTTCTTTCAGAGCCACATTATAAGGTGATGAGTCATCCCTGAACTAGAGTTCTGATTAAGCCACGAGCACTGATGAGACATTCTGTTGCTAGGTCCAGCCAGTCCCCAAGCCAGAAACTGATCTGGTGACTCTTAGGGCAGGTATATATGTCTCATAGGAGAAACAGTGCCTCAGTCTGCTCAGTGTCATTCCAGGACTTAGAATTGTCCCCCACCTGCCTTAACTTGCTCCAGCTGTGGTCTTGCTCTATCCCTGTTTCTAGTCCTGCTCTGGCCTTGCTTTTGCTCTGGGCTCGCTCTAACCCTGCTCTGGACTTCTGATTCCAGTGCTAAGCCTCCTGCCTCGGACCACTTGGCCTGGCTGCCACAGCTTTGTCTGTGAGGCATGATCATCCCCACTGTCGTTTCTGACTACATTACCAGAGCTTCCCTTGCTGGGCACCTGGCTTGTCCATTTTGAAAATAAGGGTGTTTCAGGGCTTGCTGACACTGTTTCTGCACCACTATTGTTATTTTAGTTCAGAACTGGTTGTATTTCAATTGATACAAACCTGTAATATGGACTGAGTTATTCCTTTTGCTAGTCTCATTCATAGCAGCTTTCTACTGCTATAACTGTTCATAATAGAAGGTTTCTAACTTGGTACAGAAAAGCTCTGAGTCTGAGAAATAACATGTCTGCACAACCTGTAACTATAATTCCGGCAGTTACTACAGCCCAAGCAGCTCTCTGGTGCGAATGGGACAGTGGCTCAGAATGTCTAATGGGCTTATCAGCTGTCTGACGCTGAAATGAGAGGACATGTTACAATTCCTGCTCAAGAATTGGAAAGAGTCTTTGTGGCTACAAAGCTGAGGATTGTAGACTGTTGCATTTGCCAGTAGCTAATGTTTAGTACAGAAATGAGTGCTGATGGTTAATTTAATAATAAAATTATACATTAGCTAGCTGTAAATGATATCTTTAATTCAAAGACATAGGTGGTATTGCATCATAATTTGCTAGGGGGATATGCATTCTTATGATGCCATAAATGATCACTTATTAATTGAGTTGATTAGGTGGGCTATATTGGGCCCATTATATTTAAATATCAGATTATTATGTTATTAATTGTATGATAGGCATTATGAGAGAATACTTTATAGGCAATATACTTCTAGAACCAAATCCTGATCCACTAAAGTCAGTGACATAACTTATTATGACATTAGTGATATTAACTTCATTGTGCACGGGATTTGGTCCCTCTGCATGCTAAATATTTTCTTTATTGTCTTCCAATGAAAATGTTAATGATGAATACACAGTATAATGTTATAAGATGTTTTATGGATATAAAATAGCTGCCTCCATAAACCTATATTATCTTCCCTATATGAATACAATCAGAGAGGGGTCAACAAACATGTGGACAAGAGGGATATAGTGTACTTAGATCTCCAGAAAGCCTTTGACAAGGTCCCTCACCAAAGGCTCTTAAGTAAAGTTAATTGTCATGGGATAAGAGGGAAGGTCCTGTCATGGATTGATAACTGGTTAAAAGACAGGAAACGGTAGGAATAAACAGTGAGTTTTCAGAATGGAGAGAGGCAGTGCTTTTTTTGTGACAGTACTGCCCGGTATGCAGAACTGGCACCTCCAGTCAGAGCTTACCTGGAAAGCACGGAGCATACCGGCATCTCTGTAATGAAAATGGCCATCTTTAAGGGGCCGCGTCTCTTAAAAGGGCAACACTAAGCCCCTTTTTTGACCAACAACTTTTCCCTTGGAGTACCATCACTTTTTCTTTCTTTCTTTAATTTAATTTAATTTAATTTAAAATAAAAAAAGCACTGGAGAGAGGTAACTAGTGGTGTTCTCCAAGGGTCTGTACTGGGACCAATTTTGTTCAACCTATTTATAAATGATCTGGAGAAAAGAGTGAACAGTGAGGTGGAAAAATTTGCAGAGGATTAACTGCTCAAGACAGTTAAGACTAAAGCAGACTGTGAAGAGCTTCAAAACGATCTCACCAAACTAAATGATGGGCAACAAAATGACAAATGAAATTTAATGTTGATAAATGTAAAGTAATGCACATTGGAAAAATAATCCCAGCTATACATACAATATGATTGGGACTAATTTAGTAATAACTACTCAAGAGAGTCAATATGATGGAGTCATTGTGGATAATTCTCTGAAAGCATTCACTTGATATGCAGCGGCAGTGAAAAAAGCAAACACAATGTTAGGAGTCATTCAAAAAAGGGATAAAGTAAGACAGAATATCTTATTGCCTCTATATCAATCTATGGTACTCCCACATCTGGAATACTGTGTACAGATGTGGTCGCATTATCTAAAAAAAGAAATATTGGCATTGGAAAAGGTTCAGAAAAGGGCAATGAAAATGATTTGGGGTTTGGAATGGGTCCCATATAAAGAGAGATTAAAAGGACTGGGACTCTTCAGCTTCGAAAAGAGGAGACAAGGGCAGGGATATGATAGAGGTCTATAAAATCATGACCAGTATGGAGAAAGCAAATAAGGAAAAGTTATTTACTTGTTCCCATAACATAAAAGTGAGGGGTCACCAAATGAAATTAATAGGCAACAGGTTTAAAACACACAAAAACAAGTTTTTCTTCACACAGCACACAGTCAACATGTGGAACTCCTTGTCAGAGGATGTTGTGTAGACCAGGACTTTAACAGGGTTCAGAAAGAACTAGATACATTCATGGAGGTTAGGTCCATCAATACTTATTAGCCAGGATGGATAGGAATGGTATCCCTAGCCTGTGTTTGTCAGGGGCTGGAAATGGATGACAGAAGAGGGATCACTTGATGATTACCTGTTGTGTTCCCTTCCTCTGGGGCATCTGGCATTGGCCACTGTCAGAAGATAGGCCAGATGGGCTAGATGGTCCTTTGGTCTGTCCCAGTATGGCCATTCTTATGTTCTTACTACATGTAAGCAACTTTGCTTTGTCTAAATAAAAAGACATTAAGGAAATGAAACAAGTTGTAATAATAATGTTCATAATTTAACTTGTTAGTTATGAATGTAAATGTCACGTGCTCTATAAGACATTTTGTTGCTCATTACCATTGGTTTAAAAAAATAATCTGCCATTATAGCAAAATAAGAAATCTACATTTGGCACCATATGAAACAACAGTACTGTTTGCATAACCATCTGCTAGTGTAACTGAAATTTGCTTTTAAATTGATTTTTCCCTTGAAACACATTTGATCAGGCAAAATGTTTGTTCATGTTGTAAATTAAAACTGTATGTTGACTACTATACTAAGTTGCATTGTTTGGGCCATTTTGTACATTTTATTTCTCCATCTCTTGTAATCCTCTGTTTTTAATGACTAGGGAGTGCGGACACCATACCTCCAGTTATCTGCAATGCAGGAAGGAGATTATACATTTCAGTTGACTGTTACGGACTCAGCTAGACAGCAGGCCACAGCTGAGGTCACAGTGATTGTACAGCCTGGTATGTAGACTGCAGGTTTCCCTTCATAGATGATAGATTGGCATCATAATTATAGCTGTTTTTGAAGGCCCTGCTTATTTGAATCGCTCTGCATTGAATCTGTCAGCTGGAAGACAGAGTATCCAATGATTGCTGCCTCAAAGACTCTCTCTTGCTTTTGTCTTTTAAAGGTGAACAGCAAGTTAAAAATAAAATTGAGGAGAGCATGTCTGTCTCTGCTGACAGGTCCTGCTAAGCAGATAACATAAGGCATTCAACACAGAAGTACACTTGGACTGATTTTTTGAAAGATAAAATGCAGTTCTGTGCTGAATTTCCTGCACAGCCAGCCTGTTTAGCGAAGTCGTTCGGCACATAAGTCAGTGCTTTCATTTTGCTCTGCATTTCATCTTCAGGATTCCTTTTGTGGTTTCAGTTCTCAGTAGATGGCTTTATAAGCGTTGGTGCTGCTGGAAGTTGGTGGATGTCCACAGCGGTGGATGAATCTGACCCCCTATTCCCACTAGGAATATAGTTAAGTGGAACACAGAGATAAACTAGAAAAAAGTACCCTGAGGCTGATAATACAAAGCATTTTTAAGTGCTGTGTATGAGACGATGCAAAAGCTCTTTACATGTGATTGTACCATAAAAAGTGAGTGTAAAATGCTATTGTGGGGAGGGATGAACTCCATACTTTGTGCCCCATTCTGGGCACACCCTTACCTGCCAGACAGAATCTGTCCCACTCTAGGGAGTAAGTAGTTCTTCAGAAACCTACCGTGGAGGATCTTACAGATTTCTATAACCCAGACCTTTGTGATCTTTGCCTTTGCAGTCTTTGAGCAAATGTGTACCGCTTATCTTTTTTACATCAAAATGTCTGTATACATTTAAAAATAGACTGATAACTCTCACCGTGATTGATTAGGAAATGTGTTGTATTTTAAAATACTATTTTTACAGAAAATAACAGTCCTCCAGTAGCGGTGGCTGGTCCAGATAAAGAGTTAACATTTCCGGTAGAAAGCACTACACTGGACGGAAGCAAAAGCCATGATGACCAAGGCATTGTTTTCTATCACTGGGAAAATATCAGGTATCTAGCAAAAATGAGGTTAGTCTAATTGCTTGGCTGAAAGAGTATCCAACACAATTATCAAGGAAATGCAGGACTGAAAATAGCTTTGGGATTGATGCTGCTTTGCTTGATGGGATAGAAACTTTATAGCAGTGAGAATATGTAAAAGGTTTAAACCAGGGGTGGGCAATAATTTTTGAAGGGGGCCACCTCACAAATTTCTGAAGTGGTTGTGGGCTGCCCTGGAAAGGGTGGGCCCTCAGGCGGAAGTGGGAGCGGGGCCAAGAGGCTTCCTGTGCTCCCCTTCCTATAGACCCTAATTGGCTTGGGGGAGAGGGAGCGCATGAAGTCTTTGTCCCTCACCCCTCTGGTGTCTAGAGAGAACCACCAGCTGTTTTGAACACCTGGCATTCCTTCTAGGTGCTGAGCTCCCTTGGCAGTGGGAGGAGACTTTGCACGCTTGCCAAAGCCAGGCCAATCAGGGCCTGGGAGCAGGATATGTGTGAAGTCTTTGCCCCACCACCGCCCTGCCGGGGTGCACGGTGCCTGTAGTGAACCGCCAACTGTTTTGAACTCATCCCACCTAAGCTGTCTTGTCCACCCCTTGTTTAAACAGAGCAAACTGGTGCCCCACAGTGTTCACTGGAAAACCTTTTAGCCCATTGATTTCACTGTAAATGAGCCCTGATCTTAGAAACACAAATCTGAGTTTATTCCTAATGAAAGGTACTGCTGTATGTACACAGCCAGGGAGGTGATTGGAAGAGAGGAAGGGTCATGTCCTGATACTGTGTCTCTTTGTGTCTCCATCCCCAACCAAAATATGAAAGCAAACAGTGTTGGATTTCCTGGATGCCATGTTAGGCTGTTGCATGCATGTGCCATCTGCTAAGTGTGATTGTGCTGTATGTCTGGTGATATAGAGAGATGTCAGATTCAACTTGAAAGCTTGTGAGATTTCTGCCTGCGTCTTGTAATGGGACTGGTTGATTAGTACATAAAAATGTTTGTAAAAAATGGCATGAACTCACAAGGCCTCCATTAAAAAGTGCATAAGAGAGTTGCATATCAGTATACGGTTGTGCCATATGTTCCCAGATTAGTCTTCAGTGAATACAATGGAGTGAATGATTGCTTAAATTCCCAATATGTTTGGGTCAGGGTTTTCAACAACATACTGGACGGGATTGTTTCTATGTATGGATTGTATTTTTAACTTTAACATCTTTGGACAGTGATTTACAATTTTATACCTTTTGGGTTTGTATGTACAAAGTCACTAGATCCTTACCAAAAAGTACCAGATGCGAAGCTATTCAGCTATCACATTTGCCACATAGTGGGCCCCTTGTTTGCTGACACTCTGTATATTTAGTGACTGTGTGTCACTCCTATAATTACAGTAAATGTGTCCACAAGTATTGTAGACATATTAGAGCAGGAGAGTGGGAATTGGTATTCCCGGATTCTTTTCCTGCTCGTGACTTTGTGTGACCATGGGCACCTCTGTTTGCCTTTCTTTCACTTGAAGCATCTGCAGAAATGAATTGTATTTCACAAAAAGTTTATGCTCTAATAAATGCGTTAGTCTTTAAGATGCCACCATGTTCCTCATTCTTGCTGCTTGCCTGGCTTTATCTGTAAAACAGGTATAAAAATTCAGATTCTGAGAGCCAAATTTGTGTCTGGAGTAGTTCCAGTGCTATCAGTGCTTAGACACTGCTTCATAAATGCAAATGGAATAAGTGACAGAGTAACACCAAGGGGAGAATTTGTTCTGTTGTCATGATTATTTGCCTGTGGTGTTTTGTTTCAGTGGGCCAACCCCTGTGCAAATGGAAAATATTGACAAAGCAGTGGCAACTGTAAGTGGTCTGCAAGTTGGTACCTATCACTTCCTCTTGACTGTGAAAGACAGCCAGGGATTAAGCAACACAGCCACACTCTCTGTTACTGTTAAAGAAGGTAAGTCAAATTGCCTCTTCATGTGCACAGCAATGGGACTTGCCAGTTATATTGATCAATTAGAAAATGGAAGGAAATTAGAACTAGATGACAGATTGGATTTCAGGGGAACTCGGAGAAACCTGCTGGACTTAAAATCAAGATATATCGTTTCATATGTGACTAATAGAATTACTTCTAGGACTTCCTTTTAACTTCAATTACATATTCAAAAAATCTTGTTCCTTCTTGGTATGAATATCTTGGGGCCGATGGTCTCTATGGGCTAGCATCGCTGTGTTAAAGATGCACTTTGTTCTACTGCATGCAAATCAGCTGAGGCACTTATTGCAAAATCTGCTTGTGTGTACAGAGTGTCCCCGCTATAAGTCGCCCCAGGATACATCTGTTCTGCACTAAAGTCATTGATGCTTATAGGAACTGATGCATTATTAAGTCCTCCCATTCTCCACTCTTAAGTTAAACCAAAAACAAACAAACAAAAACAAAAAGAACAGCGCAAATGGAAGTCAGCCGCAGGTGGTGGTGGTGGAGGGGAGGGGAGTAATACCCCACTCGAAGTTGTTTTGCTATAAGTCCAAGGTTTTTTTGGAACATATCTTGGACTTGTAGTGAGGATGGCCTGTATTCTGCCAAGTTATTTCTTTGTAGCCTTACATGCCATTCCGTTCCGTACAGGTGGTACCTTCTTACTCAACAGTACTGCTCTGTGTACTGTGTTTTTAATGTTTTTTGCTCCTGTTAGTACTGCAGTACCAGTACAGCTGGGGGAAAAGCTGGTCTCTATATCCCTTCATGTGTATCATCAGCAGAACTGTTTACCAAATTCCAATTAGAGGTCCAACGTGTGACACCAGTGCAAACCCACTGAAGGCAGAGGACTGCACAGGTATTGCTGAGGGCATCGGTTGAAGACACTGTTGCCTCTGAGAACCTTCTTTGAGCTGGGGAGGCTGTGCTAGTGGCGATCAAGAAGAGAAGAACCCAGCTTGTGTCTCAGATCCCTAGTTGAGTTTGTGGGGCTAGCGCTTATGAAAAACATTTTATTTGTAATCTGAGAAAATCTGATCTGGAAATGGAGAGATAAGTGTAGAACTCTATAATGCCATGCTTACAGGGTCACTTTCCAAAGTGTGAGCACCTTTCAGCAGTAACCCTTTCAGTACTGCAGCGATGTTTCTCTTGACTGTAGTATGAGGTGAAATGCAGCTCAGTCATAACTGCTTCCTTGATTTCAGTAGAATCAGACACCTTCTCTCGCTAGGGCTGAATTTCACCTACTCCTTTGCTGACACTTTTAAACAGAATTGTTTTCATTCTCTCTGGCTGCCTGAAACTCAGAGGATTTATACTACAGGCAGGCTGCATGCGTTTCTCTGTAGCCATGTGTCCATTTAGGTCTTACACCTTTTAAGAGAAACCCTTCCTGTTTTACTGTCTTTGTGGTTAGAAAACAACAGTCCTCCTCGGGCTCATGCCGGAGGCAAACACGTTCTTGTGCTTCCCAATAACTCTATAACCTTGGATGGCTCCTGGTCTACTGATGACCAAGGAATTGTATCTTACCTGTGGATTCGAGATGGCCAAAGCCCAGCAGCTGGGGTAAGTGTTTTGAAAGTATTTAATTGGGGACAAAATCTGCCCTCTCTTACTTGCATACAAGCACTTTGACTTCATGTACCGTGCTGGCAGTTGTCCCAGCCAGTCGCTGTAGTAAGGATTGGTATGAGTCTGGTTTTATTTCACAACTGTATTCATGAATGATGCAAGGGGTAAATGGCACTTCAGTTACCTTTGTGGAGCATGCTCTGTTTGGAGGGGTGGAGCAGTAAGGTTAGAGATGCGAAAGACACTAGATAGAGCTTAAAAATATGGTCACATGACAGTAAAATGAGATAAATCTGGGTAAAAAAAAAAAAAACAAGCTAATGCACCGGAGGGGGAATAACATGAAACCCAGATATTCAAAAAGGAGGAAGCTCATTGTAAAGCAAAAGGCTGATAAAGCCCAAGGAACTTGTAATGTGAGGTGATGACAAAGAAACCAATATGGTTTTGTCATAGACCAAAGAGCTGATAATCTCCTTCCATAGGACACAGGTGGAACTCCCCCCCAGAATGCTGAGTGTGGATAAGAGCTCTTCAGTATCACAAAGATGATGACAAATTAGCAGGAACTGGAGGAGAAAGAGGAGCAAAATGATTATGAATCAGAAGGGAGTCATTTATGTGGGAACATTAAAAGAACTGAATACGTTTAGCACAATAACAATACAGAGAGATATGTCTGCATATATCTAAAAGGTATAAACATCCAAAGGAGAGGAATTGTTCAGAGTACAAGGAGGTAGAACACAGAATATTGGGATAAAATTGAGAAACAAAAATGTAGACCTACTCCTATATTTTTAAACAGATGTACATCTAAGTATGTCTGCCTTGAACACAAGTTTTCCTTTTACTAGCTTCATGAAAGGGGTGCACGCTTCATGGGCATATACATACCATTTAGGCTATGTCTGTGCTGTAACTGGAGGGGTAATTTGCAGTTTGTGGTGACGTACCCACGCTATCTCTAATCTAGTTTGCTGCATCCTCACTGCTATTTTTAGAGCTGATTAGACTAAAACTGGCATGGGTATGTCTGTACAAACTGTACATGATGGCTCCCAGTTGCAAATGGAGACCTAACCTAATTAATACTCACACACTTGCACTGGTCCATTGCAACTCCTGGCAATTCTGGGAAGGATTCTTTTGAGATGGACTCTGTTGTTTGCTTTTAAGGTCCGAGGGCAAGTGTTGTGCTGGATTCCCCTTGGATGACAATTGTTTAATCAAGACTGCATGTTTTTTTCTAAAAGATCTGCTCTAGGAAGTATTTTGGAGAAGCTCCATGATCTGTTATACAACAGCTTGGATTGGATGAGCACAGTGACCCGTTCTGGCTCTGAAATCTATGGATCCACATTCTGCAGCCAGACTGATGTACAGCTTGCTAGCCTCAGCCCTCTCCAGGATTATAACCCTCTGCTGCTTTCTTTTTTTTGTTGTTGTTGCGGGGACAGGATGTGATACATGGCTCAGATCATGAAGCAGTTCTGCAGTTAACCAATCTTGTGGAAGGTCTCTATACTTTTCACTTGAAAGTCACAGATGCTAAAGGAGATTCAGCTGTTGACACTGCTACGATTGAAGTGCGGCCTGGTATGATCATTAAAAAGTCCTCTATAAGCTGTATGTATTTCCACATTGCTTTGCTTTGCTGTGGGCAGTCTCCTGTCAGGTTAAAAATAATGGGTCTGATTCTCCACCACTTGTTCAATGGGTGCAAAATACTGTTATGTAGGGGAGAAAATGTGTCTTTGCTGAATGCAGGATGCCTATTTAAAATCATTCTTATTCAAGTGAGTTCAACGGCAATCATTCATGCAAGTGTGCAAATTACCACCAAGTTGACTGAGCCCCTATTAAATATTAAAGTAGCAGGATCCTCTTTGTTTACCTTTTTATCCTTAAGGCTTTAGGGTTCAAACAGGAATAGGTGTCACACACTTCCATATACAGGCAGTCCCCGGGTTACGTACAAGATAGGGACTGTAGGTTTGTTCTTAAGTTGAATCTGTATGTAAGTCGGAACTGGCGTCCAGATTCAGCCGCTGCTGAAACTGACCGCCAGTTCTGACTTACATACAGATTCAACTTAAGAACCCCAAGTGTCCCCAAGTCAGCTGCTGCTGAAACTGATCAGCGGCTGATTCCAGGAAGCCTGGGGCAGAGCAACTCTGCCTCGGGCTTCCTGTAGTCAGCGCTGGTCAGTTTCAGCAGCGGCTGACTTGGGGACGCCTGGGGCAGAGCAGCTGGGGTGCTGCTGGGTTGCTCCAGTAGCACCGCTCCTCGCTCCTTGGCGCTACTGGACCAACCCAGCAGCACCCCAGCTGCTCTGCCCCAGGCGTCCTGATTCAGCCACTGCTGAAACTGACCAGCAGCGGCTGAATCAGGACCTGGGGCAGAGCAGCTGCGGTGCTGCCGGGTTGGTCCAGTAGTGCCCAGAGCGGCGCTGCAGGACCAATCGGCAGCGCCCCAGCTGCTCTGTCCCAGGGTCCACAACAAAAGCCTGGTCTGCTGAGGGGGGCACACTATCTGTGCCCCCCCCAGCAGACCAGGGACACGGGGAGCAGAGCCGCAGCGGCAGCGGGGTGCCGCGCCTCTGAGGCTTTGCTCTGGCAAAGTCTCAGAGGCGAGGGACCCCGCCGCGGCTGCAGCTTCAGTCCCGGTGCCCCTGGTCTGCTGGGGACCATCTCTAGCAGACCAGGGGCACCGGGAGCAGCGTACGAACGGGGCTTTCTTGCCCCAGAGCTCGCAGGCAGCAATCCGCCACCTCGACCTCCGGGGCGAGAGAGCCCCGTTCATAAGTGCGGATCCGACGTAAGTGCGGATCCGACGTAAGTCGGGGACTGCCTGTACTGCTTTCCCATAGAGGGGTGACTGACTGACCTGACCCTCTCTGCCTAGCTAGGCCCCCAGGGCAGACCAGCCTCTCCAGATATCCTTCTTGGGAAATATGTGGGGTGGGCATGCAGAATCATATGCTCCCCTGCTCTGATTTCTGCCAGGGTTTACGCCGGACTGTGGCCGGCAGCAGCCGGGTAGTGGGAAGGGATGATAGTGCAGAGCTTATCTATTCCCTTCCCCCCACCCCTCAATCACCACTCCTGTGTGGCTGGCAGCAGCTTGTCCCATCCTGCCTGTGCAGTGTCAAAAGGCAGGGAACATCTCCAGGCTGCTGCTGACCACCAACATAACTCAGCTGCTGCTTGTTCCCAGGCTGCAGCATGGGCAGGAAAGGGTTAAGCCATAAGGCTGCATTGTGCAGCGGGGCCCAGGGAACCTAAAGTCAGGGGCTTCAGCGAATCTGGCCCGAGAGGTGGCTCGGCAGAGGAGGGTGCCTACAGGATGGAGCAACCCTCCATTTCCTGGGAATAGGACCTGGGGTGGGGCCAAGTCAAGAGAAAGTTAAACTCCTACCCCCGGGGTGGGCTCTGGAGTCTGCAGGTTCAGGGTATTAACAGGCTGGAAATCACTTCCCCGGGCCGCCACTCCAGAGCTTAGCTGAAGGGCAGAGAGGCTTTTTGGTACCAGCATTGTGTGGGGCTTAGGCACATGCAGGGCTCGGGTCTTGGTCTTTTCCAGGGAGCTGGCCCAGGCAGAGGCGGTGGGGGGAGGAAAGAGCCAGACTGTTGGTGAGCTGAGTGCTCCGGTCAGAGGCTGGTTCTCCACGTAGCCATAGGAGCAGGATGTACAGTGCCGGGGGAGCATACAGAGGAGCGGTGGGATGGGGGGGTGGGGTTTGAAAGGCAGGGGACAGGGAAAAGGGAAGCAAGTCAAAGGGCTGATGGGTGAGTAGCAGAGGTGGCAGGTAACCAGCCACCACCTCGTGCCTGCCCACACTCACCGGCCACTGCAGCCTGTGCCAGCTAGAAGCAGTATGTGGGGGTTGGGCCAAGCTGGCTGAGAGCCAGAATGCAGTGGTGGCTGTGCTGACAAACCAGCAGGAGGAGCAGCCAGCTCATATACTGCATCTTTGATCCATCATCAGCCTTACACACCCACCCCTACTGTCAGTCACTGATGAGCAGGCAGCTGACACGCAGGGATCTTGCCAGTAGCAGAACTTTCCAGTACTGATGAGGGAGAGACTGAATATTTGTCTGTTTTTAGGAAAAAGTTAGGACACCTGCTACAGGGCTTAAATATGGGACTGTCCCTTTAAAAACAGGATCTCTGGTCACCCTCGTCTAATTATATCTCAATTCTCTGTTTACGTGCTTTTGTGATACTATTTTACGCCTACTTTGCACAGGTGTAAATGCCCACAACTTTTTCAGTTAGTGGAGAATCAGGCCGCAAGGTTTTAAAAAAATCACTTTCTTGACTATACAGGCAGTCCCTGGGTTACGTACAAGATAGGGACTATAGGTTTGTTCTTAAGTTGAATTTGTATGTAAGACGGAACACGCTCCAGATTCAGCCACTGCTGCTGAAACTGACCAGGGGCTGACTACAGGAAGCTGGAGGCAGAATTGCTCTGCCCCCAGCTTCCTGGAATCAGCCACTGATCAGTTTCAACAGCGGCTGAATCTCGAGCCTGGGACAGAACAGCTGGGGCGCTGCCAGGTAGGTCCCTGCAGGACCAACCCGGCAGCACCCCAGCTGCTCTACCCCAGGGTCCACAACAAAAGCCTGGTCTGCTGGGGGGGGGGGGGCGCACTAGCTGCGCCCCCCCCCCCCAGCAGTCCAGGGACACGGGGAGCAAAGCCACAGCGGCTTTGCTCCCGGTGCCTCTGGTCTGCTGGGGACCGTCTCCAGCAGACCAGGGACACCGGGAGCAAAGCCGCGGTGGCGGCGGAGTCCCGTGCCTCCCCGGCTTTGCCAGAGCAAAGCCTCAGAGGCGCGGGACCCCTCCGCCTCCCCGGTTTTGCTCCAGGTGTCCCTGGTCTGCTGGAGACGGTCCCCAGCAGACCAGGGGCACCCGGAGCAGCTTTTCTCGCCCCGGAGGTCGAGGTGGCGGGACCGCTGCGTAAGTCGGATCCGCGTAACTCGGGGACTGCCTGTATTACAAGTAAAAACCTTTGCTTTTTAAAACTCAGAGGCACATTTATATTACTTATTCTTCATTATTTGTTTCAGTTTTGCATTTCAATCAGTTGGGACAATGCAATTAGATAAATCACTTTTATTTTTAGTCATTTACTGCTCAGTTACGATTCCTGCTCTCACGGCCATATTGCAATGTTGGGGTGAAAAAATGCTTCCACAGACTCTTCATTTGTTTATTATACGAAATGAAGTGTCTGTCTTTATATTTTTTTCTTGGTTTTAAGGTTTGTTTGTTTGTTTTTTAATCGGGTGGATAATTTTGTGGTGAAGACAACAAGGTGTGTAATTGGGAGATCTGAATACTAACTGGGGTTCTTCCATGGATTTCCTATGCGATATCATTTATGGTTAAGTCACTCTGCCTCTATGCAATGTTTTCTTCTGCATAGTCAGGATAATACTTACTATGTCACTGAGGTGGTTGTGAGGTTTGTGATGTGTGAAAAGATCCACAGAAGGGCAAAATATCATTACAATATTTAACAAAACCCACATTATAAAGTCAGATTTGCTTAAAAATGTCTAACTTTTTTGCCCCAAATATGTATTCCTTCATTTAGATAGACTCTTGTAAAAATGTTCTGTCCCATGAGTGCTAGATTTAAGCACATATTAGTTGCAGCATTGAGGGAGGCTTTTAGGTCCGGAGAAGTTGAGATCAGCTTGTTGGTGTGAACTCACTCTCAGGCTTTTAAGCACTGAACTTAAGCACTTAACTGGGTCTGGCCTCTGTGCATGAGTGAGCCCTGCAGGACAGCTGATGAAGAGACTTACAGCATTAGCTGTAAAGGTGCATTGATTCTCATTCTTGTGTGTAGACCCAGTGCTGGATTGTAACTAACCGGGGCACAGGGGAATTAGCTAGAAACTTAGTCTGGCATGCTTCAAAATTAACTAAAAGTCAAGGGAAGTGGGGGGGGAGTACCTGATTTACTAATCACTCCCTTCAGTCAGTACTGAAATATTTGTCAGTGTCTGAAAGTCAGTGCTCAGGTCTATACTGGCACTTTACAGCACTGTAACTTTCTGGCTCGGAGTGTGAAAAAAACACCCATCTAAGTGCAGTAAGTTACAGCACTGTAAAGCGCCAGTGTGAACCAGGCTAGAGCACTGGGAGCCACATGCCCAGCACTGTTAGCTGCTCCCCTCGTGGAGGTGGTGTGTGGGTTTTTTTTTTTTTTTTTAAGAGCGCTGAGAGAGCGGTGGGTTACGTGTAGAGTGCTCATTCTGTGGCTACACTTTCAGTTTAAAGTGCTGCCGTGGAAGCACTGTGGCAGCTGCCCGCTAAACCGTTGAGTGTAGACAAAACCACTATGTGTTTGTTTTCTCAGACCCTAAAAAAAATGGCCTGGTGGAGTTGATTTTGCAAGTTGGGGTTGGCCAGCTGACTGAGCAACAAAAGGACACCCTGGTGAGACAACTAGCAGTGCTGCTGAACGTCTTGGATTCAGACATCAAAGTTCAGAAGATACAAGCCTATTCAGATTTAAGGTATGTAGCTGTCAGGATGTATGTGATTATGGACATGACAGCTGCCCTGTGACAGCCTAAAAGGTACTAGCGGGTTGTATATGAGTGGTCACGTATGTACAAGCACCTAGGGAAATTGCAATAAATGCCCCCAAGAGAGTCATTAAGGGGTATTGTGTGGTTTAACGCACTCATTCTTTATCTGGGCTGTTAGACTTTTCTGAGTTTCTTTTGGGTTGCAGAGAAGCTGCCCAAAAGAAGGTCAATGATCTGCCCACCTCTTCCAAATCTTGTAGTTCAAGGAGGAGTATTGGACTAGGACTTTCCCAGGTGAAAAGTGATGAAGCAGGGAGAGAGGTAGCCCAAGGCACTAGCTTCTTGGGACCAGACTGTTGAGCCTTACTAGAGCTTTTTGCAAAAGGAGGATCTCTAGGTGCCCTTTTTTGAACCAACTTTGTTCAAAGGAATAAGACAACGCATATACTTATAAATAAATAAGCTACACTGAGGCCAGATCTACACTAGAAACTTAGCTGGTTTAGCAGTGTCAGTCAGGGCTGTGTGGTGGTTTTTTGTTTTTGATTTTGTGGGTTTTTTTGTTTTGTTTTTACATTTCTATACCAGCAACAGCCTCTCTATAGGTGTGTCTAGACTACATGGCTCCATCAATGGAGCCATGTAAATTAGTTTATTTGGCATAATCAAAGAAGGCATGAGGGATATACTTTCACGAGGCATAAGGCTTCCCCAGCCGACAGATTCGCATCTAGACTGCTGTACTGTGTCTGATCAGCTAATCGTTGGCACAGCGTGGCGGCCATGTTTATTTTAATGAAGCGGGGATTATTTAAATCCCTGCTTCTTTGACTATGCCGAATAAACTAATTTATATGGCTCGACGGAGCCATTGTAGTCTAGACACACCTTTATAGGTGCAGTTATGGTGACATAAGTGCTTTTACCAATACGAATTATTATGCTTGAAGAACTGAGAGAAGCTGTACTGGCAGAATACCATAAACAGATTTTTCCTTTTAAAATAGCTTTTTCACTGACAGAATTTCATGGGTCTGCAGGATGGCAGCAGTTTGATTTGAAAAAGAGAGTTTTTATTTTCAAAAGTGGTAAATGAACTTTGTGATTCTTCTCAACTCTGCTGAACTCATTCCAAGTGGCTTTTTGTGCCGCTACGTGGAAGAGTAAAGAGACATTGAGAGAGCTTTCCCTGGAGCATGTGCTTTAGCAATATAGCAGTTCTTCTACAGGCAGTAATAATCCATGTGGCAGATCTATGGAGCTTAGGAAACTGGAACTAGAGAACCTCATTTTTTTAAAAAATTCCCTGCAGACATTTCTTTCCTTCTGTTTGACAGAGATTGTTTTTACTTATCTTGACCTCTTTGTTCATTTGCTGTCTTTGTCATTCCAAAAATTAGATGGAGGTGGACAGACCGAATAAGTAAATGTATGTGTCTGTCCCAGGTCTCTGTGATCAAAGTTCCTTTTCCTTTTTGTACCCCGCCCCCCACTCAAAACTGTGATGTCCAGGTGCTGCTTTTTCCACAGCAGTATTGGAACTCTCATCTCCTGAGTAAGTGGAGAGCAGATGGTCACTGTACATGCTCACTGTCTACCTGCTTCTGAGTAACATGGAGAAGTATATACAGTGGATGCATTTGAGTGGCAGATTTAAAGAAGAAAGACTGGAAATTGTTGTACACAGCTGATCTTACTACAGATTTCTGTGTAGCTTGCACATGAGACCTGACAACATGGTTGATGGAATCAGTTGAGATGTCTTCCTAAATTAACTAATTGGTTTCTTAAAAAATCATTTTGGGCACATAGGGCTCTGACTATGTTCCTCCCAAAATGTAAAATCTACACTATAATCAAATGTAATGGTATCTCTACACTTTTAAATCCCAGGGCATGTCTCTACACAGCAGCGTTATTTCGAAATAACAGAGTGCACATCTACACAGCAAGCCTGTAATTTCGAAAAAAGGGGCTTCTTACTCTACCTTCTATAACCCTTATTTCATGAGGAGTAAGGGAAGTCAAAGGAAGAGAGTCCTTCCTTCAACTTATTAGTGTGGACAGCACCAAAAGTCAAATTAAGGTATTTCGACTTCAGCTACCCAATTAATGTAGCTGAAGTTGCGTATCTTTACTTATCTTTAGCCTGCAGTGTAGATGTACCCCCTGTGACTAATTTCCAATTAAAGGATTCATTCCCCCAAAAACCAAATCCTCCCATGCAACTGCAGCATAACATGACATAAGGATTTTATGCTGGAGTGTCAGACATTCATTGGTTCAACATTGGCTCTCTTAATTGCCGGTGTCCCTCAGCTATAAATGACCACTCTCTCTATTGCCCTGATTCTGTTTCCTGCAGTGGGTTTTGGATTAGACCTTGGATATTTATGGGAAAAGAGAAGGCTTTGCAGTGTGCCTGGAAGTTTAAAAAATCCAGACTTGGGAGGAAAGAGTGTGTCCTGCTCCCTCAACTTTTTCCCTATGAAGCTGAGGTGCTAGACAACTGTTATTGTTCCTGAACTGCACGGTAGTGCAACAGCTACGTCCCTCTGATGAATGTGGTTAACCCAGTGGCAGATTAAATAAAATATAGACACCAAAGAGACTGATTTTACATTTCTGATTTCCAGAGTATGGGCTCTTGCAATCAAACTAAATCTCCATTTTGTTTCTGCGTTCTCTCTGCAGCACAGCGGTTATATTCTACGTGCAGAATGGGCATCCTTTCAAAGTAAGAAAGGCTTCAGATGTCACACAGATGCTGCATGTGCAGCTGCTGAAGGAGAAGGCTGACTTCCTGCTTTTTAAAGTTCTGCGGGTTGACACAGTTGGTATGTTCTGCCTGCTGCTTCCTATTTCTTGAAGTTTACAGACATCAGAATATTAATTCACATAGGCAGCAAGGGAGCAGAATGTAGTGGCTTTTCTCCCTGCACTGTTTTGCTTCAGTTTTCTGAAAGATGAGGCTTGAAATACCTGTTTATTTAGGACAGCCTTTTGCCAGTTTCTTGCTTTCCTTTTAAAGATAAAAGTGGCGAAGAGTATCATAGCTGTCAATCATTTTGTAAACTAAGGCTCATTTACTGTATATTAGGAAATGTACCATGGTGGGGGAACTATGTTATAACACTATATTATCCCAGCTGAGTTATAACATGGTTTGTTCTTCTCTGCGAATTGGACAAACGTTACTGGAACCTTACTGCTATAATGTAATATAGCATTTGTGTTGTATCCCTAGTGCCTAGATGTTATGCTATTCCCTAACAGGATTATAATTAAGTCCTACCTCCCTTCAGGACATCAAGGCCATCAATTGTCTTATTGGTTGGACCTCTCTGGTCTGGCACCTTTGGGACCTGACCAGTCGCGAACGAGGGAATTTGCCAGACCAGAGGAGGTCCCCTGCTACTGGCTCCCCAGACCACTCTCCCTCCCTGCTGCCAGCCCCAGCCACATTCCTCCCCCTCCGTGCCCCAGCCCTGCTATTGGGACTGCCATGTCTGCCGCGTCTCTGGTCCTGACATAACTCCCCTTGGGTTGTAAATGATAAATTCCTTTCTGCAATGCCCCCAGTGTCCTGCAGAGTTCCAATTACCAGCAGCTAATGCAGCTGCTGTGCTTGCCACATCCCTAGCCCTGCAACTGGGACTGCCACGGCCCTTCCTGTGCTACTGGGGCTCCAGTGCCAGCCCCAGCTCTGCCGGGCTCTGAGTCGCCAGCCTTTTTGCCATTGGGGCTCCCAGGTCCAGGAACACCTGTGGTCCTGCTGAACCATGGATGTTGCTGGATGAGGGAGTCCCGGTTTTGGGAAGTCCAACCTGTATAGCTCCATCCCCCCAGGTGGTAAATATTGTAGAGTGGGCAGACCCCAAGTGTTTCTTCAGAATCCAAGAGCTTTTCACAGTGATGGTTGGGCTTTCAAGCCAAGTTTCAAGTTTTAATTTGCCATAAAGTCTCAGTGCTGCTGGTAATTGGAACTCTGCAGGTCTCTGGGGGGCATTACAGAAAGGAATTTATCATTTACAACCCAAGGGGAGTTATGCTCAGGATCAGAATGCAAAGGGATAGATACAAGCTGTGGCTCTAAAATAATCATTGATGAATATGGTGTATTTTTGCATTTCCTCTCTGAGGGGAAAAAAGTGACAGTTGTTACACTGTAACGATTAAGGGCTTTTTCAAAATAGAAAATTGGAGGTAAAATGTGCAAATTTGCCTTTATTTTTATTCACCTAAAAGACCAAAAAAATGCTGCAACTTCCTTGTATTTTGGACAGTAATTTATTGCTTAAAAAGTAAGTATATGAATGCCATACCCTCAGGGGTTGTGATGGTATATTTCTTTCAGGCATTTGTATGATATTCATGATGGTAGTGTCTCGGCACATTAATATATCTCAAGTACTCAGCTATTATGGAGACTATACCCCATTGAAATACCCAACAATAAACAAAACTGAACTCCCTGACTCAGGTCACTCCCTAGTGTCAATTAACACCTTTGACTTGTTGACTAATTTAGACCCCCAGCAAATGACTGGAAGATTAGGAACCAGCAGTGATTCAGTTTATTAACAGCAGCAAAAGCAATGGTTTTGGGGGAGGGAGGGGTATATATTTGTCTACCAGTGATGCATGGAAATGCCTCAGTGAAATTCCTGTAGCTCAATTTCTAAGTGACCTTTTTGTTTGTTACCCTCTGCACTGGAGTTGTGGGCAAGAAATGGGCCATGCATCACCCCTGCGCTAGGGTCTCAGCAGCGTGTGCATTACATGCTGCCCTTCTACACTGTAATTATTTTCACATTTGGTTTGTTCTTAGTCTGCCTCTTAAAATGCTCTGGACATGGTCACTGTGATCCCATCACAAAGCGTTGTATTTGCTATCAGCTATGGATGGAGAACTTGATCCAGCGTTACCTAACTGATGGAGAGAGTAACTGTGGTGAGTTTAGATGGCATCGTGTGGTATGTTCTAAGAATGATTTCCCTTTTCTGTGTAGAGTAGTTCTATAAAGGTATCTATGAGTAATACACATACTGAAAGTGAATTAACAATACATACGCCTGTCTTCCAGAACCAACCAACAAAACAAAGAAATGTAGTCATATGACATGAGAAGCAAGTCTGAGCATGATTCTGCAACTTGCAAATCACTCTAGCCCAGTGGCTCTCAAACTTTCCGGACTACAATGAACCCCCTTCAGGAGTGTGATTTGTCTTGCCTACCCCCAACACGTTTCACCTAACTTAAAAACTACTTGTTTACAAAATCAGACACAAAAATACAGATGTGTCTCAGTACACTATTATTGAAAAGATTGTTTTTACTTTGTCATTGTTACCATATACTTACAAATAAATCAACTGGAATATAAATATTGTACTTAGATTTCAGTGCATAGTATACAGAGCAATATAAACAAGTCATTGTATGAAATTTTAGTCTAGATGGACTTCACTAGTGCTTTTTTTATGTAGCCTGTTGGAAAACAAGACAAATATCCAAATGAGTTGATGTGCCCCCTAGAAGATCTCTGGGTACCCCCATTGATACTGTACCCCTGGTTGAGAACTACTGCTCTAGCCTGATACATCAAAACAATTAGGCACATGCTCAAGTTGAAGCACAGTAACAGTCTCATTGACATCCATAGGACTGCTTGTGTGCTTAGCTTAAAGCATGCGCACAATTGCCAAATGGGATCTGAGTGCTCAGCACCTGGCAGGATTGACTTGGATGTAACAGCTTCTTTAAAGGGGACATTCTTTTCATGTAACAGGCAAGATTCAGAGGGGAAAAAAAAGAAGCAAAGTGATTGTAAACCTTTATTACTTGGTAAAACTGTTGCTGAGAAAGTAGACTGAATTTTCTGGAATTCTTTTCCCCCTTGATTGTTTACTAAGACTTCTTTTCCCAACAAGTTGGCCAGAGTTCCATTTTGTAAGGTGCAAAATACCTCACTAGCACTGATTGCAGTCAGAGTTGAGGGCATTCAGCAACCTGCAGGACATGTCACAGGCCTGGCACTTCCGTGGGTGCTGTGACCCCATTTCTGGCATTAACAGTTACATGTAGAGAAGGAAGGAAGAATATGCCCCAGAGTTGGAGTTGTATTACTTGTGGAAATTGAGAAAATAAGGAAATGAATAATGACAGAAAATTAGGAGACTCTCGGGTTGTCCAGCCCATCAGTATTCCACTCTGGAAAACATGCATGAAAGTTTAAAGTGATTGAAAGCCTTCTAAATAATACTAGACATTGTCGTTTTAAAATACTTTTTTTTTTCAAATTTTGCATCACGGTTTTAGGAGAAAAATATTAAAAATAGCTAAGTGTTACTTCTGGGACACTTGGGAATTATTTTGGGCCTGGTTGGATAGCTCCGTAGATAACCTTTTTATTGCACCTGCTGTTGCTTGACAGTTTCTGATTTCCGCCGAGGTTCAGAGAAACAACACAGAGATAACACCTTCCCACTGCATGCTGGCGGATGTTTCATGTTTTAATATGGTGGCCTAGAGGTTTTTAGCAGTTGCTACAAAATACTTATGTTTTTATATGAAATAGTCTTGTCAGTTAAAATCGTGCCTTTTTATTTGACCATCATTTTCTTACCTTACAGCTATTACAATTATCCCTGGAAAATAGAGTTTAGTTGTTACTGGTATATATTTTATTTGACGGGACTGTCAGTTCTTAATTAGGCATACCCATTTGACACCCTAATGCTGTGGTGACTTTTTCGGTGGTCCACAGGAATATTGTCCAAAGTCACATGGCGTGAGCAGGCACCGCCATTAGGCTGTTTTACGCCGTGTTCACAAGCACTCGGCGTGTCATCCAGAGTGTCACCTAGGATGCAACTGCGTTGTCTTGCCAGTAATTTCCGTCTGAGGCTTTGAGCATCAGTGTAGCTGCCACCGTTGTGCTGTGCAGTTGCTGTGTCATTCGTCCTTTGCTACATGTGCTGGAGGTGGTCCACGAAAATTTTTTGATTGGCCTGGTGGTCCGTGGACTGAAATGAGTTGAGAACCACTGCCCTAATGGAAATCTCCTCTACTGTACTTAGTTTTTAATAGCCTTAATTTAATCAAATATTTTTAATAGCATTAGTTTAGCCAAAATAACAGTCCTAGTCTTCATACGGGACAGTCTCCTATTCTTAAGTTGAGAAATACATTACTCCTTGGCCGTCTGATTAATTTCTATAGGATCACTATCAGAAACTGGACCCATCTGTTCTAGCAGAAATCCAAATAAATAAAAATAGCACAGTGGTACCCAATCCTAAGTGCTGCTACAGTTGTTAATTAATAATAATAATTAATAATAAGACTGAATAATAGTAATACCCTAAAAAGTGACTGTAAAGATTAGCTTGTGGGGCTTCATGTTTTTTGTCTCCCTATTCCCATATGATATTTTTTCAGTTTCTTCATAAGAAGGTATCCTTTTCCTAACAGCTCACTGTCGCCAAACAGCTCCCCTGTCAGAGCTGCACTGTGCAGCTGGTGCATAGAGGTTCACACCTCACTTGAGTGAGATGCCAAGATGGAAAGAACCCAGTTGGACTTTCAGATCTCAGGCTAACTGTGATGGGCTGGCAAGGGGGGGGAGAGGGGAGTTTTACATCTCAGCAATGATAACTAGGTACCATTGTGATGTCATTTTTACAGATTCCCTTCTAAGAGAACTACTCTCAATTTCCAATCAAAGTAAAGAAAAATGAAGCGGGCACTCTGCATCTTGGGATCATTTATTAAAGCTGTGATATTCGTGATTCCTTTGCACATCGCTCTCTTGTTTTATGTTCTAGAATGGAGCATACTCTACGTGATGGTATCCACTTTCATTCTGATTGTGCTCTTGGTGGGCTTAGCATGGCTCTGCATCTGCTGCTGCAAAAGGTATGTGTGGGGTAAACGTGACATTGCTGCACCCTGTCAAACCAATATCATAGAACCATAGAGCTGGAAGAGACCTCAGAAGGTCAAGTCCAGCCCCCTGCTCTAGGCAGGACCAATTCCAACTAAATAAACCCGGCCAGGGCTTTGTCAAGCCGAGACTTAAACACCTCTAGGGATGGAGACTCCGCTACTTCCCTAGGTAACCCATTCCAGTGCTTCACCACCCTCCTAGTGAAATAGTTTTTCCTAATATCCAACCTGGACCTCTCCCACCACAACTTGAGACCATTGCTCCTTGTTCTGCCATCTGTCACTACTGAGAACAGCCTCTCTCCATCCTCTTTGGAACCTCCCTTCAGGAAGTTGAAGGCTGCTATCAAATCCCCCCTCACTCTTCGCTTCTGCAGACTAAACAGACCCAAGTCCCTCAGCCTCTCCTCATAAGTCATATGCTCCAGCCCCCTAATCATTTTGGTTTCCCTCCGCTGGACCCTCTCCAATGCATCCACATCCTTTTTGTAGTGGGGGGCCCAGAACTGGACACAATACTCCAGATGTGGCCTCACCAAAGCCGAATAAAGGAGAATAATGACATCTCTGGATCTGCTGGCAATGCTCCTCTTAATGCAACCTAATATGCCATTAGCCTTCTTGGCTACAAGGGCACACTGTTGACTCATATCCAGCTTCTCATCCACTGTAACCCCCTGGTCCTTTTCTGCAGAACTACTACTTAACCGGTTGGTCCCCAGCTTGTAACTATGCTTGGGATTCTTCCGTGCAGGACTCTACACTTGTCCTTGTTGAACCTCATCAGATTTCTTGTGGCCCAATCCTCCAATTTGTCTAAGTCATTCTGGACCCTATCTCTGCCCTTAAGCGTATCTACCTCTCCCCCCAGCTTAGTGTCATCCGCAAACTTGCTGAGGGTGCAATCCATTCCCTCATCCAGATCATTAATAAAGATATTGAACAAAACTGGTCCTAGAACCGAACCTTGGGGCACACCGCTAGAAACCGACCGCCATCCTGACATCGAGCCATTGATCACTACCCGCTGGGCCCGGCCTTCTAACCATCTTTCTATCCATCTTACCGTCCATTTATCCAATCCACATTCCCTTAACTTGCTGGCAAGAATATTGTGGGAGACCATATCAAAAGCCTTGCTAAAGTCAAGGTATATAACATCCACTGACTTCCCCATGTCCACCAAGCCAGTTACCTCATCATAGAAGCTAATCAGATTGGTCAGGCACGACTTGCCCTTTGTGAATCCATGCTGACTATTCCTAATCACTTTCCTCTCATCCAAGTGCCTCAAAATGGATTCCTTAAGGATCCCTTCCATGATTTTTCCAGGAACCGAGGTAAGACTGACTGACCTATAGTTCCCTGGATCATCCTTCTTCCCTTTTTTGAAGATGGGCACTACATTTGCCTTTTTCCAATCATCCGGGATTTCTCCCGATCTCCATGACTTTTCAAAGATAATAGCCAAAGGCTCCTCAATGACATTTGCCAACTCCCTCAGTACCCTCGGATGCACTAATCCGGACCCATGGATTTATGTATGTTTAGCTTTTCTAAATAGTTCCTAACCTGTTCTTTACCCACCACGGGCTGTACATTTTCATCCCATCTTGTGTCACTTAGCGCAGAAGTCCAGGAGCCGACCTTGTCCATGAATACAGAGGCAAAGAAAGCATTGAGTACTTCAGCTTTCCCCACATCATCTGTCACTAGGCTACCTCCTTCATCCATTAGGGGCCGCACACCCTCTCTGATCACCTTCTTCTTGTTAACATGCCTGTAGAAACCTTTCTTGTTATCCTTCACATCCTTAGCCAGTCGCAATTCCATTTGCGCTTTCGCCTTCCTGATAACCCCCCGGCATTCTCGAGCTATACCTTTAAACTCCTCCCTGGTCATTTGTCCAAGTTTCCACTCTTTGTAAGCTTCCTTTTTGTGCTTAAGTTCACCAAGGATTTCTCCTGTAAGCCAATCCGGTCTCCTGCCATGTTTGCCTCTCTTGCTACGCGTTGGGATGGTTTCTTTCTGTGCCTTCAATAAGGCTTCTTTAAAATACTGCCAGCTGTCCGGGCTCCTTTCCCCTTCATGTTAACATCCCAGGGGATTCTGCCCAACAGATCTCTGAGGGAGTCAAAATCTGCTTTTTTGAAGTCCAAGGTGTGTATTTTACTAATCTCTTTTCTTCCTTTGGTCAGCTTTTCAGCATTAAACCATTCTGCTCTTCTCAAACGCAACTGTCCTCTGGAAATATTTCTTTCTGTCTTTTGGGTTTATATACTTGTCCCGTGAAAAAGCAGTACCTGTCCTTTGCCTGTGGTGTTCCTTGACACTCTTTAAAAAAATAGTTATAAAAAGAGACTACTGCTGGAACCTCTCCACCTATAATTAATGTATATCCCAGCCCAACATCTGAAAACATATTTAAGATCTTTACAATCTTCCCTCTAGAGCAGGGGTGGGCAAAAGGGCCTCTGCGGGCTGGATCTGACCCGCAGAGGCCTTGCTGCTCCCCCGCCCTCAGGCCAATTAGGACCTGGGGGTGGGGGAAGTGTATGAAGCACTTTGAAGTGCCGCTCACTCCTGGCAGGGTGGGAGGAGACTTCATGCGCTCCCCTGCCCCCAAGCCCTGATTGGTCTGTGGGCGGGAGGAGCGAGCGAAGTTACTTCCGCCCTACCCCCGCGAGCGCGTGGCACTTCAAAGTGCTACATGCTCCTGGCAGGGTGGAGGAAACTTCCCACACTCCAATTGGAGCTTGGGGGTGGGGAACCGCACAAAGTTTCCTCCGCCCTGCTAGGAGCACGTGGCACTTGTCTAAATGCTGCGTGCTTCTGGCAGGGCGGGGGCAGGCGGAGGAAGTTTCGTGCCCTCCCCCACCCCTAAGCTCTGATTAGCCTGGGGGCAGGGAGCATGCAAAGCCTCATGCCGTGCACTCCTTGTAGGGCGGAGGAAACTTTGTGCACTCCTCCCGCCCCCAGACCAACCACGGCTTGGGGGTGGGGGAGCATGTGAAGTCTCCTCCCATCCTGCTAGGCGCACACAACACTTCAAAGTGCTATATTCTCCTGACAGGGCAGAGGAAACTTTGTGTGCTTCCCCCACCCCAAGACCCTAATTGGCCAGAGGGTGGGGGAGCATGCAAAGCCTCTTCCTGTGCTGCCAGGGGCATGGATGCTGAGGGGGAAGGGCTTTCCCACCCCCAGACCAATCATGGTCTGGGGGTGGGGAAGCCCGGAAGCATTCTGGCCCCACCCGTTCTGTTTTAGGCCCCACCCCTACTGGGCCCCAAAATTATTGCCCACCGCCATCTTTGTCACACACCAAGATGAAGCTGTATGTCCTGGAGATCACTAAACTAGGGAGTTCTTGAGGGAATGAAACTCTAAAGCAGAGTTGACCTCATGGAGAATGGACATAGCTCGGCAGGTTGGGTCTGGCTTAGGTCCAGGGAAACTAGCCTGTACTTTGTATGCTAACACTGTGTGTCCCAGGAGTCTCTCTCCCGGTTTCCAGCTTTTTTTTGTCCGCCTCAATATACTTTGTCTGATCTCAGGTGTGTCTTCACTGCACGGACTACACTGATTTAGCTACATCAGCGTCACTATGCCAACAAACTCATACTCTAAAGCAGCCTACTTGTATGGAAGGGATTTTTTTCATTCATGTAGGAACTGCAGCAGCTATGAATGACAGTAGCTATGGAGACAGAAGTATTCTTCCCTCCACTTATCTGCATCTGCACTGAGGGATAGGTTAAAATAGCTAAAGTGGTCCAGGGAAAGTTTTTATTCTCCCCCCCTCACCGAAGTGGCTCTGACCTAGCTTTTCAGTGTAAATCACATGTCAGCAAGACCATCAGTAATTCTCTCCCAAGGAAAACATGTTTTTTCTATTTGGTTCTCGCTGGTGCTAGTCATTGGAGTGCACGTTTTGTTGCTTATCAGACAATCCAACAGAGGCAGTTTGTTTAGATGAAACAAAAAAAAATGAGTTGTCCAGGTGTTTAATCTTCCCCACAATGTCGTTTTGGTGAGACATACAGGATGTTGGTTGAAAAGCTGTCCCCCTTGGACTACTCTCTCTGACATAGGGGTTGCCGGTGTTGAACATTCCAGACTGGCATGTGGCAGGAACTGGGGCTCATCTGCCTTGTGACTCCGTCCTCACTTGCCTTGGACTCTACAGAGGGCATCTGACTGGTCCAGAGAGAGATATGGAGAGAAGGGGTAGGGACTGTGGAGGGAGTACAGGGGTAGGAGATATTCTTGGCCCCTAAGGCATTTATAAGAAAAAGATGTATGTGTATAAAAAGATGTATGTGTACTGTGCATGAAAATTTGATTTACTGGTGTCACTATACTTTTAGCAGAAAGAGGACAAAAATAAGAAAGAAAACCAAATACACCATCCTAGATAACATAGATGACCAGGAGAGGATGGAGCTAAGGCCCAAATATGGTAAGATTTATTTTTAATTGGGATCTTTTTTAGCAGTTGATCGTTAAACTCCTATGTTTTAGAAAGTTCTCTTCTACACACACTTTAAAAGAAAACATGAAAACAAGCTTTTTATGTTACAAAGTTAAAACTGATTTTTCAAGCTTATGCACAGCAATGTTGCATGGCCCAAATATGTCCCACTTAATTTCATTAGGCTTTAATTATTTCCCTAGTTAACAGCTTCCATTCACAATGAAGGAATTTTGAATTCCCTCTAATGGGGAAAAATTTCAAGTCCAATGGAGGAAAACTTCCTGAACAATGGCATCCTAAAAAGTAACAAGTTTGTCCAGGAGCACAGACTTTTCATGGTCAGTTGGATCAATCATAGAGCTGTCTTTGTGTATAGATTTAATTGGCTGGTTTAAGCTGTTAGAAATGTCTGTGCTGCATGATGAGGTGCTTTAAACGAATTGACCATGTGCAGTTAAACAGAAGCAGGAGAAGACACGAAGTGCAAGCCACTCAGTATCAATGGGAGAAGCTCCATTGGCGTATCTGGCCCCCCAATATTTAGTGTTTACTTGTATAGTTGTTAATATGGATAGTGGTCTGAATACTTACTCTTAGAGGCAGGGTAGCACAGTATCACTGATGTTGCGCAATGCTACCCAAGAGACAGGTTACTAAATTTAAAAATAAAACTTTCCAGAGAACCTTTTGGCTTGATTGTTTATTTTCAGGTATAAAACACAGAAGTACAGAACACAATTCCAGTCTGATGGTTTCAGAGTCTGAATTCGACAGCGACCAGGACACTATCTTTAGCAGAGAAAAGGTCGAAAGAGAGAATCCAAAGAGCATCATGAATGGGTCCATCAAAAATGGAGTTTCTTTCAACTACAGCTTGAAAGACAGATAACTGAATGAGTGTAAAATGAAAAGATGTGCTGATCTGACACACCAAGAAAGAGTTGATCCACCTTTTGTTTTTCAAAATCAAAAGCTTCCTAAAATATATTCTGACAGTGGGTGAAGAAAATTTCCAGTGCCATGGAGGGGGGATTAAACAAACAACTAACTCTTGTCATTGGTGTAAGAAGTACATTTATTGCTCGTTTACTCTGTGCTGAATATTTATGCATAAATTTCAGCAGACATTTTCCCTATAGTAGACAGATGAATCACTGCTGTGACCCCAGTCAAGAGTGTTATGTTACTAACAATGGTGACTGAGGCTGTGAGCTATATTCTGGTTGTGTCTTTACTTTGTTTCTGTTACTCGGAGCTCTGTTACATTATGTTACGTATCTAATGTAAAACAGTAAAAGCCAATATTCAGAGTTTCCCTGTTATCTGCAAAAAGCAGAGTTTGGCTACAAGCTCCATCTTCATATACGGTTCTTAAGTTGAATACAAAAAGGGGAAAATTTGTAGGTAGCATTTTTAGTACATAGTATTTATCTTTATGCCCTGCTTTGACTGGTTTTTAAGGTAGCACGCATAAGGTGAAAATGACTCTGTTTAAGGGACATTTATTATCTAGCAGTTTCACTTAATCAGCTGCAAGCTAATGTGATACAAATGTATCCTTTTGCTTGAATATTAGGGGTCGTCTTGTTTACTTTTAGTTCGAGGTTTGGCTCTCTTGGGCTAGGGAGGAGGGCAAGACTGTCTTGACTGTTGAGCTCCTGTTCATAATTATTGTTCAGCACCCAGAAATTATTGCTCCATCACCTCCCTGAAATCTGCATAAGGGGATCCAGTTTGTACGTTGACTTCATTTGTTCATGGCTACAGTGGTGGGAGAGACAGACCTTTTCAGCTGAACTTCAGTACCTGGAAAGTTAATGGAGTAAATAAGCAATTTGCAAAGACCTTGAACAACATAAAGGTGGTAAGTAACAGTATGAATTTGTCAAGAATGGTGTCAAACCAACTCACCATCTTTTCTTTGACAGGGTACCAAGCTTTGTGAATAGGGAAAGTGATAGATGTGGCATATCTAGACTTTAGGAAGGCTTTTTGTCTCTCATGACCTTTTCATAAATAAGCTAGGGATATACAGGGGGATATTCAGCCTACATGGTGCTACTGTAAGGTGGGTGCATAACTGGTTGCAAAAGTGGTCCCAAATAGTAGTTAGTTGGGTTCACAGTCAAGCTGGAAGGGTTCACAGTCAAGCTGGAAGGGCATATTATGAGAGGTCCTGCAAGAATCCGTTCTGGATCCAGTTCTGTTCAATATCTTCATCAGTGAAGATAATAGCATAGAGTACACTTACAACGTTTACAGAGGATACTAGGCTGAGAGGTTGAAAGTGATTTGGAGGACAGGATTAAAATTTAAAAATGATCTGAGTAAAGTAGAGAAATGATGTGAAGTAAATAGGATGAAATTGAATAAGGATACATATAACGTACTCTTCTTAGGAAGGAACAATTTATTTGCCCACATACAAAGTAAGAAATGCCTAAGAAATAAAAAGGAGCACTGCAGGAAAGGATCTAGAAATCATAGTAGATCACAAGCTAAATGAGTCAATAGTGTAACACTGTCACAAAAAGAGCAAACATTACCTGGGATGCATTAACAGGCATTTTGTAAGCAAGACATGAAAAGTAATTTTTCCGCCTAGCTCCATGCTAATTAGGCCTCAACTGGAGTATTGTTCCAGTTCTGTGTGCTACATTTCAGGCAAGATGTGGACAAATTGGAGAGGATGTAGAGAAGAGCAACAAAAGGAATTAAAGATCTAGAAAACATGACCTATGAGGGAAGATTGAAAGAATGGGTTTGTTAGTCCGAAGAAGAGAAGAGACCATAAGAGGGGACATATCAGTTTTCAAGCACATAAAAGATTGGTACAGAGAGGAGGAAGAAAAATGGTTCGTGTTATCCTCCGATGATAGGACAAGAAGCAATGGGCTTAAATTGCAGCAAGGATGGTTTAAGTTGGACATTGGGAAAAACTTCCTATCAGGATGGTTAAGCACTAGAATATATTGCCTTAGCTGGTTGTGGAATCTCCAGTGATGGAGGTTAACAGCAGGTTAGACAAAGACCTCTCAGGGATAATAGTTCTGCCTTGAGCGCAGGGCTAGGCACCTCTTGAAGTGGGGGGAAGGCTGAGCTAGGGGAAGGGTATGTCCTGTGCTATGGAACCTCCCATTCTGGATTGTTTTTGGGGACAGTGATGATACCACACTGAGCAGTGTGGTATCAGTGGAGGTTTGGAGGCACAGGGTGTCTGGGTGCTTCTGGGAGTGGAATCCCATAGATCGAACAACACCGGATTTGGTACAGATCCTAGGGGAAACAGTCAGTTTATTTCTGCCCATGATGAAAACTGACCACTCATTCTCACCTTTTGTTTCTGATCCTGTAACCAGTTACTGATCCATGACAGGATCTTCTCTTACCCCATGACTTCTCAGGCTTTGTCTACGCTACAAGATTATGTTGCCAAAAACTGCCTTTTTGGCGACAAAAAAGAGAGAGAGTATACATTGCAATGCAACTCTTGTCCAGAAAAACACCTAGTTTTAATGACTAAAGACTTCCACCCGTAGGAGGTACTTTTTTCTTTTCCTTTATTGTCAACAAAGAGCCACCGTAGACGTTTATTTTGTCGACAGAACTAGCTTCTGCCAATATCCCACGCTGCCTGCCCTGATGGTTCTGCTCAGTGTTTTGATCTCGGCTGCCTGCAGGTATGTGTTCCTCCCCTTTCAAAGCTCTGGGAAGTACCTGACCACTGAGTGAGCTGCTCCATTTGGGGAACAAACAAAGAGAAAATCATTGGACTGCTCCTGTTTAGCCCTGTATTAGGAACACAGTGGCAGGCAGATTGCTGCTGCAGGGCGAGGGGGACAGGATGCTGAGCTGATTGACATTCCTTACAGAGCTTCTCTTGGGTGCCTCTCCCAGCAGCTGAGAAGGCTGCAGGAGTTGTGCAGGGATCAGCTCCGCTGTTCTATAACACTGCACTATGGGAAACAAACGCATACTGCATTGCATGCACCCTCTAGCAATTTCTGTTTTGTTGACCTTTGGGTGTTGACACAAGTTTTGTTGACACAGCCTGGTAGCCTAGGCATACCCTTTGTTTCCATCAGAGCTTTTGGTAAGGGACCTTGTCAAAGGCTATCTAAAAATCCAAGTACATTCTATCCACTGGATCTCCCATATTCACGTTTGTTGATACCTCCGAATGCTAACCGATTGATAAGAGGCATGACTTGCCTTTACCAAAAGTCTGTTATCTCTTCCATAACAAATCATGCTCATGTGCCTGATAATTCTTTCTTTTTATTTTTTTAACTATAGTTTCTACCAGTTTGCCTGCTAATGACATGAGGCTCATTGGTCAGTGTCTCCTTGGGAGCCTTTTGTTTTAGTATCCAGTCAGTAGGTACAGAGTTTTGTTTTCAGTGACCGGTTACATACTACTGTTGGTTCTGCAATTTCATATTTGAGTTCCTTCAGAACTCTTGGGTAAAAACCCGCTGGTCCTGGTGACTTATTACCATTTATCTTCTATTAACACATCAGTGTGGGATAGTACTTCAGATCTGTTGTCCAAAAACGGTAGTTCTAGTCCTTATTGTCTCCATAACCTCTGCAGTGAAAATCGAGATAAAGAATTCATTTAGCTTTTCTGCAATGGCCTTGTCTTCCCTGAGCGTTCCTTTAACATCTTGGTCATCTATTACCTGTAACCTGTTTGGAAGGCTTCCTACTTCTGGTGTACTTTCAAACATCCTCTTTACTGTTAGTCTCTTGTCTTTAGCAAGTTGCTTCTCAAATCCTTTTGTGGCCTGCCACATACTTGAAGCCGTAATCTGCCGGCGTTTGTGGCACCTTCCTATTATCTTCACTAGGATAAGATGTTCAAAGTTTAAATAAAGTCTTTTTGCCTCTACTGACCTGCACTGCTCTGCTGTAAAGCAATGGTGACATTCTTTTGGCCCTCATACTATTTTTTTCAGATTTGTGGCATAGATTTAGTTTGAGCCTCTGTCGTGGTGTTTTTAAATAGCCCCCATTCTGCTGGCAGGCCTTTGGCCCTTGTGACAGTGCTTTTTGACTTTCATCTAACAAGCATGCTTATTTTTGTGTAGTTCCACTTTTGAAAGTTAAATGTTAATACCTTTCTGGCTCTGAGAATTTGTGATGTGATTTCAGTGGTCCTTAAGTCTAGCATGACTCTCTTATGAGGCGTTCAGGATTGAATATAGCAAGTGCCAGACTTTGAATCATTGTAATTTTTACTTATGACCATACTGAATTCTTGGAGTCTTTGCCCAGGCAATACCCAGAACTGGGAGGAGGGTTAGAATGCATTGGTGGCATTGAGTGAAGTCTGCCTGTTTTTACAGACTGTGCCGGGCTTGGAGCACTCAAGATCCTTTTTGACAGACAAAATACAAATATTAAAAATGCCCCAGGATGCTGGGAACTACTCAGAAAATTCTATGTACTTCCTGTACAAGCGGCTAAGGGTTGAGATGCTAATGCTCTACACGAAAGCATCAATACTGTGGGAAGGACAAGCATGGCAACTCTATTCTTATGCACATCCCTTCAAAGTTAAGTCCTGAGTGCAGTTGATGTATAGAAAATTCTCATATTCATTGCTTATAAGAGGCATTTAATTAATCCACACTAATTGTTGCAGTTTGGGGACATCCATACTCAGACCATAAAACTACACCACTATAAGCAAATCAAAACCCTTTTTTCAGCATGGCAGAGGAAGGTGCTACTGCAGTATGATGTGAAATTTAGCTGGACACATCTGACAAGAACAGAAAGAGCAAAGCCTCTTTCTTCTCATTCAATCCTCATATTAATTGAGTTGTTGCCGATATGAACTGTTGTCTGAAAATCCTGACCAAGTTGCATTTGACAAGCCCAGTTATTTCATACTTGTCAGATGTGTGAGGACAACCTCTTTCTCAAGCATACCAGATAAGAGCTGAGGGACCCACTCCTTGCTCGGTGTTGCCAAACGTGCTTGCCTATGGGATGCTAATTTTATTTTATTCAGTTGTTTCAGTGCGTACACCCATGCAGGGGGAGCTGTGTGCAAAGGGTTAACAGCACAGTGTGTATTACCCTTCAAACCTGAGAATAGGTAAAAAATGCTACAATTTAACTTTCCTCCGACAACTCACAAGTCAAAACCTTTAGTTCCTGCTGAAGTTCATGGGCACACTGCCTGCATATCACGTGCGGATTTTGGTCCTCGAGATATTGGGAAGATAAGAGACTACATTATAGTGACCTTGAGTTTTTTGGGACTAATGGTGTGGAGAAAATGACAACAGTCACCCCCTGGAGAATGTATGGAATCCTGGAGAGAGAGATGAAGTGTAAGCACCCCTCTGCAAGAAGGGGGAGTGGAATAAGGAAGTGTAGAAAGGAAGGTCCTAAAGGATAAGAGTTATACTTTAGGGTTCTGGAGACAGCTCAGAGTCATTCCAGGTGTAGCAAGGAGGAAGAAAGCCAAAGGTTTGAAACTGATAGTACTTAAAATGAAAATCTATTTCCCTGTAGCATAGGTAATGAATTAAGTGTAGGTTAGCCACATGTTGGTATTTTACCTTGGTACAGAAGCATTGCACTCTGCATTTGGGGGTGTGAGCTATTGTAGACATTCTAGCAGGAATCGGTCTCTAGAAAATGTTAAAGATTGCAAACAATAATATATTCTAACTGGAACCATTTCTGAAGTGATCCTATTAAATTTATGTATCCCTTCTAATAAAGATTTCTCTCTTTTATGAGGCTCAATCATGTGTCCTCTTGTGGATGTTGCATTCTTCTGTATGCAGCTGTGTCATGTCAGATGTTCAACTCTGTCAGCGCAGTATAGTAAAAACAAAGAGATGCTTTAGCTTTTCTGTTCATACCACAAACTATAATTCCCTTTGCTTCTTTCAATTTCCATGAAAGGTAGGAATGAGTTCAGTATATTGAAGAACAGGACAAAAAAGACAAACTCAAATAATAATTGCAGCTCTCAGAATGCAAATAACTATTTTGTGTGTGTGGTAGTGGGGTTTTTTTTGTTTTGGTTTCATAAAAATGGGGAGGAGAGAAGGAGAAATGTTTTTGGGTCAGCCTGCCAGGGAATTATAATAAAAAGATTTCATTTTGTTAGACTGAACATTTTAGAGGTGGAGGGAGTGGAAGAATGTTTACACTTTTAATAAAACTAAAAACCACTTCAAATAAAATACTATACTAGCTATTTAAATATAACCTGCTTTCTTTTTCCCAAGCTAAGTATTGTTATTGCAGAGTGCCCTTCTCAAATAAATGGAATAGCCCAACTCTGCAATACCTTTTCCACGGACATGTGGATAGAAGTAGTAGCACTATGCCATCTTGTAGGTAAGAAGAATCCGTGCTACATCCTAAATGTTCAGTATAGCTGCATGAGTTATAGCTTTCAGAACTGTAGTACACTGAAAAAAGCATAAGCCTACTTTTCCATGTCCTCAAATACTAGGCATTTCCAACTCTTCCAGCAGTTCTGTACTAAGACAGAAGACTTGTACTGTACACAAGACAATAACTGCTTCACAGGTGGTAGACATTTATTACTTAAACAGTTATTTGAACACTCAAACACATTACATTAGAAAAAGCTAGACAAACTAATACACCAATTGAATTGTAAGAATTCAAGTATCAGTATGTTTTTTCTTCAAGGATCACAGTTTTTGCTAAGAGTACAACATCTGTAAGAAAGATCAATCTGTGCTCTTCGATGTCGATGTTATCTAGACAAACACACACATGCAAACATAGGAATCCAGGCATAGAGGAAAACTTGAGAAACATTTTTTTCAAGTTAAAGTTATGCAACAAAAGTTTGTGCTTCCTAGACATAGTTAAAAAATATCTTGTGCTAGGTAAACTGTAAAATTTTACTAACGTTTTATTTAAATTTATTCACAGAAGAAAATTCACTCATAAAACATGACACCCAGATTTTAAGACAACAAACAGTGTTGCATCTGTCATGGGGGCAACTGGTCAGAACAGTACAACTGGAGTGATGGGCTGAAGTGACAGGTCCACCTGCCTAAGATACTTCTAAAAGTGCCTGTGTGCTTGCTTTATACAAGCACTAGCACTTTGGAATGGGTGTAGCTGACAGTACTGGCTGTCTGCAAAACACTCTCCTGGATAAGAAAAATATTTTGTTTTAGCTGCTCTACTTTCATATAAGCCATAACACAATGCTCTAAAAAATCAGGGCATTATATGTTTACCTACAAGAGTTTAAAACTGGTTAATATAAACAAGTCATCTGTATACTAGTTAACCCCAGCAGCACACACTGTCGTTGATAAAGTACCTTAATTTGTGTATATATTGTATTTGGGACTTCTGCAAGGGCAATGAGTGTCCTTTCCAAATCCCTTTTGTGGCATCACTTCAGTACAATGCACTTATGCATTTTACCCTGGCAATAAAAAATGAGCTCCAGTCACACTTAGGCTACGTCTACATTACAGGCTTCTTGCGCAAGAACTGTTTTGTGCAAAAGGTCTTCCACAAGAGTGCGTCCACACTACCATGTGCATTTGCGCAAGGGTATTCATGGCAGTGTGGACTCTCTCTTGCGCAAGAAATTCATGTTGCCTGTCTACACTGCCTTCATCTGGAAGAGCTCTTGTGCAAGAGGGCTTATTCATCATGAGGAGAGGAATAACTTTTCCGGAAGAAGCCCTGTTTTCCAACACTGTACTGTAACTTTATTTGCGCAAGAATGCGTGTGCAGTGTAGGTGCTCTGCAAGTCTTTGCACAAAAAGCCTGCAGTGTAGACGTAACAGAGTAATACAAAAATCATCTAAACATGTAAAATGTTGAGTAGCAATCAACACTACTCTGTGTGCGCATACATTTCCTCCTATCTTAGGCAATTGTATTCAATTAAACCATTTGATAAGGTACATTCAAATAGTATAGAGAAACAGGTTGGCTCACTTTCACTCAGTAACTTAATGTAAAACAGTCTGGCTATATAGGAGTTAGCACTTTCATTTTTGGTTAACTTCTACTTCACCCCTCCAGTTTAAAGTTTTCTATAGGATGTTCCAAGGAAGATTCGTTTAGTGAATAAAGTGCTTATTTTTAGTCACAAGAATATTAATACACCATCATTTGCTTCATACTAAAGAACTGTTACATCATCTTTTAATGATGCTTTCAACTGAGCTACACCAAGTAATGGGGTGATGTACAAAGGCTCCCTCTAAAGACGTACACCATCCTTAATACTTTGTAAGTTAGATGTGTTTAAGTCCCCCTCCAACAGACATCTGCCAGTCCAGATCCTGGTGGCATTCACGGCCAAAGCCATAGGAGGAGTACAGCCTGATGAGTCTCGGTCACTGAGGAAGCTGAAGTAGCTTGTAGGGGGAAAGTTCTCCTTGAAGTCAGTTGGCAACACTGACCCTGATGACCATCCTCTTCCCTTTCCCATATAGGGTCATCTTGGTCTTACGCAGGGGAATGAATGAATCTATATTGTCATGTAGAGCTCATTGGCATGATTCCTCTCTACATCAGCTTGGCAGAATGTCCCTGCACTATACATAAAACCTGCTCCGGCTATACACTAAACTAGCTGTTTCCCAAGATCCATTGACTCACTGTGCAACCAGTTACACAGACTGCTGGGATGCACCCAGCCTATGCTACCATGGAAATAAGGTCTGTATCTGTTCCCCACACTATTAAGTTTCTTGCCATAAGTCAGGACCTCTTTGCACTGGAGAGGCTCAAAGCTGCAACGGCAGGTAGTGTTGCAATCAACACTGACTACTGACACAGCTGTGGACTAGCAGTTCCAGCCATTACTATCAATTCCTCTCCTTCATGGGCACCACATTATTTTCATTAAACTTTTCATGAGAAAAGAACTGAAAAAGTTCTACCCCCACCTAGGTGAGCTGAGAATAAAGTGCATATTTGGCACAAAACCATAAACAATAAGCTATCCTCCCCATTTCCACCCACTACATCAATGCATGAATATTAGGAGAGACAGCAGGGAAAAAAAAGTCTCTCCTCCAGAACAGACATTATGATGTTCATTGTGCACAGATTTCCAAATCCTTCCTAGTTACATAGAATAACTCAAACAACATAAGTTATTCCTCCCTCCCTGCTCTCCCCCCCACCTGAGGCACTCAAATATTGGTTATTAATTAAAACTATGTAACTAGTAGTATTTGTGTTTTACAAATATCAGCACAGAGCTAAATGAAACATCTCTCTCTACATTTACACAATAACGTTACTTGGATCTGAAAAAAGTAAATGTCACATTAATACACGGATAGTCCTGAATCAAGTAATTATTTCCAGGCCTTTGTGGATTGCATCATTTTTGCAAATTATAAGCCCCCAAAGCAGACATACTTTATTTCTAGGTACTCATCAACACCATATTTTGAACCTTCTCGTCCTAAGCCAGACTCTTTTACGCCACCAAAAGGGCACTCCACAGAGGATATAATTCCTTCATTAACACCAACCATTCCAACCTCCAGCTGCTCTGCAACTCTCCAGATCTGCGCTGTGTCTCGAGAATAGAAATATCCTGCCACATGAATGTAAAAGTGCATTATTAAAATAGAACAAAAATCAAAAGGTCATGGTAGCAGAAGGTTCTGGGGAAGGTACTTATTAGCAAACAGAACAATCAAAATTAAATTCTTCATCTCATGCAACATTAAGCTCAAGCCTGTGGCTGCACAGTGGTGTATCTGCAAAAGAAGAACATACCTGCTAAACCCACGCTGGCTGAATTTGCTATAGCAACAGCTTCTGCTTCAGTATCAAACCTGCCAAATAGAGAGAAGCAGATACCAGTGAGACCTGTAATCAATGCAGCAGGGGGAAAAGAAAGTAACCCTTAGTGCCTTCTTGTTCTCTGGATACTGAGAAGCAAATGGGATAAAGTGAATGTAGGCTTGCTCTCTGTGGTATTTCCAGTGTTTATAATTTAATTTTCAGTCTCAAGCAAGGGTGCTTTTGCTATTTAAAAATGTGCTAAGATTTGTCAACTAATGTCTAGACAGTATCTCACGCCTGGGAAAGATTTATTAATTTTCCCCTGCACTGAGTCCTATCAGCTTCAACCATGCTGAAAAAAAAACACTCAGAGAGAGAGACACAACTGTCCCAAGTGTATTTTGATCAGATAAACATAATACAGTAAAACTCCATTGGTCCAGCATCCAGTGCTCTGGCACTCCTGATGGTCCGACACCATTGGGAACCCGGAAGCAGCCAGACAACTGAAGCTGCTCTGCGCCCAGCTTCCCTGATTCAGCCTGAAACTCCCCAGCAGCTGAATTGGGGAAGCAGGGGCAGAGCAGCTGGGGTGCTGTTGGGTTGGTCCCATAGCGCTGCTCCTCGAGGGGCGGCGCTACGGGACCAACCCGGCAGCACCCCAGCTGCTCTGCCCCAGGTGTCCCAATTCAGCCGCTGCTGAAACTGACCAGCGGCTGCTTCCAGGAAGCCCAGGGCAGAACAGCTCTGCCCCGGGCTTCCTGGAGTCAGCCGCTGATCAGTTTCAGCAGCGGCTGACTGGGGGACGCCTGGGGCAGAGCAGCTGGGGTGCTGCCAGGTTGGTCCCGTAGTGCAGAGGGGCAACGCTACCAGACCAACCTGGCAGCACCCCAGCTGCTCTGCCGCAGGCGTCCCTGATTCAGCCGCTGCTGAAACTGACCAGCAGCGGCTGAATCGGAGACACCTGGGGCAGAGCCGGACTATCGGGGGGGGGGGGAGCTATGAAGGGTTTGGGGTGGCATCCTCCAGACCCCTCATAGCCCCCCCTTCCGATAGTCCGGCATATCTGATAATCCAGCACCCCCTGGGTCCTAAAGGTGCCGGATTATCGGAAGTTTACTGTACTATTAGGTCAAGTGACATGATGAAAAAGCTTCCATATCCCATAGAGGAGCATGAAATTGATGGCCTCTTGTTATCCTCCCTTGTTAAACTGCAGGTGTCATTTAAGAAAAATTCTCATTTAATAAAATAAAGCGTGCGTGCACCGTAATCTCACAAGCCTAAAGGACCTAAGAAAAAGTGGTGTAATAGTTAAAAATGCAGACTGCATACTTATTCACATGTCAAATATTTTTCTGAAGTATACTAAATTCCCTCTATACTAATCTGAAGAATGGAATATCTTACTTGATAACTGGTGCTAACGGACCAAATGTCTCTTCTTGCGTGCAAAGCATTTTTGTTGTGACATTGCTGAGCAGAGTAGGCTCAAAGAAATTCTTTCCAAAGCTGTGTCGTTTCCCTCCTGTCATGATAGATGCTCCTTGAGAAACTGCATCGCTAATGTGTCTCTCTACCTAAGATGAACACAAATAAGATACTCAAGCTAGCATTTAGCAGAAAAGATTTGGTTTAGTTTTCCTTGAATACACAATAAGATTCCCCAAAATTAAACAGGACATTAGACAAAAGGGGTTTAATCTCCTCCTTCAGAGGACTGAGACCTGTTTAAAATCTCCCTTTCTGATGAATTTTCATCTCTCCGCCTGAACGTCACCTGAATTTTAGACATAGACAAGGATAACTTTCAATGCAGGGATGAAATTCAGTAAAGATTTACACACAAGCGTAACATTATGGATGCTTATTAGTCCTGTTGAAGCCAAGGGAAGTACTCACATTGTGTAAAGTTAAGCACATATGTAAGTCTTTGCAGGATAAGGTCACACATTCACGGTCAGCATTTTCACATACAGACAGAGAAGACTGTCGTCCTTACCTACTGACAGAAATAACTATCTTATCTCCAGGGCTCGACAATCTATGTAATCTACTCGTCCGTGGCGAGCAGATTAAAACCCGGAAGAGCAGGTTTCAGGAGATCTGCGCATGCACAAATCGCTGGACAGAACGGCTGGAGAGTGGGGCTCGCTGCGGCTCGTCGAGCCCTGCTTATCTCAATAGCAAGTCGGAAGGATGGTATTCGAGGGACCATATCTCAATCAATACTCTAATGGACAGAATTCACATTAAAGTAACATCTATGACCACTAGCACGGATGGATAAAAATTGATGATTTATTTTTAATGGATTTTAAATGGATTTTTAATTTTTTTTAAAAATAAGGCCTTAAAAATAAATCTGAATTTATGGTAACCTATGGTAAGGCCTAAACTTGCTATGATCTATTCAAATCATTTCAATAGATTAATTAAAAAAAAAAAAAAACAAAAAAACAAAAAAAAACTTACATTACATCAGTGAATCTTCTGCAAATTTTTATAAGTTAGAGTACTATTTTTTTTTAAAGTATAAACATAATCGGGCAGGGTAGTGAATCTAAGTACAGTAATTACTCGTTTAACATGTGCTTCTTTAACACATTCCCGCTTAACATGTTTTCGCAATAGCATGATTTTTTTTTTTAGGGAATGTTTTTCGAATAACATGACCATCCCCAAAATAACACGAAAATAATCAAGTGGCAGACTACTTCGTGTAGCGGGATAAGTTGGTGAAAATAGTGGTAATACGCATGAGCGGATAAATACACGTGGTCACAGAGCTCCTCTGCTCACTCACTTGTTTATCTTTGTTTTAACAAACCGCGGCGACTTACGTTGCTAGATATCTAATGTTGACATTGACGACCCAGCACCAACAAAAAATTGACTTCGCCACCACCACCTGAAATGCAATCCCCCTCCTCCCCCCCGCCTTTTCCATTATTTTTAATGGGAAAATTGACCCTGCATAGCACATTTTCGCTTAGCACAAACATTTTCAGAAACACATCAATGTGTTAAATGAGGAATTACTGTATGTCATAATGTCATATGATGCACTAAGTATCTACGTTATTTTTAATCTTTACAGCAGTGTGAATGGTGGCATTGGGACCTTTCCTAATGCAGGTATTTTCAGTTTCTAGTGTGGTGAAAAGTGTGTTTTAATTTTACTTTTGAATTCAGTTTAGCCAGCTGGTGCAGAGAAGATATTTTCTTCCTCTGGATTAATTCATCCAAATTAAGAAAACCAACTGGGGGCTGGAAAAAGTAGGAAAGCTTGTTTCCCCCTTCCAATCTATGACCAATAATTAAAAAAAAACCCCTTCAGGTGGGAGAAGATGAACTCTACTAATTCTAAACATCTGAAGGAGATGGGGCCAGATTTTCAAAGATATTTAGACACCTAAAGATGCAGATAGGCATCTAGTGGGCCATGGCTTAGTGACAAAAATTAGGAATAAAAAATTATCTAATAAATAAATGCCATTTTTAATTTCCATAATAGAAATGAAGAATCTGAATAAATGTATGTTAATACATATAACTACTTATATAAATGAGAAAACAAAAACTCTATCATGCTACCTAGAGATATGAATACTCCCACTATAACTCCCACAGTCTGTTAAGCTTTTACAAATGTTCTCCAGAAGAATACCTCTCAGAATATAATTGGAAAGAAAGGATTGATCATGGTAGATTATTCCTTTTTATTTTCCTAGTTTAATGAAGCAATGATGGCTGTAATTACTCCTGTTCACCTCATTGTGGGCTTTGAGTAGAAAATACTTTCTACAATTTCAGAGATAAAGTAGGTGAAATAATAGCTTTTGATGGTGAGACAGTCAAGCTTTCAAGCCATTCAGAGCTCTCTTCTTGAGATTTTGCAAAGATCACCTCAAAATGCAAGGTCGAAGAGATTATTTAGCATAAGTAAATAGCATATATTATAAGAGTAGAGTAGCAAATATAGCCTTACAAAACAGGCATTAGACAAAACTGAGTATACCCGTTTAATACTTTATAAAAATATAAATTAAAATTTCAAAAGCGAAATTCAGTGTATTTTTTATTTATATGTACATACCTTTTCTATTGCTTTTTCATTAATTAATGGCCCTTGAGTAGTTCCTTCATCAAATCCATTTCCTACACGTAACTCTCTCTCAATGGCTTTAGCAAATTTTTCCACAAATGCATCATGGATCCTTTTTTGCACCAAAAATCGGTTTGTGCAAACACATGTCTGCAAACAAACATGAAAGAACAACAAAACATAAAGCTTAGTGCTTTTTCACTTTTTTTTACAGCACAGTAACTGTTTACCATTACAATTCCTTCCATGCCTCCTCTTCACTCACATAGGCTGTTCCCAAAGTTTCCACTTCTCTCATTACAACACCCTGAATATCAAACACTAACAAGCTGGAAGTGTTTCCCTGAAACACCTCACCACATTATCAGGTGTGGTTCCTGCTAGGAAAGGGTTAATTGGGTTCTGGTGACTCTCTAATTAATATCTGTAACTTCCAAGATATAAAGGAAGTGGGAATTATCCTCTAATAAAAGGCTAGAGAGTGTGGGTTTAGTAGCAGTTAGCACCTAAGCTGAAGAGAAGGTAGGAACAGATATTTCTGTTACCTTATTATGTTTCCCTTTGTTAAGATGGTCAAATCTCATAGAAAGGGGAGTCTGGATTTTTCAGGCTGGGTTCATAGGCTAGGAGAAGAACACCTGCTCACACTGACCCTTTGTTCTAGTCACATCCTCCTCTCTTCCTCCCTTGATTGCTACAGCCTATTATTGTTTGATGTTCTCCAACAAATAACTGCTAAAATAATGCTCTCCTGCAGGTTAGACTGTATTATCTACCTTTGATTCCCTTTGGTAACTTTTTACATCAAGTCTAAATTCCTTACTCTTGCATATGAGAGCCTATAGTATAGATTAAGGATGTTAAGAGTTGGTGGGGGTTGCTGCTGGAGCTGCCCCAGTGCCTGGCCCCAAACAGAGTGCTGGGCCTGCCATGGGCAGAGGCTGTTTTGCAGCAGCCTCTCCTGCCCCTCTGTTCTGCTGTCTCTCAGAGGCATCAGTGCAGTGGGCGGGATTCGGATTTAAGCTGGCTCCTCTTCTCTTCCCCCCCCCCCCCCCCCCCCCCCCCCCCCACCACCTTGTTGCCTCTGATACAGAAGTAGCGGGGGAAGCAAGTAGTCAAGTCATTTACATCCCTAGCCTAGACAGACTCTGAGGTTATGTCTACACTACCACCCTAGTTCGAACTAGGGTGGTTAATGTAGGCAACCAAGGTTGCAAATGAAGCCCAGGATTTAAATTTCGCGGGCTTCATTTGCATCTTGCCAGGTGCCGTCATTTTTAAATCCCCGCTAGTTCGGACTCCGTGCCCGCGGCTACACGCGGCACGGAGTAGGTAGTTCGGATTAGTCTTCCTATTCCTAGGCTATGGGCACAAGGAATACAGGATTAGGTGCACATTCTTACAAACAGGTTTGGTTGCCCAAAAACTGAACCACTAACTTAAAATATGCTTTGCTGTGCCTACTTCAATGGCCTGAAATAAGAATGGTCTTAGCTCAATTCCCCATTCAGTTCCCATTCTTTGGGAATTCATGTGAATTTTTTGCTTGTGAAATGTCCATATGACAAAATCATTTATGTTGTCAGTTTCAGCAGGACTGCCACTGAACTGGCAATGTAGACTCACTTTCTCAATACTATAGGTAATGACTAAAATGCATTGCCATGATAATGCTGCTACCTACGCTTTATTTGTTCAGTGGATAGGGGACTGTAAATCCGCAAGCAAATCAAATTAGTCAAATCCAGGTTAATCACCCTTCTCTTCTCCCCCCCACAAAAAGGCTCTCATGCTCCACAAGATAAAACAGGCAAGGTAGAACTCACCTGCCCTGAGTTTCTGTATTTAGAAGCTAATGCTCCTGCAACTGCTCGGTCCACATCAGCACTATCAAACACTATAAATGGAGCATGCCCTCCAAGCTCCATGGAAACCCGCTTCACAGTCCCTGCAGCATGGTGCAGCAATACCTATACGTATAAAGCAAACATAGAACAGGATAAGTGTAACTGATTAGTTATCTGAAGAATCAGAATTTAAAGGTGGAGGGGGACTAACTTTGGCAGGGGATGAACTCCCATGATGAACCTACAAGATCACCACAGTGTCTGTCCATCTTTTTCATTCCCTTGCCAATTGTATCCTCTGTTTTTCCAGTGGGAAAAACCCCATTAGCATTAAGAAGAACAAGATTTCACCCAATAACTTTGTCCAGCGTTTATTTAACTAGAACTTAAGGACTAGCTTTTCTACTTTCCCTTTCAAGATTGTTCCACAATACAACGGAGCTTGCTGTTAGGATTTTTCTCCTGATATCCAGCTTAAATTTTCCTTGGCTCACTGTCACCACATTCCTCCTCAGACCATTTTAGAGAATGCCTCTTCCTCCTACAGGGAAAGATTCTGCCATCTTACCCCACGCTCCAGTGTCTTATTCCTCAAATAGTCCTACTGATTTCCATGACACTATTTACATAGTAAGGCGAATACAATCTAGTCTTACGTAAAGATTTCATTTAATTAACTGCTCCCTTTCAGTAATGCACTTCATTATTGAGCAGCACATTGTAAAGTGTTCCCATTAGAGTTCAGTCATCACATAACCTGAAACAGCAGTATTTGGAGCTGAACTTTCCTGAGTAACTGCTCTCTGTCAAATTACAAACTGAAACAATGCACATTAAAAAAGGTATTAGTTACCAGATTAAATGGATAGCAATTCAAGGAAAAGTCCCAGACACAATCAGCAATGCATCTCACGAAGTGGGTCTTTGCCCATGAAAGCTTATGCTCCAACACTTTGGTTAGTCTATAAGGTGCCACAGGACTCCTCGCTGCCTTTGCAGATTCAGACTAACACAGCTACCCCTCTGATACTAAACACAATCAGGAATCTGTGGGGAGCCCTCAGCTGTCATAGGGAAGAAAGTTTGTTACAGTGTGGGGAAGAACCACCCCAAAGGAAAATTATGCCTGTCTCGCCTCAAAACTCTTCCCCTTGCTTTTCAAACATAATTACAGTAAAAACCCTTCAATCATTCACTATTTTATCATGTACCTTTCCTGTAGCAGTGGAGCCAGTAAAAGAAATTTTTGCTACTAAGGGATCAGTGCAGAGAGCCTCTCCCACAGCTGGGGTTTGTTGTCGGGAACAGGGGACAACATTATATACTCCTGGTGGAATTCCAGCCTGGTTTGCAAGCTGAAAGGAGAAAGGGAGAATATTTAGTTATAAAATAATATACTTTGTACAGGATTAGTTAGGTAATATTTTTATGTGAGCATACATTTCTAATATTTGCTCTGAAGATATAAGCAATGAGTCAGTGGGAGTTAATGGGGCCCAATATTGAAGCATCTTCAACATTACATGTTGGCGTTGTTATTTACACACAAATAGGCTGTTGCCCACATGAACTAATGCAACGATATTCAAAGTTAAATCTGTCTTTTTACAAAGCACTTCAATAGCTAGTCTAATGTTGGAAATGTGGCCATAATATATTCCATTTATTTTGTTTGATTATTGTAAAGGTATTAAATCTAAAACAGCAGCTATTACATTGGCAATGGACTACACCAGGACAAAAGCTCACCTCAGCAAGTGCCAATGCTGATAATGGTGTGTCTTCTGCAGGCTTCACCACCACAGTACAGCCTGCTGCCAGAGCTGCACCAACCTTCCGTGTAATCATAGCACTAGGGAAATTCCACTAGGAGGAGAGAAATACGCAGTGAAAAAAATCAGAAGATACTTCTCGCTCTGCTCAAATAACTGGCTATTCTTGTAGCTTCTAGGAAGAATCAAAACAAATGTGATATAAGAACGAGCACTTACTTTTCAAAAATTGAAAAGGAGAGAACAGGCAGCACTTATAAAATTCTGTATAATGACTAACAATTATCTCGTGCTCTTAAAAATTCTAATTAAATGGCAAAGAGATGTCTACATCAATGAGAAACTGGAGCTGCCTATATTGATTCAAACATTTTGACCTTTTTGGGGCGCATCTTCTGCTAAGAGTATGTGTAGGGGAAAAAAAAAGTTGAGGAAACAAACCTGCATTCCTAAGGACATGAAAACCAAAATCATGACAAGTATTTTCAGCATGAAGACGCCATTATTTGTCTCACAATATGTAACAATGTAGAAATGAGTAATCCTGTGGCACCTTAGAGACTAACAAAAATATGTATGGTCTCCTAAGCTATCATGGGCAAACCCACTTCTTCAGATTGAGTTTTTCCCGCGAAAGCTCAAGATACTATATATATTTTTATTAGTCTCTAAGGTGCCACGGGACTACTCATTTTTAAAGTTACAGACTGACATGGCTACCCCTCAATGTAGAAATATATCCAGACGAGTGCTGTATCTTATCATACCTTATACAGAACATAAGCTCTGCCCTACGTGGCCATACAGGGGAGGACAACCCACCAAGAACAAATAAGCAGGGACCATTTGGGGGTTTTGTTTTTGTGGGAGCAGGGAAACACCCTCCTGAATCTCCTTTCTCTTTGGCAGTGGTGGTATACACTGCTCCATCCTCAAAGCTGAGCTGAATGCCCTAAGTTAATCCTTAATCAGTCTGATAGATCCAGCTGCACTTACAGGGGTTATAATGGCTGCCACTCCAACAGGCTGCTTCAGTACCAAGATTCTTCTATCTTTCACAGAAGGTGGGATAATGTCCCCATAAATGCGACGAGCTTCTTCTGCAAACCATTCCAGGAAGGCGGCAGAATACAGAATTTCACCTTGCGCCTCTTTCAAGGGCTTTCCCTATGATTAAATCACAGTGCATAAATATTTTAAAGAGCCCAAAGTGATTGGGGAAAAAAAGTCATCTAGGTAATTTTTTTACTCTTATTATTATTATTATTATGATGGCACCTTGGAGTCTTAGTCATTGTTCTAGGCACTGTAAATGGCACTATGATTCCAGGTTACATAAATTTCAAACAGAGTCTGAGCTAAGGATTTATAGAAGTCTTCCCATTACTTCAATAGGTGCTGCATGGTAAATTCTATAGTAGAGGTTCTGCTAAATGAGACTTTCTTGCTTAAGGTCTGGGAGTTGTGGGTGCACATCACCACTCAGGATAAGGCTCTTTGTTGCCAAAGGGGTCCTTTGCTGGCAAAGAGGCCTGAAAGATGCTGAAATGAGTACATTTTTATATACGAGTAGTCCTGTGGCACATTATACTACCCAATATATTTTTAGGAGCTTCAGGGGGTAGCCAGAGTAACGTTAGTTTGAACCAAGGGGTTTGGTTCGAACACATCCTGGTGCGCACTTTTACTTTCGAAACAGCTGTTGATCAGAGTAACGTGAGATCACGCTAATGAAGCACGGGATATTTAAATCCCCACTTCATTGACTATTTCGAATGCCTACAGTTGCATCCCTAGTTCAAACTAGGGTGCAAGTGTAGACATACCCTAAGGAGCCACAGGACTATTGTTTTTAAAGTTACAAAATTTACCATAGGGGTAGTCATGTTAGTCTGTATGTTATACTCACATTCTCTGCTGTAATTATCTTAGCAAGGTCATCTTTATTATCCATCATCAAATTGTACCATTTGCGAAGTAACACACTTCTCTCCTGGACAAAGAAAAAAGGTATTTTAGCAAAGCTACCCTTGTTTTGAACATAGATAAGAATGTTACCATACTGAATTAATGTCATACTTCTCATCTAAATGAATGTGTGCTATTCAAAACTGTATTGGAGGGCTAATTATGCCAGTATAGACAATGGTCATTTTTTAGTTAGGTAACTTGACCCTGACAGCAACAAATGCTTCAGAGAAGAATCTTTCTTAAGTGGAAGTTTCATCCTCAAGATAGCTGGTAGAATATACCATCAGGCATGAATGCTTATCTCTCTCTATATAAAAAAGGTTTTCCTGCTGGACAACAGAATGTTCCCGCCGGGTGTCAGAATGACGTCATCACATCGTCTGTGTCAACAAGCTCTGAGGGGGATTGGTACTGGGCAGGGGCCGCAATGGGAACAGGAGCGCAGTGGCCCAGAGTGCCTGGTCCAACTGTGAGCACCTGGCCTCTGTGCTCTTCTGGCTCCACTGGGCTCCTCTCTGCAGCCTCCTGCTGGATTTTCGAGGCCCTGGTCCCTGATGATGAGCAGTCGCTGCTGCTCTTAGCTTCTGGGGACTTGGTTGGCAGCGGCTTGGTGACCAGAGAGCAAGTGTGGATGGGTTGTGAGGTAATGGGCGCCCATGTCAGATAAGGATCTTAAAGCGTGGTTACTTTCCTAATCGAGTAGTTGATAGATTGCTCAGTCTGGCTTTCACCGAGGCCCAGTTTAACCTCCCCTGCTGCCACTCTGCATTACCAGGGATATGTGAGCCAGTGTGTGAATGTGCTGGCTCAGTCCCTACTCCCGCAGGTCATTGGTCAGTCCACATAACTGGCTACCCTATCCCTTACAATGCAGAACGGCAACAGCGGAAGTTATGCAAGCTGACCAATGACCCGCGGGAGCAGGGACTGAACCAGTGTCTTTGCACACCGGTTGCCCAGTCCCTTGTAATGCAGAGTGGAAAGTGGGATTAATGCTGATAAATGAGAGTCCCAGGACCACGAACTGAGCTGGCATCGTCACGTGCCAGCTCCACTGTTCTTTGTAATGCAGAGTGGCACCGGGGGACATAGAGGTGATGCAACTAGTCGAGAGTGCTAACCAATAAGCTCCTGCTTATCAGTTAGTTGACTAGTCGCTTACATCCCTATTGTCAGACACAGCCCTGAGTATTGGGAGCACTTCCATTAACCAGGACATCTGGTGTGACCCTTCCCTGGTTGCAATGACTGGGAAGCTCTTCCAAGTCAAACCAGGTGGAGGGCTGGGATCCGAAAAGAGCATGGCTATGAACCTAAGCAGGACATCTTTATTAATTGCTCTTTGTTGTGTGTTGCTAATACCTGGCATTTGCTAGAGAAAAATCAGGCAAAAAACGAGAAGAGTTGCTGTTCCCTCTGCAAGACTTCTGCATGGCCCCCCAGAAGTACATATACCCCTGGCTAAGACCCAATGTTTTACAGTAAATGGCTTGTGGCTTTCAAGTCAGCTTTTAAATGTAAAGCACCATCTACTGTCCCCACTAATCCTCCTTTTCTATGTTACATTAGTGACAGATGAATTAGTAGCAGTGCCTAGAGGTGTCAGAACCTCAATGAGCTGTATGCTGCACTCCACAGCTATGTCTAGACTACATCTCTTTTTCGTAAAAGGGATGTAAATTAGACGTATCGCAATTGCTAATGAAGCAGGGATTTAAATCTCCCCCGCTTCATTAGCATAAAAATGGCTGCCTTTTTTTCCACACGGAGCTTTGTCAGAGAAAAGCGCCAGTCTAGACGCTGATCTTGCGGAAAATAAAGCCTTTTCCGAAAGATCCCTTACTGGCGCTTTTTCCGGCAAAGCTCCGTGCCGAAAAAAAGTGGCAGCCATTTTTATGCTAATGAAGCAGGGGAGATTTAAATCCCTGCTTCATTAGCAATTACGATACGTCTAATTTTACATCACTTTTACGAAAAAGGGATGTAGTTTAGACGTAGCCCACCAGTTCCTGCCCCAAAGCGCTTACAGCTGTAGTATGGGGTTTTACCACACCCACTAATAGAGGCAGCTAAATCAGGCCCTCTTTAGCTCTTTTAGTGTAGTCCCTCTCTGAAGCATTTTTAATAGGTATTCCCTATAAGATGAGCGCTTGGGAGGCTGCCCCTGAGCGATTCAAATTCCACCCAGTTGATTAGTAGAGCTCCCACAGCCAACAGCATAGCTATGTCTACACTGGCATGATCTTGTGCAAAAACTCTTCCAGAAGAGAGCATCTACACTGGCCTGTGCGTTTGCGCAAGAGATATGCTTTCCATAGAATCATAGGACTGGAAGGGACCTCGAGAGGTCATCGAGTCCAGCCCCCCGCCCTCAAGGCAGGACCAAGCTCCGTCTACACCATCCCTGACAGATGTCTGTCTAACCTGTTCTTAAATATCTCCAGAGAGGGAGATTCCACCACCTCCCTTGGCAATTTATTCCAATATTTGACCACCCTGACAGTTAGGAATTTTTTTCCTAATGTCCAATCTAAACCTCCCTTGCTGCACTTTAAGCCCATTACTCCTTGTCCTGTCCTCAGAAACCAAGAGGAACAAATTTTCTCCTTCCTCCTTGTGACACCCTTTTAGATATTTGAAAACCGCTATCATGTCCCCCCCCTTAATCTTCTTTTTTCCAAACTAAACAAGCCCAGTTCATGAAGCCTGGCTTCATAGGTCATGTTCTCTAGACCTTTAATCATTCTTGTCGCTCTTCTCTGTACCCTTTCCAATTTCTCCACATCTTTCTTGAAATGTGGCGCCCAGAACTGGACACAGTACTCCAACTGAGGCCTAACTAGTGCAGAGTAGAGCGGCAGAATGACTTCACAAGTTTTGCTTACAACACACCTGTTGATACAACCTAGAATCATATTTGCTTTTTTTTGCAACAGCATCACACTGACGACTCATATTCAACTTGTGGTCCACTATAACCCCTAGATCCCTTTCCGCCATGCTCCTTCCTAGACAGTCACTTCCCATCTTGTATGTATGGAACTGATTGTTCCTTCCTAAGTGGAGCACTTTGCATTTCTCTTTATTAAACTTCATCCTGTTTACCTCTGACCATTTCTCTAACTTGCTAAGGTCATTTTGAATTATGTCCCTATCCTCCAAAGAAGTTGCAACCCCACCCAGTTTGGTATCACCTGCAAACTTAATAAGCGTACTCTCTATCCCAATATCTACATCATTGATGAAGATATTGAACAGTACGGGTCCCAAAACAGACCCTTGAGGAACTCCACTTGTTTTCCCTTTCCAGCAGGATTTAGCACTGTTAACAACAACTCTCTGACTACGGCTATCCAGCCAATTATGCACCCACCTTATCGTGGCCCTATCTAAGTTATATTTGCCTAGTTTATCAATAAGAATATCATGTGAATATCCATGCCAGTATGCCAGACGCTCTCTTGCGCAAGCAAGCTCTGATGGCCATTTTAACCATCGGGCTTTCTTGTGCAAGAAATTCATGTTGCCTGTCTACACTGGCCTCTTGCACAAGAGCAGTTGCACAAGAGGGCTTATTCCTGAGCGGGAGCGTCAGAGTACTGGCGCAAGAAGCCCTGATTTCGCACATTAGAACGTACTTGCGCAAGAACTCACGGCCAGCGTAGACAGGCAGCAAGTTTTTGCGCAAAAGCGGCCATTTTCCGCACCAATGTAGACACAGCCCCTGTTTGTCCTGCTGGTGCGCATCTGCTCACGCCCGGTAACAAAATGTATTCTGCACGGGGGTGGGAACGGTGGCCCCAATCCTGCACTGGTGCTGCTGCGGGATCATACCCCCAGGGCGAGGAAGCCATGGGCGCACCTGCAGAGTAAATGCCCCACTCACCCCCAGGGGGTGTGCGGGGACCCTCTCCCCAGGCTCCGGGCGCTGGCTCTCCTCCCCCACCGGGGGGGGGGGCTCCCGAGGCCGGGCTGTCCCTGCCGCCCGCGCCTCCCCGCTCGCTGCCTCTCCCCCGGCGGGGCGCTCACCTTGGCGGGGGCCGCGCTCCAGCCGGGCCCGGCCTCCCGCGCGGCTCTCACCGCAGCCCGGGCCTCGGCCACGCCGCAGTCCGCCACCCGCCCCAGCTCGGCGCCGCTGGCCGGGTCCAGCACGGGGAAGGCGGCGGCCGCCTCCACCCAGCGGCCCCCCACGAAGCCCCCCGAGCGCAGCAGGGAGCCGGGCAGCCGCGGCGGGGCCGGGCCGGAGCTGCTGCGCCGGAGCTGGGCCCCCGGGAGCCGCCAGAGCAGCCGCCCCGCCATTGCAGCCCAGCAGGAAGCCAGGGGCGGGCGGAGCTGCCCGGCTAGAGCCGCCCCAGCTGCTCCCGAAGGGGCCTGGGACCGGGCTGCAGGGCCCCCAGGGCCACGTTTCCAGCTTTTCTCGGCGGGCTAGAGGCGCAGCAGGGCGCGTCTTCACCCACGGGTGCCCCGAGGCAACAGGGATGCCGCACCCCTTGGCTTGCTGCGGTTTCCATCGCCTGCAGTTTACAGCAGGGGTGGGGAAGCTTTTTTGCGCAGGGGGCCGCTGCCCCATAGAAAAATCAGTGGGGAGCGACACACAAGTGAGAAACAAACAACCCGCCTTCCCCCCCTCCCGCGCATCCACTCACTGATGTGGCCCCTAGTGAGAAGGAGAAAGACGCTTCCCATATTCCCCTCACACACCAGAGCTGGGGGGGGGGGGGGCAGGTTAGAAGATTTTGTGTGCTGGGGGGGCCTTGAGCACCAATGCAGGCTCCCCAATCCAGGTTCTCAGCACCCCCCACTTGTGTTGGAGTGCCCTGTGTGGGAGAGTGACATCCAGGGCTGTGTCTAGACTGGCCAGTTTTTCCGGAAAATCAGCCACTTTTCCGGGAAAAACTTGCCAGCTGTCTACACTGGCTGCTTGAATTTCCGCAAAAGCACTGACTTCCTACTGTAAGAAATCAGTGCTTTTTGTGGAAATACTATGCTGCTCCTGTTCAGGCAAATGTCCTTTTGCGCAAAACTTTTGCGCAAAAGGGCCAGTGTAGACAGCTCAGCTTTGTTTTCTGCAAAAAAGCCGCGATCGCAAAAATGGCGATCGGGGTTTTTTGGTGGAAAAGCGCCCGTGCCAATCTAGCCACGCTTTTCTGAAAATGCTTTAACGGAAAACTTTTCCGTTAAAAGCATTTCCGGAAAATCATGCCAGTCTAGATGTAGCCCAGGTGTGTACCTACAGCGGAGTAACTATTAAAAAGACCACTGGTTTGGTTCCAGACTGGTTGGTCCACTGCTGGGACCGCTCTTCCCCTGTCCTGGGACATGGCGTTTGTCTATTGGATACAAACACCATTGATAAGTGTTCTGTTTTGCCTCCTTTGACATGATACCATAAGACTGGATGGGCAAGGTCATGGCAATGAGGGCAAGTTCACCCCCATGGGGAGAGACCCATCCAAAATGTGTGTGCACATCTGCAGAAATGATCCGTGGATAGATCGGATACCTGCGAATATAAAACAGATACCTGCGCATTTGTATCTGCATCCATATCCGCAAAAATGATCTGTGGATATCTTCAGATTTGCAGGGCTCTACTCGTTCATGCCATTCCCAGATGTACTGGAATGGCCTGTATCCTAGGAGCATGTGAGTGGACACTCTAAGAGCTATTCTGCACTAGCTGTCCATGTGGATACTCACATTTTGAACTGAAAGCACTTTTTTGTGGCTAAGGCTAATCCACTTCTAATACCAATAGCTTAATGTTCATATGCAGGCCCATATGCAGGAATTTCTGTGGGGGGTTTGTGCTTTCTTTTGTAAATGTGGACCACACGGGTGTGAATGCATCCCCCATGGTCCCCCATGAAAGTGTGGAAATCAGCTCCACTCTTCCCCCAGCAGGTCAGAGCGTGGGGGAGGGCAGCTCTGGCAGAGCACTGCTCCTGCCTTCCCCTAGCAGGCCGAAGCATGCTTACTTAGTGGACCATGGGGGTGCTTTCACACCCTTTGACCCCCCTACGGACAGGCTTGATAGGAGTTTGATGTTGCAGGGGAGTAGAGCCACAAAGCTGCATTGATTTAACTTGAGTTGTTCTGCTTTGTCCTGTTGAACTTGTGTGTAATGTTAAGCATGCATGTAAGATCGCTGCAACATCTGGCCCTAAACGATTTTTCCTTAGTTTTGAGGTTTTGTGACAGATTTTAAAATGGGGCCATCATTGCTCAGAGGTTTGTCAAACTTTAGACAAACCTGAGCCCCAGACTCCATGCAGGCAACAGGAGCTGAAAAACCCCTAACAAATGCTTACAAGAGATATTACAAGAGCCCACTCAACTCTTAGTGGAAAACAGCCTAAGCACTAGTTTTACAAACTTCCATGGGTTATATGGGACCTAAACTACAGACACATACATGTCCCTTGTTGGTGGGGAGAGTAGTAAGCTCTGTGGTTAATCACCTCAAGCCTTGTGAAATTGTTTGTTGATTTTCAGCTAAAAGATATCGCCACTTTATAATTTTGTGTTTGGTTTTCTATAAAATCTGATGTAGCTGCACAAGACAGGTGTATGCCATACTGCAAATATTTTTGAGTGACACACTTGATCTTACAATATCATCTACAGAAGTATGGAAGGTCAAGTAATAGAAATTATCCTTGTCACTGATTTCAGGATGGAAAACAATCATACAGTACAGATTTCTTTTTTCTTTGGTCATAAGATACATTCACTCTGATGTAAAAGTAAATGCTGATAATGATTAACATCAAACTGGAAATCAGTGGCATTTCAAATAACCTGACAGGTTAGCCTCTGTGTCAATGACATGCTTTAAAGGAGAGAAGTATATTGTAACCTAGATTTCAAAGGTCACTGCAATACTCCCCTAAGCATTTTCAAAGCCAGGATTTATGTGCCAGTACATCAGCAATATGGATGGTTTCAAGGTTTGGTCTGTTCTGCAGCTGATTATAGTTTATAATCTCTGCCAAAGATGTATGCCGTGTGGTCTCTCAACACATATTGAAATAGGTAAGAGACATACAAAATATTCATTTTAACATATTTTAAATTGCTTGCAAAGGAAAGTGAATACAGGGTTTGGTAGAAAATTGGATGACTGGAAAGTCAGGGACAATGATAATGCAAATTCATTTTACATTAAATAGCAGATACGAATGGCTGAGCATATATCTTATCTAGAGCTTGTGCAATATCACTAGTTATACTGTTTGTTTTTATGTCAGGTGTTTAAACCAATGTGAATTTTTCCATCTTCTAAAATGTGCATCATGCAGTTGGAATGTTTGTATTTGTGTCTATGGATATTATACCAAAATGGCCTGGTTTTGCAGAAAGAAGAGAAATAGCCAAGTGCTTAACTTCACCAATACTGTCACCTTTCTAAACACCTGAATGTGGGATATTTAAATTACAACTAATTTTTCAGGAAATAATTTATGGTTTATCTATATTGTTAATGTTTCTTGTTGCTACAGGGGTGTCTTTTTATCTCCACTGTAAGATTGAAAGTATCAGAGTCTCTGTTGTGCTTGTATTAGTGGTAGATACATATTCTGTTAGCTAATCCCAGATAACATTATGCAAACACAGAGTCAAGGAGAGATGGGGCAAATTATGGTAGAGGGCAAGGAAGAAGAATTATGGATATTGTTGTTTGAATTTGTAAATGAATTCATTTTTGTATTTGTTTTCTGTAAATATGCTAAACAAATGGGTTTGCTTGATAGCAAAATATTAATGGAAACAGTGAATTTTAAGTGAATGTTGCAGAAAGTTCATTCACAACAAATTTTACTTCATAGTTGTATTTGACCCAGAAACCCTTACTCTCAGCGCTCATCTTAACCAGATAGGGAATAAAAACATAGCATGTGGCCTTTGACCAATCAAACTTCTCAAATGTTAAATATTGAATATTTGCTGTGAACAAATTATAGACGAAGATTATGCGCAGAATTTATTCAGGGCCAGTATATTGAAGGCCTGGATCCTGCAAAGACATATGCAGATGCTTAACGTTATACACCCATGAGTAGTCCTATTGAAATGAATAGGACAACCTGTAGTGCATAAAGTTAAGTAGGGGCACACATCTTTGCAGGATGTAAGGCCTTTTAAGTGCTTCTGTGAGCAAGGGTGGCAGAATCTGGCACTCTGTCAATAATTTGAAATAATAAGATGGAAAGAATTCAGATCTCCTTACAGAAAATTCAGATTTGGGCAGATTTATTCCAAATTAATCAACTCTTTCTATACAAGGACAAAATTGATATCTTTTTTCCTTTTTTTTTTAAGGGCTACATTTATTTAATCTGTTTATCATGATTGCCTAACTAATATTCCTTATAATTTGCTATTAGGTCAAAGTTTATAACCATATGTTAGTTTTTTGTCTGCAATTACCACTAGTTGGATCCAATCTTTCTCCCTCAAGTCAATCTGATTCCACTGAAGCAAATTGGAGTTCTGCCATTCACTTAAATGGTGGTAAGACTAGACTTATAATAAAGATGTCCAGTGCTAATGCAGGTAAAGACATTTAATTTCATACACCATTTCTAGTTTACAGTATGATCCACGAGTTGCACATTATGGAAAACAAACGTGGCAGAAATGGAATAGAATTTGATTTTATATAACACCTTTTATGTTCATGTTTCTCAAAGGATTTTAAAATTAATTATATAGTCAAAATGTTGAGTTTGGTGTAGGTAGCAATGCTTCTTTCTATTCTATTTGCTTTGGCCGTACAAAAAGATTTGCATGGACAAACATTCTGAGATCTCTGAGGTTCTACCATTGTAAAGATCTGCATGCACAGATCAACTTGCAGAATCAATATATTAACCGATAGTGTGTATGGAGAAGTAGAGGAAATCAATCTCCAATCCAAGAATTCCAGGCACTGGAAATGTATATCCCTTCTCTGTTTAAAATAAAGAACTAAGAAGTGGGAAAGGCCTATTAAGTCATCTTGTCTGTTCGGTTGCTGATACATGACTGTTTCCTAAAGTGTCTGTGTGTGCTTTGTCTAATATAATTTTAATAAACAAAATGAAACCAGTAATCATAACAGGAATTGAATAGCTGGTGGGTTTGCAGTTTGAACCCAATCCTTTTACAAAGAGAATACTAGTAAATCAATTGTCTCTGGGGATTGTCACGTTGACACAAATCAAATGTAATCAACATTTAAACAATATTTTATTTCACTTTAAAATAGTGATGTCCATTTATTTTATGTAGTGTGATTCTTGCCTTGCAAATACTACTTGGCAATGTGCGTGTATAACTGATCAGTGAGTAAACACCTTATTTTCTTTGCTGACTTCAAATGTTTGTCTTTTTCATGTATGATAAAAATTAATCATGTACTTAAACATTACCAATGGATCACAGGTTATATCAGCTTCAATACTATAGGGGAATTTAAATACTATGTCTTATAATAAGAATAAATTAAAATGATAAGAATTACTTTAAGGATCCAACTCAGTAGTCTTTCTAGTGATACCTAGAATTTTGTGGAACGTACCGCATATGAGCTCAGTGAATCAGCATTCTGTTCCTTAATTAGCTATAGTCTGGGTTAGGACACTGGGGGACCCTTTGTAGCATTACAGTATTAGGCTGGACAACGCAGCTTGGGGTTTCTGGGAACTGGAGAGTCAAGGGGAACGAGGTCTCAGTCTGTCTTCAAAAGCATATAATCTTTTCCTGTATTAAAAAACCTGCCGTTCGGTACGAGGAGACAACATTTCATTTATTGCCACATGGGAAATGTCACAAGGATCAATGTGCTGTATGTCAATGCCACTTGTGTTAAAAATATACTTACATTCATTTCAGTGCCCAACTTTTGATAGTATGTACTTCTAACTAAAGATGGATCTAGGCACAATACTTTTGTCAGTTTTTAATATTTTATGTTTTCAGCACACAGAGCTGTGGAATTTTTCAGTGAACACAAAGGGAATGTGAACTATAGAAAGGTAGGAAGTGTATGGTTGCTTAATTGCATATATGTTGTGGTGCTTTCCTTTGCTCTCTTTTTATCTATCTTCAGATAGCGAGCTCATCAGTCACACCTTTTCTGTGTGAAAAGTGCTTTGCCTATGTTGTGAGCAGCCAGAAATAAATGCTTAATAATTGCCATTAGGTATACACTGTGTAGCTGCACAGATTATTTTTCTACTTATATTCTTACCAACTATATTAAATTAATTTGTATTCCTCTTGAGGTAGATGCCTGGAGGAAATAATAAATGACTCTTAGAATGGAGATTTTAACAACAAAAACAAGTAACAGAGTTAAATTTGTGTTTTATCAGCCACATGTAATATCAGTTCAGATGAGAAAAAGGGTTTGTGTAATTAGATCCTATTTCAGCAGTCTTACCAAGGCCAGAAAAGTACTTTAAGCTTGTGCTTCTTTTTCAGAATAATCCCATAGAATGTTTGCTTACATGTATATAGTATGTTTAAAGGGTTTTTGATATCCTTCAATGCAATATAAAATTATTATTTATATTATTTGACCATTCCTCAGAGTACTGGTTTTACTTAAGAGTCTGTTCAATATTTTATGCTTTTTTGTTGTACAGACAGTTACGTACAAGATAGGGACTGTAGGTTTGTTCTTAAGTTGAATCTGTATGTAAGTCAGAACTGGCATCCAGATTCAGCCGCTGCTGAAACTGACCAGCGGCTGACTACAGGAAGCCTGAGCCCCGGGCTTCCTGGAATCAGCCGCTGATCAGTTTTAACAGGCTGAATCTGGATGCCAGTTCTTACATACAGATTCAACTTAAGAACCTCAGGCATCCCCAAGTCAGCTGCTGCTGAAACTGATCAGCAGCTGATTCCAGGAAGCCCGGGGCAGAGCAACTCTGCCTCGGGCTTCCTGTAGTCAGCCGCTGGTCAGTTTCAGCAGCAGCTGACTTGGGGACGCCTGGGGCAGAGCAGCTGGGGTGCTGCCGGGTTGGTCCAGTAGCGCCCAGAGCGGCGCTACGGGACCAACTGGCAGCGCCCCAGCTGCTCTACCACAGGCGTCCAGAGAAAAGCCTGGTCTGCTGGGGGGGGACCACTAGCTGCGCCTCCCCCCCCAGCAGACCAGGGAGACGCGGGCGGGGGACCGAGACGCACCACGGTCCCGCCGCCCGAGTCCTCCGCGGCTTTGCTCCGTGTCTCCCTGGTCTGCTGGTCACCAGCAGACCAGGGAGATGCGGAGCAAAGCCGTAGAGCACGCGGGCAGAGGGACAGCCCAGACGCGACGCGCCCGCGTGGAACGAGGTGTACCGGTAGTTCGGAATAGGAAGCCTAATCCGAACTACCTAGTTCGTGCCGCGTGTAGCCGCGGGCACGGAGTCCGAACTAGCGGACATTTAAAAATGGCGGCGCCCGGCAATATGCAAATGAAGCCCGGGAAATTCAAATCCCGGGCTTCATTTGCAACTCCGGTTGCCTACATTAACCACCCTAGTTCGAACTAGCGTGGTAGTGTAGACATACCCTCTTTGAGTCATTGCATCTTAAGTACTGACAATAATTTTTTTCTATTGTTATTAATTGTATTCTGATTTCTTGTTCCCTCATCCTTTCCTCTCCCAGTTGTTACTAAATCACCAGGATGCATTTCAGGCTGGGAGCCTTTATCCTGATGCCTTTTATCCTTTTGTCTGCAGGAATGGTAAGAAGAAAGTTCAGTATAGTACAGCTATAGTTAAGATAGCCTGGCTGCATGGTTACTTGAAATTTTGTGCTTCTCTGGAACTCCAGGTTGGGTTAATAATCCGAAGGGTTCTTTCTCTGAAAAAGAAACAAACCCACAACCAAAACAAAACAGCTTTTCTTAAATTTGACAGATTATACAGGTTGCATCTCCCTAAATTGGGACTCCCTGGTTCGTCAATATCCTGTTCCTGGGTCAGAGAGCATGGGTAGTTAGGCAGCAGGAGGGCCTGCTGGGCTGGGAGGGCTGGCAGCATGGTTGGCAGCAGCCTGGTAGAAGAGCCGGGGCCACTGCACTCCAGCAGGCACAGGGGCCCAGAAATGGCGCCGGTGGCAGGCTGGGGGTGGGAGGATGGTGGCAAGGGACCTCCCCTCTTGTGGCAAATTCCTTCATTTGGTACTGGACAGGTCCTGAGGGTCCTGGACCAAAGAAGTCCAACTGTACTAACTTTTTGGGCACACTTATCTTTTAAACTTCTGTTGGCTTAATGGGACAGGAAGGGGAAGGTGAAGAGGAAATAGAGGCATAGGTGAGGGGAGAGATACAGACCAGTCGTCTTCTAGGTCAGGGGTCAGCAATCTTTTCAAACCGAAGAGCCAAACTATATCAAAATTCAGAACAAGTGATCAACAAAGGGTCAGTATAAGAATGCCCATTTGCATGGCTGAAAATATACAACTTAATATGCTTGATATTTGACATGATGATTAATAATAGCATAAATGAAACATACAGACTTTATTTAATGGGACTTCTGCTGCTGCTGGGGGTGCAGTTGTGGATGGGGGGGGTGCAGGAGTCAGGGATGGAGTCAGGGCCGGCCCACAACATTTTGGCACCTGAGGCGGGGAGTTCAAATGACATCCCCATGCTTCCTTTTCTCCTGTCTACCTGTTATGTCTCTTGTGCCCTCCTTCCTCCAGCATAGCACTCCACCATCTCTGTGCATCTAGAGCAGAGAGAATACGTATGCACCAGCATCAGGCACAGTTTTCTACACTCTGGGTCCTAATGCTTCCCCTCCTCCCCTCCCCCACACAGTTTGGCACCTGAGGTGGCCACCTCAGTTCGCCTCATGGTAAGACCAACCCTGGATGGAGTGTATGAAGGGCTCAGGGCAGAGGGCTGGAGTGTGGGAGGTGCAGGAGGAAGGGCAGGATGTTGGAGTGGGAAGTAGAGTGTGTGGGGGGGGGGATGGGGAGGGAGGATCCTGGGGCTGGATTACCTTACTTGCACCTGGGCAGCAGTGGCTGAATGAGGGGCCAGGCCAGGATCACCTCAGTGGGACAGTGGCTTCCCCTTCTACCTGTGCCACAGCAGGAGGGACGCTGCCGCAAGATGGGGGCTGGACCACAGGGCTTGCCCCTGGATTAGGGACGGGAACAGGACCCTGTGGCGGGGCCCCGACTGGGGACTTGTTGGCTTGGTTACAGCGGCCAGAGCCCGGGCTGTCTGAGGCAGCTGGAGCCTGGCGGCTGGGGACAGACTGTGGCAGTCAGAAGGGGGTTGTAGCTGAGCTACCACAGCCAGATGGAGGCATTTGCAGCCACCAGCCCCTCTCACTAACCCAGTTGGGAGCACGCACACATCCTCTCAGAGTGCCCTCTGCTGGCCCTTTAAATGAGCAGAATGTCCCAGTTGGCTCTCGTCGGAGCGCAGCTGGTTCTTACCTGGGTGCACTGCCTTACTTTCACCTCTGGTTAAAGGTGAAATAGACCAACAAAAAAAAAAAAGAGAGAGAGAGACCACCTTGACATGAGTGATTATCTGTTTTAAAATTTTAAATTAGTTTTTCATTTTAATTTAAAAAGTTGTGTGTATTTTGGAAATGACAATACAGCCATATTTTGTTCTGTATTGAGCCATGTTTGGCTTCAGAGCCATAGATTGATAACTCCTGTCCTAGGTTATGTCTACAAATTACTTCAATATAATTTAGATTGTTCAGAGATGTGAATAATCCACACCCCGGAGTAATGTAAAGTACACAGACCAGAGTACTAGAATGGACAGTGATGTGTGGGCTGGAGAACTTCTTTTGCCTGCATGGTGACTGCTTCTTGTGGTGGTGGAGTTAAACTGATGGGTGACCTCCCCCTTCCTGGCTTAGAGTATCTTTACCAGAAGGCCTAAAGTGATGCAGCTACAGTGTAGACTTAGTTTATCCAGTAACTGGGCCCTGTTTGAAATACATTTGTATCTTAATTCTCAGATTCTCTTTTTAGGAGAAATAAAGTCCATATACTAAAATTACTATTACAGTTAGCATTATTGGTATCAATAGCCATGTCTTCCCATTTTTCCTATTCATCTTCCCTTAAAAATGAAAAGAGGAGGCAGTGAAATCATCCAGGATACCCTGTCCACTTTATTAGGCTCAGTATTTAACATATATTTTTAAGAAAATCATGTTCTCTAAATCCATTTTCTTTTCAAAGTCTAGAAAAACTATTTGCTTTCTTTCTTCCACAAAAAAGAGCTTCACTTGGATAGAATTCAAAGATATGCTACTTGGCATTTTAAAATTAACTCCAAGAGCATTACATAGTTACACAGAGTTTGCTATCCTAGCTCAATATCAGCTGAGAATTGTCCAAGTCCAAGCAAGGCCAGAGGTTGGTACTTCAGATGAAGACCTAATCTCCGCACACATACTGATAATATACCATATGGCGGTGTCTACACTGGAGCGATCATGCGCAAAAGTGGCTGCTCTTGAGCAAAATCTTGCTGCCTGTCTACACTGGCCGCGTGTTGTTGCTCAAGGAAACTGACGTTCTACTGTATGAAATCAGGGCTTCTTGCGCCAGAACTCTGATGCTCCTGCTCCGGAATAAGCCCCTTTGCACAACTGTTCTTGCACAAGAGGCCAGTGTAGACAGGCAACATGAATTTCTTCCGCAAGAAAGCCCTATGGTTAAAATGGCCATTAGAGTTTTCTTGCGCAAGAGAGCGTCTACATTGGCATGGATGCTCTTGCGCAAAAGCACATGCCAGTGTAGATGCTTTCTTCTGGAAGAGTTTTTGCAGAAGAACTCTTCCGCAAAAAAGTTCTTGTGCAAGAACCTGCCAGTGTAGACGTAGCCATAATATTAGTTTTGCAATCTTGTACACATAGATGATGACAGTTTTCTTCCAGACCTCTATGATAGTAAGCTTGTGCTGGAGTATGGGATTTTGATTTGCTTGGATTCCTCACCAGCCTGTCATCAAAAATCTGATGCATTCATATGGTCACCAGCTTCTCCCTTCACTCTGCTAGACTTCTCCCTTTAAGGTGTAATATACTTTTCTGTGTCTCATCTACTTACAATCCATAAGGGCAGAAGGGGGTTTGGAATGAGGTTACCACATCTTACATGAAAAAATACAGCAGGTAAATCTAGTATTGGTTTTGACATTTAAAATATGCACAAATGCTTTTCAGTGACTTGGTATAATAAAATATTTCAAAAGTAACATTCTTTGAACATGCTTCTAAGCAGAAATCTAACCTGTGGAACAAATCATACTGAGGTATAATTATGTCTTTTGATGTTGCAGGCAGATTCCATCATGTTTCTGAAGATACTCACTGGGCACCATTTCTTACCACTTCTGTCCATTACATCAGAAAGAATTACCCTCAGCCTTGGGAGGAGGTAGGAAAAGCCCTTGCATTTGCATGGACTTTTTAAAGCTTCTACCAACCATCTTTCACACCTAAACAGTATTGCCAACTTCAAGAGATCAAAAATCATGAGTTAGACACCCCCAAAATCTCATTTTTTTTAAAAAAAAGATGATACTGAGTTTTTTTTAGGACTGACTCTTGGTATTTGAATTCTCCTGCCCATTGCCAGGGTTTGTGCATGTGACAGTGTTGCCCACTCTAACATATGTACTAGATAAGATGATTTTGGCTCCTGCTGCAACTACTCTCACCCCCACATCTGCCTGTCTCCTGCCCAGCAGTCAATCCTATCCTCCCCCCCCATCTGTTCTGTCACCACCACACCATCGGTTCAGCCCCTCTACGACATTAACCCCCACCACCCTCAGTTCTCTTTCCCAGCACTTACCTTATCCATACAGCTCCCACTCTCCTCACTTCAGGCCCCCTGCAGCCTCCAAGCTGTAGTTCAACCTTTCCAGCCTCACCCCTGTTCTTCTTAGAGTTCCCCCCTTCCTTGGCCTATCAAGGCTATAGTGGGGTCCTCTCTCCTACTTCCCAGGCTTTCAGAGAGCCCATCTGCCCAGGGGTGACAGTGATCTCTAAGTAAATTCAAGCATCATTTATGATCTTGGGGGGAGGGGGGCGAACACTTAAATATCAGCTGAAAAAAACCAAACCAACATGGCGTTTTGAAAGTGCTATTCTGAGATCATCAGTGAGAATTAACTTAAATTGTATCTCTTGCGAAAAATTTGTGGGAATTTGCTTGTCTCCCTAAAAATTTTTGTGATAGACATTTCGTCTTTCAACTCATAGGAAGCAAAAATGTCTACATTTTTTTAAAAATTAAAATCTGCTGCTGTCAGGTTGATTTTATTATTATTATTATTATTATGTACACTTTAAATGGGTTGGTTTCTAATGGAATGCTCACATAGGACAACATTTTCAAAGCGATTAATGGGTACCCAACTTGATTTTTCATAACGTGTTCAGCGCCTTTGAAAATCCAGCCCCCTTGTAAGACACCCAAAAACACTATTCACTTTTAAAGATCTTGACCATAGCTCTTATTTGCCTTTGGATTTTGTGCGGTACATGCACTACATGGGGGTGGACTTGATAGTCACAGGTGAAAACGAGTTTGAAGATCATATCCATGCCCCCTGGAGAATTTGCCAGTTTTGTTGAATTTTGCCAGCCGTTGCTCAAAAATCCAATAACTGCAACAGCAATTCAGGGCATTTTATAGGTCAGCTCTGAAGTGCATTCCTATACCAGGGAGGTTTAAGAAAAGCTTGTGTACAGGCTGCCTGAATTTTCTCTGGCTCTGGACTGTAACTTTCATGAGCAGTAGAATCATTGAGGGGAAAAGTGTGAGTTTCATATTTTAAAAAAATATTTACAAGCAATCATGGTTTAATGATTAGACCAACCTTTGAAGAATCTCAATAGGCACTCCTGAGCAATGTGTTCACAAATAACTTCCCTACTTTTTTGCCTGTGAAAGCTTGAAAGAAATTTCTAATTAGACATAAGGTGGGACTTTCTAATAAGACATAGAAGGGGGTATTACTATCCCAAAACAACAAAGGAATCCCTCTGAAATTATTCAGGGCTTTATTCTACTACCTTTATGTTGAGCTGTATTTGCCCAGGTACTCCATTGTTGTCTCCTTGAGACTACTAGCATAAGTATGGCCAGGTGGGCTCAGTCTTGAAAGATGCTGAGTGCTCTGTCCCAGATCCAGCATAGCTCTGATATGCTTAACTCAAAGCAGATGAGTAGGCCTACTGATATCAGTAAAATCAAACATATAACTCCATAGTCTTGGATCTAATGCAGTGCTTAATGTTAGAGTCATGCAATTAAATGCCATGATGGATCAGGAGCAAAGAGGATCCTCAAAGGTATGTAGGCTCCTAACCTCCACTGAAAATTGAACCCTTAGTGAATAACGTCTTCTGAATTGTATCCTTATGTAATACACAGAACAGAAGAAATGCTAATCACCTTTTTAAAGACTGTGGGGCTGTATTAAAGTAAATGGGCATTACTATGTGCATATTGTTGTTGTTTAGGCTACAGAGAAACTAGTGGCTTTCCTCTTTGGAATTGCCTCACATATGGTGGCAGATGTGAGCTGGCATAGCTTGGGCATTGATCAAGGATTTCTAAGAACCATGGCAGCAGTAAGTGTGCATCATTTTGTTGGTTAATCATACCTGTAGATACTGGTATTGTTAATTTTTTATTTACAAATAGCCTTTTAACCCAGGGGGAAAAAATTAGTTCTCTGACGGAAAAAATTAAGCACATATGCTTAACTTCATACACTGATTTGGCAAACATTTTTTAGAACAACATTGGCCACATTTTGGGACGATCAACATTAGTGTAACTTTAAATGTGCTTTTCTGTTTGTGCTGATGGATGAGCAAAATTGGATTTTTATCGTTTGTTTTCTACATGTTGGTTTTTTTTTTTTCATTTTTCGCAGATTGATTTCCATGGCTCATACTCAGAAGCTCATAGTACTGGGGATTTTGGTAACTTTTATATTTGTTGATATGAACCAATAAGGTCCCAGTCCCTATGGCTACGTCTACGCTACAATGCTATTTTGGGATACTGGAGTATCCCAAAATAGCTATCCTGCATCTTCACAGTGAGCCCATTATTTCAGGCTTGCTATTCCACGAGGAGTAAGGGATGTTTCGGAATAGCAGGTTATTTCAAAATTACGAAATAAGCTATTTTGAAATAAAATCGAAATAAGATACACAATTTGCATACCTCAATTTGCATCTCTTATTTTGAAGTACGGTGCAGTGTAGACTTAGCCTATGTCAATACCAGCCTAGTGTTCCGCCAAATTTTGAGGCTGATTATCCTCCATGTGTGTTCATCTGATGATGAATAGAAGTCAGAAAAGAGCCGAAAGACCCCATATCCTGCCTCCCTTCCACCACCCCACAAACCCTGGTGTAGGACCCATGCGGATGATGGCTGGGAAGGGTGATTGCTAAACTGTTAAGCACTATGTAGATTCTGGACAGTGGAACCATTTTAAATTACTGTAAAATCTCAAGTATAATGTGCACTCCCCCCCCCCCCCCCCCCCCGGTTTTTAATGATTAAAACCAGGGTGCGCATTATACATAGGAGGTAATTTTGTAAAGTTTTACCTAACCATCCCCGCCAGGCTCCCGGACAAGGGAGCTGCCCCAGCCGCCGGCTCCTCACCTTGTCCGGGAGCCTGGCTGACCTCACGCCTGCCGCGGGGGGGCCCCCTGCCCAGCTGCCGGCGCCCCACGCTGAGCTCGCGCCTGCTGTGGGGGGCCCTCTGCCCAGCTGACCTCGCGCTTGCTGCAGGGCCCCCTGCTCAGCTGCTGGCGCACCATGCTGAGCAGGGGGCCCCTGTGGCAGGCACGAGGTCACGGTGGTGCGCCGGCAGCTGGGCAGGGGGCCCCCATGGCAGGCGCGAGCTCAGTTGGGCAGGGGGCCGCCGCAGCAGGTGCAAGCTCAGCACGGCGCGCCAGCAGGTGAGCAGGGGGCCACACGTGGCAGGCGCAAGGTCAGCCAGGCTCTGAGGAGCCGGCGGGTGGGGCAGCTGGGTGGGGCATGCGGGAAGAGGCCCCACAGCCCCGGTGCATGAGCTCAGCCCGGTGCATGAGCAGCTAGGCAGGGTTTCAAACTCTGCTGCCGGCTCTCCCGTGCTGCGCGCGCTTTTCCCGGGTGAGCCTGCAGGTGGGAGCGGGACCGTAAAATCATGAGTATAATGGGGGTGTGCATTATAGATAAGAGCTCAGTTTATTTCAGAATTCTGACATTTAAAAGGTAGGTGTGCATTATACATAGGTGCGCATTATACTCGAGATTTTACGGTAAGGCAGCGCCACTTCTCCCTCCTAACCATTCCCCCATATCATTTGAGCTCCCCTTGGCAACAGATTCTGGATGGCCAGATTCTACATACAATCACCTTTGCCCTCCCACTCCAGAGCTGCAGCTAGCTGCTCTGCATCTCTCAGAACACAAGACTGAAGCTGGTCATTTATGCTTAAAGCCAAAATCTAAGCAGGATTTCAGAGTTAAACAATCAGTACTCTGGCTTTAAAGGTGATAATGCTTTTATCATGTTCTGCAACTGCAGAATGTTCATCCTCTCTCGTGGGCTCTCTTGTATGTGTACCAGCAACATATTCCAAGTCAGAAATACCTATTTATTTAAAATGGAACTCTACAATGTTAACACACACAGTAGTCTCATGGAATACTGCAGAGGCCTAGTGATTTATACCTTTTAAAAAATTTGATGCTTTGTGCTAATATGGTAAAACTGCCTTTTTCCCTTTCTCTAAATGTAGGAGGTGACGTATTGAGCCAGTTTGAGCTTGATTTTAGTTACCTGAAAACAGACTGGTATGAGCAATGTGTTTATGCTGTCAATGTTTTGCAGAAATACTTTCATTAATTTTTGCTGCACATGTAACATGTAGTGTAGATGCTAATTTCAGGATGGTGTTATAAAATAATATTTATTTGAATTTTTGTAGCAGCAAGAGTGCTGAGATCAGAAAATCATTTTGCTAGATGGAATACATATGCAAAATGAGAGACAGACCCTGCCTTGACCAGCAGATACAGGGTTAAGTTGTACTATCCCCATGTTATATATGAGAACTGATGCACAGAGATGAAGATATTCACACTGGTTACATAGGAAATCAACTAAAAAAATTCAGATTTAAAAAAAATAGCTTGCTGGAATGTCCTAGCAGTTCTTTATATAACTCTGTGGCAGTATCTTTATATGGGATACCTCTTCTTAGTCTAGCTATTTTTGGTGTTTTTATGCAAATTTGTACTATTTATTTTTAGACATAAATGTTTGTGATTGTGAGTATAAATACTTTATGTAATAAAACATATGTAATACACCATAAACTAGTAGTCCCTTTTGGTTATTTTATGTCCCATAAATTGAATACTGTATCACTAAGACAAGATTTGAAATTAACATCAAATGGATACTTGCTTCAATTAAACCCCAACATTGTGAATTAAGAGTAATACATCATCATTAGGTACATTTTAAAACAGTTGAAGATATTTTCTCATAACTGACAATTTTCAGATACAGTATTCTTTAACAATAAAATTGAAGCATTGGTAATGTTTCATTTTGTGTGACTAGAGTGAAGTTCATCCCAGTGCGGAAGGTCCTTGTCTCATAGGTGTAAATCCTGTATAGGTGTGTGTTGGAGGTGGAGTAGGAACAATTGTGCTGGTTACGAATAGGCTGATTCCAAAAGGGAGAGGCTGGGGACAGATCAGAGGAGAGGACACAATCCAAGATTAGGCAGATCTACAAGCCAAGAATCCTATGGAGGGAATTATATAAAATGAATTGTGTTTTATTAGATTTAATGAAAAATACTAGTTATAATACTCAGTATTGTTTTTAGGTATGTACCAGTCAAAGACCTGCTAGCTATCTATAAGGAATATTATGGCCAGGAAGTCATAACTGAAGGCACAATTATTGACTGCACTTACCTGCTGTTTCTTGAATTGTAAGTCATTGAGTTGTGAACTTCTCGTTTCACAGAACATATGGGGAAAATTGCAGTAACTCACAGATGAAACATCTGAACCTGCATTGCTATATTAGAGATAAGCCAAACTCCAATTTCTCTCTGAAACATCACTGAGCTTTGGGGAAATTTGGAATGAAATTGTTATCTGTACCCAAGTTTTCTCTGTATCCAGTTGTTACATTTTATAAATAGATGAATACAATAGCTAGGCTGTATGTCTTAACAACACAAACAAGCCTATATCGCAAGGCTGTGTCTAAACTACGTCCCTTTTTCGATAAAGGGATGTAGATTAGGTATGTCGATATTGCAAATGAAGCTGGAATTTAAATATCCCACGCTTCATTTGCATAATGGTGGCTGCTACTTTTTTTCTAAACGGGGCTTTTTTTAAACCCCCTCTCCCCCAGCATTTTAGATGGGGCATTTTTGATAGAAATGCCTTGTTTTGAAAGAGTCTGTACTCCTGTACCCCTTTCGAAATGGGGCACTTCTGTCGAAAATGCCCTGTCCAAACTGCCGTGGTGTTTTTTTTTTTTTTTTTTTAAAGCCCCGTTTAGGAAAAAAAGCGGCAGCCGCCATATTTAAATCCCAGCTTCATTTGCAATATTGACGTGCCTAATCTATATCCCTTTATCGAAAAAGGGATGTAGTTTAGACACAGCCCAAGATAATAGCAGTGCTTGGAAGCATGACCATGTTATAGCACATCAGCAGTAAAACTCTGACCTTCAATGAAGAGTGCAATATAGATGCATAGCTGTAGCTATCTCACTTGCCCACAGACATTTACACCCATGCAGGCACTTCCAGAATACTGCTGGTCTGAAGGATAGTTAGGGAGGTTTTTCCTCTTAGCTAAGAGAACCTAAACTGTGGTCATGACTACTTTATAATATCTTAAGGCTCATAGCCATGTTCATTAATTCAGTTATTTACTGATAGGCTATATCTATACTACACACCGGTAGTGGCAACATATAGAGTATATGTAGCTTACATGCCACAGTGAAAAGCAAGCAGCAAGTCGCTACGTGTGTCAGCAAAGGGCTTTAGCAGTGAAGAAAGGTTTCAGCAGCTCTCTTCTGCCAGAGGCTTGCACTGCAGTGAGCTAAGGCTCTTGTGGGGAAAGACTGAGCTTGGTGCTGCTGTGTCTTTCCCCACAGCCTCCTCCCACCATGGACTTTCCCCATTGATAATCTTTTTCCTGAAGCGGGGAAAGATGTTAGCTATGGGGAGGCAGCAGCACAGTATATTGCTAAAAATGGCAGTGTAGCTGGGGAGGCAATGCCTTGGCAAGTAGAGAGCCAGGTAAGGTATGTATTTGGGTACCTGCCCACATGCTTCAAGTAGCTCTTGTCTTTATTGGTTTAAAGAATGCCTCACCCCACACACTGCTATGTATTCCTGTGCTGCCGGCAGTATAGGTGTACCTATCGTTGTGCTGAGATGCAGAGCAATGTAGAAAGCACACATATCATACCATAAAGAGCCCTATGTCTGGTGTTACATGTCTTGTTATGGTATAGTAACAAACAAGGAACTCTCTCAACGTTACCGTCCTCAATGTCTGCTAAGTACTGGGCTATTATGTAGAGACCACAGAGGCTTTGAAATAGGTTATTTTATATTATTTGTCCTTGATGCACATTTATCTGAAGATTATTTTTTGCAGGTATGGAGAAATTCTTGCTGTTGCCAAGGTAACTTATTTTTGTTCTTGTTAACAACTAGATACAAATTAATGTTAAGATAAACTGAACCATTCTACTAATTGTACTCCATTTTGTTCTGTAGCTTTTTCCAACATATGCTAACAAGTCTCCGTTTTTGGTGGAGCGATTCCATGAGTATTTTCTTGGAGGAGTGGATGACATGGCATTTTGGTCAAATAATATTTTTCAGCTAGTAGGCAACATGTTGGAAAATGGAACCAGGTAAGATATTATTTTATGTACTAGGATGAACCTCTTACAAGTCTACAGTAAAATTACCTTTGATATATTTAAGTTATGAAATCTGTTTACATGTTCTCCAGGAAGCAGGCTCTATCCCAGAATTGGAGCCTGAAACTGAACACCTTACTTACTCAGAATTTGATGAGACTAGGCCCTGGTCTACACTAGGGCTTTATTTCAAAATAATCCCCCCTTAGGTTGAATTAATAAGCAGAACATCTACACTACCAAGCCTGTTATTTCAAAATAACAAGCTGCTTATTTGAAATCTGAAATTCTACTTTCCTTGAGGAATAATGCCATTTTCGATATAGTTATTTCAAAATAGTGGTAGTGTGGATGCCCTGGTGCCACTTTTTTGAAATTACTACTCTCCAGAGTAATTCAAACTAATTACTCCCAGTGCTTCCTGAGGCTCTTAAATCGAGGTAGTGCATCCACACTAACGGAGCCTGCCTTGGACAAATTTCGGGGCTTCCTCATAGTGAGGACATACTGTTTTGAGTTTGTTATTTTGGGAGTTATTAAATCAATTTTAGTTATTTCAAAATAGTTTCCTAGTGTAGACATGCCCTAAGGGTCCAATCCAAATCCCAGTGAATAATCTACTGAGTTCATAGAGAGTTAAAATGAGTCATAATTGTCTGAATTGAAAGTGCAGGTTTATACTTAGCTCGTATTATTTTTATAAAAAAATGTTATCACTATATCACTTAAGTAAAAATTTCACCTTTGCCCAGATTGCTTCACAACCCCATCTATGAAGGGCAAATCTAAAGCAATTATATTGTTAGTTTATGTATTGGAAAGTAGCTTTGGAAATATTGTACCATACAAACTTTGTGTTGTGTGTTCCAAAAATGTCACTTTAATTAAAAGCACTTTATCTTATAAGGATTAGCAGGTTATTAGTGCCAAAATAAGTTGTTACATAAACACAAAACATTCTTCTGGATTCTAAATAATTCATCAATAATTTTAGAAAAATAAAGGAATTTCTAAGGCAGGGCTACTCAACGTGGGGCCTGTGGTCTGTTTGTTTGCAGCCTATGGTGTGGTTTGGGTTTAAGTGGGGCTCAACACGCCTGCGGGTGAGATCATTTGAACATGGTCTCTACTAGGAACACGGTCCACAGCGTCAAGATGTCTCCCAGGCAGGGTGAGCATTGAAAGACACAAGTGGACGGGCTGGCTGGGACAGACAGTACAGGGTGTCGGCATTTCTAACCCCCAGGGAAGAGGTGCTGGGAGCGCTGGGGCATTGTGGGAAGTGCTTTGTATTCATGCCCGTCAGTGTGAAAGAAGCTATTTGCATATATTTCCACATATATTTGCATGTATATGCAACCACACTTAAGTTGCAGCCCTCAGCATGTGCGGTATCATTGTGGCCGCTGGGGCTTCCAAGGTTGAGTAGCCCTGTTCTAAGAATGTAATGATACCTTAATTTTGAATAAGCAGGGACCTACTGAGGGAAATGACCTCACATCCCAGATTTTCATTTGATTTAACTTTCGTTAGAATAAATATTCAAAAGAAAAACTGTGTTTTCAATATTTCTCCAGTGGCTGCTTCATACCTGAGAACCCTCTATTCATAGAGTGCAATGGAGAACATAAGAACAGTGACATGTGAGTATAATCCTGAAAGCTGCAAAGATTTACCTCTGAAGGAAGACACATCCATGAGTGTGGAAATCCAATTACAGTAAAACTCCGATGGTCCGGCACTCCTGATGGTCCGGCACTCCTGATGGTCCGGCACCATCAGGAACCCGGAAGTGCTCCGGGCAGCCGGACCATTGGAGCTGCTCTGCCCCCAGCTTCCCTGATTCAGCCGCTGCTAAAACTGACCAGCGGCTGAATCGGGGAAGCCAGGGGCAGAGCAGCTGGAGTGCCGCCGGGTAGGTCCCCTAGCGCTGCCCCTCGGGGCTGCGGGACCAAACCGGCAGCACCCCAGCTATCCCCGATTCAGCTGCTGCTGAAACTGACCAGCGGCTGACTCCAGGAAGCCTGAGGCAGAGCTGCTCTGCCCCGGCTTCCCGGAGTCAGCCGCTGGTCAGTTTCAGCAGCAGCTGACTTGGGGACACCTGGAACAGAGCAGCTATGGTGCTGCCGGGTTGCTCCAGTAGCGCCCAGGAGCGGCGCTGCAGGACCAACCCCACAGCACCCCAGCTGCTCTGCCCCAGGCATCCCCAAGAGCAGCTGGGGTGCTGCCGGGTTGGTCTCGCAGCGCCAACGGTCAGTGCTACCAGACCAACCCGGCTGCACTCCAGCTGCTCTGCTGAAACTGACCAGCAGCGGCTGAATCAGGGATGCCTGGGGCAGAGCCAGACTATCGGAAGGGGGGGCTGTTACGGGTCTGGGTTGGCATCCCCCCCACCCCAGACCCCTCATAGCCCCCCCTTCTGATAGTCCAGCATATTTGATAATCCGGCACCCCCTGCGTCCTAAAGGTGCCGGATTATCGGAAGTTTACTATACATGGGTGAACTGTCCAGCTCCATCACTTCTCCTTTTTGGAAAATCTCTACTCCAGGACTAGATTCTCAGTTAGTGCTAACTGATATAGTTGCACTGATTTCAATGGAGCTAAACTGATGTAACTCAGAGGTGAACCTGGTAATACAGTCTTATTATCTGAATGGCATGTGGCATGATCTTCAGCTTTTCTTGTTGTGTCATCTTAGTCAGCCCAGTCATTAAATTGCACTTAATGGGTTTATCTTGTTTATCTCAGCAATATTTCTAATTATTACTGCCTCTTTATCTGAACAGAATTAAACAATCCAAAAAGGAACAGCATAAGAACGTGACTTCTTCGCTTACAAAGACAATTGAAAAGAATATAAACTATACAGAGAAAGGTGTTTATTTCAATATGCAATCCTTGGCAACGGTAAGTCTTTTAAAATAGATATTGGAAGGGATGATAGATGGACCATGCAAAATTTGGATCTGCCATAAATTGTTTCAATTCCTTAGTCTGGTACACCGCAGGATGGAGCAGGGTCCCCAGACAGGATGATAGTATTTTCCACACCTGGGAACAGCTGTTGTATGGTTATAATGATATTATAACGATGATGATGATGATATTGTAGTGATATTATAGTATGTCTCTAATATTCATGGATCATAGCAACAGCTGGTCACCCTCATGGGATAAGAAGGAACCCTACTCATAGTGCAGTAGTGTATTTATGGTAAGCTGTGCTAGGATTTATTAGGGTTCTGCCTTATTCTGAAGCAGAATTTAGGAGCTGATCCAAAGTCCACTGAAATCAATGTGAAAACTCCAACTGACCTGCACAGGCTTTGGATCAAGACCTTATTTGTTCAAAAAGTCCACTACTAAGCAAAATATACTGTGGGTGTTCGTGTATGTTGTATTACTATTCCCAAATTTCTTAAATTCTTTCTTTCAGAAGTCTCTTCGCTTTATCAACAGTGCTTTTTCAAAGAATATCAGGAAAATGTTAGCAGTTGCTTATCAGCAACCTTCTAACCACATCTCCAAACCCACAGCCTCGTACTTTCTGAAATCACCCTATGCCAGACTTGGATGGTTGGTGCAGTTTTCTTTCTCCTTTCGCTCTTCATTTGTGAATGTGCTAAACAGCAGCTGATGTATTACATCTTTGTTCCTTGGAGAGATTTTAAAGGTACAGCTATGGGCCACATTAACCAAAATCCTGGCAGCTGAAGAACAACTTACTTTGGGTTGGCGGTGCTGTGAGAGGTTTGAGATACGGAGCCTTTTTTGACTGAGACCCTGGTTTACAGCTGACCACATCCATACTGATTGAAAGTCATGATCACCAGGCCGGACAATGGTTGCTGTAGGGCCCAAGGCCCTCATTGCCATTACTGTGGTAGTGGCCAGAGACCCAGGCACCTTTGAATTGCTGTTGGAGCTCTGTGCCAGGTACTCAGCATGGCACTAAGGGCTGGGAGGGGCACACTGCATTCCGGGTGGTGTGGAGGGCTGGCTACTTGGCCCTGCCTCTTCCACATGAGGCCCTGCCACACCTTGCTGGAGGCCCCTGGTAGCTGCCAACCCCGCTGAGGATCAGAGTTTGATCCAGAGCAAGAATCTGGGTTCCAGATAACCCTAGTGCTTCCAAATGTTCAGAACTGGATCCAAACTTTGTGGCTAGCCCTGTCTAATGAACAAGACCAAGGCTCTAAATCTGATTATGTACAATTGTTGGGAAAGCTTGGATTCAGATTTGATTTGGATCTGAACAACATGGCTTGGAACCATCTGATGACCATTTAATAGCCTATGTGACATGAATGGATTGTCCCAATTGATGCTAATTGGTGTTCTTGGTAGTATTTTTAGTGGAGAAACCCTAAGCTGCATCAGCATGGAGAATGATACCTACCCTCTCTCTTCTCCAGAAGAGAATCCATCCTCATTATGGCAGTCATACAGTGGAGGAGAGAGATGGAGGAAGTTTACTATGCTGCTAGTCTTGCTATATCTGCTTCGAAGCAGTCTCTAGGGCTTTTCATCTGGCAATTTTCCCAGATATTAAATTAATTTAGTAAATATATGCCAGTTTGTTTTTCTCTATCAGCCTCTGTGATCTCCATCAAGTAACTGAGAGGCTCATCAAACCAAGTCAAATGACCAGAAGTTGTGCGCAGCAGTCTGTTGTTCTCCTTTGTTTCTGTGTTTGAGGCTGCATGGTGGCTGCCCAGTGCTACAATTCAGTAAATAAGACTTTTTAGTGGCTCTCCATGCAGATTACAGCAGTGTTAATTAATGGAAGCTGGACCTCACAGCTCTGATTTGTTTAGTTCAAGAGAATTGTTCTGAGAGTCAAACTTAAATCACTTGGAAAATAACTTTGTAGAGCCTTAGGATTAAGAGGTGGTGAAAGTGGCCAGTTAGCTTTGAAATGTCAGTGGTTCAGCAAATATAAACACTGTGGTTATTGGTGCTATGCTTTTGTTTTCTCCTTTGCACACAGGGCAATGACCTCAGGTGACTTAAACCAAGATGGTTCTGAGGATCTAGTGGTTGGAGCACCAGGATACAGCAGATTGGGCCATGTTCAGATAGGAAGGGTGTACATAGTCTACAGTAATCTATCAGGTTTGCCTCCAGTAAACATGGATCTAGACAAGGAAGCGGATCAAGTACTGGAGGGTTGTCAGGTGGGGAATCAAGTCAGACATTTAAAACAATTTTACCCTTTTTTGTGTGTTAAAACATCAGTGCCCTTTATCCTTTCCTTCACTGATCAATGGTGCCATTAATTTTTTCTCACGTATACTTTTCAGTGTTTCTGAAATGTCTCTCCTATAAACCAGGATGTTATGTTCATTTAAATGAAAACAACCCGTTATTATAAAAGGTGCATGTGGCTGAGTTAAAGATGATCAGTTTATTCTTCTTTTCACCAGTCAACTTAACACTAACATAAACTGAGACCCTTAACTGACACCAATATGGAGTCCATCCATGTCTTGGGATTTGGAAATGGCTACCAGGCCATCCTGAAAACTGCTCTTTGCTTCTTTCTGCACACACTAGAGCTCTTTATCTTAGTTTTTTTATGGTGCCTCTCTCTGTAGTATCTAAAATAGTACTTAAGCATAAGTTAGAGGAACCACAATTTATGAAGTTGGGTCTTGAGAGCTCAGTGCCTATTTCCCCAATCCTGAGCATGGGGAGGATTGTTTAAGTGCAGTATGTGTTTAGGAAAGGCAGGAATTCTCCCACGTACCTATTCTGGGTATTCTTTGTGGATTCACATCTCCTTAGGATACAAAACAGAACAGGAAGTTGCATCAAAGTAATTAGTTTCTGTTAGGCTCTCTAATAGGGCAGTTTATTAACCATGCAAATGGTTTATGTGAAATGCTGTGCCCGAATGTGACAGAGGGCCATGACTTTGGCTTCATCCTGACCAGTACAGCTAGATGATACACTGAGTCAGATCTATATCATGGTTTGGTGTAAGCATCTTATTAAGAAACTGCAAAACCCATGCACACACTAAGTAGAACTGTTTGTAAAGCAAATGTGTTTGTCATGAGCTGTCTAAGCATCATTTAAATGACAAACAAGATCTGAGAAGAGGATGTAGCAAAACACTGTCATAAAGAGACTGTCATAGCGAGCTGAAATCAAACATAAACCAAACGTAATTTTTTACAAAAAATTCCCCTCTTGCTCTCAAAACAAAAATACCCCACTTTTGCATGAACTCGCTGCAGATATTGGTACTGAACATTTGTACAGTACATCTGCTTATTCAGCTGCTCTTTTAAGAATAAATAATATTGACAGTCTAAGAATTGAGATTGTTTTTTGTCAGTTCTGGATTTTCAGCTATTTCATACGATGTTTGTTCTGCACAATCTTAAAGAGGCAGATGCAAAGATTTTATCTTTATTGTTTTTAAATGTCATTTAGCTGCATGAGAGTAACATGTGATTTCTCAGCCTTCAGGCAGGTTTGGTTCTGCCATAGCAATACTGGACTTCAATGCAGATGGAGTACCAGACATAGCTGTCGGAGCACCTTCGGAAGGATCAAGGGATCTCACTTATACAGTAAGAGCCCTTTATTTAAAACATCTTGTTCCATGTAATAGCACCAAGGGAGAACCTCTCACATAACTCAGTGTGAATAAGGTAGAAGGGGGCTTGCTGGCAGTTCCCATATGGATCTTGTTTTCTGAACTCTGGGATGTGTAATCATTGGGTCCATTGACTTGTCGATAGCTGTGTATCAAACCACCCACGCCCTAGGCATTTCCATGCCTAACTGTTCTAAATTGGAAACAGATTGGTGGCATTGACCTGGTGTAAGGATGAGGAATCTTTCGGGAAATCTGTTTGTGGGTACATGTGAGAAATTGGAGACCTCTTGGCTAAGGTGTACCTAATCTACAATACTGAGGTTAAGTCTTCTTTAGTCTAAGAGGTTTTGGTCTTCAGATCAGCTTCATTAGTGAGATCATCATATGACTGAAGAAACTGAGAGACAGATACTTTTAATCTCATTGGCAATTTATTAACAAGCCAAACAAGATCATACAGGCTACAGGATAGCAAAGGAGAGAGAGATGATACAGAATGCCCAGCATTTGTACTGCTCGCATCATCTTTTTCTGGGAGTACTGAAGTAGGCAAGCTACTGCTTAATAAGGTGTTAATAGGTGGTCATATTCATGCTGGTGTCTCTCTCAGCACACAGGCAGGGAAACCTCTTTTATATCGGGGGTTTTCAAAGCTGGGTCGTGGGTCCATCCGGGCAAGCCGCTTGCGGGCCGCAAGATGCTATGTTTATCTAAGTGTCCATAGGATGGAGCCTCCCATCTCCCATTGGCTGCAGTTTGCTGTTTCCAGCTAAGGGGAGCTGCAGGAAATGGTGTGGGCTTGTCCGATGCTTCCCACAGTTCCCCTTAGTGGGAAACAGCAAACTGCAGTCAATGGGAGCTGCAAGGCTCTGTGCCTATGGACACTTAGATAAACAAAGCGTCTTGCGGCCCACCAGAGGCTTACCTGGGTGGGACTGACACCCAGCTTTGAAAAGCCCTATTTTATATACCATGTTACACTGACTCCCACTGTATCTTATACATTGTCATAAAAGTTTTAGCCCCTTTTCCTTGTCTGAACTTTCACAAATTACTTATGTTGGAGTTCCTGGTTTCTATAGGCTAATTAACTGGGTACATCATATTCATGAGCATTTACGCCAGTCAGCTGCTATATTACTGCTGTCAAACCTTGTAAGTTTCAGTTGAACATTTTACACATACTGTTTAAACATACCTTCTCAAAGTATCAGTAGTGCAGGTGGTTTCTCATTTCACGTAAGTCAGATGACTGTCTTATTTACTGCTGTTGCATCTTGTGACTTAAGTAACTGACATGCAAGTGATTTTATGTCAAGCAAAACCGCAGGCCTTCATTAATTATGCTAAGTTGTTTTACATTACAGACCCGGTCAATACTTTTACTTTACCTATACATACACTGCCTATATAGGCCACTCTCACCAAGGGGTTCTGGGACAGTTTTTACAGTGGGGGTGTACAGCTGTTGTACCAAACTGGAAACCTGGTATTTAGTGGAAACCATTTCAAGCCAGGGGGTGCTGAAGACCCCCCACACTTCTAATTCCAGCACCTATGCTTTTACCCACCACTGACAGAGCTAACAGACTGCATCTGATCTGTCCTATATTCTTCCAGGATAATGGCTGCTGTGTTTTACTTGGTTGCTAATATTGCTTTTTTTAAAGTGTCTGAAACAAACTACAGCCCAAATGTTCAAACCCTGATTGCCTCAACTTAGGCATGTTGATCTATGTTTGGGTGCCTAAACAGTTCAGAAATGCACCCAAACAGCCCCCTTTTAAGTCAATGGGTGTTCCAGCTGCTTAGCACTTTTGGAAAATCAGGTGGGGCTTATTTTTAGTTGCCTAAATATGGACTTAAGTGCTTACATCATTAGGCTTCCAAGTTTGGAAAATTTGATACTACCCATCTCTTGTTGCCTAAAATCTGTGCCATTGCATTAAGTTACTGTGAATTGAAGTTATATGAATGCTTTATTTACATTAATATTGCCTATTATCCTTGTTAAGTAACATAATGAAAACTTCCTTACTTGTTGTAACAAGCATGCTGGTTTCCTTCTCAGATCTAGAGCCCCAGATCTAGATCAATTATTGGCCATTGAATTTAGTTCTTAGGTTTGGGGTAGAAGACTCAATATACTGGGAGGGCTCTGATGGTTAGGCTGCATTTCTCTAACTAATGGTCCTTACAGAGTTAATAGATTCTCCAACTTGTAATATTAAGTCCGTATTTGACACTGACATGTGTTTTCAAAATGTTTCCCCTCCACTGTTTAGGGTGCTGTGTATGTATATTTGGGCACTGCAGGAAGAGGCCTGTCATCTTGGCCAAACATTACCATAACTTGCCAGGTATATTTTAAATTGTCCTTCCTTCTAGTAAAAGTTCAGAACCGGGGACTGAAGGAGTGGGGCAGGTCACTGTACCATTTTATTCTGTATTGTCCCATCCCTTCAGACTATTCTCTGGAGGATGCATATGAGATAAGCAAACTAATTTTTAGTTGCACAGGGACCACAGCTGCAGTAGAAAGCAATCGCGGCATAGTTCACGTGACAAGGAAACTGTTGTCTTAAATTTTTTCTGATAGGTGTAATAATAGCTGTGTACACAGCCTTTTTCATGAGGCTTGTGTTAAGATCAGCTGCCCACACTCTGCAGACCTAGACTCTGTGGCTGTGTCTACACTTGAAGTAGGAATAAGAAATCCTCCGGAAAAGGGCTTATTTTCCGGAGAATCGTGTCTAGACTAGCGCTTTTATTCCGGCTTATCCCCAAGCCGGAAAAAAGCGGCAGCCATGTAAATGCAAATGCCGCGGGAGATATTTAAATCCCCCACGGATTTGCAATTCTGAAGTGTCTAATCTGCATCCCTTTTCCGGAAAAGGGGTGCAGTGTAGACACAGCTTGTGGGTTTTTTTCGGAAGAGGTATGCAAATAGTGCTTGTATTTGCATACCACCTTCTTTTTCCTCCTTGGAAGAGGCTTTTCTGCCATTTGGCCCCGTCTACGCAGGGCCAAATGTCGGAACCCTCTCCCCTCTTTCTAAAGCCCCCTTCTTCCTCGTAAAATGAGGTTTATGGGGGCTTTCGAAAGAGAGGTTTCTTTCTGACATTTGGCCCCATGTAGATGAGGCCAAATTGTGGAAAAGCCTCTTCTGGGGGGGAAAAAAACGGAAGAAGGTATGCAAATACAAGTGCTATTTGCATACCTCTTCCGACTTTTTCCTCCCCCTTCCCCTCCCCAGTGTAGCCGTACCCCTAGAGTTGTCCAGAAGCAGAGGTTCAGTTTTACTACCATATACTTTTGGATAGTAGACCAAAAGTCAAATGTCAGGAAGAGGCAGAATGGGGGAAAACAGTGTGTCTACAATGCTACACTCAAGCTACCATTACTGGGGATAATGCTTAAACTACTTTTAAGGATCTGGGGCATTGCTCGTCCCCTATTCTTCAAGAGAAAGGATATCAAAATCAGTCCCTGTATCTAATTTTTCATTTGTAAGAGGCCACAGATAAAAACAAATGCTTTGTTTTACATCTGGCTTGTCTCTGTGTGGAATGTCAGTTGTGGGGAGTGGGAGGAGGAGGGAGCATGTTTTCCAGCAGAGCAAGAAGTGCTAAGAAATGGACTCCCTGTTCTCCAATTGGTTTTTATAAAAAATAAACAACTTGGTTACAAGATGGAAGCATGTTTGATAGGAATATTCAACATTAACTCTTAGAAGGGATTTAAAGCAATGCAACAAAGCAAGGAGACAATTACAATGCTGCCTTCGCCTCTGAGTTTTGATTGAGATATTGCCTCTTGCAGCACACATTCTGTAACCTTGGCTGGTCACTGCTGGCTGCTGATATTAATGGGGATGGAAAGTCTGATCTGGTTGCCGGTTCTCCATATGCACCTGGCGGTGGAAAGCAGAGAGGATTTGTAGTTGCATTTTATTCACACTTTAGCTGGAGTGACAAAGGTGATACTGAATAAATTGACATGTCCATATTTTACATGGCTATATTTGTGTTCTTGCTGTGACACTTTTAATTTGAATCCTTTGTTATGTGAAACCCAAACAACCTATTAATTGTCTCAGATTCTTGGAAGGTTTGTGTGTGCTTTGGAAGTAAAGAAATAAATATGTAAAACTAGTTTCTAGTATTGTATTGCTGTACCTGGATATCTGCTGTCCCAGCTGAAGAAAATTTAAAATTAATTTGCTCCTGTATTTCTGAGGATTTGATGATTGATTAACAAAAGTCAGTCTACTAATGCAGTGATTTTGTCTGTGCCTTGTATGGTAGGTAAACAATTTTGCACATACCTCAGCCTAATTGTATGAGTATTAATTCCAAGGTTAGTGTGTATAGTTCCTAAATCAAGGTAAACAGAACTGTTCTTCATAAGAATGGAGGTAGGGGAATACAGTTCTCTTGTAAACATTTAGACCCTAGATCTGCAAGCACTTGAGCATGTGTATAACTTTACTCATGTGAATAGTAAATGCTATTAAAGTCAATAGTAAGAACTATTTAGTGCTTTCAGAGAACAGAACCTGGCTGTGAAACAGAAATGAATGTCTTGTCAGTATGGAAGAAATATTTAGCAATGAGTGCTGCCAGGCAGTGATAGTTTAATTGTTTCTTTTTTTTCAAATTGACAAGGGCCTGAAAGTATCACAAAAGACCTTATTTATGCCATACTAAGAGCTCCTAAAAGGGGAATTCTGCAAGTGAGCCCTGTAACGAAAGGGTAAGAGTCACACTGGATTATTGTGGGGTGAGAGGTAAGGATGTTAAGAAGTGGGTATCTGACTAATCGTGTAGTTGATAACAATTTGTATTGATTGCATGATTAGTCGATAAGGCTCACGCTGGGTCCTGGACATACCCCTGCTGCACCTCTGCCTCCCCTGCCTTCTCCCCCACCACCACAGAGACAGTGCTGTGAGGAACTGGATTTTAAGCCAGCTCCCCCCAGCACTGGCTCCTGCTCCCCTCCCCCTTACTGCCTCTGTATCAGAGGCAGCAAGAGTAGGGGAAAGCGAGTAGTCAAGTAGTGACTCAACTATCTGATAAGTCTAGATTTATCGGATAGCTGACTACTTGACTAATCACTTATAGCCCTCGTGAGAGCAGAGGTGACCCAGAAAAAGAAACGAGCCCAGAGTTGGAGAAAATGAGAGTGAATATGTAGAGGTGCAAAACTTCATCGGGTGAGGTTTGGTTATTGCATAATCCAAGAGTCTCATTGTTTTCCAACTGGTGTTTGTGGGTGGGGAAAGCTTTTAGTTATCTTGTACTAATTTTGACCTATATCTATATCAAATAAGGATGGAAGCAATTGGGAAATGCTTTTGAATTCACAAAACCTTGTCAGCTGAAGGCTGTGTAAAACCAAAACCCAGGAGTGATTTGAATTAAGATCACATTTATATGAACTCCCTAAGCATTTTGGGTTCTGATAAATGGCTTCAGTTTTTTCTTAGTTCTAGTGAAGACATTTCAGTTCCACTAAAACTAGTTCGTTATCTCCTGTTAGAAGTTGAAGCATCCCATAGGTTGTGTCTGAATGACTTAGAGCCAAGATTTCACTACCAAACACAGCTTTTGAGTACTGCTTTGCCACCAAACATAGTGTATTATGAAATTAGAGGTAACTGTACCATACCATGGGACAAGTAACCAGATCAAACCAGTGTCTATTGCTAGATTGAAATGTGGACTATTCCAGAAACTGATAATGAATATTCTAGCCTCAGTGAACATCCTAACTTAACCCTTGTCTGATTTGATTCTTTCTGGTAGGGCTGATATCAGTAGAGGATGCCAATTGGATGGTGAAGGGGGAAAAGAACCATGCCTGGTTTGGATATTCACTTGCCAGCCATCAACTAGAGAACAAAACCTTGCTGTTGATTGGCAGCCCTACCTGGAAGAGATGTCTTGGGTGCGTTGCCCTTTTATTTGGCTGTTGCACATGTTTGTAACAGTTCCTTTCACAACCTATGGGTTTTTTTTAGTCTTTAAGATCTACAATAGATCAATATTGTTTCAGTAATTAACTATGTAACTCTATGCTTTGTGGACAATAATATGTCATATTAAGAGAGAACCTCACACCGAGGCTGTGTCTACATTGAAAAAGCTTGGTGATCAAAGTGCTGTCGACATGCAAAAATAACCAAAAGTGAAAACCAGTTTTCCTACCTCCCATTATTGGCATTTCATAGCCACATAGCTAGTACCCTGACAACAGATAAGAACAAAACTATGTGGGTAAGCATCCCATAGCACAATGTTGTGGGAAGGCAGAGCTGATCCCTGTGCTTCTTGGGATTCTTTCCTAGTTCTGTGAGATCTCCATGCTAAGGAATGTCAAAGCAGCACAGCAGCCTCTCCAGCCCTCCCCCTGTAGAAGCAGTTGGCCTGATGCTGTGGCAGAATAGAACATTTCAGTGGTTTGTTCTTTGTTCCCCAAAAGAAGCAGCTGTCAGATACTTCCTGGAGCTTTGAAAGGGTAGGTGTGCATGCTTGCAGGGCAGCAGAGATCTCTCAAAACTCTGAGCAGAGCCATCACAGCAGGCATTGTGGGATACTTAAGGAAGCCAGGTCTCTTGACAAAACATAGTCCACACTGGCTCTTTGTCAACAATAAAAGGAAGGGAAAAGACAGAAGTATATTGCAGGAGTAGAAGTTTTTTTGTCACCAAAACTGGGTGTTTTTCTCCACAAAAGTTGCATTGTAGTGTGTACACTCTGTTTTGTCAACAAAAGGCAGTTCTTGGTGACACAATGTGCCAGTGTAGACAAGGCCTAGTAAATTCAAAATCCTACCTCCTTTTCCCTTCATAGCTGTTTTGAAAAAGCTTTTTTTCCGCTGAAACATGTTCTGCATAAACAATGCTGTAGGTATCTACAAAATATATTATAAGTTACTACTTTGACTGAAAATAATATTGTGTGTTCTAGTCTGGGTAGCTGCATCTCATTGAATACCAAACAGAGTGTTGGAAAGGTGTATGGATACAATCCACCAAGCACACACAGCTGGTTTGCTGTAACTGGAGCCATGGTAGGACCTTTTCTTTAGAATGCTGGGAGTTCGCAAGGAAGCATTATGTGAAGCAACTAACGTGTTTAATGAATTGACAGGCGAGGGGCAAACTGGGTTCGTCACTGGCCAGTGGCTTTGTGTCTGTGGCTGGAATCCCAAGAGAAGTGTTGGTGGTGGGTGCACCTACGTCTGGTATGTTATTCTGGAAACTGGAACATTTCAGCTATGGATTTTCTATGTCTCGAATGAATGACAACGCTAGTTACAGCAAGTTAGAAAATTGACTTAATAGCCACATTGAATTTATGAATGTGCTGTATGATGGTCTCCCTATAGATGTCCTAAACTGCACAGTATACTTTGCACAGCCCCATCTGCTAGAACCTCAGACTTGTTTAAGGCAGCGGTGGGCAACCTGGGCCATCAGGGTGATCCACTGACAGGCCAGGAAACATTTTGCTGATGTTCACAGGCATGGTCCCTTGCAGCTCCAACTGGCCACGGTTCTTGGCTAATGGGAGCCACAGGAAGCAGTGGCCAGCACGTCCCTGTGGCCCACGCTGCTTTCTGCAACTCCCATTGGTTGAGAACGACAAACTGCAGCCAGTGCAGGGGTCATGCCTGCAGAGGTCATTAGCAGCAAAATGTCGCCCAGCCTGGTTTAGGGCTGCCCACTCCTGGTTTAGGGCAAGATTTTTTTTATACGGAACAGACTTTTGTTAAGTAGTTTTCATTTTGTTCATATATTTGATAACGGACTCTACATGCCTATTCCTGCGAGTGTATACATCTAATTCTGTCACCTTGACTTTTCAGACAGCACATCCAGGATTGCATTCATATCCTCAGTTCTGCACCAAGCTGGAAATGTTCTGATGTATGACTTGACGCATGGTGCCAACCCTTCTTTGCTCAGTACTTTCAGTGGGGACAGGAGGTTCTCTCGCTTTGGAGGAGATGTGCACTTAAGTGACCTGAACAATGATGGACTAGGTAAAACAAAAAGATTTTAGACTGTGTGGAAGAGTTTTATTTGAAGCAAGAATAGACTTGCCTCCTACATTTTCATATAAGCTCAAAACACAACCCGTTTTATAGATGGACATAAACATTCCAAGAAGCTTTATAGCAGAAATCAAACAATTCAGTCATAAATTAAGAGAACTTTTTCACTTTATCCCTATACTATGGACAATCAGTCATTAATGTTCATATTGTTGCATATACAGACCGGTATAAATGTTAGCTCTTGTGTTTTGGTCTAGTACTATTTCATCTTCACAACACATATTCTCTTTGTGATTACTTGCAGATGAAATTATTGTGACATCTCCTCTGCGAATGGAAGACATCACATCTGTACTATTTGGAGGGGAGGCTGGACGTGTTTACATCTATAATGGAAACGAGACTACATCAGGTCATGTGACAGACAACTGCAAATCATGGATTTCTCCTTGTCCTGAAGACTGGGTAAGAAAAGAGTAAAACTAGGAGACAACATAATTACACTGCTGCAAATCCACGGATATCTGCAGCTCATTTTTGCACACCCAGATGTCGCTAGTAAGCTTTGTACCTGTGCAGGGCTCTAAACATAATGACAATGAATTGTGTCCATTGAAAAGAAAATAATGGACTAATACCTGAAGTTTAGTTTAAGTAAAAACTCCATCTTGTTGCCTTTATCACACAGAAACTTACTCAGGTTCTGAAATCCATGTAATTTTTGTCTGTTTGTGAGCAACTTTGCATAGAGTTCTGCAATATGGGAGCAAGGCAGTTTTAATGCATGTCTTTAGCCTGAAAGTGAAATACATTGTAAGAAGGTGGTTCTACTAATGGTCCCTCCACTTCTTTCTTTTGTTTCAGGCACAATATGTACTAATTTCTCCTGAAGTGAGTAACCAGAAAATCAATGGCCAAGAGTATTAAAAAAAAAAAAAAAACTTTTAAATTAATCTTCTCAGAGCATAATGAAGAATCTCATTTTACAGGAAGGATCAAGATTTGGGAGCGCTATCGTCACTGTGAAATCTCAAGGAAAGGTGAGAGAAATGAATTAATGACTCGTCTGCCAGTTTGTTTCTTGCCAACACTCGTCTGTGTCATTTGCGTTTACTACTTAGCGCCTTTACATAGCATCATTCCTCTGCTGATCTCAAAGTGCTTTTCAGAAATTAATCAAGCTTCCCTATTAAGTCACCCTTTGGGCCAATATTTAACCCCTTTTTATAGGTGGGTAAAGTGAGGCAAAGAGGCCATTGCTATCTCAATATGGGCAATGGAAATTAGCTCTTAAAAAATTTGCCCCAAGTCAGTTGCAGGCTTGACTCTGTCTTGTGTTTTTACCACTAGACTATACTCTAAGGCTACGTCTACACTGCAGGGTTTTTGCACAAGAAGTCTTTTGAGGAAGAGTTCTTATGCAAAAACTTCTTGCGCAAAAGCATGTCCACACCTGCACGGATGCGCTGATTGCCATTCACTGCTTTTTCGGATAGGCTCTATTTGCACAAGAAACCCCAGCAGAGCATCCACACATGCCTTTTTGCACAACAGCTGTAGTGCAAAAAGGAGTTATGCCTCGTAGAAGGAGGTTTACCTACATCGCAAAAAGCCTTCTTCCATTTTACTGTCAATTTACTTGCGCAAAAGCGTGCTTGAGGTGTGAACGCTCCACGGGGTTTTGCGCAAAAACGGCTATTTTTGTGTAAAAACCTTGTAGTGTAGACGTAGCCTAAGGGTGCATCTATACTGCACCATAGCTTGAAATAAGATACACAATTTGAGCTAAGCACATTTTGTATCTTTTTTTCAATCTTATTTCAAAATAAGTAATTTTATAATTTCAAAATAACCCGCTATTCCAAAATGGCCCTTACTCCCTGTGGAATGACGTTTACAGGAACGTTGGAATAGCGAGCTCATTATATTTCAAAATAACGGGCTTGCTGTGAAGATGCGGGATAGCTATTTTGGGATACTCCAGTTTCCCAAAGTGGTGTTGCAGCATAGACATAGCCTAACAGCCTACGCTCAGTATTTATGTAGTCTTGCATTTTAGTACAGGTTTTTGGTAGCAAAAGCCATATGCTTAGTTCTTGCCAAACATTAAAGAAGGCCCAGTTCTTGCCCTGATGAGCTTGGATATGCCTCACTTCTCTCTGGATGAAGATATGGGCCTTTTGGAGGGAGACACAATCTCTGCCTACATGCCTCTGACCCAATATGTGTTTGTTTTTCGTTTGCCTTTACTCTGAGTTGGTCATGTGAATAGACTTCAGGACTTTATGTTCTTGCCCATTTTCTCTCCTTGTCCGTAATCAGTTGAGGAGATGATTGCTTATCTCTGCAGTGGTCCTTACTTAAATGATGGTTGACCTCACACAGCCAAACAGCCTTTAGGAAAAGTAGCTGGAATCTTAATTGCTTTCAGCCTAAAAGAAGGGGGCATTTCTCATGACAAACCCCTTATGAAGCAAGCACCATTTCTGGCTGCCATGGTATTGATTAGAGAAGTTGGTCTACAAGCAAGTGGTTCCCTTTTCTTTTTCAGGCCTTGTGTGTACTAGAAAGGGTTTACTCCCTTAATAAATATGCTATAATACCAGCTATAGGACTGGTCTGTGGTAGGGCTTTCAGCTGGGACTAGCTATATTGATTGGGGGCAGGAGCGTGTGATTCTTTTGTCTTGTTGCTTCTTGATCCTCCTGATACAGTTATGCCAGCAAAGCCCCCTTAGAGTTGAATTTTGTTAACCTCTGTTTTGTATCTTTGCAGAGAGAAGTTGTAGTAGCGGCTGAGAGAAGTTCGGTGAAAGCTAGACTTAGCGGAAGGCTTTTTATGTATACCCTTTAACGTTCTTTGCTGGGTTTGGGTACGAGTCTGTTTTCTGTGGTGGACCCCTCCTCCCAATATCTATGTTGTTCTCCCTCACTCCTACCTGTGCCATGCTAACAAACTAGATGCTCAAACAGGATGTAGCTAAAAAGACGATGTAAGCAGCAGGAATAATTGGGGTTGTTTGTAAAAAGAATAGAGAATACTAACTGTCATGGTCCATCTGTACAGCTTTAGAGTTGCAAGCCAACAAAAAAAATCCTCTATTCAAGGAAGTCAGATGGCTAAGTAACCCCTCCATAGGTGAAGTAGCATGAAGAGAACCAAACCAACCATTATCAACCTAGCATCACTTTAGGCAACTTATGAGGCAGGCTGGTTTCAGCAGATTTTTGGCTACGTAAGGAGTAGTGCAGCTCTCCTAATTTACACACTTAAATAAGTGCACATGTACAAACACTTTTAATTCTGTTGTCATATTCCTGCCGATCAGAATCCCCCATATACTTCCTCTCTTCTATCACGTACATTTCTAATGCAGCCAACAAGCTCTCCAGTCAGCACCCATTGCTCTTCAGCTCACCCACTTATCATCTAGACACAGTAACAGCATGGGTCAGACATCCTGGTCCAGAGCTGGTACGAAGGGGGTGCAGAGGTAACTAAGTTCATCTTTGTACCACACTCATTCCTTGCTTCCAGCAGCCTTATATTGGCTGATAAGTGCCCCCAAGTAACTAAACCAAATCTAAGGACCAACATAGTGGTGCCGTGAGCTACAACTTTTATGCAAGCAGAAAGGATAAAAACTTAGCACAGGACTCTCTGCACAATAAATGCAATCCTCTTGTATTAGGGCAATGCCCTCTGGGCTAGACAGACTGCATTGCAGTGATCTGCCATCAGTGTTGCACTAAGTGGCTCTGCTGTACCAGATCATCTGCTGTCCTGCTACCTTCTATGGAAGGACTTTGCCTATTATCTCATAACCTTGTATTTTATTTTCCAACTGCAGCCCAGAAACCACCAGTCCTGAAGCTGAAATATAATCCCGTCCATCTGGGACTAGACATTTTTTGTACTGTCTATATTCCAGTGGTGCTCAACCTTTTTTAATTCCCGAACAAATTTTGGTTGGGGGGGGAGGGGGGGAAAGGCACCAGGAACATTTTGTTGCGTCCCATTTAAATTAAAGCAGCGGTCCACTCCCCTGCCATTCTCACTGCTTCTGTCGGGCACCAAGTCAGGAAAACAAAATGGCAGCTGGCCCAGCGTTGTCACTCACCACGAACACAGCCCAAGGTTTGCACACCGCTGCTATATTCAAACACCTGATACAAGTGGGAGATTCCAATTAGTGCAACAGTCCACGTGGCCATTTTTGTCCTAGCCCCTCTACACAGCTCCTCATTTACTATCAGAGAGGACGAAGTAGGATACATGTCTAGAATGTTACATTGATATTGGGTGTTGACTTCACTACAGTTGAAGTTGTGCTATAAATGGATGGTGGGCTAACAGCAGCTGAGTGGTTCAGAGCAGGCCTGGGGCATCCCTAAGACTAGCACATGTCTTAGGGATGCCCCAGGGCAGGTGCATGTTAAGGAACTCTGGCTTCAAGGGGAAGGGAAGAGAAAGGCAAACTGTGCCTGTCTGGAGAAATTCTTTGCAGTTCATTAACTAGGAGCTCAAGGTTGAATTCCACTGGGGCTTGTTCCTTACATTTTTATGTAGAACTCAGTGGCTATGGTAAATGTAAAGCTCTGTTCTTATTGTTAATTGTATTATGTGCTTGACTCATGAGTATTGTGGTTTTGAAGGGGTAGGTTAATTCTGAGTGTTTGTGTATCCATACACAATTAAATGACATACTTAAACAACAGTGTATGAACTCCTTGTTTGTGGGCTAGGTCTGCAAGCATTGGTGAGTATATATGTGCAGAGGAATCAGAAGTTATGACACTATGAAATTTTTTGTGTGATACATGCAATTATCAAAGTATTGGAGAATTTTAAACCGTCATCCTCCTCTTTGGAAAATACAGATAAATCAAGATCTTTCCTACTTTTAGGAAGCAGTTTTAAAGACTCTTCCAGCTCTTCATAATTCTGGCTTTAAAACAGAAGATTAAGATCTGAATTTTAGATGTATGCTGTTTTTAAAACAGCATAATTTACCATGGCATCCATACTGGACATAATCATTTTAACCTCTGTAAACAATATCATAAAAATCAACGCTAGCAAGAACCCAGTATCTGGACAGCATAAATGAAAAGATAGGGTAGAAGGGTGAGGAGGAGAAGGTATTTGAACAAAGGCTCTGTGTAAAAAAAGTAGGAAGAAAGCATGTTGTATTGAATATTACACCTAGGAGCGGTTTGGAATTTGTTTGAATAAAATAAGGAACAAAAATGACACCCACACTTTAGGGTTATTACTCTTCCTCCCCAACTGCCTGTAAAAATGCTCTCTGGATAAGTGATAGAAGTCAAGGAGTAGTGAGAGGACTAAAAAGCATTAGGGAGCATGGTGTGAACACAGTGCACTTCCCTTCTCCCCAGGGCCAATATTTTCACTTACTCCTTCTTGACTCTTGCTCTTTTCACCTTTCATCCTGAACCATACTGTCTGTGCCCCCTTTTGAAAGCTCATCCCAGTCTCAACAAGCCTGATCAAAGCAGTCAGGTGCAGGCGAGCCCAAATGATTTTAGGAGGCAGACTAACAAGCTGGGCATGTCTTTATTTAGGGTTTTCACCCTCAACGCTAGAAAATATTCAGCTTTCTTTTGGCAAACTGTATTGTAAAGAAAACAACTGACACTTATCCATGCTGAACCAATTTCTTTTTCTGTTAAGTCAGCAAAACCAAAGCAGTCAATTTGCCACATGTGAAGATAAAACCAGCTGGCATTTTGAGAGTCCTGAGTATTACAAATGAAGTGCAGATTGATCAACTACACTTAAGGAGTCTATCAGCTGAGAGTGAGGTTTACAGATCTGGTTCAGTGACAATTCCACTTAAACCCTTTTCAACCATCATAGGCTTCAGTTTCTCACTCCTGAGGTCAGAATTGTTACCACACCTACATTTCACAGAATGAGCTAGGTATGAAACTTCCAATGGTTTTCTGGACTTAAGTAACTCCCATGACATAGATGCAGCCCTGTAAAAGAACTAGAGGTCTTATTTTAACTCATTGAAATACAGGTGAAAGGAGTCTAAACAATGCCCTGCAGCTGCAGAGAAAAATACAGCGTGGGAAGCAACAATGCAAGCTTTTCCAATGGCCCTGCCAATGTATTTCAAAACCTGAAGCAATCATTTCCTGACTCAGAAGATCAGTATCCATGCACCTTCACTCATTGCCCTTTCTGAGTATGCCCTCATTAGTCCTCAACTTCATGGGTGTTTGTTTGTATTTTGTGAACACTTCCCTCATTAGGAGCTGGATCAAGACCAAACCACTTCCTAAAGGTCACTCAACAAGCAGTAGATAGTAATTACTTAGCCACCCGGGATTTCAGCTGCCATCCAGTCCCCTACTACCTTTTTATAAAGTAGAATATACAGACAGAACAGTGCATTATCCTGTAAGATGCTACCCTGTGAAAGCATGAGGGTGCACAAAGTTAAATCTGTTAGTTGATAATTAACACTAGAAACCACACAAGATTTTACTTTGAAAAGACAGCAGGCTTGCAGAGGTATAACAAGTTCTAAACTCTTTGATTTCCATTTTCTATTCACCTAAGTACTTAATTATAGTTTTGTTGCTACAGTAATGAACTTTTCAGCCTGGCATCTGGGTAATAGTTTACACAATGTTTAAGTTGCTAGCTAAAGAGCTACCTTACTGTACTTGGCACAGGTGTAAGAGTTCTCATTCTAATCTAGACGGGTTTACAGACAGTTTGCACAGTGGGGTAATTAAGTCCTTTGGACAGACAAATAGCAGGTATTTAACTCTCTTCCACCACCCTAGAAAACAAATCAACACTTTTTCGATAGTCAAACCTGATCTTTGTACCCCTTACTTTTTTAATTTTGCTACTACCTCCATTCCTCTGAGGTGCTGATAGATTTCATCCCGAAACTTGACCCTAATAAAACCAGCTGCAAGACTGCTGCAGTATGTGTCATGATCTGTGTCTTTTATGTCAAGAGATGAATGGGAACACATCAGGTCAGGGAAAAAGTTAATAATTTCAGAAAAAGTCTGAAAAGGTGAGCACTGGACATTCAAAACTTGTTAATATTTCATGCAACAGAAATGAAGCAGTTTTATATATCTGTTGTTTTGTCTGTGCGGACTTAGTGATCATATTCTCCAAGAAATAGGAGTTTGATTCCTGCTTCTGGTATCCTATTAATGGAACTCTGACAAACTAAAAAAAGGGGGGGAAGGGAACCCCGACCCTACATTAAAACAAAAAGCCGGAAGCTTGGCTCTTATTTCCATCTCTCTGCTCTTGAATGAATAACCTGATGTTCAAAAATCAGTTCCTTCTGAGGACAAATATAGACATTTAAAACAAACACACCATCTCTGGCACGACTGCCCTAGGCTGAAATCTTGTCAATAACTAATGAAGGCTGGGCCTGAGCAGTCCTTGGATGGAAAATCCAATCGGTAAGAGCCTGAAATTGCAAGCTGTGTAGTCGTCCAGTGAAGTCCTCTAGTGTAACACATGAAAATAAGGAACCGACATAAATCTTCTCTCCGTATATACTGCCTTTTGTGCCATTAAAATATCAACTCTAAACAAATACTTGTGCATAAAATATACATTGACATTCTAGGAATTTAAAAATTCTTAATATTTACTATAGAAAAACAAGTGTGCAGTTCACCAAGTAACAAAAAAGGCCAGATGCAATCTCCTCTTCTATCGATTTGTCAGCGTACTTCTGCTTGAACCAAAAGCTTCTGTTTTAAAGTCATTTTTTATTTCAATTCTTCCAGCTGTTGGATGAGTTTTTTTCAGTAATGTGGGTACCTAGGCAAGTCACACAATAGCCAAAGATTAATTTAAAAAATAATGTCATGGAGTATACAAATGCCTGCCAGTTCTCAGTGAGCCTCCTTTGAAGTCTTATCAAGCTTTACCAGGGGTGGGAAACTTTTTTTGGGTTGGGGGCCACTGACCACATAAAAATCAGCCAGGAGCAAAACAAAGACCCCCCCCCCCCCAACCAAACCCTCACTGACATAACCTGACCGAGAAGGAGAAAGACACTCCCCACATTCTCTTCATACACCAGAGTCTAGTGGGCCTAGGCTAGTAGATTGTGTGTGCTCCAGCCCAACATCAGGGCTGCAGTGCTAGCACAGGCTCCCCAGTGCTGGGGAATGGGGGAGCCCTGAGCCTCCTGGGCCAGATTCAGGCAAGCCAGAGGCCGCATCTGGCCCCTGGGCCTTAGGTTCCTTACCTCTGCTTTAAAAATAGATTCTGGAGTGCATCTGAGGAACAGCAGCAAGTATCTGAAGGGTCAGACTATTCCCCAGGCACCTGTACAACTGCCAACCTCTCTTCTTCTTTGAGCTTTAGTCTTTTGTTCTTATTCTCCTCCCCTCCCCCCGCCATGATCTTTTCTATCCTGGACTTGTTTGTTTATAGCTCCCTCTCTCCAACACCAAGCCACCTGCAGGTGTTGAGGGTAGGGAGAAGTGAATGGCGGGTCAGGTGGGGGGAGTGGAACAGCAGTCAGGCTGAGCACCTTGGAAACAGAGAAAGGATGCTTATGGCCATGGTACATGGGAGCAGCTCCCGTTGCACTGAGGACAGCTTTCAAGGGATTGCATGCCAGAGCACGTCTGGCAGCAGAAAATTCTTTAAGCAGTCTTTCTTAGATCACACAACTTTCCTTTGCCGTCCTGAGATCCCTCTGCCAAGCCTGCCTAAGGGAAGACCACCCTCCCAATTTGTTGGCGTGATTATAACCAATTACTTCCATAAAAGTGGAAGTCATGTCCCAGCCAACCACCCTTGATCACATCCATTACAAATTCTGTAGCATACACCAAAAACAGGAAGTAGCAGTGGTCCGGTGCACGTGGAACACAGTAGACCTCTTTAGCCAGCCATACGTACATGGGGAGGTAGTGAAGGTTCTAGATGCCGTCCAAGGAATGAAAGCAAACGTCGCCAGATAAGTCCACTTCCCAAAAACATAATTCCTGTCACCAGCCAAAATGCTCTGTGGTCCTAGCAATGGAAACAAATAGCCATTAATCACCCAGCTCTTTCTGTGGAGGAAGGGTCCTCAGTGGATTCCCTCCCACACCTCTAATTGAACCTTTCATTCCTTGCATAGGCTACACAGTGTAGTGAATTTCTTTGGCCGGAGAAGGATGGCTGAGACTCTCTGAAGTCCATCAACACCACACTCTAACTTAAAGAGTTACTGCAAGGCAAAGTGACCACTACCACCCCAGCCCATGCATTCTTCCTTTTAAAGTTAGCTCTTGTTTTTACCAAGAATTTAGAGATTTCCGCCTCAGTTTTTTTTGATGGCGGTCACTCTAAACGTAATTATTTAATTTACAATGAAGTCATGGCTCCACCATGAAATCTAGAAAATTCTTTAACCCATTTACACCTTTGTATATGGCAAAGATTCTAATACAAATTCAATAACCTTTCAGAAGTATGAATGGCTGAACATCACCATACCTATGTCAGCCATTAAACACAAGTACAGTCCTGTCCTTTCTTTTCCTTCTGGAGTACTAACTTTTCCTGGTCATCCAAAAAGATGTCCTGCAGCAGTAGCATAACTGAACAAGCCAGGAAATAATTCACAAACGAAAGTCATTGCACTAAAACTGGACTCGGTGGGCCTAATTCTCTCACTATAAACCACTATAAATATGGAGTCTTACCAGTGAAAAGTATTAGTATTAGACTTCACAGAAAACCTGGGGTAAGTCAGGTACATTGATACCTGTATTGTAGGTTAGTAGTTAAAGCAGCATTGGTTCTCACCTCTTCAAAGGAGGATTCCAAGTTCATACCAAAGGCTACTCCAATCAGTCCAAAGAGAGAGAGAGAAAAAGTACCCATAGTCAGCTGTAAGTTTAGTCTCATCATCACATTACGGTGGCTGAAGAGGGGAGAAATATTTAGGAGGTGAGTACAGCTGTTCACTTGCTGTCTATTAGTAAAGTCTTATGCAGCACGCACGACACCAGAACAGTTGACTCTCACCAGTATTAGGCAACACAGAAACAAAAGCAAGTGTATCAGGCATTTTTTCCTCCAAAGAGAGGTGCAGCAGTGCACCTCTCAGGGAGCAGATTCTGCTTTGCAATTAGCAGGATTTATGACATCTGTCACTCCTGTTATAAGTATATGTTGTAAAGTAACCATAAAAGTTTATGGAAACTTACATGTTTTCTTACCTTTAACTATAGAAATTTATAAATAATTATTTAAAAAATATTTTTTGTTACTTTGCAAATATAGTAGAGAGTGAGAAAACGCTAAGGACTGGAAACCAGAGTATACTTTGGTGCATTCCACATCCACACACTTCTCAATTCTTGCTGGCCTCCTTATGGAGTGTCCACCCTGAATGCTTCTAGAGGTAACTCTCCATTTAAGGAGGAGGAGAGAATATCATACTCTGCTTTTCAATGGTGGCTTAGACACTTCAAGATGCTAAGACTGTTATTTTTAAATACAGAAAACCTTTTATCTACAATAGTTTAATCTTAATAAAGCTAAATACTTGATGCAAGGTAAGCTGATTATTCTACCATCATACTTCGTGCGGATGCAACATTTATTGGCTAGAAAATGTGATCCAGAAAAACTGAGGGCATGCTCTTGAAGGCATGACATGAACACTTAAATGCAGCCTCCATTTAAAAATCCATTCAAGTTTCAGTTTTGCTGTATTACATAGCAATTCTTCATAAATAAGTTATATTTTCCCCATGAACATCTGGGTATTTCCTTTAACTATTACATCCCCAGAACCACAGGGAATAAAAGTCTCCTAGTTTTTGTTCCCAATGATATTAAAGAGCAAGTAGGGGGCTGTGCCCCCAGCTCACTAGGCTCACCAACCCCCCTCTCTGGAGGTAGGTGTTTGGCCAGGGGGGCAAGGGGCAGGAGCAGCCTGGGGGTAGGTGTCTCGCCAGCGGGGAGCAGGCAGGAGCAGCCTGGAGGTGCCGGATCTTGGTGGAAGGAGTTAGTGAGAGGGCTTGAGAGTACAGGGTCTCGGTGGAGGGGATGTGTGAGGGGACTGGGTGTATGAGGTCTCAGTAGGGTGATGAGTGAGAGGGCTCGGGGTACAGGGTCTCGGCTTGGGGGGTGTATGAGATAGAGGGCTGGGGGGTGTGGGATCTCGGTGAAGCGTGTGTGAGAGCGGGCTGGGGGTGTGGCTCCCATACCCCACATCCCCAGAGCACGGAGGAAGGGTGAAGGAGGAGGCTGCTGTGCACAGCTGAGGGCGGAGGTGGGATGTAGAGTGACGTGATGATGTCACTCTATTGCCCTGCAGGAATTTTATATAGATACAGACAGACAGAGAGATGACTAATCAAGAGGCATTTCAATATTTTAGTAAAGTTATTAAGGTGTTGTGTATCAATCCAGTACATTCAACAGGGAAGCAGGAGCAACTTCCAAGTGTATGAGTCCATGAATATCAGAACTCACATAGGAGATGTCTGCGCTCAGTCTAATTCTGAAAAGGGTGAAACAGCACTAATTTCTGTAAAGTTTCTGACAATATAAAAAATAGTAAATGTCATGAGGATAAGTAACCTGTCCAGGTTGATGAAGATGATACTTTCGGAATCATCAATCAATACTCTGAGCTCACGGGCTTCATTAGCAAGATCTTCAGCTTGTCGGTAATAATTCTCCAGCAGCAGCTCCATTTCCTCTGCATGGTCAATTCCAGACATGCTCTTCTCACTGTGAGCAACAATGTGTATTTTCTAGTTAGGTGCCAGCAATGCACTTAACAACTTGTTTGCATCGTTTGAAACATGGGCCCAGAATGAAATGAGGAGGAAAAAACTCTCTACAAGTCCTGTCTGAAAACAATGCTGCAAAATCCAGTTAGGCACAAGAGGAAATTCTGCTGTTACAAACAGTGTTATGGAAAAGAATGTATGTGCTTTTCCAATTCCTATTAGCTGAATGGCAGAGAAAGGCAATTACTTTGGTCAGTATCATAGGTAACTTTTGCCTTGCTATAAACACACACAGGAAGGCTACGTCTAGACTGGCCACATGAGACGGAATAGGCATGCAAAGCAGGCAAGTCAGAATAGGGAAATCCGCGGGGGATTTAAATATCCCCTGCGGGATTTAAATAAACATGTCTGCCGCTTTTTTTCCGGCTTGGGGAAAAGCTGGAAAAGAGCGTCTAGACTGGCGCAACCCTCCGGAATAAAGCCCTTTTCCGGAGGATCTCTTATTCCTACTTGCAAGCGCTTTATTCTGGAGGATCGCGCCAGTCTAGAAGATCTTTTCCGGCTTTTCCCCAAGCCGGAAAAAAAGCGGCGGACATGTTTATTTAAATCCGCGGGGGATATTTAAATCCCCCGCAGATTTCCCTATTCTGACTTGCCTGCTTTGCATGCCTATTCCATCTTATGTGGCCAGTCTAGACGTAGCCGCAATGTATAAATACTAGTTTCCTGCATCACACTGCTGTTTTAAAGGGGAATGGTTAATTTTCTGATGCCCTCAAGTGGTGGAACTTGACAGTGATGTTGCAACACTCCCCTCTGTTGAGATCTATGTTGCATAAATATTGAAATCTATTTGGCACTTACATGTGTTTTTACCTGCACAGTGACAGTAACCAAAGCATTCTCAGTCCTACTGCGGATGAATCACAGGTACCTGGTAGCATCCACAAGGCCCTGAGCACCTAGCCATTCACCTTCTCTAGAACACAGGCCTATAGTTTCTAGAGTTATTTTTTAGAGCTTTCTTTTGACTAGGCAAACAGTGAGGGCTTGAGTGTTATAATGGCCCTCTCGTATTTTTAAGATATCAAGGAGAACTTGGAATTAACTCTCATCCCTCTTTTCACACAGTGGCATGACCTTAACAGCATTATTTGCAAGGAGGGACTGGATACTAGGGATGTTAACCAGTAAGCATCACCCATTAAAATTAAGCTTACGGGTTCTGGTTACCTGGTGGAGGCTGGAGCAGCTTCCCTGCTGTTGTGGGCAGGGGGGCTGCTCCAGCCTCATGGGGTCCGCCACAGACAGAGGCTGCTCTGGGTGTCCAGAAAACCCCGTCTGCAGCGGCCTGTGCACATCACAGGCAGAGGCTACTCCAGGTGGGCAGGAAACTTCACGTTTAACCAGTTAACCAATTAAATGGGATTTTACATCTCTAATGGATATCCTCCAATGGCTCCTGTGGATACTGTTGAACTTGCTTACCTTATCAAGGAGCAATTTAAATAAATCTCTCTGAAACTGCTCTCTCATAAACTCATCTCCAGACTCATGCAGCTGAGGTAATTAGACCCACTAGAAGGGGTGGGATAAAAGGACCCTAGTCTCTATTCTGAAGAGAGGGTCCCTTTGAAGCAGGCTATCCTCTTCAGAACCTTCCAAACCTAGAGATTTCAGTTGTATATTATGGGGCATAGGTGGGAGGTCTTATAAGTTGTCAGTGCTAGCTGGCTTGAGGGTCAATGCCTTTACATTCCTCTATAGCTACAGAAAAAGACGACTGAACAATAGACCCAAAAGATTTAAAAAGTAGCTTTCCAACATCTTTGCTTTTCATGCAATTTATCTCTACTTCCTTCCACCACCTCTCCATGAAAGGCTCCTCCTTTCATACAAATCAGTGACATTTGGCTGCATCTCCACATGAAGATACAATTAACAAAGCTGTCTACAAGCACCAATGCTGGGGTCAGTGTGTGAAAGCACCCCTCATGACTGGCTCCCCCCATGCCTTCTCAGGTACACTTCTTGACTTCACACATCATGTCCCCTCACACTTCAAACCGTAGTTTGGATAATGATGGTCTACTTAGATTTGCAGCCAGGCAGGGAATTATACCACACGCTTGGTGCTGTAAAGCAATGCTAACTTGCCATGAAATGTGGGATGTAACTGTCATTTGACAGTACAGTAAAACTCCAATTGTCCGGCATCCAGTGGTCTGGCACTCCCAATAGTCCAGCACCAAATGGAACCTGGAAGTGCTCCGGCCAACTGGACAATTGGAGCTGCTCTGCACCGCTTCCTCAAGTTTGCCGCTGCCGCTGCTGAAACTGACCAGCTGCGGACTTGGGGAAGCGGCGCGGAGCAGAGCAGATGGGGTGCTGCTGGGTTGGTCCCGCAGCGCATCCCGGCAGCACCCCAGCTGCTCCGCTCTGTGCTGCTTCTCCAAGTCCTCCACTGCCACTGCTGAAACTGATGAGCGGCAGACTTGGAGAAGCTGAAAAGCAGAGCAGCTGGGGTGCTGCTGGGCACCGAACAGGGGGGTGAGGGGCGGTGCTGCGGGACCAACCTGGCAGCACCCCAGCTGCTCTGCCTGCCCTTCCCCAAGTTCGCCGCAGGTCAGTTTCAGCAGCGGCGGACTTGGGGAAGCCGTGGGGCAGAGCAGCTTGGGTGCGGGCGGGTTGGTCCTGCAGTGCCACTCAGATTGGTCCCATGGCTGCTGGGTTGGGGTGCTGCCGGGTTGGCCCCACGCCACGCCATTCCCCCCCCCCAATCCCTCCTCCCGACCTGTCACAGCCCCCCGGCTGGAGTACCTCCTGATACTCCGGCATATCCCATAATCCGGTACTCCCTGGGTCCCAAAGGTGCTGGATTATCGGAATTCTGCTGTATTTACATGGGGGCAAGAAGCCAGTTTGCTCTCAGCTTTAAGTCAGATATGCCAGTCAGTCAGCCCTGGATTTCGAAGGAAGGGTCAGGACAGCAGCTTGTCATCAAGATGGAACACATGGTTGATTATTTTCATTGTTGTTAAAGTGGCCAGCATCACTGATGTGCACATGATATTGTATCAGCACACAAGAGGGATATGCTATGGTTATTCCTCACATGTTCAGCTCTTCTCCTGGGATGTTATACCATAGTCATTTATCTACTATGAAAATATGCTCAGTGCTACTGCCATGGGCTACTGCCATGGGCTACTGCTCTGCTATTAGGCAAAGTAAGCCGCAGAGATAGTCGACAGCTTTTTATAGGGAGACAAGGAAACGGAACCACCTCAGACACTTTAAGTGTGGTTTATTTCATTTGTGAAATATTGGTTTCTTCCTCTCTAAAAACATATCTGAAAAGTTTTGGCTGAACTGTAAACGGACATCTCCATTTCTCCTTCTGTTTCCCCATTCGCTGATGATTGTCTTTTCCTTCCCCCTTCCATCTCATGTTCACCAAGACTGTCCAGCTAAATCAAACAGTGGATGAAGTAGCACCTTTGATGCTTCCACCCTAATCTCAGTAGTGCTGCTAATATTATGCCCATACTGCGATGATGGGATACAGTACCTTTTCAAAAGAAATATACAGAACCTTTTCAAAAGAAATAAAGCATTATGGTTTAAAAACACTGGATAAGTCTTTTTTCTGGGGGATGGGAGGGAAAAGAAGCAATGTAATCTGGTATTCAGGTTTTCCTTGGATAAGGGGCGCACACACACACAAACCCTAGATTACCCAACTTGACTTACAATACTTGTGGATCCGTCCATTTAGTTAAACAGAGCTCTTCTATTAATTCCTCTTCATCCAAGATTTCCAGGATTGTTTCTTTGAAAACTTTAAAATCTGTTTCTAATTCTGACAAACTAAAGAAAAAACAAGCAGGCATAAACAACCAGGCAATCCAATTTGCATTACTGCAAAGAGGTAATATTTTCTCGCCAGAATGAGTCACTGGGAAAAAGTTTCTTAGCAATTTGCATTTAGCCACCGTTCTGGGACCAACTCGGCAAAACCTTCATTGACAAGCATTTATTCTGGACATATTTCAAGGTTTCATGGGCACTCGGAGACTGAAATAATTTGATGCAGACAACTGTATTGTCTGTTGTACTGACACATAGCATGAGCCGAATAAGTTCATGTGTACTCGAGTGGTTTGAAGAATGTTTGGAGCTCCTGACTTTACATTACAATGAACATATTAAATTGCCTGGAGATTTTTTTTTTTGCATTATACACAGTTTTATAAAGGTAGACTACCATTCTATCAGCACAAAGTGGGATTTCTTTTTTCCCCAACTAGAGCTCATACATTTGAACTTACAATTAGAAATAAGATGCACAACTCAAAAGTAAAGTTTTCTAGGAAATTTATATTGTACACAATTTTCTGAAGTTCAGCTATACTCTCCATCGCTTACTCTTATTTACCTCTTGCCATTTTGTAGCAAAATGTGTAGTTTACTTCTATCCACAGACAATAGCTTGGGGTCAACTAGATCTTCCAGCGTGTCAATGATCTGAGGTTGCAAAATGTTAAGTCTCCCTTGCAGATTGCTGATCTAGATAATAACATGATCCTTCATAAGAATTAAAATAATCCTTTTAGAACCGTTTGGGCAAGTGACTCCTCTCACTGAACACAGAATACAATCTACTTTTTCAATACACAGAAGATATCAGGAATACAGCTAGCACTGACAAGATAAAGTTTATCTGGATTGCAATAGTTTCTGAACAAAATAACTACATAAAATTAAATACATAATGCTAACTGTACCTAATAAATTCAATATGAAATTAATATGTCTAAAATGTAGCCAACTCTAAGGGCATCATAGTTCCATTAACATTCATAGACATTTAAGGCCAATAAAGACTATTACGGTCATCTAGTTCAGGTTCTTTCAACAATTTTTGGTGGCCTCAGAGTACAGCCACTAGCTATGGTTGGTGGCTGCTCTGATACATTTTTCTAAAATAATTAACTTTAGGAAAAGCATTTCAATATGCACATATACATGTCAAAAATCTTTGTACTTTATTTAGACAGGGCTATTTTTAGAGTCAATAAAAAAAAACCAATGTACACTTGTCTCTATTCTTTATTCCCTTTGCAGAAGAGAAACACAAGGTGCCTGGCACATTTCTTGTCTTATCGTTGTTTCTTTGGGATTTTTTTTAAGGCTTGCTAACTGGTAAGTCTGATGCTGCAAAAAGTGATATTTGGATATTTGTTCATTTCATTTTTCATAGCAGACTAGCAGCTAGTTGAGAACCAGTAAAAAAATGATATTAACACACAAGTATCAATTTTCACAGCAGACTTACTAAGCCCTGGCAAACCAGGGGACAAATTAATCCTGGATATGGAGGTGGGTAGGGAGGCAGTGGGGGCCAGAGATGATGATGGGGCCCAGGACCTGCACCCAATGCTGTGTGGTGAGCATCCAGGGCTAAAACCCAAAGTCCCATGATTGGAGGCAGCTGCTTGCCACCCTAGGGTTGAAGCCTGAGCCCCACAGCACTCTGCTATGTTCGGCAACTCACTGGCTATCTGCTTTTCCAGCTTTCATGGACCCACAGTGGGGCAGGTCCCAATGGCTGCGGATGACCCTGGGGGATGGGCCACTGCTTTGCCTCCCCACCCAGCCACTGCCTGGGAATCTGTAGTCACAAGAAAAGTCCCTGGTGGCTGCATTTGAGAAACTCTGATCTAGTTTGACCTACTGCAAACTCAAGTCAGAGAACCACTCCCAGTAATTTCAGCAGCAAACTGTCAGTTTTATGTCTCAGCATGTATCTGTCAATCTTGATTTAAAAACTCCAAGCGATGAAGAATCCATGTCCCTTGGTTAAGTTCTTTCAATGTTAATTCTCCTTACTGTTAAATATTTTTCCAAATCCCCCATAACTCAAAGAAACAACCACACAAAAGAAACCCAAGACCAAAGCAAACCTAAAATATTCCTAAAAACGTAACTAAACAGTTCCAGAACAGAAAAGTGTACTGTCATTTCCATGAAACAACATTTTCAAAAGTAGCTAAAGTAACTCACCCAGTATTGCAGTATTGCTTCTATGGCTCTAAATTCAAAAGGCAAGGAATAGGTAACGAGCTGACCTTCTCCAGCCAGCTGAGATGCTAATTCTTGGAACAGCCAGTGCTCCATATTTACATTGCGATAATCTAGTATCAGAAGAAATTCCGGTGTTACCACAGCCTTCAAAAACTGAAAGAGAAAATGCAGTTAGGCAGCCAGCTAATACTTTATGAAGGTTTCTAAATTTCTCATTGACACTTAGTGCCTTTCAGAGTTCTGTTTGCAATAAAACCACCTGCCATCAAATCACAGGTAGGAAATCTAAAGAGTTTCGCGCTGACTGCATTCTAATCTGCTAACACGCAAAGGTCTGAGGTGCAGAAGTGGTGCAATGCTGCACTAGCAATATTATGGTTTAAAGTGGCTCTTATACGCTTTGTTTTTATTTATTTACATTTTTATGCCACACTTGTCCAGAGTACAGAAGTGCCTATCTTCCATTGTCTCTCCCCTCTCCCCAAAGTATATGGATCTGACAGACAACATCAGAAACATTTCCTTTAGTTAACTCCAGGTGGCCTCTGGTGTTACTGCAGAGACAGAAAGAAAAAAAGATTCTCCGAATTTATGACCTCACCCTATGTCTCTAAAAATTCTCATTGTGCCAACCAAGGGAAAAGTTTTGGCCTTCTTGAATAGAGACGGCCATTTTGCAAAAGACAAGGCTATTGTTAACATTAAGTGCAACATTAAGTGCTTCTGGGTCAGTTAGAATCATAGAACCATAGAGCTGGAAGAGATCTCAGAAGGTCATCAAGTCCAGCCCCCTGCTCCAGGCAGGACCAATCCCAACTAAATCAACCCGGCCAGGGCTTTGTCAAGCCGAGACTTAAACACTTCTAGGGATGGAGACTCCACTACTTCCCTAGGTAACCCATTCCAGTGCTTCACTACCCTCCTAGTGAAATAGTTTTTCCTACTATCCAACCTGGACCTCTCCCACCTCAACTTGAGACCATTGCTCCTTGTTCTGCCATCTGTCACTACTGAGAACAGCCTCTCTCCATCCTCTTTGGAACCTCCCTTCAGGAAGTTGAAGGCTGCTATCAAATCCCCCCTCACTCTTTGCTTCTGCAGACTAAACTGACCCAAGTCCCTCAGCCTCTCCTCATAGGTCATATGCTCCAGCCCCCTAATCATTTTGGTTGCCCTCTGCTGGACCCTCTCCAATGCATCCACATCCTTTTTTGTAGTGGGGGGGCCCAGAACTGGACACAATACTCCAGATGTGGCCCCACCAGAGCCGAATAAAGGGGAATAATGACATCTCTGGATCTGCTGGCAATGCTCCTCTTCATGCAACCTAATATGCCATTAGCCTTCTTGGCTACAAGGGCACACTGTTGACTCATATCCAGCTTCTCATCCACTGTAACCCCCAGGTCCTTTTCTGCAAAACTACTAATTAGCTGGTTGGTCCCCAGCCTGTAACAATGCTTGGGAATCTTCTGACCCAAGTGCAGGACTCCGCACTTGTCCTTGTTGAACCTCATCAGATTTCTTGTGGCCCAATCCTTCAATTTGTCTGTCGTCACTCTGGACCCTATCTCTGCCCTCAAGCATATCTCTCTCTCCCCCCAGCTTAGTGTCATCCGCAAACTTGCTGAGGGTGCAATCCATCCCCTCATCCAGGTCATTAATAGATATTGAACAAAACTGGTCCTAGAACCGAACCTTGGGGCACTCCGCTAGAAACCGACCGTTGGTAGTTGCTTGCTAGATATTCATTGTCTGGGTTAGCTATAAGGTCATATGATTAATTTTATATGCAAGGTGATAGATAGCTTCCCCAGGGCTGGGAGATGTCCCATTTTTAAAGGAACAGTCCTGTATTTAAACCCTCCTGCAGATATCCTGACTTTTTCTTAAAAATAAGCAAAATGTTCCATATTTTCTGTCTCCTCCCCATCAGCACCACTGTTGCTTGCCAGATTCCTATATGCCAGCCACCTACCTCCCAGCAGTGAATTGAGGGGGGGTGTGGAGTCCAGAGACTGACAATGGGGGTGGGTGTGCAAGGCTGGTGGCGGGGCAAAGCTGCAGCACTTTGGGCCAGCTGCTCCGCCTGCCCGGTCACAGCAGCCCCCACTGTGAACCAGATCTAGGCCAACAGGGTGGGCCTTGGCCTTCTCCCCCTAGTCTCATTTCCAACCAGCACTCCTTGTGAGCTGTGGTGGCTGGTGAGTGTGGGCAGATGCCAGGTGGCGCCGGTTACATGTTGCCCACCAACCGACCCTTTGCATGCTCCCCCTCTCACTGACTCTCTGTGCTTTGCCTTTCACCCCTCCCAGCTTCACTGCTCTGCCATATCCGCCCCACCCCCAGTGGGGCACATCCCATTCCCTGTGCTGTGTAAAGAACAGCCCCTGGTGGAAGCATTCAGCTCACCAACAGCCTGGCCAGCAAGCGCCTTCCTTCCCCCACTGCCTCTGGCTGAACCAGTGCCCCAGGAAACCCCAAACCCTCTGGTCTGGGGCGCTGGTCAAGAGCTAAGCCCTGCACATAGTCCTGTCCCTGAGAAGCCTCGCTGCCCCTCAACTAAGCTCTGGGGTGGCAGGATGAGGGGAACCATTTCCAGCTTGTTAATGGCCCTTGAGTTCCACAGCAGCCCCTTGTGCAGGGGCTTAGAACCCTCTTCACCCATCTCCTCCACACTGGGTCCTACCCTCAGGGAGCACGAGGCTGCTCTGTACCTTAGGTATCCTTCCCTGATGAGCCACCCATCTCTGGCTGGGTTCATGGAAGCCCCTGCAATCTTGTTCCCTGGGCCTAGTACACAAGGCAGCCTTAGGGCTCAACTCCTTTCTGCCTTTGCTGTAGCCAGGGGACAGGAGGTGGCTGAGTTATGCTGGTGGCCAGCACCAGCCAAGCAGGGTTAGCTGCTGTCTGACACTGTAAATAGGAAGGGACGAGCTGCTTCCAGCCACAGGAGACTGGGGAGGGATGAGCTCTGCAAAGACACAGGCCAGGTCATCCCTTCACCGTCACTCCTCATGGCTGGAAGCAGCTCTCGTCTCTTCCCTCCCACACAACGCAGAGGCTGCTGCTAGCCACATCCTGACAGAAATCTGGGGAGGGAGGCATGTGACCTGCATGCCCTCCACATATTGCCTCAGGAAGATGCAGTGCCAAGTACCAGGAGAGGTGGGTCCATCCTGGGAACCCGGTGAGGCGTGGAGGGCAGAAAGCACTGAGCAAAGAGGAACATGGTAGTTGTGAAAGATATATGGAAGTGTGTGCGCGTTACCTCTTCCCGTGTGAACTCTAAAGCCCTAAAGATAAGGAGGTAAATAAAAAGAATCCAAACTACCAATATTTCTTTTTAAAGGGGGTTAAGGTCAACTTGATGTCGATTTGAACATTCTTACTGCATAGTTCTGACTGAATGCCACTGAACTTCCTTTTGAATACAAGTAATTTACAAGATGCCCCATATTCAGCATTGGGAAATACAATCACCCTATAGATAGCCAATATAAAAAAAAAACCCTGGACCTCACTAGAACATGACTGTATTGGCAACTAAGACATAGTTCAAGTGTATTCTAACATCTATTGACATTTAAAGATTTAAGCCCCATGGAAGTTAACAACAATACAAATATCACTTTACCTCCATTCTAATGATAATCCTGTTGTTTCTAGTTGCAATGCTCATTAGATGCTGAAATCGTAGATCTCGAGCTTGAAGTCCCAGTTCCTGGTACAATTCTGTTTTCTTTTTTTCTACCAAGACATTTAAAAAGAAAAATCTTATCTGGGTAAATGATACAATTATGGATCACTTTGTTTTGCAGTTCCAGGAAGAAAGTAACTCTTTTGTGCATCCCCTCTTGATCACCCAATATAATTCTAACATAGCAAAATAGTCATAACTCAGATGGAAAGAGAACTCCCTTTGTTTATTAATAAAAAAGTCTAAAAATAATCACAATAGCAAGCAAAGACAGAATCTTTATGTTAGAACCCATTAGGAAAGCTGAGTTGAGAAAGGCTATCTTTGTGGCAAAACATATGCTAAGAAGCAAGTGGTCAACTTGGACAAAGAGGAAATCGATGAAAACTAAACGGCACCACATGTGACAGATGGTACTCATGTTGATTAATGCATTACTGGAAGGTGCTCAGATAAAATTGTGGTGAATTCAGGAAAAGAACTTGTGTAGAATAGATGAGCAAAACCACGGAAAATGCTGCACCATCTAAAGATAACTAAACTAATAAAAGCTTCTTGAATTGAACACACTGTCTAAAATAAATTTCCACTTAGACATATTACACAGGAGAGCAAACAGGAAAACAAATGAAAACTCTACCTACCAAAAGAGGTAATGTTTCCTTCCTTGTCAAATTTAATCTAAAGGGGAGAGGAGAAAGAAAAAAACAACAGAAGTAGGTATTTTGTTTTAAAAAACTGCTATAACATACTGGAAAGGGGTTACGTGAAATTGCTTATATTTCTTTTGAATTCTAGTGGGGGTGAATCAGTCCACTTATTAAGGAGGGGCAAGTTATGCTAGACCTTGTCTCTCTAATACTCAAGTAATAATTAATGCCTTAAAACAACATATTTCAAGTCATTTGAATATGTGGATGCTACACATGGTATCTAGAAAGCAGCACCTATAAAAATATTTTTCAGACATAGACCAATTAAGTTCATAACGATGTATTTGGCTCACTCTAATAGCTACTTTCCAGGAGGATAGAAAGAGCAAGTCAGGGGAGGGAGTGACTAGTCAACTAGTGCGTCGACTATCTGACAAACTTTTGCTTTATTGGATAGTCAACCAGTTGATTAGTTGCTTACATCCCTAATCTCACTTCTCTATCTGGGTCTTATCCCCAATGTAGGTCGGGGATGCCCTATCTTCCTTAGAGGCAATGAAATGGCTCTGTGGTGTCATCCCCCCACATAAAGCTCCCACGGTAGGGGCATTTTGGAGGAAAAGTAGAGCAGTGCTGCACTGTGCTTATTCTTGGCCTCCTATGATTGTGCAGACTTAGAGTAGTCTTGAGGCTAATCTAAAATACAACAGCAGCTGGATTTGCTTCTATCAAGGTGGAAAATTCAGACGGCACAAAGGGGGCTTAGATAAATCGTTCACTCTTTCAGCATTCCTGCACTGATGCGCTGTGGTCATGCGTTGGTATCCTAAAAAAAGCTGAGAGATGCTGTAGGTCAGTCTTTCTGCTGGATCTCCTACTTCTGATATTGCTAGTAAACCCTCCAACATCTTTTTGGTGTTTAGAATTCTGACAGTGATCATAGAATCATAAGACTGCAAGGAAGATCATCTTCTCTAAATCTAGCTGGTGGAGGGTTTGGGAGAGGGCTATAAACAGAGGAGGTTGGCTACTAAAAATGTTGCAGTATTAATTTTCTTTTTATTTGAATTCATATTAAATAAACATTTAAAGTCATGCACCTTCTTAATTATCCCTTGTTTTAGCATTCTTTGTTCCATAACATTTTACAAAATATATATATTTGTTGTTAACTTGGGTGCCACAGTGGCACACATCCGAACAAGTGCACATGACCTCAATATTGGTGCACAAGACAACTCACTCTGCTCACTGCTTGGGAGACAGGCCAATCCTCGCTTACAGACAACCCCCAAACCCAAAACAACTTCTTTCTAGCAACTATGCATCACACATACTCACCCAGGAACCTACCCCTGCAATAAAGTCCATTACCAACTCTGTCCACACATCTACACAAGCAACATCATCACAGGATCTAACCACATAAGCCACCACATCAGAGACTCATACAACTACACAACTTCTAATATGATCTACATCATCAAGTGCCAGCAATGCCCCTCTGCCATGCATATTGGCCAAACTGGACAATCTCTACAACAAAGGATTAATGGACACAAATCAGATATTTAAAATGGGCCCACACAGAAACCTGTTGGAGAACATTTCAACTTGCCTGGACACTTACTAATAGATCTAAAAGTGGCCATTCTCTTACAAAATTTCAGGAACCAACTAGAGAGAGAAACTGTGGAACTGGCCTTCATATGCAAATTTGACACATTTAGCCAAGGACTGAACAAAGACATCTCTTAGATGGGCCGTTATATTCAACACCCAAATTACATCAAAAGCTAAGTATCAGACACTTACAGCCCACCCTATTAGCCTCAGTTTAACATGGACACATCTTAATTGGCCGGTTTTTTTCCTCCTTCCTGTTTCCCCTCTTTTTCTGCTTTATATTTGTGCCTCTTGCTCCATATTTGTCATCTGAAGAAATGGGTTGTGCCCACAAAAGCTCATGATGCTATCTATATCTTTTGTTAGTATCTAAGGTGCTAGAAGACCACTCTTTTTTTTTTAAAGGGTTTTTTTTTTTAAGTTGCAGAATAATACCGCTACCCTTGAGACTTCTCATCTGAAGAAAAACATCTTGGTACTTTGTTAGTCTATTATAATGCTCCTGTTGCAAATATATTCACATAAACATAGCTTTCCCTCAAAATAGGATTTTTAAAACAGACATGTAATAATATCCTTGTATTAGCAACACATAATGGCGAATGACCAGCTCTGTCCAATCATAGTTTGAGAAAAACACATGCTGATGATCTTGGAAAAATTGTCCTTTGTTGAAGCTTTTCGATACACTTACCACTGCAAACACAGGGGCTACACTGGCTAAGGTGGCTTGAGAGGCCTCTGTGGCTGAATGTCGAACCAGTTCATCTAAAGAAAGATACACAGCAGTTACAATTTTCTATTATCCGCACACAGTCTTTTGATAAATGCATACTTTTTCTTCTCTTGAACAGTAGGTGGAAAACTGTCATAAGGAATGTGGTGTAAAAGATCCAAACTGACAAAACAAAGGCAATAGTAAAACTGACTACACTTAAAGTGCCATCAAGGCTGCAAAGTAAACACAGTTCCTGCCCTCCCTCCTTGTAGTAATCTTGTTTCACTTGTGAAAATAATAGGTAAAAAAAAATTAGATTAAATTGGAGTATCCTTTTAAAAGCCCAAAGTGGTTGCGATAAAGAACAATACTTTAGTCCTACATTGAGCTCTGTGCAGCTGTACAAGTCTACCTGCATGAAATTCACTGTGGATACTGGGGCCTACATTTGTTCAGTGAATGAATCAATTGTGTAATGTGGCAATGAATAATACCAGCTAACTTATATAGTGCTTTTCAACAGTAGATCTCAGTGCTTTACCTAGGAGGTCAGCAACATTATGCCATTTTACAGATGGGGAAATGGAGTGACTTGTCCAAGGTCACTCAGCAGACCAGTGGCAGAATAGGGTATTACATTCTGAATTCTTCCAGGGATCTATTTGCTAAACCTCCCTGTATAAGAATAAGGCCTAACAAATGTTCACATGCTTAACTTTGTGCAAAGCAACCACACTAACTTCAGCAATTTGTTTGAATCTGAAAAAGTGAGTATTTGTGGGGAGGTCTTAATGTGTTTCATACTGCATGGATTATAAATGACTGATCGGCTCAGCCAAAACTTCAAATGAGCAGTGTGTCCATTCCATTGCCTTAGTTAGCTGTTAACTAGGTATACATAAAGCCACTGACTGCATAGCATCCATCCATTTGCCTTAACAGGAGTCACTACACAGCTCCCAAGCAGTCAACTGCAGGATCAGGGACACTATTTACAATTAGGCACCTAAATAAAAGCAGCCTACTTTTCAAAGGAGCCAAGCAGTCACAACTGCAAAATTCAGGTCATTTCTTTAAGAGTCCAGCTTTAGGCACCTAGATATGGCATTCTGGCCTAATACTTCAGGAAAAAATAACAAAGCTCCAATAAATTGCAGAAACAAACCAGGTTGACCCAGACATTCTGATCTCTCACGCAGGTGTGTAATGTCCCCTGATTTTTCACATTAGGCGTAGGTAGCACTGGAAGAGATCATCTAGACAGCCATAAGACTTTCAAAAACGCAATCTGCTTTTTTGAAAGGAAGCATCCAGGCAACCTGGACCCTCTCTTTTGAAAAAGCCCTATTTACGTTCAAGAATGCTTTTTTTCAAAAGAGCTCTTTAGAAGAAAAGCATTCTTCCTCATAAAATGAGGTTTAATGCTGTCGAAAAAAACACCGCATTCTTTTTATTTGATTCTGAAACACTGCGACGGAAGTCTAGACGCAGGTGAAGATTTACAAAAAAAGGCCACTTTTTTAGAAAAAAAACTCTTGGGCTGTGTCTAGACTGGCCAGTTTTTCCAGAAAATCAGCCGCTTTTCCGGAAAAACTAGCCAGCTGCCTACACTGGCTGCTTGAATTTCCGCAAAAGTACTGACTTCCTACTGTAAGAAATCAGTGCTTCTTGCGGAAATACTATGCACTCCAGTGCAGGCAAATGTCCTTTTGCGCAAAACTTTTGCGCAAAAGGGCCAGTGTAGACAGCTCAGATTTGTTTTCCGCAAAAAAGCCCCGATCGCGAAAATGGCAATCAGAGCTTTTTTGCGGAAAAGTGCGTCTAGATTGGCACGGAGGCTTTTCTGCAAAAAGTGCTTTTGTGGAAAAGCGTCCGTGCCAATCTAGACGCTCTTTTCCTAAAATGCTTTTAACGGAAAACTTTTCCGTTAAAAGCATTACTGGAAAATCATGCCAGTCTAGACGAAGCCTTGTAGTCTTGCTCTCCGGTTGCCCTACAACAAACACAATGACACACTGATAACTAACTACCTATTTCCTGGGGCCAACTTCCAGGCCTGAAGAGAGTAGTGCTGTAACTGGGCCCTCCAGAGAGCAAGTGTGAAAAATCTAGGGTGTTGGGGAGGTGAGAGATAACAGGGGCCTATATAAGACAAAGCCCTAAATATCAGGCGACCCAGCCGCCCACCCTAGCCCCCAGCTTGGGCCGGGCAGTGGAGAGGAATGCTGTGCCGGTGGGTCTATAAAAGCCTATGCCCCGCGCGCAGCCAGCCCTGCAGCGCTTCCTCCGCGAGGGGAGCAGGAGGAACGCCCAGGGGAGGCGCAGGGAGCACGTGAACCCACGGTCCAAACGCGGAGCTTTCGCTCCCGAGCCGACCCGCCTCCCCCGCGCCGGCCGGGCTGCAGCTGGGCCCAGCTCCGGGCGGCTCGGCCGGGCCCCCCCGCCCAGGGCGCCACTTACTTGCCCAGCGCCAGGGCTGCCCGCGGGGAACTGCGGCCCCCAGCCGCGGCCGGCGCTGCCCAGGCCCGGGCGCTGCGCAGCAGGACGCCCCGCTGCCGCCCAGCAGACGGGCCCGCCCCGCTGCAGCGAGCAGGCGGCGGCATCCCCCCCGCTCGTAGCGGCGCAGCGAGCTGGGGAGGAGCCGGCGGCTGAACATGGGCAGGCGGCGCGGGGGGCCCAGGCGGAGGCTCCGGGCTGCACACGCGGGACGGAGCCGGCGAGAGGAGGAGGAGGAGCCGCCGCGCAAAGCCCCTGCACAGGGGCGGGGTCCCAGCCGGGGGAGGGCGGAAGAAGCCACCAGCGGGGCGGCTGGCACGGCGAGCCCCAGCCTTGCTGCACCCTGCAGGGCAGCGCGCCCCTGCCTTCGCCGCCGCGCGGAGCCTTTACTGCTCCGTAGCCCCAGGCAGCGGCCCCCGGCCCGCCAGCTCCTGCAGCGAAGGGGCTGAGCGGAGCCCTGCTGGCCGGGCGCGGAGCAGCGGAGTGTCTCGCACAAGGTCACACGAGGAGGGCGTGGAACCCGCTTCTCGCTCTTGGGCCCCACCTAGCGGCCTACTCAGGCCCGTTGTAGTGGCAGGGTTGGCCCAGAGACGTCTGGTCCATGGAAAGCTCTTCAGCACTAGCTATTCTCATGGCACATTTGGCCTCAAAGTTGAGGTTCTTCTCCCCCCCCCCCTCTTCAACAGAAGCTAAAGCTGGAGTGGACCCCCCCCAATTATTTTAAAAAGAGCCATCTATAACTCTTGTTTGTAAGGCAAATATCGCCGCATCAACTAGGGCCCTCTGGGTGGGTCTACAAATTGGTCCCTGCAGGTGCAGGGTCTGCCTATGTGCCTAGTATTGGGATCTGGGAATGAGCACTTGACAGTGAAATGGGATGTTGCCAAATTGAGTTCAGCACAGCCATTTTGCCCTAAGCGAAGATTTTGTAAGCATATCGACCAAATAGTTTCTAGCAGACATCTAAGAACCAAGATGAACTGGTGGAGTTGAGGCTAAAGTTAAATTAGGGTCTGTCTGAACTTGTGGGTGGCAGGTGAACTGTGGGGTTTGCTTGTTTTGTTTTTTTTTAACCATCCATTTCTCTGGATGCTTTCCTAGCAAACTGTCACAACTAAAATCAATAGTAAAAATAACATTTGTCCCCATTAATTTATATGGAATATTTACTCATTATAATTATATTACTTGTAAGATCCCTATAGCTCACCAATGACTTTAGCAACTCCTCTTAAAGCTTGCAGACAGGTTTTACAGTGTGTCTACAAGGTTATCACATCTGGGTTCTGATGAACTAAGTAAATCTAGCAACATGAGGAATGAATGTTCAGCATCTCTCTCATCACTGAGGCCCGTGAACTTGCAACTTTTTAACAAGGTACCCCATTACCTTAAGTGGGGTTATACACAGACATGGGGTCCTCCCACAAAGAATGAATTGAAGAATGGCGCTTGAACAGGGGTGATTGCAGCCTTGGCATTCTTGTCTGAAGAGGTTTCTTCTCAAATAAACTGAACCCATTTATGGCTTTATAGGTGAAGCCAACACATTGAATTCAATAATAACCAGTGGAGCATTATTGTAATCTACCATATATTTTAGAAACTTTGTGTGTGTGTCCGTCCATCCATCTGTGGGTCTGTTTGTTCAAGAACTCCTCCTAAATGGCAAGAGCTAATACCACCTAATTTGGCATGCAGCTTCTTCTTATCAGAACTTAAAGTAAGGTAAGGGTTTAGTTGTGTCAGGACCACGTGATGTGCCTGGAATTCAACTATTTCTCATAAAATGGAAAGAGAGGTGCCTGTTAGGATGGACAGTTATACTGTAGAATGACCAGAGGGGTCAGCAAGGGGTCAGGGATGGGGTCCAAGACAGCTATAACCCCATTGGGCCAGCATGGGGCGGGGGTGGAGAAAGGGAAAGTTATCTACTATATATTTCAGAGAGTTTGTTTGTGTGCCTGTTTGTCTGTGTGTGTGTCTGTCCCCCAGCCAGGGGACATGTGCCTCTTCCCCTCCCCACCACCCACTGTGCCCGCTGCAGCAGCTATGGATAGGCACTTCTCACCTGGCCCCAAGATGCTGCACTGAGAAAGGGCTGCGGTTGCCCTCTTCTCTGGATAGCCTGCATACTGAACTTCTAATTCCCCACCTCACTCCATAACAATGATTTAAATAAAAAAATTGAGTTAAGGACCCAAGCAATGCCAGGTAAATCTTCTAGTGTGTACTTTCATGATGTATTGAAATGTTGCTGTGTAGTAGAAATAAATGGAGCTCTTTATGTTTTCACAGTAGGCATGCACTGTTGGCTTAATTTACTGATGTGCTGACTACAGCTGCTTTTTTAGTATTCAGAATTGTATGCAAACCTCTCAGGTGTTGCGCATCTAATGCAGTTGCCACACTTTTGATAGGTCTATTATATAGGAATTTTTAAAATGGAATGCACCAGATCCTGTCAAATAAGGAAAGGGTTTGCCTCAAAGCTCCCCTATAGTATAATAACTATGACTGCTTGTGGCTTGCAGAATGAGGACCTAGTGGATGAGCACAGAATTGATGCCCTGCAAGGGGAGAAGAGAAGAAGTGGGGGAGGGAGATATATATCAATGCTGTAGAAAATAAAAAATATATTTAACTAAGACTTATTTCTGTTAGGTGAAATAATCAAAAACTATTGACACTGCCTCAGAAGCCTTGATCAAATTGGCCTCACTTTTATTGCTGTTACTCCTTATAACTGGATAAAAGAGGTTTTTACCTTTCCTATCTAAGCTGTCTATCTGGGATTTTTGCCTAAAAGTTTATAAAGTTTTTCCTGTATACCTCAACGAACTCTCAGGAGTCTTGACTGCACAAAAAAACCCCATGTTGCTGACAAGTGGTATCAGCAACAGGTATAGCTTAAATTGCAACATTTCAATGAGGATTTTTAGGAAAAAATTTAGTTGTTACATATTTACAACATTAATTGTATTTTAATGAAGTTTTTGGTCTGGGAATTGCATAACTGAGTGAAATTGCTATGGTGTAGTTTTTTTTAAATTTACAGCCCCATCAGTGTTTTATTTCTTTCAATTAGTGTGTGTGTGTCAAAGTACCCCATAATGTGTACTTCAAACTGTCAATGAAGACAGTCCAATTACTGCAGAATTACAGCTGTGAATACTGACAGATATCCCTTAGACTGGTTTTTAGATACCTTACACAAAGCAATGTGAGTTTAAGAAAGGACTGTGGACATCCCATTTAACAAAATAGAGTGCACTGAAATTAAATTTTCTTTGGTTGGAAACTTTACACAAACCCTCTCCATACATTTTGTTGACCATTTTCATTATTAAGCACAAGCTCAGAGTTAATGTAAGTGAATACTAGTGCACTGACTTCATTTGTTTGTCTTGTATTAATGTATTTAAACCCTTTGCATCAAGGTTGGCTTTTGCAGTCTGATTTATTCTATACAGTATTCTACTGTAACGTCACACACATCATAGTTAAATAACAGTAATGTAAAGTTTAGACTCTGACCATTCATAAGAACAGCCATTCTGGGTCAGACCAAAGGTCCATCTAGCCCAGTATCCTATCTTCTGACAGTGGCCAATGCCAGGTGTTCAGAGGGGATGAACAGAGCAGTGACACCCATTCCCAGCTTCTGGCAAACAGAGGCTAGGATACCACACCAGCCCATCCTGGCTAATTGCTGTTGATAGATATGGTCAGTGTGACGGAGCGGGTCCGCCCCCCCCCGGGAGGCGAGCCCGCCCCACACTAAAGCCACGGTCGCCCTGGCTGTCCTCGGGGTGACTCCCCCCCCGAGGGGGACGTGCGCCGTATGTTCGGCCGCTGCCGCTTGGCTGAGCGGCAGCGCCAGGGATTCCCTGTTGGCCATGGGCTGGGGGGAGAGGGATGAGGAGGCGGAGCCCGGGTGCGTGGCGTGGGACGTAACCACGCTGGAGGCGGGGATTTCAAAATGCCGGCGGTCGCCGGTGGGGGAGGAGGGAAGCGGAGCGGAGCAGGGTGAAGCGGAGCGGAACAGAGTGGAGCGGAGCGGGAGGGCGGAGGAGAACGGGGCGTAGCGGCAGGCGTTGGGGGGAGCCCGGGCACCCCAGGCGAGCCGAGGCCAGGAGCATGGCAGCAAAGCGGCGCCGCGAGGCGGGTAGGGAGGCCCGCGGGAGGGGGATAGGAAGTAGCCCAGGGCAGGGCAAGGAGCCGGCGTGATGGTGGGTTGCAGGCCAGCACCCCCCCAGCAGGGCAGGGTTAATCGATCCTGACCTTAGGGCCCTGGGCTGAGGTCCGGGAGTGAGGGAGGGCCTGGACCCCCCTATCTCCCCCGTCAGTACGGGCGATTGGAACCGCAGTTACCCCAGAGCGGCAGCGACAGAGCGGGGACTTTGGGAGTTGGACAGGGGTGGCGGGGCGCCACTCTGTCCCAGTAATGAAAGACAGGTCCATTTCTCTTTTCAGAGCTATCCCAGCCATAGGACGGTTTGCTGCAACAGCCCAAGGCCCTACACTTTGTGGGGGGGGGAGCGGGGGGCTCATGGGACCTAGTGTGGCCCAGTAGGGGGTAGTAGGGGTCAGGCTTGCCGTTGTACTCACCAGCAGTGGTGGGAAGCAGAGCAACTCAGCCCTAGCCCGCTCTGCTCTCCCAGCCACATCTCCTGAGGGACTGGTGGGACCACCCCCTGTACTCCCTTGTGGCAGAGTGGAGCAATGAGGCCATGAGTTGTTCCACTTCCCACTGCTGCTGGCGAGTGTGGGGGCAGGCCCAACCCCAGTTGCCAGTGCCAGGCCCCCCACTAGTCTGCCAGGCCCTATCCTTTGGGGGAGGAGACTTGGGAGAAAGGGTGGAATGGGGGTAGGGATGGGAATGAAACAGAAGCGGGAAGAGGTGGTACAGGGGTGGAGCCTTAGGAGATGTGCTGGAGTGGGGGCAGAGCAGAGGCATAAAGAGGTGGGGCACCTTGATAGGGTCTTTTTTGTCTCTTTTGAAGCCTTTTATAGTTTTAGTCTTCATAACATCTTCTGGTAAAGTATCAGTAGGGTAGCCGTGTTAGTCTGAATCTGCAAAAGCGGCGAGGAGTCCTGTGGCACCTAATAGACTAACAGAAGTGTAGGATCATAAGCTTTCATGGGCAAAGACCATGCATCTGACGAAGTGGGTCTTTGCCCATGAAAGCTTATGCTCCTACACTTCTGTTAGTCTATAAGGTGCCACAGGACTCCTCGCTGCTTCTTCTGGCAGGTGGGTCAGGGTGCAAGGACTTCAACATGCTCCTCCACTCCCAGGGCCTGATTGTTTTGAACAGCTACTCTGTCCCTTTCCTAATGATTCCCAACATTCAGCAATCATTTCAAAGTACAGGTTGAACCTCTGAAATCCAGGATTCTCTGGTCTGACAACATCAGAGAGCCCCGGTGCCTGGGAGTGAGAATCCTGTCCCTGGCGGGGGTTGCCAGTCGGGCAAGGGAGAAGTGAGTCCAAGACCTACAGGCTGGAGTCCAGTAGCAGTGGGGCCAGAGCAGAGCCAAGTGTAGGGAGGGAGAGCGTCCTGGGAGGCCAGTGGCAGGGCAACTCCCCATATCCTGCAAATTCCCTCATTTGGGACAGGTCAGGTCCTGAGGGTGCTGCACAAGGGAGGTCCAGCCTGTACGCACAGTATGCCATGGTGCAGCCATTTCTCCCCTTCTCCCCCCCCCAATATTATCTATCCAAGAAGCCACAGATCAGATAATCCTGTCTTAATTATGCACCTGGGAGATAGATTCTGTCCTTGGTTACAGAACTGGGATTACCAGGTGTAAATGAGGGCAGAATTTGCCTGATGAAGGAGAACATATGGATGTGTAAGTAACTCACTACATTTGTGGTGTTGATCATCAGCAATAGGGGAGAATCCTGTATGTGATACTCATATGACTAGTGTGAGGACAGGGGGATGTTTGTAATGCTTTTGTGTTCTCATCTTCTCACTATTGTTTTGAGTGCTGTTGTTATGTTTGCTAAATGATTGCCAGATCTTATTTCAAACAAGGGTTACTTGCATGCATGCAAGGAAGTGGATGATACTTTCAGATAGCTCACTGATATACACTCACTGATATTTAAAGAAGTGGTTATTTCCAGACTACTGTACTCCTTTCATGAAGTTGACAAAAATAAAGAAGTGTCTCATGCACTGTTACTGAAACATAGTTTCCTTTCTCATTTTTACCATATGATTATAAAATAAATTAATTGGAATATAAATATTGTACTTACATTTCAATGTATAGTAAATGGAGTAGTAGAAACAAGTCATTGTAGGAAATTTTAGTTTGTACTGTACTGACTTCACTAGAGCTTTTTATGTAGCCTGTTGTAATACTAGACAACAATCTAGATGAGTACCCCTGGAAGATCTGTGTACCCCTAAGCCCTGGTTGAAAACCACTGACTTAAAGGACAGTGCAGATGCCATTCTCTTTGCAGTTTTAGCTGCAACTGTGCTGGGATCAGGAGTGTGGCTTGTAATCATAGGATGGGGAGACAGAATCTAGATAGGAAATTGGAGCAAAAAACTTTGGGGTAGATAATAAGACAGGCCCTTCAGCACACAAGCTGGGGGAGGTGGATTAGGTGCTGATCAGAGGGGCAGACAGAGATGCAGACAGGCCTGAACTGGGGGTCTGAAGTAGCTGGGGCTTTCTTAATTTCTATGGGATGCTAAGATTTAAGCAAGATAAATTAGATTATATGTTGACTTTTGGTTGTGTTGAAAATAGGACATTTGAACAATTGAAAAATTGATTGCAGTTAATCACAGTTTTAATTGAACTGTTCAACAATAATAGAATAGCAATTTACATTTATTTCAGATATTTTTGGATCTTTTCCTGCATTTATATATTTCAGTTACAATGTAGAATGAAAGTTAGACCATGAAGTGGCAGATGAATGTTTATCATGTAAATATCTTACATCAGCAGCTAAAAAAGTGCCCAGCAAACACTTATTCTCACTTTCAGGTGATTTAAATAAGAAGCAGACAGCAGTATCTCCTGTAAAAGTTAAGCAAACATGTTTGTCTGAGTGACTGACTGAACAAGAAGTAGGAGTGAGTGGACTTGGAGGCTCTAAAATTTTACATTGTTTTTGAGTGCAGTTATGTAAAAAAAGTCTACATTTGTATCTTGTACTTTCATGATAAAGAGAATGCACTAGAGTGTAAGGTGAATTGAAAATACTGTTTCTTTTGTTTTTCACGCTGCAAATATTTGTAATAAAAATAATATAAAGTGAGCATTGTATACTTTGTGTTCTTTATTGTCAAGAAATCAATATATTTGAAAATGTAGAAACACATCCAAACTATTTATAATAAACCTCAGTTGGTATTCTACTTGATTAAAACTGTGAATAACCATGATTCATTTTTTAAATTGAGTGAATTTGTTTTGAGTTAATCGCTTGAGTTAACTGCATTTAATTTACAGCTCTAGCTGCATTTCTGTGGTTGTACTTGGTTTCCACTGTTTCCACTTACAGGACCTCAACTCAGTCAGGTCTACTGAGTAATCATTGCTAAGTCAAAGGGCTGTACAGCCCAGGATCCAGTCTAAGAATTGAAGAACTGCAGAATTCTGTCCCAGCACCAGTGAACATGTGAGATTTGACACCCGAGGGGCAGCTTGGCAGGAAGGTTAAAGCTCTGAGGTATTTATTTTTGCTTCATCCTTTGTTTCATGAGCTCATGTGAATCAGACAATAGCTACAGCACAGTGAGCTTTTCTCCCTTCTGTTTCTTACATAGGGAATCTGGGAGCAGGATCTGTGCAGAGCCCTTGAGAGTCTGTTGCAATTCTAAGAGGCTTAGCACAGAACTTAGTCCAGGGGAAAGAGATAAGGTGGCTTTTCCCATCTTTGTACTGCCTAGTCCTGGGCTGTGCCTAAGGGTGCCAACTTTTTCACTGCACAAAACAGAACACCCTTTCCCTGAGGCCCTGCCCATGCCCTGCCCCTTCTCCAGGACCGTGGCTCCCAGCGCCATCCCTCTGTCACTCACCCACACCCTCCCTCCCTTTTACCAGGCTGTGGCAGGGGCTGGCGTGCAGGGGGAAGGGAGGGCTCCAGCTGGTGTTGTAGACTCTGGGTGAGGACAGAATGAGAGAGACAGGGTGCAGGAAAAGGCTCCAGGCTGGTACAGGAGGTGAGGGTACAGGATGGAGAGGTTTGGAGTCCCAGCAGCACCTGCTGCAGCTCCCATTGGTTGCAGTTCCCATCCAAGGGGAGTTGCAGAGCCAACACTTGGGGTAGGGGCAGTGTGTGGAGTCCCATTTTGCCTAGGGGCCACAAGGACCTGTCAGCCACTTCTGGGAGCTGCATAGAGCTGGCATAGACAGGGAGCCTGCCTTAGTCTTGGCTGCCTACTGCACCTTCGGCCAGAGTTTTTGGGCCCAACCGCAGTTGCCAGGGAAAACTGAAAGCCTGGCAGCTCTAGCCACCCTAGTGAGTAGTGCTCCCTCTTTGCCCTCTCTGGAGGCTGGTCTGGGCCCTGCTGTGCCCAACCCTCTGGGGTGTACCCTGCAATTTGGGCACTACTGGTCTGTGGACTGCAGCAGTGCCCAGAATCTCTGCAACACGTCCATACCCTGTCTCATCTCCCCCAACTACCGTGATCATGCTTGGCATGCCAGGATTTGTGAGGAGTCCTCAGAGTACAGCCTTATTGGCTGGCTTTGGCAAAGTTTGCACTGAGCAATCTTCCTCCTCCCTGGGCCCCTTTTATGCACCTCTGGCCCTTTTATCTGATGTAAGGAGGCTGGAGTAGATGAGACTCCTCCATCCCTTATGTCAGCTTTGTGGCAGAGATATTCTTGGGACTGTTGCTCCTCCTTTATTTTGCCAGTGCATTGTTAAAGGATATCGCATGACTGTGAGAATTGGGCCTAAGGTCAATGGGATGGGGCTGTGAATCTGGCAGTGAATAACTGACAAACTGGTTGACAGATTATACCTCACTACCTGACTTTGCAACAGTACTAAAGTCATCACCCTTTTCGCCTTTTATAGACAAAATCCTAAAATGTTTCTTTACATGAGTTTTCATATCTGGCTGGACTGTCTGATTACCGAGAGAGCATTGGATAAGAAAGCAGAAATACGATTACAGTGCCGTTGTCCCCTTTATAAATTACATCAGAAGTTGCAAGAGTGGAGGAATACAACTGTTAACCAATAACACTAGTATGTCTGACATTGCTCACCCTGAAATTACTCTCTTGTAATGGTTAACTTCCTTCCTTGCAATTCACAGCAGGGGGTGATTTTTCCTTCATAAAAGGAAAAGATAAAAAGCAAGAGAAAAATTCCTGTGTGTTTGGATCATCATGTGTGGTGAAATCAGTTTGTTCAATGTAATCATCATTTCCTAAATGCTTGGTATAAAAGAACAGAGCAGTTTTGAATCTTGCAACAATCCATGAAAAAAACAAACCAATAAAAGAAATGAGAAGAAATGTGATACATTTTCTGTTAATCTTCTGTAAGGTTTTACAATTTCTACTAGACGTAGTTTGGAGAAGGTCCAGTGGAGGTCAAAGTTTTAGCTGACTTATAGACTGTCTTATTGTGCAGTGCTCTGGGTAGAGCAGCACATACAGTGTTAAAAATGTAATAGAAAGTCATGCATTGCTAGTAAACACTATTTTCAAGGTAAAATGTTGCTGTTTGTCATCAAAATGTGTCCAAATATATCAAATAATTTACATTCATTAAGTCCATGTGATATTTAAATGTTGTTTTCTTTTTAAATTTGAGTAATCAGAGCACAAAAAATTCTTCTTATAAAACACTTTCTGTTCTGATTGGATAATGCAAAGACATCTATAAAGAATTTTAGCAAATTTTGTACACACCAGAAATCACCTTTGATTAAAAACAAGAGAGAAAATTTCTTGAAAAAGGGTCATGTATTTATGAAGTGGCATAAATAATTTAGGATAAATGTGCCACACTGCTGTTGTTTTAATGTCTGATGTTAGATCCATGGAGGTCTATGGGAGTCTTTGTTATCTTTAATGTAAGTTGAATTTGGCTCTTAATATATATGTTATATACATCACTGTTTTGTGTTAAATTATATGAATTGTCAAAAATATTCAAAATTAACAGGCCTGATCTTGAAACTTGTCTATAAACCATCAATGGTTTGTGTTTATTCATGAGTGTTTTCAATTCAATCCTGGTTTAGACGGATAAGCTAAGTTGGGCAAGTCTCATGCTTTCTTCTGTGTCTTTGAGTGGCTGATATTATCCCGAGGCGGGTCTGTATCCAGATCAGCAGCAGCCATTTCAATTCTTATTGGAGCCAACTGACATCTCGTAGTGGAATGGTTTTTTTCTGGTATTCGGGGCAACTGTGTGCTACTGCAGGAGTAGCTACAAAATTCTACACTTAGGAAACACAAGTTATCCAAGATGAATTCAATTTGCAGGAATGAGTTTACTCCTGCCTTACTTGATCATTGTAGGCGTGGACTTTATCTTTGTGTTATAACAGACCTTGCCCATCCAGGCACTAGAAAGACCAAAGAAGGTGCACACGCGCACACACACACACACACACACACACAGAATATGTATAATTTAACCAGAAAGACTTATATAGGCATATGTATGTGATTATATATATTGTTCATTTAGGCAACAATCCAGTGCACACTATGATTTTTTTAAATTGTGTATTCAGAGAACTTGATCACAGCCATACTGATATCTTGATTGTAGCCCAGTCAAGTTTTTGAATTAAAGTGAGGAGTAAGCATAAAAAAGATACTAAGATCTAGCCTTCATGTGAATGTTCTTAATAACTAAAGACAAGGAAAGGAAAACACAGAAAATATATGTTTTATAAATACAGAATAGTTTTCAGTGTGACAGTTGCTTTATACATGGACTGTCTATGTCCTATAAAAAGAAACCATAAGATGCCAGCAACAAATGAAAAGACTAACACTGGCACCAAATAAATATTGCCCTAATTAAGAACTCACAGATTAGCTTCAGTTAAAAAAAATGCTTGTTAGTCTTTCATATCCCAGGAATACTTCTCATTCCCCATAATTTGTTGTGGCTTGTTCTTGCTTTGGTGCTGTGTCAATGGAGTTTTTAGTGAATATGGTTTAAAGGAGACCAATAAAAGTCTATTTCATTCTTGAGATTGAGTAAACTAATCTCTATAAAAAAGGAGTCCATGAAGAGTTACCAGATTCAAAATGAAGGGGCTGTTTTTCAGATCTCTTGGTCCAGCAAAGTCTTTACCCACTATATAGATTTTTAAAAGAGATAGCCAGGTTTCCATGGTGAAGGGAATTTCCTCTGACCCTTTTAAAGTCTAATAATCATGCCTAGCAATTACATGGCACTTCATATTTTTGAATCAAAGTACAAACTCCAAGAGCCAATCTTTCCCTAGGAGTATTGCTTGTGTATATAGAAGTTGCAGGGTTGACCACTAACTAGTGAATTCTCCAATTATAATTATTTTAATTATTTATGGCACCTAGTGTTCGACCAGGAACCCAAAGCAGTGAAGATCTACTGAGGACAAAATCCTTCTTTTGAATTGAGACTTTCCAGCGGTATTTTATGTAACTGAGTGTCTCTTATTTTGAAGACATTGAAACAAAGGGATAGAACTAATGGACATGTCACAAGACAAAATAGGCATTTTAATACTGGAACAGACTCAAGAATAAGGAAAGGCCTTTCTTATCAGAGAAGGTAAAGAATAATAGCATCAGTGAGAAAATAGTGCTGCTTCCCTAGTTGGTGTATCCAGGCACCGTTCTAATGCACTCAACATCTTTGCTTCTAGAGACTGGAGGTCAGCAATCCTAGCCCCATTAAGGTCAAGAGGGAGTTTTTCCATTTCCTTCACTGGAGGCAGGATTTTAGCCGAGACACAAGAGTAAGCAGCCCCCCCCCCCCCCGCTAGGGTAGGGGCAAAGGAGGCAATTGCCCTGGGCCTAGCAATTCTATAGGAGCATTGCCCTGGCCCACCCCACCCCTCAACATTGCCCAGGGGCCCAGCCATTTTGTTGGCTACCCTGAGAATAAGCGTTACATCTTACTGGAATATTTGAAGTTAAATTGTCCAGATAAGTTTAACACACATTAATAAGGAAAATGCACTCTGAGTCTTTTCTTGTGCAGTGTATCTTGGGTATTTTAATTATTATTCATGCTGGCAGAAGTACTTTCATTCTAATTAATTTCTGTAGAATGGACGGCTGTCAAAAAGAGAAATGGACATGTACACCTGGCCCTTGTGCAGATATGTGGGGAGGGTAAAAGGATCCTGCACTCCTCTCTTGTGCACCTAGTATGATGATCAGAGAGTTTGTGATTTAAATAGCAAGAAGATAATAATGAAGACCGTAAAAACAGTACTTGATCTGCTGCATTGCCACAGGGCTGCATTATCTGCCTACATCTCCACAACTGCTTTTTGTTGCTGTGTGCCATAGCATGAGAGGTCATTGGGAATTGTGGCATTGCATAGTGTGGTGTAAGAGATGTGGTTTTAAACTTCTCCCTGAAGGTTAGCCCTTAGAGTTCATCTCTTTACCCCTTTCTCTGCTTCAAATGCATACAAGCTCTTCTCTGATCTTCCCCCACTCTCTTTCGGGCTCTCACAAGCTTCCCTCTGTCCCTTCAGACTCATTCTGGCTTCCCCCCCAATCCTGGGAGGTGGGAAGGGGTCTGCACCTGTGCTTTTTTTCAGCAGTGGATCGGTGCTCTCGAGCTACCTGGGTTGCTAAGGAAACCGTGGCAAATATCAACATTCTTACCCCCCCCACCCCCAGGAGAAGCTCCTTGTGCAACAGCAAGAATCAACTGCCGTGGCTTGTGCCTCGCCCTTCTCATCCCATCCTCCGGAGCCCCAGAGAGGAGCATGAGACACACTCAGCAGCAGGGTCCAGCGTGTAGCAGCGCGATGCGCCAGGTGGCTCAGAGCTGGGTGCTAGGTGGAGAGAGAGAGGGAGACCTGCTCGCACGCCGAGTGTGAGGGCGGGGAATGGGGGACCCCTGCGCTCCTAGGAGGTTCTGACTGTTTCCATGTTATTAAGTCGATACAGAGATGGGCGAATTAAATGCACCAAATAACTTACTCAATCTGCAATTTTTCTAAAAAATGTCCACCCTCCCCATTTCAAAGGGTCAGGCGAATAATTCTGAAATAGTCACAAATTGCCTGCCATTTTTTTCCCAAATAAAATACTTGTGACTAACTCCCTCTGGGCCCCGGCATTTCTCATTACTTGTCCAGCTCGATATGGTTGGTGTGTTTAAACTTAATCTGTAGTGTGTTGCAGTCTGGCAGCCTGCCTCGGTTGGCTGGCTTTCTTCCTTTCTCCCCCCCCCCCCCTTTTGAGGTGGGAAGGGGAGGGAAGAAGCAGGATAAAGTTTCCAGAGCAACAGAGTGAAACCACTTGTGAAAGAAGAGAGCTGCAAGTGCAAAGCTAAGCTGTAAAGATCCTGGCAGAACTATGGGTTTCTTACTATGCTCAGTCACTTTTCCTCCTCCTTTAGATCTCTGTGTATGTTTTTGATATGGTTTAGTATAATCTGTGTTAGCCACCCCAGGCTCCAGGGAGCAACGAGACTTGGTTGCCTAGCAAAGGTTGAGCTTTAAGGGCTGAACAGAATTGTACTGGAAACCTTAGGGAGGCTCTAATCCCTCCCTGGTTGCTTTAGAGAGGGATTTGCTTATTGGAGGTGGTCCTTGGGGCAGGTATCGTGTGCGTGTGTGTACACAGTTCATGCCTCACAGGTATTTGACAGTGTGTGTGAGAGAGGAACATTCTTGTTGAATAAATAGGTGCAGACGCTGCCTGGAAGGCAGCACTGACTGTCCAGCCACAGCAAGAGGAGGTGAACATGAGTTGCCCTAGCACAAAGCCGGCCTGGTTGTCACAGCCGATGGTGAAGAGTGTGTTGGTGTATCGCAACGGGGACCCATTCTTCCCGGGGCACCGGGTAATCATCCATGAGAAGAAAGTGTCCAACTTTGATGTCTTCCTGAAAGAGGTGACAGGTGGGGTGAAGGCGCCTTTTGGAGCTGTGCGCAGCATCTACACCCCGCGAGGTGGGCATCGTGTCCAGCAGCTGGAGGAGCTCCAGAGCGGAGAGCACTATGTGGCTGGTGGCAGAGAGGCCTTCAAGAAACTCAAGTGAGTGATGAATAAACAAGAAATAATTAGAAAACATAATGAAACATTCACATTTAAGCTATTATAATACTATTAATTATTATTATTATTTGTATTGTGGCAGCGCCTTGGAGATGGACAAAGGTCCTGTTGTGCTAGGCACTGTACAAACACAGAATGGAAGGATGGCTGCTGTAACTAATGAGTTTAAAATCTAAGTAAATGTGAGAGAGGAAATTTCAACACAGCTTTGTGCTGTGGGAACTGTTGGGTAGGAGAAGGTTTCTTTTTTTAAAGCTTAACATAAAATTATCACGTTACTGTCTCTGCCTGGCACTTTACAAAAATGAATGAAACCGTCCCTAGCACCAAGAGAGACACTATTCTTGCAGCATAATGTTATTTTTTTTAAACTGCATGCTAACAGCCTGCATTTAGGAGAGACATTTGGGGAAATAGCTCTGGAAGAGCAGTGTGTGTATGGTAAAGTTAGAATAGCCTTGCAGCAGATTAGGCCTTCCAAACACTTTTGTTTCTTGCTTGGCTCTTCAAATGTTTAAAATATTCTGTTCAATTGAGGCAGGTACATGACTCATTCTATAACCATAGTAGCTGGGTTTAGGATTAGTGGTTGTTCTGATTTCTTCTCACAGTGAGTTCCATGTTTTGGGGCCTTTTTAACAGAAGTGATGTGTAACTATTGATAGTATGTGTGGGGAGTACAATTCAAAGGTTCAGATGTGAACCCTGTCAGCACAGATTATATGAGAGGAGCGGGGCGGAAACACAAGCCATGTAGCCTTGGCCTCACAGTCGCTCGCTGTGCCTTTTTCAGTGCAATCCTTTCCTCACCTTTGACAGGTAGCTCGGGCTATCTGGGATGAGCAGAGATTCTGTGCCCCTCTGCTTTGCAGCTAGGAGCATGTGCTGGAGATTGCCCTACCACACCAGGCTGCTGCTACTATTTGTGTGGAAGCCTGGAGAAGGCAGGAGTTGCCTCTAGGCCAGGATGGCATTCACTGTGACTGGCTGGGAAGGGAAGGAGCCAGGCTGCACTGAACACCCTCACAGCTATCTCACTGGGGTGGGGTTTGGTGTCACTACTTCCTCCTCATTTCTGCCACATCCCAACCACTCCTGTAGATTCCTGAGGCCACAATGCATTCTTTAACACCTGCCTGGCTGCACTGCAGCCAGGGGACAGGAGGCGGCTGGGTTATGTTGGTGGCCATTAGCAGCCTGGATATATTAGCTACCTTTTGGTGCTGTGTGGGTGGGAACTGACAGGAGCTGTGTCCAGCTACAGGGGAAAGGATTGGGAAAGGGATGAGCTCTGCAAAGACATGGGCCAGGGACAGCTCCTGGGCAAGTAGGATGAGCAGATAGCCACTGTGAAAAATTAGGACGGGGTTTATAGGAGCCTACATAAGACAAAACTCTAAATATTGGAACTGTCCCTATAAAATCAGGACATCTGGTCACCTTATGGGCCAGTCAAAGGGAATGAGGGCAGCAGCCCTCACTAGATGGTTCTGACATTGTGGTGTGAATTGTGGCAGAAATCCAGAGGTGAGGGGCACATGAATAATTGGGACTGGGAAAGAAATGGTGCTTTCTATCACTGAAGAAGTATATACAGGCAGTCCCCGGGTTACGTACAAGATAGGGACTGTAGGTTTGTTCTTAAGTTGAATCTGTATGTAAGTCGGAACTGGCGTCCAGATTCAGACACTGCTGAAACTGACCGCCAGTTCTGACTTACATACAGAATCAACTTAAGAACCCCAGGCGTCCCCAAGTCAGCTGCTGCTGAAACTGATCAGCAGCTGATTCCAGGAAGCCCGGGGCAGAGCAACTCTGCCTGGGGCTTCCTGTAGTCAGCGCTGGTCAGTTTCAGCAGAAGCTGACTTGGGGACGCCTGGGGCAGAGCAGCTGGGGTGCTACTGGACCAACCCAGCAGCACCCCATCTGCTCTGCCCCAGACGTCCTGATTCAGCCGCTGCTGAAACTGACCAGCAGCGGCTGAATCAGGACCTGGGGCAGAGCAGCTGGGGTGCTGCCGGGTTGGTCCAGTAGTGCCCACGGGGGCGCTGCAGGACAAATCGGCAGCGCCCCAGCTGCTCTGCCCCAGAGTCCAAAACAAAAGCCTGGTCTGCTGGGGGGGGAGCACACTAGCTGCGCCCCCCCCCCCAGCAGACCAGAGACACGGGGAGCAGAGCCGCAGCGGCAGCGGGGTGCCGCGCCTCTGAGGCTTTGCTCTGGCAAAGCCTCAGAGGCGAGGGACCCCGCCACGGCTGCGGCTTCAGTCTGGGTGCCTGTGGTCTGCTGGGGACGGTCCCCAGCAGACCACAGGCACCCTGACTGAAGCCGCAGCCATGGGGGGGTCCCGCGCCTCTGAGGCTTTGCCAGAGCAAAGCCTCAGAGGCGCGGGGAACTGCCGCTGCTGCTGCTTTGACTGAAGCGCTTTGACCGTCCCCAGCAGACCACAGGCACCGGATCTCAAGGGGCAGCAGCAGCGGTTCCCGCGCTTCTGAGGCTTTGCTCTGGCAAAGCCTCAGAAGCGCGGGAACCCGCCCGGTGCCCCTGGTCTGCTGGAGACGGTCTCCAGCAGACCAGGGGCACCGGAGCAGCTTCCGAACGGGGCTTTCTCGCCCCGACTTCTGGGGCGAGAAAGCTCCGTTCGTAAGTGCGGATCCGACATAAGTCGGATCCGCGTAAGTCGGGGACTGCCTGTAGTTAAGGTTAAGTAGCTAGTTACCCTTTTTAGAACTTTAACTTCAAATCTCCAAACTCTGCTTAGATCCCATAAAGTAGTGCCATTACTTCTGAGGGAATTGTGCACCAAAAAAGTAAAAATTCTGCACAGTAATTAAATGTGGAGGCTCCAGCATGCCAGTGGGGAGCACATGCCACTGAACAGACAGAGATGGGAGATTGCCCTGCATTCCCCCAATTCCTAGGACACTGACTTGGTGGTGAAGCCGCACCCGACCCTGACACAGCGCAAGGGCCAGGCCTGGCATAGAAACATCCCAGTACTCTGCCCCTCCTTGCCAGGCACACCAGGTGTGAACAGGCAGGCTTGGATTCTGCTATCCAGGTGTGGAGGAGTTTAGTTTGCAGGGATCCAGATATGGTTTGGAAAGGTTCTGGGTGTTCACTCTGAGCGCAGGTGACTCAGTGAGTATGTGTGGGAGATCGGATTCACAAGGACTCGGGGGAAGGGTTCTGGTTGTGGGGGGAAATGGAGCTCTGCAAGTGGAGACCAAGTACTGAGGGAATGGGGCTTGGTGGGGTGGAAGTCCTAGGGGCTTGTTGGGCTGCTCCAGGTGCCCAAAATAATGCACCCATGCTGCTTGGGAGAGGCATGTGATCACTTTTGTATCCCTGTTAGAAGTAATTTTTCTGTAGGGAAGCAAAGAAGTCTGTGGGAGATATGAATTCTGCACATGTGCAGAATTCCCTCAGTAGTATGCCATCTTCAGATCTTCCTCTTCTGACAATATACATTGAAGGAAAATATGCACCCTCTTTTTAAAAATGGTGCAATAAATATAGTTTAGGATTTTCAAAAGTCCTCCACATTGGCCTAATCTTACTCCTCATGAAGTCATTTGAAATATTACAGCTATCTTCAATGAGAGCAGGACTAGGACATTGCTGAGAACTTTTGAAAAATCCCACTTTATTATAAAGAACTGGAAAAGTTCCTAATTAAATAAAATACGTTTTCTACCCATACCAGACCTTATGTTGTACTGCTTCCCAGCTTGTGCTGTTATTTACAATTGTATAGAGTGAGTGTACGCTATGTGTGTACATATGAACAGAGCCCAATCTTCGGTCTTGTCCTCATAGGGTATATCTACACTAACAATGTTATTTCAAAATAGCTTATTTCGAAATAGTTATTTCAAAATAGCTTATTTCAAAATAACATGTCCACACACAAAATGCATTTTGAAATAGCATTTTGCTATTTTGAAATAGCACGTCCACACTAAGTGGACTATGAATCACATTTAAGGCTGGCCGGAACCAGTTTTAGCAAGGCACCAGGTCAGGACTTACTGTGTGGGGCTGCTGCCTGAGGCTATCTGAGGTCTGTGCTTAAATGGACCCCCCCCCGACAGCCAGTTCTCAGGTTTCCCTGCTTGCTTGTCTACCTCAATGAGGGACAGCAAAGTATTTTGTCTCTGCATGCTCTGGTTGCCCTCACTTGGGACACCATAGCACTCAGCAACATGGACCCAGAGCTGCCCCTGGGCACTCTGGTGCTTCTCTTGGATGCGTTGCTGTGAGCCTGGCTGTACTTTCTGCATGCTTCCATCTGGGAGATCCATCGGGGGGCTATCCACGGGTCCCACGAGGCCCTATGGGAGAGCTTCCACCCTGATGAGCACTAAGAGCCTCCCTGGTATGCCCCACTGGAGGCTTGTGCCTCATTCCTCCCTCATGTCCTTCCACTTACCCCTCCCTAACCCTTCCTGATGTCAAATAAAATACATGTATTTTCATGAACACAAACTCTCTTTATTTAACAAAACTGGGGGGAGGGAGGTAAAACTCTGGTGAGACTGGGGAAAGGAGGTGGGAGAGGGGAGAAGAGAGGGTGGAAGAGGGAAGGGGGAAACCTGGAAGGAGGGAGTTGGAAAGGGGAAGGAAGGGGAAGAAGGGGGAGGGGAAGCTCAAGACTCAGGGGTGGGGGTCTTGTCAGACCAATTTGATTGTCATGTGCATCTGCTCCTGGGTTCGCATGTGGCCTTTGGTGGCCAGGCTGGCAGCTATTCTGCCATAGATGGCCGCATTCCTCCATCTAGTGTGGAGATCATGGATGTTGGGGGCATCCCCCCCAAACCTGAATAAGTTCCATGGTCTTCACCCTGAACCAGGAAGGCGCCCACCTTCTCTGGGCCCTGGCAGGCTCCTGGGAGCTGGCAGACTGCTTCTGGTGAGTGGTGGAGGGCTGGCTGCCAGTGGCTTGCTGGCTCATGTTTTGGGGCCACTTGGTCAAGGGCAGTGACTGCTGGCTCTAGGCTGGCAGGCTTGGTGCTGGCACAGGCACAGTGGCCAGAGTCTACCCCTTTAAGGGCTCCAGGGAGGGAGGGAAGGAGAGGAGTGTTCTTGGTCGAGGCTGGAGTGGCCACCAGGGCACTCTGGGAAGGCTGGAAGCCCCCTATTTCAAAATAAGTGTCTACACAGCACTTATTTCGAAATAGCTATTTTGAATTTGGCGTTATTCCTCGTGGAATGAGGTTTATCAAATTCAAAATAAGCACTCCGCTATTTCAAATTTATTTCGAGATAGCAGTTTGGCTGTGTAGACACTAGGAAGGTTATTTTGAAATAAGGGCTGTTATTTCAAAATAACTTTGCTGTGTAGACATACCCATAGAGACTAATAGTGAGTGGCAAACAGGTGTGTAAAGCTATAGTGCTGTAGCCTATTGCAGGCTAATTAGCTGTGTGGACCTAGCTACCACACACTATAAGTTCTGTAGTATGGTGGCAGGGGTCATGCAGTGATGTAGTACTTGGCTTATTAGTGCATAGAATCCACAGTGCATTAATTTTGCCATCTGCACAAGCCTTCAGTGATTTGTTCTTAGCTCTTGACATTTTCTTGTGAGATTCCTATTCCTTATGTATCCTTAGGGTCAAAACTGTCTCAGTTTATTTTTAGTAAAAAGGACAGGTTACAGGCAATAAATAAACATTCACAGAGTCCAGCAATGACCCCTTTAATCTTTTCATAGAATCATAGGGTGTGTCTAAACTCCATGGCTCCATCGATGGAGCCATGTAGATTAGGCTGATCGGCAAAGGGAAATGCAGCTGCGATTTAAATAATCACGGCTTCATTTAAATTTAAATGGCTGCCGCGCTGAGCCGACAAACAGCTCATTAACTGTTTGTCGACTCAGTGCGCTAGTCTGGACGCTCCTGTGCTGACCTGAAAGCCCTTTATCGACCTCCCCATTATGCCTCGTAGAATGAGGTTTACCGGGGAGGTCGATAAAGGGCTTTCATGTCGGCAGGGGAGCGTCCAGACTAGTGCGCTGAGCTGAAAAACAGCTGATCAGCTGTTTGTCAGCTCAGCGCGGCAGCCATTTAAATTTAAATGAAGCCACGATTATTTAAATCGCAACTTCATTTCCCTTTGCCAAACAAACAAATCTACATGGCTCCGTTGACGGAGCCATGTAGTTTAGACATACCCATAGAGTCCTAGGGCTGAAAGAGACCTCAGGAGGTCATCGAGTCCAGCCCCCTGCCCAAATCAGGACCACCCATGTGTGGATTTTTTCCATTCATGTGCAGAACAATTTTTATGTGCACTGAGGCATGTTTGAATGTGCACCACCAGTAGAAACAAAAAACCTAGCTATGGGTGCTCTGCTAATCATCTGGGCAGCATTTGAATTTCTCCTTAGAGACACAACTTCAAGGCAACAGTGGAGCCCAGGACCTGTCCATGACTTTACTAAAAATAACCCGGATCAGGGCTCAGTAAGGAGAGGAATGGCATCTTCTGGGGGAAGAGCCGACAGGCTGAGCCCCCTCTATCATTGAGGGGGCACAGCCCTGGTTTCAGTGACCACAGCAGTGGGGGTACTACCATGAGGTGGGGTACACGGCCCTCTTTCCAGAGCTGGTCTCAGCTGCAGAAGTGGGGTGCACAGTCCCAGCTGCAGGCTCTCCTTGCCCCAGACACGGCCCTTGGAAGCTATGAGGGGGACACATGGTTCTCACTGCGGCTGCTGGGCAGGGGTTCGCAGTCTCAGCTTCAGCCCCCAACAGAAGCCATGGGGCTAGAGTGCATTGAGAAGAGGGACACAGCCACAGCGGATCTCACTTCAGAGCTGCCACAGCTGATGGACAGGGATGCATGGCCCTGATGGCAGCCTCTGCCAAGCCCAGGCCAGAGCTGGAAGGGAAAGGGGCACATGGCCCTGAGATGCCTTGAGGGTGGTGCATGACTCCCACTGCAGCCCCTGCTGCAGTCCCCACCATGGGGCTGAGGTGCATAGCCCTGGCTGTAGACGCCTGCTGGAAGCCATGGACTGGAGCATGTGATCCCTGCTGCAGCCACTAGTGAAAGCCATGGGAGACACAGCAGGGGAGGCAGCCACATGGAGTGCACAGCCCCTGCTCTGGAACTGACCACAGCTGCTGGTAGCTGTGAAGCAGAAGGAGTCTTGGAGCCCAGTAAATTCATGGAATCCGTGACTAAATTGTCGTCTTATGTATGAGACCTTTTTCTTTTTTAGCCTTGTAAGTTTTAGGTTGTCCCCTCCTCCTTTCCTCAGCCCCCAGTAAGCCTTGGCATCTCTATACCGGGAGAAGCCTCAGCAATTTGTGAGACTTGCTCACTTTGCTTTGAAACCTTGGCCTTTATTTTGCACAGTCTCCACATTTTCATCTCTGATGGTTTGGTGTTTTGTCTTGATGTTGGGCCTGTTGCCAGGAAGCCTGGTTGTTCCTCCAGCGCTCTGAAGGCTTCAGTTCAATCCTCTAGAGTCTGGGTACTTTGGCACCATTATTTTCAGGTTAGTAGTGTTTTTTTTCTTGAAGCATCATTTTTATTCAGGCTTCCTTAATTTGAAATTTTGCCACAGGAAGGTTTTTTGATGCACAGAAGCATCAGATCCCAATCTCTGGCCACAGAGCAATAAATGCTTTTAGTAGACTATGCTTGCATCCTGAATTCCCAGCAGAAAGTGTGGATGAGAGATGTGTCTCAAACTCTGCTTATCTATGTCAGCCGACGGTCAGGGCAGTGTGTGTGTGTGTGTGTGTGTGTGTGTGTGTGTGTGTGTGCTATACACCCGAGACTTCAACTGCTGAGACCGGGGTCCCTTGCAGCGGGCAACCTGGAGGAGGTTGACGAGTGCCCCAATTTTGCCAACTGATGGTCAGGGCAGTGAGTGGTGTGTGTGTGTATACTATACACCCAAGACTTTAACTGCTGAGACCGGGGTCCCTTGCAGCGGGCAACCTGGAGGAGGTTGACGAGTGCCCCAATTCTGCCAACCAATGGTCAGGGCAGTGAGTGGTGTGTGTGTGTATACTATACACCCGAGACTTTAACTGCTGAGACCGGGGTCCCTTTATGACCGGCTGAAGTTCTTTTAAAATGGTGCTTGGTTCTATTACAGCAACTGAAGGAGTCAGGTTAAAGCTTAAACAGTTACAGGTTTATTGAGGAAGCTTATAAATCATATGGTTACAATGGCTATTGTTCTATTTCTTAACTACTAGCAAAATATAGATCTTAAAAATGGTTATAAAGAAGATAAAGATAGGAAAATAGAAATAATGGTACCAAGTAACAGCTTACTCTTTCTATGTGTACACTTAAGACAGAGGACCACATCCAGGTACAATTTTTACCCCCTTCTGTGCCTCTCGACTCCAGCATGTCAGGCCAGGGCCGGTCCCTCAATTCCTAGGAAAGACAAAAATACGAGGTGGGCGTCCCCATAGAACCTCGGGAGGTCAAACACCTAACCCGACCAGCAGGTAGAGGGTAGAATGACACTCAAAAGAGAGTGTGCTGCTGTACCACCTTATATACCCATGGGGTCATGTATTTCTCTTTCTTATCTGTAATGCCAATTGATGCTGGTCTGTCTGCTGTGAGACCAGTTCTTACAAGGGAGTTGTGAACTTAATTTACACTTGTAAGAGAGATAACTAAATTGGAATTACTGAGTATTCTTTTCTCAGTGGGAAATTCCTCTTCCAGGGACTGTGTGTGTGTTCGAATCAACATGGGTGCCAGCCGGGGGCAGTTCTCGCAGCCTCGAGGCCAGCTTATTGACTTAATCGCTCTCTCTCCACATATCTGTGGTTTTTTTCAGCTTCTCAGGATCAGATGAGCCAGCATAGACTATGCTGATTTTCTTGCTCCTTCTCTGTCCTGTATGCTTCAGGAACCTCAGAGAGGCAAATAAGATGGATGTGATGGGGGGGGGGGTGTCTGTCTGGCTACAATCTACCAACACACTTGTAACTGCTTTCAAGAAAATCTGTTGGGGGAGATGTTGTTCTGAACTCGGCTCCTCTGTAGATGAACATACAACTAACTCCCAAAAGACAATGCCACTGAGTAGATCCTGTACTGAATGCTGATCCCCTGTGGATGCATGGGTGGCTTCCAACTGAAAGTGCTCATGGGCAAATCCCTGCACTGAGCATTGCCCAGCTGAATCTGATGCTGCTGACAAAGACAGCTTAAAGGAGACTCTGTTGAACTCCAGCCACCTGCCAGCTCATCTTTAATTTCTGCAAGAAGTGCCAAAATGAAGCGCTGTGTTGAGCGGAGGTGGGCAGTAATTTCTGATGGGGGATGGCCACTCCAAGAATTTGGTAAATGGTCACAGGCTGCACTTTTCTAAGATATTTATGGAGGAGATGCAGGGTCTGGGATGGAGGTTAGGTGCAGAAGGGAACTCAGGGTAGAGGATTTGGGTGCAGGAGAAGATGTGGGGTCTGGAAGGGAGTTTGAGTGACAGACGGGGTTGTGACCTGAGGCAGGGGATAGGGGTACAGAGTTTGGGAAGGGGGTTGGCTGTCATAGCTCCACACACTGCTCAAAGCAACTGGCTGCTGGGGCCAGTGTGTGTATATCTCTGCGCTATGCCTCTTGGGGAGACGGAACAGTGGTTCTCCCTGTGCTGCACACTTGCAACCACTGCCTCTGCAGCTTCCATTGGCCAGTTTCTGGACATTGGGAGTTGCAAGGATTGTGGACAAAGTTAATTTAACTTGGGTGCTTTGTTCAAGGAGTTGAATTTCAAGTTCCTAAGCTTCAGGGTTTTTTTTTAACTCTGATTTTCTTGAAAGGCAATATACGGTCAAACAAAGTGTACCACAGTCCAAACTTCATCTTATCAAAGCTTTTTGCATGGCAATATAGGTTTCAGTGTCCTGCAGAATGTATGAATAGAAGCATGTTCTTACAAGTGAAACGTTGTGAAGGGTAGCTGATTCTACTACATGACTGCAAGGTCAATAAGCATTGAAAGTCAAAGGGACTTATACTCCTAAGTCATTTAAGTGCTTTTAAGAATGGGATTTTGGTTCCTAAGTAAATTAAATGATTTTGAAAATGTTACCTAATGGAGAACACCTCCATTATCAAAGGAGAATGAAGGTTGGTTTCAAATCTGTCATACAGCTACTACCAGAGGCTGATCAGAAAGGTGGAGTCCTTGAGCAGGGAACAGAGTTAGCACCCTGACAGGAATCCTAGCACAACATCTATTTACTGGCCTTCATCACAATAGCATCTGAGCTTCTTCCTAATAACTGGAATAGTGAGAGTCTGTTTTCACCAGGGCAGGGACCTCCTGACTCTAGTTGGTGACTCTTGTTTTTGTATGGCCTCTGACTTGTAAGCACATATGTGTGGGAAGTAGTGGTGGGGAGGTGCTACAGCATTCCCAGGTTTTTGCAATTGGCTTTCCGAAGGGAGACGGGCTACAGCCAGGTGTACCCGGTTGCTGCTTGCTCTTCTTTCCATTCCCTTGACTATCAGAGAGCGAAGGGAAAGTACAGGCAGTCCCCGGGTTACGTACAAGATGGGGACTGTAGGTTTGTTCTTAAGTTGAATCTGTATGTAAGTCGGAACTGGCGTCCAGATTCAGCCGCTGCAGTTTCAACAGTGGCTGAATCTGGACGCCAGTTCTGACTTACATACAGATTCAACTTAAGAACCCCAGGCATCCTCAAGTCAGCTGCTGCTGAAACTGATCAGCGGCTGATTCCAGGAAGCCGGGCAGGGGCTTCCTGTAGTCAGCCACTGGTCAGTTTCAGCAGCGGCTGACTTGGGGACGCCTGGGGCAGAGCAGCTGGGGTGCTGCTGGGTTGGTCCAGTAGGGCCGCCGCTGGACCAACCCAGCAGCACCCAAGCTGCTCTGCCCCAGGCGTCCTGATTCAGCCGCTGCTGAAACTGACCAGCAGTGGCTGAATCAGGACGCCTGGGGCAGAGCAGCTGGGGTGCTGCCGGGTTGGTCCCGTAGTGCCCAGAGCGGCGCTACAGGACCAACCGGCAGCACCCCAGCTGCTGTACCACAGGCGCCTGGAGCAAAGCGGCGGAGCACTGGGGCAGTGGGACAGCCAAGACGCGCCGTGGCTGTCCTGCTGCCCTCGGGCTCCGCGGCTTTGCTCTGCTTTGCTCCCTGTCCCCCTGGTTTGCAGACCAGGGGGATGGGGAGCAAAGCGGCAGAACACGCGGGCAGCGGGCAGCCCAGACACGTCTGGGCTGTCCGCTGCCCGCGTGTTCCGCCGCTTTGCTTCCTCTCCCTGGTCTGCTGGAGACCAGGGAGAGGGCCCCGTTCGTAAGTGCGGATCCGACATAAGTCGGATCCGCGTATCTCGGGGACTGCCTGTACACAGCTTGTGTGCATTCATCTCACTCCTGGTATGGGAAGGAGGCGGAGGAGTAATTCACACAAGCTGGGGTCCCATTACCAGGCCAGCGCTCTGCAGCCACCTTCAGCTGTGGCCAGAGTTGCCAACTCTCCTGAATTGGACTAGGGATGTTAAATTTAATTTAATCAACTGATCAATTAGATTTTCCATTGACTAGTCGATTAGTTGATAAGTGTGGGAGCCGCAGTGGGGTTAGCTCCCGCCCCCAGGAGCTAACCAGAGCCAGCAGGCTCTTAATACATTTAAAAGGCTGAAGCACATTGTGGGGGACACGGTGTGAGCCGGGCCAGCTGATTTTGGCTTGCGCTGGGTTCCCCCCCGCTGTGCACCAGCCTTAAATGTATAAAGGTTGGAGCACATCAGAGGACCCGGGACGAGCCGGGAATCAGCTGTCTTGGCTCGCACTGAGTACCCCCCCCCCCCGTGTTTATGATTTTTAAATGTATTAAGAACCAGCAGGGTATTAATACATTTAAAAAGCAGAGGCACAACATCTGGGACTGGGCGTGAGCCAGGAATCAGCTGATTCCTTCCTCGTGCCCAGTCCCTGCTACCCCCCTGCCTCCCCTGTCCCCCACGGAGACGGTGCTGGGGGGAATCGGCTTTTAAGCCGGCTCCCCCCAGCACTAGCTCCTATTCCTCACCCTTGCTGCCTCTGATAGAGACAGCAAGGGGTGGGGGAGAAGCAACTAGTCGAGGGACTAGTCGACTATCCAATAAGCTTTTGCCATTTGTGGCAGTGGTGTCTGGTCCAGGGGAGTTGGCAACCTTACACGTGGGGGTGTGAGGCGAACAGGGGTAAGGGGAGGAGGAGTGGAGTTTACCACTCTCACCTTAATATAGTTCCAGCACCACTGTGTAAGTATTTGGTAAGCTTTTTCATTAGAATCCTGAATTAAGGGCACTGTATGCTATTGTGGCATGGCTCCTTTTCAGTGCTGCAAGTGGTCAGTTTGTGCTGGTGTAAAATTTTGATTAATTATAGGTGAAGGCTCCCTACAGATTATTTTACTCACGATAATTTAATTAAATATAAGAAAAATATTTTTGTTGAGATTAAATGTTGCTATACGTAACCTATACCATTCTTTTCTCTCTCCCTCCCCCACCCCAGCTATCTGGATATAGGTGAGACGAAGAAAAAGCCTGCAGAAGTCAATAATGAGGTAATGAGACTTAACTATTTAAAAACATCTGGCATTAATATTAGTGTCATTTTTATATTTCTGATTGAAAATTTCAATTTGTGATTGGGTATCTCATGTCCAGAAATGCTCCAAAGCAAGTTCTTTAACATCATGAAGATATTATTGAGGTAACTTTTAGCCCCACTCACACTTCTCACATTTTAATTCTGATTTTGATGAACCGGTTCTCTTCCTTTCAACTCTGACACCTGGCTGGTCAAGCAATAACGCATCAACACAAACATTTTGGTTCTGTCCTCATCTGATCTGGTTAGAAAATTGAACTCTTTGCTGTGGAAAACTTGGATGAAAATGAAACAAGGGTTTTTTTTTTTAAAAAAATCCAAGGTTTCCATTTTCCTTCTGACAAATTTTAGGAAGGTTCTTGAAATGTTCTGTGAAAGCAGACAGTTTTTTTTTAACGTGATGTAGTCAGAAACCGAACTATTTATCAAAAGATCATTTGGTGGAATCAGAAATCCCAACCAGAGCCTCCAGATTCACCTGTATCTTTTGAACAGTGGCAGTACAGTATCAAAGAAGGAAGGATATTTAGTTTTTCATTCTTCCAATATTGTGGAGAAGTAAGTGTGTGTTCTGCAGTGGTATAATCCTATTTTAAATGATGTATGTGAAAATGTGAGTCTTTTGCTTATTAATACAAGTAACATCTAAGAGTACTATGCATGAAATAATTTTTCAGTTTACTTACATTGCACAGGAGCAGCCCTTTACGGGAAAGTATTTTCAGTATCTCCCCGTAGTCAGTTCTTTCCCCCTGCTATTAATCTTAATGTAATGAAGTGGCACCCACCTCTCACGAGTGCCTTTCTAGGTTGGGTATGTCTGCAGTCTTTAAACAGTCCTATATATCCAGGCTTTCTACCTAGAGGCAATGATTTCACTCTTGGTCTCTTTAGGCCTCAGCTCTTCATCTGGGCCTCTGAACTGTTCAGTTCTCCTTCTGGGATATTTCTTGCTGGACAATTGTAGCTACTTTCCCAGTGGCCTAAGGGAAGGACTGGGCCCACCCCCACTCCAGATTCTGGCCTAAGGATCCTACAAATAGCCGCCACACTTCCCTGTTGCTCCAGCCTTCACTGATACATCACCCTTTCTGTAGGGCTGAAGTCTTCTATTCTGTCCCAGCAGCCAGCCAGAAGCTCCTTTTTGCTCCCCTGGTCCTTGCGGGCACTGAGCTGTCCAGGGTGCTGTAGTTCCCTTGGCTAGCCAGGAGCACCATCTACACTCCTCTGGCTCTAGCAAGGAACTGACTCTGGGCTGCTCCTTTTTATACTAACCTGCAACCTTCTGATTGGCTAGACTTTCACAGTCTCTCTAGACTGCTCAGAGGACTCATCTTGACTGCTCCTTTCCTGGGGAGGGAGTGGCAGGAAAGGAGCAGTAAAGATTAGGCTTATCTTTACACCCCATCACAGCTTCACACAGTGAAAGGGAGAGTGAAGCATTTAAAAAAAAATGAGATTAAACACTGACTTACCTTGCCAAGGGCCTCTGCTGTGTCCCTGAGGGCAATAGAGAACTAAGAAACTTTGCACAAGAAAGAAGTTGCCAGAGTACAAACATGGACTGTGCAAACTATCCCACAGCATTTGTTGATGAAGCCTGTTCCTGACCTGCAGTATTTATATCATTCCAGTGCTGGGTTTCTTCTGAGCCAAGTCTATGAATCTGGCTGAAATGAATTGACTTATTTGTGGTACGGTAAGGTGGACAAATGGAAACTAGGGTGAAATCATCACATGGATACTTAGTTGTGATCCAAATCAGAATGTAAATTTCTAGTTAGAGGAGGAAAGGTTTGTGCACTTACCCACTGCTGCACTTGTCTTAACCTCCAACTCATACATGCAACACAATGGTGCAGAGTAATGTGAGCTGAAATTATTAGTTCTCAAAAGAGTTAAGGATCTGTGTCATGCCATGTTTATAGTGGGGCACTGCAGGGAACAAAGAAGAATGCCTCCCACATCTCAAGGGTGAGCTCTGCATTGCTAGATCAGATAGAGTGATTTGTAATTTTCTCTTTGAATATAATGGGATACATTTTCACTGAGATGTACAACCCCATTTATTAATTGAAAGCATTGCATGCCTAATCCCCATTGTACATTGCTGAAAAGGTGCCTCAAGGTGCCCTTCTTGGGCTATGTACACACTACAGCTCAAGTTGGTGTGACTTACATGCTCACAGGTATGAATAAGCCTCCTCCTAAGCAATGTAAGTTACACATCTTTAGCACTGGTGTGGAGAGCGCTATATCATCAGGAGAGCTTCTTTTTATGACATAGCTACTGCTGCTCACAGGGACTGCAGTAATTAAGTTAATGGGAGAGCTCTCTCCTGGCTAAACATTTGCACTAGCAGTGTTACAGAGGTGCAGATGTGTCAATGCAGCTGCATTGCTGTAAGCTTTATAGTCTAGTCAAAGCCAGTTTGTGGATGGCCTTTGGCCCTGGAATACACTACCACTGAATATCAGGATGGTTGCAGGTTTCACGACTCTTACGGCAAGATTCACCCCTTTAAGCAGGGCTTTTTGAAGTGGTAGAGTACTGTAATAGTCTTTGGAGACTGGGCCAATATGTGTAGGAAGCTTTCATAGAATCATAGAATCATAGAATAATAGGACTGGAAGGGACCTCGAGAGGTCATCGAGTCCAGCCCCCCGCCCTCAAGGCAGGACCAAGCTCCGTCTACACCATCCCTGACAGATGTCTATCTAACCTGTTCTTAAATATCTCCAGAGAGGGAGATTCCACCACCTCCCTTGGCAATTTATTCCAATATTTGACCACCCTGACAGTTAGGAATTTTTTCCTAATGTCCAATCTAAACCTCCCCTGCTGCACTTTAAGCCCATTACTCCTTGTCCTGTCCTCAGAAACCAAGAGGAACAAATTTTCGCCTTCCTCCTTGTGACACCCTTTTAGATATTTGAAAAAGGAAGAAGCATTAGGTTAATTTTACGGCATATTAGGGCATGATGTAATACTTACCATGTCTGGAGTGAAGACTTGGCTCCTCTGAAGTCAGTTGCAAAACTCCAACTGAGCTCAGTGGGGCCAGGATTTGACAACTCTGTAGTATTTCTTGAAGCAAAGATATTGTATGGATTAGACATGCAGATAGATAAGCTATTTTCTCATTGATGCAGTTATTCTTTACCTACTGTTGCAAGTTTGATGATAAAGGCCTTTATTGTTTCCTCTTGACATTTGTTTAATTTCCTTGTTATGTTACAATGCCTATTCTCAGCAGTCACATGTCTCTGACATAGGCCTTAGAGTTCAGTGTTGACTGTAGGGCTGTCCAGAAAATAAAAATTATGCTATGTACATAAAAAAAAAAGTAAAGGTTTTGGAATTTGTTTTCATTCTCTTGGTGTCTCTTTGATTTTGACTAGGAATTCCATGCTGGACATGAAACATTTTCTAGGCAAAAAGTTTTGGTTTCCTGAACATCTCTAATAGACTTCCATATGTCAATTTGCATTTTATTTGCACTTTGGATTTTGGTCATAATCGCCACAGTATCTAACACAGGTATAACTCTTAATCCATGTAATTAATGTATCTGAGTATAGGAGTCTAAAAATAAAATGAAACCAAATAATCTGTAAACATTAATCCAGGAATATAAAGAGCAGCTATATGGCACAACTGTTTTCAATTCATTAACCTTTCATTTCTGAAAATCTCCTATCTTTAATCTTCAGATTTGTTCATGTTAAAATAACTTTTTGATTATGCAAGTTGGTTTTACTTTTTTCAAATACACTGCTTAATTTTTATGGAATTAAAAATAAACCTGAATATAGGGAGGAGGCAGAGCACCAAAACCCAATATTTTGTTTTTATTGCTATATGCTATGCATTTTTATTCCAAGCACCCTGTGGGACTTTTCAATGCTGGTCCACAAAGCTGCTTTGAGCTCATAAGACATTATATAAATAAAACCTTCCTAGTTTAATTGAAAATCAATATTTGCATAAGAGAAAGAGAGAAAATTGGTAAGGAAAGGTATTTATGACCCAGCTCAACAGGGCATATCCTTTCAATTTTCTGAGAGGTTAAGAAAAAAAGCAGAGAAAACTATATTATAATTTGTTTATTTGATTAATTAATTATTTGTATTACACTAGCCCATCCACTATACAGGGCTGTATAGTACTAGATGTTGACCTAGGAGTTTCACAAGTGGCTCCAAGCCACCATCAGGATAAAGGAAGCTTTTGTTCTAAATACAACTGCCACTGCCTTGACTCATCTTGCTGTGTTAAGGAGGGTGAGGCAACATCAGTCCTCCCCATAAGCTCCATCTCTTCCTAAGCCTTCCTAGAAAGAAGAGGGCACCCTCATCCCTCAGCACAAAGGCAACACAAGGATTACTATACTGGGTCTGACCAGTAGTCCTTATAGCCCAATATCTAGTCTGCTATAGTGGCCAGTACCAGAGCTTCAAGGGAAGTGGACAGTACAGGACAGCTAGAATTCTTTCTTCATGTTTTTAAGCAGTCTAGGATTTAGGGTAGACCTGAGCATGAGGTTGCATCCCTGACCATTTTGGCTGATTTAATTCTCTATTTATTTTAGTTCTGAATTTATTTAATTATCTTTTGAACCCAGTTATATTTTTGGTCATCACAAATTCCATGCCATTGGTTTCCACAAGTTAAAGTACTTCCTCTTGTTTACTCTGTTTTAAACCTGCTGCTTAATAATTTAATTGCATGATCGTTGGGTTTTGTATTGTGGGAAAGGGAAAAATAACACTTCTCTATTAACTTTTCCCACACCAGTCATAATTTTATGGACCTCTATCATATCCCCTTCTCTTAGTTTCCCTTTTCTAAATCGAGTAGCTCTAATCTTTTTAGTTTCTCTTCATATGGAAGCTGTTCAGTATTTTAGATAATCTTTTTGCCCTCCTCTGAACCTTTTCCAGTTCCACTTACCTTTTTTGAAATGGGGTAGCTGGAAATGGTATTCAAAATGTGGGTGCACCATGGATTTATATAATAGCATTATGATATTTTCTGTCTTATTTTCTATCCTTTTTTCTAATAGCTCTTAATATTCTGTTAGACTTTTTGACCTCGGTTGTGTATTGAATGGAAATTTTTGGCAAAATGTCCAAGGTGATGCCAAAATCTCTGAAGTGTAAACAGCTCATTTAGAACACATCATTGTAAATGTGTAGTTGGGATTATTTTTTCTAATATGCATTATTTTGCATTTATCAGTGTTGAATTTCATCTGCCATTTTGTAGCCTGGACACCCAGTTTTGTGAGATTCCTCTAACTCTGTGCAGTGAGCCTTGAGCCACGTACGTACTCCCACTTATGTTGGCAAAACCTGTGTCACTAAGGAGTGTGAAAAAACCTCCCCCGAACGACATAAATTATGTTGCACAAGTAGTAGTCTTCACAGTGTGATGTCAGTAGGAAGGTGCTTGCTGCAGGTGGTAGACAGGGCTTTCTCTTTAGAGCAGTGTTTCTCAAAGTAGTTTGCAGAGCCACTCTGAGAAACCTGCTAACTGGCCTCTCCGGTTTATTTACCGGTTCCGCGGCAACAGAGCCTCGCGGCTCCCATTGGCTCCGGTTTGCCATTTGCAGCCAAGGTAAGCTGCAGGAAACGGTGTGCCTGAGCCTTTGCATCCTGTGGCTCCTCTTGGCTGCAAATGGCGAACCAGAGCTAATGGGAGCCGTGAGGCTCCATTGCAGCGAAGCCGGTAAATAAACAAACTGGAGAGGCCAGTAAGCAGGTTTCTCAGAGTGGCTCTGCCGACTACTTTGAGAAACACTGCTTTAGAACCACATTCAGTTTTTAAAAATAGACAAAACATAGGGCAGTATTCCATTACATATCCTTGCAGTGACAAGGATTACCTCTTGGACTGGTTCACATTCTCCAGGTGGGGGTGGGGGTGGAGGGTGAGAGAGAAAGAGAGAGAGAATTATCGGGGAAGAAGTTTTTTATGTGAATCAGGATTCCTATTCATTCACAAACTGCTGTCTCCCTCCTTCTCATTCCCCACCATTTTCTCATTTATCATGATAGAGAAATAACAAGATGCATATCCCAGCATTGTGGTAGCTCCTCCATTTTTAAGGTTGAAGCTAGCTTCCTATCAAAAATCAGATTTCAACATTCCTTAATTTCCCTAGCAACTAGGTGAATCCCCAGAATTGTCACATGGGGGATTTTCTGGGAAGTTTTGAGGAACAAACCTGAAGAAGAATTTGATGGCATCAAAAACAGGACTATGTAGCACTTTAAAGACTAACAAGATGGCTTAATAGGCAATGAGCTTTCGTGGGCCAGACCCACTTCCTCAGATCAAATAGTGGCCCACGAAAGCTCATCACCTATTAAACCATCTTGTTAGTCTTTAAAGTGCTGTTTTTTGTTTCAGCTACACCAGACTAACCAGGCTACATTTCTGTAACTATTCTTGATGGCATCAGATTCTCAGCTATGCCCAATATTAGCCAGACTCAGTAGCAGAGGTAAAGGAGAATGCAAAGGAGACAGATGTGGCTCCCTGATCCTGGGGCAAATTGCAAACCTCAGGACTGCTGTAAATTACGCTGAGAGGCCCTTTATTGACTTTTATTCCAACACGGACAAAATATACCTTTATTCCTCCATCAGTATTGATGGAGGAAAATATTGTAGTGTAATAACATTTTACCCTCAATCAATCTACAAGTTTGGTGCGACATATTTCCCAGGTCTCTTTCTGTCCTACAGTTCTTTTGGCATCAGAATTCATTTTGAAGGAACACATTCCTTTTGTAGTTAAGATCATCTACTGTACATGTGCATCTCAAATGAGGTGTTTAACTAGCTAATCTCTGGGGGGAATGTCGGTCAACACTGTTACCATTTGATTAATATAAAGAAAGCACAATTGTTTGTAACGAACAAAAAGAGCAATCAAGTGATCCATTCCCTGTCATCCCATCCCAGCTTCTGTTAGAAGCTTAGGGGCACCCAGAGGATTGAGTTGCATCCCTTACCACCTTGGCTAATAGTCACTGGTGGACCCATCCTTCACACACTTAACTAATTCTTTTTTGAACCCAGTCACACTTTTGGCTTTCATAACATCCTCAGGCAACAAATTCCACAGGCTGTGTGAAGAAGTACTTCCTTATATTTGTTTTAAACTTGCTGCCTATTAATTTGATTGAGTAACCTATAGTTCTTGTGTTACATGGAGAAGTAAATAATACTTCCCTATTCACTTTCTCCATACCACTCATGCTTTTGTAAGCGGGGGAATGGTCCCGCTATTGTGGGGAACTTTCCTGGCTTCTATACACCCCGGTTAAATGGACCAGTGAAAGGATCTGAGTCCCCGCTCCCACTTCCTTTACCCCACGGCTCCCTGATCCTGAGGGCTCCCCCTCCACTCTCCTGAGTAGCAGAGCCCTTGAAACCCCAATAAGGCTGGGCCCAGGTTTCCTGGGGCTTAATCCCTGACCTTGTAGTCACTAGGGGCAGGAGTTAGGGTGTCCCCACTCCGAGGTGCTCTCTTTACACTGCAGGCCTTCTTGGCCCAGTGATCACTTCATAAGGTTCAAAGCAAATACAATTTATTAAACATCAACTGATTAAAGAGAATAGAATAAGAAACAATGAGAATGGTTAAATGGGAACACACAGCCCTGCTCTGTAGCACAGGGACATCAACACAGCAGTCTGCAGAGTGTAAGGACAGTTCACAGTCTCTTCCTTAGAAGCCCTGGATGTGCTGTAAGGGGCTGCAGGCTGGACACGCTTGCACTGGCAGTGACCACACAGCCTCAGTCTCTAAGTGGCCAGACCCCTCTCCCAGTCCAGAGCCTTTCCCCACACTTTGCAGGTCCCAGTAGCTCACCACATCCAGCTGCAGGCTGTGCTGCTTGGCCAGTTCCAGCTCCTTGTGTTGCTTCTTTGTTCCTTTTGGCTTTCTGAGCATTGCCAGTCTGCTGCTCAACACAGGGTCTGCACTGCTTGGCCTGTCTGTGTCTGGTTCTGTCGCTGCAGGACTTCTTCTTGTACTCCTCTTTCAGCTCTCTGTCTTTGCAGGACCTCTTCTGCACACAGCTTGTTTGTTCAGAGAGAGAGCCAGAACAATCCCCACTTACAACCTGTCAGTCAGGCTGAGCTGGAGTGTTGACTGCTTTCCATTGTCTCTGGGGTCTGTCAGTCTCATGAACCCTTCCCCTTCTGAAGCTGGTAAACCAAAAAACTCCCACAGAGTTTTAGTAAGGGGTAACAGTCCCCTTACACTTTTATAGACTTCTATCATATCTTCTCTTAGGCTTTGTCTACACTACACAACTTTTAGTTTGTCACTAGAAGTTAGACAGTGTAAATGCTGTTTGTCAGCACGTTTGCAGATAAACTTCTGCTCCCTAGGAGCGAGCGCTGTGGCAAAGTTTTTGTTGTTCAGGGTTTTGGTTTTGTTTTGAAGCACCAGAGAACAACCTTTTGTTGCTCAATTGCCAATGTAGACAAAGCCTGAGTAATCTCTTTTCTAAGCTGAACAGTCTCCATTTTTAAAATTTGCCTTTGAGAAATATACTCAATTGAAAAAGAAATAAGATGTTATGGATGACAGATTTGAACATACCAAAGTAAGCATCTGTGAAACGAGTCATAAGCTTTTATTTGAATGATAATTTTACTGTAATATTAAAGCATCAGTTTGTTGTTACTGATAAGTGCAAATGAAGATTATAAGTGTTTATATGGAATGACATCTATTCTACAGAGTTTTTAGGTGATCCTGTATTAAGGCCTGATTGTATTGTTATATTTGTCCTTAAAAGCTAATTGATGGATTTTTCCTAAACAGCACAACCTTCAATTGCAATTGTTTTATCAATTGATCACTTTTTGACATAGATTTCAGGAGTCAGGTCAGATCATCTAGTTTGACCTCCTGCACATCACAGACAATAGAACCACACCCACTCACGGGTGTAGTAGCCCATAACCTCTGGCTGAGTTACTTGAAGTCCTCAGATCTTGATTTAAAATATTCAAGTTACAGAGAAGCCACCATTTAGCTTAGTTCAAAGCAGCTTGTGCCCCATGCTGCACAGGTCAGTTGTAGGTTCTCATTTTGTGAGCCATAATGCAATGATACGTTTTCTTTCAGTAGTTGTTAATATTGTGAACAAGTATCACTGTTTGTTGGTTATGATATTTGGTTATGATATTTGGAGGTGTGTCATACTAGTTTGAGGCTTTCATTGAAATATGTCATAGGATTTCTATGCGCTTTCATGTGCACGTCCAAAATGTGTGGGTCTGGGGGCAGGTCCAGAAGATGAATGTTAGTGGCCAGTATGCCCACAGATTCTTCAGCAGAGGTTAGTGATTGCTATAGTGTAGAAGAAACATTTTGATATATTTCCATGGGAATTCTCTCCAAAGCACGGTGAGGAGGTATGCATATAGGCATTTCGGAGGATGTCTGCCATTTTCTGCAGTATCCTGGAATTCTGCTCCCCGTTTTTCATTTATATGTTGCGACTTAATTATTTTAGAATTCCTGAGAACTACATAAAGTCTGACATGTAATTCTCTGGATCTCCCTGTCTGAGCGTTTTCAGTGCCTCTTTCAGAGCCTGTCAGAATAGACATTATCGATGGCACAATATGTCTGTCTTGTCTACACTGATGTGTAGATAGTGTTGTAACTGGGTGAATTTGTAATAATTTGATCTGGGAGTTGATATTAGGAGCTCTGTTTCTTATATGATTAATTCCTTAATTCTTGGTAGACCTTTTGTTCTGACATGATTGCACGTCTTATATATGTAAACAAACATGAAATATTTATAATAAAATCCAGTATTCATGCTTTCTGTGCTTATTGGAAGTTTTCTATTTAGGGTTACCTGAAAAATAGCTCCCATACATAGCCACTGAGAAGAAGTTGCTATTATGTAGACACTGTTAGGGAACTGTTGATTTGATTCTTACATTTTTAGCCATTGAGAATTGAGAATTAATTTCCATTTCTTCTGTAGAGGAAAAAATATTTAAAGAGACTTCTGAGAACAACTGAGAAATGGATGAAATATTTCATTTTTCAGTGCTCTCAGAATGCAGATGAAGATGGGATAGGCTTTGCCAGGCCAAATTAATCCACATGGAAGCAAAATTGTCCTGATTTTCAGAAGTAAACCATTACAGTTTCTGTTATAAAAAATATTATACACAAAATATTGATGAATGTTTTGAAGCAATTTAGTTGTATGATTGACATCCATTCAACTGCCATACAAATATGCCAGATAAAGGCTCTTTCAATATTCTGTGTTGCTCCACATCTTAAAAGCCTTATTTCTTTCACCATTTGCTTCAGGAAATGAAGTATGAAATTCCTCATTTTCTAAAGATAGATATTATATTAAAATGTTGTTGTTGGTATACAGTATGAAATTGTTAAAATATAGGGTACAGATTGTGGCAAGCTTGCAAAATGAAGCATTTGATGTTTCTTAAACCTCTGGAGCAACATCTTTATGAGTAAAATTTTGCATGGCATTGTTTGGTAGTTAGTATCCTGGTAACATAATTAGTAAACAAGCCATGCAAACATAGCTGCTGTTCCGAATGTTCATAATCAAGCTAATACCAGTAAGAATCAGTATGGAATTGACCAGATGGTATCTTTGGGTTTGTACATGCTGCCAGTTGAGATTATATAATTTGGAAAGCTAATCGCTCTGCAGTCATGCGCATTAGCAGTGCATATGGAAAAGATTATCTTAATTTTTATAATTCTATATACCTTCGAAATGAGCTTACATGCAGACTGGTCCAAAGTCCTCTGAGGTCGACAGAAAGACTCCCATTGACCAAAATGAGTTTTGAATCAAGCCTATGCAGATTTTAGGTTTAGTACTGATTTTAACATAAGGGTAACTAATTAGTCTTCTAGGTAATTAATGTGGCTGATTTTTTTCCCAAGAAGGGAAACTATAATTTCAGCATTGGTTTTTTGTTTTTTTTTTTTGGGAGGGGAGTAGGGTGTCTGATCCTGCAGTCAGTAAAGAGGTACAACTCCAGTAACTGCATGTAAATATTGGCCTTTTCTGAAAGCAGCACTGCCTTTCCCGAGTGTTCAAAATCACAAATCCGGCACATGCACACACATTGACATTGGATTAAAAATCATGACATTTTAAAAAAAAATTTTTTTTTTAAATTTGCTTTCTTGTTATTGAACCCTTAGGATTCACATTTTCAAGCTTTTCTCTGCAGTCATAGAGGAGCAAAAACCTTTCTTTTATATTAAGTGAAGTTCAAACCTGATGGTGCCAGAAGGGAAAAGGGTGAAATACGCTGAGTAGAAGACACTCTAAGTCTGTCCATTCATTTTGAATGAAGAGAAATAGCAGAGTGAATTTGCCAAGATCCTTCTGCTCGTTCCTCATAGCAGATCCTCCCCATGCATTTAGTTTCTGATGAGGTTTCATGCGGTGATTATAGTGATCATTATTAATGCTCCTATAATGAATGTGATGATGGACAAGACAGAGTCATGAAATAGATCCTTAGCTGATATAAATCAGTATAATTATATTGAAGCCGGTGAAGCACCCAAATTTATACCAAATGAAAATGTGGCCATTAATCTGGCCCATAATCTCTGCCTTGGGGAGTTTACAGTGATACATGTTGAATATAGTAGAATTTTCCCTCCAGAACTTGCATATATGGGGCTAGATGCATATATGGGGCTAGATACACCCCCACAGGCACAAGGGTACAATTGGCAATGCCCTTCTAGTAACACAGGCAGCTGCTGCACAGTAAGATTTATTCTGGAGGTGAGTGGGGCACTGGGAAACCTTCTTTATGGTTTTCAGTGGAAGGGGGTAGCTTTAAATGCTTTTGGGGGCTCCCTAGAAGCCATGCTGTCAGAAGCTGCCTGGAAGATTTGTTTAATCAGCAAATACATTTTGGCCTGGCACTGCTTCTTTCCTGCTCAGCTATGCTCAATATGGATTGTGCTGATAGACTGAAGAAAAGATTGTGTGTAAGCTGAGGGAACCCAGCTCTCCATGGAAGAGCCAAATGCCAGGCTCTCCATGGAAACTGAGGGAACCCAGTGAGTTAATATGGCCCATGGATGTTAAGTGTTTCTTTAGCTAGCAGTTTCAGCCATCTCTAGGAATGCTTTATTTCAATGCCAATAGGGATGAGCCTCTGGCTAAAGATAAATAAATTGTGGACAGATCCACTGATACGTTGTGTTACACCCAGGGAAGTAATAGAGCTGTAAACCTAATTTAATTGATCAATCACTGGTTTGGGTCACTGGAATGGTACAAAACATTTAGAACATGCTGGTGAATCTGGTCCTGTATCTTTAAGAAGCATACATGAAGAACAGGAGTCATAAAAATCTTATATTTATATGGCAGATAAAATTGTTTCATGTTCTTTGATAGCTTTTAAAATAAAATAAATTGGCATTTATCTTTTTTCTTTGTTTTTGACCATTGAACCATGAACCTACTTTCATTTGCATCACCAGCTTTGAACATCAAGATGTATATTAATGAGCTTTTGGTTCTTTTGACCCCAGTTCTACCCTTAGGGAATGCAAACATGTACTCTCAATTTTCCGGGGGTTAATAAACATTGTACAATGAACCATTGTAACAAACTGGCCAAGCCATGGCTCATTATATGAGCTGATAAGTTTGGAATGCAACACTGTGTTGAAATTTTTCAAATTTCCAAAGGTTTAGCTATATAGTAACATGAGTAATGTGACAAACACTAGTTTTCCCATAGACCTATAGTAATAGCTACCACAGTAGCAGATGGTCAGATCCTTTGCTGCCATACATTGGAATAGAACATATCAATTTTAATGAAGCTATGCTGATTTACACTAGCAGAGAATCTAGCCCAAAGAATGGCTTTTAGCAGCCTACCAGAATGTCTTCATACATACATGTGGGTATGTGAAGGAAGGCTTGAAATTGTTCAGGTTAACCCCTTTGCTAAGGTATTTGTTTCTAACAGGACCAGGCAACAGACCACTTTAGTCATGTCAGGTTTTAGCTAGAGATTAAATTAATTTAATCAGTATAGCAACCTGGGCAGGTGTTGCCATACTTTCATTCTTTGGCTTAGATTTCTCTTTTAGGCTACATCTACACTGCAACGCTATTTTGGGATACCGGAGTATCCCGAAATAGCTATCCTGCATCTTAACAGCAAGCCCTTTATTTTGGGCTTGCTACTCTGAAGTCTCTGTAAACCTCATTCCACGAGGAGTAAGGGACATTTCAGAATAGCAGGTTATTTCAAAATTTGGAGTTGTGTAAACTAGGGAAGTGAAGGACTAGTTGATTAGTCAACTATCCGATAAGCAAATACATATCGACTAGTTGCTTCCCCCTGACTTGCTGCCTCTATCAGAAAGAGGCAGCGGGGAAGAGGGAGGTAGAGGAGGAGGTACTTCAAAGCGTCACTGCTGCTTGGAGCCTGGAGCCAAAATCGGGCTCCATGTGGTGCTGCTGCTTTGAAACGTCGCATGCAGCCTGGGACCAGCTGGGGTGACCTCAGGCTGCATGTGGCGTTTCAAAGCAGCAGCGCCGCGTGGAGCCCAGGACCAACTAGGGACTACCCCACTGACCCTGGACTCCGTGCGGTGCTGCCGCTTTGAAATGCTGCGGGGAGTTCGGCATCAGGCTTCCCGTGGCATTTCAAAGTGGCAGTGCCGCACAAAGCCTGGTGGGATCAGCTGGGGACTACCTTGCGGACCCCAGGCGATGCTTTCGCCTTTGAAGGGTAGCCCTCGGGCCTTGCTACACTTCAAAGGTGGAGGTGCTCTATTGACTAATCAAATAGTTGATGCAAAAGGCATCGACTTTTCGATATTTAACATCCTTAGTGTAGACCGCACCAAATTACGAAATAAGCTATTTCAAAATAAGATTGAAATAAGATTTGCACTTTGTGTCGCTCAAATTGCATATCTTATGTCAAACTACAGTGCAGTGTAGATGTAGCCTGTGATGGCAGATGTGCAGTCTTCTGTGATGCTTGCTGGACGGAGAAGACAAGCTAAGAAGGGTGCTTTCATTCTATTTTTAATTTTCCTCAAGATTGATGAAAGTCACGTAGATTTTAGTCTGTCAGTTTTCCCAGTGTGCCTTACACACACATACCTCTCCCTTTGCAGCAATCCACTCCTCCTCCTGTCTGGTTAAATGATTATATGTGCTACCACAGAGTACAATGATAATAGTACATAATTAATTATGTAGTTTTCAAGCATCATGGGCTTAATTCTGCAAAGTGCTGGGAACCTTCTGCAAAGTCCTGTATAGTATTTAGGTTTGTCAACTGCTAAAAAGGATTTTTATGGACGGTACAGAAAAAAATTATGGACAACCAAACTTTGTGACAGATACGTTCTTATGTAATATAACGATGGCTCAAAAGGGCAAAAGTGAACAAGATTCAATGTTTTTATTCATACATCACCACACACCTGCCTCTCAGCTGAGCTTACAGTGACAACACCTGTAAAAACCCAACATAGCCACTCATTGAGCCAGGTAGCAGGCAGGTTAGAGGAAGGAGAGGACTACAACACAGGCTATGTCTACACTGCAGAGTTTTTCCGGGATACTAAAAGTATCCCAGAAAAACTCTGCCCTGTACAGGGAACATGTCTGCTCTTCCGAATTTTTTTTGGAAGAGCAGACACGCTTTTTTGGCGTCCCCATAAATCTTGTTTTACAAGGAAGAAGGGATGTTCTGAAAGGTTTTTTTTCTGACATTTGGCCCAGTGTAGATGGGCCAAATGTCAGAAAAGCCTCTCTCAAAAAAAGAAGCAGAAAAAGCTACACAAATTGCAGTTTTCGATTTGTGTAGCTTTTTCCGGAAGAGCAGTGCAGTGTAGACATAGCCACAGGCAGCTGGCCCCCCCACATGTTCATCAAGTGATCCTTCTGTCACCCAGTTTCTGACAAACAGAGGGTAGGGACACTATTCCTACCTATCCTGGCTAATAGCCATTGGTAGACCCTAACTTCCATGAATTTATCTAGTTCTTTTTTGAACGCTGTTAAAGTCCTGGTCTTCACAACATCCTCTGGCAAGGAGTTCCACAGGTTGACTGTGTGCTGCATGAAGAAAAACTTCCTTTTGTTTGTTTTAAACCTGCTACCTATTCATTTCATTTGGTGATCCCTCGTTCTTATGGGAACAAGTAAATAATTTTTCCTTATTCACTTTCTCCCCTTAGTCCCCTCTTTTCTAAACTGAAAAGTCCTATTATTTTTAATCTCTCTTCATATGGCTCCAGTTTCAAAACCCTAATCATTTTGGTTGCCTTTTCTGAACATTTTCCAATGCCAGTGTATCTTTTTTGAGATAAGGCAATCACATTTGTACACAGTATTAATGATGTGGGCGTACCATGGATTTATATAGAGGCAATAAGATATTCTCTGTCTTATTCTCTATCCTTTGACAACTAACTTTACTTAAGAGCTTTTGGTGAGGGACCTTGTCAAAGGCTTTCTGGAAATCTAAGTATACTATATCCACTGGGTCCCCCTTGTCCATATGCTTGTTGACCCCCTCAAAAAACTCTACTAAGGCACGATTTCTCTTTACGGAATCCATGTTAACTTTTCCCCTAACAAATTATGTTAATTTATGTGTCTGACAATTGTATTCTTTACTATAGTTTCAGCTAATTTGCCCGGTACGGTTGTTAGACTTACTGGTCTGTAATTGCTAGGATCACCTCTAGAGCCCTTTTTAAATATTTGGCATAACATTAGCTACCTTCCAGCCATTAAGTACAGAAGCTGATTTAAAGGATAGTTTACAAACCACAGTTAATAGTTCTTCAATTTCACATATGAGTTCTTTCAGAACACTTGGGTGAATGCCATCTTGATACTGTTAAGTTTATCAGTTTGTTCCAAAACCTCCTCTAAGGACACCTCAATCTGGGACAATTCCTCACTCAGATTTGTCACCTAAAAAGAATGGCTCAGGTTTGGGAATCTCCCTAACATCCTCACCCGTGGAGACCCCAGTATTCTTTTAATTTCTCCACAGAGTCTTTATTATCTCTGAGTGCTCCATTAGCCTCTCGTGTCCATTGTCCAGTGGCCCCACTGGTTGTTTAGCCGGCTTCCTACTTCTGATGTACTTACTTTGCTATTACTTTTTTGAGTTTTTGGCTAGCTGTTCTTCAAACTCCTTTTTGGCTTTTCTTATATTTTTACACTTAATTTAACAGAGTTTATGCTCTTTTTCTATTTTCCTCACTAGGGTTTAACTTCTACTTTTTAAACAATGCCTTTTTCTCTCTCTCTGCTTCTTTTACTTGGCTGTTAAGCCATGGTGGCACTTTTTGGTTTTCTTACTGTGTTTTTTAATTGGGGGTATACATTTAAGTTGGACTGCTATTATGATATCTTTGAAAAGTCTCGATGTAGCTTGCAGGGTTTTACTTTTGGCATTGTTTGTTGGCTAGGCATGTGGACACAATCCTGTTTCTATTACAGTCCCACTTCACTCCCCAGTCCAAACCATCCCCCCACTCTGGGCCTTCCCATTCTGAGAGGGGATACCCAGGCACTGCTCACCCAACTTGGACCAGGGACTACCATCAGTGACCACCCCGCTGTGTCTTACTGTTGGGGAGCCTGTGGGAGGTTGCTATGCCTGGCTTATTGTACCCTGTCCTGCGCTGCTACAGGGAGCCCGGCAAGGGTGTGTGTTGCACACATGCTCACCAAAAGTTGCTCCTGTGCTGACGCTCATGGAGCCAAAGTAGAGTTCAAAGCTGGAGGCAGAGAAGAGCAGCTCTCACCAGCCCTCAGCAGGTGGGAGGGAGTGCTTGCCAGGAGAAATCCCCTCTCCGCCCCGTCCTGGGAATTGTAGGGTCCTTGGAGCTGCTCTTTGGCATGGAATTCTCCCCGGGGCCACAGGGAAGAGACTCCTCACATCCAGTGGAAAGCTTTTTTGTTTGTATGTTTGTTTACTGAAATCTAAATGTTTTTTATAGATTTTTACAAAAGGTCCAATGTTAGCTCTTTTTTACAGACTGTGTATGAATTTATTGATGGTTAGCAACTTGGTAACCCTCCTTTAGGAGTAGAGGAGAAAGAAAAAAGTGAAGTCAAATAATGTACCATTCATAGTTTCTAATATTTATAAATATAGAAATCAACAAATAAGTTTACGTGTTAATTAGCACAAACAAGAAAGCAAAATATACCATTTCCTATAGCAGGTGTGGCCAACCCGGGGCTTGCGAGTCACATGCAACTCTTCTCTCCCAAAAGTGCAGTTCGTGAAGCTGCTCTTGTGCCCCCCTCCAACGGCCCCCACCTCCCCACCCCCGTGCTCACCAGGGCAGCTGTTGAGCCTGATATGGCCAAAGAGCCTAAGCTTGTTTCTTAAAAGGGCAGCCTTCCTTTTTTTTTTTTTTTGCTCAACAATTGTGCGTCTCTTTGCATTTTTTCTGCCGCTGTTTCACCTGTCTTACATCTTTGGTTTTATGACTCCGGCTATAAGAGAGACAGTTGTAGCAAGCATACGTCAGCTCCCAATGTGGAGAGGATGTTCTTTTGATTCAAATGTCTCTCTTAAATACTTTTTTTTTAACCCTTAATGGTTAATACAATCAAGAAAATCTCTGAATGTGTCTGAATTCCAAGCCAATATAGCTTGTGTCTCTGCAGTATTGCTGAAAGTCTTCACTGCTAATGTTCCTTCTAATCTTTTCCAAACATGTGTGGAATAAATTTTATTTGTGCACTGAGGCATGTTCAAATGTGTACCACCAGTAGAAACAAAACATTACTATGGGTGCTCAGCTAATCTGCTGGAAGGCATTTGAATCTCTCCTAAGTGGCTGCACAGGTGCACTGCTTATAGGAAACACTGTAATTTACTGGTGCTCATTTGTGATTTCAGCTGAAGGCATTGAATTGTGTTTAGAGCTATTGCATGCTTCATTTTCACAAGTGGTACTCAACCCAGTGTTGTCAATTTTTCATTTTTCATGAGCACTACATTCATATCTGTTTTAATATAGTTTTAATGTCAGCATGCTTTAATTTTTTAATTTCATGCTTTTAAAACTTAAAAACCAAAGCAGGTTTAAAGTGTTTTTATGCTGAATTTGTGTCTGATAGACAGAAAGTTGTTTATGTTTATTATAAGTAATTTGATTGTATATTTGAGTTAATTATTTGGTTTCTAAACATGTTGTCTTTGTTTTTTGCCAACAGTTAACAGTGGAAGATGTAAGTACAAGTATTAGTTAGCAGTGTGTGTATTTGCATAGTGTTGTCCAATTTTGTGAATATTTAACAAAGACCCGTGAGGATTATAGTACACAGATAAATGCTGTATATAACTTTGTTGTGGGATGACAATTTTTGCTTTTCATGCTTCTATTAGAAGTTTAATGCATATGCTGACTGCGATTTTCAAAGGTGCTTAAGGGAGTTAGGCACCGTCCTCCACTGAGATTAATGGGTTTTGAGCACTTGGCTAAAGTAGAAACCCCAGCCTCAGGACCCTACATTTTGCTCTGAGCTTTGGTCATGCTGCAGACAGTGAGTTTGGCTCAGAGACACATTTTAGGGGTCTCAGAATCAAGTGTTTTGTAAATGCTTGAGTTTCAGAAGCCATGACCACTTGGGGCTGTGATCTCATCAGATTTCAGAAGCTAAACCGAGTTGGGTTTCTTTGTTTGGGAGACCTCCAAGGAAATCCCAGTGTGTAGTAGAAAGTATTTTTGTTGATTTGGTGTTAGTACTCTTCTGACTGAGTACTACTCAAAAACGGCATTAGAAGGAACAGCAGTGTTGAAGAGGCCATCTTTTTAGATGCAGTGTAACTAGGATTGCCAGATGATTTCAAAAAAATACTGGACACACTTGACATTACATCACAATCTACATTACATCTTATTTAGAAAATATGGGACATTTATATTTTCTCAATTTGTTTCCCGAACAGAAAGCTCAAATACTGGACTGTCCAGTTCAAAACCGGACACCTGGCAACCCTAAATATAACAGAGCCATCTATGATAGTTGTAGTTGTTAGAGCTACTATACTGTGTTTCACAAGACGGCTGGGGTTGGCTCCTCTAGACTGACAAATTCCAATATAAGTAATTACATAAAACTGCCCCAGAGGTTTAAAATGGATACAGTGCTCTTCACTTTCTTTCTTAAAATTGTGCAGTCCTGCTGTGTGCTGTGTGCTATCCTGTATAACATGATAAGCTGGGAATCCACACAAGTAAGAAATTATTACCTAGACAATTTTCACTGGGTGGTAGAGAAACTACCTTGAAATGGCCCATTTGAAACAAATTGCGGGAGCTTGGATATGAAAGCATAAGAGGGACAGATTTTTATGGAAGAAAACTGTGCTTGAAAACTATGATTAAAATGAAATTAAACTACCTTAGAGGATTTAGGTTCTAGTCTGGCTGGCTTCTTAACATAAGGGCAAATATTTACTTAAGGCTTTACTTGGGTTAATGTGTAACTTTGAAGCCCCTGAGGGGTCAGACTATTCCAGACTCTATGCCATTTTGGTCTCTCCTACAAAGGAAATCTGAGCACATCAATGTATGCCTTCAGTAAATATTGAACCAGATATTCAGCTGGTGTAAATTGGCATAGCTCCACTGACTTCAATAGAACTGCATTGTTTGACATCAGCTGAGCACCTAGCTTTTTATTTATGTGTGTTGTATATTTAAAATATACCGGTCTCTTGATAAATACAGCTGTTTTCATACCTAGAGATGGCTTAGTATTGCAAGGCGGAAATTGGTCTAGTGTGTGAACTGGTATCTGTGAATACTGTGCTGTTGGGAAAATATGAAACAGAAAAGCAATGTGGACCTGAGTAATGTGCTTATGAGGCTTTAAGGATCTGTAGTGCTGTATACATTTTGCTTTGCGTAAAATGGTAGCACTGTAGTGAGCTTGTCTGTGTGGCTACGTCACACTTATTGATTTATTGAAAATTTACGGTGTGCAAAACTCAGGTGCAGAACTCCATAGTATTTCAGCTAACATTTCCTTTTGCTGTTTATTCTTTTTTCCTTTGCCCTGTATCTATACCACATGTACAGGTATTATGCTTGGTCTTTGGACATGTGCACAGTGTGGAGGAGGGCACAAAGAGTCTTGCTTGCCTTTTGTCACCTGAATAAGGGGTAGGCCTAATAACAGTGGTGTTCTCAAAGGGGTAGCCACCCCAAAGAGCTGCTTGCTTCTGTCAGATTTTCCAGTGCAGCATTGGGGTGGGGGGAGGAGAATCCTAGGAGCGAGCAGAGCACCATTGTACAGTGGGGAATGCTGCAAGGACTCCCTATAGAGCAATGCAGATCTGCTTGCCCCCACAAAAGATCCAGGGGTTGTTAGACAAAGTCTGAGCCACTGTGTGCAGTATTGTCCATTACTAAAGCTTCCGCTATTTGTACTAAGGCAAATATTCATGTGCAGTTTGGGTGGGTTAATGTTGTTCTGGGAACTTTAACATTTTCTACTTTCTAATTTTTTATTTTGGAATGCGTAAATTTAAGCTGGAAATCTTTAACTTTGTGCTGGTGTAGGGGTTTTGCCTTTAATTTCAGGCACATTTAGTTTTAACAGTTGTGCAGAACTGTGGGATTTTATTTTGTTCTTATTTGTGCCATGTTTGGAGTGAAAAGAAGTGTCTAATGGCTCTGCCCACACTATTCCCACTTGTGTTTCCCTAATGATTTGCTCATTTAAAAAAAGGGGCTATCTTGTTGTCTAGATAGACCAGAGAAGGCTGCTGGGAATATACGTGGTTCTTTGTTTAGAGAGTAACCCAAAAGACAGCCTCACAGGCTGAAGCCATCGTGTCTATTATTGGCAGAAATACAAACCATTTAATAATAAATGAGCCCTTAGCAGCGGTCAGACTACATCTTTCCCCAGGGCCAAGTGCAACAACATAGTGGCCTACTGAGAAACTTGGCTAAAAATTAATGGTTTCATCAGCTTGCCGAAACAACTGCAGGGATTAATTGGACACACGTGGGAATAACCTAAATGGCTTGTTCTTTATTATTAGAGAGCACTTCTTTAACTAGCTCTCCAATGAAGAGTGAGTCACTGAAATCTGGGAGCAATAGAATACACTGAAGAGTTTGGCTTTAGTAGATTATTTAATGTTTGGGGTGTGTGCGTGTGCGTGCACATGCACATGATGTTAATGGACCCAATAATGTTGTTCTTGCCTGAAGAAACTTTCACTAAGGTAGATAAGAGACTGTGAATGCATATCAGATACAGGAGTTAGACTTGAAAATGATGAATAGCCATGAACAAGGTGTGTAGGTGTTACATGATGGGAAGGGTTTGGTGTGATGAGGTGAAACAAGCTGATGGAAGTTTTATTTCCTAAAATATAAATAATAAATATATGTTCCTAAATAGTTTAAGCATTTTTAGCGAGTGAATAGGCAACCCCTGGGCTTAGTTTGCATCTCATCATAAATAGTATTAGCTATTAGAAGCATTCACCAATAAGTTTTTGAAGCTTTTATGTTTAACTCTTGAAGATTGCTACATAGAACGTTAGCCAATCAGCTCTCACTAATGGTTGAAGAATTGTGTTGCTAAAGCTTTGCATATCCATTTGGGACTGTAACCTTGGGGAAACATTTTCAAAGTTGGCTTGCAAAATTGCACCTGCAAAATCATTGTGCAAACACACAGTTCTCATTTATGTTCAGAAGTAGGATAAAGGTATAATTATCCCATTGTTAGATAGTCAAAAGGCTCATAGTTGCAATGCTTAGGGCCTTGGAAAAAATAATCTCGAATGTCCATTGAAAAGCAGCAGTCTATACAGATTTGTTTTTAAATATACCTACTTCAGGCTTAAGTACTTTTCTGTATTTTTTTAATATGTTTGTATCGACTCCATGCTCTCTCCCCACCTCCTGCTGCCTCGGGATCTACTTCCCTCCCCACCCCGTGCTGCTGCCTCTGACAGAAAGGCAGCAGCACAGAGGGTCATGAGGGCATGTGGGAGCCGGTACATGTGGGGAGCTTTCAGGATGGCTGCCCATGTGTATCAGTTCCTTCACAGCTGAGCCACTTGCCCCCGCCCCAGAGCAGCATCCTCTCTATCAGAGACACCAGTGCAGGGGTAGGGTGTATGTGGGAGCTGATACCAGCTTTTAAGCCAGCACTCTGACTGTGCCAGCCCCACGGAGATGCCTACCCCGCATTGCTGCCTCCCACCGAAGAGAAGGGGGAAGACAGGAGCCAGTGCTTTGGGGGGGGGGGGGGGGGGGGAGCCAGCTTAAAAGGCAGCAGCCTAGAGCGGGAGACAGGGGAGGCTCCCTTTTTAAACTGACTGGCTCCCACCTACCACACTGCACTGCAGCCTCTGATACAGAGACAGCATTGTGGGGTGGTGGGGGGCTCCCCGGGAGTGGAGCGCAGTGGCTGCTGGCCCTGTCTCCAGAGACTGTTGAATAACGGTGTAACTGCCAAGATTTGATTATTAAAGTTAAATGTTTATTACAGTAATTGGTATCTAAAATCCCTAGTGTGGACTAAGTTTTGTCCACAAAATTTGGTAGTGTAGACAAGGCCTAGTATACGTCCATGTTTTGAGATACAGTGGCAGGGGACAGACAATGCTGAAAGTGAATGATTTCATAATATAAGGCCAGAGGACTGCACATAGTCTGTTCATGCTGATGTGCCTGTGGGCAGGTAGCCACTTCTATGGAGGTCATATGGATTAGGGACTCAGGAGTCTTGGATTCTGTTCCTGGCTCTGCCAGAGGTGAGCTGGCTAGTGTAAATCACTTTGTCTGTCCTTGCTTCAGTTTCCTCATCTCTAAATTAGGATGATGAAACAGCCCATCTTTGTAAAACATTTTGAGGAATATTGCTGAGAAGCCTTATATAAAACTACTAGCTGGAGTTACCCGGCGTTGCTCGGGAAACCGGAGGAACAAAATGTAGAAAAACATTAGTCCATTATCTTTTTTTGAAAGGTAGAAAAGTTGCACTGATTTCTATAGGGATTAAAATATAGGTCCGCGTCATCCCTGGGGGGGGGGAGAGGGTGCGACGCCAGGTGGAGGGGAGGTTACACGCAGGAGGGGTGCCCCAGTTCGTGCCCGGGGTTGCAGGTACCGCAGGGGCAGGGTGGGTACCCAAGCTGTTGTGTGCGTGGGGGTCAGGGCACTGCGTGCCGGTGCGGGGGGAGGAGGGAGAGAAGGTTGCTTATGTAACATCGTGGGCGGGAGGGTGCGAGTCCTGGATGTCTCTGGGGGCCGCAGGCGGCAGGCACGTGACCTAGTGTGGGCAGGGCGGCCCCTGCAGCACAGCGGGTTACTTTTTGATTTTTACAGCTTGAGCTCGGGCCCTATCGGGTCTGAAAATACCTTAAAACCTTCTCCTGGAGCAAAGAGTTATCCTATGCAAAGTTTGGTTGCGGTAGCTCTTATAGTGCCCAAGTTATTAGTGCACAAACATACAAATATTCCCCTTTATATTATTAGATTATTATTTGATTAGGTCTGAAAAGTGGTTGCCTCTCCATCTGCATCTTCTGGTGCTTTTGAAGATTCTGGAAATGCATTCCTTGCTGGCCTTGCATTCAGTGGAGGAAATCTGTTCCTGAATCGAACAGGAAATATAACAAGTAGCATGTTGAAGGACATTACTGGGGAGAAGGAGGGATATCCTACAAAAAAGCCTCACAGTGTGGAACATCTTTCCTTCCTCCTCAGCTTGTAGGGATGTTGCTGGATAGGAATAGTTAGCAGTGACTTAGGGATCAAGTTTGGAGAATCTGAGCCACAGGATTGAATCAGTCTTTTAGATAGACAGGTACAGTATTGTTAGTGTTTCACAAATGTGGCCACCAGTGGCTTTTCTTGTGGCCACAGCCTCCTGCACAGTTGGGTAGCAGCAGGGAAGCAAAATGATTTTTGACCAAGAAAGCTTATGCCCAAATATATCTATAAGATGCCACAGGATTCCTTGTTTGTTTTTTCCCCTCCCTGTTGCTCCTGGATGCACTGCCTTGGCATTGGTTGCTGGAGTTGCTAGCAGGGGTTGAGCCCTGTCCCTCTCTGGAGACACCTGAGGCACAATGCTAAATGAGCAGGCAGCTGGTGATAGCCCTACCTTCCTAGGGTTTGTGGGGAGCAGGCTTTGTGCTTCAGCCCAGGGATGGTGGGGCAGCAAACGCTAGCTGCAGGGCTTCAGACTTCAGCCCCAGGCTTTGCCTTCACAGTAGCAGGCCCTAGGACCTAGGCTTTGGCAGCAGGTCTTCAGATTTTAGACCACTGGTACCTCATTTGCCCCCCCTCCCCATCCAGGGCTTAATTTGTACTCAGGCTTGCCGGGGTGGAGTAAGTCTGCTGTGAAAAGTGCTACTTGTGTGTTTGTCAATCTTCCTTTTACTTAGGGTTGCCAGGTGTCTGGAATTCACCCAGACAGTCCAGTATTTTCGCCTCCTGTCCGGTAAAAAATAATTCAGAGAATACCAGATACCTAAAATGTCAGGTATTTTCTGATTTTTTTTCCCCCAGCCAGGAATAAAAAATGCCGGGCACCTGGCAACCCTATAAACACTCAGCGCCCAGCCTCCCCACCCCCGGCCCCACCTGGTGCCCAACACCCCCAGCTCCCCGACCCCAGCCCCCATGCTTACCTGGTTCCGCATGGCTGCCGGCACAAAATGGCTGCAAACCCATTTGCTCAACTTCTCCCCTGTTTCTATCCCTGCACTCACTCTTAAAGGGGACATGCTGTTTTAATGCTGTTTTATTTTAATTTTTTGCTGCTTAATAAGTCTTGGTCTTGCTCCCCCACCCTTTTTTCCCCCTTCAACAGAATTTTTTCCTGGTGGCTTTTTTTGGGGGGTAGAGTAGGGGGGGGGGTGTTCGGTATTTTTGTTTCAACTATCTGGCAACCCTACTTTTCACAACAGATAGCAATAAATAAATTACAGTGATTTGGATGTATATATGTGCGTACAAGTTGGGCCTTCCTGAGTTGGCACCCTTGGGACCTGAGCGGCTCTGAACGAGGGAGTTTGCCAGATCAGAGGAGATCAGAGGAGATCAAGGCTCCCCTCTTGGCTATTGGCCCATTTCTGGGTGCCAGACCTGGCCACTAGGCTCTGCTCCCGGATTGGCCAGGGCTGCTCTCTTGCCATGCTGACCTTCCTGTCTCTAGCCCAGCATGAGCTGCGCTCCTGACCCTACTGGACCACAGATATTGCTGGACCAGACAGTTCCAGATTTCAGAGATTTAACTTGTATTTGTTTTTCATAAAGCTAATTAAGTAATTTAGGAAAAAGTGTGAGCGCAGCCACCAGCAAGAGTTGGTGGCTGCACTTTGGGGCCATCGAAAAATTTAACCTCTGTGTTTAGTACTGAAGCCAGTCCGCTTTATTATGCAGATTGGACAGATAGCCCCAGCATTGGTTGGATGGGGTATATGCATGGCATCAGTTCTTCTTTGAACACAGCCCAAGATCTGGGTCTAAATATTCAGACTAGTGACTACTGATAGAATAATTATTGTCACCCTAAACCTTAGAAACACTCTTTTCAAAATGTTTCCTTGCTTGCTGGCTTTGAAGTTCTTTGCTACATTGATTACCAGGATTACTATCCATAGGATAGTTCAGGGCAACCATCCCAGACCCCTCAATTTGGGGGAGGAGGGGATCTCCCGCAGCAGCCGCCTTAACCGGCCTATGTACAGCCTGTGGGATTATTGAGAGGCCTGGAACAGGGTAGCAGCAGGGGTCAGGCCCTTCCGCACTCTGTGTGGGAGCTGGAGAAACTTGGCAGCCTGCTTTGCTCTGCTGCCATCTTCCAGCCCACTGCCCTCCACTTCACCATGGCAGCGGCAAGTGGAGCACTCTGGCTGTGGACCCAGAGTGTTCCCTTTCCCGCCACTGCAGTGAAGCATAGCACAGGCTTTCTAGGAATCTACCTGTCAGCCCCCTCCACAGCCATTTCTGGAGTTGAGGGCTGCATTAACCTCCTCAGCCATTCCATTTGTCCCCCTGCAAATGATGTAGCCTACAGCCTCCTGCACACATGGGCTCAGCTAGGCCCCACAGATTGCAGCTACCCTGTGACAAAAGAGCAGGTTCATTGTGTAGAATCCTGCCAGACTTGCTTCAGTGGGCAGAGAGTATGTTTGAGCCTAAAAGTGCACCATTACGAGTGAGTTTACTACACACTACTGTGGAGCACTTCAGTGGGCCTACTCATAGTAGTAAGCACTGCTCTCAGTAGTGTTGGCAGGATTTGTCCCATGAACAATAGTCATTTGAGAGTCCTATGCTACAACATCTCTTTAATTTGGTACCATTAATAGTATTTAATAAAATTGGGTATATCTACACTACAGAGGAAGATCGAAGCTGCTGCTGTCCATCTTCCAGGGTTCGAATTAACGGTCTAGTTAAGACAGCTAATTCAAAGTGAGAGGGGCACTCCTGTTGATGCCGGTAACCCTGCTTTCACAGGAAGTAAGGGAAGACAAAGGACGACTGCTCTTCCTTTGACTTACTGCAGTGTAGACAGAGCCAAAAGCTGAGTTAAGCTACTTCGACTTCAGCTACATGATTAACGTAGCTGAAGTTGCATTTCTTAATTCAACTTTGTCCTGTAGTGTAGACATACCCAATTGAGTGTAGGCTGAATGGGACCTGTACTTAATATTTGCATGGCTATTTAATGTATCTCACTTTAGTATATTCTATGATATAGTATTAATTTTCTTTTTACCTTGTAAGTTACTAGAATAGATGGCTATAGATTCTACTTTGTTTTTTAATTCTCATTTCTTTTTTTGATTTATTTTGTAATATTGCTTTAATTTTAAACTTATTTTTATCCCACCTTGCTTTTGGTTCTCAAATACTACAATGCCAGCTTTAAGTCCATTTTGAACATACATATTTCCCTTTTATATTATATTTCACTTTAAGTGTTATCAATGTTGCTACTTTTTTTTTTTTTATGGTAGTTACTGTGTGAACCAGGGGAGTTTCTTTAGGGAGTTGCTACACTCACCCACCAGCTGAGTTCTCTGACATGCATCATTGCCAAAGGGCGGAAAAATAAACATGTTAGAAAAAAGACTGGAATCTAGAAAGACATCACAAATAGGTTTTACAAAAAAAAAAAAAAAAAAAAAAAAATTCAATGACTGCAAATACATTTGGAACTTTAGACGTTACAACAAAATAATACTTTTTAATAACACCAGAATGAAAAGTAAAAACTAAAGTGTTCCACCACTATGTTAAAGGCCAGCATTCCTGCCCACATTCCATTCTTCTGTTGTGTACAGATAAGTCATTTCATACACATCTGAGGTAGGGAGATGTTGTTCTAAATGGGCAGCATTTTGCAGTCTGTTAAATTCTATCTCAGCCTCTCCCACACCAAAATACCATCAATTACAGCAGACAGTTTGAGGTCATTTACACTGCTTATTCCTCCAGGGTGTGGACATGCTCTTTTAGGGCAGTGATTCACAGATTTTTTTTGATTGGGTCCCCCTTCTTTGTATCTGTAGTTGTTTACACGTCTTCCCTCTACCCTCACCAATGGTACATATACTGCCATCAGCTGCACCACACTGCCAGCAGCACAGAAGTAAGGATAGCAATGTGAAAACTGATATTCATTGATATCGCTTTTAACAGCAGCCTTACTGCCCTCTTGAAACCTTATTTCTGTGCTGCTGCTAGGGTTGCCAGGTGTCTGGTTTTGAACTGGACAGTCCAGTATTTGAGCTTTCTGTTTGGGAAACAAATTGAGAAAATATAAATAAGAAAATATAAATGTCCGGTATTTTCTAAATAAGATGTAATGTCGATTGTGATGTAATGTCAAGTGTGTCCGGTATTTTTGTTGAAACCATCTGGCAACCCTAGCTGCTGCTGCCACATTGGGGATGACCGCCTGAGACCCATCACTTCCAAGTGAGGGACTGAGGTGGGGAGGGAAAGGAGAGCACGACTGGGCTATCTCCTGGTGACGGATTAGGGGTGAGAAGAAAGCTTGGATGTGGAGCTCTGGCTGTTGCATTAATCTTTACCTCTTAGTTGCCACTTGGGGCTGACAGCCAGAGCTCATAAAAATCAACAACAAAAGCACACAATTCACATCTCCCTTTGGAGACCTATCCCATATTCTGGAAAATACTGCTCTAGGGAATTTCTGGGGCAGCAGTGATTGTGGTGAGCAGACACTGTCAAATGAGCTGAAGGAGGCAGGAAGTTTATGATGGAGAGTGGTTATTACACAGAATACCCCTTCTGTGGTGTATCCCAAGAGTTCTGCAAGTTTGGGAAAATGAATCTTTGATCCCTCATAATTCGGCTATGGAGAGAAAAATTCTGCTTCTCTTCAACCCCTCTACCTCCCAATGCAAAAAAAAATAATACATAAGCTTAGTATCTCTGTTGAAAGGACCCTTGGTGACTAGCATCCAAAGTCTCTTTCCTTTCATATCAAAACATGCAAGTCTGAGCAATGGGCCACCTGAAAATGTGCAGAGGTTGAGTGATAGTACTGAACTGATTGATTAAACATAGAACCTAAAACAGGGGTGAGCAATGATGTTTGTAGGGGGGCCACTTCACCAGTTTTGGTAGTGGTCATGGGCTGGCCCCAGAAAGGGCTTTAAGTGGAAGGGTTATGGCCTTGAACAGAAGGGGTGTGCCCCTGGTGAGGAGGGAGACTTTGCACACTCCCCTTTGGGGCAGTGGAGCATGCAGTGTCCCTCACCCCTACCCAGCCAGCAGCGCACGGTGCCAAGAGAGGACCGCCAGCCATTTTGAGCAGCTGGCAATTCCATCTGGTACCCCATGCCCCTGGTGGGGGTAGGAGACTTTGCGCTCCCCCCTGGTCTCGATTGACTTGGGGGCAGGGGCACAGCAGGGCGGCTGCAGGCTGGATCAAATGGTTTGGCAGGCCAAATCTGGACTGTGGGCCATATCTTGCCTACTCCTGGCCTAGAATTTCTAAATTCTGTTCCTAACTCTGCCATTGATTAATTTGGCTGAGAAAGGTAACAGTGTACACATAACATGCAAATACACAGCATCAACAAAGCACACATTATATGCATTAAAAACTGGCTAACTGATAGAACTGAGAAAAATTACTGTAAATGGGAAATCCTCATCAAGAGGGGGTACTTCTAGTGAGTTTTCTCAAGCGTCTGTTCTTGGCCTGATGTGATTCAAAATCTTTATCAGTGATCTGGAGGAAAATATAAAGTCATTGCTGCTAAAGTTCTGCTGATAACACAATAATTGGTGCAACAGTAATGAGATGGCCAAGTCAGTTTTACAGTATTATCTGAGTTGCTTGGTAAAGTAGGCCTACCTGAACAATTTATATTTTAGTACAACCAGATGCAAGTTTATACATCTGGAAATAAAGGGATAGATAAGATAATGGGATTGTATTTTGGAAAATAGTGACTCTGAAAGCAGTCTGGATCAGAATCAATAACTGCCATGAACTGTGTTGTGATCATTGGGCCTACAACTGTAAAAGCTGAGAGAGAATTTATAAAGTGCAATAAAATGCAGTAGTGGAAGTCAAGAATCACGGGACCTTCTGAACCACTGAGCTCCAGGGCAACTGCCGCCTTTGCCCCCTCATGTTTGCAGTCCTGGGTGTGGTTATTAAGAGAGCAAACGTGATCTTTGGGTGTCTTAGGGGAATTTCAAGTAGAAGCACCGAGATGTATAATGTATACTGCCTTAAGGAGACCGTTACTGGAATGCTGTGTCCAGTTTTGGTGGCCATACTTTAGACAAGTTGGAAAGAGTTCAGCAAAGAACTATAAGAATGATTCAAGGTTTGGAAAATCTGCCTCATGGGGAGAGAGAAAAAGGAGATAAATCTGGTGTGTCCAAGAGAAGATTAAGAGGTGACCTGTAGGCATTTATAGCAAGTGATCATTGGGAGAATATTTCTGATAGAGAAGGGTTTTTAATTTAACAAATATGTAACAAGAACCAATATCTGGAAGGTGAAGCTAGATAAATTTGGAATAGAAACAAGACGCATAAATGGTCAGGGTAACTAGTCATTGGAACAATTTACCTAGCAATGTAGTGGATTCTCCATCTCTTGAAGTCCTGAAAACAAAATAGGATGTCTTTCTAAAAGAGATGTGGTCAATCAACCAGAAAATATTGGCTTGCTGCAGGAATAACAGGATGAGATTATCTGACCTGTTATGCAGGACATCAGACTAACCTCACCCTAAAATGTTTGACTGACAGTTCCCTTAACCTCTTTGTCAGTTTTCCGACCTGATAAAAGGCAGACAATAATTCTTACAGGGGTGTTTTTCAGTTTGAATTAATTAATTTGTTTGTAAAACAATTTGAAGATATAAATGGTAATTTTCCCCACATTGAAATGCAGTTGATGAATTAAATTTGATACAATTTTTATGTATGTATGAGGACTGATTAAAAAGTTGTAAGGGACTAAAGCATGTGCTATTTTTCATCCAATGATTAGGCATGTAACCTATGCTAACTATTTAAAGTATTGCAAAGTATGTTTCTACTTGTGTGTTCAGTATGATGAATCCTTCAGTTGTGTTACACTTTCTTGGGGTACTGCGAGATTGTAAATACATTTTTTCCTATATTTGTGAAGGGTTTTTTTGAGGGGGAGGGGGCTGTTAGCCCACCTGGCTCAATGATTTGTGAATAACAGTATATTTAAAGGCTTCCCTAGTTGATTTTTGGTGAGGAAGGGGATGCATTTACATTTTATGTGTTTTTTTGTGGGGTTTTTTTTTTACTACAAAATTTGCAAGTATGTGATGAATGCTGTATGGAAAGCTAGCTTGATAGCACAGGATAACTTTCTATTCAATATTAATGTCATGGCTACTGAGCACTCTGAACACAGTGCTTATTAAAATGGGAGGCAGCATGGTCTAGTGATTTAATGCTGATATCTGAGGATCAGGCAGCCTATGTTCAATTTTAAATGCCACAAACTTCTACTTAAATTATTTAATCTCAGTATGCCTTTTCTGATCTGTAAAAGGAGGCTAGTATTTTACCTTTGTAAAGTGCTGTGGTAATAAAAAGAACTGGATGAAAAGGGCTGTAGAAAGAACAAAATATATATTCAACTTTTGTAAGGCCTATAGGTACTTAACTATTACACTGAACTGAAAATGCAGGTTTGACATTCTGAACCAGCAACCATGAACTATGAGAACTAAGACAGAAACACTGTCAGAAATCAGGGTGAAGTTTGGGAGGTGAAGCCCACTGTGACTCAGTAGCACTTACTGACGAGTCAGTAATGACATCTTCAGAGCTCTGAACTTCAGTACAGGTTTTTGTAGCAGGTATATGGTTAGGGACGGGGTTATAATAGTGCCTTCATTTTGGGAGGCAGAGAGGAGGCAGGGGGGAATAAGGTCTTCATGAAGGCACAAGGGTAAGGTCCAAACTTTATAACCTAATATAATTCCCCCAAGAAGGTCCCTATGTATGCTGTTTTGTCACAAAGGCTACTTAGTGCCAGGTGGCAGTAGTGTGAAGTTAGTTAACCCTACTGTTGGAAAAAGATGAGTTAAGTAGAAATAAAATGGAATAAAACTTAAAAAGCTGTCCTAAGTTAAAGACAAAATAAATTACTATCTACTTTTGTCCTTCCAGGTGAAGCCAATTACTCATTATAGAATCAATGTGTCAGCACGGTTTCGAAAACCACTTCAAGACCCATGTACTATTTTGTAAGTAGGATTTTCAGTTAGGGGATGTACCTTCTTGTTTCAATTGAGTTTTACTGAAACACAGCTACAAATTATTTAATTTTCCTTTATTCTTCCAGTCTGATTGCTAATGGGGATCTTATAAATCCAGCAGTGCGCCTCTTCATCCCTAGGAAAGCACTAAATCAGTGGGAGCATGTTCTTGAAATGGTGACAGAAAAAATATCCCTCAGAAGTGGAGCTGTGTTCAGGTAAGGGGAAGCTGTATATTTATAATATAAATTGACATATCTTTAAATCTCAATAAAAAGAGCTGGAATGAAAATCTAAAATTTGCAATTTCCAGCGAAATGGAAATTAAAAAAAAATTCAGTACAATAGAAATGTTTTATTTTTGCTTTATAGTTTCCACTATTTTCTTTTGACAACTATAATTTTAAATATAATATATAAGGACCATATAATATTCATATTTAATGTAACAAAATCAAAACGGTAGACAAAATATAATATTTTAACATTGTTGAAATGAAACTGTGATGAGTTGCGTTGCAGAGATTCCCTTGAAAGTGTCACTTGATGGGCTGAAATAACTCTGAGCCAACCTAAGTGCCCTTTGGGGCTCCTTACCACCCTGTCTTGCTGAGCCAGACACTCCGGTCTCCTTCAGCAATGGTATATAGTTAGGTGTCACAGCCCACAGCAGAGTAATATAGACACTGAGATCAGCTCAGCTCTGGGAAGACTCACTTAAAGGGGCTTGCCATAGCACCCAGGTTCACAGCCCCAATGGGACCAGAACTCCAAATAAATCTGTCTTATACTGTATAAAGTTTTACAAAGGGCAAGCTCATAAAATATTTACCCCTTTTATCAGTGAGAGAGATGCACATCTGTTTTGCCCCAGATAACAATTATATACATTGGGTTTATTAATAAGCAAAAGTGGCTTTATTTATTAAGTATAAAAAGTAAGATTTAAGTCAGGGTGGGCAATAATTTTTGATGGAAGGGCCACTCCAAGACTTTGGTAAGTAGTAAACAGTTATATTAATGGAAAAGGTGTAGGGTCTGGGATGGAAGCTGGTGTAGAGGAAGGTGCAGGAGGGGGTGTGGAAGCTTGGGGTAGAGGATTGGATGCAGGAGGGGGTGTGGAAGCTTGGGGTAGAGGATTGGGTGCAGGAGGGGGTGTGGGTTTGGAAGGGAGTTTAAGTGAAGACCTGGGACAGGGGAGTGGGGTCTGAGAACTTGTGCAGGATCTAGGAGGTGGTATGGGTGCAGGAGATCTGGAGGTGTGGTGTAGAAGGGAGTTCAGGGTTTAGGATAGGAATTGTGACCTGGGACAGAGGTGCAGGAGGGAGTTCAGAAGGTTTGGTTTGTGACCTGGGGCAGGGCTTTGGAGGGAGGGAATTGGGTTTCATGTGCAGGCTCTGGCCAGGAGACACTTACCTTAGGCAGCTCCTGTGAGACTCTAAGGTAGGCCCCCTGCCTGATGTGCCTCTGCATATCACTCAAAGTTGTTGGCTGTCGGGCCCATGTGCTCTCTGCATGCCACGTGGCCTGGGGAGGGGGCATCCTTGTGCTGTCTGTGCTGCAAGCATGGCCCAGGCAGCTCCCATTGGCCCTCTGATGTCTGAACTTGCAGTTGCCCCTATAGTTTGATTTCTCACTTTTATATAGATTTTTCCCAAGGTGGGAATCCTTTGTATTCAGTTCAAACTTTTCTCACTTTTGGTGGACAAGTACAACATTCAAGATGAATTCCAGGGGGGAGTCCTTTTTGGGACTCTGAGCTCCTCCTACTAGATGGTTCATAGGAAAAACATGAAACATCATTGTTTCTTGCTAAAAAGTTATTAAGTTTATGAAGTATTGTCAATGGCTCTCACTTAATTTGTGTTACTAGTGTAGTTATGCTTACACTTCACATTCCTAACATCAGATATAAAAATAATACACACAGAGAAATAGAACCGACACACTCAACAGATTATAACTTTTCTGATGATGTCTTACATGAAATATTTTGCATCAAGCATACTTCAGTTAGTTCATATTCATAATCATAAACATATTTCCATAAAGAATATGTAATGCAATATCACAGAAACTTTTTTACTTTTTGTCATAAAACATTTTATCATAATTAATACGTTTCCACAAAATATTTCAATTCCTCCCCTCCCTCTCCCCAGCATTTTTCAGTTGGGAACTGGTGCATCAAATTTCTTTCAATTTGCTCTATCCATGGCTTGCCATTTTCTGTGACTTGGGCCCTGCAGTATGCTCAGAAATCAACCAACTTGTTCTGTCAAACCAAGGTGGGATGCAGGTAGTTACACAAGCATCTTGGCTCATCTCATTTGATGCAGTATCCATTAGGAGATAGATGATCTCTCAGGTCAGTAGTTCTAAATGATTTGAGGGATTTAAAGCTTAAAATCAGCCACTTTAAATTGTACTTGGAAACAATTTGAGAGCCAGGTCAAGTCCTTGAGTACAGATGGAATGTACTCTCTGTGGGAAATACAGTAAAGTAAGCAGGCTGTCAAATCCTGCACTAAAAAAAGTGTGTTGTCTTCCAGTATATCCCCATACAGGACCCGTTATAATTATTCACTTTCCAAGTGGGAAAGGCATGGTTAACCGAGGTAAGGTCTGAATCGGAGAGAAAAGGTCACAGCCACATCACTCTGTACTGGTGAAGCACTCTTTTCAACTGTTGCTTAACAGGCCATTCTGGAGCCTGTGGTAGTCAGTAAGACCTCCAGGTTGTAAAGCTGTATCACAAAAAGAAAAACTCCCGCCAAATAATAAGAGATGAAACATTCTCTCTCACAGTGTAACCTGAATCTTTAGTGAGTTGACTTTCCACTGGCTAGCTTCCATCCAGTTCTCTCATCCCCATTGCCATATATGGCACCACACCCGTTATTCTTCCTAGAGATGTGCTTATGATATAAATATGGCATAACTAAGATATATTTTATGTAAGATGGCTCATACGAGATATCATTTAAAAGGTTATGATTTACTGCATGTGATTATCCATTTGTATGCATGTATCATTCCTGTATCTGAAGTTAGGAATATTGACTATGTAACAATTACAACTGTGTTACAACTGAGGAATTCCTACCAGACAGCATGCAGACAACCTGGATGGGCATTGTTGGGGGGGGGGAGGGCGGGGCGGGAAGGGGAGAGCAATAGGACTTTGAAGATGCTAATCTCCCACCTTTCTGAGAAGTTTCTTAGGATGCAGCTTTGACCTGGCAGGTACTGGATTTCATCCTGGACTGAGAGTATTTTTCCACTAATAGGAGTGGGGATCAAACTGGGAAACAAAGGATTTCCACCATCTGTAAATCCGATTTAAGATTGGGGAATGAGTTAATCTAGGGTCATTTTTCATTGAATCACTGCCCAGAATGACTGCTGGAAACCTGTAAGAAAAAGACAAAAGAGGGGAGAGGATTAGGACCAGGTTGGAAATGGTATCTGGCCTGGTACTTTAAGCTGCAAGCAAGAGCAGCTTATCTTCAAGAAATTCTGCAACCTGCTTAAAACAACTTTTAGGGTGAGAAATTACTACTTGTAGCCAATTTCTTTAGAATTAAGCTTAGTTTTGTTTTGTGTTTGTTTTATTTGCCCAGTAATCTGCTGTGGTCCATTTACTATCCCTTATAATCACTTCAACTACCTTTTGTAGTTAATACACTTGTTTTTTGTTTATTCTAAAGCCAGTTTGTGGAATTCATAGCTGGGAAGGGGGAAAAAAGCTGTGCTTATCTTCCTCCACTGTGAGGGAGGGGCGGATTTTATGAGCTTACACTGCACAGATTTCTGTGCAGCATAAGATAATTCATTTTTGGGTTTATGCTCCAGAGGGGGTGCACACTTGAGTGTTGAACAATTCCTAAGCTGAGTCCTCCCAAGCAGAGCTTGTCTCAGTATCTGTGTCTTTTGCAACTGGGTGCGATCCAACTTGTGGGAGTATTGGAGGAGGCTTGAGGGCCTGGCTCAGCAAGGCAGTGTAAGGAAGCGCATATTGGTGGAACAGGGTAGGCTCAGTGCAACCCTAATACATCAGGTGGCATCCTGGGGTGGTGATGGTGATGGTGGTGGGGTAACCCATCACACCATACTTCTGTCAGCATCACAAGACTGGCCAAACACAGTGGTTTTGGGACATCTAAGCTGTAATATACAGTAAAATGGATGTAAACATACACAGGCCTTCCAATGGGAGGTGGGGAGGAAGGGGCCCAGAGATTCAAAAGGGCTGGGGCTCTGGTGGTGTCCAGCGCCCTGGGCATTTCAAATCACTGCTGGAGCACCGAATGGTGTGCTCCAAGTGGCTGTGAGGGCTGGAAGGGGCAGAGGGGCCTGCAGCGTGGCATGGGTGCTGCTGAGGCCTAGCAGTCCCCCACTCCTTCTGCTTGAGGCCCCACCCCTTCTGGGAGCACAGAGGTGGCCCCTCCCACCTTGCCCAGGGGCCTGGCAAGTCTGTTGACCCCATTGAACATACATGACAACTCTTAAGTCAGTTCCTCAGCTAGTGTAAATTGTAGCTCCGGTGAAGTGGTACCATTTTATACCTGCTGAAGATCGGCACTGTGTTTCCGCCTCCAGATCATTTTGAAATGAATAAACCCTTAGAGCTTTGCTCCCATAATTTAATATCATGTCACAGTGTAACAACCAAATTATGTACAGTAAGGTACAAATTGTTCTGTAGGTAACTATGGTTGCATTTCAGTGTTTTGTGTTATTTTTGAGAATGAAAAAATGTACATGGCATTTGAAATGTTCAGTGTTTTCCTTTTCTGGCTTCCTAATCACCTAGTTTTCATATTCTGTCCCTTAAAATAGTAGGAGTACATATTAAATAAGTTAGTAAAGTGATCATTGCTCCTTAATAAGTTACACATTCATTTCTGTGGTTTATAGTCACTGTGTTGTCTTCCTGTGAGATCATTCATGCCTTGTTATTAAACAAAGAAAAACAGTTACAAGAATGGCACTAGATGTGTGGGGGTTTTTTTCTGTTCCACATCATTAACAGCATAGCTGCCAAACTTTGTGAAGCTCCATGCGTGACATTTATCAAGCCATTGATTCTCTCTGCCAAGCTCCCCAAGAGTGGAGTCAGGCACAGGAAGGATGGGGAAGCACAAGCAAATACATCCAGAGCAATGGAAGAAAGGGAGTCTGAGAGCAGTGGAGGGGAGCTGTACCTTGAATCAGGTATTGCCCGGTCTCTGAGGGCATAGATGACTCATGCCTTCCAATGTTAGTGGGGGCACAATCTAATGGGGAGGAGATGGCTACGTCATATGTCTCCTGTGGCCAGTAACTCCTTCAGCTCTGAGCTCAGCCTGATGCCACTAACCTCTTCCTGCCCCACCAAAATTATCTGTGGGAGGCCTGCTGTATTCAGCCCCTGTGCTCAGGCTTGGGTAGTGGAGGTAGTCCACTGCCTCCGTCTCCCTAGGTGGACTCTTGCAGACAGCCGCTGTGCTGCACAGAGCAGTGACCCAGAGTAGTAGGTGTGAGAAGTGGCTGGTCCTGCCTCCTCTGCTCCCTGCTTGGACCCGGCTGGCAGGGAGAAGACCGAGCATGCTGGAGGGCAAGGGCAGCAGGAGAAAGACAGAACCCCTCTCCTTCTATGCAGTGGGCCGAGCAAAAGTCTGCGAGGGGCCACTTGACTCTGTATGTCCCCCTACATGTTCAGCTATGCCAGAGGGACGTGTGGGGAAGGTACAGGGTGCTTGGAGGTGAGGCATGAGGTGTGGCATCAGGGTCTGTATGTCAGGACAGGTGAGTTGGTTGGGGTGTTGGTGATAATGTGGAATGTGTCTAGGCAAGGTCAGGGGTAGTGGGAGCCTGAAGCAGCTGGATGGGTGGGCAAGGTTGTGAAGGGCCAGCAGCCTAGCACCAGCCTTTCATGTTTTATCCCTGCCACTGCTTCTACTCTTGGCTCTCCATTTCTGGCTCTGTCAGGGAGAGAAGCAGAGAGCGTGGTCCCCTATGGAATAGCCACCACAGCATCCCTCAGAAATAATCACTGTGGGAGTGTCTCTGATGCCTACCAGGGATACATAAGAAACCAGCAGGGCTCTGGGCAGGTATGACTGAGGGGATGGAGAAAAAGCTGTAGGCATGAATGACACACAAAATATGTGTTACTTGTCAGGGTTGTTATTGTTTTCACTTCAAACAATTGGTTATGTTTAATTCAATTTTTAGGTTTTATTATTTTTAGTGAGAAACTTAGCTGGGGGCAGCCAGATATTTATTTGTTAAGGATTTCAGGTGGTTTAGTAGGCTGACAATATTAAAAAAAACAAAAATGGCATTTACAGCACCAAAAGCATACATTAGACACGGTTAAGAGTCTGTTTAATACATCTATAGCCGCACCCACTGACGTTTAGATGGCAGAATTCTATTCCTAAACAACATTAATTTTCCTATTTTCCAGGATTCTCCAAATAATGTGGTCTAGCAAACACAATGAGGTGAATTCAGAAATGAATTTCCTTATTGACTTTACGTTTCCTTGTTTTAGTGGGATTGTTTGATTTTTAATGTAGCATCATCATGTCTGGTGGCTTTTATGTGGCAATGAAACACAATTTTTTTTTCAGGTATTTCCATTACCATGAAATGTTTATAGTTTAAAAAAAAAAAAAAAGCACTAAGCATACATTGTCATGTGGATTGCATTTGGGTTGCACTAACTATGCAAGGAAGCAGCAAAGTGATTATTATTGTTTAAGCTGAGATTGGTATTTGTATAAAATAAGAACAAAAATGTTATCTATGTTAGTATATAGTTTGTTGCGTCTAGAAAATTGAGGATCTTCTACATCTGGGGGATTAATTGTGCATTATGGGTTAGAAAACTGTCAGTGTTTTTGTAAATTGTGCTTTTAAAAAAATATCATGCAAGATTAAATCAAGTATCTGAATGCCCTCCAAGGGCAATAGATTCTTCTGACAATGTCAGAAGTTAGTGTAAAAAGGATTAAAAAGAATTATTGGAAAAAGTAGCTTTTTCTCATTTATAAAATACAGAATGTTCTGACTTTGTTCAGCTCTGTCATCTTGTACATATCTTTATATATTGTTTGGGAAGAAGCTTGTTAAGGTGGACCTATAGAGAAATTAATATTTGCTTGTTTGGTGTACTATGCATCCCCTTGCTTTACGTGCACTTTGCATATGCGCCCCCTCTAGAAAGCTTCTAAATGCAGATGTTTGCATATTCAATTAAATTATGTAAACACGCTCCAGTTGAGTTGTGGAATGTGCTGCACAGGTTGGAAACTGTACAATATAGAGGGATCCTTCCACCTCACCTTGTGATCTTGTATAAAATCAGACACTTTGAAATGAGATGATTATGGCAGAAGAGAAATAGAAAACCCCAAGCAACAAGTTTTTTTCCTGTACTGACAGTAAATGCATGTGTATACACAATAGTCTGTTAGGGTACGTCTACACTACAGCGCTAGTTCGAACTAACTTAGTTCGAATTAGTTAATTCGAACTAAGCTAATTCGAACTAACGCGTCTAGAACTAAAAACTAGTTCGAATTAGCGTTTTGCTAATTCGAACTAGCAAGTCCACATTGAGTGGACTCTGAACAGGGCTTAAGGATGGCCGGAAGCAGTGCCGGCAGGGCATAAGAGGAGGACTTAGAGCATGGAGATGCTGTCTCAGGCTAGCCGAGGGCTGCGCTTAAAGGGTCCCGACCCCCACCCCGGACACACAGTTCTAAGGGGTGCCCCGCTTGCAAAGAAGTTCTGGCTTGGAGTGCCCGGAGTACCCACACTGGGCACATCACACCACTCGGCCATCAGCCCGGCTGCACTTGCCGCAGGCTGCCATCTGGGGAGAGGGGGCAATTGGGGGGCTGCAGGAGAGCTTCCACCCCCAGAAGCCCGCAGAGCCAGCCCAGTCCTCCCCATCGGGGGCTCGTACCCCATTCCTCCCTCACCTCCTTCCACTTACCCTTCCCTAGCCCCCCTTCTTATTGATGTACAAAATAAAGATAACGTTTCTTCCAACATTGACTCTGTCTTTATTGAACAAAACTGGGGGAGACTGGGAAAAGGAGGTGGGAGAGGGGAAGGGAAAGGCTGGGAGAGAGGAGGGCAACTAACATGATCAGGGGTTGGGAACAGGTCCCAGATGAAGAAAGGCTATAGAGACTGGGACTTTTCAGCTTAGAAAAGAGGAGACGGAGGGGGGACAGGATGGAGGTCTCTAAAAGCAGGGGTTGGGTGGAGAGGGTGCATTCAGAAAAGTTCTTCATGAGTTCCCATAAAGAAGGACTAGAGGACACCAAAGGAAAGGAATGGGTAGCAGGCTTGAAACTAGTAAGAGAAAGTTGTTGTTCTTGACAAAGCAAATAGTTAACCTGTGGAACTCCTTGCTGCAGGAGGCTGTGAAGGCTACAACTAGAACAGAGTTGAAAGGGAAGTGAGATCAAGTCATGGAGGTTGGGTCCATGGAGTAGTCTTAGCCAGGGGGTAGGAGTGGTGTCCCTGCCCAAAGTTTGTGGAAGGCTGGAGAGGGATGGCATGAGACAAATGGCTTGGTCACTGTCTTCGGTCCATCCCCTCCAGGGTCCCTAGGGTTGGCCGCTGTTGGCAGACAGGCTACTGGGCTAGATGGACCTTTGGTCTGACCCAGGACGGCCATTGTAAGCTCAGGGCTCAGGGTTGGGGGTCTCAGTGGACCCCCTTGATTTTCATGCACACCTGCTCCTGGGTGGCCAGGCTGGCAGCTCTCCTGCCCTAGACGGCCACTTTCCTGTGCCTAGTGCGGAGATCGTGGACAAGGTCCACGATGTCCGCACTAGCCCAGGAAGGTGCCCGCCTCTTGCAGTCCAGGGCAAGCTCCCGGGAGCCGCCAGCCTGGTCCCGGGAAGAGGGGGTGGGCTGGGGGACATCGGGTGGGTGGCTCTGTGCCGTGCCAGGTGCAGGGTCTGCTGGCTGGGTGCTGGCAGGCTTGCACCTGGCACGGGCACCGTAGCCAGCCCGTGCCCCTTTAAGGGGTCTGGGGCCGGGAGGGGGGCATAGAGTTTCCCTGGTGTTGGCCAGAGTGGCCACCAGGGAAACCTGGGGAGGGTTAGCCTCCCACTAGTTCGAATTAAGGGGCTACACACCCCTTAATTCGAACTAGCTAGTTCGAACTAGGCTTAATCCTCGTAAAATGAGGTTTACCTAGTTCGAACTAAGCGCTCCGCTAGTTCGATTCAAATTCGAACTAGCGGAGCGCTAGTGTAGCGCCTATTAAAGTTAGTTCGAACTAACGTCCGTTAGTTCAAACTAACTTTGTAGTGTAGACATACCCTCTGTCTGTATATTGAGATTATTATGGTAAAGATCTGTCTTGTGCAGCACAGACATTAGCTCTCAGTATTTTAAGTTTGTACATAGTTTACCTTGCTATAAAGTAAAAGCGATCTCACAGTATCTTAACACTAACCACCACAATAAAAGAAGCTCAACCCAGAATAGGTATCCTGTGTGAACAAAAGTACTATGCATAATTATGTTCAAACTTAAAATAAGATAGGTTCTGAATCTTGGGGTTATGACCTAACCACTTTTTCCATATAGCAGGACAGGAAGTGGATCCTGATATGGAAAAAAGGGACCTAGTAGGAAAAGGCTGAGAATCAGTGGAATGGATCGCTTGTTGCTAGAGAGCAGGGCATAGTGAGAATAAAGTTTTTGTGAGTACAGAAATCCAATAGTTCTTATACTTACTCCAGTTATTGGATAGAGGAAACCCTTTGGCTACGTCTACACTGGCCCCTCTTCCGGAAGGGGCATGTAAATTTCACTAGTCGTCGTAGGGAAATCCGCGGGGGATTTAAATATCCCCCGCGGCATTTAAATAAAAATGTCCGCCGCTTTTTTCCGGCTTTTAAAAAAGCCGGAAAAGAGCGTCTAGACTGGCCCCGATCCTCTGGAAAAAGTGCCCTTTTCCGGAGGCTCTTATTCTTACTTCAAGAAGTGTCTAGACTGGCCCCGATCCTCTGGAAAAAGTGCCCTTTTCCGGAGGCTCTTATTCTTACTTTGAAGTAAGAATAAGAGCCTCTGGAAAAGGGCACTTTTTCCAGAGGATCGGAGCCAGTCTAGACGCTCTTTTCCGGCTTTTTTAAAAGCCGGAAAAAAGCGGCGGACATTTTTATTTAAATGCCGCGGGGGATATTTAAATCCCCCGCAGATTTCCCTACGACGACTAGTGAAATTTACATGCCCCTTCCGGAAGAGGGGCCAGTGTAGATGTAGCCTTTATGTGTCCCCCAACAGTTCATATTTCATTAGCTGACACAATTCACCAGGACAGTAAGAGATCAGCCCTAAATTAGATTTCTATGCTTGCCTGCTTGGATTCCAAGTACAGTAAAACTCCATTGGTCTGGCATCTGACGGTCCGGCACTCCTGATGGTCCGGCACCATCAGGAACCCGGAAGTGCTCCGCAGCCGGACCATTGGAGCTGCTCTGCCTCCAGCTTCCCATATTCAGCCGCTGCTAAAACTGACCAGCGGCTGAATCGGGGAAGCCGGAGGCAGAGCAGCTGGGGCGCTGCATGGTAGGTCCCCTAGCGCTGCCCCTGGGGGCTGCGGGACCAACCCGGCAGCACCCCAGGCGTCCCTGATTCAGCCGCTGCTGAAATTGACCAGCGGCTGATTCCGGGAAGCCCGGGGCAGAGCTGCTCTGCCTCAGGCTTCCTGGAGTCAGCTCTTGGTCAATTTCAGCAGTGGCTGAATCGGGGACGCTTGGGGCAGAGCAGCCGGGGTGCTGCTGGGTTGGTCCCTCACCGCCGCTTCTCGGTGCTACTGGATCAACCCGGCAGCACCCCAGCTGCGCTGCCCCAGGCGTCCTCAAGTCAGCCGCTGCTGAAATTGACCAGTGGCCGACTCAGGGAAGCCCGGGGCAGAGCAGCTCTGCCTCAGGCTTCCTGGAGTCAGCTCTTGGTCAATTTCAGCAGCGGCTGACTTGGGGACGCCTGAGGCAGAACAGCTGGGGTGCTGCCGGGTTGATCCAGTAGTGCCAAGGAGCGGCGCTGTGGGACCAACCCAGCAGCACCCCAGCTGCTCTGCCCCAGGCGTCCCCAAGAGCAGCTGGGGTGCTGCCTGGTTGGTCTCGCCGCGCCAAGGGTAGGCGTTACCCCGACCAACCCGGCAGCACTCCAGCTGCTCTGCCCCAGGCGTCTCCGATTCAGCCGCTGCTGGTCAGTTTCAGCAGCGGCTGAATCAGGGACACTTGGGGCAGAGCCGGACTATCGGAAGGGGGGGCTATGAGGGGTCTGGGGTGGCACCCCCCCTCCCCCAGAGCCCTCATAACTCCCTCTTCCGATAGTCCGGCCTATCTGATAATCCGGCACCCCCTGGGTCCCAAAGGTGCCGGATTATCGGAAGTTTACTGTACCAAGAAGCTTGAGCCAAGCTGTGATGTGGATGGTTCATTCTTGATATGAGTCTTTGGGTGCATAGGATTTTTGTATGACAGCTGTTATAGCTCTGCATTTGAAGTCCAGGAAATTAAGGACCCAAAAGAACCATTTATGATTTTTAAGTGGATAGTTACTCCACCTTTTCAGTGTACTTAGCAAAGCTAATTAAAACTGCAATTCATGTTTTGCCAGGCTTTATACATTAGATGGAAAACTTGTTCAGAGTGGATCAGATCTGGAGAATGGACAGTTCTATGTTGCAGTGGGCAGAGACAAGTTTAAGAAGTTGCCTTATGGTGAGCTACTGTTTAGCAAGTCTACAGTAAGAAGACCTCAGGGGTAAGCTGTGTGTGTACTTGTTTTCAAACTATTTGTATATTAATCATTGTGGCTACAAACCAAACCCAATAAAACACAAAATGATTGTCTGAGACACACAACATGTAACACAGAAGCAGCCGTTTATTTATAATTTTGAAAAACCTGTGCTGATACCCATGAAAGAGAAGAGAGGACAAAAATATTAGCAGAGAGGAAAGAAACTAAGAGGATTCTCTCATAAAAGCACCATTAAAGTGAGAGATTATGTATCACAACATGATCAGTGTGAGAGATATTCAATACCTCCCTGGCTCACCCCTCCCCATCCAGATTTTTCCTCTAGTTGTGCTAATCCAGACATCTCTATGGTCTTCAGTGGAACTGTGCTGATAATTTACAGTGGCTGAGGAACACTATTATTTTGTATGGTGTGCAAAGCATATATTTGTTTTAAACATTCTGTAAACCACCTCTATGACCCAGGAGTGGAGCATGACCTTTCTTAAAAGGAATTCTCCCCTCCCCCCCACCACTCTGTTTCCCAATTACACACTCTTCCAAACCTTCCCCCGACTACCTGTGCAAGGAGAAAAGCGAGCTAAGGTGATGTTAACATCTGTTCACCAGGGACTAGACCAGTGTTTCTTAAATTTTTTAAGACCAAGGATCACCAAACAATTTTTTTTATGACAACACCAAGGATTTTTTGTTGAGCAAAAAAAAAAAAAGGGGGGGGGGGGGGGGGCTTGGGAGAAAGTTATTGAGTGGAAAAAAGGTCTGCCCCTTTAAAGGTGGCCATTTTGAATTATGTTGTTCTCCATGGCACACCTGTGACCGCCTCATGGCATACCGGTGTGCCGTGGAACACAGTTTAAGAAACACTGGACTAGACAATGCACCTGTCACAGGAGTATTCTTTTAGAGCTGCTTGATACTACAAATATGAATGGGCCTGCTGTTCATTACCATTAGTAGTCCCATTGAGTTCCATGATAATAAGTACTACACTGGTAATATTTGCAAGATTGAGCTTAAAATGAGTATGTGATACATCACTATCTGTTAAAATTCTTTAGAAAGTTTGGGCTCAATTCCCTAACTTTCTCTGATGTAGATCAGGAATAATTTCCTGATAATTTGTACAATATGAGACAAACTCTGGTCTCACATCAGTTTCTCTCTGCCATATCTCCAGAAAATTACCTCCAATGCAATATATGCGGGTTTTAGTGATCTGTATACAGAGAGAATTCGTAACGCACAATATTCTGGGAAAAATATTTTTAAGGCAAATCATAACTAAGCCCATGTTTGTGTTACGAGCTAGGTGTCTGATTTCCCCGTTTGTGTACATGTACTTGAGCTTATTCTCATTGCGCTAGAATGAGTGTAAATAGTAACATAGCCATGATAGTGGTAGCTGTGCCAAGTACATACCCAGCAATGAGAGCTAGAATGAGTGTGTGCACATGAACAGGGGAAACACACCCCAGCTGCATTGTGTAGCTTAAGAACTGTTGAGCTAGATTCTCAGCTGGTATAAATCGGCATCACTACACTGAAGTTAGTGGAGATAGGAGGATCTGGCACAGATTAACAAAATACTCTCCTCACATTTTTCAATATATAAAGTCTGTTGGTGGTTCTCAACATTTCTGGATTTCTGTATCCCTGTGGGAGTCTGATATTGTCTTTGTCTCCCCCAAGTTTCACCACACTCAAAAACTACTTGCTTACAAAATTGGACATAAATACAGAAGTGTCACAGCATACTGAAAAATTGCTTCCTTTCTCATTTGTGCCATATAATTATAAAATAAATCAATTGGAATATAAGTATTGTACTTCCATTTCAGTGCATAGTATACAGAGCAGTAGAAACAAATCATTGTGTATATCAATTTTAATTTGTACTGACTTTGCTAGTGCTTTTTGTGTAGCCTGTTCTAAAACTAAGCAAATATTGACATGAATTGATGTACTCCCTGAAAAGACCTTTGCATACTCCTGGTTGAGAATCACTGAAGTATACTTTATAGGAATTACAATACATTTATTTGCATCAGCTAATGATTAGGCATTTCACTGCAACCTACTACATGTTAAATTGATGTTGCTATCAGTGGGATTTCTTAGTAGAATAGTGGATTGGGTGAAATAATTAACTACATTGCATAGTTAGGTAAACAAACCATTGTTTGTTATAATAAAGGCACATGGAGTGTTTACATTATAGACTGTGTTTAAAATCCTAAGATGATATTTGTTTCTGCAGTTCCAAAGCTTCTTCACTGCCTCCTGTTGTGGGATCCCGAAAATCTAAAGGGAGTGTAAGTAGCAAATGCCACAATAAGAGTTTTTGCTGTTAACTGTGCTTAATTCCAACAGATGGAAAGTCGCTTTCCTTTGGGTTTCAATTAAATGTGATATAATAAAATCCAGAGCCACCTGGTGGTATGTTCATTACTGCTTGAAGAATATGGAGCTATTCAGATGTCTTTTAGAAAAATGTAATCTCAGAAAATATTCTTGCTATAATGGCTCTTTATTTTGTACAACATCTCTGAAACACAGCCAAGGGTTTACTGTTGCTTCGAGATATTTCTCATAATTTTTTAGAACTATACTTGTTAGTTTGTGCTTGTCAAGGCTGTTCCTCTCTCTGGCACTCTGAGTGCAGATGGTGGGGGCCCACAAGAGACCTTCAATACCTTGTCTCTATAGGCTTCTGCTTAAAAAGCTCCCCAAGGTCACAGAGCCCTTAGCCGTGGGAGGTTGTTGCCACCATCAAGTGAAACAAAAGAGAACTCCTTTCTTTTTGAACTCAGGAAAAAGCACTTAGACTTCTTCCACAGGTGCCTCCCATCCCCCCGCTCATCTACCACAAGAGAACTGGGAATAAATAAAGAGAAAACAATCTCTGACAGCTGACCTCTCGGTCTTAGGCATACATACACAGACCTCCTGTTATCTTCCAGGATACAAGAATCAAATCATTGCCCTAAAAAGGTGATTTTATTAACAAAACAAAAAGATATACTTAATAAAGCATACTTGGTTGCTAGGTGTTAGAGGGTCAGGGCTGTTGCCTGCTTTGTCACTCTGAGTGTAGAAGATGGGGGCCCACAAAGACCTTAAATACCTTGCCTCTACAGGCTCTGCTTACAAAAAAGCCTCCCCAGAGTCACAGATGCACTGGCTCTGAGGAAAAAAAAAGCTGCTACCATCAAGTGATTTCACCCTGAAAAAGAGAAGGGAACACTTGATTACTTCCCCAAGGGTACCCCAAGGTCTTCTGCTCCAAAAGAGCTTGAAAAAAGAAGAGTGAGAAACAAACTGCAGTCTCTGGTAGCTGACTGCCCAGTCGTAGGCAGGCAAATACACAAAGAGAGCCCCTGTTACTTTCCAGGACACAAGAATCAAATCATCACATTAAAAAGTGATTTTTATTAACAAACAAAAGATATACTTGATAAACATACTTGGCTGCTAGGTGTACAAAGCAACTAAGTAAAACAAATTTAAAACAGAGAAAATCTCCGGGAACAACTCTTAGTGAATGGGGAAGGGAAGGCATGGGTTCACACAGAGAAGGTTACACCAGACAACCAAAATAAAGAAAAATACCCTGATCGTGACTAGATACACTTTTCCTTATACTCATGATCCATGCTGATCTGTACTTTAAGATCCAGTTCACTCCCATGTCCAATATTTCTTATAGACATGGTCATTTTGATCCCTGCATCTGCTCTCTCCAGCCTTTTTCTTAGAAATTCCCACAAAGAAAGAACAGACCAGGCATCTATATCCAATTTGGATTTCAGAACTGTATCCCCATTGGTTCTTGTGGCCCCATGCCAACACCCTTGCTAGCTACCTGAGTTCAGCCCCATAGTCACCGGGTGCTAGCCAGCACTCCTCCTATCTGGCACAGAGAGCAACTGAGACACAAACAGAGTAAAACAGAGAAATGTTATCTCTGGGATACACTTTAAAATAACTTGATCACAACTAAATAGACATTTTCCTATCTAGTTACAATCCGTGCTTCAAGATCCAGTCCATTTCATGCCCAGTACTCTTTGTAAGCATGGTAGTTCTGCCTCTTTCAATTCATCTTATCCCCCCAACTTCTGGCTTAAAACTCATTCAAAAAAGCCAGCAGGCAGGTATATTTTCCAATTCAAATTTCAACACTTTTCCCCTTTGGCTCTCCTAGCTCCCTGCCAACACCCTCTAGCTATCTGAGTTTAACCCTTTAGCCATCAAATTCTAGCCAGCACTCTTCCTATCTATCACAAGGCTTTTTTTTTTAAATTCAGTTTATATCACAAGGAAAATAAACAATCAAGACCTCATGCAAAATCCACTAAAACAGTGAGAGTCTTTTCAGGGTCTTCAATGGGCTTTGAGTCAGGCCATAAAAGAGTTGCCTATCCCATGTTCTAGGAAACCTTGACAGCCTGATTCTTTATTGCCTTACTCCCTTTATAGCCACTGACAGGGCTTGACAAATAATGCAATCTACTCGCCCGTGGCATCGCCGGACAGCGCGGCTGGCTCGCCGCAGTTCGGCGAGCCCTGATCACTGACACCTCACAAACTCAGACTTAAAAGTCAGAAGGAATCTTCATGATCACCTGATCTGGCCTGCACCCCATGCAAAGTGGGTATAAAATGTTGCCAAATCAGTATGGTAGTATTTTATTCCCTTCTTGCATTCACTGTGCACAGACATAAATGACCACAGAAAGGGAACGGAGTGGAGAATGAGGCTCACAGTCTAAAAGTATAAGCCCTGTTGTACATTCCACCCACCCTGCTTCCCCAACCAAACTTTATCTCCCCCCCCCCCAAAAAAAACCGGAATAAGAACAAAATATGAAACAATTGGGGGGAAAAAACCTTCCACTCCATTCAGTATAAATTCGATAGATAATACAAACTTCAGTATAAAGTGGCTTCCTTGTTCCATTCCTTGTATGTGAATTTCAGCATTCTAGATTTTTTTTTAATTAATTTATTTTAACCATGAGAAAAGTCTGGGAAAAAGAAGCAAGAAGATAACAAGAATAATGGTTAACATTCAGAATTTGTCTGTTGTTCAGTTGTATTCTATATAGAGAAGGAATGAAGACAAAATTAAAAAATGAACAATTGATACACTGATGCATGGTAGATATTTTATTATATGTGCAGACTTTTGGGGAATATGTAGCATTAATATTAACTATCTGGTATAAGATTCTCAATTACTGTCAATCAGTGGAATTCCATTGCCTAAAGTTTTACTGCTGCTGTCAGTATGGACCAGCACTCTGATGTGTTATGAATTTTAGAATTTGTAGGCATTGAAAGAAAAAGTTGAAATGTGGCCATACCCTCATTCCTGATTACACAAAACAAATAAAAACCATCTTTAAATGTAATGAGGTGACATATCTATTGACTGTATACAAATCAGAAGAACCATAATACAAATGTTTTTATTTAAAAAATGGCAGGATGCATGCAGAATTTTTGGTTAAGCAAAGGTTATTGTAGTGAAACCAGTCATGAGACTTCTGGTTAAAGATAGACATTGCCTCTCACCTTCAGCAGCATGGGGGTGAGGTGGGGAGGGGAAAATGGTGGGGGAGGCTTGCTGTCTTTGTCTATTCTGCCCACGTTGGTACTTTGTAGAATTACAGGGCCCTCTAGTGTTCAAGACTTAATCAAACAGCTTCATCCAGTGAAGTACCAACTGGAAATTACCTGGCCTTTGTGATTTAACTAAATGGCACTGTCTGTGTCTGGGATATGTAATCTCTGCTGCATACATATTTATGGTATAACTTTAAAAAAATTATTGTGAACCAGTTTAATCTAAGAAAAAAACACCTGGAAGTCACGTTTTTTTCAGGTTAAATATTGTGTTAAACTTAAATGTGGTCAATTAAAGGGAAGAAGTGCATGCTGCTTATTAGAGAAAATTATTATGTCGAAACAGTGAACACCCGCAACTCCAAATGAAGTCAGTGGGAGCTGTGGGGGACTGGGCGCCTACAAAAAACAACTTCTACATATCCTTTTAATATGCATTGCCATGTCATTTTGCCTTCCTTTATCAAAGATAGCTTTCAGATCTGTTCTTCTGAATTTGCCATGGTGAGTTTCCATAGGGAGATATGGATTCTTGGACTATTTTAGGTAACATCTGCAGGTAACATGAAAAAGCACTGGTGGCTAGTGAATGTATCTGGCTTTATATTTGCTGTATAAAGTATGGTAGGCTACAGTGAAACTTTACAATATTATCCTATATTTACCAATGAAAATGCCAAATGATTTTTCTTAGGGAAATGATCGCCAGTCTAAATCTACTGTTGACTACAGTCACACAGGAGACATGTTGTCATCCCCTCAGCCTCCAAAGAGAAAGGAAAAGAGAGAACAGACTGAAGGGAAGATGAGTTTTTCTAACAAACCTGCAAAAGTGAAGCAAAATATGCGAACAAGAACTTACATCCTTCAAAATAATGGTGAGTACTTAGAAATATCTCATCATGTATGTTTCTGAACGTGCAGGGCCTGATTCCGGTCTTGGTTATGCTGTGAATGTCTGGAATAACAGATTGGTGTAAATCCCAATGAGGTCATTAGATTTTCAGTGCACTTTGCCACATCCATTTCCAGATCAAATGTATCTGTACGCTGCATTCAAAGCCTCAGCTCAATTTATAAAAGACAGTCTTAAGTGATACATGGCATGTATAATGTAAGCTAAATAATTTGGGGTCGCCCAAGTTTTTATGCTTTTGGTCCAAGCATAACCAATGAAAAAAAGCAGAAGCAGAACCACTTTGTCATTTATCTGTATCGAAAAAAAGCGAGTTTGCTCCAAGAACATTAGTGTCCCAGAGGATCCCATGCTGGCTGCCCGATTTTGATAAAACAAAATGACTTAAACTCATAGGGAATAGAACAAATGTAGAACGCCAATTAGCCAATAGCTGCATAGACTAATCACACTTCAGACTTGCTGGAGGCAACTTCTGATTTGCTTCCCCACTGTGTCATGGCAGCAATTTAGAAATGTAATAATAAATGTACTTGTTGGGAAATGTCTTTCCTCCCCTTATGGGCTAAGAATTATTTTTTATGTCTAGATAGAATATCCACTCTGTACAGATGATGTTGAGACATTAATGGACTATTTTTCTTATTACTAATAGCTCAAAAATTGTTAATATGGTTCAGTTAATCTGTCAGCAAAAATGAATTATAATTTTCATAGCTTCTGATGTTTCCCTAAACTGCCATTTAAATGTGTTATAATTATGCATCATGCTTTATAACTTGAGCATGTTGGATCCAACAGTGCATCTGCAATGGTACCATATTGTGATTTACAAATTGTATATTCTGATTCCAAGGAGTAGAATTGAAAATTGACATTTAAAGATCGATGAAACCCTTTACCTCTGAATCAGTTTGTAGAAGAACTGTATGGGGTGGTTTCTTTTAGAAGAGGCATGTAGAGTTGCTGGTTTATTTTTGTTATGAAATGAGTGCTCTTGATTTGTAGTGCTGATGTTACTCTACGTTGACACTAGAGATGTAAAAAGTCACTTAAAAAAGTAACCATGCAACCTCTAAAACTTTTGGCGGTTACATGTGCTGAGGGCTCTGTAGTATAACGCTTTGCTTTGTATTGCAGAGTCTGCAGCAAAGCTGCCTCCCTGGCAACGGGGCCAGCAAGGGCTGTCAGCTCCGCTCCCAGGGAAGGGTTTCGCTGCTGCAGTGACGTCTCCTCTCCAGGAGCGGGACTGGCAAGGGTTATCGGCCTCCCAGTCACAAGGGAAGCTTTGCTGTGGGCTCTGCAGCAGGCTCCCCTTGCTCTGACCCCTCTCCCGGGGAGCCACACTATGTAACTTGCAGTGGGTGTGGGGCGGGGGTGGGCCCAGTGCAGACAGGCTGCCGTGACAGGCCGAACAGAGCTGGAGCACTCTCCTTCCCAGAGCGGGTGGAGAGTTGCTCCAGCCCCTCATGGTTAGTCTGAACTGGTAAGTCTCACCCCCTGAGGCAGGGCACTACCTGTGGTGGGGCAACAGCAAAGGCTCGCCGACGGGTGGGACAGCTGCTCTGGGTCCCAGCCATTCAAAAGGGAAGCAGCCAGAGCTCCAGGGCTTTAAATCACTGCTGGAGCCCAATATGGCACACTTTAGGAGGCTGAGCAGGCTGCTGGGAGTGGGTGTGTCATAGCACATTGTGGGAGGTGCTGAGGGCTTGCTGCCCCCACATTGGCCCCTTCTGCCCAGGACTCCACCTCTTTTGGGAGCACAGAGTCATACCTCCCACCTTGCTCAAGGGCCTAGCAAATCTATTGTTTCCCCTGCATGCAGCCACCTGTGCCCAGCCTCCTGACCATTCTCCCTCTGTCTGCTGGCTATGTGGGCTCTTCCCGGATGGGTCATGCAGACTGCAGGCAATTTGGGTGTGTCTAAACTACATGGCTCCGTCGATGGAGCCATGTAGATTAGGCTGATCAGCAGAGGGAAATAAAGTCGCGATTTAAATAATCGCGGCTTCATTTAAATTCTAATGGCTGCCGCGCTGAGCCGACAAACAGCTGATCAGCTGTTTGTCGGCTCAGCGTGCTAGTCTGGATGCTTCCGCGCCGACCTGAAAGCGCTTTATCGACCTCCCCGTTATGCCTCGTAGGATGAGGTTTACCGAGGAGGTCGATAAAGGGCTTTCATGTCGACAGGGGAGCGTCCAGACTGCCCCGATCTGCCGACAAAAAGCTGATCCGCAGAGCGGGGCAGCCATTTAAATTTAAATGAAGCCGCGATTTAAATAATCGCGGCTTTATTTCCCTTTGCCGAACAAACAAATCTATATGGCTCCGTCGACGGAGCCATGTACTCTACACGTACCCTTTGAGATAGCAAACTACACCTCAAAAACTGCTCCAAGTGCGAAGCGATCCATAAAACGTAAAAATAACAGAGGCCTATGCATGGTCAAAATGACTCGCCAACTCTTTTTCAAAAGTATCTTGTTATTTTTTTTCATGATGAAATTAAAATCTGACATTTAATTAAAAAATAACAAATGTTTTGATTAGAATATACAGCTTATCAGACAATAGTGTCATTCAGATGTCAAACTGAATCCTTTCTAACAGCCATTAGAGTAATAAAACACAATGTCCCTTTCCTGCAAACTCTTGCACTCTCATGGATCCCCATTGACAAAGAAAAAGCATACCTCTCTCCAATTAATATTTGCTTTTCAGCAGTTCAGAAGCAGTCATATCACCAGCCATGGAATATCCAGGAAGCCATTGCGTGATTCTCATTATGTTACTGCTAGTTCAAGATAATTTCTAAGCTTACAGTGTATTTTAACAAGGATTACGTTGTTTTTTCATTTTATATTTTTATACTTATTTTTCAATTAAGCTTACCTCTACTTTTTAGTTAGAAGATTCAGATTTCATTTTGGCTAGATCACAATGCCAAGGCTTCTTTTCTTCTGCTTTCTTGGTACTTGGCCCCCATCCTGATGACTGCTCTTGACAGCAGAAAAGATCATACAAGCAGAATGCCAGCATTGCTTGATTTTGATTTAAGATCAGCGGATAGTTATGATCCCAGACATGTTGTTATATTGGAGTAGCTAATGGCAGGTATTCTTTAAATTAGAAGGGTTGCATTGTTAGCTCTTGGAAAGTAGTGGTTTTACTATGGCTCTTTCTAAAGAAAAGGCTGTTCTTGTCATGTAGTTGCTTTGATGTTACACAGGATTCTGAGCAGACTTTTTTTGTAGTAAGATTTTCTTCTACCTGTCCTTTTTATTTTCCTTTGAATAACTGAAATGCTCAGAAAAATGCCAGAGAGCCCTAAAAATTAAAAGACTTGTATATAATCCAGAGAAGAGATACCACAGTGACTGCAGCAGCACGTGTTGAATCACATTACCCTCCCAATGTGCTTAAACTAAGTTTGGGGGTCTGTAGGAGAGAGTTTCTCTTGCCATTCATTTCCTGTATCATCTGATGGGCTATGTCTACACTGGCATGATTTTGAGCAACTGCTCTTTAACGGCCAAGAGAGCGTCTATATTGGCCGGGACTCATTGTAAGAACGATGCGCTTTTGCGCAAGAGAGCGTCTACATTGGCGGGACGCTGTTGTGCAAAAGCAGGAACCTGGAACCATTTTGGAGCGGGCAAAAGAGCACCAGCCTTTTCCGGGGGTGGGGGCTGAAACTCCTTTGAGACACGTGCTTAAAGGGATCTCCCTGGACAGCCGTTTCTCTCCTGCTGCGTGCTATAGGACCTCTTGCAGGGACTGACAACTGTAGTAGTTCTAGTTGTGGTTGCCCTCTGCCTTGTTGGACACCACAGCCTTGTGCCTTAGTGCCATTAGTTGATTTTTTGACCTCAGCTCTTTTTTTGTGCCATGGAGCCAGAGGTGGCCTTGTGCCTGCTCTGGCCCCTTCCAGCCATTTTGGAGTGCCTGCAGCTGCTGCTCCATGCTGCTGCACTCGTTGTCCAGGACCTTGAGGCGCAGGTCACTCTGGACTCCCTCACCAGGGAGTCCATGGCATCCCTGTGGCATCCAGGGCCGGCCCGAGCACATATGGTGCCCTGGGCCCAGGCGCGTGGTGCCGCCCCCGGGTGCACAGTGCCTGCGCGGGCCCACCTGTGGGGCACGGGCCAGCCCCCCCAGGGTGCTCAGGTCTGCCCCCGGGGTGCACGGCGCATGCACTGCCCAGCCCGGTCCAGCCTGTGCTGCTGGCGCACACTGGACTGTGCAGGACCCCACGACTGTGGGGGGAGGGCGCTGCTGGCCGGCGCCGTGGGGATGAGAGTGGGGGCTGGCGCTGTGGGAGCTGGGCGTGTGGCACCTGATGGCAGCTATAAGAGACGCTGCGCACCCCTTACAGCTGCCATCAGGTGCCCCCCATCGGTTGGCACCCCGGGCAGCTGCCTGGCTCACCCATGCCTCAGTCCGGTCCTGGTGGCATCCCCACCCCACTGTGGAGAGGCCCTTGTGGAGATTGGACACCAGTACCGACTGGTGGGACCAGTTGGTCCTGGGACAATGGGACGACCAGCAATGGCTCCAGAACTTTCGGATGCAAAAGTGGACGTTCCTGGACCTATGTGCCTGGCTCGCCCCTGCGCTCCAGAGAACCACCACCCGGCTGCGGGCACCCATTTCCGTGGACAAGAGGGTCGCCATTGCCATATGGCAGCTGGCCACCCCGGATAGCTACCGATTTGTGGCACACCAGTTCGGGGTGGGCAGATCGACCGTCGGTGCTGTCGTCATGCAGGTAAGTCCTGGGGGGAGAGGAAGGGGAGAGTACTGCACTGCACTCCATGCTGAAGGGCAGGCAAGACTCCTGGCTGGGGTGATGGGGAATGCCCTGTCACCCGGGGGTTTGGGCCGTCCCTCCTTTGCACAGGCCTGTTGGTGGAGGGTGGGGGTGGGGCCCTGGTGTGTGTGAGTGTGAGGACAGAGGGCATCACGGGGGGGAGCCCCCCCAAGGGAGCACTCACTCACCCTGCCTTATGTGATGTGTTCCCCTGTGTTTCTGTGCACACTTCTGCAGGTTGTCCATGCTATCAACTACGTCCTGCTCCAGCGAGTCATCTGCCTGTGGGACGTGGAGGCTATGGTGGCTGGCTTCGCTGCCCTGGGATTCCTCAACTGCGGGGGAGCCCTGGATGCAACCCACATCCCCGTCCGTGCCCCGGAGCATCAAGCGGCCTATTTCATAAACCGAAAGGGGTACTTCTCCATTGTACTCCAGGCCCTCGTGGACCACCGTGGCCGCTTCCTGGACATTTATGTGGGCTGGTCTGGCAGGGCACACGACGCCTGCATTCTATGAAACTCCGGCCTGTTTATCAGGCTGGAGGCGGGCACTTTCTTCCCCCAGCGGGAATTTTCTGTCGGGGACGTGCCCGTGCCCACGTGTGTTGTCGGGGACGTGGCCTATCCACTGCTGCCCTGATTAATGAGGCCCTACACGGGGCGGACAGACCACAACTGGGCATGGTTCAACGACCGCCTCAACTGGGCCCTCAGCCGGGTGGAGTGCGCCGTCAGCCATCTGAAAGCCCGGTTTCGCTGTTTGCTCACCCGTCTGGAGATGGGTGAGCGGAATGTCCCCGAGGTAGTGGCCGCGTGTTGCGTGCTCCACAACATCATGGAGCGGAAGGGGGAGGCCTTCCTCCTGGCATAGATGGCAGGCGAGGGCCAGGCTTTTGAACAGCCCTGCACAGCTGCCAGGCACACCATGATGGGGTGTGCATCTGGGAGGCCTTGATGGAGATGTTCTCCCAGGCCCCACAGTAGGGTTGCCTCTGTCTCCCTTGACATCTCCCTCCCATCCGCAACACTTCCCTCCTCCCCTCCCCTTACCTAATAAACAACAACATAGTTGTTTTTGGAAACAAAGTTTGGAACTTTTTATTTACAATGTGGGGACGTAGGGTGGGAGTGGGGAGGAGGCTCTGAACTGGGAGGGGTGACTCCTGCGACTGCCTCTGCGGGGGCGGACCATGACGTGTGGTTGAGGCTGCATCGGGGCAGGCAGCACGGGGAGGTGAGCAGGATGGGGTGCATCACGAGGGGGAATTGTGGAAGCAGGAGGGGGCATTGCAGGAGCAGGAGGAGCAGCAGGAAGAGGAGGCATGGACATTGGTATGGGAGGGATGGCGGGTGCATGGGGCAATGCCATGCCTTAATGTACGGCATGGCCAATATGCGTGGTGAGGGCGGTGATGGCGTCTCCAATGTGCTCACACTGGGCCTGGAAGTGGCCCCAGGCCTGCTGGTGCCACTCTAGGTCTGCCTCCACCTGGCGTGTGATGGTTGCCGCCAAAGAAGTTGGTCCCACTGCCGGACCCGCCGGCTTGGTGCCTGGACGGTTGGGGGTGTTGCCGCTGCCGCAGGGCTGGAGGGTCCCCCGCTCCTGCTGCAGGGAACAGAGGAAACGATGGGTCAGTCAGGCAGCCCGGCCACCGTCCCCACACCCCATGCCCTCCGCCCCTGAGCCCAGGTGACACCACAGTACTGTGGCTTGGGCCCACTCGTTCCCCCCCCCTCCATGTTATATGTTTGCATACAGGACCGCCCCCGGAGAAGGGTGTTCCTCCATGTATTGTAGCCACTGGTCTGTGTCTTGGGGGGTGGCAGCGGCGGCAGATGTGTTGTGTTAACCTGTGGAACTCCCTGCTGGGGAGGCTGTGAGACTTTGGGCTAATCGCTGCATGGGCTAGATAGTTCGAACTAGCAAGCCATTCCGCACTATCTGTACACCTCGTTCCACACTATCTGTACACCTCGTTCCAAAAAACATTTTCTATGAACACCTTGGGTATGTCTACACTACCACCCTAGTTCGAACTAGGGTGGTAATGTAGGCATACCGCACTTGCAAATGAAGCCCGGGATTTGAATTTCCCGGGCTTCCTTTGCATAAGCCGGCCGGCGCCATTTTTAAATGCCGGCTTGTTCGAACCCCGTGCCGCGCGGCTACACGCGGCACGGGCTAGATAGTTCGAACTAGCAAGCCATTCCGCACTCCGCATTCTGTTCCACGAGGCGTACAGATAGTGCGGAATGGCTTGCTAGTTCAAACTATCTAGCCCGTGCCGCGTGTAGCCGCGCGGCACGGGGTTCGAACAAGCCGGCATTTAAAAATGGCGCCGGCCGGCTTATGCAAATGAAGCCCGGGAAATTCAAATCCCGGGCTTCATTTGCAAGTGCGGTATGCCTACATTACCACCCTAGTTCGAACTAGGGTGGTAGTGTAGACATACCCAATGTGTTCATAGAAAATGTTTTTTGTTTGCTAAAGAACTAAATTAAAATCCCTTGTAGCTGTTCTCTCATGGAGTCTTTCAGGCTTTTGTTTTTATTGCAAAGGGTTTGCAGAAAGGTTTTAGATTTGCTGGCGTAATGTCTGCATCCAGTTTCTGGGTTTAGCCAACATAGTTACTGCAAAGTTAAATGTATCTCACTAATCTGCTAGAATTCTTTGGAGGTGTCAGTGTGGTAATAAGTACAAATAAATAGTGATGATAAAGTAGTGGATAAAGGAGAACTGACTCATAAATTCAAAAGGCTTTTGACAAGGTCCCTCAGGTTATGTGTCTACACTGTAGCTGGCAGCATACCTTGCAGCCTATAGACAGAAACTTGTGAGCTCTGTGTGAACGACTGTGCTAAAATTCAATAGGGTGGACATTGTAGCGTAGGCAGTGTATGGGCTAGATGCCAGAGTATGAGTCCGAGTGCAAGTGGCTGGCTCGTGACTTCGCCCATGATGCAACATCCACATCGCTATTTTTAGTGTGTTATCTTGAGCAAAGCGAGCATGTGTGTTTGACTACCTCAGCTGGAGGCACACTTCCAGCTGCAGTGTAGATTTACCTTAAGAAGAATGTGACACACTGACAGTATGCTGTAATATACTCAATAACTTTTGTGGAATTAAGCTAGCCATATAGAGTTAGGGTTAATATATTTGGGGTCCATTGTGTTAACAATGCAATTGCATATGTACTGTTGTGACATTGTTCAAATGTTCTCTTGTAGGAGGGAGATGCTAATGTACTTTCTCTGTTATCTGTCTTTGGAAGCCATGCCTCTTGCGAGATTCATATACTAGCTCAAACTGGATACTGTAGGGGCCAAAGACAAAAAAGGATTTTTGGATAAATAGTCTGGTTTTAACCTGGCTCAAGGTCTTCTTCCTGAGCCAGCAAATGGACCTCGGTCCTTATGGAAGGATTAGAAAGCCATGACCTACTGAGTTCCCATAAAACTGGGTGCTGGTTCTCAGCGGAGGCTATTATGAACTTGTGATGGGAAAAAGAAATCCCTTGGGTGCGGTATTGAAGGACTGCTCTGGCCAGAACCCATGTTAGAGTTGGGGTGACATCTGGTAAGCTTTTTAGCTTGTGTTTAGGTTCGTCTGTTGTTTTTTTGGAATGTTTTCTCTGTAGTGCTTTTATCTTATCAATAGGCTTGCGTAAAAACGTGCTGTGTGAGTAACTTAGAACTGTAGCAATTAGAGCTCTCTGCTTCTGAAGAGAAAGCCAGGCAGTGTGCTTGGGCAGCTTGTCTCTGCTGGCAATGGCACAGTAAAGGCAGAGAACTGTTCAGCCTGGAAATATGCCAGTCAGAAGGGAGTGAGACATAGTTTTTCCACTCAAGAAAGGCAACAGACGGGGAGCTAGAAGTTGAGAATAGGTGCCCTGGCTAGATCACTAAAGGGACGTGTGGGTGCAGTTGCCCTGAACTGTGACAAAGACTACTGAAAAACTAAGTAATTCTGAAGTGAGAGGCAATCTGTTGTCATGTATCAAAAATGGGCAAAGAGACAGGGAAACAGAGAAGGATTAAATGGTAAGTTTTCACCATGGCAGAAGGTTAACAGCAGGCTATTAGCTTTGAGGGCAATTAACATATTTATTAATTATTTGAAAAGAGGGATGAGCAGTGAAGTTGCACCAATTGCAGATGACACGTATTTTAGGTCACACAAGGGCCTAGAAGTCAGAGAGAAACTTCAGAGGGACGCAACCAAGATAAATGCATGGGCATTACAATGGTAGGTTGCACGTCCACCTGTTTGTAAGCGGGGAATTAAGTATGAGTCCTGCTATTGTGGGGAACTTTCCTGACTTCTATACCACCCCGGTTAAATGGACCAGTGAAAGGAACTGAGTCCCCGCTCCCACTTCCTTTACCCCATGGTTTCCCTGATCCTGAGGGCTCCCCCTCCACTCTCCTGAGTAGCAGAGTCCTCGAAACCCCAACAAGGCTGGGCCCAGGTTTCCTGGGGCTTAATCCCTGACCTTGTAGTCACTAGGGGCAGGAGTTAGGGTGTCCCCACTCCGAGGTGCTCTCTTCACACTGCATGCTTTCTTGGCCCAGTGATCATTTCATAAGTTTCTAAGCAAATACAATTTATTAAACATCAACTGATTAAAGAGAAAAGAATAAGAAAAAAATGAGAGTGGTTAAATGAGAACACACAGCCATGCTCTGTAGCACAGGGACATCAAAACAGCAGTCTGCAGAGTGTAAGGACAGTTCACAGTCTCTTCCTTATAGGCCCCTTAGAGGCCCTGGATGTGCTGCAGAGGGGCTGCAGGCTGGACACGCTTGCTCTGGCAGTGACCACACAGCCTCAAGCTCTAAGTGGCCAGACCCCTCTCCCAGTCTGGCCTGCTGGGCCTCTTGGCTGGTGATATCTCCCTGCCCAGAGCCTCTCCCCACACTTTGCTGGTCCCAGCTGCTCACCACACCCAGCTGCAGGCTGTGCTGCTTTGTCAGTCTCCAGCTCCTTGCGTTGCTTCTCTGTCCCTTTTGGCTCTCTGAGCACTGCCAGTCTGCTGCTCAACACAGGGTCTGCACTCCTTGGGCAGTCTGTGCCTGGCTCTGTTGCTGCAGGACTTCTTCTCCACACAGCTTGCACTGCTCTTAGCTATCTCTCAGCTCTCTCGTTGCTCAGAGAGACCCAGAACAATCCCAGCTCACAGGGAGGACGGGGCCTGGCCTCTTGCTTTCCTCACTGGCCTGTCCAACCTGTCAATCAGGCTGAGCTGGAGTGTTGGCTGCTTTCCATTGTCTCTGGGGTCTGTCAGTCTCAGGGCCCTGATTTCTCATGGACCCTTCTCCTTTTGATACTGGGAGCTGGCGAACCAAAAACTCCCCCAGAGTTTTAGTAAGGGGCTAACAGTCCCCTTACATGTTGATACAAAGTGATGCAGATCGGTGGGGAAAATTTGTACAACTCACACGCCTTATAGGATTCTAAGTTATCAAGTCAGGAGGAATACCTTAGAATCACTGTACCCAGCTCAATAGAGAGTGCCTTTCATTGTGCAGCTGTAAACAAAAAGCAAGGTCATACGTTAGGATGCATAAGAGAGCAGGATGGAGAATAAAATGGAAAATATTATGTCATCATATAAGTCAATGGTATGACTTGGTTTTGCTGGTATACTGTGTGTGCACAACTGGTTACCCTATATCAGAAAGGATATTACCGATTTAGAGCAGGTTCTAAGAAGGAAAAAGAATGTGACTCGGGACACAGAAAACCCATCTGAAGAGAGATTGAAAAGTTTGGCAATTTTCACCTTAGAGAAGAAAGAGGGGACATGATAAAAGTGTATAAACTAATTTATGACTTGGAAAAGATAGACTAGGCACTTTTGTTCCCCCAATCTCATAACACAAAAATTGTGTTGGGGACAAATGGCAAATTCAAAACTAATAAAGGGAAATATTGTCTTCACATGACAGTGGAACTCATTGCCATTGGATTTTGTTGAGGCCTAATATTTAGCAAGATTAAAAAAGGGATCAGACATTTATATGGATGATGATGATAACTTTTCCAACTCGGGATATTAATGCTAACAAATTTGGAAGGGGTATAAAACCTCATTTTTTCAGAGCATAAACCAGCCTCTAACTGTTAGGGATTAGGATGAAAGTATCATGGAGGCAGATTGTGCCACATCAACCTACTGAGGAGTTTCTTGCACCTTCTAAGTCAGGGATGGGCAAAATATGGCCCACGGGCTGGATTTGGTCAATGGGACTGCGATGATTGTAAGGGGGCACGGTAGTGCATGAAGTCTCTCCCGTGTAAGGGGCAGGTAGTGGCTAGAGGCACATAGCCCCAGAAGCAGCCATTTTGAGCAGTCTGGTGCTATGGCATGCAGGGAATCTGCCTGAGGGTCCTTCTGGGCTGCTGGCCTGGAGCCACCGAGGTCAGCACCTCCTGGCCACAGCTTGCTTCTAGCACCCCAGCCCCTCCCACACTCCAACTCCCTGCCGCAGGTCATCACCCAAACCCTCTGCACGCCCCTGCCTCAGAGCCTGCATCCCCTTACACCTCCCAGGCCAGAATCGCTTTCTGCATCCATACCCTCTCCCTGACCCTCACCCGCTGCTATTCCCCAACCCCAGGTCATAACCCAAACTCTCCACACCCCCTTCTGCACCCTTTCCCCAGGCCAGAATCCTCGGACCTCACACTCCAATCCTCTGCCCCAGGTCACAACCCCCTCCTTCATTCAATCTCCCTGTCAGACCCCACACCTTCTCTTGCATCCCAGTTTCTTAACCCAAGCTCCCTTCTGCATCCAACCTCTGTCCTAGACCTTGCAACCTCTCCATAGAAAAGTGCAGCCCTTGGCCACTTTCCAAAATCTTGTAATGCCCTCCCCCCATAAAAAATTGACCACCTCCTGTTCTAAGACATCTGGTGCTGATCTCCGTCAGGGACAAGATACTGGATTAAGTGGAACATGAGTCTGACCCGGTAATGCACTTTCTATGTTCCTATTTACACAATGACTTTCTGAATAAGATAGACTTTTAAATAGTTTTAATTGGGGATTTTAAGCAGTGGGTGGTGAAATGTTCATTTTATTGCTGACAGGAAAAAGTGTAATAGTTCTCAAATAGCAATGACAGAAGTGAATTAAGTTATTTTCCCTCTGTATCTCTAAAATTAGGCTTTTACTGCCTGCAGTGTAATAGTTTTCTTTTGCCTTGTAAATGCAATATCAATCTAGTTTGCTATAGAAATGTTTTCCTAATGCCTTTTTTTGTGTGCTTTTCATGCTGTGAACAGCTGATAGGTGTTCTTGTGAAAGGTAAATTGTAGGAAATTCATATTTATAGGGATGCTGGCAGCAACTTAAGAGAACTCATGTTTGAATTGTAGCATCCATTTTTTAGTGAAAAACACTGCTAAATCAATAGTCTTTTTGAGGTTGGATGGGACAATGAAATAAAACGTAATCTTTTCCCCCCTTCTGATTTATCTCAAGTGAATTATTTAATATTAGTCTCCAGAGGTATTTATTGCTCCCAAAGGAGAATGGTAAATCAGTTTAAACACAAAGATTAATCACAGGTACTTTGATAGTCTTGTTTGTGCTAAAACATTATTTTTTTCTTTTAAATATTCTATTATAGACTTTATCCTGAAGGAAACTTCCAAATATATTGAGTCAATTTTTCCATTTTGTGTACCAGCAGTGGGGAATGAGACTGAAGTGGAAAGAAGAGACAGATTTATTAAATGGGTGGGTCAGTGAAGTAAAATACTGAAGCATGTGTTTAAACCCATTCCTCTTCAGGACACCACATAAGCACATGATTATATTTTTAAGGTTGTGTTTGTCATTGACATCAGAGGGAATTTGCCTTTGTCTGTCTATGCACAAAGACTGTACCAATGTAATTACATCAATTTAAGACTATCTTACGCTGATTTAGCTTAAGTTGATAAGGAATGAACTTAAATGAAATCAGCACCGGGCACTCCTAAATTGATCTAAGTGTCTCCACACAAGACAGAGGTGCTGATTTAACTAATTCAATTTCCAAACCACTTTAATGAAATCGGTACAACTTTTGATCTGGAGGAGTGTGAGTGCAAGTTAAGGGACTCCATGTTCCTTCTTTCTTACTAGCTTCCTTCTACCTTTGTGGTCTGCCTGAATGTGTTAGAGAAACTTAAGATGGGAGTGGTGAGCAGGCTGTTTTCTCACTCTTTTCCCTGGTCCACAAGCACTATGCTAAAGTGACTCTAAAACACAGAGCAATCTGTTTACTCCTCCAGCCAGATTTCTGTTACATGATGGTGCCTGTTCCCTTTCCCCAGTTTTGCAGTCAGACAGCATGTTGGGGAGGGTCCTAATCATCATAGTTTGAACTATGGTTACCATCACCCTGGTTTCTAATGGACCTGAGTGGTTTTTGTAGTGCCATCTTGATTAAAAGATCTGTCGCACTGCCACCAGTGCAATTTCCCCTCTCCTTGGGATACATTAGAGCAGTGGTTCCTAAAGGTTTTATTAATGTGACACACCAACCTGTAATAGGGCTTATTTTACAATCTTTACCCTGCCCTATTGCACTTGGAGGATGAACCTGACCCACATTCATCCTGCAGTGGTGACTCCTGTCCTGTGATGCTGGGCTTGCCTCCCCACTCCAGGCGTTGGCAGCCTTGATTATGAGATCGCAGCTCCTGTGTGGCTCTGTGACTTCATGTAAAATGTGTGTGTCAAACATTTTAGCAATAATTAGCTTCAGTGGGCAGTAAGACCAATTTTGTTGGTGAGGCGGGAGCCAATAGATGAATTTCCTGTGTCTTGGAGGAAAATTACCCCAAGATCCTAAATTACCAAGGCGTGGGTGCCTTGGTCCCCCGCTCTCTCAGCTGCCTCTGCCTGCTGCTGCTCTATCTGCTCGATGAGGCCAGCGCTGGGTAAGTGCGGGTGGGGCTTCCGGCCAGCGGGGCTGGGCTTGGGCCGCTTCTCGTGGGTGGGAGCACCGTTCCACCAGCACTGCCGCACTCCCATCGCCCCGCAACACTACGCTCTCCCATCCCCCTAACACAGTGATTCTCAAACTTTCTGGCCCGTGGTCCACCTGGCTCAATGCAAACCTTTCCATGGACCACCAGATGCTAATGGAAACTTACCGTTAATTACATAATTATGCCCAAGCCATTTTGCTAGTGCTGCAGCTAGGGAGAATGGTTTAATTTAACCAGTAAGAAAGGAAATATTAATTTAAATTATTAAGCCGATTAAGCACTTTAACTTTGTTAGTTTATCAAACTTAATTTTATATAAAGTAAAATATTAATTTATGTCCAACACAAAAGGTTCCCATGGTTTTTTTGTTTATGGCAGGGGTGGGGAGCCTTTTTTTTGGATGGGGCCACTGACCCACAGAAAAATCAGATGGGGATCACACAAGTAAGAAGCAAAAAAAAAAAAAAAAAAAAAATCCCTCCAAAACCCCCCACCTTTCACTGATGTGGCCCCGCAACCGAGACATGTCACTCTTCTGGCACTCTAGTCCAATTGGGGGAAGAGGAGGGACAGGGAGGACTGAAGTTCAGGGCTTCCTATAAACCAGATTTACCCTTCTGGGGTTCTGGAGTTAGTGGATTTTGTGGATCCCCCCCAGGCTCTGGGGTTGGGACAAAACACGGGGGTTTCAGTGCGTGGGACAGGGCTGCCAGTGAGATGAATGGGGGTGCAGAATCTGGGCAGGAGGTGGGGTGCAGGAGGGTGTGAGATCTGGATGGGAGGTAGGATACAGAAGCAGGCTGGGAGTAGGGTGTCTGGCCAGGGGGAGGGGGTAAGAGCAAAGTGCAGTGTGTGTCCAGAAGGGAGAGTGAAGGAGCAGGAGAGGGTGCAAGGAGCAGGGTGGAGATGGGGTGTCTGTCCAGCGGGGAGGGTGCAGGAGTGGGCTGGAGGTGTGGGGTCTCAGAGGGGGTATGTGTGAGGGGACTGGAGGTGTATGGTCTAGGCATGAGAGGAAGGGGAGCGCTTACCTTTCTTCATGCCCAGCACTTCCCTTGAGCATGGCCTCCCACTGCGCCCAGTGGCTGAATTCTGGCCAGTGAGAGCAGCAGGGAAAGCCTCCAGGCAGCATGCCTGCATGCTGCTGTTCCCTAGCCAGGGGAGGAGGAGGGGCAGTGCTTCTTCCCCGCGAGCCAGATTGCACAGCAAGGCTTGTGGCTTTCTCTTCCTCTTCAACAGGAAGCTAGTGCTGGCATTCCAACCTCATGGGAGGGAGGGAGGCCAAAGCTGGAGCGCCAGCATAGGCTCCCTGCTGCAGGAGGAAACAGGGGCTGAGCTTGAGCCATGGACCCACTGCCCTAACATAGTCCCCTCATGCTTACTTGGGGGATCAAAGAGGGGTGTATTCTCACCCTTCGCACTCCTGCATATGGGCCTACTAGTAGACCAGAGGACTGTAGCTGGCACTCAACAAGTGATCCTTAGTTGGCTCGTTTGACTCCAGCTCAAAGGAGAGCTTCTTTAATTTTCAGGTTGCAGTGGGGAAGGTCTGAGTTGGATATTAGGAAAAACTATTTCACTAGGAGGGTGGTGAAGCACTGGAATGAGTTACCTCGGGAGGTGGTGGAATCTCCATCCCTAGAGACTTCTAAGCCCCAGCTTGACAAAGCCCTGGCTGGGATGATTCAACTGGGATTGGTCCTGCTCCTGAGGTCTCTTCCAACCTTATGATTCTCTGATTCTTTGCTCTTGCATGGAGGAGGCAAGATTCTGAAAGATCCTTTTGAGAGGATGTTGAAATCCAAAGGAGTCCTGAACTGCACACAATCACTATTTTGGTGAATTCAGCCAAAAGGTTGTACTCTGAAAAGACTCCCATCAACTTCAGTGGGATTGTAGTAGGTCCTGAAGCATTAACTGTTTTGCAGCAAGCTCTGGATGAGGATTCTCATTGGATCACAAGTAGGTGAAGCAGGCGTGGGCCAGCCTCTGCTTCATTTCCAGTTACGTTTTGATGTCTCCTTGGAAGTGGTCACCTAGAGTATGTCTAGACTACATGGCTCCGTCAACGAAACCATGTAGATTAGTTTACTCGACAAAGGGAAATGAAGGGGCGATTTAAATAATTGCCGCTTCATTTAAATCAAAATGGCCACTGCGCTGTGCCGATCAGCTGTTTGTCGGCACAGCACAGCAGTCTAGACTTGGAGCTGCCAACTCCAGAACCCTTTGTCGGCAGATCCTGTAAGCCTTGTTTCACGAGGCATAAAGGATCTGCTGACAAAGAGTTCTGAGGTTGGCAGATCCCCGTCTAGACTGCCACGCTGTGCCGACAAACAGCTGATCGGCACAGCGCAGTGGCCATTTTGATTTAAATGAAACAGCGATTATTTAAATCACCACTTCATTTCCCTTTGTCATCCTGCCTCATCTACATGGCTCCGTCGACACACCCCTAGATAGTTATGAACAGGCTCAGGAGAGGAGGATCCTCTTGTGAAGACTAGAATTCCAGGAGCTTCAGAACAAATACAGGCTCATAGCTGCTCCTATTAAAGGTGAGTAATTTCTTTGGGAGGCTTTGCATGATGCTCTTTAGAGCTCCCATGATGAAATGAGCATCCTTTTAGAGCCTAATAAGCTTGTTATCTTTCCTGTAAAGGATCATCCAGCCCCTCTAAGTGATGATAGTTCCCAAGGCCTGACTGAACAAGAGGAATAGACCTGGGCTTGGGAAGCAAGGCCCATCCCTGCTTCCAGTGAGCAAAATTTCCATTTGCTATAACCAATGTGGGAGAGGAGGGGGAGATTACCAAAGGCAGCTGGGTGCGATCTATGATCTCATTAGTATATTTATGGATTTACAGTGTTTTCCAAATTTCCACTGATTTGTGCCATCTCTCATCAGCCAGAGATGCAAGAAACAGTGTGGCTAGACACACATCAAAACCATGTGCCAGTCAAGGATTGCTTCGCAGCAGTCTGTGCTCTGTTGTCTGTGATGACAAAAGTCTTTGATGGGGAGTTATGATTTTCTGCATCCAGTCTTAGATCTGAAGAGGTTCAGCTCCAAGTGTAGAATACAGAAAAATCAGCATGGAATCACCCTGGAAAATTAGATCAGTGGTGAAACCTGGAGAATTGCTAATGTCCATAGTTCTAGCAGTCACCGGTCAGCATATTCTGATCTCCCTACCTGAATGTGCTCAGCTGAGGAGCACACAGAGCCTGTTTTCCTATAGGGACCTTGCTGTCACGTAGGGTATTTCTACAGTACACGGCTATTTTGGGAAACCAGCGGTATCCTGAAATAGCTACCCTGCACCTACACATGTGGCCCGCAGGGCACAAGTTGAGTAGCCCTGATTTACAATATTTTACATTAACATGTCCTATGACAGGGGTGGGGAACTTAAGGTCCAAGGGCTGAATGCAGCCCCCAGCTTTGCCTGGATCCGGACTCTGAGGCTTGGGGCTCCTCCTAGCATTGGGGAGCTCATGCTGGTGATGGTTTTGTATTGTTTCTCACTTGTGTGCAGTCCCTGACTGATTGTCTGTGGGTCAGTGACCCCAACCCAAAAAAGCTTCCTCACCCCTTTCTTATGGAAACATCCAAAATGCTGGCATAGAAGGGCTAGTTACAAGAAAAATATGCAGAAACCATCTCTTTTAGAAGCCAGATGTTTGAGAGGTGTATTTTATTCTAATAAAATTAATGAAAGCACCATTGGAGCAAATTAACATACTCATTAAGAATGACTGCCACTAATACCAAGAGATGTGAATTTATAATGTAAATATAAGGATAGTTGAATATCGGTCTTGTATTCAGAGTTAAAATTGTAGTTAACCATGTTTACATGATATTGACACTTAGGTGTTTTATAAAAGTCTGTAGTTAAAATATAGTGGTGTGGCTGGCTCATTGGTGAGCTACTATGCTAAAATAATTGAAGCATTGACAATAACTCAGTAAAGAAGAAAGTTGTATTTGTTTATTCATTTATCATTCATGAAAGAGAAATCATAATCATATTTGTTTGCAGACATTTCCCTGCATGTGAGGTTTATTAGGGGTAGTAATTACAACTGATGAAAGAAATAAGAGGATTATTTTCAATTAGTTTATATGACAGTGCACATGACACTGAATATAGGCTTATAGCTCCCACAAAACTTGCCACCTTTCTAGTGCAAAGCATACTTTTTAAGTTTTGCTTTCTATAATATAAATATAGATGTATGTACATAAAAAAGAACCTTCCATACCAAAACAAGAGAGTCCACTGTATACACATTTCTGCTCGAGGGGAAAGGATGAAAGAACAAAAAACGTGAGTGACAGATTAGACACATTACTTAATGCACTCAGGGTATGTCTACGCTACAGGATAAGGTCAAATTAAGATATACAACTTCAGCTACGTTAACTGTGTAGCTGAAATTGAAGTACCTTAATTCAGCTTTTGGTGCTGTCCACACTGCAGGAAGTGGAAGGGAGAACACTCTCCCTTTGACTTCCCATACTCCTTGTGGAAGCAGGACTACTGGCATTGACCGGAGTACCCCTCTCAGTTCAAATTGGTGTATCTTCACTAGACCTGCTAATTTGAATCCTAGAAGATTGACAGTGGCAGCTTCAATCTTCTCTGTAGTGTAGACATACCCCCCAGATACTCCAGCGACAGATATAGAATAAAACCCACTATAGAGTAAAATGTAATAAAAGTTTCAGCACTTCATCTGCTACTGTACGACAGTTTTGCTATTATGAGAGATTAGTTATGCAAGGTACACTAGGGACCTAAGAGTGATGTCATTTAAAACTGACAAGAAATCAAAACAGATCTAGACAAAACAGGCAATGCTTTATTATTGTAGCACACTATATAGTCTTTAATGGTTTATAACTGTCATTTGAGCAAGTGAATAAATTAGACATCTAGAAGCAGAGAGAGAAAATACATGTGGGGAGTATTCAAAGAAGGGGGAGGGGGGTAAACTTAAGTCCCAAAATATCACATGTAGGTAAAATAGGATAAATAACATAATCCTTTCACAATGACCCATTGCACACAAGTAAGCACCCTTTTCTCTGCTTCAGCATTCACTATATTCCTATCAATAAAGGAGACTGTTCCATATGAAGTTAGCCTTCTAGAAACAGTTTTTGCCATTTCCATTTCAAGAGTCTGATGTCAACAATCTATATTTGAGTAATGAGGAATTCAGTACATTCTGAAGCAAGCAGCTAAACGCTTTAAAGCTTGATCCTTTTGACCACATTAGTATCAGATGAAGAAAAGTTGGGTTTTTTTTTAATATTCAGATTCCTCACCACTAATTTTTGTTTAATTCCTTCTCTTTTCACATACAATGAATTACCTACAAATCAATTTAAAGGAAAAATTATGAGTGTTCCACAGTGTAGCCTGGAGATATTTTCAAAAAGAACATTATGCCATAGACTGGCATAAACTCATAGGTCCCCTCCATTCCTTAGAGCAATCTGTGGGATTTAATGAGCCACAGATTTTTTTACATTTTATTTTGAATTTGACTTAGCATTTTATGAGGCAGAGTCTGGTAATTCCCATTAATTTTTTTAATAGTCATATGAACTTTCTTGCATGCACAGCTTATAGTTAATAAATTCCTCTGATTTCCATAAAATATTAAGGGTAGGCCATTGTTATAATGATTTTTTTTAATCCCGACTGCTACACTTCAATCAGTTCTAGATATGCAATGCATTAAATAGCTGTATAAAATGTTGGTGCTACAATAATTTTTTTATAGTTAGGGCTGGTTAGGAAAGGAGCTTATGCAAGAGGCGTTAATTGCCATGGTTAATTATTTAAAAATATATAGATTTCTTACTAGTTATCTGAATGTGAAACTCATTAACTATTTAATACATTCATGTAATAGTCTTGTTTAGCAAAGTGTACAAAAAGATTCCGGTCAGGCTACACTGGAATATTGAATCACATCAAGCAAGAAAGGATCGCGACTCATCTTATTTTGCTCAGAGGTTTCAAATACACAGTTCTTGTGAATCTTTCTACAGAATAAATGTGACCCAGTTTATTAAATGAAATATCTGCACATTATTGTGAGCATCCTTTTGTTTAGACAAATACCCTTTGGTGAATTATTTCCCACAGAATGCTCTGAGATAGTTATAGTCTAGGACATTTGTTACTAATTTATCTACAGTTTCCCTCTTTGGGGTTTAGTTGGCAGCCCAAAGCAGTTGGAGTGTCCCTCCAGAGATAGTAATTCCCCTTGTCACAGATGAATCTGCAGGGCGCAAAGCCAGCGTAGCCAGCAGAGTGCAGGGAGTAACAGGGACTTTGACAGGTGCTGGCATGCTGTGACTGCTGGCTGCAAGCAGTGCGATTTAGAACAATCCTGAAGCTGCCCTAAGTTTTTTTGTGGTGTTCCTTTCAACTCCACCTGGCTCAGGATCAAAGTTTTGTGGAAAGACACGTTCACGCCCTTCCCCTTTTATTTTTCATCTGCATTGAGGGCTGAACCCCACTGAGTTTTATGAAATATCCATGACTTAGTACCGTATCATTCTAATATTTGGTGTGCTCTGTAATGGAAACTAGTCATTGTAAGAGGATAAACATGATCTAATTTCTTCTGTAGCAATGATCCTGTGCCCTATGGCAGTGGCTCTCAACCAGGGCTACCTCTGGAGGTCTTCCAGGGGATACATCAGTTGATCTAAATATTTGTCTACTTTTACGACAGGCTACATAAAAAGCGCACAAAGACGCCCCAAAGTAAAATTTCATACAATAATTTGTTTATACTGCTCAATATACTATATCTGTGTTTCTCAATCTGGGAACTGTGATATAGCAGTTTTTCAGGAACAGTGTACTGTGACATTTTTGTATTTTTATGTCTGATTTTTAAGTAAGTAGTTTTGAAGTGAGGTGAAACTTGGAGTTTCAAGACAAATCAGGCTTGAGAGGGATAGGTTGAGAACCACTGTCCTATGGGTCTGCTTTTTGAAAGAACTTGAAGAACCCAGAGCCAAAGAGGAAAGCTCCATCTAGACTGCACCAGGCGTTCTGAGGCAAAAGTAACTAGACCTGGAGTGAGCAATAATTTTTGAACGGGGGCCACTTTTTAAATTTTTAAAGTGTTCACGGGCCACCCCTGAAGGGGTGGGGTGTTCAATAAAAGGGGCAGAGCCGTGGATGGAAGGGCGGAGCCTTTAAATAGCAGGAGTTGAAAGGGCTCATGCCATCCCTGAGGCTCTCAGGCATCACGTTAGCTGGAGATGGGAGCTGCAAGCCCTTTCAATTCCTGCTACTTAAAGGGTTCGCTTCTCCCAGCCTCGCTGCTAGTGTGTTACCTGGGAGCCAGGGATGCAAGAGCCCTTTCAATTGCTTTCAACTGCTTCTATTTAAAGGGCTCGCGCCTTCCCAAGGGCTGTTCCTGACAGCCACGGGGAAGGCACAAGCCCTTTAAATAGAAGCAGTTGAAAGGCCTCACGAGTCCTTGGCTCCCAGGCAATGAGCTAGCATGGAGCCAGCGCTGCGAGCCCTTTCAATTGCTTCTTTGTATAGGTCTGGTGCCCATTGGGTGGCTGCCAGGCAACCCAGCTGCTTGGGAGGCGTGAGCCCTTTAAATAGAAGCAATTAAAAGGGCTCACAGCTCCAGCGCTACTAGTGCATTGCCTGAGAGCTGGAGAAGCATGAGTCCTTTTAACTGCTTCTATTTAAAGGGCTTGTACCTTCCCCACACCTGTCAGGTGTGGCCTTGCCTGGCAGCCACATGGAAGGTGCGAGCCCTTTAAATAGAAGTAGTTAAAAGGACTTGCGCATGGTTCCTAGGCAATGAGCTAGCAGCTAGGCAGGAGCTGTGGACCCTTTTAATGGCTTCTATTTAAAGCAATTGACCTGGATAACATGATTGTAGTCTCTTACTTCAACAACCAAAGGAGTACCTGGAGCACAAGGCTAGCTTAAGAAGTAACCGTGCCAAAGAACTGGGTAAAACGGGACCTTCTGCCAATTACGGTCAGTCACTTTACAGCTAAACTACCCAAGCAAATGTTATACGGGAATAGGAGCTGACGCTATAAATTTTTCTGTTGGAGTGAAAATTATGGGTCACTTCATATGAAGTCCCACGTTATGTGTAAGTTGTACTTTCAGAGTTGAATCCATTTAATTTGGAGTACCCGCTAAGAAAGCAGTTGCCTGGGGTTAGAATGGGGATTGCAAGATCGGAGAGTTAAGTATAAATCCTTTGGATTCAGAGTGGCTTTTACCTAGTCGGTGAGATAGAGCAACCCTTTCTAGCTGGTGATTCCCCATATAGAAACTAAATGGAGAGACCCAACATTTCCTTTTCACTCTTTAACTGTTCTTTCATTTTTTATATTATACTCTCTCCACATGCCGTGCTATCGAAGCTGAGATCAACAGAGGCACTTGCACAGAAGCCTAGTTGGTGTAAACAAGGCTGATAAAAGGATGTTCTCTTGAGGGCCTTGCTGTTTTGAAATTTACTCCTTGCCACACTCTGGCCCAAAAAGAGTCTGACTCTGATAACCTTCACGGCAAGCTGCAAAGCTCGTATTTCCGCCTGCTCCAGGCACCTGACAGTGGAGCAGAGTACTAATGGGGTGAACTGATGGAGAAGTGTGGTTTTAGCTTTGTATTTGTGTGTTGCTGGTTATGGGCCATACCCATATTGAATGGCACTACTGCATTTGACTTAGGTGCTATTTTTCAAGGGCACTTTTAGGTTGTGTCACGGGTGTTTTGTGTATCAATAGGCAGTCTTCTGCACAGGTTGGGCGCATATCTAAATAAACTTTTATTCTGTAATACTTCCATTTTTTCTTTTTAACAAATATCTGTAGCTGGCATACTCCACTGTTGATTAGTTTTTTATTTACTGGTTGGTGATGTATATACCTATGCATACTTTAAATTTCTCCAATAGGTCTATTAGATTTCATTTCTGTTTATTGATGCATTCTCCTAACTTAACGTACCATGTTTTGTGCCTGTTTAGTTAACATTTTTCTTAGTACTAGCATGCTCTTTACACAAATGTTTTTGATGTCAGTCCATTATCACAGCACCTCTGTACTTGTGCTCGACTGCTGCACATGCTGCCATTACAAGATCTGGAGAAATTCTTCCTACACGTGATATCAGAGCTGTACAGTCAGCACTTTGATATCCCATTTCTAATATACCCATCAGTTCTGCATAGCTCATCGAATAGTCTCCTGTTGTTTTTTACTGCTGGTACCCATCATTCTTTGAGTGCTTGCTCATGTCCATTGCATGGTATGTGTATGCATACTGTGTGCACCGTTGCGAGAGATTTTCCCTAATGGGGCAGTGATGGGGTCAATAGACACCTACTAGCAAACTCCTTCTCCTGCTCCCACCTCAAAGAGGGCAGAGAAAGTATTATATACCAACAAAACGATATGAATACCTGTACTTGCATTCCCCCCTTGGGAGTGACTGGTGATATCTGCAGTGAATGAAAGAGTCTGGCACAGCTGGCCAAGTGCTACTCTCAGTCAAAAAGATCCTACAAATCAAGGTGGTTTTGGAAGAAAGATTTATTGCACAAGTAGCCACCAACTGTACATTGTTAATCAGCAAGCTTTGCTGGGGAGACATCTTAATTAATGGGACTCCCTGAATAAATTCAAAGACTCTCTGACCAAAGAGTCAAGACAGGAGTTTATGGCCCTCCTAGAAGAAAGTAAGAACACAGGTAGGATCTCTTTCCAGCTGGCTTTGGACTAGGGACGTTAAAATGTAAACGTAAAATGTAAAGCTTTCCACTCCTCAGTGAATGGAAGATCAGTGTTCTCCCTCTAATGATGGCCTGATTTCTCAAGGGGTTGGAAAGCCTCTCGCCTCAGGTTCTCAAACCAACACCCTCCCTCCACCATGGAACTTCAACTTGGTCTGTTTGAGGCTTATGGGCCCTCCCCTTTAAATTGTTAGCATCGTGCCTCTCTCCTGGAAGGCAGCCTTCTTGGTGGTGGTCACCTTGGCCAGAAGGGTATCTCAGATCAAGGTGCTTATGTCAGAACCACCTTACATAGTGTTCTTCAAGGACGGGGTTCAAATTCATCCCCCATCTGGTCTTCCTGACAATGATTGGTGTCACATTTCCCTAACAACCAGGTCATTTTTCTCTGCCATCTACCAAAAACCTCACAAAAGCTCCGAGGAACAACTTCATACATTAGGCGAGCTCTTGCCTCTTATACAGAAGGGATATTCTGCAAATTCATGCAGCTCTTTGTATCAGTAATGGAGAGGATGAAAGGGATTCTTGTGTAAACTCAAATCTCATCCTGGCTGACTGCCTCTCTTTGGGCTTGCTATGAGCAGGTGAGTGTCCCTCCTCCAGCAATTATGACCATTCATTCCACAAGAGTCCAGGCTTCATTCTTGCACAGGTACCATTCCAGGACACATGCAGAGCTGCAACCTGATTACTGATTCATATCTTCATGTCCCACCACACCGTCACCCAACAGGCCCAAGACAGTGCCAGTTTTGGGAGCGTGGTATTTTAATCAGTGAGTTACCTAGCATGGAATGGACATGAGCAGCCACTCGAAGAAGAAAAAAGCTGTTACTAACCTTTAGTAATTGTCATTTTTTGAGATGTTGCACCTGTAATTCCATGGCCCACCCTTTTACCTGTCTGTCAGGCTATGTCTAGACTGCAAGCCTCTTTCGAAAGAGAGCGTCTAGACTGCACATTGAACTTTCGAAAAAGCGGCTTGCTTTTTCGAAAGAAAGCATCCAGTGAGTCTGGATGCTCTCTTTCGAAGAAGCCCTATTTACATTGAAGAACGCCTTCTTTCGAAAGAGGAACTTTCGAAAGAAGGTGTTCTTCCTCATGAAATGAGGTTTACCGCCATCGAAAGAAAAGCCGCGTTCTTTCGATTTAATTTCGAAAGAACGTGGCTTGAGTCTGGACGCAGGGGAAGTTTTTTCGGAAAAAGGCTACTTTTCCCGAAAAAACCCCTGAGTCTGGACACAGCCTCAGAGTTACTGGCCTGAACAAAAAAAAAATGGGTATGAGGTCAGTAATGCCCCTTACACTGGTGCTTATGCACTTGGCTGCAGAGTGTTCTAGAACTGGCCCAATGGATATCACTAAGGGAAAAATCTCTGGCAGCAGTGCATGCGGCATACACACACTTTCCATGGCATGGACATGAACAGCACATCTCAAAAAACAACAGTTACAAAAGGTAAGTAACTGCTTTTTAAACCCTTATTACTCTTTGAGGAGATAGAATATACCTATCATTCTGCTTCCTAATACCAAAAAAAAAAAAAAAAAAAAGTCCCTGGCTAAGGCACTTAGAAGTTACTTATGGAGTACAACAGCAACTTAATCAAATAAAAAGAATACTAGTGTAAAACCGTTGTGAACTAGAATAGGGTTAGGAATAAACAATCTGCTTGTGAACCTCTTAGTTTTGCCTAGCTGAATCAGTCCTGGGCAGGTGCTCTGTAGTTTCCCAGTGCCCTTATAAAACAGATCTGTAGAGTTTCTCCTATTGTTCAGGCTGTACGTGCCAATTATTGGGAAACTGGAGTTGTTTCACACGTTATCGCTGTAAATCCTAAACTGTAACATCACAGCTACAAATTCACTACATTTATTTTTTTCTTCTGAGCGTGTGATGTTTTTCTTAGTATTGGACATTTTAGTAGCTCATTTATCATATTTTTGAATATATATGCATGTTCTGTTGTTTACAAACCAGACTTATCACGCTGCATATAAACATCAGGTTCACATCTGAGCTTCTGCAAAGTTCAGGGGAGTTCATCGAGGGTGTGTGTTCAGTCTGTCTCTCTTCAGCCTTCCTTCCTTAACGTAATGTAGCATGTGTATAACTGTAACTAGAAAACAAAGGAACCAAAATTGAACATAATGAGACATTTAAAATCCATTAAAAGGTCTGAACTGGAAATTATATGTGAGCTTTGAAAGCTATTCTTAAAAACAGAATTGAGATGCAGTTCAGTTGTTGCTCCACACGGTGTCACAGTTGGTCTTTTTGTCTACTCAATATTTCTTTCTGCTTGTAGATGAAGGCATTTACAAAGCTGGTGGAAAACGATGTGAAATGTGGGGGGCAGTGGAAATCCAAGAAGATGAAGACACTCGGATAGAAGTTCCAGTGGATCAGGTAATCTTTACATTTTGAACAAATGACTAACTTAGAAAACAAATCTTGCATTATTGATTTTGTTGCTTCCTTTGATTCCTGTTGAATTTTTTTACAGGGTTCATTTGTAATGTTCACTGGCAGCATTGCACACAATGCCCGCACACTGCCCTTAGCTACTCATTCCCTGCACTCTGAGCTACCCCCCCATCACACACAGCCCCTAGCTGCTCCTCTTTCTACCCCTTGAGCTACTGTCTCCTGGCACCCTGAGCTGTTTTCAAGTGTTTTAAGATGAGCCCTACCACCTATGAGTTACAAGTATTGGTTAAGCCTCCTCCCTGCCAAAACCAAGACAGGCTGGGTGGCCTGTTAGGGTGAATCAAGCTGGAGTTCAAATTGTCTCCTTGAGCCTGCCATATGGAGTTGGCTTGAATCCTGTTGGCCCCTGCCCCCCAACTACACTGCAACTATACCCAAACCCGTCTAGCCCCAGCCTAGACTCCCATGACTCCCCATTCCCCCACTAGGACCTTGAGTTTTTATAGCGTATTTGGGGAGGGGCTACTGCATAGTTCTGACTGATTGCCATTGAGCTTGCTTGAATTCAAGCAGTTTTACCAGGTGTCCTGTATTCAGCATAGGGCAATACAGTCTCTCTAGTTGCAACTATTATTGTTGAGAGAGAAGCAGCCTTTGTGAGGGTTATGCTTTTGTGGATTTAATTACTGTTAGGATAGAACAATACCTCTTGCCCCATCAAGTTCATCTGTGTTTCTTGTGGCAGCCTGAATTATCCTGTCTTAGTCTTGGATGTCTAATAGTAAATTAGTGAGATCATCAGTCCATTTACTGACCTCCATAGAGGCTTTCTATGGGCATTTTCTGGAGCATTTGACAGCAATACATTCAGTCATCAGGAGCTGTCTGGTTCTAATGTTCATCTTTCATATTGCTTGTGAAAGATGCCAACTTGACAGCACTGAAGACTGAAGTCTTACTTAACCCCTATAGTGGTACAGTACAAGCAACAGCTAGGTAAACTTACGTATACTGCCCTACCCACGTGCCTCAGCACAACCTGATGGGGACCTTCTTTAGGGAGGAGAGAATAGTTTGTGTGATTTGCCAATTTAGCACTTGGCCTCTTTGCTGAGGTTGCCAACTAGTGCTGATGGCTTTTTAACTCAAAAAACGAAACAAAACAAAACAACAACAACAACAAAAACCAAAACCACTAAGTTTGTTTTGCAAAGGTTGCTGTACATCCATCAGATAATGCCACCATGTTCTCCAGCCACCCGAACTGAAGTGGTTAGGATGCTGTTTACTTGAGTCGTCTTCTCTGTTTTATCATATATAGCATACAGTTGAACAGATGCCAGATTAGCCATTGACTAAACATAGTGCGATGTGTAGACTAGATGCATGCTTTTATACTTCACTGCAAAATCTTGTATTCCAGCTGAGTGCATTAAAATGGCTGCCTTTACTTTACTCTCAGCTAAATGCTAGTGGGTATTGAAAATCAAATGAGAAAAAACAGTTTTTCCCTTAAACTACATATTTCGTCTGTTTTACTCTAATAAACCAAGACTGTAGGCTCCAAATGCAAAATACATGATGCCTTTGTGTAGAATACAGGCTTTCTCTAAGCTTCACACTTCACTGTTTGCATCATTGTGCCAGCATCGGTAGGAGTGGGGGCAATGCCATGAAATCAACTGGACAAGGGGGTGGGAGAAACAGTTTATTTAGTAAGATGTTTTCACTACTCAGTGCTGGGAACCAATATAATAGGGGCTTTGTCAGGTAAACTTGAAATACTAACCTAATATGTGAACATGAGGTGCTCTTTTAAATGTGGCTATTAGTATTAATTAACTTTTTCTGACAAGAGTTTGGATAAGGTTTCTTCACATTATAGTGCTGCTATTGTTTAATATATGTAAAGCACACTAATACAATGTTTTGTTAAAAAACAATAAAAGGAAAACACCTTTAATCCCCCCCCCCCCCATAAGCAGAAAGAATCTGGCTCTTTTTTGTCTGCCTCCCACACTGGACTCCCTAAGGAGGTAAAATGGCAGGACTTAAGCCATATATCAAATTAACTGTTCTCATATCCCAAGATAGGAACCAGGAGATTTCCAATTACCCTTCTTGTTCTCCTAAATTAGGCAGTGTCCCCAACAGGTGGCTCCAGCCCTAGTTTTTAATCAGGAAATTTAAGTAGGAGCTGGAGCCAGATCCTTAAAGGTATCAAGGTGCCAAACTCCTACTGAAATCAGTGGGTTTGAGATGCCTAAATACCTGTGAGGAAATGGATCAGGACTGCCTTCACTTTAAAAATCATTAAAATAAATCTGATTGGGAGGTTTCAGATTTTTGGTAGCTCCAGAGTGTAAAATGTTATCGTGGTGACATAGAATCTGGCATAATTTAAATATAAATAATGTGCAATATATCCAAAAGATTTCCGTGTTGTGTGCGCACTTTATTCTCCTATCTCTTTTCCTTTGAAATCTTTATAATGATGTGCAGGAAGATAGTCTAGTTTGTCCTGACCTGTGTGACAATGTCAGATGCTCCCAGAGCTGCAGTCTTTGCCACCCAACTATCCAGCTTTGTAAATATAGATGTGGCTTTTCATTAATGCTATCTCAGTGCCCCTAATGACTTTACATTTCCTGGAGATGTGATAGGAGCTAAAAGTCTATAACTCACTGAAGTATTATTTGTGTAGTAAGAGTATGTCATAAGTAACAGAAGCATTGCAACTTCTATTCACTGTTTTATTTCTAAAGTAGAAGTTTTGTGAAGGAGACCTGAATTTCACCCCAGTGAACAAGTCTCTCTACCTGTTGCCAAAGGCAAAACCAGTTATTTTTGTGTTGGCAGCTCTGAGACATCCCTTGATTATAAAGGCCAGACCTTTTCATGAGGAAAAATTGTACTTTACACCAGTTTCTCTCTATTCTCTAAGGGTATGTCTACACAGTGGGGCTATTTCGAGATACTAGAAGTATCCTGAAATAGCTACTCCGCATCTTTTGAATGCGCTCGCTATTTCAAGATAGGGTGTCCGCTATTTTGAGATCTATTTTGGCATCCCTGTAACTCTCGTTCTATGAATGTTAAGGGATGTATCGAAATAGCTTGTCATTTTGATATTTGGCTCTGTGTAGATTTGCCACATTTTGAAATACGCTATTTCAAAATTCAATCAAAATAAGATACGCAATTTGCGTAACACAAATTGCATATCTTATTTTGAGTTTAGAGTGCTGTGTAGATGCACCCTAAAATCAGCAAGCTTCTCAAAATGGTACTTACTCATAAACTTTCTAGGAGGTCATGCAGAGGAACGAGCAATGATGTGTTAAAATAAAAACTTTTACTTAGATCTTCTGTTTACTGATTACTGGACAGGTCAGCATGTAATAAAGAATCTTTGTTCTCTTGTTGTTTTTGTTTTTTTCGGATCCATTGACTTATACCCTCAGGACTGGGGTGTGTGTGCATGTGCTTGTGCATGCGCATGCACGTGTGTGCGTGAGAGAGTGAGCGAGAAAGCAAGCAAGTGTATAATTGTCCTTTGGTTGATTGCTGCTGAGAAAGAGAACAGATTTTCCTTTGGCTCAGGAAATTGTGGGATAAGGATTTGAGTCCTGGATTTATGGATATATGTGATTTTATGTGTATATGAGAGGTGGTATAAAATCAACTCTGATTTCCCCTTTGTAATATACCCCACCCAGAAAAATCCTCAGACTTTCAAATCTGTAGATTTAATTCTCATTGCCTGTTGAATTCTTCTTGAAAACTGTATAAGTAAAGTTAAACACAAATTTGTTGAGACTTCAAAGTAGCTCCTTTTGAAACATTTGCCAGCTGTCTAACATTTCATTTTCCTATGTCTGCCCAATAAATCACATTGATCCATAAAATTGGAAATGTAGATGTTTTAACACTGACTCAGACTGTCACTATTTAAAAATAGACACGATTCCCTGCTAGTGAAACAGATGAAGGAAAACATATCCTTGACCCTCTGAGCTAGCGTGGCTACTTCTCAAATGTGAAAAAACACCAGGATGTTTTAAAATGGTTCTTCTATTCCTTACCAAAATGGCTTATTGGCCTAAGGAGACTGTGCAGAGATCCTTTTTCCATGTAACTGAGGAAGAGAGTTTGAAAGCCTTATATTTTGCAGTGGTACTGAGCACCACTGCTCCTACTAACTGCATTTGGACTTGTGGGTGTTGAGCATTTATGAAAATCCAGGACTATATGCTTAAATACTGAAATTGGCATAACGAAATAAGATCTAAAACACACCCAAATGGCTCAGTTTGAAGTTACTGGCTTCATGATGGTAAACACATTTTTTTATACTCAGTAATAACAGCATACTTATTATGTGGGAAGTGTAAGACTTAGTCCTTAATGCTCATTTCCTTGCTTTTAAGTGCTTGGGTTTTGTAAGTGATGTTGTCACTTAGCAACCCTAACTGGATTTGGAACAAAGTGTTTTTGCTTTTGGAATATATGCTACATATCTACAAAGCACTATTCACTGAGTAATAGTTATATTTTAAAGGTGGTGGTTGTCTCAAAGCTACGTGGGCCTAATGTTGTATTCATGAGATGTGTATACCATATTATTTGTGACCATTTAGATTTTGTTGCCTACTTCATTGTCTGAGTAAACATTTGGAAATGGTTTTAGTAATGCAAAATTATGATTGACATTAAAATGGCTTCTACTTGGGGAAAAATAATTTTAAAATACCATATAAATATTTACCCTGAAAAGAATTTTTGTGATATTGGACTCTATAATATGTTAATAGCAGCTATGGGACTAACCAACTGATTGGAAGTAAATGCCTCATTGTAGAAAGTCTTTGTGATTTATTGCTTTTTGGAATTTTGATGGCACTTGGTAACCATAGCACTTAATGAATGGTGCCCTGATGAATGCAATTGAATACCACCTCCGTTTTTAAGTCCTTTGTGAACATTTCAAAATACTACTGAGTAATCATACTACTTGAATGTGAACTTAAATTTACTCCTGCTCTACATTAAGCTTCTGTTAGAACACCATCGGCCTGATTTGTAAACCAGGGGCCAGATCTTCTGCCAGTGCAAACTGATATAGCACCGTTAACTTCTGTGGCTCTCTATACAAGATAAGTATCTTGCATCAAGCCTCTACTTTTTAATGTAGGCAATATTTGCATTGACAATTCTCTAAGCGCATAGAATTGTGCCCACAAAAATGAAGACCTAGTCTGAAAATTGAGCTTTGTAATTCTCTATGTATAGTAATATTAGTGAATTTTGAAAATATTTTTTTTTACAAGATAAGCCCATTTAATTCTAACATTTCTGTACTATTTGTGGTACATCTTTTCTTTGTCTTGCTATCATGCAAAAGGAAAACTCCTTACTGTGAGTTGCTATGACTGGGAGGCAAAAGAACGGTCAGTTATACACACTGTAAAAAGACAGAGTCCTATACCTATCCCTTTCCCATCAGTTCTTTCAGCATAATTCTAATTATGTTATTCAGGTCTCTTTCCCTGTCCTCTTCTGGTTTTTGTGTGTGTGCATTGGATGCTTATTAAAAGTAAGGCATTGACAACTCTGGTGGCTCAGTTGCTCTGCTTATCAAAGTACCTCAGACAGACACTTCATTGGGAGTAGCAGCGAACCCCAAGCTGCTCTATCGGTATGTCCTAATTCTCACCTAAAGGGACTATCTCAAGGAGCACTACGGGGTAATTGTCTCCCCAGTTGTTTAATCCTTGACTCTTCTGAAACTGCCAACAAGGGTGCCAGTTGTGCTAGTGTTATTTTGTGATGTGGCTGCCTGTCCATAGGGAAAACAAATTACATCAGCAAATTTATTTTACATAGGCCACTGCCCAGCTGTTAGTTGATCACAATTGTCTTTGCTTGCATTCTTACCAGGGGTGAGGCAACTCTTTCCTCCTGTCTGCTGAGTAACATGGTGTAGCGGGTTTTAAGGGTGCGAGCTCCACACCCCGGATCCCACGGGCTGGGCCGGCGGGGTGGGGTGGGGCTCCGCGAACCCACCGCCTTCGGAACGCCCAGTTACCCTGCCCTCCGGGGTTCACGGGCGAGTCCGGGCCCGGGTGCGATCACCCCTCGCCCCGAGTAGGGCCGAGGGGGCTCGGAGGACCCGGGCCGGTAACTTCCCGGGCGGCCCCCGGCCGGGGGCCCGACCGGGGCTCTTGAGCCGTCCCTCTAGTCTTGCCCCCTTGTCTCACTGTCCCTCTCCGCAGGGAAGGGGAGGGGTGGTGTGTGCGGCCGTCGCCGCCTTGTGGACCTGCACTGAGGTCGGGGCGTGGGGGAGTGGGGGACCCGGGCCCGCCCTCACCACCGGGTCCCAGCCCGAGGCCCTAAGTGGGATGGGTGCTTTAAAGCGCTCCCCCCACGGCAGGCGGGGCAGCCGCCCGAAACTCGCCTGCCCACGGGCGCCAAAACGGTCCCGCCTCGGGCTCCTTCCACTCCCGCTGCGCCGGTCCCCCGGGCCGGCACAGAGTCAAATCACTTACCCCGTCGCAAACGCCGGGCTCGTCCCAGGGCAAGTCTCCAGCTGCCGGGGTCGTCCCCTTTTGTCGCCCGGAAGGCCGGGTGCTTGGGGTGCCGGGAAGCCAGGGTGGCTGCCCGCTCGCTTCCCCCGGCCTGGGCGTCTCGGTGCCCCTGTTATGGGCGCGGGCGGGTGACGTCAGGGGCGTCAGCCCCGCCCCCTCCAGGTTATTCCCGCGCGGCTCTCGCCGGAGCGCGCCCGCGGCTTCCACCCTGGGCGTAAACCGGGGCGCCCTCGCCGGACGTCTCCCGGGCGCCCGGGGCTTCCCCCATTTCCTCCGGCGCGCGCCCGCCCCTGCCTTTGGCCGCGGCGGAGCCGCGCCGAGCGGCTTCTGGCCGTCCCTGGCCGCCGCTTTCCGCTGGGGAGGGGGGGGCCTCCCCCGCTCCTAGTGCGGACCCTGCTGGGTCCGTCACACATGGGTTTTACTCAGTTGTCTCTTGGGGTATATCTACACTGTTGCTGGAAGGTAAAATTTCCAGCTTTGATAGATGTGCCCACTGCAGCATTTTGACAGGAGCAGCATTACGACACAATGCAGCTTCGTTTCAGATTGATGGAGTATTACATGCTGTGCAGACACCATTATCAATGGCCCAGTATTGTGGCACTGAGACCTCACTTTGTCCACAACAATTGTGCATGGGAATGCTGTATGCTGGTTATTTTGAAGATTGAAGCTAGCCACCACTGAAAGGCTGGCAGATAAAACTAACTGAACAGGGTCAGGGGAGAACACCAAGGTAGGTGTCAGAGGCACAAGACATCTCAAAGCCAGAAAATAAATGTACCAAAAGAATGTATAGATTATGGTGTTAAAAATAAAGGGAAAGTTGAAAAAGATTTGACAAGATAAGAAAACTTCTTGTGCCTGTTTCATTTAAATTTAAGATGGTTAAAAGCAGTGTTTGTCTTCTGCATAGTGAAGTTTTAAAGCTGTAAGTCAACTTTCAGTTATAAGCTTTTGAAAGAACAATTGTCACAGTTTGTTCAGTTAGGGACAGTCTGCATTTCAGAGAGGTTTCTAAGGTGAAGGTTCTATTGTAATAGATGTATTGTGCACTGTAAGAGACATTTCATATGTAGTCGGGGGACCAACAGAATTGCTGGGCCACTGTGGAAGGTGACATGGGCTGGCTCTCTGTTCCTCAGCACTGCCTGGAGTGGGCTGCACAGTGGCTCATCTTCCCGCCAGCTTTCAGAGCTTCCTGGAGCACACCGTATGGTGCTCCGGCAGTGGCCAAGGACTCTGGCTACCTCCGCTTCTGTGATAGCAGCAGCTGGGAACCTCAGGTGTCCTTTTGAATTGCTGGGTTCTGGGGCAACTCTACCCTTTGCCCCCTCCCCCCATTGACAGGCCTGTGTAGAATATTTTAGATCCGAGATCCCCAAATGGTGGGGCATGCCCCCTACAGGGGTTCTAAAGAATATTCAGGGAGGCATGGCTTGGACCTGGGTCAACCCCTCATGGGAACTAAGGAGGAAGTGCCACCCAGCTTTGCTCCCAGTCCCAGCTGCTAGCCCTGTGCCTGGTGTCCTGTTGGTTGTTTCTATGCCTGGAGCTCTGTTCCCTGTGCCCCAGCTCCTGCCCTGAGCTTTGGCCTTTTACCCTAGTTCATGTTCCCTCTTCTGAATCAATGGCCTCAATTCCAGAGGGCGGAGGCAGACCCGGGTAAGGGAAAGCTCAAGGTAAAAAGTTTTGGGTCCACTGTTTCAGACTTATGTACATCGTTGCATACACAAATTGTGCATGATAAAAAGGCCTTTTTCCTTTGGGGATGATAAGTTAAATATACTCTATAAACATCCTTAATCAGGTATGGCCAGCTTGAAATATGATACATGCACATCACTTTTCAGTTTCTGTAAAAGTAACTAACTATACTTTTGTTATTCATAGTAATAATGAATGCTGTAATATACTTAAGCATTAAAAAATATCCTCTGAGTCTTTCAGTCACTATTAAAATATTTTGTTCACAATGATGGAATTTGGTACCTTGTTTTGGACCATCCCAGTTCTCAACCAATATAGTTCAGGCTAAACGAGATGTGACCTGTTGAAAGTATCTGAGAGTGATGCACTCATATTCTGTAAGTTTCTGGTCAGAGTTCAAGGTATTACTTCAGTCTCTGAACTGCTAAATAGAGTGGGATGTAAATCATTTAGGGGCCCAAAAGGGTAAACTTTAGGTATCGTCTCTCTATAATTCTGCTGCACTTGTAACTGTTAGATGCACTACATATCTTAGGAAGAGACAGTGTCTAAAGTAGACTAAGATTTAAATAATTTGGAGATCCACTGGTTAAAATGTGTTTTCAACGAGGGGTACCTTACTCTTGGGATTCACTTTCTCCTCCGCCCCTTAGTTCATCAGATCCAGATTTATTAACTTTCTCTGTGTGCTTCAAAGCCCCCTTCGTTCCCAGACTTTTGAAGAGAAACATATATGTAGACCTATAAGACAGGTAGGTAAAGAGAGAACAGAGTCAGGGGTTTGAAGCCTGGTGAGAGAGATTTCTTCTTTGGGCAGCTGTCGAAAGAATTTTGAAACTGAATATTATGCTGATTTTGAAATCTAGTGGTTTCTTAATGTGAACATGGGAAGGGTGAAAAAAATGTCCATTGTGAGAAGCTATTGGAATACATTAATAAGTAACACATAGGAGAATGAATAGTAGGTAACTTCTAAGAACTAAGATCAAGGATTTTATGTTATCTTAGATTGCTGGCAATTACAATAGTTGGCTCAGTTAGCTGTGGGTTATTACACTCCAGGCTTCTTTTACAGATGTATAAAAAGGCTTATGTTGCTTAGTTTTTATATTAGCAGTAATAGGGCCAATTTGATGCTATCAGATAAAAGAGAGTCATGAACACATAAGTAAGGAACATGTTAAGATCATTGTGCTTTAAAAGCCACCTTTTTGATTCTTTGTCTAGCTAGTCATGCTACAATGTAATATCTTTGGTAGCTGGTGATTCTTTGGCTCACTGCAGTAAAGTGACATGCTCTATATGATAGGGTGTCAATGGAATATAATTGTATTATGTAGCTATATAAATGTTATGGCAAAGGTCAGACATTTAATCAGGAGACCACTGATCACTTAATAACATTCTTATAGTGCCTTTTATTAATGCATGCTTAAATTTTTCGGCATGTTAGTGTTGTTGTAAGCAGCAAGGTTAATAGATTGTTCTGTGACTTTTATTTTATAAATTCTGCAGCAGTTATTGGCTTATCTCAACAATCGACTAATGACCACAAAATTCCAAATACCCTTGGCTGAGTGAGACTCTTTTGAAATGTGCTAGTTGGCTTTAGATTCTGATGAAGTTCAGAGGAAGAAATGGGAGGCAGTCACCCCCTTTCACTCAAGAGGGGTGAGAAGAAATAAAGGATGGCAATCTAAGCAAAAATACCTAAGCCAGCTCTGTGGTGGGGACAGTGTGTGTAGTTCATTGAACGGCAAGATGATTTTTCTGACAGTTGATTTTAGGAAAGGATTGACTTAATCTAGTTTGTATTTGCCTCAATCTTTAAACTCTTTGATTAAATGGTATTACTTTATCAGCAATGAGGACTTGCTTATCCCTGAGGGCCCAGGACAAGATGCTGTACTTCTGCCTTGTGCCTTTCTTTGACCTTTCATGACCACCTTGCAGGTCATATTCCATCTCCTTGTGATGGGTTTCCCCCTTGGGATGTAACCTCAAACTAGGACACCACTGAGACCTCTGTCTTATCAGTTCAAATTTCCTATATCCTGAGACGTTGTGACCAGCTGCAAAGCCCTCCAATCTTGCCCTCACACAAACATCTATAGGGTGGGGCCACAGCCACCCAGTTCATGAATGTTCTGCCAGCCACTGCATGAATCAACAATAGAAAGGCTCCAGCCAAAACATATCCTATTATGAGATTGCTTTGGGTGTTTTGATTAAAGATGTTTGAAAATGACATAATGCTGCTCTTCCTTTCATCAGAGACCAGCAGAAATAGTAGATGAGGAAGAAAATGAAGAGGAAGAAGAGGAAGATGAAAGAGAAATGAATGGAGGAGATCAGGGAGAGGAAACAGGCGAGGCTGTTAATGGAAATAATCTTGAGAAAACAGATGAGAATTATGAAGAAGAGCAGGAAGAAGAGAATCTTGAACAATGTGAGGAAGAGGGCCCTTTCCACTTAAATGGTGAAACAAATGAAGAAAATGGTGAGGAAATGGAGCAGTTTAATGATTACAATGATCTTCATCCTGAAGAAGAAACAAAATCACAAGAGGACTTTGACAATCAAAACCAGGTAATAGCTTATTCTTTCAACCTTTAAAAAAAAAAAAAGATATTGCCTCATTTATTCCAGCACTAGCTCTCTGTACTGCCAGTTTAGTCCAACTGAGCCACGATGGCGCCCTTACACTTGGGCTGTGTCTAGATTGGCCAGTTTTTCTGGAAAATCAGCCACTTTTCTGGAAAAACAGCCGCTTTTCTGGAAAAACTTGCCAGCTGTCTACACTGGCTTCACTGTCTACACTGGCTCCTACTGTAAGAAATCAGTGCTTCTTGCGGAAATACTATGCTGCTCCCGTTCGGGCAAAAGTCCCTTTTGCGCAAAACTTTTGCGGAAAAGGGCCAGTGTAGACAGCTCAGATTTGTTTTCTGCAAAAAAGCCCCAATCACAAAAATGGCAATCGGGGCTTTTTTGCGGAAAAGCGCGTCTAGATTTGCCAAGGACGCTTTTCCGCAAAAAGTGCTTTTGCGGAAAAGCGTCCATGCCAATCTAGACACTCTGTTCCGAAAATGCTTTTAACTGAAAACTTTTCCTTTAAAAGCATTTCCGGAAAATCATGCCAGTCTAGACGTAGCCTTGGAGTCTCATGGAGTTTCAACTTGCAGGAAAGCTATTTTCCCTCATATACAATTTTATGGCTACAACTGCAGAATACTTTCTTCAACTGGCAAACCATAGACTTAGAGAAGATTAGGGTTGGAAGAGACCTCAGGAGGTCATGTACTCCAACTACCTGCTCAAAGCAGGGCAAACCCCAACTAAATCATTCCAGTGAGGGATTTGTTAAGCTTGGCCTTAAAATCCTCTAAAGGAGGGCGATTCCACCAGCTCCCTAGCAACCCATTCCAGTGCTTCACCACCCTCCTTGTGAAATAGGTTTTCCAAATATCCAATCTAAACCTCCTTCACTGCAACTTGAGACTATTGTTCCTTGTTCTGTTATCTGCCACCACTGAGATCAGACTGGCACCATCCATTTGATAGTTGAAAGCTGCTATCAAATTCCCCCCACACGTGGCCCCCAGCCCCACCTACAGCCCTGCCCCCTCTGTTGAGGCCTCACCCCTCCCATCATGGGGAGAGGAGGAGGCGGGGCAGCGTGCCGTGCGTGTGCGCCCTGTCACACAGGGAACAGAAGAGACAAGAAGGCGCATGCCCCAGCCTCCACTGGAGCACTAGGGAAGAAGGAGGCCAAGTGGCTCTAGCCTCCCCGGCCCCTGCAGTCACCAGGGAGGAAAGAGGCTGTGGAGGTCCAGCCTCCCCTGCCCTCGGGCACCAGGGAGGGAGATAGCTACATGGCTCCAGCCTCCCCAGCCCCTGGAACACAGAGAGGGCAGGTGCTCAGAGCAGCAACACTCCACCCCCAGAATTCCTACAGCAGGTGGAGTGGGGGTGGGACCATGCCTGGTGGTTTGGGAAGGCAAAGCCTTTCCCCGCCTAGGCTACCAGATGCCGATGCCCCCTCGTTCCTCTCTTCATGTATTTGTTGCTCCATCTCTCTGGCAGGCCTTTGTCTTATCTTTGTCAGTAGGTAGGGTGTTAGAAATCACGACTTCAAGAAGAGCAGGGTGATTGTATATTTCAGTCTTCACTTCCTCTGTCGGACATAGCAGGGGGACAGTGGGATGTGCACGAGCATGTCTACTGGTTCATGAAACCAGTGCCTTGTTTGTTTAGTTGAGTTGCCCTGGACAGAGGCTGCATTTAAGAAATGTTGCTTCCCTCATTTCAGGGCAGCCTTAGTGATGTACCGTATTTAATTTTCATATTTTCAGATAGAAAATTACAGTTAAACAAAAATCTTAAAGGCAGGGTATTTCTCTTCATGGGATGTCAAAACACAAGTCTTGTCCCTTAGGGGAGGCATGCCACATACTTAGGGAAGGTACCTGATGCTGTACTCCTCCATTTGCTGATAGGAGAGGGTCTTCAGCTACAGAAAATGGAATCAGAATTGCCAGTAACAGATGGACTACCCCATGTATTGGGTAACCAGAGAAATGATAGATTTCCTGAGATTACAGGTGGCTGGGAGGTAAATGCAGCATGGCACTTCCTGACTGAATTCCTGTGTCAGGTGTAGGACAACTGGGGCCAGCTCTCTAATTGTCTCTCTCTCTGTATAAAAAACATTGTTCCCTCAGGATGACAGTGATGTCATCATGTTACTCTGTTGCCCTGCTCCCCCCCAGCTTCCGTAGACTCAGAAGTGGAAGCGGCAGCTATGGCTCGGGATTCTCTCCAGACCCTCCTTGCAGGGGGGTGTCCTTGACTCCTTGCTGATGCCTGGCTTCCCTGCAGGAGGGCCAGAGGGTGGCGGCAGCGGCAGCAGCAGCAGCTGCCGCTGCCGCTGCCTCCGGCCCCACTTCTACTTCTGGGTCTGGGGCCCCGATGCTAACCGCTACCACCACCTGCCTCAGGCCAGGCACTTGGAATGCTGCCTGCCTCACCTGTCTGGTGCTCCAGCCTCATGGCCCCCCCTCCCTTGCAAGCTTAGAGCATCAGTGCTGGCAGTCTGTGGGGTGGTGGGAGGAGAAAGCACCGAGGCTCTGTGCCGGATCTGGCTTGTGGGGTAGCGTGTGCGCTGCTTTGAGGAGGGGAGCAGTGCATGTGTGCACTTCCTTGCAAGCCAGATCCAGTGCAGAGCCTTGGGACGTTTTTCTCCCTTCCCCAGGAACCCGGAACTGGTACTTTAATCTTTCTGGGGGGAGGAGGGACTTGGGGAGGGAGGGCACGAGACTGGAGCACCAGGCAGGCAAAGCAGGTGGCAGCCCAAGCCTAAGGCAGGTGGAGGTGGCAGCTTCCCCATTGGAGCAGTGGGGAAATCCTCCAGTGCCTGGGAGGGTATGTCTACACTACCCCGCTAGTTCGAACTAGCGGGGTAATGTATGCATACCGAACTTGCTAATGAAGCCTGGGATTTGAATTTCCCGGGCTTCATTAGCATAAAGCCGGTTCCACGTTCCACGAGGAGTACAGATAGTTCGGAATGGCTACGTAGTTCGAACTATCTAGCCCGTGCCGCGTGTAGCCACGCGGCACGGGGTTCGCACTAGCCGGCTTTTAAAAATGGCGGCACCGGCTTTATGCTAATGAAGCCCGGGAAATTCAAATCCCGGGCTTCATTAGCAAGTTCGGTATGCATACATTACCCCGCTAGTTCGAACTAGCGGGGTAGTGTAGACATACCCGGAGTGGCACATGGCATGAAAAGAAGTGTCTCTCCCAACCCGTCATGCCCAGACCTCGCACCTCAGTGCCTCATGCATCTCTTCCCCACTGCACCCCCAGCCTGCTCCTGCCCCCTCCACTCTGGCCAGACACCTGATTCCAAATTTCTCCCTCCCCCTGGCCAGACACGCTGCCCAATTGGGGCCCAGCCCCATCTGGCCACAGTGTCCTGTCTTCAGCCCTGATCCTGGGGCAGGCTCCGTGGTTCAGTCCCCATCTGGCCATAGGAAGGGCTGATGGCAGCCCACATTCTGCTGTGGCACGGACAAGAGGGGAGGCCACAATCTGGCTGTGGAGAATGGGGGTTTGGCGAACATGGAGAACAGAGCGTGCAGCCCCCTAGTAAACCATTAAGAAGTGAAAGTTCCTGTACCTTCCATGATGCTCAGGATAGTCTCTGTCATGCTTCTGAATACTGGGATTTATTTTGACCCATTTGTATGACACACAAGAACATTAAAAAAAAAAAAAGATTATCAGACAGATATGCAACAGTAGCATTCTCATCAGATGTAGGGTTTGTTACATTCAGAGCTTGATATGTTGATGAAATGTTTTTGGGAATGGTGTGGACAGTCATGTGGCTGGAGAGTATGAGAGGGCTTATGTCACAAAGTGAGACTCCATCTTTGGGAGGTTCGGTTTAGAAGGGCTTCTTGCTCAGATAGGGATATAAACAGGAAAATATTCTAAATTGAACACTGGTTCTACTGCTTTCACATTCATTCATATGCTTATCTGGTGGAAGGACCCCGTGTTTGTATAATCTACCCTAGAATGTTACGTTGGCACATGCCTCATATCTGTTGTTTCACTTGAAGAATTGTTAGATTCTGGTGTGGACTCCATAATTGTACATTGACATGCAATGAAGTCTCTTATCTGCCAAGCTTAAAATACCTATGTTTCTGATTCCTCTTTTTTCTCTAGATTGACTGTCATCTGGAAAAACCATCAAATCCAAGAGTAACTATCACCAGCCCACAGGGAAGTGAAAAAAATGACCAAACAAATGAGTACGCTGCTGTAGCATAGACTTTTAAAGAGTAGATAAGCAGAAAATGAAGGATTGTAATATTGGAAATGTAAAACATGTTGTTATCTGTGATTGGTAACTTATAATGAATGTGAAGATACAGCTGAGTACCACCTACTGAGTCTTGAAATGATAATGCCATATGGATTGACAGAGATAATGAACATCCTATTATAGGGAAGATTGAATTATTTTTACAATATGTGGCTTACTGATGAGATTTTAGGGGAAAATGTAAGGACTTTTGTTTAGAAATACTATAAATAAGTGAGTTATTCCTTCTTTGTTATTAGATGATAGTACCAACCTGATGTGGTAGCATTTCACCATGCTCCAAAAAAGCATCAGATTATTCAGTAATTTTGTTTAGAAAAGAGTATTTTGTGACTTCTAATGGAAAAATGTATAATGCTTTTCTTAGATTAATAAAACAGCTAAAATATTAGGTATACTTAATTTCCATGCTTATAATTTAGAGATAATGGGCCAGATTCTCCTATTGATGGAGTTCACCTCATAAAACTGTAGTTGAGAATCTATCCTAATTAGATGTTCAAAATTGGATAGTGGCTTTCCAGGAAAGCAGCAGCATTAGTGGTGGTTCTATTAATAAAAAGCACATATGTAGCATCATGAATAGAGAGGAGGAGAAAGAGACTTAATACTGCAACCTCATCCATGTATTCAGATCCTTTCTGTTGCAGGAAGACCCACTGCCTTGAATAGAACTCTGCACAGATGTAGGATTTCTGCATGCACATAAAACAGTTTGCAGGATTTGGGCTCTAGAGTAGAATTGGGCAATATTTTTCAGAAGCATAAGTGAGTCAAAACTTAACTGCAAACTAGTCAAAAATCTGACATGAATTTGCTGAATAGTTTCAGCCAAAATTTTTTTGGCTGACTTAGGACCATTCTCAAAATGGCTGGAGTAGGTGATGTTGAGTAGAACATTTGCCTGTGATGTGGGAGGCCTGTCTTCAATTTCTGCCTCTGCCAGGGATTGGAAATCAGTCTCCCACATCTCAGTAGGATTCCTTAGCCACTGGGCTGAAGGTAATAAGAGAACAAACACCACCAATTCCTCCTCTAGCTCTTTAATGACTTTTGATTCTGCTGAAATACTCATCAGTTTTGGTTTGGGTTGAACTGAATCCTTTTTCTTTGAAGTGCCTGCAAAACAAAAATATCAGTTATTCATCCAGCTTTAGTATAAAAGACAGCTTCTTTCAAATATCCCCCCATATGCTAATATGTTCACTTTTCAAAACTGGAAAGTTTATCCAGTCACAATACTGATTTTTAACTAACCTTTTACAACAAATATTAAGAAATTTTAAATCTTTGTGGTAGATTAATGAGAGAAAATGTATTTCTGTTTTAGTTTTGAAAAGTTGGGCTGAGATTGATTTTTAGACATCAGCCAATGAGAAACTAATTTATAAATGAAAACACTAGCCTACATCCTTAGCTGACATAACTCAGTTTAGCTTCACCAATGTCAGTGGAGCTATCTCTGTTTACACCACTTGATGATCTGGCCTGTTAGGTTTTTTGCACAAAACTTAGCTCTCAGTTCTCTATGTATTAATCCTGAGCATAGTCCCTAAAGTTTAAAAATGGTACTTCATCTGGAGCAGTAAACTGGTTCCTGCTAAGCTGAGTTTTCATGTGCACTACTATATAAGAGTATCATACAGAATATTGGTTATCTTTATTACATTGGTTTTTTTCTACGCCTCAACATGTAAAACCACTGTGTTGCGAGTCATAGAAATTAAAATTTCTCTAATCTTAAGCATTTTAAACTAAGTATACGTATGTGGTAGAGGTCTCTTGGCTTTGATTTTAAGTAGTTTTTGTGTGTGTTAATACTAACAAATTACTACTAAACATTTTCTTTTTGTGGTTATCATGTAGTTAATATTTTTAAGTTTATTGTAAGCAATTGAAACATACTACAAAATGTAAAAAAACAAACAAACCCAATCCACTTATAGTAATTGAAAACCACCTAACCTATATTTCCTCTAGCAGATATATTGATATTTCCCCCAATGAAATAGTAATGTTTGTTAACCGTCCAGTGTAACTCTCAGTATTGGCAATATAGATATATCAAAGGTGACATTCAAAACCATAGGAACCAAGCCTGTACATGTTGCTAAAATTCAAAGATAAACTTTTATAGTGTTTATGTTTGGGCGTGGTTTATGGAACTGGCCTGGACTAAGCACTGGGGAGTATTCCCATTGGAACAATTCTGCATTTGGAAACCACGATTCAGCAAAGCCCTAGCATGTGCTTAATGCCACCTTTATTCAGCAGATCACATAGGATTTCATTAAGTACTTTGCTGAAGTCCCAATGATTTCCGGGAACATACACATATGCTTAAAGTTAAGCACATATTTAAATGAATGTTGTTTACATTTTAAGCAACAGTTAAACTCGTAGAAGAGCTATAGGCACCCTGACAGTTAATCTTCCAGTAGTTAAACACTATTTGAATTTAGTTAATCAGCTGCAAAAATAAAATAAAATAAAATAAAATAAAATAAAAATAAAAATCTGTATCTTCTCTGAGTACATATGCTCGGCTTTCTGTAAAAATCCTAGGAAATAAAAGGCTGCAGTAGCATGCTTTGCTCAGTCAAAATTAGATGGTTCATATGCTTAGTTAGTATTAAGCACATGCCTAATGCTTTGCTGAATTGGTAACTAGGGCACTGATCATGGCTTTGTGCCTATGTTGAGCCCCCAGAAGTCAGTGGGGTACATGTAGTGCAGAAATGGATCTCTTGATACAGGACTAGAGACCAAATAGGTACAATATATATATTTGACCATAAGCCCATTCATTCATAAGCTGCCCCCCTCCCCCCCAACTTAAAAAATAGTAAAAATCACAATGACTTGTTCATAAGCCGACTCTATATTGGCAGTTTGCAAACTTCTGGCCTCAGCTCATCAGTGTAAGCCGCTGGCATGTCAGGACATTTTGTTTACCTGGAGTGTCTGTAGGAATGGAGCTTCTTATCTCCCTTTTGGGTGCTGTTCACCATTCCCAGCCAATGGGAGCTGTGGGAAGCAGTGCGGGTCAAGGGACATGACTACTTCCCGCCACTCAGTGAACACAACCGCTGGAACCTAAGGGGCCCCGTGCCTGCAGATACTCCAAGTACATAAAATGTCCATGAGTGCCAGCAGTTTCCCCTGCTGGGCTGGGATCTGAAGTTTGCCAACTCCCCAAGTTAAAAAAAACTTGGTAAAATGCAATGACCTGTTCATAAGCCGACCCCTGCTCTCTACTATGTCACTTTTTACAGAAAAAATTAGGCTTATCCATCTTCAGTACTTGTGATTTTTCCTCGTATTCCCAGGATCAACACAGATAGCAAACCTGAAAACTAAAAACTTTAAAGGGACAAATACAAATTTTGTCTGAAATTTTTTCGTCTCTAACATGCTGTTTACAAATCACAGTGTACAGTAAATACATTGATGTTGTAACATTAGTCATCTATAATTGGTTTAGAAGAAAAATATGAGTTATTGTGATAAAATAGCTTATCAAGCCTTGGTTTAGGAACTAATCCCCCTTTTATACCATTGATTCCTATGGGAAAAGCAGTTTCAATTTACAACATTTTGACTTACATGCAATTTTGAGGAACGAATTGTGTTGTATGTCTGAGGACACCCTGTATATAGTTGTATTAAGTCCACCTACCAAAGGAAGATTTATTACACTATATAATATTAAAGGAGAAAATATTGTAGAAGGGGGCCTGCACTTTGGTTTTAAGTCCCAAGACACTTGATATTAGGCCAGATTTGGGACAGTTGACTTAACTACAGTCTTGTTGGTTAAAATGCAGTTGGTGGGGTCTTACTTTTTTTCTCAGAATCAAATTGCATATATAGTTCTTGCAAATACAGCACTATATTGCTTTTCATGACATAGCAATATGTGTGGGTGTGGGTGTATGCCTGCATGCATGTATGTGGATCGGTCAGGATTTTTGAAGGTGACTGTTCACATTGCGTGCCTCAGCTTCTGTTGCCATCTTGACACTCCTTGATGAAGCTAATTTTTCAGAAGATGAATCCCATGTTTCCCAAATGAGAAGTGGGGAAACTCTGTTTACCCTTGACCACTCTGCTGAAGTTTATTTCCTTTGGACACTAACATTCATGTATCACTGATCATCTTTGAAAAGCTTAGCTGTAAGGAAAAGAGGCATCTCATTAGTGTGCTTATACATGTACAAGATAGGACTTTGTCTTTCTGGTGAACAGATAAAAATGTTGTTACTCATTGAATACCAACTATGCAGAATAAAGTCCATAGAGAGCCCAAGAAATTTTCAAAGCAGTTTCCTAATGTGTATACATGCTAGGCAGTTAAAGGAGGAGATTAAGCCCCCAATTCACAAAGAATGTAAGCATCATGCTTAAGTGTTAAGGTCAAAGTTAAGCACATGCTTAAGTGCTATGATGAATCGTGCCTAAAAAAAGTAAGTTTATACAAGGAAATGGAAATGCCTTACAGCTTCAGTGAATGAAAAAGTAAAGACAATTTTTTAAAATGCCATCTAAAATAAAACTAAATAAATACTCCTTGTCTGTTACCAGACAAGAGAGATTCTGTCCAAAATGAGAGTCAATAAAAAAATACTGAAAAAGATTGTTGGCCATGGATATCTTAATGTCTGATTCAAATGCTCATTAACGTGGCCTTTAGAATGACCATATAAAGTACCTTGAGGAATTTTATTACAATTATTTTACTATACAAGTTACTTATTTTTTAAACTGAAACAGCCATAGAGGGCACAGGAGTGGTGATATCCTTGCTAGTGGCTGGATAAGAACTGCACACGCAGCTAACCTGTGCTGAACCTCACATTTTTATTGTTCATCTTCTTACCAGGATGTCTAATTGTAAGTTGTTGGAGATGGAACTGTCATTTACGGTGGGTTTACAGCTGCTAGAACAATGACTAGTGCATTATAACTGTTAAATAATCATTCTAGGAGCAATTGCATAGGAATATTTCCAATTATTTTGGATGGTTGAAAACCTGCTATTTAGTCTCTAGCCAAACAAAGCAGTAGACATGCCAGTATGCAGTAAAATCATTCACCTGCTTATACGTTATTGTTTATGGGCATAGTTTGCCTCAAATTATGTACTAGTATATTCATAGTATGCGATTGAAGTTATCTGTTACCTTGTTAATGGAAGGTAAGAAATTATTGATTTCAGCTGCTACTTGGTACTGGTTCTAATGGCATTTCACATTATATCTTAACTACTGAAAAAGAATGATGCATATATTTAAAGTTTTAAGCACATGCTTTGCTTCACTGAGATCAGAACCCTTGAAGAATTGAGTCCTGAATGCAGAGAATAAGAGCAGCCTAGATTTGGCATTGGAGCTCAGAAAAGGATGTGATTGGGCTGGAAAATTCTGGCAGATAATTAAAGCCTTTACAATTACAGGGCACAGCCCTTATAAAATGATTGAAGCCAACTCCTGGCATATCCTGTATGACCATTGTTTTTATAGCAGAGTGCCAGCACTTAATTTGTGACAGGGCTGAGTCATGGCACCTCTGGACTTGCTGGATCAGTTATGAATGTTAAAAAAAAAGGCTTGAGCCTCCGTGCCTTTTTTCATACAAATTAACTGCTACAGAGCTCTCCACTGGTTTCAAATCAGTGGTATGATTGACCTTCCTTATAGAATCATTTTACTCTTAGACTGGGGTAACCAAGTGTCCAGTTTTGGTCCAGAATATCCAGTCAAGAAAGGATCCTGGCAACTCTGCTGTGCACCACTGATTGTGCCATTGACTGTCCAGCTGGCAGCACCACCGCACCACGCAGCACCCGAGTCGGAAGGCAGGCAGCATAACCATTGGGCAGCCAGTCCACGTTTTACCCTGCCCCCCACCTGCGGGTGCTGCTCCCATTGGTAAACTGTAGTCTGTCTGGCACCCAGGAGTTCAAGATATTTGTATCCCCATCTTTGAGGGCTGGCAATGGGGAAACATCTCCACTATCCTCACTGCATTCCTCCCTCTCTCACTCCCTGCATCCCCACCCTTTCATTGCATTCCTCCCCATCCCAACCCCCATACACCAACAGCCCACCATCGCTGCATCCCTCTCCTGTCCCATCCTGTCCTGCTCCCCACACCTACCCATCTACCTCCAACAGCTCTCTCCCACCCATCCTCTCCACCTCCCAGCGCTACTGATTCACCTCCATACACTGCTGCACTCCCATTATTTATACTCCTCTGCCCCCACCACATCCTCATGTACTTGGAGCCTTCCGCCTCCCCCTGCACCCTTATCCCTCTCTCTCTCTCTCTCACTCACACACACACACACACACACACACACACACACACCTCGCTCCTTCACTGCCCCCTCTTATCTCCACCCTGCTCTCCTCCTTAGCCTCTTTCCCACCCCATCCTCTACCCCCATCCCATCTTTTCCTCTTCAGCCCACTCAGTTTCCTACCTGGCTGGAAGCCCCTGGAAAAATGTATGAAAAAGTGTCTGTGTGTAGGCATGCATTATATGTGTGTAAGAGACAGCGTGTCTTTGTGTAAGGAGGTGAGTATAATGCCATGCGTGTATATCTGCGTGAATAAAATTTGCAGCCTATTTCTGACTTTTTTATTCCTTTTGCTGGCTTGTACTCACAAAAAATGACGACATAAAATAGGTGTGTATTCATTTTATAACAAGATTTTAAAAGGGAAGGAAATGCTAAAACAAATGCATTATTTCTTAAAAATGTTGTTGACCGTTGTTGACTAGTAATTGCAGAAGCAGCAATAAATCACACATTTTTTTGCCACCTTTGTTTAGTTACATTATAAACTCCTTTTTGCTGAGTCTTTTTTTAGATATATGTCCAGCATTTATCACCTGGGAGTTCTGCTCTTCATTGGGGTCTCTAGCCACTAAATAACAATTGTAATATTAAATAATGTGGAAATATGTGTGTTAGTGTGTGCTAAATGTGTCCATGTGAATACCTGTGTATCTGCATATAGGTGTGGGAGTCTGTTTCTACAGATTTATTTCTATAATTATCTGGACAGGTATATTTCTGTGGTTGTGCTCTATGGATCTGTGTATGCCATCGGCTTCAGGAGTGGGCCTGTAATGGACCCACTGTAGCTGTGAGAATGTGTGGTCCTAAGTCCACACACAAAATTATAGTAAGTTTAATTAACAAAAAACATGGAGCTGGTTACAAAAAATGGGAAGAGGAGAGAAAAGAACCATGAAAATCTTTTGTGAAATTTCATTTAAAAAGTTACCATTTTTTATTCTTTTGCTGCTACTTCTAGTGTCCTGTAACAAATAACACCAGAACTTCGCATAACACATCTGTCCACACAGTAAATAAGCCTCTTTGAGCTTTTCAGTGAAAATGAGCACATGAGAGAAGGTGGGAATGGATTGAGCAGGGGTAGGGCCTCAGGAAGGGAAGGGGTTGTGTTCAGGGCAATGGAGTTTGGTTTCTGGAATTAGAAAGTTAGCAACCCTCTTTTAGGCCTTAATCCTGGCAACAATTTATGCATATGCTTAACTGGCATACTGGCAAGTCTCATAGAAGTCGGTGCAAAAAGTTAAGAAGGTACTTAATGGGCTTCAGGCCTTAATTTTCAGAATTTGTCCTTTGGTGTGTGCTTGTGTAAACCACACACCTAGTGTGGGTCACTCTTGCAGGGATGAGGTGTATGCTTGGATCAGTTGTTTAAATTACGTAAGTAAGTGTGAAGTAATCCCAGGTGTTTAATGTGAACTTTCCTCTTTTTTAAGAGAAAAGCTCCAAACCCCTATATGTGTTTTCCTTCCCAAGTTATTCTGGTTTCTCAGGGCAGTCCATGCCTGGTGTAAAGCGGGGTAGCTCCACCGACATCCATTAAACTCTGCCAGTTTACAACAGCTGAGCGTATGGCCCATGAATTTGTGTAGCATAACACCACAAAAATTTCAGTTTGATTTAATGTATTTTGAACTTGAGGTGGTGGAGCTTCCTGGTGGTAGGCTGAGAGATTTAGGTCCTAAATTCTAGCTATGATAATACAAACATTTAAGTCAGCCCAGGGTGCTGACACAATTCAAATGTTTGTTGTCTTATTTACCTTTTTGTGTCTGTCATGGAATTGCATAAATATTATGGTTAACATTGTGGTAATGTTTTGCATGAGGGGAAACTCTGGAATCCTAGCTCCATTCAAGTTGTCCGATTTGGAATTTTACTTAAAGGTGTTTATATTTCCCAGTCTCCAAAGTGATACTACAAAAAATGCTGTTCAAGGCCAAACCCCTTCCCTCCACACCCAATCCATACTTCAGAGAGATGCCCCTGGGCATGCCCTGCCGCACAAAGAATCCCACCTTCCATATGGCTTTCAGATCTTTTTGCCATCCCTGTTCAAAAGGAGTACTCCAGTTCTGATGCCCAGTCTCTGCATCTACAGTAGAAGAGCAAGTTTTCCCTCTAAGGCAAGTCTGTACAATTAACAAGCTTGCTATCAAGTTATAATAGATGAGAAATCAGGTGGTGTCAAAGAAATGGCTCAATATGTCCAAGAGTATCTTTCACAGCTAGGTGCCTTTCTATTTTCCTACTGTCCAGAGAGAAAGAAAAGCAATGATGACCTGTATTATTTACCTATCTACACCACAATCTTATGGGTACAATATTTTTTTAAACCGGCATTAAGTAAAATATATGTTGCAAAACAAATATATAAATCAAATACTATATTGTAAAATGGTAGAATGCTTTTGTTAGCAGAAAACACCTATTTATTTATAAAGAATATTCTATGTCTACATTCAGCTGTGTGTGTGTTTTTTTCCTCTCCTCCTATTCTAGGCACAACATTGAGGGAAACCAGAGGTCTGTGAGGCAACATGTAAGTGTGAAAATTGCTCAAGAGTTTGACTACTTGAAGTCTATCATACTTTCACAGCTCAATGAAATGCATCTGAAAGTTGTCTGAATATAAACAAATGGGTGGACCCCTGATAGATTTAAGTCAATGGGACAGTGTGCATGTGGCATGGTTCATAAGACTGAACCCTATTTGAGGTAACAAGCTGAAGACTGGATGTATGAAGAGTAGCAAATTTGACAAGAAGGCCATAAGTCACATCAGCAAATTGAGAAATAGTGCTTTCCAGTGACCTTTGACATGAATAGTTGAGGAGTTCCAGTGTGACTATTCAGCATCAGTATTGACTGACATGGTCATGACTTTGAGACAGTATGATCAGAGGTTAAGCCAAGACTTTTAGAATTACAATGAGAATTACATTTCTTAGGACACCTGGCATGATTAATTCTTCATAGTAGAAGGGTTTTGGTTTTGTTTGGTTTTTTGGCAGTTCTCCCAAGCTACATCTACTGTATATTTGAGAAGTATCAGAGGGGTAGCTGTGTTAGTCTGGATCTGCAAAAGTGACAGAGAGTCCTGTAGCACTTTATAGACTAACAGATGTATTGGAGCATAAGCTTTTGTGTGCAAAGATCCACTTCTTCAGATGCATGTAGTGGAAATTTCCAGAGGCAGGTATAAATATGCAGGCAAGAATCAGGCTAGAGAGAACCTCGTTATTCATACAGGGATGTTGCTGGCTGTTCCCCTTAATCAGAAAGCAAGGGAAAAGTGCAGTTTGTTGCGTTCCTCACTTTGGTTGTGGAGCGCAGGAGGCAGACAAATCTGGACTTGCCCTAGCCCAGGGAACATGCATCCCTCCCCAGCCATGCCCAATGGAGCTGCAGCTGCTATGGAGAGGTGCCTCTCACCTGGCCTCAAGCTTCTGTGGTGCAAGAGAGTAGTCTTTTCGCTAGGGCAGCCTATATACTGAACCCCGCATCCCTAGACCCATTCCCAGACAATGATTTAAATGAAGAAATACAAATTTAATTGAGTTAAGGACCCAAGCAACGTCTGGTCAATCTTCTACTTATAAACATTATTCCTCTTTCAGAAACAATTCCCCTTTGCTGAAATAAAGTGTTGGAATCTATCTGCATGTAGAAAATGTACTAGGGTGGAATACTGAAACACACACTACATTTAAATAATAACCAAGGTTAGTAAATAGACTTTTCTCTGTAAAAATAGTGAGTCATTAAAAAAAAAAAAACCAGGCAAAGCCATGTTAAATGACTACAACCTAGTCAGAGAACCTGACACCTGACAACACCACTGTCTGCTGTTCCAGTATATGGAACAAAATTAAATCTGTAACATGATAGTTTCTGACTAGAACCATTAATAGGCCTTGGCTTTATCCTGGATACAAGTGAGTCCCAGTTATCCAGCAGTTTGGTTTTCCACCCAGATCAGGTGTTTTCTAGCTATGGAAAGGCTTGCTGTGGGAGGGGGGGGGGGGCACAAGTATAAAAAAGAGCTCCCTTCATCTCAGCTGGAGCTGATCTTGGGGAAGCGCCCTTGGATTCCTGTTGGCTCGCTCTCAGAGGCTGGGGTGGAGACAGAGCTCAGGTGGGGCTTGGCTGAATAGATTGGGAAGAGGAATTGGAACAAGTGCCTGCTGGTGGGGTGCTGTACGCTAAGCTGAAGTAATGAAGTAAGGCCAGGGTTAAGGCCTAAGAAGTATGCAGACCAAAGTTGCTTTGAGGGAATAATGAAATGTATGTCTGAGGCTGGAGTGGATGCCTTTGTTAGCACCTCAGGCCTATAGCCCTGAGTGGAGCAGGAGTGGGGGGGTCTGTACCTGAACTTCCTGGAAGAAACAAGAAGACACTCCCCCCCCCCCCCCCACCTGCATCTGGGAGTGGGAGGAAGACTCTCTGCAGAGCCAGAACATGGAGACAAGAAAGTGGTGGGACTTTGGACTGTTTAGTCCAGATGGGATGGACTTTGGACTAGAAGGTGAAATTAAATTACCTAACCAGTTCGGAGAAGCCTCTAGAAGAGGGAAACTCGGGTACAGCAAGGAAACAAAAGTACATCCCTGCAGCTAATATCATAGGGGTAAGTAATCTCTCCCCTCCCCTGCCCTCTCCAGTTCACAATAGCCAGACTTGTGAAGTGTTATTAACTTGCTGCCAAAGGTTTAACATGTATTTGTACCTTGTACACATCAGTACGAGCTTTCCCTTGTTTCATTTGCCCTCCCCCATAATTAAAAAGCTGGTTCTAAAGTTGCACTCAGCTTTACCTCATGTATCCAGGGCCACAGCTTCACTCCCACATCTGTCTGTCCAGTTGCTGCAGTTCCCAGTTCTGTGCTGGAGTATGATGGCCGTGCTGCTTCATATTTAATCTAAGTTGGGGTTTCTAAGATGGAAGATTTTGTCCCTCCCTGATATCCAACTGCTTAATTTCTTTCAAGTGTTAGCCCTCCACCCGGCTTGTGAACTTAGAATCCTGTTCATCTTCCAGCAGCAGTTGTTTCTCATGTGAAAGCATTGTGCTAATTCTAACTCACTGGGCTAATTTCCTACTAACTCTGTAAATCCTGATATTAAAGCAAATTCTGTTGAGTGGAAAAACAGAAATGGTGAAGGCCACTACTATTGAATACTCTTCATACAAGCCAAGGCCTAGCACTAAAGAGCCAGCTCTTGTTTGTTTTTTGTTTAAAAAGATGATGACTGGATAGGTTAAAAAAAATCAGTTTAAAACGTCTTTCAGGTGAGTTTTCTAGCTGTCAGCCCATTACCTCCTATGCATATGGAGCAAGACTGAATGTGTCAGAGAATCCTTCTTTCTTTGCATCACTCAAAACACTGATGTACTATAAGCGTTAACAGAAATCATAATCTGGAACTTTGGCCTCATTTTTTGGTTTACAAGATCTTTCGAAAAAGGCTTCTATTTGCGAAAGAACTGCATCTAGACTGTGGTTTCACTTTCAAAATCACGCTTTTTTGAAAGAGCGCCATGATGCAATTATGCAAATGAAGCGTGGGAAATTCAAATCCCGGCTTCATTTGCAATTTCAAAGTGTCTAATTTACATCCCTCTGTCGAAAGAGGAATATAGTCTAGACGTACCCATGGTGGTATGAACTACTGTAGGACATCTTGGCTACAGGAACATGATGATTCTTCTGGAGGGAGAATAAAGCTGGGATTTTCAAAGGAATTCTAGGGATTTATTTACCCAAATCCCATCGAATTTTGATGGTAATTGGGCACTTGAATCCATTGGGCTCCTTTGAAAAATCCCAGCCTAAATGTAGTGGCACCATAAATAATTGAACAAGGCAATAATGTGTAGAGAACAATGTGTCCATGAAAAGAGCCTGCCAGCCCTGTGCTGGATAGATATGGTGTGATGCGCTCAGCCAGTATGTGCTTCTTGGGATACTGAAAAGAGCTCTGCATTACTTAAAACCTGAGGGACATTCCTCTTGGCAGCAAACCAACTGATTAATACTTGCCCACTCAGCAGCAGGAGGAATGCCTCACCAAAAGAGGCAAGGGGAGAGCAATACTTTTACCAGCCCTAGCTGAGCAATAATGGTGTCCAGCCACCAAAACTTCACCTTTGTGAAGCATTTCTTCTTTACATTTCTGCCTAGAGAAAAGACATGGTCCCAGTGTAAGCGCCAGCAAAACCATTTTGGTAGAAAGAACTCCGCTCCTGAACAGGTAGGCTCCATTGTCCATAGCAAGTAGACTGACATGTCTGGCTTATTTTAAAAAAGCCTACACCTGTCCTTCTCTGTCAGCCAGGACCCGTCCTCCCTTTTTTGTTGTTGCTTACACTGTTTTGAGCCTAGTTTTCATAGCTGCTGCAACTACTTCTGCTCCACTGATCATTGAAAGATCAGTCTATGTGGGGGGGTCATAGAAGTTCAAGCAGGTAATGTGAAGGCACAAAGCTCCCAAAAAAGATTGAGGGAGTAGGAAAAGGAGCTGGCAAAGGGAAACACTCTAATGTCAACCTGGCTTCTTTCCATCAGAATAGATGCACTGGGTGATACCAGGCTGGAAGGTGCATTTAACTAGTCTAAACATAAGAGCATCTAATCTAGAATCTAATTCTTAGAATTACATATCTGAAATAATTTGGCTGTTTCATAGGCAGTGTTTAATATTCCCTCTTTATTTACAACCCTCCCCCCACCAGTGTAATAAATTGTATGCTGTGGAAAAACTGGGCCATTTAAAATTTTGCAATATTTGCAGCAGCGTATTTCCTTATTTGATTCTTTATTTGCATTTATGATACAAGGATTTGCCCAAGTTGGTGCTGAAAAGAAACCTCCTTGTAAATTACTGGAGCCTCAGCTTGTTTATTATAAGCCATCTCACTTTCAAATCAGACCTGAAAATTAAGACACTGATAGTTGTTTTCAGAGAGCCCCAAGAGAAACCCTCATAGCCTCAAAATGTCTGAAATGTGAGTTTACTGTAGGCACATACAGTGCATTCCCATTTGTGTCAATGTCACCAAGAGACAAGCTGTACCACAGGAGCAAATTGGCAGAACCAAAACATAATTACCTCAAGCAGTAGGTGGCCTTCTGAAGTAGCTTTACCCCAAAAACCTATGAAGAGAATGTTCTCTCTAAGTGCACCGCTGCTCTTAGCTACTAATGAAGCGGGATGAGTAGAGAGGGCCTTCAAGCCCTGCCCCTGGAAAATAAGGACATCGTATTCTATCATAGCATCTCACACATCAGACTTATAGTGACTAAGTTTCTCTGACATCCTAGTGTATAATGTCTGGGTGACCTGCTAACATTGAGTGGCCATATGCTCTAAAGCCTTCATTTTACTGGAATTGCTGCTTTGGCTCTTAGCCCACTGGTAAAGAAAAGCTCCTGACATGCTTACATCTTGAAATTTGCTATAGGTTTTCTTTCCTTTGTTACCCAGGATAAAGTTCCCCCCCTTGTTCATAGAGTGCTGCCCTTTCTGCAGCTGGGTAGTCCAGTCATAAAGTGGGAAGGTCCATCCTCCTGGCCTCTTATTGCTGCTGTTTGCAAACAAAAGGTGGAAACACACAGTTACAAATGACATTCTGGGGCTGCACCATAAAGCCTGTAAGAGTCTGCAGTCATTCAGCTGAGGGTGAAAGGACATTTGGGTTTCCTTGTCTTTAGTCAGCAAGTCACCCAACAAAGGGAATGAAAGACAGATAAAGGGCTTAGCAGAGACTGGGAGCAGAAAATACTAACACTGCGGTGAAGTCCCTATGTAATGAGAGAGGGAAAACTGACCCAATCATTGTGGGCATGTTCATCCAAATTAACCCACCATAAAAGCAATGATTGCCAGTCATACCACGCAATCTGATTTCCTCCATGCAGATTGCAGGATGCATGCTCATATGGTAAAGGAAGACTTGTAATTCTAACTCTCAGAAGGATAGAAGGAAAAATGAAAATGGTTAGAATACACATAAGAGTGTGATAGAAGGTAGAGAGCAGGCAAGGTAGTGAGTACAGATTAAACCTCTCCAGTCCGGCACACTCTGGTCCATCAACATCTGTGGTCTGGCATGACATTAGATAGCCAGATGTCCACTTATCATGGGTGTGGCCAAGTTTTCCACAGTATCATAAAGTTTGTTTCCAGTCACCAGTCCTGCCTCTCAGTGTTCTGTGCTGTTATTTAGCTCTAATTTACCCCTAATGTCTTCTAAGAGTCCAGTAAGTAGTGGAAATGTGGGTAATGCTGCTAGACAATATTGATCTTCTGTGGTTCAACACGTTGTGTAGTTTGGCATCATCTGGTCCTAAGGGTGCTGGACTAGAGAGGTTCAATCTGTTGTCAAGATGGCCCTTATCTACACTTGAGACTTTCCATTCTACCTGTGAACATGATGTTATCCAATCCCTGTGTTAGGAAACCTTCCATAGACCCAGAAAGGCTGAATCTGAGGTTAATAGTTGGGCTGAGAGGGGCAGTACCAGACATTGATGGGGTTCACAATGGGGACTAGAGAGCTGGAGGAAGCAATAGGAGGGTGGAGAGCAGTGAGAAATGAGTTTTAGTTATTTGCTGTCCTTTGCCTGCTATGAGACTGGTGGGTGGAATTTGGCTTAGCTACAGCTCAAGTGGTAGCCAGTATCCTCATGGGAACTAACCATAGTGGAGGGGGGAAAATTGCTCATTTCACTGGTGTTTCACAACTCTTTGCCAGATGGCAGAGGAACGCTGGAATCCTGTGTTTAAAACATGGATTACACTTACAAGTTATATTGGCATAGCTGTGCTGCTCAGGCATGTAGAAAAGCACATCTTTGACCTCCCCAAGTTACAAACCAACACTTGGTCCGTAACTCGAAGTGATCGTAACTCGGATTCCATAGTTACATGGCTGTTCGTAAGCGCGGATCGCTGTTCGTAACTCGGATCCACATTTATGATCCCTTTGTTTGTAAGTGTGGATGGTCGTAAGTGGAGGTGGTCGTAACTCGGGGAGTGGCTGTATAGTCATCCCTACAGAACCCCCATGTAGACACAGCCATGTTGTCTCAATGCAGCTAAGATTATTTGAGAGAGGTGGTGTCCCTTCTATTTGTGTGGATGGAGCCTACACCAGAGGACTGTGCTAGTATGGATATGCCTGCATAGGCTCCAGAGTATAGACATAGCCTAATTCCAGGTTCTGGAGGTGAGTGTGCTCTAATGGGTGTAGAGCGTTCTGTTCTCTCTCCTAACCAGTCCCTCTCTTCTCCAGTTCCTTGCCTTTGCTCCTGTCCATTCTGTCTTTGTTCCTGTTTCCTCTTCCCTTCAGAGCTCCTATCACACTCAACCTTCCATCAATGTCCTGTGTTCCTTAACCCTCTGTATTGGTCATGGTGCTTTCTCTTTTCTTTCTATGCTGCCTGGATGCCAGTAGAGGAAGCAGTGCTTGGAGCCAATGCAGATTGTGAGGAAGGAGCAATTTCAGCTACCACAGCCTGCTCTGCTGCTCTGTGGATATGGTGCATGTGCAGTCTGGTCAGTCCATAAGAGCTATGAGGGGGTGGCGCATGCAGATGCGAAATTCAGAAAATGTAGCTGTCAAAATCTAATCATCCTCTACTGAGAATGTGTGCTCAGACCTTTATTGAGGCTTATAATTTGGCCATACATTGGTGGATTTTCTCAAAAATGACAAATAGTACATCCCTGGAGCCAGTGTGATTCTTTTACCAAAGCCGAATATGGAAAGACTTAGCGCTGCACAACAAAATGACCATAAGAATTACTCAACACCAGCAAAATGTTATTTCCTGACTTAGTTCTTGAAAATGACAACCATTGTTGCTGAAACTTTCCAAAAAAATTCAGGTGAGGCAGGCATCTGTCTCAGAAAATTTCTGCTAGAGCAGTTTTTCATTTTGGCAAAATTTTAAATGACTGAAAAGAAGGTCTTTCAGTTGACAGCGTTAGGCAAGCTTAGCTAGAGGCACTGTTTCTCACTTCCCTCTTCAACATCCTTCACTTTCTGGGACCCAAGCATGCTTCTTATCCTGGCAGGATGTACGCTTCAGTGATAACGGTAAGGCCTGCCTCTTCCTCTTATGTGGCTGCTGCACTGACTCAGCCTTAAAGTGTCAAAACATATTAACCCAAAAAGGAGGACGTGAAAATATGGTAGACTGACCAGTGTTTGAACCAGCTCATCCCGAACATAGCTCAGTGCCTGTTGGATCACCTCTCCTGGTAAAAGATGTTTGAAGATGATAGACGTGTGTGTTTCAGAACATTCTGTGTACATGCAGCCATTATGGGAAAACATTCATTTGAAGCTGGATTTTCATTTTGATTTCAAGTGTAATTACAAAAGACCAGTAGAAAGATGGGACCCAGGCTAGGGATATTAGAACCATCGTCTTAATTGTGTGTAGTGAGCGATACTGTAAGATCTGAAATGTCAGATTTTTCACTAGTCACAGTTTTTAATTAAACTTCATATTGAAAAGGTCAGAGTGTCTTGTCTTCCTGCTGCTCTCACACTCACAACCTGATAGCAGTGAAGGAAGGGCATAGCAAACAAGCCTCTGACATGAAAAGAGCTAGATTAAAGACATAAGCTGTGCTGGCTATACTGTGTTGAATAAAGAACAAGCAATTGTGAATGATGCAGCAATTGTGTTCTGGTGTTCTTTATCACACAATCGTCAAAACTCATCTCCTGCCAATGAAACATTTTCTGTCATTGCTTATCATATATAGTAGCCCAATGTCTGTGACTCTCTAACGCTGAAATGCTGGCTGCTCTCTCTGGGCGGAGCTGTTGCCTCCCTGGCTGTTCCCTCTGGGCGGTGCTGTTGCCTGAGTCACGTCCTTCGCCTCCCGCCATGGTGCTTGGTTGACTTCTGCACCGCTCAGCTGGGCCGCCGCGGGGGAGCCCAAACGGCTGCTTGCTCCCCTGCGGCGGCCCGGCTGAGTGGCGCAGTCAGCCGAGCGCCATGGCAGGAGGCGAAGGGGGGCAGGGCGGTGATGTGCAGCGTGACAGTGGCTCCAGGCCCCAGCTCCTGGCTGTGAACGTCACCACCCTGCCCCCCTTCGCCTCCTGCAGTGGGGCTTGTCTGACTTCTGCGCCGCTCAGCCAGGCCGCCACGTGGGAGCAAGTGGTACAAGCGACCATTTGGGCTCCAGGCTCCCCATTCAGCACAGGGAGTGTGGTGCCCAAATGGCTGTTTGGGCTCCGTGGTCCCCCGAGTGAGAGGCAGGAGGGGGGAGGAGAAGAGAGAGAGAGAGAGAGAGAGGCAGGAGGCAGAAGAGAGCTGAGAGAGAGAAGGGGGGAGGCAGTAGAAGGAGGAGAGAGAGAAAGAGACACGGAGCGAGAGACTGGAGGCTCAGGAGAGAAGACCGACATGGAGGAGAGACCTGAAAATCCCGTCTTATGACAGGCTAATTGGCTAGTCATATATATAGTAGCCCAGTGTCTGAGAGTCTGTAACACTGAAGTGCTGGCTGTTCCCTCTGGGGGATGCTGTGGCCTGAAATGCTGACTGTTCCCTCTGGGGGGGCGCTGTTGCCAGAGTCACGTTCTTCGCCTCCCACCTTGGTGCTCGGCTGACTTCTGCGCCATTCAGCCGGGCCACCGCAGGGGAGCAAGCAGCGCAAGTGGCAGTTTGGGCGCCGCGGTCCCCATGCAGCACCCCCATGCTGCATGGGGAGCGCGGGGCCCAAACAGCCACTTGCGCTGCTTGCTCCCCTGTGGCGGCCCGGCTAAGTGGCGCAGAAGTCAGCCGAGCGCCATGACAGGAGGGAAGGGGGCGGGGCAATGATGTACACGGGCAGGGCCTGGCCATGTATGTCACCGCCCCACACCCCATTCTCATCCCCCTTTGCCTCCTGCCATGGCGCTCAGCTGACTTCTGTGCCGCCCAGCTGGGCTACCGCGGGGGAGCCCAAACAGCCACTTGCTCTGCTTGTTCCCTGCAAAAGCCTGGCTGAGCAGTGCAGAAGTCAGCTGAGCGTGATGAAGGGGGATGGGGCGGTGATGTACACGGCCGGGGGCAGGGCCTGGACGAGCGTGCATCCCCGATGGAGACAGAGGAGAGTGGAGAGAGAGTGAGAGGCAGGAGGGGGAGAAGAGAAAGAGAGAGACCGGCAGAAGGTGGAGGAGAGCTGAGAGAGAGGGGGGGAGGCAGTAGAAGGAGGAGGAGAGAGAAAGAGACATGGAGAAAGAGATGGGAGGCTCAGGAGAGAAGACCAACATGGAGGAGAGACCTGAAAATCCTGTCTGCTGATGGGCTAATTGACTAGTTTCATATAATCATAGAAACTTAGGGCTGGAAGGGACCTCACAGTTATAGTCCAGCCGTGCTGAGGGGAGACCAAGTATATTTAGATAATCCAAGTGTTTGTCTAACCTGTTCTTAAAACCCTCTGACAGAGACTCCTCCACCTCCCTAATTTCACCTTTATCTCCCTTGCTTCATATTAAGCCCATTATTCCTTCCCTTTAGTGACCTGGAGAATTGTTAACCTCTTCTCTATAACAGTCTTCATATATGATAAAGGCTGCTCTCAACAAACCTTAGTAGGGGCCTTACACTAGAAAAAGACATGTCCTTATTGGTCATGTTCTAAACATTTTACAATCTTCGTTGCTCTCCTCTGGATTTTTTGCAGTTTGACCACATTTTCCTTAGTGTGGCATGCAAAACTGCATCTGGTACAAACACCTGAGTCCTGCCTGTGCATTCAACACCTACTATCCACTCACCCTCTCCTCCCTGTGAACTACACTTTTGCACTGCAAGTCATGAGTGCCAATAAATTGCCATGTATACACAGAATTTGAGTCAGTTTCAGTCTGTGAAACGCCTTGTTCGTGATGCTATCATCGGCCATCTTTCAGAATGTTAGTCCTTGAGCATTTCAGATTTGTATTGCTGTGATAATCTGGCTGGAATTTTTCTTACAATCATATGCAATTTTCTTAATTCTATCACCATCCATACTAGTTATTCCAGTTTCAGCTCAAAGACCCTCCTTCTGGTTTCTGTACCTCCAAAGTCTGGGAAAGGCTCTGCAGACCCAGAATTAGCAAAGCATGGAGTGCATCCACCTCTAGACTTAATTTGGCTAGCCAGAGTCCATCCTGAATCTGTTTCAGCGTCATTGTCATGTATTTCTTTATGCACAAAATTGACGATTAACTTCATAAATGAAAGGCATCAATGGTTACTTGAAAGGACTCAACAAAATTCATGTTTAGCTTGTTCATATAATTTTACTGAATCCATTCAAAAAATAGACAGCACTATAAGGTGGATTGTGATTTCAGAGAATACAAAGGTCACATTATTTTTTTTTATACACCTTTAATTTAAATCCATTGATTAAGAGAATGAGTTGTCTCATGAACAAAATTAAGTTTCTTTAGTGAAAGAACAACTCTTCAGGTAAGCATCTAGACACATGTATTCTGGTTAAGGAGAGCTGGATCTACTACCTATAAAAATAGAACAACATTGTAAAATCTCTTTAGATAGATTCTGTAAGGTCAACTGATGGGATTGAGTAGAGACAGGACAGAGCAGGCTAGGAATTTCATTTTAAATCATAAGCTGATTTCCATCCTGCCAAGGCCCACATGTGTTATGAGTTTTAAAAATGTTTGGCAAAGACTCATGATGAGAGACACCACACCAAACAGTGGATGGGGGAAATGTGGAGTTCTTTTTCTCAATCAAAATTGAGTGTTTCATAATCCTGCTTTTGTAGCTTTTAAAAATAAAATAAAATGTGGTGTTTTTAAAAAGGATGGATAGGAGCAGATCTGTGTTGGTTTGTGGCAAATCTGGGCCTAAAATGATGTCTATTTCCCATATGGAAACTGTTAGGTGATATGCCTAAATCATAATCTGGGAAGCACAGTTTCTTCTCTGAGAAACACAGACTATCTAAATTTATATTATTTTTATATAGAATACCAAAAATGACAAGACTACAAACATGAGTCTTGAGGAGGGCAGCATATATTTTTCCCATGTACAGCAGGATTGGGAAGTGAAAGAACACCAACACTAAAAAATGTTAGTGTAGATTAAAAAAAATACACAACATTAATTTTAATAGAGTGTAATTTTGAATGGCCATGAATCAACTAGTATGAAAGGTCTCATTTTTCTCAAATGAAACAAATGTTAAAAATCTTCTATCCCTTTCAATATTGTAGCAGTGTTGGTAGACTGACCTAGATCAACATAGGGTGAACACTTGTTTACACTATTCATACATCTGAACATGTAAATACATTATTCAAAGCACTAAGCACCTAAATTTCCCTCCTTTGCCAACATTTTAATTCTGTTGGGCAAAGTTTCCAATTAGTTCCCCTCTTACAGAGCAGAGCACTCGATGCTATACTGTAAACACAAATTCATATGCTCACAAAAGCTGACCTTTTCAAATTAAGTGATGTATAAATTAAAAAGGAAAATGTCAGGTTTCTGACAAAGGTTGGACATTGTGAACTTTGGACAAAGTGACAGGTATCTTCGATTCTCCTGGTGCTGGTGCTTTTGTGACTGGGTGAGCATGGGCTTTTATGTCGGCTATTCTCTCTTTAAACTTTTGCTGAAGGTACTTTTCTTCTTTGGAGTAGCTTTTAGCAAAAGCAGACATCAACAGGCATGCTGCCATCGTGGTCCCTCCAATACAAAATAAGATTGCTCCTGCCAGCTTACATATATCTAGGGCTCCATTATACTGAATGGCATGGTTATCCACAACCACAAAATCTTCTTCCTCAAGGGCTTCGATTTTTGGTGGCACAAGAAAACCTACTACAAGAACGGTTAACCCGATCAGCATAAAAACCACCCCAGAGATGAGTCCGACCTGGAAAACAAACAGAGTTAAAATGAATGTGGCCTCACAAGTTTGTAACACTTTTATTGTCTAGACAAATATCTGTCAGTCCTACAAGGAAGCAGACATTGTCTTTTGGGACCAGAGTCTCATAGAATTTGAATATGTGGCTGAATTGCCATGTTAGAATTGTTTTTACAACTACTCTTTGTTTAGATCATACATTCGGGAGTTTCCCAGAAAAATAAAATGTATGTGTAGAGGGGCTATGAGTGTGTATTGTTCTGCACTTGGGGTTCCATTACACAAAAGAGAACTTGATGATTACCTGTTCTTTTCTTTCCCTCTGGGGCATCTGGCAAGATACCTGGTCCAATGGACCTTTTGGTATGACCCAGTATAACCTAGTACTGCTACTAGGTAAAAAAAATGCTGCCTTTAGCATAGGTAGTGGAGGGCTGAGCTTTGGCATTGAAAGTCCTTAATTCACACCCTGGTGGCATCATTACATATGACCGCCTCTTGTTTTCTGTCCAGGAAATGTCTCTCTTGCAGAGGTTAAAGGGATGGTATGGTGTAAGTCAAGTTTCAGTAATAAATGCCAAGATTGATTCTCACAGGATCCCTAACTTTTTAGTAAACCAAGGCCTTATTGTTTCTCTGGAAATTTGATCATACACTCTGTGTGCTTTTATGAATGTCAATGAAAGCTTGGTATGACCATCAAGAGTAATTTCTCTATACTTTCACACATTATAGCTAAGATTTCACAAGAGATTGATTTTTATTTTTTGGTGCTTAAATTTTTGATGACCAACTTGATACACATTAAAAGGGCCTCATTTTCAAAGGGCGGGTGCTCAGCAGTGACTGATACCAAGTAATAGCTTCCATGGAGTGATGGGCTGTACCTTCCAGAATGCAGAGCTCCACCTGCTAGGTGACCTCTGGATCTGAAAATCATCCTCATGCTCCCAAATTGAAGCTGTGCAGTCCTCGTAAAATTGATGCAGATAGGACCGGACTCCATAGCGTTGATAACTTCCCTCAGCGCTGCTCTGTGCTTGCTTGGAGCTGCAGATATCCGCATATGAGCTCATCCTTCTTACCTGCAATGGGAGATTTCACACCAGACAGACCCAATTAGTAACCCTGGGGGATTTACCAAAAGGATGCAAATAATCTCTTGGTATGAGCTCTGGAAAGAGAAGAAACCCTGTGGAGTCTTCTCTCCAACCCATGCTCCCAAACTAATGAACTGATCTTGCTAAATGCCAAGCACACCTGGCAGAGGTGAAGGGCCTTCAACTCCCACTGAAGCAGTAGGTATTGAGAGCCCTTCACATCTTTCAGGATTACACCCTATAGATGGATCAGTGAAAACTCAGCAAAGCTATTTTTACATGTAGCATTCCCAGTGCCATAATTCATGATGGAATATCATTTAATTTCATGTAACTTGAAAGAGGCATTGCATTACTGCAAGACTGAGTGCCTCAGTCTCTGATACAAACACCATTACTATTTGTCCCGGTAGGCATTGCTTGCTAGCTAGCTTTCTCTGTTAATTTGGAGCACTTCACAAACTCTTCTCGATGGCATGTTTTTCTTAAATCTGTAAAATAGAAACATGGCTATGGGAATATATATAATCATGACATCAACAGACACAGGGGACCTGATTATGAAGACTAACCTTAAAAATGAGTTTTTCTGAATAAAAATACATTTTGAGGATGGAACGTGTTCTAAAATTTGAAAATCAAAAAATGAAAATTGTTAGCCTATTTTAATGTACCAGATGCAAATATTAAATTTGTGAGATTAAAGCCTGGCTCCATTGACTACAAAAGGGTTAGGATTTTACCCACTGTGAAAAGTAAATCCAGTGTTCTAAGTTCTTTCCATCATAATAAAGTACTGGTAAAACAAAGTTTTTCTGGTTTAAATATCCAGGGCCAGACTCTGACCTCCATCCTCCTCTTCCTTCACTGAGTGTAAATGAAATCAGTCAGGCCTTTTAAAAATGTGTACCACTTTAATATGCCATCTGTAGGGGTATGTCTACACTACCCCGCTAGTTCGAACTAGCGGGGTAATGTATGCATACCGCACTTGCTAATGAAGCCCGGGATTTGAATTTCCCGGGCTTCATTAGCATAAGCGGGGAGCCGCCATTTTTAAATCCCCGCTGCTTCGAACCCCGTGTAGCGCGGCTACACGGGGCTCGAACTAGGTAGTTCGGACTAGGGTCCTATTCCGAACTACCGTTACTCCTCGTGAAACGAGGTGTACCGGTAGTTCGGAATAGGCACCCTAGTCCGAACTACCTAGTTCGAGCCCCGTGTAGCCGCGCTACACGGGGTTCGAAGCAGCGGGGATTTAAAAATGGCGGCTCCCCGCTTATGCTAATGAAGCCCGGGAAATTCAAATCCCGGGCTTCATTAGCAAGTGCGGTATGCCTACATTACCCTCCTAGTTCGAACTAGGAGGGTAGTGTAGACATACCCTCAATGAGTACTTTGTTTGGATTTAGTAGAATTATAGGAACCAAAAGGTAGGAGTGAGACCTAACTTCAGCTTCAAGTAATGCACCTGACTTTTTAAAGCTGTGCAATGCAAGCATATCTAACCTGTTTGTTTTAACTCTCTCTCCAATCCCCCTTTCCTGGTTTTAGCCCCTCTCTCATTAACTGGTGCAATACCCCAAATGCACGTGATTTCACTCACTACAGTATACTAGCTTCCCTCTCTGTTAAATGAGATGGACAAGTATTGCAGCACTCACTGAAATTATGTAAAAATCTGGAGCCTGCTAATTAAACAATGGCAGAATTCAGCTCTTGCTAGGTATAGAAATTGGCATGGCTATGCCAGTAATCCATTAGCTGCTTTAATTCCAGGTTGTTTTCATGGCTCAGTGTTGAGGAATGGCATGCGCTTTTCTCTGGTGGTAGTAACTTTCCTATTCCCCAGGTATTAATGTATTTTCCATATTCCTGCCATTATGGAAAGACATAAAAGCATCTGATATATCAAGGCCAAATGGATCAGATCCAGTATCCAGGAGGCCTACAAACATGTAGATATTCCCTGTCCAATGAGATTCAAAGCCCATTCCAGTACAGCAGTGGTCACCAACCAGTAGATCCTGGAGCCTCTGGCAGGTGATCCTGACTGTTTGGCCAGGAAGCTCTCAAGCACTGGCACTTCAGTTGCCCTTCCACCCACTGTCACGCTGCTCCTGTCTTCTGCCTTAGAGCTGCGCCCCCCCCCCCCCTCCCCAGGAGCCTCCTGCTTGCTGTGCAGGGTGTGGTAGGGAGAAGAATGGGGCGCTGATGTCAAGGGGTCCCTCCTCCCTCCATTCCTGTACCCTCTCTCCACCCAGAGAGAAGGGGATGAGGGAACTTGGCAATGCAAATCTGTCACACACACTCTGTGTGTCTGTCATTCTCACAAACACACTGTCCTTCACACTCATCTCCCGGCCCAGCACACATGAGAAGTCATTGTGACTTTTTACTGCTTGCAAAGTGTTATTTTTGGTTTTTGACTGGCCTGTGCATTTCATAATTTTCATTTCTCTTACACTTAAATTTAATTCTTTGAGTAGTGAGTTCTCAAATGCCTAACCTGTCATGGCTGGAGTCATTATTCCTGTGGTAATTGCTACTCAAGGACGTGGCTGGCATGTCCCTGCAGCCCCTAAGAAAGGCAGAGCAGGGGGTCTCCACACACTGTCCTTGCCTGCAGACACCACTCCTGCAGCTCCTATTGATCAGTAATGGCCAGTGGAAGCTGTGGGCTCAGTGCCTGTAGATGAGGGGTAGCACACGGCGCCATGGATCCACTGCTGCATATGCCAGCTGCTTTCATGAGAGGTGTAGGGCCAGAGCAGGAGTAAGCCTGCCTTAACCCCATTGCTCCACCACCCGGAAGCCGTCTGTTAGACTGTGTCCAGTCAGAGCCTGCTTCCTGAACCTGTCCCAGTCCTGAACTAACTCTTGCACCCAAACTCCTGCTCCAGATGTGAGTCCCCCTGCACCCGAACTCTTTCCCAGAGCCCCTTCCACACTCCAAATTCATTAGCTCAAGACTAGAGTCTGCACCCCAATTCCCTACCTCAGCCTGGTGAAAGTGAATGATGATGGGGGGGGAGGGAAGGAGTGAGCAGGGTGAGGCAGTGGAGACGGGGTGGAGAAAGGGTGGGAAGGAAGCAGGGCAAGAGTATCTGGGTTTGGGTTAGATCTTACATTGCACTTAAATTGATCTTGTGGTTTAAAAGGTTGGAGACCACTGCAGTAGAGCCATGACCACCTCCTGCAGGAGAAAGTGGAGGTGCAACAAGCTTTATGATGTTGCTACCCAGCATTCCTGGACCCTCTCTGTTAAGCATCCAGACAGAGCAGATGAAGAAGCTCTTAACAGGGGTTTCAGTGAGTTCTCCTTTTGGGGAGTGGGATGGGAATCTAAAGGTTCCTTTCTCTTCCCCCGCTTCTCCCCAGCCTCTTGTTCTTCCTCCCTATGGTATTTCTCACAGACTGAGGCTATGTCTAGACTGCAGGCTTCTTTCAGAAGAAGCTTTTCTGGAAGAGGTCTTCCGGAAAAGCTTTTCAAAAGAGAGCATCCACACAGCAAAAGTGCATATAGAACATTTGTGGTGTTCAGGTTTTTGATTCATTGTGTGAAAGGGGAAATCTTTATTCCTTATGTGTTCTGTTCCTGCTGTTTCCATACCTGCAATAAAAGTCCTTTCTTTGTGATATCACAATCTCTCCAGCAACTAGCTAGCTGTCGTGTTACAGAAGACAGTGACTTCAACTGAAGAATGCTTAAAAAAAACAATCCCAAATCTTTTCACATACCCCAAATATACTTATGCAAATACTCCTAGTAAAAGCAAAAAATGAGAACTATATGTAACCAGACTTCTAAATACTATAATAAAATAGTAATAATTCATAAGCAGAATGTTTTATTTGACAAACAATATTTTGCGCACACTGAAGTGATCTCAATCACAGACATTCAGCATCATAATAGATCTATAAGGTAGGTAAGTACTATTAATGCCCATTTTATAGATGTGTGAAGCAAGTCATTGAGAAGTTAAATGATTTACTTGCCTATCACCACATAATAAGTTACTGGCAGAACCTAAAACTGACCCAGGATTCCTGTAATCCTCTGCACACTGGACTATAAAGTGATTATATGAATTACCAGTGCTGATTTATTGACACAGCCCTTTAACACCTATATTCATATTGTCGTATTATCCTTCAAAGATCTGACCACCTTATTAATATGCCTTCCAGTGCCTCGCAATGAGGAGTAAACCTCAATATCCCCATTTACCAGATGTGGTAGAGGGAGGCACACACAAATTATTATGAGGCCTAGTGTTTGCAAAGTATCTTGACATCACCTGAGGGTGTGCCAAAAAACCTGAGGTAAACACACAATTTAAAGAGATTGTCAGTGATGCTCTGTACTGACCTAAATGAGTAGGAAGCAGATTAGCATCCCTCCCATCACATATGGGACTTGACAGGAAGTCAGCACCTTATATTCCATAGGTGCCTAAATACCCTGAAAGATCTGTGCTTAAAAGCCAATGCTTGGAGATCTTTGCCCCCAAAGAGGGGGAAAACATTGTTACCCCATATCAGTGTTCTTCTCTGATCTAAGAGCATGTAGAAAGCCATGGAACAGCTGTTTATCTCTAAACCTTTTCACAGAATAACAGAGGGCCAGTGTAATCATTACCAAGTTTTAGAATAGAGAATTTTGAATCAGAACTTCAGAACAAGCAGCTGCCCCTTACCCATCCCCTAGCAACTTTATTCAATTGTTAAAAACTATCCAATGTTTTTGTGCTTTATTACACTGCACGGATACAGCAGGGGGTGGGAGGGAAGAGAGGCAAGATCAGTGTTGTGAACAAATGAATAAAACATTGAGCATGTTTGAAGAGAAATTACTGAATGAATTTTCAAACTGCTTTGCAATATATTCAATGTTTACCTTTTTAGAAAGCTGAATTTTAAAGCTATGCTAAAACAGAAATGTGATGTTGCTCTCAGAACGTGCACATACATGATCATGAACCTACAAATGTAAAACACAAATTAAAATGGGTTCTTACGTTTGAAGTCCTTCTCTTCAATGTTAGACACTCTGACCTTTCTGTTTAAAGGCTCATCTTTCCAGTCTTTACCTACAGGGGAAAAAAGACCTTAGAATTAGTGAATTCTGGAGTAAAGAACATGGATGATAATTTATGGGATAATCTTGATGCTTAAAAAAACCTAATATCAATACATAGTGTTCCCTTAGGATAGAGGCTAAAACAGGGGTGGGCAATAATTTTAGATGGGGGGGCACTTCACTAATATTTGAAGTAACCTTGGGCTGCTATAGAAGGGGCAGGACCTCTGGCAGAAGTGATGGAGCCAGGACACTTCCGTGCTTCCCCTCCCATAGATCCTGATTTGCCTGGGGGGTGAGGGAGCATGTGAAATCTTTGCCCCTTCCCTCCCCCACCTAAAGAGAACCACCAGCTGTTCAGAACAACTGGCAGTTGCTTCTAGGCACCCGCCCCCTTGCAGGGTAGGAGGAGACTTTGCAAGCTGCCCCAACCCCAGGCCAATCAGGGCCTGGGAGTGGGAGGAGCACACAAAGTCTCTCCATCCCTGCCTCCATGTAGCAAGGGATGCATGGCACTTGCTGGGTGGGGACAGGAAATGAGAGCTTTCATGCCCTCCTCCTGTCCCTAGACCCTGGGGGCGGGGGAGTGGCAGGGTGTCCCTGGGCCGGACTCATCCACTTGGAGAGTGGGATTTGGCTCAGAGGCCTCTTGCCCACCCTGGGCTAAACCAAGGCTCATGCAAAGTTCATTGAAATCAATGGGTATCTTTCCATCCACTTGAGTGGGTTTTGCATCAAGCCCTCTGTATAAGCCATCAGGCCTCTTTTCTTGTTTGAGGAATCAATCATGATCTCTGTTAGACGGCCATAATGTAAAGCACTCTGCTTTCCTGCACTGGCTACACCCTTTTGAGCACAGGAGAAATGCAGTTCCTCTTCCCTATTCTGTGCAGGTAGGTGGAGCCTGACTTCAGCTAAAGCAGCACAAAGGAGGAAATAAACTACAACAGGGAGAGAAATGACACAAATTACTTCCCTTAGTCAACAAGAGGGAAGTAGAGACCTTACTGTGACTGCATCAGGTCTCAGGTCTGCTCCCAGGTCAGTGCAACTAAGCAGTAAGCAATACTAAGGGCTCATGGCAATACCACCATCTCACACTTAGGGAGTCACAACTTTTAAATAGGTTTCAGGAGGGTAATGGGTTTGCAACAGGTTAAACACATTGTATGGTGTAATTACAACAGGATGCACCATAGCAGAAAGGAAAGGTGACTTTGGGTTTGCGAGCCTTACTTCCCTTTAGGAACAATTAAGGAAGGCTGTTCTTTGCTGTTTTTCTTTGTTAGACAAGGTCGATGGCATTCTCCACCCCTCTGGAAAAATGGCGGAAGTACTACTCTCTGTATAACATAGCTCCTGTGCATCGCTGTTGCAATGGAATTCAACCCCCCTTCTAATCACCTCAAAAATCCCCACCCACTACCCTCCCTCTGCCCCAGGAAAGCAGCATGGCGTCTTTGAAGGATACTTGTTTACAATGAAGTTACTAGAGTTCCCTCTTCCCCTGCTATAACTATATTGCCTGAGAGCTGCCTGGGGCTGTTTGCTCTGGCGCGGCTGCGAACCAGTCCCGCGGCAGAACGCCCTCCCGCAAGGGCGAAGACCGTAGTTCCCTCTTCAGGCCACTCTGCGGAAGGTACAAACGACGCCAGAATTTCTACTGGTGGCTGGAGCAGCGCGACCCACCTGCCGCAGCTGGATTCCTCGCCCGCTTCGGCTCTGCAGGAGGCAGGAACCTTCAGCGCCCTTCACCTCCGGCCTTTAGCGGCGCCGCGGGCGCTCTCCGTGGTGCTGAAACCCGGCCGCGGCTCAGGCGGGCGAACCTGTTCCCCCGCTGCAGCAGCAGCAGCAGCACCTCGCCAAGCAGCCGCCTCCCAGCAACTGGTGATTCGTTTTCGCTGGGCTCGGGGGATGAACCCCCTTCGCCCGGCCAGACCCACGCGGTGTGCTCCTAGAGGCGGACAGCGCCCTCGGGTTCTTGCCCTCCGCTTGACCCAGCGGTGGCTGCCAGACGTGGAACCAGCCCAGCCCGCTGCCCCTTGCAGGGCTTGCGCCTACAGCAGCAGCCACACGGAAGCAGTCTGCCCCTCTCGGGGGCAGGGCTGGGGCGGGGGGAAGGAAGGGAGAGGAGGGCTAAGCGGGACGTGGGGCTGGCCGGGAATACCGGTTCGCGTCTAAAGATGCGGGCATGTGAGGAAACCTCCAGGAAAGGGTCCCACCAGAGGCTCTCTGGGCTGGAAGTGAAATCCCGCCCTGGAAAGCCAGCGGCAGCAGCTGCGTCGGACTCACCCGATCAGAAGCACCACGGGCGCAGAAACTTGCCCCCCGCGCCCCGGCTAGTGCTCAGATCAGCCCCTCCCCTGCAAATCAGCCAGGGGCAAGTTTGAAGACCCGTCGGGGCAGCAGACGCTTGGCACAGGGACACTCCCCCCCCCTCTCCATGCAGGGGGGGGGGCGATGCCATGGGCAGTCCTGGCAGCAGCTGCCCGCGCTCGGCGGAGCTTACCTGAGCCTCCCCGCAGCCGTCTGAGCAAGTGCAGCCGGGCTAGCTGCAGATCTCTCGCACGGCTCCCATCTCCGCTCTGCGCCGCTCCGGCCTCTCGCACCGCGTATGTCCCTGTCTCCTGCCCGCCTCCCTGCCGCGCCTGCGCACTCAGCCGCTGCTCCCGGGCGCTGAGGCGTGGGCGGGGGCAGCCAGCAAGGAGGCAGCCGGGCTGCTCCTTCCCGCCTCTCACCCGCTCGCACTGCTGTTGTCCCATAGGCGCGGCAGCAGCTGGTGACTTGGGGCACTGGTGTTATTGTCATTGCCTTTCCCATTGTTCCTAGGAAGCGGGCAAAGCTCCCTCCCGATGCATTAGTGTCACTAAAACAGACATTTCTCTCCTCCCCTCCCTCCCAGTGGGACGTGAACGCAAGATTTCTAGTCTCAGAGGGGTAGTCTTCTTAGTCTAACTTTCAAAACAAGGAGCAGTCCTGTAACACCTTAGGCTATGTCTAGACTGCAGGCTTCTTTCGAAAGAGGCTCTTTCGAAAGATCGCGTCTAGACTGCAGGCGGATCTTTCAAAAGAGAAATCCGCTTTTTCGAAAGAGAGCACCCAGCGAGTCTGGATGCTCTCTTTCGAAGACGGCCTCTTTACATTGAAGAACGCCTTCTTTCGAAAGAGGAACTTTCGAAAGAAGGCGTTCTTCCTCGTGAAACGAGGTTTACCGCCATCGAAAGAAAAGCCGCGTTCTTTCGAAATAATTTCGAAAGAACGCGGCTTGAGTCTGGACGCAGGGGAAGTTTTTTCGGGAAAAGGCTACTTTTCCCAAAAAAACCCCTGAGTCTGGACACGGCCTCAGGGTGCATCTACACAGCAGTGTTATTTCGGAATAACGGCCATTATTCCAAAAGAACAATGCGAGCGTCTACAGGGCAATTTCATTATTACAAAATAAATTTGAAGTAACAGATGGCTTACTCTGGCTTCTGTAAACCTCATTCCACAAGGAGTAATGTTTTTTCCAAAATAGCTATTTTGAAATAGCTGTAGTGTGGACGCTCCACTGCTGCTATTTCAAAATAGCTACTCCCCCAGGGTATGTCTAAACTACCCCGCTAGTTAGAACTAGCGGGATAATGTAGGCATACCGCACTTGCAAATGAAGCCCGGGATTTGAATTTCCCGGGCTTCATTTGCATAAGCCGGGTGCCGCCATTTTTAAATCCCGGCTGGTTCGAACCCCGTGCCGCGCGGCTACATGCGGCACGAACTAGGTAGTTCGGACTAGGCTTCCTAGTTTGAACTACCGTTACTCCTTGTGGAATGAGGAGTAATGGTAGTTTGAACTAGGAAGCCTAGTCCGAACTACCTAGTTCGTGCCGCGTGTAGCCGCGCGGCACGGGGTTCGAACCAGCCGGGATTTAAAAATGGCGGCACCCGGCTTATGCAAATGAAGCCCGGGAAATTCAAATCCCAGGCTTCATTTGCAAGTGCGGTATGCCTACATTACCCCGCTAGTTCAAACTAGCGAGGTAGTGTAGACATACCCCTAGGGAATTCAAAGTAATTTCGGTGCTTTCTGGGGCTCTTCATCGAGGTAGCGCATCCACATTAAGGAAGCCTGCCTCACACTAATTATGAGTCTTCCCTATAGTGTAGACATGCTATTTTGAAATGAGCTATTCCTGAGTATTTCTTCCAGAATAGCTTATTAAGGTGTGGGAGGATTCGGCACACTCTCGCGCCTCCCCTGCACTTCACAGGCCTCAGCACCAGTCGCAGTCCCTGGTGCCACAAGAAGAAGATGCCTAACAGAGGTAGATCGCCTCTGAGGTGCATGCCCTCTGTGTGCCCTTCAGTAGGGCATGTGGCACCATCAAGCGCTGAACTCGGACCATCTTGGTCAGGTGGACATTTATCTCCACATCGAGATCCCAGCCCACTGGGGGACTTCCCAGAACCCTCCACTTTAGAGGCCTTCAAGGTGGCCAGGGATTTGATTGAGTTGTCCTCTCATCTCCCCCAACACCGACCCCCACTAGAGGTCATAGGAATGACCGGCACCAACCGACATCGAGGACATCCAACGACATAGTCAAGGACGCCAGAAAACACCACTCAGTGCAGCCCACAACTCTGGCACCGATCTCGGCACTGACTGTAGCACCGACAACTGACTTGACCCCGGTACCGGATGTGGCACGGGACACAGCACCAAGCCCAGCACTGATATGGTACCACCGTGCGGTATCATCCACGGCATCCAGCTCCATGGCTCCTATCTCTGCCCAGAGCTTATCAGCACCCGGCCCAGCTATGCAACCTCCACCTCCCTGGCACCATGGCAAACCTGAGTCAATGGCCGGACATGCTCTGGTGTCGGCAACCTAGGCAGAACCCCGGATGGCCCTCCCCTGGTCAGCTTTGGAGTACTTGACTGACTCAGAGGCAGAGTGAACTTGGTCATCATGAGGCTCCAGATCCTGCTCTCGGCACCGGTCCCACTTGTGGCACCGATCCCAGCACTGCAGCTCCTCTGCTCACCACCATCAGCAGCATGGGGCACAGTTGGTTCCAGTGCTGATGATGCAACAAACATGGCCCCCACAACCTTTGGGTCAGTGGCCATTCTGGACCCCGGGGCCTACCACCAGAGCCAAGGTGCGGATCTTTTGAGGGCAGGGTCAGTCATCTCAGGGCCTCAGGCCCCTCCATCGGCAACTCTCCTGGTTTGATCTCTGACGTCGGTGCAGTCGCTACCTCCCAGTCAGGCATCTCCAAGACCATCGGGGTGCGGGGCTCCACCAAGCCAGCCACCACCACCTGGGTCTTCACATGGCCTTCACGGTGCAGGTCCTGATCCTGGACATCTGCAGGGCTGCCACTTGGTCCTCCATCCACACCTTTGCCAACCACTATGTGCTGTCACATCAGACCAGAGAGTACGCTGCTCTGGGCAGGGCAGTCCTCTATTCCGTGGAAGGTTAAAACTCCGACCCCTCCTCCTCAGGTTCTGCTTTGGAGTCACCTACATGGAATGCACATGAGCAATCACTCGAAGAAGAAAGAACCTCATAACTGTTGTTCTTCGAGATGTATTGCTCATGTCCATTCCAAATCCCATCTGCCTCCCCTTCTTCGGAGTATTCTGGCAAGAAGGAACTGAGAGGGTGGGGAGCCAGCAGGGGTATATATCGGCCAGTATACTGGCGCCACTCCAGGGGGCCCCCTGCTGGCTCAACGGGTACTGCTGAGGGAATAATCTCTGATGATGCATGCACTCTGCGCGCGCACACCTACATGGAATGGACATGAGCAACACATCTCAAAGAACAACAGTTATGAGTAAGTAAGTAACCATTCTTTCTGTGAACCTAAAGTTTCAGAGCGGTAGCCATGTTAGACTGTAACTGAAAAATGTAAAGAAGTTTCTAAGGTGCTGCAAGACTGTTTGTTGTTTTTAAGTTTATTCTGTGAACCAGTTTCATTTTCTTTGTCCGCTTGTTTTCTTAGACTGTAAAATAAATCTCCAGGGCCCGGAGTAGTTCTTACTATCCTATAGTTTATAGCCTGCCTACAACACTGGGATCCCTGTGGGGCTCACTGCTGCGCTGAAGGCAAATACATTTTGTATGTGCACCAAGGTATGTGTGAATGTGCATCACCAGGAGAAACAAAAAGCCTAACTGTGGGTGCTCTGCTAATCAGCGGGGCGGCATTTGATTTCCTCCTGAGCAGCTGCTCAAGCACACATCTTAGAGGGAACACTGGGCAGCATTGAAAGTCAGAAATAAAAGACTCCAACTAATGGAGGAGCCATCCTGAAATAATGGTCTTACAGATAGGGAGAAAAGGAAGGAGGCTGTGAAAATATATGGGAAGCTTTGTCCCTGTGAACCACAAGCTTTTTGGATTGAGAAAGAAATGGATTCTCTGACAGCAAAAGGATTTCAAGAGAGGAAATCTGGAGTGATTGGGTAATCTAGTGAAAGAGCTGTTAGACAGGGAACATTAAAACCATTGGTAGCTGGGGATTTTTAAAATATGCCATAATTAAGATACAACAAATCTGGGGGAAAATGAGAATGTAAAGAAAAAGAACAGACAATATAGTATCACAGAAAACTGCTAAAGGAGCTGAGATTTAAACACTCCCCCCCCCCCCATACTGAAACAGGAGAAGGATTCAGGGGAGTAATCAACCAAACAAAAATGCACAGCATGAGCCATGTCTAGTAGGAAAAAATATAAGGGCACAGAAACAAAATGAATTAATTCTAGCCACAGGGGAAGCAGGAAGGTTTTATAAATATTTAAGCACTTTTAATAAATGAGGAATACGATGAAATTAATGATGCGTTTAATATAGCTGGGATACCAAACTCTTTTTTCTTTAAATATGTCTTAGAAAAGAAAGAGAAAAGAAGTTTGGAAATAAGGAAGTCTTTGTTAAAATAGCTATTGACAAAGTTTGAGTAAGGGAATGAACTTGGGGTATTCGAATGTATGAAAATTAGCTGGCCTGGATGGCATGAGTTGTAAATTAGTGTGATGTCTTTCATGGTTACATTAGCTACATGTAGAACAAGGTACTACTCAGTGTTAATAATGCAATCACAATCTGACTTTAAGAGAATTATGTAGTGAATTTCCTGCACTATTAACAAGTATTTGTGAAAAATCATGGAGAGCTAGGAAGGTGGCAAATAGGCAAAAAGCAAAAAAGAGTACTAATCTCCAATTGAGTGAAGAAGAGATTTCCTGGTCATTTGTCCTGTAAATCTAACATCTGACTTTCATTCACTGCCAACCTTTCTGGACACAGGAATGAATGCTGTTCTGTTCCATTCCTAACCTTATGAGTCATCCTGTTCTCTATAAATAAATACTTGTGCTACTTTCACAAAGTAAGTTATTTCTGCTAATTTATTTTATTGACAAAAGAGAATAAATAGAAGAAAATATGCAATACCTGTGAGTATATAGCAACAATCACAATGGTACTATACAAATACATGGCAGGCCCACACTTTGAATACTTCATGCAGTTCTGGTCATCCCACCTTAAAAAAGATACATTAGAAATAGAAAATAAATGGAAGGGCAACAATAAATGATTAAGGGTATAGAACAGCTTCAATATGAGGAGAGATTAAAAAGATGGGGATTATGCAATTTGGAGAGAGACAACTAAGAGGGGTTATGACAGAATTCTGTAAAATCTTAAATGGTGTATATAAAGTGAAATAAGAATCTTAAATGCCCCTTCAGATAACATAAGAATTAGGGATCATCTAATGAAATTGATAGGTATTAGGTTTAAAACAAACTAATGGAAATACTTCTTCACACAATGCACAGTCAACTTGTGGAACTCATTGTGGGGGGATGTTGTGAAGACCAAAACTACACATGGATGCAGAAAAGCATTAGATAAATTCATGGATGATAGGTCCATCATATGGCTGTTAACCAAGATAGTCAGGGATACAATTCCATCCTCTGAGTGTCCCTAAACCTCTTACAGCTAGGGTGTGTCTAGACTACATGGCTCCATTGATGGAGCCATGTAGATGAGTGTACTCGACAAAGGGAAATGAAGAGGTGATTTAAATAATCGCCGCTTCATTTACATCAAAATGGTCACTGTGCTGTGCCAATCAGTTGATTGTTGGCACAGCTCGGTAGTCTAGACGGGGATCAGCTGACCCAGAACCCTTTGTCGTCAGATCCTGTAAGCCCTCAGCTAGACACACCCCTAGATATGAGACTAAGTGATAGGGGATGGTTTGGAAGACTAGATATTGGGCTAGCTGGACCATTGGGCTGACCTGCTGTGGCCGTTCTCATGCAACTAGTGGTACTATTTTTTTTTCTGACACATGAATAACGCTCAGTGAACCAAGGCAGCTATTGGTGTGGTATCAAATGGGACAATTATGTATGAACATAAAATCAACAATTATTATTAAGCCTAGGTATATAGAACCAATTTGTGCTCTCAGTAACACAAGTGTAATTCAGAAGTAACTCTACTGAAGTCCACTTACCTTTACTGTTTACAAAGAGAAGTCAGTGGGGTACAACTCATGTGTAAAACTCACGTAAGCTGAGAACCAAATCCATAGTCTGACTCATGATGTGATTTGGGGATGCTGCTTGCTATACAAAATGTTTTATAACACCAAACCTTTTCTAGCTTCAGCTTTAGGTGAACATTGAGGTTTTGGGCTTTTACACTGGGGATTTCAACTGTCAGTAATCTAACTGAACAGTCAAAAAATGCAACTATAATCAGGCTATAGTTATCTTCACTGCAATTTACCTTTGCTTTCAATGGAGTAATCTGCACTTTATAACTTTTTTTGCCTGTCTGATTTGCCCTGGTCACCAATGTTTGTACTGGGGCAAATCTCTAGCGCAGCCACGGCTTTAGAAATCTGTAGGCAGTGTGTTTCCCACAGAAGCTGTTGCTAGATTCTCTGGCATTTGCTGTTTTAGGTTTCACAAGCCTGTCTCTAGTATTGTGAGGCAAAGGGATTGCAATTGCTGCCTATTTAACTTCTGTGAATCTATATTCCTTCCTGCATTGAAATGCAGCATCACGAGGCCCTGAAAACATTTTTCTCCTCTAAGCAAGAGGCCGCTATTGTTATGAGACTCATGTACACTGAGTTGCAGATGTCTGTCAGTATTTGCTGCTTAATGGCAATGGCAAGCTTCCAATGACCATTATCCCATTTTAGTGGGCACATGAGGGCTGAGCAGTTCTGCCATAATAATGTTTTTGGCACGGATGTTTCATTTTCCGACAAGCCTTGCTTTCTAGGTGAAGGTGAATGGAGAAATATATTCAGCCCATAAGAGCCAAGCTTTCTGAAAAATTCTAGCATCTTTTCAGAGGCTTCTCTTGAAAACGAAAAGTAAACTGCAATGCTTTAAATTCTCCAGTACCTTTCAGAATATGAGCAAGTCTGACACTGCAGTATCTTGGTGTAGGTTCAGTTCCCTTTGTGAGTCTGTGTAGGATCCTGAGCACTCTCTGATCTCTGAATCATTCCATCTCTATCTTCCCTGTAATGTTCCCTCTAATTTTTTCCATCCATGTGCAGAATACATTTTGTTATATGCACCATGGCATGTGCAGATGTGTACCACCAATAGCAACACACGCTGCTGGCTGTGGGAGGCCATGGGCACTTGTAGTGGAAATGCAGAAGATGATTATGAGGTTGAGAAAATTAGGTGGTGTACCACAATCATTCCTTTTATGCTTGCATCTCCTGTCAGGCCTGGATGCTCTAGGCTAGCAGTTCCCAACCTTTTCCAGATGGGGACCCATTCTGACAATTCAGGAAGACTTGGTGACCCAAGGCAATTAAAAAACGGGGGGAGGAGGGAGGGCAGAGCCACCTGGAGAGACACTTGGCAACCCTTTTGAAATGTAGTGGTGACCCATATTTGGGTCCCAACCCATAGGTTGGGAAACCCTGCCTAGACAGCCATTTGTGCTTTTCGCTTCTTATTATTCTTTTGTAAACCTTATCCCACGAGGCATACCGGGGAGGTTGACAAATGCCTTTGATGTCGACTGCGGAGTGTCTAGACTAGCGCGCTGAGCTGACAAACAGCTGATCGGCACAGCGCGGCAGCCATTTAAATTTAAATGAAGCGGAGATTATTTAAATCGCCACTTCATTTTCCTATGCCGGGTAGCCTAATCTCCATGCCTCTGGTGACAGAGGCATGTAGTCTAGACATACCTTGTTATATTAAATAACACTGTAACTTGAGCTGGTTACCATGCTGAGAGATACTCTACACTCCAAGAGTATGTGGCAGCTGGAGTAGAGCATGGCCCATTTCAGTTGGCTTTCTTGAGACTGTCACATACTGGCGAGACTTGTGTGAGCCCTAAACAATGGCACCTTAGCCAGATTCTCAGATCAGTGTGGTATTTTTGGCATTCACTCCAGTACCATTCATGCATTCCTCTCTGTAAGACTTTGTAGCCACTTGTTGCTCCATTCGTTTTTATAATCTGGTTATAGAACATGCTGGGGCTGCATGTGCTTACACTAGCTTTATTTGTTCTAGCTTCCTAGCTGACGTGTTTGTGATGGATTAATACATGTCTGCATATCTCTCTAGCAAATTCCATTTTGATTTGTGAAGGGAATTTTGATTGCAAACTTGTTCTGTGCCTTCACCTTAGCTATGTACCCTCTACATTGAGCTGAAAACATTCAGGTTGTGTAAGGAGACATTCTTGAACTTAGCAGAAGGTTAACAGTGAAGGGTTGTTAAACCTTGATGACCTATCCTTCAAAGCACTTAGGGTTAGGACAAAGAGCTGGTTACCACTCATGGAAACTATCTTTCCCAGGACAGGGGTAATGAAGCAATGGATTGCTTGATGGGGGAATAGGTGGGGGCGGATCTGATCACCTGCAAGGGACCAGGATGCAAATGGATTTGAACTAATCTGATCCTATGCAATATTATGTGGCATAACCAACTTAAGGACTTGATAGAGGAAACTTGCACCACAGAACTGTTTCATTTCATTACAGAAATAATAGAATCTAGGATAGCAATAAGTTCCTGTGAAAGGAGGAATGTTAGTATCTGAGCTAGACTTGATGCAAATGGGACTTGAGGAAGGAGCTGCAAGAAGTATTTCGGTGATGTGACTGTGCACAGCAGCTGGTGAGTCATGGCTCTTAGGTTTGCTGAATTTAGGTAAAGATAATCAGTCAAACAAAACCTTTATTTTTCTTTCCAGGTCAGCTTCAAGGTGACAGTATCTTCAGCCTCTTTTGAGTGATGTGACTCAGCAAGTTCCCCTGCCCCTTCCTACACCCTCCAATAAAGGTTACCATGAAGCCTGCATTTTCAAAAGTACTCAGTTCCCATTTAGGCACCTAATTAGGCCAGATCTTCAGAAGTACTCAGTAGCTGTAACAGGTAGATGGGATTTTCAAAGGAGCTCATTGCATAACATGTTGAGAACTTTTGCAAATCTGGCCTCTTATTTTGGTACCTAAATGGCAGCTAAGCTCCTGAAAATTTGGTCCCAATCATGAACACTGAGAGCCAGTCATCAGTGACAATAATCAAAATGTTACATAATGTTGATCAACATTCCAGAAGTCAACATGTTGTTACCTAGCAGCTTTTGATAAACTGGACACGCTTTATAATATAGTGCAACTGCAGTGTGATTATGCTTTCTATACCTACAGTTACCTTTCACTAGAAGGTTACCTCCACGAATGAGTGAAGAACAGTGCAAATACAATTTAATGTTAATGAACTCTAAAAAAAATACAAATCTTAATTATGAAACCAAAAAGCTAATGCAAAGTAATACACTCTAGTTCTGTCATTATTATCAACATTTATGTTGTGACCCTAACCTTAGGCTAACTAGGCTGGGTTCACATTATGTTAGGTGCTGTACAGACCTATAGAATGTCAGACCCTGCTCTGAGCAGTGGATTTTAGTTCAAATTATTGGTATTTAGTGATTAAAAAGCATAGCCATAATGATATTATAATTGCAGTGTAACTACAGTATAATTGTGGTATCATAACTGACTAATCCTTTCTTAATTACATATATTATGTTCAATAGTACCATTGAATTTCAGTAGCTGAAGTGTGTGCTTGTTCTAAGATTAATTAAAAAAAAACACAAGGAGGAAAGAGTGAAAAAAACAAAGTGCACGAGCCCTTGAAACAACAAAGCATAATTATCTCCTAGAGAGCATGGCAAATTACAAACCAAAAGGACAGTGCAGGTAAGAGAAAGGGGATTTTTTTTAACTTAACCTGTGTTCAAAAGTCTTGTCAGCAGAAGAAAGCACATGTTAATAGTTCACATGATTTATAGATGTTATGACAAAATAAATATGTCTCAGGAGTCTGAAACAGATTGATTAAAGAAACAATATTTCTTTTTATTCTGCATTTTGTTCAGCCTTTACCCAAATGGATTTTCTGAAGGCATTGGACCAGTGGGATTGCACACAGATACAATTAAAGAAAGGAGAATTTAATTGTTTATTTCTGAATTAAAAGAATAACTGAATTTCAATAGTGGAATTATCATTGGTAATTAATTTATGCTGTTCAAACACGTAGCAATTATATGCTGCATAATTTCATTCATATAGTAACCTGACACAATCCCCTCCCTCAAAAAAACAAACAAAAAACCCTACCCTTACACAGCATGTGGCTTATTAAATGACGAGATTCCAATTAGACTAACATCCTTCTGACATTGTCTCCAGTTTCCATTTAAAGAATTGCTCACATCTTTGAGGGGAGATCATGGGGATGAATTGGCTGGTGTAAATCTTCTGCCTGTGCCTGCAGAGTTTAAAAATTCTCTTTTTGAGGTTTGTCCTTAACCATATTTCAAAGGGTCTGAGTTACAGTCAATATAGCTAAACTCACTGGAGATTCTTTTCTGATATTTTCTTTAAATAATCTTGGGAAAAAAATTCAATGATTTCCCATATTGCTCCCAGAAGATGAATTTTCTCTGGCTTAACCTGAATGATATTTTTCATTTACAGTTAAGATGTGCAACACTATAAATTTTTGTGGACTGAGAAATGTAATGGATGTATATACAGCCTCATTAGGGGAATGTGGGCCATCCTTACCCATACACAGAATACGCAGCTGTGTAGGGCACCTGAAAAATTTGGGGCACCCCTGGGTCTTAATGTCCACCCATCTCTTCTGATCCCTATTCTGTGGTTCAGCTTCCTCCAGAAAGAATCTGGTTAACTTAAAAGTGAAAGCCTGCCAGACCTATTAACAGAACACTGAAGTTGTGAAAGAGCCATTCAAGTGGCAATAAAGCCATTTATCAGGCATTTGCCAGCCCCAGATATGTACTGTCAGTTTCTGAATTTCCTGTGTTAGTCGACAGGATCTTAGTTTAAAATTTGCTTTAAATTATTTCATTAGCAACTTGCTGAAGATTATAAAAATCACATCTCTAAAAAAGTGTGTCCCCCCTGCAGCTGCCATTGGCCATAGGGGCACCTGTTTAATAGTACTGCTGAGGGCTTCATAAGTCCTAAGGATAACCATGAGGAGAATGCTCCCTCAAACCAAATCACTGTTTCTTCACCACTTTTCCTTTTCCATTACCTCCTCCACTGGGTATTATGAACCATTTGCTCATCTTATTTATACCAATGTGAATCCAGAGTAACTCTGTTGAAGTCAGTGTGGCAGTGTTCCCTTTACGCTGAGCACTTGGGTGGTCACCCAGGAGAGATTCAAATGCTGCCCAGCGGATTAACAGAGCACCCAGAGGCAGCAACATGTGTTTCTACTGGTAGTGTAAATATGCACATGCCTTGGTGTGCATAACAACATTTACTCTGCACATGGATGGAAAAATGTAGAGGGAACTTTGGTAGTGGGATAGCTAATTTTACATTGAGGGAAGTGCGAGTAGAATCAGGATCTGTGTGCCTTGTTTTGGATATAGAGAGTAATTCCTTATTCACTGTCATATACCTGTTTAGCAGCACTATCCTAAAGTTCTACTCATGAGTTCTACTCTCATGAGTTCTACTTATCCCAGGTTTTCTGAGGCATATGAGAACTGGATTCACAAAGGGGACTTTGGTGCCTAACTGCTCCCTTAGGTGTCTAAGTCCAACATTTAGACACCACTGGCATTCATAAAACTCAGCTGGTAGGTAACTAAATTCTCCAGGCACCTATGATGGGGTGTATAAACTCCACATTGGGACAGAAGGGGTTATAGAGCAGCTCTGGACCCAGGTGACTCCACCCTGCTGCACATGCAGAAGTGGCCTGAAAGGGAGCCAGGCAGCTCAGAAGGGGAGACTGACCTATTGAGTGTGAGAGTACCTGAGTAAGGGCATAGAAACAGCCCTTAATGAAAAGGAGAAGCCTGCAAGCAGCACCTACTGGAGACCCTAGAAGAAGACTCAGGGAGGAGATTCAGGTGAGGGGTAGGTGGGAGCTTTGACACTGGGGGCTAAGAAGCCTGGGAAGCTGAGTCCTGAGATGGGAACCTGAGGAGAGATGGGGCTTACACGGAAGTGCAGCCTGCCTGAAACCCTGACAGACCTGAGTTGGGGGGAGGTGTTGTGCTAGGCTGCTCTTGCCTCAGTGTGAAGCTGTGGCTAGTCTGCAAGGAAGATGGCTACCAGTTGGGCTGAATGATCAATTGGCTTTTACTGTTTTCTATTGGACTTTAAGTGAAGGACTTGGGGCATGTTCATTTTAATGGTAATGGTGCCTAGGGGCATCCCACTCCATCATGTGGCGAGGGGCTTTTAAGAGTTTGAGGCGCCTAATATACCAGGACCTTGGAAGCATTGGGAGACAGGAAACAGCCCAGGGAATACATCTTGGAGAGGACATCTTAGTACTGTTTCTTTAAGGGCCTGGGACGAGTACAGGAGCCTCACAAAGATGGTGCAAAAAGTTCCCCTCCCACTCTGGCAGTTGGGATGATCCTTAGGAAGGGGACAAGCCTATGTATGCTACCTCCTCCCTCATAGCAAGGTAGCCAACAGGAGAAGTCTGACCTGCTGAACCCTCAGGGGACTAACGGTGAGGAGGCCAGATGAACAAGAAGCTGACTCTGAAGAAGTGGGTCGTGCCCACGAAAGCTCATGATCCCACCTACATGTTTTGTTAGTCTCTATAGTGCTACTAGACTATTTGTTGTGTGTTAAGTTTTTCCTGTTACAGACTAACTCGGCTACCCCTCTGAAGCCTTTAGGCCCTACAGTTCGCCTAAGACAAGTGACAACCCCAGCTCCAAGAAGTGGAGGCTGGGCTTGTGCTTTAAGGAAGGAGACAGGGGGATTGTGTGAAATCCATCCACAGTTCTAGAAAGAGAGCTGGGAGAGACTCCTGTCTTAAGGAGGGAGACTAGCAGGACTGTTTGAAATGCTACCCTAGAGGTTGAGACTGTCTCTCAGGAGCTCTTCAGCAGCTAGCTGGGAAAGAGCTGCAAGCCATGGTGGGAATAGCTGAGTCTGTAGAGACCCAGTGAAAATGCTGACAAGTGGAGAGAAGTAGGAGCAGCCCATGGAAGTGGCGAGGGATTAAAGAAGCCACCTAAAACAGAGTCTGTGGGCTGGAACTCAGTGGTGAAGCCTGGGTTCCTCTGTCTTCCCACAGGATCAATCAGGAGCGGCTGTGTTGACCTCAAAAGGGAAAGAGGCCAAGAATAATAAATCCCAGATGGGGTCCAAAGACCAATAGACTTTGGGTTTTCTTGGTTTGGGACTTTTTCTGTTAACTCTGGAAAGAGAGTGAACTGAGAGACGAGCTGGCCAAAGGGGCAGGCCATGCAAGTGGCCTACTGCCCCTACAGCAGGATGGGCAATGGGGTGCTAATGGAAGATCCCTACAAGGTTGTGTCTGGACACAAGGCGGTATCTGCTGTGAGTGCACACTATAACAGAGGTCCAATGGCTGGAAGATGAGGCTGCAGCTAGAGTACAGATTTTTAATTAAGGGTGAGAAACTACTAGCACAACTTTGGGGCCCAGTGGATTTGCCACTGCTTGAAGACTATTCACCAAGACTATGTGTGCTTTAAGCAACTTGGGTACCTCACTGTCAGAGCAAGGAGCCTAAGCTCTTGTGCAAGGGACCACTGCAATCTACAAGACTCTCACTTGGCTGCTGCTGACCTGTTGGGGTGCCTACATTTACTCAGTGCTCAACTTTCAAGTGTAAAAATTCCCTAAGTGCTGTTGCCTGCCTCTAGATAGTCTGGTGCTTCCTGAAGCTGCAGAGCAGTTCACAAATGCAGGCAAGATAGGTGTTTATCTGCCTCAGCCATGTGCTGCAGCCCGGTAGATGTGCTCAGAGGCTGCCTAATAGATTGGGTCCCACCTCTCAGAAGAAGGCCCTGACCACTTAGCTATGGGGCTATTAATACAGGGAGCAATACCTATCTCACAGAGCTGGAAGGGACCTTGAGAGGTCATTTAGTCCAGTCCCCCGGCTTCACAGCAGGACCAAGTACCATCCCTGACAGATTTGCCCCAGATCCCTAAATGGCCCCCTCAAGGATTGAGCTCACAAGGCTGGGTTTAGCCAGTGAGCTATCCCTCCCAATAGGGCTTTTTCAGTCACTCCCATTGGAGCTATTCCACTCTAGATAAATAATGAAAGAGTTGCTGGAGCAGGGGGACTAGTCACAGGGTTTCCCACTTCCCAGGTGGATGCCCTAATCATAGGCTTGCAGTGTCATTCTCTCTCCCTCTTCTGGCCCAGTGACTCTCAGTCCTGTAGAGCACTAAGCTGGGGCATATAAAACTTCTGTTCAAATCCTTTCTCCTTTCCTCCCCCAATCTGAGGTGAGCACTCTACCCACTGGGTTCCTTTTTCAGCTGTTTTTCCTGGAGCAAGGCAGGCACCTAGCTCTTTCCTGCAAGAAGTACTGCAGGTGCCCATGTTGCTTGGCTGTAGGTGGCTGGTTCCCAGTTGTGTATGTCTAGCAGAAACAGGTGCCTCTCTCCAACCTGGACTTAGATGCCTAATTATGAGAGAAGGGAGGAACTTAGCACATGCCCTCTGGTCAACCTCTCCCATTTGCTAGCTTAGATGGCTCCCCACCTAGCCTTGTGGCTTTTGTGGATCATGTTCTTAGGCAGAGAGGTTCCTTACAAGTGTGGGGAGAAATAGGCACCAAACTCGGCTTTGTTCACTGCACTGTTCCTATTGCTGTGATTTATTTTTCTAGGTGCCTAAAAGTTAGGTGCTGTGAGAGACAACATGGCAGTGTTATAAGTCCCCTTATGCAGGGACTTGTAAGTCCCACTGTGAATTCCACCCTTTTGTTTTTTTCCTAAAAGATACACTCTAGCTCAGACATGTTGTAGACTTGATGCAGAAGTTACTGGCTGGGGTTCTCGGTCCTGTGTTATGCAGGAGGTCACACTATTTTATTGTAATGGTCCTTTCCGGCCTTAAAATCTGTAACTTTCAAACTATACTATATGGCATCCTGGCTCCATTGAAGTCAATGACAAAACACCCATTGACTTCAACAGGGCCATGATTTCGTGGACTGTTGCAATGGTAACTGCTTTTTATACTGAGATGATTGTGTGGAATAAGAGCGGAGTTTACTTTTGCCTGAAGGCAAATTACTCAGAAGGGGCTAAAATGATCTGGTTAAATGTTCAGCTTTCTGCATGATTGCTGCAGGGAGGGGGTTTGTTAGCACAGTTAAAGCAACTGAGAGAAGTGAGATTTGTTCAGCACCTGATCCTAGCACCCTCAGGCCTGGCACAGTAGCTCTCCTCAATCCATCTGATGCACAGTCCTTGGTACTTTACCAGCTAAACAGCTGCATTGCAAGACCCTAGAGTTTGCTACCATTTTACAGATAGAGTGACAGTCTCAAAGAATAGTCTTCCCAGAAATCCAAGGGAAGAGGCTTGTATTTAGACACTATTAGCACTAACTTCTCTTGCTTTAATCTTCTCTGTCTTCTCCTACCACAGTCTCTATTCTCTTCTAACACCATGCAGCACTTCATTACTTTTATTCCCTTTGGGCATGAGATGCTGAGCAATAACCATGTTACACTATCAATGAACAAAATCCATTACAAAAAGGCAACAAGATTTTTATACCTCTTCACCAATATCTGTATATTGTAACAAATATATTTGTAAACTAGATGGGAATTCCTTCCATAGCCTACATTTGTAGCATTTTCCTTTTATTTGATGCTGTATAGTCTCAGTATTTTCCGACAAATTAAATGAAACACAAGTTCAAACATAAATGTTTATTTAAATAAAAAATCACAGCCTTTCATCTTCAGCACCCATTTTCATCTCCAAGACATCAATGTAATTCAGGAGGAAGTCCAATGAAATCAATTAGCATAAAACAAGTGTGTCAGAACAAAAATTGGGCCCAGAAACTTAATTCACATTCAGAGCAAAAATTTTACAAGCTTCTTGTGAGTTTTGTCTTTAGAACTGGGTTCTACTTCTTCCACATGAGACGCCATGGCTGCATCTAGGCTAGCAAGTTTTTCCACAAAAGCAGCTGCTTTTGTGGAAAAACTTGCCAGCTGTCTACACTGGCCGCTTGAATTTCCGCAAGAACACTAACTTCATACTGTCTGAAATCAGTGCTTCTTGCGGAAATGCTATGCTGCTCCCGTTCGGGCAAAAGCCTTCTTGTGCAAATGCTTTTGTGCAAGAGGGTTGGTGTAGACAATGCGGTATTGTTTTGCACAAAAAAGCCCCGATGGCGAAAATGGCGATTGGGGCTTTCTTGCGCAAAACCGCATCTATATTGGCACGGACACTTTTCTGCAAAAAGTGCTTTTACGGAAAAGCTTCCGTGCCAATCTAGATGCTCTTTTCCGCAAATGCTTTTAACGGAAAACTTTTCCGTTAAAAGCATTTGCGGAAAATCATGCCAGTCTAGACGTATCCCATAAGTACAAACTACTAGGAATTATGATCTGATTCTTGGTGCAGATGATGAAAAATAAACTCTCTCCTTGTTGCATAGTCAAATGAATGTTTTATCACATTATTTATGGAGACATTTTTGAAGGAGTAAATACTTGTACCCACTGTTTTTTCATTGAAGAATGCTCAGTCCTGGAAGCAGTGAGGCAATTTTCTTTCAGCAAGAGGAAAACATCTTTCCAAACACAGGTATGAAAACAAATTCTCACCCTCACTTCAGTTGGTTCATTAAACAAAAGACTAAAGATAATGTAACCAGGAATATAAAATTGCAAACTGAGAAGATAGTGATCAGATCTTATTTCTTAGTGTTGTGTGCTAGGATTCTTGATTCTTTAATCTTTATAAATCAAAATCATTTTAGCTATTGCAGCAATCATTCAGAAATAACTATAAGCATATTAAAGTCTTCAATAATGTTTGAATGAGACAAGGTATTGCATATGAGGAAACCAATTTGTAATTTTCTGCTAACTGTGGGAGAGCTAGTGAAAAAGAGGGAAATGGGCTAATTCAGTGATCTGTTATTTATTTATATTATGGTAGCACCAGTATTATAGTTCAGGCCCACGGCAAGACACTGCCCCTACCTTCCCTGCCCCCCCAAAAAATAAAAATAAAGCAGAGCCACAGTATGTTGATGTCATAACGCAATGCAAATGGCATTTTACTTGCCAGGGTATTTTCAATGAATTTATAGTAATGTCTCACAACTCCCAAATGGTTCTTTCTGCAGTTTTATTTGCTATATCAGTTTAGGCACATCTTGTATGTGCATGGCATGGGCTTGGCAAATGGGCTAGCTGAAAAGTTAGTTCAACGAACGAAGAATTTGATTAAAAAAAAAGTCTTGGTGGGCTCCAGGGATGCACATACAGTGTTTTAGAGTATTACAGTGCACCTCACAAAGTTTCACTAACATAACTAGTTCAGAGTGGTGGGCAGAAGGACAAAAATCTAAGTGTCATTACCTAATATGATGCTTGAGCCAAAGATAATTAACCGTTACAAAAGAACGATGCACCAGGAATTAAAAATACTATGATAAAAATCTTCAGAAAATGTCTGGCAATCTGCCACGGTAACAGTTGTGTCATGTTATAACCACCCCTGAGAGTCAGGTCCTATAGGAGGTACAGAACGGCTGTGTCTAGACTGGCAAGTTTTTCCGCAAAAGCATGTGCTCTTGCGGAAACACTTGCCAGCTGTCTACACTGGCCGCTTGAATTTCCGCAAGAACACTGACGATCTCATGTAAGAAATCAGTGCTCCTTGCGGAAATACTATGCTGCTCCCGTTCGGCCAAAAGTCCTTTTGCGCAAAAGCTTTTGTGCAAAAGGGCCAGTGTAGACAGCTCAGATTTGTTTTGCACAAAAAAGCCCCGATTGCGAAAATGGCGATCGGGGCTTTTTTGCGCAAAAGCGCGTCTAGATTGGCACGGACACTTTTCTGCAAAAAGTGCTTTTGCGGAAAAGCGTCTGTGCCAATCTAGACGCTCTTTTCCGCAAATGCTTTTAATGGAAAACTTTTCTGTTAAAAACATTTGCGGAAAATCATGCCAGTCTAAACATAGAACATGTATCAACTCCCAGGAGGATACTAGCTTACTGTTCCTTGAGGACATCCGACTGTGCTGACAGTAATAATGTACACCCAATTCAGGCGTTAATAATGAAAACCACAAGGAAAAAGCAAATATGGCTTTAAGTGGTGGATTCTCAATGGCTGAACTAGCTGTCACAGTCTGAACTGTTTCTACGAAGGAGTGTCCATGTGATTAAAAATCAGATATCATTGTTAGTGAGTGTGAACAGATGTCAGCATTACATGCTACAGCTCAGTTTTTATATGTAAGCAGGGGGCCTTCTTCCATTCCTAATCTCCTTGGGGCTATAGTATACTAGGGAAGGTTAGCTCAGTGATTTGCGCATTAGCCTGCTAAACTCAGGGTTGTGAGTTGAATCCTTGAGGGGGCTATTTAGGGATCTGGGGTAAATCTGTGAGGGCAGGGGAGTGGACATAATGACCTCACAAGGTCCCTTCCAGCTCTATGAGATAGGTATATCTCCATATATTATTAAAGTTCCTCCTGAAACTTATCCCTCGTTTTCCAGTTTCAATCATCCTGTCGCAATGTTCTGATCAAATTTCTCTTTCCTTTCATTGCGGTGCAGGGTGATGTTTCCAGAGGCAGCTGCCTTTCAGAGGTGCAGTACATCAAATGCTTGCAAAGCATTTTCATATCTTCAGGTGAAAAGGCACTCTATAAACACAGGATATTATTTTCATTGTATTGATGGCAACGAAAGGGACAGCATCAACCCAAAATATAATCCATTTCAAAAGGCGAATTAAAAGTAGATCTGGGAACTACATCTGCTGCAGAGGCCTAAGCCAATTTTTTTGTGATTTTTTTTGCAGTTATATTTTAAAAGCCTTTTCTCTCTTCTGTTGCTTTGTTAGAAACACATATGAGCAAACTGATTATAGAGGGAAACAATGAAAAGGATTATACACAAAGTGCTGTCAAATGTACAAAGATAAACAAACTGAATTTTGTCCATATTGTTAAAAATGTAAGACTACGTCTAGACTGGCATGATTTTCCAGAAATGCTTTTAACGGAAAGGTTTTCCATTAAAAGCATTTTCGGAACAGAGCGTCTAGATTGGCACGGACGCTTTTCCGCAAAAGCACTTTTTGCAGAAAAGCGTCTGTGGCCAATCTAGACGCGCTTTTCCACAGAAAAGCCCCGATCGCCATTTTCGCGATTGGGGCTTTTTTGCGGAAAACAAATCTCGGCTGTCTACACTGGCCGTTTTGCGCAAAAGGGACTTTTCCCGAACAGGAGCAGCATAGTATTTCCGTAAAAAGCACTGATTTCTTACAGTAGGAATCAGTGCTTTTGCGGAAATTCAAGCGGCCAGTGTAGACAGCTGGCAAGTTTTTCCGGAAAAGCGGCTGATTTTCCGGAAAAACAGGCCAGTCTAGACACAGCCTAACAGTACTAGAACTCTCAAAGGGTATGTCTACACTACCCCCCTAGTTCGAACTAGGGGGGTAATGTATGCATACCGAACTTGCTAAAGAAGCCTAATCCGAACTATCTAGTCCGTGCCGCGTGTAGCCACGCGGCACGGGGTTCGCACTAGCCGGCTTTTAAAAATGGCGGCGCCGGCTTTATGCTAATGAAGCCCGGGAAATTCAAATCCCGGAGTTCATTAGCAAGTTCGGTATGCATACATTACCCTCCTAGTTCGAACTAGGGGGGTAGTGTAGACATACCCAAAGAGATTTATAGCGTTCAACCTCTCTTTCAGACAGAAGTGTGACTTTTAAACCTATAGTCTTATAAGTTGTGATGTTTGCTGGTGACCTTGGCCAATGTATGTCAGTAGGAAGCATGATGCTAGGAGCTTAGCAATTTAGGGTACGTCTAGGGTACGTCTAGACTACATGCCTCTGGCGACAGAGGCATGTAGATTAGGCTACCCGACAGAGTAAAATAAAGCGGCGATTTAAATAATCGCCACTTCATTTAAATTTACATGGCTGCCGCGCTGAGCCGACAAACAGCTGATCAGCTGTTTGACAGCTCAGCGCGATAGTCTGGACGCTCCCCTGCCGACATCAAAGGTATTTGTCGACCACCCAGTTATGTCTCATCCCAGGAGGCATACCTGGGTGGTCGACAAATACCTTTGATGTCGGCAGGGAAGCGTCCAGACTATCGCGCTGAGCCGACAAACAGCTGATCAGCTGTTTGTCGGCTCAGCGCGGCAGCCATGTAAATTTAAATGAAGCGGCGATTATTTAAATCGCCGCTTCATTTTACTATGTCCGGTACCCTAATCTACATGCCTCTGTCGCCAGAGGCATGTAGTCTAGACGTACCCTAAGTCTCACCAGCTTCATGACATGTTTTGCATGGGCACTTCAGCAGTGATATGCCAACTAAAGTTGGCAATAATGCTAAAAATATTTTTTTAGGGTCAAAGCCCTAGCTGGACTACATTTAATAGTTGCCCTGAAGTCAATGGAACTACGCTGATTTTCATCATCATCTGGCCCTATGTTTAGACGCCTCAAAAACTTTGGTATAGCCAAAATAACATTAAAAGTCTCACTGGTTTATTTGACCTAACAGAGCACTTTATATTTCATGGTGACTGACTGAAGTTTTAGGAGAATCAGTCCAGAATAAGATGACGAGCCAAGAGAGAGGAATAGATAAAAAGCAGTATCTCTTGGCTAGAAGCTACCCTTCAAGAAATCTTTGCTAAGGAGGATTTAAGAGGGCATGACATGAGCCAAAAGAGAACGCTATGGAAGAAATCAAGACACAGAGGACAGTTAATCAGATCTTAAAACATCTGGGATATGCTGGTGTCACTGCACAAATTACCAGCTGTTTGATCACTAACATGTCTGTGAGCCAAGATGTCACCAGAATACCTAGACAGAAGCCTCTGGATCTCTTGAGGTACAGGCAGTCCCCGACTTACGCGGATCCGACTTATGTCGGATCCGCAGTTACGAACGGGGCTGCCCCAGAGTACACGGACTGCGGGACCTTGCGGTCCTGCCGCCCGTGTACTCTGGGGCTTTGCTCTGCGTCTCCCTGGTCTGCAGACCAGGAAGACGCAGAGCAAAGCCGCGGAGGGGCTCGGGCAGCGAGGCACCCCAAGCGCGCCTGGACTGCCCCGCTGCCGGCTTCCCCGCGCTTTGCAAAGCCGCGAGGGGGCTCGGGCAGCGAGGCACCCCAAGCGTGCCTGGACTGCCCCGCTGCCGGCTTCCCCACGGCTTTGCAAAGACGCGGGGGGGGGGGCGGCTCGGGCAGCGGGGTACCCCAGGCGCGCCTGGGCTGCTCCGCTGCCGGCTTCCCGGAGGCTTTGCAAAGCGGCGGGGGGGCTCGGGCAGCAGGGCACCCCAGGCACGCCTGGACTGCCCTGCTGCCGGCTTCCCCACGGCTTTGCAAAGCCGGGGGGCGGGGGGGGGGGGCCTCGGGCAGCTGGGTACCCCAGGCGCGCCTGGGCTGCTCCGCTGCCGGCTTCCCGGAGGCTTTGCAAAGCCGCGGGTGAAGCCGGCAGCGGGACAGCCCAGACGCCCCGCGGCTGTCCCGCTGCTGGCATCCTCAGAGGCTTTGCTCCCCGTCTCCCTGGTCTGCTGGTCTCCAGCAGACCAGGGAGACGGGGAGCAAAGCCGCGGAGGACCCAGGCGGCGGGACCGCGGTGCATCTCGGTCCGCCGCCCGTATCTTCCTGGTCTGCTGGGGTGGGGGGGGGGCGCAGCTAGTAGGCCTCTGTCCCCAGCAGACTAGGCTTTTCTCCGGACGCCTGTGGCAGAGCAGCTGGTGTGCTGCCAGTTGGTCCCGCAGAGCTGCTCTGGGCACTACTGGTCCAACCCAGCAGCACCCCAGCTGCTCTGGTCCTGATTCAGCCGCTGCTGGTCAGTTTCAGCAGCGGCTGAATCAGGACGCCTGGGGCAGAGCAGATGGGGTGCTGCTGGGTTGGTCCAGTAGTGCCGAGGAGCGGCGCTACTGGAGCAACCCAGCAGCACCCCAGCTGCTCTGTCCCAGGTGTCCTGATTTAGCCGCTGCTGAAACTGACCAGCGCTGACTACAGGAAGCCCGAGGCAGAGTTGCTCTGACCCGGGCTTCCTGGAATCAGCTGCTGATCAGTTTCAGCAGCAGCTGACTTGGGGACGCTTGGGGTTCTTAAGTTGATTCTGTATGTAAGTCAGAACTGGCGGTCAGTTTCAGCAGCGGCTGAATCTGGACACCAGTTCCAACTTACATACAGATTCAACTTAAGAACAGACCTACAGTCCCTATCTTGTACGTAACCCGGGGACTGCCTGTACTGTGGTCACGAAGCTGCCAGCTGAGCCATCAGAGAGCTAATTTCTTCACATGCTCGGTTTCAGGTTTTCCGGTGTCTTGCAAACTGTTTCATGTTTGTCAGTGAGTTTTGCTTGTATTGTGGGTGTCGGAAAGAGTGAACAATAGCCAGCAGTAGCGGGTCCTCCTTATCACAGGCCAATCAATCAGAAACAACAATCTGCTGTGGCCCATGTGAGAGAGGAGGACTCATCACATTCTTCTTTGTGTGTCCTCTTGCATACATTACAGGTGCTATATTTGGGGACTGCGTTTGCTATCTGCTGACTTACTCACATCCAAAATAAAATGAATATTTAATATTTTCTAGGCCAAGGTAACTTTTTTTTTAATTGCACTTATCTCATGAAAATGAGGACCATTATCTGTCCTTCCAGCTCTCCTACATTTCAGGGGAAAAACAGCTATTTTTTCTTGTTGGTACATAACTCAAAAAGCTATGGACGCTGTTCGTGTAGGTGGCAAAGCTCCTATTGACTTCAGTGTGGGATGATTATGCCTTAAGCGCAAACATCTGCCCAGTGGTACTACAGTTAGCATGCTGAACTCCCACATGATACATTGACCCTGAGTGCCTGTGTCTCAGCCTAGTAGTACTGAGCCCAGGAGCATTTCCTGTGGCCAGAGTGAGAACAGTGTTATGTTGCTCCAAAATGAGGCCCATCAAATATTTCTGGACCAATCATAGAATCATAGAATCATAGAATAATAGGACTGGAAGGGACCTCGAGAGGTCATCGAGTCCAGCCCCCCGCCCTCAAGGCAGGACCAAGCTCCATCTACACCATCCCCGACAGATGTCTATCTAACCTGTTCTTAAATATCTCCAGAGAGGGAGATTCCACCACCTCCCTTGGCAATTTATTCCAATATTTGACCACCCTGACAGTTAGGAATTTTTTCCTAATGTCCAATCTAAACCTTCCCTGCTGCACTTTAAGCCCATTACTCCTTGTCCTGTCCTCAGAAACCAAGAGGAACAAATTTTCTCCTTCCTCCTTGTGACACCCTTTTAGATATTTGAAAACCGCTATCATGTCCCCCCTTAATCTTCTTTTTTCCAAACTAAACAAGCCCAGTTCATGAAGCCTGGCTTCATAGGTCATGTTGTCTAAACCTTTAATCATTCTTGTCGCTCTTCTCTGTACCCTTTCCAATTTCTCCACATCTTTCTTGAAATGTGGTGCCCAGAACTGGACACAGTACTCCAGCTGAGGCCTAACTAGTGCAGAGTAGAGCGGCAGAATGACTTCACAAGTTTTGCTTACAACACACCTGTTGATACAACCTAGAATCATATTTGCTTTTTTTGCAACAGCATCACACTGACGACTCATATTCAACTTGTGGTCCACTATGACCCCTAGATCCCTTTCCGCCATGCTCCTTCCTAGACAGTCGCTTCCCATCTTGTATGTATGGAACTGATTGTTCCTTCCTAAGTGGAGCACTTTGCATTTCTCTTTATTAAACCTCATCCTGTTTACCTCTGACCATTTCTCTAACTTGCTAAGGTCATTTTGAATTATGTCCCTATCCTCCAAAGAAGTTGCAACCCCACCCAGTTTGGTATCATCTGCAAACTTAATAAGCGTACTCTCTATCCCAATATCTACATCATTGATGAAGATATTGAACAGTACGGGTCCCAAAACAGACCCTTGAGGAACTCCACTTGTTATCCCTTTCCAGCAGGATTTAGAATGCAAGTTGCTGTCAAGTGAAATGTTGAGGAGTTGTGCGAGTAGTGGTGGGAGTGCTCTGCTGAGGACACAAGATAAAAAGAATTGTGTTCTTTTGGTTTAGTGAGCCTAGGATCTATACTGTGTTTTTTCTTTATGGGTATGTCTAGACATACCAACATAGCCAATGAAGCCGGGATTTAAATATCCCCGGCTTCATTAAAATAAAAATGGCCGCTGCGCTGTGCCGGCTCAGCTGATTGTTGGCACAGCGCGCGAGTCAAGATGAGGATCGGTCAACAAGAGAAGCCTTTGTCGAATGCTCCTTAGGATATTTAAATCCCGGCTTCATTGACTACTTCAGGTAGTCTAATTTACATGCCTCTGGTGACAGAGGCATGTAGTCTAGACATACCCTATATGTTCTATTCTATTCACAGGTCACTTCTGTTCTATGTCACTGAAAATCTTTTGAATTTGCTTTTCTTTAATCTCTGAAAGCCACATGCTCTTTTTTTTTTTTTTTTTTTTTAAATAAGTGATGTCTGTTCTAGGTAACCCATACATATACATAGGGCAAGAGAGTGGCCCATCACATACATTTCTAGTTTTGGATTTCTCCTTTGTAGCTTGAAGAGTGTGGGTACACTTGTCGTCTTAAATAAGCTTGTGAAGAGCGAAAGGTCTGACGCAGTACAACTGAGACCATCTCTTTCCATTACATAAATGGATAAAATAATCAGCCACTTAATTGAGTCACTCTTCAAAAGCTCAAGGGCCTTCATATTTCCTTTTATATCACCTGTCTGGTAGAAATCATTGTTAATCAAAAAATAATTGCTTAATTGCACAAAAAGTCTATTTGAGTTTGAGGCATTGAAGTTTTCAATTATCCAGTCCTGAATCTGCTGTGAAGTGATAATTATGCTTTAAAAAGCTAACTGGATTATTACAGAGATCTCTGCTGATGGGCATTAAACACCTCATCACATGCTGAGGCCACAAACTGTGCCTTTCTCACCTTTTGCAGCATCTTTTAGCAAGGATGGGTAGGAATGGTGTCCCTAGCCTCTGCCAGAGGCTGGGAATGGGTGACAGGAGAGGGATCACTTGATGATTCCCTGTTCTGTTCACTCCCTCTGGAACACCTGGCATTGGCCACTGTTGGCAGACAGGACACTGGGCTAGATGGACCTTTGGTCTGACCCAGTATGGCCATTCTTATGTTCTTTTTCTCAGTATCTGGCCTCAATTCACAAAGTTTACGTATCTTAGCACTTTTGTGCTCTGAGGATATAGTGAAACTTATTTACAGGAGCTGCCCATTTAAAAGACTTATAATATGTGGCAGGCAGCTGATGGGTTTACAGAGCCATAACATACTATTTCACATCATGCATAGGGTACCTAATGAGCACTGTCCCAGATTGTGGCATGTGAGTTATTAAGTGGTATAGAATAGGTATTTTGGGTATGCCGCCCATAGGAAGTTAACAGTCAGTGGTGGTAAAAAGTGGATATGTGCATGGGACATGCATCCTTCAGTCCATTGGTGCCTAGATAGGTTTTCTATAGAAAGATATGGTCCCTTGGGGAGGAATTGGGTTACTTTTTAGACCGTGTCCCTTGTTTTGCTTATGTGTCCTGGTATTGTGGTGTCCTGTGACATGTTCCCTGCACCATATGATGGCATTGGACACCATAAGCTGCCTCATGAGCCAGGTGTTGTGTTGACAGACTCTGCATGTTCTCAGCACTGGCTTGTTGTTAGTGTCCCATGCACCCAGGGCTCCCATGATCAGGGTGTGGATTTGGGCCTCACAGTCCTGGGTGTGACAGTCCCTCATCCATGCCCTATAAAACAGTCCCCCACTGGCCCCCCCCCACTCCCAGTGGCACTTTGCTTTTGAAATGTACAAGAGTCCCCCCTGATTGAGTCCCCCACTGGTCATGCTCCCTACAGCATTTCTGCCTTTGAAATGTAGCAAGAACCGGCAGGGCTCTTGCTACATTTCAAAGGTAGAGGCACCCTTATCGACTAATCGAATAGTCGGTGCAAATTACATCAACTATTCGATTAGTTGATTAATCTAAATTTAACATCCTTAGCTCTGCTCTTGCTACATTTAAAAGTGGAAGCACCACCAGTTCCCTGCTGCACTCTTGCCCTTTCTCCTCATGGAGACGTTGCTGGAGAAAACCACCTTTTAAGCTGGCTCCTCCTGCTCACCTCTCCCCCTTGCTGCCTTTCTCTGACAGAGGAAGCAAGGGGTGGGAGAAGCGACTAGTTGAGTCACTAGTTGACTATTGGATAGTTGACTATGCAAATTGCACATCTTATTTCAATCTTATTTTGAAATACCTTATTTTGGAATTTGGTGCTGTCTACACAGCGCTAAATTTTGAAATAACCCACTATTTTGAAATGTCCCTTACTCCTTATAGAATGAAGTTTACAGGGATGTTGGAATAGTGAGCCCATTATATTTCAAAATAACGAGCTTGCTGTTAAGGTGTGGGATCTGGTATCTCAAAATAGCATTGCAATGTAGACTTAGCTCTGGGGCTGTGTCTAGACTGGCAAGTTTTTCCACAAAAGCAGCTGCTTTTGCGGAAAAACTTGCCAGCTGTCTACACTGGCCGCTTGAATTTCCTCAAGAACACTGACGATCTCATGTAAGAAATCAGTGCTTCTTGCGGAAATACTATGCTGCTCCTGTTCAGCCAAAAGTCCTTTTGCGCAAAAGCTTTTGTGCAAAAGGGCCAGTGTAAACAGCTCAGATTTGTTTTGCGCAAAAAATCCACAATTGCGAAAATGGCGATCGGGGCTTTTTTGCGCAAAAGCGCGTCTAGATTGGCATGGATGCTTTTCCGCAAAAAGTGCTTTTGTGGAACAGTGTCCGTGCCAATCTAGACGCTCTTTTCTGCAAATGCTTTTAACGGAAAACTTTTCCATTAAAAGCATTTGTGGAAAATCATGCCAGTCTAGACATAGCCTGGGTGTTTGTCAAGGGGGTATATTTCTCCACCTTCTGAAACTGGGCTCTGTGGAAAGCTAGGGTCCTATTCTGAAAGGACACCATGATGTCTGTTATGAGGACCCGTTTTTGCTCCTTGTTGGTCACAAAGATATCTGGTCATAGCAGGTGGTCTAGTCCCTGGATGGTGGAGTTGATGGTGATTTTCCACAGGATCACTTTGAGCAGCCAATCCGGGATGGCATTGTGGCACAGTTGCCAGGTTTGGAATGCATCTGGGAACTGCACAGGATGTGGGACAGCATCTTGTTGGCACATCTGCATTTCCTGCAGCACGTGTCTCAAGTCTCGTGCAGATGGCTCTGTGGAGGGGAACCACTAGTAAGCAAATCAGGTGAAGCTGCTCCCGGGGAGGAAGTGGTTGCTGGTGATCCACTTGCTGGTTACCTCAAACACTTTGTGCTGGTCCAGCTTCTGCTTAAAGTAATCTGCACAGTGACAGTGGTTGGTGTCCTTCAGGGTTCTTTTCAGCCTTGTTCTGGCAGTTCAGGTGATGATGGTGTGGTCAGAGTTCTTTATGCACTCGTGGCGCTCCTCGCACCACCTCCAGACGATACTCTTTTCTAGTTGTGGTGAGGCATTGTGGTCATAGGACCAAAGTGAGGACATGTCTCCATTCTCTCTCCTCAACTCAGTCTCCAGGGAGCTGCTGAGGTATGTGGCAACATCTTGCTTAGAGTGGGGTGTTCTGTGACAATGTCCTGCATTATGCTCTCTGCGATGCGCCTTGCCATCAGGTCTGGGTATATGAAGAGGCGGAAGGCATGCATTATCACTGCCACGTCACACAGGCTGCCCAGCCAAAGCATGTTGGCACCGCCCTGTGCAAGATGTAAATGATGTCGGTGCTGGCCCTATCGGGAAGGAAGAGCCATTTCCTCATGAGCTGTCCTTATATGCATTTATGTCAACGTGTTTGGTTTGGAACAGCTTCTGTTGATGAGGGGTTGGGGGAGGGGGAGGGAAGAGAGAAAAGCTTACATAGAGTTCTTACTAGGACCGGGTCCAGTACAAGTTTTCACCACACATACCTTGTCTCTTAGATATCCTAGGACAAACATGTATATTGAGTTTGGCAGTAGATATGCAACCAATGTGGCTTTCTTGTCTGAGCATGTTACTTTCTTATAGTAAGTCATACATTAGTTTAACTTTTAGATTTTAGGGGTTCTTCTCCTAGTACGTCATCCCAGACTTCTGACATTATGCCATAGTACTTGTGCTCCTTTATCTAATTTAGTCTTTAGTTTTGCATTTATAGTTTCCATGCTGTTCTCTCAGATTTTTTACAAGACACCCCCATGGCATCTACAACCAAAATCAGTGTCACTTGCACCCCTATTTAGCACATTAGCTATTCTGCATTTCTGTACACGCTTTATGATAGACGTGGGCAAAATAATGCAACTAACGATGTTTTCTGACTCCGCTCGTGCATTTAAAAATACTCACTTTTTAATTCAGCACTGGTGCTTTCTATTTAAGTTAGCGTGTAGATTGCCTTTTTGATAGAGTTTGGGCAGTGCTGGCCCATTTGTTTTTATGGGTAAAACCAGATCTAGTTTGAGCTGGATACAGTATAAGTCATTTAGCATTTTACTGTGAAGTTCACTCATCCTCCCTGCCAGTCTAATGCCAGAGATTACAGAGCTAATCATGTCTTATTCTGCATTGGAAACATGCAATCATTTGGCATGAATAAAAGCATCATGCAGCTGCTCAGTCACAGGACTTTACTCCTTTTCTCTGTTCTGTTATCTATGCATCTATAGACTTCAGGCTGACCTCCGTTCTTCTTTTATGTTAAAGACAAGCCTATTGTACTATAACTACTTTATTTGGATTAAAGTACTTGCCAATGCCAAGCTTCCTAGGTGTTTTCTTTTTATAAAAGATCTTTTTGTCTCTGCTAGTGATCTGAAGAGGGCTTTATGATCTAAAATATGTTATAGTCTAAAATACCGAAATCTGATTTCAGTCCCAAAATGGCTTTCTCTAGAACCCACTCCCAGCACAAAGACTTTAACTTGCATGCGATTTAATGTTTCTGATCCATTGTAGGAGTGCTCGATGTCTTTGTCAGGAAACTAACGGTGAGGTGTGTGTGATGCAAGTTGCCAATGGAGGGAGGCAAAAAATTGCCTGGAGGCCCAGGGATACAAAAAGGTCCGAAGCTCCCTGCTGCTGCCACTGCTACTGCGACAACAGTGGTGGCTGGTGCCTTGGGCCCTTTAAATCACTGCCAGAGTGCTGCACTGCATGTTCTGGGCAGCACTGAGGTCTGCTTGGGGGAAGTTTGGCACTCTCCCAGCAGCACTAAGGGCTGCTTAGCCCCAACCACGCCCCTTCTGCCGGAAGCCCCTCCCCTTCTGGAAGGTGCAGAGGCCCAGCGTGGCTGTCAGCCCCATTGTAGTGAATGTCTAAAATAAAGAGTTTGGCATTCACAGAGACTGGTGAAGTAACTTCTTCATGGCATCATAGCAGAACTGAATAAAACCCAACATATCCCAGACACAGTATAACATTTCCCCCCCCCCCACACATTTTGGTTCCTTTTATGCTTATTTAAAAGGGGCGAAGTGGGATAAAAATCCTAGTTCAAGCTGTGGGAGGATTCCCTTGACAACAGCACTGTTGAAGACAGCCATAGAGCGGCCTTCTGAGGACCCCTTTGCAATCTCTGGCAAACTTGGTTAGTTGCCTGCTTATCTCTTAGGCAGTAGATTATGGGCTTTTCATTAGTTTCCCAAAAAGATGAGAGGAGAGAGGGAGGTTAGTGGAAGCAGAGAATAGATACAAAGCTAAATTCATCTTATTGCAATATGGTTTTGTTGGTTCTCGGTTTGGTAAAATGGCGGGAGTCCCAGAGGCTTAAAGCCAAATACCCAGTGAAAAATACCGAATGATGGCAAGACAAGTTTTATTAAAGATGGAATGATTTATTAAACTGAACAATTTAAAAAGAGCCATTACCCAATATTTGCTACAAAACAAGTGAACAACAACAATTTTTAAAACTTTACCTAAGTTACAGCTGAGTTAAATATATACACATTTCAAAAACTGTTTCTTTAAACACACTGAACACTGACAAATGATAAAGATAAAAGTTACAACTGAGCGATATATTTTCTAACCTGTCTCCTTTAAACCACTTAACAAACAGTGAGGGTAAATTAAATACTTACAAACCCAGCAATGACAACAGCACAAAGACATACAAGGAATCGGAGCATGCTCGAGATTTGTACATCCCTTTTTGGATTCAGTGGGTGGGAGGCGGCCTTCAGGTGATCAGTCCTAAGCTAGACTCAGATTCTGTCTTCCAATATTTGGGAGTCCTCCCTGAGCTTAGGGCTCACGGGTTTTTATGTTATTGATGCTTTCCTATTTCCATATTTGGTATGCTTTGTGCTCTGGGAGTGGCATGGGTATGATCTGGGTGTGGTGTGATGCCCATATATGGTGTTGAGTGCTGGACTCTGACAAGCTCCATTTTATTGGTAGATAAGCCTTTTTGCTATCTGTGACGGGTCATAACCGACCCGCACTTTAGTTGGCGGGGAGGGGCCGGAGGAAGCCATGGCCCCGGCAGAGATTCCCGGGTGCAGTGGTCTGACTGGGAGCGGGCGGCGATGGCGGCAGGGCCTTCCCCCGTGTCTGTGCAGCTGAGCGGCGGCTAGTCCTGCCCCCTGCGTGCACCCGCGGAAGGTGGACGCGATGATTGATGGACGGGGGGAGGCAGGTGAGCCCACCACGTCTGGAGAGGGGCGGGGCCCCAACGGGACGTCACGACCGGTGGGCCATTTCAAAAGGGCCCGCTGGCAGAGAGGAGGGGGGCAGCCTCCAGGGCCAGCCACAGGGGAACCCTGGGTTGGAGTCGGATCGGTGCTGCCCCTAAGGGTGGCCGGCGGCCGGGCGCAACCCCGCGGAGGCCTAGGATTCCCCCGGATGCCTCCCGCCACCGAATCCAGGAACAGATGCCGGGTGGAGATGTCCACGACACCGGACTTCAGAACCACAAGCTCCGGAGACCTCCCAAAGGGAGCACAGGGACACACGGAGGGGAGGAAGAAGCCCGGGGCGGGGCCCTTCTGGTGTCCGTGGACAGATGTGTTTCGGGAGCCTATCCCATGTCTGTCGTGCAGGGGACAAGTGAACCCCTGCACTTAGGGCCCCGGGCTGGGATCCAGAGGAGAGGGAGGGCCCTCCTCCCCCTCCTCCCCACACACCACCCGGGGAGTCGGTGCCACCTTGGCCCCGCGAATAAGGACCATTCCCTTAGACGGAACAGAAAGGCCCCTATCAAGGGGGATGGCTACTGGGTTCGCGGATCCCCCGGACTCATTGTAGTGGGGTGATTGCACCCAACGGCGCTAGCCTGGGCCCGAACCCAGCGGACCGGCGCCACAGAGTTGGACGACAGGGTTTGCTGAACCCCCCTGCTGGCCGGCAGGGGGTGATCGCACCCCAGAACACGTCCACACTATTCATGTGACGTGGTGAGGTTGCTGCGGTAGATCTCGGCTATGCGCGCGAGGCCTGGCCAAGAGAACCCATACTTGACAAGTTTTAGTTAAGACTCTTGTCCTGCATCCAAAGCTGGTAGTGCACATGAAGAATGCAGAGAGAAGTGGATCCATTTCTCCTCCACCATAAGATACTAGGTCAACGGGAATCAACCTGTAACCTGAAGGGGAAGGATTAAGTCCTTGATAAACATAAGTTAGGGTTGCCAACTCGACCAACAGACCAGACGCCATTGCTATGAATGGCTTCCGGTTGGAAGAGTTGGCAACCGTAGCTTAAGTGCCGATTGAAAAGGTAAAATGGGAGAGAGATAACATGGGTCAGACTCCTTTCCCTGGTACAAGTCAAATGGCCACTAAGGAGGGAGTGAATTAAAAGCAGTGTGCTAAAACTAATTTCACTCCACTAGCACTAGTTATGTCGTGCTACCCTCGTTAGGCTGAAATCTGCTGGGGGAAATACAGCCACATTGCAAGAATCTCACACATCCTCCATCAAAGTCATTTATGTTGGTAACCTCATGCACTTAAAAGGTGAATCATCAATCTTCTTAAGAGAATCTGAGTCAGCTGCAGTCCCCAACTGCTTCCAGTGAAGGTGCTTTTCATGGCATAGGCAAGGACCTCAAAACCCTTCAATTTTGCATTTCAAAGGTGCATGCACGCCTGCTGTATTGGAAAGAAAATTAAGGAAGTGACCAAAAGCAATTATTTATTTGATGACTGTTCATTGAATTCAAGGTTAAATGAAAAGCTTTCTAAAACTAGAATAAATCAATTCCAAAACTTTCAGGGGCCAAACCCCTATGAGAATACACAAGCCCTAACCCCAAAATTTGAAAGAAATACATTTTATTTGTAAACTGAAGCTTAGATCTTTGTTATTGTTTTTAACTGCAGGACCTGAATCTTGTTCCTCAAATTTCTGTGTTTTGCCTCACAGCTGTAGACCTTTGGAACATGTAAAGCTGTACAAGAACTTGCATCCTCATGTAATTTTCCATAAGGAATGTCAATCTTCCATAACCAGAGCAAGTCTATTTCAGTTCTATAATGACTCTGTTTATAGCAATGTTAAAGAATCCGGATAGTGGCTGCAACAGTTAAAGCAACAGTTGAAGGATCTTAATTATATGGCTAATTTTTTTTAAATCATAAAAAATTCCTAGAGTCCTATAACTGGAAGGGACCTCAAGATATCATCAGGTCCAGTCCCCTGCCCTCATGGCACGACCAAGCACCATCTGGACCATCCCTGATAGATGTCTGTCTAACCTGTTCTTAAATATCTCCAGTGATGGAGATTCCACAACCTTCCTAGGCAATCTAGTCTAGTGTTTAACTACCCTGATCATTAGGAAGTTTTTCTCTAATGTCCAACCTAAACCTCTCTTTATAAAGGAATATCATACTATATTCAGCTTTAGGTTTTTGAAAATGCAGTGACATCTTCACATTCCCTTTACTTCTGTTTCAGATTCTCAGGTGTAGGACAGTGCAGAATTAGTTTTTGTTCTTATTCAATTCCTGTTCTGTCACTTAGCAAAATTCTCTTTCCTGGCTGCTGGACTGGGTTTTGTTCTTCCAAATCCTTAGAGATCAGTTTCTTAGAATACCATGAAACAGATTTTAATTAGATCCTTTAAATTGTACTCGGTACTTCAACTCCTAAAGAAGTTCCATGTTCTCTTTTGAGTCCTCAGGGCAAATTGCTACAGAAACATCAAGTACTGTGCAAGGATTCAGCTCCATTACCCAGACAATAATTAGTAAAGTACTAGAAACTACACCTCCCCATTCTTTGCAGTTCACTTGACATTAGTGTTTCTCCAGCTATTTCTAGGATGGCAGCTTAGCTAGTCATTAGGAAAAGTGCAGGCTGGTCTTGGTTAAAAAGGACAAAAAGCCAAGCTGCATTGTATAAAAAGCCTCTAAGTTATAAGCATTGCTTTTTCTTTTTTAATCTAGCCTATGCTTACATCTAGTGTCCACTATTTTCCTTTCTTTGGATGCTTATAGGGGAATAGAGGCCCTAGGTAAACTACTTATTTACTGAAACAAAAACACAGGTATAAAGTCCCAGGAATGAAAGGATGTGCTACATGTTGCTTCAGGGGTAGGTAAAAGGGCTTTGCTGTTCAATGGAATAAAGATGCTCTGGGACACAAAGCTGAGCAGCTGGCTAAGTGATGTCATGTTGGCATCTCACAAGAGGACTCCAAATATAAAAATTAAAGGTGCAAGTCTGGTAATATGCAGGAGAACTTATGTGCAGGGTAATGGTCCCAATTCACTATTTATAAGGCTACGATTGTGACACAGTTATTTTAGTAAAAGGCACAGGCAGGTCACTGGTGATTAAAAAAATTAACCGAGCCTGTGACTTGTCAGTGACTCTGCTTAAAATAAGCAGCATCAGGGATAAATAGGGGGAGGAATCGAGTCTCATGTCAGGAGGGAACCAACAGGCCAAGCCCCTACAATGGTGGGGCAGACAGCCCTGGCTGCAGCAGAGGGTGCAGCCACAATGAGCACACAGCCTTTTCTCTGGAGCTGGCTGCAGCTACAAGACAGGGGCATGCAGCCCAGCTACAGCATCCCCTTCCCCCCCCCCCCCAAGCTGCAGGGCAGAGGCTGCAGGGTACTGGATCCAAACATTCAATCCCAGTTGCAGGGCAGGGGCACACAGTCCCCCGCTGCAGTCCTGGATTCAGCTGCTGACAGCTGAAGCAGAAAAAGGCATGGAGGCAGGGGAGCCAATAGCTTCCATGGGAACCTGGGCATGGTGTGTGTGTGGGAGGGGGAGGGGGAAGGAGAAAGGGGGCAGCTGCATGCTCCCTGGAAGGGGTAGGCAGGGGCCAGCCAGCCCCAACGCAACTTGGAGCATGGCTCCCTTCCCACCCCAACCCTCAGAGCAGCACAGAGCATGCAGCATGGTGCTCTGGCGTCGATTTAAAGGATCTGGGGCTCCAGTCGCCACTGCTGCTGCAGTAGCAGCATTGGCACCGAGATCCCCAGGCCTCTTTGAATTGCCAGGCCCCTTTTGCCTGCCTCCCCTCACCATGGTTAGTGGGCCCACATAGAGTCCTGGTGAAGACATGAAATCGAAGACCGCCGTGATCTCCATGACCAAATCATAGTGTAACTATATTTATACCAGGGCAAAGTGAGTGTATTTTACATTTATATGGCAGGGCAAATAGGAATTGGGCTCAGTGTGCTCAGAAATGATGGAGGAAGCAACTTGCCTTGCTTTTGAACCCCACAGACGATGGTGATGCACTAAGTTGCACATTGCCCTCCATGTCACTGAATTCTCTGTACTCATCCTGAAAACGCAAGCTGGCAATATTCTCAGTCATATCCTTTTCCTCACCTTTGTCTGTGCATGTTAAAACATGAAACGAAGAAGAATCAGCACCACCAAGCTATGCTCACGACATACTGAGTTAATGCTTGTGTTTTTTGGTGGTTTGTTTCCCTGGTCCTTTGCTCTGTTACCTTCTATCAGGACCCAATTCTGTACCCCTTAAAGGGAATGGAAGACTCCACTTGTGCATTTATTGTGTATTTAATTTAGTTTTTATTTAAGGCACAAAGCCAGAGCTTTGGGTACCTCCCAAACTTAAAATCACAACTGGAAAGCATAAACCTTTTCAGTACAATACTTTCCAATTCCAAATTCCCTAGTTAACACACTTCCCCACAGAGGAAATGAAGGGCACTCAGTATCAGAACCCTTCCTCCTCCTCCCCACAGTGTGGCCAGATTTACATTGGAAGGGTAAGGGTCATGTGTGTCATACAACTGGAGACAGGAATGACAAGTTTATGGAGAATTAAACTACACTACGCCATTTTTAATCACAGTTATTTATTAATTTTTAATATCCAAAGTTGGTTTACCCTTTTCTCAATGGGAAGCTTGATCGGTATAATCTAAGGGAAATTTAAACCACAGAGCTACCTTTTAAAGCCTACTGGGAAATCACATTTGAGAAGGGATCGATTTAATAATGAACTTAGTTATACCCTGAAAACTGTGAGCAGGACTAAAAAAAACCAAAAAGACTGGATATTTATAGGGCTGAAAAGAACACCTAAGATTATAGCAGCAGAGATTAAATTGAAATATATAAACTAAAACTGAAGGCTGATTGACACGCACTGAGGATCTGTCCTCAGTTGTTTTGGAAGGGATATAAACACTTATGCTTAATCTCTACCTGATGATTGTGAAGGAAGCTTTTCCTGTAGGTAGAGTATTTTATAACTGTAGGTTTTCTTGCTCCTTCCTCTGAAGCATCTGTGCTGGCAGTATTGGAAACAGGATACCGAAGTAGATGGATAACTGGTCTGTTCCAGTATGGCAATTCCTGGATTCTTATCCTGGAACCTCTTACTGAAGGCATAATTGTGTTTAGAAATCGCACACACCTTGCATTCTAAATATAAGTTTGGCTCTCTTCCAAATGATTGTGGGTCTGCAGCTCATTCTGATTCACCACTGTACGTTCAATCATTCAGCATTCTTAGTAAACAAGACACTCTTGGATGCAATCAGTGGTGTCTTAAATCACTGCAGGATTCCATACTTACATTGTTAATTATTCAACACGTCCTGAAAAAGCTTAGAAAGAGGTGGCAATTGGTCGATTGGTGAGGAGTTCATTAAATATTCAATTTCTGTTTTGAAAACTCTCCAGCCTGAAACTGTTTAAATGTCCCCTTCAGTTTAAGGCAAACACAGCTATACGTTGCAGCATTAACATGACTTATGGACAATGCAGTGGCTCAAATATTAATTGATGGTTAATTCATAGGTTTCAATTGAGTGGAATTTATAGTCCAAGCTGCTTTGAACACATTACCAAAAGATGCATCATTGTGTTTATGAAAGTAAATGGGCCAGGCAGGCATTTCACAATTTTTACAAATTGCTCTGGCTGCCACTAAGTATGTAGCAAATGAAAAGGAAAGAATGAGCAACTATAATGTTAGATTGTTTGGGTGGTACATGCCTTTATATTGATGACAAATGTTGGCAGGATTCCATGGGCAGAGAGGTTTGCAGAGCCGGCTACTTTTATCTCAGTGCCCATGGTAACGCCCAGATGGAAAGCAGTGCATACCAACGAGAGAAGGCAGAGCGGGAGGGAGAAGGAATAAGCTTGATGACAAAGACTAAGAGCTGTAACTGTTAAAATGTTATGGGGCTGTAGTTAAAAAGAAAGGCAGAAATTCTGTCCTTTTGGTGAATGATTTTTATGTAAAGAGGCACGTAGATGCCACTGAGGGCACCATCCTGCCAGACCTACTTATAAGAGCAGCTTTACACATGACCTCATCACAGCAGCAGAGGAGCAAACCGACCAACTTGTGAGGAGGGTGCAGAGGTGGCATGAAGCCATTTCCTGCATGCTGGGGCCAGCCAGGCTGTAGGGCTACTCCAGCCACAGTGCCTGTGCCAGCAGCCAAGGCTCTGTGGAGCTGTAATGCTGGCTGTATGTCACCGAGGATTCCTTTGCACTGGGTCAGTGCTCCCACAGCCTGCTATGTTGGGAGAATCTAGGCCACTGAGCAAAATTGCTCTGGTGTGCCCATATTGATTTGCAGGAGCTGGCAGTCCAAGGGGACTGTGAAGACTAATCGGGAGTTTAGGATTTAAAAATGGGAACTAGTGCTTTTATTTAGATTTCCACTAACAGCAAAGAGTGATAGGAAGGTGAAACTGTCTGAGTAACTATGCACCAGTCTAACCTGTGGTAATAGGGCGCAGCATGATAACGGTCACACACTGCCTCACATCGAAGGTCCATCTAGCCCAGTATCCTGTCCTCTGACAATGGCCAATGCCAGGTGCTCCAGAGGGAATGAACAGAACAGTGATTTCTCCCTTATCACCCATTCCCAGCCTCTGACAAACAGAGGCTATGGTCACTATTCCTACCCATCCTGGCCAATAGCCATTCATGGATCTATCTTCCATGAATTTATCTAGCTCTTTTTTGAACCCTATACAAAAGCAATTATTTCTCCTACAGATTCCTTTATAGCAACAGGAGCACAGGCCCTCTAAGACCAGGCCTGAACTAGCTCAAGTACAGAAAGGGCCACTTTTGGAGAGAAATGGGAGAAAACTGGGTAAACAGTCCTTTATTTTGAATCCAAGCTGGATTCTATGGTCTGGGCTGGCTCTGAGAGGCAGAATAATTTCCCTTCTGCCCAGCGCACACAGAAGCAGCTGTGCCAAGGAGTGGCTGGGGATTCATTCCAGGGGAAGGAAGGTTTTAGTTTTGGCTAATGCTTCATAGGACATCCACCTTAGAAGCTGCATAGGCAATGTATCGATCACCACATTGCAAAGCTGGCTGGGCTCAGCCTATTGCGGAGTGGTTCTGGGTGGCTCTCCACCTCCATTTAGTTTCAGCCAGTCAGCCCCTTTCTCCTTACCACAATCATTCTCTTTTTCCTTTCTAAATGCCTGTAAAAACGAAAGCTCCCTCCCATTAGCGAGAAGGAAAGGGAGACCAGCAACCTGGCCCAATGAAATTAGAAGACAAATAAATACCTAAAACAAACAACAGGAAGCCAACCAAAACAAACCAACCAACCTCGAGGGAAATAGTATTTTAAAAACTGAATGAACACTAAAAGGTAGTGTGTTTACCTGTCCTTTTAATGGGAGGCTGCAGAACTGTATGTTGGACCTTAAATAGTGCTGTGTGTGGCTACAAATAGCAAATTCTCTTTGCTTCATTCATGATTAATATGGTGCCTCCAACCTGCACAGTAAGCAGTCTGTGAGGTGTCCTTGAATCCTAAGAGAACTTAGAACAGCCTCTTTAGGAGATAAAGTCTCAAAGGAGTAGCCATGTTAGCCTTTTAACTTTAAAAACCAATCCGTAGTCTTGCGGCACCTAAGCTCCTCTGAGGTGCCACAAGACTGCTCGTTCATTGTCTCTATGAGATAGCTTACCTGAAGTAAGGGTGCAGACTGACTTTTATGACTATAGTGTAGTGGGCTGTAGGTTCTTTATCTATTTCAATCCTGCTGGTCAGATTTTCATATTCCATCTTGAGAAAAAGAAGTTCAGCCTCTGACATGCAAGATAAATACAGTACTTTACACTTACAGATTTACCCATTATTTTAATGTGCCTGCCTTTTCATACTTTAACAAGGGACAGTCCACACAGAGTGGAAATGGATAGGGGTGGACTGGAAAGACGTGGTATTAGTCTTTGCCCCTGTCTTCCTTTTTCCACGTACCCCTTCCAGAATGCCACCACAAGCTTTCCCCAAATACTCCTTCCCACCACACAGCTCTCAGATTTCCTCCTTTGCAATGTGGTCAACCTAAGAGACAGTGACCTATGTTTTCTTGCCCTACTCAACTCAAAACAAGTAGATAATTTGCCCAAATAGGAAACCAGTCATAAATAGCCTCCTGTTTCACCCCTAGCACCTGATGACAGGGCCATCCATTCCTGAGAAAGAATAGGTGAACAGGGCAGAGGAAACATGGAATGGATTGTCCCAGAAGAGAACCCAATGTTATCAAACCATAGTAAAGTCCAGGGACAGAGTGCTCCTTGAGTTTTCACTGAATCACAATGGACACACCTGAGACTGGTTAGTTTAAGCACCCTGGAAAAAAGGAACATGTGTTTCTGAACTACCTGAGGCTGCTAATCTTGCAAGATCACACATGCTTGTGATATTCACAGCTCTTTCAGCGTCTCTGGGTTTGTTAAAAATAAACTAGTCTCACAGGTTATCAATACTTCTGCTTCTCTACAAAAGGAAGTGTTGAGGCATACACACATTTAAAATTACAAGGCAGCTAAGCAGATATTTCTGAACCTCAAAAAAAAGTTTGATTTAAATCTGGGACAAAGTTTAATCTCTTCTTAAAAGTCAGATTGCTTCAATCATCCCTATACTTAAAGAAGTCAGCTCCCCCGCAACTTCCCCTCCCCCAATCTCCTAAAAACATCCTTACAGCTTCCTTTAGCCTGTGCTAAGGGTTTTCCAGATCAGATTATGGTATCTCTGTTGGTAGCCCAGATAGAGTGGGCCTTACTCTTCACTACCTTGAACCTTATGTTGTCATTCAGAAGAGCAGAAAACATCACACTCACCTTGCACTGGTATCAATGACTCCAAAAGAGGTAAGTTAAACAATTACACTGTTTTGTTTTAAGGAATATTATTTTATATTGAAAGTGTTAAAGTGTCTTCTTCATCAAGTGTCCAACATCTATTCATTTTTGTCTTCTTAAACCTGACAAGGAATATTTATGCCACTGGCTAGTCCCTTTTACCCCATCTCTCTCTTTTTTTATTTAAGTTTCCAGTCTGTCCCAGCGGGTACACTGCTTTTCTGCTGCAATCAATCACATTGTCTCACTTCTTTTCTCTCCTTTCTATGACTCATTCTATAATTTATTTCAAGGAAAGTCAACAGAAGCAGAGAGATTTCTCCTCCTGATGGTCAAGACTAGACTAAAGAAGTGGATTAACTGGGTTGTAATTAGCACTTCCTTCCTAAAAATCAAAGTATTGTATGGTTTCTCTGTGACTTTTCCCTCTGTGAAATTAAAACAAAATGCAGCTCCAGCTTGGGGGCTGGAGTAAAGGAAATTGGTTACAGTCTATACTGAGGCAAATAAGGGAAGAGTCACAAATTTTCCCCTTGGGGGTGTGAAAAGTAAATGTTGCAGCTGCAGTAGAAGGTGTATTGGCTGCTGTAGCATGGTTCAGTGATAGTTTCATGACAGTTTCAGAATTCTCACATGAAAACTGGTATCTTTACACAGCTTTGCTCTAACTGCCAGCTTTTCATTTACCTTTCGTGTCTGTTTTTCCTTTAATCTTTGTTATACGCTCACAGGCCATCACATTAAAAATCATCTCTGAGATAAAATTGCAGTTTCCCTTAGTCATGTAAAAATGTGTTGAAAATAAAGCGGGGGAGGTCTCTTCTGGCTCTGAATAGGGTGTATGGTATAAGAAAGTGACCTTTTTGATAGTCCCTTTCAGACTAACTCATTTTAAGTACCTGTGCCTTTGGATATGTTCTTTGTAAACTGTATTTTCTTCCTCTGAGGCTGGGAACCATAGGCGTGTGCAGTACATTTCATTAGGGTATGCATCCAAAGAACTTAAAAAAAAAAGTACTTTGACCCCCCATTAGCCACACCCCTGACCCCTGTTAACTATGCCCCTGGCCCCTATTAGCCACGCCTCTTGAGGTAACCCTCTCAGGCAAGATGGGCACATGACCAAAAGTAAAAAGTGTTATGTGACCCCTCAAAGACTTTTCCCACCATCCTCCTACTGGTAGGGATTAGTTTGGCCCCCACCAACCCCTCCCCCATGAAACTATCCTGCAATTGCATTAACTCAATGCGTGTGACATTAATGCGGGGGGTGGAGAGGCTGGGGGGCAGGGAAGCATTCCCTCTAAGAGCAGAATGAATTTTGTGTTGTGCACCAGTACTAAATTCATGTGGCTTGTTTGGATGTGCCATTGTGGCACCCAAGTTATTAATAAATATTTACCTTTCCACTCTGCTGCCATCTCCTCCCCTTGCTCCATCAACTCCCCTGGTGCCTGCTTCCCCCCAACCCCTCACCCGCCTCTGCTGTCCTGACTCCTGCCCTTCTCACTGCCCTCAGCCTTCCTGAGACCTGCCCCCCCACCAGCCCTTCTCTCCTCCCTGTGCCCACTCCTCCAGTAGCCCCACTCTGATCAAGTGAGCTACCCCTCTTCTAACACCTCCCTCTACACACCTGCCCTGCCTTTCTCCTCTGGTGCTGGTCCCTCCCCTGCAGGTGTCTGCCCTTCTGCTTCACCCCTAGAATCCCCTGGCACCTGCACCTTCCCTTACCCCTGCACCCTCCTGGTGTCTCCCCCTTCCGTCACTGCCCCTGCCCCCTTTGCCCTCTTTTTCCCTGATGCCCACCCCATCACCACTCTCTGCCCCCATTCCCCTCATGCCCCTGTGCCCTCACATATGATTTGCTCCAACCCCACATTCCTCATTCCCACCCCTTCTGTCAAGCCTTCTCCCAGCACCTCCCCCTCCAATCCCCAATGCCCTTACCTTCTCCTCTTCCAGCATTACCCTGTCCCCCCTCCTACTGACACCTCCCCTCCTGCCCTTTTCCTCATTGTCTCCACTTCCCCCCCTAGCATTTGTGTCTCCTCTACCTTGTCCCTTTGGTGCCTTCTCCTTTCTTTCTCCTCTACCTTCTCCCTCCGTACAAGCCCCTTCCACCTCTTCCCCTTTCTTCCTCCTCCACCCTCCGCCACCGCAAAAGCCCCTTCCTCTCCCACCCCTTCCTCTTATTTCCACCCCCTTCCTTACTTTCAGCTTCTGCCTTAGAGCTTGCAGGGCTGGAGTCAGAGCCAGCCCAAGCTGCAGAGCTGGGCGGGGATGCATGGTGCTGCAGGACCGGGTGCTGCCAGCATGCATGGGGGTGCCCCCAGGGTGCCGCATGGTGCTGCTGGGACAGGCAGGGGCACCCCCAGGGCTCCGTGCGGTGCTGTAGGGTGGAGCCCGGGCTGCAAAAATGGCTCGGGCCGCTGTCTGCAGTCGGGACCCAGCTGCTTTTGGAGCTGGGCCGTTGGGTTTTAAAGTTCCTGGCATTTCCCCTCTCGCCTGTTGCGCAGCATTTCAGGATGCTGAATATGTGCTTTCTTTGCCCTACAGTGCCCAGTAGATGGCTGTGTGGAATTTAAAGTGAGAGGCTGTGGCACTCCATCACAAATCCCCCTCTTCCTCCAGGAGCTGCTGGCTGGCCCCAGACGTTAGGGTGTGCCTGGGCACACCCGGCACACCCCGTGTGCATGCCAATGTTGGGAGCCAGTGGTAGGACATTCAAGCTCAGAGCTGAAATGAGACAAATATATTGGGGGTGTCCTTCCATATTACTGCCATACACACACTCACTCACTCACTGATGTCTTTGGTGACTTCCTCTTGCTGTGGCAGAGTGGAGTGCAGCAGACCTGTGTGGAGGTGTAAATCAACAAAACACAAGCTTCTGGAGAGCAGCTTAGCCCACACTAAAGGAAACCAAGGGGTTAATACAGGCCTGAGGAAATAGAGAGTGCAACACCTGTGTTGTGACATACTATCCACTGGGCTTTCAGGGTACATCTACACTGTGGGCTAAAGTTGAGTTAAGATATGCAACTTCAGCTACGTTAATTGTGTAGCTGAAGTCAAAGTAGTTTAATTTGGCTTTTGGTGCTGTCCACTCTGCAGGAAGTTGAAGGATGAACACTCTTCCTTCAACTTCCCTTACTCCTCATGAAATGAGGGTTTCAGGAGTCGGAGTAAGAAGAGTGTTATTTCGAAATGATTTTGAAATAACGGGCTTGCTGTGTAGACACGCACTCTATTATTTCAAAATAAGCATGTAGCGTAGTATTCTCTGAGGTTGAGATAAAAGCTCCTTCTGAAAGTGCTGGAGGACAGGGTTTAATGCTACCAAGCTGTATGACTTTGCAAGTGGTTGAACTAGGAGTGGCTGGTTTACTTTGTTCCTTGTAGGATAAGTCACTGGAATAAGCCTCCATTTCTTTTTTAACTTTGGACTGGGCTGCAGGAAATATCAAAATATTTTCCTTTCACTGCTCTTGCATAGCTCAATGAGAGGAGGACTCTTCACTTGGGTCTTACTTTTCAGGAAGAACAGCATTGTGCAAGAGGGTTTTTCTTGCATAAGAAGGGACAGTGTAGACAATCCTTGTGCAAAAGCCTCATCTGAAAAAAATGGTGGCTCATTAGGTATGCAAATGAGGCTTGGCGATATGCCATGCTTAGTCTCATTTGCATATTACTCGCACAAGAAGCTGCGAATGTAGACATAGCCCTAATGGGAAGTTAAAGCAGTAACTACCCCTGACATAAAGAGGCAAGGCATTTGTCGTCAGGGGGCCACTGATGTCTCCTGACTTGTTTGCCAGGTTGAGGGGAAAAGGAATGAGGAAAGACATGTGTGTCAGTCCAGCACCAGTGGGAATGACTGTGGAGAAACAAGCATGATTGATGCCTTCTTTGGCAATGTAGCTTGCTTGCCTTTCTAAATATTTTGAGGCCATCCCAACTAGCCCTGCGCTAGCATGAGAACTGGAATGGCACTGGAATGTGTGGGGGAGAAGACAAACATACAAACCTCCTCTCCCACACTTAACTACCTCTCAGTTCTTACATGAGGGTTGGGCAGAATTGAGAGTCTCTCTTGCTGTACCCACCCAACTCAGTGTGGAGCTTAGAAAATAGGAGCTGATGTGTAAATGAAGATGGGGGAGAAAAGGAAGGAGAAAAAGAAAGGAATGAGCCACTAATAATCCTAAAAGGGGAAAAAGAATGTCTAAGCCAGCTGAGGTGCTGGTGTATGGGATGCTTGCCACTGAAGGGCATAACTAGGACAGTTATTAGTAGATCTTTGGTGTATGGAAACAATGGTCAAATACTTTGGGTTTTCTTGGCACATATTTAGTGATCTAGCAATTCTGTGCTGCTGGCCTCTCTTCTTCCCCTTCATCCATCAAAGGAAGCTCACACCATAGTGGATTTGTAGCTCCTCAGAATAGTAGTACATGTAAATGCACTTCACAATAAAATCTTCCATCTGTGTGGAAGGGAAACATGCTGTGCAGGGTGGCAGTTCTGTCTGCTCTCTTTCTCTCACTGAATTCCTTTGCAGACTCTCTTTGCTAAGATATGACCATTGGTGGAAGTGAGCATGGAGGGTTTATTGGTGACACAGCAGTGTATGTGTGTGTGTACGTAGGGGGATGCTACTACCTCACACCCCTACTCTCCATGCAGTTGAGGTAGACACTTTTCAAAATTGAGGGTCCTTTGTTCCCATCAATGCTAGGCAAGGAAAAGAGAGAATGTTGATGTCATTGTACACTGAAGTCAGTAGCTGAATTAGACTTTTACAATTGACTTCAATGGCAGCCGAATTATCTCCATGTGGAGGAGTGCATTGAAAATTCTACCCATAGCTTCTGCGATGCAATAAAAAGTGGCAGCTTTTCTGAACACAAAGTCAGGTCTGCTCCTTGTGGCTTTGTTGCTTGTAATTTATAAAAGGGAAGAGATGTGAAAATGGCTGTGAGGAAACATTACAAGCCAATTATAAAAACAGATGATTCAAGGGAATACGCTAAAGTTGTTTGCTAGACAATAAAAACGGATCATTCCTGGCTATGGCTGGTGTTCCTTCAGTGGAGATGTCTGTCCCATCTTCGATGCAGATGAGGATAGAGGGCGTTCCCTTAATCCTATCATCCTTGTCCAGAGGGGTTTAGGTGTGTCCTCCTCTGTCTTTCATGAGTACCGTGCCCTCGTTCTCCAAGAACACAGAGCTGGTAGGTAACAACATGCCTCCAAGAGCTAGCCCTTTTAAGAAAACCACCAAAGACCATGTGAATATGGCTTGGCCTTCCCAAACAGCCAGGCACAGCCCTGTCCACACTCCGCCCCCAGAACGCCTGCTGTAGACAATCTGGGAATGGAGTGTTCCTGCCTCCAGTGCCTGCCCTCCCTGTGCTATTGGCTGGAACCACATGGCCTTTTTCCTCCCCAGTGCTCCAAGGGCTGGGGAGGCTTGGGTGCGTACATGTGCCTTCTCCCATCTATTCACCCTCCCTGTGTGTGTGTGTGTGTGTGTGTGTGTGTGTGAGGGGGTGCTCGGCGCACTGCTCTGCCTCCTCTCCTCCTTGTGGGGGGTAGGGTCTCTGCAGAGGGGGTGGATCTGTAGGTGGATCTAGAGGCCTGCCTCCTCCAGTCCAGCTACACCAACAACCCATGCATTTGATTTGCAATACAATGCTGAACAATTGACAACCCTCTGATTCAGTGTAAAGGGGCCATAAAGTGTGCCACAGCAGTATTAAAAGCACCTTTGTATAAATGGAAGTCAGAGCTCTAGTTTTTAAATCCTTACATTGACATGTTTCAGGGAAGGGTCAGTACCTTGTCATTTCTTTTTGACCTTGAGCTTATTGGTTGGATTATATTTTCTATGTTGCTGGAGGTATGATGGGAGTTTCCTCTATTAGGTTTATTTGATCAAACTGTATTAGTAATTGAATCCTCCTTATTTCAGTGCTGATAGACTAGTTTCTAAAATGCTGTTCATTAAAGTGCAAGTATAATAAGATTAGAGGAAAAAAACCCTGCAGTGTTTGCAGAGTGGTAATGTTATTCCTCTCTCCTGATAATTTTTAGATTTACATCAGCGATGTGCCCCAGATAATTATATTTTTAGGTGCTCAAAAATTAACATATCACATGATAATTCATGTACCTACACACATAAAATCTCTAATTCACAATATATTGCCCGTCTGCTGTAGTTCTGGATGATTCTAATCAAACCTGCACATGAAAAGATTTGTCCAATACTTATATTTCAAATGGGAGTCATGTGCATGGTACTTAAACAAAACAAAGGTGTTAGGCAGCACACTGAAGAGAAGTAGGGGGTAGAAAGCAGCACAAGAAGAGGTGGGTAAGTGATTCCTAGAGGATTTTGTGGTTATCACAATCATGTTGAAAGGAATACAGTAGCTAATAACCCTGTATTAAGTTCCATGAGAGTGACTGATTGAATTCCTTTCATTTTATTATTGATGCAAGTCCCTTTATTTCAATGCAAGTTCAGCAATGACAGCTTGATCTTCCAAAGAGCTCCAGATAGGCTCAGGAATTTGTCTGCATGGTACTTGTTACAGGATCAGGGCATAAACTATTATGGAGAAATGAACAGTAGCTGCTTTTCTGATATCAATGCCACTTTTACTGGAAAAGATGTATTTTCCCACATAGTAACTGTATTAAAAGGATAGGTTATGCATGGGATTACTTTTTAAAGTCCTCTGTGCTACAGTGCTTTAAAACAGAATTTTACCAATTATTTTACCAGCTTACTTTACCAGCTTGCTATTCATTCTGTTTTACTTTTTGCAGTTCATCCTGGACAAAGGAAGTGAGTTAGTAATTTTCATGTCTAGGGACACAGGTAGTCAGTAATCTTCAGCCAGTTTGCTTTGTGGGTCTCATGAATCATCAGAATGCTTGGATTTCAGACCAGTGAAAGTCTTTGTTAATTTTAAAATGTTTCCATTAGGTTTCTCCCACACTCACCATGGAAATATTTCTATTGGCCTGAAGATTTAATTTTTTTGGTTTTTGTGTGCGCAAAATCTAAAGTTGCAACTTCTGTTAACTACATAGGCTTTGACTACAGCAGCTGTAGCACTTCTGATGAAGATGCTCTAAACTGATGGGAGAGAACTCTCCCCTTGGCTAAAGGCTTCACTTCTGTGAGAGAGGCAGTAGCTACATCAGTGGAAGAAGCTCTCCAGCTGGCATTGCGCTCTCCACACAGGTACTTAGGTCAATGTAACTTATGTTGCTCAGGGGTGTGGATTGTTCACAGCCCAAATGGTGCAAATTATGCTGAAGTAATTTGTAGTGTAAACATAGCCATAGGTTTTAAGGTGATGTAAATCCATTAAGTGAAGTTATTGCTATTTTACAGTGATGTGAAATCAAAACACGGCCTTGTGTGTCTGATCCTACAATCCTTATTGATGTGAAGTGCAAAACTGGGCATTGTAAGGACCTTGTACATAATAGGTAGAGCCTTAAAAACTACACTTTCTAGTTTTAAATCCAGAACAAAGGATGTTCTGATATGGTTACTGGCTAATAGAGTATAATTTTACAGCAATCTAAAACTTTCACCATTAACACCATTTAGTACTTACATTGTACTTACTAAGTGGGGGTGGGGTGGTGTGGTGGAAAAGGCTCAAATTAGAATCACTGCACTGATTAAAAACAGGGTTTTGCATGTTGTCTTTTCCTCCTGTCAGAGAAACAACCAACACAGTTACTGTACACAGCACTAAAATATGTAACCGCCATGCTTCAAGGGGGGAATCAAATAACTGCCCAAAGCTAGGAAGAAACCTCCTCTCTGGACAGATTTTTTCCATAATTGTCTATCTTGTGAAGTATCTGGTGAGGAGTGCTGGTAACAGCAGACTATTGGGGTATGTCTAGACTACATGCCTCTTTCGCCTGAGGCATGTAAATTAGACTACCCGACATAGTCAATGAAGTCGGGATTTAAATATCCCTGGCTTCATTAAAATAAAAATGGTTGCCGCGCTGTGCTGGCTCAGCTGATTGTCAGCACAGTGCGGCAGTCAAGATGTGGGTCGGTCAACAGGGAACGCCTTTGTTGACTGCTTCTGTAAACCTTGTTTCACGAGGCATAAGGGAGCGGAGGCATTCCCTGTCGACTGATCTGCATCTTGACTGCCGCACTGTGCCGATGATCAGCTGAGCCAGCACAGCGTGGTGGCCATTTTTATTTTAATGAAGCCCGGGATATTTAAATCCCGGCTTCATTGACTATGTCGGTATGTCTAATTTACATGCCTCTGGCAACAGAGGGTTCACTATGGCCATTCTGATGTTCTTAATACAGTATGCCAAAAAATATGTTGTGTGTGCGCTCTTCTCTTTTATACCCATTAAGCGGGTTTCTTGTTAAAGGACACAGAAATTTGTGGCTACCACTGCTTCCAGATAGCTAACAAGAGCTCCTCTAGCTTTTCCTGGCATCTGCAGACACCTATGCCATATGTCTGAGAGGCTTTGTCACTTCTAACATCTTTTCAGAGAGTGAACTGTCTCTGTGAGCTATGGCTGCAGAAAGAGATAACTAATGCTTACAGGCTTTGTTTGTTAGAAAGTAGTGGCAACATAAGCAAATATGTTTTTTTTTTAACTGAATGATTTTGTAAAAGTGAACACATTTGTCGTCTATTTTTGCCTCCTCTTCTGAACCAATTAGAGCGTAATATTGTTTCCCAGTTAATGAGGCAGACACTCTCATTTTGGTTCAGCTGTGGAAGGGATCTTATTGCTCTGCAGTTTTCTGTACAGTGAGAAAAGCAGCTGCAGCAGCATTATTGATAGAAGAAACTGAATTAATAGCAACGATTACACAGTATGGCCAATAAGCCACTCTGAACAATGGAGGCTTTCAAAACTCAGCACCATCTTGCTGAAGAGCGTATCTTTTGTCACTTGATTGCTTTCTGTGGTGACTACATAATTCTTTGCATTGAGAAAGAGGCCAATAGGGCAAACAATGTAAGCCTTGTGGAAGTCAATGAGGCTTAGCAGGTGCTTGAGGGTTTTGCTGAACAGGGATGTATTTAATCACACGGGTAAATGCTTTCCTGAATTGGGGCCATAGCGAGCAGTGCTAATTTGCTGCAGCAAAGATATGTCCCGGCCTCACAAATGGGATTGCTACTGAGGGAGGAAGCTTGTGTCAAAATAGTAACCAAAACCGTATGCCTTTCTCCCTAATAACTCACCCTTTTATGCACGATAGTCCCTCTGCCTGTGGTTTAATATAACCTCTTGCACATTCAGTAGTGTGCAGCTGAGGGAGAAAGGGAGTGTGGTCAAGATGAGGGTGTCACTTAACTGTAGACTTGGGCATGTATGAAGCTATATCTGCCTGTTTGAAGGGATTGCAGTTCAGATACTCAAGGTTTGAGGGACAGACAGGCTTACTTCATTACTATGAGCCTCCTTAATAACTTCAAACCCCTTATGTAAGGAAACTTCTCCGTCACGGTTCTTAATCTTAGACCACTGAACAGTCCCTATAACACTCATAGCACTGGAAACTGCCTTCTCCGTCTGTAATATGTTAAATTACTTTGAACTACCTTCTACTATTTCACAAAGGTTGCGTGTTTTATTTTGTGCCTGAACAAAAGAATGGCCATATTGGGTCAGACCAAAGGTCCATCTAGCCTGGTTCTCTGTCTTCTGACTGTAGTCAATGCTAGGTGCCCTAGAAGGCGTGAACAGAACGGGTGATTACTATTGATCAAGTGATCCATTCTCCATTGTCCATTCTTAGCTTCTGACAAACACAGGCTGGGGACACTAATAGCCATTGGTGGACCTATCTTCCATGAATCTATTTAGTTCTTTTTTGAACTCTGTTAAAGTCTTGGTCTTCACAACATCCTCTGGCAAGGAGTTCCACAGGTTCACTGTGCAGTGTGTGAGGAAAATCTTCCTTTTGTTTGTTTTAAACCTGCTACCCATTCATTTCATTTGGTGACCCCTAGTTGCTGTGTTATGGGAAGGAGAAAATAACTCTTCTTTATTCATTTTGTCCATACCAGTCATGATTTTATAGACCTCTATCATATCCTCCCCCCGTAGGAATCTTTTTCCAAACTGAAAAAAATCTAGTCTTATTAATCTCTCCTCATATGGCAGCTGTTCTATATGCTTAATAAATTTTGTTGCCCTTTTCTGAACCTTTTCCAATTCCAAAGGTCCTGCAGATAAGGCAGCAAACTAAACCTTTTGTCAGGGGGGACCTGAGTTTTATTCTGAGTTATGCTGTATGGGGGAAAACTTTTGCATATAATATTATACATGCGCCATCTTGGAATCTAGCAAACAACAACCTGGCCTTAATTTTGGTTGTCCTTCTGTTCCCCCACTGCGTACATGTTGGCATCCTTTTCCTCTATGGTGGGAAAGTAGACTGGCCACCAGAGCCAATTCTATCCAGCAACTACTTGGCTACATCTAGATTGCATCCCTTTTTTTGTAAAAGGAATGCAAATTAGACATATCGCAATTGCTAATGAAGCGGGGATTTAAATCTTCCCCGCTTCATTAGCATAAAAATGGCTGCCGCTTTTTTCCAGCACGGAGCTTTGCCAGGAAAAAAGCGCCAGTCTAGAGACGGATCTTTCGGAAAATAATGCCTTTTTCGAAAGATCCCTTATCCCTCTTATGAAAAAGGGGTGCAATCTAGACGTAACCCTTGGGTATATTAAGTGTGGCAGAGCTGCCCATCAGAGTGACAGAATCCTGGTGGTGCTGCCTACTATGGGGAAGAGCACTGTAGCTGCCAGAGGTCTCCAGATTGCCTCAGGTGTGCATGACAAAACATCACCGCACCTACTGCTTGAGGGAAGGTATCTTACTTGCACATGAGGGTGAGCTGCCAACTGCCATCCTTTGAGGAATTACTTGCACCCATGATGACACAGGAAGGAAGAATGGGAGAGTCATTGCTGCAGTAGAGTCAAAACCTACCTGAAGTCCAGAGCCAGTCCTGGTCACAGGGTCCTCCTAGAGTGGCATGATATGGTAGAGATCCTTTGATCATCCACTTCCTTCACTGGGGTTCTGTCCTGAGAGAGGATCATACCCTCGGTCACAGTCAGCATACCATTGGGTATAGCCCTTATTTACCTTTGTTCCATCTAAGCTGGGAGTCCTTATAGTGTTACCTGTTCACGTTTGTCCTACCTTAAGTAACTGTTGTTTGGTTAAATAAATACACTCATTTGTTTGCACCCATACACCTTTGCTAGTTTTGTCTTGGGGATGATGAAGCCTGAGGATAGATGTGCCTTGGGGACATGAATCTCTAGACTGATTCTCTTTCAGACAAGCAAACCAGTCAACACTGCCACTGAGTAATTGTGTAATTTTTGACAAAAATAATTTCACTTCTGTATCCCAATTTTCCTGTTTGTGACACAGAGAGGATACTTACCTCATTTGTAAAGCAGATTGAGATCCAAGCATGAGAAACACTGTATTAGGCAGGAGTGGGCAAATACCAGCCCATGGGCCAGATCGGGTTCCCCAGGTGTGCCCCTGGTTGTCCGCTGCTGCTATATTTACCTGCATCTCCTGGATGATTGCAGATCCTATTGGCTGTGGATCACTGTTCCTGGCCAATGGGAGCTGTGGGAGGTGGTGTCCCGGTCTGCGCTGCTTCCCACAGCTTCTACTGGTCAAGGGTGAGCAATGGCCAATAGGAGCTACAATCATCTGTATCTGCAGGGATACAGGTAAATATAGTGGTGGCCTGCCTGGAGCTAACTCTGGTGAACCACTGCCATTTTATTACAGATAGGTGGTTAGTCTGAGAGTAGGTTTACACTACGGGGTTAAGTTGACCTAAATTATGCAACTCCAGCTACAAGAATTATGCACCTGGAATCAGTGTAGTTTAGGTTAATTACCTGTGGTGTCTACACTGTGCTGAGTCGAAGAGATAAACTCTCCTTCTGACTTACCATAGACTTTTCATTCCAGGGGAGTACAAGAGTTGACGGGAGAGCAATCAGTAGTAGATTATTTAGCATGTCTTTGTTAGACCTGCTAAATCTACCCCTATGGATAGATCACTGCAGCACCAATCTCTTGATAGTGCAGACATACCTTCAATTCTGTATTTCTGTTGTTCCATTCATCAAAACCTCCCTGTGCTTCCATTTGACACTAATTCACTAAAGGTATGTCTACACAGCAGCATTATTTTGGAATAACTGCCGTTATTTCTAAATAACATAGTGCATGTCTGCACAGCAAGACTTTATTTTGAAATAATGTTGAGCGGAGGACTTCGTACTCCAACTCCTGTAACCCTCATTTCACAAAGAATAAGGGAAACTGAAGAAAGAGTGGGCTTCCGTCGACTTCCTGCTATGTAGACAGCACCAAAAAACCAAAATAAACTATTTTGACTTCAGCTACACAATCGACGTAGCTGAAGTTGCATAGCTTAATTCAACTTTAGCCCTACTGTGTAGACATACTCTAAGGAACAAACACCTGATTAACAGCCTGCTCATGGAACCAGTGGCTTCAGGCCATGGCACTGTTGCTTTGAACCCTCTAATCTGCCTACCTTGTTATCTACTCAGTGAAAAGGTTCCAATCCTGTTTCATAATGGCAGGTTTGCACAATTCCCTGTCTTATTGTTTTACTCAGTTGTTTTAATTCCTTCCTTTTATTTGAACCTATTTTATTTTCCAATTTTAAGCAATACATTATTTTAATTTGTTTTTCTATTAGTTGCATAGTACTGGTATACTCACTTGCTGTTTCTAATCTCTTTTTTAAAAATAATTTTTATTAATTAAATATACTGTTTGAAATTGAGTGTAATTCACTATTTTTTTACCCTTCTGACAGCGGATTGGCTGTTGTAAGTAACCAGGGTTGTCATGCCTATACTGAAACAGCATCTCTGAGCCAAATTTAGAAGCACCGTATTAAATGTTAATTAATTAGCTTTCACAATAACTTTGAAACTTTTGATCTATGAAATGGGCATAATAAGAAAGGTGAGGCACAAAGAAGTTAAGAGACCCTGTCCAGTATCCCATGGTGATTTTGTATCAGGGCCTTGGGACTTGGGAACTCCGAATCCTAGATTGCTACTCTAACTGCTAGACACACCTCCTCCCATGGGATAACAGAGAAGAAGAGCTGGTAGCCAATCTTTGCAAAGCACTTGACTGATACCTTTCCCAGTATTCTACTACTGTTAAGTAATAAGGGCCATCCTACACTATTGTCTGAATTTTCTTTAAGGATCATGAGATTTGTCTTTCGTTACTAGCCTATATTCAGATAATGCATTCTGTTTTTGTACTTAATGAGACAGTATTAGTCATAGTTTCTAATAAGGACAAATATGGCAGGAGAAAAAAGATAACTTGAAGTTACAAGCATTCATCACTGTTTTCATTGAGAGAGATCTGTATTTTTTGCAAAGCCAACAGCTGCATTGCTATTTCTCCTCAGCTGCATTGCTATTTCTCCTGATCTGCAAACATGCTTGCTGTACTAGAGCTTCAGGGAATAGCTGAGTTAGTCTGTCGCAGAAAAAAACAGCAAGCAAATGGTCTGGTAGCACTTTAGAGACTAACAAAACATGGAGGTGGGATCATGAGCTTTCGTGGGCACAGCCCACTTCTTCAGTGGGCTGTGCCCACGAAAGCTCATGATCCCACCTCCATGTTTTGTTAGTCTCTAAAGTGCTACCAGACCATTTGCTTGCTGTTTTTTTCCTGTACTAGGACTTTTGTTGTTTTTATAGTAGATTGTTTTGTTGAAGACTGGCAGATGTCCTTCAAAAGTGCACCCTCGAATTACAGGGCTGCTTGCTACTAGCATAAGCCTATTAATCTGACTGTAGCATCAGATTAAAGTGTTCTTTTTTCTGTATTAAACTATCTAGACTTGTGTGCATCACCCATGATGGGTGGGGGAGAAGAGTGTCTGTAACAGATCCATATTCAGTATATGGCATAGCAACACATGAGAAGCAGACTCTTTATATGTATGAGGCCTTCTCTGCCTGAGAGATTCCATGACCTCTAGAACAGCAACATATTTTATGGGGTTGGCTTGGGTTGGTTCTTCACCAATTTCTATGTGTATATGTGTGTGGTGATATATAAAATGAACATTTCAGGTGGACTCATGTCAGATATCACTTCTTGTACACTATTCCATTTCAGCTCAACCCCCATGTTGTGCATTATACAACTTCAGACAAATCTTGGTCCTGTGTCTTGTAGTACAGGGATGTTCTAATGGTTTTTTTTTAACAGGGGTTTAGTGGCTGCATTTGAAGCTCAGTGGCTTTTGCCATGTTTCCCTCTTCACTATCCAAGAGGCTCTGTCTGAGTCTTAGATCCTCAATTTCCAAAAGTGCTCCCTGTGTCCCTTCCAAAACTCCTTCTCCTCCCAAAACTCAGTCTCTAGCAGCCATCTCCTTAATGTTCCTTCCCTGGCTATTGCAGGGACATGATTTCTTTTAGTTTTCCTCCACCTTCCTTAGGCAGCTGACATTCAGGCACATAGTTGTCCCTTGTTTTGTGTGGTTCCTTTAAGAAGACTAGTTTTGGAACCTTTCTTAGCCTGTCTTTTCTTTAAGGCAGTATTTACTTCAGCCTTTTCTCTCAACCACTCCCTGGTCTGGCCAACACTAGTGGAGCTGCATAGGTGGAACGAACTGTGGGAATACAACCTAGGCAGGGTTGGAGGCAGCTGCAAGCATGTTAGCCACTGTTTTATCTAAACCTTTCCAGAGCAGTTCTCCAGAAAGTATGCCCACTCCTGGTCTGTCCTTATGCCTGCTGTCACTGCTCTCACTGTTGCAGCGGGTCAAAGCCTGGAGTGGACAAGATCTTACTGTACTTGGCCTCACTTTGCTTGTCAATCATTTTCTAGCTTTGCACATCTGAGCTCTTCAGGAGCTGGCACACTGTTCCTGGAATGCAGCTTGCATAGTAAGGACTTGAGGACCAGGCACTGAACTGTAAGTTTCTCATGAATTGGGCCTCGGGCCAGAGGAAGAAAAGTATTAGGGCAATCCCAGTGGAGGAAGATGGATTTTTTTCACTAATCTTGTAATCAAAGCTAGTGTTTGTAAAAGCTTTCATTTTTGCCACAGAGGAATTGTTCAGAATGTTTCACAAAACTATATTGGCATCCAGCTGCATATTCTCACCAGGCTGAACTGGCTACTTTATGGGCCTGGTGGCCTTGCATTTTTGGGTTTGTCTACACATGAAAGATAATCCCTAAGGGTACTTCTACACTGCAAACTTATTTTGAAATAAGTTATTTTGGAAGAAATACTCTGAAATAGCATGTCTACACTATAGGGAAGCCTCAAAGTTAGTTTGAGGCAGGCTCCTTTAATGTGGACATGCTACCTTGATTTAGAGCCTGGGGAGTAATTAGTTTGAATGGCTCTGGGGAGGAGCTATTTCAAAATAGCAGCACAGTACAGCTACTTCAGAATAAGTGTTATTCCTTGTGGAATCAGGTTTACAGAAGTTGGAATAAGCCATCTGTTATTTTGAATTTCTTTCGAAATAATGGAATTGCTATGTAGATGCTTGCATTATTTTGAAATAACATCAGTTATTTCGAAATAACTGTGCTGTGTAGACGCAACCTAAGTAAGTAGGGTATGAATTTAAAGTGGATTAACTATTTACTAGTTTGAGTCCACTTCCAAACTGGTTTAAGTTAATTTGGGGCTTGTTTACATGAACATTTAGTCTGGGGCAAGCTTGGTACTAATCTCCGGTGGTTTAAATGTTTGCGTGGACTGTGCTGAAGTACATTCACATTTTGCTAATGTATTTTGATCTAAACCTGTTTCAAAGAGGACTAGATCAATGTGGCTCAGCAGGATATGCACAGACAATTTGAGCTGCAGCAGGCTAATGCAGGGAAGGTACACAACTCAATCTACTGAAAACGAAGGGTTTGTGAAGACAAGGGCAGTAGCGCAGGTACATTTTTAAAAGTGGCGGTTCTGAATCCCCTTACCCCGTCCACCCTTACCTCCAGCTGAGGCCAAGAGCTCAGCCCCAGTATGCGGGGACAGCAGCTAGGACTCCAGGCACTGGGTTCTTGACTGCTACTCTGCTCATTGGAAGTTCTGCTGCCCCTTGGCACATGGGGCCGGCAGCTGAGCCCTGTCACTCAGGGCAGCAACAGGAATCCCTAGGAGCCTGCATCCCTAGTTTCTGTGCCTATTCTGAGTCATATTCTGCAATAAGAACATGTGTTATGTTCACAACATACCAAGAGAGAAGTTACATGAAAACTTATGGTACCCTTGCTGGAAGGCTGCAATGTAACACTACTTTTATTCTTAGAAGCCAGAAAAATAACTCCCAGTGTCAAAACCCAGAGGCAGACAACAAAAGCCAGCCTGTAAGATAGTGAGGCACAACTTACTACATCTTGCTCTATGCTGGCTCATTCCAGGCTTTCCTACAGTCCTCCTAGCCAGCAAGCAGGACCAGAACCCTTCTTCACCTCTCTTCAAATGAAAGCTTGCAATTCCCAACACCCTTCTGAATATACCACTGTGCCCTTACATGGAATTAATCAGGAATAGCTATTCCAGAATAGCTTGGCATTTAGATTAGCTCTGACTCATGTGAACAGTTCAGATTCACTGGGACTGCTCACATGAGTAAGGGCTGCATGTCAAGACACTTACCTAGTTTTAACAGGTCTTTCACTCCAATCGATGTGCAGTTTAGCTTGCGTCAAATTAATGGCTTATTACTGATGGAGTCAGTTCTCTCTCTGGCTGCAAGGAAAGGAAAAGAGCCCTCCAAAAATGTCCTTCCACCCACCCCCTGGAGCTTAGGATTGTGAAATGGAATATAGACTCATAAACGAGTGAAAAAACACAGTTAATTGGAAAGATTTATAGGCTTGTTAGTAGGAATGTTTCTTAATTTGAAATGTCAATGTATTCCCTGAAGGGCAACATTACTTCTGCTGAAGCCATAATTGGAGTGAGCTAAATTTTAGTGATAGGAGGAATAAAAACAATTGTCACCCTTGACAAAGAAGACAGCCAGTTAAACTCATCGGCCATAAAAATGTCAGGTCCATCACTCATTTTTAGGATTCCCTCTAGAGACCACAACAGAGACTGAATTATGTCCAGGACCAATAGGTAGAGGTGAGAAGAGAGATATTCTAAGTTGGATTCTGGACCACTTCACAAACTTCTTTTTCCTTCATGTGTAGAAAGTGATGCTGGCAAACCAATATGATCTGGACTGAGTTTGCTTGAAACTCTGAATGGAGAAGTATTACCACAGCATGGAAGGTGACCAACCTTTATTACCTGTGCAGTAGATACAACAGAAATATCATATTAGACCTGGAATTCAATTTGTGCTTCAAATATGATTAACCGGTATGTGTTAAGTAGGCCTGTAAGCAACTCAAGAGAAGGAATGCCTGTAAATGGGTTGGAAATGGAACATAAAGGTAGTCTAAAGTCTACATGTTTACATGATATGCAGTAGCCTTGTAGCTGAGTATTTATTTCTCTTTAATTTGCTCACCCCTTAATTTCTAAATATTATCCCAGAGTCCTTGTTTCAGGCTTGTTTATTAAGAAGGTGTAACCCTTTCCATACACACTGGACCACTAAATAATTTCAGAATAAACAGCTCATAATGTAGAGTAAAGGTGCAACAAAATGTAATTATGATCAAACAGAATGGCTCTTAGAAAGCTATTGCTGCCTTGGCAAGTTGGAGCAGCCCTTTAGAATACTTAGTATTAGGAAGGAATAGAAGATGGAGGAAAAATGGAAGGATGGCAGAAAACCATCAGTGCAACCACTTCCTCCACTCACCTGTGCTGAATGCTGATGGGACATCTGAATATCTGTCCCCTGTTTTGTCTGAGTGTTTTCTTTTAACCTGGAACTGAAAAGTCTGAAGTCTTCTAGGGCTTTGAGAACATGCCTTGTCTTAATGTCTGCCAGATGAGGGGGTGATGAACAAACTTTAAGTAATAAAGCCCAGATCCACACAGGTTCTCAGGTGTCTAAGTCCCAGTTTTAGGCACTGTTCCAAACCACAAGTCCTGCTCACCTCATAAGGAACATGGTCTGGTAACTATACAGTAACGACAAGTCCAATGTGGAAATATCTACTGAGTCCTCCAGTCTGCAAATTCGTTCCTCTTTCCTTTGCTGTATTTTCAGAATAATTTCAGACTGATGTAGTTATTCTGGATTTACACCATTGTAACTGAGACTAGAATTTGGCTACAGATATATAACAAGAATAACAATTGGAGTAATGTGGGCAGCATCCTTCGAGAAAGAGGTGGAGGCAAGTTGCTGTTTGAATACAATAATGTGAAAAGTGCAACATGATTTTATACTTCATGGAGATTTTCTTCATGTAAAAAGATTGCTTTGTTCTAACGGAGTACATAAAAGGGCTATGATAAAAGAGTGACATTTTGTAAAGATACATGAGCCTTGTCTAAATTATTTTGTACCTGATTTTACTAAACTGCTTTAATGTGCCCTTTAAAAATTTCAGTAGAGTTTATGATTCTGCCTGCATATCACTTTTGACAAACTCGTGTTCCTGAAAGCATAACAACACATAACATCTAGGGTTTAATTTAAAAGTACTGCCACATCTGGTATAAAATGCTTTCTGAAGCAATAAATCAAATCCTCCATAGCAAATTGCCACTCATCCCCTGATCCCTTCTCCATAATTTATAGTTTGAGAGCAAAATGGTGCTAGCATTTTAAATCAAATATGTGTTTTAATTAAAGTCTCTCCAAAATCTGGTGAACAGTCACGGACTTATATGTGACTCGGAACAAGATTTATTGCTTAGAAAGCCTAGATGCCAGTTTGTCAATCCAAGATGATTCTTGATGGTTGGGATAGCTGTGTTCCTAAGTCGGGCTAGGAAAATCGCTTGACAGTCACAGCTGTCAAAGCGTATATACCTAAAACCACCTTGCATAAGGAATGTGAGGGGAAAGAAGAGAAAAAATCCCAGCCAGCTCCCACTTCTGCACTAAGATTTACCATAGCCACTAAGTCGCATTGCCTCTGACAACGTTTTTTCATGTCAAACAATTTTGTTAAGCTTCTGGCCATGTGTCCTGAGTCGTGTCTATTAGCATCATCCTGTGAGTTTCCCTGGCAACTGAGCCAGTCAATTCAGTCACTGTTCAAAAGCTGTGGAAAAACACCTGCATCTACAGTGATGGACACAACTACAAAGAACAGGCAGGCTATATCCGCTTCTCTTGGGAAGATCTATGGGTCTTCTGTGGTCCTGAAACTCAGCATGACTCACTGCCACAGCACCTTCTGCTGGTCACGTGGGAATTAGCTCTTCAGTGCTTCCTTCTGGTCAGTGTGTTTCCTGCTGTTACCTATTAATGGCTCCACCACCTTGCATTAGGACCCATGACCCTCCCAAACTGTGGCATCCTCCCTTCTGAGTACTGCCCCGCCACAGTGCCCCCAGACTCTGGGGTCATCCACATTCTGGGGTCCTTCCTTCAGGGAAACCCCATCCCCCTATGCCCACCTTGCCTCAGTGACCCATTCCCAGTCTTCATCTAGCCCCTTTCCAAAGGGCAAACTGCAGTCTGAAATGGTCACTCATCACTGGCAAAGGGGCATGAACCTGCTGCCTTCTTCTATCCCGTCTGTCTCCTTGCAGCCCTAGTAACCTCAGGCCTTGCTTCAGGCCCTGCAGCCTGGGAGCTTGCCTGGCCAGAGCTTCCCCACTTTGGCCTGCCTTTTCCCAGCCCTGCTCTATCTCAGGAAGCCTCTAATTTCCCTGGTAGCTAGGTCCCTCCTGCTCCTCAGCTAGAGCAAGAGTGAGTCTAAGTCTCCACCCCTTCTGGAGCCCTTATTTATACAGCCCCAACAGGGGCTCTGTCTGCCTAATTGTCTGTCTCTGCCTCGGCTGTTGGCTCTTCTGCTGCAGCCCTTTCCCAGGGCTTGGTTTTAACCCTTGAAGGACCAGTGTTGGGCAGACACCCATCACAGGCCCATTCTATTTTAATTCAATTCGAATCTCTTTAAAACAAGGCATATTATTAAGCATAAACCTGCCATATGCTCGTTTGTTGATATTGTCCCTAAAGACGGGGCCCAAATCCAAAAGTCCAGGTTTAGTTTCTCCTAATCTGTGGGGAAATTTGGATTTAAACTTTACTGTTTAGGTTCATTTCTAGTTTCTTCTATAAGTTTAGTGCATTATTTGCACTCTTTCAAATTCATAATTAGAAACCAGAAGGCAACAGCAAGGTCACACCTTGGCTGTGGTTGCTAGAGAAAGTAGAGGACAGAGATGCATGTACGTGCTTGATGTGTTTCCTGGAGATAATTGGCCTTATCTATTGGGCTTTGCCAGTACAAGGAGACAGAATCCAATCTGTTAGTCCCTTGTAGAAAGATCTCTGCCTGGAGCGGAGGCTACACAGCTATTATTCAGAGTTAGGGTACATCTATGCTGAACTTTCAAAAGAGGATATGTAAATTTGGGGGAATTTGCACATCTTTTTCTGATCTCACTTTCAAAAGCTGGTCTTTTGAAAGTGAAAGTAATCTGCACGTGTTTTTTTCAGTAAACCCCCCCCCCCTTTTTCGAAAAACCACGTAATCCTCATTTTTTAAGGAAGAGCGGTTTTTTGAAAAAGGGGGGGGATTAAAAAAAACCTGCATCCAGACTATTTTCACTTTCGAAAGACCCACTTTCGAAAGTGAGATTGGAAGAAGACATGAAAATTCCCATGGAATTTGCATATCTGCTCTTGAAAATACAGCGTAGTCTAGACATAGCCTTAGTGGCCTACAGCTAGTCTGTGCAGCCCCCAAAGTGGGAGAGGCTGAGTTGGTTGGGAGATGCATTCATTTTTGTGCGTCACTTATGGAGTTCCTGTCAAAAAAGTAAAGCTGATTTTTTTAGGTAGGATGTTTTCAGGAGACATAATTGGTGTCCGTTTCATCTAGGGAATGAATGCTGTCTGCAGACCTGCTTGTTCCATTTACCTTAGATATGAAGTGGTGTGAGTGGCACCTTTTGGTATCTCTGGGGGTTAATTTGCATTTTAGTAAGGCTATGTCTACACTACCGAGTTCTTTCAGAAAAACAGCCATTTTTCCCAAAAAACTTCATTTACGTCCACATTGCAATTGCGTTCTTTCGAAAAAAAATCGAAAGAACAGTTTTTTTTCCCCAACATTGGTAAACCTCTTTCTATGAGGAAGAAGCCTTTACCTGTACCTGAAAGAGCTCTTTCAGAAAAAGGTGTGTGTGGATGGGGAAGAGGGAGTTCTTTCGAAAGAAGAGGAAAGGAGAAAAAGGACAGGTGCCCTGGTGGCCACTCCATGCATAGTAATCACATCTTAAATGCGAGATAGTGTCCACCCTGAATGGATGCTATCTTTTGAAAAAGCAGATCGCTTTTTTGATGCGCTTTGGCAGTGTTGACGCTCTCTTTCAGAAGAAGTTTTTTTCAGAAGATCTCTTCCGGAAAAACTTCTTCTGAAAGAAGCCTGCAATCTAGACATAGCCTCTGTGATGTCTTGAACACACATAGGCATAATGTATACAGTGATTTTTAGATCATTCCCTCTCTTCAGTTAGATCTCTTATTTTGAACTAACAACCAAAGACCATCACTCTCCTTCTACAAAGTAACAGGAAGGAATCTCTACCTCTTAGTCTGTGAAAAATTATCTGTTTAATCATTCAGGATAATCTGTAAACATTTGATTTTTTTTTAACTAGTTGCTAATGCTAATGAGTGGTATGGTTTTAACAGCACTGGGAAATGAAGACGTCTTTGTATCCCTGGAATACATGAAGTGGTAATCCAAGCTTCCTTTTGTTATATGGAAAGCTCTCCTATAAGAGTGAAAATCCTTGGTCTGTCTTGCTGCTGAGGTGCCTAATGGTCCCAATGAATGGTAGTTGATGATTACCTGTTCTGTTCTTTCCTGTTGGGGCACCTCGGATTGGCCACTGTTGAAAGGCAGGATACAGAGCTAGATGGACTTTTGGTCCAACACAGCAGGATTGTTCTTATCTGTTTCAGAAAAGTGTGAATGCAGTAAGGTTCTGCACTGCTTTTGTTGTTGTTGTTGTTCTTCCTTGGGTTCCACGTAGTAATAATTTACATTAAAAAAATCTAAGACTTCTGTGGTTTTTATCCGATTAACAGACTTCAGCTTTGGCTCCCATTTCTTCCTTCTTGCATGATGAAAATCGTCTTCCAAATACCACTTGCGGGTATCACCAGGTTTATAAATTGATTTTATGTTGCCACAGACAGGATGTCCTTTTATTGTCGTCTTCTGCGCTTATAATTAATTAGTTTCAGGGGTTTTTTTGTCCTCCTTGTTTTCCTCTAGGATCGTTTCTCTTCCTTTTTCTGGGCTTGTTTTCCTCCTCAAAGACATTGTCCAACTACCGCATTCTTATGATTTAGCAGGTTTCCCTGAACATGTTCCCATGGTATGTGTTGCTTTTCTTCTCATTCACAGTTTTTAATCAATCAATGAACCTCATGCATAGTTATACTCTGACAGTGAGCTGGAAATAGATTGGATATAATTAGCTGAGCAGAGAAATGTAACATTTTAATTCACTTTAAATTTGCCAAATCAGTTATTTCTTGCCATAGAGGGCAGGGCAAGAGACAAATGGGTTCAACCTATAGCACAGCAGATTTAGATTACATTTCAGGATACACATCTTCACTGTAGTAGGACAATGGAACCGACTGTCTAGCGAGGTTATAGAAGTTCCTTCACTGGAGGTTTATAAGACAGCAATCCATGTTGGACGGTGTAGACCCAAGAAATCCTACATCTTGATGGGGGTTGGGGGTGGGTGGACTTTATGCTAGATCAGTGTTTCTCAATCAGTAGTACGAGTACCCTTAGGGGTACTTGAGAGAAGTGTGTGTGTGTGGGGGGGGGTGGGGGGGGGGGTACATCAATCCAACTGAAATTTAGAGAAAACTGAATTTTTGTTTTAAGTTTTACAGCGCTTTATTATTTTTGTACTTTTCACTCCCAAAAATTTCATCACCCGCCCGGCTACAAAGAAATTGTTTAAACAAATGTGTTGCAAAAAATTGTCTGAAAACTGTAGGTACTGGGGGCACTTACATTTTTTTTATTTATTTTGAAAAAGGGTTACTTTATTTAAAAAAGGTTAAGAAACACTGCTCTATGCAACAGTAGCTACATTTCTTCTAAATGTGGTTGTCATGAAAAAAGGTAGCTTCATCTATAACCCGGGAAGCACAGAGCAGAGGAAGAACTGCCATTTAGGCATGAGTATTTGCTTAGACCAGAGGTGTCCAACCTTTTTAACCACAAGATCACTCTTTCAATTTAAGTGCAATGTCAGATCTATCTCAAACCTAGATAGACTCATAGACTTTAAGGTCAGAAGGGACCATTATGATCATCTAGTCTGACCCCCTGCACAGTGCAGGCCACAGAATCTCACCCACCCCTCCTAGAATAATCCTCTCACCTATATCTCAGATATTGAAGACTTCAAATAGTTTGAAGACCCCAAGATGCAGAGAATTCTCCAGCTGTGATCTGTACCCCATGCTACAGAGGAAGGCAAAAAACCTCCAGGGCCTCTGCCAAGATACTCTTGCCCTACCTCCTTCCTGCCCCTTCTTTGAGGCTGCATCCCTTCTCCAAGGCCTCACCCTGCTCACTCCATCCCCCTTCTTTCCCATCATCATTCACTTTCACCAGGCTGAGATAGGGGCTGGGGGTGCAGGCTCTAGTCTTGAGCCAAGGAATTTGGAGTGTAGAAGAGGCTCTGGGAAGGAGGTTGAGTGCAGGGGGACTCACATCTGCGTCAGGAGGCTGGTGCAGGAGTTAGTTTAGGACTGGGACAGGGGTTCAGGAAGCAGGCTCTGGCTGGGCATGGTCTAACAAAGATGGCTTCCGGGTGGTGGAGCAGTGGGGTTAAGGCAGGCTTACTCCTGCTCTCACCCTGCACCACTCCTGAAAGCAACTGGCATGTTCAGCAATGGCTCCATGGCACCATGTGCTGCCCCTCATCTACAGGCACTGAGACCACAGCTTCTACTGGCCACGGTTCCCCATTATTGATCAATGGGAGCTGCAGGAGCGGTGTCTTCAGGCAAGGACAGTATGTGGAGACCCCCTGCTCTGCCTTTCTCAGGGGCTGCATGGACATGCCAGTCACGTCCAGGAGTAGCAGTTACCACAGGGATGATAATTCCAGCCACGACAGGTTAGGCATTTTAGAACTCACTACTCAAAGAATTAAATGTAAGCATAAGAGAGAAATGAAAATTATGAAATGCACAGGCCAGTCAAAAACCAAAACTAACATTTTGCAAGCAGTAAAAGAAGTAACAACAACCCATGTGTGTGCTGGGTCAGGAAATAGTGGGAAGGACAGCGTGTGTTTGTGAGACTGACAGAGACACGCACAGTGTGTGTGTGATAGAGATTTGCATTGCCAAGCTCTCTCCTTCTCTCTGTGTGGAGATAGGGTACAGGAGTAGGGGGAGGGACGGACACCCCGACATCAAAGCCCTCCTTTATCCCTCCCATGCTCTGAACAGCAAACAAGAATCTCCCAGAGGGGCAACTCCAAGGCAGAGGGCAGAAGCAGCAGGACAGTAGGGGAAGGGGGCAACTGAAGTGGCAGCACTTGATAGCTTCCTGGCCAAACCAGTCAGGATCACCTGTCAGAGACGCCAAGATCTACCGACCCTCATCTACTGATTGGTGAGCACTGGCATAGACCTTTAAAGATAATAGGTTTGGATAAGATCCATTCTGAACAAATTCAGTGAAAAAGATCCCAAGTGATATCAGGGGACACTGGATCAGCCAGTCCTACAATAAGGGTGTGTCTACACTATAGGGTTTTTTCGAAAAAAGTGGCCTTTTTTCGAAAAAACTTCCCCTGTATCTAGACTGCTGCCACGTTCTTTCAAAAGTAAATCGACAGAATGTGGCAGGCAGTTTTTTCGACCACGGAAAGCCTCGTTTTATGAGTAAGAACGCCTTTTTTCGAAAGTGCTCTTTTGAAAAAAGGTGCTATGTAATGCAAACTGTGCTTTTTCAAAAGAGAGCATCCAGACTGCCTGAGTGCGCTCTCTCGACAAAGCGGCTTGCTTTTTCGAAAGTACCGGTTGTAGTCTAGATGCTCTTTTTTGAAAGAGGCTTTTTCAAAAGTATCTTTCTAAAAAGCTTCTTTCGAAAGAGGCTTGCAGTCCAGACATAACCTCAGAAACTTAGAGAATGATAAACAACACAGAAGGTGCTGTTAGGATTGAAAGTTTTATCCTCTTTATATTTGTATTTTTAGGTTTAATAATGTAGCAATGTAAAGTAACATATCATTTTATTAAATTAAGCCCTTTAGTAAGCCTTTTTGTTTTAAAGTTTAGTGAGTTTAGTAAGTAAGGAAATAAAGTTTTGATACTGTGTCTATGTTAGTGAGACTAGAAGGATGTTGAAGGCTGAAGTTTTAATTGTTTGATTTACAATGCCTCTTGCTTTGCCCAATATGAGATACCAAAGTTATGCTTTTCTTTGAAAGACCTTGTAAAAGATTATTTATGTGTAGAAGTGGTATGTATGCGTCGAGATAAAGGTGCAAAGGTTGTTGGTCAGGTCCAGATGGCCAAAGAAGGAGGGGTGAGCATGGGTGAAACAGACTGATCGACATCAGAAGAACCATCAGTCACCACGAGTGCGTACCCATGGCCAAGGGTGAATTGGGTTGGCAGATTGATGGCTTTAAAGTGAAGCAAGCACCCCAAAAAGACGATTGATTACAGGATGAGCTTTGGAAATGTTTTGGGAATGATTGACATCAGCAAGATAATATGCCGGTCACAGACTGACACAGTGGAATCCATAAACTTCAACAGAGAAAAAGATTATAAAAGCAGGGTGCCTTGCTATGAAACTTTGGGTTCATCTTGCCACTAACTCCAGAGGAACATCGGATCGTGTGACAAAGCCCTGCTCTCCCTCTGTGATTGATCTAACTGGCCACTAGATTGATACAGACTTTGGACTGGCAACTATAACATCATCTGGTGGGACAGTGTGTGTGTATGGTGTTTGTGTGTGAATGATTGAAAAGCATATTCAACTGTTGTACTCTCAATAAATGCAGCGTACTGCCTTTTCCCCTATAAAAGATCTTGTGTGCTTTGTTTAAGCATAACAGTGCCTCATAAATACAAAAATGTTGCGAAATGTAATTAATTTTCTACCTGACAACCTCTCAGCCAATGAACAGTGCAAACATGTGTGGCAAAAAAAGTATTGTTTTTGAGCCTAGTAGGCTGACAAATTCAGGTTGACAAGTCAGATTTTGTTCACTATACACGAATGTCAATGGCAGTATTTATATGCCTCAAAATAGCAAGACATTAATGAAATGAATCATATCGGCTTTAGTAGGGCTTTTGTTTCTTCTAGAAATTTCGTGATTTAGTTCATATCACTCCATTGAAGTAACCATAAAAGAAGATACAAATGGTCATCATGTTAAATAATCAAAAGTAATTGAAGTGAAGCGCTTATTTAGGCATAAGAATACCTTCCTTTTGGGGTAACTGAAATATTAGAAATTTGCTGAGTATCTGTCCAGCACAGTGGGACTCCTCTTCCAGCTGGCTTCTGACCCAAACAAGAGAATATTTAATTCTTGCATAAAAACACAAGCAAGCGCTCTCGCGCTCTCTCTCTCTCTCTCTCTCTCTCTCTCTCAAAACTTGTGTTTGACCATTTAAAGAGATTTGTAAATGAATTCTTTTACAATAGCTCTTTTAAATTCATATTCACCAACAGTGCTTTTTATTTTGCTTCTGACACTCAGTGCATCTACTCTGCTATTCCATTTTCTTTGCCCATTTTGTGAGTGTGTGAGCATGTGTGCAAAATAGCTTACCACATAAACTGAATATATATTAGTAATCAGCAATAATATGAACAAGATCAATTCATGGTCCTCTGTAAACATATTTTCTCTTTTTTATTTTTCATCCCTCTTTTTATAAAGACAATGCCAAACCCCAGCACAATGGTTTAAAATAGCCTCTTCTTATGAGGAACAAACCATACAAACATTTCTCGCTCAGTTATTATTGAAATAAGAAATTGCACATTTTACAGAAAGATCCAATGTTAGTTTCCAAAGCACTATGGCCATAAATAAACGGTATGTAGCACAAATAGACTGTAGCCTAAAAGCCTAAGTACAGGCTTCTGTCTCAAGTGTCATGCATTGAATTAGGTGTTAGTGAACCAAAGGGTCCAGATGAGTTTTCTGGATGGTAGTTAGAATTTTTCCCTCCCTTCCCCCACTTTTTTTTTTAAAAATGATTAACTGAATACACTTGATGTGCAAATACCTGAGACACAAACCTGTATTCCCACAAGGCCATTTTTGGTGTCACTTTTCAGAATAGAATTGGACTGCAGACATCTTAACCTGAAAGAGACAACTTTTGATCCTCTTAAAACCTTTGGCTGTTTACCCATCATAAAGTGTTCACATTCTCTTGAAAAGATGGGGAGAAACATTAGAACCAAATGACTGTTTTGAGCCAAAAGCAATTTTCTTCTCCAAGAGGGTGGAACAAAGTACAGTAGCAGGTGTTTCCATCCAACTTCATTTCTGATTTTTACATTCCCGGGCTTAGATGGCCATAGGGAACATCTTGAATTTTATAGTACTCATTGACACAGTATGATAGTATTGACCAAAGCAATCTGGACATTTATATGAACATTTTCACTTGATGCACACAGGTATTTTATTCAAGGCTACAGTTCAATGACTTTCACCAAAAAATATCTACACATGAGCTAAGATGGTTCTTGAGTTTAAATACAATCCACACACTTTTACATTTACACACACAGATTTTTAATAGTGTGCATTGCTATGGGCTTCTGACTTTAACAAATAGAGGGTGAAAATATGAATAGCATAATAGCAAATGTCTCAGATGGGTAGCTATGTTAGTCTGAAACTTTAAAAGCAACAAGTAGTCCTTAGCACTCTTGAGACTAATAAAAATATATTGTATCACGAGCTTTCATGGGTAAAAACACGATATATAGTATCATGATGAAGTGAATTTTGCCAGCACAAGCTCATGATACTATATATTTTTGTTAGTCCCTAAAGTGTCACAGGATTAATTGTTGTTTATAATAGCAAATGGGAAGCAGTGATCATGAGATGGTAGATTTCAGGATCCTGACCAAAGGAAAAAAGGAGAGTAGCAAAATACACACTCTGGACTTCAGAAAAGCAGACTTTGACTCCCTCAGAGAACTGATGGGCAGGATTCTCTAGGATGCTTACATGAAAGGGAAAGGAGTCCAGGAGAGCTGGCTGTATTTTAAAGAAGACTTATTAAAGGCACAGGAAGAAACCATCCCAATGCACAGCAAGAAAAGCAACTATGGTAGGCGACCAGATTGGCTTACCGGGGACATCTTTAGTGAGCTTAAACACAAAAAGGAAGCTTACAAGAAGTGGAAACTTGGACAGATGACTAGGGAGGAGTATAAGTATATTGCTTGAGAATGTAGGGGATTTATCAGGAAGGCGAAAGCACAATTGGAATCGCAGCTAGCAAGGGATATGAAGGATAACAAGAAAGGTTTCTACAGGCATGTTAGCAATAAGAGGGTGATCAGAGAAGGTGTGGGGCCCTTCTTGGATGAGAGAGGTAACCTAGTGAAAGATGATGTGGGAAAAGCTGAAGTACTTCACGGACAAGGTCAGCTCCCAGACAAATGCACTAGGCAATGCAGTATGGGAAGGAGGTGGACAGCCCTTGGTGGGGAAAGAACAAGTTAGGAACTATTTAGAAAAGCTTAACATACACAAATCCATGGGCCCGGATTTAATGCATCTGAGGGTATTGAAGGAGTTGGCAAATGTCATTGCGGAGCCTTTGGACATTATCTTTAAAAACTCGTGGAGATCGGGAAAGATCCCGGATGATTGGAAAAAGGCAAATGTAGTGCCCATCTTTTAAAAAAGGGAAGAAGGACAATCGAGGGAACTACAGACTGGTCAGCCTTACTTCAGTCCCCAGAAAAATCATGGAGGGGAACCTCAAGGAATCCATTTTGAAGCACTTGGAAGAGGGGAAAGTGATCAGGAATAGTCAACATGGATTCACGAAGGGCAAGTCATGCCTGACCAATCTGATTAGCTTCTATGATGAGGTAACTGGCTCTGTGGATATGGGAAAGTCAGTGGATGTGATATACCTTGACTTTAGCAAAGCTTTTGATACGGTCTCCCACAATATTCTTGCCAGCAAGTTAAGGGAATATGGATTAGATACATGGACAATAAGATGGATAGAAACCTGGCTAGACTGTCGGGCCCAATGAGTAGTGATCAATGACTCGAAGTCAGGTTGGCAGTCAGTTTCTAGCAGAGTGCCCCAAGGATCTGTTCTTGGACCAGTTTTGTTCAACATCTTTATTAATGACCTGGATGAGGGGATGGATTGCACCCTCAGCAAGTTTGCAGATAAGACTAAGCTGGGGGGAGAGGTAGATACACTGAAGGGCAGGGATAGGGTCCAGAGTGACCTGGACAGATTAGAGGATTGGGCCAAAAGAAATCTGATGAGGTTCAACAAGAACAAGTGTAGAGTCCTACACTTGGGATGGAAGAATCCAAGCATTGTTATAGACTGGGGACCGACTGGCTAAGTAGCAGTTCTGCAGAAAAGGACCTGGGGATTACAGTGGATGAGAAGCTGGATATGAGTCAACAGTGTGCCCTTGTAGCCAAGAAGGCTAATGGCATATTAGGGTGCATTAGGAGGAGCATTTCCAGCAGATCCAGAGAAGTGAGTATTCCCTTTTATTTGGCTCTGGTGAGGCCACATCTGGAGTATTGTGTACAGTTCTGGGCCCCCCACTATAGAAAGGATGTGGATGCATTGAAGAGGGTCCAGCAGAGGGCAACCAAAATGATTATGGGGCTGGAGCGCATGACCTATGAGTAGAGGCTGAGGGATTTGGGTTTGTTTAGTCTGCAGAAGAAAAGATTGGGGGGGGGGGGGGGATTTGATAGCAGCCTTCAACTTTCTGAAGGGAGGTTCCAAAGAGGGTGGAGAAAGGCTGTTCACAGTAGTGACAGATGGCAGAATAAGGAGCAATGGTCTCAAGTTACAGTGGAAGAGGTCTAGGTTGGATATTAGGAAAAACTATTTCGCTAGGAAGGTGGTGAAGCACTGGGATGGGTTGCCTAGGGAGGTGGTGGAGTCTCCGTCCCTAGAGGTTTTTAAGTCTTGGCTTGACAAAGCCCTGGCCGGGTTGATTTAGTTGGGATTGGTCCTGCCTTGGGCAGGGGGCTGGACTTGATAACCTCCTGAGGTCTCTTCCAGCTCTATGATTCTATGGTTTATTTTAAATTTACAAAGAAATGTGGAGCAGGACTGATGACATAAAATAAATAGCATGGAAAGATAAACAAGTACACAGACAAGTGTAGTGAGCTCATATTATTTTTAACATTATGAAAGAAATGTAGCTAATGAAGCAAGCAACCAAAATACACATGCAGTTTCTTGATTATATTCTGCCCAGTGCAGTACTTAAAGAAAAAACATGTACATAATGAGTTTTGCCACATTTGATTAGTTGCAGGGCCACTGAAGTAATGAATTACAAAAGAGGTCAATAGATTCACAAGGCAGCCAACCTAGTAGGCCATTATAGCTTAATGCAGGTAGGATTTTTCAGATGTGGCTATCATGACTGAGTATAGATCCCATTGTAAGTCAGTGAATGTTTCAAAGGTCACTTTTGGTTGCTCTTAAAAAATCCTTTGAGCACTGGAGAAATAAGGTGCTACTTGGCGTGGATAAAAGTGACAGAAAGCAGCCCTAATCTAATTTCAAATTCTATGACCTCAGGCACAGTCTGCTTCTAGAAAATGCAAGGAAAATGCTTTTTCTGTTGTGTAATATTTTGCTTTTAGAGAAATCTATGTTTTAATAATGTTTTCTATCAAATTTTCTTCTTTTAAAATACATTGAATTGATGATGTGAATTGATAGGTGGGTTTTTTGGTTTGTGTTTTGGGGAGCTAATTGCAACTGGATTCATTGGCAAGGGAATGACAGTGAGCTAGCAGTGTTACCAACTCAAAAGTGAGCAGAAAACATCAACAATATTTAGGCAGCAGAGGAATTGGATTAAGAAAGTCTGCTGATCTGTCGTAGGAAACGGTTATACCGGGAATTAGCCTGTAAAAAGTGATTGTGTTCTATAAATGAAACGCAGTGCGCAAGCATCATCTTTCTGGGAAATGTCAGATACATGAAGAGACATAATTGGAACTTTCAGCTACAGAAAAGTGTTGATATAAGATTTGATGTTTTTGTTCCACACCACTAGCCTTTATAAGCCATTCTTTTCCTAGGCACTACCTTAAATCTCCAGCAGGGTATAACATTACTTGTGTCAGCCAGCTCTCTGTAGATATTGTGGTAAGACAATATTGCCCTAAGTGCTTTGAGCAATCATCCTTAACACGAAAGGCTATGTTAACCATCCTGTGAAATGAGCTTGTTGGAGAAGAGTGATCTCGAATAGGGGCAGACTTAATTTTTGCCATCAGATCCAGTACTGAGGTGCATTCAGATTGAAATGTGGTAGAAAAATACAGCTCAATTGTTTAAATAGCTCAACATGGGGAGAGCGGTCATTAGCAGAGCAATGATCCTGCAAACAGCTTTTCTCTTAAGCAGCCTCCCATGCTGTTTTGTAAAATTCTATAAAAAGGTAAAAATAGCAGGGAGGAAAGGAACTCTTATCCTCTTCTGAGAAGGTACTGCCTTGTAAAATTGAGTTATTGGATTTTGCTTTTAAAGAGCCTTAAAAGTGCTTTACTGCTGGGTTAAAAGCTGTGCCCACACAACAGTACATAAATCTTGTTTTGTTTTTGTGCTCTGTGAGGATCTCAATTGCATTCTATTTGCTGGCATATTTTAATTTTGATTTTCTTCCTCCCCACCCATACGGACATCAAAATAAAGCCCAAATATAATGCAGGAGAAGCAGGCTACCTACTGGTTCCATTTCAGTGGACAGCACTTCCCCAGAATCTATCAAAATATCACACAAAAAAACCTTCAGGAACCTGATTCTCCGCTGTCTTGCCCTGTGTGCAGGCACTTAATTATGAAAAAGTGAGTGTTAAGTAAAATCAGAATAACAGAGGTACGTAAATAACTCATTTGAAGTACAAGGACGTGGGGAATCAGACATGTGCTGTGTAGGTTCCTGTCTTTACTCCCTAACCTTGCAACCCCCATAGCCGCGGGCATATAAATATGATTTAAATCAGGGGTGGGGAACCTTTTTTTGAGTCGGGGCTGCTGACCCACAGAAAAATCAGTCCGGTACTGCACACAATTAAGAAGCAAAAACAAAATACAACAAGAAAACCCAACCAAACCCTCACTGACGTGGATCCCACACACACTAGAGCCTAGAGGGGCCCAAGATAGTAGATTTTGTGAGTTCCTGCCCTCCAGGAGGATGGTGGTGGTGGGGGTTGGAGCATTGCTGGGGGAGTCTTGAGGGCCAGATCCTGGCAAACCGGGAGCTGCCTCCAAATCCAGGCCTTAGGTTCCTGGTGCTTTAAATGGGAAGTTCTATCACTGGCTGCTACACAAGGCATACAGGATTTTATAGGGTCTTTTTTTAGCTGAGCTACTCTCTTTGAGGCTAGTGGAATAGTATTCAAATAAAATCCCTCTGCACTGTTTTACAGTGATGCTCTACTGCTCTCAGTTGCTCTCCAGGAAGAAATGTCTCTCCCCAAGCGATATTAAGTTAGCAATGGCGTAGGTAGCTACTACTGAAATACGGGTGCCCAATTGGTTTAGTGGTAGAAGCAATGTAACTAACCAGAGTAGCATGTGCTGATTTGAGAGGTTGGTGGGCCAGGCTGTTACCTCCCATACCATGGGCATAATCAGGCTTCTACCGTAGAAGTGTTCTGAAATCTTGCAGCTCTCATGGAATAGGCATCAATGCTTATAATGTGAAGTCGAGCAAAGATGTGCAATAGTGGGATTGACTTCCCTGCAAATGTGTTTTCCTAATCCAGGGCTGAATGAACCAATGTCTGCTCTCAGTAAGGCTGTGTCCAGACTCCATGCCTCCGTCGACGGAGGCATGTAGATTAGCCAGCTCGGAAGAGGGAAATGAAGCCGCGATTAAAATAATCGCGGCTTCATTTAAATTTAAATGGCTGCCCCGATCTGCCGATCAGCTGTTTGTCGGCAGATCGGGAGAGTCTGGACGCGATGCCCCGACAAAGAAGCCTTTCTTCATCGACACAGGTAAACCTGGTTTCACGAGGCTTACCTGTGTCGATGAAGAAAGGCTTCTTTGTCGGGGCATCGCGTCCAGACTCTCCCGATCTGCCGACAAACAGCTGATCGGCAGATCGGGGCAGCCATTTAAATTTAAATGAAGCCGCGATTATTTTAATCGCGGCTTCATTTCCCTCTTCCGAGCTGGCTAATCTACATGCCTCCGTCGACGGAGGCATGGAGTCTGGACACAGCCTCAGTGCATGCATCATCCATTCCTGCAAGACCAGTTGATTACCTTTAATGCAAGATCATTACCAAATGGGTGTTCCTTTGACTAGTCAGTGACTCTCTGAGGTCTGAGTGTTTAGTTCCTCATCCTTATGTTTTCCTTGGAGACTAAGCCTGTGGGTTTTGGCTAATCTTGTGTAAACTACTCTCACAGGATCAACTAATGGTATTATTAGGGCTCCATTGTTTATACATATTATTTTTCATTTTCAACTAGAAAAGGATTGATGGAACTGACAGCCACAAATAACCTTTCCATAACTGAAATAGAAGAGATAAGATTGGGTGATAGTTTATCTACTGTCTATTTGATAGTCATCCAGTGAAGAGAAATATATGGCAACATTTTATATTAATATCTTGACACTTAAAATCCTATGTCATATTCCATAGAGGCGAAACATGGATTCTCATTTCTACTCTCTTTATTAGTGTAGAATTGATATTTAAAGCATCTCTGGTAGGCTGAAACTACATATGGAGGCTCTCTTTACATAATGTTTTGAAAACATGGTTATGATTGAGGAATTCAGACTACTAATCCATCATTTAATCACTGCAGGAGTCAGCATTTTTTGTTTCTGAGGTGATGGCTTTTCTATGTGCAGTGCTAAATTTAGCATTCAGCTCACCAACTGATTCTCTAGTCCCCTTCAGGTCCTGCTGAAATAATATTGCCCTTTCACTGTTTTTTTTTAAAGACATAGAGGCTGCATCAGAGGTAGTTCTAAGATCTAATATTTCAGTTTTAGTCACTCATACCTTTTATTATACACAAATAAAAGGGGGGAGGGATAGCTCAGTGGTTTGAGCATTGGCCTGCTAAACCCAGGGTTGTGAGTTCAATCCTTGCAGAGGCCATTTAGGGATTTGGAGCAAAAATTTGTCAGGGGTGGTATTTGGTCCTGCTGTGAAGGCAGGGGACTGGACTCAATGACCTTTCAAGGTCCCTTCCAGTTCTAGGAGATAGGCAATCTCCATTAAGGAAAAAAAAATGCATTAGGTTCATTAGAAAATGTGACAGCAGCTGGGTGTATATATAATATAAACACACACACACAAGTTTACCTCTATCATTTTGTTTTCTAGGAAGAAACAGCTCACATGAAGAATGTAGGTTTTGGGTAAATCCTACTTTGTATTAATTTTAAATGTAAAGACTTGTAAATGAAGTCAGAGAATGTGCTGGTGGCTCAACCAGATGTGATAATTCTGTAGTGCTATTAAGTTCGTTAGTAGCAGTCTGTAGTCCAATGCTGAATATTATTTCTTTACTAGTACTGTGTTAAGGCCCATCTGCATTTGTGAAGATCGTTATTATGGCTGGTTGAACATAAGAATTAAGATGTTGTCTTTCCCCAGAATTGTGTGCTGCAATTATAACTTAAAATGGGTAATGGAAGTCAATAGAATTACAAACAGTATGAGTTCAGAATCAGGCCCAATATAACTTGGTACCATCAAGATGCCTATTCTGTTGTTAATATTTATATGGCTCTCTAGCAGTTTGTGGGTTTTTGTTATTACATCTATCTTTAATGTTAAGAAAGCTGCAGTAGTGTATTATAAAGTCCTCCCTCCCCCCACCCAAATAAAAGCCTGTATATGTTTGAGCAGTTGTGATTGGTGACTGACTCATGTTATATATCAAATCTAAACAGATCTGTGATGTTTATACTTGAAAACCTTCTGTAAGAGCACCACATGCTTTGCTTATACCAGCAAGAAATATTGTTGCACCAACCTCCACAGTAGCCATCCTGGCAAATGCTTTCCATAGCATCTAATTAATTCTCTAACCTCAAACTAACATTAAAGCTCCCTTTCCAAAGTGTACTAGCCCTTGTAAGGTTGTAAGCAATTGCACAAATGCATCCAAGGAATGATTACCCCATATATTTATTCATGGCTTTGTCTGTAGGGACACTGTAGTAAAGGTGACTGATATAGGCAGGACAAGTTCATCTGTGTAGTATGCTGCATGTTTGAGATCATGATACACTGACAGGATTATGTGCACTTCCTCATGATATGGGATCTTGGCACTACTCTGCAAGCCTAACCATAAGGAATGAAGTGGATACTAGCAGAGCAGTCTTTCTGCTCACTTTGGTACAGGCCTCAGATTGGGATTGGTGGGTCATTTCACTGTCATCTTGGAATGCCAAGTCAGGCAGCCCTCTGCATCAGTGCTGTAAAAACAATTCAAAAGTTCAGGTATTTCTGTTCTGGGTAAATGTTGACTCATGACATTCACTGTATGTTCAATCTTGGTTTCTTTTGCACCGGGGTATAGCTGTGCTAGGTCAATGAAGGAACAGAACTCATAAGGGTTTATTCTATTGGATAGGACATCCTGGCATTGGATTGAGTTTCACAAATGTTTTCACAAAGTTTTTACTGACTTTTTCTTCTTTAGTTACCCACACGTAGTTTTTCCAGAGAAATGACTAACTACATGGAATATGTGCACTAAGAAAATAATACAGATATGGACCAAAATAGTTCAGTGTAGCTGTTCTAATTTACAGTGACAGAGAATTTGGTACATATTATTCTAGTGAAATACCACAGATTTAGTCCCTAACCTTTAGTTTCTAGATTCCTGTGTTTTTTTTTTTAATGAATTGACTAATTGGAGGCAGTTGGTCCTAGTGGATAGTGGACTTTACCTTGTGATTTCTGGCTCTGCCACTGACCTGCCATATGACCTTGGGCACCTCACACCACCCTTTTTCATCAGTTATCCCATATATAAAATGGTGATAATGACCTTTGTAAAGTGCTTTGATATCTACTGATGGAGAATACTATGCAAAAACAAGGATTATGTGAAATAAGATGCCACAAGAGTTGAGTCATATTTTGTGAAAATGCAAATGGCTTCCTTTAGATCTCTGAGTACATACCATGTATTCATGTATATGGAATGAGATAAAAATGTCAGGTAAATTAACTGTAAATTTCCATCCCAAGAAAAGGGAAAAAACGTGTAGGGTAAGAGCCCTGACATAGCTAGATAAATAATCACCTCAAAAAGATTATGAGTAAGCAGTGAGCCTACAGGGAATGGAAAAAGGAATTGATCAACAAAAAAGCTACATCACAGAGGTTAGAAAATGTAGGCATAAAATGAGAGTTGTTAAACGTCAGACTGAACTAGCATTTTCCAAGGAAATTAAAATAAGCAGTAAGAGGCATTTTTAGTTTATGTAAGTTTAAAAAAAAAAAAAAAAAAGAAATGATGTTGGGCTGCTATACAGTATGGACAGGAAGATGAAAGATAATTTAGATATGGTCCAAACACTAAATGAATATTTTGCCTTTTTCCTCAGTAATGATGATCATGTGGAACTTGCACATGAAAGCAGTATGGCTGAAGGAAATGAGTGCCTAGGGATGGACAATACCACATCTAACATGGAAGAAAAACTTAAAGAGCTTAATAGACTCAAAGTGGGGGTAGGGGAACATAATTTCCATTCCCATGTAGTGAAAGAATTGGCATGTGAGATTGCTAGTCTAGTAGCAAGAATTTTTAATATATCTCTTTGGGGGGCAGTATCATATGACTGAAAAGTAGCTAATTGCCTAGGGAGGTTGTGGAATCTCCATCTATCAGGAATGATCTAGACAGTGCATGGTCCTGCTGTGAGGGCAGAGGACTAAACTTTATGATCTTTTGAGGTCCCTTTTAGTTCTAGTATTCTATGATTACATGGTGTATATTTAAGAAAAAAGGTTCAGGAATTGACTTCCGCTGTTACAGACCAGCGCTTCAAAGGGGCAACGCAACATGGATCCTGGGGTCAGCTGGGAACTCCAGCTGGTTCCAGGCTCCTAATGCCCTGCCTGGATCAGTGTTTCAAAGGGGCAGAACACCTGTGATTAATGTGTTAAATTAAGATGTTAATCCTTCCATGAGTTAATTGCAGGCATTAACACACATCAATTGACAGCCCTAAAAATAACTGATTTTTTTTAATATAAGGAAAGTGTTGTAGATCTAAAATACCTGGACTTTAGTAAAGCATTTGACATGGGAAATTATTAGTTAAATTCAGAGAGATGGGGAATCAGTACAAACATAAGGTGGATAATGATTTGGCTAAAAGGAAGAAGACAATGGTTTATGCTAAGGGTATATAAGAGAACTGGAGTTAAGTTATTAATGTCATTCTTCAAGGACTGGTTTTGGCGCTAATCTTGTTCAATATTTTTATGAATGAATTTAGCACATTCCTACTTTTTGTGACAAGAAAATTTGCTGATGATACAAAGCTGGGCAGCATTGTCAATATAGACATTTAGGAAGATCTAGAGGACCTTGAAGATTGGAGTGACAGAAGTGAGAAGAAATTCAGTAGTACAGTATGCCAGGTCATTCACTAGGGCAAGGGTGGAGAACCTAAATCCTAGGGACTGGATGCAGTCCCCCAGGCTTGCAATAATCTGGTCCCCAAGGCTTGGGGCTCCCCCCACAGCATTGGGGAGCCCACGCTGGTGCTCCAGCCCTTTGGACACAATCTCCTACTCTAGGTCCCCCCCATAGTTTCTGGTGTGCGAGAGGAATGTAGAGAGTGTCTTTCTCCTTAATTGGCCCCCGATCCAAAAAAGATTCCCCGCCCTGACTTAGAGTCTAACAATAATTTCTGCAGTAAAGTGGGGGCTTGTCAGTTAGAAAGGGCAGAGGTGGAGAGAGATGTGGGTATGGGGGTTGATGACAGGATGATAAAGAGCCACCAATGTGATGCAGCTCTGAAAAAGGCAAATGGGATCTTGGAATATATTCGGCAAGGCATTTCCAGTAATATTAGAAAAATATGAATGCCATCGTACACCTCTATTGGTAGCACCTTATTTAGAAACCCGTGTACAACTCTGGTCATCCATATTCAAGAAAAAATTAATTTAACCTGGACTAGATCAGAGCCAAGCTACTAGGACGATCAAGGGAGGGGAGGGCCTGACTTCTGAGGGGAGATTGGAAGACTGTGGCTTATTTAGTCTATCAAAAAGAAGGCTGAGAAGGGGATATGAATGCTCTCTGTAAATACATGGAGTAGGGGGCAGGAGGAGAGGAGAGAGAAATACCAGGGATGGCTGAAGAACTATTTAAGTTGATGAAGAATATTGGCACAAGGACAAATGGATGTAAATTGGTCATGAATGAATTCAGCCTGGAAATTAGGAGTAAATTTCTGACTATCAGAAGGGTGAAGTTCTGGAACAGCCTCCCAGTGGGGCTATCACGAGGCATGCACTCATCCCCACGGCACCTCCCACTGGTCGCTCTGGGAATCAGCACTCCTGCCTCACAGTGCCCTCTGCTGGTGGGTGTCCCAACCTCTGGTGCAGGTCTTCTGCTGATCCATCTTTGTGTCCCTTCCTTGGCCACAGTGCCCTTTCCTCCTCAGACTGTCCTAGGTCTGTGCCCCTGCACTCTGGGGTCCTCCGCTTCCAGGGAACACCCAATTCCCCTATCCCCACCTTGCCCACTCAGTGACCTCAGGGGCAAACTGCAGTCTGAAATGGCCAATCATCTTTGGCAAGGGGGTGTGGTCCTGCTGCCGTTTCCTATCCTAGCTGTCTCCCTGCAGCCCTAGTACATTCAGGCCTTGCCTCAGGCCTGCAGCCTCGGAGTGAGGTCAGGCCAGAGCTCCTCAGCTCTGCTTGCCTTTTCCCAGCCCTGCCCTGTCTCAGGAAGCCTCCAGATTTCCTGGCAGCCAGGTCCCTCCTCCTCCCCAGCTAGAGCAAGAACGTGTCTGTTCTCCTTCCCTCCAGGAGACCTTATTTATACAGCCCCAGGTGGGCCCTAATTGGCTGTCTTCTGCCCCAGCTGCTGGCTTCACAACTCCAGCCCTCTCTAAGGGCTGGGTTTTAACCCTTAAAAGGCTAGTATAGGACAAACAACCAGTTTTAAGAGAGAGTAGGGCAAATTTATGAATGTTATGGCAGGGTCAGGGCTCAAAAAGCCCTGGAGCTCTCTTCTAGTTTATGTCTTACATTCCTAGAAGTCATATTTCAGTGGTTCAGAGGGTCACCTACAAGAGGTCAGGAAGGGATTTCTCCCCTCCCCCCCGCATCTCTTCTGGGAAGGTTTTTTATCTCCTTCCTCTGAAGTATCGGGGATGGACATGGAATATTGGGTGAGGCGGGTCAGAGGTGGCAGTTAGAATTCTCTCTCTTGAGTGTCTGGTTGGCTGGTTCTTGCTCATATGCTCAGCATCTATCCGATCACCATGTGTGGAGTTGGAAAAGAGTTTCCCCCAGATCAGATTGGCAGTAACCTTGGGAGTCTTTTGCCATCAGTGGATTTAGATTACAGGTACTTGCCAGGATATATCTGGGTATATCCCACTCAGGCATCCCCCGGACATTGTAGGGGGCCCTCAAGCATTGACCCACCCCACCCTCAGGCTTGACCTTAAGGCATGGTGAGCAAGATGATTGCCTGGGCCCTCTCACCTTCAGGGTCCCTGCTCGCTCACTGCCCAGGCTTGGAGCTGCCCAGCTGTGTGGTTTAGCCAACCACAGCATGCTGCTTTGGGCCCCGCAAACTCTTTGGCTGGGCCTGCCTGTCCTTATTCCTATTCTCTATCAGTGGCACATAATAGTCAAGTCTCCTGCGGGTTGTAATATTTTGGTCACATTTTGGTTGTTGGCTTGAGTATGTGGATATTGTTGGCTTGTGCTAGACAGGTCACATTAGATGATCTAGTGGTCCCTTCTGTTCTTAATCTCTGCTTCCTTTAATCTAGCTCTGCATATATTATACCTGCATATTTAACTTACAATATTTTTCTTTTCTTTTTTCTTTGCTTTTCAATTTGTACAGTTTTTCAATTAATTCAAACCGGTAGTAAACCCATGTAATGTACTGCTCTGCAAATCTTCGAGTTCTTGGAAGACTTAACATACCAAATAAAGAGACCTAAATTTTGTATTTGAAGAGGGGGTTGAAGGGGAAAAAAGTTTGTGCCCTTTATTGTGCTCTTTCATAGGATAAAATGGTTTCAAATAGCCTTCAGATTGTTAAGTCAAGACCTTTTCTTTTTAAAGTAAATTATCCATATGGTAGTTTGTTGTCTTTTCTTCAGCAACTAGATGAGATGCTGTAGAGGAGTGACTTTAGAATAGACTAAAACTGGAATTTTAGTGTTGGTCTGTATTGGAAATATATCTTAGCACAGCTACATCTCCTAGGTATGAAAAATCCACATCCCTGAGGGACATAACTATGCTAACCTTACTGCAAAGGAAGAATTTTTACGTTGACCTACCTAATATCTCTCAGGGAGATAGGATTACCTCCATGGAAGAAACATATGCATTTTTTTGACAATATAAGAAATTGTTGAAGTGTGTATTTATGTGTGAATTGCTGCAGGAGAAGAGTAGGAAGTAGATCATGTATAATTTTGCTACATAATATTACAAAATGTCCAGGTGTCCTTTAAATTACAATCTTCACACATCTATGGATAGAACTTTCCCACTTGATTTTGTGTATTGTTACATTTATTCAGTCTTATACTTTTCTGGATTTGGATTCTCTCTCATAATTGATGTGTTCTGGTGTGTTTTTTATAAGTGTACATGTTATTGAAAATGTTTAGATGCATAAATTGCAGTAGCAATATTTTGACAATAATGTGTAAATAATCCATCACTGTACATTTTTTGTGTACCAGCAGGATTGTGTTAAACAAGATTGATTGTTTTTCTCTTTTGCATTTGTTTTTTACAAGCAGATCAGTTTCTTGTAGTAGTGATATGTCCACTCTTCCCTCTGGAGATAATGCAAGACTTTTCAGAATAATCATTAATCTATTTGCTACACAAAAACAAACTTGTAAATTACATTCTCTCATCCTTGAGATTTTTTTCTTTTGTAATTGAATTCAGCGTTGTTACATGTAGGTGGGTCATATGGAAATGTCTATAATGTTTGCAAAAAAGAATGCCTCTGGTAAATTATAGATTCAGAGAACTTGCTCTTTTAACATTTGGAATCATCATAGGGAAGGAACTGATCTTTAATCAGGCTATGGGTCATAAAAAGCTTTGACATTTGATCTCTAAACAGAAGACTCATGCACAACTTTGCAAGAACTCTTCAATATATTGCAATATCAACATGGCCACTGAAAATACCAATCTGCATTCTATCATTTTAGCTCCCCTCATTCAGAAAATGCACTCTGAAACTGGTTAGAGTGTATTTCATTGTGCTTTTTCTCTCCTGTTCCTAAGACTTCTTTGGCATTTCTTGGTCAGAACAGGATTACTCTTGCCTCCTGATGAACGCTGGCAATATAGCAGGAATTTCAAATAGCAGAAGAACTTTTTCATGTCCATCATAGACAGATTACTTTGGACTGTTACCATGCTGTAATGAAGCTATACTCTGCCATCGGTAGTGCTGCTTGTGAAACTTTACTAAATAGTCCCAGCAGATTGGTTCCTTCATTAGCACATTTAGCAGTGAAGAACCATCAGAGCACAAGAAAAAGATATGTGGAAAATAGAATCTAACTTCTTTAATGCATTGTTTTCCCCTAGGACAGCTCCTAATTATGTCTTATGTGGTCCCAATTTTTGTCTTCATAGTCTTCCTTTCCAGCCCACTATAGCTGTTTATTTTTATCCTGTTCATCGTGTCCTGTACATCTATTTATAGATCAGCACATTATAATTATTGTGGCTTTCATTGGTTGTAACCTGGAAGAATAATTTCATGTTACCTTCATTTGTAAAGATCTTAAGTGTTGAAAGGTATTATTCTCTTTCCCACAGAGACAAAGTTAGACAGTTTGGAGAAAGTCTGGGTATCCTGTATTCTGAACTTAATACAAGATGACTTTTAAATGAGGGGATCATAGAAATAAGCCTTTGAACATTTAACTTTTATTAATAGTTTATAATATTCTACACTTTATTTGAGATGAGTAACCTTCACAACTCTTTTCTCTTAATTTTCTAATAGTTCTTTTTACACTCTAAGGCTATGTCTACACTGGCGCGATCTTGCGCCAGAAATATGCAATATGCAATCTTGCGCAATGCCGTTATGCTGATTATTTTTAGGAATAACGGCATTGCGCAAGAGGGTTTTTCTTGCGCAAGAAGGGGCAGTGTAGACAGCTCCTTCTTGCGCAAGAGTCTCTTATGCAAAAATGGCGGCTCATTAGATATGCAAATGAGGCTCGGCAATATTCCATGCTTAGCCTCGTTTGCATATTTCTGGCGCAAGATCGCGCCTGTGTAGACATAGCCTAATAGTCTCATCAGTGTTAATGAACCTCTACTGAAATATTTCCCCAGTGTACTACTGACATGCTTAAATACTTGGTATTCACAACTATATATCAGGGGAAAAACCATTATGTATTTGGAATTGTGTTTCTTCCAGTCATGCTTTCAACTTCTCATGTGGCACAACAGCAGTTGCATGGTGGAAATGCATGTTGACTGCAAAATCTGAGATCCCTACAGCTGCTGGTTTTTTTTCTCCAGTCTTTGCCAGATTTTACTTTTCATTCTTGGCATCTTGTCTCTGCAGTTTTATTGCAGTGGCACACTTCAATTCTATTTCAAAGGTGAAGCACAGAAATGAATAAATAGACTAATTTGAGAAACGGGTATATATATCCCTCAGACAGTGTAAAAGCAAGTGTTCTCTCAGAAAACATGTTTGTGGTATATTGTAACCCAGTGTGCATTCATCAAACCTCCCTTCATACAGGTAAAACATGGGAGATTTTAAGGGATTATAACACTAAATAGGCAGAGTAGATTGGCAATATTTTGTTCATTTTAGGAGGATTCAGTTTTTTACTATTAATTTGTATCCAGTTATTTCTGTAATGGGCTAGTCAGTATATTAGGCTATAGCATAAAATATTACGGCTAACTCGAGACTTCTTTACTTTGTTTTGTGATTAAATATTTTGTTACTCTAGAGAGAATTATATGCTTATGATGGATGGTCCTTTTAAATATCTCATGGCTTAGGCATCACAGATCAGGTGAGAGTATAACTGCAGTTCTGTCTCATAGTATATTTATTTCCTGTATGCCATGACACATCAGAAATATCTCTTGCATCTTATGTGCGTATCACCTCAGTGTCTCTTCACATAAGCCACTTTTAGAACAAATGAAGTAAATAGGAATGTAGGAGGCATAAGAATGAATTAAATTTACTAAAGATTACTAAGTCTTTTTGCATCAGATATTTGCTATTTAACTTTTGTTCAGTCTGACTTTTCATGAGTAAAAAAAGTGCAAATAGCAAAGACAGACACATTCTTTCTTTGGTAACAGGAGGGTTGTGGTTATTAGAAAACTTGCTGGTAACATTCAGCAATGTGAATGTGTGTTAATGCAGATACATAGTCTTTTATTCCATCTCTAATCACCTAACCTTTTCCTTTTTTCAAAAACTGGTTAATTTTCCACCTCTGCTCCAACGCTTTCATGCCAGGCAAAAAGCAGAGAGCCCTAAAGGGATTTGGAAACTTCCAGATTCGGCTAGGGGGGTAGGATTCTGATTCTCCCAGGGTAAGCATTGTAGAAGATGCCAGAAAGCTGCCTTCCAATGACTCTCTTCACAAGCTGTGGTGCAGTGGGTGAGGCTGAGGTGGGAGTGGCATGCTACATGCATGTCTCAGCACTGTGGAAATTCCGTGGCCTGTAGCAGGGTAGCTTGAGGATGCTTCTGTAAATCAAACAGGGCCTCCAGGAGTTGCTATTTAATTAAACTAGAAAATTAGTATAAATGAAATCCTGTTACTGGTGGGCAGGGCTGGCCTCAGGGAAAATGGCACTTTGGGCAAACTTTTGTGTTTGGGTGCCCCTGACCCTTGTGGGCCTAGCACCACCATTGCACCTGGGACCCATGGACTTCCCAGCCAGTGCACCCCTGTCCTGTGCTCTCTTTACCACTAGCCCCTGAAGGGGTCCCCCTTTGCCTCTAACCTCTGCATGGTGCCCCCTTTATTCCAACCCCTGCACTTTCCTGCCACCTGTGCTCCCAGTCCCAGCCTTGCACTTCCAGCATGCCTCACCACACTGCGTTCCTGTCCAGTACCCACCATCCTCTTTCCCCACCAACACCCATGGTCAGTTGACCCTTACACTCGGGCTACAGTGCCCTGGGAATCGGCCCAGTTTGCCCAGCCCTAAGGCCGTGGTCATATTCTGGGCCATCCTAAGGAGGGCGTGGGGCAACCCCCACCACCCCTGTGCTCCCAGACATGGGGCCCAGAGCAACCCAACTACCACAGGTCTTGGCCCACCCTTCCCCAAGCCATGCCCCTACTATGCTCCCACCCCACCCTCTCCCCCTGAGCAATGAAGCCCAGGGAATTATGGAGGGGGGGAGGGGCCTGCAGTGGCATCAGCAGGAGCAACCTCCCCTTCCCCACACTCACTGTGGTGGTGAGAGCCAGAGTGGCCTGGCCGCCTGCTTTGCTCTGCCCTGCCATTCCCCCCTCCTGGCCCACTACGCCCCAGCCATAGGAATGTTGAGGTGGCTGCCACAGGGACCCTGAAAGCATGGGGCCTGGGACAGCTGCCCCAAAATATCCTGTGGTCATAGTCACCTTTTCTTATAGCTCTTATTGACTGAATCAAAATCTGGATTTTATACTCTTTCCTCACCCTGGTGTTCATCAGTAGGGGTTAGCTACAAAATGTTTTTCTAGAACTGTACATATCTTGTGTTACCAGATTTGCCCAATACTCTGGGGTATGCTCATTTATCAGGGTTACCCTTATGGGACTGGGGGAAGGTTAACAGTTCTATCAGTGTGCTGTTGGTGCTTACTTGGGCTCTCATATGGAGCTGAATTCTCCCTGCTGCCAATTCCCCCTCCCACTGGAGCACTCCTGCAGGAACTAGGTTCCTCAGGATGGGGTTCTTACCACCTTGGCAACACACACAGACACTCACACCCACTAATCAGAGCACGTCTGAGAGGACTGGGTACTCAGCACTCACAAGCTGACCCCCTCATATGTCCCTGGACTCAGCTGGCTGGATTTCACAGCAATGCCACACTGCACCCTCATGTGCCTTTGGACTCCGTGGGCTGGATTAAACAGCACTTTAAGCTGCCATCCTCATAAGCCCCCAGGTTCAGCACCCCCTATCCCCACTTTCACATGACAGTCATTCACTGGTAAACCACATGATGAGCAAACCCCACAGGATTTTGGGCACTACAGGGATCTTTTGCTTGGGTACAAGAAGCATTGTTGCAGAGCGAATGGGGAAGCCAAAACAACACCCCTTAAGGAAGAGTGAGCAAAAGAGAAAGAAAGAGAGAGAAGCAACCAGCTTAACAATTAAAGTGATTTATTTCTGAGTAGTGAATAGATATAAAAAAGTTACAATATTAAATCTAACAATTACAATATTAAATCTAAATTGAAACTGATTACAAATGTTAGGTAACCATATAACAGTTTACACAGGGCAGGGTCAGGAGGCTATGCTTAGAGAGATAGTTGATGAGAGAGAGAAAGAGAGAGAGAGAGAGACCTCACCACTCCACGGAGCTTGCACTGATCGAGGTTCCCAGATGATGATGGTAGCCGGGGATCCAGAGGGCAGGAGAAAAGCAGGACAGAGCCCCCAGCATGATCAGACAGGAGATGAAGAAGTCTCAATGGGACTGATGCAGTTTAAGTCCAGGTATCAGAACAGTTTTCTTGGGGGCAAGGAGAGGAGTTTTATAGAGATAGTTCAAAGAGAAAGAGGAGAGACAATAGAGACTGATCACCCCTGGTTATGGGTGATGTTACTTGAACGAGCTCACAATGCAACTAGGCAGTTTCAGTATTTTAGGTGTCAATAGGATCGTTACTAGAATTGGTCTGATAATGACTCATTTGGATGTGAGCAGGCCTAGGTTCATTAGCATCTGGAGCAGGGATTTCCCATCAGGCAGTGCTTCTCTGCTTTCGGTGTCCCATAGTTCACTGCGGTTCCTGCTTTGGAAGAGCTGCTCTCCATTCTGTATGCTAATGAGATGTCCCTCTGTTCCATCTTTAATGCAAATGAGGCTGGGGTGTTTCCTTAATTGTATCACCCTTGTCTGAAGCAGTTTAGGTGTGTCTTCCCCGGCCTTTTCATTGCTTTGTCTTTGATTCTAGCAGAGGCCTGAGGGAGGGGGATGGTTTTCCATGAATGTTACTCCCTGACTCCTCAAGAGCACAAGGCTGACAGGTGACCATGTTCTGGTTCCCCAAGAATCACAGAGCTCGTGGGTAACACTTGATCACATTTCACCTAAAACAGGGGTTCCCAAACTTTTTGACACGGGGACCAGTAAATCCATTCACGAGCTTTTGTGAGACCAGTAACATTCATTTTCATATTCATTAAGCAAATGATGAATATGCAAATATGTTGTTTCTGGTCCTCCCAAAGCCCCCAGTGCCAGCTTTAGCAAAGCTTTTGATATGGTCACCAACAGTATTCTTGCCAGCAAGTTAAGGGACTGTGGATTGGATAAATGGACTGTAAGATGGCTAGAAAGCTGGCTAGATCAGGGTTTCCCAAACTTTTCACTTTAGTTGGAACCCTTTTTTCAGTACTGTTTTTTGCAGCCCAAAAATATAAATGCATATTAAAAAAAAAAAAAAGAATGAAAAATGAATAAATGTTCACTGTTTCACCCTGCTGCATCCTCCGCCCAGGCCAGGCCAGGGCTGGGGAGACCCGACGCCACACAGGCACTCTGGGAGGCAGGCGCTGGCGTAGATTGGGGTTAGGGTATCTGGCTTGGAGGGAGGGTGCAAGGAGGGGACTTAGGTAGGAGTTGGACTTCCCTGGTCTTTACATAAAATATTAGAAATGTGTATGGAAAATGTTATCCAATGTTAGGATTCTTAAACAGAGTTCCAAATACCCTAATGTCTGTGCAATTAATTCCTATTCAAGTACAGCACTATTGCCTTTATTATGGTAATCTCTATCATCATTAGAGATATACTATTAAAATTTTCTGCTACTGTTTGCTGTAGTCTATATATCAGTTGGACTGGCTGTTCTAACATTTCTTTTAAAGTTGATTTTCAACATATTAGTTTAATCTAGTTTTAGAGCCGCAAACATTCATGAAAAATTATTTAATTTGGAGCTTCATGATTAAGTATTTGGTGGAATTGCTCACACAATTATCTAGTCAAAGAACCCAAACAAAGATCTGCTTTAGAAGGCTAATCCCATCTAATCACCATTGGATATTGAATACATGCAGAGAATTGGTTATGATCCATCTATAGACCAAAATTGCAATAACAAATTTTTGTTACTTCAAATGATGAATACAGTAAATATGAGGAAATCGTGATCCAGCTTGTTGATATTTTGCAAACAGAAGTTAAATTATTCATGAATTACTCACCCAGTTCTATCATAAGCGCTAATATAGGTGAGGCCTAAGCACTGGTAGGAAGTGTCAACATAGATGGTTTATAGTCCATTTGATGTATCTACTCTAGCATTCTGACTTCAGTCATTGCAACTGATCTCTTATTGGTGATATTAGTGGGTATCTCACCAAAAATCAGGTACTATCAGACCACTTAAAAGTGGAAGCTATTTTCTGCCACTGGCCTTACACATTTGATAGGTTATTGGCGCTCATCTCCTCTAAGAGCGCACCTCTGAAAGCTGGTGTTTTGGACAATGATAATTCTGCCAGTACTCATCATATTATGTGATGTTCATTTACTTATCTGCATTGTCTGTCTTCTAGGCCCAGCTACAGTGTATAATGATCTAGATCTTTTGTCTGGTAGCTTTTAACTTTTTTTTGTCCTCCCAATTTTAATGTCATCTGTAAATTATCCTTTAGTAGCTCTCATTTGTGAGAGTGAGGGTCCTAACAGCGGGAATAAATGCTGGATGTCCCATTTGTAACTGTTTTCACTCTCTTAATATTTTTCTACATTTTTAAGGTGCCAGTGAAGTTCACATTGTTTATACTTTTGGGGAAGTAGCATGTGAAAAATCTATTTGGCTTTCTTGATGCTAGCCTAGGTTTTTGAAAGTGATCTGGATTTTTGGATTTGACTCCTATTCTGTATGGACTTTAGGTAGAGCTGGCTATGCTTCATAGATGCCAAGGCCAGAAGGGACCACTGTGATCATCTAGTCCTCTATAACTCAACCTATAGAGTCCCTCTGCCCCAAATAATTGCTAGGCCATATCTTTCAGAAAAACACCTAATCTTGATTTAAAAATTGTCAGTGATGGCAAATCCCCTATAATCCTTGGTGTGAATTGTTCCAATAGTTATTCCTACTGTTAAAAAAATATATTTTATCTCCAATCTGACTTTGTCTGGTTTTAACCTCCAGTGATTGGCTTACGTTACTCCTTTCTCTGCTAGATTGAAAAGTCCACTATCAAATATTTGTTTCCTATGTAGGTACATACAGTTTATAATCTATTTACCCCTTGCCATTTTCTTTAAGCTAAATAGATTGATCTCCTTGAGTCTATTGCTATGAAAGGTTTGTTTGCTAATTCTGTAATAATTATTCTTGTAGTTTTCCTCTGGACCCACTCCAAATTATTGACATTCTTCTCTAATTGCATACATCAGAATTGGACACAGTATTCCAGCAGTAGTCCCATCCATTTTTACTGGTTAAATAAGTTCTCTGCTGCTGCTTGAGATTCCTCTGTTTATGCCCACAAGGATCACATTAGCCCTTTTGGCCACAAATGGGAGCTTGTGTTGAATGGCTTAATTATGGTGATCCCAAAATATTTTTGAGTCACTGCTTCCCAGGATAGAATCCGCCACATCCTGTAATTATGGCCACATCCTGTGTATCTATGTGTATATGTTTGCACTTGCCCATATTAAAATGCATATGGTTTGCTTGTGCCCAGTTTTCCAAGTGATCCAGATTGCTCTGTATCAGTGATCTGTCTTCTTCCTTATTTACTATTACCCCAAACTTTGTGTCACCTGCAGATCTTATCAGTCTTGATTTTGTTTTCTTCCAGGTCATTGAACAAAATGTTATATAGCACAGGGCCAAGAACTGACCCCAGCGGCACCCCACCTAAACCTTGCCTGCTTGATGGTGGTTTCCTGTTTTAAGATTAGATTATGAGACCCATCAATTAGCCAGCTTTCAGTCCATTTAATCTGTGCATGTTAATTTCATATTATTCCATTTGTTTTATTCAAAATGCCCTGTGGTACCAAGTCAGATGCTTTACAGAAATTTAAGTATATTACATAAACACTTGTTTTTATTGATCAAACTAGTAATTTCATGAAAAGGACATCAAGTTAATTGGACAGGATCTGTTTCACACAAGCCCACGTTGACTGGCATTAATTATAATACCCTTCTTTAATCCTTTATTAATCAGTTCCCACATCAGTCATTCTATTATCTTTCCCAGGAGTAGTGACAGACTGATAGGCCTGTAATTACTTGGGTCATCTCATTTTCCCTTTTAAAATATCAACACAACATTAGCTTTCTTTCAGTCATTAGAAACTTTCCCAGTATCCCAAGACTTAGAGAATATCAACATTAATGATCCACAGAACTCATCAGCCAGCTCTTTTAAAACTCTTGGATGCAAGCTATATGGACCTTCTGATTTTAAAAATGTCTGTCTTAGATACTGCTGTTTTATGTCCTCTAGAGTGTATGTCTACACTACAAGGGTATTTCAAAATAAGTTATTTCAGAATAATAACTCCCAAAATAACTATTTTGAAATAGCATGTCTTGCTACAGGGAAGCCCCAAAATAACTATTTTGAAATAGCACGTCTTGCTACAGGGAAGCCTCAAAATTAGTCCAAGGTGGACTCCCCTAATGCGGACACTCTACTTTGATTTAGAGCCCCAGGAAGCATTGGAGAGTAATTACTTTGAATGGCTCTGGGGAGCTATTTTGAAATAGCAGCAGTGGAGTGTCCACATTACTGCTATTTCAAAATAGCAATTTCAAAAAAGACGTTATTCCTCCTGAATTGAGGATTTATTATTCTGGAATAAGATGAATACATTTTGAAATGATTTCGAAATAATGGGCTTGCTGTGTAGATGCTCATCTTGTTATTTCAAAATAACATGAGTTATTTTGAAATAACGCGGTAGTGTAGATGTGCCCTGAGATACTAGTGGACTGGTAAGAATGTTATCAACATACTGTAGCACATCATCTGTTTCTCCTCCCACATTGTAGAACAGAAATATTTGCTGATCACTTCTGCCTCTTTTGCATTATTATGTGTTTTGAACTGACCCCTAATGCCATTGCTAGGATTCCTTTTGTTTTTAATATACTTAAGAGACCGCTTTCTTGATGTCTTAACTCTGCTGGCTTTAGAGATCTCCTTATGTCCCTTTGCTTTCCTTATACATTTTTTAGAATTCCTGGCTTCTGATTTATATTGTTATCAACTTCTGCTTTCCTCCATTGTTTCTACATAAAAAATTATTTTATAGCCATGTTCACATTCCCTCTAAACAAGGTTGATATTTTAACTAATATGGCTTTCCTTGATTCTGTGAACCTTCCCACAGTAAGCCTCGGAAGTAGCAGTAATTTGGTTGCCTCAGTTTCTGGAGTGGGAAAGGAAGCTCCCTTTTCCCTCTCTTTTGTAGTGCTCTTTAGAGGCTGCCATCACTTAGTTTAGCTCATATTGTCTCAGAGAAGGAATTTCTCATAGACTTGGCAACATCCCATTTCAAGAATTCATCTTTGTTTCATCCCCCTAAAAATGGAGCAAACCAGTAAAGACTCCAACTGCTGGAGAAGCTGGGGTTTTCTAGCCCCTTTGTGCCGCCGAAGCTCATGATGCTGTTCCATGGGAAATGCAAAAATTGGCTCAGATTGTAAAATCATGAATTATCCTTTTAAAGTGTCCATGGGTTGTCTGTCCATAGAAATGACTGATTAATGTTGGGTAAAAAAGCACTTTGGAAATGCCAGGCTGTGCACCACTGTCCCAACTTAAAAAATTCACATTTTGGTTATTAACAAGAAGCTATTTCCCTCAGAACCTCTGAAAGCTGAACAGCTCATTATTGTGTATTCTGTGCTCATTCTCATTTCTCTCTCTCATGCTCTCTCTTTCTGACTACCTGGCCAGCTAGCTGGGCACTCTGTCACAGCTGAGCTGACCTTAGCTCAACTTCATTTTTTGTTCTGTAGGTAGTGTTTGGCTTCATTAACAACACGTCTGTGGTTGCATGATATAATATTAGTGGACTGTAATTTGGTACCTTTCTATGCATGCATTGTCTTGTTTTGGTCCCTGTGAAAGGACCTTTCTTTCATTTCTGCAATTAAAAATGTCTGTGAGAATAAGATTAAGAGGCTAGGTGTTCTTTCCTGTCCTCTTTGTTGGGTATTAATATATCATGTTTTCAGGGTGTGATGGGTGTTTTCTTTATTTTTGCTTGTACAGACAATTCTGTGCTGCCACCTGAAGCCTAATATCAATAACAGGGACTTTAGGTTCTCCATAATCCTCAGTAACATGTAGCTGTCTTCAGTGTCTAAGAGAACTTTCTGTAGCATTCTAGGTCTGTCTACTGCAGAGAAAAAGCATAGTGTCTTTTAACTAGGGATCTGTACATATAGAATGACTGTATTGTTTTTATCCCTGGGAGAGGTGTTTAATCCCATTTTACCCTGGGGCATAATAGGAAGATTGTGATCAAGATCAACAATTATATATTCAGTGTGTGGCAGAGTTGGGATTTGAATTTAGAACTCCTGAGACCCAGCCCAGTGCCTTAACTTGTCTTTCTGAATTGTTCCTAATAGGGCCACCAACAGCATTTGTGCCAGAAACAAATGTGCTGTGCACAGAAGCAACTTGAAAAGACTGACACGGTTTCAGGATAACACACAAACCTTTCCCATGAGACTTGACTCAGCTTCTGTTTTTGGAAATCCATTTTTCATACTTTATTAAATGGCTATATTCTCCACTCCAAAGAAGTTACTGCTAGAGAAGTTGCGGCTGGAGCCCCAGATACTTTAAATTGCTGTTGGAGCAATCCTCTGGGCACTCTGCATGGCTCTGAGGGCTGTGTGTGTTGGGTAGGTATGGGGAGGGGGCATGTCATGGTCCAGGTGGTTCTAAGGGCTGGTTGCCTCTGACTTCATCCCTTTTTCCCCTGCCCCTTCCAGGAACCTGAGTTGCACTCCCACACCTTGCCTGGGGCCCACGATGGCTGTTGGTCCCTGTTATGGGAACCTAGGCCTGGCCTCTGCACTGGGTTCCACTCCCGGGCTCTATAACAAACAGTTAGAATTGGGATCCTCACCAATCTGTTCACTTCCCTGGACTACCTCTCTTAGGCCTGTTAGATAAAACCCTCTTTATAGTTTCTGATCCCTCTTTGTTCTCCTTTATATCAAGAAGAGAAACTGCAAGCTTCCTCTCAGCTCATTGCCAGCCTCTTGGCTTTATATAAACCCCACCTGTTCCCTTTCAGGTGAGCTGCCTTCTAGTTATCTCTTCACAACCCAACTCTCTCTGGTTTAAAGCTTAATTGGCTGATTGGGCCCACATGACACAATTCAGCTTTTTCAGGGCCAGTGTAGGGCATATATCCTTTCACAATGGTGGAGGGGAGAGACTTCATAGGCTGCATACCACATTCAATAGCTTCCTGAGAGCCATAGAGCTGTTTGTGGGTGGGCCTTGAGAAAGAAAGACCAGCTCCATGGTTCTGGGAGTGTTCAGCTTCCTGACACCCCGCTGCCTCTAATAGTCTCTCTGTTTTACCTTTGCATTAGGTTTTTGTGTGCAGAGAATCAGGCTTTCACCTTGAGAAATTAGGATTGTGTTATGCTAGCTAATGCATGTTTGATGAGAGAACACTAGTCCAGGGTTACAGAATTAAGGTGGAGCTTTCAACCTTTACATTGCATTGCCTGACTTCAACGTGTTTAACTTCCCAAACTTAATGCTGGATTAACTTGAGTAGGCTGGTTTTGATGAATCAATCTCTTACGTACTCTCTATTTTTGGCTATTTTGTGCTGGTGAACTGACTGTAACTTATGGTTTGGAGAAGTTGAAAATCCAAATCTCCCTCTCCAAAAAGAGTGGCTTTGGAGAATTAGCATAATATTGTCACTGAAGAATGAGGGAAGCTATTTACTTGCTTGGTGGATGTTTTTTTTCCAAGTCTATTCAGTGACTAAAGCTCATCAAAATGTGCATAATCTAATGTTTCGAATGAATCATCAAATACCATGAAATGCCTGAGCATAAAATTGCTCATAGGACAAATTATGAAACATTCTGCATATTGATTTGCATGACTATACATCTATTTGGATAAAAATATAGGAGCAAGAGGTTCATTCCTTTAAATCCACACACATGTATTAGAAGCGTATATCCCAAGCTAGAAGTGCATTGTCAAAATGTGGTCGAATCTCATGCTGCTACTTCCCCAAAGACATCACTGAGGTGCTTAAAAGTGTGTGGGTGATTCACTCTACACTGGTCTCCTTTGTGGGGATTATTTTTGCCCCGGAACAGGCTTGGTACTATGATCACTATGGCATTTCGCACCATCAAAGGAGGGAGAAGAGGACTGATGCTGAAAACAAATTGGGTTATTTCCAAGGATTGAATATTAAGAAACAGTACACTAATATATTTTAAAAGCCAAGATTACATACAACAAGCTGTTCTTGCACTTTGCTCTAACAACTCTGATGTCATAACTTGAACTGCTTATAGTACTCCACATACAGGGTATGTCTACACTACCACCCTAGTTCGAACTAGGGTGGTAATGTAGGCAACCGGAGTTGCAAATGAAGCCCGGGATTTGAATTTCCCGGGCTTCATTTGCATAAAGCCGGGCGCCGCCATTTTTAAATGTCCGCTAGTGCGGACTCCGTGCCGCGCGGCTACACGCGACACGGACTAGGTAGTTTGGACTAGGCTTTCACGAGGAGTAACGGTAGTTCGGAATAGGAAGCCTAGTCCGAACTACCTAGTCCGTGTCGCGTGTAGCCGCGCAGCACGGAGTCCGCACTAGCGGACATTTAAAAATGGCGGCGCCCGGCTTTATGCAAATGAAGCCCGGGAAATTCAAATCCCAGGCTTCATTTGCAACTTCGGTTGCCTACATTACCACCCTAGTTCGAACTAGGGTGGTAGTGTAGACATACCCACAGTGTTTTATTCTGTCTGGATCCTTAATGTCTCAAATTGACAGAGTAATTTTTGCCCAGTTCTTTTTCAAAATGTTTTCCTGTATTACCCGTTTTAAGATCTTCTTTGTCTTTTTTTTAACTACCTGCATATTCTGTGCATGTAGTTTAATCTAATATTTTGATCACCTCTCATCCTGTGAGGTTTTTTTTTTTTCTGGTCTGTAATCTGTTTTGGGATTCTGAGGAAGCAACTGCAGCTACTTGTATGGGTGTAAATGCATGTGAGTGTGCATGCATAGATGTATGTGTATACGTAAACACACATTTAATTTACATCGCATGGCATACTCTGTACGATCCACCTAGCAGAATTCTTAATTTGTTTAATTTCATCTTCAGTATTCATATTTGTCCGAAATTGGACAATTCTTTTATGAGGATATGTATCTGACTGCAAAGATATACTTTCAAAAAGGGCAGCAGAAGTTGGTTCAGTAAAAGATATTGCCTCACCTACCTAGTTTAGGTGAATATTCTGGGAGATGCTTAACTACAACAGTGCATGAAGCAGAACAAAGTGCATTTGGGTTGCAGTTTTCTAGAATGCTTTTGAATTTGCTGCTGCAACATTTCAAAAGAGCAGGAAGGACCAGTGAGACTGCAGGTTCTGTTCATACACTTCAAAGTGAGGTCTAATTTAGCTGTTTAAAACACTTAAATTGGGTTCAAGTTTGTATCCAACTCTTCTGAAAGCTCATATGAGTCTATTCTATCTGATACAGGATCTTTGTACTCAGCTCATCAGAGTACCTGAGCTCATTCCAGGAGTGCATTAAGCAACATGACTAACATCTGTTTTATGGGGCATGTGTCTTTCCACTGAACTCAAAGGGAGATGAAATGAGCATGAAAGTGATATTTGGCTTCCTTTCTTGCATATGGGCTGTCAAAAAAACCCTAGATGAAAAGTAGCTGGTTCCCAAGTATGGCCCATCTGGGAATTAGCCAGGTTCCAAAGGTCTAATAATTCCATATGAAAAAATATTAAACTGTGCAGAAGGTCTTTTTTTCCTCCCAAACATACTTGTGTGTTTAACCTGCTTCCCCTAAAACAAGCCCCCGATAATAAATTTCTCTAAGCTTGCATCTTCCATTTTTATGCTACTTTAATGTGCCAACATCTCAATAGAGGGTACTTTGGATGGACATGTAGGAAAGATACATACATGAGACTTTGTACACAATAGCCCTTGTCAGTAATGCAGTATAGATTGAACTCTCTAGTTCAGCACTGTCTGGTCCAGCCACATCCGTGGTTGGGCATTATTTTAGTTAGCTGCATGTCCGCTTATTACAGGTGTGGCCAAGTTTCACACAGTCGCACAAAGTTTGTTTGCAGCCACTAGTCCCGGCTCTCAGTGTTCTATGCTGTTATTTAGCTCTAATTTACCTCTATGGGTACATCTACACTGCAGGGCTTAACTCGAAATAAGCTACGCAAATTGAACTATGTCAATTGCGTAGCTTATTTCGAAATAGGGAGTGTCCATGCAACATTTATTTTGAAATTCAGCACTCTTCCTCCAACTTGCCTTATTCCTCGTACAATGAGGCTACGTCTACACTGCAGGCTTCTTGCACAAGAACTGTTTTGTGCAAGAGTGCGTTCACACCGCCATATGCTTTTGTGGAAGAGATGTGCTTTTGCGCAAGAGCGTCCATGGCCGTGTAGATGCTCTCTTGCGCAAGAAAGCTCTGATGGCCATTTTAGCCATAGGACTTTCTTGCACAAGAAACCCCTGTTGCCTATCCATACTGCCTTCTTGTGGAAGAGCTCTTGTGGAAAACGCTCTGCAAGTTTTTGCACAAGAATGGCTGTTCTTGTACAAGAAGCCTGCAGTGTAGACGTAGCCAGTGGGTTACAGGAATCGGAGTAAGAAGTCCTCCATCTTAACAGCATTTTGACACTATTTTGAAATAACTGCCTGCTGTGTAGACGTGGACTAAGTTATTTAGGAATAGTGCTAGTTATTTCGAAATAGTGTTGCAGTGTAGACGTATCCTCAGTGTCTTCTAAATGTCTTCTAAGAGCCCAGTAAGCAGTAAAGGTGCTAGACAATATTGACCTCCCTGTGGTTCAGCAAATTCTCTGGTTTGGTCCCAAACCAGGTCAGGTCCCGAAGATGCTAGACTAGAGAGGTTTAACCTCTATCAAATGCTTTGAAGTACAGATAATGTACACTGTTGTTCATTGAACAAATTCATAATTACTGTCCCCCAGGAATATTTTCAAGGCTTTTTTTTAACTGATATTTTCAGTATCTTTCCCATAGATATTGAGATGGACCTATGTAGTTCCCTTGAGCCTCTTTTCTTCTGCATTCTTCTGAAAAATCTGGTTCTACTTTTGTCACTGTGCTATCAAAAAGCTTTACTCTGGCTACTAGGTTTCTTCTGAATCCTAGGATGAAATTCTCCTGGATCCAGCTCTTTGTCATACTGAATAGTTGTTAATCACCTTATTTGTCACCCTACACTGCTAACTCCTTTTTAACTATTCACTAGCCCCTGGAGAAAAGGGCATCTCAGTACTGGATATTTCCTTTTCTTTCATTTGTGCATTTTGGGACAAAATAGAAGATCATTTAAACCTTCCGTATTTTCAATATTTTTGTCACTAACTTTCTTTTGTTGCTGCTGTTTTTCATAGGTCCTATTGTTAGCTTGCTACTTTTGTATTTAATTCTTTACCATTATTGTAGCTGTTTTGTTCCCTTGGTACTTTAATATTCAGTTTTTGTCTTTATACTCACTTCTTGTCTCCCTTTTCTGATATTTATTTAAGGTTACCCTAATGTGCCCATAGTAGAACCAAAAATAATCTAACTAGTCTGTCTACACTTACACAATGTGTAGAGAATAGACCCTGATGCCAGCTAGCATGGGTATAAGTGGTGTAGAGACTGAGCCCAGTATAAGTGAGTAGATTTATTGGCCTGAATGCCTGAACCCACAGGGTATATACCTTCCTGTGGCTCTCCACACCCAAGCAGTGTTTCCCATGTCTACCGTGCCGTTTTAGCAGTGTGGTATCCCTATGTTCCCCTGTTGGCAAGTACTTTTTACTGTGATGTGTAGCTACGTGCATGCTGCCTATATACTATACATACTGCCGTAAAAACAGACATAGCCCGAGTGCATGTAAGTTGTTTGTACAGTGTAGCAGATGGGTCCCTGTAATCCTATGTCCTTGGGTTAGTATTGTCTTGAAAGTCATTCATACTTTAATAGATTTTTGCAAAGGCAACAAGGCAATATTTTGATTAGGTTTATGCTGCACAATAATTTCCAAGTATTTATTGATGTCTGCTCTTTGTTGGCATTTTGTCTGAGGGGTAATAAGTTGACTCCAATAGAAGTTCTACACAAAGTTGTATTAAGCTACCTAAAAATTGGAAAAATTCAGTGAATTTAATTATAATCCGAACATAACAGCTCCTGAACTTAAAGATGACAGGAAGCTTGGTCTAGTGGTTAAGAAACACAACTGGGCTGTGTCTAGACTGGCCGCTTTTCCGGAAAAACTTGCCAGCTGTCTACACTGGCTGCTTGAATTTACGCAAAAGCACTGACTTCCTACTGTAAGAAATCAGTGCTTCTTGCGGAAATACTATGCTGCTCCCATTCAGGCAAAAGTCCTTTTGCGCAAAAGGGCCAGTGTAGACAGCTCAGATTTGTTTTCCGCAAAAAAGCCCCGATTGTGAAAATGGCGATCGGGGCTTTTTTGCAGAAAAGCGCGTCTAGATTGGCACGGATGCTTTTCCGCAAAAAGTGCTTTTGCGGAAAAGCGTCCGTGCCAATCTAGACGCTCTTTTCCGAAAATGCTTTTAACGGAAAACTTCTGTTAAAAGCATTTCTGAAAAATCATGCCAGTCTAGACGTAGTCCTGATGTATTGGAAATGTGGGCTCAGTTCTTGATTCTGCTGCTGACTTCTTGTGTGACTTTGGACAAATTATGTAATCTGCGTGCCACTCCATTCTGTAAAGCACTACCTTTGTATTTCCTATTTAGATTATATGATTTTCAGGGTAGAGGCCATATCTATATATTTGTAGTACCTTTCCACTGTGACTTCAATCTTAGCTGCATCCCTTAGGCACTTTTAGCACCCAAGTAATGGAAGGAAGTAAAATCATACCTTTCATACATTAATTTAGCTTTTCAGTATGCTTTTCCTTGATGCTTTGCTTGATATAGTGTGTTACTTCCTCTCAAAATGAATGTAGGAACAGGATTTGTTGTTCCTTGCTAGCCATTTTAGATATACCTAACCTATAACTGAGCATAGGTATATTTTAATATAGTAACTTCTTCCTTCTGATTTCTGTGCTATCGTAATAGGAGAAATTAAGAACATTTTTGGGGGATATTACCCAGTTTCTTCTCTGAGAAATCTTAATTTAGGCAATTTTGAGAATTTATTCGACAACTTTTTTTTTTCCAGTGTGACAGTCACAATGCCACTGATAACACTGATTGATCTGATTTACACAGGTGCTTTATGGCATGAGATTTGGGGTAGAGTTAATTTGAGCCAGATCTGGCCACACTGGCATAACTGCGGTCTTTTCTCTAGACTAGATGTTGAGTGTTGTTTTAGGGTAGAACTATGTGTGTGTAAAGTTTACAAAATGCCACCCTGTAATAAAACCTACCTTAATTCAATATCTGTTTCCTCTCACTTCTATGAGAAATAACAAATTTGTTCACAGACTAAAAAATCCAGAACCTTCGCTAACCTTGCAGTGCAACTAAAGAGAAAGGTGTGTGTGTGCGCGTGTGTTTCAGAAGATGCCACCTTTGCATCCCCGCACACAGAGGGTGATCATATGTCCTGTTTTGGCACCTGACCCATGAGCCGTTTATTGCCCACTCCTGAAATATAGTGTTTTGCTGGTCATAGTAAATACTGAAGTTCAGTGAACAGCTGGACAAATGCTGCAATCTTGTAATCAAGCAAAAATTCTATCAATGTCAACGGATGGCTTTGCTTGAGAAAGAACAAAAGACTTCCATGAACTGTAGGTAAAATGTGATATACCAGTCATTTAAAGTCATGTTAGGCAGCAAACCACAGTGGCTTAGGGAAAGATTTTTTTTCAAGGAAGGCTTAAAAAATTGTGTGCTATTTGTGTACCCTTGGGGAAACTAAGCATATCAATCAATGCCTTTTTGCATACAGAGTTAATAGAGTTGTTCATACAAATGCCGGAGTTTGTGGGTACACCTATTACATCCTTCCTATTGTACCCACTTGTATTTTTAAAATTAGATGACTTCACTGTTTTGAACACTTTCCTTGTCTGATCTTTTTTCATGAACGCTATAAGAGAAGCTTTGTGAATGATAATACAGTGATCTTCAGTCACTTTTGACATACAGCTAAGTTTTAAAATTTGTTGCTTTTTAGAAAAGATGTCAGTTTCAGTGGAAGTCTTCTAGTCAGCTAAATACACTGTTGACAGTCTGGAATGAAAATCGGTTTTACTGAAATTTATTGGTTGGGATGTTCACTCTTGTTTGCACTCACAGTATATTAGATTCACTGAACTGGGCTTGGATTCAGTAACCTGCATGTACTGAAATTGCCTTGAGTAATAAAAAGAGAATTAAGGTACATGTCTGAAATGACATTTGGAATCTTACAAATCTCTGTTAGGATATATTTTCAATGATGTACTTAAAGTTTCTTTTGTCATGGTCATCTTGTTCTGAAACATGACCTTGTGGCTGAAATGGGTGCTTCTACAGAAAAATCAGAAGCATGTACTCACTGACACCCACATGTGTATGCTCTGACCTTATCTTTTTATTCAGATAATCCCATTTTCATTCAGCCTTGAGCTTCGAGGCTCACTGCATTTTAAAACATCCTGCAGTCCCAGTGTACTGAAACTTGGCTCTCTGAGGCATGGGGTGTTTTGTTCACCATGTAAATGCTAGAATTTTACTCATTCTGGGGAATGTGGGTGTGAGATGAAATTTCCCCCCAATAGCTATGTCTACCATTAATGCAATTTAATTCCTCCCAACCACTAATAACAGATTTAAACTTAAAGACCAGGGATAGTAGATTTCCCCCCAAGAAACTCCATATATTACTTGTCCCTCTTTTCAGATTCTCTACAGAAGCACTCCTTTTGCGAGAGCTAATAAATAGACTACAGTGAGTAAAGTTCAAATGGTGGCAGTTTCCAGGGGAGAGAGAGATAGTAAGAATTTAGGATTGCTGCCCAATTTTTCCAGAGACATGGGGCTAAAAAGTTATTGTGAAAGACCTGTCACTTATCTCTGGTGTGACTGTGTATGAGAGAGATATGAATGTAAAACACTGACAAAGGCCAACAAATCTGCATGGCAAGTGCCCATGTTTATGAGGCAGCCACCTTAGGAAGCAAGATGAATTGAACTACAGGAGGCCGCTCGCTCTCTGAGGTTAAACATAGATGAACTAATGGAAAAACTGGTGATTAAACACGGAATTGCGTTCACTTTTTAGCAAGTCACCTTTTCATGACCTCAAAAACTAAGTCCAGAGGGGATTCTTATGGCCATTTAGTCTGATCTGCTCTTACCCGGGTCAGAGAATTTCATTTCTAGTCGTGGGTGGGACCTCTGGGAGCGCCTCTTTTTTTCAAAAGACATGCACACTTGATTAAAACCTTTCACACGAGAGAGAACTTTTACTGCTTACCTTCACAGAGGCAGCTCCCAGAACCTTCCAGCAGATATAAAAAGAGACTGTACTGAATTCTGAGTGCTGAGTTCACAACTTTCTGCACAAAAGTGGCTTGTGTTACATTAACATTGTCTTAGCCTGGGCTGGGGAAGCTAATGATTCAGCCAATGGACAAAGATGACATTTCGGGAGGGCAGGAGCAGGGGGAGGGGAGCCACAACCATGAGTACAGAGATGCTGCTTTGGGGATGAAAGTAACTTAAATTTCTTACAGGTACTGTCCTATTGTAAGCCCCCCTTGAGAGGGTGTCAGGGCTGGTGTTTGGAGGGTGTTGCAATAGGACAGTACTTGTAATAAATGTAAGTGTGGGATGGAGTGGAGACTGGGGTGTATGTGTGGGAACTCAGGATGGGACTAAAGGGTGCAGGAGTCAGGGTAGGGGGGATTCAAGGCATGGGGGGAAATTGGGGCTGGGCATGCTGCACTGGGTTTTCTGTCCACTAGATACCTGGGGTTGGTCAGGGTGGAAGGGACCATACCGCCCAGGGTGCCAGAAGCATCCAGAGCCCTGTCCCCAGCCAGCCACTTGCTTATCAGTGCACCTCAATAGGACGCTCCGGCTTACTTTCACCTTCACGCCCCTTGCTCTTCTTTTCCTTCCCCTCATGATGAGGGAGCAAGGGGAAAGTGCTCAGCTTCTGTGCATTCCCTTCTCTCCTGGCTGGTGAAGGGAGGGGGCAGAGGAGTGCGTGATGCAAGCTGTGTGCTTTCCCCTGGCTCCTTGATTGTGAGGAGAAAGGGAAGAAGAGGAAACAGTGTCCCAGCAGAAGTGGCGTTAGCTCTGCCCCCTCCTGCCCTTCCTAAATGACAATGGACTAAATTTGGTGATGAATCCTGGTCACATGCCACATGAGGCATGTTGCACACATCCTAAGAAGAATAAAAAGCAACGACTAATAGGCTTTGGAGAAGAATAGCACAAAGGTTCTGTAGAAAAGGGAAATGCCTATTGAGTCATCCTCATTCTACCTGCATCATCAAATGCATAAGGCAGAAGTTGAATAGAACCACTTGTCACCCTCCTGGGATTGTGTTTCTAGGTTTCCTCTATTAAGATGGAATAATGCCACTTCAGTGATCATTGTACTGTGGAGGGGGTTGCTTTGTCCCTTGCCATCAGATTGCCAAATAAATGCTTGCTTAGATAGCCCATTATCAGGCATTCTTAAAATGTCCCAAATATGTCCACCTCTTCCTCTGTTCTACTTGTACGATCATTGGTAATTGTGCCCATTCTAGGACCTTATTACTAAGGGTATGTCTAGACTACCACGTTTTGTCGACGGAAGTTTTGTCGACAGATACTGTCGACAAAACTTCCGTCGACAAAGAGCGTCCAGACACATTGAGTTCTGTCGACAAAGCAAGCTGCTTTGTCGACAGAACTCCGTAGTCTGGACGCAATGTTACAGGCAATAACACCTTCTGTCGACAGAGTTCTGTCGACAGAAGGTGTTATGCCTCGTAAAATGAGGTATACCAGCGTCAACAAAACTGCTGAGTTCTGTCAATGTTATGTCGACAGAACTCAGCGGTAGTGTAGACGCTGGTATAGTTTTGTCGACAAAAGTCCACTTTTGTCGACAAAACTAGGTAGTCTAGATACACCCTAAGTCTATCAGTCCATTTTACTTGGAGTATTTTGCACAGCCCTCTGCATTAAAAGTGGTTCAGTTTGTTTTGAATGGACTTCTTCCAGACTCTGTTCCTTATAGGACGACAGTTGGGATGTTGATTTTAAGTTTGGTATTTTTGCTAATTTGCTAATTTTACACACCCTGTTAAGTTTTTGAAACACGGAACTTGCTTTACCTATTCTAGACTTTAAATTAAATGCGCAGTCCCCACAATGTTCCCACCAATCTTTTTCATCCATGAGTGGATTTTCTCCTTCCACCTGCAGAATAATGTTTATGTGCTTCGAGGCATGTGTGAAAAACACAAATCTACCCATGAGCACTCTGCTAATAAGCTGGGCAGCACTGGAATCAATTCTGAGCCGCTGTGCAGGCGCACAGCTTACAGGGAACACTGGTCACTGCTAGAGTGATTGATGCTACCCAGGAGTAAGTATGGTATAAATAATTTTCAAGGCTTCACTCTCCAAGTAGATAAAATCATCATGAGAAAACTGCAAGGGGGGAAATAAATGTCCAGTCTAGTAGCCATCTGTAATTTTTCTAGTTTATAGAACTCTGCTGATGAATGGAAACCCTAGCACTTATCCTTTAGCTTCTCACTGCATCCCTGACTGTCCAAAGGCTATGTCCCCCAAAATACTTCAGCAGGGACCCCTTCTCTGGGAAAATCAGTCCCCATTCATCTCCCCAACCCAATGAGCTTGGGAGACAAAAACTGCTGGGTGGAGCCAGTCAGAAACTCAGCCATCAAGAGCAGATGTAGCATACCTTCACACAGTGCTATCCTCATTTGGGCTCCGCTGCTTTTTATGATTTAAAAAAAATTGGACATTCTTTTCCTTTATCTGACTGCTTGCTCCAACTCCCCCCGCCTGCCTACCTCACTCTAGTCAATTCAGACATATTGAACCCTCTCTTTAGCCTTGTCTCCACTTACCAGGAGATCAATACTGTGGAAATTGATCTCCCAGGGTTCGATTTAGCAGGCCTAGTAAAGACCTGCTAAATTGTTGCTGATTGCATCCTCATTGACTCCACCAGGTCTGCAGAAATGCAATCGAAAGTATGTCAACTCCAGATACACTATTCATGTTGTTGGAGTTGCATATGTTAGTTCGACTTTATCCCCTAGTGGAGACCTGACTTCGGTGTCCTTTCTCAACAAAACATCCCACCTCTAAATAGTACTAATGATGTTTTCTGATTATCACATTGTTTCTTTTTTCTTGAGCGCTGTATCCCATGTCCCAGCTCATTGTCTGTCTAGTCCTGGTGGTCTTGACTGTAAGTTCTTCAGGGTGGAGACTGTCTCTTACTCTGCTTGTCCTGTGCTTTGTACAGTGGTGTCCTGACATCAGTTACATTCACTAGGTGCTTCTATACCACAAACAAACATTAATAGATTAGCCCCAATGGTTTCAAGCACCTATGTTGTAGTAATCTGATGATCATCGAGCACTGAGAATATACAGCAGTATGTGAAAATCACTCTGCTGTCCCACTTGTGAGGTGGAAATATGGTTAAAAGGACACACGGATTTTGAAGGTAAATGCACCAAATCTTCAGCCCAGCCTCAACCAGGCTAAAGGCCAGTAGGCCTGAAGTCTGTCAGCTTTATTTCATTAATCCCTCCCTGCTAAGTGAGGGTTAGATTTTTAGCAGGGGTGTTTCCCAAGGAAGCCTGCCAGGATTTCCTGGAGGGAGGAGGCAAACTAGACTGGCCAAGGAAAAGAGCTACGGGAGTCTCCTCATGTTGGAACAGTTGTAAAGCAAGAAGCTGGGCTAAACTAAGAAGTTGCTGAGGCCTATGGCTTGTTAGAGATCCGTGGTAGGAGAGTTGACCTGTTGTGGAGAGGAGGAGTGGTTGGAACCTAAGAGCTTGTGATTAGACAGTGACACAGATATTGGCCACTGAACATAAGAATGGCCATACTGGGTCTGACAAAATATCCATCTATCCCAGTATCCTGTCTGCTGACGGGCCAATACCAGATGCCCCAGAGGGAGGGAACACAACAGGTAAGCCTCACGTGATCCTTCTCCTGTCATCCATTTACAGAGGCTAGGGACACCATTCCTACCCATCCTGGCCATTAGCCATTGATAGACCTAACCTCCATGAATCTATCTAGCTTTTTTTGAAACTGTGTTAAAGTCCTACTCTTCACCACATCATCTGGCAAGGAGTTCCACAGGTTGATTGGGCACTGAGTGCCCAGGAAGGAAGTCAGGAAGCAGGTGAAAGGAAGTCCCCAGTGGCGTGACACACAGCTTTTCAGGAAGCATGTCGGCTGTTTGGGAGGGAAGGGGGGAACAGCACATGTGCTTCCTGAGACCCTGGACCTGGCACACAGCTGTGGAATCTCCAGGTACCAGCTGAGCTGTCCCTGTTCCCTCCCCCTGTCCAGACCCCCATGAGTATCCTGCCCCAAGCCGCACAGGCCCCCACCTGCACCCTGCCCAGGCCCCCACCAGCACTCTGCTCCTGCCCCCTCCCTCCTGGCCAGATACCTACCTCCAGCTTGCTCCTGTACCCTATTTTCCACCAAGATTCTGCACCCTCATCTCTATCCTACTCAGTGGGAGCCCTGTCCTGCACACTGGATCCCTCATTTTTGGCCCCATCTCAGAGCGTACAGGGCCTACAAATTCCACTAACCCTGGAACCCCAGAAGAGTTAATCTAGCTTCAGACCTTGAACCTCAGTCCTAGCAGTCTTTGAAGTCAATGAAATAACACCAGGGATCTCACTAGGTAAGCCAAAAGTTTATTATTTGTTGCTATGCAGGCCCAATCGTTGTGGTAATTTGTTGTGATGAGATGAGCAATCAAATTGTTGTGATGTCAGAAATGAATATGCATAATTTTAAATGTTAATAATTTACATTTCCTTTTTCATTTCATGAAGTGTACATAGCGACTAGAAGTGGCTTTGATGGTGGTCTGTGAACAGTATGGGGGGCAATAGGGAGTCTGCACTAGTGAAAAGGTTGGACTCGCTGCTTTAAATATGTCATTAGTTTTTGGCTCAAAATTATAAAATCACACCTCTAAAAAATCCATGCATAAATATTTAAATTCACAATCTGAGTGTTCAGCTTTAGCCTTACATGCAATTTTCAAAAAGACCACCCTCATGTAAAATACACATTTTAATTTTAATTACTATACTACAAAAACTTGCTTCCAAAGTCTTCCTGTCCTATCTATCCATCCGGACTCTCCTGTCACCCTCCTTTCTTTCCTTTCCTTTAAGTACAACATTCCTTTTCTTCCAGATAGCTGGAAATGAGTTTCCCTTTTTCTTCTGGCTATTTGATGAACTAGTTTTAAGAGAAAAACACACAAAATAAATTAGTGTTCCCTTTTTCTAAAGGCAATGAACTTTGTTATGAACACACTAAACTGCCCTCACTGATTAATTTAAAATAATGCCTTTGTTTCAGTGTATTAAATATGTAGTAATCTGGAATAATTACTTTATAGAGGCTTAAGAGTATCTTTAAAATATAAAATTAGATTAGAAATATTAATGAAGAAAATGTAAAAGAGTTATTATGTGTTCCATAATATTTAATGTTGTATTCAGTGGGATAAATGGCGGCCGTCTTACAGGGGCATCCTTCTTTTAAAAAAAATAATTTTTTTTGCTTGACAATTCTGTTCTGGGGGGCTTTTTTTTTGCTTAACAACTTTGGTCTCCCCCTTTTTTTCCCCCCTTGACAGATTTTTTTTCCCATGGTTTGGTTTTGTTTTGGGGGAGAAGGGAGGAAAATGTTCAGTATTTTTTGTTAAACCATCTGGCAACCCTAATCAAATCAGTGTTCTACTGTATGGTCTGCATGAAATGAAACTGATATCAGAAGCCTGAAGGCAATGGAGATGAGAACTTGTTAGAAGATGGCAGGTGTAATGTACAGTGTGATGATTTTCTAATAATGAATAAATTTTATAGTAGAATGTGTAATCGAGGCATAGAATTGGCTATATTAAAAATATTATGATGGAGGGGACTCAGTAAAAGACAAACAGATGACAGGATGCCAAAGAAAATAATGCAAACACAGCTAAGGTCAGTTCTTACACAGCAGGCCTCACTGCTATGGCACCCCCTGCTGGATGCACTATCCTTCTTCTACTTCAGGAGCTTTTATTTATACTGTCCTCAGCTGGGCCCTAATTGGCTCATACCTGCCACAGCTGCTGGCTCCACCCTACTACCAGGGCTGGGTTTTAACCCTGAAAGAGCCTGTGCAGGGCAGATGAGCCATTGCAGTCAGAGTGACCCCTGATTAGATGGTGGGACATGATACACAGGAATATGATCAGGCTGGGCTTAGTGGAGGAACCAGCTATGGACAAGAATGAAGGGAAACACTGTTGTATTGTTCTGTGTGTCTGCAAATATGCCCTGGTATGTAAGACAGAGATTTTGGTCCAAATTTTTCTTGAACTGTCACAGAGATCACAAATGTGTTTCTGACTACTCCCATGATATTCTTGATTTATATTCTGTAATAACGGGGTAAAGTTTGTTTTTTTTATAGATATGTGCTCCTAGAGATGCCATTGACTCCAATTTTGCATTATGAAATATGAAAATAGATTTTTTTAGAAACTCAAACCAGAAGTATAAATACCAGAGTCAGTTGTGAAGCAAATAGTTTTAAATGTTTAGAGTTGCAGTACATTATAAAAATGCATAGACTAATTGCATGGATTACAAATATATGCCCCCATATAAGCTTCAGAAATGCATATATATTATTTAGTGAGCATCTCAAATAACACTCTCATATACTTTGATCTGGGCTGGAATATGCCATTCTTACTAATATTGAGTAGTACTGTACTATGGGATTACTTCCACTGAAGTAAAATAGGATTAATTACAAAATAAGGTGCTACCGAACATGAGTGGGTGCTGTAAGACCAGGCCTTTCTTAATTAGCAGAGCAAAGGAAAAAAATCTGCTCTCAAACTGATCAGAGTCAAGGTCTGTTGGGTATTTTAATTTCTTTAGATGCCTCGAAGATTTAAGTGATATAAAGAGTTTTGGGTGGGCCTTTTGCATTGGGATGAATTTTAGCCTGCTACAAAAGATGTTTTAACATGGGGTGGGGAAAGACATAGGGCCTCCCCCAGCATCGGGGAGCTTGTGCTGGCACTCCAGGCCCCCCCCCCACCTTCCCGCAGTCCCCAGCCCCCGAACTGATTTTTCTGTGTGTCAGAGGCCCCTGACCCAAAAAAGATCCCCCTCTAGCGGAAGAGCATATCAGAGAACAGAGCATAGTCACAAATCTAGTTGCAAGCCAAGAGTATGTGCTTTTTTTTATTTGAATTTTTATAACCCAATATGCTTGTGGAAAAAATTACATATACATTTACTTGTGTTAAATGCACACAGATTAGTTGAAATAGAGTGTGATAGAATGTTACATGGTGGTGGTGGTCCTTCTCTTACCGGTCACTTCATGCATAGAAAATACAGGCAGTCCCCGAGTTACGCGGATCCAACTTACGTCGGATCCGCAGTTACGAACGGGGCCCTCCTTCTCCCTGGTCTCCAGCAGACCAGGGAGAGGAAGCAAAGCGGCGGAACACGCAGGCAGCCCGCGTGCTGCCCGCGTGCTCCGCGGATTTGGTCTGCTTTGCTCCCCGTCCCCCTGGTCTGCAGACCAGGGGGACGGGGAGCAAAGCAGAGCAAAGCCGCGGAGCCTGGGGTTCTTAAGTTGAATCTGTATGTAAGTCAGAACTGGCGTCCAGATTCAGCCGCTGTTGAAACTGATCAGAACAAACCTACAGTCCCTATCTTGTACGTAACCCGGGGACTGCCTGTAAATAGTTCTTTCCTTTTTGACCTTCTTAGTTGTATTACTGTGAATCAACCTTATTTCCTTCCCCCACTATTGAATATTAGATGCAGAATGCTGGTGGCAGCACAGATTTTATTTTTACATTAAAAATGGTGAAATGCTTGCAAAAAGAAATAGATTTAATCATTTGTGTTAACTGCCTCTGGATCCTTTCCAGTTTCTCTACATAATTTCTATACATAAGTGACCAAAATTGGACACAATAGTCTGACTGAGGCCTAACCAGTGCCAAGCAGAGTGGTACTAACACTTTCCATGACTTGCAAGCTGTTCCTCTGTTCATGCAACCCAGAATTGCATTTGCTGATGATTCTTGGGATGCCTCTATGTATTAGGGCTCAATTTGAAATAAGCTACGCAAACTGAGCTACGTCAATTGTGTAGCTTATTTTGAAATGGCTTATTTTGAAATTGGGAGCGTCTACACAGCACTTATTTCAAAATAGAGCTCTCTTCCCCCAACTTCCCTTCCTCCTCATACGATGAGGGTTACAGGAGTCAGAGAAAGAAGTCCTTCAGCTTGACAGTATTTCAAGATTACTTCGAAATAACTGCCTGTGGTGTAGATGTGGACTAAGTTATTTCAAAATAATGTTGCTGTGCAGACGTACCCTTGCTGAGATTGTGATCCACCACAACTCCCAGATCCTTCTCAGCAGTGCTGCTGCCAAGCCAGTTATCCCCCATTCCATTCTGAATTTGTGCATTTGTTTTTATTCCCCTAGGTGTGACATTGTGCATTTGTCTTTGCTGCCATAAAAAAGACGGAGAAAAGTGATTCTCTCTTGCCACAGAGGGCAGAGCAAGAGGCAAATGGGTTCAAACGGCAGCACAGTAGATTTAGATTAAATCGCTGGAAACACTTCCTTACTGTAAGAACACTAGGACAATGGAACAAACTGCCTAGGGGCTGTGTTAACACCTTCACTGTGGGTTTTCCAGAGGAGGCTGGATTGGGTGGTTTTTTTTATACACAACAAATCCTTCATCTAGGCAGGGGGTTAGACTAGGTGACCCCAGGTGACCCTTGTGGTCCCTTCTAAAGCTGTGATTCTATGACTGAGGATATATGGAAAAGCTGCTTTTGGATTGTTTACCTGGGCTAACTGCGCAAAAGCCCTCATGCACAAACACACTGCGTCAGCTCTCTCATATACAACCGAAGCCTCCTTTTGCTCACAAATGAACACGGAAGACGCAGTCTGTCCCTGAGATCATTTCACTCTGCACGGTGGTGAGTCACGTACCTGCTTTTATTAGGCAGTGCTGAATGTGTGTCCATGTGGGAGGGAGCTGAATCTGCCAGATGTATTTCCCTTTTCCTCACTGTAATCAGTGATCACAATGATTATCTGCAATAAGGGGTGACAACTTGAATTCACTGAACTCCCCTTAAATGTTTCATGAAAGAATTATCCTGGCAATTCAAGATTTGTTTTTGTTAATATCGAAAAGCAGGGCTGGGGAACCTTTTTTGGGTCAGGGGCTGCTGACCCACAGAGAAATCAGTTGGGGGCCACACACAAATGAGAAGCAAAAAAAAAAAAAAAAAAAAAAAAACCCAACAAGCAAACAAACCACCAGCTAAACCACCTCACTGATGTTGGTACTTACTAAGAAGGAGAAAAACACTTCCCACATTCCTCTTGCACACCAGAACCTAGGGGAGCTTAGGCTAATAGATTTTGAGTGTTCCGGCCCCATAGAAGGATTATGAGTGAGGCATCCACAATTCTGGGGGGAAGCCCTGAACCTCAGAGACTGGATCCAGACAAGCCGGGGGCCCGCATTCAGCCTCTGGGCCTTAAGTTCCCCACTCCGTCCTATAGTATCGCTACCCTATGTACCATAAACCTAGTTTGGCGTATTCTTATGATCACAGTGAAATATGGTTTAAAGCAGGGGTGTCCATCAAATCTGGCACTCTTTGAAAAAAGTTTGAAGTGAACATGCGTGAGGGCCGACCATTTTGCCTGACATTCTTTGAACCATTAAAATTAAATGCAAATTAACTATTTTATGCAAAGTTTATTGCAAACGGCATACTTTTCATTTCGTCACATGAATGACAAATCTAAACAGGTGTTAAATAACTCTGCCTTTCATATCTGAAGGCCAGATGAAAAAAAAAATCCAGGAAGCTGAAATATATGTCAGAAACATTGTAAAGTACATTACATATTATTGGTAATAAAGGTTGTCTGTCAACTTTTAAGTTCAAAAAATATGAACAGGAACATAACACCAAGTATACATGTTGTGTCCAAATATATTTATAACTGATTTAGACCAACTGACATTAACTGAGATTTTACAATATATTCATCTCAATACATATGGATTCGTTGGGGGCCATAAAAGATAGATATTGCCAAATTACCTGTGGGGCCGTATTAAACTGGAACATGGGCCGCAATTGGCCCGCGGGCCGGACTTTGGACATGCCTGGTTTAAAGCATGTATGGAATAGCTTCATATAAGGCACTTGTAGAAACAAAACAAAGTGCCTGCTTTCCTGGCACACCTTTGTCAGCCTTAAAAAAACAAGCGATTAGAAAGTTTTCAGACAATTCTCTGGCCTTGTGTATGTGTGTGTGGGAGGAAGGGGTTAAGTTGGGATATGGGTGGTAAGCAGGGGAGATCTGAAAGCCAAACCTGGCTTTGATTTGAATTTGATAAATGGCACCTATCTTTATAATAAAGTATCAAAGATGAATCACGTCTGCTCTGTGACAATGTGGTAACAGATTCACCATCCCCTACCCTGCTTCCTTTTCTGCTTCCCCCTTCCCACACGAGAGCCTGAGTTTGGCTGTATAGCTGGCTAGTTGAGAATTCCTCTGGTACCAGCTGAAAGGAATCCTCACCCAGGAAGCAAATAACATAGCTGACTTCTGTGCTCCCTTTCTCCAACTCTGGCATGCTGGGATCAGCAAGGCATAGCTGGACCACAGCAGCACTAGAGCAGCAATTATCAGCTTGCAAGTGATCTTTCTCTGAAGCCAGGACTGGAGCTGCATGGGGCAGAAAATCACTAAGGAATCATCCTCTTGTACAGGAATCAGTATTTGACATATAGAGGGCAATCAGCTGCTGTAATTGAAGTTGGGAAGATCCTGAAGATATTCTGCTTTCCCTTTGGCTACACTGGATAAAGGGATAGTCAAGACTGCCAAGCGCTAAGACACTTGAGACAATCTTAGTCCTAATTCTAAGACTGTCCAATAGCAATTGTAACACACAAATGATTCATACACATATTCAGAATCACTTTCTACACATCCTCTAAGTGGAGCACATGCTGTTTTAATGTTTGAGTTTGATACATACTAAGCACGGTAATTACATGTATGCAATACACATACTTCCATTGCCGTAGTCTCTGGTCCAAAGTTAGGTCTGAAACTTTAAAAGACTGTTGCTTAGACGGATTTATTCCATCCTGCAGAATTTGACTGGAAAAGCAAGTTTCACACCCATTTGTAAGAAAAAAAAAAATGCATCCTCCTCTTATAAACATCCTGATCTGTTACTAATTACTCTTTCTTGGTGAAAAATCCTATTTAAATTATTCCTTTTACTGGATTAACAAAAGCTCATGTGCTTTGTGCGTCCTTAGCCATGACCAGGAATGCTTACTCACATAGGCTTATTGGGGTTGAGAGACGGCTGCTATAATGGCTTTAACTCAAAATCTGACTGCCTTCTGGGTTTATAGACTGGCTGCTTTGTTACAATATGGGGCCATGTTTCTACTTAAATGTAACCATCCAGAAGAAACTTCCATATATAACAAGCAGATGCTCCAGTTTTCAGTGCCAAAAAATGGCTGCTTATTGATACTTCTTAGACTCACTTGCGCTCGTGGGCGTCTGGTCTGCTAGGTGGGGGAAGGAATTGCCTTTCCAAACTGCCAGCCTGGCCCCGCCCACACTCTGCCCTCAGAATGCCTACGGTAGGCGTACTTTGGGGTGGAATGTTGCTGCCCCCAAGTGCCTATCCACCCCATGCACTGGGGACGGGGAGGCTGCAGCCGTGCACTGCCCCACCTCTCCATGATGGTTAGGAAGCAGGGCTTGGGCAGAAGGAGCTGGGCTGGAGGTAGAGGTGGAGGCTTGCCCCCTCCATCCCTACTTTCACCCATGACCCATGCATGCATTTCAGTTTTAAATGGTACAGAATTTGGGCAGGTACTCATCTTCTTTCTTGATTGGTTCATCATACTGTGCTTATTTTAACAAATTAGTGACAGTGGGTGATAAAATGGTCTCATTACTAATAATTAATACCATAACTCTTTCGTTGCTTATTGGCAGAACAAAACTACCAATTCATATTGTGCCAGTGGAGAGTTGTTAATTGTAATAGAACAGTTAGAAATATGATTGGTATCTGGCAGCAGTCGCGATGCACAATTAATTGGTGTACTTTTTCAGAACCCCTTTGTTATATATGTCATGGGTACTTGAAGAACATAAAGAGTGAATGTATGACTCAACTGAAATGATTACTACATGTAAATCTTGCCTAACAAAAGTAGGAAAGCCATGAAACATTTTTGTAACTACAATGCTGCATTTTTAAAGCTATACAAGCCTTGATCCAACAAAATACTCTAAACATAGGCAATGGAATTACTCAGTTGCTTAAAGGTAAGCACATGCTTAGGTGCCTTGCTGGATTGGGGCATCTCTTTTTCTTGTAATGCACTATAAAGGTCACTGATATAAAAGTGAAAGACCACTCAGGTGAAATGGGATGGTGAAAGTGGTATTTTGGAAGTGAGAGAAGAAAAAGAGGACCCACAACCTCACCGGACTTTGGGGTGGCAGTGGGGGTGAGTTGTTGAAACCAGCCGGACAGGTTGTGGGACAGGGAAGGGCATCTTTCTGTCTAATACCCATTGATAACAGAGAACTTTTAGTTTGCTACAAAGAAACCTAGTCTTCATGAGGGATACAGTGATCTCAAATTGGTCAGTTATAGCAAGAATGTAAATTTAACAAGTAACTGAACTATTTGAGTACCTGGTCAGCTCATGTCTGATTTGATTACCTCAGAAAATGTTCAGATGTGCATTAGTATGCAGTGAGAGGGAGTGCTATTGTTTTATAAAGCTGTACCAAAGTTGTCCTGCCAGATTTTATGAAAGTATCACTTCACATAATGGGTGGAGTTTTGTTTGCTCGTCTTTTATTTATAGCTAAAATGTTAATGTATTTTTGTTTCACCAGCAGAGAACACACTCATCCATCCAATATATTGTTTTCAGCACACAATTGTTTTAAATGTGGCTTCATAATGGAGATTCCTCTTGTTCTGATGAATCTCCTGCTGTCAGGACAGAGCCTTTGGCAAGGTGTTTTTTGTCTTTTGATTAATTATCAAGCAGGGCAAAAGTCTCACTTCTCCAGAGCTTCCCTTCATAAATCATCATTCCTTCTTCACAGTTAAATCATTGCAAAGTCATTAGTATTGGCAGTAGAGCTGTAGCATCTTGGAAAATTGGTTCTCTCATCCCCAAACTCAGCATCCTCACTCATTATCCTGCTAACCTTAAAATTGTATGATATTCAGTTCTTCTGAAATTCTATAGTGCAGTTAATCCAAAGATTGTGAATAACTTCAGAAACTCTCATGAACTGACCCTCTCAAGGGGAGGATTCATAGGTGATGATTAACATTTTATGGGTGAAGAAACTGAGGCAGAGAGGGGTTACATCATTTAAGACAACTTAAAAAAAGAGTAGTCCTGTAGCACCTCAGAGACTAATAAAAATGTACAGTATCATGAGCTTTCATGGGCAAAACCCACTTCTTCAGATGAGTAGAGCAAGAGGCACAGAAAGGCAGCACAGAAATCCTAACATATAAAGCAGAAAAAGAGGGGAGAGGGAGAGGAGGAAAACCCCCTATTAATTATAGTGCCCATGCTAAATGAGGCTAATAGAGTGGGCCTCTAGTGTTTGATACTTAGTTTTTTATGTCATTTGGGTGTAGAATATAATGGCCCATCCAGTTAATGTCTTTGTATAATTCCTGGGTAAATGTGTCCAATCTTCAGGGTACGTCTAGACCAGGCATGTCAAACTGGCATTTGAAGGGCTGCATGTGGTCCAATATAAATTTTTTGTGGCCCACCAGAACATTTTTATAAAAGAATGAAGTGCGGCCCACTGGCCGCTCAGAGCATGTGGCCAAGTGCCTGCTCACAGCTAACCGGGCCACTCTGCGCCGCAGCAACTGCTCACAGCCGTCCGAGCTACTCTGCACACACACTCACGGCCAGGTGGGCGCTCTGCGCTGGGCTCTCCAGCAGGCGCTGTCAGCTGGCCACTGTGCTCACACTGCCTCAGCGCCTCAGGTGGCAATGTTGACTCTGGGACCCAGGTATTAGGTTAGGAGGGGCTAGGAGAGCCTGGCTCTGGGGCAGGGGGAAGGTATTAGGTTGGGGGGGCCTGGCATTGGGGGAAGAGGGAGGCATTAGGTGGGGGAGGCCTTGCTCTGTGGGAGTGAAGAGGGATTAAGTTAGAACAGGGGTATGGGAGTGCCTGGCTCTGGGGGAGAGGAAGAGGAGTTATTTTGTTTATGTTTTGTTTATTTATTTATTCCCAAATAAATTAAAAAATGTATATTAATTTTATTTCAATAAATATGTCAATTTTTTGCAATTGCATGAATAATTATATCTTTATGTAAAATCTCAAACTTACAAAGTATCCGAAATTTTCACAGAAGCCTGTTCTATTTGATTAACCACGGTCTAGACTTGTTTTTATTTCAACAAAACAAGTTATGTATCCTATACAAAATTTAAAAGTACCTTAAATTTATATTTCAATTAAAAATATGTAAATTTAATTTAAAAATGATTTAATATGAGCAAATAACAATTTTACACAACAAATTATTGTAATATTATAAAATATACCTAAAACATAATCTATAATAATAAATAACTATGATTTTCCAACAAAGTACATTTTCTTTGGTGGCCCTAGGGTTGCCAGGTATCCAGTATTGGTGCCTTCTGCCTGGCACCTAAAATGCTTTGGGTTTTTTTTGCTCGACAAACCATCTGGGAACCCTCAGTGGCCCTGAAAGCTAACAGTTTTTGTTTGTGCGGCCTTCAGTAGGCTTCGAGTTTGACATGCCTGGTCTAGACTACAGAGATTTTCTGGCGTACCAGAGGTATCCCAGGAAAGCTCTGCTACATCCAAGCAACATGTCTGCTTTTCTGAAAAAATTTTCAAAAAAGCAGATATGTTTTTTCGGCATCCCTGTAAACCTCGTTTTACAAGGAAGACGTGATGTTCTGAAAGAGGGTTTTCCCCCCAAATTTGGACTTGGGTAGATGGGCCAAATGTTGGAAAAACCTCTTTCAGAAGAAAAGTGGAAAATGATACGAAAATTTTGGTTTGTAATTTGCGTATCTTTTTCTGACTTTTCTTTGTAGTGTAGACACATCCTCAGTCTCTCTCTAATTGGTTCCTGAAATCACTCTGCAAGAGAATGGTCACTTTTAGATCCATTAATGAGTACCCAGGCAGGTTAAAATGTTGCCCAACAGGTTTCTGTGTGTGCCCATTTTGAATATCTGATTTGTGCGTCCATTTATTCTTTGTCATAGAGACTGTCCAGTTTGGCCAGTATGCATAGCAGAAGGTTATTGCTGACTCTTGACGGCATATATTACATTAGAGGATGTGCAGTTGTATGAGCCTTTGAGGTGGTAGCTTATGTGGATAAAGCCTGCGATAGTGTCACTTGTATAGATATGTGGACAGAATTGGCACTGGAGTTTATTGCCAAAGATAGGTTCCTGGATGAGTATGATGGAGGTGTGTTTACTAGAAATAATTTGTTTGATATAGGGTTGTCTGTAGGAGAGGATTGGTCTGTCTCCTAAAGCCTGTGAGAATGAGGGGTCGTGTGATGAGTCTTGGATGGAAGCTAGAGGCATGTAGGTAAGTATAATGGTTGGTAGGTTTCCAGTATAAGGTGGTGGAAATGTGGCTGTCATGTAATTGTACTGTAATGTCAAGGAAATGGATCTCTTGTGTGGACTGGTCCAGGCAAAGTTGTTGGTGGAGTGGAAGTCACTGAAATCCCCTGGAATTCTTTAAGGGTCTCCTTCCCATAAATCCCGTGGGATGAAGATGTCAGTGTAGCATAAAGTAGAATAAGGGTGCTAGGGGGGGAGAGCTGAGGAAATGTTGTTCGAGGTCAGTCATAAAGACCCATCTTGGTGCCCATAGCTGTGCTACTCTGAAGATATAAATTATTCCCAAATTGAGGATAAAGGTGAGGACAAAGTCACAGAGCCCAGCCACCAGGTGTGCAGTGGTGTCATCAGGGATAGTGTTCTTGACAGCTACTAATCCATCATCCTGTGGAATGTTGGTATAAAGAGCTTCTACATCCATGGTGGCAAGACTGGTGTTTTCAGGAAGGTTACTAGTGTTCTGTAGTTTCCTCAGGAGATCAGTGGTGTCTGGAAGATAGGTAGGAGTGCTGGCAGCATAGGGTCTGAGGAGAGAGTCAACATAAAAGGATAATCCTGCTGTAAGTGTGCCAATGCCGGAGATGATGGGACATCCAGGTTTGTGGATCTTGAGTAGCAGAAAATTCCTAGTCAGGGATTTGGGGAGGTGTTTCTATAGACTGGTACTGAGTTGTAACGGGGAGTTTCATGAGAAGATGGTGTAGTTTCTTTTGGTATTCTTTAGTGGGATCAGAGGAGAGAACCCATAGAAACTGGTGTTGGTGAGTCTTCTGGCAGCCCCCTGTTCGTAATCTGTTCTGTGCATGATGACTGCAGTGCCCCCTTTGTCAGCCTCTTTGATTATAATGTTGGAATTATTTTTGAGGCTGTGTATACTATTGTGTTCTGCATGGCTGAGGTTATATGTCACATGTTTGTTAACAATATCCGCCCGTGCATGTTTGCAGAAGGAATCGATGTAGAGGTGGACCCGTCAGGAGGGGTCCACATGGAGGCCTTCCTTTTGTGGGCTTGGCAGGGGGGATCCTGAGGGTCAGTGTGCTGTTCAGTGTGTTGTTGGAAATATTCCTTTAGAGAGAGGTGGCAAAAATAGGCTTCCAGATCACCACAAAATTGAATCATATTTGTGGGAGTGGTGGGGCAGAAGCAGTTATCCTTGAAGCAGTTATCCAGATGACTGGCTTTCTTGTGCTTTTTCTCTCCTTTCTTCACCCCACTTTCCCCTAGATTTAAAACACCTAAACAATATATTAGCCACCAGTTCCTATGAACTCTTAACGGCAGTAGCTCTGGGAAGGGCACACTTTGATTGGCTGCCACTATGACGCCACCTTCTGGTGTTAGTATAAAACATTCCAATCTCGTGGTGCCCAACATTCCACTGCATAAGGTAGATTGTAAGTAGGAGCACAGGTTTGGTTGATAAAATGCCTGTTCATCAGTTACCAGAGCTTTTAAAAAAAATAGTAAATTTGACCCCAATTGCATTTTTGAGGCATCAGAATGATTGGTGAATTTGAAACAAATTTGATAAATAGTTCCAACAGAATAAAAAATTGATTTTAACTAAAAATCTGTCTGGTTTGTTCTATGCTAAGGATTAAAAGACTTGTCATAAGTACCTCCTCATTGATGTACTCATGACAAATCAAAAACCGCTCTCATGGATACTGGGTCTTCATATCTGAGTTGATCATGTAAGCAACAAGTACAATGCTAATACCGTTCCCAAAACTATGTCTAGGAAAACTGAGGACTCCAGACATTGCTAGAGTTGCCTCATGTTAACTTTATCAATCCCCTAAAAAAACAGATGCAGAGACTTGTAACATGGAAACCTAAGATCTGGGATAGGGCAAAGAGCCCTTTAGCTTGCACTTTTACCTCTTTCATAAATTACAACATTTGTTATTTACCCCATGCCAGGAATAAAGTGCCTTAGTTTGAAATACCTGTTTGGAAATGTAGGTAACTTCCCATTGGCACAGAGCTATGGTTTTCAACCTGTGATTCATGGACCCCTGGTGGTCTGCAGACTATGTCTAAGGGGTCTCCAAACGTTGTTATTATCATACGTATAAACCAAGATAAAATGATACCAATAGGACAGTTTTGGTGATCAAGAATCTCTCGATAGGATCATTGGAACATAATTTGTCTGAGAGAAAAGGAAAATTGGTGGATCTCTCCTTAAAGTTCTATGAACTTCAGAATTCAGATTAATTTATTTGGGGCAGAGAGTTTGTCTTTTATGTCTATAGCGTGCCAGGGACACTTATGCTCCTGCATAAATAACAAAATATTTTGGGGTATGTTATATTTCTATTATCTTATAACTCTCTGCAATGAAATTGAGGGTTCGTTGAGCCAGTCGCACTTTCGGGATACTTCCATGTATTTTAACAAGACCGTTATTTCAAAATAGTTTTCATCTCTGTAAACCTAGACAGTGCCAAATTTTGAAATAAGCTATTTTGAAATACACTCGAAATAAGCTATGCAATTTGCATAGCTCAAATTACATAGTTTATTTCGAGCTATGGGTGCAGTGTAGATGCAGCCTGAGGATGTGTCTTGACAGAGGTGCTGTAACAGCTCACTTCCGGTATCCCAAAATAGCATTTTCTGCGTCTTCACGCAACACCTATTATTTCAAAATAGCTTTTGAAATAATGGGCATGCTGTTCTGATGTCCCTGTAAACCTCGTTCCATGAGGATTAAAGGATGTTTCATAATAGCTCTCTATTTTGAAATTAATTTGAAATAAGTTGTGCAATTTGCATTGCTCAAATTGTATAGCATATTTTGAGCTAAGGGTGCAGTGAAGATGCACCCTGAGAGAGAAAGTCATGACTGAATTATTTGGAGCAAAGGATATAAAGTGCATAAAATGGGTCTCCAGAGTTTTTTTTGGGGGGGGGGAGGTCTAATATTACATATAAAATCACTTTTAATTAATTGAGATAAGCAGTATTTGTTAGGAAGCATGCATGATACACATTCAGATGTACCAAGGGGTCAGTGATTAATTGATAACCTTGGGAAAAAAACATTGCTGAAATGTCTATTTGAAAGTAGACTGATTGAAACATAATTTGCTAAGCTTTCAGAGTAAAAATGTAATAAGTTGATAACTTTTCCAAATGAAACCATGTTCCACAATTTGGTGTATAGTTTGATATATCAATTTTGTGTTAGTTAGCTAGCGAGGCACAATAGAAGACTTTGTCATGTAGACAGTAAGAGCTGAGAAAAATAGTCTCAAAATAAAACAGCACAGCTGAGTTAAAAACAGTTATTTTACAGCACATCTTGTTGATGCTTTTCTGGAGGACTTTTTGACCTTGAGGTAGGAGTGTGGGTTGGGGGAAAAGGGAAATATACAGAATATGTCTTCTAATTAGCCACTTTATACTAGCTTTTCTGCTTATTTTTCTTTTTAAATGTACTTCACCAAGAGGTTGCCTCAGGCATTCAAACATAGACTCTTGTTGGCTTACTATCCTATTTAGGGAATCAATATTTCTCAAGAACAGTCTCATAATAATGTAGCTTGCTGATGGCTTTGTAGAGGAGTCTATGGCCCTGATTATTCCAAAAGTTTTAAAACAGATTAATGCATTTTTCTAATGTTGGGAGTGCTAAGGAAACTTGTAAAATACATAACCTTGTGCAGAAAATCTTATTTCACTACTCATATATTCCTTTACTGGGTAGTTGAAGAGGCTTTAAAACATTTCTTTTTACATGGTACATGGAAAGTGCACAGTTTAAAGGTTCTGCTCCTTTATCAGATTATCTGTTAAGTGACTTATGTGCAATTCTCAGAATTCTTGTCTGCATGATGGAAAGCTGGCTAAGGATTCCTTTTACTCTTTATCCTAGTATATAAAGTGTGACACTAGCCTTCTCCACAGCTTTTTTAACTGAAGTTGATCATGTAGGTCACAGCTCTCAAGGCTTGCTCTGGAATGCTGTTTTCTTCATGTGTGCGGATAAGGCAAAGAATGTGATGTCAAAATTATTAAAGACATTCTAATGCACGCGCTTAAAAAGAATGACCTTGACAACTAAATAGAATTAAATTGCGTGCATGTAAATTTTCAATATGGTGAAACCAATTGAAATTCAATATGGTGAAATTCAATATGGTGGAACACTCTCTCTCAAAACTCAAATGCAAATGAAAATCAAACAAAAATATTGGGCTCCTGCCACTTGCTGCTGTTACATGAATAAACCAAAGTAAACAATCATTTGGTTCCTTCCGCCTGTTCAGGTATCATGTAATTATTCTCTTAGTTTCCTTAAAAAAACACAAATATCCAGTGGGACCAATATCCTCACTGGGCTTCCGGGCAAGGGAGGGAGGGCCCTGCACTGCATCCCCAGAAGGGGTGGGGCTTCAGGCAGAAGGGCCAGGACTGGGGCCAAGCAGCCCTTATCACTGTTTGGAGAGCCCTCAGTGCTGCTTAGAATATGCCATGTGGCACTCCGGTAGCGATTTAAAGGGCCTGGGGCTTGGGCTGCCACTGATGCCACAGTAGCAGCGGGCAGAAGCTGGCAGCTCTGGTCCCTTTTGTATCGCTAGGCTCCAGCACAATTTCTCCCTTTGCCCCGCTCCCCACTCCACTGGTGGGCCTGCAAAAATATCTTTTGTAACACAAATGCATAGAGCCGTTCAAAACTAAGGACACTTTATCCCCATGAAATCTTGTAAGGAAAAAGAGTTTCCATTCTCTTATGCTTCTGATATTGAGCTTGGCCATGACATTGAAGTACAGTGAATATATTTAATTGATATGGAATGCCACATTTGCATGACATTTCACCCTTCCATGAAGCTTAGAGCTGTAAAGAAAATGGTGTATCATCCATTAGCCATTCAAATGCAGTTTCATTTGAGAGGAGGAGAGAAATGAAGATGCTGCATACTAAGGGCTTAGGACTCCTGTCTTATTCAGTGCACAGGATGAAACACAGAGGAGGTTGTGTACATATTAGCTTGGATGAGTAACAGTGGCAGAAAGGAAAGAAAGAGACCTTGGAGTCATTGTGGCTAGTTCGCTGAAAACATGCACACAATGTGCAGTGGCAGTCAAAAAAGTGAATAGAATGTTGGGAATCATTAAGAAAGGGACGGAGCGTAAGACAGAAAATATCATATTGCCTCTAAACAAATCCATGGTACTCCCACATCTTGAATACTGCATGCAGATGTGGTCCCTCCCCCTGCCACCATCTCAAAAAAAATACATTGGAATTGGAAAAGGGAAACAAAATTGATGAGGGATATGGAACTGTTTCTGTACGAGGAAAGATTAATAAGATGGGGACTTTTCAACTTGGAAAAGAGACAACTAACGGGGTGGGGGATGATTGAGGTCTAGAAAACCATGACGGGTGTAGAGAAAGTAAATAAGGAAGTGCTATTTTCTTCTCATAACACCAGAACTAGGGAGTCACCAAATGAAATTAATAGGCTACAGATTTAAAACAAAAGGAAGTACTTTGCACACAACAACCAGTAATCCTGTGGAACTCCTTGCCAGAGGATATTGTGAAGACCAGGACTTTAAAAGGGTTAAAAAAAAGAACTAGATAAATTCTTGGGGGATAGGTCCATCAATGACTATGAGCCAGGATGTGCAGGGATGATGTCCCTAGCCTCTATCTGCCAGAAGTTGGGAATAAGTGACACTTAATGGTTACTTGTTCTGTTCATTCCCTCTGAGGTACCTGGCAGTGGCTACCGTCAGAAGATGGGATACTGGGCTAGATGGAACTTTGGTCTGACCCAGTGTGGCTGTTCTTATGTTCTTAATGTGATGGGACTCTTATAGCAAACATAGACATGTTGGATTTGTGGTGGGCAACCATGAGTAAATCTAAAACAACAACAAAAACCCTTTTGTCTTAAACTCATTAACATTGCTAAATGATGCGTGTACTTACCTCTAGCATATCATTTACAAAATTGAAGCAAGGTAATGAACAGTTAATGATATGATAACTCTTACATTGCCTACATAAAAAACACATGACATTTTATCAAATGTAAGAAAGTTATCTTTCTTTATGCAACTTTAACTTTGTCTCAGAACAAATACTTTCCTTAAGAAACTGCCAAATATAATTACAATTCAAAACTAAAACTGACAGGAAATTTTCTGACAATATTTTTTGGAAAACAAGACAATGGAAAATGTTGTTTTTATCAAAATTGATATGTTTTGTAGGAACATGTTGATTTGAGTAAATTTCACGTTAAGGAAAAAAAAGCTGAATGGAGTGTTCTGATAAGGCTGAAAAGTCCACTTTTATTTTTTTCCTGAGTGGACTGTTTTAATTTCCCATTTTGAAATGACTTCATTTCAAGTTCTTGGCACAATGCCTGTCAAGTTGGGCCCATTTTGGTTATTTGGCTCCCATACTTTCACAGTCCTTCTAAAGTCACAAGGTGAACACAATTTGTCCTTATTTTTAATTTAATTTACAAAAAGCCAAAATCAGAACAAAACAGTTTTGTCAGAATTAATTTTTTTCTGGAATTTTGTTATGTGGGGAAATTTTACATCTTTTCATTCTTGGGCTATTTTGGAATAGATTTGTTTTTTAAATTACAGGGTAGCTGTACTCAGAACCCTTCTGGAAAGAGGCATATATTATATTCATACAGCTTAATGATGAATGTTGCTTAAAAGAGAACCCACATACGCAGAATTTGTTTTACCATAAACCAGTTCTATACACTTCTCCTTAATTTCCTATTTCCTATTTATTTAATTACACATGTATTCATATAAACCATTAATTTATCAGAACCATTGCCAATTAATATATTTAACTGATATTTTCCATTTTAACATATCCTGAAAAAGTACATTTAGTAATCAAATGATAAAAATAACACAATACAGGTTGAACCTTTGTTAACCAGGACTCCCCAGTCCAGCAACATCCGTGGTCTGGCAGGACCAAGGATGGTCCAAGACCAGAGAGTCCGGGTGGAAGGCTGAAGGTGGGTTCTCCAGAGCTGGGTTGCCTGGAGCACAACAGCTGGGCTTCTAGGTACAACCCAATAGGGCTGCTCGGCAGGGCTAGGAGCCCAGCATGTCCAGGAGCCCAGTGTGCTGCAGTGGGGCTGCCCGGCATGTTCTAGAGTCTGGTGTGCAGGGAGCTGGGCTGTCTGGCTTTGTCGGGAAGGGGTGGGGACTGGCAGGACAGTGGGTCTGGAAGGGGAAGGGAGTGGCCAGGAGGCCTGCAGCTGGTCCAGGGTTTGAGGGCCGGTATCAGGAGGGCCAGATATGACCTCTGCTGGTCTGGGAAATCCCTCCTCTGGGACTAGTTGGGTCCCAAGGGTGCTGGACCAGGGAGGTCCAACCTGTTTCTCAATGGCTTATAGTTAGAAAGACTGTATTATGGTGGTTTATGCATGCCTTGGTACTTAGTAAGAAGGAATGTGTTTACTATATGGAAAAGATTTATAATGCTTTAGCTTTCCTCTCCTTTGTGTCTGAGTGTTAGGCTTTGTGTTTGGCTTTTGTAAAGGTGACTGTGTGTGAGAGAATCATAGAATACTAGGACTGGAGGGGACATTGAGAGGTCATCGAGTCCAGTCCCCTGCCCTCATTGCAGGACCCAGTACTGTTTAGACCATCCCTGATAGACATTTATCTAACTTACCCGTAAATATCTCCAGAGATGGAGATTCCACAATCTCCCTGGGCAATTTATTCCAGCGTTTAACCACCCTGACAATTAGGAACTTTTTCCTAATGTGCAACCTAAACCTCCCTTGCTGCAGTTTAATCCCATTGCTTCTTGTTCTATCCTCAGAGGCCAGGAAGAACATTTTTTCTCCCTCCTCCTTGTGACACCCTTTGTAGATACCTGAAAACCGCTATCATGTCCCCTCTCAGTCTTCTTTTTTCCAAACTAAACAAGCCCAATTCTTTCAGCCTTCCCTCAAAGGTCATGTTCTCTAAACCTTTAATCATTCCTGTTGCTCTTCTCTGGACCTTCTCTAATTTCTTCACATCTTTCTTGAAATGTGGTGCCCAGAACTGGACACAATACTTCAACTGAGGACTAATCAGCACAGAGTAGAGCGGAAGAATGATTTTTCGTGTCTTGTTCACAACACACTTGTTAATGCATTCTAGAATCACATTTGCTTTTTTTGCAACAGCGTCACACTGTTGATTCATATTTAGCTTGTGGTCCACTATGACCCCTAGATCCCTTTCTGCTGTACTCCTTCCTAGATAGTCACTTCCCATTCTGTATGTGTGAAACTGATTTTTCCTTCCTAAGTGGAGCACTTTGCATTTGTCCTTGTGTTTACCTCAGACCATTTCTCCAATTTGTCCCGATCATTTTGAATTATGACCCTATCCTCCAAAGGAGCTGCAACCCCTCTCAGCTTGGTATCATCTGCAAACTTAATAAGCGTACTCTCTATGCCGATATCTAAATACCGTATATACTCGAGTATAAGTCGACCCGAATATAAGCCGAGGCACCTAATTTTACCCCAAAAAACTGGGAAAAAGTATTGACCCGAGTATAAGCCTAGGGTAGGAAATGAGGCAGCCTAGGGTAGGAAATGAGTCGGGGCGAAAGCTGCTCCGGTGCCCCTGGTCTGCTGGAGACCGTCTCCAGCAGACCAGGGGCACCGGGCGGGTTCCCGCGCTTCTGAGGCTTTGCCAGAGCAAAGCCTCAGAGGCGCGGGACCCCCTGTGGCTGCGGCTTCAGTCCGGGAGCCTGTGGTCTGCTGGGGACGGTCCCCAGCAGACCACAGGCTCCCGGACTGAAGCCGCAGTCGTGGGGGGGGGGGGGGGGTCCCGCGCCTCTGCGGCTTTGCCCGCCTCAGTTCTCGAGATGCTGACTCGAGTATAAGCCGAGGGGGGCATTTTTCAGCACAAAAACTGTGCTGAAAAACTCGGCTTATACTCGAGTATATACGGTAGTTGATGAAGATATTGAACAGAACTGGTCCCAAAACAGACCCCTGGGGTGTGTTTGTACCAAATAGTGAATTACATTTTATACTATAAACTCTCTTTTGTTAGTAAGACCTCCATTATGTGCCATGTATTGGTTGTGAGAGGGCACTATTGAAACACTTGCTCTCGCCAGTCCTTGACTAGTGTTGGATGGTGGAGAGGTGACATTCTGACCTGATGACAGAGGTGTCAGGACAAATATGAGTGTATATCATTGCAACTCCATGTCTGAATGGGACAATGACTCCATGCAGCAGGTTGCAAGTGCCAATCAAATTTGGCCTGGCCACCCTTCCATTATGGCGGGAAGTTGGCCATGACAAAATTGAGTAAGCAGTAACAAGCTACTGCAAAGGATTGCACAATACCACTCAAATGCAGTCTGTTTTGATTGCTAAGTGCCTCCTCCTCCTTTTTGCATTCTTTCCTGTGCAATTGAGGTGAATGCATGATTAACATTGCCTAAGACAAGCCTACTATATTTCAGTCAGCTACTATGTGCTGGGAATGTGCTTGTTGCTTCGTTCAAGGATTATCACTGAGAAGCCATCATAGAGCAATCAGATTTGATCTTCTCAACTCTTGTTTCAGTCCCATGGCGAATGAATTTTCTACATGGGGCTGACTGCATGGGTGTTAGATTTCAGCCTATCAACTGGTGTGCAAGGAAAAGGGAGAGAGGATATATAGAAAGGGGCCTCCTTCTCTGAGCAAGGAAGGGCAGACCATTATTGCACGTAAGTAGGAATGGCTGGAAAGTGGGAGAGATGGCAGGATGGAGTCTGCTAAGCTTGAAAAACAGACAGTCCTCAGACTGGCAGACCAGGGGAGGTACGATGTAGGAAATGTTGTAAGTTTGTGAAATTCTGTAACTGTCTAGTGCTTTTAAAGACTAAAGTGACTGTGATTAGGAAATTCCTTTGCTAACTTCATTGCCATGTTGTCCCTGAAAGGGATAAATTAGGACCTAGGGTGCCCAAAGCTAGGTGGACTGCTGAGGGAGAGCGTGTAAATGATTAGGGAGCTCTGGGAATCTAAAGCATTGGTTTCAGGCACTTGACACAGGACAACACAGTCCATGTGCCTCCTTGGAAGAGCCCTTTACTGGAACATACCTTAGAATTACAGATGTAGAAAGGCCCTATCCAGACACAGTTAGCTTAGAAGCATGTGAGACCCAGGGACTGGGTGTACTTCTGACAGACTGGTGTCCCACATAGAACCATAGAATCATGGAACACTAGAACTGGAAGGGACCTCGAGAGATCATCAAGTCCAGTTCCCTGCCCTCATGCCAGGACCAAGTAACTCTAGATCAACCCCGACAGGTGTCTGTCCAGTGGTCACCAACCAGTAGATTGGGATCTACTAGTGGATCTTGGAGCCTCTGACAGGCGATTCTGACTGGTTTGGGCAAGAGTTTATCAAATGTCAGTACTTCAGCTGCTGCTCCCCCTAATGCTGCACGCCTCCTGCCCTTTGCCTTGGAGCTGCCTCTCCCCACCCCCGGGAGCCTCTTGCTTACTGTGCAGGATAGGGGAGGGAGAAGAGGGGCACTGATGTGAAGGTGCCCCCTCTCTTACCCTCTATACTTTCTCCACAAAGAAGAGTGGGGGCACAACAGGACTTGTGATGGAGTTTGCTGTCTGCTTTTGGGAGTGGAGCAGGGCCAGGGCAAGGGTGAACATGCCTTAGCCCCACTGCACCACCACCCAGGAGCCACCTGAGGTAAGCAGTGTCCAGTCAGAGCCCACATCCTGAAACCCTACCCCAGTCATGAATCCCCTTCTGCACCCCAAGCCCCTGCCCTAACCCCGAGCACCCCTGCATCCAAACACCCTCCCAGAGCCTGCACCTAGAACCCCCTCCGGCACCCCAACTGCCTGCCCCAAGAGCAGCTCAGAGGCCCTCTCACATTCCAAATCCCTTAATCCAAGACCACAGCCAGCACCCCAACCCTCTGCCCCAGACTAGTGAAAGTGAGGGAGGATGGGGGAGGGAGGGAGGACAGAGTAAGCAGGGCTGAGGCCTCGGAGAAGGGGCACAAAGGAGGCAGAGCAAGGGTATCTGGGTCTGAGGTAGATCTTGGATTTCACCTAAATTCAAAAAGGGATCTCGTGCTTAAAAGGTTGACCATTAATCTAACCTGCTCTTAAATATCTCCAGTGATAGAGATTCCACGACCTCCCTAGGCAATTTATTCCAGTGTTTAACCATCATGATAGGAATTTTTTCCTAATATCCAACCTAAACCTCCCTTGCTACAGTTAAAGCCCATTGCTTCTTGTCCTAGCATCAGAGGCCAAAGAGAACAATTTTTCTCCCTCCTCCTTGTAACACCTTTTTAGGTACTTGAAAACTGCTATCATGTTCCCTCTCAGTCTTCTCTTTTCTAAACTAAACAAGCCCAGTTCTTTTAGTCTTTCCTCATAGGTCACATTCTCTAGATCTTTAATTCTTTTTGTTGCTCTTCTCGGGATCCTCTCCATTTTCTCCACATCTTTCTTGAATATAGAAAAGGTCTGGGTCAAGATAGTGGTGGTGGTTCATTATTGCGACAGCACCAACTATGTCCTAATCAGAGATATGGCCTCATTGTACAAGATGCTGTACATATAGGAAGGCGAGCATAATCCCTGAACCAAAGAGTTTACAATCTAATACAAAACTAAATTTAACAAGTGAACAGGGGTCTGAGGAGGAGCAGGGAGCAGTATGGTAACAATAAGTATGGTTGGCAGGGAGCAGTATGGTAACAATCACACCATTACATGGGCTACCTATGTGTACAGTTTACTGTCAGGGACAGGATGTGAGCATTTTTAAAATGTATGTTCCAATCCTGTGACTGCTCCCAAAGCTGCAGGAGCAGTAGGAACATGGAGGGCCTTTAAAACCATCCACTGAAGGAGGATGTTCCCCTGTAGTGGCGGGTGGGAGATGAGAATATATGGCTGTCTTTCTGTTTGCTTATCCTTTTCCTGAGGTAGGCTGAAACTATCAGTGTCATTGACTTTAGTAGATAGTTTGTGTGGTTCTTGCAATACAGCCGCATGCGTTGAAAACCAATGGAAGAATTTAGTGGCAAGTTGGTAGATGATGCTAAAAGGAAGAAAAGCAGTCATTTTGGTTTCAGATGCAACATCTCTTGTTGCTTTTGGGCTGGTGAAGAATGGAAATGAGTGGCTACTGAAGCTGTGGGTTGGTGTCTTGGGAGGTCTCACCTGGGTTTGGTTGATGTTGTTACTGCCAGAAGATGTGCTCAATTTGCCTCTAGGGCTGTTGTCTTCTCCTTACCTGCTCCTGCTGTTCATGTCCCTGTATCTTGTGTTCTCAGTGAAAAGCAAATAACATGTTTTGGAGGCCAGGAGAGCAGGTGGAATGACAGCCTTTTGGAGCTAATTGAAAGGAAAGTAGTCTCTTCTTCTCATTGTGTCTTTTAATTTGTTCTCCTCTGGTTGTGTTTATTGGCACTAGTGTCCCACGGTCCCCAGCCCATTTCACATTCTCCTAAGATTCTTCCTCCAGACACAAAAATGTAACTGAGAAAAGCTTCCTCATTACTTCTTATTTCCAGCTCAAGCCATTTCTGAACATAGTAAAATGGAAAGCAATGTATAACATTACTACTGTTGGTGCTAATTTAACTCCTTAAATGCAATGTTTCTCTCCTTCCCTTTCCACTCCCCTGTATCTTTCTTAACTTCTCCCTTCAGTTCCAAGTATCAGAGGGTAGCCGTGTTTGTCTGAATCTGCATAAACAACGAGAAGTCCTGTGGCACCTTATAGACTAACAGATTTATTGGAGCATAAGCTTTCATGGGCAAAGACCCACTTCATCAGATGCATGTACCCTGAGTTCCAAGACCCCTTCAGTTACTTCCCTTCTTCAGCTCTCCTTGGGAATAATGTTTATTGCAGCATACTGTCAGCTTCGTGAATTCAGTGCTCCCAGAATACATCGAGTCAAGTAATGCAGTTGGATTTTTAGAAAAGCTGGATGACTTTGTGAGCAGTGATATTTATAGTTCCAAATACTGTGATGACAAAGGTTTAGGAACCAGGGTAATCAAATTTCCCGTGTCATGGTGGAGGGGTTAGGAAAGAATTCCCCTGTATGCAGCATTGAAGAACTGATGAAGACACTGATTCATGATGATATTTAAACACACAAATCCTTGAGTAGGCCCTTTGACTTCATTGATGATGCTTGTGTGCTTAAGTACCTTGTTGAGTCAGACTCTATGTGCATCATGGAATTTCATCTTTGTTTGAAGCATCAGATAGAGGCCACTTCCAGAAGCAAGATTCTGCATCTGAGGAGACAGTAATCGGATGAGATTAGTAAAAAGTTCATAGAGGTAAAACAATCCAAGGGTCAGGAAAATATCGCAGCAACTGGAAGCCTTTCTGTGATGCAGAAGTCCATTTTTTCTCTTATGACAAAGCAGTTTTGTCAGGGAATCATAATTTTTGTTTAAGGCTAGAGATATGCTCAAGTCAAACAGTTCCTACCCAAACCAAACTTTCTCAAATTACTAGATTCATAGCTTTGGTTCATTTTATTGGTTAAATAAGGGCCACATGTGGATTTAGGATCTGGATCTGAACTTCCACAAAGCTTCAGATGATCAGATTGGGCAGCTTTCGATTTATGGAAAAAACAAAGCAATTCAGTGCAGTTTTTCAGTCAAGAGGCCACTATTGAAAACACTACTTTTAAGTCTGACTTAATGTGTAACATTTCAAACAGCCCTAATGTCAATTTTTGCTTTGTATGTAGCATTCTGCTGACTTACCCATACATTACAATCTGCTTGTGAACAAGCTGCAGGAACCTGCTTCCCCCATCTCAATCCACTGCATATTCTTCACGTTGTGTCTGGAGACTCCAATTTAAGTCAAGATGATGGGAGAAGAAGAAAAGTGAAAGCACATAAATTACTTTTTGACGGTTTCGATTTGTGTATATCTGAGTAAACTTCAACCTTCCTTTGGGGAAAAAAATGAGCTATAAGAATGAGAAGGTTGAGAACTCTGTTTTATTAATGTTTGAAGGATGGGATTCTGTGCTTTTTGGATTAGCATTGCTGTGCTGATAGCCACCCGTGTTGGGATGCAAGAATCAATGCCCAGGACACTGAGGACATGTGGAGATATTACACAGACCGATGTTTGCCGATGTAAACTTTGATGTCTGCCGTTTTTTAATATCATGTATCTGATCCTGTCTCTCATGTGATTGTGAGATTTGGGTTTCTCAGCAACTTTTCAGTGCTCTTTGCTAAGTTTAATTTCTTACTGATGTAGTGATTCAATTTCTTTGTGCATTGAGTTTTATGGAAGTTTGCTCAGGTGAGGTTGATGGGGCGGGATTCACTGTAGGTTTACAGAATTCCTGAACAGTTACAAGCTCTAGTGTAGCAATGGGCAACCTTGGCGAGTGAGTAGGCCACACGAGTGGCCCTCCTTCATCTCAGTGGGACGCAAGATTGTTGTAACCAAGACAGTCTCCTAGGATATGATACTTTTGCTAACTGCACTTGTATACCCTAGAATTTGCAGGATGTTTTTTGTACAGGTTTGTTCCTACTAGTATTATTAAAGTGACACACACATAAAGCAAGGGCACATGAAGTGAGGTACTTGCTGATTGAACTGTAGCAACTCTTTGCTTGGATGAAGAGGGAGCGCATGTCTCTCGCAGTCAATGTTGTGTGCAATCAGCATGCACCTCACTTTATGTGCCCTCGCTTTATGTGTGTGTCACTTTAATAATACCAGTACGGAAAAAACCTATGCGGATGGAGAACAGATGAATCTGACAACCTTGTGTGTGGGCAACCGTAAACAAAACATCTCGTGGGCCACACATAGAATCCCAATGGTCTGCATGAGGCTCGGATGTGGCTGGTTGCCTACCACTGCTCTAGTGCATACTTTGACAGACCTATAATTGAAGGGCTATGTAGTTTACCTTTGACATGTACACTTATTCTCCAATTAAGGCTAAAGAGCCATTAGTGTCATATTCTATTCAATTATATCCAGGATAAATCTAAAAAACATATTGGCATTCCTGGAATTACTTTGCTTTTACACAAATGTCCGTGAGGTCAGAGATTGATCCATCATGATGATTCTCTTATCTCTGTGTACTATTAGATGTTGGAAAAAGATGCAACAGACAGTTTCTCCTTTTCCCTTGACACACTTGTCTGCTCAGGTTCTGTTTTTAGCTGTTGTGGTGCTGTGTGTGGGAGATGTCAGAGGCCTGTGGAATAAGAATTGCTAGTGGTGGCCTTAAATTTCTTTTAACGATGCTACTCTTCAATTGATGAGTATTTATGCAGCTACTGTCTCTAGTGGCTAAGCTAAAACATCAATCCTCAGCTTTCCTGTAACATTTGTGATGTACAAGCAGTGTCACATTGTTAGCTGTTGGAAATCTGTTACTATGGATACTGCCTAGAAAAAGGTCACCTTCAGGAAATTCCTTCTGCTTGCAGAATAACACTGATAATTAAACTTCCTGTAGGAGGGAATAAAGAACACACTTCATTAACAGGGCTATAATTATCTAGGTGGCTTTTGAGGTCTGTTTATTGTAATTAGTATCACATATGTCTACATTTACAGCTATATCACTTAGTTGTTATCTGAAGTAGGAAGGGGTTATATAACTGTAATGTCTTAAGTAATAATATCAATGTAGTGTTTGTCTCTCCCATAGTAAGTTTCTTATTTTTGATTTTACTCAGTAAATATGAGGTATGTGAATAAATTGTTGATTAGTGGGATAACATTTCCTTTTACTTACTAACTGATGCTGCAGTTACATATGGGGAAATTCCCAACTGAAAACGTTGGAAGTCCTTTGTCTCCCTTTCTTTAACAGAGCAGCTGTCAACCTTGTCTAACATGCGTGAGCACTTAAGTTCCCTAGATACTTACAAGAGGGACAACTCTCAGCTGCTACTTATGTGCTTTACGTGTCTGGCAAGACCAGTATTAACTCCACACTTGTGTATTGTATGAAGAGGGAAGTAGAATAAGATTAATTTGTCTGGGTTTTGTGTATGTATGTGTGTGTATTGATGTGCGGTATGAAGATTTGTGTCCTCTTCAGTGTGTCACACCATATCCCCATAAAGTCTGTTCCATTAGCCCTTCAATTGTTTGAGGAACAATGTTTGTGCATCTGAACTATAATTGCAAGGTTATATTTTAATTTGGTAGGTGTGAGCTCACAAACATAGAAGCTGTGTGGGTTCTTGGAACAACACAAAGGCCCACAAAAAAATCACAGTTTCAATAGTCAATCCCATGTAATACATTGCTTTCAGTTTTTTTATTTAGCCTTCTTGCATTTAAATCGGTCACCTAGTGGGAGAAAGATTGTAGTGTGTGCATGAGGGTGGCATGTCAAGGAGATAGAAATTTACAGTGTGTTATCCCCTGACGACACAAATGATTGAGCACAGAAAGGAAAGTGTTTCAACAGGGAAGCACTGCGTAGGCAATACAATGATCACTGCTAATATAATCTCAGGAGAATAAAAGGATTATTTTATCCGAATGCAGCTATTTTTGTCCTTATCTGGTGTCTCTTCAGATTTTTGACTAAATATCCCGGTAGAATCTTCTTGTTCATCCATTGTCTTCTGACCAGTGGCATTAACCAGGAGGCAAACTCATGCATCCTGTTGCTGCTGATAGCATAGCAGGGATCCTGCTTAGTCTTAACCTGCTATCTTTCACTCAGCTGTGATGTTAGATTTCAAAACTTTTCATCCAATGTGTAAAGCTGTGTTTCCCAGGAAACTTGCCACCGCCAGCCAAATCCCTCACTTAAGATCTTTTGGGGGTGAAATTCACTCATATGTAGAGGGCCAGCACCTTGAGCCTGATTAATGCAATCCACATCCCTAGGCACTACAAAACATTAGATGCCTACCATTGCCTTATACACATACATGAAACTGCCCCTGTGCACCTTCCACCTAGTGTGCCATTGTCAGGCAGTCTCCTCTTAGAAGTATCAAGTGTGCCTACTGATATTACAGCAGCCAGGGAGTATGTTTAGGTGGGTGGAGTGGGGCCATTGTGCTCTTCTCTTCTTACCAAGCACAGAATACTCTGCCAGAGTAGTTTGGCGTGGTTCCCAGAGGTGTGTGTCTTGGAGATAACACTCCCTAGAGGTGGGTAGGGTAAGGTCACACCTTACAGCTATTGTTCTCTTCAGGTTTGGGAATGTGCCATTGTCTCTTACCTTGGGACATGTTTTCAAGCTTTGTTTCAGAGTCATGAGGTCTACACACTCCTACTCTTCCAAGATGAAATTTTGATGTGTTCACATAAAGGCAACGGCCTTGGTTTGTGGTTTATGAGATTTTTTTTTGAATTGTTCCTCGTGTTACCCACTGTAGCCTTTTGCAACACACATCACTCAGAATGAACAACTTTTTTGCCCTTGCTTTCTGAGACTAAACAGGTGGTCATGTGCCCCATCCACTTTATCTCTTCCCAAGCAATGTTTGGTGTCAAGGATAACATTACAAAATAGGTAAATTGAAAGGGTGAGCATAGTACTTGATTAGTATTTTTCTTGGTTTTAATTGTGTTGGTAGGATGTTCACTGGACAATACTAACTGTATGTTAACTATTTGTTAGAGGAGCTCTATATTCTCATAATTACCCCATTAATGTCACCTGAAAACCATACAAGACGCTCACCTTGACCACAAAACCCAAAACTTGACTTTGTAGGCAAAACCATTTTGGAGGAAAGAGCAGCCAAGAAAAACCTCTGAAACCTCATATTGGGACCTTTTACCAAAAAATCAAATGACAGAGATTATTATTATTATTTATTATTATAATAAATAAAGTGAATCTTATAAACATAAAATGTTTGGAGGGGCTTTATTTGCCTTCTGGGTTTTTTTGAGCCATTAGCACTCATATTTTTAAGCTTTTATACTCAACTGCAGGGGGCAGAAAAGTGTTATATGGAGGCTGAGAGTTTCACATAATCACATAACTGGAGGAGCTGAAGATTTAAGAAATACACCAGATATCATGAGATTTGCGATAAAATTGTGAGAATTAGTGAACTGAAATACCAGAAGGGACCACTAGATCATTTAGTCTGACTTCTCACAGCCACTGACCATCAAACTGAATCTAGATATGCTTTATTTAGTGTCAAAGACTTCAATTAGACCACTGCATTTCAATCCTTAGAAGACTAAACTATTGGGTACGACAGACACAAAATGGGAGAGACCAAGCTATCACTGATCCCTGTGGTCCCAGCAATGAGAGGAAATTGATTAGCTGAGATATGACCAGATTAATTCCTCAAGTGCTGTTAATTTCTCTTCACAACTCAGTTTGGATGGACTGAAACCCAAAATGCTGCTGTCACCACCTCTCTGTTTCATTCTAGTTCTTCAGAACCCTCCAGCCAAACTAAGGAAGTTAGGAGAATTTCAGAGAAAACTGGCTGTAGTAAGGATTAGTGCTTATATTGGAATTGAAATCATGTCTCTTGGTATGCTAATATTTTCCACACTATATAACTTCTTCTTTGAAAGGACTATACTATAGGAACATAATTTTTTGTGGGAAAATGTAAGGCCAATGCTGTTCAAGTGTTTTTTTGGAGGGGTAGGGGATAACACACCAAAATACATCCTGCTTGGCATTCTTATTTTCAGTATACCTCACTATTGTTTAACTATGTTTTAAAACAGCATATAATTCCTATACTGAAGCCTGTTTTCTCTCAACCATGTTCTGTGACATTTAATTTAAAAACAATCTGAGTATAATTACTTTAGATATTTAAATGTACTCTTTGTAAGATTGAGAACAGATACAAGAAGATTAAGTTAAGTGCTGCTATTGTATTTTCCATTTGGTTGAAACTTTGTTGTGTGCATTATCCCTGTGGGAGCACAATAAATGGAATGGAATTTTCATTTAGTGTGGTGTGATAGACAGCTGGTTCTAAGGTATTTTTTGTATACGATGTATTTAGTTACATTACCTGTAGCTATCGTATTGCTGGGAATAAGTAGTGCTATTTTTGGGATGTGGCGTTTCAAATTGAAATTGCATATGGCAGTGAGCGAAAGGATCATTGGTCAATTGATTTTTATCTTCAGAAAATTCCTCAGCAACAGCAAAGAAAAAAAAGAAAAAAAAAAGATCAAAAGGTGACTGCTAACATGGTCACCCAACTATTTTTTCTTCCCAACCTGTAATGTTATTAGGTGTCAGCAGGTGATATTATATCATGGTTAGTTCAGGGGTTCCCAGAATATTTGCCATCACCAGCCCATTTTAATTAATAATTTTCTTCCAGGATCCCAGAGAGCATGGAGAATGCCATTTGTTTATTCATTGCATCCACACTAGAAATTGCCACTACATCGTCTGCTGATGGTGGGGTGACCCATAGTTTGGAAACCGTCAGTTAGATTTTGGAGATGTGATACTAGTGGTTATTTGTAGGGCCATTCTTTTTTTAAATTAGTGCATATAATCCACACAATGAATTTCTCCTTTGTCTCTTTGTCTGGAAGATATGTCCATACAAACCAACCAAACTTTCTCTGTTGTAAAAAACATTACACAACATGTATGGAAAAAATCCAAATGAATTTAGCAGGAAATATTTCTAGAGATTTTTTTTTTTTAACCATCGTATTGATTTTTATCCCTGCTATATGACTTTGAAGAGTGGCTCATCAATCTTTGGAAAAGCATCTTATTTTGTATTAAATGCTATGAATCTGATCTGCTTTTCCTATCATTAGGTTTACACTAGTGCAACGGCATCAACTTCAGCGGAGTTACACTTCTTTACACTGTGGTTTGAGCTTCTACTAAAACTCATTACATTTCTATAGAATCTTATTAGTGTCATCCCTATTAAATTCCACAGGATTTCTCACTCAGTGGAGGATTGAATTAGTAACTGCATCTTACTCATTGACTACGTCTGGAGGCAATGCTCTGCAGTGTGTCAGGGAAACATGGTCTGTGTTTACCTTTTGTCTCAGAAAATGATAGGTTCTTTCCTAGCTGTCTGACAATCAATCGGGGAAGATACTTTAATAGGTCATAGAAAATAAAGACTGCCAAGAGGAACTGGATAGAACAGAGTGATGGTAATTTGGAAGTAGAGTATTTCCATTTCTAGGTCACCAGTTTAAATGTAGATTCAGTTGACTGTAATGGAGAAACATTACTATCTGATAGTTGCTTGTCTATCGGAGTATTTATTGAGTTAGTGGTAGTTTTAGTGTTGTTTTTTAATAGACAGCTATCTATGTTGCTGAAATAGCCATTATATATATATGACAACTTTGGTAGAAAGAATGAGTCTCGAGCGAGCATGGTAAATGTACTGCCTTCTCATCTTTTGGAAGTCAGAATTGAGTCAAACGCGGCTCTGTGTGTGGGGGGGTAAGTAGGGGGGACAAGGTCAGAAAGCTCACAGGGTTGCTTTCCTACTTTTCTAGTTAAGGATCTAGTGGATGTCCGTATCTCAGGATAGTAAATCCAACATTTATACAACTACTGTGCTTTCAAAGTGAGTAGCTGGAGCTGGAAGCAAAAATAGTCCATCTCCCGCCCCCCAACCCTCTGTTTTATTTCACAAGGTTGGCAGGAATTTGGCCTGACAGTTGTGCACTCTTTGTTCTCCCTTTACCCAACAGCAGGTAGCGGAATTCTGGCTGGCAGTTGCCCTGGGTAAAGAGTGATAGAAGCTCTTTGTACTCTCTTCCCAAAACCCCTGTGCAGGCACTACTCATAGACTGACCTTTAATGTATTACGAAATCTTCCCCAAAGTAATTTTTTGGTGGAAGGGTCTAGGGGAGCAGAGTTAATGGGGACAGGGGAAGAGAATTTTGTGAAGTGGAAGCTGAGTTGTCTGTAGCACTCTGAAGTGTTTAAATTGCATTAATTTGACAATTTCAGCTTCCAATTTATATAATGTTGTGGTGTTTGTTTGTTTGTTTTTTTAAAGGTAGGATGTGACTGATCTAAAAAGTAAGTTTTATAAAAAATAGCACATAATCAAGTGATTAAACTGAGCAGGGTTGAAAAAGCAAAAAACCCCAGGAACCAAATGAGAAACTAAGGGTGTGTCTAGACTACAGGCTTTAGTCGACAAAAGTGGACTTTTGTCGACAAAGCTATACCTGCGTCCACAGTACTGCTGAGTTCTGTCGATATAACGTCAACAGAACTCAGCAGTTTTGTCGACGCTGGTAAACCTCATTTCATGAGGCATAACGCCTTCTGTCGACAGAATTCTGTCGACAGAAAGCGTTATTGCATGTAAACTGTCCTTGCGTCTACACTGCCATGTCGACAAAGCAGCTTGCTTTGTCGACAGAACTGAATGTAGTGTAGACGCTCTTTGTCGACAGAAGCTTTGTTGACAGTATCTGTCAACAAAACTTCTGTTGACAAAACCCTGTAGTCTAGATGTACCCATAATAGAACCCCCTAGGTCTGACCACCTTCCAGTTTGGGGCAGATAAGCTCCAGATAAAGGTCAAAGTTAGGTGAGACTGTCTAGAGTGTACTGACTCAGGGCTCTCATTCCAAACAGCCTTGATTTTGGGGAAGATCAGATGAGATCTGAGTCTTTCAGCTAAGATTTATCTCTGCAACCAAGTGATTGGGTTAACTTCTGTATTTATCAGCTATCAAAAATGACAGCTAGCAGGTGTGGACTGATCTCAAAATATTCAATCTGCCAGCAAGAAGGGGGAAGGGGAAAAAAAAGGAGGGGGCATTATCAGGTTTCTGAAGAAAAAATTATGCTTGGTAATTTTCAAAGATGGATGCTTCACACGTTCCTGGCTGCTGAATCTTGATAATGAGTGCCATTTAAGATGTTTTTGGCAAGGATTGCTTGCAAAGATTATCACTCGGTATCATCTACTCAGCACCCTTATGTATTTCCCAGAACTCTGAAGTACATATCGGGGAGTCTACAGGCATATGTTGATATGTACATTGTCTGCAGTGTTTGGGAAAGGGGGGAGGCAGGGGAGGGAAAGAACAGGAAAGAACTGTGCAAGGAAGGACAAGATGCTAGGTTCACATAAGGACTCCAGACAATTCAGCAGAGTTCGGATTAAAACTAAATAGGGAAAATTGCCAGTTCTTTGGAAGCCAAATAACATTTCAAAGAGACAGACTATCTGCTGCTGGGTTACAGCCTGACATGGATAAATTGCAGGCTGTGATAAATTTGCCAAGAATTAACAACAAGAAAGATGTACAATGTGCCCTAGATATGATTAACTACAGGGTAAAATGACCAGATAGCAAGTGTAAAAAATTGGGACACTTTTCTTTTCTTGGGGGGAGGAGGAGGGGAATAGTTGCTTAACATGAAGACAAAGCCCCTAATAGCTAGACAGTCCCAATAATAGTGGGGCATCTGGTCACCCTACTATAGGGGTAAACTTGTGCTGATCCAATGCAAACACCACAGCGCTGAGAACAGTCTGCTTATTGTAAATCAGAGGGTCTATGGGAAATGATCCACGATTGTCAATTAGAGTAATTTAGTCTGTGTATACATGCAGATGAATGCAGGAATGGCACTAGAGTAGGACTGCTTGAGGAAATTCATGGGTTTTTTGCACTTACAGCTTGCTATGATACTGATAAAAACCATGTCTTGGTTGGAAAAAAAATTGGCTATATCCATCCTACATATGTAAATCATTAGGATTTATTTATTTGAGTAAATGGAGGTTTCTCTGTAACTTAGAATCTTTAAATCATGCTTTGAGGACATTGGTAACTCAAGCAGAGGTTATGGGTCTGTTACTGGTATGGATGGGTGAGATTTTATGTCCTCTCAAATGCAAGAGGTCAGAGTAAATAATCATGGTAGGTATCCTTTGTTGACACACAAACCAAGCATAACCCTTTCAATTATAATGATTATCATTTACATATGGAATCCTAGAAAATCCTTTGAATGGTGAAAGTAGAATTATGTGTAACTCTACACAGTGTTGTTGTAAAAAAAAATCCTCTGCAATAATAATAATACATCATTTCCCATAAAAGTTAAGGGCTAGGATACTCATCACAATCTGTTTTACAGCTGGAAAGAATTACAGTAGAAGTTCTTCCAGATCAAGAAAGACCAGGATCGTATAAGAAAAGGGGTGCAGGTGAGGAAGAGATCCATTTGCTCATGCAGGAAAGTCTAATGATTGTTTTCTATTCCACCCTGGAATACTAGATAACCTTCAGTGGGGCAGAAAGGAGGTGAAACAACTTGCTACATAGATGGAGACTAAATAGACCACGAGCAATTATAGCACTTTGGATGTAATGATACTTCAGACAAGAAGGCAATAGTATTGAAAAAAGTGCCTTCATATATATGTTGGGTGGTAAGGAATAAAATTGAATTAATTCTGTTATGAAACAAAACCTATTGTTTAACTTCACCTCAAACCATCCAGACATTATGCAATAAGTGGGAATGTCAGTTGCTCTCAAAATTTAAATGAAATCCATGTGCTTTGAACTGAATGCCAGCAACTATGATGATGGACAACAGGTAAATCCTGGCATCTAGGAAAGGATCAAAGAAATTAGAATCAGCCTTGAAGTTCAAACACTGTAGGCTCACATTTGCATGTCTCTAGGGGTATGTCTACACAGTGGGGCTATTTTTGGAAACTGTGAGTATCCCAAAATAGCTACCCTGTGTCTTTTGAATGCACCTGTTATTTTGAGATAGGTTTCAAAATAGCAGACACGTTCTTTAGGCATCCCTGTAACCTTTGTTCCATGAAGGTTAAGGGATGTCTCGAAATAGCTCATTATTTTGAAATGCGGCGCTGTGTAGACTTCCAAATTTTGAAATGTGCTGTTTCAAAATTCTATTTGCATAACGCAAATTGCATATCTTATTTCGAGTTTAGGGTGCTGTGTAGATGCACCCTAAAAATTGCAAAAGTGGGGATTAAGATTGTGAAAATTATTCTCAGAGCATTAGACAGAAATTCAGAGATTTAATCAAATTCATCTATCATATTTGACTGGTCTGCAAATTTATTCTGAGGAAAAATTAATAGTTCTAATTTTCTTCTTGCTCGCATGCCTTATACTAGATTTCAAAATACATCTGCAGAAATACAACTGTCAATCAGCAAAAACATGTTCTTTGAGGGATGCCCCTGTTAGTGCTCCACTGTTTGGTCTTGGGCTTGTCCCAGAGCTGCAGATCAGAATTTTTTTTAGCAGTATCTGGCTGGGCTGCACATGCATGACAGGATACGTGTGCCATTCATGCCTTTGCAGTTTGTACGCACAGCTGGCCTGCCCTCAGTTCCTTCGTTACTGCCGTTGGTTGCAGATGGAGCTTGAAACCTCTCCTCCTCTCCAATGCCTATAGACAAGAATTGAGTTAGAGTTATCCTTTTAAACTGTTTTTTCCTGTTTTCTTAGTCTTTAGTGTTTAGTAGTTAGTTTGAAAAAAAGAAGTTTTTCCAGTAAATAGTAAATAGTTTCTTAATGTTCCTGAAGGGAGCGTGCTTTTAGCCTGTGTCTGGCAGCCCCTTGGGCCTTTAAAAAAAAAAAAAAAAAGAAAAGAGAGAGAGAGATTAGGAAAGAAGCCTAGGAAAGAGAGATTAGGAAAGAAGGAGAGAAGATAAAAGAAGCCAAAAAGAAATTTCTTCGCTCAAGAGACCTCAGATAAGACTCTTGTAAAAATAAAATAAATAAATGCCTCACGCAGAGAGGAGCAGGGAAAAAAAATGGACAGAATAAGAAGAGGCAAACAAACATGCTCATATCTCTGGGCTTCCAGAGGTGCAAGAAATGCTGCGAACCAATATCTGCTTCAGATGGCCCCAGATCTTGCATATGCTCTCTGGGTGAGGCTCATGTTCCCCAGAAATGCGTACACTGCTGCAGCCTCACCACTAGAGCCTGCAAGGACAGGGAGCTGAGGCTGTATATGATACTTTTTGACAAGGTTCTAGAGCCTTGGACTAGCAGAGACAAATGCAGCCAGCAGGCTCAGTAAAGGCTTGGGTTCCTCGCCACCCAAGCCCACAAAGAAGAGGGTTTTCCTAGCTCATTCCCTACCTCTGAGAGTGAGTAGGGGAGATAAGCTGGGCACCTCCAGGATTGGAGGCCCCCGGGCCCTGTCAGTAGCAGACCCAAAGGTTTGCCCCCTCAGAAGAAGACACCATCACCTTTGGCACCAAAAACATCAGGCACCTGGAAACTGGATAAGCCTTTGGCACCACCAGTGCCAGACAAGGCCTTGGTGCCAGCAAAGACAAGATTAAAGTCTACTGAGCCCTTGCCTCACACACCAAGCCCGGAGCCGGTGTTCTCTCCGCTAGCACCAATGCCCCCTCCATCAGCACCATGTTCCATGGCACCACAGGATGTTTCCTTGAGTCACCACCATTCTGCTGTGTGTTCACAAGCTAGCACTAACTGTGGCACCATAATTTAGAAGCCCCTGGGGCTCTTCCTCGAGGCATTGCTCTCATTGTCCTTTGTCTATAAGGAGCTCTCCACCTTGATCACCAGTGTTATCCCATTACAGCAGTTATGAGGTTGATTGTAGGTGTTTATTTTCATCCCAACACTCCTCTCCCACTAGAGCACCTATGTCTTATGACAGACATTGACCATGGTATGCCCATCATATCCTGTGGTACCTGGACTGATCCTATCACCCCCATTACTCTCCTCGTTGGTCCCCATGCTGCTATTGGGCACCCTTACTGCGCCGACCAGAGGCACCGCCAACACCAGCACCTAAGTCGATACCCATCTCTTATGCTCATAGTTCTCCCCAGCCAAAGAAGGACATAGAGATGGAGGAGAGCCAGATAACTGAGGATGCTGATGCCAAACAGCCTGATGTCTCTCCAAATGATAAGTCCTCTTCTTTACCCGATGTGGCTGTCATTCCAGATGACCTATCATCAATTGAATACCTGAAGCAATTTCAGGACTTATTTAAAAAGGTCGCCACCAGCCAGGTGGTCGTGTTATCAGAAATCTAGGAGAAACAACATAAACTATTAAAGAATCTCCAGACATCCACCAAGTCAAAGATCATGCTTCCAATAGATCAAGCAATCATGGAAGCAACAGATGAGGTCTGGCAAACACCAGCTTCAGCCCTCCCCCAGTGCCTGATGAACAAGAGGGCTGATAGAAAATATTTTGTTTCCTCCAACAGCATGGACTTTTATTTTTTCCACCAACAACTAAATTCATTAGTGGTGGATGCAGCACAAGACCCCCAAAACCCCTCAATACAAATCATCAGGAAAAAGATCATAAGCTCTTGGACATATTTGGCAGGAAAATGTATTCTTCCATGCTGCAGCTTCGAATAGCCAATTATACTATGTTACTGGCTAACCACGATTTTGACAACTACACCAAATTGACGGAAGTTATGCAGCATCTCCCAAATGAGAAAAGACTGATCCTAAAGTCTATAGTATAAGAGTGCTACACCACATCACGCACAGCCCTGAAAATGGCACTTGACTTGGCTGATACGGCTGCGAAAGCAATGGCAATTTCCATAGTGATGAAGTGCTTATCATGGCTGCAAATGGCAGGAGTTCTGAAGGATCTTGAAACCAAGGTGGAGGACCTCCCATTCAACAAAGAAAAACTTTTTGCTGACAACATGGACGAGATTCTTCATTCCAGCAAGGACTAGCACACATTATGCACATTAGGGATGTATACACGTCCATACCGAAGGAGGTGTTACACGCCCTACCAGACACAACGGGATTTCTCCTATAAGACATCAGTAAAGACCAAACTGGTCCAGACCCAGAAATCAATGCTCATGGGCTCCCAACAACTGCACATCCACTCAGCAGGCCTCCAAACAACAGGTTTGAGGGTTTGGTTGAGGGCCTGAACAACCTCTCCACTCCACCAGTGCCTTGCAAACTGTTTGTACCCCTTTTTCATTTAATGGACAGCTGGACTATTGGGTCTTGGAGATCATCAAACGCAGATACTCCCTTCCTCTTACCACCATTCTGCCAACTTTCCCACCCTTCCTGTCTCTCTTCAGGTACCCCTCTCACAAAACCCTCTTTTGCTATGAAGTGGAACATCTCCTTCACATAGGAGCATAGAGAGGGTGCCCAAAAAGATATCAGGGCAGGGGATTTTACTTGAATTACTTCCTTACAGAATAGAGAACAGGTGGGTGGAGACCGATCCTTACTCTTCATCAGTTAAACAATACTTCCACAAACAATGGTTCAAGATGAGTACACTCACATTGATCATCCTGGCACTGGACGAGGGTGACTGATTTGCAGGCCTCGACCACCAAGACACCTACTTACACATGGCAATACAGCTGGTGCACAGATGCTTTCTGTAATTTACAGTTGCTTCAGAACATTTCCAGTATCGAGTCCTGCCTCTCAAACTTTCCTCTGTTCCCAGGGTCTTCTCCAAGATACTGGCAGTAGTTGCAGAATTCCTACATTGCAAAGGCACTACGATATTTTCTTATCTGGACAATTGCCTCATACAAGGCCCTTCCCGACAAGCCACAAAAGAAATGATTCTTTATACCCAGAGGCTGTTCAATTATCTCGGCCTCATCATAAACCATCAAAAGTCCACCCTAATCCCCACCCAATCTTTAGAGTTCATTGGTGCTTGCCTGGACTCCCTGGCAGCATGGGCTTACCTTCCACACCACCACTTAGAGGCAATAAGAAGCCTGATGGTCATCATGGCATCTAGTCCCACAGTCCCATTACTCACCTGTGTTCATCTCTTGGGTCATATGGCTGCTATGACATATGTAGTTCAACACACTTGATTGCGCTTTCGCTGCCCCTAACACTGGCTTGCCTTGGTGTATACACCTTCCAAATACTACATTTGCTAGCAAGTCTCAGTACTCCCAAGGTCCTTCATTGCATTGAGATGGTGGATCAGCACGGACAACTTTCTTACTAGTGTTCTATTTCACCAAGCCCAGCCACCCTGCCAGATTACTACAGATGCTTCTCTCCTTGGGTGGGGTGTGCATCTACACCATCAATTTGCTCAAGGCAAATGGTCTGCATAGGAGTCCTGGCTGCATATCCGAGCTATGCACAATGCCTGCAGACACTTTCTTCAGCACATCTGGGATTCTCCAGTGCTTATCCTCACTGACTACACAACCATGATGTTTTGCATCAACCGTCAGGGTGGTGCCCGTGCTCAGTCCCTCTGCGTGGAATCTCTATACCTGTGGAACTGGTGTATCCACAACAATATCAACATTGTCGCGTCATATCTTCCAGGCATCAAGAATATTACTGTGGATGCTCTCAGCTGTTACTTTGTAGATCACGAATGGGAGATTCATACCTGAATTCTACAAGAAATCTTCTACCTTTGGGGTTTCCCATCCATAGATCTCTTTGCAACACATTGGAATGCCAAGCGCATCCAATAATGCTCCAGAGCGGGCATAGGTCCCAGATCCCTGGGCAACACCTTCCTTAAACCATGGCATGCTTATCTCCATTGCACCTTTCCTCCCATTCCACTTATTGCCAGAGTCCTCAGGAAGATTGAATCAGATGGTGCCCGAGTCATCCTCTTAGACCTAGGTTGGGCCAGGCAGACCTGGTTTCCCTATCTCTCTCAAGTGTCTCTTCCAGCTCCTTACTCTCTTCCAACCCACCCAGACCTCCTATCTCAGAACAGAGGACCCCTTCTCCATCCCAACAAGAAACACTGCATCTGATGGCCTAGTTCCTATCTGGTTCTCAGAAGTGGAGAAAATATGTTCCCAACAAGGAAAGGTTGTTTTACTCCAAAGCAGAAGACAGACAACTCGCAAGACGTACCTCTATAAGGGTACGTCTAGACTACATGGCTCCATTGACGGAGCCATGTAAAATAGTTTATTCGGCATAGTCAAAGAAGTGGAGATTTAAATAATCTCTGCTTCATTAAAATAAAAATGGCTGCCGTGCTGTGCCAACGATCAGCTGACACGGTGCAGTCGACAAGGGAAGGCTTTGTCGTTTCATGAGGTGTACCGGAGCAGTCGACAAAGGTTTCTCTTGTCGACCTTGCTGCATCTAGACTGCCGCGCTGTGCCAAATCAGCTAATCATCAGCACAGCGCGGTGGCTATTTTTATTTTAATGACACGGGGATTATTTAAATCCCCGCTTCTTTGACTATGCCGAATAAACTATTTTACATGGCTCCATCAATGGAGCCATATAGTCTAGACGTAGCCTAAGTGGTAGTAACTCACACTCTAGTGTGTGAGCAGTGACACTCAACCTTCCAATGTTCTTCTTCATGTAATCCTTGACTATAGCATGCATCTGAAACAACAAGGACTGTCAGTTTCATCTCTAAGAGTTCACCTAGCTGTACTACCAGCGTTTCGCCACCCTGTCGATGGGGTTTCAGTTTTTGCTTGTCTTATTTCCAAGAGGTTCCTTAAGGGACTCCATAACCTCAATCCCCCACATAGGCCTAAAGGCCACTCGTGGAATTTGGGTTGGTGCTCAACACTCTAACTATTTGAGCTCCTGGTGAAATGCTCCCTATCTCTATTAACAACTAATGCAATATATTTTGAATAGCCATCACATCTGTGAGGTGAGTTTGCGAAATTGCTGCTCTCACAGCTTCTCTGCCCTATACCGTATTTCACAAGGACAAAGGAATCCATTGACCCCACTCTTCCTTTGTGCTGAAAGTTTGCTCGGATTTCCATGTAAATGAGCCTATTTCTCTAGGAGGGTGGTGAAGCACTGGAATGGGTTACCTAGGCAGGTGGTGGAATCTCCATCCCTAGAGGTTTTTAAGTCCCAGTTTGACAAAGTCCTGGCTGGGATGATTTAGTTGGGGTTGGCCCTGCTTTGGGCAGGGGGTTGGACTTGATCACCTCTTGAGGTCTCTATGATTCAATGAGCTCATAATTCTCCCGTCTTTCTATCCAAAGCCTCATGCTTCCATGAGGAGTCCATTCTACACACCCACGACATGCACAGGGCTCTATCATTCTACATAGACCGCACATGATCCTTCTGCAAATCACACACTGTATTTGTTTCACTTGCCGAACACCCCTGTGGAGCACCTCTGTCATCTCAGCCCATTTCCAGGTTGATTTCATCGTGTATTGTCCAGTGTTACTTCCCTCCAAGGCAGACCCCTTTCTGTGCCTCTCAGGGCTCTTTTGACATGAGCTGTAGCTGTCTCAATGGCTTTCCTTAAAGGGGTCCCTCTTGAAGACATTTGCTGTGCAGCTACTTGGTCATCTAATCATACCTTCATCAGGCACTATGTAATTTTCAGAGGAATGGGCATGACTTCCCCTGTTGTAAGCACAGACCTCTCAGCTACTCACAAGAACTAATTGGAAGCCCACCATCCAGCTTTGGGTACCGCTATATAGTCACTAGCAGTAGAGCACCCATGGGACATCACTCGAAGAAGAAAAGGAAGTTACTCACCTTGTGCAGTAACAATAGTTCTCCAAGATGTGTGTTACCGTGGGTGCTCCAAGACCCACCTGTTGTTCCTACTTTTTCGTATCAACTTTATCAGATGGGGTGTACATGAAGAAACTGAGGGCAGAGGGGCCGTGTGTGCAAACTGTAAAGGCACAAATGGCACTTGCTTCCTGCCGCACATCTGTGGCCTGGCCAGATACTTCTGGAAAAACTCTGCTCTGCAGTGCTGGGATGAATCCAATACCAACAGTGCAGCACCAATGGGGACACACATCTCGAAGAACCGTAGTTACTACACAAGGTGAGTAACTTCCTTTTTTTTGTTGACTTTTCCTCTTTCTCTTGAAGTAACCCAAGACAGTTCAGTCTATGAATCAGATGGCACAGTTCTGAAATCAATATGGTTACTTAAGTGGAGCTGTGGGGACAAAATTTCTCTTTCCTGCGTTAGATAATGTATCTGTAGGCTGTAACTAAAGCAAATGTAGTTTAAGTTGTGGGGGGAAGATATGTATTTTGTTAATTCAGATAACTCATAATAAAAATTGAAGAAATTCTGTTTGGCAATCTTAAATAAATAAATGAAAACAAGCTGACCAGAGATAATCTCCCAAACATGCAGAGTGGAGAAAGACCTCTTCTATGCTAGAGAAATTTGTCATGGTAGTAATGAATGTGTAATCATTTTGTCAATTACAATGCACCCATGCTTACGTGGATTTTCAGGGTGGCTGCAGTTGGTACAAGTTATTCTTTGGCTTTGTAGGGCTAACTACCAACTGAGTCCTAATCATTTCAAGCTAAGCTAATTTAAATGTCAATTTAGATGCATCTCATTGACACAAATGGTGGCACGTCAACTCTAACAACTGTAATTTGGCAACTGTCCCAGACGACTGAAGCCTCAGCTGTCTCCCTCACATTATTCCTCTCCCCATTAAATGCCCAATGTCTCCATTAATGCTTTTCCCACATTGCTCACTGGATGAGATTAGCATAACATCTGAAAGTGGTGACTATATAATATTCCCTCTTGTCCAGATCTTCTCTTTCCTTCTTTCATTCCCTCCACTGGCAGCAATCCCTGCTGCAAAAAGCTAGAGGTGAATTCATCAAAGCAGTGCTAGCGACAGGGGGTATGTTGGGTATCACTGATGGTCACTACAACAGGGAGGAATGGAAATGGCAGCTGTGCTCCTCATAACCCTTCCAGAACCAACCACCTGACCTCTGCTACCCCTCTGCTATATTTGGATTTAGATTTAAACAAAACAAGAGTAAGCTCTTCTTTTCTGGATGAATAAATATCAAGCCCTAGTACAGTACTATCTGTTACTTCATATGGATATCCTGAGTCATTTTAATGAGAAGGCAGGGGTTATTGTAACCTATTTAATACTGTTATTCTAAAATAAGGATCACTTTGCCTTTTCTTCTTCCTGTCCTTTACCGTTATTAAATATGGGACATTTTCCAAAGAGCCTCACTCGACCTGGCAGTGCTGGCTGTGAAGATGGCAATATCTGACACTCGAGAGGACTCTGTTCTTATTCTTAATCAAAGAAATTAGAAATGCAATATGCCTACTGCAGTTGAATGTGGTTTTTTTTTTAATCTCCTGGAAGTTTAGCTGAATTAACTATACACAATGGAGTACAGTACAAAAATACTCATACGACTGAAATCCATACACCCAGAGCTGCAAATTTGCTATGGGGGGTGGAGGGGGGGGGACCAAAACTACAGCTGTTTCTCTATAACAGGTTGCATCTCAAAAGCCAGGATAAGACACAAATCCTGCCATGGCTAATGGTTTGTTGTGGAAGCATCTTCTGCTACAGGAAACCTGGTGCCAGGCATGGCTTCTGCAGGATGCGCTTGTGTAGTGTAGATGCTCAGTATCAGAGAAATCATGCCTGCTGAAAATATGTGGTGAGAGAATGTAGGTGGTGAAAAGGGTCCCTATTTTATTTTCTCCTTCAACTATACCAGTCCAGAAGATAGCAAAGTTCAAGTCCTATCAGCGTTATTGATCATCCACTATATTTGGAACAAGAAATGAACGAATTCTCCAAGTCATACGCTAGCTGTTGCTGAGTCTTCTAAAACCTGGGATGGACTATGTTAGATCATCCTTTCTTTCAGGTTTTCCAAAGTCCTCAATAGAAACACTGGATAATTATGTTAAATGAGGAATGGCGTTATTGGAGAGTGGGCCTAGGATATGAGGATTGTTCTAAAACTACATGGTAGAAAAGAAAAACAGTCTGGTTGGTTTGTAAGTATGTCGCTCACTAGGATTCACTACTTATTGTTTGGGCTGGATGGCCGCTCATCTAAATTCTTTGAAACTGTTGTTGTTTCCTGGTAGGACAACTGGAATTTATAAACCAGAAGAACATCAAATAGTGCGTAGCAAGTAATGAATGTCTTTGTTTACTTGCAGTCTGGGGGTAATTGTGTGAGTTGGTCATCTAAAGATTCATGGATACAAAAACGTGTTTGTGGGAATGTCCATGAATAACTAGTGAAAAAGAGAATGAGCATAGTTAAAATCAGTGGCTCTGTAGAATGTCGAACAAAGACCTCTGAACCACAGCTGTTGCCACCCAGCCGCTTCCCAGGCCAGACTCTGGTCACAGTCTCAATCTGACCCTTGCTGTGGGCAGGGAGGCCCAGCACCAGCCCAGCCCTTGCCATGGCCACCTGGTCCCAATTATACTACAGCCAGCGTGAACAAGATCTGATTCTGCTATGGCTGGTGTGGGCAGGCTGGCCTTGGCTCTGATCTTGCTGGTCTCAGAGCTGCCATTGTTGGGAGAAGTGCTATTCCTCCCCAGCGCAGGAGCTGCTGCAAGGAGAGAGCTGGGTGGGGGGCAATCTCCTTGCAGTAGCCCCGATGCATCCTCCTTCACCCCAAATGCCTCCCAAACACGGCCCTCCCCATAGACTGTACTCCAGCTGGAGCCCACACACCCTTGAACACCAATCCTCTGCCCCAGCCTGGATTATAAATGGCTGATTTGAAGAGCCATGGTTTTCACAATAATGTTACCCAGAGTTTTCAAAATCAAAGCAGTGGTATCTACTGTTTTTCTCCAGGAATAAGGGACACGGCTCCTTCGTCTGCTAAAGAATCGAGACAAACCGGACTGCTTTACCTAAAACTGCTTTTTATTGGGTCTCAGATCTGCATTACATGGTAGCAAAATGTGCAGAGCATCTTAAACTTTTATATTTACCCAAGTTAAGGGGGTGATGAGAAGTAAGGGACATAGCTCCTTTGTCTGATAAATGATCAAAGACTGTGATGCTTCTGGTGGGTCCCCTCCTTCCATCTAACTGCTGGGGAACTTAGGTGTCAGATCCTTGCCCAAAGAAAGCTTCCCCAGACTGTCCCAAAGCACACTTGTCTAGCTAAATGTTTTATAATTTTATCCAAACCAACCACATAACTCAAAACAGCCCCTACTTGGCTAGCAGTTTCCTTAGCAACAGCCAATAACCATTAATTATTCATTATTCTCCTTATCAGCAACACATTTCCAGTCATAACAACAACAAAACTTGCACGGCAGAGGAAATGCTGTCCAAAACATTCCCTCTATTTCCACATAACCTTAACGCCCTGTCCCAATCTCCCATTCTGATAGCTGCACAGCTTTGCCTGTCAGGCATAAGGTTTTCCTAGCTGTGTGATGTTTGGCTTTTGTTGGACATACAAAATAGCTGACTGCAGGACTGTCACATTCTGAGGTACACGATGGAATGTCAGATTCGGCGGTGACAGTAAGCATATACCAGATTATTTGAAAGCTTCAGCTTCAGTTGCAGCATGTTTGTGCTCTAGTGAAGCCCTTTGCAGTAAGCAGGCTCTCCAGTAGGGGTGGGGGTGTCAAAGAGGTAATTTCTCAGGGGTCTGGGCAATTTAAAAGGGCTCAGAGCCCCCTGGTCACCACCATCAACAATGCAGTGGGACTATTGTCGGCTTCCTGCCTACCCTCACTCTGCACCACATCCGGAAGTGGACAGCACATCCATGTGACCCCCATGGAGGGTGGTCTCTTCACACTGCTCTTTCCCCAAGCACTGACTCTGAAGCTTCTGTTGGCTGGGAACTGAGGTGGTGTTGCCTGCGGGCAGTGGCGTGTGGAGACCCCTTGGCACTCCCCTTCTAGGAGATGCTGACAGAGGGATGTGCCAATCACTTTTAGGAGTTGCCTTGGGTAAGTGTCCCCCTCCTCATCCCCTCCTGCTCTGAACTACCTGCCCCAGCCTAGTGGAAGTGAATAAGGGTAGGGGAGAATGAGCAACAGTGGGAAAGAGGAAGTAGTGAGTAGGGGGTAGGGTGCGGGAGAAGAGGTGGGACAGAAGCATGGCCTCAGAGAAGGGGCAGAGCTGGGGGCAGAGCAAGGGCCTTGAGGTTTGCGTGATTGGACCATTGGTAGCCCTACCAGGTGGGCATGTGGAAGCCCTGGTCATGCTGGAAGAGCACACCCAGCATCACAGCCGGCAGTTCACTGTGCACCAAATGTCAGGTGGACCACAGCTGCATGGTCATGGCTTGTAGCATCAAGGATTGATGCACGTGGCTACTTGTGGCTTTTTAAAATATCCATCGGTGGTATTTTTGCAATACTACCATGTAGAGATGCCTCTAGAGTGAGTAGAACTTTAGATGATGTCATTAATCTAGAAAAAAATACTTCACACTTTCATGTTGTTCCTACTTCTGATTGGAAGCACACTTACCTAGATATCATGAGAGCCTGTGCTGTTTGTAGTTTGGAGAAGGCTGAAATAAGTGGTTTTGTTACTTTATGTAAACCAAACAAAAGCAAAGTATTTTCAGGATTGCCCATCACTGGTTTGCATGTTCATAAAAGTGTATGTATCTATGACTAAGTGCATAATGGCTGATGCTTTGCCTGTATGGTCCTTCGGCACCAGCACTGACATTATAAAATCATATAGGATACTTACTATGAAAACCAAATCCTATTAACATGGCTTGTGAACAAGATGATTACTCATATTACTGTCTCTCTCCCTGCCTTTGGAAGGTAAACGTATGTATAATTGGCATTCTTTGTTAATAGAATAATTGCAGATTTCAAAATTATGCTTCTTGAAAATTCCCTGATAGGATAACATTGCCATATTGGAGCACTCTGAATTGGAATCAACAGCTGCTTTCCTTAACTATTTTTACAAAGGATTTTGGTAAATAACAAAAACTTATTACCTACTTTGTTTCAAATGGAGCAGATAAATGAATATTAGTTTTGACAAAGAACACATAATAAATATCTGAGGGATAGTTTGGGATTGGTTTTCATGAGATTACCTTGTAGTAATTAGGGCTACTGAGAAAAAAATAATTTAACAAAGCTTATTAGTGGGAATTTGTAAGTTTAATTTGACTAATCTATTAAGTAATATACTCAGACATGTTGATTCTGAGCTTTTGCTTTGAGTATTTTGTCTAAGCATCTGATTAAATTGTGCAGTAATGGACTTAATGATAACCACTGAAAGATATGACCCCAATAATAATAGGCCAGACACAGTAAGCAGAATGGTTAATGGTAAACCTTTGTGACTCTTATAAAATTAGAGGAGGCTCATTTGTCCTTTACAGTACTGGCAGTTACATAAGAACTAAGTTTTTTAAAAAAGTTCCTTGTGTAATTTGAATCAGATGTTTGCTTGACCTCCATTCCATTTTAGTGGCTTTGGATATGCTTTAGCCGATTCAAAAGTTTTCCATTTTTAAGTTAATCCTTGGTGCTTTTGAAATGTGCTATTTCGACACCCTTTGAATATATGAAATCTTGTTCAGCCACAAGAATATGTATGTCAGAAACAAAGGCAGCTCAAGACTTCCCTTCTCAAATACCATTTGCTCCCATAGAATGAAAACCATAGGATTGGAAAGACAGAAGGAGAAGCATGATATATTTGTTAGTTATATCTATATCTATATCTATATCTATATCTATATCTATATCTATATCTATATCTATATCCAGGGCTTGATAAATGGTGGTGAAAACCAATCGCCAGCCCCATACTGCACATGTGCAACAGCCGCATTGTGCATGAGCGTGGCACAAATGAATGGGGCGCACGGCTGAAATCTACTTGCCACGGGCGAGTCGATTGTATTATTTGTCGAACCCTGTCTATATCTATATGGGTATGTCTACACTACCATCCTAGTTCGAATTAGGGTGGTTAATGTAGGCAATTGAAGTTGCAAATGAAGCCCGGGATTTAAATATCCCGGGCTTCATTTGCATCTTGCCGGGCGCCGCCATTTTTAAATCCCCGTTAGTACGGACTCCGTGCCCATGGCTACACACGGCACAGAGTAGGTAGTTCGAATTAGGCTTTCTAATTCAAACTACCGTTACTCCTCGTGGTAGTGTAGGGTGGTAGTGTAGACATACCCTATGTTAGTCTCTAAGGTTATGTCTATACTACCACCCTAGTTCGAACTAGGGTGGTAATGTAGGCATACCGCACTTGCAAATGAAGCCCGGGATTTGAATTTCCCGGGCTTCATTTGCATAAGCCGGCCGGCGCCATTTTTAAATGCCGGCTCGTTCGAACCCCGTGCCACGCGGCTACACGCGGCACGGGCTAGATAGTGCAGACTAGCTAGCTAGTCCGCACTATCTGTACGCCTCGTGGAATGAGGCGTACAGATAGTGCGGAATGGCTTGCTAGTCCGCACTATCTAGCCCATGCCGCGTGTAGCCGCGTGGCACGGGGTTCGAACGAGCCGGCATTTAAAAATGGCGCCGGCCGGCTTATGCAAATGAAGCCCGGGAAATTCAAATCCCGGGCTTCATTTGCAAGTGCGGTATGCCTACATTACCCCGCTAGTTCGAACTAGCGGGGTAGTGTAGACATACCCGAAGGTGTTACAGGACTACTCATTATTTCTTCAAGGTCAGTGTTGTGATGGTCACACTGATTTTTTTCAGTAGGACCACTTAAGTAAGAGTTTGTGGGCTCAGACCTTTAATCTTTGGTTCTGGATGTAGGCATTTATATAACACTTGAGCTGCTGGATTCAAATGGTTAATATTCCAATACAGTAAAGTGACTCTTTATCTAAATTAGCTGGCTGAGGTAATGGTTCTGTGATGTGCTTGAGTTAAGAAGTGGGCTGGAAATTCTTGATCTGCGGTGCAGTAGGAGAATGGGTACGCTCTGCACTCTGAATGTGAAGCACGTCGTCTAGCTGCATGACCCATGACATTTTCTTCACCTAATTTGAAATGGTTTAATTTGATGGTGCCTAAGTGCACATTTCAATCACTTCCCTATCTATACTCGCTTTCAGCAAGTTGCTTCATGTTTACCACACATTACAGTAACTATTCCGTTTTCTGAGCTGTGTTTGGAAATTGTCATATCTCCCATATCTCCATATGGTAATTCTGAGCAAATAAAGATTGAGTTTTTAAAGACAATTTAGCATACATAACTCCAAAAATTAGGGATGTCAATGTGTAGTCGAGTACACGATTAACTGATAAGCCCAGGCTTATTGGTTAATTCTATTGACTACATGCATCCCCCCACTTGCTGCCTCTGTAATGGAGTGCTGCTATCAAAGGCAGCAGCGTGGAGGGGATGCCAGTGGATCCTCTATCTGTGGGAGCTTGGACCCCAGTGGACAGGGGCTGCTGCCGCCCCATGCTGCTGCCTCTGTATCAGGGGCAGCAGTGCAGGGTGGACAGACGGGAGCCACTTTGCCTTGTGGGCACCAGTGTGGGATGGCAGGGAGCTTCTTGGGAGTGGGGCTGAGAGCACACTGGTTATTGCACCACCCTCGGGGACTATAGAATAATTGGGTAACCGATGGGATTTTGTGCAGTTACATGATTATTCAATTACACTATATCTAACACCCCTACCAAAAATTGTACTTAATTGAAAATATAAAAATAAAATGGTAGAATTAAAAATAAAGAATAAATGAAGTTTTTCCTTCAGGAAAATTACTCTCAAACAAATATTTGTAATTATTTTAGAAATAGAACGTGGTCCATATGTGCTCTTCATACAGCAAAAAGTGGTCATCTGCAGTGCTCATCACTCATATGTTACCAAACTGGTATCGGAGATGCGGCACTTTATTTCCCCTTTTCTAAATATATAGCAATACTTTGAAATGACAGGCATTGTTATGGTAGTCAGTGGTAAATGCTGACTTTTTAACCAGGAGAACAAGGCATTTCTGAAATTCCAATGCCTCAAAAACTCAACTTCAGTATTCTTTCATATCCCTCCATAGGTCTTGACAATTTTTGCTCTCAGTAGGGCACATGGATGTGTGGAGCCCAATCCTATGCTCTTTATTCAGGCAGAAATTTCTCCCCTATTTGGTCTACCTTCTTTGCTCTGTTCCATCCCTCCCCATGGCACTCTCTACCCTTAGTGCAAGATCAAGTCTTGGACAGCTGTTTATTTTTTTTTCTCCAAGTATTTTACAGATCTTCCATGGTAGGATTTTGAAGAACCTAAGTCAGGTAGGGTTCCTAAATCCCATTGCCATTGAAAGGCACTCGACAGCCTAACTCCCTTATCAAAGCCCAGCCTTAGCCAAAGACACTTCATGTGGGACATACTCTGAGGTGATCCTTTGAGCTCTAATTTGTCCTCCTGATGTCTAATTAATTCCTTTTGGCTAACAGCTTGTATTTCACAACACCTAGTGTCTATACTGGAGTTTCCAGCCCTGGCCGACATCCCTGTGTAAGCTCTGATCAAGCTATCATGCTAAAAAGGGCGACGTAGGCTGGGGTTAGGAACCTTTTTTAGTCAGGCCACTGACGCACACAAAAAAACCAGTCGCATCCGGCCTACAATAATTCTGATGGCGGTTAGGGATGTTATTGTGATACAAATGAGGCTGCTGCTGCTGAAATATTGGGAATGAAATCATTGTGCTGAAGCAGTTTGTTATGCTTATTTTGGTAAATGTGTATCTTGAAAGAGCTTGGTCTGTAAGTCCAGTAAGCTGAAATTAATGTCCATATGGCCCGGAATATCTTTTTTTTTTTTTTTAATTACTTCCTCCTGACATTTGTGGCTACTGTGTTTGGGCCCCTCACTGCAGGAACCAGGGAATATTCTCCTCCTCCTCCTCCTCCTCCTCCTCCTCCATGCAACAGTGTGTGTTTGTAGGAATACCTCTCAAATTATTATCAATTTCCTTTTAAAGTTTTCTACAATCCACAGAAGCTTAGAGTCTTCTACCTATTATTGCGGAACTTGTAAGTTGGTAATAATTGTGAAAATGAGGTAACAGAGCTAGTTAAGCTGAAAGAATGAATCACACAGCACTCAAATTCCTGCAAAAATTCTTTATATATATTTGGTGTCTGTCATTTTGGGTCTTTGTCACACTCAGTGCCTCCCACATACAACCTGGAGGTAAATGGTGGTGAACACCAATACATTGACTGTTTCTAAAACAAAGGATTGGTTTTAATCTGGCTATCACTAGGCTTGGTTTCTGTCAGAATTCCTGCAAAATTGTGTTGCTGCTTGTTAATGGGAAATGGAAAAACATATGAAACTTAAAGTACTGAGAGAGATATTTAACGTTTTGACTTATCTAATAATTCATAAGCAAGGTTCGAAAATGCATGACTTGTAAATGGTCCCTTCATAGAGTAAGAAGCTATATGATGTGCAAGCTGGATGATGTTGATGAGGTATATTACATAGCTTGTTCATATGGTGCGACAGCACACAGCAACTTCAGCTCTGCCTTGCATCTAAGTTGTCTTCGTTAAAGGTTAGTGAGAAATCATATTATGTGAAGTACAAGTTCATAACTAGAATTCTTTCCAATACCCTTTATACTGAAAATAACCTATTTCCCTATAGTTTAGATAGAAACTGCAGTTGTGAGACCTGCTAATTTCCAAACTTCACTACCAGTGTATCCTGGGGTGGCTGGCCACTGTCTACATGTGACAAGATTCTTTAAGGAGAACAGCCCATGTCCTCCTACCTATAAGTAATTAGCTGCCTAGGTGGGTGGTTGTTAGCTAATTGCCTAATGAGCAACTGGACCTGAGGCCAAATCCCAGTTGGAGCAAGCTGTTCTAGAGCTCCTTGCCAGTTGGCATTGGGGTGTTCCCTAGGTCGCAAGGTCTGTATTATTTTTCTGCTGAATTTTTCATTAATAAATCAGCCTCTTTGGCAGGGAAGGGAGTAAAAATGAGGTTTACAGCATTTTTCTGAAAAAGGGTTCCCCCCCCGAAAGAACCCCATCTAGACTGCTTTTCTTTGTTGAAAAAATCTCTTCTGAAAAAGTGATCGACTGAGATTATGCAAATGAAGTGTGAGATTTGTAAATCAGCACTTCATTTGCGTTTTTTATTTCCCTTATTTGCATTCCTCTTTTGAAAGGACACATCTTTTAGACGCACCCTCGGTGTCTCCGAAAGTCCTGCCTCTTTTTTCTGTCACTGATAACTTAAACTATTATTGCGTATGTCCCCACCTTTCATGCACCTCTCACTTTACAGTGTGTGAAAAGTAATTTTTTTAAATGGTATTTGGACACTCCTTACTCATGAGCTACCACATCTAAAGATTACTTGTTGTACACCTTCCTCAATATTAACGAAAGGATCACTAGCTATCCCTCATAGGATAGTGCCCATCTTGAAGACTTTCAGTACTCCAGCACATTTTCTAGCCAAAAACAATCTATTTCATGCTGTATAGTCTCAAAAGAACTGGGCTTGTTACAGGCTTAACTCGCTTGCGAGTGATATGTGTTGGCTAGTCTTTAGCTAGCAGCTTGTTTCTTGTTTTGACTTATAACTTAGTTTTTTTATTTGGTTTCTGGCTAGCCAGGGTAAAGGAGTGTATGGGGGGGGGGGGAGAGGGGCAAGGGGTGAGAGAATTCAGGGGACCACCATTGTCTCAGAACCCAGACTGCACACATACAATGTTACAACAGATACCGGTATAGGAAAGATGACACAAAAGCCTGGATAAATTTGCAGACTCCCTGGGCTTTGCTATAGCACCCTGAAAATACAGAGTGTTGAATACCTAGGGCAACTGACACGTTCCCAGTGGTGATTGCTATGAATGACAATAAAATAAAATAAAATAAAATAAAATCCATCACCTTAAAAAAGAATAAAATGGGCGTGGGGGTGGGAAAGTTATATATTTCCTTTGCGGCTGGGGGGAGCAGGGGAGGGCAAGAAATTAATTTAGCATTGCGTTCTGTTCACTGCTCTACCAATGGCATTTTGTATCACCTTAGGAGATTTAAACTGGCATTGCCTCGGTTTCCCTATTGTCAAATGATTGCAACAACAACACTCATGTCATGTGTGAGATGTAATGTTTAAGAATTTCAAGAGGCTCACTTAAAAGTACTATCGACAGAGCTTTCACCTACATTTTCCCATTTGGCTTTGGTGAATGAATTTACCTAGTGAGGTGTATTTTTCTCCTAGGTGAAGAGCATGAGGTAATGTTTGGAGCTTAAACTTCTGAAATAGTTAAAATGATGGGATTCCGCTCAAAGCTGTGGCCTATTTGCACTGCTCTGGGAGTACTAAAGGCCTGTAGAACAGCCTTACATGGGTAGGCAAGGGTGTCCCTGGTAAAGAGGATCTCTTCGCACATCTTGTCTGACTCTATGTACTGCAATGTCACCATTTCTACTCTTTTTCCTCCAACTCCCCATCCAGATGGAGAATGGTCCCATGGCTGTGTTTGGAACTCACTGCATTCCAGAAATGCCCAGCCAGCACATCAGCTTTGCGATTGAGAAAGCACAAAGCCGCATACAGCCACCTTCGCCTCTTGCTTTTCTGGTTATGTTGGGCAGAGAACTGACATAGCTGTGGATCTAAACTGCTAGCTCTGAACCTCACAAGTAGAAGATAAATAACACATAGTAAAATTGTTACGTGGCGCTGCTTGGTGTCATTAGATAGTTGTGTTCCATCCCAGAAGTGGTCCCTGCTCTGAGCAAAGTGATTTTTAAGTGAAAATATGAGCATGCATGTTTTCATCCAAAATATTTTTTCAGACTTGAATTTCTGCATCAAAATAAAATGGAAAAGTCAGTCCTTCCTTCCTAAGTCTAACGGCTAAAATCAATCCTGTATAGATGCCTGAGCTCAATGGGAGTTGCATGCATGCGTCTGAGGGCAGAATTTATTTTTTAAAGCTTTAGTGGGAGCTGACATCTGGCCAGACATCAAACAGAGTCATCCTTGTTCTGACCTAATAGTTTTTGATAATGGAGAACAAATATAAAGTATGAATGAATCGAGTAGGTAGACAGAGAAAAAATACTATACTATATATAGTGCGAAGCCAGGTGCTGAATTCTCTTACCGGCTAATGCATGGTATATAGAGAGCTAGGTGAAATTTTTTGGCTGAAACTTTTTTCCAGCAAAAATTGCAGATTCAATTCAGGTGAAACATTCTGAGAATTTGTCATGATTTTCAGTAAATTATTTCGCTCAAAACAACAAAAAAAGAAATGTCAGAAATATCTAAAAATCATTTTGATGTTATCAAAACATTTCATTTTGTGGGGGCTAGTTTAATCAGGGGACTTGGGGCACCATTTATAAAAACAAGGAAGAAGCGATAACTAAAAACTGTAGTGAAAACATTTTAAATATTTTTCTAGCTTTTTCTAATAACTAATGTCCCTGGAAAAATGTCTGGCCACCTTTCTTTGCATTTTGGGCACTGAGGTATTTTAGCAAAGTTTGAAGATGATGGTACTGATATTTAAGGGAATTTAATGGGCTTTTATCACAAATAATAATGTCAGATCTTTGTGACATTCACTCTTTATTGTAACATTTTTACTTCTCTATTGGTTTTTTTCCTGTAAGTTTTCTACAAAATTAAATTTGATGGAACTAGAAAAAAAATATTTTTTTCCCAAAATTATGTATATCACTGACAGCAAACATATTTATCTATAGTGATTAGGTGGAATTTGGGCAACCTTATGTTTTAATTGAATGGTTGAAAAAAGCAGAGTAACCATTCTTTGCAGTGGGCAAATCTTAGAAGATGGTAAACAATGAGATGTCCACAGTTCTTTAAATTCCAGAGGGACTGCCGTGTTAGTCTGTAATTTTAAAAATAATGAGTAGCCCTGTGGCACTTTCGAGACTAACAAAAATAAAAAATAAATAAAATGAAAGCTCATGATTCTGTATATTTTTGTTAGTCTCGAAGGTGCCAAAAGACTACTTGTCATTTTCCAGTTACTATATCCCTTTTGCTGCCCCGCTGTGGTCTTGATTAGGACAAAAGATTCTCTTCTTGGAAGACTGAAAACTGTCAAATTACTATTCAGAATTCCACTGGAGGGCAGCCTTTTCCCAAGCAACTCTGCAGAGCAAGAAGAAAATAATTATGGAAAAATCAGTTACAAAACTACTAAAGAAAGAGGCAGCTACCCTCATGGTTACCACTCAGAAGGCTGGACAGAATCCTTTAGAGTAACTTCAGCTTATGTGAAAAGTCACCCCAAAACACTCTCCACTTCTTAAAATATCTGATAGGCCTTGTAAAGTGAAATAGAAAACTCAATGAGATGGGATGATGTTTTTTCTAAATATGGAGGCTATTCTGAGTTTGGTATGTGGGCTGACACAAGTTTTTGAGAAGATGTAGAGTTCCTGTTTGCTTCCATACTTCTATTTCTTTGCAAATAAGAGCTGACCCACACAGACTCTAGGCATGTCAAATGTTTTTAGGACATAGATGATGTCTCTGTGGAGTGGGGTGCTTTAATGGCCCTTGCTTTATGTGTGTACAGTGTAAAACTACTAATTGTGTATAGCTCAATGGAATCGCTAGTTGGTGCTGGCTGTTGGCAGCTGCTGTTCAAATTGAATTGTTTATTTTCAGACCCTGGCTGTGTGCCAAACATTTGGTTACAGACTTTCCTGTGGTTTTTAGGAGGCCCCTACTTATTCAGTGGCATTCCCAGAGTATACCTATTGGCCTCCTGTCCTGGTGGCTTGCTGTGACCCTTGTATGTGCATAGTTTGAAAGATAGAGACCAAACCCTTCTCTTGAGACAACCCTGATTCAAAACACAGCGATTACCGAAACCCATTTCAGCCTTCCTTCTTTTTAGTGATAAGCACTCAGATTCTTTCTTTCCTGCGGTGACAGTTACTTCTGATTCCTCCTGATAACAAGTACTTCTGATCCATTCAACTTTCAACACCCCCAACCCAGATAGGCTGCACAGAGTTTACCAAAGTTTATTTATGAACCATTATCTGTGGCCTATGTGAAATGAATTTTTGGTATCAGCCCACTTCCTCATGAGCCAAAGCCCACATTTCAAAACTTCAGTCACATATGGTGTCAGCATCTTGCTTGTGTTGCAGCACGGAGGGGCAGCAAGGACTTGAGCAGGCATGGAAATAGAAGGGGTCTTTAACAGAAAACAGATTGAGGTACACATGTGGAAAGGTGATCAAGAAAAAAGCCTGGAAATAAACTAGACAAGGATACCCACAGATCAGAAAGGGAATGAGAAAAAGAGACCCAAAGATAGAATGTAGTCAACAGATATGTGGTAAATTCAATAGCATGTAAAACTTGGAAGATCTGTGATTTCATCAGTGCGGATAGTCTCGCACCAGTGTTCCCTCTAAGATTTTCCATCCACGAGTGAAGTGAGTTTTGTCTTGTTCACCAATATTGACATCATGTGCACTTGTTTGGATGGGTGCCACTGTGGCACCCACCAGTTGCTAACAAAATTACACATGCACGCGCACACACACATGCACACGTTATATATATATATAGTTAATTATCCATTGTTTTCGTATTTTTTTTACATAACCATTTTAAATTTATATATAAATTTAAAATGATTATGTAAGAAAAAATACTAAAACAATGGATAATTAACAAGGTGCATAACGCTACACCCATGCACTCTGAAAAACACCCAGCTTGCTGGCTCCTGCCCCCAACACACACTTTGTGTGCCTCACTGCCTGTGCCTCCATCAGGACCACACACATCCATCTGGTGCTTGTATAGGCCTGGCTAATTGCTTGTCCCCACCCCTATACTTTATAGTTGTGTCCAGCCTTGCAATCTGCCCTTCCCCCATATTTCACCAGTATATATGCTAGGGCCATGCTATCTGTCCCCCAAACATAAACAGCCAGTACCTGGGCCTAAGGCCCACAACCCAAACACCACTGTTGACATCAGTTAGTCTATCACTTCTACCATCATTCTCACAAAGACCTTATAAAGATGAGAAAGCAGGCAGATGGGTCGATAGTTGCAAACATCTTCTTGATCACCTTTGGCAGAACAGTTTATGATCTCTTCCAATCTTTTGGAATTCTCTCCTCTTTAATGTATCTTGAGAACCTCTCACTAAGTGCTTTTAAGAGTGTATCACCTCCCGTATGAAGTTCTTCTACATGCACTTGGTCTAAATCTGCCATTCTTCCTAACTTCATCTTCTGAAGGGCTGCTGCGGAGCACATCAGGTTCAGGAGTGACGGAGCCCAGGTACAATGGCTCTACTGCTGTTGCTGATGAAAACAGATCACTACAAAAGCACCGTCAATTTTATTCCATTTCATGGCTGTTTGTCGTTCTTCTACCATCTTCATCAACAAACATGCTTGGAAGAGTTTGGCTTATTTGGATTTCATGCTGAGCTCTTTGCAAACTTGTTTTCCCTTCAACTGCCTTTTGGTGTATTGCAAGGCAATACTGCTCATAATCTTCTATCATCTTTCTCCTCAACGTTTTACAGATGAGCTTATACTCCAGGATGGTATTGCCGTTGGCTGCCACATCTCTCCGCTTGGCAAGATCAAGCATTTGCTGGATAAGATGGTTTCTGGACTCCTTTTGCTTTTTCACAGTGGCAACAATTTTACATTTATCAAACTGCTGAAAAGTGATAGTAATCAGAATCAATATCTTTGGATCATCCATTTCCCATGACTCAGAGTTGACAGCATACTTAAACAGATCTAAGTAGAACTGTTGTACCTGGATGCAGTACCTAATCCTTTATCCTTTCTTCCCATATGTTTATTTTGACTCTCTCTTTAACCAGTTGATGATCTGACTGTATATAGATGTTTGATTCCAAAACGACTGTTACATGTGTAACCAGTTACCTCTTGTCCACCAGGATAAAATCAATTTCATTTCTCATTACCTCATTTGATGCTTGCCACATCCATTGCCTTCCAGCCCTCTTCTTGAAGAAGGTATTTGTGATATAGACACAAGGCTTCTGCATCGTCAACCAGCCTTTGACCTATTTCATTTCTCATACTATCCATATTATCCAATGTAGTTTTCTTGATCTTCCCCTATACCCAACTTGGCACTGAAGTTGCCAAGCACCTTTGCGTATGTTGTTTTAGGCTGAAGAATCCTATGAAAAACTTGATAGAACCTTTCTACTTCTTCATCTTCTGCAGTGGACGTCGGTGCATAGGCTGCAATTATTTTCATTGTGTCCCATTGTGAGCACTCCAAAACGAGATGATAAAATTTTCCATTAAATGATATTTGTTGCCACCTTCGGGCGCACAATAAATCCAACTCTCCCAACTTTTTTTTCCTGCTGCTGCAGAAGAATTTGTGTAATATTTTACAAAACTAACTGCTGGAAGGTCGTGTGGTCAATGTTCTATGCACATACATAAGTGACTGTGTTTATATGGGCATTTACGTAGAATCTCTCAAGATATGAGCTAGAATATGACTGTGGGGATGACTACACCACAATCACATGGTATGATTGCAGCTTGTGAAGACATACCCAAATAAGCTTTAATCCAGCTAACTCAGGTACAGGAGCTGTGAAGATGCAGAAGTCCTCCCTAGGTAATTCCTTGGGTGGCTAGCCCATGCTGAAGTGCCTGCGCTGCAAACAGCTTTGCTGCTGCGGTATCTGAGTTAGCTAGAGTAGAGCTAGCTTTTGTATGTCCTAGATGAGCTTCAATCAGACCTGTGGTTGCTTTGAACACCCACATAGCTTTGGTAAGTTAGCATGATGTTCAACTTGCCTCCTGCTCAGACCTGTTACCTTCAGGTACGTCAACAGCAATGTCAGATGTTCAATTCCCTCCCTTCTTCTCAACTTAGAAAGTTGTAATGAGAACTGGGTGACGTTTTTTAGCCAAAATGTTTTTTTGTATTCAGTGATCCTGAAATGGTTTACAAATAGAACTTTAGACCATTTAATTTTCTTTCAGAATTTTTGTTTCTAAATAAATGGCTTAATACTTTGCTTTGAAAAAACTTTTATTCTAAAACCTGTTTTTCTTAATTTTTTTAACCAAAAATAATTTAAAAATGGTTAAAACTGAAACAAAATGTTTGCTTTTGTCCAAGTTAAATGTTAAATCACCCTTCCCCACAAAAAATTCAATTTGTTGGAGATTTCAGAACATTCCACTTTAACCAGAAACAATGTATTTTTTAATTTAAGGAATTAATTAATTATTAATGACCTGGATGAGGGGATGGATTGCACCCTCAGCAAGTTTGCAGATGACACTAAGCTAGGGGGAGAGGTAGATACACTGAAGGGCAGGGATAGGCTCCAGAGTGACCTGGACAGCTTAGAGGATTGGGCCAAAAGAAACCTGATGAGGTTCAACAAGGACAAGTGTAGAGTCCTGCACTTGGCATGGAAGAATCCCAAGCATTGTTACAGGCTGGGGACCAACTGGCTAAGTAGCAGTTCTGCAGAAAAGGACCTGGGGATTACAGTGGATGAGAAGCTGGATTTGAGTCAACCGTGTGCCCTTGTAGCCAAGAGGGTTAATGGCATATTAGGGTGCATTAGGAGGAGCATTGCCAGCAGATCCAGAGAAGCGATTATTCCCCTTTCGGCCCTGGGGAGGCCACATCTGGAGTATTGTGTCCAGTTCTTGGCCCCTCGCTATAGAAAGAATGTGGATGCATTGGAGAGAGTCCAGCGGAGGGCGAACAAAATGATTTGGGGCCTAGAACGCATGACCTATGAGGAGAAACTGAGGGATTTGGGTTTGTTTAGTCTGCAGAAGAGAAGAGTGAGGGGGGATTTGATAGCAGCCTTCAACTTCCTGAAGGGAGGTTCCAAAGAGGACAGAGAAAGGCTGTTCACAGTAGTGACAGATGGCAGAACAAGGAGCAATGGTCTCAAGTTACAGTGGGAGAGGTCTAGGTTGGATATTAGGAAAAACTATTTCACTAGGAGGGTGATGAAGCACTGGAATGGGTTACCTAAGGACGTGGTGGAATCTCCATCCCTAGAGGTGTTTAAGTCTTGGCTTGACAAAGCCCTGGCTGGGTTGATTTAGCTGAGATTGGTCCTGCCTTGGGTAGGGGGCTGGACTTGATGACCTCCTGAGGTCTCTTCCAGCTCTATGATTGTATGATTCTACGAATTGCTAGTGAACTGAAAAATCTGTTTGCACAGCTGTTGTTGTAATTTGCATTTGGTATAGATTTACAGTAAACTGCAAAAATGCCATTACTACCACCATATTGGCTCAACTCTGCTGACCAGTGTGTGTGCAGCAGTGACTTTGGCTGATCTGGGGAAGACTATGTATAAACATATAGTCTGTTTACCATTCATGCCCAGGCCAATGATGGCTCATGCATGGGTGAGGTTCTTCTTACTTTCCTTTGAAGGAATTTAGCCCAGGTCACATTCTAATCCTAAGAAAAATGCATTCTATTTGTGTCTTTATTATGCATCAAAATTCATTTTTAATAGCTTGACAATATTCATTTATAAACAATGTGGCTTCCATTTGTGAAACATTTGTCTAATGTGTTTTAGATTAGTCGTGTTTTGCTGCTCATGAAAAACAAGAAAAGTCTTCTATGAGAAATGCTTCCCTTTCCCCTGTCTGTTGCCACAAAGTGATTTATTACCTTTGTTGTGTATGGATCCTTACACTTTAAATGTATTTCAGCTTTGCCTAACCTACTTTAGGATGTCAACAGCTTCCACAGCTGATGTCCCTCTCTACCAAATGTGCCAACTTCTTCATATTGAATACATTTTTTAAGTTTTATGAAAGCTTTGGAGGTATTGTATTCCTGTCCCCAGACTACCTTATCCTGTCTGCTGTAGAAGTTATGAACAATAGCACACATTCGTAATAAAGATAACAAGATTAAAGGTCAGAAATACATCCATGGCTTCTCTGAAATGTAGTTGTTATTTTGATTCCAATGTTGTTTTTCTAAAGGTGTACAATGCAGTTCTAAAATTTGTCCTGATATGGACCTTATCTAGGAAGCTACTAAATCTTAAAAGCTGAGAGTTAGGGCACATCTCCACTTGCACCAGAGATCGATCCTTTGATATTCAATTTAGCTGGTCTAGTAAGGACCCGGTAAATTGAACATTGTACTCCTCACAAGGAATAAGGAAGCCAATGGAAGCATTAGCTCCTATCGACCTCCTGCTGTGGAAATGGTGCCAAGCTCAGCTAAGATATGTCGACTCCAGCTATGTTATTTATGTAGCTAGAATTGTGTAACTTAAGCTGTCCTTCTGGGTCTAGTATAGACCTGGAATTAATTAAGTTTAAGGCACCTAAACAGAATTAAGGCCACTTTAATACTGAAGAATAATTTTCACTTGGGGGGTTAATTCATCTTAAGCAATCCAATTTAAACTCACAACTTTAGTTAATTTGGATTAATTTTCCTGAGTGTCCCCATGTAGATGACCCCTCAGCAAGAACATCTGTCAATAAGAATGTGTGTCTGTCATCAAGATGAAAAGAGAAATGGCTAATGGAACCCAATGTAGTGGGATGCCAGTGTGATACATGCAGTGTAAGAAAAAAACATTGACAATACATTTCAGACTTTTTAAGAACCAAGTCAGAATTCTTTTTGAGAGAAATGGCACTGTAGAAAATGCTCATAATGATGTGTGTCTTCTTCTGTTGAAGTTTTCTTCAGGAATTGGACACAGTCATTGGCTCTATATTCTTTAAATGTTGCTGATCAAATTAAGTGTCTTTTATATGAGTACTGACTATGTCGTGGTGAGCTGTGGTATGGCCGACTCACACTTGTTTTCTTGGTGAGGGTGGGTAAAATATTTGATTTCTAAAGCCAGAGGAGTGAAATTGACCCAAATTAAGTATTAAAGCAGCCCGTATTCTGAGCTGTTGTACCTTCTTAGGATGCTGATGAGCTGTGATAGGGGAGCAATTTACTTTACCTTTTGGTCATGTCATTTGTCAGAAGTTATTTTGTGGTGAAAATAAAATATGCAGGGAGCTGTATTGTAACTGTAAAAATATCAGTCTAGGCATTGAAAGACTGGGCACGGGTTAAAAGAAAAAAAAAGGATGCAGTGGCTCTGTTTTAGCAAAATCACTGACAAACTCTTTAATGGAGAAAAACAAAAGACTAAAACACCATATATATTTTTAAAAGCCCATAATTTGCTCTTTCATAGGTAATTATGCATCCAAGCGCCACACATGCTTTCAAACCAAGTGTGTACAAGCAATGTACTCGAAGGAACAAAATCCCTCCTCCTCTTTCTCTGTGTGCACTTAAGCTATGTGTCTGAGGCCATGCAGCTCCTTCATGAGAAACAGATATGTCAGTGTGATGCACTGGTGGTTAATGTGAACGAAAACCCATTTCAAAACCTCAAAAGTTGCTATAAACAGAATTGTCGTTCCATGGGCAGCTTGTACTTCTAGCTTTCTTCTTTGTGTAGAAAAGCTGGAAAATGCGAACCCCGAACAATCCAAGAGAGGCAAAGAAAAAGTATATCTTATCTCATGATTTTTTTTAAAGGCACCCTCATGATTTTATGGGATCTGACATGGAGGGTTGCCAACTTTCTATTGGCACATAACTGAACACCCTAGCCCTACACGTTCCCTAAGGCAGGGCTGCTCAACATGCAGCCTGTGGGCCACATGTAGCCTGCAGCTTGTTTGTTTGCAGCCCGTAGTGTGGTTTGGGTTTACACGGGGCTCAACATGTGGCCTATGGGTGGGAGCTTTTGAACATGGCCTCCACTGTGAACATGCTCCACAATGGCAAGGCGTCTCCCAGGCAGGGTAAACATTGAAAGAGACAAGCGGACAGGCTGGCTGGGATGGATGCAGGGTGTTGACACTTCTAGCCCCTAGCAAGGAAGTGCCTGGAGTGCTGGAGCATTGTGTGAAAGAAGCTATTTGCATATATTAGCATATATATTTGCATGTATATGCAACCACACTTAAGTTGCGGCCCTTGACCCCTTTTAAATACATTTAAAGTGCCCTAAGGTCCCACCCTAATTCACTACATTTCTCCTTCCTCAGTGGCTCGCTCTCTCTTGCCCTTGCATTCACTGGACTGAGGCACAAGGTTGAGGTGTGGGAGTGGGGTTCAGGTTCTAAATGGGGGCTCAGGCTCTGGCTGCAGGAGGGGCTCCAGGCTGGGACAGGTAATTGGGGTGCTAGGATGAGGACTCTGGAGTGGGGCTGGGAATGAGGGGTTTTGTGTGCAGGAGGGGGCTCCAGGCTGAGGGGGGTGGGGCTTAGTGATTTGAAATGCAGGAAGGGGCCGCAGGTTGAGGCATGAGGTTGGGATTCAGGAGTGGATGAGGTCTCTGGGGTGGGGCTGGGGATGAGGGGTGTGGGAGAGGGCACTGTGCTGTGGAAGGAAGTGTGGGGGGGTGGTGAAGGCTCTGGCCTGGGATTGTGGGGTTTGGTATTGACATGGGGATTAGAGGTTTGGATGCAATATTGGGCTTCAGGTTTGGGAAGGGTTTCAGGTTTGGGGTTGGGGTGAAGGAGGAGGTACAGGCTCTGGACTGGGAGTGTGGGCTTTGGGTTGGCACTGGGGCTGAGAGGTTTGGGGTACAGGAGGAGCTCCAGGATTGGGGAAGGCTTAAAGGAGGGGCAAAGGTCTGGGATTTGGGAATACTTTGGATGGCTCCCAGGCAGTGGCACTAAGGCAGGTTGCATGTCTTCATGGAGTATCATGCTGTGCTCTGGAAGTGGCCAGCAAGTCTAGCTCCTTAGGTGTGTGTGGGGGGGAGGGGAGGTAGAAGACCTTGGAAACCAGCCAGTGGAAATGTGGCACCAGTGGGTGACATGCAGAGTCCCATAGCCCCCACATAGGAGCTGGATCTGCTGGCCATTTCCAGGGCGCAGCACTGTGTCCCCGGACAGGTAAGAAATAACTTGCCTTAGCTATGCAGCCCGGATGATTGGACTTTTAATGACCCGGATGGTGGTACTGACTGGAGGCTTGTAGCCAGACACAAACCCCATCTTGTTTCCCCCCTCCCCCGAGAGCAAGAGAAAGGCAGTCAGCCTTTGATGCCCTGGGAACGCAGGTGTGGTGCCTGTCCCTGACTCTACCATAAACAGAAACCAGACAGTAAATGGGCTAGCTGACGACTGGGAGGCCTCCCGTCGCCGTGATGGCTAGTATCAGTAATTGACACGCCTGCACTGTCCCAGGAGAGGAATCTTCGCCCATCACATACCAGAGGTGCCCATTGTCTGCATCTTCCCAGGTGTGAATTATGCTTTGCACCCTTGGTGGGAAACTTGGCATTCAAAGCCATTTTTCCTAATTGTCCACTTGGGACCAGGAAGAAGCCCATGTGACCCAAGGGGTATAAAGAGGGTTTAGTTGCCCACCCCATTTGAGCTCCAATCACCTACACCTGCTGGCAGGTATTGATTGTCTCCCGAGGTCCGTGGGACGCCCAACCTCGCCCTATTTCTTCCCGAGGGATTGAGAGAAAGACGCTGGCCACGCCAAGTCTGGAACGCAGGGGTGAGAATTGTACCTGCAATGTGTTTTCTTTATGTGTACACTCTAATTGTCTCTCTGTTGTAAGTTTAGTTACTTTATTATAGTTTTCTTAAGTCAAACTGCTTCATTTCTATTGTAAACTGCCTTTGGTAAGGTGATTTAGCTATAAACTTTGGGAATAAGTGGGGTGCCCTCATTCACTTATAAAATATATATATACACTGAACCAAGTTTCTTTATTTCTTTTCTCTTTCTTTCTCCTATAAATAAGCCAGTGTGTGTCAAGCTTCTGACTTGAACCCGTGCTGCTGTACCCAAACCGAACACAAACAAAAGAACTTCAGTCGGTCAAAAGGGACAGGTATAGGAAGAGCTTGGGCATTTTGGATCGTGTCGCTTCCAGGGGACAGATCCATTGGGGCACCTCTCAGCCTCCCCAGGCTGCCCGCTGCGAAGGGATTTCTGTATCCTAGCAGCTAAAATCTGAGGTGTTGTTATAAGCTCTCCCTATAAACTCATTGGGGCACCCGTCAACCTCCTCCAGGTTGCCCGCTGCAAGGGACCCAGGTCTCAGCAGTTGAAGTCTCAGGTGTATAGCGCACACACACACACCAGGGCATCTGAGAGCCTGTTGACTGCCCTCTGCGACAGGACCCCGGTCCTAGCAGTAAAGTCACAGACGTTAAACTATTTTTTGGGGCGCCCTCCAGCCTCCTAGGCTGCCCACTGCAATGAGACTTTGCGTCTCAGCAGTTGAAGACTTGGGTGTAACACACATGCACACACTGCCCTGACCATTTCGGCTGACAAGGCTCCAAGGTCCTTTTTTGACTGCGTGTTCCAGTCAAAAACCAGACACCTGCTCTTCCCACTGACTTGTGACTTTTTCAGGAGCAGTTTGACAACACTGGGATGGGAGAAGCCTCTCTTCTGGCATTCCTGCCCCCTACAGTCCAGATAGCTCATGTTTTTTCATCCCGACTTGGATGCTGGGGAGAGTTTTCATTTTCCAGAGATATGCCACCTGGTCCCCAGAGCCAGGTGGCTACAGGAGGCACCATGAGAGCACATTGCATAAACAACAACATCTGTTCCATCTCTTGCTGCACTTCTACTAGCTAATGCTCTATGTACCTTCCCACTCTTGTGGCCCCTTAGAAAACCTGTAATTTATGAGGGAGCATAAGGACTATGGTTGTGGCTGCCCTCTGCTCTTGGATGCAAAGGAGTAGAGTCTCTTTGTCTTCCCCACTCTTAGTGCCCCAATCAGGGCTGGATTAAGGGGGGGGGCTAGCCGGGCAGCTACCCAGGGCACCAACCTATGGGGGGCACCAGATGGTAGCTGTAAGGAGCGCCATGTGCCTGATTGCAGCTATAAGGAGCGCAGATGGGGGCTGGGGCCGCACTGGGGAGGCAGGGGCGGGCCACACATGCCAGGAGGTGGGGCCACACATGCACTGTTCGCCCAGGGGCGGAGCTGTGCATGCATCACGCGCCCGCTTCCTAGGGCACAGGAATGGCCGGCCCTGGCCCCAATGCAGCTCTAGGCACAGTTTTAGATTAATATTCACACCAGACACCCGTGTTACCAAACAGCTTTTCCTCTATTCCTTTTGTGTTTCTACCAGGTATGGGTCTGATGACACTGTAACATCACTCTCCTCTATGGTCAGCCAGCCCCTGCCAACTCCGCTTCATTGCTGCTGCAGAGAAGCCTCCTCTTCGAGAACGGGGCAGGCAGCTCTTGCCCACCCAACTCTGGGGAGGTGGTTTTTCTCCCCTGCCACAGTGAAGCTGCTTTCCCAGGAGTCAGCTGAATGTAACCAATACCATTAACAGATAAGCATCATCTTATCGGTTAAACAGTTAATGGTTTAGATGCTAACATCCCCAATGACAGGTGACAGATACATTTTTTTCAATTATTTCTTTAGAAGCACGACATTAGAAGCATTATTTATTGTAATGCTAGGAGTGGGTGGATGGAAGGAACCGAAGAGAGTGTTAACCATAGTATGGGCTTTAGCCCCAAAAGTGTGGTTTGTTTTCTTTAAGTGTTGCTTTTGCCACTGGATCTGCTCTTCCCCATCCCATTTTTTTTTCCTAAGGTGAAGTTATAATTTGCAATCATGGTTTGTACATGGCTAGGATTAGGAGGTAATTGGAATTTGTACCCCCTATAGGAGTATGAGTTTTATTACGAGGCGATACAATATATCATTTTGTTAAATTGCACATATTATGCTTATTTACTGTTGTTCCCTAGACCTCTATATAGCGTTTGCATTCTCAACTGGCAATAAAAATTACAGAATAAAATGAAATAATGTCTGGATAAATGCAAAGGGTCAGGGGATTGTGTATGCAGACTGTAACAATAAATCTATATTCTTTTTGGGGTGTGTGTGAGAAGAAAGCAGTTTCTTCACTGCATTTTAATTAACTGAATTTCATCGCATGGTAGTAAAGGTAATAGCCATAACATTAGTACAACTACCACACTATCAAATGCTTGTCACAATCTACTATTCTTTAACAATATGACTCCATAATGGAGGCATACACAACAAAAGGCCTGCCTGTTTTATTAATTTACTAGGGCTGTGATTTTGAAAAACCAGTATGTATTTCTGGAAGACTGATTAAAATAGAAAGAAATGTGCATAGTAGAGAATAATATTTTTACTGGTGTCGGAGTCATTTAACAAAAGTGTTCCTTCAGGAAAACAAAATCAGATGCTAACGTTAGACCTCATTTATTGCCAGCATATTCAGTGACATTTCATAATGTACATCTGTCAGCCAGAGATATAAATGAATGAGGTGAACCATACAATTTACCCTCAGGAAGTTCCATTAGAGCCCCCAAAGTATAATATTTATGAGGTCAGAACCAATTAATCAGATAGCTGTATTTGCTTTTCAGCTCAGCATGCAAACTGTTGCATTGGGAAAGACTTTCATATCGGTAGAGGAATCAGTTTGCATATAATACAAGAAGGCTGTTTTGTATATCAATTACTATTGTAACATGGGTTATATACAGTATTAATTCAAAGCACAGTGAAGAAAATGCAAAATGAGTTCTTGTCAGAACAAATGTCTGAATAGGAGTCTTAAATATTCTCTATTAGCTGCAGGAGTTGAGCCTCACCCAAATCCACTGAGAATGTGAACAGTGAATGAGAAACAAGAGTGTGTGTGCCATATATTCCTAAGTATGGTAGTTCCAATAAACAGAGTATCTTCCAGCAAAGGGAATGATTCAGGCTGTTTAAAACAATTACCCTTTCCTAGGATTATTTAGAGCCCAATCTTGTGAAAGGTTGAGCAACCTAAAAGGCAATCAATCAGTTTAATCTATCTAGATTTTCATGCCATGTTACCTGTCAGGGAATTTTCATTTGTACTTGGATAGGAGGAGGATGTCGGTTTGGATCGGCATGAGTTCCTTTGTGTAGTTGATGGATTTCCACTCCATATATATGTAGGGAATTTCTGGGTGCTTAAAATTCTTCATTTCTAAGAAATGTTGGAAATATTTGTAAATGAGATTTTGTTTTGTTTTTACTAAGCCAATGAATCTCAGATCTAAGGTACTATGTAGGGAGAACTAGGGTGAATAAAGAATGAGATCAGAAGAATACTGTTGTTTCTTGAATAAAGATCTCAAGCTAAAATATGTTGCTGAAAGCTCTGCTGTGTTTATTTTATAAGAAAGAGAATCCATTTGAGAGATTAAAAATTGAAGACACTAGTACGGCATGGGAAAACATTAGCTCAATGCTGTTACAGTAGATGATGATCTGGGGATATTAGCAGATGAAAAATGAAAAAAGAGTACACATTGTAACTTCATTCATGTGCTTTTCGCCCAATACAATATCATCAGCTTATATATGAAATGAGGTATTATATAAAATCTGTAGTTTAAATAATATCCCTCTTGTTTTTTAGCAGTGATATAGAAAATATTGGAGAATTTCATTTGGTTTTAGAGACAGTAGGAGACAAATTAGAGTTCAGAGGAAGATAGTTGAAATAATAGTAAATTTGGGAAACTAATTCTACAAGGGATAAGATTAGAAGAACGCTATACATAATTTGCAGAAAAGATGGCCATTTATTTTTTGGCAGGGTATGGTATGATGCCAGTACTTGGATATATTGCAAGAAACAACTAGTGACATTTATCTATAAAGAACAATAGACAATACAAAAAAAATGTAAATAAAATCGTGGGGGAAGACTGTTATACCAAATGATCAATGGGGCATCAATGGGAATCATTTTCACAGAGCTAGCTCCATTCTCTATGAATTTTTGCCCCCTTCTGCTTTGAGTATCAAATTCAAAGTAACTCAAAATCTCAATGAGAGGCTCAATAATAGCTGCTGATTTTTTTCTTGCATTTGCCAAAGCACATGAAAAGGTTAATCTAAAGCATGGCAGCAAGTGAATGCCCAACAGGGGAAGGCAAGCTCTAGCCCCACCCAACCCTGCCCCTTCTGTGTGAGGCCCCGCCCCTGGAACAAAGTCCCGCCCACCCCCCAGCCCAAGCCTTCCTGGCCATGTGGAGGACTCAGGCTGCTGGACCACAGCCATAGCTCCAGCCCCAACCCTCTCCCTCCCTGGAAAACAGGGAGCAGGATTGTTGTGCCTTGGCCCCAGCCTTCCCTTGCCACTGGGGAGCTGGGCTGTCACACCATTGCCCAGTCTTCCTGGGCGGCTGGGTTGTGTAGGTAATTTTGGAAAGGCTGTGCCTTTCCTTGCCTACATTATCGGCCACCCATGATGTAAACATTTTTTGGTAGACTGGCATGCTGATCTGAAATTGGTCCCTCATTTGCTTGAAATGTTTGTTGAATCTCTGTGAAGACTTCAGTGCTTCATGTGATTTTGTGGCAAACATTCTGCACAGTTCTGCTTAAGTATTAACCTTTTGGAGACTATAGATTTTCTCAAGTGGCCACATGTTTGTTTAGGAAATAGCACCATTCTTCCCATTGAGGCAACACAGAAGTACTGTCTGGAGCTATTCCTGTTATTACCCATTTGAAAGGCAGCAGTGAACTTAAAGGAAATAGGATATTTTGGTTTTTTAAAAGCAATTGTTGGCACAGACTGAGGGGGGGGGGGGGGGGGGGAGTAGGATTGTATCCCTTAGAAACATATCCATGGTGAATCCCTTGGACATTTGTTAAAGGTGGAGGTAAAAGCCAGAAGAATAAATGTAGGGGTAGCAAGCGATAGGAAATGTCGGTCTCAACAAGAACAAGAAAACTTCTGCTTAAAAAGGATACTGAAAAGTGAGACAATTTTTATTAGAAATCAGGAGACCATACAGTAGAAGGGAGCTTGTCTCACATCCACATATTTGAAAGCTCTTACACCTTCATCAGAAGACGTGGTATTGGCCATCATCTGAGACTTCATATTGAACTAAAAAAACCTTGTGTAGTTCACTATATTCTTTGGGAAATCATCTCTCCAACTACAACCAGTTTAGAAGAGGGGAAGGAATTTATAATTTTCCAGAGTAACCAAGAAAGCAAACACAATGAATAGTTTACAGAAGCTGTTCAGTAAATAAACAAATCACCTACAAGCTCAGCAAAGCACAGAAGCACATGCTTAATTGACAATGAAGTCAGGAATCAACTTAAACTAAATGGATATATGGAACCATAAAATAGGCAAGTTTACATGTGTCCACTAAAGACAATGTGTCAGTTAAGTCAGTAAAACTTGTTGTGTAGATCAAACCTAGCATAAGACTTAGAATCCCAAGAATTCAGTAAAATGCTGGGACTAATAAGAGCACCTATTGACCTTTATGTAGCAATAGAGAATAGGGAAGAACATTCCACATTTTATAGTGAACTTTCTTTCTAATGCTAAAAACTCAGAAAATTTGCCATTTCGTAATAGTACAGTATTATATTCACTTGTTGGAAAAGCATAATTTTGTACTATAATTGAGTTTGTACAAATTTGGCTAGCTACCGAACACTGTTAATAAGTTTCATTGTTGTTAAGTGCAAAGTAATTTTTTTTCAGCTAATTTTTGCTAACATTATAGTTTAAGAGAAAATTCTGCTCTGACTTATACTGTGGTAGGGATCAAACTCATTGAAATCAGTGACATTTATCCTGCATCTATTCTATAACTATGAAAGCAGAATGAATTTAGTTCATAAAATCATGGGCCTGAATTTTTGCATTTGTTTTCTTCTTCTGTAACACCATTGATTTTTGTTGTGTAACTCTGATTTGCACCATTAAAAGTCAGACTAGGATTAGCCTCACCATGTAAATCTTGCAAGAAAAGGGGGAAAAATTTAGAATCTTAAATGTTTCCATAAAAAAAAAATCAAAGACCTGTTTTTGTGAGCTCACATACCCAAATGCAGAATGAAATAGCTTCCTGAGTTTCAATCAGAGCAACAGGTGAGCAAACCCAGAAGGGGGCAAAAAGATGTGTTTTAAAGGGAACATACAATACGGACATAATGTCTTAAGAAAAATTACAGTTACTTTTTAAACAAAAAGTTTGAAGCTTTTCCAGAAATTGATCTTTTCTGTGTTTGTCATTCTGAGAATAGTATACACTTCCTATACTTGTACTGTATATGAAAATGTATTGAACAGTAGAACCTCAGTTACAAACACCTCGGGAATGGAGGTTGTTCGTAACTCTGAAATGCTCATAACTCTGAACACAATGTTAGAGTTATTCTTTCAGAAGTTTACAGCTGAGCAGAGACCAAATGCAGCTTTGAAACTTTACTATGCAGGATAAAATGCTTTTAACCATCTTAGTTTAAATTAAACAAGCACAGGAACAGTTTCCTTATTTTGTCAAATTATTTAAATGTTCCCTTTATTTTTTTTTAGTAGTTTACATTTAATAGGATACTGCACTGTATTTGCCTACTGTCCCTCCCCCCCCCCTTCCCACTCCTCCTGCTGCCTCATTGCATACTTCAGGTTCCAAATGAGGTGTGTGGTTGACCAGTCATTTTGTAACTCTTGTATTTGTAATTCTGAGGTTCTACTGTACTGAAAAACATTAACTACTTGCTCATTGGTCACTTGGGCTGTTTTTAATTAGGCCCTTTGGGAAAGGTCACAGAATACAGATCTTTTGAGACTTACTACTTTTTCAATTATTTTAATTATTAGTTTGTTTGTTTTTTAATTCTGGTCACTTTTCCTCACACAACTTTTCGACTCTTTTTCCACATCTTCTATCACTACTAACTAAATATAATAAATGTTCCACTTCCTACCCCAACCTACTTGCAGTAATTTCCTTTTAAATTATACTTTTAAAATGTGTGCCTTACATATTGCCTTTTTGGGAAACTGTCAGCCTTCTTGAACTCCTTTTCCCTTGGATTTTTTTTTCTGAGTTTGTATAAATCTGCTTTTTTAAAGTCAATCTTCTTTATTCTGTTGCTGTTGTGCCTTTCTTTCCTTAGTGTCATGAAATCTATCATTTGGTGATCAGTGTCACCAACATTTCCTTCCACCTTAAGCTTCACAAACAAGTCCTCCCTGTTATACAGAATCAAGTCTAAAATGGCTGCCTGTCCCTCAGGTGAATCCTCCAGCTTCACCTTGCTATTCTCTTGGCACAAAGTAGTTTAGTCTCCTATGTGGTGTAATACTTTGGTTTAAACCTAGTTTTTGAGTTTACTAGTGTGCATGTGCTGGGTAGTGTTGGTGACGTGAGACATACAGGTCAGACTAGATAATCCTGTAATTACTTTAGGTCTTAAAGTCTATGACTCTAAGAAGTTGACTCTAATCCATTCCAAGAACTTATTGGGGATGTTATATTTAGAGTTGGGTGCTACAGTGTGTTGATCATTTAAGGTGCTGTAGCAGAAAAGAGCAAGGAACTCTTTCTTAAGGAGATTAGACAAAGAAAGATGCACTATAAAATATCCCCACATTTCTTCATCTTTTCATGAACTATGCCCCCCAAAAGATTAATATGGGTCTTGCTAACAGTGTGTTTTTTTTTCTTCAAAGGCAGCTATTTCAGATCCCTAATGTGCACTCAGAGCTAGCTCTTAATTTTGGATATTATACAATGAACTCCTAAAATATAACGCTTTTGTGACAAGTAGCAACACTTCACTATGCATTTTTTAGAATTTGAACAAGCCAGTATATAGTAAATCCATTTGTTTCTCAGGTTTATCCCTTTATCAGGGATTCATAAACCTGCAAATGGATTTTGCTTTATTATTTCCTTCGAATCTGATAATTGTATCTCTCTCTCCTGTGCCTGCACCACATTAATAATCTTCTTTTGCTTTAATCACACTCTGATAGCTCCAGCTTGTTATTTATCAGCCACTGCTAATCCTGCTGGGTTGCCTTCCTTAAATCAGAAATGTAAGCTTCAGTGGCAAGGTAAGATGGTAAGTAATAATAATATGTAATGATGCCTTCATTCCTCATTTATCTTTTTTTATTTTGCTATCTTGTTTGTAGGACACTACTTTAATGAATATTAATGGGGGATGTTCACACTGGAACAAACATCAATAAGAGCACATGTATGCAAAAGAATCATGACTTTTTCCAGAATTTTGTTGAGCTTTCTTTATTATCAGTGCAAAGCAGAGGTGAAAGTAAACGGGTGCACCCAGGTGTGCAGCTCCAGCAAGAGCTGGCTGACGTGCGGCAAAAGCCAGCAGGGAGCTATTTAAGGAGCTAGCAGGGATCCGGGTTGTAGTAGGACAGTACCTGTAAGAAATTTTAAGATGTTTACACCACTGGTGAAAAGATAACGGTTAGATCAGTGCTGGACCCTGCATTCATGCTGAAGTGGTCAGGTTAGGAGCATTCACAATTTTTTTAAGGCCACAAGAAGGACCATTATGATCACACAGTCTGACCTTCTGCAAAGCACAGGTTATGCAATTACTCAATGAAATACGTGCATGTAGCCCACATCAAGAAGGTGGACTGAAGCAGATTTAATATTTTCTGAACCTAGCTTCCTTATTCAGTTCCCTTATGGAGGGGCCTCTAACTTCAGTCAAAATGTTCTTTTCCAGTGTCCCCACAGAACAAAACTCCCCAGTGTGGATGGAGGGGGACAAACAGGAGGAGGGGGCCAATCCTGTTTCACCTCCAGCACAGATAGCAGACAGGGTCTGCCACTGAAGGGAGCACATGGAGCATCCTTTACTGACTAGCACCTTAAGAGAAGCACAGAGCCTATCATGCTTTCCTGGGGACAGTGCAAGTTTACTCCCAAATTGGGCTGTTCGCTTTTCTCCCTTTCAGCCCAACTTCTCTGGACAGTGGCAAAAGGATTGGGGCCTTTAAAAACAAATCACTCATGCAGCATTGACTTCTTTGTGCACCACGAGCCATACTTGGCACGAGTGTGAAAAGGTCACTCACATTTTCAGCACATGAAGACAGCCAAGATTAGGTGGGAGCATTAGTGATTCATATGAAAACAGTTCTCTGTATAATAAATATGGGCTCAGACCCATTCGCTGCAGAAGAAAAACTGCCCGTGTAATTGGCATCCTCAGTGGAAGTGTCAGCAGAGGTCAAAGCCTAAATGGGTCATAGACACTGAAATTACATCTCACTTAAGGTGGCCTCTCTGAGAGTAAAGAGCAAGTTGGGAGCCACTGCTTTTAGTTGTGTTACGGCTGTCCTGATTAAAAGACTCAACCTGCATCTTTCAGGAGCACTAACTCCTCTTAAAAATAAAATAGGTGGCCTACAAATAAAATAATTATGTGCTTAAATACCAAGAGGTTGGAATAGACCCCTTTAATGAATGCTTCATATAATACTATAGAATTCCAGAATGACCATTTCTTGCCTTCACAAATCTGCCTCTACTTGGTCAAACATATAGACCCACTATACCAGTTAATCAATGGAGTGATTTAAGACTCAGCATTTTAAGTGCAGAGATCATTGACCATCTGTAGCACATTTGTATTTCTTGTCAGGAAATGTTAGCGTTTAGGATAGCAGGATTATCAGTTTTGAATATGTACCCTTCTGCATGTCATTCTACAGATAAGAGAAGGAGTAGTTCAATGAAGGTCCTGGTCACTCAATGAAGGCAATGGACAACAGCTATATATTATTGTGTTTTTCAAATCCGGTGTTGAATTGTTTGCAAAAGAAGTCTTTATTCACTGAGATTCCCAGAATTGTTTGAGTAAATAAAGCATTTAATTTCCGAGCACTGTAATTGCTGAATGTGGAATGCTATTTGCATATTACAATGTTTAATTACGTCTGTCTAGTAGTTGTCTAGCAAAGTCTCAATTTGTTTTGGCTCTGGCAGATACAAAAAGGCATTTTACTTTGGTATAATTCACAGTGCAACAGTTGTGCAAAGCTGTAAATGGAGAATCATGTTGGTCCATTTTGATTTTCTTTGAAAGTGCCACAAGATACAAAGTAGGAAAATTCCATCCATCTTTTCCCAAAAGTTTTGTTGTTTTCAACGATAATAATTTATAATCTGAGAATGGTTCAGAAAACCAAAGGGAAAGCATGTTCTCTTCATTCCCCCAACATAGCTCTTAACATGAAAGGAAATTATATGTGAGCATTAAGGGAAGAATATATGCAATTACTTATATCATGTCCTTCATTCAACTGGTGCAACTTCACTAGGGCTATGTCTACACTACAGAGGTTTTTTTTTGAAAAACAGATGCTTTTCTGAAAAAAACTTCACTTACATGCACACTGCAATAACGTTCTTTCAAAAAAAAAAAAAAATTGAAAGAACAGAGGGGTTTTTCCAATACTGGTAAACCTCTTTCTACGAGGAAGAAGCCTTTTTCCAAAAGAGTTATTTTGGAAAAAGGCATGTGAGGATGGGGAAGAAGGAGTTCTTTCGAAAGAAGAGGAAAGAGGAAACAGCACAGGTGCCCTGGAAAAGCTTCTTCCGAAAGTAGCCTGCAGTCTAGACATAGCCTAGGACAAACAGAACTTTGTTTGTAGCCCAATGTAATATTCAATTCTCTAGTTTAATTCTTCATTCAAATAAATTTTGTCCTGGAAGAAAAAGACAGCATTCTGTGCCTCTTCAGTACATTGTACTCTGTCTGAAATTTTTCCCCCTGATTCATTTTTTCTCTGTGTAAAGTCACAGAGTAAAGACAAAGGACAAAGTTGGCACTGGGTATGGAATGTTTCTTGTTTTACTGTGTAACACAGGTATATGCAGTTACAACATCCTGTAGGCTTGTAATGTCTCTTAGATGTAATATGCCATATAGCACAATTCCTATCCTGGCAGTCATCTACAGTCAAAAAGAAAACACTTACTTATGCAATTAAAAAAGAAATTGGACCTTGAAGTCTCTCTGGCATTTCTGTGATCTATCCCATCCTTCTGTGGACAACAGTCTCTTGAGAGCTTTGTTCATAAGACTGCCTTCTCCACAGAATTTCCAATGTGATTCTCCCCTCCCACCCCCATTTTTTTTTTAGCAATACCAGTGTGGCATGTGGATCTTTTGTATATGACTTACATGTGTAAGGCCAGAATAACATTTTTGTCTTGTTTTTTAAAATGTTGAAGAACTCCAACACTTTGGCTGTAAGCATGTGCCCCTGTGTTATATTTTGATACCCAAGTTACAGTTTGGTATTTCTTTTGGTGAGTCTCCATGTGTTGCAAAAACAAGATCTAGCAGAACATGCACACTGATGCATATTCCCTGAAGCATCTCTAAAATGCTTATGCTAGTGGTAAAGATCTTGTGTGACATTTTAACACAGTGGAGTTAATACAAGAGCTTCAGGCAACTGTGCCTTGTATGCAGTAGAAATTCAGCTGTCTGAACTGCCAAGTGTGGAGAAGGACACAATTGTCCTACTGGAAGACATGCAGCTGCTGCTTCAAATTACAGGATAGGATTTGCAAAATCACTCAATATTGGTCTGACTCTGGCTCCATTGCCATCAATGGTAGAACTTTCCAATGACTTCAATGGAAGATCAGTTCTGGGTACATTTGAAAATTCCACCCACAATAGCAATATGCTGGATCATACTGTTTAACTCAGAACTTACTTCTTCAGTTCAGATTATTTCAAAGGATCCCTCAAAACCCTTCTCCAGCCTTTAACAGTCTGATTATCACTTGCAGAACACCTACAGTGAGCCCAATCTACATATGAAGAACTTCAACTCAAATAAAATTCAAGTACAATTAAAAAAGAAGTAATTTTGAATCACAAAACATATAGGTTTCCTATAGAACATGTTGAAGCTAACTGTTCAGGTTTTTTTTAAGCGGGGGGCTTGACAGAAACAATTCTGCAAATTTGGCATGAAGTTATGAAAATTTTTGATCCTCCAAAATCTGCATTTCTTTTTGGCAAAAAAATGTTTCAGACAAAAACATTTCATCCAGTTCTGCATTAGCTCTTCACTGTACTTCTGTTGTGAGGTCTGGGAAGAGGTCTCTTTCCTAAATTAATATTCATTTAAGCACACCCTACTAGGGATGGGTACAGTAGTTTGGAGAAGTTAAGAACTTTTTTCTCTTTATGCCTTTGCCCTATGGCCCCGCTCCCTGTCTCATTTTGGAATCTTCAACCAAGATGTGAACTGTAGTTCTTATGAGACTTTGAAATTTTTAATTCTCTTTTCTCTATTATTCTTCATTTTTGTGCGTGTCTTATTGTCAGGACAGGAAGAATTGAAATACTGCAAGAGAACCTGAAATTATCAAACTTCTTTTGCAGACTCAATGTTCAAATTGTGCAGATACTCTAATAATCCCCTCAAATATAAAAAATTAAAAAGTAGGAATATTGGTCCAAGTCATTGCTCACCACTGAAGTGAAATCATTTTCCCCAGTGAAATCATTAAGAGCTGAAATCACAGGACTAGGCTAGATGAAGGAATCTCATTTCTGTTGCCTCCTTTGCATTCTTTCATTGCAACATTGTCCTCAACCAGGAGCAAGGTGCAGCTCCCTAGACCAGTAGGTCAATGACTTCTGCTCTAACGATCACAAAGAAAGAAAGAAGGACTCTCAGTTGAATTTATTCAGCTTCATCTGTCAATGCTGGCAGGATGGGGGTGGGAGGGCAGTTGTCAAATGATACTTCAGAGTCTACGTCAAGTGGATAGGAACACCTGTTGCCAGTGCATCTGATTATCAGTTGGATTTGGCACCACTTCCCTCTCTTACTGAGTGAGGTTAAATTTGTGATGACTCCTTTCCCCATACCCCAAGCCTCATGTAGTGCATAGTTCTGTTACCCTTTAGATATACAATAAGGGTAACCGAATTTCATTGTCCCTGAATCCAAGGCTTATGTGGCTCTTAATCCAAATCAACAGAAGTTGATCACCTTGGCAAAGCAGGTATGTCTGCTGATCACCCACACAAAGGAGGCTAATACAACGCAAATGCGGTCAAGGGCCTGAGGTGTTTTACCCAAGTTTATCAGTAGATGGCAGGGGAGCACTTATTCAGACCACTGGTTTACATGGGATATGTATTATTTCAACTGCTATCACACCTACACAGAGAGACCTTGACATTATTAGAAAGTATTCATTACATTTTTAACAGCAGTTTCCCTCTAGAATTGGGGACTCTGAGGGTGCGTCTACACAGCTGGACTAAAGTAAAATTAAGCTACACAACTTCAGCTACGTCAAGTTGAAATAGTTTAATTCAGCTTTTGGCGCTGTCTACACAGCAGGAAGTCAAACAAAGAACACTCTTCCTTTGACTTCCTTACTCCTCATGAAATGACGGTTACAGGAGTCGGTCTAAGAAATCCTCCATTTTGACATTATTTTGAAATAAAGGGTTGCTGTGTAGATGTGGGCAATGTTATTTCAGAATAACGTCAGTTTTTCCAAAATAATACTGCTGTCTAGACATAGCCTGACTCCTTGATTCAGCAAAGTATGTAAACACATGCCTAAAACAAAGTACATGTGTGTTTTGTTGAATCAGGGTCAAAAGACTTGATCCTGTTCTACTAAGTCAATTAATTTTTTTCCTATGGACTTCATTTGGAGCAGCAGCAGGCCCTAGATTTACATAGACTAAACTATTGGATGTGAAATACTTGACACCCAAAAGAGTGGATTCAAGTGGGACAAATACCATGTGCTCAAAAGAATTGGGTGGATCAATATCTGCTACCAGATTTTTATTGGAAACTCCAAATTTGTATATTGCAAAATTGAGACCGATAAAGTTAGAGGCTACCTTTGAAAATTGAGTCTTTAAAGCCTGATATTCTCTTTCTGACACTTATTTAAAAACCAGCAAAACATTTTTGAGACTTAGGAATTTAATGCATTGGGATTTACTCAGGAGCACTGTTTTGTTTTTGAGAAGAGGAGAGAGTGGCTGACATATCCTGTTTCTCTTTAAAATCATCATCACTTTAGATTCTTGGCACGTAAATGCTCTTTTAATGTACATCCTGAAAATTGCAAGCATCACTCATCAGGGCTTATTAGTGCTGTTCTTTAATCTGTCAGAAGTTTGCTGTTGAGTCATTCAATGCACATATCTAGGCTGAAAGAGACCTCCTTGGAGAATATAAGGCTGGCTCTAGAAAATCAGAGCAACTGAGTTAGGTTGGTTGGAGGAATGGGGGGAAGAAAGGGAGCAGGGGAGAATGAAAAATTCATACCAGACAGTGGTTTAATTATCTGACCTAAGAAAGTTCCCATGTAGACAGTGCTAAGTTGATGGAAGAATTCTTCCATTGATATAGCTACTGTTCCTGGGTAAGTGGGCTTACTACAGCAGTGGGAGAACCCCTGCTATCACTGTAGTGTGTGTGTGTGTGTGTGTGTGTGTGTGTGTGTGTGTGTGTGTACGCTGAAGTGCTATAGCAGCTGTAGCCATAGTCTAGGTCAGTAGTTCCCAAACTTTTTGGCATCACGCCCCTTTTTTGATTTTTGAGAGACCCTCATGCCCCTCCCCACCAAAAAATAGCAGCAAAACTTGTTGAGGAAAAAAAAGGTTGCCCTTTTAAGAGCAGAGCAGGCATTGCCCTTTTAAGGCAGCCATTTTGAAGTCTACCCGAGACTCTCCATCCTCCCCTGAATTTTTTTTATTGGAAGGACTAGGCTCTTTCTTGGGGGGAGTTTGAAGGGGGGGTGCTTGGGCTGCCTCACACCTCCCCTGGAATTTCTTCACCCCCCCCAAGGGGGCATGCCTCCCAGTTTGGGAATCTATGGTCTAGGTGATGTTGATCACTCACTGCCAATAGCCCATCAGCGATCACCAGGCAATTTTCAGAGATTATTTCTTACAGAAACTTGTTTGAATTTTCAGTTTTGCTAGATCTTGAACTTTAGTTTGAAGTGGGTAGGTCTGTTTAGTGATACATCTAGTATTGATTCAGTGTTATGCTGACCAGGCCTTTTCTCCTCTCATTCTTCCATTTGCTAAGTCTCCCATTTGCTAATTAAATTAACCCAATTCTATTATGTAGAAATGTTCACAGTTTCATGCAACCAAGAGGCTATATAACGACTGGCTGGGATTTTCAAAGGAACATAAGGGAGTGATGTATCCACGTTCAACAGAAATTCAGTGGAACTTGGGCACCAAACTCCTTCTGACCCCATTGAAAGTCTCTGTTCAAAATCATCATATCTGAAAAATGTGGAGCTCTCTCTTAAAATTCTTGCATTAGACTCCATTTGATGTATAAAATCAGGCGAATTATGTTTGGGGCTCTGGAACAAATTGAATCAAGCTTTCCTTTACTTCGAAGAATGTTACTGTGATATAAAGGCTTTAAGGGTGAGGGAAGGAATAATTAGATTGTAAACTCTAGAGGCAACAGTCTTCTTTGTTTGTATCAATCATGATACAGAGAGTCACACATTTTAAGCAGGAGGAGTTTGTTGAAGAAACTGCTGGATTTCCAAATTTGTTCTCCTTGTTTTTCAGAGACCATGGCCTTAGTTAAAACAAAAAACAGGACTGTGTAGCACTTTAAAGACAAGCTCATCACCTATTAAACTATCTTGTTAGTCTTTAAAGTGCTACACAGTTCTGTTTTTTGTTTCAGCTGCACCAGACTAACACGGCTACATTTCTACCACTATTGCCTTAGTTAGAATGCTTATACAGTCCACACACATATTGAGAAACTAAATAATATATTGCAAGGGAATGTATTACAATTCCAGTGCCAAATGGAGGGAGGGGTCATCCCTGTCTCTGCCTTCTCTGCATAGCTCCCCTATGACTTTTGAGAAGTTAGTGTTGAGAACAGATATAAGCTTGCTTAGGTCTTGCACTCAGGAGCATGGAAGACCTGCACCTGTCTCCAACACCCTTCTTCCCCTCCCCTCCCCTCCGCCCTTGGATAACCACAAAGGGCTGGGCACAGTCTTGGCCTTAATTTCATATCTATGAAAAGAAATTAATAGACATTCATGTGTGCAACAGGAAAGCACCAGGAGTGCCCATGACACCTGGATCAGACTAAATATGGCAGCAGGCTGGTGAAGCTGATTGCCAGAAGGAGAATGCAAAACAATATTGAAGTTTGCCACAGACCTCTGAATAAGAGAGGCAGCTGGGTGGGAAAAGGAAGTTCTGAGAATCAAACACTGACTGATGCAGGGGAGCCCCTGAAATTCAACTTCTGACATTTCTAATTCATGTTGTGCTTCTGGGAAATAGGTAGCTGTGAGATACAATATTGACTCCTGCTGCCTTAGTTGAGATAAATAGGTCATCATAGCTCTAATAGTCAGGAAGGCAGCAGACAGATCCCATTTGCAATAGAAGCTGTACTTTAAGTCCTTCAGCCTTAGCAGTGTGGACTGTCCCTGTGCTGAATGTCTCTTTCCCTTGAGTTATTTATATGTTGGCTGGTGTGTTTTGTTGCACAGTAATCACTATTGATCCCTTAATTGCCCCTTGACTTTTGCTTAGCAAAACAAGGCAGCAGATTTGATTGTGATGGTTATGGCCTGGATCTCTTTATGCTTCCAGTACAAGCAGGTTCAGAACAACTAGTTTGTGTCTAGACACAAGGCACTGAATGTGTTTCCTGAAGATCTATGCTGCATGAAGAGTGTCACCTGAGAACTTCATAGCAAATTTGGCATGATGATTGGCCGCATTTTTTTCTCCCTAAGTGACTGTTTGTATTACAGGAAATAAAGAAATAAGTGAGTGTAAATATTGGCATATGCCTGCAGACAGATGACTTAGCGCCACTCACTGGGTAAATGGAAGGAGCAGAGCAATAGAGTTTAAAGTTAACTATTAGCTAAGTTTAAATGCGTGTTGATGAATGATGATCACTGTTTCACTGGGCTGAGAGTCTTATTATGGTTCTAGTGAAGCAGGTGCTTTCAGCCAATCACCAGCCTCTGATAGAGGTTTTAAATAAACTCATATATCAAATGTATTAAATGTTTGGGCAGCAATTGCCCAGCTACACTTGGGATTGCAGCAGCCAACATGTTACAGTGTAGTAGGTGCTACCTTGCACAGATGAGATCAGCACAAAGCAGTAACAGCATTGTTTATTGCTTCATGCAAGTGAACAGATGCCCTGGGACAACTTAGTACAGAAATAATATACCATATTTGCTAGCCTATGAAGTCAGCATACAGCTAAATCACTGGAGATACTAAAGTGTAGAACCAGTGTATGAGGAAGATTCTAGGCCGGCTTTTGGAGAGGTAGTATGAGGGAGAAAAACATCTGACAGGCTATAAAGACTACATCAAATGCTTCACTTTTGCTGAACAAAAACTAAAATGAGATTTAATTAACAAATGACTTAACGAAGAAGAAGAGAGCCTCTTTTGGGAGGTTCTGCATCTCTGAGTGTGATTTCTTTATCTCAAGAGAACAGACATTTCTTTCATGATAATGCTCAAGAGATGTGCAATGACTGCACTAAAATGTCATCTCTTAAACCAGGGGTTTTGAAAATGGGGCTTTCACTGAATGTTGCCTAGTCAGGCCAAGACCACTGAGGAAAAATGTGAAAGGAAGCCATGAAGCATTAAATGAAATACATTTTATTTGTCTATCTTGAAACATGGTAGTTACAAGTACAGTAGTATGTATAGCATTAATGAGGTGTCTACCTGTGTCTTATTGCTTTTTGTGTTATAGGAGCCGTACATCCCATCCCACTGAATTAAAAATTGTTAGGGTCTGTTCTAAGCTCAGGTGAATGAGTACAGAATCAAAACTGAATTAAAATTTTTGGGGGCTGAGCAATGTAATGTGATGATAGGGTTGTTGAATTATTTTACCCATTTTTAAAAGGGAAACCTTTACATTTAAATTTTAAAGGCTATAACCATGTTTCTTTATGACTGCATTATGACATGGTTTGTTAGTAATGCAAATAAAATTATATTGCAATAGTTGAACTTATGTTTTAATCCAAAACTCAAACTTCAAACCATGTAATCCTTTAAACATGCCACCTTTTGTTGTCCTTTAGGTTTTTATTTGTTTTATGTCTTATCTGATGTAGGCCATGGTAATTGTTAGTAATGACAGTGTTGTTACTTGTTTTTTTTACTGCGTAGCACTGCAAGGTCTTCTGCATGGGTGTTTTTACAAGTAAAATTACAGTTAAATAAATAACTACAATTATACGGCAAACATAACTCATACTTTTTTGAAGTGCAGAAGCCCGACCACTCCCACTGAGACCAATGGGAATTAATATTTCCCAGCATCTTACAGGAGACATTCAGCACCACCTAGGATCGGGCCTATAGATACAAAAAAATTAAAACCAATCTCTTGAGGCTACATTTTCAGGCTTTTTGAAATCAGTAAATCTGAAAAATCTTCTGAGAACAGCTAGTCAGCAATGATTCCCATTTTCTATCATGGCATGAGGGAGAGAATCTGACAAAAATTAAGTTTTTCTTGTAAATGTTTTGGATTTTCACTGAAAAATTTAATGTCAAAATTCTTTTTTCTTTCATTTGCAGTAGATGAACTCTCCCCCAAAATGCTATTTCTCAAAGAAAACAGAATTTTGTGTGTGAAAATGTCCATTCTGTCAAAAAGCCAGTTTCCATCGGAAGAAAAGTTTTAATGGAAAAGCTTTGACCAGAAAGTTCCAGTCTGGTTCCTGGAATGATACACTTAAATTACTGCCCAAAGTGTGCATGTGCTGTATTCAACTGTCCAAGCCTCTCCAAGCCATTAGAAGTTTGTTATTTATTAAAACAGTCTTCCCTTGATGTAAACACAATGTTGTCATTTATAGGAGTTACAGTGGGACTTTTAGTTGAAAACAGAGGCTAGATGCCATTGTTTACAAGGAAACTAAATGTAATTCTGTATCTATGCTGAAAAAGCCTGGGCCTAGATTTTTATTACTGGGCATGTAATGTGCATATAGGTACTAAACTCTCCTCAGACACTCACATAACCCTGGTCAGCCCATACAGAAATTATTAGCCCAGACTATATTCCTAGCCTGTTGCAGTGTTTGTCACTCCCATCTTGGAATCCCTTCACTGGCTCTCTCCTCCCCATCACTGAAAGCAAGCATCTTAGCCTTACCTTCAGGATCTCTGTCCTTGTCACTTATGCCTGCAGCCTTCCCAATGACACCATTTGTCTGCTTTCCCTCAGCACTTGTCAGTGTTTTCTTCCACAGGGCCCTTTATATGTGGAATACCCTGTTTGCTACCTTCTCTTTTAAGTCATTCAAGATCCACTTCTGCTGTTGTGCCTAGAAGAAAACAGCCAACTTTGCTGGTTAGGTTGATCAGCAGTACAGAGGCAGCTGATGCAATTTATTTTAAAAGAAAATGGATGACAGAATTCCCAAATGATTGAGAACTATCCAACTCTGGACATAGTTGGCCAATGGGAACTATATGATCTCATTGTTAATCTCTTTGTCTTTCCTTCCTGCTGTTGTTTGTTTCAATACATGAAACAATCCCTTGCAGTTAAATAAGATGCAACAATGACTCTCTAGAGTTCTGATCTTTACTAGGACACTTTGGCATTAGCATTTAACTAAATACATAATTATAATACCTCGGATAAAGGAAGGATAGTGTTGTGTTTAAAGCAGTGAGCTGAGATTCAGGAGACGTGGGTTCTGTTTCCAGATCTGCTAGGTTTTCTATGCAAGTCTAATCTCAAAGAGGCCCTGTAAAGTAGGGATAATTATCTTTTTCTCTCTCACAAGAATTTTTGGAGGATAAATACGCTAATGTTTGTGTTGTGTTTGGGAACAGTGATGGGAGCCATACAAGTACCCAGGAAAAGTAAAAATCTCTATGTATTTCCAGACTAGGATGCATAATCAGATAATAATGAGCACGAATGGCAAGTTAGACCTCTAGCTGGTCACTTCCACATGCAGTTGTTATTTTTTTGACTATATTCATGGTGATTTCACAGATGCAGTCATGAAAATGTAGGCCTTGCTGTGCTGGCTTTTACAGCATTGCCTGAGGAGACATTCACTCATTTCAGCTCCCTCTCACAGACCTTTTGCTCTATACTTTTGTTTTGGGGGCATTTACTGCTATATTATACATGTTACTAGGTGTTGGTATATGAACTGTTACTCATTCTGATCCATATAGCACCATCCGGATATGCAGTGATGTACATAGGAAAGTTACGCTAAACAATTGTTAGCAAGAAGTCCTTCTGCTGAAGACTTTATGCTTGAATGAAAATCCAAAAATCTACTTGAGATTTAGCTGCAATTGCCACTGATCCAAAGGATTATTCTAGGGTGAATTAACAGACAAAGCACAAAGAATCTCTTCCACCTGCTGTGAATATTTGCTAGCTACAGATAATCTGATTAATTTGTGATGCTTCTCTTAGATTGCAATTATCTGGCCACTTAAAAGTAGGCTATCATTGTACTTTTGCCTTTCTCAAGCTTCTGTCCATTTAGTTATTTTAAAATGTCCCTCTTTGGCTGTACAAATTAAAGTGCAATGGGGCGATAGCATGAGCTCTTGTTCTCTGAGGACTGCCACTTGCAATTGTATCTTACGAGGTAGCACTGTAATGTCTCTACTAAAATCAAACAAAGGGATCTTTCTTAAACTGCAGCTCATTACAGTGTGTGAGAACAGAGGTACTATCAGCTTCCAGGGGTGGGCAATTGTCTTCCTTCCAGGGAAGGCCTTGTAGTTTACCTTCAAAGTTTAGGATTTTCCAGATTGAGATGCCTAATTTATTGTTCTCACTTAGGGCACATCTATACTTACTGGAAGATCAACACTATGGAGGTCAATCTTCTGGCATTCGATTTACCGGGTCTCGTATAAACCCATAATTCAAACAGTAAGGGCCACTTCCACCAGCATCTGGTATTCCTCTTTTTGCAAGGACTAAGGGAAGCTGATAGGACGCTGCCAAGGCTTGGGTTAAAGTAAGCCGACTCCAGCTTTTTGCATAGCTGGAGTTGGGTACCTTAAAATGACCTTCCTGGTCTAGTGTAGACATTTGGGTCTGTTTAGATCTGGGGGTCTTTTCTCACACTGTTATAAGCCAAAAGTAACTGTATGGAATTCATCAGAGTTACACTGCTAGGGAAAAAAGTGAGACAATAATGTGAGCTTAATAGGGCATTGGTGGCAACAGCAGGGTCTATTAAAAGCCAATTATACTTTTCATTGTAGTATCCTGAGTAATACCTGAGAAAATAAGAAAACCTATGATAGATTTCCAATAAAGCTATGGTGAGTTAATGGCAGTTTGCAAGTAGGTACCATGAATTTGTGTGTGTGTCTGTGTGAGATAAACTCGTGTTGTTTTCAGAACTGCCAACTACAGACTGGAGAAATCTATGGTTTTATTTTAGATGGCAAGCAGGTAGCGTTGCCAGCACCAAGTATTCAAAAACCATTACTCAGGCCTGAAAAGAAATTAATGTGGTTGGCTTAAAAATCTTAAGACTTTAAAAATAACTTAAAGCAAATATATATTTGCATTGTGGATTTTGAGCTTGTAGGGTATACCAAGGTCATATTAGCAAGGTATTCTCGCCAATATCAAGGTTGAGAAATTACCTTAAAAAAAAAAAGAAGAAAATTGGATATATTCACATAATCACAGGAGGTCAGGGCTTGAAGGAAAACCACCAAATAGTGGGAGATAATTGCAGGAGTTAGCAACAATATGAGCAGGCTCAAGCCTTATAAAGATAGGGGCCAGTTCTAAGTCAAGCAAAACTCCCCTTGATTTCTGTGGCACATCTGTGGGGCTGATAATTTAAAAGAAAAGATCTCTCTCTAGCTCAAGAATAAAATGAATACTTATAAAAAATACAAATAAAAACCCAAGGGGAAAATGGGGCTTGTTGTCAGCTGCTGCTTCTCCCCCATCTAATACAGTAATTGCTAATTCATTAAGATAAGCTCAGAGAGGATTATTATGTATGAGTCTATACAATGGTAAGAAGTGGCACTTCGTTTCATGTTGCTGCCAGCCAACAAAAGCAGCAATGATTGAAGTAGGGTCTGGTTACCACGGTAGCCATGGTGTTGAGGCTGCCATCGGAGGCATTAAACAGATTGGGCTTCTCTTTCTCTTAGCAGAGGCTGCATGCTGCCAGTGTCACTCTGGGATGAAAAGACTAATATTTGGACCTCCACAGACCATGGTGGAGTAAATGAGCCGGATGCATAAAGTCTCACTGCACCTGCTCCCTGTTCTCAAATTCTAGCTCCATGGAGGATTGATACGTCCCTTCTTCCCACCCCTCCTTTAAAAAAAAATTCGATTTAATCCCTGAGACACCTGTCTTGGCTTTTGGGAACCTCTGATAAAGGGGAATGAAAAGACTTCTTTATGTTGTATCAAAAACTAACACACAAACACAACAGGTCCTGTCTAATTAAACAGGAAACAGTACATATCTAAAAGGCAGGTGTTGGAGCATGTGTATATGCAGTCTCCCATGTGACTGTTTAAACAGTGCATGTATCCATGTCTGGAATGATAAATAATCTATCTGCAAATTCAGGGCCAGAGTTTGATTTAATTTACATTGGTGTAATCCAGGGGGACTACTTTGAAGTTTAGATCAGAATCTGTCTCGCTATTGTTCTGACTCCTTTGATGGTTTCTTAATTTGAGCCATCCTGTTTAGTCTACAGTTCTATCTTAAGCATTAATCTGGTGCCCATCATCACAGTATCTGAGCACCTCACAACTGTATAATGACTTTGTCCTCACAACACCCCAGTAAGTATTATTGCGATTTGAAATATTGGGAATTGAGGCACATAAACAATATGCAATTTGCCCAGGTCACACACAAAGTCCATGGCAGGCCCTGGGATTTATGTTACATCCCCTAAGACACAGGCTAGCACCCCTTTCATTGGACCATCTCCCCTCTCTATATACGTATTTTATTTGGCATATATTAGTTCATGGCGGCTGAGAATTTAGCCCATCATGTTATGCATATGGTGAAATCCTGACCCTCAGTGAGATAAATGGCAGAACTCCCATGGACTTCTCTGGGACTAGGAGTTTGTACATAGTGAGGAATGGTCTTGATTCCAGTGAGTAGGAAGAATGCTGGAAGCACAAAGGTGGCACAAGCTACCCATCATAGAATCATAGAGCTGGAAGAGACCTCAGAAGGTCATCAAGTCCAGCCCCCTGCTCTAGTCCAGCCCTCTCCATCTTTTCTCTTCTCCTGGACTGTGCCTTTTTATTGGAAGTAGAAAGAATTGGAACTTGGCAAAGTGATAGAGAAAACAGTTACAAAAGTTAAGATAAGATACAAGGGCATAATAAAGAGGTTGCACTGAGAAAATGGTTGTGTGGCCAATGTGTGGGCCAATGCATAGTGTGGGGAAGGTGATGAGCAGACCGTCAGGAGAACAGGAGCTGACAATCAAGGATTATTCTAAGGTTAAAACAATGGAAACATATTCTGTTGGTGAATGTGTGAATGCAGATTTGGAGTAGGGAGAAGCTTCTGCAGAGAGTGCATGCAGAAGGCCAGGTTGAAGTGGCTTTAAATAAATGACCACTGTCTAAACTCTGTCAGAAGGGCCCATAGAATGTGTCCCTCTGTCTTTACACTTTTACATAGAATGGACTAACATTGGTCCATAGAAATGAAAGAGGTGGTCAAGCAGATTTTTTTCCAATTCTTTGTTTTGTGGTGAATAAAATCCTGATGTAACTCAAGAAGAAAAGATGTCAGTCGAGTGATCAATTCACCAACTGTGCAGTGAGTTTTACAGTTGTAGGTGAGTGGGAGTATGCTTTTATAGAGGGCTATTAGCAAATTACAAGCTTCTTACTCCTAGTCATCTGTGACAGAAGCCCAGTGCCATTTGGTATCCCCTGAATTTAGAAGACTAACTTTCCCTGAAGATATAGACATTTGACAGACATTTCCACTTTTCTCTTTTATACAGTACTGTGTAGATTATTTATAATCTAGGCAACACATTCCTGGCAAAATATTCCTGCTCTTATATCAGCAGGCAAAGTGAGAAGTAGATACATGTTTTGCTAATACAAACTATGCATGTCTAATTTGAGAACAAGCCCCACGACAGAATGTCTGGATTCAGTATTGAAAATTGCAAGTTTTATTGTATCTAACAACAACAACAACAAAGCTTTTAAATAGCAGTTACTGTGCATCTCTCGGTAGTGTCATCTGTTATCACAGTAGAATGTGATCCTAGTGCTGTGCACTCCTCCTACTGATTGTGGTCATCTTTCTTCCTAGGAGTAGGAGGGGTGTACATAAACCAGCCCTCCGCCTCCACAATCCCTCCTTCCCTGATTCACCAGCACTGTAAATAGATCAATGAAATGTTACTTGCTGGTTTCTGCATTGTATTGCAGCAGGATTCTCTAGCTTCAGCCATTAATTCTGCTCCATTATTGTTGTTGTTGTTTTGTTTTGTTTTAAACATGGGATGTGGGGGAAAGGGAACTGACTGTGATGAACCACTTCCCTGTTGTTAGTAGTGGGAGCACTAGCAAGGAACAAGTGTGGGTGTCATTACAGTCTTTTTCATGCCTTTCTTTTAGAAATTCAGAATTGTCAGGGCTGTCTTTTAGTTTTGTGTTTGATCTTAACAGAACATGGTTTGTTGTTCATATCTATTACGAAGACTACAGTTCTATGCCTACGCTCCTTGGACAAGTGTTTATGGAGCCAATTTCCTTTCTAAACATCTGGTTAGCACATCCTATTACATTCAAAACGAGAGATCAGATCCTTTGCGGCGAGGAGCCTTTTCTAAGTGTGCTGAAACCTAGTGTGAAAGTCCCCTTATTGTTGTCATGGTGCTGTCCATCCAAGAAAACTCATTGTGTAAATCTGCATGAACTTTGGGTGACCTGAAATATACCAGCAAGTATTACAAGCTGGGACATATGGTGGACAATAAAAGTTGGGTTTTTTTATTTGTTTTTACATGAAGCAGCTGTGCTTGAGCAGATGACCAGGGGCTGTGTAATAGCTGAATTAGTAAATTATATTAGGTTTCTTAGGCACTTATTTAAATGCTGCATGCTCCTTTTTCATTTTGCTATATTAAGGCCTACCAAAACCACAGCAGTATTGGCATTACAGTTATTAGTTACTTGTTTGCTTCATTAAAATTTACGGCACGTTTTATGTTCACCATCTGGGATAGCTTCTCCTGAGTTTATGGTTAAAATGTAACTTAAACCAGGCCTGGTACTGATAATAGCCTAAAATAAAATATTTTATAGATAAACTTCTCTCTTCTCATGCCAGGATTGCTGCTTGTGCACACATCAGAACAATAAGGGCAATCTTTTCAGTAAACCCAGTACCACTAGGTTATAGGCCAATATGTTGGTTTTCAATCAGAAATGGTGTTATATAGAAGGAAAATGTCAACCATATTATTACTATTAAAGTCATGCATAACAGTGTATGGGGGAGGGGAAGAAATAAACTTTGATATAAATATACTGCATGTGAAATTATGCAAGATATATTTTAAACACTGCAATACCAGTAAAATATTATGATGACTAAAATATATCAACTAGATATGTAATTAATTTGTTACAGTAGGCCATCAATTTGAACCATCAGCAATCGGTCACTATGCGCACGTATGTATAGCAAGGCTAAAGCCAAAATAAGTTACGCAACTTGAGCTACGTCAGTTGTGTAGGTTAAGTCAAAATAGCTTATTTTGTGTTTTGGTACTGTCTACACAACAGGAAGTCCGAGAGAGAGAGCACTTTTCCGCCGACTTCCCTTACCCTAATTTTATGAGGAGTTGCAGAAGTTGGAGTAAGAAGTCCTCCAGCTCAACATTATTTTGTCATTATGTTGAAATAACGGCTTGTAGTGTAACATACAGACTGTTATTTCAGAATAACATTAGTAATGTAATATTTAGTAATATTTAAAATATATCTTGCATAACTTTATATATATC